>NC_136070.1:697047827-700004077 GCF_964261635.1 Lissotriton helveticus
CTCCAACTCCAACTCCTCCCTCCAACTCCAACTCCACCCTCCAACTCCACCCTCCAACTCCACCCTCCAATTCCACCCTCCAACTCTACCCTCCAACTCCACCCTCCAACTCCACCCTCCAACTCCACCCTCCAACTCTACCCTCCAACTACCCTCCAACTCCACCCTCCAACTCCAACTCCACCCTCCAACTCCACCCGCCAACTCCAACTCCACCCTCCAATTCCAACTCCACCCCCCAACTCCACCCTCCAACTACACCCTCCAACTACACCCTCCAACTACACCCTCCAACTACACCCTCCAACTCCAACTCTACCCTCCAACTCCAACCTCCACCCTCCAACCAACCCTCCACCTTCCAACTCCACCCTCCAACTCCACCCTTCAACTCCACCCTCCAACTCCAACTCCACCCTCCAACTGCACAATCCAACTCCACCCTCCAACTCCACTCTCCAACTCCAACTCCACCCTCCAACTCCAACCCCACCCTCCAACTCCACCCTCCAACTCCACCCTCCAACTCCACCCTTCAACTGCACCCTTCAACTCCACCTTTCAACTCCACCCTCCAACTCCACCCTTCAACTCTACCCTCCAACTCCACCCTCCAACTCCACCCTCTAACTCCAACTCCACCCTCCAACTCCACCTGCCAACTCCAACTCCAACCTCCAACTCCAACCTCCAACTCCACCCCCCAACTACACCCTCCAACTACACCCTCCAACTCCACCCTCCAACTCCAACTCCAACTCCAACTCCACCCTCCAACTCCACCCGCCAACTCCAACTCCACCCTCCAACTCCAACTGCACCCTTCAACTCCACCTTCCAACTCCACCCTCCAACTCCACCCTCCAACTCCACCCTCCAACTCCAACTCTACCCTCCAACTCCACCCTCCACCCTCCAACCCACCCTCCACCCTCCAACTCCACCCTCCAACTCCAGCCTTCAACTCCACCCTTCAACTCCAACTTTACCCTCCAACTCCACACTCCAACTCCAACTCCACCCTCCAACTCTACTCTCCAACTCCAACTCCACCCTCCAACGCCAACTCTACCCTCCAACTCCACCCTCCAACTCCAACTCCACCCTCCAACTCTAACTCCACCCTCCAACTCCGCCCTACAACTCCAACTCCACCCTCCAACTCCACCCTCCAACTCCACCCTCCAACTCCACCCTTAAACTCCACCCTCCAACTCCACCTTCCAACTCCAACTCCACCCTCCAACTCCAACTCCACCAACTCCACCCTCCAACTCCACCCTCCAACTCCAACTCCACCCTCCAACTCCACCCTCCAACTCCAACTTTACCCTCCAACTCCACCCTCCAACTCCACCTCCACCCTCCAACTGCACAATCCAACTCCACCCTCCAACTCCACTCTCCAACTCCAACTCTACCCTCCAACTCCAACTCCACCCTCCAACTCCAACTCCACCCCCCAACTACACCCTCCAACTACACCCTCCAACTACACCCTCCAACTACACCCTCCAACTCCAACTCTACCCTCCAACTCCAACCTCCACCCTCCAACCCACCCTCCACCCTCCAACTCCACCCTCCAACTCCACCCTTCAACTCCACCCTTCAACTCCACCCTCCATCTCCAACTCCACCCTCGAACTGCACGATCCAACTCCACCCTCCAACTCAACTCTCCAACTCCAACTCCACCCTCCAACTCCAACTCCACCCTCTAACTCCACCCTCCAACTCCAACTTCAACTCCACCCTCCAACTCCACCCTCCAACTCTTACTCCACCCTCCAACTCCGCTCTACAACTCCAACTCCACCCTCCAACTCTTACTCCACCCTAAAACTCCACCCTACAACTCCACCCTCGAACTCCAACTCCACCCTCCAACTCTTACTCCACCCTCCAACTCCGCTCTACAACTCCAACTCCACCCTCCAACTCTTACTCCACCCTACAACTCCACCCTCGAACTCCACCCTACAACTCCACCCTCCAACTCCAACTCCACCCTCCAACTCCAACTCCACCCTCCAACTCCACCCTCCAACTCTACCCTCCAACTCCACCCTCCAACTCCACCCTCCAACTCCAACTCCACCCTCCAACTCCACCCGCCCAACTCCAACTCCACCCTCCAATTCCAACTCCACCCCCCAACTCCACCCTCCAACTACACCCTCCAACTACACCCTCCAACTCCAACTCTACCCTCCAACTCCAACCTCCACCCTCCAACCCACCCTCCACCTTCCAACTCCACCCTCCAACTCCACCCTTCAACTCCACCCTTCAACTCCACCCTCCAACTCCAACTCCACCCTCCAACTGCACAATCCAACTCCACCCTCCAACTCCACTCTCCAACTCCAACTCCACCCTCCAACTCCAACCCCACCCTCCAACTCCACCCTCCAACTCCAACTCCACCCTCCAACTCCACCCTCCAACTCTTACTCCACCCTCCAACTCCGCTCTACAACTCCAACTCCACCCTCCAACTCTTACTCCACCCTAAAACTCCACCCTACAACTCCACCCTCGAACTCCAAATCCACCCTCCAACTCTTACTCTACCCTCCAACTCCGCTCTACAACTCCAACTCCACCCTCCAACTCTTACTCCACCCTACAACTCCACCCTCGAACTCCACCCTACAACTCCACCCTCCAACTCCAACTCCACCCTCCAACTCCAACTCCACCCTCCAACTCCATCCTCCAACTCCAACTCCACCCTCCAACTCCACCCTCCAACTCCAACTCCTCCCTCCAACACCAACTCCACCCTCCAACTCCACCCTCCAACTCCACCCTCCAATTCCACCCTCCAACTCCACCCTCCAACTCCACCCTCCAACTCCAACTCCAACTCCACCCTCCAACTCCACCCTCCAACTCCACCCTCCAACTCCACCCTCCAACTCCAACTCCAACTCCACCCTCCAACTCCACCCGCCAACTCCAACTCCACCCTCCAAATCCAACTCCACCCCCCAACTCCACCCTCCAACTACACCCTCCAACTACACCCTCCAACTGCACCCTCCAACTCCAACTCTACCCTCCAACTCCAACCTCCACCCTCCAACCCACCCTCCACCTTCCAACTCCACCCTCCAACTCCACCCTTCAACTCCACCCTTCAACTCCACCCTTCAACTCCACCCTCCAACTCCAACTCCACCCTCCAACATGCACAATCCAAGTCCACCCTCCAACTCCACTCTCCAACTCCAACTCCACCCTCCAACTCCAACTCCACCCTCCAACTCCACCCTCCAACTCCAACTCCACCCTCCAACTCCAACTCCACCCTCCAACTCTTACTCCACTCTCCAACTCCACTCTACAACTCCAACTCCGCCCTCCAACTCTTACTCCACCCTACAACTCTTACTCCACCCTACAACTCCACCCTACAACTTCACCCTCAAACTCCAACTTCACCCTCCAACTCTTACTCCACCCACCAACTCCGCTCTACAACTCCAACTCCACCCTCCAACTCTTACTCCACCCTCGAACTCCACCCTACAACTCCACCCTACAACTCCAACCTCCAACTCCAACTCCACCCTCCAACTCCAACTCCAACTCTACCCTCCAACTCCACCCTCCAACTCCAACTTCTCCCTCCAACTCCAACTCCACCCTCCAACTCCACCCTCCAGTTCCACCCTCCAACTACACCCTCCAACTCCATCCCCACCCTCCAACTCCACCCTCCAACTCCAACTCCACCCACAAACTCCACCCTCCAACTCTACCCTCCAACTCCACCCTCCGACTCCAACTCCACCCTCCAACTCCAACTCCACCTGCCAACTCCAACTCCACCCTCCAACTCCAACTGCACCCTTCAACTCCACCCTCCAACTCCACCCTCAAACTCCACCCTCCGACTCCACCCTCCAACTCCAACTCCACCCTCCAACTCCAACCTCCACCCTCCAAACCACCCTCCACCCTCCAACTCCACCCTCCAATTCCAGCCTTCAACTCCACCCTCCAACTTCACCCTCCAACTCCAACTCCACCCTCCAACTCTGCCCTCCAACTCCACCCTCCAACTCCAACTCCACCCTCCAACTCCAACAACACCCTCCAACTCCAACTCCACCCTCCAACTCCAATTCCACCCTCCAACTCCACCCTCCAACTCTACCCTCCAACTCCACCCTCCAACTCCACCCTCCAACTCCACCCTCCAACTCCAACTCCAACTCTACCCTCCAACTCCACCCGCCAACTCCAACTCCACCCTCCAACTCCAACTGCACCCTTCAACTCCACCTTCCAACTCCACCCTCCAACTCCACCCTCCAACTCCACCCTCCAACTCCAACTCTACCCTCCAACTCCAACCTCCACCCTCCAACCCACCCTCCACCCTCCAACTCCACCTTCCAACTGCACCCTTTAACTCCACCTTCCAACTCCACCCTTCAACTCCACCCTTCAACTCTACCCTCCAACTCCACCCTCCAACTCCACCCTCTTACTCCAACTCCACCCTCCAACTCCACCTGCCAACTCCAACTCCACCCTCCAACTCCACCCCCCAACTACACCCTCCAACTACACCCTCCAACTACACCCTCCAACTACACCCTCCAACTCCACCCTCCAACTCCAACTCCAACTCCACCCTCCAACTCCACCCGCCAACTCCAACTCCACCCTCCAACTCCAACTGCACCATTCAACTCCACCTTCCAACTCCACCCTCCAACTCCACCCTCCAACTCCACCCTCCAACTCCAACTCTACCCTCCAACTCCAACCTCCACCCTCCAACCCACCCTCCACCCTCCAACTCCACCCTCCAACTCCACCCTCCAACTCCACCCTCCAACTCCAACTTCTCCCTCCAACTCCAACTCCACCCTCCAACTACACCCTCCAGTTCCACCCTCCAACTACACCCTCCAACTCCATCCCCACCCTCCAACTCCACCCTCCAACTCCAACTTCACCCACAAACTCCACCCTCCAACTCTACCCTCCAACTCCACCCTCCAACTCCACCCTCCAACTCCAACTCCACCTGCCAACTCCAACTCCACCCTCCAACTCCAACTGCACCCTTCAACTCCACCCTCCAACTCCACCCTCAAACTCCTCCCTCCGACTCCACCCTCCAACTCCAACCTCCACCCTCCAAACCACCCTCCACCCTCCAACTCCACCCTCCAATTCCAGCCTTCAACTCCACCCTCCAACTCCACCCTCCAACTCCAACTCCACCCTCCAACTCCACCTCCACCCTCCAACTCTGCCCTCCAACTCCAACTCCACCCTCCAACTCCAACTCCACCCTCCAACTCCAACAACACCCTCCAACTCCAACTCCACCCTCCAACTCCAATTCCACCCTCCAACTCCACCCTCCACCTCCACCCTCCAACTCTGCCCTCCAACTCCAACTCCACCCTCCAACTCCAACTCCCCCCTCCAACTCCAACCTCCACCCTCCAACCCACTCTCCACCCTCCAACTCCACCCTCCAATTCCACCCTTCAAATCCACCCTCCAACTCCAATCTCCAACTCCAACTCTGCCCTCCAACTCCACCCTCCACTCCAACTCCACCCTCCAACTCCAACTCCACCCTCCAACTCCACCCTCCAACTCTACCCTCCAACTCCACCCTCCAACTCCACCCTCCAACGCCAACTCCACCCTCCAACTCCACCCGCCAACTCCACCTCCACCCTCCAACTGCACAATCCAACTCCACCCTCCAACTCCACTCTCCAACTCCAACTCTACCCTCCAACTCCACCCTCCAACTCCACCCTCCAACTCCAACTCCACCCCCCAACTACACCCTCCAACTACACCCTCCAACTACACTCTCCAACTACACCCTCCAACTCCAACTCTACCCTCCAACTCCAACCTCCACCCTCCAACCCACCCTCCACCCTCCAACTCCACCCTCCAACTCCACCCTTCAACTCCACCCTTCAACTCCACCCTCCAACTCCAACTCCACCCTCCAACTGCACAATCCAACTCCACCCTCCAACTCAACTCTCCAACTCCAACTCCACCCTCCAACTCCAACTCCACCCTCCAACTCCACCCTCCAACTCCAACTCCACCCTCCAACTCCACCCTTCAACTCTTACTCCACCCTCCAACTCCGCTCTACAACTCCAACTCCACCCTTCAACTCTTACTCCACCCTAAAACTCCACCCTACAACTCCACCCTCGAACTCCAACTCCACCCTCCAACTCTTACTCCACCCTCCAACTCCGCTCTACAACTCCAACTCCACCCTCCAACTCTTACTCCACCCTACAACTCCACCCTACAACTCCACCCTACAACTCCACCCTCCAACTCCAACTCCACTCTCCAACTCCAACTCCACCCTCCAACTCCATCCTCCAACTCCAATTCCTCCCTCCAACTCCAACTCCACCCTCCAACTCCACCCTCCAACTCCACCCTCCAATTCCACCCTCCAACTCTACCCTCCAACTCCACCCTCCAACTCCACCCTCCAACTCCACCCTCCAACTCTACCCTCCAACTCCACCCTCCAACTCCACCCGCCAACTCCAACTCCACCCTCCAATTCCAACTCCACCCCCCAACTCCACCCTCCAACTACACCCTCCAACTACACCCTCCAACTACACCCTCCAACTACACCCTCCAACTCCAACTCCAACTCTACCCTCCAACTCCAACCTCCACCCTCCAACCAACCCTCCACCTTCCAACTCCACCCTCCAACTCCACCCTTCAACTCCACCCTTCAACTCCACCCTCCAACTCCAACTCCACCCTCCAACTACACAATCCAACTCCACCCTCCAACTCCACTCTCCAACTCCAACTCCACCCTCCAACTCGAAACCCCACCCTCCAACTCCACCCTCCAACTCCACCCTCCAACTTCACCCTTCAACTGCACCCTTCAACTCCACCTTCCAACTCCACCCTCCAACTCCACCCTTCAACTCTACCCTCCAACTCCACCCTCCAACTCCACCCTCTAACTCCAACTCCACCCTCCAACTCCACCTGCCAACTCCAATTCCAACCTCCAACTCCACCCCCCAACTACACCCTCCAACTACACCCTCCAACTACACCCTCCAACTACACCCTCCAACTCCACCCTCCAACTCCAACTCCAACTCCACCCTCCAACTCCACCCGCCAACTCCAACTCCACCCTCCAACTCCAACTGCACCCTTAAACTCCACCTTCCAACTCCACCCTCCAACTCCACCCTCCAACTCCACCCTCCAACTCCAACTCTACCCTCCAACTCCACCCTCCACCCTCCAACCCACCCTCCACCCTCCAACTCCAGCCTTCAACTCCACCCTTCAACTCCAACTTTACCCTCCAACTCCACACTCCAACTCCAACTCCACCCTCCAACTCTACTCTCCAACTCCAACTCCACCCTCCAACGCCAACTCTACCCTCCAACTCCACCCTCCAACTCCAACTCCACCCTCCAACTCTAACTCCACCCTCCAACTCCGCCCTACAACTCCAACTCCACCCTCCAACTCCAACTCCACCCTCCAACTCCACCCTTAAACTCCACCCTCCAACTCCACCTTCCAACTCCAACTCCACCCTCCAACTCCAACTCCACCCTCCAACTCCAACTCCACCAACTCCACCCTCCAACTCCACCCTCCAACTCCAACTCCACCCTCCAACTCCACCCTCCAACTCCAACTTTACCCTCCAACTCCACCCTCCAACTCCACCTCCACCCTCCAACTGCACAATCCAACTCCACCCTCCAACTCCACTCTCCAACTCCAACTCTACCCTCCAACTCCAACTCCACCCTCCAACTCCACCCTCCAACTCCAACTCCAACTCCACCCCCCAACTACACCCTCCAACTACACCCTCCAACTACACCCTCCAACTACACCCTCCAACTCCAACTCTACCCTCCAACTCCAACCTCCACCCTCCAACCCACCCTCCACCCTCCAACTCCACCCTCCAACTCCACCCTTCAACTCCACCCTTCAACTCCACCCTCCAACTCCACCCTCCAACTGCACAATCCAACTCCACCCTCCAACTCAACTCTCCAACTCCAACTCCACCCTCCAACTCCAACTCCACCCTCTAACTCCACCCTCCAACTCCAACTCCAACTCCACCCTCCAACTCCACCCTCCAACTCTTACTCCACCCTCCAACTCCGCTCTACAACTCCAACTCCACCCTCCAACTCTTACTCCACCCTAAAACTCCACCCTACAACTCCACCCTACAACTCCAACTCCACCCTCCAACTCTTACTCCACCCTCCAACTCCGCTCTACAACTCCAACTCCACCCTCCAACTCCACCCTCCAACTCTTACTCCACCCTCCAACTCCGCTCTACAACTCCAACTCCACCCTCCAACTCTTACTCCACCCTAAAACTCCACCCTACAACTCCACCCTCGAACTCCAACTCCACCCTCCAACTCTTACTCCACCCTACAACTCCACCCTCGAACTCCACCCTACAACTCCACCCTCCAACTCCAACTCCACCCTCCAACTCCAACTCTACCCTCCAACTCCACCCTCCAACTCCACCCTCCAACTCCAACTCCACCCCCCAACTACACCCTCCAACTACACCCTCCAACTACACTCTCCAACTACACCCTCCAACTCCAACTCTACCCTCCAACTCCAACCTCCACCCTCCAACCCACCCTCCACCCTCCAACTCCACCCTCCAACTCCACCCTTCAACTCCACCCTTCAACTCCACCCTCCAACTCCAACTCCACCCTCCAACTGCACAATCCAACTCCACCCTCCAACTCAACTCTCCAACTCCAACTCCACCCTCCAACTCCAACTCCACCCTCCAACTCCACCCTCCAACTCCAACTCCACCCTCCAACTCCACCCTTCAACTCTTACTCCACCCTCCAACTCCGCTCTACAACTCCAACTCCACCCTTCAACTCTTACTCCACCCTAAAACTCCACCCTACAACTCCACCCTCGAACTCCAACTCCACCCTCCAACTCTTACTCCACCCTCCAACTCCGCTCTACAACTCCAACTCCACCCTCCAACTCTTACTCCACCCTACAACTCCACCCTACAACTCCACCCTACAACTCCACCCTCCAACTCCAACTCCACTCTCCAACTCCAACTCCACCCTCCAACTCCATCCTCCAACTCCAATTCCTCCCTCCAACTCCAACTCCACCCTCCAACTCCACCCTCCAACTCCACCCTCCAATTCCACCCTCCAACTCTACCCTCCAACTCCACCCTCCAACTCCACCCTCCAACTCCACCCTCCAACTCTACCCTCCAACTCCACCCTCCAACTCCACCCGCCAACTCCAACTCCACCCTCCAATTCCAACTCCACCCCCCAACTCCACCCTCCAACTACACCCTCCAACTACACCCTCCAACTACACCCTCCAACTACACCCTCCAACTCCAACTCCAACTCTACCCTCCAACTCCAACCTCCACCCTCCAACCAACCCTCCACCTTCCAACTCCACCCTCCAACTCCACCCTTCAACTCCACCCTTCAACTCCACCCTCCAACTCCAACTCCACCCTCCAACTACACAATCCAACTCCACCCTCCAACTCCACTCTCCAACTCCAACTCCACCCTCCAACTCCAACCCCACCCTCCAACTCCACCCTCCAACTCCACCCTCCAACTTCACCCTTCAACTGCACCCTTCAACTCCACCTTCCAACTCCACCCTCCAACTCCACCCTTCAACTCTACCCTCCAACTCCACCCTCCAACTCCACCCTCTAACTCCAACTCCACCCTCCAACTCCACCTGCCAACTCCAATTCCAACCTCCAACTCCACCCCCCAACTACACCCTCCAACTACACCCTCCAACTACACCCTCCAACTACACCCTCCAACTCCACCCTCCAACTCCAACTCCAACTCCACCCTCCAACTCCACCCGCCAACTCCAACTCCACCCTCCAACTCCAACTGCACCCTTCAACTCCACCTTCCAACTCCACCCTCCAACTCCACCCTCCAACTCCACCCTCCAACTCCAACTCTACCCTCCAACTCCACCCTCCACCCTCCAACCCACCCTCCACCCTCCAACTCCAGCCTTCAACTCCACCCTTCAACTCCAACTTTACCCTCCAACTCCACACTCCAACTCCAACTCCACCCTCCAACTCTACTCTCCAACTCCAACTCCACCCTCCAACGCCAACTCTACCCTCCAACTCCACCCTCCAACTCCAACTCCACCCTCCAACTCTAACTCCACCCTCCAACTCCGCCCTACAACTCCAACTCCACCCTCCAACTCCAACTCCACCCTCCAACTCCACCCTTAAACGCCACCCTCCAACTCCACCTTCCAACTCCAACTCCACCCTCCAACTCCAACTCCACCCTCCAACTCCAACTCCACCAACTCCACCCTCCAACTCCACCCTCCAACTCCAACTCCACCCTCCAACTCCACCCTCCAACTCCAACTTTACCCTCCAACTCCACCCTCCAACTCCACCTCCACCCTCCAACTGCACAATCCAACTCCACCCTCCAACTCCACTCTCCAACTCCAACTCTACCCTCCAACTCCAACTCCACCCTCCAACTCCACCCTCCAACTCCAACTCCAACTCCACCCCCCAACTACACCCTCCAACTACACCCTCCAACTACACCCTCCAACTACACCCTCCAACTCCAACTCTACCCTCCAACTCCAACCTCCACCCTCCAACCCACCCTCCACCCTCCAACTCCACCCTCCAACTCCACCCTTCAACTCCACCCTTCAACTCCACCCTCCAACTCCACCCTCCAACTGCACAATCCAACTCCACCCTCCAACTCAACTCTCCAACTCCAACTCCACCCTCCAACTCCAACTCCACCCTCTAACTCCACCCTCCAACTCCAACTCCAACTCCACCCTCCAACTCCACCCTCCAACTCTTACTCCACCCTCCAACTCCGCTCTACAACTCCAACTCCACCCTCCAACTCTTACTCCACCCTAAAACTCCACCCTACAACTCCACCCTACAACTCCAACTCCACCCTCCAACTCTTACTCCACCCTCCAACTCCGCTCTACAACTCCAACTCCACCCTCCAACTCCACCCTCCAACTCTTACTCCACCCTCCAACTCCGCTCTACAACTCCAACTCCACCCTCCAACTCTTACTCCACCCTAAAACTCCACCCTACAACTCCACCCTCCAACTCCAACTCCACCCTCCAACTCTTACTCCACCCTACAACTCCACCCTCGAACTCCACCCTACAACTCCACCCTCCAACTCCAACTCCACCCTCCAACTCCAACTCTACCCTACAACTCCACCCTCCAACTCTACCCTCCAACTCCACCCTCCAACTCCACCCTCCAACTCCAACTCCACCCTCCAACTCCACCCGCCAACTCCAACTCCACCCTCCAATTCCAACTCCACCCCCCAACTCCACCCTCCAACTCCACCCTCCAACTACACCCTCCAACTCCAACTCTACCCTCCAACTCCAACCTCCACCCTCCAACCCACCCTCCACCTTCCAACTCCACCCTCCAACTCCACCCTTCAACTCCACCCTTCAACTCCACCCTCCAACTCCAACTCCACCCTCCAACTGCACAATCCAACTCCACCCTCCAACTCCACTCTCCAACTCCAACTCCACCCTCCAACTCCAACTCCACCCTCCAACTCCACCCTCCAACTCCAACTCCACCCTCCAACTCCACCCTCCAACTCTTACTCCACCCTCCAACTCCGCTCTACAACTCCAACTCCACGCTCCAACTCTTACTCCACCCTAAAACTCCACCCTACAACTCCACCCTCGAACTCCAAATCCACCCTCCAACTCTTACTCTACCCTCCAACTCCGCTCTACAACTCCAACTCCACCCTCCAACTCTTACTCCACCCTACAACTCCACCCTCGAACTCCACTCTACAACTCCACCCTCCAACTCCAACTCCACCCTCCAACTCCATCCTCCAACTCCAACTCCACCCTCCAACTCCACCCTCCAACTCCAACTCCTCCCTCCAACTCCAACTCCACCCTCCAACTCCACCCTCCAACTCCACCCTCCAATTCCACCCTCCAACTCCACCCTCCAACTCCACCCTCCAACTCCAACTCCAACTCCACCCTCCAACTCCACCCTCCAACTCCACCCTCCAACTCCAACTCCAACTCCACCCTCCAACTCCACCCGCCAACTCCAACTCCACCCTCCAAATCCAACTCCACCCCCCAACTCCACCCTCCAACTCCACCCTCCAACTACACCCTCCAACTGCACCCTCCAACTCCAACTCTACCCTCCAACTCCAACCTCCACCCTCCAACCCACCCTCCACCTTCCAACTCCACCCTCCAACTCCACCCTTCAACTCCACCCTTCAACTCCACCCTTCAACTCCACCCTCCAACTCCAACTGCACCCTCCAACATGCACAATCCAAGTCCACCCTCCAACTCCAATCTCCAACTCCAACTCCACCCTCCAACTCCAACTCCACCCTCCAACTCCACCCTCCAACTCCAACTCCACCCTCCAACTCCAACTCCACCCTCCAACTCTTACTCCACTCTCCAACTCCACTCTACAACTCCAACTCCGCCCTCCAACTCTTACTCCACCCTACAACTCTTACTCCACCCTACAACTCCACCCTACAACTACACCCTCGAACTCCAACTTCACCCTCCAACTCTTACTCCACCCACCAACTCCGCTCTACAACTCCAACTCCACCCTCCAACTCTTACTCCACCCTCGAACTCCACCCTCGAACTCCACCCTACAACTCCAACCTCCAACTCCAACTCCACCCTCCAACTCCAACTCCAACTCCAACTCTACCCTCCAACTCCACCCTCCAACTCCAACTTCTCCCTCCAACTCCAACTCCACCCTCCAACTCCACCCTCCAGTTCCACCCTCCAACTACACCCTCCAACTCCATCCCCACCCTCCAACTCCACCCTCCAACTCCAACTCCACCCACAAACTCCACCCTCCAACTCTACCCTCCAACTCCACCCTCCGACTCCAACTCCACCCTCCAACTCCAACTCCACCTGCCAACTCCAACTCCACCCTCCAACTCCAACTGCACCCTTCAACTCCACCCTCCAACTCCACCCTCAAACTCCACCCTCCGACTCCACCCTCCAACTCCAACTCCACCCTCCAACTCCAACCTCCACCCTCCAAACCACCCTCCACCCTCCAACTCCACCCTCCAATTCCAGCCTTCAACTCCACCCTCCAACTCCACCCTCCAACTCCACCCTCCAACTCCAACTCCACCCTCCAACTCCAACAACACCCTCCAACTCCAACTCCACCCTCCAACTCCAATTCCACCCTCCAACTCCACCCTCCAACTCTACCCTCCAACTTCACCCTCCAACTCCACCCTCGAACTCCACCCTCTAACTCCAACTCCAACTCTACCCTCCAACTCCACCCGCCAACTCCAACTCCACCCTCCAACTCCAACTGCACCCTTCAACTCCACCTTCCAACTCCACCCTCCAACTCCACCCTCCAACTCCACCCTCCAACTCCAACTCTACCCTCCAACTCCAACCTCCACCCTCCAACCCACCCTCCACCCTCCAACTCCACCCTCCAACTGCACCCTTTAACTCCACCTTCCAACTCCACCCTTCAACTCCACCCTTCAACTCTACCCTCCAACTCCACCCTCCAACTCCACCCTCTTACTCCAACTCCACCCTCCAACTCCACCTGCCAACTCCAACTCCACCCTCCAACTCCACCCCCCATCTACACCCTCCAACTACACCCTCCAACTACACCCTCCAACTCCACCCTCCAACTCCACCCTCCAACTCCAACTCCAACTCCACCCTCCAACTCCACCCGCCAACTCCAACTCCACCCTCCAACTCCAACTGCACCCTTCAACTCCACCTTCCAACTCCACCCTCCAACTCCACCCTCCAACTCCACCCTCCAACTCCAACTCTACCCTCCAACTCCAACCTCCACCCTCCAACCCACCCTCCACCCTCCAACTCCACCCTCCAACTCCAACTTCTCCCTCCAACTCCAACTCCACCCTCCAACTACACCCTCCAGTTCCACCCTCCAACTACACCCTCCAACTCCATCCCCACCCTCCAACTCCACCCTCCAACTCCAACTTCACCCACAAACTCCACCCTCCAACTCTACCCTCCAACTCCACCCTCCAACTCCACCCTCCAACTCCAACTCCACCTGCCAACTCCAACTCCACCCTCCAACTCCAACTGCACCCTTCAACTCCACCCTCCAACTCCACCCTCAAACTCCTCCCTCCGACTCCACCCTCCAACTCCAACCTCCACCCTCCAAACCACCCTCCACCCTCCAACTCCACCCTCCAATTCCAGCCTTCAACTCCACCCTCCAACTCCACCCTCCAACTCCAACTCCACCCTCCAACTCCACCTCCACCCTCCAACTCTGCCCTCCAACTCCAACTCCACCCTCCAACTCCAACTCCACCCTCCAACTCCAACACCCTCCAACTCCAACTCCACCCTCCAACTCCAATTCCACCCTCCAACTCCACCCTCCAACTCCACCCTCCAACTCTACCCTCCAACTGCACCCTCCAACTCCACCCTCCAACTCCACCCTCCAACTCCAACTCCAACTCTACCCTCCAACTCCACCCGCCAACTCCAACTCCACCCTCCAACTCCAACTGCACCCTTCAACTCCACCTTCCAACTCCACCCTCCAACTCCACCCTCCAACTCCAACTCTACCCTCCAACTCCAACCTCCACCCTCCAACCCACCCTCCACCCTCCAACTCCACCCTCCAACTGCACCCTTCAACTCCACCTTCCAACTCCACCCTCCAACTCCACCCTTCAACTCTACCCTCCAACTCCACCCTCCAACTCCACCCTCTAACTCCAACTCCACCCTCCAACTCCACCTGCCAACTCCAACTCCACCCTTCAACTCCACCCCCCAACTCCACCCTCCAATTACACCCTCCAACTACACCCTCCAACTCCACCCTCCAACTCCACCCTCCAACTCCAACTCCAAATCCACCCTCCAACTCCACCCGCCAACTCCAACTCCACCCTCCAACTCTAACTGCACCCTTCAACTCCACCTTCCAACTCCACCCTCCAACTCCACCCTCCAACTCCACCCTCCAACTCCACCCTCCAACTCCAACTCTACCCTCCAACTCCAACCTCCACCCTCCAACCCACCCTCCACCCTCCAACTCCACCCTCCAACTCCAGCCTTCAACTCCACCCTTCAACTCCAACTTTACACTCCAACTCTACACTCCAACTCCACACTCCAACTCCACCCTCCAACTCCACTCTCCAACTCCAACTCCACCCTCCAATTCCAACTCTAACTCTACCCTCCAACTCCACCCTCCAACTCCAACTCCACCCTCCAACTCTAACTCTACCCTCCAACTCCACCCTCCAACTCCAACTCCACCCTCCAACTCCACCCTCAAACTCCACCCTCCAACTCCACCTTCCAACTCCAACTCCACCCTCCAACTCCAACTCTACCCTCCAACTCCAACTCCAACTCCACCCTCCAACTCCACCCTCCAACTCCAACTCCACCCTCCAACTCCAACTCCACCAACTCCACCCTCCAACTCCACCCTCCAACTCCAACTCCACCCTCCAACTCCACCCTCCAACTCCACCCTCCAACTCCAACTTTACCCTCCAACTCCACCCTCCAACTCTACCCTCCAATTCCAACTCCAACTCCAACTCTACCCGCCAACTCCAACTCCACCCTCCAACTCCAACTGCACCCTTCAACTCCACCCTCCAACTCCACCCTCCAACTCCAACTCCACCCTCCAACTCCAGCCTCCACCCTCCAACCCACCCTCCAACTCCACCCTCCAATTCCACCCTCTAACTCCACCCTCGCACTCCACCCTCCAACTCTAACCCCACCCTCCAACTCCAACTCCACCCTCCAACTCCAACTCCACCCTCCAACTTCAACTCCACCCTCCAACTCCACCTTCCAACTCTAACTTCACCCTCAAACTCCACTCTCCAACTCCAACTGCACCCTCCAACTGCACCCTCCAACTCCACCCTCCAACTCCACCCTCCAACCCCACCCTCCAACCCCACCCTCCAACTCCAACTGCACCCTTTAACTCCACCCTCCAACTCCACCCTCCAACTCCACCCTCCAACTCCAACTCCACCCTCCAACTCCACCCTCCAACTCTTACTCCACCCTCCAACTCCGCTCTACAACTCCAACTCCACCCTCCAACTCTTACTCCACCCTACAACTCACCCTCCAACTCCACCCTCCAACTCCAGCCTTCAACTCCACCCTCCAACTCCAACTTTACCCTCCAACTCCACACTCCAACTCCAACTCCACCCTCCAACTCCACTCTCCAACTCCAACTCCACCCTCCAACTCCAACTCTACCCTCCAACTCCACCCTTCAACTCCAGCTCCACCCTCCAACTCTAACTCCACCCTCCAACTCCGCCCTACAACTCCAACTCCACCCTCCAACTCCAACTCCACCCTCTAACTCCACCCTCCAACTCCACCCTCCAACTCCACCTTCCAACTCCAACTCCACCCTCCAACTCCAACTCCACCCTCCAACTCCACCCTCCAACTCCACCCTCCAACTCCACCCTCCAACTCCAACTTCACCCTCCAACTCCACCCTCCAACTCTACCCTCCAACTCCAACTCCAACTCCACCCTCCAACTCCAACTCTACCCGCCAACTCCAACTCCACCCTCCAACTCCAACTGCACCCTTCAATTCCACCCCCCAACTCCACCCGCCTACTCCACCCTCCAACTCCAACTCCACCCTCCAACTCCAACCTCCACCCTCCAACGCACCCTCCAACTCCACCCTCCAATTCCACCCTTTAACTCCACCCTCCAATTCCAACCCCACCCTCCAACTCCAACTCCACCCTCCAACTCCAACTCCACCCTCCAACTCCACCCTCCTACTCCAACCTCCAACTCCAACTCCACCAACTCCACCCTCCAACTCCACCCTCCAACTCCAACTCCACCCTCCAACTCCACCCTTCAACTCCACCCTCCAACTCCAACTTTACCCTCCAACTCCACCCTCTAACTCTACCCTCCAATTCCAATTCCAACTCCAACTCTACCCGCCAACTCCAACTCCACCCTCCAACTCCAACTGCACCCTTCAACTCCACCCTCCAACTCCACCCTCCAACTCCAACTCCACCCTCCAACTCCAGCCTCCACCCTCCAACCCACCCTCCAACTCCACCCTCCAATTCCACCCTCTAACTCCACCCTCGCACTCCACCCTCCAACTCTAACCCCACCCTCCAACTCCAACTCCACCCTCCAACTCCAACTCCACCCTCCAACTTCAACTCCACCCTCCAACTCCACCTTCCAACTCTTACTCCACCCTCCAACTCCGCTCTACACGTCCAACTCCACCCTCCAACTCTTACTCCACCCTCCAACTCACCCTCCAACTCCACCCTCCAACTCCAGCCTTCAACTCCACCCTCCAACTCCAACTTTACCCTCCAACTCCACACTCCAACTCCAACTCCACCCTCCAACTCCACTCTCCAACTCCAACTGCACCCTCCAACTGCACCCTCCAACTCCACCCTCCAACTCCACCCTCCAACCCCACCCTCCAACCCCACCCTCCAACTCCAACTGCACCCTTTAACTCCACCCTCCAACTCCACCCTCCAACTCCACCCTCCAACTCCAACTCCACCCTCCAACTCCACCCTCCAACTCTTACTCCACCCTCCAACTCCGCTCTACAACTCCAACTCCACCCTCCAACTCTTACTCCACCCTACAACTCACCCTCCAACTCCACCCTCCAACTCCAGCCTTCAACTCCACCCTCCAACTCCAACTTTACCCTCCAACTCCACACTCCAACTCCAACTCCACCCTCCAACTCTACTCTCCAACTCCAACTCCACCCTCCAACTCCAACTCTACCCTCCAACTCCAGCTTCACCATCCAACTCTAACTCCACCCTCCAACTCCACCCTACAACTCCAACTCCACCCTCCAACTCCAACTCCACCCTCTAACTCCACCCTACAACTCCACCCTCCAACTCCACCTTCCAACTCCAACTCCACCCTCCAACTCCAACTCCACCCTCCAACTCCGCCCTCCAACTCCACCCTCCAACTCCACCCTCCAACTCCAACTTCACCCTCCAACTCCACCCTCCAACTCCAACTCCAACTCCACCCTCCAACTCCAACTCTACCCGCCAACTCCAACTCCACCCTCCAACTCCAACTGCACCCTTCAATTCCACCCCCAACTCCACCCGCCTACTCCACCCTCCAACTCCAACTCCACCCTCCAACTCCAACCTCCACCCTCCAACGCACCCTCCAACTCCACCCTCCAATTCCACCCTTTAACTCCACCCTCCAATTCCAACCCCACCCTCCAACTCCAACTCCACCCTCCAACTCCAACTCCACCCTCCAATTTCAACTCCACCCTCCAACTTCAACTCCACCCTCCAACTCCACCTTCCAACTCTAACTTCACCCTCAAACTCCACTCTCCAACTCCAACTCCACCCTCCAACTCCACCCTCCAACTCCACCCTCCAACTCCACCCTCCAACTCCACCCTCCAACTCCAACTGTACCCTTCAACTCCACCCTCCAACTCCACCTTCCAACTCCTCCCTCCAACTCCAACTCCACCCTCCAACTCCAACCTCCACCCTCCAACCCACCCTCCACCCTCACCCTCCAACTCCAGCCTTCAACTCCACCCTCCAACTCCAACTTTACCCTCCAACTCCACACTCCAATTCCAACTCCACCCTCCAACTCCACCTCTACCCTCCAACTCCACTCTTCAACTCCAACTCCACCCTCCAACTCCAACTCCACCAACTCCACCCTCCAACTCCAACTCCACCCTCCAACTCCAACTCCACCCTCCAACTCCACCCTCCAACTCCAACTTCACCCTCCAACTCCACCCTCCAACTCTACCCTCCAACTCCAACTCCACCCTCCAACTCCAACTCTACCCGCCAACTCCAACTCCACCCTCCAACTCCAACTGCACCCTTCAATTCCACCCTCCAACTCCACCCGCCAACTCCACTCTCCAACTCCAACTCCACCCTCCAACTCCAACCTCCACCCTCCAACCCACCCTCCAACTCCACCCTCCAATTCCACCCTTTAACTCCGCCCTCCAACTCCAACTCCACTCTCCAACTCCAACTCCACCCTCCAACTCCACCTCTACCCTCCAACTCCACTCTTCAACTCCAACTCCACCCTCCAACTCCAACTCCACCAACTCCACCCTCCAACTCCAACTCCACCCTCCAACTCCAACTCCACCCTCCAACTCCACCCTCCAACTCCAACTTCACCCTCCAACTCCACCCTCCAACTCTACCCTCCAACTCCAACTCCAACTCCACCCTCCAACTCCAACTCTACCCGCCAACTCCAACTCCACCCTCCAACTCCAACTGCACCCTTCAATTCCACCCCCAACTCCACCCGCCTACTCCACCCTCCAACTCCAACTCCACCCTCCAACTCCAACCTCCACCCTCCAACGCACCCTCCAACTCCACCCTCCAATTCCACCCTTTAACTCCACCCTCCAATTCCAACCCCACCCTCCAACTCCAACTCCACCCTCCAACTCCAACTCCACCCTCCAATTTCAACTCCACCCTCCAACTTCAACTCCACCCTCCAACTCCACCTTCCAACTCTAACTTCACCCTCAAACTCCACTCTCCAACTCCAACTCCACCCTCCAACTCCACCCTCCAACTCCACCCTCCAACTCCACCCTCCAACCCCACCCTCCAACCCCACCCTCCAACTCCAACTGTACCCTTCAACTCCACCCTCCAACTCCACCTTCCAACTCCTCCCTCCAACTCCAACTCCACCCTCCAACTCCAACCTCCACCCTCCAACCCACCCTCCACCCTCACCCTCCAACTCCAGCCTTCAACTCCACCCTCCAACTCCAACTTTACCCTCCAACTCCACACTCCAACTCCAACTCCACTCTCCAACTCCAACTCCACCCTCCAACTCCACCTCTACCCTCCAACTCCATTCTTCAACTCCAACTCCACCCTCCAACTCCAACTCCACCAACTCCACCCTCCAACTCCAACTCCACCCTCCAACTCCAACTCCACCCTCCAACTCCACCCTCCAACTCCAACTTCACCCTCCAACTCCACCCTCCAACTCTACCCTCCAACTCCAACTCCACCCTCCAACTCTACCCGCCAACTCCAACTCCACCCTCCAACTCCAACTGCACCCTTCAATTCCACCCTCCAACTCCACCCGCCAACTCCACTCTCCAACTCCAACTCCACCCTCCAACTCCAACCTCCACCCTCCAACCCACCCTCCAACTCCACCCTCCAATTCCACCCTTTAACTCCGCCCTCCAACTCCAACTCCACCTTCCAACTCTAACTTCACCCTCCAACTCCACTCTCCAACTCCACCCTCCAACCCCACCCTCCAACTCCAACTGCACCCTTCAACTCCACCCTCCAACTCCACTCTCCAACTCCACCCTCCAACTCCACCCTCCAACTCCAACTCCAACTCCACCCTCCATCTCCAACCTCCACCCTCCAACCCACTCTCCACCCTCCTGTAGTGTAGTTCCTATTATCCCAATAGGCTCTGCGCATTGGAATAATACCTTCAATAGTATAGGCCTAGACCAGACGTTAACTAGGTCTACTACTGTCGATATTAGACTTAAAGTTTTGGGTTTGCCAGCTAGCTCAGAGTTCACTAGAAACTTTCTCGAATGTTCAGGAAGGAATTAACTTCCCTGATTAGACAAGAAGGGATTTAGTTTCTGACAACCATAGAACATGACAACTTTGCTCTCCCCTAATCAAGAGTGTATCTCGAGAGTCGTGTGAACAAAAGGCAATTTATTTTACTCAGTCAGTACGTGCATTCTTAGTCTCATCAGATTGTAGAGAAAAGGAAGAGACGGGCGTGTTCAATAAAAGATGTTATTTATTGATCAGTCTCTTTTCTCGTACAAGAGAAATGGATCGATATTATTGCAATACTTATCGTTAAGTAAAGTGCATACATTAAAAGCAGAAGTATAAAATAATACTGTAAAAACATTGATATGGTTTCTAAGCCATATGAAGGTTTAAAATGAATAAAATATATTACATACACATATACATTTGGCTAAACGTACTCAACTGGTGTTTCTAGATACACCTACCCCGTGTACCTGACCTGAGCCTAATACGTGGGCTGGAATAGAAAGTTACAGTTTAAGTTAAGTTTGTTTTTGCCAAGTGACTGACTAAAGAATTCTCTGTGAGGGGTTATTCAGTTCTGTACCTGGAAGTTAGGATGAATGAGGGATGGTATCTCTCTCTCTGCTCTCGATATTCCAGGCTGCCTGCGAGGGCTACCCGGAAACGCCGGTGCTGGATTTCTCGGCAGGAGAAAGCAGCGCGTCTCGTTCTCAGCGCGTCAGGAAGGCGGGGCTGTGCCAGCGGGGTCTGCTCTGCTCGGGGCTTCGGCAAGTATGGCTGCTCCGTCTCGTCACCACCGCGTGTGTTTGCATAGGGCAATATCGGTAATATTTATACCTTTAAGGTGCCGAGATTGACGTAAGGATGGACATAGATACGTCAATAAGGATGTCATACGACCAGGTCGTTAGCACATTCTTTTGCTGAAGTTCTTGGTGAAATCAAAACAATGGCCGCAGGGGTTTTTCCCAGGTTGTCATAGGTTTGATTTGTTATGAGAACTCCGTATGCCTTATCAGGGGCTGGAGGAATATCGCTTGTCTAATTAGATCGCAAGCGTTATGACCTAATCAGATAACACGTTTCTGTGCCGTAGTGTGGCTTCGTCAGATAACGGTATCTGCATCATGGGGGTTTGCTGCCTCATGGGCTGACTGCTAGTTAACTTGTTGGTTTGTTAACCAGAATAGGGTCAGGAATAGGGGGATCGATTCAGAACCTATAGGAATACATCACACCCACTCCACGCTAACTGTGGTCATATTTACTAATCTATGCATAGTAAAACATAGTACAATATATTTATAGAGTATTGTGTATACCTTACCACCCCAAAATACATATATGCATTTTGAAATTTTCAAATATACGGAAGAAATGTAGTCATATGTATAGTATGCACTCAAGCTGTAGAATAATGCTAAAGTAAAAACGCATTTGTATACATTAATGCTATTTGGTATATGAGATTTACACATGAAATGGCTCTTAATACAGAAAAAAGTTCGAGACCACTTCATCACAGAATATAATACAATGAACATACCAGCGGGCAGCTAATGTCTATACGCTATCTAAAAATAGAAATCTTAGTTCTCTAGGAATAGTCTCTTACTTTAAGCAGAAGATAAGTGACCCGAAAAATTGTAAAAAATAATTTGGGGCTGCTGAAAAAATTGCTGTCCGTGACTGGAGGGAAAGCTGTTCATGTGACTTTGTTATTAAAGTTGAAGGCCAAATTCAGGGAACGCCGTGTACGAGTTTGTTCAAAAGTCCCTATTTCTGTTCTGGTGAGAACATCATATCATTTAGGCTTTCGAAAAAGTTGTCAACAGCTTCCTGGGAGAGTTCCATTAACTCGGAAATAGGTGTAACCATGCATTCATGTGCATGATTGTCTCCATTGACATTCTGATTTGGATTGCTGACAGAAGGTTGTACCTGATCGATGCTGCTTTCATCTTGTACTTCACTACCCCTTAATCGTAGTGGTGAAGCTTCCACGAATGCCGTCATCAGGATTGGTAGCCTTTGAGGGCAGCACAAAGCATGAGCCTTGATCGGACTCAACAATGTTTCTGCATCCATTGGCGCATCCGATTGTAGCGTCAGACAGGTGTCTAACACGCATTCTTCTCCGCATAGCAGGCACCTTAATACAGGTAAAACACATCGTTGCCACATAGGTCGAAAGGATAGAAACCAAGTCATGTTCAGGTCTCTAAGCCGGGATAGTCCCAGGATTCTTGATATCCGGTCCCGGTATCCAATGGCTAGGATTGTTTCTTCCCTTGTCGCAGGTGTTTTGTCTGTGACATGGTTTGCCATAACGAAAAATAAGGACTAGGAATAGGATTCCTGCAATCAGTCCTAAAATGAGGGGGAGTCCGCTAAAAATCGAATGGACGAAGTCTGGAAAAATACCCAGTATGGCTTTGAATGGTGTTAATGCCATCGAAAATACTGTCTTAAATACTTGTGAGACCCCACTGGTATCAGAAATATTTAAGATTTCATTCAGGATTTCTGCGAAATGTATGGGGGAATTAGTTGATAACAATGAATGTATCTCTGCAGTCGTCCTTGCGACTTGTAGATCATATGTTTCTTTTGATGACGTGAGCCTGGTCGGCGTCTGAAGAAGCACTGTTTTCATTCTGCTTAAAGTATCTATTCGAATAGAAGTAATTTTCAAGTTGGGCCATGCCCTTGCCTCCCTGTCTGGAAAGGATCTGGGGAACAATGAGTGTCCACAGCACTTGACCTTCGCAGTCGTAGTTACGAGATAAGGAGTCCCGGGCATAAGACTACAACATCTGTGATCTACAATTAGAATGTAACTCCCATTATAGAGTCTTTGAAAGAATGGTTCTATCTCTGTTGCAGGTGCGCCTTGCTGGTGACATGAAAGGTTATTTGAGTTCCCTTCACAGGCTCCGTGCAAACTAATTCCGTTACACAGAAGTGTACCGCTTAGTGACATTGCACAATTATTGCCACTAAGAAACACTTTCTGTCCTTTATTACTGACACATGCATGTGAATAGGGCAGGTCCCATGTTGTTTTAATGTACCCCTTTCCCAATTTCTCGTACATGCCAGCCTGTATATATTTTTGGCAGTATTGAAACCTGAAGGTTGAAATTGGAATATTTATTATCCCATGTATTATCCATTCACTGACAGGTCGTTCTGACATTGTCACTGGTAATCTCTCAAGTTTCTCAATGCTCAGGATTGTATAATCAGCTCCCTTTTGGGCCATACTGATTTGTCTATCAGTAAGGTTAAAGATATAGAATAGTGACGTTGTGTTGATTAAACGCCAAGGCACATAGCCTGAACGCAGATTTTGTAACGTCCAGCCAAGCTGTACAATAGAACGCAATTGGGACTGACCGTGTTGTAATAACAGTAAGTCTTGCGATAATATGTCGATTGCTGAAGACACAATGCTGTCCAAAGACAAAATTCTGGAGGACAGAGTCATTAACCCATTGTCCACTACAGAAAGTGATTTTTCCAAATTAATACGGTCAATTTCCCGTATTCTCTCTGCTGTTTCAATTTGAGTAACCTTCCAGGCCTCATTGTATGCTGCATATACAGAGGCTGCTATGAAACGCTTTTGACGCTGTTTGCGTGGTCCCATAGTGAAATCACGCAAGTCAGCACCATCAGTAAGTAAAGTTAGGTGTTGCTTAATTTCTGCCAGTGTGGAAGTTTGTAGCCATTGAAGGCATAATTTGCCCACACTGTAGGTGGTTATTATCCCTGGGTGATGTATTTGAGGATATCTAGGGTCTGGCCTGGTCATTTTGAACCCCTGTGTTTTGTTCAGGAATCTGTCTTGACAGTTATTAGTATCTGTGGGCCAGATCAACCACTGTTTCCAATCTGGATGTGTTCTGTTTTGGTTTAATACATAATTTACGTCTATCTCTTCTTCTGTAGAACTATTGGTGTTCATTGTTGGTTTTGGAATAGACGGTTTATTTAAGTCTTTGATTTTGGCTAGGCCAAGACAGGTGGTTTGTTGAACAGTGTCATTTAAAAATATAATTTGTTCTGGGATCATGCAGGCTCTAAACAAAGATTCTATACCCTGTACTTGCCATTCTTTTGTACCCCAAACACTTTTCAATTCAACATTTTTGTCCCAATAATCAAAACCAAAAGTATTCATTTGTTCAAAGAATGAGTCTGAATATATCAATTTCGTGTTGATTATCATGGTCTTCATCCCTGTCTTATTTGACAATTTGAAATAAAATGTTTCAGCATTACTTATGTTAAAACCTGAAAAATATGAATATTTGTCGTAAACGGTTCTTGAGCTTCCTTTTGGAGGGGTTGCACAATGTTCCCATTGATTATAATTTAAAACATTTCTAGGTTGTGCAGATCTATGTAGAAAATGATTACCATAGTGGTTATAACAGTACATACTATCATAATTTGTAGAACCCTGCAAATAATCATGTTTGGTAAATTTAGCAGACATTACTAAGTCAGACATCATATTATTAATGCTTTCGAAGTCCCAATCATCAGCAAATGAGCTTGGTTTTACAAAGTCACTCAATGAGATCTTAATTTGGTGTGGATATTTCAGGATTTCGACCGGACCATAAATTTCATAGTCAGTGTTATCCCATGCTACCCCACCCGGTATAGGATTGGCTGTGAAGTTGGCTGAAGAAAGTTCTCTTTTCTCGACGTGTGAAGATGTGTGTGGTTTGAGGATCAAGTTGATTTTCTGACTTGCTGTGTCCATTTTAGCATATCTTCCCTCAATGAAGCGTCCCAAAGTTAGTACCATGATGAGCCAAAGTATGAGGATAAATGCACCAAAACCCACCCAAAATTCAAGCCATGGAGAAACCAGATATGTTTCTTTCAGTTGTTTCAAAAATTCTTTAGCTTTATCTTTAAAGGTATTTGATGATGGCTGTGTCTTTGATTCATTGAAGCCTTCAGAGGAATCATCGAAGTTTATGAAGTAGCCGGATGCAGTTCTGTCAATTGTTCCAATTGGTTCAGGATCACTGTTTCTTGCATTTGCACTTGGTACTTCATTATAGATTGGTGTGTCTCTGCTAAATGTTTTTATTTGGGTTTTCAGAGGTCTAAGTTCCATTGCATTGTTGCATAGTCCTTGTTGTTCTTTTGTAGGCGCTTCGAATGTAATAAGCCTCTTAGTTAGGACCTCTGTACTGGTAGCAAACCTTGGTGTTCTGCTACTTATTGGGAGTCCACTTGGCCTACTATTTGTTATCGGCCACATGATTGTGGTTTTACCTGGTCGATGGATACAACTCGGTTCTCCTTTTTACCAGCAAGCGGCGGTAGTACAACTGATCTTGTCCCGTTGACAGACAAGACAGGAACTGCTTTTCTGTAAGAAGGCCCAAATTCCTTCTTTACCGCGATCTTTTCTCTGACCAGATCCCCGACTTTTGGAATACAGACAGGTCTTGCTGGGACAGGTGGTGGTTCTTCAGTGGTTGTTGGCTGTTGTTTCAACTTTATGTTGCTCAGGTCTTTTCTTGTTTTGTTTAAGTCCTGCAAAATAGGCAAACGGTCTTTGATATCAAAGCTTTTTTCTTTCACCACTGAAGTCTGACTATCAAGGTCAGAGATCAACATCCTAGTTCCAAATAATAATTCGTACGGACTGAATCCCTTCAGAGAATTTCTTGGCAAGTTATTTAGACTACGTTGGACACTTATTAGATGTTTGACCCACCCAGCTCCCGAACCTAATACCTTTGCCGTTATAGATTGCTTTATGTCACGGTTTTTTCTTTCAACAATTCCGTTCCCCTCAGGGTGAAATGGACAAGAGTACCGCAATGTCACGCCCATGCTGACCATGGCCTCCTTATAAGCTCTAGAGCTCAAAGCAGGACCGTGGTCCGAATGCAGCATGCCAATCGCGTATGTGCCGATAAAGACTCGCAAATCTTTTATAACAGTTCTGGCGTCAGCCGTTCGCTGGGGCCACAACCATATGAATCTCGTACATGAGTCCACTGCAACCAAGATATATTTATAGTTACCATCCCTTTGTAAGGGACCACAGTGGTCTAGGTAAACACAGGCTAATGGTTTATCCGAGATTAGAAGGGGCGTCTGCGCTGGACGTCTCACCGTTGATACTTTCATTCTTTGACATATTTCACATTCTAAAACATAGTTCCTTGTTTGTCTTCTCATTTGTGGCCACCAGTATCTCTGTTTTAATAATGATACTGTGGCTGAGACGCCAGCATGTATAGAAGCAAGCCCTTCGTGTGCCGCTATTATCAGTCCTAACCTATGTTCCATGTTTGGAATTGCCCTATCCCCCACTCCAGGGATTCGAGCAAAAGGAACATTGTTTGCATCAGTTATGTATGAATATTTTACTGGAAAGCCTTTCGGGAGTGTTTCTATCGAATACTTTTCTGAAGCGCTGACAGCTTGTAATATTTCGCTGTCTATTTTTGTTTTTGACCGGGTGATGGCAGCTACGGAAGCCGTTTGCACAGCTGCCTTCGCGGCCTCATCAGCCAATGAATTCCCTGCAACGTGAACGCCATCACGTTGATGACTCAGCGTATGTATCACGTGAGTCTTTGGTAGTTCTTTTTGTAAAAGAACTACTTGTTCCCAGAGCATTTTATGCTTGATTGTGCCACCTTTCGCATCCTTGAAACCATTCTGAAGCCAGATCTGCAAGTATTCATTGTAAGACTGAACGCAATAATACGAATCGCCCACTATGAGTGTGGGGAATTCTCGATCGGTATTTTCAAGCGCCATCTTGAACGCCAGTAGTTCAGCTCGCTGAGCTGTACAATCTCCTAGAGATTGTGTTTTAGTGATTGCTGGTTTAAATTTTCCTTCGTGCCAGCGACCTTTAACGATCGTACACGCAGCACTGTAAGCTTGCTTACCCCCCACTGCGGGTTGTGCTGATCCGTCTGTATATATTATACAGCCGTAGTGTTCTAGAGGCAGAATTTCGGTCGGCTGAGGACATTCAAATTCATATTGGAGAAATTCTTGTGTTTTTAAGTAAGGATCAAATTCGTACGCCACGTCTGTTGCAGCAAGAGAATTAGCCCATTGTATCCATCTCGGATGGAGAGCTTTAGCATTTGGAATGCTTGCTTTTGTTACAGCCTCTAGGGCTGGTATCGGTGTCACGATTATTATTCGTTTACCTTGTGCCAGGGCTCGTTCTTTTGCTATAGCTGTCTGTGTTGCGGTAAGAATTTTTTCCGTTGGGCTAAATTTCATTTCAGCCTTAGTGTCCAAGTGTGATTTGAATGCAATTGGTACCTTTTCTCCCTCATTAGAGGTCAGGTATGTGAATCCGCATCTCCCTGGGATGACTCGGATCACAAGATTGCGTGTGTTATCACGTGTTTCTAATTTTGTTTTAATTAGCATGTCTGTTTGTAAGGATCTCAATATTTCTGTGTGTATTTGAGTCCAATTAGATCTTTTAAAATCTGGTTTTATTAGATCATAAAGGGGTTTGACCCTTTCTGCGTAATTTGCAATATATGTTCTTCCGAAATTTAGGAAGCCTAGAATTGACTGTAGGTTTTTTAGTGTTCTAGGTGCTTGGAGTACGGCACATTTTTCTAGAAAATTGTCAGCCAGGCTTTTGCCTTCACTTGATAATTCATATCCTAGGAACAGGACTGTCAGATGGGCAATTCTGGATTTTTAAAGTTGAATTTGTAACCCTCTGCTGCGAACCCAAGTATTATGGTGTTCACTCTCTTCAAGTGAGTCTCCAAGTCATCATCTGTTAAGTATATGTCATCGGCATATGATAATGCTTCGTCGTCATATATTTGTAGTAATTCTGTTACTCTCGCTGAGAATACTCCCGGGCTGTTCTTGTACCCCTGGGCTAACCGACAGATATGTTTTTGAGTGCCATTTATTGAGAACGCAGACAAATATCTGCTCTCTGGTGCTATGTTTTGACAAAAGAATCCATTAGAGATGTCTAAGGTTGTTTTGTATTTTTTGCGCACTATGTTATTCATTAGTGCAGCACTATGTGAGTTTTGCACTGCAAAGGTTTTGCAACTTGAGTTAAGGTGTCGGTAATCCAAAACTAGACGGTATGAATTGTCTGGTTTGGAGACCGGAAACAAAGGGTTGTTCATTTGTGAGGTGCAAGTTTCAATCACCCCCTGGTATTCTAGCTGATCTAGAATTTCTTTTACCTGTTTTTTTGCTTCTTGCTTAATTGGGTACTGCCTTTGTGCAGTAGGTTGTGATTTTAACTGGATTTTGTGAGGAGGAGAGTCCTCATCCCATCCTACGTGATTTTTATATAAAGCAGGAGCTAGAGCTACTGCCCACTTTCTAGCAAGTGTGTATTTTTTATGAATTGGGATGTGGTTTGAGAAGGCAGGCATAATTACTTCTTCGCCATGAGGGCACTCCCTGACAAATTCTGGTGGCCAGTCTTTTTCAGCTAGAAGGATGTCATAGCCCTTGGAGAGATTATCCCAAAATAGTCCCCTTATTTTTCTAGTCTTATCTCCCTCTATACGTAATGTTATTTCGTATATTTTGTGAGGTTTGCTAACTCTGGTGTCTGCAGTTTCCACTTGAAGATATTCATTCGTGTCCACTGTCTCCAGATGATTCATAAGGGCTTTGCGAGCTATGCTCACTTCTGCTGCGCTGTCTAGCATTGTCTGAGCCCATTCTCCGTTTTTCAGTTGTGTCCTCAGTATTCTCGGCATTGTTAACTACCTTGATACTGGCTACCTTCTTTTTTGAAAATTGTAATTTCTGTTTTAGCTGAGCAGGTTCCTTGTCTTTGGACTTAGCGTGCTCTTCTCTTTGTTCTGATCGTCCTCTTCTTTCCGATTTCTGCGAGGAAGTCTGAAAAGATTGAGAGGCTTTTTTATATTATCCCTATTTCTAAGGTTATATCTTTTCCCAGAGGGGTCACTCTGGGGTGACCTGTGTCTTTGGTTCGGAGATTTTTCTCTTCGCCTTGGAGACCTGCCTCTGGACTGGAATTTCTTTTCTTTAGGATTGGATTGTTTGTTTCCATCCCAGCTCTTTTTCTGTGATGTTGAATTATTATTAAAAAATATTTTTTCAGGACTTTCAATCAGTTGTGGCTTTACTGGTATTCCACCTAAACTATCTCTACCTAGTTCCTCATAGGATTTTTCTATGATTCTGGCAATTTCAGCTGGTTGGTCTGCTATATCTGTCTCCTTTAACCTCTGGCGGATCGCCACGTTTGCTGCTTCTCCCTTTATGTTGGCTAATAATATAGCTGAGACCTGCTTGAAGTCTTTTAGTAATTTCATACCAAGAGTTAAAGCGGGTTCTGGACCATATTCGTCTTGAATTTGTTTTAGCACATCTGGTATTACCGAAATGGATGGAACACCGTGCGTTTTTGTGTAAATGGAAGCAAAGACTGTACCCCAAGTGTCACAGTCCTCAATGTGTGGTGCGATTCCCATTGGAAGACAGATAGTCAGAATCCTGTGTTTTTCTAACGGGGTGGTGTCAGGAAACACCGCCTCTATTTGGCTTATTTTCTGTGCCAACCAGAATGGTATTTGTTCCCGTTTAGCTGGTACTTTACCTAGGCAGGACTGTATGTTCTGTGGTGTAATTTTATTTGTGTTCCCCTGGTGAGGGGTCAGCTGTGGAATTTTAATTGCTGGCTGAATTGTAGAAGTCCGCATCACATACTGGACTAATTGTCTATGTATTTTTATTAATTGTTTTAGCTGTGTTAAAAGGTTTGCTGCAGACATCCCGTCGATGTCTGGATGTGGTGTGTATCCGGCTAGGACCGGCCACGTTGCTCCTGGTCTACCTAAGGGACCGAGCCTGGTGATGTGATTATTATGTTTTAGGGCGCCATCAAATAAGAGCAGGTGCTCTTGAAATTTGAGTGGTACTTCCACCTCCTCGAAAGGAGTGTACGTTTCAGGAGGTTCCTCTATTTTGTAATAGTGGAAGTACTTTGTTACAGCATTTGCTGCAGGAAAATTTATCCATGAATAGTATACCTCTGTCTGCCGATATTCGTGTGCCTCAATTACGAATATGACTGTACCACCTCTAGGTGTCAGTCCATTTTCTATAAGTTTTAAAGTTATAGATTTCCTTTTAATGACCGGGATGAGTATTATATCCGGATCTGCGTCTTGCAGTGCAGTATCAGCTGCTGCGAGTTCAGTTGCTAATCTAACTGCCTCTCTTTCATCATCACTGTCTACCATTTTACCGACAGGATGGTTACTTTGTTTGTTTGCAGATCAGGTTTCTTATGGAAACAAAGATTAGATGCACAATATTTTGGAACCGTTTATCCTTCAACGTTGACTAAACCAAGTACCATACATAGGAGTTTCCTCCTGCGATGTTTGGCGGATATTACCTTTATTACCCACTCCAGACGTCTTTGGAGTATTATGGGAAAAAGGGGTCTGAGTGAGAAAGCACGACTGAGTTACTTTAAATGTCTTACGTTTAGTTTTATCGCCCTTTCCAAACGCGTTGGGCGCCATGTAGTGTAGTTCCTATTATCCCAATAGGCTCTGCGCATTGGAATAATACCTTCAATAGTATAGGCCTAGACCAGACGTTAACTAGGTCTACTACTGTCGATATTAGACTTAAAGTTTTGGGTTTGCCAGCTAGCTCAGAGTTCACTAGAAACTTTCTCGAATGTTCAGGAAGGAATTAACTTCCCTGATTAGACAAGAAGGGATTTAGTTTCTGACAACCATAGAACATGACAACTTTGCTCTCCCCTAATCAAAAGTGTATCTCGAGAGTCGTGTGAACAAAAGGCAATTTATTTTACTCAGTCAGTACGTGCATTCTTAGTCTCATCAGATTGTAGAGAAAAGGAAGAGACGGGCGTGTTCAATAAAAGATGTTATTTATTGATCAGTCTCTTTTCTCGTACAAGAGAAATGGATCGAAAATATTGCAATACTTATCGTTAAGTAAAGTGCATACATTAAAAGCAGAAGTATAAAATAATACTGTAAAAACATTGATATGGTTTCTAAGCCATATGAAGGTTTAAAATGAATAAAATATATTACATACACATATACATTTGACTAAACGTACTCAACTGGTGTTTCTAGATACGCCTACCCCGTGTACCTGACCTGAGCCTAATACGTGGGCGGGAATAGAAAGTTACAGTTTAAGTTAAGTTTGTTTTTGCCAAGTGACTGACTAAAGAATTCTCTGTGAGGGGTTATTCAGTTCTGTACCTGGAAGTTAGGATGAATGAGGGATGGTATCTCTCTCTCTGCTCTCGATATTCCAGGCTGCCTGCGAGGGCTACCCGGAAACGCCGGTGCTGGATTTCTCGGCAGGAGAAAGCAGCGCGTCTCGTTCTCAGCGCGTCAGGAAGGCGGGGCTGTGCCAGCGGGGTCTGCTCTGCTCGGGGCTTCGGCAAGTATGGCTGCTCCGTCTCGTCACCACCGCGTGTGTTTGCATAGGGCAATATCGGTAATATTTATACCTTTAAGGTGCCGAGATTGACGTAAGGATGGACATAGATACGTCAATAAGGGGATGTCATACGACCAGGTCGTTAGCACATTCTTTTGCTGAAGTTATTGGTGAAATCAAAACAATGGCCGCAGGGGGTTTTCCCAGGTTGTCATAGGTTTGATTTGTTATGAGAACTCCGTATGCCTTATCAGGGGCTGGAGGAATATCGCTTGTCTAATTAGATCGCAAGCGTTATGACCTAATCAGATAACACGTTCCTGTGCCGTAGTGTGGCTTCGTCAGATAACGGTATCTGCATCATGGGGGTTTGCTGCCTCATGGGCTGACTGCTAGTTAACTTGTTGGTTTGTTAACCAGAATAGGGTCAGGAATAGGGGGATCGATTCAGAACCTATAGGAATACATCACACTCCAACTCCACCCTCCAATTCCACCCTTCAAATCCACCCTCCAACTCCAATCTCCAACTCCAACTCTGCCCTCCAACTCCACCCTCCAACTCCAACTCCACCCTCCAACACCAACTCCACCCTCCAACACCACCCTCCAACTCTACCCTCCAACTCCACCCTCCAACTCCAACCTCCAACTCCAACTCTACCCACTAACTCCACCTCTACCCTCCAACTGCACAATCCAACTCCACCCTCCAACTCCACTCTCCAACTCCAACTCTACCCTCCAACTCCAACTCCAACCCCACCCCCCAACTACACCCTCCAACTACACCCTCCAACTACACCCTCCAACTACACCCTCCAACTACACCCTCCAACTCCAACTCTACCCTCCAACTCCAACCTCCACCCTCCAACCCACCCTCCACCCTCCAACTCCACCCTCCAACTCCACCCTTCAACTCCACCCTTCAACTCCACCCTCCAACTCCAACTCCACCCTCCAACTGCACAATCCAACTCCACCCTCCAACTCAATTCTCCAACTCCAACTCCACCCACCAACTCCACCCTCCAACTCCAACTCCAACTCCACCCTCCAACTCTTACTCCACCCTAAAACTCTACCCTACAACTCCACCCTCGAACTCCAACTCCACCCTCCAACTCTTATTCCACCCTCCAACTCCGTTCTACAACTCCAACTCCACCCTCCAACTCTTACTCCACCCTACAACTCCACCCTCGAACTCCACCCTACAACTCCACCCTCTAACTCCAACTCCAACTCCACCCTCCAACTCCAACTCCACCCTCCAACTCCATCCTCCAACTCCAACTCCACCCTCCAACTCCACCCTCCAACTCCAACTCCTCCCTCTAATTCCAACTCCACCCTCCAACTCCACCCTCCAATTCCACCCTCCAACTCCACCCTCTAACTCCACCCTCCAACTCCAACTCCACCCTCCAACTCCACCCACCAACTCTACCCTCCAACTCCACCCTCCAACTCCACCCTCCAACTCCAACTCCACCCTCCAACTCCACCCGCCAACTCCAACCCCACCCTCCAATTCCAACTCCACCCCCCAACTCCACCCTCCAACTACACCCTCCAACTACACCCTCCAACTACACCCTCCAACTCCAACTCTACCTTCCAACTCCAACCTCCACCCTCCAACCCACCCTCCACCTTCCAACTCCACCCTCCAACTCCACCCTTCAACTCCACCCTTCAACTCCACCCTCCAACTCCAACTCCACCCTCCAACTGCACAATCCAACTCCACCCTCCAACTCCACTCTCCAACTCCAACTCCACCCTCCAACTCCAACTCCACCCTCTAACTCCACCCTCCAACTCCACCCTCCAACTCCACCCTCCAACTCCACCCTCCAACTCTTACTCCACCCTCCAACTCCGCTCTACAACTCCAAATCCACCCTCCAACTCTTACTCCACCCTACAACTCTTACTCCAACCTATAACTCCACCCTACAACTCCACCCTCGAACTCCAACTTCACTCTCCAACTCTTACTCCACCCTACAACTCCGCTCTACAACTCCAACTCCACCCTCCAACTCTTACTCCACCCTACAACTCCACCCTCGAACTCTACCCTACAACTCCAACCTCCAACTCCAACTCCACCCTCCAACTCCAACTCCAACTCCACCCTCCAACTCCAACTCCACCCTCCAACTCCACCCTCTAACTCCAACTTCTCCCTCCAACTCCAACTCCACCCTCCAACTCCACCCTCCAATTCCACCCTCCAACTACACCCTCCAACTCCATCCCCACCCTCCAACTCCACCCTCCAACTCCAACTCCACCCACAAACTCCACCCTCCAACTCTACCCTCCAACTCCACCCTCCAACTCCAACTCCACCCTCCAACTCCAACTCCACCCGCCAACTCCAACTCCACCCTCCAACTCCAACTGCACCCTTCAACTCCACCCTCCAACTCCACCCTCAAACTCCACCCTCCGACTCCACCCTCCAACTCCAATTCCACCCTCCAACTCCAACCTCCACCCTCCAAACCACCCTCCACCCTCCAACTCCACCCTCCAATTCCAGCCTTCAACTCCACCCTCCAACTCCACCCTCCAACTCCACCCTCCAACTCTGCCCTCCAACTCCAACTCCACCCTCCAACTCCACTCTCCAACTCCAGCCTTCAACTCCACCCTCCAACTCCAACTTTACCCTCCAACTCCACACTCCAACTCCACCCTCCAACTCCACTCTCCAACTCCAACTCCACCCTCCAACTCCAACTCTACCCTCCAACTCCACCCTTCAACTCCAACTCCACCCTCCAACTCTAACTCCACCCTCCAACTCCGCCCTACAACTCCAACTCCAACTCCACCCTCCAACTCCACCCTCCAACTCCACCCTCCAACTCCACCTTCCAACTCCAACTCCACCCTCCAACTCCATCTCCACCCTCCAACTCCACCCTCCAACTCCAACTCCACCCTCCAACTCCAACTCCACCCTCCAACTCCAACTCCACCCTCCAACTTCAACTCCACCAACTCCACCCTCCAACTCCACCCTCCAACTCCAACTCCACCCTCCAACTCCAACAACTCCAACTCCACCCTCCAACTCCAACTTCACCCTCCAACTCCACCCTCCAACTCTACCCCCCAACTCCAACTCCAACTCCACCCTCCAACTCCAACTCTACCCGCCAACTCCAACTCCACCCTCCAACTCCTACTGCACCCTTCAATTCCACCCTCCAATTCCACCCGCCAACTCTACCCTCCAACTCCAACACCACCCTCCAACTCCAACCTCCACCCTCCAACCCACCCTCCAACTCCACCCTCCAATTCCACTCTTTAACTCCACCCTCCAATTCCAACCCCACCCTCCAACTCCAACTCCACCCTCCAACTCCAACTCCACCCTCCAACTTCAACTCCACCCTCCAACTTCAACTCCACCCTCCAACTCCACCTTCCAACTCTAACTTCACCCCCAACTCCACTCTCCAACTCCAACTCCACCCTCCAACTCCACCCTCCAACTCCCACCCTCCAACTCCACCCTCCAACTCCACCCTCAACTCCACCCTCCAACTCCACCCTCCAACTCTACCCCCCACCTCCACTCCACCCTCCACCCCACCTCCACACTGCAACCCACTCTCCACCATCCAACTCCATCCTCCAATTCCACCCTTCAAATCCACCCTCCAACTCCAATCTCCAACTCCAACTCTGCCCTCCAACTCCACCCTCCAACTCCACTCCACCCCCAACTCCAACTCCACCCTCCAACTCAACCCTCCAACTCTACCCTCCAACTCCACCCTCCAATCTCCACCCTCCAACTCCAACTCCACCCTCCAACTCCTCCCGCCAACTCCACCTCCACCTCCAACTGCACAATCCATCTCCACCCTCCAACTCCACTCTCCAACTCCAACTCTAACCTCCAACTCCAACTCCGCCCTCCAACTCCACCCTCCAACTCCAACTCCAACTCCACCCCCCAACTACACCCTCCAACTACACCCTCCAACTACACCCTCCAACTCCAACTCTACCCTCCAACTCTAACCTCCACCCCTCCAACCCACCCTCCACCCTCCAACTCCACCCTCCAACTCCACCCTTCAACTCCACCCTTCAACTCCACCCTCCAACTCCACCCTCCAACTCTACCCTCCAACTCCAACTCCACCCTCCAACTCCAACCTCCACACTGCAACCCACTCTCCACCCTCCAACTCCATCCTCCAATTCCACCCTTCAAATCCACCCTCCAACTCCAATCTCCCAACTCCAACTCTGCCCTCCACTCCACCCTCCAACTCCAACTCCACCCTCCAACTCCACCCTCCAACTCAACCCTCCAACTCTACCCTCCAACTCCACCCTCCAACTCAACCCTCCAACTCCAACTCCACCCTCCAACTCCACCCGCCAACTCCACCTCCACCCTCCAACTGCACAATCCAACTCCACCCTCCAACTCCACTCTCCAACTCCAACTCTAACCTCCAACTCCAACTCCGCCCTCCAACTCCACCCTCCAACTCCAACTCCAACTCCACCCCCCAACTCCACCCTCCAACTACAACCCTCCAACTACACCCTCCAACTCCAACTCTACCCTCCAACTCTAACCTCCACCCTCCAACCCACCCTCCACCCTCCAACTCCACCCTCCAACTCCACCCTTCAACTCCACCCTTCAACTCCACCCTCCAACTCCACCCTCCAACTCTACCCTCCAACTCCAACTCCACCCTCCAACTCCAACCTCCACACTGCACCCACTCTCCACCCTCCAACTCCATCCTCCAATTCCACCTTCAAATCCACCCTCCACCTCCAATCTCCAACTCTGCCCCTCCACCACCCTCCAACTCCAACTCCACCCTCCAACTCCAACTCCACCCTCCAACTCAACACCTCCAACTCTACCCTCCAACTCCACCCTCCAACTCCACCCTCCAACTCCAACTCCACCCTCCAACTCCACCCGCCAACTCCACCTCCACCCTCCAACTGCACAATCCAACTCCACCCTCCAACTCCACTCTCCAACTCCAACTCTAACCTCCAACTCCAACTCCACCCTCCAACTCCACCCTCCAACTCCAACTCCACCCCCCAACGACACCCTCCAAGTACACCATCCAACTACACCCTCCAACTCCAACTCTACCCTCCAACTCTAACCTCCACCCTCCAACCCACCCTCCACCCTCCAACTCCACCCTCCAACTCCACCCTTCAACTCCACCCTTCAACTCCACCCTCCAACTCCAACTCCACCCTCCAACTGCACAATCCAACTCCACCCTCCAACTCAACTCTCCAACTCCAACTCCACCCTCCAACTCCAACTCCACCCTCCAACCTCAGCTCCACCCTCCAACTCCACCCTCAACTCCACCCTTCAATTCCACCCTCCAACTTCACCCTCCAACTCTGCCCTCCAACTCCACCCTCCAACTCCAACTCCACCCTCCAACTCCAACAACACCCTCCGACTCCAACTCCACCCTCCAACTCCAATTCCACCCTCCAACTCCACCCTCCAACTCCACCCTCCAACTCTACCCTCCAACTCCACCCTCCAACTCCACCCTCCAACTCCAGCCTCCAACTCCACCCTCCAACTCCAACTCCAACTCTACCCTCCAACTCCACCTGCCAACTCCAACTCCACCCTCCAAATCCAACTGCACCCTTCAACTCCACCCTCCAACTCCACCCTCTAACTCCACCCTCCAACTCCAACTCCACCCTCCAACTCCAACCTCCACCCTCCAACCCACCCTTCATCCTCCAACTCCACCCTCCAATTCCACCCTTCAACTCCACCCTCCAACTCCACCCTGCAACTCCAACTCCACCCTCCAACTCCAACTCCACCCTCCAACTCCACCCTCCAACTCCACCCTCCAACTCCACCCTCCAAATCCACCCTCCAACTCCACCCTCCATCACTCAGGAACACCACCACATCACTCAGGGACACCACCACATCACTCGGGGACACCACCACATCACTCAGGGACACCACCACATCACTCTGGCGCACCACCACATCACTCAGGGGCACCACCACATCACTCAGGGAAACCACCACATCACTCAGGAACACCACCACATCATTCAGGGACACCACCACATCACTAGGGGACACCACCACATCACTCAGGGACACCACCACATCACTCTGGGAATACCACCACATCACTCAGGAACACCACCACCTCACTCAGCGACACCACCAAATCACTCGGGACTCCCACATTACTCGGGGACACCACCACATCACTCAGGGACACCACCACATCACTCTGGGACACCACCAATTCACTCTGGGACACCACCACATCACTCTAATACACCGCCACTTCACTCGGCCCATCCACATCATCACTCAGCACCACAACAGCACTGTCCTTACGGGCTACCAACAAGCATTGCCATAGCCAATAGGACCCTCCAACTCCAACTGCACCCTCCAACTCCAACTCCACCCTCCAACTCCACCCTCCAACTCCAACTCCAACTCCACCCTCCAAATCCACCCTCCAACTCCACTCTCCATCTCCAACTCTACCCTCCAGCTCCACCCTCCAACTCCAACTCCTCCCTCCAACTCCAACTCCACCCTCCAACTCCACCCTCCAACTCCAACTTATTGAACTCTCACAATACGTCTGTCCTCACATCCAGTTCAAAGATATACACACACACACATAATCTATTACAAGGGCACTGGGTGGCCTGCATTCATAAAATATCACTGTCACCCACACATCCATTCTGCGAACAGGATTGTAATGCTCTCCTGCAAGTCTCTTATGCCAACTACAATCCCTCCAAGAGACCTGCCCATTCCTTATTTTGATTCATCTACATACTTACTCCAGTAACTTATAAATTAGCTGATTAGTTAATTTTAAAGGCTTTTTGAACAGGCTAGGTGCCATCTTGCAAAAGACACAGTTAATGGACAGAATGTAGAACAATGTCATACATTCACCCCAGTACAAGGATCTGGGCCTAAATCCATCGTTTATTTGCACTCCACACCACCCTGGGTTAGACACTGGCTATATGCAAATCAGCTCTGACCCTGTGCCTCATGGGAACAGTCCAGTCTGAACTACCAAGCCATGTCTTTCCCAGACCGGAATCAAGCATCCAAGGACCGGTTTCTGGCTATCAGCCTTCATCAGCCTGGATAGCTTGACTTCAGTGGTGTGGAGAGCCTGGGACTCACGTCTGAGCATACCCAACCCACTTGGGTGAAAATTGCAAAAAACACAGTTGATGGACAGAATGTAGAACAATGTCATACATTCACCCCATTACAAGGATCTGGGCCTAAATCCCTCGTTTTTTTGCACTCCACACCACCCTGGGTTAGACACTGGCTATATGCAAATCAGCTCTGACCCTATGCCTCATGGGAACAGTCCAGTCCGAACTACCAAGCCATGTCTTTCCCAGACCGGAATCAAGCATCCAAGGACCGGTTTCTGGCTATCAGCCTTCATCAGCCTGGATAGCTTGACTCCAGTGGTGTGGAGAGCCTGGGACTCACGTCTGAGCATACCCAGCCCACTCGGGGTGAAAATTGCAAAAAACACAGTTGATAGACAGAATGTAGAACAATGTCATACATTCACCCCAGTACAAGTTTCTGGGCCTAAATCCATCGTTTTTTTGCACTCCACACCGCCCTGGGTTAGACACTGGCTATATGCAAATCAGTTCTGACCCTGTGCCTCATGGGAACAGTCCAGTCCGAACTACCAAGCCATGTCTTTCCCAGACCGGAATCAAGCATCCAAGAACCGGTTTCTGGCTATCAGCCTTCATCAGCCTGGATAGCTTGACTCCAGTGGTGTGGAGAGCCTGGGACTCACGTCTGAGCATACCCAGCCCACTCGGGGTGAAAATTGCAAAAAACACAGTTGATGGACAGAATGTAGAACAATGTCATACATTCACCCCTGTACAAAGATCTGGGCCTCAATCCATCGTTTTTTTGCACTCCACACCACCTTTGGTTAGACACTGGCTATATGCAAATCAGCTCTGACCCTGTGCCTCATGGGAACAGTCCAGTCCGAACTACCAAGCCATGTCTTTCCCAGACCGGAATCAAGCATCCAAGGACCGGTTTCTGGCTTTCAGCCTTCATCAGCCTGGATAGCTTGACTCCAGTGGTGTGGAGAGCCTGGGACTCACGTCTGAGCATACCCAGCCCACTCGGGGTGAAAAGTGCAAACAAAACAGTTGATGGACAGAATGTAGAACAATGTCATACATTCACCCCAGTACAAGGATCTGGGCCTAAATCCATCATTTTGGCAGTTCGGGCTGGACTGTTCCCATGAGGCACAGGGTCAGACTGATTTGCATACGGCCATGTCTGAACTGGGATGGCAGAGTGGGCTAAAGAACGGTGATGGATTAAACCCAGAGCTGTTGACTGGGTGTGAGTGTTTGATTGGTTCAGATGCTCCGTCCATCACCACCCCCTTTTGTACTGCTTTGTTCGCCATAAGTTGGCAGGGTATGCTCAGACGTGAGTCCCTTGCTCACTTTGCCACTGGATTCAAGCAAGCCGGGCTGAAGACGGCTGAAATGGCAGAAACCGGTCCTCGGAAGCTTGTTTCCGGTCCAGGGAAGGCATGGCTTGGCAGTTCGGGCTGGACTGTTCCCATGAGGCACAGGGTCAGACTGATTTGCATATGGCCATGTCTGAACTGGGGTGGCAGAGTGGGCTAAAGAACGGTGATGGATTAAACCCAGATCTGTTGACTGGGTGTGAGTGTTTGATTGGTTCAGATGCTCCGTCCAACACCACCCCCTTTTGTACCGCTTTGTTCGCCATAAGTTGGCAGGGTATGCTCAGACGTGAGTCCCTTGCTCACATTGCCACTGGATTCAAGCAAGCCGGGCTGAAGACGGCTGAAATGCCAGAAACCGGTCCTCAGAAGCTTGTTTCCGGTCCACGGAAGGCATGGCTTGGCAGTTCGGGCTGGATTGTTCCCATGAGGCACAGGGTCAGACTGATTTGCATATGGCCATGTCTGAACTAGGGTGGCAGAGTGGGCTAAAGAATGGTGATGGATTAAACCCAGATCTGTTGACTGGGTGTGAGTGTTTGATTGGTTCAGATGCTCCGTCCATCACCACCCCCTTTGTACCGCTTTGTGCGCCATAAGTTGGCAGGGTATGCTCAGACGTGAGTCCCTTGCTCACTTTGCCACTGGATTCAAGCAAGCCGGGCTGAAGACGGCTGTAATGCCAGAAACCGGTCCTCGGAAGCTTGTTTCCGGTCCAGGAAAGGCATGGCTTGGCAGTTCGGGCTGGACTGTTCCCATGAGGCACAGGGTCAGACTGATTTGCATATGGCCATGTCTGAACTGGGGTGGCAGAGTGGGCTAAAGAACGGTGATGGATTAAACCCAGATCTGTTGACTGGGTGTGAGTGTTTGATTGGTTCAGATGCTCCGTCCATCACCACCTCCTTTTGTACCGCTTTGTTCGCCATAAGTTGGCAGGGTATGCTCAGACGTGAGTCCCTTGCTCACTTTGCCTCTGGATTCAAGCAAGCCGGGCTGAAGACGGCTGAAATGCCAGAAACCGGTCTTCGGAAGCTTGTTTCCGGTCCAGGGAAGGCATGGCTTGGCAGTTCGGGCTGGACTGTTCCCATGAGGCACAGGGTCAGACTGATTTGCATATGGCCATGTCTGAACTGGGGTGGCAGAGTGGGCTAAAGAACGGTGATGGATTAAACCCAGATCTGTTGACTGGGTGTGAGTGTTTGATTGGTTCAGATGCTCCGTCCATCACCACCCCCTTTTGTACCGCTTTGTTTGCCATAAGTTGGCAGGGTATGCTCAGATGTGAGTCCCTTGCTCACTTTGCCACTGGATTCAAGCAAGCCGGGCTGAAGACGGCTGAAATGCCAGAAACCGGTCCTCGGAAGCTTGTTTCCGGTCCAGGGAAGGCATGGCTTGGCAGTTCGGGCTGGACTGTTCCCATGAGGCACAGGGTCAGACTGATTTGCATATGGCCATGTCTGAACTGGGGTGGCAGAGTGGGCTAAAGAACGGTGATGGATTAAACCCAGATCTGTTGACTGGGTGTGAGTGTTTGATTGGTTCAGATGCTCCGTCCATCACCACCCCCTTTTGTACCGCTAGGTGCCATATTGAGCTGTTCTTACCATATATTTCCTTCATACTGATACATTTAACTTGCAACTTGAAAAGCAACCAAAAATATGTTTAAACAATGACGCTGTAGTAGACAGAGAATAGTTGTGTCACAAGCAGGTGATGTTTTAGGGCATAATTCTCATATAGCAAAATGAAGCTGATTCCATGTAACAAAAGCACTTTGGATAGTTAAAAATCATTTACAAGGTTCCATAGGGCCAACATGTTTCATCCCAAGTCTAGACAATTTTTTAGTAGTCACTTATAGAAAGGGAGTGTTACTTGATGAAAATGTGAATCTCCACAGTTTCTGATATAGGCCAATCCTTTTATGAAAACAGTAACTTAAGGTCTGGGTTTTAGGGATGAGAAGTGAGGAATTCTTTTGTACAGCACATTGCAGTGAAAATGTTTTCTCATTCTATTTGGCGAAATGATATTGAAATATTTTGGTATTTGGGGATTTAGTATAACAACAGCATAGGTGAGAATCAAGTTTTCTTTTCTCCTCTCGCCTCCCCTGAACTGAGCCCTGGATATAGAGATAATGTTCTTTCTCTTATAATCCCTTTTAGACATCAGAAATTATTCATGTTAAAAAATAAGGTCGTAGTTCACAGACCCGTCTTGAATCTCCAGTGTTTATAAAGCATATATTGTATACTGTTTCCTACTATGGTACTATGCCACTGATCTCCGACTTTCACAGCTCATGGAATCCTTTGCTCCAAAATTATGTGACAACTGAAGTTCTCGAATCAACTCATTACTTTTCTTTCTTGATTCCTAGTTAATTGTCTACAGTCTAGTTGAGTGAGCACCATCAACCACAGTTGAAATTTGAATTTTACTCAATTCAGGATGTCCAACAATGTGAGTTTTGATTTCATGCCTGTAAGTGTAAATGAGGTATTATGCTTAATTGTCATTATCAGGGTTTGAGTTTCGGAAATAGAGATGAGTACTGCTATTTGAGAGAAAATTCACATGTTAAGTCCCGATTCTAAAAGAAGCTGCAGGTGAACAAAGGTAAAACATAAGACATGCAATGTTTTAAAACAGGAGAGGAAACAATATAGTGTCACCTACTAAAAACAAAGGGAGTGAGAAGAGTTTTTGTAGTGACCTTTGAACTATGTTTTTGTTTGATGACTGAGAAATGATCGGACCTAAATATATGGGATCAGATTTACAATCCCCATGTGCCGCGGTGCATCTAGTTGCATGAGGCACTTGTGGCGTAGCCTGCTGAGTGATATTTACAAGCACAGGTAAAGTCATTCTGCGTGACTTAACCTGTGCTCGTAAGTATCGCCCCAGTTCATGCAACACTTTGCTTGTTAGGGGCGGGACATGGGTGTTGATATGGGTGTTCCCACGCAACACCCATGTCCACTGATGCATTTCCAGATTTACAAGAAATCGTAAATCTGGAAATGTGTCAGAATGTCAGAAGGTGCCCCTTCCTGCACAAGAACAATCTCCCCATGACGCAGGCATCCTTGCACCACTGTGCAAGGATGCCTGCGCCGGCGCATGGCAGCTGTTTGTGTGCCAGCGCAAGGGGAAGCAGAGAGATGCAACATACTGTTGTAAATATGTTGCATCCCTGTGCTTTGAAACTAACGCAGTGCAGCACAGCAAAATGACTTGCTTCATCGCGCTGCGTTAGTTTCTTTTAGATCTGCCCCGCGGTTTCTTCCCAACTTACAATGTTAGTTTAAAAGTTCAGAAGGATAAGTAGTGAGCAAACTATTGTGCCTACTTTAAAGTTTTCACTTTCATGAAAAGAGTTGTCATTTGAGATGTTCTCAATTTTGTTGACAATCAATTTAGTTTCTTCAAAAAAAAAGTAGGGGTGTGATCTCTTTCCCATAGTTGTACAAACATCATGTTTAGAGCTCGCTCCACTACAGGCCTTCAATGTGAAGTGAAAGAGTTACATTTGGTGAAACAATTTACTTCCCCTTCAAGGCAGGAGTGAGATATAGGGCAGCTCACCGAGGAGGCTCATAGAAGGTGAAACAACACTGAATCAACCCCAGCCCACACAACTACTCCTGACCCAACCACCAGCCAACAAACCAACCCAACCCACCCCCTCCAGCCGGCAAATCAAAATCTGACTTACCCTCAGCATATAAAATTACCCCAACCCCATCAGCCTACTAAACTACAACAAAACAACCCCCAGCCCAAAACTACACCCAGCACAAATAAACTCAACGCTTCCTGCAAGGTCTTCTTGCTTCTGTCCATAGCAGGCAGCAGTTAGTATGCATATTGCCTTAACCACACATGCTTAGGGCATATGTGTGGTTAAGGCATGTGCTGTAGATCTAGCGGAGTTGGAACACTGATGGTTCATACCACAGTGTTCCGACTGTTCCCCGACCATGGCATTTGAATATAGCGGATTCCCTTCAGTAGTTAGCTACTACATTTCAACGAGAAAAGGGCTGAGCGGCACAGGGTGTAACATTGTATATCAATATGATGAAATGGTGAAATCTGGTTTTAGAGAGAAAGACCAAATGATTCTTTCTGTTTCTCTTGTAGTTCCGCATGCGAGCCCGCCTGAGGGCAGTAATCTGTTGCTGCAGACCAGTCCCTGAGGGAGGTAAGTGGTCGGAAGAAAAACCCCTCATTACCTCATGCCACTAGACATAAATGTACTCTGAGGGGCAGATTTACAAGCCCCTTGACACACCGGTTCATCATTTTTTGTGTTGTACCGGTGGCGCATGGTAACGCTCCATATTTACAAGGACTGGAAAAGCCACCCTGTGTGCTGCTTGTCCTTGTAAATATGACCCCTTTACACGCAGCACTTTGCATGAAAGGGACTTTCCACGGGTGTTGCTATGGGTGTTCATACGCAGCACCCATGGAACCAGACACATTTTCAGATTCACAAGGAATCATAAATCTGGAAATGAGTGTGAATTCTACGCCTCCCCAGCGGAGGCGTAGGGTGGCGCAACAAGGAGAAATGTATTAATTTCTCCTCGTTTTCTTTTCCTCTTCCTATGTGTGCTGCATTTTGCAGCACACAGAGAAAGAGAAAATCACCTCTAATGATTGTTTATGTACAGGAAGGGTTCCCTTCCGGCACATCAACAATCATTGAAACAATGCAGTTTTTCAACTTCTATGGGTGCTAATGCAGCACACATAGAAGTTGAAAAACGGCATTTCAGATTGTTTTTGTGCAGGAAGGGAACCCTTCCTGAACAAAAACAATCTCCGCACGACGCACGGCTCACGGCAGCAGTTTGTACGCCAGTGCAGAGGAAAGCACTGAGATGCGAGATATTGTTGTAAATATGTTGCATCCCTGTGCTTTGAAAGTGACTCAATGTGGCTTGCATTAGGCACTGAGGGACATATTATCAAAGACCGGTGTTAAAATTATCGCCATTTTATCGGCAGGAAACTGCCGATAAAACGGCGATAATGGGCTTTTTATAATACGCCCTTGTTAATTCCCATGTTAATACCAGAACATGGGCTTCTATGGGAATTAACAAGGGCGTATTATCAAGCCCATTATCGCCGTTTTATCTGCAGTTTCCTGCCGATAAAACGGCGATAATTTTAACACCGGTTCTTGATACTATGCCCCTGGGTCACTTTCTTGTAAATCTGCCCCTGAGTTTTCCCCTTTGTGTGAGTTCTTTGATTGTTTATAGTTTTAATGAAATGAAGGGATGCATTTCTGTAAAAAGTACATTTTCAGCACAGAACACACTGTCCTTGAAGCTATTATGTAATAATATAGTACGTGAAATGCAGGTGAATCAACCCCTCAATATTCATGTACATGCGGATATGGAGGCAGCAGTCACTCAATGTTACAATGTATGGCGCCGGCATTGATCATTTAGTATTTTATTTCTGAGCGTGTTGGGCCACAGTCATTGTGGTGGGAGGTACTGGCTGTGTTTCAAATCCTGGCACCACCTCGGCAGAATGGTCATTCAACAACTAAACGCAGCACTGACAAAATATTGGAGCCTTATGGCATGTGTGTGGTAGGCTTGGAGGCCACTGGATCACCAGGCAAGATGGTGAAAGACGTTTTAAGGCATAGGCAAATTAGGCAATTGCCCAGGGCCCCCACCTTCCATGGGGCCCCATGGGAAAGTGGACTTTCTCACTATTTGATCTTTGACTATTCTGTTTCTCTCTTAAAACTCTCTACCCCATGCCACTACTGACTCTTTTGAGTCATTTTTAGGACTTTTTGGATCCCTGTCAGGACATATGTAATCTGTTATTGTGTGCTCCTATTATAGTGTGACATATGATTTAGTATTGTTTGGCATCAAGCAGGATTGAAATAGTAGGAAATGGGTAATACATTTCAAATTTGTGCTGTACAGATGCCCTCAAATTATGTCTTACCCAGGGCCCCCCAAATCCTTATGAGGACAATAAAGATGATCAAGTGTAGTGTGGGCTGTGAAAATGTGCAGCCAAATGCTGCTGGTGTCCGCAGAGCTACGTTAGATGGCAGGTGTCTTTGGAAGTACCTGGCTCACAGAGACCGAGGGACAGTGTATGCTGATGGAAAAAGGAGAAGCCTGGGCTCCCAGCAATCCTCGCTCACAAATGGAATCTTTGTTCAGTATGGACAAATTATTACAGAACTCCTAGGCTGTGGATAGGAGGTACCTAACCCCAGAAATATAAAGCAAAATGAACAGTTGTAGGCTGGGCCACCAAAAATGCTGACATTTTAGAACTTTCATAGATGTGGCAAATAGCTTCAGAAGTTATTGTCCAAAACAGTGACCTGGAGAAAATACATTCCAATGGGGAGCATAGGAGCAGGAACACAACTTGTAAGCCTCACTAACAAAATGCAGTGATTTGCTACATGGGCAAATTAGAAGAGCCTGCCATAGCAGTGCCCTCTAAATCTATATATATTAATCTCTTATATTTGATACAAAAGTCACAAACAGCTGCACCATTCCTGGGTAAAAAAAAACCTTATCATAAATTCACACGTATAGTCACATAACATGAACAATTGTTCAGCTGTATCTGAAGTCTAACATAGATGAGTTGAATTGACCATGCATGGTCCCCCATCACCCATCCTGACTCAAATATTCACATTTTGCAAACAGAGAAAGGCAGGAAACAACTATACAATTGGGGGAATAGGGAGACCCAAGTTGGAGGGCCTTTTTCACCAGGAGCATTACAGGACTGGCAGTGAAACGTGTAGCTACCGAGTTTCAGGACATTTTTGTATCCATCTTTAAACTGATTAGTTTTCAAGCAAACATGGCTTTTAAACTCAAGTAGATTAATAAGTTATGTTATGTTATGTTAGTTTATACTATGTTATTATATTGTATTTAATGTTATAAGTTCAATCAGCAGCAACTTGGGGCATGAAGGTAGGACCATCTGAGGAGCCACTTTCTTCAGTTTGTGCAGACATATGGGACTCTGTAATCGAAATTGACATTCAATCTAGAGATACTTGTGCCCTCAAACTAACCCTAATTTCTGACCAAAGGCTCTTTGTGATTAGCAAATGCCATTGGTGTCCTTTTGGATAGGTTAGAGAGCTCCTGGATATGCTGTCTTGTATGCTGGGGGCTTTAACACAGCATAACATTTGAGGAGTCTCATTATAAAAATGGAGAGTAACAGCTCTATAATTTATCATGAGAGGCACTTTTATTACGTCTGCATAGTTATGGAAGCTTTGTTGGGAGTGCTAATTCTCTTTACATTTCCCTCCGTAGGCTTCCTCACGTGCAAGGTGTAGTTCAAGAAGTTAGATTTACATAGAAGTAGGATACAGGAAATAACCAAACCTGAGCAAGACAGTCTGCCTTTCTCCCACAGAATGCTCCGAAATAAAATCAAGCACTCTATCACATAAATTCAACACATTCAAGATGAATCTATGATCAGTTATCATGGGGGTCTCAACTGCACTTAGGAAACGCCACACAATTCCAACAGAACACATAAGACGGAACATGTTTCACAAACTCAACACAGACAAGATATGTAATTTAGCTGGCCAGCATGTGAGTTACAGTAGCCCTACTGATTACGAAACTCACAGAGTTCCATAACATATTAAATAGAACACCACCCACATATTCAGCATGCCACACACTGCAGGCATGCAGTATAATGGCTATCACAGTAGCTCCTCCAACAGAAAACATTAGCATACATTGAACACAGATTCAGATACACTATACAACCAAAAGCACCAACATTACAAACACTACACACACAGCACATACACAGAAGCACATGCACACCTATACTTAGCTATTTGGAGAATGTATGCGCTGTTGGTGAACACATACAGCCTTAACCCTTAACTATCCAGTTCACCCAAAGTATGACCAGCCCACAATACCAATAAGACATCTTTACTCCATAAAGCAAAGCAGAGGCTGGTCTGCTTTGTTAACACTTGCATCACGTGGAAAGCCACCAGATTGCGGACAGCACCATAGGACAAAGCCAAAGGCAAAATGTGCACTATGCAAATGCTCGAAATATAGTTTAACATGCAGATAAACTAAGCTGTCACTGATGCATTTGAATAAATATGAAATATGAGACAACCTATAGAGCAATGATGCAAAATACCAAACATTTAGCTTTGTATCTCAATTTAGGTTTTGAGTTTAGAAAAGGTTGATATATGAAATGTATGATGGGAAGCTTTTAAGTAGATCCTTGGAGTTGATCATCAACATTTATTAGAAGTGAGCAAATAATTCCACCATTATTTTGCTACTAGCAGCCCGTCCCGACGTTGTCCGGGAGCAATCAGACTTCTGGGCCCCCGCCCGCCCTGACATTGTCTCAGGCTTCTGGGCCCCCGCCCTCCCAGACGTTGTCTCAGGCTTCTGGGCCCCCGCCCGCCCCGACGTTGTCTCAGGCTTCAGGGCCCCCGCCCGCCCCGACGTTGTCCGTGGGTCCCCCGGAGCGCACCCGCCACTTTCAGGGCCCCTAATGAGCTGCACACGGGCCGCTTCACCTACCTCAGCCGCCGCTCCTCCCCGCCTGTCCGCCGCTCCTCGCCGCTCCTCACCACTCCTCCCCGCCTGTCCACCGCTCCTCCCCACCTGTCCGCCGCTCCTCACTGCCTGTCTGCCGCTCCTCACTGCTCCTCCCCGCCTGTCAGCCGCTCCTCCCCGCGCTTATGTCCGCCGCTCCTCCTTGCGCTCCTGTACGCCGCTCCTCCCCGCACTCCTGATGTCAGCACGCACGTCGGGGCCGGCGCTACTTCCAAGGGACTACTTTTTTTTAAATCGTGAATATTTTAAAGAACGTATATATTTTTTTATATAGCCTATGTCCATCTGCAGACCCTGACAATTACAACAATGTATCGGGTGTTTGGATTGGCGCTGTGGTTCCCGAGTTTACCCGCCTCAAAGGTTCAAAGTTCTCTCTTTATAATAGTAGTATAGATATCATTTGGTCCCCTTTCCACATATATGTTTTCACCTTTTTGGCCTCGCCCCATTTTTTTGGTACCTACTGGTGGTGGGTCAGGTTAAGCGGATATATTTTGTCAAGTGACCTGGTGTTCACTTCTTAGACAGGACCTACTGTCCCCCCACCTGACCTAATCGTTGCTTTCTTCTTAATGAAATACTTGTCATTTGTCAACCTGGATATACAGGGCCCTCGGGGAGCCACACCTACCTGCACATTGTCTAATGCTGCTTTATCTCACTGCTCTTGTTTTCAGCATCTGTTACCCCTTACACTACTTAACTTCTGTTCTGACAATTTTGACTTGACGCTGTAGTTTAAGCAAGTGCTGTTTCTGAAGGCCCAGATAAAGGGCATTTCCATAGTCCAGTCTGGCCAATGCCAAAGTTGTTACCAATGTTTTTACTGCAGGTGGGGGAATACAAGGTTTCACCTTCTAAATTAGTTTTAGAGTTAAATGTACCTGAGAGGCGACCTTGGTTTGATGTTGGAAGGTGAGACTGTCATCGAAGATGAAGCCTAGACTTTTAGCTTTACGCACTGGGGTGGGAAGTATTCCCATAGCTGGGAGCCACCATTTCTGAGACCAAATGGTGGAGTCTGAGCCCAGCAGAAGCACCTCTGTTTTACTTCCAATAAGCTTTAGGCACTTTGCCCGCATCCAGTGATCCATGCAGGTCATACACTGATTAAAGCTGGCCGCCGTTTCTTCCAGATTGCCTGAGATGGATACTACAATCTGGGTATCATCGGTGTAGGACACTAGCGAGAAGCCAAACTGCCTGATGACGTCAGCTAGGGGGGTGACATACTGATTGAACAGCTTAGGGCTTAAAGATGAGCCCTGCGGTACCCCACAAGGAAGTGAAAAAATGTTTTGAACAAGAATCATCAATCTGAACCTACTGTCGCCTATTGTTAAGGTAGTATTTGATTAAGCTTAGTGCAAAGCTTGACACTCCCAACTTCTGAAGCCTTAGAATGAGGATGTCATGGTTCACGGTGTCAAAGACCGCTGAAAGATCCAAAAGGATCAAGGCGGCCTTTGCACCGGAAACCAGCATAGAGCGAAGCTCCTCTGCTGCCATGACCAAGGCCGTCTCCGTACCATGCCCTTGCCGGAAGCCGTATTGTGAAGAGTCCAGCAGATTTTCTGAGGAAACAAAGGCCGTAAGTTGGAGATTTATTATTTTTTCCAAAACTTTAGCTGGGAATGGAATCCTTGCTATGGGTCGATAATTATTGTGATTGCTGGTGTCTAGGTTTTATCAGCAGGGGGAGGATGGAGACCTTCTTCCAAGCCTCTGGGAAAATGCTGGACATAAGGATCTCGTTGAAAATCAGACAGAGTTGCTCGCTGATCTCATCAGCTGCCTGTTGGAATATTTTAGGGGGGCAGGGGTCGAATGGAGCCCCTGCTTTCACCAATCTGACTATCTGCGAAACCTGTTCTATATTTGGGTGGATAAAAGCATTCAAGCCATGGCCAGGATGTCGCGTAGGTGAAGAGGGTTGATTCACTTGAGGCTCATTGCCTTTTCCACTGAAGAAATCATAGATAGAAAGCACCTTGTCCCTAAAGGAATCTGCGAGTTGATTGCAGAAAGTAACATTGCTATTCAGTGCTAGTGGGGTGGAAAGTGTCACTAATTCCTTTAAAGTTGAGAAAAGTAATTTACTTGAGTTGCCCGCCTGCTCAATTTATCAGAGAAATAGCTGCTTTTTTCTCCAGAATCATCTTTTTATATTCGGTGACTGACTGTGTATAAACCGTTTTTTTGGCTTCCGTATAAGTTTTTCTCCAGCGCCTTTCAGCTTGTCTGCATAGTTGCTTCTGAATGCGCAGTGAGTCACAGACCAAGGGTCTGATTTCTTCAACCATTTGCTAGTAAATGTTTTTTCTGGAGCTGGAATATTTATTGCGGTTGCTATCCAATTAGTACAAATATTGGTGGATGTATTTACTTCGGGCCTTAGTGTTGGTTTAGAGGCAGCTAATGTTATTTGCAGCTGCTGTGGGCTGATTTCCTTCCAATTTCTCCCTTTAAAAGTCCTAAGAGCAGAATGAGGACGAGTAAGATGATGGGACGAGGTAAGTATCAACCGAATGGCCTTATGATCAGAACATGGGATTGGCAACCTCTCCTGCACTTTCAATTGAGGATTAGATATGAATATTCCATCTAGGGTGTGTCCATCCTCGTGGGTAGGATGCTTGATCAGTTGTTCCATCAAGACACTGGCCATCAGCTCTAGAAGTGAGATTGTATATTGGTCATTTATTTTTTATAAATGGTAGTTGAAGTCACCTAAGATAGAAAATTCCTGAAAGCCAACACTAGACTCGATGATATGACCTTTTGTCTCTACAAACTTGTTCTTAGCCCCTGGTGGTCTATACAGCAGTATGCCGTTAAAAATATAGTTTTCACTGATGGTGATTCCAAATGAAAGCAGTTCACAATCAGAACCGCTTCCTGAAGTAGAGCTTTTCATCGACAAGGTGTCCTTGATAACAATCGCTTTTTCCCCTCCCTGCTTATCCTGTCTGTCATTCCTGATTAATAAGTATCCTTGGGGAATGGCTAATGATAGCTCCGGATCAGATGTTCCATCTGCCCACGTCTCCGTGACAAATGCCATATCTATATTGTGAGCTTCCAGCAGCTCGGCGAATTCCATGTTGTGTTTAATTAAAGAGCGTGTATTCAGGAGTAGGCCCTGGAGGGACTTTTGCAAAACTGTTTGCGGGTAAAGGACTTGATCCGAGTTAAAGCTGCATTTTGTTTTGGTGAAGAGGAACTTCATGTCACACAGAGGGCACACCTTAGGCTCTTTCAAAGGATCGAGTTGCGGAAAGGAATTCTTCATCTGGGGGTTAAGACTTACAAGAGTATCTCTTGTATATTTGAAACTTGGGCCCAAGATCAGTAGGGAACGAACAGGGGGGGTGGCCCTGGGCCCAATCTAGGCACGGATGGGCGCAGACGGGCTTGCCTTTGGCGTGCCAGCGGCGCGCCCTCTGTGCATCCTCTCCGGCATGCTGCTTAAATAGCCGTGAGTCAGGCGTCTCGCGCACACATCAGTTGTTTCAAACCCAGAAGTACTAGTCAGGTATGTCCGGTCCCGTAGCCCTCTGCAACAAACGGCACAAGCCACGGCAGAACGGGCGGGGAGGGAAGATCACAACAGCTGCCACCCTGATTAGCAAGCTAAAACAAAGTGCCGGTAAGCATGTGGAATGAGGTACAAAAACCAATTACGATCCTAGCAGGTGGAGTAAAAGTCTAAAATGAACACAAAGTGTCAATCTCAATGCGGTTTTTAAAAATAGCAGCAGGGAAAAATGATAGGTGACAAGACCTCCCGCTGGTGTTCTTGCGTCCGCGCCGGCATGCTGCTTAAATAGCAGTGAGTCGGGCGTCTCGCGCACACATCAGCTGTTCCAAACCCGCAAGTGCTAGTCAGGTATGTCCGGTCCTTTAGCCCTCCGCAACAAACGGCAAAAGCCACGGCGAAACGGGGCAGGGATGGAAGATCACAACAGCTGTCACCCTGATTAGCAAGCTAAAATGAAGCGCCTGTAAGTTTTGTGGAATGAGGTACAAAAACCAATTATGATCCTAACAGTTGGAGTAAAAGTCTAAAATGAACACAAAGTGTCAATCTCAATGTGGCAAGACCTACCGCTGAATTCCAGATATAATCAATCTGTAAGAAAATAACATGAAACATAATTTGCACAAGCACCAATGCATCTTGGACAAGTGTCCTTTCTTTAGTATTTCATGCAAATTTTGCTGCAAGTTAAAAATATCTTGTGACACTTTTTTCTAAACTTCGAAAAAATGTCAAGTAACCTCTGTTTGGGCATTATTTGTACATGTGTCTGTTTCTCTGGGTTGTCATTACAGTTCGACTGATGGAATCTGTCCGGCGCATGGACATAAACATCCTTATGTCTTTTTTGCATACATCTGCTTCTGCAAATTCAAATGAGAACATCTTGTTATGTTGTAAAATCCTGGAACATCGAAAAAAGGTAACTGTGATTCTCCATTGCTTTACCGGGCATTCTAGGGAAGAAGAGGCAATGTGCTTCATTTAAACATGTGGTTGTCTCATGGTATGATATATTATGTATGTGAGAATTTCAGAGTATTATATGATATGGCAGTAGAAGCCTTATCATGGAATACAGTCACAAAAACTGTCTTGGGTCCAGTGAAGCTTGTTTGTATCACCTTTGTTCAACCCTGGGTATCTGGGGCTTCGAGCAGCAAAGCTTGACAAAGGCACTTCGTGTAAATCATTTAAGAGCACCCAACAATGAAATAAGAAAGTCACACAAGAGATACAACAATACTTTATGAAAATAGAACATATTTTTATACATTTTTAGAATCCATGTTCATCAAATTTCATTGGAGGTTCCAGAGATATGTATTTTGAAAACAATAAGAAAAACTTTCAATACAACCACAAAACAGCACTGGTCAACAAAAGTTTGTACATTTTCTTTAATATTTAAAACAGTTAGTTTGCCAACTTCAGCCTGACTTAAGGTCACTTTGGGCAGTGACCTGGCCACCAGACCCTTTTTCAGTTCAGTTCCAGCCTTTAGAAAATAACCACCATAGAGAACAATGAAGTGGTTCCTATGCTGGGGATGCAGGCAGAAAAGATGTTCAAATATCATCCTGGAGCTGTGCAGTCGACAAGGGTGAGCTGTGGGTGATTCCTTGGTGCATGGGTGAGGTGGGACAACTTTGGCCACTGCATGTGAGGTCCCATGGCATCCTCTTTGTGACAGTCGAAGGCCAGCAGCGGCTGGGCTACTGTTCTCCCGACACAGCAATCACTGCGAATATCCTTGGTAGAGGCTAGTGTCCCTCTAAGGCAAGAAATCCTTTGATAGCAGTCCTGGGTCCAGCAGACTCGAGTGCAACTTTTGGCTACATCGGAGATGTCTCTAGGAGCACCCAACAGCAGTCAGTGGTGATTCCTCTGAAGATGATACTGCTTTGCCGGTTTCGGCTTTCTCAACTTTGGTATCCATGGTGCTGTTCCAGGGGGCCAACCAACTAACCCTTGGAGTCACTGCTTCAATCTGGCTCTGGGATCAATGTTTCCACAAGCCGGGAGCCGCAGGCACAGTCCAAATTTTACTAGTCCAAAGTGCAGCAGGTGCCGTCCTTCCAACAGTGAATCCTCTCTTTGTGCTATTCCAAGGGCAGGAGGACAGTCTTTGTTGGGTTCTTTTTCCAAATCCAATGTGTACTGAGGTTTAGCATGCCAGGGGTGCCTATTTTATCCTGGGAGAGTGCCTGGGGGGACAACGTGGTCACTATCCAATGGGCTTGTAGGCCCACTCCTTTTTTGCGACAAAGTTCAAGTTATGTGTGGCATTTCGCAATCCCAGTGTGCAATATTTTTGCTACTGTCAAGCCCACAGGAAAACAGGGTTGAGGACAGTGTTTTCCTCTCCGTCCCTGCCTCCAACTTGTCTGCAGGAACAAAAGTCATCCTGCTCGGGTGTGTTGTCACCCTTTAAAGGGGGCATTTCCTTTGAGCCTGCCTTTTGGGCTAACACCTCAGTTGGCCTTTCTGGGAGAGGAGGTGACACCTCACTCTGCGGCAACTGCCTTTGTGCTTAAGCCTTGGAGTTGTTCACATGTCTCCCCAGGTGGGCAGAAAGCTGTCTGTTGGCCCGGGCCTGCACAAAGCCACTGGACTAGCTAGGGCACAGAGTGTCAACTTTTTAAAAGCTGCCTAACTTTAACAGTGACATTAATTTCGATTTGGCGCATCAAGTTGAATTTGATGTAAGGTAGTCCCATTCAGAAGTTAGCCGGACTAACTTTCCTCATCAAAACAACAACTTTAAGGGTTTTGCTGCTAAGGCTATATAAACTTATATGTCTTGCTTAACAATATACAGCTCCCTGCCATAGGGGTCTATATGGCTTCCTTGGGGGTGAATTACATATATCATTAAGGGAACGGGCGGCTTTGCCATTAATGGCAATGCCATAGTCAAACTAGCATTGTGAACACTACCCTTCTAGTCTGCAGTGGGAGGCTGGTAGCCTTCTTGTCTTTTGTCACACTCTGCACCATATACTAGGGATTCACAAGTAAGTTAGTGCTTGCAAATTGGGGTCATCCAATTCAAGAAATCTTTTATAATGGGTCAGTACACTGGCACTGGGGTCAGGTTAACAGGCCTAAGTGCACTGAGTCGAAAAAACAGCAACTAGTACTCAAATAGGGTCAAGAACTGGGATGGGAACATGCAAAAAGCCCGTTTCCTGACAGTGTAGGGTTGTAGTGTGATGTTTTTGGGCCCTAGGGTACTGCAAAGGACTATGTGGTGTGAAGTAGAGTTGTATAAGGTTAGGTTGTCTTGGCTTGTAGTCCAATGCTTTGCTATAGTGTACAGAATAAGTAAGTTAGTGTGGTGTTGCAGTGTTATATCATATTTGTGTGCAGTGTACTATAGTCTTGTGTAGTTTGTCAGTGTCATGCTGTGCTGTAGTGCAGCTATGTGTGTTTTGTGGTGTTATGTTGTAGTATGATGCAGAGATGTATTGTAATGAATTACATCGCTGTGTTGTGTTGCAAGTGCCTGGAATGACAGATTTTCATCTAAAGCATCCATTAAGTATACATATTGATATTGTACTTCATGGATGAGTCATTAGAGAAAACAGTATTGTAACCTTTGTTTGAACATTTCAACTCTGTTCGGTCAGAGACTGTGGGAGAAAATGGCAGACACTAACCTCTCACCGAAACATGTCATGGCAAATTCTTTCTTGGAGTGAAGAAAGAACAGTTACACTGCTAGTTTGCTGTAAAAATACTTCAGATCTTGGGGTCTACAACCTAGAACCAGAAAGACTGGATCATGCCAGGTATTCAAGATATCCCTGTAAAACAAATGTACATAACCTCATCGAAATGAAGATCATTTAAACACTCTGGTTAATCCAGAAATGTAACCAGAATCCTGCTTTGAGGGACTTATTGTGAAATATCCTGATCCTGATTACAGCAAATCTGTGAATGGAAAGCTCTCATGTCAGCTACATTTGTCCTTAACAATATTATGTTGAGTGTCATCTAAAGGAGCCGTTTGTGAGACGTAAGAATGCATGGCTAGTTTCTACTCTGGAGAGGGATAATTGAGAAAAATGTGGCACAAGGAAAAGGTCAATAATTACAGGTCAAAAAAGACTATCATCCCTATTCACAAAAGTTGAAATACCTGTAAACGTGCACATTTACTCTTAGACTTTGTAGTAACTTTACTGATTTTGGCTATTCACCATTTTCATATGTAATGTTACAACACAGTGGAAATGTGCATATCCTCGATCCCTGAAACTAGAGGGTGGAGGCAAATTTATAAGTGACTAGTTGCCACTGGTAACGTTTCACACTTATTTCACCAGGGCAGAGTTCTCCCTATGGTGTAGTATTGGGGATTTTTAATCTTTAAAATAAGTTAATGAAAATATTTTAATGTATTTTATATTTTTTTAAACCTAAAAGAAATTGAAAATAAATTCCTCGGCAATACTATCTTGAAAGTATGTTAAAATATTTCCTGTAAATATAATAAGCTAATACAACATTATTTATTTAAATATTTATTTAAAAAATCAACCAGAAAGTAAAATATATATTTTTATTTAATCTGAATTAAAAATTACTAATTGTTTGTTGTTAAATGTATTTAAATTATAATAACTGTAATTCGTTTATATATATATATATATATATATATATATATATATATATATATATATATATATATATATATATATATATATATATATCCATACACGTTTCCCACCAGTTCCTCCGAACTCACAACTGGTGTCTCCAATTAGCGGGGGGGTGACCCATTTCATTCAACAACCAAAAAAGGCAACTGGAACACTCCCCGGGCTTTCACCATAACGTTATTGGCCACATACGCGTTTCAGCAATCAGCCTTCATCAGTGTGGCAAAAGTAAATGTTCGACATGGGCAGAACCATGAGAATGTAAGCAATTTAATGTCACAATTGACTATTTTCTATCCAATCGGGAGACAGTAGTTGAGCCAGTAGGCAGATGGTGAACAGACATCTCCGTTTGTTATTTTAAGGACTGTGTGACTTGTATGCCCAATGGAAAATTTGAGATGTCATCAGTGATGTCACTGAGCATGTCATGAGTGATGTAATATGTGACGTCATCAGCAGTGCATTGCATGGGCACGAGTTAAAGTTAGGTCTACTGACTATTTCTAAGGTTTTGTACGAGTGAAATCTCCAACTAACTATAACGTCCCTGAAGCCTATGGTATTTTCAGTGTGGGGTCCAACTAGCCCACTCGGTACATCCAGTAAGTGCCACAGTGGAGCTTGCCTCTGATTGGCTGCCAACACTTGTGTTGACAGCCATCTTGTCACTTGGTATGAGGAGGAAGAAAAAACTATTAAAAAAGAAGAAAAGGTGGCAGGGTAAAAGCACCCTGACCGCATAGGCCTGATCAGAGGGTCCCACAGGGCCAAAAGAGCATTTTTTTGGGGGGCTGGATTTTCACACCCAGCGTGACTCTGGCCGAAAATATTTTAAAAAATGAAGCGCGGGAGCCTCATGTATGTGGTGCTCCAGAAGTTGGCAGACCAAAGGGTCCATTAAGGGAATGTAGAGGAGAGGAGATAAAGGGCAGCCTTGCCTAGTCCCCCACAATATAGGGAACAAATCCATGAGGGAGCCATTGACTCCCATGCGTGCCACAGGATTAGGATATAAGAGCATGACCAAGGAGATGAGCGCAGTGGGGATTCCCAGTTTGATCAGAGCTTCTTTCAAGAAGGGCCACTCCAAGGGGTCAAATGTCTTTTCGGCATCCAATAGGGTAACTACAGCAGGTGTTTGGCAGGAGATCCTGTTGACCACTGCAAAGAGATGTGGGTGACTTGTTGTTTGAAAGCTTTATAGAAAGCTCTCATAAGGCCATCAAGGCCAGGGCCATTGGACCTGTCTAAAGAGTCGATCACCTGGGTGACCTCCTCGCAAAAAATCAACTTGCTAAAAAATTGTCATTGGCCATCAGTGGGCCAGACCTATGGCGATCTCCACCAAGTATGATGGGATCTCTGGTGCATTGTCAGGCATGCAGGATGTATAAAGGAGTTCATAATAGCATTGGGACTCTGCCAGAACATCTTCGCCAACAAAAACAGAGGACTCAGAGACGGTGCGCAATTCATCGACATAACTACCTAGGCGATTAGGGTGGATTATCCGCACAAGAGTGCTGTCGGGCGCGCCCTCTCACCATAGCACAGAGCCCTAATGTGTTTCCCTAGATATGCGATTTCCCTATCAGCCAGATCGCGAAATTCAGTCAACAATACTAAACGAAGAGGAGGACTTGAAAGCAAAGTGTTTGCAAAAGTCGTTTGCCTCTGCTGGGTTGTCAAAGGAGTGAGGCTTCCCATTGACCTCAACTCATAGCCAGGCAGAGTAGAGCATATCATATTTAAAGCCCAACTTGCGGAGAGAGTTCTTAACCTCGTTGAATTTCCACCACTTTCAAAACCTTCAAGGTGGGGAGTCATGCCCTGGGTAAGGTCCCAGCTTTCTCTTACCTGCTGGTGCTATTTGATGCTAATATGAGTTTTAAACCCCTAGTTGAGGGTAAGACTTGTGATTTGGTCAAGACCACGGGGACTGTAGTTAGCATTGCACAGAGGTTGGGCTCATGGTGACTGGACCCTTTAGTTACGTTTTTTAGTCCAAGTGCATCTCCAAGGAGCTATATGACAGTGATGTATGGGGTTACATGATGGTCGATAAAATTGAACTCACAGAAAATACATTTTAAGGTGTATTCTGCGGATCCACAAAGTACCCCAGCTTTTTTTGTTCGTCAGGAACTTTGTTTTAGATACATTGGTGAAATTGTTGCTCTCAGACCCTTGCTGTGCTGGATCAAGATATAGACTGGGGAGGGATGCCAACTAAATAGACTGATTTTGTCTGATTGTCTGACCCTTGACAACATGCATCAAATCCCTTGGATTGCTTATGCGAAGGCAGCTTTTAACAGCATGGGTTGGGTGAACATATACTGCAATTATTACTCCCCGTACCCCCTGGAACTCAAAAGAGTGAGAGACTTGTTTCACAAAGGTCCCTTATTACAGCATGAACAGATAGAGCTTGTGAAACCCATTGTATAGAGGCATTTATTTTTAAAAACTGTTCAGGGCATGGAGCTTTCCTTTTTCTCCTATCTAATGAAAGGGTAGATTTCTGTTGGTACGATTCAAGGTTAACGTGCTACATCATCTTTTGGCCACATCTAGTGGTCAGTCTCTTTCAGGCACTTAGGGCCCTGTGGATGCAACAATATGTCTCCACAGGCTACCCTACATTTAGTTTTGCAAATATTTGAGCTTGCCTAGGAAGCAGTTCCTTTTCCCGTTACTGAAAGTTCTGAACTTCTCACAAGGATACCTGGCACTTATGTATCTGCAGCTCCTGATGATCAAGCATTATCTTTTTGCTGTTTCATGCTTTCTACATGCTGCTTTGAGATCAAGATAATTTAGACCTGATTAACCTTGATGTGATGCATGAGATTATATAATGTATTGTTACTGTTGACACATTCGTATTTCTTTAAAAAATGTTAAGCCTACTAGTTTTTACTATTTTATAAACATATGATTTTATGTTCTTGTATGGTTGTGATTATAGCCCAATAAATATTTGTATGCTGACAAAATGTATATATGGATGTATGCCATGTTACCTACTGACGGACGCCAGTAGGTAGTTATAGTTTGGACAATTGGACCATGTTTCCATAGGAAAAGGGTTTTGTAACTTGTTTATATCTTTGGCGTAGTTTAACGAATCTTCGCTATGTGGGTGTGTGAGTGGCTTTATTGATGAGTAAGTGGTTGTGTGAGTACTTGTATGGGTCTGTGAGTTAATGTGTGAGTGTGTGAGTGGGTGCATGAGAGGTTATATAGGAGTGTGAGAGGGTGTGTGAGTAGTTCTGTGGATAATGTCATTAGTGATGACCTCAGTGATGTCACTGACCATGTCATGAGTGATGTAATATGTGAGGTAATAAACAGTGCATTGCGGGCCCGTAAGTTATAGTTAGATCAGATTTTGTATAAGTGGAATCTGAGCCTAACTATAACGTCCCTTTACCCTTTGTTTTTATGGTGAATAATAGATCTATCTATAGATCTATCCACTCTCCATATTCAGTTGAGCAACAAAAAATGGCCAGAGACACTGCACGGCTTGAAATCTGAAGAGACAACCATTGCAAGAAGGAGTGAGAGTATAGGGATCCTTTGTTTGTTTATTTACATATATTTTTAAATCACCTACTGGCAGTTGCCATTAGGTAGGAGGACCCAAAACAACTTTTCCTCATGTAATTTCCCATAGGAATTTTGAACGTGACTATAACCCGAACTGCTGAATGGAATTACACCAAATTTGGCAGAAAGCATGCTCTCGTAATTTGGTTTAAATCTGTTCAGCAGTTTTTAAGTAAAACAAATATATATGTATATATAGAGACGCAGAGGGTCTGCAGATCCGACAGTTCTCATAGTGAGATCTAATTGGCTGCCAACACTTCTACTAGAAAGTAGTGGTAGACATCTTGGGACTCAGGACTTGGCCCGACTCACAAAAAAAACGGGAAAATGCAATGGGGCAGGGTAGGAATACTCTGACCCCCTAGGACTGGTTGCAAGGGGGCCCCAGGTAACCGAGTCTGGGCAAAAATGTTTAGATTTACATTTTTCTCTGATTTTCCAGAGGATCTGTGGCCAACTCAAAAAAATAAACAAGTACAGTCTCATGTGCTTGTTTTCTTTAATTCCCTGGGCGGGTAAGGTCCCGTGTTTTTTTTTTTACAGAGTTTTATATAGCGCGAACTTGACCTGTATTACTTGAGGGCATATTCATTTTTGTATATGCATATAGGTCAGGGGCATACGTGGCCCACTTCCCAAGGATGAGCCAACCCTGATGTCCCCATTTCCCGGGGCCCAGCTTTATAAAATATTGAGAGGGCAGCACGTAGGCCCCTTACCGTTTTCAGCCTCGGACCCCATCTTCTCGGGTACAGATATATGTAAGAAGGGTGAGGGGGGCACGCAGACCCCCTCCCCGGGCTGATTTAAGCCCTGGGGACCCCATTTCCCATGGTACGGCCCTGTTACTAATGGGGAGTAACTATACCTTGTGCCCTAAGGCAACTATAACTTGCAAGGTCACCATGCACCTCACATTTTACTTCACTCGTGACATCTTCTGTGACATTATTGATAATAGCAGTGCAACTTTTTCTGTCAAATTGTTGATGAGATAACAGTTCATGGCGGGGTTGAGTTATAGTTACTTGAGATAACTCTAGCTATAACTGCTGAATTTCTATGGTTTTGAGTGTGGAAAATCTGAACCTAACTGCAACCTCCCTATAACCTTTGGTTTTTAATGAATATATATACCCAATCAACCTTTCCCTAAAGCTCTCCCATTTAGTAATAACTATTCCCTGTTTTCAAGCCACTCACTCCCATCCCTCCCACGGGTAGTACAAAATTATATAGTTGTATGTGTGGGGCAAAGATCTCGTAGTAAAGATAAGAGAGGTGGGGGCAGAGGTCTTCAGACAAAGGTTTTGGGATAAGCATTTTGCAGTATGTTGCAGTTTGTGAATACGTTCCTGATTGACTCTGTTAATCACATGTATGAAATGTACTTTTTCTTCCAGTTAACACTCATGCAGGAACTAGCCATTGTACATTGTATGTATACCACCATCACTCAAAGGGAGGTGACAATGAGCAACATGTTGGTGACTGCTGACACTCTGGATAGCATCTTGACGGACTCGGTAAGTAACAGGTTCTCACCGACAGATGGTGATCGTTCACTCAGTCTTGGAAAACCTCAGAACCTTCAGGGCAAAGCAGAATTACTTCTGATCATTCAGTCAGAACTTTGGTATTCCAGATAGTTCCATCATGGTCTGCAGCCGGTATGGAAACTAGCAGTGTTGCGATTGAATGGTTAACAGGGTTATACAGATGGCTCCCTCAGAGAATCTGAAAAAAGTTGCACAGGATGATTAACTTGTCGCCACAATGGATGTGAGTAGAGAGCCTGGCAGAAGTAGTTCATGGGAGACGCAACGGGGCACAAAAAAAACCAAGATATTACTGACATGAAAAAGTCCAATCAGTTACCCAAATGAAATCGAAGGGATTTTGTTGAATTGGGGATATAACTGGAGCTACAAGAAATATAGCAGCTCTTATAACGAGAACACTCTCTTAGTTTTACAGTGGGTGGGAATGTAGAAATCAACAGAACTATATATCAGAATATTACATATAGAATATCATTTGACAGAGTCAAGATGGCGGCCGCCAGCTCAGTCGTGTGAGCTGGTAGCTCCTGCCCTCCTACACCCATGAGGAAGATGTGCTGTGGATAGTGAGAGGACGAGAGGGTGAAAGTGGGTCTGAGCACTTACCGAGGTGTGCGAAGCTTAATCCTGGTACTATTGGCATGTTCAGGTTTGCTGCGACAGCTATTTTTCATTATCTCAGCAAAATCCGATTTGGATACATTGTAGCCACAAGGGGCCGAGCTTAGACGCCGAGCCGAGAAGCAGCAACTGTTGCAGGCAAAACTACTGGAGAGTTGAGAACAGGATATCGCAGAACACCGATAATGCCGCCTAAAGGAGCTAGAGGGAAAGCCCAGGCCTTGGCTGATGGTGATACCACTGCTGCTACAGTGGCAGCCGTTGGAACTGTCTCCGGAACGGTAGGAAAAATCGCGGAGCCGCTGAGCGGTAAGAAAGCCTCTAATGTCAATGGTAAAACAAATAAGGGCGAGAGCTGTGCCCGTGGTAACTCCACGGGCATGGTCAGTCCTGCGAAATGCACTATCCCGCAAATGTTCTCACAAGGCAAAGGTGGGAAGAGTGGGAAAATGGGGATCCAGGGTATTCCGTATCCCCAAACAGACAAGCTCCTAGAAACACTGGGTGTTGAAGCTGTTGTAGGCCCCCCCGGTCATCATGAAGGAGAGTTCAGGTGCTCAGCAGATTTCTCTGTATGACGCTGTTGCCGTGGACAATTTAATATCTGGCAGCAATATGGATCTGGCTAACAGCGCTGGTAAAAAGGATGGGCGCAATCCTGCAGGAGTGAACAACAGTGAGGTGAACCCCTGGAACTGGGTTGCCAAGATACTGAACCAGTTGTACCACAGAAGCTTTGTAATGATAATAACATTGTGGTTAGAAGCGAAAATGTCTCGGTTGGTTTGGCTGGGGCTCTTAATGGGACAGAGTCACTCAGTCTAGATTCACTAATGAAGGAGGCGGAGTTGGTGGATCTTGTGTCATTATCAGATCATTCGGATATATCCAGTGAGGAGATGATGAGAAATGGTAAAACGCCTATGGCTCTACATTGGGATGAGCTGAGTGAGCATAGTACTACACCCCCTGAGGATACGGGAAGGGATTCATCGGAGGGAAGCCCCCAGACAATGCGGAAGAAAAGGGCCTTGACAGAGGAGTCTTGCTACTTTGCCAATTCCTCTTTACCGGTGCAAAAGTCAATGGTTAGAACCCCGGATAAATCTGACCCCTCTGTGGTGCGAAGAACACTAGAGCCATCAGAAGAGGTATCCTTGAGTCTTATATATCAAACGGTAATGACTCACAGGGAGGAAACGCGATTAGAAAGCCAAAGGACACAGAATGTCTGTCGTAAATTACAAAATTCAGTACGGCGCATCGCCAAGACTTGCTCAGAGTTTACTGCAAGAATTACCGAGGCAGAAGCCTGTATTTCGTATTTGGAGGATAAACTAGCTTCACAAAAGACGATGAATGAGACTTTACGTGCAGTGAAGGATGATATGCTATGGAAACTTATTGATTTGGAGAACAGAGCTCGGCGGAACAATCTGCGAGTCTTTCAAATTCCTGAGGGGGTTGAAGGACAGGACCCTCGTAAATGTATTATTGAATTGTTTACTGAGGCGTTTCCAGAATGAACTCAATGGGACTGGCAGACAGAAGATTCAGAGGGCTCACCGTTTTCCCTTTTCTGTCCGGGCCCGGCCAGGTCAGTCGGCAGAAGTGGCTAAACCAAGGCCCATGCTGATTTCATTTAACAACTTTTTGGCATGAGAAGCAGTTTCTGATCAGTCCCGCCCCAACAGGAAAAGAGTTGGCAAGGGGGTTACATTTTTTGTTAGGCCAGATTACGGCCATCAGACGGTAGAGAAACACTGGTAATTACCTCAGCTTATTCTACCATTTCAAACTAAGGGGGCCCAAGCTTTCTTACTACAACCAGCCAAACCTAAAATCATCCATAAAGGGAATACTAGGTTTTTCACCTCTGAAATTTTGGCGAAAGAGTTTCTGCAAACCCTCAAAGAAGGATAAGCAGGGATTAGGTTTATAGAATTATTATCAAATTTGCAGCTTCCTTTTCTGCTCTTATGCTTACTTATTTGCATAACTCTTGTTTATGAAGTTGTATACCCCCCAGCTGTTGCAACAGGTTATGTCATGGGGGAAGAGAATGAGTATGCGTACTGTCTGTGGCCTATTGATCTGTAGGTTAATGTTTTTTTTGTTAGGTTCAATTGTTGGGGGACTTCACAGGTGTGGGAGGCACTTTTGGGTGTAGGGAGCATGTCACCGCTAGGACTAACAGTCCTAAAGCCTCGAGGTAGTGGGCCTGTGGGGTGTGCTGTTGGGGTGGTGTTGGGGGGGAGGGTGGTGGAGAGGGGAAGGAGGAGGGTGGGGGTAAAAGTAAAATAAAAAGGAAGATTCATAGCAGCAAAGAAAAGTACAGAGGGTTAAAAAGATTCGCGTATAGGCCTGTAGGTATGGCAGCCTTGAATTCATGGAAAATTTAGGCCTTCGAATATGCACACTGAATGTGTGCGGGTTAAATAATCATAATAAAAGGCAGAGGGTCTCCAGAGAGCTTCGGGTGATTCAGCCCGATGTGGTGTATCTGCAAGAGACGCATATTCCATGGGCAAGACATAAGGTTTTAGCAGAAATAGGCTACACAGTATTAGTAACCTCAAGGCAGTCAAGCATGATAAGAGGGGTGGTGATTTTAGCAAGACCTTTTATTCAAGCTATTGGGCATATTTTGGCAGATATGTTTGGACGTTGGGCCATTGTGGAATGTAGGACAGGGGGGGTTATATTTACCCTCTGTACAATATACGGCTCTAACCTTGATGAAGCCCCAATATTGGAATATTTGAATGGGGAGCTTACTACATGGCCCATTCTGTTATTCTTGTGTGGGGATCTTAATATAAAGTTGACCTCTGAAGATTTTCAAAATTGGGGGCGAAACTATAAAGATAGGAAACCCCGGATCAAGAAGGCTCTATTTCAATTACTAACTGATCATGGGCTATTGGATGTGTGGAACAGCTTGCATAGGCAAGACCAAGGATATACATTTTATTCACAGCCCTACAACAGGCTTGTACGTCTTGATTATTGTTTTGTACCTACATCAGTGTTTACTGGGATGAAAATCTGTGTATACCCATGGGTGACCTTGGACCATGCACTTGTGGTAGTTGAAATCCCGGCACTTGCTCGGTGGTTAGCACCGAGGACGTTTACATTTGACAGGAAGCATTTGATGGATGAAAAATTTATTGAGCACATGAAGGTGTGGATAAAGGAATGTTTGCAAATTAATAGACACTCCGCGTCCTGAGGGACTGTATGGAATACATCCAAAGCTGGATTTGGAGGGGAAACACAGAGCCTTGGGTATTTAAAATGTAAATTAGCGAAACACGCATTGCAGGTTTTATATGATGAGCTTAAGATTGTCGAAGAGGAATTAGTTAGGGGTTAGCTGCAGGATATAACACCTCACCACTTCAGAATAATCTAGCGAGTTGTAAGGCCAAAATTAATCTTGAATGGAGCAAGGAGAGCGCCATAAAATATCAAACATATAGAAAAGAGTGTCATGAGTATGGCGAGGCCAGGGGCCGATATTTAGCCTAGAAATTGCAAATATAAGAGGAAGAACAAAGAATGGCTGAGGTTATTGTGTCTGATCCCTAGGAAATTCTTAAAGTGTTTCATGATTTTTATACAGAATTATATACAGAGAACGATACAGGGGGCCTTTCTATGCGGATATGGGACTTCCAGCCACTTTATGGGGCCAATTGGCTCAAACGGACGTTGAACCTATTAGGTTGGGGGAATTAGAGCAGGCCTTAAATTCTCTTGCAGTAGGGAAAGCTGCAGGACCAGACAGACCCCCCTTGGAAGTATTTAAGATCTTTTTTCAGGATATAAAAAATGATATGCTTAAAGTTTATCAAACTTCACAAAAAGGGGAGATTCCACGAACCTGGTCCGAGGCTAATATTTGTTTTTTGAAGAAAAAGGGAAAACCATCTGAATTACCGGGGTCTTATCGTCCAATCTCTCTTCTTAATGCCGACGGTAAAATCTATGCAAAAGTCTTGGCCACACGGTAGGCAAAAATTATGCCATCAATAGTATTGTTAAAACAACACAACTTTATACCTGGGAGAGGGACCGTAGACCATGTGCGTAGAGTAATTACTCTCCTCGATATCGCACAGGTAGAATCTCGAGAACTTGGCCTGATCTTACTCAATGCCGAAAAGGCGTTCAACCGGGTTTCGTGGCATTTCCTCTGATGGGGACTGCAACAAATGGGTTTCGGGCAGGGCTATATACGTGTTTTAAACGCCCTTTATCATCTCCCCTCAGTGAAAATGTGCTCAATGGTATATCACTCTGAGACCATCGCGATTTCTAGAGGCACACGACGAGGCTGTCCTTGTTCACCACTTTTATTTGCGCTGTATATTATCCCTTTTATTCTTATGCTAGATTTAAGTAGAAAGATTTTGCCTTGTATAGTACAACAAGAACAGTATCCCTGGCGCAGACTTTTGGGGCAGTTTCTGGGTATAAACTTCATACTGCTAAAACCCAAATTTTATGTACAAGTCAAGCAATGGATGGGGATGCTAGGTGTGTTAAGGAAGCTACCTATCTGTGTATTAAGATCCGTACCTCTGTTAAAGAGATCGTTGAGGTTAATTGGGGCAATATTATTTGGGGAGTAAAACGCTCACTTAAATGGTAGGAGAATCTCCATCTGTCATTAGTGGCAGAGCTAACGTTCTGAAAATGAATGTCTTACCGCGAGTTATGTATTTTTTTAGTGCTGTGCCCCTAGAGGTATCCCATAAACAAATTCAAAATTCACATATTTACAATCTCTCTGTACTAAGTTTATGTGGGTCCCTTGGAAACCTCGTAGGGCTGCTCGATATATGACTCCTTCTCGAGAAAGAGGAGGATGGTCTATCCCTGACTTTGCTTTGTATTACTATTCCTGTATTTTGGTTAATGCATGTATTTTACGTACTGGAGAAGAGATTAGTAATCTGGCCAAAGCCCCCTCAATTTATCAGATGATTCTAGGGTCAAAGGTCAAGCATTGCCTAATCAAAAGAGTGGACAGCAGTTATTTTAAAAGAACGCACTTCAAGGTATTAAATGCTGTGTTTAAAGTCTGGAAGACTGTACGGAAAAGCTTCGAGATTCCAGTACTTTCCATGCATACCCCCACTAATGCCACAGGAGTGCTGCCCCCGATCTTCTGGGACCAGGTGGCCTTAGGCTTGAGAAGGAAGGGGATTACCTGACTTGGCGACTTATATCATGATGATGGGTGATTACACTTATTTGCGGAGTTGGCGTATAAATTCCATCTACCCACAACTCAATTTTTAAATACTTACAAGTAAGGGACTTTAGACAGCAGGGAAACATCGAGCTAATTTATAAAACACTGTTAGAGGGCAGAACGGATGATCTAGAAAATATAATATGAAATGGAGAACTTGGTTGGGGAACCCCGAAATCTCATTGGAAAAATCCATTGATTTGACAGGGAGGATCTTTCCTGCAGCCAGCCTTAAAAGTCAACATTATAAAATGTTATTCAATTTGTATCAGACCCCTCTTAAAATGATGAAGTGGGTGGGTCAGCATGGTGGGAAGTGTTGCCGCTGTGGAAAGGATAGTGCAGACATTGTGCACGTGTTTTTTGCATGTGCGGTATTGGGCTCTCTGATAGAATCTATAGAGAGGTTTTTGTCAGAAATAACTGGGGACTGTGTTAACATTTCTCAGTCTATGATGTTGCTTGGTATTGGGGAAGATTTCCACCAGGGGCAGCTACTATATGAACACCGTTATCCTATTTTTATGGCCACGGTGGTTGCTCAGTTGGCAATGGCCTCACTTTGGCTACGGCAAGAGGCTCCGCCCTTTGAGATGTGGCGGGCCAAGTTTCTCAATGAGTACCACATGGAATACAGTTTATATGCTGTTAAAGGATATAGAAAAGGGAGATTAGGGTTAATGATTTGGGGGGTGGTGAGGGAGTATATGGCGGGGTAATTAAGTCTATTATGTATCATATAGTTTGTACCTCATGTTAACTTTATGTCGAGGGCATTGGTTAGGATTGGGGCTTAAAATGGGCAATGATGGATGTCTTGATGTATGTGTTCAATTATGTATTATTTATTTTGCTGCTATGGAATTCCAATAAAATTAAAAAATAGTCGATCATTTCACATAAATATCATGTCCTAAATGTGGCAATAATGTTTATGAACAATGTCTAGTACAGAGTATTATTTCAGTCAATATTCTGACCATGCTATTCAGGTACAACACCTTCAATAGAATTTGACAAAGGATGACAGATTTAATAAAATAAGGGCTGTTAGCAAGAAATTCAGTAGCGCTCAGACAGGCTGATGTACCGTATGAAAATCCAGTATGTATGGCTACATGTTGACCTTGCACTTGGGGCCGTTCATTGAAGGCAGAGCAGAAAAACTCTATGTACAGTACTGCATTGACACCAGCTGCAACTGTGTCATAACATTATGTCACATGGACCTATATGATAGATTAGGTGCTAGTTCAGCTGTGTCTGCAGCAAGAAGTTATATTTGATTTCACAGAGTTTGAAATTCAGCCATAGTATTTCTATTTCAATTAAACTGCAAACACTTAACGTAACACTGTATCCATACAAATTATTTTTACAATGGCCGTATTAACTAAGTAAGTTTAAGTATGTCAGTTTTATTTGTAAAGTGCATAGTTAATTAAAACCATTGCACAGATAAAAAAGTAATTAACTATAAAATATGGCATGTTCCAAACAGTTTTGTTATGTACACACCGGTTTCTCATGTATTTCCATTAAGAATTCTTTAGGAAGGAGTAAAATGCAATGTGCTGATCATTTTAACTACCATCTCTGATACTATTGTGGGTGCAATATTCAATTATTCCTTTTTAAAAGTTTTAGTAAGGAGTTTCTCTGCTGTTAGCACTCAAAAGACAACAGTTAATTTTTTGTTATCTAGTGTTTGAATGTTATGTTTTTTATCATTCCAGGTCCTTTAGTTTGGTGTAGTGGTACTTTAGAGTTGATAGTGATGAATTATTATATTGATATTAAGGAGTGCCCTGAGGAAGAAAGAAATAGTGTGCCTTAAATGGTCTGCCTGTAGAAAATGAGTGTACTGAACATCATTATGCAATGCACATTAGGGTAAGTTCCAGAAGAAGACCCTGCTGGGCGTCAGGGGTGAACGGATGAGAAACGTCTGTTCCACCTATGGGCGTCTTTCTTCCTGTTTCACCAATCATCCTCGGATGATGGACAATAAGTATGTTTCGATTTGTTGGTTTTCTTATGGTTTTCTTTCTCTTATTTTCAGGGGCTCTGTTGGGGAGGGGGGAGGGTGTGGGGGGGTTGGCAGGTTCCAGGTCCGGGGGACGCTTTTGATGCTGCATTGGGTGACCCCCATTCCTAAAGGTAGGGAACGTGAGTTACGACACTTCCTGCTCAGCAGACAACGTCAAGCAGGGAGGCTTTGGCTAACTAGTGACACAGCAATTAGGGGGGCTCCAGTTCCCCGTAGAATGACCCATGCCCCTGACTGAATTGAGGATCCTCATGCTGAATGTGCGAGGACTTAACAACCCGGTGAAACGGAAGGTGATACTCTCCCTTCTGGAAGCATCCAAAGCAGGCATTTGTCTGCTGCAGGAAACCCACCTTTTACAGAAAGATTGCTCCAGTATGCGGTCTCGCTGCTTTCCGCACCAATTCTACTCCTCATCTCCCACTAAGACGGCCGGTGTGGCGATACTAGTGGCCCAACGATTCAGGGGGAAGGTGCTGCAGAAGGGGGTGGAAATGAAGGGGTGGCTGTTGTCCTATAGATTCTCCCTAGGGGGGACCACTTTTTCGGTATGCTCTATCTATGCCCCGAATGAAGGCCAAGAGAGGTTCTTACATACAGCCCTTGCGGAGGTTGCCGGATTGCCTGACTGCCACGTCCCGGTGGGTGGGGATTTGAATCAGGTAATGGACACTTTGCAGGACAGGTCAGGGCAGCGCTCTTCGCAGGCCGGTACACTCTCTGTAGAGGGGTTCACTAGACTAAGGGACATGGGTATGGTGGATTTGTGGCGCAGCTTTCACCCGGGTGAGAGGGGATATACATACTACTCCAATGGTCACAAGACCTCTGCACACCTCGATCACTTTTTAGTTTCCTCCCCTCTACATGCGCTAGCCACGGAGGTTGAAATCGCGGCTGCGTCCCTGTCTGACCATTCCCCAGTGATGGCGGTGTACGCCCTCCCCCCGATTGCCCGAACAACACGTTCCTGGAAACTGCGCGACACACTACTGCACCGGGCTGAAGTGGTTGATACGCTTAAGGGGACTATTAGAGATTACTTAACACACAACAACACCACAGACACCTCTTTGGACACTCGCTGGGCGGCGCTTAAGACAGTCCTCCGTGGGGAATTGATTGCGGTTTCGGTAGTTGAAAATGCGGAACGAGCATGCAAGCGAGAGGAATTGACACAGAAAATGCGCGAACTTGAGCTCATGCACCAGCGCACGGGGGCGCCAAGAATATGGAGACAGCTACGGCAGACACGGCAGCAACTGGCGGCGCTCGACCAAGATCGGGCTGAGTACGCGGCGGTGAGGGTGCGACATCTATATTACACGGGGGGTGACCGGTGTGGAAGATTGCTGGGGCGTGCACTGAGGGAGGTGCAGCAACGGCATACGGTTCAGGAGATTTCCACACAAGACAGGAAGGTAGTCACCGAAGATGCTGACATAGCTGCGGCCTTTAGCACCTTCTATACATCTCTGTACGCGGGATCCTCCCTGGACCCAGCGGAAGGCGAGAGATTCTTGGAGTCCATTTCCCTCCCATCCCTGACCCCTGAGCAAGCAGAGTCATTAGACCGGCCTATCCGCCCGGAAGAGGTCATTGCGGCTATTTCTCGCCTTAAACTGGCCAAGGCCCCTGGCCCGGACAGTTTTTCCGCCATTTTTTACAAAACGTTTTGTGCGCAGGTCGTGCCGCTGCTGACCGCTCTTTTTAATTCCTTTGCTGACCCGGGATCGATCCCGGGGGATCTTCTAGACGCGACCATCTCCGTCATTCCCAAGCCTGGAAAGGACCGTTAACGTTGTGAGGCCTACCAACCTATTTCCCTACTCAATGTGGACCTTAAGATCTACACTAGTATTCTAGCGATGCGGCTCGCGCCTCTCATGCCAAGCCTGATTGATCCTGACCAGGCAGGTTTCATCCCGGAGCGCCAAACGGTGGACAACACAAAACGGGGGCGCTGTATCTCATAGAAAAGGCCACGAGGACGGCGGGAGAGTATATGTTTCTAGCAATAGACGCCGAGAAGGCATTTGATCGAGTTCATTGGCCTTACCTAGAGCAGGTGCTGGTGAAGGCAGGGCTGGGCGACAAATTTCGTACGTGGGCCCTTCATTGCTACTCTCTTCCCACGGCAACAGTCAGGGTTAATGGACACTCATCGCCTCGCTTTCCCATCGAGCGTGGCACGAGGCAGGGGTGCCCACTGTTGCCCCTGCTCTTCGCCTTGTACATGAACCGCTGGCACAGTCGATTTGGATTAAACCGGAGGTGCATGGCATTAAGATCGGGGCCCTACACACACACCATCAGTCTATATGCCGACAACATCCTTTTGTACCTCTCCTCCCCGGCTACCTCCCTACCTGCATGCGTGGACGGTCTTGACGCCTTCTCTAGGGTATCGGGATTTAAGGTTAATATGGCTAAGTCGGAGGCCCTGGATCTTTCTCTAGAGGCACACACCCGATCCCACCTGCAGAATAGTTTTCCATTTCACTGGACGCAGTCTACTGTCCCTTGCCTGGGAATCCACCTCGGCCCCACACTACAGGACACAGTTCAGGTCAACTATGCGCGGCTGAGCCTTCTTATCCACAGGAAGCTAAATCGGTGGAAGCATTTGCCACTATCCTGGTTAGTTAAGGTGGCCGCCGTCAAAATGACGGTCCTGCCGCAGATTCTTTATTTATTCCAAACTGTCCCTCTCCGCCCACCAGATGGTTGGCTCCGCCAGATGCAAACCGAACTGGCACAATTCATTTGGAACGGCAGGAAGCCTAGGATGAAACTTAGAGTGGCAACGCTACCTCCCGAGAAGGGAGGTGTGGGTCTACCGGACCTCCTCTTGTACTATCAGGCAACCCAACTGAGAACCTTAGTCGAATGGAGCAGATGGGAGTCAGAGAAACACTGGCTTTTCCAAGATCAGGTCATAGCGGCCTGTCCACTCCAAGAAGTGACCTAATCTTTACACTTCCCACATCACGAGGGTACCTCTGGAGGTGTGGGATAGCACCAATTTGAAACATGACCTAACCATCTTCCCATCCCCGCTTACACCTATGTTGGAGAATCCTGATTTCACTCCCGGACGGGACGTTGTTGCTTACGAGAGGTGGCGCCCGGCGGGATGCAGGTCTCTGTTCCACATGTACACGGGTGACGGGATTATTCCCTTCGAATCGCTCAAGCAAGACTATGGGCTGCCGGAGTCGGAACGCCTTAGGTATTTACAAGTGTGGCACTGGGCTCTTACCGGTCAGGTACGGGAGGCAGCGGACAGGCAGTTGCGGCCTTATGAATATTGGTTGATCACGAGGAAAACAGAAAAGCATCTCATCTCTGACCTCTACCGCATGTTGTTGGATCGCTACTCCCACGTCTATAAGTCGGGGAGGGTCCGATGGGAAAAGGAGTTAGGACGCACACTCAGCTCTAAAGAATGGGATGATATATATTATGGCGCGCGACACTCCGCCTACCACATTGGCTTAACAGACACACTCACCAAGATAGCAACATATTGGTACTACACCCCAGAGAGGTTAAATGAGATGGATCGCAGTAGGGACGCAACATGCTGGCGCGGCCGCGGGGAAACGGATTCCTTGGTACATCTTCTCTGGGACTGTGTGCACCTCCGGGGTTATTGGAAGTGAGTCTTGGATGAGGTCGATGCCCACTTCGACACTGAAATCCCGGGATTCCCCTCCTATGTTCTACTAGGCCTCCCAAACCCTGTTACCTACCCGTTACGGTCACGCAGGGGCAGATTGATCACCATCGCTATTGGATCGGCATTGCAAAACATCTTATCCCTCTGGCGCACCACACACACACTCCTTCCCTTCAGGGCTGGCTGTTTCGATTATGGGCAGTGCTGGGCATGGAAAAACTGTCCTTGATCAAAGCGGGGGAGGGTGCGAAATACGTGGACCTGTGGCAACCATTCCTGTCCCTTTTAGCCACGGAATTCAGAGAAGTCACATGCCCTAGGTACTTGCGTATTTTGCGTCTGTCCCAAACTGAGGGATGTTGAGTGGGGAGGAGGCTTACCCTGTACGGGGGACGACTCGGACCTGGACCTGGGGGGGGAGGGAGGGAAAGAGGGGAAGATGTTTGAGTTGGAGTTCGGGCGGGGTGGGGTGTGGGGGGTTCTATTTTTCTTCACTTTTCTGATTTATTAGCTTTCTGTCTCTAAAGACAAGGCCACTTGGACACATTGCTTATTCTGTCATGGCGGTCTGATTTAACAACGCGGCTGGCCCCTCGAGGTTGTAGGCGGCTTGCTGTGTTTAACACTTGTTGTACCACAATAGGCTTTGAATTGCATATACGGAATTACTATGCTGAGCCAGCCCGCTGGGTTGTAGGCGTTTGCTATTTTGTCTATTGTGCTCAAAAGACACCAATAAACAGATTTAATACTAAATCAGGAGTCTCAAACCTTTCCTGAGCTACTGTCCAATATCGGAATTTGATAAATGCACACAGAGGCCAAATAACTTAAACACTGCCCCTAGAGTACCCTTAAGTTCTTCATTCCAGATACAGGGAGCATAAAGTATTAATAGAACAGGAGCTGTAACACAAAGGTTTACAATTGGGGTTACTGAGGATCAGTGTTGTCCCTTTGCGATTGAAACACCTAAAGAGAGAGAAAGAGAGACAAGCAAAAGAGAGGAAGATAAATAAAACTAAAAGAAAGAATGACAGAATAAAGAAAGAAATCAGGAAAGAAAAACAGAAAGAAAGGAAGAAAGGAAGAAAGAAAGAAAGAAAGAAAGAAAGAAAGAAAGAAAGAAAGAAAGGAAGAAAGAAAGAAAGAAAGAGGTAGAGAAATATAGGAAAATAAATAACAAAATAAAGGAAAAAAACAACGAGGACAAAATACCCAGAGAAAAGAGTCAAATGCAAGAAATGAAGGAAGAAAGCAATTAAGAAGACATGAAAGACGAAGAAACAAACTACGAAAGGAATGAATGAAAAGACAGGAAGAAAGAAGGCATAGTAAAAAAGAAGTAGGCGAAAGAATGAAGAGCACAACAGAGAAAGAATAAAGGAAGAAGGTGAGAGAAAGAAAAAGACAGCGAGAAAACAATGAAAGGAAAGAAAGAAAAAAAATTAAGAGAAAGAAAGTAGAAGAAAAAAGAAGGGAGAAGATCAGGTCAGAGGTGGAATTAAGAAAAGATCCTTGTGGATGAAGAAAGGAGAAAAAGAAAGAAAATGAACAATAAGTAATAACACCAAAAGGAGAAATACAGAAAAAGAATAACAGAGGAGGGAAGATGAAGGCAGAGAAAACAGATAAGACTGAACAAAAGAAGGGAGAGAAGGAAACAATCAGAGAAAGAAAGACATTGAGAAAGATCGAGATAGGACAAAAGAAAAGAAGGAGAGAAGGAGGGAAATTAAGTAAGAGTAGAAGAAAGAATAATAAACGAAGAAAAGAGAAAAGCAGAAATTGGAGGAAAAAGAAAAATTGAAACAACAAAGGAAAGAATTACTGAGAGACACAAGATTGAAAAAGAGAAGACAGAAATAGTAAGAAAGAAACAAAGAACGGGAAAATGGTGGAAAAATTGAAAAAAGAGGTTGAAATGAGAAAAAAGAAAGAAAAATATCAAGAAGAATATCAAGCCAATAAGAAAAAAAGAAAGAGAACTGAAAAAGAATGCACAACAAAGGAGGGAAGGAAAGAGATAGTGTAAACAAATAGGGGGAAGCGAGAAAGAGGGAAAAATAAAGAAAGAGGACAGCAAGAAAGAGAGAATAAAATACATTGAGAAATGAAAGAGAGACATAAAAGCAAGGAAAACAGAAAGACATGTAAAAAGAGGCTAGAAAGAAGTAGAAAAAGAAGAAATTATTTTCAGAAAAGGGTAGTCTGCATCATCAAGCACTGTCAGCGTTTGAGTAAATCATAGGAACGGGAGCTGTGTTTTAAATAGCTGTGTTATCAGGTGGGCACCTGTATATTCTCAAGCTTGTTGACAGGCAATTATCATATGCGAGCTACTCAATGGCAGTCTGCGAGCTACTAGTAACATGTGATTGATTAGTTGGAGACCATTGCTTTTAATCCACCAATAGGAAACACGCCACTGCCTTCTCTTTAAGTCTCTCTTACTTCTTAACCTACATTCCTCCTCCTTCGGTGCCCTACATTAACACCTGCACCAGACATCCTATAATTTATACCTACATACTGACTGTAGAGATGTGGGTTGGGCGGGCCGGAATAACAGGCTGGGAGGCCGGAGGTAGTGAGCTATGGTTTAGGATTTTATTCACAGGTAAAGCACACACAGTAGTGTTCCACAGAGATATAGGGGAGGTAGTCCGGAGAGAACGTCGTGGCGGGTGGGTTCTGTTGTAGGGTTGATGTCTTGTTCAGGGTCCTCGGTGGTTTGCTGTCATCAGATGTCGGTCGAGTGATGGGTCTCCTCGGAGATATGTAAGAGAGAGAACAAAGTGGGGTTAGTCCAGTCCGACAAGGACTACCGAGTACTGTCACCTTCACCAGGAGTGAGTGGCCAGGAAAGGAAACGTGTGGGAGGGGGAAGGGCAGAGGGGGGTAAGGTCGACTGAGCAAGCGGGAGGGGTACGGTGCCTGGGGTGTCGGGGTCAGTGCGAGGATGGTGAGATATATATACAAGGTGCTCGTGACACTTCCTTTATCTATGGGGACAGTGCAGGGTGCTCGTGACGCTTTATATACAGGTCTTACAGGTATGTACAGTATAGTTACAAAGGGACACGGAGAAAGGATAGAGGGTACTCACGTGCCCCGCCGCAACTCTCATCCGAGTTGCGGCCGCTCTCCAGCCACCTCCGGAGGTCGCCACCAGTCCTCCGACCACAGGTCCTCTTCGTCCTCCTCCTCTCCGCTTTCCGTCTTCTCTACGATCTCCTCTCGTCTTCCGCTCTCCGTCGGGGGTTCCGCGCCGTTCGCTTTCTCCTGCCACGAGTCCGCTGGGCTGAACCCTGTCTTGACTGCTCTCCCGACATTTCTATGTTCCGGGTGGAGCGTAGTTGACGCACTTCCGCTTCCGGATGGTTCGGGTTCCGGGTCACTAGCAGGGACTTCACTTCCGGTTTCCGGTTTGTCAGTTTCCGGGTCGTCGTCGGTTAGCGGATCCTGTGGGTGAAGAGAGGAAGTCCGATGACCTAGGGATGCTGTTCGTGCCGGCGTGGGGGCGGGAGACCCCTGTCTGCTCCGCCCTTCAGATGAGGTAGGGACCCCTGATTCTCCACACTGACCAACAACTCCTGCACCACCACTGTCACTATCAATACCCGCCAAATCATAAGTCTCACAAACTTTACTCTATACAGCTTATCTCAAACATAAACACAACATCCCACACCGATACCCATACAAAATGCAACAATAAAACTGTTCTGCTTTATCTCTGATTCTATTGCAAAATAATGTAATGGTATACTTGGTTGTTATTTTTGTAACTATTAAATACATTTTTTGCATATTGTGTTCAGAGGTTTTGAATTATGAATACATCTAACACACCTTATACATTAGAAAAACATTAATCTGGTCAAACGGAAAAAAAGTCTAAAATCTCAAATGTTATCCACTCTATTTTTTCTGCACATTCACAGTAAAAGAAAGAGAGGTTTATTTCACAACTAACGGCAAAAGAAAACTGTAAATACATAGATCAATTAAAAAGTAAATGAGCATTCATCAAAGTAAATATTTCTTTGTAACAATATGATGCTCAATATATATCTAGGAGAGAAACCGTTGGATTTCAACGCAGGTCTATCATTGTTTCACCTCTTTATATATTTTGCAGAGCCTTTAATAAGACTATAAAAACATTAAGCCCCTGATTTAGAGGTTGGCGTACAGGTTATACCGTTGCAAATATGACGGAGTACCCTGCCCTCCAAGCTTTTGTCCACCTGTCTTATTTACAGGTGGGCAGACTACAACTTTTCAATCTGTGGATTTCTTGATGGCTAAGTCGACGAAAGCCTAGAATGATTTTCTTTTGTCCATCACTGCAAAAAAACTTGCCTGTGAGGGTCAGGAAAAAACAATAATGACCTCCACACCTTGGGAGAAAACTCCCAGAGTGTGGAGGTCATGAATCTTTTGTTTTTCAGAAACTGCCGCTTCAGGGGTTTCTGAAAAAAAAAGTTAAATAGTTGGTGAACGGCTGTCAAACCGAGGATGGCCATCCACCAAACCTTTTGTACCTTGATGGAAACCGCTGTGACAGTGGTTCCTTTTAAAGTCCCGCGATGATCGCTGGGCAAGAGGTCAGCTTGAAACATAACAACTCAAATACCATTGGGGTGGCGGACGCAATGTCCTCTGACACCCTGGAGGACACTGCTTTGTCTGTCAAATACAAAATCAGGTCCCAAATTCCATATTTCCTCTGAAATATCTTAACAAAGGTAGAAATATTGAAACACAGAGAATCGGATTCTTCTTCACATTCCACATGTAGGTAAGGGCAAGGGCTGAGAACACAAAATAGAGTCAATCTGTATATAACAAACTAATTGATTCAAAGGTAAAGCTCTCTCATAGATCTTGATTTGTATTTTGTAGAATTAGTTGCCTATTTTAGTACCTGATTTGCACACAGAAATGTGTGTGCATGTCTGTACTGGTTTGTGTGTATAGTTGTTTATGTGTGTGAGAAACTGAGAGAAGAGAGAGTAAGAAAGGGGCTGAGAGTTCGGGGCTGACTCATTTAAAATCATGGACTAGATTGGCAAAGACCACAGGAGGTAGGGGGTGTTTGTTTTGCAGCAGATTCTGCCAAGGCATGTGCTGGGCCTTTTGTAACAAGCATTGTACTTGCACCCATTTCACCCCCAAATTGTGTCAAGATGCATTACACCATTTGCTAGGAGGCTAGGGCCCATACAAATGAGAGAACACTTTTGTCCAGGTGTTTCTGTCAGATTACTCAGCACTGGCAAAGGCAAACTGGATCGCAGAAGATGTCTAAGGGAAGCGGTGCAAAGGTAGCACACCTACCGAGGCACACTTTGCGAGGTGCTACGGAGAGTCTCAGAAACCCAGTCATCCACATGAAGATGAAGTTAAGTAATATACCCACCTCCAAATGTGTTCTGATATGCTGGCAGTACAAAACAGAACAGCAGCTTGGAAGTGCCACACATCTTTCACTGTTGCACCCTCTCTGGCCTCTGAGACTTCAGGACTTTACTAGCAAGGTCATGTTTTTATCAAGATATACAAAGAGATGAAACAACTGTAGACCTATTTCGTAATACACCACATTGTTATTAGCATATAGTTCATGTATTATACCATTACAGTACTGTTGATTTATTGACATTGTGTTTTATCATGTATTTCCATGTATTTTTTTATCTAAGACAGTCCATCCTAATTACAGTGTTTAAAATACATTTGTGTTAGTCTTAAAATAGGTAAAATATTTGTAAAAATAATCATTCAGTGTTTTTAAAGCCAGTTTACCTTTTGTTCAGCTCAAAAAGATATTGCAGTCTCTAAGGCCAGTATTGTGTTGAAACGAGGTTAAATATTTCACAAACTCATACCCCTAGTACAGATATTTTATAAGTATAAAACACTAAGGTAATCCAGGTCTAGAGAATAGCCAAATAGAATGAATTATTTCTGATGATATATGCCCCATGCCAATACAGAAAGCGACTAGGTCGAATAGCTCGCACCTCTCAGCCTGTACCAAGCAATACATTTGGTGCACATCCTGAATGGTATCAGTCACTTTTGGATACCTCTACAGTGCAGAAAGACATTCATTTATAAAAAAAGAAGAGCCTTTTTGATGTGAAATTAAGAAAAGACAAGAATTTCTGATATTTTGATGGACTTATTTATTCATTCATTGGGGGTACCAATATATTTATAATTTTATTATGACCCATTTTTATCCTGTAAACTTTCTTGCTGCTAGGGGTCAAGAAATCTCAGACTACAGCCTTATTTTCAATCTGTTTTGGCAACTGCTGGTTCTACTTGGTCTATTTCAAGGAGTGATTACATTGTTGTTATTTGCTCCGCTTCTATCTTATTGATAATTGAGTCTTAGGGCCTGATTAGAAGTTTGGAGGACAGGTTTACTCCATAACAAACGTGAGGGATATCCCGAACTCCGTATTACAATTCCATTATATCCTATAGTTGGAACATATAATATGGCGGACGGGATATCCGTCACGTTTGTGACGGCGTATCCCATCCGCTAAACTCATAATCAAGCCGTTATTGATTTGTTCAAGCATCTCCTGTTTCACAATATTCCCTCTATACCTGATCCATGGTACTTAATACTTGTTTTGGATTTGTTTTTCTCCTCTTGTTCGTCACAAATGTTTCAAATTACCAATATTTCCTATTTCTGCATATTTAGGAGAATTCGCCTGAAGTTGAAAGGATGGCTTTAATGTGTCAAATTTCTCTTACCAAGTGGATACCACAGTCAATATCTTCTAAGATTGTAAATCTGTTTACGGTGCCTTCTATTCCAGAGGAGATTGTTTTTTGGGCCATTCATCAAATGACAATTCAATACGGTAATTTGAAAAAAAGCTATGTTGTTGTCAAACACTGTGCTCTGTGGCAGTCTACGGGATTTTACATTCATTTTAGGTCTGTCTGCAAATAGTTTTATCTGTCTATGGCTCATGTCATCACAACACTCAAATACACAGAGTAGGCTCTGAAGCATGTGGCAACATGTTCTTTCAGTTCCCTTACTCCATTGTTCTTTCAGTTCCCTTACTCCATTGCTTGTTTAAAGTATTTCTACATTTTGTACAAAACCCATAACAGTATGGTGAATTTATCAATTTTACAGTGGTGATTGAGAATGGATCAATCACTAGCATTGCATATACAATGCAAATTGAAAGTGGAAAGAAGCCACTGGGTATATTTAAGTTATTTTCTACATATATTTCAAACTGATTGTGGCATTCAGAATAGAGTCCCATGCCCATGCCTTTGCCATTTCAGCCCGCATAGTTAAAACAATTAATTTTTTAAGGAAGTGACAATTAATTGGAAGGAAATACAACAGCAACACTATGTGTTGCAACCCCATGTCATAATGGTAATTCAAATAAGCTCTAAAACGATTACTTTCTGTACAGTGCTAATTAAAGAAACAAGCATCTCCGTGCTTATGCCATCAGAAGGCTTCAAAATATGGAACTCCAGCAAGAGGCCTTAGAAGTGAATGGTTGCATCTTAAATACAGGTCCACTGACAGCCACTTTTGAAAGATGCAAATGTATTGCTGCTATTTTGGTTATTATGTTCAAATGATACATATTGTTTTAGATTTGTTGAAATTTAGTAATTTCACATTTTAGATTCACATTTTAGCATCACATACCAGTACCAGATGTCCCTTACAGGTTTTGTTTCATTATGTCTCTTGAGGAAAAACTGTTAAAAACTGAAACAGCTCTACACCAACCAGCTACTTAACTATTAAGCCTTTATTTGTACAAGGATTTAGAATTTCTGTAAATGCAGCAACTCTGCTATAATGCCGAACTCCTTCATCACCGTCATAAAAAGGTGCGAGTGAATCCTGGGAAAAGACAATGTGAAACGTTCTTTTCCGCTTATTGCATTACGTTTTATGTTCTGCCGGGTGGAAAATATACAAAGCCATGCATCAAGATTTTTTTACAATATGTTTCATGACCAACACCACCTTTGCAGCACACTCATCATCTTAAGTTGGTATTAGTGTTTAGTTTAATTAATATTGTTTATCCTATTTTCTCTTACAGGACCGGAAATGGAACCATATCTAGATCTGATTCTCAGAACGCTCTTTCCTGTAATGAAGACTGCTTCTACAATCAACCAGAAATATTGGTTTAGCCTTGGTGTGCACCTGCGCTGGTGGAGCGGTCGGGTTCGGTTTGATGGTTGGGAGAGTGTTGGGAGAGGACACCTTTATTAAGTTCACTTTTGTAACATTTCCTGAGAGCACCCTTCATGCAAAGAGATGCAATTTCTTATGTCTGATTGGTGCAGAGAATAACAGTCCCTGTTCATCCCATTGTTTTCAACAACTGATTACTTTTCTGCATTAAACTTTAATTTGTGGCACAAATCAGAACTCAACTGCAACAATGGTCTGCGTAATGTGTAACTCCACTACTTTCTAGTACATTTGCCAATTGGACTGGCATGCTGAGCTGCTGTGTCAAGTTTGCCATGCAATGACTGGACCACATCTCTAGTCTGTATAGTGCAACTCCGGGAAAAACCCTATTCTTTTCAGTAATAAAAAACGAAGGGCTTGATTTAGAGTTCGGTGGACAATCCTATTGTATGTGTAATAAGAGGGACGGGCTATCCCATCACGTTTGTGATGGGATACCCATCTGCCACAGCCTGAATCAGGCCTTATGTTGTGAACTTACCTCCCTAGGAAGTGGAGCATTAAAACCTGTAGAAATTGTACATCATTTCCCAGAGGTAATTGTTCACTTCAATGGCACAGACATCTTGTTGCAACCTAGAGCTCACACAATTGCAAACTAGTCACCGTGTTAAGTAAAGATTTAGACTGGTGCAAATCATGGAGTAAATATATTTTTACCATTTTTGCCTCTTGAAAAATAAAGAATGCAGGAAGCAAGATTTGCTCCCAACTAAACATTTTCAATATTAGGACAGAAAAAGGGGCAATGTGATTTCACACGTGTTGCTATGCTTAATATAGGAAATTGAATGAATCAGTGTTTATTTAGCTGTGAGATTAAAACAGGTGTAGTGTCTTCCTGCCTGATTAGCAGAAGAGTGCAAAATCATTACACCACTTTTTACTCTGGTGATATCTGAACCAGCACTTCTTTGTTAACCACATAAAATGATTCACAAAATTACTGATAAGGAATTCTCGGATGCATCATCTTTTATATTTTTACATACTTTTTTTTATTTTGCCAAGAGGGCAAATATCCTCATACAGTAATAACTTGTGCAAAATCTGATTTCTCCACTCGTATTTCATAAACAACAAAACTGTACAAACTAAATTGCTTTGTTGCTAATTGAATGCAAAAAGTACTCTGGTGAAACATATTCTGCCTTTCCTTCATTTTAGTTCAATACAATGAGTTGCAGTAATGTGGAATTATTACCAAATATTGTCTAGAATGCTTCAAAAGTGCAATAGGCTGCATGATCGAAATGGATACCATTACAGTATCTATGAGAGTCAGAGAATACCTATGTGAATTGAGTCTAATACCTGCTAAAAATCATTTCCTATCAGCAGACGTATTGCACTGTTTTTGCTCAGTATGTCCTATGCACTACCAGACGAGGTGGTACATGTGTAGATTAATGCAACACTTAAGCCTTTGAACTTAACTGTAATTTTTTTATTTTTGTGCAGTCATTGAGATGTTATCAGGCCAGTTTGCTTCCAGTGTAGACACTCCTCTAGTCACACTTTTCTTTGAAGCCTACTCAACCTGTAAGGTATTTCTTCTTGAAACCATCCCCAGTCGCCAGGAGGTGAGTTGGTAAAGTGGGGAAAGAACAGAGTGCAGTGGATGAAGGTTTAGAGCTGTTACGTTTTGTGAGATAACTGATGCATACACATTGACTGCCCCTTCCTCTGCCTTTGCATATATACTTCATTTGATGAAATACAAAAAAATATGAAATTCATTCTCTTGACCCAGACTTGTGATCTCTATTTATGTAGCTGAATAAAATGTGTAAAAACCTTTATTGTACCCGACCAAGTATCAAATTCCTATCAGGTCAGATATATAAAACAAAATCAAAGCTAAACCATGCTATAATACTTAAGTATTAGGGAACAGTAAGTGAAATAAGTATTTTTGAAAAAGAAAGTGACAGAATTAGATTCTAGGGCAATTTAATAAAATCGCAGCTGCAGTAGTGTATTTTCTATGTCTACCACAACCTGTCCATGAATAGGAGGCAGGGGAAATATTTTTTTTTTAAAGAGCTGGGGAGAGGGAGAAAATAGAGAGTGGGTGGGGAACCCTCATCCAAATAAGACAAGAGCGAAACAAATTCATGGATAACATTTCTATTTTAGAGAATCAGTTTTGTCTATTGGAATATTCTGCCAGTGACAGAAACCACTACCTTTGCATGACAGAATCACTTCCTAGTGAACAGATGTCAAGTGCAGCTGCCTCTCCAGGGAACCCTCTACTTCCACATGTGGCTCATCTTTTCTTAGTAGTTAATGTCTAGTGTGTGGAACTGAAAACCTGGTGTAATTTATCTTAACAGGTCTGGGGGCAGGTCATCACCACTCTGGGACATTTGGCCTCCATTCTGCCAGAGGAGCAACTAGATAAGGAGCTTCCTTGGTTGGTCAATGAAGTTGAAAGGCTCCAGCCCCAGCTGCCTGCTGATATGGCATTTCGTTTGCTCACGGTGAGTGTGACCTTTATTTGCTGTCCATGCTTGCCACTTCAACCAATCCCAAATGATTCACTCATAATGAACACTGTATCCCATAATGAGAGATTAGGTGCAATGAAACACTACATTATTGAGAAATGAGGGTTTAATACAGAACTACAGGATTCCATTGGTGAGTTAGTTACACCACAGGTGGAGTTGTGAGATGGTTCAGGCCTCCATCATGTGTACATTGGGCCAACATATTGGCATTCCGCTCCCAACAGTACCAATGTTGTGGGTATCAGAAATTTTGGGATGTAGGAAAAATGTATGATTCCAAGTTTGCCCCTTAGGGAACCCTGAGAAAAAGAACCACCACACCTATTCGGACAGTAATTCCCCACTATTTGACACATTCACGCCTGGTAATTATTTCATTTTTGAGCTGGTGTATTGTTTTGGGAGATGAAGGGATTACAGGGAATATAGTTTTCCAACATTAATTCCAAATACTGAACCAGCTCAATTGTGATTAGTACACAATCCATGAAGGCAGCCAGAGAAGCAAAATGCACATTTGTATTTGTTACATATGAATGAAATCGGGATTAATAAAGGAGAAATGTGGACCGAAGCAATTGTCCTAGATTTTAAATAAACATCAACAGTGCTGAAATTTGCTTCACCTGTTGTTGTGATACTGGGTAAGTAAAATTGGTTATGGAAGGGAAATTGAGCATACTGACGCTCCATCTTGATGCGTTAATCATAACAAAACAGCAGATCTTCAGTCACTAGAGCCCTGACATAGGTCCTAAGCAGTAATTGGGCTTACTAAAGCCCTAGTGACCTCTTATAACAAACAGTGTGCCATTGCATTTTCTCTAGTCTGAGAGGCTGCTTACACCCTGTGAAATACAAGTACATTTACAAATGACCTTCACTAAGGAGCCCCATGACTTTGTATTGCACTCCTGGTGACCGAACATACAGGTAAAACAGTGAAGTCTTAAGAGGAGCACTGGAAATGTATCATGTTGATAATCAATAATGTGTTGGAATTATAGAATACTACTTTTAGTTGCTATAAAAACAAATATTAGCAAAGGAAAGAGTCCGTAGTTAGAGACGTGCAAGCTGTATTAGCTGAAAAAGCAAGAGTGACGTAGACCTTGGTGGACACAATATTAGAATCATTACTTTTCCAATCTGCCAATTTTCATTTCCACAGAACTATTGTTTTTAAGGCTTGCGAATTGTAGATTAATGTTGAGGCTCTAAGTGGAACAGTTTCTGCTAGGTCTGAGCACTTACAGTTAAAAGGACAGGATGTTCAAATTTCCTGACAAGTCCTTCTTTTGACAGTCTCCACTTGTAATAAAAATTTGAATACCAGCTACAAACATAAAAACATGACAGAATTTTGTTGTATGGCATATTGACCATATACATAATTTGAGGTTGTTCCCCCAATGAGTCTTACAAACCTTCATTGCAGGTGATCATTCTCCTCATTAGCATCTGTGTAGCTAAATGTGTTCCTAAAACTGCTTTTAGTCGTCACCCATCTTCTGTGTTGCAGCTCCTGCCTCCACGTTGCCTTTGATTTTCATAAGCAAACACTATCCTTTTAGGCTCCTCTGTACTCCCATGGTTCACAGTGTGCAGGGGTGCAAGAGGGACATTGAGCAATCCTGGTCCACAACTGTTAATAGTGAAACAGATGTAGCGGTGCATACATGGATCCAGGTTTTAGAGGAGCACCCCAATTATGTCTGTATTTTACTATCTAACAGCAAAAAAGGGGAAAATGTATTTCCAATAGTGTTCATCCACCCATGCTACATCTAAGTATGCCCTTTGGCTTGAGGGTGTATTTTGCTGACTTTGGATGAGACTACATGAGTGGGGTGTGGATCACTTGGAGAAGCAGGCAGATAACTAGAGGGCCTGTAGGATGAACAGGGAGAAACAGGAGGGTGAAAGGGAGGTCAAACAGAGGAGGCGGACAAGGGAACAAGACTCTCCAAAAAGTTCACTACAACTGAATGGAGGAGGAGGAGAAGGTGGACCAAGATCACTAGCAGGATTAGGAACACACGGAACTGGATTTCCAAGATAATGAAGAGAAAGCAATAGCAGGAGGACCATGGCAAAAACCTGGAGGATCAGACAGCCAAAAACCACAGTCGACCAGGATGACTGAGACCCCAAGGACATAAGGCCCAGCATGCCCAAGACAAAGAGAAGGATCAGTAAAACCAGGAGAATAAGTAGAATGAAGTAGACCAGAAGGACCAGAACCAGGAGGCCAAAGAGGAGAAGAAGTACAAGTAGCCACTTTATTAAGCGCCATAGAAGCCAGAAACTAGCTGACTCCAAACCCTTTCGGTGGTATAACAATGAAAATAGGCAAGCAAGAATTGCCCTTGGCAATGCTATCAGGGTTGGGGAAATGGGTACTGTCCGTACTGCAAGATATGAATACAAAAAAGCTATCCATAAAGCCAAGTGCCTATGGGATGAGCTTAGATGGCAGGACCTAAAAGAAGCTAGTTTGCAGAATAATACCAAATTAGTCTGGAATATCAATAAGTGAGGCAGAGGGGGTCAACCTGATCAGACCCTAATTCATGACGCTCATGAAGGATGGGTTAATTACTTTAGGCCCCAATATGGGCGTAACCCATTAGATGATCAAATGGAAGAAGTTAGTTATGTTTTTTATACTGATGAGGCTTTTAATGACAAAGAAGTTTTAGCAGCTCTTAGTGCAGTTGCTGGAGGTAGAGCGTCAGGACCCGATGGTGTCCCTGCAGATGTGCTCCTCTACGACAAAATACGGTGGGGTAGATACATCTTGTTGATGGCAAATGCAACGGCCCAGGGTGCCCCGATCCCGGTTTCCTGGAAAGGGGCCATGATAATTCCAGTATATAAAAAAGGAGATAAAACTCAACCGGGGAACTACAGACCTATCAGCTTGATGGATACAATTCAGAAGTTAGTTGGGAGGTTGATCCTGAACAAAATCTTAGATTGGATTGAAGAGAATAGTATATTGCCCCCTTTCCAAGAGGGTTTCCTTAAATACACTAGCACCATTGATCAAGTCATTTATTTTATTCTTTTATAGTGGAAGACTGTTACATTGGGCAAGGGCAGCCTTTATGCTGCCTTTGTCGATCTACGTTCAGCTTTTGACCTTGTCCCCCGTTCCCGGTTATGGGTGACGTTGAGGGAATTAGGCCTTTTGGACAAGATCCTAACCTTCGTAATGAGGCTGCACGAGGGCAATCATGCTAGAATCCGCTGGGGAGGGCAGGGTAGGGTCACCACCCAGTTTCCGGTTGAAAGAGGGCTACGGCAAGGCTGTGCCATGGCACCAACGTTATTCTCTTTGTATATTAATGGAATAGTGGACCGTTTGTTGCCAGTGAATACAGATGCCCCTTCTCTAGCAGGTGTAAAAATTCCGATTTTACTGTTTGCAGATGACACATTAATTATTTCCAAGACTCCTAATGGCCTCCAGTGAGCTCTATCAATTTTTGAAGATTTTTGTGCTGCTCGAGGCCTAGAAGTTAATGTGTCAAAAGCGAAATTCATGGCTTTTAATCCGCATCGAAGTTTTAAGGGGAGGGTTTTTATGAATAAACAACCACTTGAACTGGTCAGGGCCTTTACCTATTTGGGTATACAGTTAGAGAAGAAACTTAAGTGGGACTGCCATATAGATTTAGCAGCCCTGAAACATCAACAAGTTACAGGAGCTTTAAGTCTGGAGCATAAAAGGTCTCTAAAAAACAATTAGACCAGTCCTCCAAGTTTATTAATTTAAAGCTGTTAGCTCCGCTCTTTATGGTGCCGAATTATGGGGGTTTGAGAAAGCAGCACCTTTAACTCTTTCTGAAAATAAGTTCCTCCGTAGCATTACCAATCTCTCAAAAAGCACCGCTCTTAAGCCACTTAGATATGATTTGGGTAGAAAAGCTATTATTGATGTCGCCAAGTTGCGTCCGATTTTATATTGGCGCAGGTTGTGAACAACACATGAAGTCTCATCATATGCCTCAGGTTTTCTGGATGTAATAAAATCTGATGCCTTCCATAAAATCGGTTGGTTAAGAGGTGTTAGGAATAGCCTGATTGGCCTGGGAATGAGAATGCTAAGGGAGAAACCCATTAGAGGCTTCTTTTCCCTCTAAACTTCCTAAAAGAGAAGTATTGGGAGTGGGCTGCTTTTAATGCTTGGAGTAACTCTGACTCATCTTCTATGGTGGGAATCTTCTTAGAAACAAAACTCACACCCAGATTAGAATCCTATTGGGATAATATCACCAAGCCAAGAGATAGGAAGCTTTACTTCCAACTCAGGGCAGGCTCCTTACCTTTAAAGTCCCTTATGTCCAGGTGGACTCCCACAAGTGATAACATCTGTCCTGCCTGTGGGAGTCATAGCGTAACAGTTGCTCACCTGCTTTTTGCCTGTCCCGCCTATGCACTCCCTAGGCGAGTTTGGCTGGCTCCAGTGTGCAAACTACTTTGCACATTTAGGAGTGCCGAAGCGGAAAGGCTTATGCGCACCAGCACTTTACCATTTATCACAATAGCGGTAGCCAAATACCTAGGATGGGCGTGGGCTATAAGGCTGAAACCTAAATCTGGGTAATTCTTTGGTGAGCATTAATTTTAACTTCCCTTGCCTGACCACTGAATGTGATTGATTATTTTAAATTGTTTTTGTCTGCTGTAATGTATTTCATAATGCAAAGAAAATTGTATTAATGTAACTTTTATCTCGTCCATTTGCTCTGAGATCTACGTTTTATCAAACATTTTTAACTATCCAGCCAAGGCATTTTTAACTGTATCTAAATTTTATTTTGATTTGTGCTTTTATGAGTATACTTCGAATAAAGCTACTTTGGAATGGAATGGAATGGAGAAGAAGGATGTGCAAGTGGAAAGGGAGGGTCATCAGGAGGACCAGGATCACCAGAACAAGAAGGAAGAAGATGGGCAGGTCAACACGGAGAACCTACACCACTGTGAAGACCCTACACAGAATGAGGTGGAGGAAGATGGCCACGAGGAAGCGTAGAAGGGGAGGTGGGGCTGCAGGACAGACAAGAAGCTTAGAAACTCCAGGACCACCAGAAGGATTTGGAAAACTTGAACCAACAGGGGACCAATACCATGTCCAAGAACTAGGAAAACGAAGAGGATCAAGACCAGGAAGAACAGGAAAAGGATTTCTAAGAGGACTGGGAGAATAAGGAGGAAAACCAGGAGGAGGGAGACCAGTAAGAGGAAGAAGACCATGAAGAGAAAGCACAGGCTAGGAGGTCCAGAACAGCAGTCACCACCATGACCACCATGAAAAACCTGAGGGCCAACACCAGGATTGCTAGGAGTAACAGCACCAGAGAATCCAGAGGACCAGGAAGAGGATGACCAAGATTAGCTGGACCATGAATATAAGGACAATGAAGATCATGAGGACCAGCAGGACTGGGACCCGAAGAATGAAAAGATTGAAGAACACCAGGGCAAGAGCACCAGAAGAACAACTAGGAAGGACGCAGCAATAAGCACCATGGTAAAGATAATCCTTTTAACCGGAGTAGGATCTCAGGAGGATAAGGGCTACTTATGGCCAATGGCCAATACCTAGAAGACCAGGACCAAAAATATGTAGATGAAGACTAGGAGGATGATTTTGAGGAAAATATGAGTTGACAGAGAGGAAAGAAGAATAAGAGGATGATCAGGAGGAAGAGACCTAGAAAAAGGAGAACATGAAAATCAATACGAAGATTAAGAGAACTATTAAAAGGAAGACCTGGTAAACCAGGAGCATGAAGAGGAAAACCTATAGGTGGAAGACCAGGAAGAGGAGAATGACCAAGAGGAGTAGAGGGACTAGGGCAACCAGGAAGTCCAGGAGCACTAGGATTACCAGGTCCACCAAGAGGACACAACCATCAAGGGAATCACAACGGGACACGGATCAGGAGAACTAGGGACAGGAAAAGCAAAGGCTGTATGATGATATGAAAAAGAAAGAGAGATCACAAAACTGATGGGTACCATTAAGACCAAGACCAGCAGGAAGACCAGGAGCAGGAAGACCAAGGCCAGGAAGGAAAGGACTAAGATGGCCAAGAAGATCTAGACAGTGCCATAAGAAGAAGGAGTATCAGACAGCCAAGAGAACTAGAACCACCAAGAGAACTAGGACAACCAAGGCAAGGGCCATCATCAACAGTGGCTAAGAATACAGGGCCTACGATGACAAGTGAGTCTAGGCTACATGTGTTAGGGCATGCCCCTGTTAAATGCTGAACATGTTCTCTTATGGTTCCTTGATGGACTAAAATCCAACATCTGACTCCAACAGATAACCTCTACAGAAATCACTACGTGGATCTGAGAGATCTTAAGGCACTGTGAGTCAAGAAAACAGAGCAACCAGGAAAGAAAAAATTAGACATAAGCACGGTCATCTGTCAAAATCTACTTGTGGTCATATGTATTTAGAATTAGTACACAAGAGAGCTCATTCGCACACCAACCCACTCTTGCATTCAGACAGAATTTACACTTTGAAGTTTGTAATTCACCACTGACCATCATCATTTGCACAAACTGCCCTTTGGCCTCATCTCAATTTTCTTATCTCCTTGCAGACCCTTGAGTTATGCATCAAGGCAGCTGTTACTAAGAGTTGCAGAGCGCTGAATGGAACTGTGCCAACCGTGCTTGCCGTCCTGCATCACCTGGTAAGTATATACATGAGGACAAACAAAGTATTTCAGTGGGAGGCGACAGACATTTCCTGTGTAACATATTGTAACAAATAAAGTTTCTCCTTAATCCAATTTATAGTAGGAGTGTTTTTAAAGGGCAACATTTGGGAACTCTCTTGCATAAAATATTAAAATATAATCCATAAAAATCCTATATGAACCAATTTGCTTCTAGGATGCTAAGAAAGAAGACAATGGATATAAATCTGCCAGTGTTGAGAGCTCCTCTGCAAGAACCACCCATAAGTCTGCCTCCCGGCAGCTCTGGCTCTGATAATAGGTAACAGAGGAACAGAGTGACAGGGAAAGGGAAGGGACCCAGGTGTGGTAAATAAATAATTAATTACCGGTACTATTTTTCATATAATCAATAAAACAGGTAGCTCAATAAATAAGAGTCAGGATTCGAGGTATCTTGAGTCGACAGGCTTTAATCAGGCATAAGGACAGGAACAGGACAGCCTGCAATAGTACGGGATGGCAGCTGCCGGGGAAATGGGAATCGGGGATTGGCATCGGCTATTCGCAACTTTCATTAACAGTACACAGTATATATATTAAAACAATTGCATTACATTCAATACAGTAGGCGTAGCAGTAGGCGTGACTCGTAGCAGTCGCGAAAGATAAGGGCAAAATGATGTAACAAGAAGGCGTGTACAGGGCGTGTACATAGACATGTGATGTAAACGTAACAGAAGTGTCATAAACGGGGCGGAAACATGGAGGGGGCTACCTGAGCAGCTGGGACCTCTAACCTAGTGGTGCGCGCAAACGGGCAATGACGTGTTACCAGAGAGAACTGGGGGCTATGACTTCTGTGCTAGAAGAGGAGAATAAAGTCTGGAGTGTCAGAGCGACATGTACCCAAGGCATATCTGGTATCTGGTGTTTAGAGTACATGTTGATAGAATCCAAAAGTTATCAGGGCAAAAGCTAATAGACTCTAAGACTGGTGCATGCATAATTCTACATGTATTGCGTGTGCGAGGAATATTCTATGAATATTAATACAGTATTTCTCTTACATGGAGACAGTAAGGCTAGACCATGACGGAAACTATTGATGCGATTCAGTAGCTTAGGAATGCAGAGAAGGAGGGCCGGACTGATAACTAGAATCATAACATACTCTTGGCAGACTGGGAGGCAGAGCCAGGCCGGGCCGGGCACTGCGAGGCATGAAAGTAAGCTAGGGGTCAGGGATGCAGGTGGGGGCTGTATCGCTCCTCGGAGAGGGTTCAGGAGACAGGAGCTGAATCTGAGTCTAGGCCCTTTTGAGGCCTAGAAACGGGGACAATTCAATGAATTAACGTGCACACTGTAAAATGTGGCAACGTAGGTTTACATAGGCTTAATATTCGTTGCTTTCACAAGGACTGGAAACTGGCATACTAGAGATGGACACAACTTGTAATTGCGTCTTTAATCGATCAGAGGGGAATACATGCATATCGATCATGCACATATAGCATAAGATGGGGAACACGTAGGCACATACAACATGGCAAAATTTACTTTTCCACACAGGGGTAACACCAAGGATGGAGACCTGAAAGAAAAAAACTGTACCCAATAACAATGGTTTACAACAGATACATAATACTAACAAAGCTTATCTCGGAGGTTCAATTGTCCAGTTAGACTTTACTATATAACATATACTGGACTCTTCATGACATTCCCAACAACAGTACACCCAATCTTAAATCTATATATTTAATAATAATAAGGCTATATCATATACATTTGATTAATGCCATCAATCAAGGAAATTCAGTATTTATCCCACTAAGGTTCCTAAAGTCAATATGTGCAGAAACTACCCCACAATTTAGTTCATATAATCCAAATACACAACATTTCTGGAATATCCTTACAATCCAAACTTGAAGCATTCAAGACCCCAGTCCACATGTAAGAAGGCCCTCTGAAAACAGGTGCACAACTTGACGGCCATAAGCATGAAATTCCAAATAGCAATTCTGATAGATACATCTGCCGTGTGGGTTCCTCACCTTGTGAATATCCCCCTTGCGTCAGCAACATTCGGAAATTCTTTTCGTAGCCTCGCGCCGACGTGGACTTGGACATCATAGAGACACGGAATCGCACGCGACTCCGCTGATGTCACAGACGCCTATAATAGGCCCACGCCGGCGTGATGACATCAGTTCCCTTTTTTCTGCGTCGTCGACGCTAACGGTTATCGGGAATCTCTGTAGCCAACTGGTACTTTGTTGCCTTTTTGTTGCCATTTTCTGCTTCTCTGTATCCTGTATTTTCGACGATGTCATCTAAGAAGACCGGCTTCAAACCCTGCAGGGAGTGCGGTAAAATGATGTCTATTACCGACCCGCATAATGACTGCATCTGGTGCTTAAGTTCCGACCATGATGTGGATGGTTGTTTCTCATGTCGGAAGATGAACCCGAAGGCCCTGAGGGAAAGAGAGACCAAGCTCCTGGTAGCAAAGCTGAAGGCTGGGAAGGAGAAATCGTCGAGGTCTCGTTCTCGAAGGGCGAGGTCGAGGTCGAGGTCGAGGACGAAGTCGAGGTCTGGATCTCGAGAGGGGTCGTCTTCGAGGTCGGCTTCGGATCATGCTTCGAAGTCGAAGAAGAAGCATAAGAAGAGGAGACATGAGTCCCGACGTCGTTCCGGTAAGGAGTCGGGCTCGAGGTCGAGGTCACCGAAGAAGGTACGTTCTAAGGTGGTTACTCTGGATGTCTCTGAGCTTGAAGGGGGGGCCTCACCTTTGGAGTCGCGTGTGTGGTCTCCGGCTCCGGCTCCAAATCCGTCTCCGGCGTCGTCCCCGGCCCAAGAAGAGGTAGAGGTCCAGGAGGATGTGGATTCCGCACCTGTCGAAGAGCCGAATCTGAACCCTCCTCAAGGCCAGCCTGAGGGTTTTCAGCCGCCCTTTCCAACCCCAGGCCAGGACCCTTCAGCGTTTCTGAACGCTATGTATGACGTTTTCTCAAGGGCGTGGTACCCCTCTGGTGCACCTTTGGGTCCCATGGGTCCTCTGGCTTTCAGTTTAGGAGTTCCTCACTCCTATCCTCCTGGTCCGTTTATGCCTTATAAGCCGGCTCCGACGCCGCCTTGGCAGTTTCCGTCTCCGCCGAGGCCGTCAACGCCGATTCCGGTGTCGCCCACTCCAGATCGTCCTCGAGGGCATCCCACTGAGCCATCGGATTCGATACCGGCGTCGATCCCGAATCCGTCGGAGCCGCTGGTGGATCCGGCTGCGAGGCGTGTGAAGGAGAGGTCCAGAAGGGAGGCTCAACGCCTTTTAGAAGAGCGGAGGTACTTGGATTCACATTCTGATATGGAGGAAGGTGAATTGGAGGAGAGCTGTTTTGAGGAGTTGGCTGATGCAGGAAGCCTGGATTTCTCTCCAGAGTGGGAGTTGCCCTCAGGTTCTGGTACTCCTTCTAAAGATGTCCGACCTTACCATTTGGTTATGAGGAAGGCTGCTGATCTTCTTCAATTAACTTTGTCAACTGTGGAATTTAAATCCAATATCCTCACTGAGGTTTTGCATTCTCCGAATTCCGTGGTAGAGCCTTTGCTTCCATTTAATGATGCCTTGACGGAGCCCATTTTGGAGGTGTGGAAGAAACCATTGTCAGCTCCTGCGGTTTCTAAGAGTGTGGCGATAAGGTACAGGGTTGCACCTGAAGACCCTGCTTTTTTGACTTCTCATCCTTCACCTGAGAGCCTAGTCATTCAAGCAGCCTGTTCTAAAAAGAATGTAAGTGCCTTTCCCCAGGTTCCTTGTGAAAAGGAAGCAAAGAAACAAGATCAGGTTGCTAAAAAGACCTTCTCCTCTGCAAGCATGGCATTGAAGTCGACTAATGCCACTTGTCTGATGGGGAGGTATGTGCATGCCCCTATGGATTCTTTGCGTGTTCTGTTTCCTAAGGTTCCTGATGCTAGCAGGAAGGATTTTGAGGAGGTGATCTCAGATACACAGGCAGCAGCTCGCCAAGTTATACAAAATGGTCGGGACACTGCGGACTCTGTGGCGCGTATCATGGGCACTGCTGTCGCCACTAGAAGGTCAGCTTGGCTGAAATCCACGGACTTTTCGGCGGATGTTCAGGCGACTTTACTGGATCTTCCTTTTGATGGATCTGGTCTCTCTGGGAAGAAAGCTAATACGGCCCTGGAGAGATTTAAGGACAGCAGGGCGACTGCTAAGTCTTTAGGTCTCCAGATCAGGGGCTCTTCGACCAACAAGAGATTCAGAGGCTTTGGTCGCTCTTCCTTTCGGAATTACCGACAAGGTCAGCAGCAGCAGCAACAACAGCAGCAGCAGCAAAATTCCATGTACAGGTCGTACAGGGGAAAGCAAAGAGCGCGTCCTCGTGGACGTCAGGCCTCTTCCTCCTCCACTTCTTCCAACCCCCCTGCCTCAGAAAAGCAGCCCTAGATCCGCCATTCAGGATCATGTGGGTCCGGTGGGGGGTCGACTTACCCATTTTCTACAGGATTGGGAATCGGTTACATCAGATCTTTGGGTTCACAATCTTGTAGAAAATGGGTATGCCCTTCCCTTTCGGGAATTCCCTCCCAATTACCCTCCTTGCCAAGGCTTTTGAACCGAGGAACATCTGTCACTTCTGCAGGAGGAAGTGCTAACTCTGTTACGAAAGGGTGCGATAGAGGTGGTCCCAGAGCAGGAAAGGGGTCAGGGATGCTACTCCCGGTATTTCCTGATTCCCAAGAAGGATGGCAGACTTCGTCGAATCCTGGATCTCAGGATCTTGAATCTCTATCTGAAACAGGAGAAATTCAAGATGCTCACCCTTGCTCAGGTTCTTCAAGCGCTGCTAGAACAAGACTGGATGGTGTCGCTCGACTTGCAGGATGCGTATTTCCACATCCCAATCCTGAAGTCACACAGGAGGTATCTCCGTTTTTCCGTGGGATCGCAGCACTATCAGTTTGCGGTCCTTCCGTTTGGACTTACTACTGCGCCTCGAGTCTTCACCAAGGTGATGGCGGTGGTGGCAGCACATCTCAGAAGGTCGGGGATCCCGGTATTTCCATATTTGGACGACTGGCTGATCAAGGCAGAGTCGTCAGAGAAAGTGCTGCAACATCTGCAAGAGACAACCCAGTTGTTGTTCAGGTTGGGTTTTTCGATAAATGTGCCTAAGTCTCACCTGGTGCCCTCCCAGCGCAACCTGTTCAAAGGTGCTGTACTGGACACAACTGTATGTCGCGCATTCCCTCCACCTCAAAGGATTCGCGACATACAGGAAATGATTCCTTTATTTTGCAATGAAGTGGTCGTTCCAGTCCTAAAGGTCCTTCGCCTGCTCGGTCTGATGGCTTCATGCATTCTGTTGGTCAACCATGCACGCTGGCACATGAGGGCACTCCAGTGGTGCCTCCGCAGGCAGTGGTATCAGCACAACGGAGATCTCAGGGAGTCGGTGAGGATCTCCAGAGAAGCTGCGGCGGATCTGTCTTGGTGGGGCGTGGAAGGCAACCTGTCTCAAGGGAAGCCTTTTCAGCTGCCTCCTCCGGTGGCCACAGTAATAACGGATGCATCCACTCTAGGGTGGGGTGCTCATCTGGGGGATCTGGAGGTCAAGGGTCTTTGGTCTCCAGAGGAAAGGTTGCTTCACATCAACCTTCTAGAATTGCGGGCGATACGTTTGGCGCTCAAGGCCTTCCTCTCTTCCCTTCGCAGTCGGTCGATCCAGGTCCTGACGGACAACATGACCGCGATGTGGTACATTAACAAGCAGGGAGGAGTGGGATCGCAGTGTCTCTGCAGGGAGGCTCTGCGTCTCTGGTCCTGGGTTCGGAACCTTCAGATTTGTCTGATGGCGAATCATCTGGCCCGAGTTCTGAACGTGCGTGTAGACAGTCTCAGTCGGCAGTTCTCAGTCGACCACGAGTGGAGGCTTCACCCGGAGGTGGTTCGTCACGTCTTTTCGGACGTGGGGAACTCCTCAGGTGGACCTGTTCGCCACTCGCGAGAATGCTCACTGCCTGTCATTCTGCAGTCTCCAGTATCCGTTGCAAGGAGCCTTGGGGGACGCGTTTCAGTTGAGTTGGGGAAGACAACTCCTTTACGCGTTTCCTCCCATACCTTTGAGTCCTCGGGTTCTGAGGAAGATTCGCCAAGACCGGGCCCAAGTCATATTGGTCGCCCCGGACTGGCTAAGAAGGTTGTGGTATACAGATCTTCTCCACCTCTCCTCTCGCCCGCCGCTCCGTCTCCCTCTCAGGGCAGACCTCCTCTCTCAGATGGAGGGGCAGGTTCTACACCCCCACCTCCAGACATTGCACCTTCATGCCTGGAGATTGAACGGGGCAACCTGAATTCCTTTTCTCTCCCGCCTGACGTGGTGGATGTCATCTTGTCAGCCAGGCGTGACTCCACTAAGTCCATCTATTCATATGGATGGTCAAAATTTGTCACTTGGTGTGGGGAGAAATCTATTGACCCTTTGAGAGCCCATTTGTCTGATGTTTTCCAGTTTGCCCTTTCTCTGGCGCAGCAAGGTCTTGCTGTTGCCACAGTTAAGGGCTATCTTTCTGCGCTGTCGGCTTTTCTCTGTTTGCCTGACCAGCCATCTCTTTTTAAGTCTCCTGTAGTTTTAAGATTTTTGAAGGGCCTCACAAATAAGTTCCCTCCTACTCCTTTTATTGTGCCTCAGTGGGACTTAAATCTTGTCTTGACCTTTCTGATGGGTGCTCCCTTTGAGCCTCTTCACAAATGTCCTATGAGGCTTTTGACTCTTAAGGCAGTCTTCCTCGTTGCAATAACCTCTGCAAGGAGGGTAAGTGAGCTTCAGGCTCTTAGTTCCATGCCCCCTTTCTTGACCATTCATGCTGATCGAATGGTTCTTAGGACCAGGGCTGCTTTTCTTCCTAAGGTGGTTACTCCTTTCCACCTTGGTCAATCCATTATCCTCCCTACCTTTCATCCTCCCCCACATCCTTCCAAGGAGGAGGAGAGGTTACACCGTCTGGACCCTAAGAGGGAGGTTTCTTTTTACCTGGACAGAACTAAAGACTGTCGTTTGGATGACCAGCTCTTTGTTGGGTTTGCTGGCTGCAAAAGAGGAAGAGCGGTCCATAAGAGAACCTTGTCAAGATGGATCGTACTATGTATAAAGATCTGCTACTCTTTGGCCGGTAAGGAACCTCCAGAGGGTATAAGGGCTCATTCTACAAGAGCTAAATCGTCAACCTCAGCATTGGCTAGAGGTGTTCCTGTAGAGGACATTTGTAGGGCGGCAACTTGGTCTTCCCTCCACACGTTCGCGAAGCATTATTGCTTGGATTCCGAGGTGAGGAGGGACGGACATTTTGCGCGCTCTGTCCTTCAGGATTTCCTGGTTTAGAAGAGTGGACACCCTCCTCCGGGAGTGGGGACTGCTGTGGGACTCTATTCACAAGGTGAGGAATCCACACGGCAGATGTATCTATCAGAAGAACAAGTTACTTACCTTCGGTAACGCTTTTTCTGGTAGATACAATATCTGCCTGTGGATTCCTCACTGACCCACCCGCCTCCCCGTTGTCCACTCTTCTATGCCAGAGTGCTGTAATGTAATGTATATTTATTTTGTTGTCAAAGAAATGTTTCAATTGCTTTCTTGCATTTGCTTTACACTGTGTGTTTTGCCTTGACTATTGTGTACTGTGTATACTTTGTATATATCTACTGTCATTGGTCCGTCCGTGTGCCTCGATGGCACGGAAAAAAGGGCGGAACTGATGTCATCACGCCGGCATGGGCCTATTATAGGCGTCGGTGACGTCAGCGGAGTCGCGTGCGATGCCGTGTCTCTATGATGTCCAAGTCCACGTCGGCGCGAGGCTACGAAAAGAATTTCCGAATGTTGCTGACGCAAGGGGAATATTCACAAGGTGAGGAATCCACAGGCAGATATTGTATCTACCAGAAAAAGCGTTACCGAAGGTAAGTAACTTGTTTTGCTGGCACGTGGAATCTGGAATGAATGGGAAACAAAAGACAAGCATCTCTGATGAGGACCAAAGTGCGAGAACTGAATGCCGGTAAAGAAAAAAAAATGAAGTGGTACAGCAGAAACAGCAAGTGGCGGGGAGAACAGAAAAAGGCCCTAATGAAGCCACTGACAGAAACACTCGCTCCCCCCTCTGCTGACTAGAGACCTGGGACGCAAAATGGGCAAAAAGTGAAGCAAAAAAGGCCTGCTCTGCAAAGCATGCAACCCACTATGCTGGCCAGACACCGTAGGACGCAAAAGGGGAACAGCTTTACCGTCCCCAGAGATAAACCAAGATGAAGTGTAACAACAGCCGTCGTCTTGATTACGTTGAATAGCCGCCACTAGTGCCAGCTTTGTTAAAAGCATTAAGTACCACTACCTTCTGCAATCTCGCCAGACTTCTGAGTCTACAAACTATCCTAAAACCATAGGAAACTAAGGCATCCATCTTAGAGTGGTATCTGAGAATTTGCACTTCCACCAATATCGGGCACGCTGAATATGCTGTATTCCACACAATTAATTTTATGGTAGCGTGGTATGGATCATGGCCCCACAAGTCCTGACAAACTCCTATGCTATAATTCCCCCACTGGAAGTTATTTGCTGTCTGGATGTATGGGATTGGCTTTCAGATAGCCTAGCTTCCATTATTATTTATTATGGCTTTGTTATTGGCAGATCTGCACACCCTCAAGTGGGGTTTCCGATGAAACAGAAGAGCCACTCAAGTTGTCCACGGCTATTATCCTGTCACTGGGTGAGTTGGTCATAAATGTATGTATGTATATATTTGTGATTCTGCAAGTATATATTGGCCTTTACTGGGGATCAGGTCCTCTGTAACATTAATTTCTGTACACTGCGCTGCACGTAACTTGATCGTCTTAAAAGCTACTATTGCTTCAGTATTTATCTCCCCACCCAGTACATTGGTTGGCTTGCTACTAGAATATGGTGCCCAGTTTACTATATACAGCTATAGTAGTCACATGAGTACCATGTGCTCGTAAGATCATAATTAAATGTTGCAGACCATTAATAACATACCTCCTGGACATGCGTTGAAGAATGGCCTTGATGGGCTGCTCCCCGGCGTTGAGTTCCTTCTTGCATAATTTTATGTTGTGTTATTTTTCAATTATGTCTATTTTTTCTTTTCACTTTACTCTTGCAGCCCATTCTCACTCTAGTGAGGTCCATAAATATTTCGAAAGTAGCTTGATGCAGATAGGTGCAGAGTCCCGTGCCACAACATTACAGCTGCTCTGCAAGCTCCTTTCGGAAACTGGTAAGACTGTCAGTGGGTGGGTGGCAGTGTGTGATTTAGGCAGGGAAAATAGTTAAAGGGATAAAATGCTTGTCATAGAATCCGGAGCCCTACGTTGTATTCCCAACTTACTCCCTTACTTGTCCAACATGGTGCAGCTATAAGCAAAATACTTCAATTTTATATTCTTCAGCTACATTAACTGCCAACTTTTCCTGGTAGAGCACTGCAATTTACGAATAAAGTCTTGCTTACATCAACTTCAATTATGTGAATCATGGTGAAGAAATAAAGGAGTGCCACTGTTTTCTTTTCGGTAAATTGTTCCCATTGTGAGCCATTAATGGGACAGGGACACTGTGAAAACCGATCCTGACATAGACACTGGACAGGAACAAAAAGGGAAATAAAATATGGAGCAGGTCGACACAGACACGCTCAGTGGTACATGATGACACAGACATGCACGGCGAAACAGGAAGGCATTGATAGCCCTATGGGGCTCACAGTCACAGACTCACAAACCAAAACTGAAAGACAGGACCCTCAGGCTGGTAATCACAGTTGATATTGGAAACTTCACTACTTATGTATTAATCTTGATCTTAATAGACAAAGTCAATATCTATGTGTTATGAACATTTGGTGTATGGTTTTATTTAATAGATTCAGAAGGTGCCTTTTATCTGGATGCTGTCCGTCACGTGCTTGAGGATGACAATCGCAAGGTACCATCAAGCTATTATACGTGTGTTAAAGCACTTTCATAATTAGCAACTCAATCTAATTAAGTTATGCAGTTTTTGCATAGTGCAGTAGTCCTACTTACATGGACTCAGAGCTGTGGTTTGCACACCACAATCTGTTGACTTTCTCCAAGGCAAGTCTTCAGTGGAGGTGTTGGGTCATGCAACCTCCAGCCATTTCTGTCAGTTCAGTGTGTCTTGTGTTCCATTGTCTCCCTGTCCAAGTGGACATATCCCAGTTTTCCTGCCCTAGTTTGTGTCAATGCATTATTTTCAGACCCAATCCCAGAGGTTGCTGATCCCTAATTGTTTAATAAATGTGTGTTAAAAGAAAGTTTGTGTATGCTGTTAAGATATTTGGTCTGTATTTCACATTGAGTTGATCTGTAATACCCCTCACTGAGGAGGAGAATGTTGATGATCAAATAAGGGGTTTTGAAGTTCAGAATATTAATATCTCCTCAAATCTTAACAACCGTGGTGTAAGGTATTTCAAATGTCTCTACCAAGAATAATATTTGGGTATGTCTCAGCGAAATCTCACCAAACGTGGATCGATAATACAGGATAATATTCAATGTGCACATTTGAAAAGTCTGATTGTGATATAAAAGATTAATTTTATGTAGAAATTGGAATATATGTGACTTTCTAGAAGCCATGTATGTCCACAATGTGCCTGAATTCAGTGCCATGGAGAAAGCAAGTAACTCAGTATCAGAATCACCATGTTCAGCATGTTAGCAAGCACAGGACATAGGCACAAAGGAAAATCAACAAAGCTGTTTTCATTTGATAACGAACAAAAGGCTGTATTGCCATAACTTTGTCTCTATTGGATTCTCTTTGAGAGGTGTATTGGGTTTGTCATTTTTAACCTCAGGGCACGATATAAACCAAGTTATCCTTAGATATTTTTCAGATTAAACCAGGAACATGAGAGACAGGACTCTGCTAGGAATGTTAGAATCACAGAAATCAAGCATGGATGTATTCTTTGGCAGTTGAAGCCATTGTGGCCAGATTGTGCAAATATATAGCGTACAGAACCATGTTAGGGATGTGAATTTTAACTCAATATGGATACAGGAGACTGTGACTATTTACGGTCTTGAGCCAAAACTAATTCTTGAAAGTGATATGGATCAAACAAGCAACAAGGTGTGGGACAATGAACTCTAAGTACTGCAACCCATTTGTTATCTGCTGTCCGTGTTGGGATGTCTGCTCAATCTTACAGGTGGAGTTAGACAGCGGCCATCATTCTTCCCACAGACGACTCTAGTTTTCTTTTAATTCCCTCAACAGTGGAATCCACAGCCTATTGAATTCTCATTTGCATTTTTGTAATCAATATCAGGTCCTGAGAGCTCTTTTGTTGGTTTTAACCTACCTAAGGCATATTTTGCAATGTTTTTTTTAAATCTTTTATCAAATCTCAGGCACCTATAGAAGGTGTAGCCCACCTGAAATATTTGAATATTCCCTCTTTCACACTTCAGTCAGACACTCTATAAGAACAGTTTAATTAAATTGACTCTAGTATCATTCTCAGAGTGTCATAATAGCCCTTTTGCAACATACTTTAAAAGGTTGTATCCAGGTACTGGCTTTCCACACATAAAAATGTATACTGTCTACTCTGTGGACAACAGGAAGGAGAGAATGCATGGTTTTCTCACACTCCCTTGCTACTTTCTCACTGGAATGTGTGATTTTCTCCTATTAATACACCAAAAGGGTTTCTCACTAACCATGCTTACCTTTTTTCTCAATTACAGGTAATTTTTGCCACTTTAAGTTTAATGTCCAGTTTAACAGCCAAAGGTTTTTATGATATGAACGGAAGAGCTGTGATGGATTATGTGCTTAAAAAAAACAGCCTCCTTATCAAAGAGCAGGTAAGTGGCAGATGTACATATTTGGGTAGGGGAATGTGTTAGGGAACAACAACAGTAGTCAGAACACAAGAAATAAGTGGAACTTTTAGCCCCCTTGTGCCCCAATGTAGTTACTTTGCCATATAATATACATAGGCAGTGTCACATATTTGCCCCTGGTGGTGGAATATAGACCTCATGTCCCTCTCGTTAGTTCCCATAGTCTCACCTTGACATTCTATGTTCTTCATTTGAGCTTGATGTTCCCTACTTCCACTCCAGTGCGTCTTTCTCCCTCCGTTACTTTTATGGGTGTCCCTTATCCATTTGTCTGCTTACATTTGCACCTGAAATTCAGCAGCTGCCCATCAGTGCCAACACTGTACATGCCTTTTCTTCATGTCTTGTTATTCCAGGGTGCCCATGATGTGAACCAAACCACTCAAGTGAATTTACTTATAGCTTTCACTTCAGGAGTCATTCTTCCAGTACACCCAAACTATGGTTTTTCCATTATTGTGAAAAGTTTAACCTAGTGTACCCTTACTATTGTGGAGTCTGAGTTAGTGTTGTCAAATGCAAGTGGAGTCGTTGTCCCGAAGTTCAACTATTGCAGCTGGTTTGATTCGTACTGTGGCACTTCTGGCAATTTTATAACTTTTATCCTGCTCTTATGTTGTGCAAAATCGTCCACTGTTGTGAAGAACGAGTTTCAGAAAGAGGTCTGATAATATCCTTTAGTTATTCTCTTTCTCCTTCATCGCCCTCCTCTTCCACAGGCCTCATGTATGATTTTGTATTGGGCACTTCTTCTGTTTCTTCTCTTTTCTTGGACCATCTCAAGTCCTTTGGGCACTTACACTTTGATCCTATCTCTAGTACCTGGAGGAAACACCTGTCATCTGACTAGGGGCCTGGAATGGGTGTTGGATCAGTTATCTTCACTGGTGCTTGTGGGGCTGCAGGTGATATGTGGCAGCATGGGTAATGGCAGGTGGCATGGTGTCTGAAAACTGCAGTATTCTTGGCTTTGTCAGTGTCTCTGGGAGAGTAGGCCACAGTGGTTTATGGTCTCACCAATTCCTCCATAACAGCAGGGGTGCCAAGACCTTCTTGATCACTGTGAACCAGGTAGGACTTCCTCAAGCTTGGCCAATGCATCCATGTTACAGAGTAGTTGTACCAAGATGCACAACTCAAGTCCATGCTCAGTAATATGTGTGGGGATTGGGCACCACTGATGACGTCTGGTATCCATCTCCTTGGGGCCTGACCATAATCCAGAGTGTCTGCAGTCCATGCTTAGTCTTACTCTTGGATTCCCATTAAGCTCAACTAATAGATGAGCCAGACACTGTCCATAGTTTTTTTACCACAGGCCAGAGGCATCATGCCAGGAACAATTCAGATGCCTGTCCTTATGTTGCATCGCATTGTTACAATGGTGCTTGAATACCTAGATCCCAACTTAGTAACCCGAGGCACATGTTTACTGGCATGAGTGCAAAGAAATAAGATGCTCAGACACTGTGAGAATGGGACTCGCTCCATACACGTCTCAACAGCAGTGCTCCCAAGCAGTACATAGGCCTACCACACAATCCAGCCTATGTGAGGCAACTGGCCCTTAGACTTTGCCGGGGCTAACTAGGAAATTTCTTGGGTGATTGGGCAAGGCACATGGGCATTCAGCGAATGCACTGATAAGCTGTGTTTTTCACTGATAATACATTATCTAGTGGGCTCCTTTCTGTTACATACCCCGCTTTATCGTTGAAATGCCTACCAGGGCAAACTACCAAATCCTACACAAAGTAGCACAAACATACTTCAAATCATTATTTCATATCAACACTGCCTCCCAAAAATGCAGTTCCCGGTTTTGTCTTATTGAGTGTAAGAAGTACCATAATGTAGCACATCCTTCCCCATCAAGCAGCAAGGGAAGGGCTCATGGGGCATCACAATCTTTGTAGTGAGCAAGAGAGACTACCTTTTGGTGCCAGAGGTGCAATGTCTCAGATGTAGTGCCCAGTGCATCAGAACCTTCAATATTATAAGTGAGTCCACTGGTATTTTGACTGTGTTGGAACTGGGGTCACCAGCTCCCCGAGGGTAGCATGGCACGAGCGGGTAGGCATCCGAAAGCTTATGTGTAAAGCGACCATTCAGCACACGCAACCACTGAGACAGTAAAAATGGGCACGCAATGAGTGACGCCACTCCAGTTAGTTTGTATAAAAATTAGATAACTTTTATAAAGAACAGATTCAGGGAAATCAAGAATTGCAGTATCAATATCTCATTAGTTCTCCTTCAGAATACATAGGTTTCAACATCTTGTAATAAGTAATCAGATAAATAAATATTAAATATCAGATAAATATTAAATATTAGATAATATTGCGTAAAAGATAACCACATGCCTGACCTCGAGCTGGCTTCTTATCAGCACCTGTAAGGAATACATCACAGAAGCAACCAAATAACATTGCATCATATTAGTTCTGTAGGCATATTACCCACTTCTCACCAAGCAAGAGTGAGTGTTTCACAGCAGTAAACATGAAAATAAATAACTGTAGGCTAGAAAGAACATTCCCCTTAAGCAGTTGTAGAACTTCCTATGTAGCCAACGTAAAACATTTCATTAGGCCAGAATTACCTATCTCATCAAGTAAGAGTAAACATTTCCTTTAATCAGGAAGAACATTTCATTAGGCCTTAGATAACAGGGCAAATCATTCCTCAGGCAAAATCAAACCTTTTCATCTGGCCAGGGTGAACCATGCGTAAGGTTAGGGCAAGCAATTCCTTATAGAACTATAGGCTTTCCTGAAACATGGCATTGGGTAGGAATAACCATTTCCCTCTACAGGAATAAAAGTTTCAAGGAAACTCAGGCAACCTGTGAAAATGTGCATTTCGCTAAGCATATAATTTGGCTATGCATATCAAATATTTCCTCAAAGGTTGGGTAACAGCTCATTATGCAAAGCTAACATCTTATCAGGCAAGCCAACCCTTCTCTAGGTAAAAATAACCATATTAGTAGGCGTAACCCAACATCCCACCTCCTAAGCATAGGTAAGAAAAACATCTTTGTAAACTGGAATAAGCATTCCCATTTCAGCAGTTAAGCAACCATTCTGTCAGTTAATACCCCTTCGAAAGGCAAAACATTTCATTAGGCATGGATAAATCATTGAACCCGCAGGGGATTTCTCCTTGCGAAACTCAGTCCCTGCTAAGAGGCCATCTGGCTAAAACAATTCCCCAGCAAGGGTCTACCTCCTCCTCAGACCAGTCACCAAATGAAGGATGTGGGGGGTTCTGTCTAAGTCAATAAGGGCTACTGCCCAGTTCTGAGGGGACCTTCAGTGAATAATTACGGCCAACGGGGCCCTTCAGCAGAGTTCCCCGGGGGAGGGGTGGCTCCAGGGACTCCTCCTTGCTCCTCGGAGGTCCCGCTTCTGTGCCGGCTCTCCGCCCTCCCCACCGGGCTTTACCTTACTCTTCGGCCCTCTTAGGCCTCACGCGGCTTGAGGATCACTCTTGACCCCTCCCGGAGTTTGCGCCGGCTGGTGAGGGCTCTCGCTCTCCTCAGAGAGCCCTCCGGTGCTGGCAGGCTGTCCCCGGGCCTTCCCTGGCTTTCCGGCCCGGGAACCACTAGGAAGAAGGCTGGTGGAGGGGCCCACCCTCAGCGGCGAATCATGGAGCAGCTCCCGGGGGCGGGACAACAGCAGCCAATGGCTGCGCGGCGTCAGGAGGGGGGTGCGGCCAATGACGCGGCCGGGCAACCCCTGGCATGTGAGGCTGGGAAGCGGCTTCACCGGGCCTAGTGCGGCCCCCACCGAAGTAGCAGCGGCCCCCTCCTGGCACCGGGGGCCGCCGAGGGGGGGGCAACAACAGCGGCACTGGCACCACAAAGCAAACGCCGGGCCTCAACTGCAGGTACGAGGCCTTGTGAGTCCACCGGGCCACGGCGGTGATCTTCTCCCTCAGCGAAGCGGCGGCGGCCCTCTCCTGGCACCGAGGGCCGCCGAGGGGGCACAAAAAGGCACCGAGGCTACCGCGCCAGAGTGGTAAGTGAGGCAGCCACTTTCAGAGCGGAACGGCACGGGACAATAATAGCGCCTCGGGGCAATTTCTCAGCAGAGTTAGCGCTTGGGCGGGGGGCAATTTCACAGCGCTTAGAGGCACAACAATTCTGGCAGACCACAGCACTTCTCAGGGGCACCATAGGAGAGCGCTGATTAGGCAGGACAGTCAGTAATTCAGGCCCAGCGCGGCCCGGCACACAGCAAGGGGACACTTTACAGACAAATTCTGTCAGCTGAGGCAACTTAAGCAGTTCAGGAGAACCAACAGGACAGGCCACACGACAGTGGCAAACCAGGTGGCGTCAGGGAGCGCAGAGAGCGATACAACGCCAATACCTGGTTGTCTTCTCAAAAGTCCTGTGGTGATTTGGTTTCTTCTTGGTGCTTTATATTTCTGCGCCCTTGTAAATAGCAGTCTCTGGGTTCCTTGAAGGGGGAATGTTGGAGTTGATGGCTGAAATCAAGTCTCCTCAGCCAGTTCCCTTCAAGTGGTCCCAGGGTTCCCCTTCCCCCGGGCCAAGTCAGGGGGCAAGTTCAGGGTCCCTCAACACTTGGTAGGCAGCACCTAGGCCCTGTCTCTACCAGTGTCATAGGTCCCTGTCTAGGCCCCATTGCCTAAAACTCCTGCGTAGGTTCTCCCCCAGGTCTGTGCTCCCTCAGTCTGACAGGAAAGTTTCCCTCCCTTTCCTTTTATAGTGCCAGTAGACAGTTGGCAGTGGCAGTTGGTGCCGCCTCACCTGTTCCAGAAGGTTCTAGGAGGTTCCACCATTATGGCTATGGACAGGCTGGCAGGCTAGTATTGATACATTGTTTGGAGGGTTCCAGCCAGCTCCTGTCTACTAGAATGCGCCCACAAAGACCGCACTGCAGTAGCAGGGATCAGTGGCAGCCATGTTAGGGGAAGTGGGCACCTGCACCTTAACATTACTTTAACATTACGCAGGGCATCTCCACTACACAAGGCCTATACCCTTTTATTACAATGGGGGACATCCTAAATTAGGGAAGCAAAAAGCAAAAAATTTCTGGGAAAAGGGCCAAGTCCCACAGACTGTATATGAATGCTATACACTTCTCCGCCAAATGACCATATACTTTTATTCTCTGTAGAGCGGAGCATGGGTGCATAACCTCATTTATACATTTTTATTTACATGTTTGCGGCTAGTGGTTTTAATTTCACATTTGAATTTAAGCCAAGAGGTTCTCTCTGTGCTTACAACCTTGATTTGAAAATTGTGATGCTTTCACTCTCAAATCTCTTGAACCTCCATGAGGAGAGAAAACACAGTGAAAATGATGTGAAAATATATGTTACTTTACTTCTCTTGCTTTTCCACATTTTCACAGGGCACTAGTCACATGGATCCTGAATCTGGTGTTGAAGAAGAGACCATCCACATCCTAATCTCTCAGCTCCTCAATAAAATTGCATTACGCCATAAAAATACTGACGAGGTAAGTGAGAAGGATGTGAAATAGGGTGGGTCAATAAACTAGAAGTGTACAAAATATAAATTGCAGAATGTCCAAAGACTCCTCAATTCCCAGGTTATCTTCATTATCCTCTATCCTCTAACTCACATAATAGCATGTTTTAGTAAAGCTCTCTCTGCTGCAGGTTTGTATGTGGGAAATATGCACATAGTAATCTGAACCATGAATGCATGTTTAAAATGCATTCCTTTTCCACCCAAGTCGTTACCATGATTTGCCTTCGGGAAAGCACTGGAATTTGGAATAGTATTTACTATTCCAACTCCAGTCTGAGCAACTGTAGGGAAAGAGTTGGACTTGAAGTACAACATTAGTCCAACAACGCTTTCCTTCAGGGAAGTGGTTGTATTGGCTTGCTTGATAAAGGAATGCATTGAAAAGACACATTAGGGCACGTACAGCAATTACGAGTCTTGCAGGGCAATGTGTTGGGATCTTAAATACCTTAAAAACATCTTGTCTTCCTGCCAGAAGCTGCCAGAAAGACAGTGGTCAAGTCTTTAATCATGTTGAGACTGTATTACTGCATTGTTCTGTATCTCAGAGTGTCACAGACATGATGAAGAAGACGACAGTGGGTGCAGAATATGGCAGCTTGGCTGCTATTTCATCTGCCTAGACACTCACCATCAGCCCCAGCTCTACCAATGCTGCTCTGACTTCCGTTAAGGCATTGGGTATATTTCAAAGCCATGTGCTATTGTCACAAGATTCTCAATCATAAAGGCCCTAAATATCTTCACCTCTGATCACACCTTATCTTCCTAAAAGAAATCTGAGATCAGCTGATGCCTCTCTTGCATCTATCCCCAGAATCAAAAGTGCTCACATTGGAGGCCATTTCTTCAACTACTTGGCAGGCAAGATGTGGAACTCCCTACCGCTTTGGCTTAGGCAAGAAAAATCTGAAATACGATATCGCAAGAATTTAAAAACATGTTTTTTCACGCTAACTTAGATTACGGGAATACATATTCTTACTCTGTATAATAGGACTGATACCCCAGTGCTGGGACACGTAGCTGACGCAGCTATGTGCTTTATAAAGCTCATTATTATTGTTATTATTATTAGTGGTTTGGACCAAGTTGTTAAGGCACAGCGTGATTTGAGACGTGATGTAAAGTCTGTTTCCTCTGCTGCAGGGATAGAGGTCTGCTGTCCCATGCAGTCCTCATTCCCAGCATTTCCGGCATTCATAGAAGATTGCCGAATCCTACCTCATTTTTTTTAATGAGGCAGGAGGTTTTCCAAATTATTCTAAATAGCCACTTTGAAACGAGATTGAATGGCACATCAGTCACATTGCAAAACATAGCTACTTAATCTGCATCTCCTATTTGCTACTTGCCCAATGGTACATCAAGCACCAATATTTCATATCAACAGGGTCGTTCATTCCCTGCCATAGCTTTGCACACTCTGGCACATTTATAAAGATAGTTCTGTTTTGTGATTGTTATGAGGATAACAGCAGATAATGAGATAATCTACAAAGCAGCTCACTCACAGGGTTTTTGGAGAATAAATGTTGCACTCATTCTCTGCAAATAATTGCTCGGATATAGAATCACGGAGTGTAGCATTGAACAGGGTTGGTGCTACATCAGTGTAATACCAGCAATCTGTCTTGGACCCCATCAGCAAGGAATGGTATCAGGAAGGGGATAATTCAAATGTAGCCCCATCTCCAGAAGACCCACCAGAATCCCTCCCACCGGCTATGACTGTTTATCTGTGGGAATGCAGCCTTATTAAATGCTAATGATACTAATAACACATTCGCTGCTCTTTCTTGCAGGGATTTTGGAAAGAGATTTTGAGCTACATGCTGGAAGATGACTATACTTCATCTGTGCCAGCACTGTGCCAGATGCTACTTGTTGTAGATAAGAAAGCAAGCATCAACTTTCATGAATGTGGTGAGTCTTAAGCATCCTACTCATTGACACAGTGGGATCTACCATTGAAGGTGGTTAATGCTTCCTCCTCCACTCTCCAGATCCCCTCTTACTTTGTCATGATCAGGCATGAGTTGAAGAACCAGTCCATTAGCTCAGGATGTTATGGTTGAGTTACTATAGAATGTGGGTGTCAATATTTCAAATAACATTTGTTGCTCTCCTTTTAGAGATATATGTGTCTGTGCTGATGTTGCTGCTCGCTGTGAGCCTTATTCACAAAGCATTAACTAATTGCTGTGCCTCAAGCCACTTGGCTGTGCCACGCTGCGTTAATTCCGAAGCACCGGGATGCTTCATATCTACAATGATATAATAGATCCCTTTGCTCTCCCAGTGCTGATGCATAATTAGCTGCCATGCAACTATGAAGGCACCCTTGTACCATGGTGCAAGGGTGGCTGCGTCACAGGGATGATTGTTTTTGTGCAGTAAGGCATATCTTTGTTTTTATGCAGTTAGGCATACCTTTGTGCACAAAAACAATCACAATAGGTAATTTCCTCTTCCTAAATGTGCTGCAGTAGGCAGTACGCGTATAAAGAGGTAAACAACAAGGAGAAATAAAAATATTTGTTCTTGTTGCACCTCCCTATACCTCCCCCTGGGGAGGTGTAGCATTCTGACACATTTCCAGGTGTACTATTTCTTGTAAATCTGGAAATGCGGCAGAAGCCTTGGGTGTTGCGCAGGAAATCTCACAGCAAAACCCATGGCACAACTGTTCCACACAAAGTGTTGCGTGTAAAGGGGCCATATTTACAAGGGCATTAAAAGCCACGCAGGGTGGCTTTACCTGCCCTTGTAAATATGGAGCAGCAGGTTGCACTGCTGGTGTGTCTCAAAAAGTGATGCACAGGTGGCACAAGGGGCTTATAAATAATCCCTACATACTTTTTGTAGTTTGCCAGACATAAAGTGACTTTCCTGTTTGTTTCAGCTCTTAGTCTGGTTAATGCACTAACCCCCTAAATGCAATGTACTAACTGTCCCAGGTTTCCACACACCATGAGGCTACTCAGGGCTCTAATGCTCCTCTTCAAACCTTGGAGTATTCTTGCTCTCCATGATGTTACTTCTGTCTAGTATGTTGATCATGCCCTGGTGGGTATGGTACCTATTTATGTGTTGTTACTTTTGCCGACCGCAACAGGGATGTATTTTATTTCTCCATGGAGTTACTTTTAGTTATGATATTTGTCTCTGCAATAGTTCTGGTTCAACATTTTTGACTTCAGCTCCATACTAAAATGCTAGTTATTGGCCCTCACTTGTAAGCAGGGATGCATGCTCAATGATGGTAAGTGAAAATAAATATTTTGACTGACTCCAAGGTTACGAAGGAGATTCGCATCTGGTGGTGAATATCTGTAATTGCTATAATTCCAGGGATCCAATTAGCTCTCCCCGCTCAACTTTCCAGTGGATGTGTTGATAAAGTGCAAGTGACCTGGGCAGATGGTATCATAGTCTATTTATTTGTCACTCATGTTAGGAGTCTTGAGCAGAATCGAACAGGCAACATATGTGCTCGTTGTTGCTTGCCCCAGGTCGTTAACCTTATTAGAAAATAGATATGCAAGAACATGCTCTGGAGTCCTCTTTTCTTCTGGGGTATCCGGTCAGAAAATGGCTCCCATTTTTCCATGGTCCTTCAGGATGTAAAGCACGTCCACGGCTCATGACGCATCCTCTCTTATCCCACTGGAGTCTTCTATCCCTCAATGAAAGCTGTAGCAGGAACCTATGCATGGCAGCTTAGGTAGCTCCTCCTCCAGCTTTCATTCCTTGACAGCAACCACTAAGGGAGGGAGGAAGAGAATTGCAGCATAGGCTGTCAAGGTACTGTACACCCCTGGGCACTCCTTAGTGGTAAGGGTGCCTTTGCCAGTATTTGCAGGAATTTCAAAGCATCCTCATGACCGCTAGAGGCTCATTGAAATGCCACCCATCACCCATCATCTTCTTTACAGGTACTACTGGGTGTCTTAAGTGTGTGTGTCAGCCATGTGTCTTCCTTTGGCAAGTATTGCTCAGTAATTTATGGATTGAGTATGACATATCTTCGTTCTTTTGTACCTAAACAGCTAAAGACATTCCAATACACAGACTCTTCATAAGATTGCTGGTGAGTGAGTATCACATTCCACCCCCATCATATTCCACCAGATCCCTCTTCCCAAGTTGTTTGCTGCCATTTCTATGCAACCTGCTAATAGAGATCTTAAATTCAACTCAGCTTTTTTCCTTTTGAATTTGATGGTTTTATTTCCAGTAAATTGGTTATCAGTACGACATGCTACTTAAATTGTACAGAAACAGCCAAAATGTGGTTGGTACTAAGTACTGCGTAGAGAACAAGGTATCATTTCCAGAAGTTTTAGGCTAGAGAATAGGAACTCATGACAGAATCACTTTCTGAATTCTTTGTTGTGGGTTTTCAGGTAATTTCTTCATATCCTCGCTGGGATGTCGAAAGGGGAACTTCAGTCTTGGCTCTTCTCGCGCGGCTGATTCCTGAAAATTACCCATTTCTAGCAAAATTCCTCAGAAAGAAGATCCCCCCGCTGATAACATATTTAGAAGGTGAGACCCCAAAGCATGAACCAGTGAGCACACAATTTAAACAAGTATTAATGGCATTTCAAACAACCATTGACCAATGACAAAGCCATTAAGTCTGGTGTTGGCTGCTAGCTTTTAGACCTTGTCCACTCATGTTTTTTTCACGGTTTTTATAAACTTGTATTGTAGTGGGAGGTGATGCCAGGTTCATACCAAGATAAAAAATACTGTTTTGGTCTCAAAAGGTCACATTCTTATTAAATGAAAATAATTTGTGTGTGGATGTGCTCCTTGTGAAAAAGCAGAACGCCATTGTTCACAGTGAAGTTAGCCAAAGTCAGAATTGGCCCATGATGTATGCTGTGGAGGACAGAAGAGAATGTGAATGATAGGACACGTTAGACCAGCAGATGAGGAGGTCTGGCTGAGGGCTTGTATAAGTAAGCAAAAAAAGAAATAGTCACAGTCTTTCTTTGTAGCTGGCCGATGCCATACTCCAAACCGTATGAGGCAATAACAGAAACGGAGTCAGGTATCTTCTTGCAAGTTCTGGGTTACTTCCGCTTATAACAGAAAGGCAGTTGACACATTGGTTTGCCGAAAAAATCAGTTTAATACAAAGCTTCTGCCATGAAGCGCTTCATCTGTCAGACGCAGCCTTGATCACATAAGAATGCGGCATCTTGATTCAGTGTTTTAAAGTACATATGTGCCAAAAAATTCCATAAACATAGAAAAAAATATTTCTTCAGTATATCCAAGGTCAACATTATTTTAGAGCACTACCTGTTTTGGCACCTTTTCTTTTATTTCAATTGTGACTTATTGTAACAACTCAGTAGCACCAACTCTTCTAATGACTAAACTTGAAACAAAAACTCCTGGTGGCCTCAATACAGAGGAGATTTTGCACACACATTTATAAACACCAAACGCTCTCTCTGCGTTTGTATTAGAAGTAGGTATTAGTCAGGGTACATGGTAGGTTAGATTAGTCTACTCGGGCATAACATTGTTTGTGTGATGACTAAGGATGAACAGGGTATTTCACAGCAATTAATATGAAAGAAAATGTTAGAACTCTGGTACAACCATATGTTGCAGTTAAAAGTAATGTTTTAAATGTTGCATAATTGAATCCTGCTATGTGAGAAGTTCACATGGAGGAACATTTAGAAAAGTTGGTGATATTATGTTGTTAATAAATTGATTGATACATATTTCTGTAAGGTTAGTCACCCTTGTTTTCTTCAAAAACAAGATTTATATTTCAGCCTGTGTAGCAGATATCATGCAGAAGTGTTTTATTGTGTTTTTAAGGTAGAATTAATTGCAAATTATAATGTCACTTATGTGAATTAGTCGGGTAGTTCCTACAAATCTATAAAGGATCTTCACGTTTTAGACAACATAAACTCATGGATTGGTGTCCAGACTGATTCCAGACACCCCCAAAGGATATGTTAGTATGTAGACCAGCTAGCTCACAGTGCCACTATAAGCCCCACAACCTTACCAAGGAGAGAATAGTTTCTGGCAACTATCGAACATGAGAACCCTGACCCCTCAGGGATCATGGAAACAGTACAATACTTTTTGCTTGGTCACTTGTACTCACTTTTTCTCAGAGAGATACACAGACTAAATGGTGGGGGTGTTTTCAATAAGTATTTATTGAACCAGAGTCATTCTAGCATAAAATACATGTGCTGCAACAACCACGAGACAGAAACAGATGTAGACGATTACAAGCACCAATAGAGTAAATAAAAAGTAGAATTCTACCATGGTGCTAAAATAGTGAATATATGCAGACATATAAATACATGAAGTTAATAGTGCGTACTCCTACGATGCAAACCCTAACTAGATGTACCTAAGTGTACCTAGCATGTATGTTTGAGTATAGCCAAGAACCTCCTAGGAAAGAGCAAACCCCAATACCTGATGTGAGAAAGCAAAGGACCCCATCTTGGTCTCGAGTGGACAACCCACAAGTAATGTCAGACGACTGCTAACTGGAGTGTCTGCATGCAGGGACTTCAGCGTCTCGTGTCAGCATGTCAGCATAGAATCTTTTTCTCCTCCGGCTTGCCCAGCAAAGATGTGGTACTTATATACATGAAAGGTACCATCAGGGGTTCTACCTAGATGTGCCATGGTACTGTGGGCATGTAAGCCAAGGATGACGATAGTGGTGACCCTTATACAGAGTTATTATGCACAAGATTGTAATCCTGCTGTGATACTAAGAATCTTCATGCATAATAAATTAGGCTAGTTTTTTGAGAAAACTACACAACATTTATGCAGCACCTAACTAGGTAAAAGGTCAGGGCCAGAACTGTTATGTAGAGCAAGATAGGACAAATGTCGGTAAAAGCTTGTGCGACTACCTAGGACTATATTGGAGTACGTTGGGTATTATGGCAAATTAAGAAGTGTTACAAAATATTTTGGTCTTTGATATAATAAAGGAGTATTTTTCTATGTGTATGTAATTTTAGAGCACATATGCACTTTTTTACTCTGAACCACAACGGCGATCCCCTATGTGATCAAGGCTTAATTTGACAGCTGAAATGCTTATTGGCAGTAGCTCTGTAATAAACTGATTTTCTGCAAACAAGTGGTATGGTGACTTTTCTGTTATATAAGAAAGGAAACCAGAATATATAAACCTAAAATTACAACCAGATATAAGGAGCTAAGAGTGACATCAAGGGCACATGAACAACTAATGACCTTGAACTCAATTCCCAGGACAGGCTGAGCCAACAATCACGTTTTGCACACTTTGAATTGTGTGAATCTACTTCTGCTAGTGCTTGGTATGTAAGCACATTGCCTTTGAAATGTTGCTTGCTATTCACTTTTACTTACATATATTTCTTTTTTACCAACTACTATTTCAGCTTCCACGGAAAGAACCTTTGACTTGGCAAAGTGGAAATGCACGCTTGTTTCAGTAAGGATGAATTGCTAATGAATGTCACACATGACGCTTGTCTCTTTGTTTTCCAAAGCCACTCATTCAGCGTGAATATATACAGATATTAAATTCACCCCATCATAGTGCTGTTCTGCTATGAGGTTGCAATATTCTCACCATATCCCTATTATTTCTATGGATTATGATCGTTACTATGATGGTGATTATGATTGGGCACAGAGGGGGAGCAGCTGTACCTGGTACATAACATTTCCCTAATATGTAATGTTTACCAGAGGCATTAAAAACCTTATTGGCCCAAGTTGACATTCATAAACTGGAAACTGCATGCTTACGACACCTAGTCCTACATGTATCAGAGTTTATCTGCATGTTTTACCCAGGTAAATTACAGGCTCCACAGGCTCCACAGTGATCATTGCATTACTCATAAATCTGACTGTTGTTGCACAGGGCTACAAATGTAGCCCCTTACTGGTAATTGTTTCCTCCGACTCTTTTTTTATACCCCAGGATAGTCACCCTAGCACAACATTCTTCTTTCCCTGGATTGTCACACTATCACTCTTCCCACTGCATTCCACATTATCAGTAAATTCATATTCTGCAATCGGATAGGCACATGATCCATGCTCCCTATCTTCATTTGAATTGTCACTCTGTCACTGTATGTTTTGCCAGGCCATCACACTCCACTGAACTTCTATTGTGCTCCTGAGATGCAATTTTATGTTCCTTGTGTTCAGTCTTCACCCTTGTTAACACTAAATTTACATTCTGCTCCCTTGCTGGATACCCAAAATGTTTTTGCATTCTGCTTCTAAGTATGTGATATTGTTGCATAGTCCCAATGTGTTTTCTGTTTGCATGGCTGCACTATTGCTCTTTTCACAATAATTTGTGGGCAGCATGGTTTTGTTGCATGTGTTTCTGTGTAAATCACGGCCACTGTCAAGGCCTCCTGTTTCTTCTGAGCACTGATATCACACCACACTATTTAATCATTGCTGTATGTGTTCTCTGGTTCTTATGTCCAAATATAATTTCATTACAGAGGTTGTTAGCTGAAGTTTGTTTACCCTTATCTTCTCAAAATCCCTGCAGACGTCAGCCGTGGATACTGCATTTACGTTTCTATTACTGCATTAAAGTCTCTCACTGTTTTTCTTGCAGTTCCTGGGGACTATCCTAAAACAAGCCCCATACAGAGAATGGCATGTCTCTTTTATGGAAGAACTCACCGAACAGATTGACAGTTTTGCCCATCATGTGAATGAGGAGGTTAGTGCTCTCAAGGGTCAGTATTGAACCATTGGAGAAGTCAATTTAACACAAAGTCGGAGAAGGGTAGAACTGTGTATTCCATTAGTAAAGGTAATTTTTATAATATGGGTACACAGCATTGGGCTTAGCCTGTTGGGAAAATCAGGTATGGTTCTCCCACTCCCTGGAAGGACTGACCTACTAAGAAGCAGATGGAGATGAACTCCCTGAGGTAATCCTCTCCACTTGAATCAATAAAAGCCACAACATTTCAGGGCTATACTCATTTCCCTAATGGATCTCCTTTAGCCAATAGGTAGTCTTCATGTTAGAGCCAATCCCCATTCAGGGGATGTGAGGCCATATTCATGCAAAAAGCAGTAGAGGTATTGTTCCTATCAAAAAGCAAAGAAGAAAGGAAGGCGGGCTAAGAAGGGGGAATCTTAAGGATTATTTCTTGGTGCCCTCACACATCACTGAGGATGTAATGCTTCATAGTGGGCTTGCTTCTCATAGGTCCAGCGCTATAATGCCCTACGGGCCCCAAGAAGGGTCACTTTAGGGGAGATCTTTTTATTTTTGATGTCTGATGAGAAGTGGTTGTATAAGGGCATTTTGTATGTGAGGGGTGATGTAAATGTGGGGACACAGTCAAAATATCGAGTTGAAAATTTCGACCTACCAAAATATCGTGTTTAAAATTTCGAAGGTACAGAATATCGATGTCAAGAATATCGTAGGACAGAATATCGACCCTGAGGTAAGTAATATCGAATTCATTTATATCGATGTAAGTAATATCGAAGTTAGTAATATCGATAGCATATATATCGATGTAACTAATTTCGATGTTATTAATATCGATATTTGTATTATTTTTTTGATTTTTATTATGTATGTGTTATGTTTTTAAGTATTTAAATTAATTTTTATTATATGTGTATTATTTTTATATATTAATAAATTTATTTTTAAGTAAATTATATGTTTTAGTACCAGAGCGGGTTGTGGGTTTATAGGGGAATAGGGTGGGAAGTAATTTAATTGTAATTATTAATTGGCAATTAATTATTTTAATTGATAAATTAATTATTTAATTGGTAATTAATGTTAATTTTTATTAAATGTTATGTTTTAGTACCAGAGCGGGTTGTGGGTTTTTAGGGGAATAGGGTGGGAAGTAATTTAATTGTAATTAATTAATTTTTTATTTAATTATTAATTGGCAATTAATTATATTAATTGATAAATTAATTATTTAATTGGTAATTAATGTTAATTATTATTAAATGTTATGTTTTAGTACCAGAGTGGGTTGTGGGTTTATAGGGGAATAGGGTGGGAAGTAATTTAATTGTAATTAATTAAATTTTTTATGTGTAATATATTTTGTAAATATTTATTAATTGGTATTCCCTACTGTTGCACCCTTTGGAGTTGGAATAGTAATTTTTCTCCCTACGCTATCCAACACTTTCCCTACTGTTGCACTCTCTGGAGTGGGAATAGTAAGTTTTTCCCCCAACGCTATCCAAAGTTGTCCGTACTGTTGCAACCTCTGGAGTTGGAATAGTAATTTTCCCACCTACGCTATCCAACACTTTCAATACTGTTGCACCCTTTGGAGTTGGAATATTAATTTTTACCCATACGCTATCCAACGCTTTCCCTACTGTTCCACTCACTGGAGTTGGAATAGTAATTTTTACCTTTACGCTATCCAACACTTTCCCTAATGTTGCACTCATTGGAGTGGGAATAGTAATTTTTCTCCCTACGCTATCCAACACTTTCCCTACTGTTGCACTCTCTGGAGTGGGAATAGTAATTTTTCCCCCTACGCTATCCAACGTTTTCCCTACTGTTGCACCCTCTGGAGTTGGAATAGTAATTAGCCAATCTACGCTATCCAACGCTTTCCTTACTGTTGCACCCTTTGGAGTTGGAATATTAAATAATATTTTTACGCTATGCAACGCTTTTCTTACTGTTGCACCCTTTGGAGTTGGCATAGTAATTTTTACCCATACGCTATCCAACGGTTTCCCTACTGTTCCACTCACTGGAGTGGGAATAGTAATGTTTACCCACCCGTTATCCAACGTTTTCCCTACTGTTGCACTCTCTGGAGTTGGAATAGTAATTTTTACCCACCCGCTATCCAACGTTTTCCCTACTGTTGCACTCTCTGGAGTGGGAATAGTAATTTTTACTCTTACGCTATCCAAGGCTTTCCCTAATGTTGCACTCATTGGAGTGGGAATAGTAATTTTTACGTACCCGGTATCCAATGCTTTCCCTACTGTTCCACTCACTGGAGTTGGAATAATAATTTTTACCCACCCGCTATCCAATGCTTTCCCTACTGTTGCACTCTCTGGAGTGGGAATAGTAATTTTTACTCTTACGCTATCCAACGCTTTCCCTACTGTTCCACTCACTGGAGTGGGAATAGTAATTTTTAACCACCCGTTATCCAACGTTTTCCCTACTGTTGCACTCTCTGGAGTGGGAATAGTAATTTTTACCCACCCGCTATCCAACGTTTTCCCTACTGTTGCACTCTCTGGAGTGGGAATAGTAATTTTTACTTTTACGCCATCCAACGCTTTCCCTAATGTTGCACTCTCTGGAGTGGGAATAGTAATTTTTCCCCCTACGCTATCCAACGTTTTCCCTACTGTTACACCCTCTGGAGTTGGAATAGTAATTTGCCAATCTACGCTATCCAACGCTTTCCATACTGTTGCACTCTTTGTAGTTGGAATATTAAATATTATTTTTACGCTATCCAACGCTTTTCTTACTGGTGCACCCTTTGGAGTTGGCATAGTAATTTTTACCCATACGCTATCCAACGCTTTCCCTACTGTTCCACTCACTGGAGTGGGAATAGTAATTTTTACCCTCCCGTTATCCAACGTTTTCCCTACTGTTGCACTCTCTGGAGTGGGAATAGTAATTTTTACTCTTACGCTATCCAACGCTTTCCCTAATGTTGCACTCATTGGAGTGGGATTAGTCATTTTTACATACCCGCTATCCAACACTTTCCCTATTGTTCCACTCACTGGAGTTGGAATAGTAATTTTTACCCACCCGCTATCCAACGTTTTCCCTACTGTTGCACTCTCTGGAGTGGGAATAGTAATTTTTACTCTTACGCTATCCAACTCTTTCCCTAATGTTGCACTCATTGGAGTGGGAATAGTCATTTTTACATATCCGCTATCCAATGCTTTCCCTACTGTTCCACTCACTGGAGTTGGAATAGTAATTTTTACCCACTTGCTATCCAATGCTTTCCCTACTGTTGCACTCTCTGGAGTGGGAATAGTAATTTTTACTCTTACGCTATCCAACGCTTTCCCTAATGTTGTACTCATTGGAGCGGGAATAGTTATTTTTACATACCCGCGATCCAACGCTTTCCCTACTGTTGCACTCACTGGAGTTGGAATAGTAATTTTTACCCTTACGCTATCCAACGCTTTATCTACTGTTGCACCCTCTGGAGTTTGAATAGTAATTTTTACCCTTATGCTATTCAATATTATTTATATTTATTTATGTATTTAAGATGTTACATAATGTTGTATTTAATTAATTTTAAAAATATTGAAAGTATATTTAATTGTTGTTATTTAATAAATATAATTATTTATTATTATTTATGTTATTATTTTATGAGTGTTGATGTATTTTTAAATTGTAGTATTTGTTAATATTTTATAATTATTTAAAAAATTATGTATATATTTTAATTAAGTATATATTATATATTTTATTATTAATTTTAATTAAATGTTTAATAGTAAATATGTATTATTTATTCATTTTAAACATTATAACACATTTTAACATAAGTTTAAAATATATATAAGTACTATTTACTTAATTTTATCTTTTTTTTAAAAAACGATATTTTTAATTACGATATTTTTAACATCGATATTTTTGTTTCGATATTTTTGTACTTACCATGTTGTAGATAGGGTGTCGATATACTTGCCTTCGATATTCCTGCGTCGATATTTTCAGCCTCGATATTCTGTCAGAGATTCGTAAATGTGTACAGTGAAGAAAAGGGAGACTAAAACTATCTAAGAGATACCGAACTGAACTGTAATGTGATGGTTCCCTTGGTAGGATTAAAAAAATATAATTTAGTTGGGGCTAAGACAGGGGTGTGAAGTACCCAAGTAGACTAAATCTGTGAGTGTGGTCATGTTTCGATGGCCTAAAAAGGTTCCACAATGATTCGTCAGGACCAAAAATATGGGGGATAGTCCGACCCCACACCTAAGACATGATATGCTGCTATGGTATTACTTTAGAAGAAAATACCTGGTTCAAAATGTTTAGAATTGATCATCTAACCTAGAAAATAAATGAAAAAATAAAGAAAACACTCAGTAAACAAATGTTTTTGTATGTTTGGTTCAATGTGTCACCAGAATCGATTTTCCAACTCACTGTATCATAGTGTCTCTAAAGGTAGACATGCGCATGCTATTTTTGGCGCTGACCAGTCACCACAACGTGAAAGAAGTGAAAAACACACAAGTACATATAATATAACAGAATAAGCAAGTGAACATACATGGAACAGACAAAATAAACCAATCTGTGTTCATGTTACTCAGCGTATCATAAGTGATTGGTTGTCCTCCATTGTGAGTGACGGGTCTTACCCTTTGGATCAATTAATTATGCCCTATAGGTCAAAAGCAGAGGGTAGTGCTCAGCTGCTGACAGTGGAAAGAGCTATGATGGTCAGTAAAAAGAAACAGTAAATCAAGTGGACCCAAATGACTTAGTGTTAAAAGAAAAAGAAAACGTTTTCAAGAGAAGCAACCATACTCACATGGTTTCTGCACGGAGAGCATAAGAGACCTACCCTCCTCTGCTCGCCTGGCTCGTGACTGAGCAGAGGAGAAGACCTGCCATTGAAGGTACGGGCAATTGGAGCGATTGTCCTCAGGTGTGGTGTGGGCAGCAGCTGGAAGGAGTGATGACCTAGTGGACAATGAGGAGAGGAGAGGAGGGGAGGGGCGAGTTTAAGCCAAAAGGAGTGAGCTTCTCACGTGCTGATGTAACAGCGGTATCATGCCTCAGTGGCGCCTATCTCGGAGTGTGCAGTGGTTAAAAGCTGGGCATCCCAAAGTCATCCATGGTTTTTGTAAGGTGGCCTCTAAGTAGTAAACTAAGACAGTTGAATGTTTTGTTAATCAAGGGTAATGGTCAGAGAAATGTATAGTAAACCTAAGTACTCTTGCATATACAGTGATGGAGAGCAAATCAGGTGCACATAACTCCTAGCGATCCCTCATGGTGGAATCTAGGCATATTGGCATCTGTGTTCATGTTGGAAATCTAGGCCACCTCATGTAATAAGTAACACGAGGCGGCCAAGTGGTCTATTCCCAATGGATTAGGATGCTTGGTGAGCACTATTGGGAATTGTCAAATGAGGAGAAGAGGAAAGAGAAGAGGTAGGCTGGAGCCAATAGGAGCAAGCCCCTCATGTGCTTGTGTAGCAAAAGTATCATCCCTCTGTGGTGGACATCTTGGAGTGTGTAGCGGTCAAATGCAGGCCGACCAAAGTTGTCAATGGTATTAGTAAGGCGGCTTCTGATGGATACAACTGCCAGTGGATTCCTCACCTTGTGAATATCCCCCTGCGTCAGCAACGTTCGGAAAATTCTTTGTAGCTCGCCGGCGTGGACGACGTTACAGGAACGCACGACATCGCGCGCGGCTCCGCGGACGTCACCGACTCCATAATATGCCTACGCCGGCGTGATGACATCAGTTCCCTTTTTTCCACGTCGTCGACGCTAACGGTTTCAGAGAACCTCTGTAGCTGTTAGTAACTTTGTTACTGTTTTTCTCTGTTTGGTGTCTTCTTGCTTCTTTGTTTCTCGCTGAAGATGTCGTCTAAGAAGACCGGGTTCAAGCCATGTGGGGAGTGCGGCAAGATGATGTCGATTATGGACCCGCGCGAGGATTGTATCTGGTGCCTGAGTTCGGACCACGATGTCAAAGGCTGTTCTTCGTGTAAGAAGTTGAACCCGAAGGCTCTTTGAGAGAGGGAAGCAAAACTTCTGGTGGTGAAGTTGAAAGGTAGAAAGGAGAAGAAGACTTCGAGATCGCGTTCGAGTAGGGCGAGGTCGAAGTTGAGGTCGAGGTCCCGCACGGCGTCGCCTTCGAGGTCGTCATCTGGTCATGCTTCGAGGTCAACGAAGAAGACGCATAAGAAGCGAAGGCATGGTTCTGATAGATACATCTGCCGTGTGGATTCCTCACCTTGTGAATATCCCCTTGCGTCAGCAACATTCAGAAATTCTTTTGTAGCCTCGCGCCGACGTGGACTCGGACGTCATAGAGACACGACATCGCTCGCGACTCCGCTGACGTCACCGACGCCTATAACAGGCCCACGCCGGCGTGATGACATCAGTTCCCTTTTTTCCGCGTCGTCGACGCTAACGGTTTAGGGATACTCTGTAGCTTCTGGTACTTTGTTACTATATTTCTTAGATTCTCCATTCTCTGACCTTTTTACTCGATTGTCATGTCGACAAAGAAAACAGGTTTTAAGCCTTGTAGAGAATGTGGGAAGATGATGTCCGTTACGGACCCACACCAAGATTGCATTTGGTGTCTGAGCTCTGACCACGACGTGGATGGGTGTTCGTTGTGTCAGAAGATTAATCCAAAGGCTCTACGAGAAAGAGAGTCAAAACTTCTTGTGGCTAAGCTGAAGGCGAGTAAAGTTAGAAGATCTTCAAAACACTCGAAGAGATCGAAGTCGAGATCCAGGTCGAGATCTCGTTAGGCGTCGGTCTCGAAGTCTTCATCTGATCACGCTTCCAGCTCTCGTAAAAAACATAAGAGGAGACATGAGTCCCGATATCATTCGGATGATAAGTCTGGCTCAAGATCGAAATCTCCCAAGAGGATGAAGTCGGCGGTAATTCCTCCACAAGTATCGGATCAGGAAGGTGAGGCCTCACCTTCGGAGTCGCTAGTCCATTCTCCGACTCCGGTTCCGGATCCGACTCCGGCTCCGTCTCCGGCTCCATCTTAGACTCCGGAGGACGCCGATGGAGTTCCGGTTGAGGAGGAGACTTCGAATCCTGTTATGGAAACAGATTCAAATCTGCCTCGAGGTCAACCTGAGCATCCACCATTTCTAGCTCCAGGTCAGGACCCTTCTGCGTTTCTAAACGCTATGTATGGTGTTTTCTCAAGATCATGGTACCCCTCTGGAGCACCTTCGGGTCCCATGGGTCCAATGGCTTTTAATTTGGGTGTACCTCACTCATATGCTCCGGCACCTTTCATGCCGTATATGCCAGCCCCGACCCCGCTGTGGCAGTACCAGGCTCCACCGAGGTCGACGCCGATATCGACGCCGGCTCGACCGAAGTCGACGGCTCCGGCTCCGGCGTCGCCGGCTCCAAGCAAGTCTATGGAACATCCTTCCAAGCCTTCAGATTCGATTCCGACGTCGGCTCCGGCGCCGTCGGATTCGACATTGGATCCGGCTGCACTTCGAGTTAAGATGAGGTCTAGGAGAGAGGCTCAACGTCTCCTAGATAATCAGAGAATTTGTGAGTCTCATTCAGACTTGGAAGAAGGTGAGCTGGATGGGAGTTATTTCGAGGACCTGGCAGAGGCGAGTGGTCTTGAATTTTCTCCAGAATGGGCTTTACCTTCGGGACCTGATACACCCTCTAGAGATGTTCAGCCATATCATGTTGTTATGAAAATATTTCAAAAAGGGGGTGGTGATGAACAGAGTATCTGAGTTAATCAGAACACTCATACCCAGTCAACAGATCAGGGCTTGATCCATCACCGTTTTTTAGCTCAATGCACCATCCCAGTTAAGAACCTGGCTATATGCAAATGAGTCTGTCCCTGGCCCAGTGCATCATGGGAACAGGGCAGACCAAACTACCAAGCCAATTCTTCACTGGAAAGAAAACAAGCTTCCAGGGACCGGTTTCTGGCATTGCAGCTGTCTTCGGCCCGGCTTGCTTGAATCCTGATGGTGCAGTGAGCAAGGGACTCATGTCTGAGCATACCCTTCCACACTCATGGTGGCCAAAAATATTTCAAAAAGGGGGTGGTGATGGACAGAGTATCTGAGTTAATCAGAACACTCATTCCCAGTCAGCAGATCAGGGCTTGATCCATCACCGTTTTTTAGCTCACTGCACCATCCCAGTTCAGAACCTGGCTATATGCAAATGAGTCTGTCCCTGGCCCAGTGCATCATGGGAACAGGGCAGACCAAACTACCAAGCCAATTCTTCACTGGAAAGGAAACAAGCTTCCGGGGACCGGTTTCTGGCATTACAGCCGTCTTCGGCCCGGCTTGCTTGAATCCTGATGGTGCAGTGAGCAAGGGACTCATGTCTGAGCATACCCTTCCACACTCATGGCCATGGTGGCCAAAAATATTTCAAAAAGGGGGTGGTGATGGACAGAGTATCTGAGTTAATCAGAACACTCATACCCAGTCAACAGACCAGGGCTTGATCCATCACCGTTTTTTAGCTCACTGCACCATCCCACTTCAGAACCTGGCTATATGCAAATGAGTCTGTCCCTGGCCCAGTGCATCATGGGAATAGGGCAGACCAAACTACCAAGCCAATTCTTCACTGGAAAGGAAACAAGCTTCCGGGGACCGGTTTCTGGCATTACAGCCGTCTTCGGCCCGGCTTGCTTGAATCCTGATGGTGCAGTGAGCAAGGGGCTCATGTCTGAGCATACCCTTCCACACTCATGGTGGCCAAAAATATTTCAAAAAGGGGGTGGTGATGGACAGAGTATCTGAGTTAATCAGAACACTCATACCCAGTCAACAGATCAGGGCTTGATCCATCACCGTTTTTTAGCTCACTGCACCATCCCAGTTCAGAACCTGGCTATATGCAAATGAGTCTGTCCCTGGCCCAGTGCATCATGGGAACAGGGCAGACCAAACTACCAAGCCAATTCTTCACTGGAAAGGAAACAAGCTTCCAGGGACCGGTTTCTGGCATTACAGCCGTCTTCGGCCCGGCTTGCTTGAATCCTGATGGTGCAGTGAGCAAGGGACTCAGGTCTGAGCATACCCTTCCACACTCATGGTGGCCAAAAATATTTCAAAAAGGGGGTGGTGATGGACAGAGTATCTGAGTTAATCAGAACACTCATACCCAGTCAACAGATCAGGGCTTGATCCATCACCATTTTTTAGCTCACTGCACCATCCCAGTTCAGAACCTGGCTATATGCAAATGAGTCTGTCCCTGGCCCAGTGCATCATGGGAACAGGGCAGACCAAACTACCAAGCCAATTCTTCACTTGAAAGGAAACAAGCTTCCGGGGACCGGTTTCTGGCATTACAGCCGTCTTCGGCCCGGCTTGCTTGAATCCTGATGGTGCAGTGAGCAAGGGACTCATGTCTGAGCATACCCTTCCACACTCATGGTGGCCAAAAATATTTCAAAAAGGGGGTGGTGATGGACAGAGTATCTGAGTTACTCAGAACACTCATACCCAGTCAACAGATCAGGGCTTGATCCATCACCGTTTTTTAGCTCACTGCACCATCCCAGTTCAGAACCTGGCTATATGCAAATGAGTCTGTCCCTGGCCCAGTGCATCATTGGAACAGGGCAGACCAAACTACCAAGCCAATTCTTCACTGGAAAGGAAACAAGCTTCCGGGGACCGGTTTCTGGCATTACAACCGTCTTCGGCCCGGCTTGCTTGAATCCTGATGGTGCAGTGAGCAAGCGACTCATGTCTGAGCATACCCTTCCACACTCATGGTGGCCAAAAATATTTCAAAAAGGGGGTGGTGATGGACAGAGTATCTGAGTTAATCAGAACACTCTTACCCAGTCAAGAGATCAGGGCTTGATCCATCACCGTTTTTTAGCTCACTGCACCATCCCAGTTCAGAACCTGGCTATATGCAAATGAGTCTGTCCCTGGCCCAGTGCATCATGGGAACAGGGCAGACCAAACTACCAAGCCAATTCTTCACTTGAAAGGAAACAAGCTTCCGGGGACCGGTTTCTGGCATTACAGCCGTCTTCGGCCCGGCTTGCTTGAATCCTGATGGTGCAGTGAGCAAGGGACTCATGTCTGAGCATACCCTTCCACACTCATGGTGGCCAAAAATATTTCAAAAAGGGGGTGGTGATGGACAGAGTATCTGAGTTACTCAGAACACTCATACCCAGTCAACAGATCAGGGCTTGATCCATCACCGTTTTTTAGCTCACTGCACCATCCCAGTTCAGAACCTGGCTATATGCAAATGAGTCTGTCCCTGGCCCAGTGCATCATTGGAACAGGGCAGACCAAACTACCAAGCCAATTCTTCACTGGAAAGGAAACAAGCTTCCGGGGACCGGTTTCTGGCATTACAACCGTCTTCGGCCCGGCTTGCTTGAATCCTGATGGTGCAGTGAGCAAGCGACTCATGTCTGAGCATACCCTTCCACACTCATGGTGGCCAAAAATATTTCAAAAAGGGGGTGGTGATGGACAGAGTATCTGAGTTAATCAGAACACTCTTACCCAGTCAAGAGATCAGGGCTTGATCCATCACCGTTTTTTAGCTCACTGCACCATCCCAGTTCAGAACCTGGCTATATGCAAATGAGTCTGTCCCTGGCCCAGTGCATCATGGGAACAGGGCAGACCAAACTACCAAGCCAATTCTTCACTGGAAAGGAAACAAGCTTCCGGGGACCGGTTTCTGGCATTACAGCCGTCTTCGGCCCGGCTTGCTTGAATCCTGATGGTGCAGTGAGCAAGGGACTCATGTCTGAGCATACCCTTCCACACTCATGGTGGCCAAAAATATTTCAAAAAGGGGGTGGTGATGGACAGAGTATCTGAGTTAATCAGAACACTCTTACCCAGTCAAGAGATCAGGGTTTGATCCATCACCGTTTTTTAGCTCACTGCACCATCCCAGTTCAGAGCCTGGCTATATGCAAATGAGTCTGTCCCTGGCCCAGTGCATCATGGGAACAGGGCAGACCAAACTACCAAGCCAATTCTTCACTTGAAAGGAAACAAGCTTCCGGGGACCGGTTTCTGGCATTACAGCCGTCTTCGGCCCGGCTTGCTTGAATCCTGATGGTGCAGTGAGCAAGGGACTCATGTCTGAGCATACCCTTCCACACTCATGGTGGCCAAAAATATTTCAAAAAGGGGGTGGTGATGGACAGAGTATCTGAGTTAATCAGAACACTCATACCCAGTCAACAGATCAGGGCTTGATCCATCACCGTTTTTTAGCTCACTGCACCATCCCAGTTCAGAACCTGGCTATATGCAAATGAGTCTGTCCCTGGCCCAGTGTATCATGGGAACAGGGCAGACCAAACTACCAAGCCAATTCTTCACTGGAAAGGAAACAAGCTTCCGAGGACCGGTTTCTGGCATTACAGCCGTCTTCGGCCCGGCTTGCTTGAATCCTGATGGTGCAGCGAGCAAGGGACTCATGTCTGAGCATACCCTTCCATACTCATGGTGGCCAAAAATATTTCAAAAAGGGGGTGGTGATGGACAGAGTATCTGAGTTAATCAGAACACTCATACCCAGTCAAGAGATCAGGGCTTGATCCATCACCGTTTTTTAGCTCACTGCACCATCCCAGTTCAGAACCTGGCTATATGCAAATGAGTCTGTCCCTGGCCCAGTGCATCATTGGAACAGGGCAGACCAAACTACCAAGCCAATTCTTCACTGGAAAGGAAACAAGCTTCCGGGGACCGGTTTCTGGCATTACAACCGTCTTCGGCCCGGCTTGCTTGAATCCTGATGGTGCAGTGAGCAAGCGACTCATGTCTGAGCATACCCTTCCACACTCATGGTGGCCAAAAATATTTCAAAAAGGGGGTGGTGATGGACAGAGTATCTGAGTTAATCAGAACACTCTTACCCAGTCAAGAGATCAGGGCTTGATCCATCACCGTTTTTTAGCTCACTGCACCATCCCAGTTCAGAACCTGGCTATATGCAAATGAGTCTGTCCCTGGCCCAGTGCATCATGGGAACAGGGCAGACCAAACTACCAAGCCAATTCTTCACTTGAAAGGAAACAAGCTTCCGGGGACCGGTTTCTGGCATTACAGCCGTCTTCGGCCCGGCTTGCTTGAATCCTGATGGTGCAGTGAGCAAGGGACTCATGTCTGAGCATACCCTTCCACACTCATGGTGGCCAAAAATATTTCAAAAAGGGGGTGGTGATGGACAGAGTATCTGAGTTACTCAGAACACTCATACCCAGTCAACAGATCAGGGCTTGATCCATCACCGTTTTTTAGCTCACTGCACCATCCCAGTTCAGAACCTGGCTATATGCAAATGAGTCTGTCCCTGGCCCAGTGCATCATTGGAACAGGGCAGACCAAACTACCAAGCCAATTCTTCACTGGAAAGGAAACAAGCTTCCGGGGACCGGTTTCTGGCATTACAACCGTCTTCGGCCCGGCTTGCTTGAATCCTGATGGTGCAGTGAGCAAGCGACTCATGTCTGAGCATACCCTTCCACACTCATGGTGGCCAAAAATATTTCAAAAAGGGGGTGGTGATGGACAGAGTATCTGAGTTAATCAGAACACTCTTACCCAGTCAAGAGATCAGGGCTTGATCCATCACCGTTTTTTAGCTCACTGCACCATCCCAGTTCAGAACCTGGCTATATGCAAATGAGTCTGTCCCTGGCCCAGTGCATCATGGGAACAGGGCAGACCAAACTACCAAGCCAATTCTTCACTGGAAAGGAAACAAGCTTCCGGGGACCGGTTTCTGGCATTACAGCCGTCTTCGGCCCGGCTTGCTTGAATCCTGATGGTGCAGTGAGCAAGGGACTCATGTCTGAGCATACCCTTCCACACTCATGGTGGCCAAAAATATTTCAAAAAGGGGGTGGTGATGGACAGAGTATCTGAGTTAATCAGAACACTCTTACCCAGTCAAGAGATCAGGGTTTGATCCATCACCGTTTTTTAGCTCACTGCACCATCCCAGTTCAGAGCCTGGCTATATGCAAATGAGTCTGTCCCTGGCCCAGTGCATCATGGGAACAGGGCAGACCAAACTACCAAGCCAATTCTTCACTTGAAAGGAAACAAGCTTCCGGGGACCGGTTTCTGGCATTACAGCCGTCTTCGGCCCGGCTTGCTTGAATCCTGATGGTGCAGTGAGCAAGGGACTCATGTCTGAGCATACCCTTCCACACTCATGGTGGCCAAAAATATTTCAAAAAGGGGGTGGTGATGGACAGAGTATCTGAGTTAATCAGAACACTCATACCCAGTCAACAGATCAGGGCTTGATCCATCACCGTTTTTTAGCTCACTGCACCATCCCAGTTCAGAACCTGGCTATATGCAAATGAGTCTGTCCCTGGCCCAGTGTATCATGGGAACAGGGCAGACCAAACTACCAAGCCAATTCTTCACTGGAAAGGAAACAAGCTTCCGAGGACCGGTTTCTGGCATTACAGCCGTCTTCGGCCCGGCTTGCTTGAATCCTGATGGTGCAGCGAGCAAGGGACTCATGTCTGAGCATACCCTTCCATACTCATGGTGGCCAAAAATATTTCAAAAAGGGGGTGGTGATGGACAGAGTATCTGAGTTAATCAGAACACTCATACCCAGTCAAGAGATCAGGGCTTGATCCATCACCGTTTTTTAGCTCACTGCACCATCCCAGTTCAGAACCTGGCTATATGCAAATGAGTCTGTCCCTGGCCCAGTGCATCATGGGAACAGGACAGACCAAACTACCAAGCCAATTCTACACTGGAAAGGAAACAAGCTTCCGGGGACCGGTTTCTGGCATTACAGCCGTCTTCGGCCAGGCTTGCTTGAATCATGATTGTAGTTTCTATCTCGCCGTAGCGAACACCGGTTGTCCGTGTCGCCTGAGTCTTGTAACTGCAGAAAGTACGTGGAATTTAAGCCACGCCTGTCCTACGCTTGCCTTATCCAAGTGGACTCTCTGCGTGTATATAAAGGAAGATTGCTTGTCCTGGGGCCAGATAGTGATTTCTGCCCCTTCCCCACACCCCCGTGTGGGTGGGTGTGTTTGTGGGCTGCCAACACCTGTCCGAGAATTAACGAGGACTGACAAGTATAGAGTACCCATTGTCCTGATGAAGCCTACATCATCTGGCTGAAACGCGACCGCGACTGCGTCGACACCTTTTGCTTCAATTGGAGTCCCCTGTTATTACGAAATAAGTTGTTTGATTTTTTTCTGATTGGCACCTATACAAATATAGATTGGGTTGATTCTGTAACCCCTAGGTGCCTTACTCTTGGGACTACCATTGTGTTGTGCTCTCATTATGAATTAAGTGGAGGCACTGATCCGAATTAGGATATATATATATTTTTTGTATATATATTTTTTGTTTTGTTTGGGGTACATAGAAACGTGATATTGTAAATGTGATGTATATTTGTATATATGTATATGTGATATTTTGTAGATAGACTGTTGGTTGTTGTGCTCCCCTTGATGTCCGCTCATATGTGTGTTGATGAATTTATATATGTTATTCTTTCATGTTTAATTTCTGTTTCACAAGATAATTAATTGTTTCTTGTTTGAAAATTAAATTTGGATCAATCCCTTCGGTACCCTTTGTTGCTACTTTTTCATCTTAGGATGTCTCCTGCTCAGGTATGGGAGGGTTAAATGGGCAGAACCCCTGACCATTTTTTTGCTAGCCCATGATGCACTGGGCCAGGGTCAGACTAATTTGCATGTAGCCAGGTTCTGAACTGGGATGGTGCAGTGAGCTAAAAAACGGTGATGGATCAAGCCCTGATCTTTTGACTGGGTAGGAGTGTTCTGCTTAATTCAGATACTCTGTCCATCACCACCCCCTTTTGAATCGTTTTGGACACCACAAGTGTGGAAGGGTATGCTCAGATGTGAGTCCCTTGCTCACTGCACCATCAGGATTCAAGCAAGCCGGGCCGAAGACGGCTGTAATGCCAGAAACAGGTCCCCGGAAGCTTGTTTCCTTTCCAGTAAAGAATTGGCTTGGTAGTTTGGTCTGCCCTGTTCCCATGATGCACTGGGCCAGGGTCAGACTAATTTGCATGTAGCCAGGTTCTGAACTGGGATGGTGCAGTGAGCTAAAAAATGGTGATGGATCAAGCCCTGATCTTTTGACTGGGTAGGAGTGTTCTGCTTAATTCAGATACTCTGTCCATCACCACCCCCTTTTGAATCGTTTTTGACACCACAAGTGTGGAAGGGTATGCTCAGATGTGAGTCCCTTGCCCACTGCACCATCAGGATTCAAGCAAGCCGGGCCGAAGACGGCTGTAATGCCAGAAACCGGTCCCCGGAAGCTTGTTTCCTTTCCAGTAAAGAATTGGCTTGGTAGTTTGGTCTGCCCTGTTCCCATGATGCACTGGGCCAGGGTCAGACTAATTTGCATGTAGCCAGGTTCTGAACTGGGATAGTGCAGTGAGCTAAAAAACGGTGATGGATCAAGCCCTGATCTTTTGACTGGGTAGGAGTGTTCTGCTTAATTCAGATACTCTGTCCATCACCACCCCCTTTTGAATCGTTTTGGACACCACAAGTGTGGAAGGGTATGCTCAGATGTGAGTCCCTTGCTCACTGCACCATCAGGATTCAAGCAAGCCGGGCCGAAGACGGCTGTAATGCCAGAAACCGGTCCCCGGAAGCTAGTTTCCTTTCCAGTAAAGAATTGGCTTGGTAGTTTGGTCTGCCCTGTTCCCATGATGCACTGGGCCAGGGTCAGACTAATTTGCATGTAGCCAGGTTCTGAACTGGGATGGTGCAGTGAGCTAAAAAACGGTGATGGATCAAGCCCTGATCTTTTGACTGGGTAGGAGTGTTCTGCTTAATTCAGATACTCTGTCCATCACCACCCCCTTTTGAATCGTTTTGGACACCACAAGTGTGGAAGGGTATGCTCAGATGTGAGTCCCTTGCTCACTGCACCATCAGGATTCAAGCAAGCCGGGCCGAAGATGGCTGTAATGCCAGAAACCGGTCCCCGGAAGCTTGTTTCCTTTCCAGTAAAGAATTGGCTTGGTAGTTTGGTCTGCCCTGTTCCCATGATGCACTGGGCCAGGGTCAGACTAATTTGCATGTAGCCAGGTTCTGAACTGGGATGGTGCAGTGAGCTAAAAAACGGTGATGGATCAAGCCCTGATCTTTTGACTGGGTAGGACTGTTTTGCTTAATTCAGATACTCTGTCCATCACCATCCCCTTTTGAATCGTTTTGGACACCACAAGTGTGGAAGGGTATGCTCAGATGTGAGTCCCTTGCTCACTGCACCATCAGGATTCAAGCAAGCCGGGCCGAAGACGGCTGTAATGCCAGAAACAGGTCCCCGGAAGCTTGTTTCCTTTCCAGTAAAGAATTGGCTTGGTAGTTTGGTCTGCCCTGTTCCCATGATGCACTGGGCCAGGGTCAGACTAATTTGCATGTAGCCAGGTTCTGAACTGGGATGGTGCAGTGAGCTAAAAAATGGTGATGGATCAAGCCCTGATCTTTTGACTGGGTAGGAGTGTTTTGCTTATTTCAGATACTCTGTCCATCACCACCCCCTTTTGAATCGTTTTTGACACCACAAGTGTGGAAGGGTATGCTCAGATGTGAGTCCCTTGCTCACTGCACCATCAGGATTCAAGCAAGCCGGGCCGAAGACGGCTGTAATGCCAGAAACCGGTCCCCGGAAGCTTGTTTCCTTTCCAGTAAAGAATTGGCTTGGTAGTTTGGTCTGCCCTGTTCCCATGATGCACTGGGCCAGGGTCAGACTAATTTGCATGTAGCCAGGTTCTGAACTGGGATAGTGCAGTGAGCTAAAAAACGGTGATGGATCAAGCCCTGATCTTTTGACTGGGTAGGAGTGTTCTGCTTAATTCAGATACTCTGTCCATCACCACCCCCTTTTGAATCGTTTTGGACACCACAAGTGTGGAAGGGTATGCTCAGATGTGAGTCCCTTGCTCACTGCACCATCAGGATTCAAGCAAGCCGGGCCGAAGACGGCTGTAATGCCAGAAACCGGTCCCCGGAAGCTAGTTTCCTTTCCAGTAAAGAATTGGCTTGGTAGTTTGGTCTGCCCTGTTCCCATGATGCACTGGGCCAGGGTCAGACTAATTTGCATGTAGCCAGGTTCTGAACTGGGATGGTGCAGTGAGCTAAAAAACGGTGATGGATCAAGCCCTGATCTTTTGACTGGGTAGGAGTGTTCTGCTTAATTCAGATACTCTGTCCATCACCACCCCCTTTTGAATCGTTTTGGACACCACAAGTGTGGAAGGGTATGCTCAGATGTGAGTCCCTTGCTCACTGCACCATCAGGATTCAAGCAAGCCGGGCCGAAGATGGCTGTAATGCCAGAAACCGGTCCCCGGAAGCTTGTTTCCTTTCCAGTAAAGAATTGGCTTGGTAGTTTGGTCTGCCCTGTTCCCATGATGCACTGGGCCAGGGTCAGACTAATTTGCATGTAGCCAGGTTCTGAACTGGGATGGTGCAGTGAGCTAAAAAACGGTGATGGATCAAGCCCTGATCTTTTGACTGGGTAGGACTGTTTTGCTTAATTCAGATACTCTGTCCATCACCATCCCCTTTTGAATCGTTTTGGACACCACAAGTGTGGAAGGGTATGCTCAGATGTGAGTCCCTTGCTCACTGCACCATCAGGATTCAAGCATGCCGGGCCGAAGACGGCTGTAATGCCAGAAACTGGTCCCCGGAAGCTTGTTTCCTTTCCAGTAAAGAATTGGCTTGGTAGTTTGGTCTGCCCTGTTCCCATGATGCACTGGGCCAGGGTCAGACTAATTTGCATGTAGCCAGGTTCTGAACTGGGATGGTGCAGTGAGCTAAAAAACGGTGATGGATCAAGCCCTGATCTTTTGACTGGGTAGGAGTGTTCTGCTTAATTCAGATACTCTGTCCATCACCACCCCCTTTTGAATCGATTTGGACACCACAAGTGTGGAAGGGTATGCTCAGATGTGAGTCCCTTGCTCACTGCACCATCAGGATTCAAGCAAGCCGGGCCGAAGACGGCTGTAATGCCAGAAACCGGTCCCCGGAAGCTTGTTTCCTTTCCAGTAAAGAATTGGCTTGGTAGTTTGGTCTGCCCTGTTCCCATGATGCACTGGGTCAGGGTCAGACTAATTTGCATGTAGCCAGGTTCTGAACTGGGATGGTGCAGTGAGCTAAAAAACGGTGATGGATCAAGCCCTGATCTTTTGACTGGGTAGGAGTGTTCTGCTTAATTCAGATACTCTGTCCATCACCACCCCCTTTTGAATCGTTATGAAAAAGGCAGCAGGACTTTTGGGTTTAACTTTACCTACTGTCGAATTTAGGTCAAATTTACTGACTGAGGTTCTTCATTCTCCGAACTCAGCGGTGGAACCTTTGCTACCATTTAATGATGCTTTAACGGAGCCCATTATGGAAGTATGGAAGAAACCTTTTTCTGCTCCTGCAGTTTCGAAAAGTGTGGCTAGGAGGTATAGAGTGGCTCCTGAAGGTCCTGCCTTCTTGTCATCTCACCCTTCTCCTGAGAGTTTGGTGATTTAGGCCGCATGTTCTAAGAAGTCGGTTGGTGCTTTTCCGCAGGTGCCTGGCGACAAAGAGGCCAAGAAACAGGATCAAGTCGCCAAAAAGACTTTTTCTTCTGCTAGTATGGCATTAAAATCATCTAATGCCACTTGCCTTATGGGTAGATATGTACACGCACTTATGGACTCTATGCGTTCATTGATCCCTAAGGTTCCAGAGGATAGCAGAAAAGACTTTGAGGAAGTTTTATCTGACTCTCAAGCGGCAGCCCGTCAGGTCATCCAAAGCGGCCTCGATACTGCTGATTCTGTGGCAAGAATCATGGGCACGGCGGTTGCCACAAGGCGTTCGGCTTGGTTGAAATCATCTGATTTTTCGGCTGATGTGCAGTCTGCTTTATTGGATTTGCCTTTCGATGGTGAAGGACTCTTTGGAAAAAAAGCAGACGCGGCCTTGGAGAGATTCAAGGATAGCAGAGCAACTTCTAGATCTCTTGGCCTTCAGGTCAGAGGTTCTACAACCAGGAAATTCAGAGGGTTTGGTCGCTCTTCCTTTCGTTCATATAGACAAGGTCAGCAGCAGCAACAACAGCAGCAGCAGCAAAATACCTTGTATAGGTCATACAGGGGAAAGCAGAGAGCACGTCCTCGAGGGCGTCAAGCCTCTTCCTCCTCCACCTCCTCCAACCCCCCAGCCACGGAAAAGCAGTCCTAGATCCGCCATTCAGGATCATGTAGGTCCGGTGGGGGGTCGGCTTACCCACTTTCTACGAGATTGGGAATCGGTTACATCAGATCTTTGGGTTCTCAATCTCGTAGAGAATGGGTATGCCCTTCCCTTTCGGGAATTCCCTCCCAATTACCCTCCTTGCCAGGGATATTGCTCAGAGGAACATCTGTTACTCCTTCTGGAGGAAGTTCAAACTCTATTAAGAAAGGGTGCGATAGAGGTGGTCCCGGAGCAGGAAAGGGGTCAGGGATGCTACTCCCGGTATTTCCTGATACCCAAGAAGGATGGCAGGCTTCGTCCAATCCTGGATCTCAGGATCTTGAATTTTTATCTGAAGCAGGAGAAATTCAAGATGCTCACCCTTGCTCAGGTTCTTCAGGCTCTGCTGGAAGAAGACTGGATGGTGTCGCTCGACTTACAGGATGCGTATTTTCATATCCCAATCCTGAAGTCGCACAAGAAGTATCTCCGTTTTACGGTGGGATCGCAGCACTATCAGTTTGCGGTCCTTCCGTTTGGGCTTACTACTGCGCCTCGAGTCTTCACCAAGGTGATGGCAGTGGTGGCGGTGCATCTCAGAAGATCAGGGATACCTGTATTCCCGTATCTGGGCGATTGGTTGATCAAAGCAGAGTCGTCAGAGAGAGTGCTCCATCATCTGCAGGAGACAACCCAGTTGTTGTACAGGTTGGGTTTTTCGATAAACGTACCCAAGTCTCACCTGGTGCCCTCCCAGCGCAACCTGTTCATAGGTGCTGTACTGGACACAACTGTATGTCGTGCATTCCCTCCCCCTCAAAGGATTTGCGACATACAGGAGATGATTCCTTTATTTTTCAATGAAGCCTTTTCAGTTGCCTCCCCCGGTGGCCACAGTGATAACGGATGCATCCACTCTAGGGTGGGGTGCTCATCTGGGGGATCTGGAGGTCAAGGGTCTTTGGTCTCCAGAGGAAAGGTTGCTTCACATCAACCTTCTAGAATTGTGGGCGATACGTTTGGCGCTCAAGGCCTTCCTCCCTTCCCTTCGCGGTCGTTCGATCCAAGTCCTGACGGACAACACCACCGCGATGTGGTACATCAACAAACAGGGAGGAGTGGGGTCGCAGTGTCTCTGCAGAGAGGCTCTGCGTCTCTGGTCCTGGGTTCAGGACCATCAGATTTGTCTGATGGCAAATCATCTGGCCGGAGTTCTGAACGTGCGTGCAGACAGTCTCAGTCGGCAGTTCTCTGCCGACCACGAGTGGAGGCTTCATCCAGAGGTAGTTTGTCATGTCTTTCGGACGTGGGGAACTCCTCAGGTGGACCTGTTCGCCACACACGAGAATTCTCACTGCCCGTCATTCTGCAGTCTTCAGTATCCGATTCTGGGACCTTTGGGGGACGCGTTTCAGTTGAGTTGGGGCTCACAACTCCTTTACGCATTTCCTCCCATACCATTGATTCCTCGGGTCCTGAGAAAGATTCGCCAAGACCGGGCCCAAGTCATATTGATCGCCCCGGATTGGCCAAGAAGGGTGTGGTACACAGATCTTCTCCACCTCTCCTCGTGCCCGCCGCTCTGTCTCCCTCTCAGGGCAGATCTCCTCTCTCAGATGGAGGGGCAGGTTCTACACCCCCACCTCCAGACCTTACACCTTCATGCCTGGAGATTGAAAGGGGCAACCTGAATTCCTTTTCTCTCCCACATGATGTGGTAGATGTCATTCTATCGGCCAGACGTGACTCCACCAAGTCTATCTATTCTTATAGGTGGTCTCGGTTTGTTTCCTGGTGTGGGGAGAAATCCATCGATCCTTTGAGGGCTCGTTTATCAACTATACTTCAATTTGCTCTTTCTTTAGCGCAGCAAGGGCTTGCTGTTCCTACAGTCAAAGGTTATCTTTCGGCTTTGTTGGCATTTCTCTTCCTGCCGGATCAGCCGTCCTTATTTAAGTCTCCTGTTGTTTTAAGATTTCTAAAGGGCCTTAGAATACATTTCCTCCTACTCCCTTTATTGTACCTCAATGGGACTTGAATCTGGTGCTTACTGGGTTCTCCTTTCGAACCTTTGCACAAGTGTCCCTTGAAACTCTTGTCTTTTAAGACGGTCTTCCTGGTTGCTATTACCTCGGCAAGGAGGGTAAGTGAGCTTCAAGCTCTTAGTTCGAAGCCCCCATTCTGATAGATACATCTGCCGTGTGGATTCCTCACCTTGTGAATATCCCCTTGCGTCAGCAACATTCGGAAGTTCTTATGTAGCTTTGCGCCGACGTGGATCCGGACGTCACAGAGGCACGGCATCGCACGCGACTCCGCTGACGTCACCGACGCCTATAATAGGCCCACGCCGGCGTGATGACATCAGTTCCCTTTTTTCCGCGTCGTCGACGCTAACGGTTTTCAGGGATCGTACTGTAGCTTACAGTAACTTTGTTACTATTTTCATTGTATTGTGTCTATCTTCATACTTTTCGAGATGTCGTCGAAGAAGACTGGGTTTAAAGCTTGTGGCGAGTGTGGCAAGACTATGTCTATCACCGATCCTCACGAATGCTGTGTCTGGTGTTTAAGCTCCGACCATGATGTCGAGGACTGTCTTTGCTGCAAGAAGATGACGCCGAAAGCTTTGAGAGAGAGAGAGGCGAAACTCCTCATGGCAAAGCTTAAAAGTAAGAAGGTTAAGAAATCTTCGAAGTCTCGATCTCGTCGGTCGAGGTCGAGATCGAGGTCTCGTTCGAGGTCGCACTCGGAGTCGTCTTCGGCTCACGCTTCGAAGTCTTCGAGGAAGAAACACAAGAAGAAGAGCCATGAGTCACGTCATCATTCTGGGAAGGACTCTAGTTCAAGACCGAAATCCCAGGTCAAGCTTCTGAGTAAAGAAGTGGAGATTTCAGAATCGGAACATGATGAGGCTTCGCATCCGGGTTCACCCGAATCTCAGAAACAGGTCCATTCTCCGTGTCCATTCAATCCTTCTGGTCAGGAGGATGAAGGTGAGGAGCAAGGGGCTGGTGGAGCCGAAGTTCCAGTACCTGAGGGTTCGTCGACTCCGGTTCCGGCACCCGATGAAGAGGTCGACGTCGTATCGACTCCACCTCCTCAGGAACAGCCACGAGGTCCATATCCTGAGTTTCCGACTCCAGGTCAGGATCCTTCTCAGTTCCTGAACGCCATGTTTGGTGTCTATTCCAGGGCAATGTTCCCGTCTGGTGCACCTGTTGGTCCCACGGGTCCTATGGCCTTTAACTTAGGTGTTCCTCAGGCTTACGCCCCTACACCCTTCATGCCTTTTATGCCGGCTCTACCACCGCATTGGCATTTTCCGACACCGCCGGTGTCGTCGACGCCGAAGCGCACGACACCGGTGCCATCGACGCCGATCCCATCGATGCCGATACCTGCGACTCCGAGGCAGGATTCTGCCCGACCTCGTATGGATAGACCCCATCCGACTTCGGGTTTGACGCCGGCACCGACCCCGTCGGAGTCGATTCCGGATCCATTGGCTTCGGTGGTGAAAGAAAGATCTCGGAGAAAGGCCCAAAGACTTCTGGAAGAAGAAAAATATGGGTATTCAGATACTGAAGAAGGAGAGTTGCAGGATTCTGAGGATCCGTTTGAGGATTTGTGTGAAGCCAGTGGGCTTGAACTATCACCTGAATGGGAATTGGCTTCTGTGTCAAATGTTCCATCAAAGGATGTGATACCTTATCACACTGTCATTAAGAAAGCAGCGAGTCTATTGAATATTACTCTGCCCACTGCTGATTATAAGCCTAATATTTTGACTGAGGTGCTTCATTCACCCTCATCTATCATTGAACCTATGTTGCCCTTCAACGAGGCCTTGTCTGAGCCTATTTATGAGGTCTGGAAGAAACCCTTATCTGCTCCTGCAGTTTCTAGAACAGTGGCCAGGAGATATAGAGCTGCACCAGAGGACCCTGCATTTTTATCTTCACATCCTCTTCCTGAGAGTTTGGTGATACAGGCTGCTTGCTCAAAGAAATCTGCTGGTGCTTTTTCACAAGTTCCTGGAGATAAGGAATCCAAGAAGCAAGACCAAAGTGCCAAGAAGGTTTTCTCATCAGCCAGTATGGCATTAAAGTCTACCAATGCTACGTGTCTGATGGGAAGGTATATCCATGCTTTGATGGATTCTGTCAAGCAGTTGATTCCGAAAGTCCCTGAGGATGACAGGAAGGATTTTCAGGAAGTGGTATTGGACACTCAAGCAGCTGCGAGACAGGTCATTCAGAGTGGTCTGGACACTGCTGATTCAGTGGCAAGGGTCATGGGTTCCTCCGTGGCCACTAGGAGGGCTGCCTGGCTCAAATCTTCAGAATTCTCTGCAGACGTCCAATCTGCCTTGATGGACTTGCCTTTTGATGGATCAGGGTTGTTTGGTAAGATGGCTGATACTGCCTTGGAGCGTTTTAAGGACAGTAGGGCCACTGCAAAATCTTTGGGTCTTCAGTCCAGGGGTACTACCGGAAGACGTTTCAGGGGATTTGGTCGATCTTCCTTTCGGTCTTACAGATCATCCCAGCAGCAGCCTCAGCAGCAGCAGAATACACTGTACAAGTCGTACAGGGGCAGACAAAGATCCCGCCCTAGAGGTCGTCAAGCTTCCTCCTCCTCCTCCTCCTCTCCTTCCCAACCCCCTGCCAACGCAGCAAAGCAGCCCTAGATCCGCCATTCCGGATCATGTGGGCCCAGTGGGGGGTCAGCTTACACATTTTCTACAAGATTGGGAATTAATAACATCGGATCTTTGGGTTCTCAATCTTGTAGAGAATGGGTATGCACTTCCTTTCCAGGAATTCCCTCCCAATTACCCTCCTTGCCAGGGTTATTGTTCGGAAGACCACCTGCTTCTCCTGCAGGAAGAAGTCCTGGCACTGTTCCGAAAAGGTGCGATAGAGGTGGTTCCAGAGCAGGAAAGGGGTCAGGGGTGCTACACCCGGTATTTCCTGATCCCCAAGAAAGATGGCAGGCTTCGGCCAATCCTGGACCTCAGGATTTTGAACCTTTACCTGAGGCAGGAAAAGTTCAAAATGCTCACTCTTGCACAGGTTCTTCAAGCGCTGCTGGAAGAAGACTGGATGGTGTCGATCGACTTGCAGGATGCGTATTTTCATATTCCCATCTTGGAGTCGCACAGAAAGTATGTCCGTTTCACGGTTGGGTCACAGCACTACCAGTTTGTGGTCCTTCCGTTTGGTCTTACTACTGCACCTCGAGTCTTCACCAAGGTGATGGCAGTGGTGGCAGCTCATCTCAGGAGATCGGGGATTCATGTGTTTCCGTATCTAGACGACTGGCTGATCAAAGCGGAGTCGCCGGAGAAGGTGCTCCATCATCTGCAAGAGACAACTCTGTTGTTGCACAGGTTGGGTTTTTCGATAAATGTACCCAAGTCTCACCTGGTGCCCTCACAGCGCAACCTGTTCATAGGTGCGGTACTGGACACTACTGTGTGTCGCGCATTCCCTCCTCCTCAAAGGATTCGCGACATACAGGAGATGATTCCTTTATTTTTCAATGGAGCGGTCGTTCCAGTCCTGAAGGTTCTTCGCCTGCTCGGTCTGATGGCTTCTTGCATTCTGTTGGTCAACCATGCACGCTGGCACATGAGGGCACTCCAGTGGTGCCTCCGCAGGCAGTGGTATCAACACAACGGAGATCTCAGGGAGTCAGTGAAGATCTCCAGAGAAACTGCGGCGGATCTATCTTGGTGGAGCGTGGAAGGCAATCTGTCTCAAGGGAAGCCTTTCCAACTGCCTCCATCGGTGGCCACAGTGATATCGGATGCATCCACCCTAGGGTGGGGTGCTCATCTGGGGGATCTGGAGGTCAAAGGTCTTTGGTCTCCAGAGGAAAGGTTGCTTCACATCAACCTTCTAGAATTGCGGGCGATACGTTTGGCGCTCAAGGCCTTCCTCCCTTCCCTTCGCGGTCAGTCAGTCCAGGTCCTGACGGACAACACGACCGCGATGTGGTACGTCAACAAGCAGGGAGGAGTGGGGTCGCAGTGTCTCTGCAGGGATGCTCTGCACATCTGGTCCTGGGTTCAGGACCATCGGATTTGTCTGATGGCAAGTCATTTGGCCGGAGTTCTGAACGTTCGTGCAGACAGTCTCAGTCGGCAGTTCTCTGCCGATCACGAGTGGAGGCTTCACCCAGAGGTAGTTCACGACATCTTTCGGATGTGGGGGGCTCCTCGGGTGGACCTGTTCGCCACTCGCGAGAATGCTCACTGCCTGTCATTCTGCAGTCTCCAGTATCCGTTGCAAGGAGCCTTGGGGGACGCGTTTCAGTTGAGTTGGGGAAATCAACTCCTTTACGCGTTTCCTCCCATACCCTTGATTCCTCGGGTTCTGAGGAAGATTCGCCAAGACCGGGCCCAAGTCATATTGATCGCCCCGGATTGGCCAAGAAGGGTGTGGTATTCAGACCTTCTCCACCTCTCCTCTCACCCGCCGCTCCGTCTCCCTCACAGGGCAGATCTCCTCTCTCAGATGGAGGGGCAGGTTCTACACCCTCACCTCCAGACATTACACCTTCATGCCTGGAGATTGAGCGGGGCAACCTGATTTCTTTTTCTCTCCCTCACGATGTGGTGGATGTCATTTTGTCAGCCAGGCGTGACTCCACTAAGTCCATCTATTCTTATAGGTGGTCTAAATTTGTTGCTTGGTGCAGGGAGAAATCTATAGACCCTTTGAGGTCCCATTTATCTGATGTGCTCCAGTTTGCCCTTTCTCTTGCTCAGCAGGGGCTTGCTGTTGCCATGGTGAAGGGTTATCTTTCTGCGCTGTCGGCTTTTATCTGTTTGCCTGACCAGCCTTCTCTTTTTAAGTCTCCCATTGTTTTAAGGTTTTTGAAGGGCCTCACTATTAGGTTCCCTCCTACACCTTTTATTGTGCCTCAGTGGGATTTGAATCTAGTTTTGACATTTTTAATGGGTGCTCTTTTTGAGCCTCTCCACAAATGTCACATGAGGCTTCTGACTGTCAAAACGGTTTTTCTCGTTGCAATCACCTCGGCAAGGAGGGTAAGTGAGCTTCAAGCTCTTAGTTCCAAGCCCCCATTCCTTACCATTCATGCTGAACGAATGGTTCTTAGGACCAGGGCTGCTTTTCTGCCTAAGGTGGTGACTCCTTTCCACCTTGGTCAATCCATTACCCTTCCTACTTTTTATCCTCCCCCTCACCCTTCCAAGGAGGAGGAGAGATTACACCGTCTTGACCCCAAGAGGGCGGTGTCTTTTTACTTGGACAGGACTAAAGACTGTCGAGTGGACGACCAGCTCTTCGTTGGCTTTGCTGGCTGCAAGAAAGGAAGAGCGGTCCATAAGAGGACTTTGTCGAGATGGATCGTCCTCTGCATTAAGATCTGCTACTCTTTGGCCGGTAAGGACCCACCAGAGGGTATAAGGGCTCATTCAACTAGAGCTAAGTCTTCGACCTCAGCATTGGCTAGGGGTGTGCCTGTTGAGGATATTTGTAGAGCGGCAACTTGGTCTTCCCTCCACACTTTCGCGAAGCATTACTGCTTGGATTCCGAAGTGAGGAGGGAGGGTCCCTTTGCGCGCTCTGTCCTTCAGGATTTCCTGGTTTAGAAGAGTGGACACCCTCCTCCGGGAGTGGGGACTGCTGTGGGACTCTATTCACAAGGTGAGGAATCCACACGGCAGATGTATCTATCAGAAGAACAAGTTACTTACCTTCGGTAACGCTTTTTCTGGTAGATACTATATCTGCCTGTGGATTCCTCACTGACCCACCCGCCTCCCCGTTGTCCACTCTTCTATGCCAGTGGTTTATATGATGTATTATTTTATGGTCAAGGATTTGTCTATTTCAAATGTTTTATTGCATTTGCTTCACACTGTGTGTGTTACCTTGATTTCTATACTGCGTATACTGTGTATAGGTCTACTGTCATCGGTCCGTCCGTGTGCTTCGAAGGCACGGAAAAAAGGGCGGAACTGATGTCATCACACCGGCGTGGGCCTATTATAGGCGTCGGTGACGTCAGCGGAGTCGCGTGCGATGCCGTGCCTCTGTGACGTCCGGATCCACGTCGGCGCGAAGCTACAAAAGAATTTCCGAATGTTGCTGACGCAAGGGGATATTCACAAGGTGAGGAATCCACAGGCAGATATAGTATCTACCAGAAAAAGCGTTACCGAAGGTAAGTAACTTGTTCTTCTTGACCATTCATGCTGAACTAATGGGTCTTAGGACCAGGGCTGCTTTTCTGCCTAAGGTGGTAACTCCCTTCCATCTAGGACAGTCTATTACCCTTCCTACCTTCTATCCTCCCCCTCACCCTTCCAAGGAGAAGGAACGGCTTCACCGTCTTGACCCTAAGAGTGCGGTGAGCTTTTATCTTGATAAGACAAAGGACTATCGAGTGGATGACCAGTTGTTTGTTGGATTTGCTGGCAGTAGAAAAGGAAGAGCTGTGCACAAGCGCACACTTTCAAGATGGATTATTCTATGCATCAAGATCTGCTACGCCCTGGCTGGTAAGGAACCTCCAGAGGGTATAAGAGCTCATTCTACTAGAGCTAAGTCATCAACATTTGCTTTGTCTAGGGGTGTTCCTATAGAGGACATTTGTAGAGAGGCAACTTGGGCCTCCCTCCACACTTTCGCGAAGCATTACTGCTTGGATACCGAAGTGAGGAGGGACGGCCACTTTGCGCGTTCTGTCCTTCAGGACTTTCTGGTATAGAGGAGTAGACACCCTCCTCCAGGAGTGGGGACTGCTGTGGGACTCTATTCACAAGGTGAGGAATCCACACGGCAGATGTATCTATCAGAAGAACAAGTTACTTACCTTCGGTAACGCTTTTTCTGGTAGATACTATATCTGCCTGTGGATTCCTCACTGACCCACCCGCCTCCCCGTTGTCCACTCTTCTATGCCAGTGGTTTATATGATGTATTATTTTATGGTCAAGGATTTGTCTATTTCAAATGTTTTATTGCATTTGCTTCACACTGTGTGTGTTACCTTGATTTCTATACTGCGTATACTGTGTATAGGTCTACTGTCATCGGTCCGTCCGTGTGCTTCGAAGGCACGGAAAAAAGGGCGGAACTGATGTCATCACACCGGCGTGGGCCTATTATAGGCGTCGGTGACGTCAGCGGAGTCGCGTGCGATGCCGTGCCTCTGTGACGTCCGGATCCACGTCGGCGCGAAGCTACAAAAGAATTTCCGAATGTTGCTGACGCAAGGGGAATATTCACAAGGTGAGGAATCCACAGGCAGATATTGTATCTACCAGAAAAAGCGTTACCGAAGGTAAGTAACTTGTTTTGCTGGCACGTGGAATCTGGAATGAATGGGAAACAAAAGACAAGCATCTCTGATGAGGACCAGAAAAAGCGTTACCGAAGGTAAGTAACTTGTTCTTCTTGACCATTCATGCTGAACTAATGGGTCTTAGGACCAGGGCTGCTTTTCTGCCTAAGGTGGTAACTCCCTTCCATCTAGGACAGTCTATTACCCTTCCTACCTTCTATCCTCCCCCTCACCCTTCCAAGGAGAAGGAACGGCTTCACCGTCTTGACCCTAAGAGTGCGGTGAGCTTTTATCTTGATAAGACAAAGGACTATCGAGTGGATGACCAGTTGTTTGTTGGATTTGCTGGCAGTAGAAAAGGAAGAGCTGTGCACAAGCGCACACTTTCGAGATGGATTATTCTATGCATCAAGATCTGCTACGCCCTGGCTGGTAAGGAACCTCCAGAGGGTATAAGAGCTCATTCTACTAGAGCTAAGTCATCAACATTTGCTTTGTCTAGGGGTGTTCCTATAGAGGACATTTGTAGAGAGGCAACTTGGGCCTCCCTCCACACTTTCGCGAAGCATTACTGCTTGGATACCGAAGTGAGGAGGGACGGCCACTTTGCGCGTTCTGTCCTTCAGGACTTTCTGGTATAGAGGAGTAGACACCCTCCTCCAGGAGTGGGGACTGCTGTGGGAATCTACTCACAAGGTGAGGAATCCACTGGCAGATGTATCCATCAGAAGAACAAATTACTTACCTTCGGTAACGCTTTTTCTGGTGGATACAGTATCTGCCTGTGGATTCCTCACATGCCCACCCGCCTCCCCGTTGTCCACTCTTCTGTACCTAAATTTCTGGTAATGTTTTTTTAATGTATACATGTTATCCTCAAAGGAAGTGTGTTCTTGTACATGATTTACTATGTTATATTCACACTATGTGTGTTAACTTGACTAGTTTGTACTGTGTATACTGTGTATATATCTATTGTTGTTGGTCCGTCCGTGTGCCTCGAAGGCACGGAAAAAAAGGCGGAACTGATGTCATCACGCCAGCGTAGGCCTATTATGGAGTCGGTGACGTCAGCGCAGCCGCGCGCGATGTCGTGCGTTCCTGTGACGTCGTCCACGCCGGCGAGCTACAAAGAATTTTCCGAACGTTGCTGACTCAGGGGGATATTCACAAGGTGAGGAATCCACAGGCAGATACTGTATCCACCAGAAAAAGCGTTACCGAAGGAAAGTAACTTGTTCATCTCAAACAGTAGACTAAGACAGTTACATGGTTTCTTATTGGAGGGTACCACCTCATTGGTATCAACAGAATCATTTGTGTTACTGAAGAAGAGACCAATGCCAAGTCGCAAAATGCTTATCATAAGCACTGCTTAGTGTGGTGTCTGGGACTCCATAGCCGGGCATTCCATATGTGACATGGTGTCAATGGTGATATGGTATATCAGGTCCCATGTATGAAGAAAATGTCAATCCAGCCATAGTAAAGTAAAGTAAAGTAAAGTAAAGTCCACATTTGTAAAGCGCACAATCACCCGTAAGGGTCTCTAGGCGCTGGGGGGCCGTCGGGAAGATTAAGCGAGCTATTGCCCAGAGTCACATGGTGCTGGGCTGACCTGCCGCCGGAGCCGGGGATCGAACCGTGGTCCCCAGATTCCAGCGTCAGTCGCCCTGGCCGCGGCGCCACACCTCTTCCAAAGTAAGAGAGTATCTGATTTCACATGGGACTGAATTACACCTCGCACTAGAGGATTTTATCTTTCAAACCTTTGCTGTTGGTGGAGAGGCATAAAATCCACCCTTGCTCCATTCTGAAAAGGTTTAAAGGGCTCCATGAATTAATAGCTTCCCAAATGATCTGCCGGAGGTCATCTGGAGAGAGGTTGGAGTTGGAAAAGTGATGGCACATTTTTGTAGTGCTGTGTCTGCAGCATATGTTGCTCCAGTGCTCCATTATTCTTGGTTCGATAGTGCCCGTGGTCATTCCCGCGTAATGAAGGCCACAAAGGCAGGTGATCAGGTAAACACAGTTTTTTGTACTGCAGTTACTGTGACTTTTCTGTTTCCAGGCAAATTGGGGACCCAACCTGACCTCTTAGGAATGTTTAGTCAGTGGGCATACCCCGTAGGACCCACAGGGATAGTGCCCTGTGACAGGTGGTAAGGCCCACAAGGTGTTCTGCATGTGGGACTGTTGAATATGAGGTCTGGTGTTTACCAGGAGGTCCTTCAGTTTCTGGGTACACTTAAAAGCGAATCATGGCTCTGGAATCTCAAGGGGCCCAGTGCGTCAACACTCCTTCCCACGGTCGCATGCACCCCACCCAAGGACAATCACTACAATTACCTGCACCTTAAAAGATGGGTCTTCTCCCCTGATCAGTCTCAATCCAGATGAACAGAGGATGGTAGGTCTCCTGTGCTCTCTGCACAGAAACCACATGAGTATGGTTGCATCTCTTGAAAACTCAGTTTTTCTTTTTTTCTCACCCCAAGGCAATTTGGGTCCCCTTGACTTGCTGTTTCTTTATGCTGACTATCATTGTTCTTTCCACAGTTAGCAGCTGAGTGCTACACTCTGCATTTGACCTATGGGTCACTGATCCAAAGGGTAAGACCCTTCACTCACTCCTGAGGACAACTTGTGATACACTGTGTAACAGCAACACAGATTGGTTTTATGTTGTCTGTTGCCTGTATGTCCACTTGCCTGTTCTGTTATATTGCATGTACTAGTGTGTTTTTTACTTCCTTCACATTGTGGCGACTGATCAGCCATAACAATAGCATGCACATACAGTATCCCGGAAAAGCGATCCTGGAGACACATTGGCCCATACATGCGAAACATTTGTTTACTGTGTGTTTTCTTCAATTTCTCATTTTTTTTCTAAGTTGGACGATCAATTTTTAACTTTTTGAACAAAGGTATTTTTTTTTAGGGGATTACCTGCACTTTATATCACATCTTAGATGTGGGGTAGGGTTAGCTCTCCCTTTTTTAGGTCCTGAAGAAGTGGTACAGATACTTTTTGGGCCAACAGGCAAGAAACACGTTGACCTGACCACATTCACAGATTTAGGCTACTTGGATACATTACTCCCTGTAGTCGCCCGTACCAAATTATGTTTTTTTTAAACCTGCCAAGGAAACCATCAGTTTAAAGTCCAGTTGAATACCTCTTTTTAGCCTCTCTTCATTTCACTATACACATTCACTCAACCTCACACATTCAAAACGCCCTCACACTGGCACTTTCATCAGATGGCAAAAATAAAAAGATCTCTGCTAAAGCGACCCTTCGTAGGGCCCATAGGGCATTGCATTGCCAGCCCTATGAAGAACACCCTTGATGATGAGACTTTACATGCTCATGGATTTGTGAAGGCACCAAGAAAAAATCCTTAGGATTCCCCTTTCTTTGTCCGCCTTTCTTTCTACTTTGTTTTCTGAAAGGAGCAGTATTTCCACTGGTTTCTGCATTAGCACTTTCAGAGCCTTGGTACTGGACCTTCATTGGCTCACATTACCCCTCACTTCCTTGTTTTGAGTCATATTAAGGCCATATACAAATCTCTACAATATCCAGAAAATATAACTATACTATACATAAGATAACAAACATTTCACTCAACTTATTAAGTGTTATTTGAAAGTGAGAGACAAATATGTGTGTAGAGTGAATCAAAGATGAATACTCCAATATAAGTAAGACTTTCATATAGTGAGCAGGAGATGCTGTTTATTCTTCACTCAGACTGTCTTTAATTCACTCCCATATTAGGGTTTTATTTTCCAGTGCCTTGGTAAGTGCATGGCCAGCTGTGATGATACTGCACTGATTTTACCCTTCCTTCGAAGCATGTTCGAATCTACTAGGTTCATCACTACGCCTTACCATGCAGTAAGTATCAAGTGCATTTCTTACAATTATCATAGATTTATTTCCCTAGGGTATTTCACCCTGTACGACCACTGCAAAAACAAGTTGAGAAGGTAGTCATATGGGCTGTGGAGCATCTGGATGTACATTGTGTAGGTTTGTAACTTCATTCATAGAGCTTGATGGTAAATTATTGATGACCGGTGAAACATTCCTCACTCAGTACTTCCTCTCACCCAAAAGTGTGATTTTGTACTCCGTGCATAGCCAAATTATAGTAGAGTGAAACCCCTCTACAGAGTAGATGAGGACTAAGTTAGCAGAAACTAAATGTAGAGCTCCTTTTTTCAGGTGACTAATAATGCATTTCATCAGGGATAGTTAGGAGCCTCTTTAGGTGATCTCTCTTGATAGAAGCCAGTGTTTGAACATGATAAATCAAGTTTAATCAATGTTGCAGATAAAGTGGTGAAAGACATAAAGCTATGTGAAGGCTTTGAAATGACTCTCTCAGAAAGGCCTTCAAAATAGACAACAGTAGACATGAGGAAAAAAGGATAAGCACCGCTTCTAAAGAAATCGCACTCCTTTGTTGTAAAGAAGGCTTGTGTATTGAACTGTCCTTGCAGTTCCTTTATGTGAAACACCAGAGAGAACAAAGTGACAGAAAACAAATAGTGACGAAACTCTCATCTTATTGTCCAAAGATGCTTTTTAAGTAGCATGGTAAAGGCCCTCCAGCATAGCTGTATAAAGGTATCCTTAAATCATGCTTTCAGGCCACTGAATATATTTGCTTTACTAGTTGACAATCATTCACCAATACCAGCTGTAAACACTGAATGTGAAATCAAGAACCAGCTTTATCCTTTCTTTCTAATATGAAATCTCTTGTACTAAATGTCTGTGTTTGGTTAATGTCTATTGTCCCCCTGAGGCTGTGAGTTGTCTTTCCCTATTTGCAGGGCATAGTAATTGGTTTCCAAACATGTGCCAAGGTTCATCCTTTCGCATGCCGGCAGGTACTTGAAGCGTACAAGGGTTGTCTTTCTGATATTGAGCTGGTAAGAACCATGCATCTCTTTCTGTCTCATATTTTAAACGTTCCTCAGCAGCGACGGTTCACATTTAATAAATGTATTTTACAATTAGATAAAAGGTTACGAGAAAGAAAAGCTAAAATATGTCTAAAGATGTAATTCCGAAAACAAAACTGTATCAAATAAATGGCCAGTGCAGCTTCCATTCCTCATGTGTATATAACATTTGTTGAAGAAATTTAGAAATTTGTTTAGAAAATTTATTTTGAAGGGGCTTATGATACCAAATGCAACAATCTCTTAAATTTACCATAAAAACAAGTCATTCAACCTTTACTTTCTCCTTTGAGTTACTCATGACTTCAGAAGTAATAGAGCACCAACGGAAATGCCACCCTCCAAGACAACTTACATTTATGGATGTGGGTGTTCAATACAAGACCGGGTCTAAGACCAGGCCCTGGACTCAAGGGGGGAGTGGTACTCGATATCAAACAACAGGCCTGGGTAAAGGCTGGGCTCTGTATCTTCAGAATACAGTTACATTGAGGAATGGTATGAGGCTGAGTCCATATTCTATAGCACACAACTTCCTGTGTTCTAAACTCCTACTGAAATGGTGACTGGCCAGGGCCAGGAGGCAACCGGCACCAGCACTGGTGTGTTGTGTTACAGGACTACCTCTCCTGTCTGAGGATGGGCCTTCATGAGGCCAACGTGAACAACCCACCCTGACACATGGGTAAGGCAGTGTGATTGCGTTGTAGGGGCAGAGAACCACACATATCCCCTATGCCTAGGACAAGGCGAGGGAGGATCATTGTATTTGGGGGCTGGGTGACACTGAGGCCAGGGTTGATTAAGGCAGCCGGGTAAGGCAATATTCACTGGATCATTGGTTTTGCAGGGCATTTTCTTTGTGGCGTTCCTGCCGCCTTTGAGGTTGTGTGTGTGTGAATAAGAGTTAGCGTAAGGGTAATGGTACACATTAAAGTTAGGTGTAGAGTTAATGTAAGCATAAAGGATAGAGATTGACTTCAGGTTGCGTATATTGTGCCAGTTACGGAACAGTTCTTGTTTAATGTTAGTCTTAGAGATAACTTTATGGCTAGAGATGAAGTATGGGCATGATACAGGGTTAGGGTAAAGAATTTTGTTCAGCATACTTTGCTGGAATGAACTAGGTTCAGGTCTATGAAAAGTGGTGGGTATATTATCCTCCTAGTGTTAGGGGGTTTGGGTTTCGGTTATAGTACATATTAGTAATAGGCAAGTGATAGTGATAGCATTATGGTTAGGCATAGGATTTTGGATTTGTGTACCTTACAACAAGAATAAAATCCTATAAAATCATTTTCAGATACTTATACAGCATTAACATTTGAAATATCAGTTTCTGACTTTTCTTTTTGTATTTTTTTCCTCAATATTTAATTTCTAAATTTTAACCTAAATACCACTGGCAGGGGACAAGTGTCTTTTGAGCAGACAGGTGCATGAGGTAGTGCTGCCCAAAAGTTCTTTGACACCATAATTCAACTTTGAGTGAATAATTTATGTTGCCTGCGCCACCACAATTGTCTAGCACAGAAAAAGAATTGTGTTTAAACGTTATCATAACCAACAGCCATTACACATCCCTCACTTATTTCACAGTACATTGCGTACCAGGGCAAGTGGAAGCTGAACTCCAATAAATGCGGCAATAGCTATGACAAAAAATGTGTTTATTAAGGCATGAAACCTATGAGCTGCACCCTTTAACACCTTCAATGCTACAGGAGATTTTCCTCCTGTGCTGAATGATCTGTAAATCCATTGTTCATGACGAGCTCAGCTCGTCATAAGCACACGACCAGTGTACTGCATGACGAGCTGAGCTCGTCATGAGCATGGAAGGGGTTAAATGAAATAAAAATAAGCTGTATAAGTTTATAAATGATATTAAGTGTGATGGATCAATATCTGAAATTTAGGTTTTCGTTTGAAGTTTAGCAGTGCCCAGAAGCTGCATGAAGTCGTCACTAGATGGATGAAATTACTTTTTCCGACAGGTTAAAGATCTGCTTTCTGGCAAAGCTCTTAACTTACAAAAGTGGTTACTTCATAGGTCTTTCCTCTAGACAGCGCGTGTGCGCTGCTCTAACCAGCCTGCCCATAGGCTTCCCTTTAGCTGCCCCAATCGTCACTCCATTTGTCCGTGGCATGAAGACATCATGCCTCTTCCTGTATTGAACCCCCCCTGAAAGCACCAGCCAATTACTTATGTGTTGACACAGTGGCCATTTTAGGTACTCATTTTGGGAATACTTTTTCCATAGTTTAGAACTACTGTGCACGGTGGTTACAGGCGCACTCTCTCGTTGATCTTGGAAATGCTTGTTTTTTTATTGTTATCTTGTGCTTTTATCTCAACACATTATTGGCTCAGGTTTGTTTTCCGTTTGTGGAGTTTCCGTTGTTCAGCAGGTGCCCCTTTATGGCCGCTGCTTCATTGATCTAAGGCACAGCTTTCCAAACTTTTTATGTTGGTGACACACCTTTTTATGAAAAAATTTTGAGTGACACGGTAACGGGCGTGTGCGCAACGAGCAAGCCCGAACCACCCATGGGGTTCCCCAGAGAAATTTTTGAAAAAGTATTGGGCAAATGGTGCATTTCCAAGCACATTTGAGAAAGCAGGAAGGTTAATAAAGCAATTGTTAATCTGGTCTAACAAAGCCACTGACTGGCAAAACTGAGTGTAAGCAAGGTTAGGTTTGTGCAAGCAACCTGCACCACAGTTTGGAAAGATGTGCCTTAACCCCATGATATATTTTAAAACCCAGACTATGCCACCAATTAAGCAGAACAGATTACTGCCTGATTTCTCCTTATTGTCAATTTCTTTGTGGTAGGGTTTTAAAAAATAAAGCGCTCATGCACAAGCACCTTGCACCATCGGTATTTCACTTTTTCGCATGGTTAAATTGATGCACTGGCGGCACAAGGGACATGTAAATAGGCCCTTAACTGCTTAATTGAGGCCCAGATTTTGTGTCTGGCTTGTGTCAAACTTTTTGGCACAACCCCAATGCAAAAATCAATTTGTTAAATATTGTAATGCGCTCAAATGTACTCATGATAGACCTGCTTAACATATGTGAGGTCTTAATCTCTGATCTCACTTCCTGTAAGCTCATGAGTTGTGATGCCACTTCCTGCAATGCCACCTGTGATGTCACAAGCTGTGATGTAACTTCATGCGATGCCATGCACCGTGATGTCACTTGCATACTGCCACACACACACCCCCACCCACACACACACCCATCCACAGCCCCCCCCACACACACACACAACTCACACAGCCCCACACACACACACCCACACAGCCCCTCACACACACAACCCACACAAACACACACACAACCCCACACCGCCCACACAACCCCACACACAACCCCACACACCCCCAAACACACACAACCCCACACACACACCCACACAACCTCACACAACCCCACACCCCCACACAACCCCACACCCCCACACAACTCCACACACACAACCCCACACGTCGCGATCACTAAGTGGGGGATGGCTACCACCCTAGGCATGCTGAAATAATTATGCTTATCACCTGTTTTTTCTGATATGAGCCATTGCTTTTTCTGAGAGTGACTATACCAGCTACCTTGACATTGGCCTCTTCTCTGACCTCGTGAATAAACAGCTGGTTCAGAATACAGGAGCTACATCCATCATCTTCCACCTCTAAGTCATCGATCACGTCCAGCCAGCAACATTTAGTGTCTGGCATTTGCTCTTAGAGTTGAAATCTGTGCACTGTGCGTTACCCCAAGACCTCTCTTGGACCCAAGATAAAATCCAGTCTTAAACATAGAATCAGCTGACCCCTTTCCCTCACAACCCTTGGATAACAACATTACTATCTGCCACACAAGTCTGCTAATCTGCTGTTTAAATCCCTCCACTAATAATTCTCTGACACAATCTTATTTTTATGTGACAAACCTGATGACATTTTTTCTTCTGCACAATTTCTGATACCTTATCAAACACGTCTGATAGATAGAAAGGCACTTACATTTAAATAAAAAACAAATACTTCAGCCACAGGCATGCCCTTTTAGATTGCTTAGCCACCCCAGCTCCAATCTGGTACTAACAGATTTATTTTCATTAATTGTACCCGTGCTCTAGAATTCACTTCTGGATAACATCAAGGAGGTGGATTTTCAACTGCATGCAGAAAGAAATGAGTAGTTGCAGGGTTAGGAGGAACCGTACTTTTGGGTGTCAGTGCGGAAACTCAACATTGAGGCACAGATGAGTAAAGCCAGTGCTGTTCAATGAATTTGTTTTTAATAGGAGAGAGCTTTTTCCGTTCAGTTTATCGCAGTAGGTTCCCCATGAGCCTTTTAAATAATGAACATGAAGTTTAAATATTGTTTGACGTATTGGCTACTGTCTTAGGTTATTATAAGGTTTTGCTACTTGCTTCTTGTTTTCGCCACTTTTAACTCATAGCTGCGAGTTGAAGTTTCAGTGAGCGTGGGGGAAATTAAAGTACACCAATAATAAATATAACCGAGAAGCCCTGGGTTCTGCCTTCTGCGTGCACGTCCTTGTATTCATGCTGTCTGGCTCCCCGTCGGAGAGGAGCCAGCAAACAGAAGATTTAGCAATTTAAAAGTGCCCCAAAATGTCCCAGCAAGGTCACACGCTCAGGGCCGTGAGCAGCACTCCCGGAGGTGGGGTGGGGGGGGGGGTCAATACTTACTAGAGCTCCTGTCCACGAGGCTCCTCTCTGCAGCTCGCGACACACCTACGTGTGGGTTGCGACACACTAACGTGTCGCGCCACACAGATTGGAAAGCTGTGATCTAAGGGGTAACGCAAAGAAATTGGAATTTCAACAGCACAATGCCTGTCGTGTAAAAAGCTGTTTTTCTGTAGTGAGAGCATAATTCTGACAATGCCCAATGCTGTGTTGGCTAAAACACCGCATCTAAGTTGTGAAAATCAAATAGGAGCGCTCAGTCAGATCACATTGGAAGCAAGCCTGCCTATAGGACCTGGCAGTAAGATCTTAGATGGGACCAAGCAAGATGTGAAAACATGGGGTACACGCTGCATAGGGCTCCAGTCTTCTCTGCAGGTTTCGTTCTCACCCAGCAGAAACATTCAGTTTACTCATATACTTTCTTTCTGCTCTCCTCCTTCTGACTCACATGTTCATGTTTAACAGCCTGAACACCATAATAATAATAATAATAATGTATGTTTTCATTTATAGCTCATGTAACTGCATTTTTGTAGTTTCATAGCATTGCCGCACGTCTTGCAGATAATGTTTTTAACAACCCAGGCACAAATAGATATCACATAGGCCGAGGGCTTTAAGTGGGCTGGGTCTTGCTGGTGCACCAGCAGTTCTAAAAAGCAAATGCTGGGACGGGTCTTTAACGGGGTCTCCATTTTTGCCCGCACCCTCCAGGCAGAAACCTCCATTTTGTCTGAATGTCTGCTCTGATCCCGCTGCTTAAGGGAAGTTCCTTGCTACAGGGAAGCATGGGTCTTTTACCATTGCAACATACTCTGCAGAACAGCAATATAATGCAGAGTACATTATTACAGTGTTCACTACAAATGACATTAACTGTCATTGTCCTCTACTAGGGAAGGTTTCTGCCCTTCATGTGCTTGCATACTTCTGCAATTAAGGCAACGATTATGCTTACATGCTGTTGTTGCACAAAAGGACATATGACTAGCCAGGCCACACCAAGGTCACATAATGCTTTTTTCTTTCTTTTTTTTCTGGCAGTTTATATAGTGTAAACTTGGCCCTAGCGCACTAAAGGGCTTTACATGTAAACCATATATTTTTACATGACAACTGTTCTGCAGGAAGAAAAACTTTGAGTGTGTAATCGAGGTATTGAAGCATATATTTTGTTAAACACCAGGGTTGTTAAAAATAAGTTGTGCAGGAAAAAAAGTTTTGAGAGAAAGGCAAGGGCTTTACTTGGATATCCTGCGTTAAACTCAGGAAAAACAGAAGATGGCCTATTTAAACTAACCTTTTCAAATCCTCCCTTTGATAACCAGCCCCCATTGAGAGAGAAAAGACTTAAAAGGAAACAAATTATTTAAAAAGGGCATGGAAATGTTCACCCTCAGATATAGCCAATGGAAATACACACCATTGACAAAGCTGACAACCTGGGCTTGTTGTATCAGCCATGTAACTTGCTGTATTATATATCTGGGTGCAATGACAGCAGCTCCAAAATACTAGTGGGGAGGCACACTATACAGAAGCACATATTATTAGCTTACATGTTTTAAGCCACATCCGTAATCTTCTTGCCACGCCCCTTTCAGGAACCCACCAGTTTTTTCCTACCACTTGAAGCCCTGCATAGGCCTTTCGTCGTAGGCCAGGGTTTATTTAATGAAGCATGCTACAAACAGTAACTTGGTACATTAAATTTTTTTTCTTTCTGAGCATGATGAGCTGCCAACTGTGGTAGACTTTTATGTTTATGGTAATTCAGCATTAGTCGTATCATATTGGAAATTTGTATAACACGCCCTGGCAGCCGGGGCTGCCGCAAGTTGCTGGAATCTTTGTTTCAATTCTTTTGAGGCTAGTCTTGTTCATTATTCTATGATTCTACCTCCTGTGGCCTTGCACCCCTCACACTGCAGTGGAATAGAAAGTGTGAGCATTTAATTGTCCCTTTCCACCACCCACCTGGGCTCTGCAGGTAGGGCCTTTTCCTGCAAAGTGTGGCCCGCACTGAAGTGGCCTCCCACTCTGTGCACTGCCTGGTCAATAAAACATGAACATTGCCTATTTTTCTCAGAAAGTAAATGTAGGTCAAACGGTTAGTATGTGTATGGAAATGAGTGGCAAACTGTAAGGTACTACACAATAAACATTTTGGTAACTGTCAAAGTCATTTTACACTCATTATCTGATCCAATGAAACCTGTTACATATGTTTCTGTTATTATATTGATTATACCGTAATTGCATGTACATGTGATTTTTCTAGGATTACCTTCGTCGGCATTCTTCCAAGGGCAGGATGACATATTGAACATTTAGTGACACCCATATTTTCTGCATCTACAAATCTGTCAACTGCCCCCACACCGTGGTCAAAACACACACAGCCATTTTGTTTGTCGGGAATGCTGCTACCACCAATTCATAAACTACAATGTCTGCTTGCTCATTCAATCTTGCTCTCTGTCTCACTCTGAGAACACGGAAGAGAACACATATGCGCTTGTACAGGCAAAGCATTGCAGCGCTATTTGGTATCTCTCTGATGGCAAACCACGCAGCTGGATGAAGTCATGTTTTTTAGGCCTCAGCTCTAGACGGAGCATATGGGCTGTCTCAAACCGAGACATGCTGCATCTACTGGATGGGCTTTAGCCTGCCCATGGGCTTCCCATTTGCTGCCACCATCATCACTCTTCAGTTATATCCACATATTCCAGAGCACACCATGCCACATATTTCCTCTACACAGCTTCACACCATGCCATACAATTCCACAACAAACAATTCCAATCTAACACATCACTCACTCCCTTGCACTATCATCAACCCTGTCATCACTTCCCTACACACCCACTGCCTCTCTCATCTCTCCCTCAGACTCCCAGTACCCCCTCTCATCTTACAATACCGCTGATCTCTCCCATCCCTCCCTCACGCTCCCTGTCTTCTCTCTATACTGCCTGCTCACATCCGCTACCTTCCTGTACCTCCTCAGGCTCTTCACTGGTCCACCTCTCGCCTCCCCCCCTATTATTGGTGCCCCTTCTACTTGTACCTCTATCTCTCTCTTTCTTACTTTCTCTCACTGCTCTCTCTCTCTCTCTCTCATGCACTCTTCCCGTCTCTCTCATACGGTTCACTTGAGTTCTTAAGCACTGTTTCCATACCATGCCTTTTCACAAATTTCTGTCCCTAATATCCACACTCTCCTCTTATTCTTTAAGTGTTTTACTTTCCTGCATACATATGTGCCCCCACTTTATGCATCTATGACCTCCTCTCCCCTTCTTTCTCACATACACTTTCTGCTCCTCTATCTCAAATTTCTGTCCCTCAAACCCACACTCTCCTCTTATTCTTCAGGTGTTTTCCGCATACACATGTGCTCCCTTTTATGCATCTGTGGCCTGCTCTCCCCATCTTTCTCACATACTCTTTCTGCTCTTCTATCTCAAATTCAATCACAATTTCCTGCACAAACTACCTATCCCTCTCTATCATCCATTTCTATCTATTTTGTGCAGCTCTCACCCCTATCTATTCACAATGCACCACAATTCCACTACGCAAATACACCACACACTTCCACCCCACACAATTTCAAAACTAACAACTTGAATACAACCAACATAATTCCACTGGACACCACATACATCCACTACACTCCAAACCAAAAAACATATGTAAAAGACATTGTCATTTACGTCTATAGTTTTAACCCGTGCAAATTCGAGACCTATTGTAAAATCATGCAAGCTAATATATGTGAAGGTCTCTGCTCATTGGCTGGGGGTATGACAATGGTGATTAAGATGATCAGTGGCTAACAAAAGCGAGACAATGAAAGGCTCAGATTAGATGAATAGTTTAGAGAAATGCAACAGCACCAAAAAAGGGGGAAGAAAGGTGTCTTAGAATATGTCAGTCACAACAGCAGTCCCAGCTCTAGCTAGTTACTCTAACACTTTACACTGGTATTGCATGTATGTTTGCATAGATATTTGTATAATCTGAACTTCAGAAATATTGGAGTGTTGATAGATGGGCCAGCCCATCAAATAATGAACTCCATTTGGGCTGGGCAGTGGAAGCATGTACTCCACTGACCTTGTAGCCATACAGCTCACCGTATTGAGGGATTTCTGACAGCCTGAAAATCCCATGATAGGTTGTAGGACTTCAGTCAATAATATTAAAAGTTGGGGAAAAGTCCAGCTGGCGCAACTGCAGGGTCAGCTTTGACAGCGAAGTGAACAGATTGGTTGAGTTTCATTGCTGCAATTTCACCCTGGTTCAAGAGCAGTTATTGCGCAAGAGGAAATTCTTGTTGAGTTTTCCTGTAGCTGGATAGTAATTTCTTTATTTTTTGAAAATTCTTTTTATTGAGTTTTCAACACATTTAAGATCACACTACTGTATCACTGAATAGCACTCCATCCCATGCCCCCCTTGCACAACATCCCATTTAGTTCTGGAATACCATGAAGTAGACGTCAGTTAAGTCTACTGCTACCAATCCGGTTCACTATAGATGGATATGTGCCATGGACAACTGTGCACTTTCCACCAAGAACTTCCTATGGGTGGCCAGCTCTGGGTGTTTTGTGCTGTACTTTCCACTGTCCCCAGATTCTATCATACTTTTCTGGTTACCCTCTGGATCTGTACACTGCTTCCGCAGCTACAGAGCAGTTATACCATCCCTCTTGGCTACTTTGAGATTGTGGGGGGCCTGCATCTCCATTGGCCTGCTTTGTGACATTTAGCAAAAACACAACCGGTCCCAATCATCAGTTTTTGTCCCCTTACCCATCCCATCCCAGAAATACTTCCATGATAGCCAACGTGGGATTGTGTTCTATCAGAAATCACCATACCCTTTGTAGGTTAGGGTATAGCAGGATCCAATACACCTGAATCACCTGGCATTTCCATACCACATGCATGAAGGAGCTTCTGGCCTGTCCATAACGAAAATATTCAGGGCAGCTATCCCTCCCCATCCTTCATAGCCTCTCAGGGGTTTAATATATTCTTTAACCTGGTCTAATCTCAGGTGAGGCAATATTACCCATTTTCGGCTGCCATTGTTTGCCTTAATCCATATGTCATCATCCAAGGGCTGACTCATATCTTTCCTGCAATTTGTTTAGCCAGTCTGGGACATTTAGCACCAGAATTCTGTATAAGCAAGATCTGCCTTTCCTACCAATAGCCAACATCATGAGTCAGATTTCTAATGGACTGTACTCTTGTGAGCGCTGTTATGTGGCCCGTGTGCCTAACCAGTGCATGTCCGCACAGTAGGTAAATAAACAACTGGGATCTCTGTAAATCCTCTTTAGCTTCAAGTTGGTCGTAGAACATCATATGGTATGTCTGCCAGAGGTCTCCCTATTTACAGATCCCAAACTTATCTCAGTGCCCTGCAGCCCTACCGTTTCCGTTGGGCATGTACCCATGCACAACAGCTTCTTCCTAGTAGGCAACCTCCAGTTAATCAATGGAATGGCTGGAACGGCTAAAATGGCTGGAATAGTGGGCAGGAGAAACTCCCCATGCAGCCAAAACCCTGGTGCTTACCCGGTAAAGGGAGTCTGCTTAAGTTTCGTGGCTGGGTCCCCCCGGTCCCCAAAGATCCAGTCATTAACCGCCAGCAGCTGAGCTGAGCTACCCAGTATTATAGTCTGATGTCTACTGCCCCTAGTCCGCCATCACAAAGGATTGAATGCACTCCTTATGAGAGATTCATGGCACCGGTCCTCCCTACTTGTAGCTATTGATGTTGAACTGTAGGGTTGTAAACCAATGGGTAAGGATTTTCTGGATGTAGTGTGGCAAAACATACAACAGCTGTGGCAATGCCACCATTTTGAAGAGGGCTATACAACCTCATCATGGAAGTAAGCAACAGTTGTCTCAATCTTTAAAGAAAGGTGCACAACGTGACCTGGCATGCCAAAGGCCCATTTAGTTGATAGATGCCACAGATAAGGTTTTGGGCAGAGTCCTCCTTGCACGCTTGAAAGATTGGGCATCAGAAAATTGGATTCTGTCCAATACTCAATATGGTTTTAGGGGAGGGCGGGGTACAACTGAACAATATCTTAATTCATCTTTAATCATTAATAAGCACAGAAGGTCCTTGAAGAGTTCTATCCATCTGGCCTTCATGGATCTATCAGGTGTTTTTGACGGGGTCAACCGAGATACATTATCGGCTATGTTGGAAGTTATGGGTGTGGAAAAAGCGTTAGTAACCCTACTCCCCAGTCGTCACTCCGGTACCACAGTCATAGTAAGATATGGCAGTAAAGGGAAAAAACACATACTTAGATGCCTGTCAGGTTTTAGCACATTACACAGAAAAGGTCAGTAACTTCTCATACTTGGGCAATCTTTTTAGCAAACTGTTGAGATGGGAACCTCTTTTAACCATAAGAGCACAGCAGACAAGTAGGGTGACGGATGCACTATTCCGTTTTGCTTCTAAATTGGGGACAATTTTTTGTCTTGATTGCATTGTCCCTAGGGAGCTGGGGGTCTAGTCCTTTTTCCTGTTTGAAAATTAATGAAAGATTTAAACCATACATTGGGGCATAAGCCTGTGAAGGAACTAATTACCCTTTATAGCCAAATCTCTCTCTATTGCCAGGTATGGAGCTGGGGTTTGGGGCTACGCTAAAAACCAACAGTTTGTAGGAATCGAAAATAAATTCATGAAAAGATTACTGATGCTCCCAAAAAGTGTTCCTACCTCTTTTGCCATACAAAACTTAACTAGAATTTATGGAAGACCGTATAGGCAGTGCCCCTTTTCTTCTATAGGCCAAGATAGGGACCTCTGAGGATTTAATATGTTCATGTGATGTTATTAAAGATTCCCAAAAATCAGACAATGTTTTCAAGGTTCCATGGTTTTAATATTTGGAGAAGATTTACCATGAGATTGGTCTGGAATACTTTATTGAAAACCCTGAAGGAATTCCCCTAAATGCCAAAGGAGTTTTCAAGGAGGCATACTGTTCCAGGGGCAATAGGCTTATTAGTTACCAACATGACAATATTGGAGTCCCCTGTTTGCTTCCTGCCCCTGCACAATGTTATCCATTTATTTCTACTAAGTTCCAGTTCTGATTTTATCTAACAAGGTTCTGTTTATGCACTGTGCACTTTGTTGCCGGCATTTCCTCGCCAAGGAGGGTGATCAAACAAGGTTATGCTCTGCCCATGTGATAATGTCTCAGTTTAAAGAACTATGGACTTTGTTTATTTTGCACATTGTATAAATCAGAGAGAACTAGATTTCTGCTCCCATTACTAAGAAATACTCACTCTTGCTCGTATTGATGGTTTTAACTTCTTACTGTCTTTGGCTACGGCTGAAATCTGTATTGCAGTAGCTAACTACATAAGAGACTCCATTGCGATCAGATAGCTTTAGGAGTAAAATCTGTACAGAGATTTTACCTTTTTATGATGAATTGTGTATGTATTGTATTCTAATCATATTAATTTGTAAATCTTTTCATGGTTCTCTGAGCTGAAATAAAGTTATTCTTGACTTGACTGGCTCTATACTCCATCATGATTGGGGGGAGATCTATCTCACCATATTTCCCTTAATTTTGCGTGTCAACGGGGTCATATTCCTGTCCCAGCTTTCCTATGGGTCTCATGTGTTAGAAATTGGGTTTCTGGTTGGCAAAAGATTGCAGCCTGTCCAAGCAGAAGCGGTAATCCTAGTCAGGGTAAGCTAGATACACACTAAAAGATAACCTGTGTTCACCCTCTGGTAGCTTGGCACAGAGCAGTGAGGCTTATATAAAGAGGCAACGTGTAAAGTGTTTGTGCAACACACAAACACACAGCAACAGAAAGAATACCCCACAAAAAGACTCCATACAGGTTTAGAAATACTAACACTATTATAAACAAAACAAGACCAAAATGACAAAAATCCAATGTATAGAAGTTGAGATATTTAATGTTAAAGGAATACATGCAGTGAAGCGCTTAGAAGCAAGTAGCATTAAAAACGTTACTTTACATCATGTTGGACCGGGTCAAAGTCAACGTTCAGGCTGACCGCGTGGAAGGGCAGGCCAGCTACAGGACCCATGCAGGACCAAGTGATCAAAGTACCTTTCCTGGTCACATACAGTGAGATGAGTCGATCTGTTCCACGTAGTGATGGCGATGTGTCAGTTCAGAAGATGGGTGCTTGAGTCGAGAGGTGTTGAGTGATGTGCCTCACCAGATTCTGCCACACAGTCGAGGGGATGCCTCGATCTCACCAAGCTGCAGTGGCGGAGATGCGCTGTCCGATGCATTAATCTCTAGAGGCAAAGTGCTGGTTCAAATGTGATGTGGCAATTAAACTCCAGCAACAGTGTTGATCGCCGGTTCTATTATACACAGACAGGAGATGCACCAAATTCCATGTTGCAAGTATCTGGGCCACTTCCAGTAAGCTTCAAACAACGAAAGAGTGTAAATCAATAAATGTATAGAAGCACAAAAGGAGAGAAGATGAGTATGCAAGTCTTATTAGATTTGTATAGGAAGCCCTCACTCACCACCCTGGTTGGTGACATGCTTCATCATCCGGCCCACCGGGAGAAGCCAAATGCCTCCCCGGTGTGCTACAACGCCAGGATTACTGCGGAGATGGTTAGTTGTGAAGATTATGTAAATGTGAAAAGGGTTTAAAAATGTCCAGATTGTGTCTCACATAAAAACTTTATTCTGTGGCCAATCTGACATATTAAAAGCAATGTGTTTAGGAAACTACCAAGTTAATTGTTTGGCTATTTCTACTTAAAGTGGGGAAAACATGTTTCTGCCCTTGATGTGTGATTTACTGGGCATTCGTCAGGACCATGGGGAGTGTACCTCGGCGGTATGGGCACGCTAAGGCCCACCCTGACCAGAGGACGTGAAAGTTAAATCAGTGTAAAAAAGATGCAAAATGAACAAACCAACAAGTTGTGGGAAAATTACTTCATAATCAGAGGAACCTGTATAGTTTGAAAAATAAAAGATCCACTCCCCATAGGTCTCGGGAGGGGGGTGGAGGCGAAAGCGGCACACCGCCCGCAACGCCTGGCACCCGTTCGATACCTGCGTGTAGCCTCTAACCGAACCACTTCCAGTAAGTTCAGGCACAGGAGCAGGGGTAAGCCAAAAGCACCTGGAGATCACTTGGCGGTAAGGCAGAGCCAAGCTCTCCTTCAGCAGAGTCCGAGAGCAGCAGATAGCAGGGCAACGCAAGATAGAAGCAGGCCTTTCAAGCTTGCAGTCTAAAAATGAGTCATTTGAGCACCACAACAGTCCTTCTGATAGATTCAGTTCAAGATCTATAAGTGTCTGATTTTCGGGGTGGGGGTCAAAGACCCAGTACTTATACCCAAAAGTGCCTTTGATGTGAGGGTGTGACTTCAAAGCAGCCCTCTGAAGTGCATAGGTTCTCCTTTCAACTCAGTCCTGTCCATCAGGGATAATCTGTCCTTTTTGTGAGGACAGGACACTGCCTATTCAAGTGACGTGTTAGACCCTCCCTTCCACCCCGCCCAAGCAAGGCCATCAGAATGCAGATATATTTAGATGGGTACTCAGATCCATCTATCCTTTATGTGTTGTGGCGGTCTTGCTTGAATGCACAAAGTGTAGCTGTCACCCACCCCAGACGTATATTAGAGACGGGCTGTCACGCACAAAAAGCAGTAAGTGCAATGTCTACTTTCTAATAGTGCTGTAAATAAATAGAGCCTAAAAAGAGCCCGTTTGACTAGGGCCTGTGCAATGTGTCTTGCATGAGACGTAGTATTGTGACCTAACTCAACCCTAAAGTACCCAACTTTTCCCCCAACAACCCTCTAATCAACACTTCTAAAGAGGAAGCATCTGCCGCCCCAAAAACAAGCAACCTGAATAGGAACAACATACAATACAACATAGTACTCTATCAAAATTAAGTAATCACCATAGTCTTGTGTAGCAGGGAGTGATTTGCCCCAAGACAGCCCCTCTTTACAGATGCAATGCGTCTCTTCTTTGTCAGCGAATGAGAATAAACTTGTAGCTCTACATGGAAGAAAGGAAGGGAAGGGACCAAACTCTATACCACTGAATAACATCTCATCATCCACTAGTAGCGGCCCCTCCCCCATGATCACCAGAGCTCTCTGAGGAGGATGTCCTATGTCTGTCCTCCAGTTGTGACCACAGTTGGCCTCCTATCAGTCTGCTGAGTTTCCTCCTAGAGTGGGATGGTTGACCCCCTTCGGCCTCCCAAATTGTCATTGGTTCCTTAGTTGATATGGGCAGTTATTTCCTCTCCGCCGCTCAGTCCCAGAGCTCTTCCGGACTCTTAAACAAAATGGTTCTCCACTGATACATTACTTTCAGTTTGGCAGGGTACATCAGCATATATTGAATGTCCTTAACCCTAACTTTTCACTTAACCTCTAAGAAAGATGTAAGAAGGGGCTGCACTTTACCTGCGTAATCAGGGGAGAGCATAACCATAGAGTTGGTGCAATGGAGGTTGTTGTGCCTGCCGCAGGATATAGTCTGTCCATAAGGTACAGTATACTGATGGTAATGACTCTAGGCGGTCTCCCTGGCTGTGGCCTTATGGCCAGTGACCTGTGCGCCCTTTCCAGAATGAAGTAGGAGGATAGCTCACAATCCATGATGCAGGTTCTGAAGTATTCTGTGGGGAATTTCTCTCATGTTGCCCACCCCCTCTTTTCTACTCTGGGCCACCAAATCAGCTGGGCTGTCACAAGCCCATGGCGGTGCTTAAAATGAAAGGTGGTCCCTACCACTCCCCTCCCATGTGGCTGTATCCTCTCCCTTGCGAGTCAAGAGTCAATGCAGAGGTAGAGGTAAGTCGCTGCAGTGAGATTGCAGCTCCAGGTTGTGTCTGTTGGCGGCATGTCCATCTCCCGGCAGGTCGTTGTTTGCCTCATAAGTTTCTCTCATCCCGACTCCCTACATGGGCTTAGGTTGGCCAAAGGGGACAAGTGTAGCGGGCACCACATGGATGTTTGCATCCAAGAAAAGGTTGCCCCATAGTTGGCTCAACCAGGCTGCAGTTTCAGTCCTATCCACGTGTGGTGACCAGTCCATCTCCTCCACTCTAAGGTGCCCGTTACATTGTTACGGGCCACCACCTGGAAGTGAAAGCAGCAATGTGCCACACCTCAGCCACGCGCCTGTCTTCTCCCCCTCTCACGCTCCAGGAGTCGGTTTGAAACTGTGGGTTCACAGCTCCAGGTGGTGTTTGCCTCTGGCAGGCCCATCTACAGGTAGGCTGCATGCACACCCAGGCCGTCGATTGCAGAAATTGGCTCTCTCATCCAGGGCTCCCTGGGTAGGTTCGGGTGGGCCAAAGGGGGTGATTATAGGACCACTGCACTGGTGCCTGCAACTGAAAATAGGTCACCTAAGGTTCGGATTCAGCAAGGTTCTAGGAGCTGGCATGTAGCTCGCTCAAAATGCGGCTACCATCTGAGGCTGCTTGGCCACGCCCCCAGTAATTTCTTTCTTGATTTCTTTACAATGTAGTGGAGGTGAGTGATCTGTCAATGGTAGGCGAGCCCTTTGGGAGCCAGGATGGTATTTATCAGATAAGGTAGAAACTGTATTGTTTAGAAAGAGCCATACAAGATTTCTTAGGTAAAGAGCAGAGTGAGCACTTATGGTAGCAGCACACGTATACACTGCCAAATCACTATTATTCACTGTTACTACATCTTTGATCCATTACTCACAAAAGCAATATTTCACTCACACATATGTTCTGCTTTTAGGTGATGAGTACAAGGTGCTAAGGATGTGAAATGCCAAAATGAGAGTGAACATAGTATGCTGTTTCTTGTACATATGTTTTTTATTTGCTTGAGGTGTGGAGCCTTTCATGACTTTCATCTCCAAGACTCATGACAGTCTACATTTGTTTACAACGGTCTTGGTAATGCTGATCTTTTTTATGAAATTTTCAGGATCCAGACAATCTGCTTGAAGAAGTACCGCCAACAGAATACAGGGATGACTTCCACATCCCCAACTTTTCACCTGAGAAACAAGTGAGTTTTCTTTAAAATACAATACCATCATGTTCATGTGCCTTCTCTCTCAAATTCTGTTTCTTCCATACCATCTTCACAAACAAAGTACATCCACATGATATCACACAAATAACTTCCCATGGAAACTATACTCCATTCTCAGAAACACAAGGAATTCTTTACGTTATTAACAAGGAGTGAATGGTGTAGCAACTCAATCCGTCTCTCATCCACTGGTACCCTTAGAGAGCTAGAGCTGATTTCTTAACTTCAAAGCTGGTTTTAGAGCACAGTTTAAATGTACAGAGGTGGAATTTATCTCCTGAAGGAAAAAGAGATTAGTTAAAACAATTACCCTTCTGACTACTAGACTAACCTCTTCTGCGAAACAAAATTCACTGGGGTTGATCCAATTTGTGGGCGAGCAAGGATCTATAGGCTAAAAATTCCCTTTCACAATAGGAGCAAATTTAGCTTTTTCTATCCTCACTTCTAGACTAGACAAAGAATTTGGCTGGCCTTGGCTTTAATCAATGGAGAACAAAGCTCCTATTCCTTGGGGTCAACCATTTACTGGCAATGCCCACAATTTGCGTTTTTTGAAAAAAATAAGTCAACTGTTATACATGTTGTCATGTCTAAATAGCCTTCTTGTTTCCATTCTCTCTATCTACCAGCTTGACGACATGATCAAAATGATGAAAAGCACTCTCCGGTTGTGCGAGTTCATACTTTCTAAGTAGGGTGAGGTAAGATTTTGATGCTGTTTTCCTGTCAATGTGAGTGAGAGTGTGAGTACTATCAGACTAAAAGGATCACACAACAAACCATCACTTATCGATGGGGGTCACTGGAATGTAATGTAAATGTAGGGTGGATTTGTAGAGAGCTGCTTGTCACCCGTGAGGGTCTCCAGGCACTTCTTCCATACAATAATGGGTTTACTATACTTGCCAAACAATCCACCCTATGCTACATAGTTTACAGTTCTTTTACAAATAAATGTTTTGCTAGTTTAGAAGAATCAAAAATTACACATGGTGTTGCTCTGTGGCAAACGTTAACTACTCACCTGAATTTATCACCCATGTGTTATACTGGTACTAGAGAGGCAAAACATTTTGCGAGAACAGCATTAATATTTTATAAAACAGCAAAATAGTATTGTCACAGAATGTACTACATTATGCAGCATAATTTGCACTGTGTTCCATAATTTGGCGTTCCTATGTATCTCATGAATAACAATATTGTGGGACACTAATATCATTGATAAAAAAATCAAGAGACAAAATATCAAAAGGTAAGTATGTAAAGATTTTCTGTACCTAATTCAACATATGTGTACCAAAATACATATACATATATCTTTATTTATTTGGAGTTAAGAATGGCAAATGTATATGTCCCTTTGTGCATTTACCCTTTTTTTTTTTTTTTTTAATCTCTTTATTCGCATCAGGTCGGTACACATAAGCATACAGTCACATAGTGCATTTACCCTTTAATATTTTGTCCCTCGATATTTTGTCCACAGTATTACTGTGTCACGATATTCTTGTACTAGACGTTCAAGAGTACAATCAGCCCTTCTTAGTCTCATAATTCCAGAGCCACTTATAATATAAGGCCTTTGGTTACTGTTTTAAATTACATTACAGTTATGAGGGTTGAAAAGGAACGAAATACATAGGTTTTCAAGAGCCTAGGGAAATATGTAACCAACAATGGAACTAGCGAGACTGAGCGATCACATCCCATTGTTGCTGGAGGAGGAGAGATTTCGGGTAGGGGTGTCCAAAGCACTCATCATCATAAAAGAAACACCTCTATTTTGGGGAAGATTGGGTGTAAAACCTTTTAGAAGAGAACTACTTTACCAATTCAGAGATTCATCATGTGAGAATAGAGCCACCAAGAGCTTGGCTGTAATTCCTCTATGGATGCTTTGTGATTGCACAGAAGACCAAAATAATTCTGCAAATTTGGTACAGATGCAAAGGGGGGGGCCCATGAGTAAGCATCTTTATCTGCCCCCTTGAGTCCGCCCAACACTGTCATGGAAACATGGACCGACTGACCTCTAGTTGGCAGCCCGACCGCCTAATTATGATGCAACCACACATGGTGCGGTCACATACTTACATTTCCCTATGGGAGCATGTGTTGTGGCTATAAATAAGCTGTAGCACAAGCTCCCATAGAGAAATGGGAGGCCGTGTTCCTCCCTGCACCACGTGGCAGGCACCTCAAGGTGCCTGCCACACAGTGCTGGGATCAACGTGCCCCATTGGACCCCAACCAGAGGCCGCAACAGAAGGGGCCCTGCTTGAGGCCCCCAAACACGCTTTCCAACAGGCTTTCCATGTCGGAAGCCGGCATGGAAAGTCTGCCCCGGAAACCGTGCATCATAATTAGGTCTCACGGTTTTATGGTATTTATTATTTGAACATTTCCGTCTGTATTTGTCCATATTTATTTTTTGGCCAGCTTATTGGTATTTATCCATATTTAATTTGTGTTGTTTAAATAGATGAGGTGATAACTCGTGTATTTCTGCATTTATTTAACAGATAAATGTGGACTCATACTTAAATGCCTGTCAGGTTTGAGCACATTACACAGTAAAAAATATAAACATAATAAACCCACATTAAAGAAATAGTGTAATAACACATATACATGTTAAGATATGCAGTAATTTAAGGACATATCATTGAGTTTTGTAGCTCCCCTTGCTGTCATTATGTACAGCTACTGGCCTGAAAGTGATTAATCTCAGTATGATGAATCACTCAAAAGAAGCTAAATTATCTGTATTTTTCCACTTTCAAAAATAAATACAGACAGGGGAGACAGTGTTTTCTGTCTGTGTTTATCTGTAAAAATCAGACAAAGCGGAAATCATGGAACCCTAATCATAATATGGACAGTATAAAAATGCGTCCATATGAATTACGGGCCACACTCCGACAGGCCGACGGGCTCCTTGAGCCTGTTGGAAGCCAGCTGGAATGACTGGCCAGTTTCATTTCCGACAAGCGAAATTGTATTTAGGGGGTCAATAGTGAAACCAACCATCTCGGTCGGAAAGCTTCCGTTTCGACCGAGATCGTAATAGACCCCTAGGATTGACATTTATCAGGCCTGTTTCACATTGTTAAAAATAATCTGTATGATTCCAAAACAACAGGGTGTGACACTGGAGAAGACAAGAGGCACCTGCTGGAGTACAATATTGTATGGCAGCACATTTTCATAAACTGCCTTACCTCTTGTCGTATTTGAAGAGTCACAATCTCTTCAGTGCTGACTCCCCCGTCACCTTGGTTAACGTTATTCAAATTCTTTGCAAGCCAAAGTTGAACACAGAGCAAAATATATTTTATGAGCTCCTGGTGCCTCCATTGCTTGCTGGACTGTGAGGATGGGCAATTGCTTACTTGACCTATCTGACCTTGTACTTTTCAACTTTCAGGTTTCAACCTACTTACCATTTCTTTGGCCTTTGATTCGACCACTGCGACTGATACCACTGACAAAATGTATTGAGGATCCCTAACCATCTCCCTTTCTCATAAACATTCATTGCTGAAACACAATATTCCACCAGAGGACATCCAGAGAACCATTAGAAATCCTTGAACAGTAAAGCTACACCAGCCATAGAGAAACATGAAGATTTGACTTTTGTGATTTGGCGAAGGACGACAACCGCATCTCAGGAGTATGGCTGAGGATCACTTCGAATGATAACGAAGGACTACTTCCCTGTGGTCCGATGCTCCTACATCAAATCATTCACCAATATCATCCATGACATGTTAGTTCATAATAACTTGAGCAATATTAAGCAGTTGTTCAATAGACACTGTACAGCCATGGTGAACTTTAAATTGCTTACTATTTGTAATGTAAATCTTACTGTTTAACATGTTTGTATTGCAAATGCTCCTGTGCAAACTCTCGGAATGTGAACATTGTACATTATTTTATGTAATTTAATTTAATTTAAGGGCCCTTGGCAGTAAACAAAAATGTTTAAAAAATTAAATCACTCTTGTCTTTAATGAGGACTCTCATATATTCTTGGCTACATGACTGGCATAATCCTTCAAGACAGAGTTTCAAAACTAAGAAGGTGTGGGGCATGTTGCATCACAATGCGTCACTCTTGAAAAATCACTCTCAGCAATGTTTTTCTATGCAGAATTTAGGATTTGGATGGAGCATGCTTCTTCAATCACATTCAAAAGTTTGAAACACAGAAACCCACTGGTCTTTGTCTATTAGTTCACTTGGCTCAGATCTGTGCAAGGGAAACAATATGAAAAAAACAATTCTGTTCATTAGACTAATTTGTAGGCCTGGGCGGTAAACTCTGCTACCCTTGAGGAGTTTGTGGACTTTTTCTAACTCTGCACTCCGCATGGACCGCAGAGCTTCTAAAAACTCAGCATATTGGTGTGCAGCAGATTCTTTCCTCTCTCATGGCTTGCCAATATTGAGTTAGCAAGAGCGAGCTAGGAAAATCCAATGCTAGACTATCTCCTGGCGAGATTTCTCATTACGAGGGGTCGCGGTAGGTCATTACTGCTCATGTTGAGAAACATGCCACTTGCATTGAGGAAGCTGCCACTCGAGTAGAACATCTCCAGTGGCAGAAGGATGCACCCTTTTGAGCTAAAAATCAGCAGTGCACCTTACCTCACTCCATCGCTTGCGGAACTCCATGGAGAGTTTTTGGGTCACTCCGCAAACTCTGGCCAGGCCTCCTACTTTGTTCCTTGTTTACGAAAACGCTTATGCCAGCCATTAAGAATCTAGGAAACCGCATTTACACAAACCACTATAAAAATACATTCCTTGTTGATCACATTTAGGAATCTTCTTTGGCTATTCTCAACGATCATCGTAATTTGGGGTGTTCAACGGACAAAAAGAATCTTACTGTTTAAACATACATCTTTCTTAAAAAAAGAAATAAAGGACAAAACTAAAAAAAGTGAAACTGTGCACAAGCCCCTAACTTGAATGAGAACTTTACCCCAAATTATTTTTTCTACTCCTTACTCATTCTAAGAAGGAAGATATATACTTCAGGGTCACATGACTTCTCTGTCACAGGTCAGAGACGAGATAATTGGAAAACAAACCCCTGCCACTGTGTGTCTCAAAATGTCCTTTGTGAGAGAGAATTTGCTTGTTGTTTAGCAAAAGTGGGAGGGATGGGATCAGATAAGCAGGATGAGGGTTTGGTGCTTTTTATTGCAGGCTTAATACTGCAATCTCTGGAGGGATTTCTTTCCTCATGATGCCCCTTATTACTTTGTCTTTACTTGATACGCGAAAACTCATGTCCTATGGTATAGTGCCTCACTAAAGGCCTTTACTAACTGACTCTTGGGGTACAAGTCTTGAAGGCCGAAGAAGATTTGATTGTGTGAAAATTGTCATAACAATATGATAGTGCTACTTTGATTCACTTAATCTCCCTGTGCCTTAAAAAATGAATGTGTCCCTCTGTAATGCAACTGGTGTTCATGTGAGGAGCTCTGATACCTTTGGGTCAAGTGTGCCCTAAATAAAACTGAAAAGAAAGTGCTTCACCCAACAACAGGTTGCCAGGCTCACTCACCAAACAATGGGTTTTAATGCCGTTCAAATAGGAAACAGCCATAACCAGGCGAAAGTACAATATAACCCTTTCTCTCCTAAGGAGAGGGAGAAAGGCTTTCTAGAGAACTGGGAGCAGTACTTGTTCAAAGGACATCCCATCTGATGAGGTAGAGGCCATTCTTAGGTCGTAAAAAGGAGTGTAGGTGGTTTTACATAGCTTTGCTGATCTGACAACAATGGTAGGCTTGAATTCACTAACAAAATATAATATTTAGTATTTTTATTCTTTTATCCCAAATTTATTGTTACATTGTTAGTACTGATCTTGTTGAGGTGACTGTTGTAATAATTAGATAATACTAGAGGATAGGATTTAATAAAAACCCATTATATTAATTATCTATTGCCTGTATAATGAATTGAGTAGACACAATTGGGGTAGGCACATCATGGTTCCTCCAACTACTCTGTTAGGTGTGCTCACAAATGGGCTTTCTTCTAATGTGTATGGTCCTCGGGGACGGGTATGAGATGATTGTGTGTTTTCCCTTACCTGCAGTAACGCACACATATTCCTACAGCTCTGGGAACTAGCAAAACCTAGCCAGGTGTGCCTTTAGAAAGGAGTGATGTAAACCAGTGGTACCCAATATTGGCCAGTTCACTGGTTGTTCCAAATTTCAAATTTGGGTGACATACTAATGTGTTTGGAAGACCCATGTGTACTTATAAATCTTCCATAGAATCAAGTCCCCTTATCCCTTAGGACTTTTTCAGTGTAACAGATACAAAAGAAACCTGAGATAAGAACCAGTACCTGAATGTTACTAAATTGTGGCTGATGAAGTAAATATTCCACAGAAAATGCATCCTGTGGTTACTAACTACTTGACAGGGAATAGAGATCCTGCTGACAGAAGAAAAGGGCTCATTCATTATAGGGACATCTTCACTCATTAAATCTATCATTAATGAGTAGCTGTAGCTGCAGCTGACCGTAACACCTGATGAAAAAAATCACTTGCTATTACACCTGCCCAAAATAATCCTTACTAATGCAAAGAGCTTCTCTTAGCATATTCAGAGCTCACAAAGTAATACCAGGGAGGATTACCACATATCATGGAGCCAGGGTTGGTGAATCTATTAATGCTAGCAGTCAGCAATGACCAGCTTTAGTGGAATACACCTCTCACCTAGCAAGAGACCAACAGTAATTTGTGGTCAGCAAGAACATTCTACAAGAGGTTATAAATGTTTACTGACAGCTGACACCATATGTATTCATGAACTAAGACTGCAGCAGGCCTACTTCACTTGTTACTCCTACCCCGATTAATTCATTGACTATAACGGTTACAGGGTACAATAAGATTTTCAGGAGTCACAAATTCAATTACAAAGAGTACCTGGGGCATCGGCATGCACCAGTTTAAAGCTGCACTGCATACAGACAATCAATCGTCTCAGTAAAAAATCCAGTAATCTTATGAGTAATCCTTTTCATCTATTGTTATCTGTATTCAATTTAAAGTTCAGACAGAGAGAATGTGATTTAAAACCTTTTAATGCTCCAAGAATGCCCGTCTGGGCTTTGTCCAACAGCTCCGTGTATCACATTTCAATTTGAGTAACCAGATTTAAAGTCCACCCAATGCCTTTTGGGCTACAGGCCGTTCGTCAGGGGTAACTGGAAATTTAGAACAACCCATCAGGAACCATGTATAAATTGTTAAACTCTTCAAAATTAATGTAAAATGTTATGCATATTGTACTCAAACATATATTTTATCAAAATATGTGTGCCTATTATCAATTACTTAAAATTGAAAATTAGTGAAAAATTACCCATGCTGTTCATATATGCATATGTGCCTTTACACCGCAAAATGAATAAAGCACCAAAAAGTGAATGAAACAAAAAGTGAATAAACCCTGTGTTAAAATCAAACACTATTTATAAAAAACCTAACCCAAACACCCAGCTCAAGAATTCTATGAACGTTGTTTTTAGTCATCTCTGACTCAGCCTTACAACCTTCAGTGGAGCCGCTTGTTAAATAGTACATGCCTGTAACGTATTGAAAGAATAACCTTTGGGCCACAAGCGCAGAACGGACCACAGTCAACTCTCAAGCTGTGTGAAAAAGGCTGCTTTATTGAAAACAGGTGCATCCTACAAAAAACATAACCTTGGCCTTAGCCTCCCAAAACTAAACCTCTCTATACATGCTTCATCTACGTATCTCCCTCGACCACCCCTAAGGTTTCCACTCCCTTCTCCTGTCTTTGCAACTATTTAGCAACCCCAACTCAGTCAATAACGATTGTCCCTTTAAACCCTGTAACCTCTTCTCCACCTGTCAAAAGATCTACCTAACTAAGTATCTCCTATCCTACTCTTATTACCTGCTCCTGGAGTAACTTGTTCCCAACTGTAAAGTGAACTGTAAAATTGCACAGAACTAGCTCCCAGGCGCCATGAACCTGCTTCAAGTGACAACCAATTACAATGCATTTTCACTCCCCCAATGCACCTGTACTCAACAAATTCGGCCATCGATCCCATAATAACCAAAATAACCCCCCCATCTTACCTTCTAAAGGGTCAGTAGGAGGGGATCGGAAACTGTCCCTAACTGCCGGCTGCCATGTCACCTTACAAAATGGTAACACAGCCTCTAAAATTTCCAGCTAAAACACCCAAGCACATAGCCCAAGTGCAGCCCATAGAGAGCCCAATTTGTCGCAGGCTGCACCAACGGCCCAAAAACACGCCCAGAATGGACCACAATCAAATCTCAAGATGTGTGAAAAAGGACACAGGTGCATCTTACAAAAAACATAACCTTGTCCTATGCCTCACAAGACTAAACCCCGCTAGAAATCTTTCATCTACATATCCTCCACCCCCACCCCTAAAGTTTCCCCACCCTTCTCCTTTCTTTGCAACTATTTAACAACCCCAACTCAGTCAATAACTGGTGACCCTTTAAATCCTGTAACATCTTCTCTACCTGTCTAAATATCTACCTAACTAAGTATCTCCTATCCTACCCTTATTATCTGCTGGAGTAACCTGTTCCCACCATAAAGTGAACAGAAAAACTGTACAGACCCAGCTACCAGACGCCACTCAGAAACAGTCCCTATATCTTTTCTGACCACCCCCCCCCCCCCCCCCCCTATCACCTAGGCTATTCTTGGGTATCTTCGTTTGTATAGTGCTTTGTCTAAAACTTCCTTTATTTGTATATCAGGTAAATCACCATCCCGTAGTGAGTCAAATGAACGCCATCAACCCTGATAAAGTACACTGCATTATATCTTAGTTCTGGTTGCTCCACTCTACCGAAACCTGACTCACCACAAAAGACCCTCATGTCCCTGTTTATCTTCCTCCGGGCTTTATCAATGGCGGCACCCTCCATTGTCTTCCAGGGATGAATTCAGTCCAAACGACAAAGCATCCCGACCACTGCTGCCTAATCTCCCTCAAGTCCCTTTTCATTTGCTTTAGTAGGGCCAAACCCTTGTAAACCACTAAATCATTCTCCCCGAAATTAATTATTAGAACATTCGGGCATCAATTTATTCAAACTGGGATTGAGCTTGTGCCAGCGCAAACCCCCTTTCCCATACCAACTTATTTTAAACAAGGCAGGTTCCAATCCTAAGTTAACACCTTTCCCTTTTTGAAGCTAGTGCCTCTCTGCCAACTTGACGAATGAATGCCCGACTATGCAAATGGCTAGCGCCTCCGACTCTGGCCCTGCTACTGCACCTGAAAAGACACATGTCCTTGTTTGTAATACGTACCCCCATCGAACGGGACATATCAAAGCCTCTTCATTGGCCCCTAGTAATACTGTCTTCTACACACCCCTTTGGTCCGTCCTCGAGTGCGTGAGGAGGATCATGACCGCTTCACTCCGTGTACTTCCCTCAATGAAGGCCTGAAATCCATTTCCTCCCCAACAACTCTGATACTCTGAATGCTCTGAAATACAGCCATTACATTAAGGCAGCAAATAAATCTGCTTCCTGTAAGCTAATGCATATCCTGGGTAGCTCCTCTATCATCCTGCCTAATAATGCTTTTGATACCGGCATCCTGGCCCGCTGTCCTTTCCCTGCTTGCCTGGCCCAACCTTCCAGCATACACTTTCCTAATTCACCTGCCGAAGGGGCATATCCCCACCACAACTTGTCCATGAGTGATATCCCCGCTAGCTTGGCAGCAACATTGAACTTCACCAAACCACTATCAGAGACATAATGAACTGTATGACATCCTCCTCTCCAGCCCAAGTCCCTGTCCTCCTCCTTGACCCTCCTGTTATAAAGGCCTGCCAGATCCTGGCCATATGCCCATCTCGTAGAAACTCCTAATGACCAGTCCATGGAACCTCCCCCACTGCGAACGAGACAAAGCATCTTCAATGTCATTGTCCACTCCCGGGATGTGCTTCGGCCGCAACTGTATATCACACTTCAGACAACTTAGAATGAATACTCTCATCAACTTCAGGACCTGCTCATCTCTTGTTGACTGCTTGTTGACCACCTGCACCACTGCCATGTTAACCACCCCGAAAATGACCTTTCTATGCGCTAGGCTCTGCATCCACACTGTGACCACTATGACTAAAGGAAACATCTCCAAGAAAGCAATACTCCTGCCCCCATTCTTCCATTATGGCGGGCGTACCTCTGGGCACCACCTTTGGGCATTGATTTAAGTCCCTTTGACTGTGACTGGAGCCATGGATGAGTGCCCCTGATGATCCCCCTTTCGTCGGGGGTACTCTCTTAGGGTCCAGCCCGTGAGGAAAAGCTGTAGAATGAAGTAGGGTATGTATATGTAACTTATAATTCTCGTATGTTATATAGACATTGTTCCTATCATGTATATTGTTAATTCAGATTTTTCGCTTTTCTTGTGAGAGCACGTTTTCACTTGCACCATGTATGATTTCTTTTTATGTATCATGGTCTCAGTGCATATGTGGAGATTGTGAACCCAGTTGTGTTGATGCAAAACCCCGTGTCTTAATTCATGCACATTTTGAGGTGATGGTATTTAAATCCATTTTTACTTTCCTTTCATCTTTGGTTCGGCCTATCTCTGAGTGGCTGTGTGTGTAATCATGGTGTTGAAATGAGACACAAATAGCTACGACGTTTTCCCTCTGCCCTCCTTCCTCCGCTCTTTCCTACGTGACGGTCTCCAGTCCTGTTTTTGTGTCGGTGAAATGAGACACAAATAGTCATGACACCTTCCCGCTTCCCTCCTTCCCCCGCTCTTCCCTACGTGACGGTATCCAGTCCTGTTTTTGTGCCGGTGACTCCCGCACTTAGATTGGATCGTTCACCTACACGCCCATTTAATGACGCAGCGCGTCAGTTCCGTGAGATTGTTTCTTGACTCTCGGACGGCGGATCGGCAAGACGAACGCCGAGTGCTTCCCTAACCTGCTGGTGATCTATGGAGCGATAGCCTCAGAGGTAGGCATATTGGGTAGTCGCCTTATGCGTGGGGGATTAGTTGATAGTCCCGAGTGGTGGATGTGTGGACACTTGGGGAGTAACATGGACTTCGTCTTGTTTGTTTTCTTCCACCCCGACTACAGGTGTTCCCTGTTGAATTGACGGATATTGTGAGACACGCCTAGGTGTTTGATAAACTCCACACTTACGAATTAATCTGCGCTATAAATCCAGAGTTTGTAATCTTTGAAGGTAGGCAAGACCTACACTTGTGGCGCGATTTTATTATTTGTGTTGAAGTAGGAGATTTCTCAAATGGTTTTTTTCACACACGTGTTGAGTGTTGTAATTTATATGTGTGATAGACTCCATTCTCCCTCTCTCTCCATATATTCTCTAGGAGAGTTGCGAACTGTTTGGTTTGTAGGAGGAGGTTGCTTGTAGCCCTCAGGGGGGTGTCCGCTCTCCTGTGTGGGGGGCCGCCCTCACATCGTTTCCCAGGTATTCAGATTGTGTGGTGACTGCGTGTGTTTAATCTGATCAGGTTGATACACTCTGGATCGCACGCTCCCACAGATACCCGATTGAAGACACAGGGTGGATATAATAATGTGTTTTTGGTGATTGGGTCTTTATAATTTATAATTTGTGTATTCTTTTATCATCTTTTGGATAATTTGGGTTTGTCGTTTTTTGGTTTCCCTATATAAGTGATAGAACGACTTTTTGGGCTCTTGGAGTGATTTTTTAGTTCCACGGTTTTTGAACTCGGGTGTACATTGCATCGGCACAAATGGGTGAGATTTTTTGTGCGGCTTAGTGTGGTTTGAGGAATTGTTGTAAATGTATTATGTGTATATATTTTTCCAGTACCCTTGTCCTGATGAAGCCACAAGATACTACTGGCTGAAACGCGACCGCGACTGCGTCGACAGATAATTGATTGTGTTTATTTTATTCCTTTGTTTTCTTTTTTGTTTAGGGTACATATTGTATATTCTGTATATATTGTAATTATCACGTTTGATTACTGTAATAGTTAGGTCATCTCCCCTTCTGTGATTCATTACCTTGTCCTTCTTAAAAATCATATCATTTATTGCAGACAAAAAATATTGAAGAAAACAGGTTAATAAATTGTTTCCTGTTTTGAAATAGCTTTTGCTTTATTTGTCCCTCTGTACCGTTCTTTCTACTTTTTCATCCTCGTGATGCTCCTTGCCCAGGTTTGGGAGGGTTATTTGGGCAGAACCCCTGTTTATTACGTAGTACATCCCAAACCGGCATGCTCTTACAGCGTCTGAAAATATCTGCACGTCCCATTCGCACTCCTCTGGTGCGGACTTGGGAATCGTATTGAATTCTTCTAAGAACTTGCCTCACATGTGTAAATCCTCTTTCGTCCCTGCGGACAGTCACATGTTATGGTGTTGCAACATGAGTCCCGCTAATGACCTGCTCAATCTCCTGCAAAATGCCCTTCCTGACCAAACTACCCTGCATGCAAAGTTCAGATGCCCTAGCAGCACCTGTACCATCCTCACCATCCCTTTTGTCTTGGCCAACATGTCATCAATAAACAATCTTACATGCATTTTCTTATCCGCCGGCAACCTCGCTTCCATGGCCACCGAATCCAACTCAATACCTAGAAATGACAACACAGTACTTGGACCCTGCGTCTTCTCTGGTGCCAGGAGCACACCTAGTGCCCCATTGAGCTCTTGGAAATATGCCAACTGTTGCCGAGAGTCCAACGAACCAGGCCATCCCACCAGGAAGAAGTCATCAAGGTAGTGTGTCACCGTCTTTTTGCCCGGTTTCCAAGGGAAGACCCATTGCAAGAAGGAACTAAACTTCTCGAACAAGGCACATGATATTAAACAGCACATGAGAAACTCCTTATCCACAAAGATGTTCCCATCCACTTGGATGCCCAACAGCTGAAAATCCTCTGTGTATACTAGCATCAGATGGAAGGCAGCCTTAATGTCACATTTTGCCTTCTAGGCACCCCTGCCACCGTGTTCCACTAGGTCCCTCGATTTGTCCCCTGATGAATAGGAAACTAATGTCAGGTCCTCGATATGAAATCATTCACTAACCCTCCCTGTGGCCATGACAATTTCTGAATCAACCAATACTAGCCTGGTTCTTTCTTTGGCACCACTACCACCGGAGAAATAATCAAATCCGTTATCGGGCTAACAGCGAATGAGCCCTCCATGCACCCTGCTTCAACTTCCTTCCTAACTCAATTTTCCCCAAACCACTGATGTATGAGCCACCACTGACTTCAGATTTTCTGCCCATCTTGGTGTCCGAGGGGCCTCATACCCCAATTTAAAACCTTCCCTGAAACCCTTACTCAGTAACTATGCATCCTGCTCCCGTGGGTAGAATGTCAGCCAGGCATCCACGCAGTCATTCTTAATGGATGTATGAGCATTTGCCCATGTAACCCTGCGCCCCTCTTCCTTCCCTGCCTCTCAGCCCCCTGTTGTTCCTGCTGTCCACTATAAGCATTCTGTTGTTGGAAACCTTGCCCCCCTTGCTGTCCCCTTCCTGCATATCCTGCCCCGAAGCATTGCACCAATGGGTGCCTTCCTGCGCATTTTGAGCATTCATGACGTAATCTATAATATACCCTCGTACAGGTTCCTTTATTGTAATCCCAACATACCCCCGGACCCCCCCACCTCCTTCGGTGTGTATCCTACCCCTCCCCTGGTGGGGTGATTTTGAAAAGGGCGGTAAACTAAGTGCAGCCCACTGGCCGTATACGTTGTCTTCCCAAAGTTGACTGCCCCCATTATCTGGTGATACAATACCTTCCCAATTTGCCTCGGGATCCCAAACTAGTCTGGCTCGGAACTCTTTGTAGTAGTGCGACCATGCATAACCCCGTATGTCAACTGTGCCCTCCTAACCACGTCCATGTATTTAAACAAGGACACACACCTGTCTGGGTATTTCTCGCAATATACACTAGCGAAAATCAGAAAAGCTGCTGTCCAGTTTTCTATAATCCTGTTTCGATCTCTCTTTGGGCCGCAATTTCCTATGCAGGAGCTTCAACATATCCACATATTCTCCATTCCAAATCGTTTGTCGCTAACATGATGTATGCTCCCAAACGTTTAGTTGGTTTCATTGGTTTAGTTGATTTTAAGCAATCAGACCTCTTTGCTCTCTTTGGCCCCCATCGCTTGGCTTTTTCCTCCATCTGTTATGCCATCTCCTGTGTCATCCATCTCTGTCACTGCTGTCTGAGCTTTCCCGCCTACCTTCCTTGTGTTTCCACTAGACCCTTTCTCCCCCTCTGTCTTCCGCCCTTCTGTACCTACCCCTGTGTCCTGTACACATTGTCCTTTGCGCAGATTGATCTCCCCGTCCTCCCCTCATGCATCAGTTCCCGTGGACACCTTCCACCTTGGACTAACTGCCCAGCCTTTTCCCCACTTTCTTAACAGGCTTCAAGGTTGTCATCCTCACTGGATCCCGCTGCCTAACCAGTCCTGCAGAGGGTTGAGTTGCATGAGGCTTGGCCGGGACAACCGCTTCCTGCTCTGTGTCCTGCAACATACTAGGCACAAAATTACTTGTCCCCTCCTTTCTTCATCTACTATCTCCCCCTCCTCTATGCTATCTTTTTCATAATCCAATGGTATTTCTTCCCATAGCCCCCATCTTGCTCTATTTGCTCCCCCAAATGTGCCTCTGCACACTGTCGCATACGCTGAATAAATTCCTCCAAATTGTGCCCCACATGTGGCGGGAGCTTTCGCTGCCGTTCTGCCTCCTCTTGCTGTCCCTGCATTGACCATGTCACCGCGGAGCTAGAGGCCGCATCGGCCCAACAGGGCTGTCACCCCGACGTGACCATATCAAACCTCCACTTATCACTGAGTCCGTAGTCCCTGGCCGTGGTCCGGCTGGCCTTCCAAGACCCTGCCATCGCTTCCACTTGGTACTGCGGAGCAGCATCTGGCTCACCCGAGGTGTGTGCCTCTCGCACCCGTTGATCCTACAATGAAATGGCAAGGTCCGGCGGGCAGGGTTTAGTATCCCTATCCGACCCTGTCCCCCATTGGGCTGGGCACAACTGCTAATACCCCCTGGACCTGTACAGCTCTTAAGGTAACTGTCAGTGCCCCCTCACACCCCTGCCCCCCAAACCGTCTGCCTAAAACCTCCTCTACTCGTTGCCGCAGAGTACCCCCTCCTGTTTGCCTGGGGCCCCTACCTTTGACCCAAACGCTCATATAACCTTACCAGAAATTCTTGATTTCACTCTGCCTCACTACCATAAAACTAAACAGTAGATCTCAACATTTGGAAACTGTGATCGAAAACTGTCCCTAACTGCTGGCTGCAGTGTCAGCTTACAAAATGGTAACACAGCCCCTAATATGTCTGGCCTAAAACCCAAACCAGAAGCCTAAATGCAGCCCAAAGAGAGCAAAATTGGGCCCGGGCTGCACCCATGGCAAAAAAAAACAAGGGTGTGAGCCTCCCTACTGGGCAGCCACCCCCCCAAAGCCCCATTGTGAACACCGCACGTGCAACCTTTTCAAACCTGCCGTGCAACTATCTTAACGTGTGAGAACCATGTGACTTAAGTAATCATTCTTAAACTAACTTAGAAAAAATAGATCTGCTAAAGAAAACAAAATGAAAATAAATCATGCTGTTTACACCAACAAAGAAGTAATGCAAATCAAGCAATAAACCAAAACAAATTTGTGAGAAGCACATCAGGGAATAAACCGAAACAATTTGGTGAAAAACACATTTTTGTTTTTCAATAAAACACAATGTTTGTTATCTTAATATGGCTGCTTGATTATCTCAAATAGCCTCTGAGAGGGTGCTTTTTCCTTTAAAACATATGGGGTGCCAACATTGTTCATAGGTGAAAGGTGAGAGGTGGATCCTCTGGGTTATTTTTATTAAGAAGGAGATGATCCATCTGAGCGCGTCCCCTTAGATGCCGATATGTTAGATCCTTTCGATCAGAGTGTGGTGGGATACAGTGTTACGGTGTAGAAGGCTGCTGAGAGGTCGAGGAGGATCAAAGCAGCTGTTTCTCCATAGTTGAGGAGGGTTCGTATGTCATCAGTGCTTGCGATTGTGCTGTGATTGCTGCGGAAGCCAGATTGGGAGGAGTCGAGTAGCAGGTGTGTCAAGAGTTGATTGTTGATAATCCTTTCCAGTACCTTCACTGGGAATGGGATGGGAGAGATTGTCCAGAGGTTTTTGAGTTTGCTGGGGTCAGCGGAGGGTTTTTTGAGTAGTGGTCTGACATCTGCGTGTTTCCAGGTGTCGGGAAATGTTGCGGAAGTGATAGAGGTATTGAGTAAGATGGTGAGTTCCTGGCTAAACCTTTGGTTTATGAGGTTGAAGGTTTGGTGAAGGCATGGGTCTGTAGGAGCTCCTGAGTAGATGGATTCCATGGTGGAGGTGGTGTCATGGGTTGAGAGGATATTCCAGATGGTCAGTGTGTGGTTTGTGTCAGTTACGGTGGTGTTGTATCTGTCAAGGAAGTCCATAGGTGTGGGTTGAGGTTTGAAGTTCCTGTATAAGCTTGCGAACTTGTCAATGAAGAAGTGGTCGAGGTTGTTGCACAGCTCCTGTGATGGTGTGATGGTGTTTTTGCTGGCAGACAGGTAAGAGAATTCCTTAATAATGTTGAAAGATTCCTTGGTGTTGTTGATGCTGGTTTCCATGTGTGCGGCAAGAGCTGTCTCCTTTGTTGCCCCCAGCAGGTGGTGGTAGAGGTTGAGGGAGGGCTTGAAGGCTGCCCTGTCCGAGGTGTCCTTGAACCATCTTCTCTCCAACTGTTTGCTGTCTCATTTCACTGTCCTGACTTCTCGGATGTACCATCTGGCCTTTTTGGAGGATTTTCTCTGGATGTTGCTCTTGAGAGGGGTGATTCTGTCTGTGGAATTTGTGATCCATGCATTAAAGTTTTTCACTCACTGTGCGAGGTTGGTGTCGGTAGTAAGCTTGGAGGTGTTGAGGGCATTTGCACAGCGGGTCTCGGAGATTTTGTTCTACCTCCAGTGGGTGGTGTTGGTCATCTTGGGGGTGATGGTGCGGGGGCTGGAGATGCTGAAGTGGATGATGGAGTGAGCGGTCCATGTGAATTCTATGACATGGCTGTATTTGATACGGTTGCTGAAGGTGAAAATTGGGTCCAGTGTGTGTCCATCAGTGTGTGTAGGGTGGTGGACAATCTGGGTCAATCTGAGGCTGCTCATATTTCGGGGTTGCAGTGTTTTTGTCATTGGAGTCGTGGAAATTTAGGTCGCCGAAGAAGAGGGGTTCATTGTAGTCGGCGATGGTGCTGCAGAAACTGGAGGCAGGGCCATGGGTCAGAATGTGAGGGTACCTCTGATAGTTGTCTTGTCATCCATGTGGAGCATGAAATTGAGATGTTCCATGGGAGTGGTGGTGTTGTCGGTGGTGCTAGTACACTGTATGGTTTTGATGTGGATAATGGATGCCCAGTGTGAGGGTGGCGATGAGGTCCCATAATTCAAAAGAATGCTTGCATAGTAAGCGTGGGTTGAGAAGGGCACATGCGAGTTGGTGTTTTGTACAGGTGGTGTCTGTGATGTGTTCGGGGTAGGACTGGGTGGTGCGCTGGTCTTTGTGCCGTGGCTGGTAAAGTAGCAGTGGGTGCACATGAAAAGTCCTAGTTCTAACATAGAAATCTAAACAGTTCATACAATTGAGAGCAAACAAATAATACAAAGTTGTGAAAGCAATAATCGCTGTGTGCTGAGACTCATAGAACTAATCTATGCCGCTCCTCTGAGAAAGGTATAACATAGTTCTAAAATGAAAATTAGGGCATTAGCCCTCATTGAATAAGTGGTGGGTATAATTCTTATTTGTACTCTTTTAAGTCCATCTGTTCGTCCTCAAGTAACTGTGGTAAGGTGGATCGTGGATAGTACCCAATTAAATTTTCCCTGGGTGACATTAAATGTCTATCTTTGTTGTTCCTCAGGCAGACCAAGGCTGTGCGTGCCAGTAGAACATGAGACCTTATTGAATGTTGTGTTTCCTACCAACCCAACAAGTGAGATCACAGTGGCTCTGCCTCAGCCCAGTTGATGTTGCCTCAGACCAAGCCTTCTGCATGTGGTGCACCTGCCCCTTCCTGACGAAGACAGGCAGCACCACCATCAACGATGAGGAGTTTGCACTCTGCTCTCTGGTTGTGTTCCATTGAATTTTCACTGGGGCAATCTTTCTCGGACCAAAACACAACCCAGTCACCCAGTGGTCTGACCTAGTGCTAAGCTGCCTAGGGCCCTTTCAGATAAAGCTGTCAAATGTGATCACGATTTTCTCAGTCCAATTAATCACAGGCTCTATATCTTCATGGGAGGGACACCACAAAATACATTTGTGGTATCCCTGTGCATGTCTCAGCTACAGGAGATACTTTCCTGGACACAAAGCAGTAATGCTGAGGTCTCGAAACCTCTCCACACAGCCTGAGGTGCAGATACTTCTGATAGATACATCTGCCGTGTGGATTCCTCACCTTGTGAATATCCCCTTGCCCCAGCAACATTCGGAAATTCTTTTCGTAGCCTCGCGCCGACGTGGACTTGGACGTCATATAGACAAGGCATCGCACGCGACTCCGCTGACGTCAATGCCTATAATAGGCCCACGCCGGCGTGATGACATCAGTTCCATTTATTCCGCGTCGTCGACGCTAACGGTTATCGGGAATCTCAGTAGCCAACTGGTACTTTGTTGCCTTTTTGTTGCCATTTTCTGCTTCTCTGTATCCTGTCTCTTCGACGATGTCATCAAAGAAGACCGGCTTCAAGCCCTGCAGGGAGTGCGGTAAAATGATGTCTAATACCGACCCGCACAATGACTGCATCTGGTGCTTAAGTTCTGACCATGATGTGGATGGTTGTTCTTCATGTCGGAAGATTAACCCGAAGGCCCTGAGGGAAAGAGAGACCAAGCTCCTGGTGGCAAAGCTGAAGGCTCGGAAAGAGAAATCGTCGAGGTCTCGTGCTCGAAGGGTGAGGTCGAGGTCGAGGACGAAGTCGAGGTCTGGATCTCGAGAGGGGTCGTCTTCGAGGTCAGCTTCGGACCATGCTTCGAAGTCGAAGAAGAAGCATAAGAAGAGGAGACATGAGTCCCGACGTCGTTCCGGTAAGGAGTCGGGCTCGAGGTCGAGGTCACCGAAGAAGGTACGTTCGAAGGTGGTTACTCTGGATGTCTCTGAACCTGAAGGTGGGGCCTCACCTTCGGAGTCGCGTGTGCAGTCTCCGACTCCGGCTCCGAATCCGTCTCCAGCACCGTCCCCGGCCCGAGAAGAGGAAGAGGTTCAGGAGGATGTGGATTCCGCACCTGTCGAAGAGCCGAATCCGAACCCTCCTCAAGATCAGCCTGAGGGTTTTCAGCCGCCCTTTCCAACCCCAGGCCAGGACCCATCAGTGTTTCTGAACGCTATGTATGGCGTCTTCTCAAGGGCGTGGTACCCCTCTGGTGCACCTTTGGGTCCCATGGGTCCTCTGGCTTTCAGTTTAGGAGTTCCTCACTCCTATCCTCCTGCTCCGTTTATGCCTTATATGCCGGCTCCGACGCCGCCTTGGCAGTTTCTGGCTCTGCCGAGGCCGTCGACGCCGGTTCCGGCGTCGCCCGCTCCAGGTCGTCCTCGAGGGCATCCCACTGAGCCATCGGATTCAATACCGGCGTCGATCCCGAATCCGTCGGAGCCGCTGGTGGATCCGGCTGCGAGGCGTGTGAAGGAGAGGTCCAGAAGGGAGGCTCAACGCCTTTTGGAAGAGCGAAGGTACTTGGATTCACATTCTGATATGGAGGAAGGTGAATTGGAGGAGAACTGTTTTGAGGAGTTGGCTGACGCAGGAAGCCTGGATTTCTCTCCAGAGTGGGAGTTGCCCTCAGGCTCTGGTACACCTTCTAAAGATGTCCAACCTTACCATTTGGTTATGAGGAAGGCTGCTGATCTTCTTCAATTAACTTTGCCAACTTTGGAATTTAAATCCAATATTCTCACTGAGGTTTTACATTCCCCAAATTCTGTGGTAGAGCCTTTGCTTCCATTTAATGATGCCTTGACGGAGCCCATTTTGGAGGTGTGGAAGAAACCACTGTAAGCTCCTGCGGTTTCTAAGAGTGTGGCGAGAAGGTACAGGGTTGCACCTGAAGACCCTGCTTTTTTGACTTCTCATCCTTCACCAGAGAGCCTGGTCATTCAAGCAGCCTGTTCTAAAAAGAATGTAAGTGCCTTTCCTCAGGTTCCATGTGAAAAGGAGGCAAAAAAACAGGATCAGGTTGCTAAAAAGACCTTCTCCTCTGCAAGTATGGCGTTGAAGTCGAAAAATGCCACTTGTCTGATGGGGAGATATGTGCATGCCCTTAAGGATTCTTTGCGTGTTCTGACTCCTAAGGTTCCTGTTCCCAACAGGAAGGATTTTGAGGAGGTGATCTCGGATGCACAGGCAGCAGCTCGCCAAGTTATACAAAGTGGTCTGGACACTGTGGACTCTGTGGAGCGTATCATGGGCACTGCTGTCGCCACTAGAAGGTCAGCTTGGCTGAAATCCTCGGACTTTTCAGCGGATGTTCAAGCGACTTTACTGGATCTCATGTTAGATGGATCTGGTCTCTTTGGGAAGAAAGCTGATACCGCCCTGGATAGATTTAAGGACAGCAGGGCGACTGCTAAGTCTTTTGGTCTCCAGTTCAGGGGCTCTTCGACCAATAGGAGATTCAGAGGTTTTGGTCGCTCTTCCTTTCGGAATTTCCGACAAGGTCAGCAGCAGCAGCAACAACAGCAGCAGCAGCAAAATTCCATGTACAGGTCGTACAGGGGAAAGCAAAGAGCGCGTCCTCGTGGACGTCAGGCCTCTTCCTCCTCCACTTCTTCCAACCCCCCTGCCTCAGAAAAGCAGCCCTAGATCCGCGATTCAGGATCATGTGGGTCCGGTGGGGGATCGGCTTACCCATTTTCTACAGGATTGGGAATCGGTTACATCAGATCTTTGGGTTCTCAATCTTGTAGAAAATGGGTATGCCCTTCCCTTTCGGGAATTTCCTCCGAATTACCCACCTTGCCAAGGCTTTTGCACCGAGGAACATCTGTCACTTCTGCAGGAGGAAGTGTTGACTCTGTTACGAAAGGGTGCGATAGAGGTGGTCCCAGAGCAGGAAAGTGGTCAGGGATGCTACTCCCGTTATTTCCTGATCCCCAAGAAGGATGGCAGACTTCGTCCAATCCTAGATCTCAGGATCTTGAATCTCTATCTGAAACAGGAGAAATTCAAGATGCTCACCCTTGCTCAGGTTCTTCAAGCGCTGCTAGAAGAAGACTGGATGGTGTTGCTCGACTTGCAGGATGCGTATTTCCACATCCCAATCCTGAAGTCGCACAGGAAGTATCTCCGTTTTACGGTGGGTTCTCAACACTACCAGTTTGCGGTCCTTCCGTTTGGACTTACTACTGCGCCTCGAGTCTTCACCAAGGTGATGGCGGTGGTGGCAGCACATCTCAGAAGGTCGGGGATCCCGGTATTCCCATATTTGGATGACTGGCTGATCAAAGCAGAGTCGTCAGAGAAAGTGCTCCATCATCTGCAAGAGACAACCCAGTTGTTGTACAGGTTGGGTTTTTCAATAAATGTACCCAAGTCTCACCTGGTGCCCTCCCAGCCCAACCTGTTTATAGGTGCTGTGCTGGATACAACTGTATGTCGCGCATTCCCTCCTCCTCAAAGGATTCGCAACATACAGGAAATGATTCCTTTATTTTACAATGGAGCGGTCGTTCCAGTCCTGAAGGTCCTTCGTCTGCTCGGTCCGATGGCTTCATGCATTCTGTTGGTCAACCATGCACGCTGGCACATGAGGGCGCTCCAGTGGTGCCTCCGCAGGCAGTGGTATCAACACAACGGAGATCTCAGGGAGTCTGTGAGGATCTCCAGAGAAGCTGCGGCGGATCTGTCTTGGTGGGGCGTGGAAGGCAATCTGTCTCAAGGAAAGCCTTTTCAGCTGCCTCCATCGGTGGCCACAGTAATAACGGATGCATCCACTCTAGGGTGGGGAGCTCATCTGGGGGATCTGGAGGTCAAGGGTCTTTGGTTCCAGAGGAAAGGTTGCTTCACATCAACCTTCTAGAGTTGCGGGCGATACGTTTGGCACTCAAGGCCTTCCTCCCTTCCCTTCGCGGTCGTTCGGTCCAGGTCCTAACGGATAACATGACCGCGATGTGGTACATCAACAAGCAGGGAGGAGTGGGGTCGCAGTGTCTCTGCAGAGAGGCTCTGCGTCTCTGGTCCTGGGTTCAGGACCATCAGATTTGTCTGATGGCGAATCATCTGGCCGGAGTTCTGAACGTGCGTGCAGACAATCTCAGTCGGCAGTTCTCGGCCGACCACGAGTGGAGGCTTCACCCAGAGGTGGTTCGTCACGTCTTTCGGACGTGGGGGACTCCTCAGGTGGACCTGTTCGCCACTCGCGAGAATGCTCACTGCCTGTCATTCTGCAGTCTCCAGTATCCGTGTCAAGGAGCCTTGGGGGACGCGTTTCAGTTGAGTTGGGGAAGACAACTCCTTTACGCGTTTCCTCCCATACCTTTGATTCCTCTGGTTCTGAAGAAGATTCGCCAAGACCGGGCCCAAGTTATATTGGTCGCCCCGGACTGGCCAAGAAGGGTGTGGTATACAGATCTTCTCCACCTCTCCTCTCACCCGCCGCTCCGTCTCCCTCTCAGGGCAGACCTCCTCTCTCAGATAGAGGGGCAGGTTCTACACCCCCATCTCCAGACATTGCACCTTCATGCCTGGAGATTGAACGGGGCAACCTGAATTCCTTTTCTCTCCCGCCTGACGTGGTGGATGTCATCTTGTCAGCCAGGCGTGACTCCACTAAGTCCATCTATTCTTATAGATGGTCGAAATTTGTCACTTGGTGTGGAGGGAATTCTATTGACCCTTTGAGAGCCCATTTGTCTGATGTTCTCCAGTTTGCCCTTTCTTTGGCGCAGCAAGGGCTTGCTGTTGCCACAGTTAAGGGTTATCTTTCCGCGCTGTCGGCATTTCTCTGTTTGCCTGACCAGCCATCTCTTTTTAAGTCTCCTGTAGTTTTAAGGTTTTTGAAGGGCCTCACAAATAAGTTCCCTCCTACTCCTTTTATTGTGCCTCAGTGGGACTTAAATCTTGTCTTGTCCTTTCTGATGGGTGCTCCCTTTGAGCCTCTTCACAAATGTCCTATGAGGCTTTTGACTCTTAAGACAGTCTTCCTTGTTGCAATAACCTCTGCAAGGAGGGTAAGTGAGCTTCAGGCTCTTAGTTCCAAACCCCCTTTCTTGACCATTCATGCTGATCGAATGGTTCTTAGGACCAGGGCTGCTTTTCTTCCTAAGGTGGTTACTCCTTTCCACCTTGGCCAATCCATTACCCTCCCTACCTTTTATCCTCCCCCACACCCTTCCAAGGAGGAGGAGAGGTTACACCATCTGGACCCTAAGAGGGCGGTGTCTTTTTTCCTGGACAGAACTAAAGACTGTCGTTTGGATGACCAACTCTTCGTTGGGTTTGCTGGCTGCAAAAGAGGAAGAGCGGTCCATAAAATAACCTTATCAAGATGGATCGTACTGTGTATAAAGATCTGCTACTCTTTGGCCGGTAAGGAACCACCAGAGGGCATAAGGGCTCATTCTACAAGAGCTAAGTCGTCAACCTCAGCTTTGGCTAGAGGTGTTCCTGTAAAGGACATTTGTAGGGCGGCAACTTGGTCTTCCCTCCACACGTTCGCGAAGCATTACTGCTTGGATTCCGAGGTGAGGAGGGACGGCCACTTTGCGCGCTCTGTCCTTCAGGATTTCCTGATTAGGAAGAGTGGACACCCTCCTCCGGGAGTGGGGACTGCTGTGGGACTCTATTCACAAGGTGAGGATTCCACACGGCAGATGTATCTATCATAAGAACAAGTTACTTACCTTCGGTAACGCTTTTTCTGGTAGATACAATATCTGCCTGTGGATTCCTCACTGACCCACCCGCCTCCCCGTTGTCCATTCTTCTATGCCAGAGTTACTGTAATGTAATGTATATATATTTTGTTGTCAAGGAAATGTTTCAATTGCTTTCCTACATTTGCTTTACACTATGTGTTTTATCTTGACTATTGTGTACTGTGTATACTACGTATATATCTACTGTCATTGGTCCGTCCGTGTGCCTCGATGGCACGGAAAAAAGGGCGGAACTGATGTCATCACGCCGGCGTGGGCCTATTATAGGCGTCGGTGACGTCAGCGGAGTCGCCTGCGATGCCGTGTCTCTATGACGTCCAAGTCCACGTCGGCGCGAGGCTACGAAAAGAATTTCCGAATGTTGCTGGCGCAAGGGGATATTCACAAGGTGAGGAATCCACAGGCAGATATTGTATCTACCAGAAAAAGCGTTACCCAAGTTATATTGGTCGCCCCGGACTGGCCAAGAAGGGTGTGGTATACAGATCTTCTCCACCTCTCCTCTCACCCGCCGCTCCGTCTCCCTCTCAGGGCAGACCTCCTCTCTCAGATGGAAGGGCAGGTTCTACACCCCCACCTCCAGACATTGCACCTTCATGCCTGGAGATTGAACGGGGCAACCTGAATTCCTTTTCTCTCCCGCCTGACGTGGTGGATGTCATCTTGTCAGCCAGGCGTGACTCCACTAAGTCCATCTATTCTTATAGATGGTCGAAATTTGTCACTTGGTGTGGAGGGAATTCTATTGACCCTTTGAGAGCCCATTTGTCTGATGTTCTCCAGTTTGCCCTTTCTTTGGCGCAGCAAGGGCTTGCTGTTGCCACAGTTAAGGGTTATCTTTCCGCTCTGTCGGCATTTCTCTGTTTGCCTGACCAGCCATCTCTTTTTAAGTCTCCTGTAGTTTTAAGGTTTTTGAAGGGCCTCACAAATAAGTTCCCTCCTACTCCTTTTATTGTGCCTCAGTGGGACTTAAATCTTGTCTTGTCCTTTCTGATGGGTGCTCCCTTTGCGCCTCTTCACAAATGTCCTATGAAGCTTTTGACTCTTAAGACACTCTTCCGCGTTGCAATAACCTCTGCAAGGAGGGTAAGTGAGCTTCAGGCTCTTGGTTCCAAACCCCCTTTCTTGACCATTCATGCTGATCGAATGGTTCTTAGGACCAGGGCTGCTTTTCTTCCTAAGGTGGTTACTCCTTTCCACCTTGGTCAATCCATTACCCTCCCTACCTTTTATCCTCCCCCACACCCTTACAATATCTGCCTGTGGATTCCTCACTGACCCACCCGCCTCCCTGTTGTCCATTCTTCTATGCCAGAGTTATATAGGCGTCGGTGACGTCAGCGGAGTCGCGTGCGATGCGGTATCTCTATGACGTCCAAGTCCACGTCGGCGCGAGGCTACGAAAAGAATTTCCGAATGTTGCTGGCGCAAGGGGATATTCACAAGGTGAGGAATCCACAGGCAGATATTGTATCTACCAGAAAAAGCGTTACCGAAGGTAAGTAACTTGTTCTTCTCTGTTTAGCAGCACACATCTCCAAGTTGTTCCACTCCCAGTTCCTCACAGTTCACTCCTTATAGGCAAGAGTACCTCTAGCACTCTTCCTCAGCAGTCAGCCAGCTGCATTCTTCAAGGCAGACTCCAGCATCTCTTTTCCTGACAGATCACAGAGCACCAATTTCCATATTTCCACACATGACAAAGGGTAGCTGGTTTTCAGTAGCCCCAACCTTTAACTAAAAAAATTTTTTTGGGGTGCAGAAAAGATGTGCATACCCATGCGGCCTGGGTTTCAAGAAAGTGGTCCAATCAGGCGTAAGACTTATGAGCTATCGAGTAATGTGTATAGTCTCTATCACTGGGGTGGTGGCTCCGCCACACGTCCCTGATCCCACAGTCCTCCTACCACTCCCTACCACTCCCTGACATAGATCCTGCCCCCCAGTCCTCGGGTCCATCCTTGCATCCATGACCAAATTTAAATTGCCACCCACCACAACCAAGGAGTCGGGTGTGTGGAGAACCTCGGCCAGGGCCTCAGTCAGGAACTTCTCCTGATGTTCGTTTGGGGAATAGATTGAGGCTATTGTGAGGTTGTAGGTGCTGATTTGTATCCTCATCGCAAAGAGGTGCCCCTTAATCTCTGCCACTGAGCCCTCCATGGAACCTCTAAAGCGTTTGAAAAACAGGATGGACACCCCACCCTTCTTACTCTTCCCTGAATACCAGAACTGCAAGGATAACCCCCTGGATTGCATACGGTGTCTATCTTTGTGAAGCAGGTGGGTTTCTTGAAGTAAAAATATATCCTCCTCCGAATGCTCGAGTAAGGAGAGCACTGCCCTCCGCTTGGTAGGATTGATAAGGCCTCCGACTTTATAGCTGACTACCTTAACTTCCATCAGGTTGTAAAGAACCATGGGGATATATGTCTTATGCTATGGAGCAGAGAAAGGGGGACAGACCATGGAAGGGACCACACAGACAGATGTGACTGGATGGACCCTCCCAAAAGGGCCACAAGTAAAAAGCTCACCGGAGAGAGGACCCCCCATCCAATAAAAATATAAACAAACCAGAAAACAATAAACCACCAGCAAAGGCAAACACACAAAGTCCATCTCAACTTTGCTGCCACTTGATGATCGGCAGGCTTTGGCAAACAGTTTTTCCTTGTGCTGGCAGGTCACATCCTATATTCAGGGTTGCTTTATTTACTGCAGAATATATTAGGTTACTTGATAGGCATCTTGAGTAACACATCACTTTCTTTGCTCACTGATTAACCAGTTCTATTTTGATGGGGCAGTGGCTAGAGAGGCTACCATGTAAGCAGCACCCACCTCTGATAATTCATGAGAATGCTCTAGAGTGAGCATAGCCAGTAGTGTCATTTTCACTTGGTGTAGAATTCTCTCCTTAGTTTTTGCGATTAGCAGACCTGGATTATTTCAGCTCGAATTTCTTCATCTGTGTGGTCTAGCTCAGGTGTGCTGGCAGGATTGCACAGGCGAGCATAGAATGAGATTATAGTTTTGTCCAGACCTTGTTTAGTTTGACAATGAACCTCTCGCAGTCAGATTTTGACTGTATGCTGTGCTGCTCATTTATGGCTGCTATTGTGGCATTATAATTATTACCCCAGCGTTTGTTTGGAAGAGTGAAGAACATTTGTGCATTTCACCCCCACCAGGTGAAGTGGAATAGGCCTTTTGGTGGTAGAATAGACCTATTGGATAGATCTTTCTCTTTATTAGCTGACAGGTAATTTTTAAAATGAGCTATCGAGATGTTCCAGCAAGAGAGTATGTCAAAAGGCTGGATCATTTTATCTGCACTGTTCAACATGATTTCAATTCTGGAGTGCCAATTGTTATGTTATGTTATATATTATCTTTTATAGCGCACGGCTACTCAAAAAGAGTGTCCCGGCGCTTTATTGAAAACCTGTATCAAGGTAACACAACACAGCCAGAAAAAAACACAAATCACAGAATACAAAACTGAATAAAATAGCCTAAAGGGCGAAAAGCCAAGTTTTGAGGCCCTTCCTAAAAGAAAACAAATTAGTGACACCGCGAAGAGCCAGAGGCAAAGTGTTCCAAAGCTGTGGTGCTAGCAACCCAAAGGAGCGGCCTCCAATACGAGCCCTTTTTACTTGCGGGACCACCGCAAGAAGAAGAGATTCAGATCTTAGGGATCGGCCCGGGTGGTAAAAAGCGAGTCTCCTTTGGAGATACTGTGCTCCCACAGCATGAAGAGCCTTATGGGCCAAGGTCAAGGCCTTAAAAGCTATCCGCTTCCGGATAGGCAGCCAATGGAGCAACTGCAAAAGACTAACAGCACTGACTCGCCTGTTTAGGCCATAGATCGCCCTCGCAGCCGAGTTCTGGACGACTTGCAGCCGCTGCAAAAGATATTCCAGCAGGCCCAGATAGAGGACGTTGGCATAGTCCAATCTTGAACCGATCAGGGCCTGCACTGTCGTCTTCCTGTGCTCCTCTGAGAGTAGAGGCAGAAACGTCCGGAGCATCTTGAGGAGACCGAAGCATGTTCCCGTCAGACCAAGGATCTGAGATCTTAACGTCAGACCCTTATCTATCTTGACCCCCAAGTTCTTAGCCAGCTGGGAAAAGCAAGATGGAGGGAACATGTTTTCAGGCCACCATGCCTGCCAATCCGGGTCAGAAGGACAGCCGAAGAAGAGTAACTCAGATTTATCTGAGTTGCACTTGAGGCTGTTCAGCTGGAACCATTTAAAAACAGCCCCAAGGCACTCACGGATACTCTCTCTATCAAAATCTTCTCCTTTCCTACACGAAAAGAGGAGCTGGGTATCATCGGCATAGGATACGATCTGGGCCCCAAAGGAGTCAGCCAAGGCCGCCAGAGGGGTCATAAAGATGTTAAAAAGGGTCGGGCTCAGCACAGAACCCTGCGGAACTCCGACTCCCAATGGCGGCATCACGGCCGAGCTGGATGAGGCCCAGACCGTTTGCCGGCGGCCAGACAGAAATGATCTAAACCAGTTGTACACCGTCCCCCTCAGACCGATGTCATGAAGTCTGGCGAGGAGACCCTCATGGGGGACGGTGTCAAAGGCCGCCGACAAATCCAACATGACAAGCATGACTTTACCTCCTGAGTCCAGTGCCTCTTTAATGGCTTCCGCCACCTCCAACAGCGCCGTCTCGGTGCTTAGGTTGGGGCGGAAGCCAGATTGAGTAGAATGCAGTACATTATGAGACTCCAAAAAATTGGAGAGCACCATATGCACATGCTTCTCCAAAATCTTCGTGAGCGCAGGGAGAAGAGAGATAGGCCTATAATTGGCCAGGACTTCCGAGTCTAGACTAGGCTTCTTAAGCAAAGGGATGACCATTGCCTGCTTCCAGGCCTACGGAACCACCCCCAGCCTCAAAGAGAGGTTCGGGAGCGGGTTCGCCAGCGGATTTATGACTTCCGCCATTTTTGCCAGAAATTTGGCAGGGCATTGGTCAAGAGGTGACCCAGATTTAAGATTGCCCATAAATGCCAGTGAGGCAGGAACTGAAATAGGTGGAAAGGCTGCCAAGACTGGACCCATAGGGGCCTGAAAAACTGATCCATCTTCAGGACTGGCTGAGACAACCGCCGCCAACCGAGGAAAGGAATCTTGGATCAGCTTTATCTTGTTGGTAAAAAAACTTGCAAGATCGGAAGCCCAGGACTCAGAAGGAGCAACCTGCGTAGCATTAGATCGAGGAGCCGTAAATTCCCTGATGATTGTGAAGATCTCTTTACAGGAATTAGAAGCGGCCTCAATCCTCCTAGCAAAATAGCCTTTTTTTTCCCCGGAGGATATCCCGATGATAGGTTTTGACCGCGGTCCTATAGGCAGACCTTGCCTCAGGGTCGTACTGTGTGCGCCAGGCTCTTTCAGCTACCTTGCACTGCCGTCGAGAAACCGACAGCGCAGCAGTGAACCAAGGAGCCGAGACCCGCTTAGATGTTACTCGAGGAGCCATCACTGGGGCTAGATCGTTTAGCCTGTCCAATAGCCATGCTTGCAGGGAGTCTACATCCCTCTCTAGATCTCCCGAGAGGGGACAAGGATGGTCTAAAGCAGCCTGCGCTAGCATGTCTGGCGTCACCCAAGGATACGCCCTGAGAGCACGTCCCTGCTGTTTAGGAGCGGAGCTAGATGGTTTCAAAGTGCCTCGGATCTGAAATTTGACCAATCTCTGGTCTGACCAGAGCACTGGTAAAAGAGCCGTCGCCTCCAAGAGAGACGTGGAGAATTGTTGGCTGAAGTATGTGAGAAGACAATAGAAATGCTCCCTCTTTGGTCTTGGGTGTCATGACTAAGACTCGTCCCTCGAGAATGTCTCTCAGTGCTTGTTTTACTAGCTTTGAGCAAGTCACGTCAGTCGTAAAAGAAGCAAAAACTCAAACAGTAGCAAGAAACACAGCCAAAAACAACTATTAGATTCTTCATGTTTGCACCTGTTTCCAGTGTTACTTCCGGTTCTATGATCGGAGAACAATTGGCCCAGCTGCAGTCTCACCTAGGGAAAACAGATGTTCATCACATATCAGATAGTGAGATGAATAGAGGAGAAAAGCCAAGTGTAGCTGAGAATCACCGTGGCATCCAGTACCTCCTCTCCCCTTATAGGGAAAATAAGACATGACTGCAGGTTGTGCCTTGGCACTTCTGATATGTTAGTCGCATCCCCTTTGCTTTGATTGCTGCTGTTATCATTCACCAATGGCATTTACCATCTTCACAGGAAAGCCCGGTCCAACCATGTAATCTGAGTGGGACTCCCAATCCAAGTACAAAAAATTAGCAAATGGTGGTGTTCTGCGCCTAGAATGGGCGAGCACCCACAAGGTCAATTTGGTATCCTTGTCAACAGCTTTGGGTTCTAATACTTTGCCATGGTCATGGGTTTCATAGGTTGACAGCATATCACAGCACAAGATCACACAGGTTCTTAGTCTCAGCTTGCACATGGAGAATTCGACACATGCAATGACGGAGAGCATTCACTCAAAGGTTGAGCATATTCAAACCCTCGGACTATCCTCACAAAGAATCAGTAATGAGACTAACATGCTTGCAAAAAATAGAGACAACCGTCCAGACAGGACAAAATCTTTGTCAAAGGAGGAAACTCTGGCGTTAATCCGAACATATGAACCACTGAACCACACGGACGAGGAAAGAATTGAAACAGTACCACTTGACAACAACAGAACATCGAGAAAGAAGGATAGAGCATCTAACCCTCACAATTTACAACACATACAGCTAACAACAACTGAATCCGAAAATATGAACCTTAGTAACAAAGAAAATCCTCTGACATGTCTTCTACTCAATTGTCGGTCGGCAACCAAACATGCATCGGACTTAGCGGACCTCATCATTAACAAGGACATTGCTCTAGCAGTCCTCACAGAAACATGGCTTACGGAATCTTCATCCCCAACCTTGGACCTCTTAGTACCACCTCAATATAACATCTTGAGACTGGATAGACCTAAAAAGGTAGGGGGAGGTATAGCTTGCATTTATCGATCTGATATTGAGGTCAAACAAATTCAAGCAGACCCTCTAGAAGCAAGCGAATACCTGGGTCTTAAGATAAAACATACTAACAATCAAAGATGCAACATGCATACGTTTTACCACCCACCAGGGGACAATGCAAAGTTCTCAGAGGAGTTAATGGAGATCATAACGGCCAACTTTAACAGCGAAACCAAAAACATATTCCTAGGCGATTTCAACTTACACTGGGAGGACGACAATGATAAACTGGTCAACACGCTTAAAGATTTCCTCGTCGAACTAAACCTCACCCAAATGTGCACACAACCCACACACTCGAAAGGAGCGACATTAGACTGGATTATCTCGAGAAACAAAGATACAACTATCCTCTCCATAACCCCATGCGACTGGTCTGACCATCATGCTATAATATTCGGGATACCCATAATGGAAAAAGGCAGGACCAGACAACCCTTCCAGTCCAAAAAATGGATGCGGGACACAAAAGCAAGCAAATATGGAGCTATTGGTTGAAAGCTGTGAAAGAGACCTAAAGCCTCCGAACAACATGAAAAATGTCAATGAGCTGACCGATCATTACATAACTGCGGTGGAAAATATCGTCAATCACACCATGCCATTAAAACTGAAAAGAGTCACGGAGAAGACAAAAAATCCATGGTTTAATGAGTCACTAAATGAAGAAAGGCGCAAGCTGAGGATGGCCGAAAGAAAATGGAGACAACACCCTTCATCCCCCGAGCTGAAAGCCCTCAGAATAATCAGAAGCCAATATAACAAAAAGATCATCAACTCAAAAAAGGAGTTCATAAGATCTGAACTAGACAATGCCAAAAACAGACCACGAAAACTCTTTGAAATACTAAAGCAACAATCGAACAAATTAGCCAAAACCGGTCAAGAGAACACAAAAACATCCCTAAACTGCGATGACTTTTCTACATTTTTCACAGAGAAGGCTAAATCGCTAGAAGCAGAGCTCAAAAACGCCGTGGCGAACCTTCCCATCGAACGACTGCAGTTGAGCGATACCGTCTCTTCAACGGAGTGTACTAATGCAAAAAACAAGGCAAGCTGGGATACATTTGAACTGTACGACCAGCACATGATCGCCAAGACGCTCTCAGAAATCAAACCAAACAATCACTATCAAGACCCACTTCCGGCAAAGTGCTTAAGAGAAATCAACCACGTTTTAGTTCCAATATGGACCGAAATAATAAATGCCTCTCTATCACAAGGGATCCTCCCTGACTGCCTAAAAACAGGTCAAGTCGCACCCATAATCAAAAAACCCTCAGCGGACACCTCAGATCCAAACAACTTTCGCCCAGTGACCAATATCCCTGTACTAGACAAGTTAATTGAGAAATGCGTCCAGAACCAACTCAGCCAACACATCACCAAGTTCTCCTTGCTTGACGAATGCCAGTCAGGATTCAGAACAGGACATAGCACGGAAACAGCGATTCTCCATATTGTCGATGATGCGATACAGGCACTTGACCAAAATCAAGCATGCCTACTGATTCTCCTTGACCTGTCGTCGGCGTTTGACACGGTAAACCATGAAGCACTACTGACCAGGCTGCAGGACAGGATGGGAGTGTCGGGAATTGTACTGGACTGGTTCAACTCCTTCTTACAAAACAGAACACAGCGATTCCGGGTCAACGAATCTATCTCATCTCCATGCCCTATCTCAATAGGAGTCCCTCAAGGATCGACGTTATCCCCAGATCTGTTTAACCTATACGTCGAACCACTTACAGAAATTCTCCAAAAATCACAGATATCATATCACATGTATGCGGATGACACGCAGATATACATAAAGATCGCATCCCTAAAAGACATTGAACTAATGAACGAGACATTAAAAAGGGCACTACAATGGCTAACTAATAATCATCTGAAACTAAATGCTCACAAAACAGAGTTCCTACTAATCTCACCACCAAGGAGCCAGGCGGAAATAAAGGAATGGACGAAACTCGTGACTGCGCTCAACAGCACCCCAACCCTAGTCAATTCAGCTAAATCGCTTGGAATCACTCTAGACGAGAATCTGGACATGAAAGCCCACATTAACTCAATGGCTAAAAATGCCCGCTTCCACCTGAACTACTTAAGAAAACTGAAACCATTCATCTCAGAGCCAGATCTCAAACTGGCAATCCAATCCTTGGTTATCTCTAGGATCGAATATGGCTGCACCACCTTAGCTGGCCTACCAAAAACATCCACAGCCCCACTAAAAGCCTGCCTCAACGCCGCGGCAAGACTTATCACCGGATCTAGGAAATATGATCATATATCCCCTCACTTGAAAGCTTTAAACTGGCTACCTTACGAAGCCAGAATCCAAATGAAGATAGCTTGTATCACACATAAAGCGCTCCACCACAACACCCCTGGATACCTAGCCAAGAAAATTCAGCTGTCTGGAGGTAACCGACCAGCTAGAAGCGCTGAGGAGTTGCTACTACGACCAGCCATTTTCAGAAAGAAAAAAACCTATGACAGAGCATTCTCAGGAGCTGCCCCCAGAATCTGGAACTCACTCCCTCCAACCATTCGGAAGATCAAAAATGTGGCAACATTCAAGCGGGAAGTGAAGAGCCTTCTGATGAACAAATACAATAAATAGAGAAGAACATTGATCACTGCCCTGATCTATTGCTGCTTTACTTCAGAACATTTATGACATTAGGAAGGCGAAGAATAATCAATATCATAAAGATTTGCTAATTCTAGGTTATGAAACGGTCCAAAACTTACCTCCAAACGGTATCTTTAAATGACCTTATAACCGCATCCCTCAGGGACTTATAACTATCTACCTCACCTATGTGTATATACTTTGCTTTTGATACAATTGGAGCTGCAACTCACTTTTAACAACACTGGCACATGTGTCAAGAATGATTGCACTTCATCTACCTCATATCTGTGATTCTTTTTATTGTCAATATATATGTTATGCTTTTCACCTACTCTATGTTAAGCGCTCTGATACCCACGGGTCTTGTTCGCGCTATACAAAACTCTATAATAAATAAATAAATGCCCATAAATTTGTTTTAAACATATGTTGTTGCACAGAGACCATTTTGAGTAACCCTGGGCGTAGAAGGCGTAGTGGGGCTACGCGAAGTGCATAGGTGGACGTAGTTTCTTGCCCACTACGCGCCACCCGCCTCCCTCCCGCCCTCCCTAAATACTACCGCCTCCCTAAATATTAAATAACCTTCTTAAAAAGAATTAAAACCACTTACCTTGTCAGCTGCGTCTCCGGGGCTCCCTCTCGTAAGCGGGCCGCCATCTTGGATACTAATGCGCATGCGCGGCCGCCTGCGCATGCGCATTTCTCATGAGAAATGCGCATGCGCGGGCGGCCGCGCATGCGCATAAGTGTCCGAGACGGCGGCGCGAATACGAGAGGGAGCCCCAGGGACGCAGCCGACAAGGTAAGTGGTTTTAATTCTTTTTAAAAGTGTTATTTAAGTATTCAGGGAGGGCGGGAGGGAGGCGGGTGGCGGGCAACTTCGCTACTCCCACGGAGTGGGTGTAGTGTTGCCTGCTACGCCAACTTTGGAAATGGCGAAGTAGGCAACACTACGTCCACTCCGTGGGCGTAGCGAAGTACTACAACCAGGGTAAATTTTGAGTGGGCTCTTAATGTGCCAGTATCCTTGTAAGTAAGACCCCTCTCAACTGTAGACCTATGTACATAATAGTTGTCCAACAATTGGCAGACCTCTACAGACCTACGACAAACAGAAGAAGGTGGTACGAGCTCTCTTTTCTTTGGGAGGTATGCAGAGGGATGCCCAGAGGGAAGTTGAGAAGGCAGACAAGATGTCAGGTAGTGGTTTAATACATCTGATGGACCCCACATTTTGTTTAATAAATTGGAACTGAAAGTGGTCAGATGAGCTGATCCTCTCCCTTCCCTTGTAAGAATGCATTATTACTGCTAACCGCCACTGACAAGCTCTTACAATACTATGTATGTGCACTTGCACGACCTTAAAAGAGACGTTTCTGATGCTCCATCACCTCAGGAGACTAGTATAAGAAGTGGATTATTATTTGAGGAGGGCAGCTGCCCATTTCAAGGAATAATGACAGTAACTGGCTAGGGTAAACCATAAAGTCCCTAAATAAACCTGAACTCAACCCCCTGGTAGTTGTGGCACAGAGCAGGCAGGCATACCTTAGGGTAATGTGTAAAGTACTTATGCAGTGCCAAAACAGGAGAACCAGAAGAGGTCATGAAACCTCGCTGTGACCACAGACATCCTAAGTCATACACACTATGAACCCATAGTACCTGTCAGAGTAAATGGTGACTCGTAAACCTTCTGAATTACAGCAAGCTCTTGTCAGGGCAATCAGTTTGGCTACTTGTGGAGAACTTACATGGCACAGGTAGGACGCTTCCAAGACTCCACTCAGAGTACATACACCATAGCGGCTCTTAAGATACCATGTCGGTCTCTTAGGCAGGACCCATCAACAAAAAGAGTGCGGTCAGATTCGGGAAGAGGTACATCTAGTTTGTCAGGTCTCGGTTTTGTGCAAAAACTTGGTAATGCTAACACAGTTGTGGTAAAATTTGCCCTCATCATCTCCCTGTGGATTCGGTAAAAGATAAGATGGTTTTAGTGTGTTACATCTCTTGATGGAAACATTTTCTGCTGCCAAAATGATTCTTTCATAGTGAGTTAAGAGGCAATTTGTCAAATGCTATGTGTGGTAATGGGTCATGATGTTCTCAATCGGGGTTCACCGCTACAACCACTTTGAGACAACTGTTGTGGAAAATGTGAAATATGAAAACATAGCGAAACAACAAACACCAGCAGAAAGCATTGCACAGTCATACATAGTGAGAGAACAGTGTGGGCCAAAATGTCGTACAGACAAGAGAGAGGCGAAGAGTTTGGGAAACAGCCATAACAATGCATGCCTTACATCGCATTCCTTTACAATGCGGTTGTTACAACAACCGTGTTGTTACAACGTGAACCATTACATCGCAAGTTGTTTCAACGACTTGCTGTAGGGGGCGCACTGGTGTTGTATTTAGAACCCAACACCTTCCCTGCTGTTGCACAAACTGAAGTAGGAATAGTAAATTATGATTAACTTGGGCTTAAGTGAAGAATGGTTGTCACAGTCACCCCCCCAAGAGAAACTATTAAGAAAATCTATTGGGAGTGGATCCGAGCCAGGCACCTTGCAAGCTCAAAATGGGGTATTTTAACTGATCAGCTTCTGGACCATAAACCAGTGAGGAAGTTAGAACCTTTCCTTGATTTTATTAGATCACAGAGAGGCAGAACTTTGTTCTTAAAATTAAGGTACGGGATTCTCCCCCTGAATGTTTTTACCAGACGCTGGAGAGATTCTTCGTACCACCATGCCACCTGCCCGGGGTGTGCAAATCCCACGTAGTCCCTAGCCCACTTCTTATTTGCCTGCAGGGCCTATAGTGGGCCCAGGAGAAGATGGCTAAAACCAGTCTGTAGAACTCTGGGAACAAGGCACTGCTCATCGGCTCTCCGCATCCTGACAACGGACACTACATCTATGATGGTTATCTGTGGCATAGCGAAATATCAGGGGAAAGCATGGCAGATACGCACAAAGCTTGCACAACCTAGAGTGGGGGTAGGGAATTGAGCCTCACAATTTTTATCATTTTCGCAACTGTTACTTAAAATTGTTAGAGCAAAACAGATTGGATCTGATTTTTAATGCGATTGTGTATTCTAATTTTTATTCTGTGCCTTGTTTTTTGTATTTTGAATTCTGTTTTTTAACAAAAATTTTACCTTACAAAATGATGAAATGTTCTTACTTTTATGATACTTTGCTATCGAATAAAGTATTACAACAATAAATTATACAATTCCTAAGTCCAGCCCGCCCCCACAGCAAGTCGTTGAAATGACTAGTAATGTAATAGTTGGTGTTGTAACAACGCGGTTGTTGTAACGACCGCGTTGTAAAGGCATGCGATGTAACGCATGTGAAGTAAAAGAATATATTCGAAGAGTTCACTTGAGGACATAATATAATAAATAACTTGAAAGCGATGCAGTTAAAAGGCAACTCGTGTTTAAAAAGCTTAAAGAACTGTATGGCTTTAGCACATTGGTTTATTGGCACTTATTTTGTGTTTCCAAATAGATTGAAGCTTGACTAGACAGTAAGAGCAGGAGATAAAATTAATTTAAAAAAATATACTAAGGTCTTAGGGGCACGATGATAAAGCACACATACCACTAAAATTGTATTTACCACAAATATACATGCATTCAAGAATGAAGGCTGATTAGTTTGTTAAGCATTGTTGGAAACTGCAATAAAGACTGGGTAGAGGATTAGTTTTGAGTTTGAGGTTACGGGGCCACGTGCATTTCAATGCTTTCTACTTTCAATCTGTAACTACTAAGTCAATTATTATTTGCTGGTCTGTAATAAAGTACTTTCTTATTTTGTATATAAGAAGCTGACTGTGAAACAGCAAATTGAGACCGGCTGCCTGCCTGTGTGAGGAGGGTCGATTTCCAGGTCACAACAGTAAAAAGCTGTCTTTACATTGCAAAAGAGGAGTCTGTCTTTTTAAATTTTGTTAAGTTTTAAAGTCACCCTGCAACAGTTAGCAAGCCAGCCTGGAAGTCCCTCTTGCCCTCACCTGACTGCTAAAACCGTAAGACCACCTACCCCTGCTGCATAGATTATTGCACACCTTTTGATAAGGAAAGCAGCCACTGTGTTCTCTGAATTTCTGGCTGTACATGGGGGACTGGTAGGATCCAGAGATTGCCATCTTTTTAATGTGAGGACAATGCAGACAATGGTCCTTGTTTTTGTATATATTGTATCAGTAGTTTCCCTTGGCAATAGTAAACACAGATGTAGATATACGAGATATAAGGTTATAAGAGACATAAGGGTATTGCATGCAAGATTGTGTACGTTGTGTACATGTGTTGCACAATGTCAGGAAAGGCGCTACATAACTGGTTACCTTGTTAGTCCCAATATAAAGTTGGAATTGGTCAATATGGGAAATTTGAAATTGGAAGGTGCCAATATGTGTTGCAATGTTTGACATACAGGAACAGATACAAAGCTGATGTAGCCACACTTTACCTCCAGGTACGATCTGAACACGCAAATTACTGCCCTGGACCTTATGTCCAGAAGTCATTCGAAAGAGATTCATGGTTTGAAAAGATTATCCTCTCTGAGCGCAGAGGCAAATGACCGGTGGTTGCCAGGTGTATTTATAGTTTAGAGTACAATAATGCTGATTAACATTTAGAAGTAGTTGAAGTGTTCATATTTCTTATGCTGATGGTGAGTGCGTGTGTGTGTATATAAATAAAATGTGGCCTCAGTATGATGTTGTGTAATGTTGCATAATGTTATTTTCATGTGTATTGCACAATTGATAAAGGCAAAGTTGATGAATGTTCTTGTTTTTAAAAAACGTGTGTACGTTTTAAAGTAAGAGTAATATCTGAACAGAAAGATTAAAAAAATGACATTGTAGAAGAATTTGAAATACGAATAATCATGGAGACTCCCTTAGTGCATATAGAAAAGATATTTCCAAATGATCACAGAAACATACAAATCCCAGGCCAAAAGAAGGGAGACTTGATGACAAAATACTAGAGCATATTGGTACACATCTTAGAAGTAAATATGCAGGAGCCAAATTACAGAAGCGAGAAGCCACTTTAGCTTTATGGCAAGATTTTTGTGAGAAACCTAAGAACCCCTCGAAAGTTGATATCCATAGTACCCCGTCTATACCCCCAACCCTATATGATCCTATGAACACCCCTCCCAAGGTACCTGCTATTTATTAACTGGTGCAGCTCCAGGAAACCTCAGTGGTATTTGAGAACCCCGACATTGAGACCCCTTTACAATCTCTAAAAGTTACCTCTAATGGTACTCTACAAATGCCAAAGCAAAAACATGCAAGTATATCTAGGTAGCAAGTAATGGTAGCTGACTACCAGTTTTCAGGACACCTAGAAACACAGTTAACATACATTTAGATCCAGCTTCTCCCCAGGAAGAAAGAAGCGAACAGCAAACACCATGAGATAGTGATGACCAGTTACATGTTTCATCAGCAACATTGCTTTTGTTGCACAGAAGAGACACAAAAGGAAGGGCAGTTAGGAAGCAGATGTCCACCCACAGCAAAGAGATGGAGATGATGTTCGATATAGTGACTAGTGTATAGGGCTGTAGGTAAGGTGCAATGGGCAGTATCCCTAGACAGGAATAGGACTGAAGGTAGTCTACTTACTTGGCAGAAGGGGAACGTAATAGTTTCACCATAAAGTGTTTAAGAATGGATATCACGAAGTGAGAGTAGAAGAGAGGCAAGGGAAGTGAGGAGAGAGGGATATCACAATACTTTTTCAGGACAGATTCAGGGAAGACTTGGGCGAAAAACAAATGGAAGAGTATATACATAAGCGTGTGGATAGTATGGATGAAATGCTTCAACCACCAAAGGCTAGGCACCTTACCTATGATGTTAATATTCAAGAAAAAACCCTTATCGACTTGGATCACACAAAGAGTGCAAGGCCATTGCCTAATCATCTTGATATTAAAGAAGGAGTGCAGAAAATGCTTTCTAGAGTTAGGAAAACTTGAGCAACAGAGCTCGAGCGATTGCAGTTTCAGGGAACACATGGCCACCCAGACCTCAGGAAGGAATCTTGTGAGGCCATTGCAGGATTGACACTACATGATAGACCAGTACAGCAAATTAATTTTCAATCAATTTTGCACAGCACAGATCTCACCCCTAGTGAGATAGTCGCTGAAGGAGAAGAAAATAGTTGGCACAGTGGTGTGCCATATGGGGATAATTTAGTAGATGGGACTGAAAGGTTAGCCTCACAGATGAATCCATGACCACAGGAGGGAAGGCTTGTTTGATCCATATGATATGGCGAATGCTGAGGATTGCATTCCTTTTAGTGAGGTAGATCTAGAATGGGATTATCCCTACATGCTGAAATGTTCCTTTATATGTCAGAAATATGCTAGACAGCACTATCCCCAGCGTTCTACCACTCCCTTACAGATGCGCCCTGATAAGCAGGGGACCTGGGGCACCTCGTTCTGTTCCTTGGACCCAAGAAATGACTACCGCTGCTTACAGAGGGGGCAGGGAAATGGATTTGAGCTTTCGATCAGCAAACTGGAGGTATCACCTTGGCAGTAGGGTGCATAAAGTGTCTTCTTAGATCGCTTATAGAAGATGAAACAGACATTGATTTTTGAAAAGCTGGAGTGAGAAACGTTGCCCTCACTGACACCAGATATGATTGGTCTCCATTTGATTTGGTTAGAACAGTGGTTTGGGATCAGCTGAGGAAAGTGTATCCTGATAGGCCAGACATTAGATCTCTCATGGCTCAATCAATGTAGCAAAATGAGGACCCCCGAGGTTCCTTGATAGGATGAAAAAAAAATGGACAAACAAGAGGTGACATAAAAATCAGCATCTAAATTCGTGCAGCAAAAGTTGGCAAAGAAAGGAGCAATAGAAGGAGCTTAAGTGGCAGTCACGACTCGGATGACTGCAATATCTGTGGGATTGGTCCCAGTGACTACTCGACAACAATACCCTCAACAACAGGATAATGTAAGGATAAAGGGAAGTATTAGAGGAGGACAAGGAGGAATAGGAAGAGGTAGGCTACGGCATCAAAGGATGGATCAAGTAGGTCATTACTGTCAGAGGTATGGACATTTCATTAGAGACTTCAGAACTAAGAGATGGGATGAGCAAAATCGAAGAGTAGGAGTGTACAATCAGCCAGGAACCACAATAGTACAGCCACAGCCAAATCTACAAATCATATATGTGCCTCAGACGCCATCACAAAATATGCAGCCACCAGTAATGCCTCAAGCACAACAGGTGCCGCCTTAGCAAAACTACCAAACACTCCCAATGGTGACTCCACCTCAACGTGAACAAGGAGGTGTCATTATGAGAGGAGGGAATCCTTTCCAGATTAATTCTGTGTGAGGAAATACACAAGGAAGGTAGCCACAGAGTATTTATATGTGTCCATTATTGTCAGTGACATACAGGCCAGATGGGGAACCCACTGTGACAGTAGTTCTCAATGACAAAAGGTATGTATTACTCATAGATACAGGAGCAACAAGACCCTGTATTAGAGAGGGAGACCCTCTGATTTCCAACAGCTCATTGGACACTCAAGAATTCTCTGGGGAAGTATTGAGGGTTCCTTTACTAAACCAGTTGAGGTGGAAGTAGGAGGGAGTTACATCAATGGCTGTTTACTGTTATCTCCAGCTGCCCTAGCCAATTTGTTAGGGAGAAATCTTAAGGCCAAGTTAAATATGACTATTCATTTTGGATCTGATGGTACCATGAATTGTTCTACCCCTGGAGTGCTACCTTCCAGGATCATAAAACAGTAGGGTCCTACTGGTACGTGAGCAATGACAAATGCAATATTTAATTAGCACTTAAGGCGAACACCTACCACTCTTGAAAATTGCTAGGGGAGAATGTACATTGATTCTACACCTCCCGCTTCACATGGAGCGCTTGCACCATTGTGAGGTTGCCCTACATTTCATCGCACTTCTCTCTGTCCTGATGAAGACCGGTATGCTAGGATCTAAGTCACCTTAGGCAACAGTCGGGTCTAACCGTTGACTTTTTTAGACTAACAAGCCAGGACTGATTATTTAACAAGGAGAAATAAGAGACCGTACTAAATCCTGTAGACAGGCTACCTTTGCATTAATCCTTTCTTCACCTTCTCCATATCACTGCGCACTTGAGCACCATCTGAAACACATCTTTTCTTTTTGGAGCAACCGTTATACAATACATTTGATGTATTCCTTTGCTGAATTATAACTAATGAATCTTGACACAAAAACTGAATCCCATTGTTTGACTCTTCATTAAGTGCATTTCATTTATGTTGTTGCCTTTTGTGTTTGAATATGTTTTGTGCTCACCTAAAGCTCAAATTAAATGTTGTATTTGTCATTGCTCATGTACCAGTAGGACCATACTGTTTTACATACCACATGTTACCCAGGTCCTATAAGTTTTGTATGGGTTAGCCCAGTATCTTGTAATAGTACCTTCCAGGATCATGGCAATAACAGTAGATTCCTCTACCGAAGGTCAGATCAGAGCATGACCTGCATATATGGATGCATTTACTATGGCAGTATATACAATCATAGCAGAGACACAAGAGTTACCTAAAGAATTTCTATTTTGGCAACACTGGCAAGACTCTTAGATGCCTATTGCTGAATTATTACTGCAAATAGATGCTTTAGAGGTGATACCAACTTATGGCACTCTAACAGCCAGTGACCATAATCATGTCTTATGGGTATGTGTTATCTTCATTGAACCAGGAAAAATGGATGACCAACTGTTTTGTGATGATTCCATGAAAACAGTTGTCGTCTTTCAAAATGACATACCATTGAGGACAGTATTAGAAGTAAGGATGCCCACACCAGGTAGAGTTTTTGGTTCTGTTAGGGAAGCAGATCTGTCCCATGTACCAGACACCTTGTGGACTAATAGTCCAGATGATGTAGTCTTATTCGTACTGCTTCACCATTCAGAATTACATTAAAGGAATGTGCTACCTTACCTAGCGTGAGGAAGTATACTTTTTCTAAGGAGGCAAATGGGGGGCGTGGCCAAGATGGCATTGTGAGCATACGTGCTTTGTAACCGTTCCGCTATGGCCCTGAATTTTTGCACCTACATCGCTGAACTCCGGGGTCCTGGGGGGCCCATCTGCTGCAGCTGCGGCACTGGATATTCTCCGCCGCATTGGCCGGCCCTGAGGGGTTTTTGGAGGCCGTTGCGGGGGCTCGGACGAAGCACCAGCGCTAATGAGCCGGCTCGTCTTGACCTGAGTGAGCGGGTGGCTGCACCCTTCGCTGTGGCTCGGTGGGATGCGAATGGCGTGGGACTAGGGAGCTGAGGCCCAGCCAACTGAGTGTGAAGCCTCCACGACGTCCAGGCCTGCTAGCCGGCCCCCATCCATATCTCACGCGACGGCCCGCGGAGGATAGGTCGTCGTCGGAACAACCACCTGCATCTGCATTGCCACTGACCTTCTCCTGCGGGGCCTAGAGGCGTCGGAGAGGCGGCGGCGCCTGGCCTTCCTTGCCGGTCTTTGAAGGTACGGCGGATCCTCCTGGAGGTAGCGGTCCCACCCTCTCATTACCGCACATCTGGCAGCTTGGCTCCATTGTCTCCAGGGGGGCGGCTCTGTGCTCCCCCTAAAGACACTCCCAAGTCCATCAGCAGTGGGAGGCCCAACCGGAGGCCGGCCCTCCTCATTCACGAAGGCTCCACTTCGCCGTGACTACACCAGGCGGCCTGGGGGCTATAACAGGACTGTGGCTCCGCCCCTCCCCCCTTTGTCTTGGCCCTTACTGCCAGAGAAAGGTGCTAGTTAGTGAATCGTGCTGAGGGCCTGGGGAGGGCTGACTTAGTGGCCTCCAGTATTCAGCGGCAGTGTGTGGCAGGATGGCATGGGGCCGAGCTTGGAAGTGCCCCGGCGGTGGGACCGGACTCTGAGGGGACCTACTGCTTCACTGGCTCCTAACGCCTTATCTGAGGTCCAGGCTGTTGCACCCTCCCACTGCCTGTGGTGACTCAGGGGGTTCTCCCTTTGGGGCTCCCCTTGGAAACAGAGGCTTTGCGGGTCCCTGCTGGTGAGCTCTGTGCTGGTGATTTCTTCCGGTGCCTCACAGGTTGGAACGCTCCATGCTCCCTTTGGACTAATTACCTGTCCGTCGCCCTTGCGCCCTCGGAGCCCACCTCAGCCTCCAAAATGACCACTGCCTGGGCTAAAAAGGAGCGTACGATCAAGGGCATGCTTGCTAAACCCCCACCCCAAGAGCGCTCTCTACGGAACCTTCGGCCCCGGAGGGAGGCTTAGATGGGGAATCCCCCATCACTCGCTCCTGTATGGATGCACTTTTCCTGTCGCTGAAGGAGGACCACCAGCAGATCAAGAACGACCTGGCTAAGGACTTGCAGGCCGTCCTGCAGGATGTCTTAGAGATTGGGCACTGAGTGGACTCCTTGGAATCCAACGACACTGCTAGGGGTGAAGAAATTGAGTTCTCCGCCAAGAAATAATTTGCCTTTCTGATAGACAGATTGATTTACAGGCACATGCTGAAGACCTGGAGAACAGGTCAGACTCAACAATGTGAGGATTCAGAATGTGCTGATCTCAGTGGAGGCAGGAAATCTTGAGGAGTTCGTCTAGGCCCTCTACGCACAGATCTTGGAGGATGTACCCGTCTCTAAGATATGCCTTGATGGTGTGCACCGTGCCGGACTCCCCCGTGCCTCCAACAGGCCCCCGCCGGACATCCTGGCCTGTGTCCACAGCTTCCCCATGAAGGAACATATCCTGCGAACTGTCCGGGGGTCCGATTCCATTAGCTTTCGGGGTCACTCCCTCCAACTGTTTCAGGACCTCTCTGGTGTAACCCTCCAGAAGCGGCGACAATTCTGCCCAGTGACATTGCATCTTCGCAGCCTTGGCATCCCCTATTCTTGGGGCTACCCTTTCCATCTACTTTTCTACTGGGAAGGTCAGACTTGCCAGAACCTTTCGCACCAAGCAGCATATGCCCTCCTTAAGATCGCACAGCCAGAATCTCAAGCTGGGAGCTTGGATGAGCCAGGGGCGGGAGGTGGGTGCTGGGAGACACAGCGGAGGAGACGGAGGGGCAAGAAACTTTCAAAGTCTAGCCCAAGGTCATCATCCAAGAACACAAGGTAGTCCTGGAGAGCATTACCGGAAGGTCCTTGGTGGGAAGGACAGACTGATCCTACAGGGCCCATTTCCAGGGCCTCGGAGGCCTGTTGGTTGCAGTTCGGGCCTCAGGGCGGAGCAGCGCTCGGACTGACTATGGCCATGATTGACCCCATCCGGACCTTTCCTCATCGGTGGTAGGGGACCCCTTTCCAGGGCCCATCCCCCCAGAGGTTCTATTTTTCTTACTGTTTGGTCATGTTTGTGGGGGTTCTTTTTATGTCTTTTGTTTCCACACCAAGTACTTCTGCACCGAGCACTGATGCTTGACACACCTACGGACACCTCAGGTTACGCTCTGTGGGTTTCAGGGTACTCATGGGGTACCTTTGCTGAGAGGGCATACTGAGGGCTAGCCCCCTTGACATGGTATACTCTCTTTACCCTAGTATGGCGCCCCATGGTTGGCTGAAGGTTCTCTCCCTTGACGTAAAGGGCCTAAACAATCCGGGTAAATGGAGGGCCATCCTCCCGTTTCTAGAGAATTCAGGAGCAGATATCTGTCTCTTGCCAAAGACTCACCTCCTGACCGGGGACGCACACCGGCTTAAATCCAGGAAATTCCCGCAACAATTCTTTTCCTCCTCTGGCCATAAGAAGGGTAGGGTGGCTATCCTTTTTTCCCACTCCTTTAGGGGTTCCATTGGTCCAAAACTGGCAAAACTCAAGGGTCACCTTTTGGCATTTGACATTGGGCACCATATATACCCCAAATGAGGGGCAGGAACGTTTTATTTGGAACGCTCCGGCTTATTCACTGCTTTCGCATGACCGCCTCATACTAATAGGTGGCGACCTCAATCTGGTCATGAACAACCTCATGGGCTGTTCGCCCCACAGGGAGGGCGGGGCGGGGGCCTTCTGGAATGCAGGCATTTCTTGGTTGAAGGCAGCTGGACTTGTAGACCTCTGAAGGGTTCACCACCCAAACTCTAGGGACTTTACTTTCTTCTCTCATGCACACAGGACCTACACTAGAATTGATTACTTCATGGGCTCTCAGGACTTCCTTAGGCTTTCTACTTCAGTTTCAGTTTCATCAACTTTTATTCGATTATAAATTTCAATAATCATAAAAAGTACATATTAAAATTTGAACACATAAGTAAGATAACATGAATATAAATGGAAGAAACATTTAAATAGAAAAATAGGTTTTACAGTTCTATGTAATACTGGTTTGACTAGAGATATTACGACGTATTGTTAAGACTGTTTTAAGGAAAGTCGCTATAAATTTAGCTTCATGTGATGTTTTTAGAGATTGCAAGTAAAGGAATGCTGGAAGGGATTGTCTATATCCACTGGATCGGAGAATCGGGATAATCCACGTTTTCCTTGGTCGTTCATAATATTTACAAAAAAGGACAACGTGGATCGTAGATTGTAGAGAGATTCCGTCGCAGGGACATTTCATCAGGTTGCGCGACCAGTTGTGCATTTCCGGAAATGAAACTAAGCGAAAGAAAATATTAAAACGTAGTCTTGTTAATAAAAACTTTTCGTGGTTGGATAAGAAATACGTCAGATAGGGCTGTATGCATTTTTCGGACTGTTGGGCACAGATTTTTTCGTTTAGTGGTTTAACGATCTCTGCCTGGTTCCGTAGATCCCTCAAATGGCCCATGCACATTGTCTTTAACTGTTTCCTGGAAATGTCTTCCACTGAGGGAGGTTCTTCAAAGTAGGACTCGCAGTCCAGGTCTTTAAAAAAGTTACAAATATAGGTTAGCCACGGGATTTTTCGCCAGTTTGTAAGCGCTAAACAGTCAGTAATAAGGGAGCGAGTTAGGTGGCATTCGGGGTTGCTCCATATTCGATGCCATAGTAAGATAGGCTGGCATCGAACGGTGTCAATGATATATTCCATGCCAAGCTCTCGGTGTGAGGCTAGTATCGGGGAACTTTGAGGGAGGGCTAAGATGTATTTTATAAAAGCATTTTCAGTGACCTGTAACTGGTCGATCCGTCCGTGGCCCCAAATACCAGCTCCATAGGTGGCCACACTATGGCATTTTGCATAGTATATGGTCAGAAGTTCAGGTGGAGCTGGTTTCCCCAATTTCCTCGAGAAAGAGGTTAGTGCAGATGTTGCACGACGGAAGTGGAGATTCTTGGCTTCAATTGCCTTTCGCCAATTCATTGCGTCGTCCACTAGGATTCCCAGGTATGGGTAAACTGGAGTTTTTTCCAATTTGTTGTTATCAACCATTATTGGTTTAGGGTTTTTGATCCTGGGACCGATATGCATTGTGAAGGTTTTCTTGATGTTTATTTTGAGTCCAAGTGAGTCCATAAATGCTGAGTATTTATTGATTTGTGTCTGGAGTTGATTTAAAGTCCGTGCTAGAATGACTGAATCGTCAGCATACAACAATGTGGGTATCGGGCGATGATTTATCTGGGGGAGGTCCTGGCTCCCTTCCAACATAGCCTGTTCAAGCCCATTTGTGTAAAGGTTGAACAGGAAGGGAGCCAGTACACATCCCTGTCTTACTCCCTTCAGTATTTGGAATGGACGGGACAGTTCGCCGCTGGTACCAAATCTTACTCGGCCTTCAGCATTTGAGTAAAGTTCTCGTAGAAAGGTTATTATCGGGGGATCCACGCCAAGGTTGCTTAGTATTTGCCAGAGTTTCGCGTGCTGGACGCAGTCAAATGCCGCACTTAGGTCGACATAGACGAGGAAGATGTTACCTCCTTTGGCGTGAACGTATTTACCAGCCAAGAGAACAAGATTGAGGGCCTGCTCCACGGTCCCGAGCCCCCTCTGGAAACCATATTGCAGGTCGGTAATTATGTTATTCTCCCGGGCCCAGGATTGTAATCGATCCAGGAGTACTCGACCTGCAATCTTGCCCATGGAGTCCAGAAGGGAGATTGGTCTGTAGCAAGCGGGATCGTTGCGGTCGCCTTTTTTAAATATGGGTAGAAGGATTGAGGTCGACCATGAGTGGAAAAGACCGATTGACGCTACTGCTGACATAACCCGGGTAATTATCTGCGACCAAAAGACTACATCGTGGAGGAACAAGTCCATTGGAACGCCATCTGGGCCGGGGGCCTTGCCTGTTTTGGAAGCCCTAATTGCTTTTATAATTTCGTTAAGATGAAAGTATATTTTAATCGGATAGATGGCATTTCTCGTTTGCTGGCCCTCGCGTGTTGGTTTATTTGCTGCGGAATCTGGAGGTGTTCCAAAAATTTTTGAAAAGTGAGAAACCCAGTCTTCCTCGGTTATTGCCACATCAAGATGTTCGGTGTCTGTGCTGTTGGCCAGGAGAGGAGATCTTATGATTTGCCAGAATGCGGTACTATCTTTTTTTCGGGCACTATCATGTAATCGTTGCCAAAGATCCTTTTTGATTTGTTGTTTCCGGTCTTGCCTTGCAGAGTTGTATATTTTTCTCAGGTGAGAAATTTCATGGGGATCTCTCATAGGTTTACGCAAGGCTTCTTTAAGGGATGAAAGTGCCTTCCGACAGGCAGTGTCGAACCATCTCGTAGTAGGAGACTTAATCTTATTTTTCAAATTAACAAATAGCTCGTCCCTTATTGTTTCCTGAATCTTTTGGAAACAACTGACGATTATTTGCGGTGGTGTCTCCAGAGACATACATTTGGATAGCCATTTATCAGTTTTTCCGAGGACCCTCTGTGTCACCTCTTCCGGGTCGATCTTAGCCCATTTCACTGTGTACCCATTCAGTTTGTTCATGGACAGTGTTTGCTGGTTAAGGGAGCTCAGCTTTACAGGGTGAGCTCTTGCCCGTTTGATGTTAATTTTTACACTGAGCGGGTAGTGGTCACTTGTTGGGTTTGACCCGATTTCAAAGTTCGCTAATTGTCCTTTGAGTGAGTTAGAGACTATTATGTAGTCTATGGTTGTGGAGTGACCTCGCCCATGGAAGGTAGGTGAAAAGTCCTGCTGCGGGTCAACCAGTTCGTTCACATGATCCATATCTAGGGAGAATAGGATATCGTTAAGTTTATTTCCACATGTCGAGTGGGCAAAGTGAGGTATGGGGTTACCAAGTTCATTTTGGAGACCACAGATTCCCTTTTTGTGGTTTGGGCACAGCGGGGAGTTGTAATCGCCACCCCAGATGATATGTGTTATGGATGTATTATTATCGTTTTGGAACGAAGATAAAAATGTGGCGATCTCTTCTAGGTTTGACCAGCAATCCGCGGTACCAGAGTTGTTATAGTAATTTATGAATATATAGTTATTGTCATTGGGTGCTGTTATCTGCTTAATTTGCATGATTTGGAATGTTGGAGACTCCTTTAATAATTTCACTCTGAGAGGGAGGGTATTAGCAACATAGGTCGTTAGTCCCCCCTTTGGTCTACCCATATTGCCCTGCACCGCTGAGGTAAACAGGGTTTTATATCCAGCAAGGTTTAATGGGGTTGTGCACCAAGTTTCTTGTAGGCACAGTATCTGATGGTCCCTGGCGTGTCTAGCCATAGCCCCAGTGTTATTTTTGAGGACAAGCCTGCAATGTTCCAGTATGCAGTGGAGAAACTCAGGTTTGTGGAGTCAACAGTGACGTGGGGTGTAACTGACAGGGTATTCGCGGTCTGGATTTCTGACGGTTCAAATATTTGGACCTGTGAAGGGTTAGGAGAAACTTTAGGGGTTGTAATTTGCTGGTGGTACAGGCCAGTAATTGTTCTGTCTCGTTCTATGGAAGTTGAGCAGGTAGGAATATTAAAAATGTTGAGGGAAACAATTTCCGTTTCCAGGAGTAGATTTTTATGATTACTTGGAATAGGGTCCGAGGGTACTCGGGGCTGGATTGGGTTTGTTAGTTGTGGGCTGATAATGGCGTTTATGTTCCTGGGTTCAACCCTGAGTGGTCAATCGACCATCTCAAGGCAGTCGAAGCGGTTCTGCGTTGGAAAGCCCTGCCAACCTTCGTTGGATTGAAGGGGCCTATCTTGCCAGTATTGCCTTGGCCAATCTCTCGGGGCATTTCTGCTACCGTGGTCGTAGGTATACTCCAACTGGTTCCATGGTTCTTTAGGGGTCTGGTGCCAGATCCAGGGTGGAGTATATCGATGTTGTCTCGCTGGAGGATAGAAGAAAGAAAGATGCCGAGCATCAATTCCCCCCTTTTTTTCCAGCGAGGACCACGCGCAGATGTGATCCACTACGGAGGGGTCTCTGCAAGTTACTATGATGCAGTCCCCGCGGGTCGTTTTTGTTGTTTTACCTACCCATACTACCCTGCGGGTTGAGGAGATCCCACCCGAGTGATGGGGTTCTAAAGGCCTGTTAATGCTGAGCCATTGCATGACTTTGTTCTTAAGTGACCATGCAGTTTCAGGTGTGTCATGGGTTAGTTCTGGTACACCAGTAAGTATTATTGTATACGGAGTGGCTTCTGGAGGCAAGTGAGCTGGACGTCTGATTGCTGGTGTTTTTTTAGGGAAATTTTTGGGAGAAGGCTGGGGGACCACTGATTTTGGTAGAAGAGGTGCTGGCTTTTTTATAGAGCGCAGACTGCTGGGATTATTTGTCACAGGTCCTGGAGTGTCAAGGGTAGCCGGGCCTGTGTTGGATGCTTGTTGGTTCGGCACCACGGTGGTTTTACTCTGCTGCAATCGGGGCGTTGTATTTTGTGGATTTTGGTTCATATTATTTTGATTTTGATTTTTTGGGGGTAAGGCAGTCGGATTTGGTCGTTTTATTGCTTTAGGTGGTTGTGGTTGAGGATAGGTTTTTGAGGACTGCGGGGGATTTCGCTGGCCCTTTATTTCTATGCGTGTATTGGTATCAAGAATTGTTGCAGAAAGGATGTTCAACTGAGCTTCTAGGTTTCTGATGCTGAGTTGGATGGGTTTCAGATACTGAAACATGAGATCTTTTATTGTGGTCAGAACTTGTGAGGTAACTTTGCATGTTCTGCAGAGGTTGTCGGTTGCCTCATTTGGGGTTATAAAAAGATGAGGATTGGCTACAGGAGGAAGTAGCGTGTTTTGTTGCAGGGATTGTGTTGTGAGATTTAGATAGTCTGTAACATGACCTGTGTAGGGAGCCGTGGCTGCTGTATCGTCAATGAGGTTTGTGCTGCCTTGTTTTGGAATGGCTCCTTCCCTTTCTCCTTGGAGGTACAAATTTGAGTTGGTCTGGGATTCTTCCTGAATTTGACAGGCCGCCAAATCAGGGGTTGCCTCTAGGTCGTCTAAAGTTAATGGTAGGTCAGACTCAGACTGAGTTACGGAAAGGTCTACTACGGATGGAACTGTATTAATGTCAGGAACAGACGCGGACACGGGAAGGGAACAATTATGGGAGTTAAGGTGAATGGGAGAAGTGGCGGTTGCTATGGAACCTAGAGATGATCGTTTCGCATTCATGAGGTCCAGTGACACTCTTTTTTCAAGAAGCGAGATACTTTGGTTGATTACCTCATGAGTTCGTGAGATGAATAGGTCAATGGGGCCGGTTATTCGTGCTACCTCCTGGGCGTTCTTGGATTTTGTCTTTGTGGTACTCCTGGTTTTCGGCGGCATGATTTTGGTCTACTGACCGGGATTTCTATAGTTACTAAAATTAAGGGGGGTGGCCGGGTCCGGTCTCTACCGGGCACTAACGGGCAACAACGGGCCCGCCCTTGGCCCGGGCTTCGCCCCGGGCTGCGACCGGCGCGCGTCCCGCGGTGCGCGTTACAGGCCTTGTTTAAATCGCTGAAGGGTGAAAGGGGGCGTGGCACTGGGAGGGGGCGCGGCTCACGCGGGAAGAGGAAATAGCTGATGGACTTGACGCTGTTCCTCGCAGTCCCGGGGCCGCGCCTCTCACCTCCTCTGCGGCCTCGCGGTGGCTTTCTCCTCCCTCTTGTGGCACGATAAAATTGGCAAATAGACTGCTACTCCTGTAGCGAAATGCAGGTAACAACTGGAACGCTGGGTCAGAACCTCAAGGCGAGCGGCTCCCGCGAAGCGGGGGCCGCGAGAGGTTATGAACGCCTTGATGGGGGCGGGCACTGGGAGGGGGCGTGGCTCACGCGGGAAGAGGAAACAGCTGATGGACTTGACGCTGTTCCTCGCAGTCCCGGGGCCGCGCCTCTCACCTCCTCTGCGGCCTCGCGGTGGCTTTCTCCTCCCTCTTGTGGCACGATAAAATTGGCAAATAGACTGCTACTCCTGTAGCGAAATGCAGGTAACAACTGGAACGCTGGGTCAGAACCTCAAGGCGAGCGGCTCCCGCGAATCGGGGGCCGCGAGAGGTTATGAACGCCTTGATGGGGGCGGGCACTGGGAGGGGGCGCGGCTCACGCGGGAAGAGGAAACAGCTGATGGACTTGACGCTGTTCCTCGCAGTCCCGGGGCCGCGCCTCTCACCTCCTCTGCGGCCTCGCGGTGGCTTTCTCCTCCCTCTTGTGGCACGATAAAATTGGCAAATAGACTGCTACTCCTGTAGCGAAATGCAGGTAACAACTGGAACGCTGGGTCAGAACCTCAAGGCGAGCGGCTCCCGCGAAGCGGGGGCCGCGAGAGGTTATGAACGCCTTGATGGGGGCGGGCACTGGGAGGGGGCGCAGATCACGCGGGAAGAGGAAACAGCTGATGGACTTGACGCTGTTCCTCGCAGTCCCGGGGCCGCGCCTCTCACCTCCTCTGCGGCCTCGCGGTGGCTTTCTCCTCCCTCTTGTGGCACGATAAAATTGGCAAATAGACTGCTACTCCTGTAGCGAAATGCAGGTAACAACTGGAACGCTGGGTCAGAACCTCAAGGCGAGCGGCACCCGCGAAGCGGGGGCCGCGAGAGGTTATGAACGCCTTGATGGGGGCGGGCACTGGGAGGGGGCGCGGCTCACGCGGGAAGAGGAAACAGCTGATGGACTTGACGCTGTTCCTCGCAGTCCCGGGGCCGCGCCTCTCACCTCCTCTGCGGCCTCGCGGTGGCTTTCTCCTCCCTCTTGTGGCACGATAAAATTGGCAAATAGACTGCTACTCCTGTAGCGAAATGCAGGTAACAACTGGAACGCTGGGTCAGAACCTCAAGGCGAGCGGCTCCCGCGAAGCGGGGGCCGCGAGAGGTTATGAACGCCTTGATGGGGGCGGGCACTGGGAGGGGGCGCGGCTCACGCGGGAAGAGGAAACAGCTGATGGACTTGACGCTGTTCCTCGCAGTCCCGGGGCCGCACCTCTCACCTCCTCTGCGGCCTCGCGGTGGCTTTCTCCTCCCTCTTGTGGCACGATAAAATTGGCAAATAGACTGCTACTCCTGTAGCGAAATGCAGGTAACAACTGGAACGCTGGGTCAGAACCTCAAGGCGAGCGGCTCCCGCGAAGCGGGGGCCGCGAGAGGTTATGAACGCCTTGATGGGGGCGGGCACTGGGAGGGGGCGCGGCTCACGCGGGAAGAGGACACAGCTGATGGACTTGACGCTGTTCCTCGCAGTCCCGGGGCCGCGCCTCTCACCTCCTCTGCGGCCTCGCGGTGGCTTTCTCCTCCCTCTTGTGGCACGATAAAATTGGCAAATAGACTGCTACTCCTGTAGCGAAATGCAGGTAACAACTGGAACGCTGGGTCAGAACCTCAAGGCGAGCGGCACCTACTTCAGTAAAATTGATCCGCACACCCTCTCTGACACTCCGCGCTTGTTTTGGAGTTCAGACCCCCCTTCCACCAACAGGCTAGAAGACAGTGGCGCTTACAGGAGACCTTGTTAAGCAAACCAGAGACCCAGGGGAAGATCAGGAAACTTATCACTGACTATCTAGCCACTAATGACACCCCGGAGGTTCCTCTGGCTGTTGTTTGGGACGCAATGAAGGCTGTTGTCAGGGGAGAATTTATCTCCTTGGCAGCTGCTGACAATAAGGACCGGAAATGGAAATGGGAGTACTCCAATCTAAAGTTAGGGAGTTGGAGGGGATTCATCATCGCACAGAGGCCCCAAGAGTGTGGCGTCAATTGGAAGCTGCCAGGAAACAGTTGGCGGGGTTGAACTTAGACAGGGCAGAATTCAGCTTGCTTCACCTCAAGCATTTGTATTATCTTAGTGGTAACAAAAGTGGTAGACTCTTGGCTGCTAAATTGCATGCCCAACGCTTAGCTAACATAATATGAACGTTACGGACTGAGAGGGGTACTGACCTTACAGAGGACGATTCCATTGCTGAGCACTTTAGACTCTTTTATTCCTCCCTATACACTGCACAGACCACCTCATCCAACGATATTACTGACTATCTGCTTACCTCTACTGTTACTAAGCTCACTGATGACTTGGCGTCATCACTCGACTTTCCTATTAGAGAGGGGGAAGTCGTTTCGGCATGCTGAAGTCCCCTAGCCAAAAAGGGTTTCCCGCCGGGTTTTATAAGACCTTCTGCCCTGACCTTGCCCCAATCCTGACCAACTTTTTCAATTTCATAACTGACTCTGGCTATCTTCCAGCGTCCCTGTTGGATGCTACCATAACCATTATCCCAAAGCCAGGGAAAAACCCAATTTTGCTTCTTAACTCTGACTCTAAACTCTTCACAGGAATACTGGCATCTGCCTTAACCTTCTCATGCAGGGCCTCATACACCCCGTCCAAGTCGGGTTTGTTCCACACAGACTCTGCACAGACAACACCAAAATACTTTTACATGCCATCGACAAAGATCACCGTGAATGAGGCTTCAGTATGTTGCTTACACTGGATGCGGAAAAGGCCTTTGATCGGGTCCACTGCCCTTTTTTCACTGCACACTGGAGCATTTTGGTTTGGGGGAATGCTTTCGGTCCTTGGTTTTAATGCTTATAAGGCACCACAGGCGTCTGTCAGAGTCAATGGGTGAGTTCTGAAAAGTTCCTTATTGGTAGAGGCACTAGGCAGGGCTGTCCCCTATCACCCTTTTGTTTGCTTTATACATGGAGCCATTTGCCCAGCGCATCAGAGACCATGGCCGGAATAAGGGGATCCCCCATGGAGGGGGAAGCACCGCATTAGCCTATACGCAGACAATGTTATGGTCATGCTGGACTCTAGTCCAAAGAGCCTCTCTGGGTCTCATAACATGTCACAGAATACCCTCTGCATGCAAGCTTGACTGCAAACAGTGCACTGACCTGCAAACACATGCCATAACATTCTTACTATTATGGGCCAGAGGGAGTTGCACTCTTTCGACTCAAGCTCTTCATCTCTTGTGCAGAAATCAGAGCTGGAACATTTGAAATACTGAATATCACAAGTTAAAAACTCTAAGAAAAAAATGGAAGTTAAGGAAAGAGTTCAAGGGCAGCCAAATAAATGCAACTTACATCTCTGCAAAGCACATGAGAAACAAAAGGCACACTGCTTATTGCAGAGAACTGATTTGGGTTTATGCCTCTCTGGTGCCTGTTACTATCTTTGCATCTGCGTGACCGAGACCCAGTCCTATCTGTGACCCAGCAGTCACAATATGGGTAAGCCCAGGGAAACTGTGCCCAACAAGGTAGAAGAAATATGAAAGGGGTGGTAATGTGTTACGAGTGTGCAGGCATCGATTCTGGCTCATTCTGAGAAAGTAGAAGAGGGGTTGACAAATCCAGTAGTGTTTTTGTTGAGCATCATCCAGCAGTGTTACCACTAATGCCCCCTCTATGGACCTATGCCTTGCTCAGTTGGGTCGGACTAGAGCTGACAATTTGTTTATTCTCCTTGACATTGTGTGTACACCTGGCATCTCTCCAAGAAGTGTCTCACAGCAAACAAGGAAGACTAGCAGCTCTGCGTGGGAGATAATTACAAATCTTACCATTTTTTACCCCCAACCTGTTTCCTGTATGCGGCAATATTGACTAATGTACCCCCTTTTCCCCAGGTGTAGCTGAGTCATCTAACCAACTAAGGTCCTCTATTGGTTACAATCTAAGTGTCTCTTTCCAACAGTGAGGGAGGACCTAATAATTATGACAAGAAGGGTTGGGTGGATTGGACCTAATAAGAAAAGTATAGAGGGGGACTGTGTTACTATAAATGTTAAAGACCCCCATGTAGCAGGTGAGAATCTGTCTAGGTCTCCATGCCTAGTAACAATCCTAATAACATAGCTCTTCTGCCCTGGGGTATTTCTATCACCACATGCATCACTCTCGCAGGGTGCCAGCCCCCGCTCCACCTTCCCAATTTCCAGCGGCTGATTGTCAACCTGCGGTTCCTCATCCAAAAGATTTATGGCACTAAGCGAGTTCCAGGTAATAGAATGACATAACATCATTGGGGATTCAGCCAATCAGGGGGAATAGGGTAACCAGACAGTAGTTAAAACAATGAATTACTAAGGACATTACTATGTGTAATTTATTTAACTACTCTCTGATTTCCCTCCCTATATATCTTTTCTATTCTCACGAGCACAATCCATTTCCCACACTCCCCCTGGAGCAACCCACTTTTCTGTTTTGGGACGTTCCTGACAGTGATCTGTTATAATAACTGTGAGATTAAACAGTCACTATTGAAGCTATTTATGGTGCTTGTGTGTCTTTTTGAGGATATGCTTAATTGAATTGAGGAACTACTGGGGTACACTTATGATGTAACTTGAGTTCTATGCGTACCATGTTCATAGATTTTGACTTAATGAATACCTTCCTAGGAAAATTAGTCTAGCATCCCCACTACCAGCATCAGTGGGACATAAAAGAGTATCTTTTTTACATCATGGAGCACATTTGGTTTTAAAAACAAGCTAGATACCCTAGGCTGAGTCTATAGTACCTCCACTTCTCATGTGATTTGTCTTCAGGAAACCTGGGATGTAGTCCCCTACTATGTGGAAGGATTCTCTTCTATTTGTAAGCCCGCTGCTCCATCATTATCAGGTTGGCCAAAAGGTGGTCTTTAAATTCCAATTTCAAATGTGTTACCTACTGTTATTAGGAGATCCTTTACTACCTCACCCTATTACAAGCTTGTTTGACTGTCCTTTTCAGGCAGATCTCACCTGGTTTAAATTAATTTTTATAATAATATTTTTGATTCCACATGTAGTGAGGTTGTTACTTCTTTAGAGGCGGATTTAGATATATTTTTACAATCCAGTTCTTCAAATTGTTTTGTTTTATTAACAGGGGATTTTAATATACAGACATGTATGCTTGCTGCTAAATTGGTGTGTGGTATAACCCGTAAGCAGGTGACAGAGTCCCTCACTTTTCACTTAACTCCTATGGCTACTCTCTCAAATCCCTAATTTTTAAGTACGATTGATTATTACTGGAGAAAATTACAGAGGAAATGAAACGCAGACTCACACGTATACGCTGAATATGTTGCTCTGACCTGTTTGATGCTGATCGTACTTTTAACACATAATTAGGAAAGGCCACACACCTTTATGGCTAAGTCGACATAGTGCAAAATCATGACAACTGGAATTTTCCCTATTTTATGAATTTGAAAACTACTAATTGGCTTTACGCTATAATCCTACAAGAATTAGACGAAGTCTGTGGTTGTTACCACGAAAGACGAAACACGTGTTGGCTAGGTTTGGAGTTGAAGATCACCATTGAATAAGGATATTAAATGAAGATTATGAGAAGATTGCGATGACTTTGATTTATTTTGAACATTGATTGGTATTGGAATTTAGTTCAGGATACATCTGTTTGTTTTTTAAATAAATTACCAGATCCCTTCGTTTATTGGTAGAGGAGCCAGTGTGACTATTGATCATTTTAGTCTTCCTTTCAACCAGGAACCTTGTTATCGATCATGGAATAATACCAAGTGCACTAAGTGACTATAAGCCGCTAGTTGTCTCTTGTTATTGTAGACTGAAAAGCAGAGGGTTATCTCCAAGATTGCTAACATGGATGCCATAAGTAGACGGGGATAGAACCTCCAGCTGTGCTCCAGAAGCTGTTAATTACTAATGAAGCAGAGTTTAAGTATTGCCTGGGTGACAAGGTAGATATGTTACTCATTTTTGTATTTGAAGCTATTACTAGGCCACTTAATGCTTTCTTAGCCCAAAAGCCTAGACACCCGGCCGATAGCAAAGCATGATTGGTTTCATCATTCATACATTCAGGATGCTAAAGTGCTGCGGACAGCACTGTACAGCTCACCAAGGGAGCAAACTGTCTTCAAAATACTTAGGAAGAACTACAACTCAGCTTCAGGCAATAGTTAGTAGGCTCTCAGGGGAAAAAATATTGGGCACATTTAACCCAGGCAATCGAGGCCAATGATGCCACTCTGTTTTGGAATACTATTAATGCCCCATTGCTGAAAGGTGAAACTGTTCCAAGGCTCACTCTGCATGTCCCCCCCCCTATACATGGGTTGAGCATTATTCAGACATTTTTGGCTCTCTAGCGAGTGACACAGAGCCGATCGGCAGCTGAGTTGTTAAGAGTCCTCTAGAAACATCCCTGGAGGAAGTTATTTTGGCCTTCGACAACAGTGCAGGGGTAAATTGCCCGGGACAGATGCTTTTCTGGTTGATGCCTTCAAGGCTGTGGGAGAACTCTGGGGCCCTCATTTTCTTGACATAGTTGCAGGGAGTATGATTTCCCCTAGCTGCACTGACTCTATTATACTGTCCATCTTTAGGAAGGGGGATAGATCAGATCCGAAGTGCTTCCTCGTTATTTCATTACTGGATTCTCCAGTCAAACTAATCAGCAGGTCTCTCCTACAAAAATTGGAGCAGTGGGCCACCGATAACTCCATCCTGTCAGGAGCCCAGTTTGGTTTTAAGAAAGGGTTGGGGGACCTTAAAACAGTGTGCCAACCTGGACCTTCTTTTCTGGAAATCTACAAAGGTCAAAGCTGGCTCACTATCTTTATTTTTGCTGACCTCAGTAGTGCCTTTGATTTGATAGATTTGGCTCAAGCTGGGAATGTACTCACTCCTTTAAAGTCAAGAAGGGAATAAGTAAGGGTTATGTTCTGGCTTGTTTCTTTTTGCCCTTTACATCAATGGGGTTGATGATGCTCTCAGGGCTCTGCAGACCAACGCGCCTATTGTCGCCCGCCGGTTGGTCCCTGTGGAACTTTCCGCCATTGGCGCAGTTTTGATGTCAAGAACACTGTCGGCCTGCACAGACTATGGACACCGTTGTCGATTTTATGGAGAGGAGGAAATTGAAGATCATTATTACCAAAACCTGTATGAGAACATATGGTAAAAAGACCTAGAGGAGCACACAGATTCCCTGATTACAAGGATCAATACATTCAATTATTTGGGTATATCGCTTGCCAGCAATGGCTCATGGGTCAATCACATACAAAGTGGTAGGCTAAAAATAAGTGGGGTCTGCATGGGTGTCTTTAGATCTTCAAGGAAGCTCAGTAGTCATCCTACTAGAGAAATGATAAATATATATGAAGCCAAAGCACTGGCTGATGGCTTGTATGGAGGAGGCATCTGAGGATATGTTCTGAGTGTCTCGTTACAGACAGAGGAGAATGCCTTCCTCGAGCATCTGCTAAGAATCCCTACCTATGTCTCAACATACATTACCCATAATGAGATGGGACTTAGCTATCTAGAGCATTTACTCTTCCTAAAGCCGATCTTGCTTTGGCGGTCAATTTGAGCTAAGCCTGAAATGACCTTTACTAGATCTATCATCAAGGACTGTCATACACTTGACCATGTTTTGAACATTCCTTGGCTCTTCTATATTAATGATGTGCTAAAGAAGTTTCATGACTCCCTCATAATTCAATCCCCATCCAGTGTGATGGACCTGCATAAAAGTGATTTTAAAGACCTTTTTTAGGCTCCAGATTTGGAAATAGGGCACTGGTGGAGGGTAGGAAACCTATGGTCAACCTATACATGTCAATTTCATCCGGGGAAGACTTCCAACTGTATTAGTCTATGGGCTTGCGTTCTCACCAGGCTTCGAAAATCGAATTGTGCACTTTCTAGTCTCCTTTCCAGTAATGACACAACGACATAGCGATATGACCCACATGCCCATGACCATGTTTTGAACATCCCTTGGCTCTCCTATATTAATGATGTGCTAAAGAAGTTTAATGACTCCCTCATAATTCAATCCCCATACAGTGTGATTAACCTGCATAAAAGTGAGTTAAAAGCCCTTTAAGGCTCCAGATCTGGAAATAGGACACTTGTTGAGGGTAGGAAACATATGGTCACCCTATACATGTCAATTGCATCCGGAGAAGGCTTCCAACTGTATTAGTCTATGGTCTTATGTTCCCAGCACCAATTTGTTCTAACCAGGCTTCGGAAATTGAATTGTGCACTTTCTAGTCCCCTTTCCAGTAATGAAACAATGACCTAGCGATGTGACCCCCATGCCCATGTGATGGCACTTCAAAGCTGAGCACTAAGCACTTTATTCTTTTTTGATGTTTTATGATGGACTTCAATGATTTGATCTGAAACCACTTTTCATTGCAAATAATACCAGGTACCACAAAGCTGCACTAAAATTCCCACATGCCTTGACGGACTCTTTTTTATTTTCTAGTATTGCTTCATTTATATGGGTTGAAGTACAAATTAGGAAAAGCATTTCTTTTCTAGCTTAATACAGAGCATACTCATTTAACGTATTTTATTATATTGTAGAAGCATATGATGAACTGAAGACACACTGTCAATAATCGTCCTTCTAGGGACCATTAACTGAAGTTCTGGGGGCCCTCCAAATCTGCTGCCTATCAATCAATCAATTATTTGTATAGCACGGCTAATCCCTGTGGGGGGTATCCAGGTGCTGTGCTGAAGGTATCAGGTGAAGACACAAGTCTTGAGTTCCTTCCTGAAGTGGTTCAGCGAGGGAGAAGTGCGGAGGTGTGGGGGTGTTCCAGGCTTTGGCGGAGAGATGGGAGAAGGATTGTCCTTCAGAGTGGCGGATATGCTGTGTCTGAGTGAGCGCAAGGTGTGTGGAGCGGGGGTTTCTGGGGGTTGGCGGACGCTCAGGCGGTGGTTCATGTAGTCTGGTCCTTGGTTGTGGAGGGCTTTGTATGCGTGGGTCAGGAGTTTGAACTGGCATCTCTTCTGGATGGGGAGCCAGTGAAGGTCTTTCAGATGCTGAGTGATAAGTGCCATCTTGAGCAGGTTGAGGAGCAGTCTGGCTGCTGCATTCTGGATTTTCTGGAGTCTTTGTATGAGTTGGGTGGAGGTGCCAGCATAGAGTGTGTTGCTGTAGTCAAACTGGCTGGTGAGGAGGGCCTGAGTCACAGTTTCCCTCATGCTGATGGTGATCCATCTGAAGATTTTGTGGAGCATGCCGTTCATATAGGAGAAGGCCGAGGCCATGGTGTTGACCTGATGTTTCACTGAGAGTTTGCTCTCCATTACGATGCCGAGGTTTCAAGCATGGTCTTTCGGTGTAGGGATGGGTCCGAGCTCCGTTGGTCTCCAGGAGTCATTCCAAAAGGGCAGTATGGTTGCCGAAGATCAGAACCTCCTTCTGTTCATGTTGAGTTTCAGACAGTTGCGACAATCTTCATGCAGTTGTAGCAGTTGGTTTTTGTCAAGGTGGGGCTTGTTGAGAGTGAGAGGAGGAGTTGGGTGTCATTGGCGTAGGAGAGGATGTTGATGTGCAATCTGGCAATACCTGCAAGTGGAGTCATAAAGATGTTGAAGAGGGTAGGGCTGAGCTGAGGGATGAGCATTGGGGGACTCCGCAGATGGTGTGCTTGGGTTGCGAGGTGAAGGGAGGGATGTAATGTATGTTGTATGCATCCCCTGTATTGTTCTAATTATTGAGAATTGTAGTAGTATTGAAGTATGCACTGTATTTTATTACCACAAAGCAATGGTCCGGGCATTAGTTAATAGCCTTTTATTAATAATGTTGTATTATTGTTCTTTTATGGTCAACTTGTTTGCCCTAAATAAAGCCTTTAAACAAAACCGAGTCTCCTGGGCATACACAACACATGCTTCCCCTGGAAAAGTGGCCTCCGGGCAGCAATTTGCCTTTAGTGGTACAGGCTACAAAGAAGGTACAGGAAGTACTCTGGCTGGGCTGCGAATATTACAAGTAGCACATCTGAATCAACTGAAACACCTTAAGCCAGGTAACAGGTATAAGTGCTTAACACCTTGCAGGAAAGCAGTAGTTCACACAGTTTGAAAGGTCTAATAATACAGTGTGAGACCTAAACCACAAACAGCACCATAGAAAAGTCAAAAAGAGAGGTTAGAGAAAATGAAGGAATAGATACTGTGAAGGATTTCCATTGTTTGAAGTCTGTGGTTTAAATGGCAGTTGCAATGTGTGAATTGTAAATGTTTTTGGTTTAAATGATTAGTAAATAAAAGACAAAAACACAATAAAAGCCTCACTGTCTTGATGTAGAATGAGGTTCCCTAGTACTTGTGTGGTAGAGGAGTAGAGTACAGAATGTTTAAATCTCAAACAAAATCGACTTAAAACACTGATTCTATAAAACTATGGGAACATGAGCTTCACACTATTACTATTCTAATGTATGTACTTGTTTTTAAGAGGAATTGTGTGCCATCAAGGGTAGTCTCAAACCAGTGGACAACACAAAATGCAGAATTGGAATGGTTTAAAAAAGTTACTTCAAAAGAATGGACAACAGCTTGAGGAATATCTATTCTATTAATGGACATGAAGAAAGGTCTAAGCTTGAGTAAATGCGTTTTACCTTTCAGGGTTAACTTACATCCAGAATATGAGTATATTCAATTTCCACTGGAAAGAACATGCTGTATGTGAGGTGTGAAGCAGCAGCAGTGCCCCAGTAACAGTGTTAACCATTCTCATCCCTTCAGGTCAATCAACCTTCCCGCTGATTCATAGGGTATTTTGAGAGAACGCATTAATATGGCTTAGTGAGCTAACCACCGTTGCTAACGTCTGTTTGAATCCTGGTAAGGCCAACTAAGCTGTTCATACTTCCTAGTTTTAAGAGAAATTCAGTACCACTGATCGGGTAAAGGCTGCACCCATTATTGACAGCGTTTAGAAAAGGCCTAGCCCTCTCCACTCAATGCCAAGTGCGAAAAGGGTTGTACTTGGCCTACTGTCCAGAGCCATAGAAGGATTATCTCTAGGACACCAGTTGCAAATGACCTCAACCACCATGGTTGGGGCCCAGTAACTCCTGTCTACCCTGGGGACCTTGAATGGGGACTGACAACTTGACTCAGATACTAATTGCCTTTCATGCACCTCCCCAAGATTTTTCCCGGGAAAGCTTTCTTCACATGGACAGGAAAAAAACTTTCTTGGGCATGTACATTGACCATGATTAGATCTTGCTTCCTTTTGAGAGGATTGGAACTCCCAACCATTAGGTTGTCACTGCACTAGCTTTGCTAGAACTGAAAACTCTACAAGACTCCGTATGAATTTAGTAAATGTAGGCAACATACAGAGGAAATACAATTATCTTGGAATTCATCGGTTGGTATTGACACCATCACGATCATCATCTTTATTTCGGCTCAAAAGATCCATAAAAGTACACAATAACACAGCACATACAAAGGAAAAATAATAAAATAAACACATGATAAGAACATACAATTCTCATAAAAAAAGAAACATTCAGCAGCAGCCAACATTCCTGAGCGAAGTTATAAAAACCTTCATAAAAACATAATTAGGATCACAAAGTTTGCAATTAATAAAAAGAAACACAGAGATACCCCCTTGTCCTAACAGCATCACAGATGGGCAGCCTCTAACAGTAGCCTAAACTAAGCTCTCAGTGGCCCAACTGTGCTATCGGTCAGCTAAAGGAAAAATCTGAATTTGGGTTCCCCTCATATCACTAGGTTTTACAAGTGTGTTAAAGTGCACAGTGTAAAAAGGTAGTAAAAGTTTAACCAATATAGTCTAGTATTTACAGGTCACAGCTCTAAAAGGCGCTTGCCCCAACAACTTTTTGTGTAATATATCACATTGAATGGAAAAAGTTGGAATCTGAATATACAACACTGGGCCTAGCATGTGACTAACAGATTCTTAAAGGTAAATGTCAGACCTCTAAGTGGAAGAGCTGGCAAAGAGGGATGATCCAACGTGTGCGCTGCTTAGCATAAACAGTACCAGAGAATAAGACATGTTCTTAATTTTCAATATTTGGACATCCCAGAGGGCATAAATTATTGTTGGCCATAGCAGAGATTGTATTCCATGTGCCAGTAAAGACAGCCAGTGGGAGTATTCCAAGTCTGAACTTAATAAACAAAGATCTCACTGAAGAGACACTCAGAAAATCCATAAAATCTTCAAAGTGGGACTCACACTTGGTGGATAAATAAAGATCAGATAAACTACCTGCAGGAACAATGGAAATCCTATTGCAGAAAACGATGTTCCAATAACATGATTTAACAATGTCATGTGCATTCTTGGGCATGGAAGAAGAATTCTGACAGTATGCAGAAATACAACGCTTGAACAGCCAGGTTTTGATGTGAGATACCCAGGGATCGTGAGGCCCAGGCGATAGTCGATTATCTCACTGACATAGTCTCTATATAGGGCCACGTCCTCATTTAACCAGAGTATTGTCCATTATAAGATAGGTTTCAGACAGACTACATTAGCGAGGTATGTAAGGTTTAAGTCAAACCTCAGAGGAAGTGATAGAGTGCTTTTTGGTAATCTCATAAGAGATTTATTAAAAGTGTTTTTACGAATATCTAACTGATTGAAATTGCAGCCCCATATAGCACTGCCCTACAAGCTTGGGTCTTATAAATTTCAACCACGAGAAAATTGGATAAGAAGCTGCCTTGCTGATGAATCCAAATAGTAGTAAAAGACTTTTGACATTTTACAGCTTGGCATGGATAGCACTATGCTAATCCTATGCTTAAAAACTTTCTGTAGAAATGGCAAAATACTTTGGCCCTTTCTATCTCAACGTGGATGGCATTGTGCTAATGCTATGCTCAAAAATAATGATAGAAAAGCAAACATTTCAGGTGAGCAAATTCAGAGTGTCGCTGGTGTTGTAGGGTGCTCTACATAGGATCTGCTCTCCACCTAAACCTTGGAACTAACCAGAGTTCTCTGCTTCTTTTATGCATCATTTATGCTGCACTTTATGCCCCACATATACATACATGCATAAATATACATACATACACATACATATACCTATACAGCTATATATAATTTAACACAATTAATAAAAATATATATTTTTAATTTACTGTTATAAAAAAGCATACATATAATATATTTTTAAATAAAATATAAATAATACTAGCAGCCCGTCCCGACCTTGTCCGGGAGCAATCAGGCTTCCCCGACCCCCACCTGCCCCGACATTGGCCAGCAACCCGGGCCCCCGTCCGCCCCGTCCCCCGGCTGCCCCGACCCCCGTCTGCCCTGACATTGTCCTCCGGAGGCTTACCTCACACAATTATGCCAGAGGCCCAGTGTTGCAGTGGTGGCCATCAGCAGCGCCTGAGGCACTGGGGAGCTTTCTGGGTAAGTGGGGCTCTGGCGCTCTGTTTGCAGGGAGGCGAGGATGAGCAGAGGTTGCAGGGATAAAAGTAGGAGTTCACAGAGTATGGAGCGGCCGGCGGGAGTCGGGAGCTTGAGCACAATTATGCCAGAGGGTCCCCCGCCTGTCCCGACCCCCGCCTGCCCCGACATTGTCCCCCAGAGCCTTTTTGTTGTAACTCCCAGTCCCCCGCGTGGCCTGACCCCCGCCTGCCCTGACATTGTCCCTCGGAGCCTTACCTCAGCCGCCACTCCGCAGTTCAGTGCTCCTCGCCGCTCCGCCGCTCCGCTGCTGCTCACCGCCTGTGTGCCGCTCATCAGTGCTCCTCCCCCGCGCCATGTATGCCGCTCAGCCGCCGCTCCTCAGTTCAGTGCTCCTCGCCGCTCCGCCAGTCTGCTGCTGCTCACCGCCTGTGTGCCGCTCGTCAGTGCTCCTCCCCCGCGCCATGTCCGCCGCTCCTCCTCGCGTTCCTGGACGCCGCTCCTCCTCGCGCTTCTGGACGACGGCAGCACGCAGGTCGCGGCCGGGGCTACTTCGAGGGGACTACTTTGTTTTAAATGTAAATTTTTTAAATATAAGGTATTTTTTAAATTTATATAGCCTATGTCCATTTGCACACCCTGAGGATTCCAACGATGTATCGGGTGTGTGGATTGGCGCTGTGGTTCTCGAGTTTACCCGCCTCAAAGCCTCAAAGTTCTTCCTTTATAATAGTAGTATAGATTAGAACACAAGTACAAAAAATGAAAAAAATATTAAACATATTACAATTGTTTAAAAAATCTATGTATAAACACATGATATAAAAGTAAACAAACAAACAAATAATACTAATATATTTTAAACCAAAAAGATGGGTCCGGTGGATGGTAAACGGAGGCAAGATGGCGCCCGCACGGCGGACGTTTCTCTGAGCAGCTCCTGGTTACCTCGCTTTTCCCGTCTGTTCCATGGAGGAGGCTGCAAGGCGGTAACGGTGGCAGAAGCGACGGTGTTGGCGGGAGTGGATTGGGGCTTCACTCTGAGTGTTTCTGCTGCCCGTACGGAAGGTTTTTTGAAGTCGGGACAGTAAAAAGGAACCGCCGTGCTCCCCGCTGTAAAACTAGCAAAAACGGCAATGGTAGAAGGGGAGTGGCATCCGGATTTCAGCCTCACCTGAGTCAGCTTGCTAACGGCTGCCAATGGAGTCTACTGCTGAGCTCGCGGCCGGGCTTGGAAAATCCTAATATCGAAAGCAGTGAAAGCAGCGGAGTATTTAACCTTTACTGTTGTGGAGAGGCAGCATCTTCAGTTAAATCTGTTGCTATAAAGTTATTTTCTGATAAATTCTGATAAATTCTTGCTACAAAGACATTGATGCCAGGCTGTGAGCAGACTACGGGTGAGTGGCTCAGGTTAAAAGGCTCCGGTGAGTTCACGTGTAAAAGCACATTAACTTTTCATTGGATGTTTTTCTGCTGGGCTTCATTATAATAAAATAAGCAGCTGGACTCTTTGAAATCTATTGTTCTCAGTTTTTCTGGGACACTATAGGTAGTCTGGCATGGCACCTAAAGTTGCCCAAGGTGGGAAAACAAGAGCCAGTGGGGAGTCTGCGGTAGGAACACGTGCAGCACTCGACGCAAAGAGCTCCAAAGAAATGTCTGGTGGGGTTGAGCACCTGGAGAGTACTGTACAGGACAAGGGCATGGTACAAGTGACACCCAAGATACCGCAGATTTTCCAAGTGGCTGCTGGTAAAAAAGCTGCGACTTCTTTGACAATCACTTCAAAACCCAGTGTTCTTGACGTCCAGCCGGGGGGGGGGGGGGGGGGGGGTGAACTGACCGGTCTATCTCTTGAGGAGAGTCACTTGTCTTTGGAACATGTTGAGCCACTGCAGGCTGATTTAGACATTGTTAATGAGCCTGTATTAATGGATGATAATGGCATTATCAGTGACAATAGGAATGAACCCACCAGTAGGAAGGAAAGCGAGTTTTATTCACTTTCAGAGCACGCAGAGGAGTCTGATATGGAAATAGATTTTCAACTGCAGGAAGAAGGGTTTGGAGACATGACCCCTACAACCATGGATGCACCCCATACCAAGAATTCTTCTTTGGGGGGCGGTTGACAGAAATGTCTGATTGGGAGATCTCCAGTGGGAGCAGTCATTGCAAAACACAGGGACAGCCTTGAAAGGAGATATATTGGAGGAGCAAGATGGCGGCCGAGTGAAAACGGTCGAAGGTGGCTTCCGCAGGGGTGATAATCATTAAAATGAAATAGGTGATAAGGTGATAAAACTCCCAGCCCCCACATTAGGAAATGCAAGTTAATCGGAAGCGGAGAGATAGCCTCATACCAGGCATCGTTGAGTGGGTTGCGGCGTTGACGGCGGCTGCAGAGGTTTTGACTGCCGGCTGCTCGGCGTTTAGGAGCGGTCTCTCGGAGGTGCTGCGGCGGGACCCAGCACTTTCGAATCGTATTATAATGCCACCGAAAGGAGTAGCATGGGGCAGGAGGGGGTCAGTGCAAGCAGGCCCCCATGGCTCTCCTGGGAGGGTGAGCAAGAGACGACCCCGGTGGCAGTCCAGGAGAAGAAGCGAAAGCTCCGAACGGAGAATCCTGACGGGAAGGGGAGGGGCCCGGCCTTGCAGCCCCAGCAAAAGCGGACCGTCATCGATCTACTCCGGCAAACAGGGAGAACAGAGGAGCAGAAAGGGGCTGGCGGTCAGAGAAGGAAGATTCTGGGTAAGCCACCGTCAGGATCAGAGGAAGCGGGGCTTGAGGCTGACCCAATACAGGGGTCAATACCTGAGACTGTGCATACACCTGAAAGAGAGCAATTGGGGGACACTGGACCTTTCAGTGAGCCAGAAGATCAGCGGGGCATAACAACTGGAAATGAAGGGCTCCCTATTAGTGTTGTCAACGCACTTACAGTCTTAACCTCCCCAACACTCATTAACATTCAGAACCCTGACAATTTAGTCCTGGCCACTTCCAATGCAGAAAGAGAGGAGGGGAGGCCCCCTCGAGAGCCTGGAGATGAGCCTGATGCACAGAGGGGTTCTATTAGCATGGGGGAGGCTCAAGAGGCTCAAGAGAAACCCAAGGGGGGGGGGGGGTGATTTACTAAAACCAGAACGGATCAGAGTACCCCCAATAGACATGAATCAATGGGCGACGGACCCCAGAAAGGAGCAGTGAAGGATCCCATTGGTCCCAAAAAAATACATAGGATCCCCGGGGAGAAGGAATGCAGACTCCGAAGCAAGCGACTTCTACTCCATGTCAGATGCTACCTGGTCGGGGGTGGATTCAGAGTCAGGCTCCGAATTTGAATCTAGTGAGGACAGTGGGTCAGACAAAGGCTCCAGTGGCAGGCAAGCCTCTCAGGCCACTCGAAAGCTAAATAACAGAGCCCAAAGAGCCGACAGCTCGAAATCAAAGGAATCACAGGAGTTAAGGTGGGATTATTCACTGGGGGATCAACTGGTAGGGGTCGAAAAAAGCTCAGAGAAACAACCTAAAAATACGGCGGCTGCTCTGGTTCCTCCTACTCTGGAATCTATCCTTCAGTGTGTCGTGGCGCACCAGGAAGAAGCCCGAATGGAGATCAAACGTGCACAAAATGTTGCCAGAAAATTTCAGGGGGCTGTGAGGAAAATTGGAAGAACCTGCAGCAACATTTGCGATCGGATGTCTCAAGTGGAGGAGGATCTCGCAGGATCAAAGGGGGTAGTTGAAGCACACGAGGCACAATTGGTATATATCCAATGGAAGCTTGAGGAGAACGAGAACCGCCAAAGAAGGAATAACTTATGATTTGTGGGGGTCCCGGAAGGAAAGGAGGGGCAAGATATGAGAGCATTCATGGTCCAGATGTTTCAAAAAGCCTTTCCAGATTTAGAAGGGTGGAGGTGGTCCCATGAAGTTCAAAGGGCGCACCGAGCCCCATTTAATATTCGCCAACCAGTCCGCCCCGATGCCAAACCTCGGGCAATTTTAGTATATTTTGGGAACTTTTTATTAAGGCAACTGATTTTCGAGAAGGCTAGACCAGATGCACAACGGGCAGTAGACGGGTTCTCCTTCTTCACAAGGCCTGATTTCTGCCACATCACTGTGGAACGAAGATGACGATTGCGTCAAATGATCTCTCAGTTTCAGGAGAAGGGAGCACAAGCCTTCCTATTAAACCCTGCCCGGCTTAAAATTATTTGGAAGGATCGGGTAAGAGTCTTCACATCGGAAATCAAGGCTAAAGAGTTCTTAGATGCTGGTTGTAAATGATTTATGATGGGGCTGGTGGTCAGGGGACAAGTGGTGGATAAGGGATAGTAAGACTGATCTGAATTTTTTCAGAATTTTCGTTTTTGGACTTAAGATTGCCTAATACCATGGCCCTTCGGATCCGATGGGAAACCTCTCTATGTACTCATCTTGCTTACCTTCCCCTATTACCTTTGAGATAAAACAATGATGATCTAATCTGGAAGGGGTAGGTGTAGGTCTAGATCTGACGAGGGAGGGGGTATCGTCTTTTTTTTGTTTTTTTGTTATTTTTTCCCTTGTATAATGTCACCCTAACGGGGGATCCACCGTTAACCATCACCCACAGACCAAGTCAGGTCTGTTGCTTCACGATGCAGGGGGGGTCGGGTGGGGGGTAGGGTGTGGGGGGGTCAGGAGGGAGGCGGAGGAAGGGACAAAAAACAAAAAATGTTCAGGAAAGTAAATCATTGCATATTGGATAGCTGGGTGGTTAGAGTCGGGGCTCAAAATAGCTGGATGGTATGGTACAGGAAGAAGAGCAGGCGAAGGGGGTACCAAGGTAGATTTAGGGATGGGTAAGCTAATTGTCTGTACGATTAACATTGGGGGGCTGAATGACCGAGCTAAGAAAGATAGGATGAGTGAAGCAGTGTGAACGTTGGGTTTGGATGTCATTTGTCAGCAGGAGACCCACCTTCCGTGGCAGAAGAGAAGTCTCAATTTTGTCCCGGGCTTCACACAAGTAACCTGCTCTTCACAAACCTCAAATACGAGAGGAGTGGCAATACATGTTTTCAATCTGCTTCCGCCAAGCAATCGCAAACTATCCGATAAATGGGGCCGGTGGGCAATTGCTGTAATTCCCACCCTTGGTACACTCTGCACCATATATGGATCAAATCTAGATGATGCAGATTTATTGATAGAACTAGAGGTAGAGCTCGCCTCCTGGCCTACACCACTGATAATATGTGGAGATTTTAATATTCATATGGATTCAGGGGGGCTAGGGAGGGTCGGGTATCAAGACAGGAAACAACGAGTTTTTTATGCAGTACAGGCACTGGCCGCAAACCATGGGCTGGTAGATATTTGGTCTATAACAAAATCTGGGGATCCTGGCTATACATATTATTTGTGTTCACATAGAAAGTATGTTAGGCTGGATTATTTCTACATTTCGAATTCATTAGTAAACAAAGCTCAGATAAGGAAGTTACCCAAGGTTCTTGTCCGACCATAACCCCCTTGTTCTGGAGATTGAGATCTCAGGGTATTTAAAACCCCCAGCAAGGTGGTCCTTCGATAGGAAATTGCTGGCTACCAACGGGTTCACCGATCATATCAAACGCTGGACTATACAGTTTTTTTTACAGTAATAGGTATAGTACTTCACGGGAGATGGTGTGGGATGCATTTAAATCGGGGCTTAGAGGGGAGGTAATTAGCTTTGCCAGGTTTCATAGGAAAAAACAACTAGAGCTTATCAGATCACTGATGCTAGACCTGAGTAGATATGAGACAGAACATATGGTTATTATTGTCCAAATACAGACGTAGTTTACGTCGGGAACATTTCTTAATTTGTTATTATGTTCCGCGGTGTGGTTTTTTCATATCCATTACTGCACTTGCTCACAATGTTTTTGAATTGGAATGTACTTAATGAGACAATGCAATATCGAAGTGTTGATGGAGCAGGTTGCAAATATTCAAATATGGAAGGATGTTTTCATTTGATTTAAGAATGACAATCATGTATAGGAATTGAAAAATATTTCTTGCAAAGGGGTACAAATGTACACTCTTATTTGTTTTATGTTAACACTGTTTTTCAGATTTCCCAGTCCTAACGATTTGGAAGGACAGCACGTGACTTTCTGCGGTGCTTAGACCCACAAACAAGTTTGTGTAGTCTTTTTACTTTCTACTCCCCGAAGATTTGGCGCCATAGTGTGTGCCTCTTCGGAGGCGTGGGTATGTATGGTCCTGAGGAATGCTGAGCTGACGATGGGCTTATTAGCTGAAACATGTCGACCTCTTTAGGACATGTGGTTCAAAATAACTCAACCACTTATTGGTCCGTCTTCTATCACGTTTTTAACAGAGTTAGAATTACCCCCACATTAAAAAATTGTTTTCTATTTGGGTGGCAGTCAAATACTCTTTTTAACATGCACTTTTCTGTTGTGTCTACGTAGAAATTCACGTTTTCATATGCAGAACCCAATGAAGATAATGGCAACCAAAGGTCTATTTGGTGCCTGAGGGTTCTTCTTTTCCATTAACATCCTTCTTATCTGTTGGAAAACTTTTTTCTAAATCTTTGGTGGTGGTGTAAAAAAAATGTTCACCCCTATGAATAGATTTTTGCCTTTTCTAGATACTCTTCTGTTGTTTTGTTATATTGCGTACAAGGGGTACAAGAGTTATCTATTGACCCTTTCTCTCTTGTTGTTTGCCTTTATTATTGTCCAAAAACAGACTCAGCGGCAACCACAGATTGAACTAAAAGTTATTAGTACCAAAGCGAAGATAAATGGGTTGTTTAATCAATCTATAGCTGAAAGATTTCAAACTAGTAGACAGGATCACTATGAATACGGAGAAAAGACAGGGAAACATCTGGCACTGCGGATCAGACAAAAAACAGCGGCAAGCAGCATTACGAAGCTAAAAAGGAAGGACGGTACAGTGTCCTCGGATCCTAACGAGATAGTAAATTTTTTCCAAGACTTTTTTCAAGATCTCTAAAAGTCCAGGCATCAAACCATGGTTGATCCTGGGACTAGGTATTCGCCTGTGATACAAGAACTAGAGGGAGACATCTTAATGGAAGAAGTTAACAAAGTATTGCTATCCATGGCCCCCGGAAAGGCGGCAGGCCGAGATGGCCTACCCATGGAGATCTATAAGATATTGCATTAGGAACTTGCCCCTTTGTTGTGGGATTTGTTCTTAGCAGTCCAGCAGAAAGGCACTCCTCCAAAGTCATGGGAGGAGACTAGTATAGTTATTTTTTTGAAAAAGGGGAAGCCGGCTGACAATCCGGCCTCTTATAGGCCCATTACGTTAATAAACACGGACAAGAAGCTTTATTCTAAAATCCTAGCAAGGAGGCTTTCAAAGGTCATAGATTCCTTAGTAAGTCCGTGGCAACACGGCTTCATACCTGGTCGTAGTACAACAGACCATTTTAAAAGGGTTATCTCATTATTTAACATCGCTGAGAGCTCTGGGCAACAAATGTCATTAATATTATTAGATGCTCAAAAAGCGTTCGATCAAGTGGAATGGGGATACCTCTGGCAGAACTTAAGATCAAATGGCTTTGGACCCCGTATACTTACTGCCCTAAGAGCAATGTATGTACAGTCATACGCAAAAATACAACTGATGGGGTAGCATTCTGGACAGGTAAAGATTGCAAGGGGGACAAGGCAGGGCTGCCCATGCTCCCCAATCCTTTTTTCACTATACATAGATCCGTTAATTAGAGCTATTTTAAACGATCCGGGGATTCCTCCGGTGGTGGTCAGGGGTTACTGTACCAAAGTGCTAGCATACGCAGATGACATCGTGGTTGTTACCCCTGACCCCAGGTAACAATTAGTAGAATAGAAGGTCTTGCCTGGGTATTAGTTAAACGCGGATAAAACTAAAATCATCTGTTCAAGCTCAATTCTGTGGCAGGATCCCAGGAGGGAAGAGGCAGCAACCTGTTTAGGGGTCTCAATAGCAGCCGATGTTGACACCATCTGGAATATTATTGTAGACCCTCTTTTGAGTAGAATAAGTGCAGATCTTAATAGGATGAACAATCTACATTTATCTATCATAGGTAGGGCAAATGTCATAAAAATGACAATGTTCCCGAAAATATTCTACTTATTCCGTTGTATACCATTAGAACCCCCTAATTTCCTGTTTAAAAAAGTTGAAGCGATCTTTTCACAGTTTATCTGGTGATATGGGAAGGTAAGGAGATCCTTGAGATTTATGTCCCTCCCCCAAAACCGAGGGGGGTTGGCAGTGCCAAACATCCGATATTATTACTGGGCTATTATGCTGCAACAAATGACTATATTGTTTAGACCAATCCCGGTAACACACCAGACAGAGACCCCACCATCTATCTTTGAATTAGCTATGGGTAACCAAGCTCCAGGTCTATTATTTAGACAACTGGATAATAGCTATTGCTTGGAGGGTGTGGCAGAAAACCAGTAAATTGCTGAATATCCCTAAATTACATTGTTACCTTTTATTATGGCGTTCTTCATTTTTCCCAGGTTTTCTATTTGATAGGATCGGTAGTAAGTGGGAACAGGCTGGAATTAATTCAGTAGGTGATATTATGAATTTAACTGGCATTATGACATTTGCAGAGATTCAGGACCGATTTGAGATAGGTCCTCGAAGCTTATTTAAGTACTTGCAACTAAGGGAATGTACTAAAACAGCTATGACTCACCCTACTTTTCATTTAAGCTTCCCGCTCTTGGACATTCTGGTTCGGAAACAACCCCAAGTGAAAGAAGTATATGCGATGATGATCGAAGCTAACGAAGACGATATAGTCAAAGTAGAATGTGCTTGGGCTGCTAAGCTTGGAAACCAGGATGTGGACCTATGTAGGTCCCTTGAATTGTCCAACATGGTCCTTTTATCGGCTAACTTAAAGGCACAACACTTCAAGACTATATATAGTCTATATTTTACACCGGCCAAACTTTGGACCTGGGGGAAGAGGGATTCGAATGAATGCCCAAGATGTGGGAAAGGCCCGGCCAACATGAACCATATGTTTGCGGAATGTTCAGAATTGGGGTTAAAGTGGGGATTGAATGCTTCCTTAGTAAGATTATGGGATGTTCTATCATACTAACTCCCACTCTAATAATGTTGGGATGGGACGAATCCCTGCAGCTAGAAATTACACAGGTTTATTTTTGTTTCATGGTAACAGCAGCCCTCCGTAAAATGATTGCTTCCAAATGGAAGGATAAGGACCCCCCGACATATCAGGCTTGGTATGCAAGACTGCTTCATATATTTAATTTGGAATCTGCGTTATACAAATGCAAGGGGAGCAGAGCGAGGAAAAAAGGGCAGCAAATCTGGGGACCCTTACTGGAGCTGCAGACACAGGGTTAGGAAGGATGGGGAGGAGTTGAGGCGAGGAGGCAGGGGGTGAGAGAGTGGATTGTGGGTATAATGAATTGTATATGTTTGGTTTTTTCTCTTCCTCTCCCTGTGTCTGGGTTCCAACTCCTTCCCTCTCTGTGCTTTTGCTACTTCTATTTTTCTGCTCCCTCCCTCTTTCTTTTTTTCTCTCTCTCTTTTTCTTTTGGGCTCTCTCTTCTCCCACTGTTCCTTTGTGAATTTTGTTGATCCAAAAAATGCTTCATTTATGTATTCTGTTGTTATTGTATATGGATCTTTACGTATGGTTATGTATCTGACGTACCTTTCCTGAAAATAATAAATACAAAATAAAAAAATAAAATAAAAAGCAAAACACAGTAAGAAGGCTGGCAAAAACGTGTAATGATTTTACTGAGAGGATGGCAGAAGTGGAGACTCGCATATCACTCCTAGAAGATCAGTTGGTGGTTCAAAAAGACACTGTCGCAGATATAAAAGCCAATAAAGGCGATGTGCACGATAAGCTAGTGGACTTAGAAAACCGTCTGTGCAGTGACAACCTGCGTATTTTAGGGGTGCCAGAAGGACTTGAGTGCAAGATGTGCAAAAATTTGTAGCTGAGCTGTTTAAAGAGGCGCTGCCTGAGCTGAAAGAATGGAATTGGCCGCAGGAAATTCAACGGGCACATAGATTTCTGTTTCGGCAATGGCCAGCAAGGAGTGGACAAGCAGTGCAACAACCGCGGGCTATTTTGATTTCCCTCAATAATTTCTTGGCTAGACAGGCATTGTACGATCTGGCTAGACCAGATAAGAAGAGAATTGGTAAAGGGACGCAATTCTTTGTGAGACCCGATTACTGCCACTCCACAGTGGAAAAGAGATGGCAGCTGCGGCAGCTGAATACTCCTTTCCAAGCAAAAGCCGTACAAGTGTTTCTACAACAACCAGCTACTTTAAAGACTGTTAATAAGGGACATATACATTGTTTCACTTTGGTCATTACAGCCAAAGAATATCTTCAATTCTTGGGTTGAGGATAATTATACAGGCTAATGGATCTTGTATGTAGTGATATGACTTCTTTTCTTGCCACTTCCTGTGATTTTCTTTTCTTCTGTTTTTCCTAAGCTGCACATATAAGGATGCGGGAAAGGCGATCACCAAGTGGGCTATTCACCAAGCATCACAAGGGCGATTGGCCCTAAGGCCTCTTTGATGGGGGAGGATCACATGCAGGGGGGTGGGTGGGCTCTTTTGGGTGGTGGTGGTGGGGGGGTATAGAGGGCCACTTGGGGAGTAAGGGGTTGGGTGGGAATCTGCTAAAGGGTAAAAATTGAGTTCATAGCACGTGCGGTAGGAATCTTATCAATCAATCAATCAATCAAGCATTTATATAGCGCACTACTCACCCGGAGGGTCTCAAGGCGCTGGGGGGAGGGGGTCCGCTACTGCTCGAACAGCCAGGTCTTGAGCTGCTTCCTGAAGGCGAGGTGGTCCTGGGTCATGCGGTGGTGGGTCGGAAGGGAGTTCCAGGTCTTGGCGGCCAGGTAGGAGAAGGATCTTCCTCCTGTGGTGGCTCTACGGATGCGGGGGACGGCGGCGAGGGCGTGGCTGGTCGATCGAAGCTGGCGTTTGGGAGCGTAGAAGTTGAGGCGGCTGTTGAGGTATCCTGGGCCTTGGTTGTGTAGGGCTTTGTGTGCGTGGGTGAGGAGCCGGAAGGTGATTCTCTTGTTGACCGGGAGCCAGTGTAGGTCTCTCAGGTGTCCGGAGATGTGGCTGCGGCGGGGGATGTCCAGGATGAGTCGTGCTGAGGTGTTCTGGATCCGCTGGAGTCTCTTCTGGAGTTTGGCGGTGGTTCCGGCGTAGAGGGAGTTGCCGTAGTCCAGACGGCTGGTGACGAGGGCCTGGGTGACCGTCTTCCTGGTCTCGGTGGGGATCCATCCTAGAGTATATCTCTCGTATATATAGATGGCCATTAGATACTCATATAGTAATGGCAGATAGGAGGCTGCGAATATGTTCATTTAATGTTTGTGGTCTAATTGTAGGATACTATATGAGCTGGGATTTACATTGTTATCAACTTCGAAACAATCCATTATGAATAGGGGGGTGGCGATCTTGGTGTGTCATGGCATAATTGGTATGGGTAGATTGAGGGTGGATAATCTCGGGAGGTGGGCTATTACTGAGTGTATTGTAGGGGGTACCAAGATCGTGCTTTGTACTGTATATGGGTCAAATTTGGATGAGGCTGAGATCTTGGAGTTTTTGAATGTTGAGTTGGCACTTTGGGGGACCCCATTGATACTACTTGGGGATTTTAATATACATGGGGATGCACAGACATGGTCTTCTCATTTTGCTAAGTATAAAGGGCGTAGGCCTAAAGTATTTAGGGCCTTGCAGCAACTTTTACAGAATCACGGACTAGTTGATGGGTGGATAACTGTGAATCATGGAGATCCGGGTTATACATTCTTTTCATCCTCAAACAACAAGTTTGTTCAGTTAGACTATATCTTCTTACCTCGGTTGTTGACTGTTGGTGCAAAGATGCAGGTGTGGCCCCGTATTACATCGGATCATGGCCCCGTGGTTATGGACCGTGCTAGTCTTAGCCTTCCGCTGGAACAGCGGTCCTTTACATTCAATAAAAAATTGTTAAGAGATGGGGAGTATATTCGTCATATCCAAATTTGGGCCCCGCTGTTCTTGGATAGTAATAGAGGATCGGCAACCCAACCAATGATCTGGGATTCTTTGAAAGCTGGGCTAAGGGGCGAAACACTTAGTTATGGCTGGGCTAAGCAGAAACGACAGAAAAAACATATGCAGGCTTTACTCGAGGAGTTAAGGAAGGCTGAGTGTGAATTTATACAAGCGGTTAGAGTTCATGCGGATACTAAAGAAGTTCAAACTAAGACAACACGCTGTAAGGCCCGGTTTAATGGGGTATGGAGTCAAGAAATAGCTGCTCAGTTCAAAATTCATAAGGAAGAAAGATTTGAATATGGGGAAGCAACTGGTAGATGCTTAGCTCAAAGACTGCAGGGCAGACAAACCTCCCAGCGAATTGGAATTATGGAGGATGGTAAAGGGGGCACAGTTGGGACCATGGAAGGCATAATGGCGGTATTTCATTTGTATTAAAAGGAACTATATACCCAAGATTCTGTGGAGTTGGGCAGCATAGAGCGGTATCTCCATAATTTTGATTTAACTGAATTAGGACTAATCGAACGGGAAGAGCTAGAAGCTCCTATTACTATGCTAGAACTTCAGATTGCAATCGATGGATTAGTGTTAGGGAAAGTGGCAGGGCCGGATAAACTCCCTTTGGAGGTCTATCGCATACTTTTCCCATTATAAAGGATGATATGCTCGCCACTTTTATAGAAGCCTAATGTGGGAATCCCCGACCATCCTGTGATGATGCGAACATAGTGCTCTAAAAGAAAAAGGATAAATCTCCCAGGAATCTGCGGTCGTATAGACCGATATCATTAATAAATGTTGATGGCAAGGTGTATTCAAAGATCCTTGCCACACGGTTAGCACAAGTTATACCATCGTTGGTATCCCGGCACCAGCACGTTTTTGTGCCTGGCAGGAGCACAGTTAATCACCTGCACAGTATTATTGCATCGCTAGACTATGCTATTACATTGCAAAAGCAAAAAGGGATCATTTTTTTAGATGTTGAAAAAGCATTTGACCGTGTATCGTGGTCATTTTGTGGGCTACAATGCGAAAGATGGGGTTCGGCCCCCAATTCTTGGTAGCATTTCAGACTATGCACAAACGCCCGTGGGCTAAAATTTGTACATTGGGGAAAGAGTCATCCTTTGTACATATCACTAGGGGCACCCGGCAGGGATGCCCCTGCTCGCCCTTACTTTTTGCCATCTATATCAACCCATTGTGGTTAATATTGGAGACTACTAATGGAATACAATCAATGGGAAAGGTGTACCTTTTTTTCTTAATGCGCGTTATTGCTAGCGTGTAACAAGGCGTGTAGCGCTAATTCTATTTTAAAAAATCCCGCTTTTTTCATCTTTGTTGTATTTTATGTTCTTAGCCCCTGATTTTAAAGACCATTATTGCGCCCACATACCTGCATTATAATTGTGCCCCCACCGCGTTGTAGAGCGGAGTAAATCGTTTTCTCATTGCCTACTCGTGGCGCCTTGCCGCCATCTTGGGGGTGTTTGGGACCTTCAGCGTGCCACTTGCCTGAGCGCTCTAGTGCTCAGACAGGAGATCAGGTGAGCCTCTACTTAAGGCGAGCACTTTGAGCAGCTCGACCTTTGGGAAAGGTGTACCTTTTTTTCTTAATGCGCGTTATTGCTAGCGTGTAACAAGGCGTGTAGCGCTAATTCTATTTTAAAAAATACCGCTTTTTTCATCTTTGTTGTATTTTATGTTCTTAGCCCCTGATTTTAAAGACCATTATTGCGCCCACATACCTGCATTATAATTGTGCCCCCACCGCGTTGTAGAGCGGAGTAAATCGTTTTCTCATTGCCTACTCGTGGCGCCTTGCCACCATCTTGGGGGTGTTTGGGACCTTCAGCGTGCCACTTGCCTGAGCGCTCTAGTGCTCAGACAGGAGATCAGGTGAGCCTCTACTTAATGCTCACATCTCCCGCGCAGCGGTGACGCGCAGCGGAAGCGCCTGACTCGAGCCTGAGTCAAGCCAGAGTCTGCCCGTCTGCGCCCGTCAGCGCTGAGGAGGCGTGAGAGGCGGGAGACTCTGAACCATTTGTACTGCCTATTCGTAACTTGTAGATTCAGGTATGTCACGTGATTTTTTGTTATCTTTTCAAGGGCCCCAAGCCCCTTGTAATTGTGCTATATTACCTCAAAGTTGGCATGGCTCTGTCTGCTGTGCCTATTGTCACATGACATTAATTCCTGAACCCCCTATAGAGACACCCTCTGACTCTATTTTAGTGCGGGGTGGTTTAATCAATGCACGCTCTTTAGTGAAAAATGCCCAGAACATTTATGATCTCATTACTGAATCACGTTTGGACTGGCTTTTGGTCACAGAAACGTGGCAAAAGCCGTGGTGTAATCCTGCCCTAGCCATAGCCCTTCCTCATAATTTCCTTATCCAGCGTTTGGACAGACATGGACAACGGGGAGGAGGTCTTGCAATTATTTATCGAAATACCTTTAAATGTTCCACTCAAGAACTGACGGAAATAAAAGAGGCAGAAGCTTTAGTATTCTCCTTGGGAATCCATGATACCTTTGTCTTCTCTGAGGTCCTTATCTATCGTCCCCCGGGCCCTTCTTCGAAGTTCTTGGATACAGTAGGCGATGCGCTGAGTGACTTAACACTTAGACTCTCCAATTTTTCTGTATTGGGTGACCTTAACCTGCACCTTGAGTCCCCAAATGATTCTGGGGCTAGTTGCTTTATGGATACAATCAAAGTGTTAGGTCTTACTCTTGTGAACAGGGAACCTACCCACCAGGCGGGGCATCTATTAGATTGCATCTGTTCCAATTACCCTTACCTGACAGCTAAATCCCCTTGCCCTCAGTCATGGACAGACCATTTTTTTATCCCTTTTAATATAGTTGGGATTTTGAAACCCACCATAAACCCTTCGAAGTATAATAACAAACCCAAAATTAAAACTATCCCGGACTGGAAGTCACTAGCCAGCAGACCTGACATTATTCAGAAACTTAAAGACAGTATGCCAGTCCTAGTCGATCTTACCCCGATAGACAATCAGACCTTTTGTGACTGGATTGCTGGAGCGGGAACTCTGTTAAAATCATCCAGAAATGAGAACTCTAAATCCAGGAAGACTAAAAAGGGCGCCCCTTGGTTTTCAATAACCTTAAAGCTTGAACTAGGTGAAGTTAAAACACTGGAACGGAGGTGGCGTCGAAATTACAACACCGCTGCACGTAACATCTATATAGCAGCGAGACGGAAGTATCATGCAGGAATAAAATCAGCAAAAAAAAAACACTATCTACAGGCCATATCTATAGCCGGCCAGGAACAAAAAGCAATTTTTAAGATTGTCAAGGATTTTATGAATCCTTCAGCTCTATCGCAAGAGATTCCTCCATCGCAGGATCTCTGTAACGCGATATCTGATTACTTTGATAACAAGATCCTGGCTATTACGAAGACCTTTCCATCAGGAGCAACTGCGATGATGGATGTTGAAGAGATAGTGGAGACGATATCTTCCCCTTGCTTCGATGATTTCGCCCCAGTATCCTTGGAGGAAACTGCTAAAGCGATTTTAGCCAGCAAATCGGGATCTCCTTTCGATCCCTGTCCGCCTCCGGTGTTGCATCTTTTAATAGAGATGGTTAATCCAATGATCAACAGGATTATTAATTCCTCTCTAACCACGGCAAGTATCCCTATTGATTGGAAACTTGCAGCTGTTAAGCCTCTCCAAAAAAAGGCCCTTGCCGATCCTACTACCCTCTCGAACCTGCGCCCAATTTCCTTGTTACCCATTCTATTCAAACTGACTGAAAAGTTTGTCAATAGTCAACTGACTAACTTTTTGGAGAAGAATAACGTTCTCCATCCTAATCAGTCAGGATTCCGGTCAGAACATTCTACCGAATCAGCCTTACTCTTCACCGCAGAAACATTAAGGGCTGCAACGGATCAAGGAAAGAAGGCTGTCCTTATCCTACTTGACCTGTCGGCAGCTTTCGATACGGTTTCACATAACATCTTAGTGGACCGGTTGGCTGCCGCAGGGGTAGGAGGACAGGTTCTGGCCTGGTGTAGGAACTTCCTTACCAACAGACGCCAAGTAACAGTGCTAGGCCCATATCAGTCTGAGGCTAAAGACGTCAGCTCAGGGGTTCCTCAGGGCTCTAGCTTGAGCCCTGTTCTTTTTAATCTATATATGGTACCCCTGATGAAACTGATCGCGTCATTCAAGATCAGTTCCATTTCATACGCTGACGACACCCAACTTATATTGGTGTTGGATAGGGAGCGGCCAGACGCCGAGGAAGATCTTAAGGACTGTCTTGCAGCAATTTTTAAATGGATGACGAACAACCATTTAAAGTGCAACGCCGGAAAAACCGAGATTCTACCTATAGGGAATCACAATCTTTTTTCCCCAACAACGTGCTGGCCGTCGGAAGCCGAAGTGCCCCCCAATACAATTGCATCTGCCCGCAATCTGGGCATCAAATTCGACAACCTACTATCTTTCAAACCCCAGGCTGTAGCAGTAGCAGGCATGTGCTTTCAGATCATTAAAGCACTAAGGAAGTTTTTCGATCTACTCCCACTATCGGCGAGGAAAACAGTCGCAGTGGCCTTAATAAGTTCTAGGCTGGACTATTGTAATGGACTATACGTTGGAGCTAATAAAATTGTTCTCCACAAATTACAAATGGTCCAAAATGCAGCAGCCCGCCTTGTACTGCGTCTGCCTCGTAATTCATCAGCCTCAGCAGCATTAAACATCCTCCATTGGCTACCAATAGGTAAAAGAATCTTGTTTAAACTTCTTCTAATCACTTTTAGGGCATTTCACCAACTAGGCCCAACCTATTTATATAACGGGTTTAAAAGATATCATCCAACGCGTTGTCTGAGATCCGCAAGCCAGAACCTACTTACTCCCCCTCATTTCAATCTGGCCACAAAGGGTGGCAAATCCCTTTTTGTATTGGGTACCAAAGCCTGGAACAAGCTTCCTTTTTTTCTGCGGTCATTCTCTCAAGAAGCCCCTTTCAGGAAGGCACTAAAAACTTGGATCTTCTCTTTGCCTGACGCCATTTGTAAGACCTTGGTGTAATGTCTGTGTAGAATTTAGGACACCCCTTTTCCTTCCAACTCTTCCACCTGAGTTGTGTGAGCGCCAAGATACTCCTTGGAGTGGAAGCCGCGCGGTAGAAATGTCCTTTACATTACATTACAATGGTAGTTGGGCAGCATCAGGGAAGTGTTCTTGCTTACGCTGATGATATAGCGGTAGTAACATCTGAACCAGAGCAAGCATTAAGTGAGATTGAGAACCTGACTCAACAATATGGGGAAGTCGCCGGGTGTAAGCTAAATGTTACCAAAAGCCAGGTTGTTTGTACAGAGGGGCTCTGTCCTGGGGAAGCACGTGTTACACCAGAAGCAAGATATTTGGGCATAAAGATTAGGATGTCACTTCAAGAGATAGTTGAAGTGAATTGGGTAGATATACTAGCTTCAGTACGAAGTCAACTGGAAAGGGTTGAGTGTCTGCACTTATCAATGGTAGGATGATGCAATGTTTTAAAAATGAGTATACTTCCCCGGGTAATGTTTTTTTAGGACGGTACCGTTAGAGCTCATACGAGTACAATTAATGCAGCTTCAGTCTGTTGTAGACAGGTTTATATGGGGCTGGAAAAAAACTCGGAGTGCTCCAAAATATATGACGCTACTATTGACACATGGTGGGGGGGGGGGGGGGGGGTGCCGATTTTTGTTTTTTATTATTTAGTTTGTCTTTTGCAGAACATGCAGTATCTGGTGACCGAGGTGAAAGTAAGGTTATTTGAAGTCCCTAATATATATCAGATGTTGTTGGGGACCCAGGCAAGAGAGACTCTGCTCAAGTTCTATGAACCAAGTTATTCTAAAAGAACGAGATTTAAAATTATATTACCTGCTTACAAGGCGTGGAAGATAATAGGTAAAATTGCATCTATAAACTGGATTGGTTATTATATGCCTTTAACTCCAAGGAAATATTCCCTCTGTTTTTTTGGGATCAAAGATGGATATTTGGAGGGATAAGGTGATGTAGAAAATAATTGGGGGGCGCTACCAACCAGAATATAAGATCCTTAAGTATTGCCCGGCGGTGTCGCCTCTTGAACCCACAAAGAAGTTAAAGTATTGAAGAGGCAGGCGCTGGAGACTGGAAGGCAGGAAACAAGGTTTTTATTCTCTCCGGAGGAGAACACAACGAAACGGACAGAAGGTATCGTTCTGAGGTGCTCTAACTGCATCCCTGAGGCCTGGCCTCTTATACACATGTTTATCTGTTTATTGCATGTAACACATTCTCGTCGATACTTTGATGTACGGAAAGACATCCTCAGAATCCCCTCCTTTCCCAGCCCGTTCCCACGCAAGGTTACAGTGGAAGTCCCCGCCCCGGTCACAACAGGTGATGATCATCGCGCAGCTGGATATTCCGCCGATTCACGGAGTGTGTGGGGTTTGATCGGGTCTCGTAGGGCGGGGGGCTTTGATCAACCCGGGGATCCCTTGCTGGGGGGGGGGACTTTCTATTGTACGGGGAGGGGCAAGGAACAGTATCGGCAAAGCTGGGTGTCGGCCTGGGAACGAGGAAGACGAACGGGCACATGGGGAAAAGGGGTTTGCATCAAAGGGCCGGGGATCATAAATGGGAAGAAGGGAGGTGTCGCGCTGGGAACGAGGAAGAGGGCCTGGGGCAGAGCAGCGCTGAAGAGGGGTTTTATGATTCGCGGCAGGTGCAGGCAGGGGGGTTGTCAGTATGCGGGGGGGGGATGCCGGCGAAGCTAGGAGTGGGAGAGAGGCGCGCTGGCTCTCGGCGGGAGCAGGGAAGCCATGGTGTTCAAAATGGCGGCTGTTTTACGCGCACAAAAAGGTTAAGGAGAGCAAGAGGGCGCCGATAATGTTGACGGTCTCAGTCCAACTTTCAACAGTCCCCCCTTTTCAACATATCTAGCCACCTTGCTTTACTCAATGTCAATTTTCATCAAATTCCTAACTTCGGTATCATACAATGCTCTCATATGTTCGCTTCCAATGTCCACAGTTTTGGGAAAAATACAACTCGCACATAAAGAACACATAGGTGGCAAACATTGAATTCCTAAGCATAGGCCACATATTATAACTACGGGAATCAGGATAATGGTGAGCAGTCTCCAGCCCCAGCTTTTGACGGTGTCCCAGAACCAACCACCAAGCGACCATTCTTCTTGCTCTTGGTGAACTTCCGAAGAGAGTCTGTGAAGATGTTCGATGGCTTTGTACACTGAGGGTGAGTTGTCCGGTATGTATGTACAACAGCTGGACCCAATAATGCGGCATGCTCCTCCACGGTCCGCCAGAACCACATCTAGAACGAGGCGGTTCTGGAGAGCCACCAAACGGACCGCTTGGAGTTCGGCAGTGTTGTTGGCAAAGATGCCCGCTGTGATGTTCATGGTTGTCTCGACTGCCTGAGTCAAATGTCGGATGGCACGGCTGTTTGCCATCGGGCCCCAGAGGGGGACGAGTCCTTTCATAGCATCGAGGAACTGCGCCCCTGTTGAGTCGGCTTGCTCAACGTCTTTGGCTCGTTTTTGCCTGTGGTGATTCGCTGGGGCCACATAAGTTGGAGGAAGGACGAAGGAGATGTAGCAAGTGCCCCCCCAGCCTTTGGGGAGCCAGGTGTAGGCCTTCGTGCCGCAGATGAAATACATGTTTGGGGATGACACAAAGGAAGGTGGATCCGTGGAATCCAGAGTCCTGGTAAAGCGGCAAGCGCTGCGACCCACCAGCTGTGTCCCAAGTCCTTCTACACACATGTGGCCTGTGACGTTGATGACCGTCAGGGCCACAGTCAGAGTGGCAGCCGTTCGTTTCCGCAGATAGGAGAAGGTGGGTCTGGTTGGATTGTTGAACACCTGCATTTCGATTCGTTCTTTAGCCGGGATGTCCATTTGGTTCGAGTCGCTGGGGGCCAGCGGGCAGAAGTGTGTCTTTGTCTTGTTTCGCCCGGCCCCATGAGAAGAATGTGCTGCAGTTCTGCTGGAGGTGGCATTGCCCGTATAGCTCTCTTGCAGGAGGATCAGCCAGGCAAGGCAGGAGCCGTGGACAGAGAAGGGTGAAGGGATGAATGGTATTGAATGTCCAGTGGCATGGGGTAGCAACCCACAGATCCAGCAGTTGGTGGTATTGGTGGCAAGATTGTGCTGGTGAAGTAGCTGCACGAAAGAGTTGTTCCAAAACTCCTTTCGCCTCTCTCTTAGTTGAGGAGAGAGCGAAATTAGATAATGTTCCTTCATGGTGGTAGGCTGAGCAGTGGTTAGGAATGTTTCGTGAGCAGGTGCGTGTTCTTCCATAATCCAGAGCGTAGTCATGAGGAGAAAACAGAGGAGGATTACGATGAAGAGTGCAATTGTCTTTGAGCTATGGAGTCTGTCTATTCTCGGATTTCTGTAGTGGGTATTTCCTGCTGTCTCCGTCGGCTTCTTATTTGGCGCTTCCATCATCTTCTTATCTGGCGCTTCCATCATCTTCGTCTTCAAGGTGCTCGGTAGTGGGCAGGACCACAGACTTAGTTTTAGCTTCTCTCCGGGTAACCCTTGGTAGTTTGGGTCACCGTTCTGAGATCCTTTAACCTAGTCCGTGGCCTACTTAGCCGAAGCTCCCTCCTTTCGACGCAGGAAATACCCTTCTCGAGATGGCACAGTGGGGTCAGGATGTTTTGAAAGTTCAAGTGTCTCAGTATCAGGGTAGCAGTTCAACGATGGTCGGTCCTGGTTCAGGAGCTCTTCTTGGGTGTTGACGGTGTCTGTCGTGGCCAGGGCTGGAGAGACCTTTTTGCAGTGATGAGCGTGCAGCCAGTGTTTCTTCCCCTCCACTCGAAGTGCGGTCCGAGTGGTGATCAGCACTTGCCAGGGGCCCGTCCACCGGGGTTCCAAACTCTTTGATCGCTGAAAATTTCGGATCAGCACGAAGTCCCCCGGCTGGATGGCGTGACCCGGACCCCTGGAAGCATCGGGGATGGCCTGCTGCACCTGCTGATGAAGGACAGACAAAGTTTCAGTCAATTTGTACAGATAATCAGACATTAGGACATCCGGAACGTCATGAATGGAAGTTGGTTTCGGGGCAGACCAGACGCTCATGGGTCGACCGAAGACAACTTCATAAGGGGTTAAGTGATGTCGGGTGGGGGTAGAGCGCATCGATAGCAATGCCAATGGGAGGGCGTCTGGCCATTTCAGGCCCGTCGTAGCCACTATTTTGGCCAGTTTAAGCTTTAGTGTGGCATTGTGCCGTTCGACAAGCCCAGCAGATTGAGGGTGGAAGACTGCGTGGAATTTCTGTTGAATACCCAGCCCATTTAGGATGAGCTGGATAACTTTGGCTACAAAGTGGGGGCCATTATCACTCCATAAAACACGACAGAGGCCATAACGGGGGAAAAACTCCTTTAACAGAACCTTTGCAGTGGCCATAGCGGTGTTGTCACGGGTTGGATATGCTTCCACCCACTTGCTAAATGCGCACACCACGACGAGTACATATTTCAGGCCTTGGCATCTGTCTAGCTGGATGTAGTCCATCTGCAGGACTTCAAATGGGTGGTTTGGGACCCCAAATCCCCCCCGGGGTACTACAGTTCCTTTCCCGGGGTTGTGTTGCAGGCATATTAAGCATTGTTGGACCAGGCGTTTGGCGGAATCTGGGATCTTGTCATTGTGCCAAACCCTGGAGACAAGTTCGATCATGGGGGCTGATCCTATGTGGGCAGGGGAGTGTGCCATGGTTAATATGGGAATCAAGTACGAATCAGGTAGCAACCATCTGTTCGTGTCTTTTGTCCGCCAGCAGCCTTCATCGTCTTTCAATCCCACCCGTGTCCATTCAGTCAATTCGTGTTGTGTGCTAGCCGTTTGTATGTCTCTAATTGTGTCCTTGGCGTCAGTCCAGTTTTCTGCTTGTGACCTGGTCACGTACATATGTGTTGTCGTTCTATTTTCAGCTGTTGTTCGGGCGGTGATGTCGGCTAGTGCATTTCCCTGTCCAATAATGTCTGTCACTTTCTTGTGTGCCTGGCATTTGATAACGGCAAGTTTGTTGGGGAGGAGGACAGCTTCAATTAAGGCGGAGACTAGATTCCCGTGCAAAATGGGTGTGCCGTGTGAGGTCAAGAATCCTCTCTCCCTCCAGAGGAGCCCAAAATGGTGAACCACCCCGAAGGCATACTGGCTGTCGGTGTAAATGTTCGCTGTGGTTCCTGTTGCCAGGATGCAGGCTCGCGTCAAAGCAATCAGTTCCGCTGCCTGGGCAGATCGCTGGGCGATGCGGGCTGTTTCTACTACAGTTCGAGCCGTGGTGACTGCATAGGCAGCGGAAGTGGTACCATCGGGGAGTTTGATGCAAGAACCGTCCACCCACAGCTCCCCGTCGGGGTCAGGGAAAGCCGTGTCTCTGAGGTCGACCCTACTCCTGGTCTGTTCGTCCGTAAGAGTCACGCAGTCATGTACGGGGTGCACATTGGGATCGTTCTCTGGCAAGGGTAACAGAGTTGCTGGGTTCAGTGTGGTGCATCTTTTCAGGGTGATATGGGGGGCAAGCAAGGTCAGTTCGTATCCAGTCAGTCGTGCACTCGTCAGATGTTGCGTCTTGGTTTGGTTCAGGAGGGTGTCGACTGCATGGGGTACCAGTACCGTGAGGGAATTCGAGAGTACAATCCCCTCACTCTGTCGGATAGAGATTGCAGCAGCAGCTACAGCTCGAAGGCAGGCAGGCAAGGCTCTGGCGACAGGGTCAAGAGTGGCAGAGAAGTAAGCGCACGGTCGTTGCTTAGGGCCGATGGCCTGGGTCAGGACAGATAAAGCGCACCCCTCCCTTTCGTGAGTGTAAAGGGAGAAGGGCTTTCTGTAATCAGGGGTACCCAGGACAGGGGCTGAGCAAAGAGCATCTCGCAGTTCTGTAAAGGAAGTTTGACACTCAGGAGTCCAAGGGAGTGGGAAAGGGACGTCTTTGTTTAGCAGAGAAAGCAGTGGTTTTACAACGAGGCTGAAGTTTGGTAACCATTGTCGGCAGAAGGAGGTGAGGCCTAATAGGGAGCGAACCTGCTTCTGGGTTTTAGGGACAGGGGTATCTAGAATGGTTTGGATTCGATCAGGGGTGAGTTTTCTTCCATCTTTGGACAAAAGGTGGCCTAGGTAAGTGACCTGGGGTAGGCAGAATTGCAACTTCTTCTTGGAGACCTTGTGGCCATTTTCCGCAAGGAAGTGCAAGAGTTGAATGGTGGCGGTAACCGCTAGGGGGGTGGTGTCGGCTGCCAAAAGGATGTCATCGACATATTGTACCAACACCACCCCGTCGGGTAACTGGACTTGGTCTAGTTGTCTTTTGAGGGCCTGGCTGTAGATGCTAGGGCTTTCCGTGTAGCCTTGAGGCGCTCGGCAAAACCTATATGAGCGGGCTTTTAGGGTAAAGCCGAAGAGATATCGGCTGTCTGGGTGGATGGGGATGGAGAAGAATGCGTTCTTGAGGTCGATGACGGAAAAGGTGGTGGCAGTGGATGGAATCAAGGTCAGGATGGTGGTGATGTCTGAGACCACAGGGTACTGGGGTACCACCACTTTGTTGATCTCTCGGAGGTCGATGATGAAACGGTATGCTCTCTCATCTCCCTCTCCCTGCTTCTTGATAATGGGCAAGATAGGGCTGTTGCAAACGTTGCTAACCACTTCCTCTACCACTCCTGCGTCTATCAGTGACTGGATAATCATTACCAATGCCTTCTCGCCCTCTGGCGATATCCGATATTGTGGGATTTTTGGGAGTGTTGCGTCTGGTCGGACAGTAATGTGCACTGGGTCAATTAACATACGCCCTACGTCCGAATCCGCTTTGGCCCACAGATACGGAGGTAGAGTGTCAAGCAGGGACGCGTCAACGTCGGTGATGGAAAACATGTGTCGGGGGGAACAATGTCTAAGCAGAACGGGGTTGTCGTAAAGAAACACTCGAACTCCATCTTGAGAACACCTAATCGTCGCTCGGAAGTGTTTCAGTAAGTCAAGTCCCATAATGGCGTCAGGGCTATTGGAGGAAAGCAAGAACGTGGTGTCGGTGGTGTTGTTTTCTACGTCAAAGAGAATCGGGGCAGACAAAGGGTTGGTGGAGGGCGTTCCATCGAAACCTGTCGATGTTATGAGTGAGCCAGACAAGGGTGCCCTTGGAATCAGTCGTTTAGATAACGCACTACGGGTTGCGCCAGTGTCTACCAGAAATGGAGACTTGGTACCCAGGACCTTAGCAGTGACATAAGGGCCCTGCTGGTCAACATAGAGCTCGACTGGATCCCTCCCTCGCCCTTGGCTGTCCTATGCGAAGGTGTGAGTGTCGTCATAGTCAGATTGTTGATATTGGTTCTGCCTGGGTCGGTCGAACGTATTTGGTCTGTTTGATCTGTCATTAGTTGCGTCATTTGGGGGCCCTCGTTGTTGTCCCTTAGGTCTCGGTCCGTTTGCTACATCCCTGGGGTCTTTGTTTCTGATCATTTCCAGAAGAACTGGGCACTGGGATTTCCAATGGCCAGTCCCTTTGCAGAAAGCGCACTGGTCTTCTCTAAGGTCTGTGCGTCCACTGTAGGAAGTCAGAGTGCGGTCCTGGGGAAATGTAGTCTTAGGGACGTTTGTCTGGTAGGTTCCCCGGTATTGGTCTCGTCCTATAGTCACCCCTTGCAGTTTGGCAATCATCACCCTCTCTTTTAAGTCCTTCTTCTTTTTCTCTGTCGCCCTATCGTTTTCATTTTTCTGATGCTCATAATATTGGGCCATTTGGAGAATCGCTGTAGGTTTGGAGGCTGCCCAACTACTCTCGCTGGCCTGTAGTTTCTGGGAGATTTCCGATGATAGGCCCTTAACATAATTCTGGACAAACAGATGGTGTCCGGTTGCAGTGGTCATGTCCTGGCCGCTGTAATCGGAGAACACCGTTTCAAACCGGGAGAAGTATTCCGATACATCCTCCTGGGGTTTTTGGCGACAGGCTGTTACTATCGACCAGTCCACTTTCTTTTCTGGGATTAGGGTTTTTAATTTCTCTACGATTTTATCTGGGAGGTCTAGAATGGATTTCAACGGCTTTTGTCCTGGTCCCCGTTGTTTGTCCAGGTCATCGAGTTGTGACCAGGTATGTCCAAACAGCTCAAGGTGGTCGACTTTCCGGATTTGCTTCCACACATCAGCTGGTAGACATAACCCGAAGAACAAGTCGATGTCAGCCAGGGTCATGATCGTTGAACCCAGGGCTGTACCCAATTCAGTATAGAAGGCAGTGGGGTTTTTACGTAGGTCGGGTAGAGATTTCCGGAATGTCAGTATCTCTTGCCGGTCCCATGGCTGGTAGACCCAGTTGTATACTACCCTTCCCTTCGCATCTTGGTTGTTTGCATCATCGTGAGTCCCTGTACCCCGAGGAGGAACCCAGTAAGGGGCAGCCTCACGTATCGGCATCATGGTGTTAGATTGCTCGGTTGGTGGTTCGGTCACTACGGGGGCTGCGGATTTAGCTTCCGGCTTTCGTTCAGTGAGGTGGCGGAAAACCTCAAGCGTACGCGTAAGGAGGTCCGACACATCACACTCGCCCTCATCCCCGATATCGACCTTCCGGTACAGAGTCCTTAGGCTCTCGGGACCTTTGTCTCGATATCGGTCCTCGTATGCATTCAAGACATGATAACACAGTCGTACGGTAAAATGTCGTCTGTGACTCCCTGTATACGAGCTGAACATATCTGTGATGTACTCTTCATCATCCTTCCTTTCTACCAGTGTCCTTGCTATTTTGTCGATCCCCGCTCGCTCATCTTTGTCTAGTCTGTTTGTTCTTGCAGGGCCAGCCCCTCGAGTCTCATGGTCGTCTATCGTTGTTGTGGATGCGGGTTTTAACACAAGGGGTTCGGCTGGCACAGAGGCCATTGGGGCCGACGCTGTGGCGGTACCTTCGTTTGTACCTGGGGGTGGCGCGTGCTGCGCCACGGGTTGAGAAGGGGCATATGGAGGGGGCATGTAGATGATAGGAGGACCTAACAGCAGGTCCTCATTGGCTTGTCGTTTCGAGGGTAAATCAGGGTAGAGCATGGAGGGGGTTCTAACCGGACACTGGCTTGGCGTTTCCATTTCTAGTTTCTGTTTAGTTTTCTCTCTTTCCTTTATCTCTTTTTCTAGTTTCTGAGCAGCTAGGTGGGCTGCTTTTCGCAGCTCTTTTTCCAACCTACTCTCAGTTTTCTTTTTACGTTGTTCAGTTTCTTTTCGCCACATGCCGAAGCTGTCAAGCATAGTAGGTGTTGTCTTGTTTTTACCCAGGGCAGTTTCTAGCGTTTTTATTTTATCATCATCGAAGGATCCTATCAGGGGCCATTGACTTTCTTGACCCTTTTTTGTATATTTATGCCATAGTCTACTATAGGCTATAGCGGTCAATCCATGCTTCATGAACATGTCCTTATTAGGGGTGCCTTCCAGTGGGGCTGGATGGTCCATCTCTAATAAGCGGTCCGGGCTAAACAGGCTACTAATCAGTGGGGAGAAGACAGACATGACGGCTCGTAACGAGGGACTAAAAAGTCAGCACTGCCTATCTTATCACTAGGTGCAAAGACTGGACAGAATATTTCTATTCTACGTTGTTTGCAGGCAGTGAATACCTCATGGATCAAAAATAACAAAAGACCAATAAATAACAATGGGGAGAATGAGCAGGTCCGCAAAGATCTGCGTTACCTACCCTTTTCACTATCTGCAAAAAGGGTGGTCTCTTCCCTGTTTGCAGATAGGGAATCTCCAGGAAACAATAGTTTTGTGAACAACAGTTCAGTTTCAAGTGATTATTGAGTGGGGGAGAAAAAATAAGCACGGCTGCTGCCCTACCTATCCTCCACTGTTTGCAAAGAGAGAGCCCGTTGTTTCTCCGTTTGCAGACAGTGAATCTCCAAATAAATAAAAAGAGCAATACTAGTATTTTTAAACAAACAAGCAATCAAGCAAATATTTCGCGACTTGTCGTGGTTACACGACCTTACCCGGACCGCATGGACAGTTTCCTGTCTTCCGAATCCAGCGCCCGATCGTCCTCTCTTCTTCGTTATCCTCGCGGCACTCCTGATGGTTCCCAGTCAGGACCGTAGATCACTCGAGATAGGTCTGTTCGGAACCAGTGAAGTTCGGATGATCGGCTGTCAGACGAGGGTCTATCGGACAGACGCGTTCCCGATCGTTGCAGTCGTTCACTTTGTCGTCAGGACCTCTCCCACTGGATCCATGGGTCGCTGATGGGCCCCACGCTTGGGACGCCAATTGTAGAAAATAATTGGGGGGCGCTACCAACCAGAATATAAGATCCTTAAGTATTGCCCGGCGGTGTCGCCTCTTGAACCCACAAAGAAGTTAAAGTATTGAAGAGGCAGGCGCTGGAGACTGGAAGGCAGGAAACAAGGTTTTTATTCTCTCCGGAGGAGAACACAACGAAACGGACAGAAGGTATCGTTCTGAGGTGCTCTAACTGCATCCCTGAGGCCTGGCCTCTTATACACATGTTTATCTGTTTATTGCATGTAACACATTCTCGTCGATACTTTGATGTACGGAAAGACATCCTCAGAATCCCCTCCTTTCCCAGCCCGTTCCCACGCAAGGTTACAGTGGAAGTCCCCGCCCCGGTCACAACAGGTGATGATCATCGCGCAGCTGGATATTCCGCCGATTCACGGAGTGTGTGGGGTTTGATCGGGTCTCGTAGGGCGGGGGGCTTTGATCAACCCGGGGATCCCTTGCTGGGGGGGGGGACTTTCTATTGTACGGGGAGGGGCAAGGAACAGTATCGGCAAAGCTGGGTGTCGGCCTGGGAACGAGGAAGACGAACGGGCACATGGGGAAAAGGGGTTTGCATCAAAGGGCCGGGGATCATAAATGGGAAGAAGGGAGGTGTCGCGCTGGGAACGAGGAAGAGGGCCTGGGGCAGAGCAGCGCTGAAGAGGGGTTTTATGATTCGCGGCAGGTGCAGGCAGGGGGGTTGTCAGTATGCGGGGGGGGGATGCCGGCGAAGCTAGGAGTGGGAGAGAGGCGCGCTGGCTCTCGGCGGGAGCAGGGAAGCCATGGTGTTCAAAATGGCGGCTGTTTTACGCGCACAAAAAGGTTAAGGAGAGCAAGAGGGCGCCGATAATGTTGACGGTCTCAGTCCAACTTTCAACAGTGATACCACGTTAAGGGGATATTTACAGTACGGGAGTACTTATTTCTTTTTCAGATTTAGTTGAACGATATTAAATATCTAAGAAGGATTTCTTTAAATACTTGCAAATTCGTGATTTTATTAATAAACATTTTAGACACTTGCCCATTATAACTAATGATTTAGTAGAGGCTCTGATTAAAAGAGCTAACATTGGGACTCTGTACGATATATTGCAGGCAACTCAGCGGGATGATATTGAGATGCACAAAGCAAAGTAGATAGATTTGGCAATACTGGCTCATATAGTCTGACGGCAAATCTACGCACCTAACACTATAAAACTTTGTTTAATTTATACTATACACCTGTTAAAGTGATAAAGTGGGGCGGGCTTCATGACAGGAAATGTTTTAGGTGTCAGGCGGAGAAAGCTGACATTGTACATATATTTTTTGATTGCATAGTGTTAAAACAATTTTTAGATGGCATCTCAGAATTTCTATCATAAACTACGGGGGTTGGTGTTGGAGTGGGTGAGGATATTGTACCCACGCAGACTTGTTATCCTCTTCGACATTTCATATTTATGGCTATGGCCATTACTCGATTATGCGTTGCCTCTATGTGGCTGCAATCAGAGGCGCCATCATATGAAATGTGGCGTGCTAAGTTTTATAATGTGTTTAATCTTGAATTTAGTTTGTATTGCATACAATCTTTGAGGAAGAAACAATTAGGGATTACATTTTAGCATCCTATGCTACAACATATGGTGATGTCGATTTAAAATTTAGTTGTTTTTGATTGTCATAGCTTGGTGTTATTTTTGTAACTACATAACATTCCTACATTAATGATTTCAATGATTGATTTGTAAATACTATATGCTATGAATTGAACAATAAAGAAAACAAAAAGGTGGGTCCGGTGCTGGAAATATACAAGGCACAAGCCAGAGGAGTTGCCCTGTATGGGGTGGAAATTTGGGGTCATCGGCCATCTGAACAACTTGCCAAGATTGAGAACTCCTTCTCCAGACAACTTCTGGGACTTCCCAAAAGTATACCGCTCACCCACTCCAAATGGATCTAGGAGTTAGCCCCATATGGAGCACCCCTGAGCTATCTATGTTTAGAGAGGAATTGAGGGAAGTGGCAAATTTAAATGGAGCAAGCAAAATATCTTGGCTTGCTCATATCAAGAATTCTTTATTATCCATGGCAATGGGAAATTTATGGGCTAGTCCCGAAGACAGCTGTCTGTTAATACCTAGGAAGGTTCTGAAAAAGAACTATGAGGAGTATAATCTTACCATATTGCTGGGGGGTTCCAGGATTGGTACGATGACAAAACCTTTCTAGAAGTTAAACTGCAATATAGTCTAGAACTTTTCATAGACGATATACAGCTGTCTCTTGCTAAGAAACTATACTTACAGTTCAGGCATGTCACACTTCCCATGCGTGCTCTCACACATAAGTGGGAGAGTGACTCCACAAAAGACTGTCCGACATGTAATAATTGTACAGAGACCGACCTACATGTACTGTTTTTTCTGTCCGGCATATAAGGTAGCAAGACATCGCTGACTACGACAGCTGTGTAGGAACCTGGGAACATCCCATTGTTCACAGGCCTTTAGGATCCTTAAATATGATAGCAGTCTGCCCATTGCGTATTCAGTATCCCGCTATCTGTTCTCAATGTGGTGCGCACGCAAAGTAATTTTAAAGAAAGGGCAACCCCAACTAAATGACCCTACTTCCGAACTGTGACTCGAGGTTTTAAAAAAAATAAAATTGATTTTACTCATTATGATTGAGATACCTGCACTTTTTTAGAATATTTATTATATGATATAATTCCTATGTATTTCTGATCAAATATTTTAATTTGTATGTCTTTTAATGTTGGATAAGTTGCACTGATTGTATTGTAGTTTATATGTTTTTTATCTGTGCTTTTATGGCCTTGTTAGGCCGAAATAAAGTATCTCTCGACTCGACTCGACTATATTTTAACAATTTAAAAAAATAAGTATTTAAATAAAAAAATTATATATATACTATTCTCACTCCAGTCTGCAAAAGTAGGGAAAGCATTGGCATTCAAATGTGTACATTTTACTATTTCCCCTGCAGTCTGTGCAACAGTAGGAAAATTGTTGTATTTCGGAAGGGTTAAATTTACTAATCCCACTCCAGTCTGTGCAACAGTAGGGAAAATGTTGGACTTCGCAGAAGTAAAATTTACTATTCCAACTCCACTCTGTGCAACAGTAGGGAAAGTGTTGGACTTCAAATGGGTTAAATTTACCATTCCCCATCCTAGTCTGGGGCACAGAAGGTAAAGCGTTGAACTTCGGAGAGGAAACATTTACTATTCCACCTATAGTCAGTGTAAAAGTAGTGAAAGAGTTGGATTTCAGAGGGGTTAGATTCACTATTCCTACTCCAGTCTGCAACAGTAGGGAAAGCGTTGGATTTCAGAGGTGTTAAATTCACTAATCCAACTTCAGTCTGTTCAACAGTAAGGAAAGCCTTGGACTTCAGAAGGCTTCAATTTACTATTCCCACTCCAATCTGTGCAACAGTAGGGAAAGTACTTTAATACAAGCACATAACATTTTTAAATAACTCTATTAGTTGACCAAATATATACAACTCTTAATATGAAAATGATATATCTAAAATTAAATAACAATAAAAAAGTACATGATTATTAAAACTTTTAATAATTTTAAAATATGCAAAAATGTTATAAATGTATTATTCAATTGAGTTCCCACACTATACTCCCACAAACCTAGCAGCCAACACTTAAAATATAACTAAAAGAAAGAAGTATAACAAAATGAACATATTTAATGATCAATTAAACATTTAATAAATAATAATAGCCTAAATAACTTTCCACCCTATCCTCCTACAAACAAAACAGACCTCACCTGATACATAACGTAAAGAAATATAATAATAAACAATTTACATAATTAATTATGATTGAAATAATTAATAATACATTAATAATGAATTGTTAACAAATTATAACTTAATTAATGTCCCACCCTATACCCCTACAAACCCAACAACCCGCATCTTATATTTGCACAATTTACATAATTGACAATCAACTAAATAATCAATAAATGTATAGGGTTCAAGCACGTGGTGCAACTCTCTATGGGGAAGAATTATGAGGGCATTCCTCGGTTTCTACTTTAGTTGTAACTGAGAATTAATTCTTAAGACAAGTAATGGGTCTCCCGGCCAGTACCCCGCTAATCCCTTTGCGCTTAGATTTGGGTATTACACCGATTGAGGACGAGATTGCACTAAAACCGTTCACATTCTGGCGAAGGCTTTGGGCAACTCCCGAATTAGCACCAGATGAGCTTTTATCTTACCCAGGCTTGGTGAAAAGGGTACCTTGGTTTTCTCATGTAAAGCACGAGTGCGAAAAGCTTGGCCAACCTTTTATGTGGAGCACTGCGGGTGATACCTGTCCGTCAGTATCCCGTGCCCTAGTGCCCAAAACCTACTGTACCTTAAAACTTGGAGCACTCCAAGCAAATCATAAATTAGGCTCCCTAACAACACAGTTTCTTAGAGTGAAGGACAACTATAAGCTAGAAATATTTTTGGATGATATCCTTCCCCAGGCTGCAAGAAAGCTGTAAGTACAGTTTAGACATGGCACTTTGCCTGTACGTGCGGTCACCAATAAATGGGCCGGACAGAAAGAGGAGGGTTGTCCCGTATGCATTACACAAGAAGAAACAGAAATGCATGTATTATTTTTCTGTCCTGGCTACCAAAATGCAAGGCGCTACTGGCTTGTGCAGCTATGCCGGAATCTGGGTTTTTAGCTTTGTAGGGAGGCCTTTCTGGTTCTAAAATATGATACATCTGAACCCATTGTGCTCGCTGTTTCAAGATATTTAAACACAATGTGGCGCAGGAGGTGGGCTTTTATTCAGAAATGTATAAAAAGTGTATCAGCAGCATTTTATAAACGTGATTATTGTATGTACAGTTTTTTCCTAGATATTAATTTTTAGCATTTGATTATTTTGTATATAGAATTGTAAATAGTATTTTTTTTTTATATCTTGTCATTTTAAACTATTTATTGAACTATTGCTGCTATTCCCTTTAGCTGATGGTAGATCGCATTACATCAATTGATATAAATTTCTCCCGCAGTGAAATCCTTTGTTCCTCCTTCCCCCACTCTTGGCTTGACGGTAAAAGCCCATTGTACTCGCCTCTAAACTGTGAATTGTATTACAAATGGAGTGTTCCTTTTTAACTCTGATAAATATCATTTTAATAATGTGTGCCATTTTGTGCTTCTGTTACTTTTTATGGTCCTGGTGACCGGAATAGACGTTTTTGAAACAAAACGAATAATTAATGAATAATTCATTATTAATAAATTATTACTTAACTTCCCAGCATATAACCCTGCAAATCCAAAAGGCCCACACCTAAAATATAACATTAAAAATATTATATTTACACAATTTGAATAATTGAAAATCAATTAAATAATTATTAATAAACTAATAATTCATTATTAATCAATTATTACTTAATTAACTTCACAAAACACATACCCATACAAACCCTACAAACCACAACTAAAATATGACAAAAAAATAATTACTCAATTTACATAAATAAATATCAGTTACAAATTATTACTAAGTTAAAAATGCATTATTCATTAAATATACTTAATTAACTTCCCACCTTTCACCCCTACAAATCTCAAAACCTGCTAGGACACTATAAATTACCATTAACACTTAAATTTAAAATTATAAATAACTTAAACTTGTAAACTGTATTTAAAAAGATTGTCAGCAGTTCTACAAACAATATATAACATATGAAATTGACATTCAAACTAAAACACATAAAGATAATTAAAAATTGGCATTTATATCTGCAATATTATTGAAAACAATATTAAAAAAATTAATATTCTGGAAAATACATTATTCACTTAAAAAAATCAATATTGTTGTCAACGATATATCTGCATCACAATTTTTATGTGTGACAATATTAAGAACTCAATATTTGTGTATCTCAATATTTTAAAATTCGATATTGTTTCCAAATACGAGTCCACACCATACTAGAACTCTCATATGCCATTCATTAATTACTGTTTTGGCATTATGTTGCCTATGGTACTGGAATGATAGTCAAATACATTACCTTCAGGGCGATGATGACTTTATTAATTGACTGACTGTGATTTTCTTTTTCCTGCCATCTAGTTGCTTTTAGTTCCTGTTCACGTCTTGTACATTGTATGGAGACCTGTTTTAGTGGAAATATGCATAGTAGTATTTGCACTTGTACAGTGCTTCATTCTCCATTGCACATTATTGTCCAGGAAGCACACCACACAGTGAGGAGTGCTTGTTTGGAAGAGTGCTATTCTTTGTGGGAAGCCTACATGAGTTCTGTGTGAGTAACCAGAGTCGTGAGCCTATCATGTGTTGGTGTCGGAGAGAAAACATGAGATAGGGTTACTACGCAATATACTTCTCTGCAGTTGGCAAGCTGAGTTTATAGTGATTACTGAGATCTTTCAAAACACCTCCTGCAGTGAATACAGTAATTAGGAGGTCCTCTGTGTAGACCTGGTGTATCTAAAGAAGAGACTATGGAGACCCAAACAGATGATCTACAGGGATGCTCAGCCCTTAAATTGCAGTTGTTCTCAAGGGGTTTGTAGTGCTTTAGAATATCCAGGATTTAATCCATTGGATTCTAAGTGGCTTAGTTTAGGTGCAATAGTGGTGTTTTCCTGATAGTACTAGAGTTTCATATGGCATTAAGCTCTGTTCTGGTAGTAGCCAGGTTAGAAGTGCTTTCTCTGGACCACTGAGAGTGCAGAACATTCCTCCAGACTTTGTGAAGTCTGTTGGGCAAGATTCTTTTGTGCCTGGGCTATGAACATTTACTCTATTGTTCCCTACAACTGGAGTGTGTATCAAAATTAAGATGAACATATAATTTGATAAAAGAGAAACATCTTCATACCTTCTGCACGTCTGTTACCTATTCTTTCTCCACAGGTGCCAACGAACTCCAGGTTTACAGTTGCTTACCTACTAATTCTGTTACCCTTGGGCGCATTTCTGAAATTGTTTTGGCCCAACATCTTTGTCTTGTAGGCTGCACAGCGTACAGCAATAATACTCTAGACAAAAATAAAGAAAAAACAATCGAGGGAGACATTTAATAATAAAGAAAAAATGTGCTTATGTTAATGCACTTTTTTAAGTTTATCGGGGAATGCATAATAGAACAATAACATTGTTAGGGTAATTTGCAAGATTTTTTGGAATCATAATATTTAACAAACTTTAAAATATACATCCATTGTTCGGCAAATGTTTATTGAAGATGTTGGGGTTCAGAATGAATCTTTAAATATACTGGTTGTAAGGGGCGTTTTTTCGGGTTCCAGTTATCATCACTAGTCATCATAATTTAATAGAAAAGAGGATATGAGAACTTGAACTTTTTATCACCATTATATATACCTGTGGATTAAAATGATGAATCTACCCCTTTCTTGTGCTAATATGTTTATTTTTTTTTTTTTTACAATAAAGATTTTCTTAGGGGGATATTCTCAAGAACGTATGATAACCATCGCAAATTTAGCTTATTGCAACTTTGCATATCTTAGTCTATCGCGGGAAAGCAACGCAGTATTATAGTAGTATTCTCAACCTGGCGGCAGCATGTGATAGTCCCACGATAATGCATCAAATGACTGCGTTAAAATCAATGCGATGCCGCAAAAATGCAAAACACGAACAGGAATAAAGTTGAGATTAGGCCAACCGCACTACAAAAATCTGCTATAACCAGCGACAGGCCTGCAATTCTCAGGCGTAATGCGGGAAAATGCACTATAAAAGCTGAACAAGAAAAACACACCATAAACAAAATAAACTGCGTAGCAACATGGATGCAACCGTAACGAGTGCTCAGGTCAACTTGAACCCCACAAGCCTCACAGGCCACCTGTAAGGAACCTTGGTTTTTGGGAAGGCCAAGGAGAAGAGGAAGAGGAAGACGGGGTACAGTCCGCATGACAACAGGATTGTCGTCACAGAGGTGACAGAACACTAACAACAACTGTCCGTCACCTCCACCGTGTCATTGGATCCACAGATGGAAAAATGGTTGTCCATCGTGAATGCAGTCGGAGTGTCGAGGAGGCCAAGATGCGCTGGCACGATGTGAAAAGCTAAACCAAGCAGAAACCTGCTGCCAACAGGAAGGTAGCAACGGCGAATGGAGGTTGGGAGTCCTGCCCCATATGAGGAGCTGGAACAAATGGTAGCCACAGTCATCAGTGTGGAGACGGTGCAAGGAGTCAGGAGTCCGGACACTGCTCGACATGACCTGACACAATATCAACAGGGTGAGTAACGAACAGGTACTGGGGGGATGGGGGGGTGAGCAGTCTCAACTGTGATGAATGTGTCAGTTGCTGTCACATTCAGAAATGGACGCAGTGCCTGCCTCACTATGGTAACCACCGCTGCCCTCTCTAGCCACGTTACTGCCCATGTTAGGTTCTGAAGTTGTGTTCTCACCGTCCGTGGCATATCGTGCTGTTAAAGCAGCAACTTTCTTTTTCTGAAACTGTGGGCGCAGATGAGTAAAATTGCTCTTTCCTTTACCGTTAGTCTGACGAGGCTGTTCGCGTTCTGGCGGGGATCCTCAACCTCTGCTGCAAACCTGGCGATCTCCTCTACTGGCTTGTGAGCCTGATGTTTCCTGTGAAGAACAAGGAGAACACTGATCAGGGACATGAAACCTGTCAGGAGACCTAATTCTAGCACGGTTGCGCAAATCATAAGTGTGCTCAGAATACTCGGGTATTGGTGACGCAGCACGCAACCCTTGTTTCTGTTGTTGCCTACCCTGTTTTTTATTTTTCTAATTTTTTTTAGGAAAAATAGGACGGTCGTCCTTATTAGACTGCGCCATCTGAGTTTGCTATTGTGCCTGTATTTTAGCAAAAGGCTTAAAACCCAATGGTCTTGTAAGCATCCGCTATAATTTTCGGTAAGTCTCCAGGTTTCTCATCATCTGGGACAAATCGCAAAGCATTAGACACCTGAAAGTTAACCGCATCTCCCTTCACATTTGCTAGTATGAGATCAGCAACCAGGTCAAACACTCCGACAAGCCTCATTCCCAATTCAACCGCCATCTCCGGGCCATGCTCTTCTTGAACACACTTAATCATGGAGGGCAGTACAGTCATAGATGGTGTGCCGAAACATTTCGCATACACCGCTGCGAATACTTTACCCCACTTCTCACAATCGGCTACATATGGTATTAAGTCTTTCTGCAAACTAATTGTTAGGATCCTGTCTTTTTCCACAGGAGTGGTATTAGGAAATACTGCTTCCAGCTGGTCAAATTTCTCAGCAAGCCAGTAAGGTAAATCATCCTTATTCTGGGGACGCTTGCCCATAACTGAATTAACCATGACGGGACTAATTGAGATCCAGACCGGATCAGCTGGTTGTGCCGCAACCCCATGTGCTCCCACCTTGAGATTGCGGGAAACCTATTGGACTAGAGCCCTATGTACCCCAATTAAAGAGGTATGTAAGACACGCAATTCGTCTACAGAGACTGCTACATAACGTGGATGAGATGTGTACCCTGCTAAAACTGGCCAAGTGGCCCCAGGAATCGACGAAGGGCCTAAATGGACCGGAGTCACTGTGTGGGGGAGGGCGCCATTAAAACAAATACAGTGTTGCCATGCCGAAATCGGAACTTCGAGTGTCGTATATGGCCGATATACTATAGGTACTTCAGTGGGAGTGTATGTATGGAACAACTTATCATCTCCATTCACAGCCGGAAAGGTTACCCAAGAGTAGAATACCTCAAAGTGGTAATCCGGGTTAGCACTAACTACAAAAATAAGCACAATCCCTCGTCAGGCACTCCATATGCAGCCAAATGACGACGGAGTGGTGCGCGACTATGCGCAGCAATATCGATATCAGCCATAAGAACAAAGAAAAGTAAAACAACTTTTTTGCGAGGCAGCACAAAAGGGTCAGTAATTCAATAACAAGAACCTTTTTATAATATCAAGCTTGAAAGAACCTATAAAATATCAATATAGGTAGGTTATGCCGTCACAACTGTTTATCCGGAAAACAGGAGTGAGGGTATTGTGGACAAGTACAACTACTACTGAAGTGTCTCGAAAATAAGTACCAGACCAAACGTTAGGTGCGCCATGTTGCAGGGATTCTGCTCATGCACAGAACTATGTGCAGGACCTCGGTGTATTGTGGTGTACCAAAAAGCCACCTCAGTGCCTAGAACCCCAGTCCGACTAGCATTAGTGTCTCATTCGTTCTCCGTACTACAGCGAAGCTACCAATGATAAGACAACCTAGAATATGCGACTTAGTAAACCCATCAAGAATAGTGGGAAACAAGAACACTCTTTCGCTCTAACACTCCAACTAGTCCACAATGGTATAGTTTAAAATGTTTATTTTAACTAACGTTCTCTAATGTACAGTACACTAGCCAACACTAGCAGCAAAATGCATAAAAATAATACAATCAGCATTGTTACAATTCCATAAAACACAAAAGGGGAAATCATATTATAATGAAAGTGAAAACAGGACTATAGCGCCTTTACCACCCTTCCCGTGCTGGAAGCTAGTTTATTTATAATTATAGAAGATTTCTAGGCTTTGTCAGGAGGACCCCATACCTCCAAGATCGGATGCAATGGATCACATCCCAGGACAATCACAGGTCATCTCAGTTGGAAAGGTTTTCTCCAAGTGCCCTTTCATGCATATAATGCCATATTGCAAAGCACCCGAGTTTCTTTTGGACAGCTGCGCCTCCTGTTATGTTTATGTGCGTGGGACTGACTAACGTGAATCAACAGCATACATTGTTATTCGACCTTGAACACACTGTGCAGACAGAGAGCACAGTGTACGTATAAATATGTGAAAATCCGACCGTTCTCATGTGAAGAAGGCAAGCCCTGTATTCACGAGAAGAGAGCCATGCAGTGTCGTGTGTAAAAGCAGAAAAATGGTGTCTAAGCATATATTTCACTTATGCTAACTTAACAATGTCTGCAGCTGACCCCATATTCTCACTACAGTGTGGGCCATGTGAAGTATCACCACAGAGGAACATGTGAAGAGCTGCGTGCATAGTCACTAAAACGAAACTGCATTGCACGCAGCTGTCCTGATGTGTGGGATGAGCACATACAGGTGTTGCCTGCCATAGTAGAGACCACCCTAACTCCTGCCATGTGCAAATTCTTACTGGGGTTTGGGCTGAATGTAAGTGATGCACACCAGAGGATCATGAGCTTCATTGAAAGGAATTTGGCGAAAGGCAGCGCAGCAAGTCACCTTGCTCCGCTGCCCTAGGCCAAAGCTAAATGGCAGGAATGCACCGCATGTATGTAATATGATGCATTCCTGTCTTTTCTCCCTGCACTTGTTGATTTTTGGCAGGCTAGTGCCAGCACATGCACCCGTGCATCATAGTGGAAGTGTGCATATTTTGCATGCAGGATCGCATTTTGTCAGGAAGGGGCACCTTCCTGCACAGAAACATTGCTAAGAGGTGTTTTCTTCTTTGTATGTGTGCTGCAGAATGCAACACAAATAGAAAGAAGAAGAAACAAGGAGAAATAAAGAAATTACTACTAGTTAGGCCTCACCTCAGGAGGCATAAGGATTTTGCACTTCCCCAGGTTTTTTACAATAATGTGTTAATCTGGGGCAGCGTCAAAATCCAAGGGTGCTGTTGGAAACACCCACTGCCAACTCCCATGGAAGATATCCCAACCGCAGAGTAAGGCAAGGCACCAATTGGCACTGTTTTGCCCTAATCAACATTTATGAAGACACTCAAAGCCATGCAGGGTAACTTTGCTTAGTTTAGGAAATAGGATTTAGAGCCCTGCACCGCTGATGTACCTCTTCACATGGTACAAAGATGATGCAAGGCTCTCAATAATAAGCCCCCATGTGTGTGTGTGTTCTTTTTTTACAGAATAGATGGTGTGTGAACCCGGTGTGCCCCTGGAGTACATTGAACTGGTACAGTGTTTGAATGGAGAGACATTGCACGACAAGGAGATGAGAAGTGACATGAGTGTGTGGTGTATTTACTATGGGTACTGTATCGATCCCCTTATTTCTGACCCTTGTCTGGTTAATAATTAACTAGCAGCCATTCAACTGCACAGAAATCCGTTATCTGATTAGCCACACAACGGCACAGAAGCCCGTTATCTGATTAGGTCATAGCGCATGCCATCTCATTAGGCAAGCACTATTTCTCCAGCCCCCTAATAGGCATACGGTGTTCTCAAAACAAATCAAACCTACCACGACCTGGGAAATCCCCACAGCCATTTTTTGATATAGCCGAGAACTTCAGTAAAGAATGTGCGAACGACCAGTTCGTATGACATCCTTATTGACGTACTTATGTCCATCCTTACGTCAATCCCGGCACCTTTCAGGTATAAATAATACCGACATTGCCTTAAGCAAACACACAAGGTGGTGACAAGATTGGAGCAGCGAGACTTGCCGAGGAGCCCAGCTGACAGCGAAGCCCACAGACGCTGCCCCTCCTTTCTGACGCGCTGAGAGAGAGAGAGACGCTGCCTTTTCTCCTGCCGAGAAATCCAGCTCCGGCGCTTCCAAGCAGCCCTCGCAGGCAGCTGGAATATCAAGACCTGAGATAGAGATACCAGCCCTCCAGCCTTCTAAACTCCCAGGTACTGAACTGAATCATCCTTTGTAGAGAATTCTTGAAGCAGACCCTTGGCAAAGCAAACTTAACTTAAACTGCTACTTATCTACTCCCGCCCCGTATTAGGCTTAGGTCAGGTACATTGGGGTAGGCGTAGTTAGAAGCACCAGTTGAGTATGATTAGTCAATGTATATATGTATGTATCTATTTTATCCATTTTAAGTATCATATGGCTAAGAAACCATATCAATGCTTTTACAGTATTATTTTATAATTCTGTTATTACTGTATGCACTTTACTTAACAATAAGTATTGCAATAATAGCGATTCATTTCTCTTGTATGAGAAAAGAGACTGATCAATAAATAACATCTTTTATTGAACACGCCCGTCTCTTCCTTTTCTCTACAATCTGGTGAAACTAAGAATGCACTGAACTGACTGAGTAAAATAAGTTGTCTTTTGTTTTCACACGACTCTAGAGATACACTCTTGATTAGGGGAGAGCAAAGTTGTCATGTTCTATGGTTGTCAGAAACTAAATCCCTTCTTGTCTATCCAGGGAGGTTAAACTCCTCCTTGTCTATTCGAGAAAGTTTCTAGTGAACTCTGAGCTAGCTGGCACACACATAACTTTAAGTCTAATATCGACAGTAGAAGACCTAGTTAACCTCTGTCCTACGTCTATACTATTGAAGATATTATTCCAATGCGCAGAGCCTATTGGGATGATAGGAACTACACTACAAGTGCTGCAAGATTGCCTGAGCAAAACACATGCACTGCTGTGTGTGATGGTGTCACACTTGTGTCGCAGCTGTAAATGAATTACAAAGATGAGGTCATTGGTGTTCTACATCCTAAATGTGATGTGGACCTGGGTGAAGATATTGCACGTGTCAGGAGGGTGCTGAAAAAAGAAATATCTTACCTTGCTACATATGTCAAAGCAGTAGCGTGTGAAAATGGGAATTGTGAAGTGACAGGATGAGCTAGGTTGCCACAACTAGGGGCTGGATTCGTGGATGGTTTGAGGGTGAGGTGTATGGGCCTAGTTGTGTGGCAACCCCGGGTAGGTACATGTCACAGAATATCATGACTACTAGCATGTGGGGTACAGCTTGACCCATAACCCTCAAATATAGGCAGCCTCGTCAGTCAATTAGATATGTTAACTCACAAAGTTGGTGTTGAATTCACATGAGAGTCAATGTATGATATGGGTGCCATCACTGTGTGACAGTAAAGGGAGTCCCAGGGACACACTGAGGATTGCATGGGGAGTTTTGTACATGTACAAGTGAGCAGGGCTCAGTCAAATGATGTTTAATACTCTGCGGATAACCACATTTTGTAATGATGAAATAGGTGGGCGTCAGTGCTAGCAACCTGCCTAGTCTGACTGGGCCTAACACTTCAGAGTTCGTACACTGCATACTGCTCTGAACTATGGAGCACAGTGCGTTAGTAATTACATCACATGAGTAAACAAACATTGGAAAACCATGGTAAGTGCATGCCCTAACACATCCCTGCAGTATGGCAAGGTTGCTAACTGTGTAGTGAGTTGTGTGCACGCACTTGAAATATGAGACTTTGGCCACATGTATGCACAATGTACATGCAAGACAGCAGAACAATGCAGAATGCAGTGCTGTAGTGTGTGAAAGGCAGACTGCAGGATCAAATCAAATACATGACCAAACCCACATCTCTTTCCCTGGAGCTGTGGGCTGAGTAGTGCCTAGAGGAAATGCAAGTACCCCGTGCTGTGGTGCAATGTGCACAGTAGTGGTATCAATATGTGAAACCACATTCAGAAGGGAGGAGGCTTGAGAGGAAGATGGCGGCCGGCTAGAAGGTCCGGTCGGGAGCTCCGTGGTCATCTCCGCAATCATACCACAATCTATCAGAATCTATCCAGTAATCTATCCTTAATGAAGACCGTAGCCGCGGTGATGTGATAGCGGTTCTCAGGGTTACTAAACTACAAAGAGACTAAAAAGAGAGTGAGAGTTACTCACGCGGTGCTACCCCGGGGGGATCGGCGTTGGTTGACCTGCAGACCTGCAGACCTGGTGGAGCGGAGTGGGGGATGCGAGACCTCGACTCGCAAGGACTCGGAGGCAGCGGCACCGGCGTCGCCTTCGTGGTGTTTCCATACCGGTGGGCAGCAGCCTCAGGTGTGCGACGAGATTGTCGGAGGGCGCACGGCAGAGTTAATTTCCTCTTCCGGGGAAAGAGTGGCAGTGGCAGCGACGGCGGCTGGTCTGAGCAGAGACCCCAGCACACTCGGCAGTGGCTGAAGCAGGATTGTTTCTGGGGCACTCAGGGCAGCGCTGTCGGGCTGAGAGACGCGGTTCTCAAGGGGGGAGAGCGAGCCCCGCCATTGATTGGGATTTCCAACCGGAGAGAAGGCAAATTGAGACGAGGAAATTGGGCAACACGAAGCACCGATACAGAGGAGAAGAAGAGGGGAGAGCAAAATCTAGGAATCGCCTGCCAGTAATCCCTAAAGACAAAGAGAAGAAGACTGTCTTCAGCTCCAGCTGCAACCTCATGAACCAGGTACGAGGAGAGGAAAAAAGTCAGGGGGGCATTGCTCTAGACTTAATTGTAGGGTGCAAGGGGGCTAAGCAGGGGGGTCCTCTAAGAACGGAAGAAGCAAAAGGAGGTCCAGAAGGTGCGGGAAGAGCAGGCTGCATAGGAGAGGCTGGATCAGAGGTGCAAAAGTATTTGTTAAAGAAGACAAGAGATAAGGGGGAGAAAAAGGACCCACCAGCTAGTCTAGAACTTGAAGAAGGGAGCAGGATAAGATCGAGCTGCTGCCTTAGGAATAGGCAGTTCCCCAAACAAAGTTTCCCCCATCCAACTAAGCAAGTGACTCTGCCAATATTAACAAAAAGGAAAAGGAGAGGCTCCATTAACCGAGATTGTCAGCCCAAACCCAGATCGGATAAGGTGGGGTCCCTACCTGACCAGAAACTCAAAATTACCCCCTCGCTGGGATCCTTTTTTAAAGTGCAACAACCCACACAAACACCAGAAAGAAGCTCCCTCTCAAAAATACTGTCCCATACCGAAGAACAACCCGAAGGACAAAGTGACAACAGCCCGAGAATGAGTACAGAAACAACTAACCGCATAGGCTTACAAAGTGAAAGGTCAGAGGTTTCAGAGAATCAAATATTTTTAGCCACAAACGAGCCGGGTACAAGCGTTCCAGACTGTCCCCCCCGCAATCCTTTCTCGAACAAACGAGAAAACTCATGGAAAACCTCATGAAGAAGGTTCTGGGAGAGATGAGAGTAAAATTTATGGTGTCTGAGTCCAACCAAGCCAAGATTCAAGAAGTCTGCGAGACCCTAGATCAAAAATTGAATGCACTAGGGGACAGGGTGTCAGCAGTTGGGTCTGAGGTGGTGTCCCTTAACAAAAAAGTGGACTCTAATCAAAAGGAGATCAGGAAACTAAGGGATTCGGACAGAGCCATTAAGGAAAAACTAGAATCGCTAGAAAATCAAGCGAGAAAAAACAACCTAAGGATTCTGAATGTACCAGAGAATCTGGAAGGGCAGGACATCAAGAAATGTACCACCACTCTGCTGGAAGAGTACTTCCCCTGGACCAAAGACACAAATCTGAGCGACGACATACAGAGGGTTCATCGAGACCCTTTCAGAAAGAGCAAAGACAGGAAGACGCCAAGGAAAATTTTAATACATTTTAAAACATACACACTAAAGGAAAGACTTTTAAGTGAAGGCTTAAAGAGCAGTTCACTAAAGAAAGATAACTGGTCCTTCAGGATTCGCTCTGATATGTCGAAAGCCACCCAGGATAGACAGTGGGAGCTAGGGCAGTTCATGGCAGAACTAAAAACCCTAGGAGCCACGGTCCAGATTAAATTCCCCGCTGCATTGAGGATCATGTGGCGGAACAAAATGCATAACATTAGAGAACCTAGTGAAGTAGAGAATCTCATACAACAAATAAAGGAGCAGCTACGGACCACGCCACTAGACTGAGATAGGGAGTTCTGCAAATAGAATGAACCATGGAGCTCAAAAGGGCGAACAATACCGCCCAAAGAGAAAGATAGGAGGCTTCCTCGGGGAGGACAAAACTGAACACAAAAAAAAATACAAAATCAAATAAAAAAAGCCACCACGGGTGGGGAGCAAATTAGGGGAAAAACTGAAAAAATTATCCTTAATAGCCAAGTCAGAAGGAGTGCACGGGAACGACAAAAAGAAAATGGAAAAGGAACTAAAAAACCCACAAAAAAGAAAAAATCATGGCGAAAATAACGAAAGAACTTAAAATTCTTTCATGGAATGTAAATGGTCTCAGAACACCAAGCAGACGTAGGAGGATCCTTGAATACTTAAAGGCGGCAGATAACGAAGTGATCATTCTCCAAGAGACTCATCTCCTAAAGGCTGAATAGGAACAAATAATAAAAACCTTGAACTGGGTGGATACCTACGTTTGTACCAACCAAGATTGTAATGTTAAGGGTTGAGTCGGTTGTTGAGGTATCCTGGGCCTTGGTTGTGCAGGGCTTTGTGTGCGTGGGTGAGGAGTCGGAACGTGATTCTCTTGTTGATCGGGAGCCAGTGCAGGTCTCTCAGGTGTCCAGAGATGTGGCTGTGTCGGGGGATGTCCAGGATGAGTCTTGCTGAGGCGTTCTGGATCCGCTGGAGTCTCTTCTGGAGTTTGGCCGTGGTTTCGGCGTAGAGGGAGTTGCCGTAGTCCAGTCGGCTGGTGACGAGGGCCTGGGTGACCGTCTTCCTAGTCTCGGTGGGGATCCACCGGAAGATCTTGCGTAGCATGCGCAGGGTGTTGAAGCATGACGAGGAGACGGCGTTGACTTGTCTGGTCATGGAGAGGGAGGAGTCCAGGATGAAGCCCAGGTTTCGTGCGTGGTCCGTAGGTTTGGGTGCGCTGCCCAGGGCAGGGGGCCACCAGGAGTCGTCCCAGGTGGAGGGCGAAGATCCCAGGATGAGGACTTCCGTCTTATCTGAGTTCAGTTTCAGGCGGCTGTTCATCATCCACTCGGCTACGTCTTTCTTCCCTTCGTGTAGGTTGGCTCTGACGGCATCGGGGTCGTTGGTGAGGGAGAGGATCAGCTGGGTGTCGTCGGTGTAAGAGATGATGTTGAGGTTGTGCTGGCGTGCGATGGCCGCAAGGGGGCTCATGTAGACATTGAAGAGGGTGGGGCTGAGCGATGAACCTTGGGGGACTCCGCAGATGACTTCGGTGGCCTCGGATCTGAACGGGGGGAGGCGGACTCTCTGTGTCCTTCCGGCGAGGAGGGAGGTGATCCATTCTAGTGCCTTCTCTTGGATTCCGACATTGCTGAGGCGCTGTACTAGGGTGTGGTGGCAGACAGTGTCGAACGCTGTGGAGAGGTCCAGGAGGATGAGGGCCACTGTTTCCCCGTTGTTGAGCAGGGCTCGGATGTCGTCAGTGGCGGCAATAAGGGCGGTCTCGGTGCTGCGGTTAGCCCGGAAGCCAGACTGCGAGGGGTCGAGGGATCCATTCGTCTCGAGGAAGGCGGCCAGCTGCTTGTTGACGGTCTTCTCGATGACTTTGGCCGTAAACGGGAGGAGCGAGATGGGGCGGTAGTTTTTGAGTTCGGTGGGGTCCGCTGATGGTTTCTTCAGCTCTTGAGTTCGTCGTGAACCATGGTGCTTTCTGACTGCCGGGTCTGCTGGGGCGAGGTCATCTGCGCAGTTGCTGATCCACCTCGCGAGGTTGTTGGCGGCCTGGCTGGGGTTTGCTGAGCTGGCGGGGGGGTCCTGGCTCAGGGATGCGACGAGCTGGTCAGCTGTGATCTTGTTTCAGCTTCTGCGTGCAACCTGTTGCTGGTGGCGTTGGATTGTGTTCTTTTTGAAGCTGAAGTGGACGCAGCTGTGGTCCGTCCAGTGGAGTCCGGTGGCATGGCTGAAGGCGATGTCCTTGCTGGAGGAGAAGACGGGGTCGAGCGTGTGTCCGGCATAGTGGGTGGGGGTGGTCACCAGCTGCTTGAGACCGAGGTTGGCGAGGTTGTCCAGTAAGGTGGTGGTGTTGCGGTCGTTGTTGTTCTCCAGGTGGAAGTTGAGGTCCCCGAGGAGGATGTAGTCAACGGAGGGGAGGGCGTGCGGGCTGATGAAGTCGGCGATGTCTTCGCAGAATTGTGTGCGTGGTCCCGGGGGTCTTTAGATGAGGGTGCCTCTGAGGGTGGTCTTGGGGTCAATGTGGATCTGGAAGTGCAGGTGTTCGGCGGCTCTGAAGGTGTCGTCGATGATGGTCGTGACATGGATGGTGTTCCTGTGGATGATGGCGATGCCTCCTCCGGTCTGATTGACGCGGTCCCTCCGGGTGATCTTGTATCCGTCTGGGATGGCGATGTCGATGTCGGGTGCTGAGGAGGCGTTCATCCATGTTTCCGTGAGGAAAGCGACGTCTGGTGATGTTGTGTCGAGCAGGTTCCAGAGTTCCACGGCGTGTCTGTGGACGGAGCGGGTGTTGAGGAGGATGCACTTGAGGGGGTTGCTGCTGGATTTCGGGTTGGTGGGTGCAGGTGCCGTGCAGGTCCGGATGCAGGTGAACTTGCAGGAGAGGCAGCTGAAGGGTCCGTGTGTGCGTCTCAGGGTGGCTCGGTAGCATCCAGGGATCCGGCCAGTGTTGAGTGTGTTGAGGGCGGCGGCGTCGTAGGTCTGTCGGGGCGTCTTGCATCGGCGGGGGCCAGGGGTCCTGGCACTGGGCGCGGTCCAGGCGCGGACGGGCGCAGACGGGCTTACCTTTGGCGCGCCTTCGCGCACAATCGGGTAGGGAAACACGCAGCAAAGGGCAGAGAATAAAAAACCGAGTGAGACGAAAACCAAGGCAGCAAGGGCACCAAGGGCACAGCTGATGGGAGGCAGTAGCAGAGGTGTGTGGGGGCGACCTCGCCTGTAAACAGGCTCAGCGGTCGCTCCCTGTGCCTCTGCGCTGTCTCCTTAAGAAGGAGCCGGGAGGGAGGATCAGCTGGGTGGCGGGAGCGGGGCGGCGAATGGGCGGGGGGGGCGGGGCCGCAGGGAGGCAGCGGCGGGAAGGAGGGCAGAGGGCGGCTCAGCGGCGGCTGGGTCGCCCCGTGGAAGAAAAACGTGGAAAAACTGGTAAAATAAACAGAAATGAAATGAAAATGAAGGCAGCAGGGGCCACAGAAGGAAAATGGGTAGGGTACACGCAGCAAAGGGCAGAGAATAAAAAAAACGAGCGAGACGAAAACCAAGGCAGCAAGGGCATCAAGGGCACAGCTGATGGGAGGCAGTACCAGGGGTGTGTGGGGGCGACAGAACTAATATGACGCAATTATCAGCATCATTTTAAAACCAGGGAAAAACCCCGCAGTCTGTGAATCATACAGACCCATATCCCTGCTAAATTGTGATTACAAAATCTTTACGCAAATAATAGCAGGGAGATTGGCTCTGGTAATGCCAAATTTGGTACACCCGGACCAAAAGGGATTCATAAAAGGGAGGCAAATATCCGAAATCACGCATGAGCTCTTTGCTGCGGTTGATATAGCAACTAGCAAAAAGATCCCCCTAAAGATAGTTACCTTCGACGCTGCTAAAGCGTTTGACCGGGTTAACTGGTCTTTTCTAAACAAAGTCTTCACTAAATATAACCTTGGACAAAGTTTTGGCCATCTGATAACTGAGACCTACAGAAATCCTAGAGCAAAGATCCTAATCAATGGGAGCCTTACTAATAACATTGCGATACAAAGAGGAACGAGGCAAGGCTGCCCTCTGTCTCCCTTGTTATTTAACCTTTACATTGAACCACTGGCAGACACAATCAGAAACAACGGGTCAATTAAAACATCAGGAGTGGGTCAAAAAGGTGGCGCTTTATGCGGACGACCTAATGATTTTTACAGAAAATTTCCAAAGCTCCTCCCCAGCAAAAAATAGGGCAATTACAGAGTTTGGGAAAGTATCTGGGTACTTGACCAATGAAGCAAAAACCGAATCGATGAGCTGGAACACACAACAGAATACCCCGTACTCTAAGGACAAAATAAAATATCTGGGTATAACCTTGGTCAAAGATCTAGAAAAAGTCCCCCAGCTAAACCTTAATAGGATTTCACTTGAGACCAAGAAACTTCTCAAAGTATGGCACAAGTTACCACTGAGCATTATAGGAAGATCAAACTTGGTAAAAATGTCGATTCTTCCCAAATTTACCTACCTTTTTATTGTTATACCACTGGAGTTTAAAAGAGACTACCTGAAGAAGATCCAGGGAGAAATAGCGAACTTCATATGGGCTTCAAACGGATCAAGGATTGCCTGGAACAAAATAAGAAGGAAAAAAGAACAAGGGGGAATAGCTAGCCCGGATATCGTGGAATACTGTAGGGCCTTCCAATTCAAGAATGCGAGATCTCTTGCGAAAAAATATGAGCTCTATCCTCAATTACTCCAAATAGTGACAAACAAAACTGAAAACTGACTATTTTCTGTTTAAATTCGGACATCCCACATTTTTTAAAAAGATAAAATTAAAGGTACTGAAAAACGCAGCAAAACTCTGGTATCAAGTGAGAAGTACTCTGAATATTCCTTATTACAGCTCCTTGGCCCCCATCTGGGATTCCCCTGGCACTCCCGAGTGCCTAAAAGACGCCCTAGCATCTCTACTAAGAATGGCAGGAATCGATAAATGGGGCCAGCTGATGACAGACAATTCAATAGAACCCTGGGAACATCTAACAGAAATCGCTCACGGAACTCTGTCAAAATTCAAATACTATCAACTTACAAGTTGGGCAGGTTCACTGACGGAGAAAAGAACAGGAAATACAGAAATGGAGAAAGAAATTATTAAGATCTCCCCAATAAATAAAGAAATTTCAAAATGGTATTGGGCTCTAATCGCTGCAGGAGAAGAACATTTTTCAATACAGAGTCAGTCTGGAGTAAAGACATTATAGAGCCGGACCTCCAAAATTTATGGCAGAAGTCATTTGAAAAATGCTGGTCAACCATTAAACCAGCACGCTTGAAGAGAAACCATTTATTCACATTGCACAGGGCATACTGGACACCCAAAAGATTGTCAAAATTCAAAGGAGCAAGCGTAAAGTCCTGCCCTAAGTGTGGGCTTGAAAAAGCGGATGATCTGCATATGTTCCAAGGCTGCCCTCGATTGGACCCCTTCTGGCAGGAAGTAGGTAATATGCTATGTCGGATATTGGGAAAACACCTAGAAGTAAGTACAACGCTAATTATTTTTGGGATTTGTACTAAGGCTAATTTAAGTGAGGAGTGGCTAACCAGAAAACAAGAAAAAATATTATTTGTATTGATACTTCTTGCAAGAAGAGAAATATGCCTGAATTGGGTTAAACCAGTACCACCTCTATATGGGGATTGGCTAAACTCTATAATAACAACACATAAATTGGATAGAAAGGGAAAACCCACCAAAAGATTTAACTTCTGGGAAATTTTGGGAAAACCACTGCGCTCGTAATATGCAAGGTAACGAGTGAACCCGACGAAACAATAATATGTCCAATGATTAAAGCGGTGACAATAATTCAGACGGGAAACATTCCCGCCGAGTGGCCAGGATGGCTAGCTCCTACCCAGTCGTTAAGAATTATTGAGTATGGTAAAGGATATAGGAGGACTAAACACGACAGATCCACCAAAGGGATACTCTCTGTGGCCGGTACAGTAAAGAGAAAAGAGTGAAGGGATAATAAGTGGAGGTCTCAAGTCCCCGCTGTACTCCTTATACATTCATGCGCAAAATGAGGATAAAAAAAAAACACATTCAGAATAGCCATCAAGAAAAACAAATACTAATCTAATCAGCAAGGCAGATTTGGATCTCACATCAACATACCAGCACAGACAGGACAGGCCAGCAAGTTGTTTATCTATGTTTCAATGTCTGGTCTAAAATGTCACCCTTGTCACACAGTGATAGTGTGTCCAAAGCTGAGATCCTGCCATCTGCAAAGCAACTAGAGTGCAACTTGACAATATTTCCTAAGAGTCATACATGTCCTACACATCAATGTAGAAATCGAAGTTAATGAGAATAAAGTCTGTATGTCACCCAGATTACTCATGTCAACATTTAGCATAGATCACTATTGACATATTTCTATTTCATTGCAGAGGGAGAAACAACACAACCTGAACAGTTGCCTGTCCTGGATGAGCAGCCTGTTGGTGATGACATCCTGCTCCCAATGGACAATTACACCTTTCGGCAACTCTTCTATGCCATTGGAACACCTTCTCTGGTAGCGAGAGGGGATAACAGAGGGTCATGGTATCCAGAGGAACTGCCCACATCTGGACTTACCCCATCTGCCAACCCAAGCCAGCCCTGGACTCCAAGGACCCCATTGTTATCTTCTTACAGCAGGCGCTAGGAGTTCAGTAGTAGCTGGTGGATGAGGTGCGAATGGGTATGAAGACCATCACAGGCAGCCTAGAGGGAGTTTGTGGGTGCCTCAGTCCAGATAAGGACTCCCCTGAGGCAATAAGAGGCATCTATCTTCAACTCGACAGATTGGAACAGTCCCTGGCTGACATCGCTGGTGTCATGAGGTAAGAACAACAGATCTGCTGAGGTAACACCAGTGGTGTTAGCACCCAGCTGGGGGCTATATGCACCATCCTTGAATCTTTGGAGCAGAAGAAGGACTCCTATATTGTTACAATGGGTGCCTTCCACCGCAGCATTGTTGCTGTGCTGACAAATCAGTAGTCCCTTTTCTGCACTCTACTGCCTTCCTTGCTGGCACAGGTAAATGCTGCAGGAGTCAGGGTAACCACATCTTCTGCCCCTGATGTATGTGTGCCTCAGATGCCTCTAGCACTACAACTACAACGCTCAGGTGAGGCACCACAAACATCATTGGACAAAGATGGGGACTTCAACCTTCTCCCATGGAGCAATTTCCGCTAACATTTGTCTGTGCCACTTGGCCCATGTCTCATTGGACCCGTGATTAGGATCATGCCACCGCCCTTTTCACCTGGTTCTGTCCCCTTTTTGAATGCCCTCCTGTTGATCAAATCCATTGGTGGACTGCTGATGTGGCCTACCTTCCCTAATGGCAATGTGGACCTCCTCCTCACTGAAACACTCTCTTCTCAGCATGGCACAGGACATGTCCTCCCCTTTAACTCTGTCTGGACATCCCCTGGCTCTCAAACAATGTTGGGGTTGTTGCTGCAAGGAATGGTACTTGCAAATTGCTCAGTTAAACACTTGAATATAAAAGCACTTACATGAACCCATGTGTTGTACGTATTTTGCAGGTACGACTAACTAGACAATGGCGGATGTGTGAATACAAAACACACTTCTCAGCATTTGAAGGAAATTGCACTACGGTCCCTATCACATGGTCTGTTTGGACACAGCCAAGCATCAAGTACCTCCAATGCCATGGCATCAAGTTGAAAGTCTTTTTGAACTACTGAACTTCCTGGCATTACAATAGGCATCAGTAACTAGAAGGACAGTTAATAATTCCAACCAATTATACATTTGAATACATGCACAAATTGTGTCCTGTGAGGCATATGAGCAACTAATACATTCCCAGACATCCACAGATAACTTGCTCAGTAATCATGACAATATAATAATGCACACATGTCAGCCCATTAAAGATATCACATATTTACTATATTAATACATGCAATGAGAACAACAAGATACCAATGGCCAGACTCTTTATTATTTGGTATCATACCTATGCCACTGAAGGATATGGAAGCTCCATATTACCCCCTAGATGTCTGTAAGCATCACCTGCAACTATTAGCAATGTGGTTCCTGTGTTAAATGATGTATGGTGTAGTAAGGCACACTGGCATACACATGGTCAATGTGTTACTCTGTCCCTGAGAGCCCTCACATGCAATGAGTGTGAGTGTAACCACGCATGACATAAACTTTACTATATACACACATCAAATATTAGGAGCTAGGTCACAGAACCATGGAACAAGCTACACATGCCCAGGGGAAGAGGAATTGTGTGACCAATGTTCATCTAACCTAGAAAGTGGTTGCATAAAATCAGAAGCAAGAAGTGCCACACTTAGCAAGTTGTCGATGACAAGTATGATTGGAGTTTTTGGCCAGGTGGGGGCCACTCCATTAGATACTAGTCACCAATAAAAACTGATGTCATAGTAAAATGGTGCAAGGGTGAGTGCGAAGTGGCAGGCACCAGTGTGTGTCCCAAAATAGCAATCAATGGTAACTATTGGTTGAGAAATTCTTCCGTACAATACATGTAACATAAAGGTACACACACAGGGCAACAGTAGGTGACTACCTGTGTTGGGCAGTGCATCCATTCACACAAAGAGTCCCACTTACAGCGGGCAAAGATTGTTGAAGATCCCTTGAGGTGCTGCATTGCAAATTTGACTGACTCTTGTACATAGGTATCTCAAAGTTGCACATATCTACAAACACAACAGGGAATTCCTACATCATGTGCTCAAATTAACATAACCTAGTATGAGAACTCCTCCGCAGTAAAACACCAAGCATTCGTGAAAGCCGAAAACATTATTTCAAATCAAAGAAATTTAAAGTACCTATGAATAAAAACAACTACCCTGCACTAACTACTGTTAAGTAAACTAAACTAAGCCTTACCTAACTTAAACTATCCTATCCTACACTAACTTAACTCTACCTTACCATACCTAATCTCATCTTAACCTATGCTACACATATACTACAACAGACATGTTAAGCATCAACCCCCACCCCCTTTTACACACATAGTCACACATTGCAAACCTCAACTACACCTATAAATAAACTACATACACATAAAATCCTGAACAAAGATATTTTTGGGGGTATTTCTGTTCTTTCTTTCTTTATTTTTTCTTAAAGCCTAAACATTTTCCCCTACCCACTAAATCCTCATAAAAGTGTAAAAACTAAAACCTATTACAAATATATAAAAATCTAAAAGCTACCTTAAATAAACATACCCTATCTAAAACCTACCTAAAATACTATGCAAAATACTAAACTGTCCATAAAAAAAACAAATGTTCACATCAGCTGTGCAAGCTATCTATTCAATAGCCGTCTTGAGGTTTGTCAACGGGGTTTCCTGCTGGTGATGCTTCTCAAGGACAGTGCCCACTTTTCTGTTGACTTTTTTTAGTTTCTGCATAACGATGTCTTGGAACCCTTAGTCCCGAGAAGGTGGGCTCCTGGCCTATGTGGGCTGACATGGGGCTGCTGGGGAAGTGGGCGGAGCTACACGTAGGGGTGGCTGTGTATCAGTGACATAACAAAACTTGAGGGGGCCCCCTGCAAAGTACATGGAGGGGGGCCCCCTTGCTCTGGACCCAGTCAGGAGCTCTCAGGCCAGGGCCAGACTGGGAACCCAAAGCAGCCCTGGCATAGTTTGTCAGAGCAGTCCCTCTATGCTCTATAGTACGTAGTAAGCCAGCTTGACTCTTGCAAGTGGGCTTGGGGGGTAGGGGGTGGTTCTCCCCTAATAATGTTTTTTTAAATGGCAAAGCGGTGCAAAAGTTGTGCATTATACAACATATTCTTCATTGTATATTCAAATGTATTAACTTTTAAAACATAGTAAATTATGACCTTACAGTGCACCGGGATATCCAGTCATACCCACGTTCTTACAGGAAACATAGAAAATAGACCAGAGAAGCACCACTAAATCTGTATCTCTTTCTTTTGCACGTTTTCCATCAAAGGTCACTGCTTTGTCTGTAATGTTTGGCACCTGAGGGCATAATGTGGGTGGTAGACAGAAGCCACATGCAAGTCTGGCTCATTTTGGTCTGGAGGTTCCGACCAAGAAGACCCAGAGCAATCAACTGCACGGAGGGTCCGATCTAGCTGCTGTGCCGGAGCTGGTCAAGCCCCTTCACCCAACTGAAAGCAGGATATCAGGAGAAAGGAAACAGGCCAGGCTGAGCCGACCTCCCATCAAGCCTCATTTGGAAAGCAGCCTGTGCAACTGGAGGTTGCCAGACAATGTAAACATCCCAATAGAAGCAACACTTTCCCACCACCTCTCTCTGAGAAGAGAAATACAGAACCACGAAAGAGGAAGAATACAAAGAGGTTCTGGGTCTACTCCCTTCTCAGGTGAAAATATGCCTCAGAGGAGCTGGCACTACCCACGAAGTTTGTGGCGATGCAACTCTAAAACTGCTGGATGGTGCCCTTTACCTACGCAAGGGAGCTGGCTGTATAAACCTTCTTGTGCCCACCCCCTTCCCTCTTGTGTCTTAGTGCACTTAAGGAGATCTATATCTGCCTGCAGCGCTCTTTAAATCAGCAATGGTATGCCGTATCACAGCCCGGTAACAAAACACAATATAAAAGCATGACAACATAACACATAGAGAAATGTGGCACACCATACTATTGAACAAAATAACATAACATATCATGTAATTTAATTATTCCATAAGCCAACATACATGACAAAGCAGCTCTTATAAGGTGGTGCAATTCTTACAATGTTGCTCTCGTAGTTTTATGTTTACTATAACCTTTCATTTAAAACAGCAGGATAACAGATTTTTTACATTTTCAAAATCATCTTTAGAGTCGCACGTTCATCAAACAATCCACTACACTCTGTCTCGTGTTAAAAACACTAATGGTGCAACCTCAAACAGGGCTGGTCTAAGGCATGCACTCAAATAAGGAGTCCTGCCCCTTATAGGGTCATCCAAGAAATCAAGCATCCAAAAGCCCTGCCAAGCTAACTAACTTATAAGTCAGCCTCAACCATGCAACCCAGGGCATTACAGTCAGGATTTTGAACTTTAAAACTTATAGAAAATGGGCTGACACCGAGAGGTGGTACAGTCATATTCGTAATTGAGGCACACGAATATCGGCAGACAGAGGTATTCTATTCATGGATAAACTTTCCAGCAGCAAACGCTGTAACAAAGGACTTCCACTATTACAAAATAGAGGAACCTCCTAATGAGTACACTCCTTTCGAGGAGGTGGAAATACCAGTCAAATACCAAGAGCACCTGCTCTGGTTTAATGGCGCCCTAAAACATAACAATCACATCACCAGGCTCGGTCCACTAGGTAGACCAGGAGCAACGTGGCCGGTCCTATCCGGATACACACCACATCCAGACATTGAAGAAATGTCTGCACGAGATCTTTTAGCACAGCTAAAACAACTAATTAAAATACACAGACAATTAGTCCAATATGTAATGCGGACTTCAACAGTCCAACCAGCTTTTAAAATTCCACAGCTGATCCCTCACCAGGGGAACACAAATAAAATTACACCACAGAACATACAGTCCTGTCTAGGTAAAGTACCCGCAAAACGGGAACAAACTCCATTCTGGTTAGCACAAAAAATCACTCAAATAGAGGCGGTATTTCCAGATACCATCACCGGTTGAGAAACACAGGATTCTGACTATCTGTCTTCCAATGGGAATCGCACCACATGTGGAGGACTGTGACACTTGGGGCACAGTCTTTGCTTCCATTTACACAAAATCACATGGTGTTCCATCCATGTCAGTAATACCAGATGTGCTAAAACAAATTCAAGATGAATACGGTCCAGAACCTGCTTTAACTCTTGGTATGAAATTACTAAAAGACTTCAAGCAGGTCTCGGCAATATTATTAGCAAATATAAAAGGAGAAGCAGCAAATGTGGCGATCCGCCAGAGGTTGAAAGAGACAGATATAGCAGACCAACCATTTGAAATTGCCAGAATCATAGAAAAATCCTATGAAGAACTAGGAAGAGATAGTTTGGGTGGAAAACCGGTGAAACCCCAACTTATTGAAAAACCTGAAAAAATATTTATTAAGAATAACCTAAACACTCAAAAAAAGAGCTGGGATGGAAATAAACAATCCACTCCTAAAGAAAAAAGATTCCAGTCCAGAGGAAGGTCTCCTCGGCGGAGAGAAAGATCTCCGGACCAAGGACACAAGTCTCCCCAAAGGGAGCCCTCTGAGAAAAAATACAACCTTAGAAATAGGGATAATCTGCAGAAACCTGATAGATATCAAGATATTGATACACGTCCGTCTCAATCTTTTCAGACTTCCTCGCAGAAATCGGAAAGAAGAGGACGATCAGAACACAGGGAAGAGCACGTCAAGTCCAAAGACAAGGAACCTGCTCATCAAAATAAAAAATTACAGTTTCCAAAAAAGAAGGTAGCCAGTATTAAAGTAATCAACCATGCCGAGAATACTGAGGACACAGCTGAAAAACGGAGAATGGGCTAAGACAATGCTAGACAGCGCAGCAGAAGTGAGCATAGCTCGCAAGATCCTTATAAATCATCTGGAGACAGTGGACACGAATGAATACATTCAGGTGGAAACTGCAGATACCAGAGTTAGCAAACCTCATAAAATATATGGAATAACATTGCGTATAGAGGGGGATAAGACTAGGAAAATAAGGGGTCTCTTTTGGGATAATCTCTCCAAGGGCTATGATATCCTTCTAGCTGAAAGAGACTGGCCACCAGAGTTTGTCAGGGAGTGCCCTCATGGCGAAGAAATAATTATGCCTGCCTTCTCAAATCATATTCCAATACATAAAAAATATACACTTGCAAGAAAGTGGGCAGTAGCCCAAGCTCCTGCATTATATAAAAACCATGTGGGATGGGATGAGGACTCTCCTCCTCACAAAATCCAGTTAAAATCACAACCTACTGCTCAGAGGCAGTACCCAATAAAGCAAGAAGCTAAAAAACGGGTAAAAGAGATCCTAGATCAACTTGAATACCAGGGGGTGATTGAAACTTGCACCTCACAAATGAATAATCCTTTGTTTCCTGTCTCCAAACCAGACAATTCATATCGTCTTGTTTTGGACTACAGACACCTTAACTCATGTTGCAAAACCTTTGCAGTACAAAATTCGCATAGTGCTGCACTAATGAATAACATAGTGCGCAAAAAATACAAAACAACATTAGACATCTCTAATGGATTCTTCTGTCAAAATATAGCACCAGAGAGCAGATATTTGACCGCGTTCTCAATAAATGGCGCGCAAAAAATTTCTGTCGTTTGCCCCAGGGGTTCAAGAACAGCCCAGGATTATTCTCAGCAAGAGTAACAGAGTTACTACAAATATATGATGATGAGGCATTATCTTATGTCGATGACATCTATCTAACAGATGATGACTTGGATACTCACTTGAAGAGAGTGAACACCATAATACTTGGGTTCGCAGCAGAGGGTTACAAATTCAACTTTAAAAAGTCAAGAATTGCCCATCTAACTGTCCTGTTTTTAGGATATGAACTATCAAGTGAAGGCAAAAGCCTGGCTGACAATTTCCTAGAGAAATGTGCTGTAATCCAAGCACCTAGAACACTAAAAAACTTACAATCAATTCTAGGTTACCTAAATTTTGGAAGAACTTACATTATAAATTATGCAGAGAGAGTTAAACCTCTCTATGATCTTATAAAACCAGATTTTAAAAGAATCAATTGGACTCAAAAACACACAGAAATTTTTAGATCTTTACAAACAGATATGTTAGTTAAAACAAAATTACAAACACGTGACAACACACGCAACCTTGTGATTCGAGTCATCCCAGGAAGATGCGGATTCACATACCTGACCTCTAATGAGGGAGAGAAGGTACCAATAGCGTACAAATCACATTTGTACACAGAAGCTGAAAAAAGGTTCAGCATTAAGGAAAACATTGTTCATGCGGTTCAAACAGCTGTAGCAAAAGAAAAATACCAAGCCGACGGTAGAAAGGGTAACAGTCAGAACAGCAGAATCAGCTTTTGAGGCATTAACAACACCATGTAATTTACCGACAACGGCACTGAATCCAGAATGGATACAATGGGTAACTTCTGTTGCTACAGACAAAGTAAAATACTATTTTGACCCGGAAATGAAAGAATTAAAATATCTAGAATATGAGAGAGAATACCCTCTGCCAATCAACATTCTGCCTTTACGACAATACGCCTGTGTAATATATACAGACGGTCATGCTCAACCCACAGTTTGGGGAGAGCTGGCTTACAACGCCACATGCGAAATTGTAAAAGAAGTGTGGCGCGGAGGTAAATTAAGACCTCTACTTACAAAAACACACTCAGTGGAAAATAATTCAGAACAACAAACTGAAATAATAGCGTTAAAAATGGCGCTAGATAATGCCGATCGCGAATTCCCGACACTTATTGTGTGCGATTCGTATTACTGCGTCAGATCATACAATAACGACTTACAGAAATGGATTCAAAACGGTTACAAAGATGACACAGGTGCAACAATAAAGCAAAAAGTGCTTTGGGAACAAGTAGTTCTTTTACAGAAAGAACTACCAAAAACTCACGTGATACATTCACTGAGTCATCAGCGTGATGGCGTTCACGTTGCAGGGAATTCATTGGCTGAGACAGCCACAGTGGTAGCAACTAAATCGGCTTCCGTAGCTACAAAAAAGCGTGCAGTAAAATACATTGACGGTGAAACAGTGCTGGCAGTAAAAACGTCATCAAAAGGCGACTGCTCAGCATTACCGATCAACTATCCACTCAATTATACATACATAATCGATGCAAACTCAGTCCCTTTTGCTCGAATCCCTGGAGTGGGGGATAGAGTAATTCCAAACACGGACAGGAGAGGCTTGTTAATAGCAGACGCACATATGGGTGAGGGTCTCAAACACCTTAAGCTAAAAGATTCTCTGGAAGAATTACAATCAGTGTACTGGTGGCCAGGCATGAGCCTGCATCATCACATTTTTGTAAAAAACTGCCCAGACTTCAATAGAGATCGCAGTGGCGAGAGAAACGGTTTAATACAATGGTGTTTCACTCCAGAATGTATCAAATCGACAAAATAAAAACCAGTATGAATAATGCGTCACATTAACATATAAAGACTATTTTCACTTATAATGTAGACCCCAACTTTCGGCTGACGTCGGAACTGTTATACAAAGATTTGCGAATCTATAATGGCATATACGCTAGAAGCATGTTACGTTCTGACCAAAATCTTCACTCTAGCTCTAAAACAGCTTATGGGGGTGCCTGGCCAGAATGAACATTGCATTGCGGGACTCTTCTCACTTCCTTCCTGAGGGAAACGGGATGGTGTAAAGAAAAAACCAAGGCATAAAGCAATCTATAACAGCAAGATATTAGGTTCAGGAGTTGGGTGGGTCAAACATCTAATAAGTGTCCAACGTAGTCTAAATAACCTGCCAAGAAATTCTCTGAAAGGACTCAGTCCGTACAAACTATTGTTTGGGACTAGAATGTTAATCCAGGACTTAGATAGTCAGACTTCAGTGGTTAAAGAAAAATGCTTTGATATCAAAGATCGCTTGGCTATTTTACAGGACTTAAATGAAACAAGAAAAGACCTGAGCAACATAAAGTTGAAACAGCAGCCAACAACCACTGAAGAAAAACCACCTGTCCCAGCAAGGCCTGTCTGGATTCCAAAAGTCGGGGATCTGGTCAGAGAAAAGATCGCGGTAAAGAAGGAATTTGGGCCTTCTTACAGAAAAGCAGTTCCTGTCTTGTCTATCAACGGGACAAGATCAGTAGTACTACCGCCCCTTGCTGGTAAAAAGGAGAACCGAGTCATATCCATCGACCTGGTTAAACCACAATCATGTGGCCGATAACAAATAGTAGGCCAAGTGGACTCCCAAGAAGTAGCAGAACACCAAAGTTTGCTACATCCACAGAGGTTCAAACTGAAAGACTGATCACATTTGGAAAATCTACAGTGAAACAACAAGGACTATGCAACAGAGCAATGGAACTTGAACCTCTTAAAACCCAAATCAAAGCTTTTCATCAAGAAACAACAACCTACGATGATGTAACTACAGAGTTTTCTAATGAAACAAAGCAAAAGCCAAAAGCAAAAAGTAATCCAGAAGCAATTGGAACAATTGACAGAACAGCATCCGGCTACTTCATCAACTTCGATGATTCTTCAGAAGGACAAAGCGAACCAGAAGTACAGCCATCAACAAAAACTTTTAAAGACAAAGCAAAGGAACTTTTTCATCAACTAAAGAGAACCTATCTGACTTCTCCATGGATTGAAATTTGGGTGACATTAGGTGCATTTATCCTCATACTTTGGCTAATCATGGTACTATGCTTGGGACATTTCATTGAGGGAAAATATGCTAAAATGGACACAGCAAGCCAGAAAATCAACTTGATCCTTAAACCACACACATCCTCACACGTCAAGAAAAGAGAACTTTCTTCAGTGAACTTCACAGCCAATCCTATACCAGGTGGTGTAGCATGGGACAATACTGATTATGAAATCTATGGCCCGGTTGAAATCCTGAAGTATCCACACCAATTTAAGATCTCGTTAAGTGACTTTGTAAAACCAAGCACATTTGCTGATGATTGGGACTTTGAAAGTATTAATGATATGATGTCTGACCTAGTAATGTCTGCTAAATTTACAGAACATGATTATTTGCAGGGTTCGTCTAATTATGATCAAATGTTCTGCTATAACCACTATGGTAACCATTATCTCCATAAATCTGCACAACCTAGAAATGTTTTAAATTATAACCAATGTGAACATTGTGCTACTCCACCAAAGGGTAGTTCCAAAACATTTTTTGATAAATATTCATACTTTTCAGGGTTTAACACAAGTAATGCAGAAACATTTTATTTCAAATTGTCAAATAAGACAGGTATGAAGACCATGCTTACAAACACAAAATTGATATATTCAGATTCGTTTTTTGAGCAAATGAATACATTTGGTTTTGATTTCTGGAACAGTAACATTGAAACAAAAACTGTTTGGGGTACAAAAGATTGGCAAGTACAAGGTATAGAATCATTGTTCAGAGCCTGCATGATCCCAGAACAAATTATATTTTTGAATGACACCATTCAACAAACTACCTGTCTTGGCTTAGCCAAAATCAAAGACTTAAACAAACCGTCTATTCCAAAGCCAACAACGAACATTAATAGCTCTATAGATGTTGAGATAGACGTGAACCATATTTTAAACCAAAACAGAACACATCCTGATTGGAAACAATGGTTGATCTGGCCCACAGACACAAATAACTGTCAAGACAGATTCCTGAACAAAATACAGGGGTTCAAATTGACCAGGCCAGACCCTAGATATTCCCAAAGACAACATCCAGGGATAGTAACTACTTACAGTGTGGGCAAGCTCTGCCTTCAATGGCTACAAACATCCACACTGGCAGAAATTAAGCAACACCTAACTTTACTTCAAGAGGGTGCTGACTTGCGTGATTTCATTATGGGACCACGCAAACAGCGTCAAAAACGTTTCATAGCGGCCTCTACATATGCAGCTTACAATGAAGTTTGGAAAGTAACTCAAATTGAGAAAGCAGAAAAAATACGGGAAATTGACCGTATTAATTTGGAAAAATCACTTTCTGTTGTGGACAATGGGTTAATGACTCTGTCCTCCAGAATATATTCACTGGACAGTATTGTGTCTTCAGCAATCGATATAATATCGCAAGACTTACTGATGTTACAACACGGTCAGTCCCAATTACGTTCTATTGTACAACTTGGCTGGACGTTACATAATCTGCGTTCAGGCTATGTGCCTTGGCGTTTAATCAACACAACGTCACTATTTAATATCTTTAACCTTACTGATAAACAAATCAGTTTGGCACAGAAGGGTGCTGACTATACAATTCTGAGCATTGAAAAACTTGAGAGATTACCATTGACAATGTCAGAACGACCTGTCATTGAATGGATAATACATGGGATAATAAATATTCCGATAACAACTTTCCAGTTTCAATACTGCCAAAAATATATACAGGCAGGCCAGTATGAAAGGTTGGGTAAAGGATACATTAAGTCAACATGGAACTTGCCCTATACACACGCATGTGTTAGTAATAAAGGACAAAGTGTGTTCCTTAGTGGCAATAATTGTGAAAGGTCACTAAGCGGTACACTTCTGTGTCAGGGTATTAGTTTACATGGAGCATGTGAAGGGAACTCAAATAACCTTTCATGTCACCAGCTAGGCACACCTGCAACACAAATAGAACCATTCTTTAAGAGACTCTCGAACGGGAGTTACATTCTAATTGTAGATCGCAGATGTTGCAGTCTGCTGCCCGGAAAACCTTATCTCATAACCGTGACTACGAAGGTCATGTGCTGTGAACGAGTATTGTTCCCAAACGATGCCCGAGACAGGGAGGCAAGGTTGTGGCCCAGTTTGAAGATTTCTTCTATTCGAATTGATACTTTAAGCAGAATGAAGACAGTGCTCCTACAGACGCCAACCATGTTAACGTCATCAAAAGAAACGTATGATCTCCAAGTTGCAAGGACAACGGCTGAGATTCATTCACTGTTATCAACCAATTCCCCCATACATTTCGCAGAAATACTGAGCGAAATCTTAAATATTTCTGATACAAGCGGAATCGCGAGTGTATTTAAGACAGTGTTTTCGGGAGCTTTAACCCCATTCAAAGCCATCCTGGGTATTTTTCCTGATTTTGTCCATTCCATCTTTGGCGGACTTCCTCTCCTTTTGGGACTAGTGGCAGGCATCCTATTTTTGATCCTGTTACTTCGCTATGGCAAACCACGTCACAGACAAGACACCAGCGATAATGGAAGAAACAATCCGATCTATTGGCTACCGGGACCGCATAACTAAAGTCCTTGGACTAGCATGGCTACGAGATTTGAACATGACTTGGTTTCTTTCATTCAGACCGATGTGGCAAAGTTGTGTTATGCCTATATTAAGGTGCTTGCTATGCGGCGAAGAATGCGTGTTGGACACCTGTCTGACACTACAATCGGATATGCCAATGGACGCAGAGACTTTGTTGGGTCCGGTAACGGCTCATGCATTGTACTGTCCCCAGCGGCTACCAATCCTGATGACGGCATTCGTGGAGACTTCACCACTGCGATTGAAGAGTAGTGAAGTACAAGATGAAAGCAGCATCGATCAGGTACGACCTTCTGTCAGCTATGCTGATCGAAACATCAATGAAGGCAATCATGCTCATGAATGCATGTTACAAAATTTTTCCGAGTTAGTGGAACTTTCACAAGAAGCAGTTGACAGTTTTTTCGAAAGTCTCAACAATATGATGTTTTCACCAGAGCAGAAAGAATGACTTTGAGCAAACTAGCACACGGCGTTCCCTACACCCTGAATTTGGCCTTCAACTTTGATAATAAAGCAATATGAAATTTTCTCACCGGAGAGCGAGACATTTTTTCCCCATCCATTTCCAAAAATATTTACGATTTTTGGGACACTTATCTTCTGCTTAAAGTAAAACTATTCTTAGAGAACAAAATTTCTATTTTTAGCTACTCTAGAGACATTAGCTACCCTCTAGCATGTTCACAAGTATTATGATTTTTGTGATGAGATGGTCTCGACTTTTTCTTCTGTATTAAGAGCCATTTCATGTGTAATTTCCGCATTTCATTCATGCTGATTTCAAAATATGCGTTTAGATTTAGCATTATTATACTGCTTGAAGTGCATATAGTAACTATACTCATCTTTTCGTGTATTTCACATTTCCAATTTCAAAATGCATTTGATTGTATTTTGGGGTGGTTCGGTATACACATGCACTACTAGTTTTGTTTACTATGCCTAGATTTGTAAATATGGACATAGATTACGTGGAGTGGGTGTGGTGTATTTACTATGGGTACTGTATCGATCCCCCTATTTCTGACCCTTGTCTGGTTAATAATTAACTAGCAGCCATTCAACTGCACAGAAATCCGTTATCTGATTAGCCACACAACGGCACAGAAGCCCGTTATCTGATTAGGTCATAGCGCATGCCATCTCATTAGGCAAGCACTATTTCTCCAGCCCCCTAATAGGCATACTGTGTTCTCAAAACAAATCAAACCTACCACGACCTGGGAAATCCCCACAGCCATTGTTTTGATTTAGCCGAGAACTTCAGTAAAGAATGTGCGAACGACCAGTTCGTATGACATCCTTATTGACGTACTTATGTCCATCCTTACGTCAATCCCGGCACCTTTCAGGTATAAATAATACCGACATTGCCTTAAGCAAACACACGAGGTGGTGACAAGATTGGAGCAGCGAGACTTGCCGAGGAGCCCAGCTGACAGCGAAGCCCACAGACGCTGCCCCTCCTTTCTGACGCGCTGAGAGAGAGACGCGGCCTTTTCTCCTGCCGAGAAATCCAGCTCCGGCGCTTCCAAGCAGCCCTCGCAGGCAGCTGGAATATCAAGACCTGAGATAGAGATACCAGCCCTCCAGCCTTCTAAACTCCCAGGTACTGAACTGAATCATCCTTTGTAGAGAATTCTTGAAGCAGACCCTTGGCAAAGCAAACTTAACTTAAACTGCTACTTATCTACTCCCGCCATGTATTAGGCTTAGGTCAGGTACATTGGGGTAGGCGTAGTTAGAAGCACCAGTTGAGTACGATTAGTCAATGTATATATGTATGTATCTATTTTATCCATTTTAAGTATCATATGGCTAAGAAACCATATCAATGCTTTTACAGTATTATTTTATAATTCTGTTATTACTGTATGCACTTTACTTAACAATAAGTATTGCAATAATAGCGATTCATTTCTCTTGTATGAGAAAAGAGACTGATCAATAAATAACATCTTTTATTGAACACGCCCGTCTCTTCCTTTTCTCTACAATCTGGTGAAACTAAGAATGCACTGAACTGACTGAGTAAAATAAGTTGTCTTTTGTTTTCACACGACTCTAGAGATACACTCTTGATTAGGGGAGAGCAAAGTTGTCATGTTCTATGGTTGTCAGAAACTAAATCCCTTCTTGTCTATCCAGGGAGGTTAAACTCCTCCTTGTCTATTCGAGAAAGTTTCTAGTGAACTCTGATCTAGCTGGCACACACATAACTTTAAGTCTAATATCGACAGTAGAAGACCTAGTTAACCTCTGTCCTACGTCTATACTATTGAAGATATTATTCCAATGCGCAGAGCCTATTGGGATGATAGGAACTACACTACAAGTGCTGCAAGATTGCCTGAGCAAAACACATGCACTGCTGTGTGTGATGGTGTCACACTTGTGTCGCAGCTGTAAATGAATTACAAAGATGAGGTCATTGGTGTTCTACATCCTAAATGTGATGTGGACCTGGGTGAAGATATTGCACGTGTCAGGAGGGTGCTGAAAAAAGAAATATCTTACCTTGCTACATATGTCAAAGCAGTAGCGTGTGAAAATGGGAATTGTGAAGTGACAGGATGAGCTAGGTTGCCACAACTAGGGGCTGGATTCGTGGATGGTTTGAGGGTGAGGTGTATGGGCCTAGTTGTGTGGCAACCCCGGGTAGGTACATGTCACAGAATATCATGACTACTAGCATGTGGGGTACAGCTTGACCCATAACCCTCAAATATAGGCAGCCTCGTCAGTCAATTAGATATGTTAACTCACAATGTTGGTGTTGAATTCACATGAGAGTCAATGTATGATATGGGTGCCATCACTGTGTGACAGTAAAGGGAGTCCCAGGGACACACTGAGGATTGCATGGGGAGTTTTGTACATGTACAAGTGAGCAGGGCTCAGTCAAATGATGTTTAATACTCTGCGGATAACCACATTTTGTAATGATGAAATAGGTGGGCGTCAGTGCTAGCAACCTGCCTAGTCTGACTGGGCCTAACACTTCAGAGTTCGTACACTGCATACTGCTCTGAACTATGGAGCACAGTGCGTTAGTAATTACATCACATGAGTAAACAAACATTGGAAAACCATGGTAAGTGCATGCCCTAACACATCCCTGCAGTATGGCAAGGTTGCTAACTGTGTAGTGAGTTGTGTGCACGCACTTGAAATATGAGACTTTGGCCACATGTATGCACAATGTACATGCAAGACAGCAGAACAATGCAGAATGCAGTGCTGTAGTGTGTGAAAGGCAGACTGCAGGATCAAATCAAATACATGACCAAACCCACATCTCTTTCCCTGGAGCTGTGGGCTGAGTAGTGCCTAGAGGAAATGCAAGTACCCCGTGCTGTGGTGCAATGTGCACAGTAGTGGTATCAATATGTGAAACCACATTCAGAAGGGAGGAGGCTTGAGAGGAAGATGGCGGCCGGCTAGAAGGTCCGGTCGGGAGCTCCGTGGTCATCTCCGCAATCATACCACAATCTATCAGAATCTATCCAGTAATCTATCCTTAATGAAGACCGTAGCCGCGGTGATGTGATAGCGGTTCTCAGGGTTACTAAACTACAAAGAGACTAAAAAGAGAGTGAGAGTTACTCACGCGGTGCTACCCCGGGGGGATCGGCGTTGGTTGACCTGCAGACCTGCAGACCTGGTGGAGCGGAGTGGGGGATGCGAGACCTCGACTCGCAAGGACTCGGAGGCAGCGGCACCGGCGTCGCCTTCGTGGTGTTTCCATACCGGTGGGCAGCAGCCTCAGGTGTGCGACGAGATTGTCGGAGGGCGCACGGCAGAGTTAATTTCCTCTTCCGGGGAAAGAGTGGCAGTGGCAGCGACGGCGGCTGGTCTGAGCAGAGACCCCAGCACACTCGGCAGTGGCTGAAGCAGGATTGTTTCTGGGGCACTCAGGGCAGCGCTGTCGGGCTGAGAGACGCGGTTCTCAAGGGGGGAGAGCGAGCCCCGCCATTGATTGGGATTTCCAACCGGAGAGAAGGCAAATTGAGACGAGGAAATTGGGCAACACGAAGCACCGATACAGAGGAGAAGAAGAGGGGAGAGCAAAATCTAGGAATCGCCTGCCAGTAATCCCTAAAGACAAAGAGAAGAAGACTGTCTTCAGCTCCAGCTGCAACCTCATGAACCAGGTACGAGGAGAGGAAAAAAGTCAGGGGGGCATTGCTCTAGACTTAATTGTAGGGTGCAAGGGGGCTAAGCAGGGGGGTCCTCTAAGAACGGAAGAAGCAAAAGGAGGTCCAGAAGGTGCGGGAAGAGCAGGCTGCATAGGAGAGGCTGGATCAGAGGTGCAAAAGTATTTGTTAAAGAAGACAAGAGATAAGGGGGAGAAAAAGGACTCACCAGCTAGTCTAGAACTTGAAGAAGGGAGCAGGATAAGATCGAGCTGCTGCCTTAGGAATAGGCAGTTCCCCAAACAAAGTTTCCCCCATCCAACTAAGCAAGTGACTCTGCCAATATTAACAAAAAGGAAAAGGAGAGGCTCCATTAACCGAGATCGTCAGCCCAAACCCAGATCGGATAAGGTGGGGTCCCTACCTGACCAGAAACTCAAAATTACCCCCTCGCTGGGATCCTTTTTTAAAGTGCAACAACCCACACAAACACCAGAAAGAAGCTCCCTCTCAAAAATACTGTCCCATACCGAAGAACAACCCGAAGGACAAAGTGACAACAGCCCGAGAATGAGTACAGAAACAACTAACCGCATAGGCTTACAAAGTGAAAGGTCAGAGGTTTCAGAGAATCAAATATTTTTAGCCACAAACGAGCCGGGTACAAGCGTTCCAGACTGTCCCCCCCGCAATCCTTTCTCGAACAAACGAGAAAACTCATGGAAAACCTCATGAAGAAGGTTCTGGGAGAGATGAGAGTAAAATTTATGGTGTCTGAGTCCAACCAAGCCAAGATTCAAGAAGTCTGCGAGACCCTAGATCAAAAATTGAATGCACTAGGGGACAGGGTGTCAGCAGTTGGGTCTGAGGTGGTGTCCCTTAACAAAAAAGTGGACTCTAATCAAAAGGAGATCAGGAAACTAAGGGATTCGGACAGAGCCATTAAGGAAAAACTAGAATCGCTAGAAAATCAAGCGAGAAAAAACAACCTAAGGATTCTGAATGTACCAGAGAATCTGGAAAGGCAGGACATCAAGAAATGTACCACCACTCTGCTGGAAGAGTACTTCCCCTGGACCAAAGACACAAATCTGAGCGACGACATACAGAGGGTTCATCGAGACCCTTTCAGAAAGAGCAAAGACAGGAAGACGCCAAGGAAAATTTTAATACATTTTAAAACATACACACTAAAGGAAAGACTTTTAAGTGAAGGCTTAAAGAGCAGTTCACTAAAGAAAGATAACTGGTCCTTCAGGATTCGCTCTGATATGTCGAAAGCCACCCAGGATAGACAGTGGGAGCTAGGGCAGTTCATGGCAGAACTAAAAACCCTAGGTGCCACGGTCCAGATTAAATTCCCCGCTGCATTGAGGATCATGTGGCGGAACAAAATGCATAACATTAGAGAACCTAGTGAAGTAGAGAATCTCATACAACAAATAAAGGAGCAGCTACGGACCACGCCACTAGACTGAGATAGGGAGTTCTGCAAATAGAATGAACCATGGAGCTCAAAAGGGCGAACAATACCGCCCAAAGAGAAAGATAGGAGGCTTCCTCGGGGAGGACAAAACTGAACACAAAAAAAAATACAAAATCAAATAAAAAAAGCCACCACGGGTGGGGAGCAAATTAGGGGAAAAACTGAAAAAATTATCCTCAATAGCCAAGTCAGAAGGAGTGCACGGGAACGACAAAAAGAAAATGGAAAAGGAACTAAAAAACCCACAAAAAAGAAAAAATCATGGCGAAAATAACGAAAGAACTTAAAATTCTTTCATGGAATGTAAATGGTCTCAGAACACCAAGCAGACGTAGGAGGATCCTTGAATACTTAAAGGCGGCAGATAACGAAGTGATCATTCTCCAAGAGACTCATCTCCTAAAGGCTGAATAGGAACAAATAATAAAAACCTTGAACTGGGTGGATACCTACGTTTGTACCAACCAAGATTGTAATGTTAAGGGTTGAGTCGATTGTTGAGGTATCCTGGGCCTTGGTTGTGCAGGGCTTTGTGTGCGTGGGTGAGGAGTCGGAACGTGATTCTCTTGTTGATCGGGAGCCAGTGCAGGTCTCTCAGGTGTCCAGAGATGTGGCTGTGTCGGGGGATGTCCAGGATGAGTCTTGCTGAGGCGTTCTGGATCCGCTGGAGTCTCTTCTGGAGTTTGGCCGTGGTTTCGGCGTAGAGGGAGTTGCCGTAGTCCAGTCGGCTGGTGACGAGGGCCTGGGTGACCGTCTTCCTAGACTCGGTGGGGATCCACCGGAAGATCTTGCGTAGCATGCGCAGGGTGTTGAAGCATGACGAGGAGACGGCGTTGACTTGTCTGGTCATGGAGAGGGAGGAGTCCAGGATGAAGCCCAGGTTTCGTGCGTGGTCCGTAGGTTTGGGTGCGCTGCCCAGGGCAGGGGGCCACCAGGAGTCGTCCCAGGTGGAGGGCGAAGATCCCAGGATGAGGACTTCCGTCTTATCTGAGTTCAGTTTCAGGCGGCTGTTCATCATCCACTCGGCTACGTCTTTCTTCCCTTCGTGTAGGTTGGCTCTGACGGTATCGGGGTCGTTGGTGAGGGAGAGGATCAGCTGGGTGTCGTCGGTGTAAGAGATGATGTTGAGGTTGTGCTGGCGTGCGATGGCCGCAAGGGGGCTCATGTAGACATTGAAGAGGGTGGGGCTGAGCGATGAACCTTGGGGGACTCCGCAGATGACTTCGGTGGCCTCGGATCTGAACGGGGGGAGGCGGACTCTCTGTGTCCTTCCGGCGAGGAGGGAGGTGATCCATTCTAGTGCCTTCTCTTGGATTCCGACATTGCTGAGGCGCTGTACTAGGGTGTGGTGGCAGACAGTGTCGAACGCTGTGGAGAGGTCCAGGAGGATGAGGGCCACTGTTTCCCCGTTGTTGAGCAGGGCTCGGATGTCGTCAGTGGCGGCAATGAGGGCGGTCTCGGTGCTGTGGTTAGCCCGGAAGCCAGACTGCGAGGGGTCGAGGGATCCATTCGTCTCGAGGAAGGCGGCCAGCTGCTTGTTGACGGTCTTCTCGATGACTTTGGCCGTAAACGGGAGGAGCGAGATGGGGCGGTAGTTTTTGAGTTCGGTGGGGTCCGCTGATGGTTTCTTCAGTAGAGCGCTGAGTTCGGCGTGCTTCCAGCTCTCCGGGAAGGTTGCGGTGGTGAAGGAGGTGTTGATGACGTCCCGTAGGTGGGGTGCGATGATGGAGTCGGCCTTGTTGAAGACGTGGTGAGGGCAGGGGTCGGTTGGACATCCGGAGTGGATGGAGTTCATCGTGCGTAGGGTTTCTTTGGTGTTGATCGGGGTTCAGGCGCGGAGGGTGGTGGGGGGGGGCGCAGGTGCGGTCGTGGGGAGCGTTGACTTTGTGCTGAAGCTGTTGTGTATATCTGCGATCTTGTTGTGGAAGTAGGAGGCCAGGGAGTTGCAGAGGTCTTGCGATGGGGTAATGTCGTTGTTTCCGGCGCTGGGGTTGGAGAGCTCTTTGACGATTTTGAAGAGTTCTTTGCTGTTGTGTGCGTTGTTGTCTAGTCACTCCTTGAATGCGGTTTTCTTTGTCGTGGGGATCAGTTGGTGGTGTTTTCGGGTGGCGAGCTTGAGGGTGGTCATGTTGTCTGGTGTTGGGTCTCTGCACCAGGCTCTCTCGAGGGCTCGGCAGTTCTTCTTGGAGCTCTTGAGTTCGTCGTGAACCATGGTGCTTTCTGACTGCCGGGTCTGCTGGGCGGGGTCCGCAGTGGGGCGAGGTCATCTGCGCAGTTGCTGATCCACCTCGCGAGGTTGTTGGCGGCCTGGCTGGGGTTTGCTGAGCTGGCGGGGGGGTCCTGGCTCAGGGATGCGACGAGCTGGTCAGCTGTGATCTTGTTTCAGCTTCTGCGTGCAACCTGTTGCTGGTGGCGTTGGATTGTGTTCTTTTTGAAGCTGAAGTGGACGCAGCTGTGGTCCGTCCAGTGGAGTCCGGTGGCATGGCTGAAGGCGATGTCCTTGCTGGAGGAGAAGACGGGGTCGAGCGTGTGTCCGGCATAGTGGGTGGGGGTGGTCACCAGCTGCTTGAGACCGAGGTTGGCGAGGTTGTCCAGTAAGGTGGTGGTGTTGCGGTCGTTGTTGTTCTCCAGGTGGAAGTTGAGGTCCCCGAGGAGGATGTAGTCAACGGAGGGGAGGGCGTGCGGGCTGATGAAGTCGGCGATGTCTTCGCAGAATTGTGTGCGTGGTCCCGGGGGTCTGTAGATGAGGGTGCCTCTGAGGGTGGTCTTGGGGTCAATGTGGATCTGGAAGTGCAGGTGTTCGGCGGCTCTGAAGGTGTCGTCGATGATGGTCGTGACATGGATGGTGTTCCTGTGGATGATGGCGATGCCTCCTCCGGTCTGATTGACGCGGTCCCTCCGGGTGATCTTGTATCCGTCTGGGATGGCGATGTCGATGTCGGGTGCTGAGGAGGCGTTCATCCATGTTTCCGTGAGGAAAGCGACGTCTGGTGATGTTGTGTCGAGCAGGTTCCAGAGTTCCACGGCGTGTCTGTGGACGGAGCGGGTGTTGAGGAGGATGCACTTGAGGGGGTTGCTGCTGGATTTCGGGTTGGTGGGTGCAGGTGCCGTGCAGGTCCGGATGCAGGTGAACTTGCAGGAGAGGCAGCTGAAGGGTCCGTGTGTGCGTCTCAGGGTGGCTCGGTAGCATCCAGGGATCCGGCCGGTGTTGAGTGTGTTGAGGGCGGCGGCGTCGTAGGTCTGTCGGGGCGTCTTGCATCGGCGGGGGCCAGGGGTCCTGGCACTGGGCGCGGTCCAGGCGCGGACGGGCGCAGACGGGCTTACCTTTGGCGCGCCTTCGCGCACAATCGGGTAGGGAAACACGCAGCAAAGGGCAGAGAATAAAAAACCGAGTGAGACGAAAACCAAGGCAGCAAGGGCACCAAGGGCACAGCTGATGGGAGGCAGTAGCAGAGGTGTGTGGGGGCGACCTCGCCTGTAAACAGGCTCAGCGGTCGCTCCCTGTGCCTCTGCGCTGTCTCCTTAAGAAGGAGCCGGGAGGGAGGATCAGCTGGGTGGCGGGAGCGGGGCGGCGAATGGGCGGGGGGGGCGGGGCCGCAGGGAGGCAGCGGCGGGAAGGAGGGCAGAGGGCGGCTCAGCGGCGGCTGGGTCGCCCCGTGGAAGAAAAACGTGGAAAAACTGGTAAAATAAACAGAAATGAAATGAAAATGAAGGCAGCAGGGGCCACAGAAGGAAAACGGGTAGGGTACACGCAGCAAAGGGCAGAGAATAAAAAAAACGAGCGAGACGAAAACCAAGGCAGCAAGGGCATCAAGGGCACAGCTGATGGGAGGCAGTACCAGGGGTGTGTGGGGGCGACAGAACTAATATGACGCAATTATCAGCATCATTTTAAAACCAGGGAAAAACCCCGCAGTCTGTGAATCATACAGACCCATATCCCTGCTAAATTGTGATTACAAAATCTTTACGCAAATAATAGCAGGGAGATTGGCTCTGGTAATGCCAAATTTGGTACACCCGGACCAAAAGGGATTCATAAAAGGGAGGCAAATATCCGAAATCACGCATGAGCTCTTTGCTGCGGTTGATATAGCAACTAGCAAAAAGATCCCCCTAAAGATAGTTACCTTCGACGCTGCTAAAGCGTTTGACCGGGTTAACTGGTCTTTTCTAAACAAAGTCTTCACTAAATATAACCTTGGACAAAGTTTTGGCCATCTGATAACTGAGACCTACAGAAATCCTAGAGCAAAGATCCTAATCAATGGGAGCCTTACTAATAACATTGCGATACAAAGAGGAACGAGGCAAGGCTGCCCTCTGTCTCCCTTGTTATTTAACCTTTACATTGAACCACTGGCAGACACAATTAGAAACAACGGGTCAATTACCCCCTTTAAACATCAGGAGTGGGTCAAAAAGGTGGCGCTTTATGCGGACGACCTAATGATTTTTACAGAAAATTTCCAAAGCTCCTCCCCAGCAAAAAATAGGGCAATTACAGAGTTTGGGAAAGTATCTGGGTACTTGACCAATGAAGCAAAAACCGAATCGATGAGCTGGAACACACAACAGAATACCCCGTACTCTAAGGACAAAATAAAATATCTGGGTATAACCTTGGTCAAAGATCTAGAAAAAGTCCCCCAGCTAAACCTTAATAGGATTTCACTTGAGACCAAGAAACTTCTCAAAGTATGGCACAAGTTACCACTGAGCATTATAGGAAGATCAAACTTGGTAAAAATGTCGATTCTTCCCAAATTTACCTACCTTTTTATTGTTATACCACTGGAGTTTAAAAGAGACTACCTGAAGAAGATCCAGGGAGAAATAGCGAACTTCATATGGGCTTCAAACGGATCAAGGATTGCCTGGAACAAAATAAGAAGGAAAAAAGAACAAGGGGGAATAGCTAGCCCGGATATTGTGGAATACTGTAGGGCCTTCCAATTCAAGAATGCGAGATCTCTTGCGAAAAAATATGAGCTCTATCCTCAATTACTCCAAATAGTGACAAACAAAACTGAAAACTGACTATTTTCTGTTTAAATTCGGACATCCCACATTTTTTAAAAAGATAAAATTAAAGGTACTGAAAAACGCAGCAAAACTCTGGTATCAAGTGAGAAGTACTCTGAATATTCCTTATTACAGCTCCTTGGCCCCCATCTGGGATTCCCCTGGCACTCCCGAGTGCCTAAAAGACGCCCTAGCATCTCCACTAAGAATGGCAGGAATCGATAAATGGGGCCAGCTGATGACAGACAATTCAATAGAACCCTGGGAACATCTAACAGAAATCGCTCACGGAACTCTGTCAAAATTCAAATACTATCAACTTACAAGTTGGGCAGGTTCACTGACGGAGAAAAGAACAGGAAATACAGAAATGGAGAAAGAAATTATTAAGATCTCCCCAATAAATAAAGAAATTTCAAAATGGTATTGGGCTCTAATCGCTGCAGGAGAAGAACATTTTTCAATACAGAGTCAGTCTGGAGTAAAGACATTATAGAGCCGGACCTCCAAAATTTATGGCAGAAGTCATTTGAAAAATGCTGGTCAACCATTAAACCAGCACGCTTGAAGAGAAACCATTTATTCACATTGCACAGGGCATACTGGACACCCAAAAGATTGTCAAAATTCAAAGGAGCAAGCGTAAAGTCCTGCCCTAAGTGTGGGCTTGAAAAAGCGGATGATCTGCATATGTTCCAAGGCTGCCCTCGATTGGACCCCTTCTGGCAGGAAGTAGGTAATATGTTATGTCGGATATTGGGAAAACACCTAGAAGTAAGTACAACGCTAATTATTTTTGGGATTTGTACTAAGGCTAATTTAAGTGAGGAGTGGCTAACCAGAAAACAAGAAAAAATATTATTTGTATTGATACTTCTTGCAAGAAGAGAAATATGCCTGAATTGGGTTAAACCAGTACCACCTCTATATGGGGATTGGCTAAACTCTATAATAACAACACATAAATTGGATAGAAAGGGAAAACCCACCAAAAGATTTAACTTCTGGGAAATTTTGGGAAAACCACTGCGCTCGTAATATGCAAGGTAACGAGTGAACCCGACGAAACAATAATATGTCCAATGATTAAAGCGGTGACAATAATTCAGACGGGAAACATTCCCGCCGAGTGGCCAGGATGGCTAGCTCCTACCCAGTCGTTAAGAATTAATGAGTATGGTAAAGGATATAGGAGGACTAAACACGACAGATCCACCAAAGGGATACTCTCTGTGGCCGGTACAGTAAAGAGAAAAGAGTGAAGGGATAATAAGTGGAGGTCTCAAGTCCCCGCTGTACTCCTTATACATTCATGCGCAAAATGAGGATAAAAAAAAAACACATTCAGAATAGCCATCAAGAAAAACAAATACTAATCTAATCAGCAAGGCAGATTTGGATCTCACATCAACATACCAGCACAGACAGGACAGGCCAGCAAGTTGTTTATCTATGTTTCAATGTCTGGTCTAAAATGTCACCCTTGTCACACAGTGATAGTGTGTCCAAAGCTGAGATCCTGCCATCTGCAAAGCAACTAGAGTGCAACTTGACAATATTTCCTAAGAGTCATACATGTCCTACACATCAATGTAGAAATCGAAGTTAATGAGAATAAAGTCTGTATGTCACCCAGATTACTCATGTCAACATTTAGCATAGATCACTATTGACATATTTCTATTTCATTGCAGAGGGAGAAACAACACAACCTGAACAGTTGCCTGTCCTGGATGAGCAGCCTGTTGGTGATGACATCCTGCTCCCAATGGACAATTACACCTTTCGGCAACTCTTCTATGCCATTGGAACACCTTCTCTGGTAGCGAGAGGGGATAACAGAGGGTCATGGTATCCAGAGGAACTGCCCACATCTGGACTTACCCCATCTGCCAACCCAAGCCAGCCCTGGACTCCAAGGACCCCATTGTTATCTTTTTACAGCAGGCGCTAGGAGTTCAGTAGTAGCTGGTGGATGAGGTGCGAATGGGTATGAAGACCATCACAGGCAGCCTAGAGGGAGTTTGTGGGTGCCTCAGTCCAGATAAGGACTCCCCTGAGGCAATAAGAGGCATCTATCTTCAACTCGACAGATTGGAACAGTCCCTGGCTGACATCGCTGGTGTCATGAGGTAAGAACAACAGATCTGCTGAGGTAACACCAGTGGTGTTAGCACCCAGCTGGGGCTATATGCACCATCCTTGAATCTTTGGAGCAGAAGAAGGACTCCTATATTGTTACAATGGGTGCCTTCCACCGCAGCATTGTTGCTGTGCTGACAAATCAGTAGTCCCTTTTCTGCACTCTACTGCCTTCCTTGCTGGCACAGGTAAATGCTGCAGGAGTCAGGGTAACCACATCTTCTGCCCCTGATGTATGTGTGCCTCAGATGCCTCTAGCACTACAACTACAACGCTCAGGTGAGGCACCACAAACATCATTGGACAAAGATGGGGACTTCAACCTTCTCCCATGGAGCAATTTCCGCTAACATTTGTCTGTGCCACTTGGCCCATGTCTCATTGGACCCGTGATTAGGATCATGCCACCGCCCTTTTCACCTGGTTCTGTCCCCTTTTTGAATGCCCTCCTGTTGATCAAATCCATTGGTGGACTGCTGATGTGGCCTACCTTCCCTAATGGCAATGTGGACCTCCTCCTCACTGAAACACTCTCTTCTCAGCATGGCACAGGACATGTCCTCCCCTTTAACTCTGTCTGGACATCCCCTGGCTCTCAAACAATGTTGGGGTTGTTGCTGCAAGGAATGGTACTTGCAAATTGCTCAGTTAAACACTTGAATATAAAAGCACTTACATGAACCCATGTGTTGTACGTATTTTGCAGGTACGACTAACTAGACAATGGCGGATGTGTGAATACAAAACACACTTCTCAGCATTTGAAGGAAATTGCACTACGGTCCCTATCACATGGTCTGTTTGGACACAGCCAAGCATCAAGTACCTCCAATGCCATGGCATCAAGTTGAAAGTCTTTTTGAACTACTGAACTTCCTGGCATTACAATAGGCATCAGTAACTAGAAGGACAGTTAATAATTCCAACCAATTATACATTTGAATACATGCACAAATTGTGTCCTGTGAGGCATATGAGCAACTAATACATTCCCAGACATCCACAGATAACTTGCTCAGTAATCATGACAATATAATAATGCACACATGTCAGCCCATTAAAGATAACACATATTTACTATATTAATACATGCAATGAGAACAACAAGATACCAATGGCCAGACTCTTTATTATTTGGTATCATACCTATGCCACTGAAGGATATGGAAGCTCCATATTACCCCCTAGATGTCTGTAAGCATCACCTGCAACTATTAGCAATGTGGTTCCTGTGTTAAATGATGTATGGTGTAGTAAGGCACACTGGCATACACATGGTCAATGTGTTACTCTGTCCCTGAGAGCCCTCACATGCAATGAGTGTGAGTGTAACCACGCATGACATAAACTTTACTATATACACACATCAAATATTAGGAGCTAGGTCACAGAACCATGGAACAAGCTACACATGCCCAGGGGAAGAGGAATTGTGTGACCAATGTTCATCTAACCTAGAAAGTGGTTGCATAAAATCAGAAGCAAGAAGTGCCACACTTAGCAAGTTGTCGATGACAAGTATGATTGGAGTTTTTGGCCAGGTGGGGGCCACTCCATTAGATACTAGTCACCAATAAAAACTGATGTCATAGTAAAATGGTGCAAGGGTGAGTGCGAAGTGGCAGGCACCAGTGTGTGTCCCAAAATAGCAATCAATGGTAACTATTGCTTGAGAAATTCTTCCGTACAATACATGTAACATAAAGGTACACACACAGGGCAACAGTAGGTGACTACCTGTGTTGGGCAGTGCATCCATTCACACAAAGAGTCCCACTTACAGCGGGCAAAGATTGTTGAAGATCCCTTGAGGTGCTGCATTGCAAATTTGACTGACTCTTGTACATAGGTATCTCAAAGTTGCACATATCTACAAACACAACAGGGAATTCCTACATCATGTGCTCAAATTAACATAACCTAGTATGAGAACTCCTCCGCAGTAAAACACCAAGCATTCGTGAAAGCCGAAAACATTATTTCAAATCAAAGAAATTTAAAGTACCTATGAATAAAAACAACTACCCTGCACTAACTACTGTTAAGTAAACTAAACTAAGCCTTACCTAACTTAAACTATCCTATCCTACACTAACTTAACTCTACCTTACCATACCTAATCTCATCTTAACCTATGCTACACATATACTACAACAGACATGTTAAGCATCAACCCCCACCCCCTTTTACACACATAGTCACACATTGCAAACCTCAACTACACCTATAAATAAACTACATACACATAAAATCCTGAACAAAGATATTTTTGGGGGTATTTCTGTTCTTTCTTTCTTTATTTTTTCTTAAAGCCTAAACATTTTCCCCTACCCACTAAATCCTCATAAAAGTGTAAAAACTAAAACCTATTACAAATATATAAAAATCTAAAAGCTACCTTAAATAAACATACCCTATCTAAAACCTACCTAAAATACTATGCAAAATACTAAACTGTCCATAAAAAAAACAAATGTTCACATCAGCTGTGCAAGCTATCTATTCAATAGCCGTCTTGAGGTTTGTCAACGGGGTTTCCTGCTGGTGATGCTTCTCAAGGACAGTGCCCACTTTTCTGTTGACTTTTTTTAGTTTCTGCATAACGATGTCTTGGAACCCTTAGTCCCGAGAAGGTGGGCTCCTGGCCTATGTGGGCTGACATGGGGCTGCTGGGGAAGTGGGCGGAGCTACACGTAGGGGTGGCTGTGTATCAGTGACATAACAAAACTTGAGGGGGCCCCCTGCAAAGTACATGGAGGGGGGCCCCCTTGCTCTGGACCCAGTCAGGAGCTCTCAGGCCAGGGCCAGACTGGGAACCCAAAGCAGCCCTGGCATAGTTTGTCAGAGCAGTCCCTCTATGCTCTATAGTACGTAGTAAGCCAGCTTGACTCTTGCAAGTGGGCTTGGGGGGTAGGGGGTGGTTCTCCCCTAATAATGTTTTTTTAAATGGCAAAGCGGTGCAAAAGTTGTGCATTATACAACATATTCTTCATTGTATATTCAAATGTATTAACTTTTAAAACATAGTAAATTATGACCTTACAGTGCACCGGGATATCCAGTCATACCCACGTTCTTACAGGAAACATAGAAAATAGACCAGAGAAGCACCACTAAATCTGTATCTCTTTCTTTTGCACGTTTTCCATCAAAGGTCACTGCTTTGTCTGTAATGTTTGGCACCTGAGGGCATAATGTGGGTGGTAGACAGAAGCCACATGCAAGTCTGGCTCATTTTGGTCTGGAGGTTCCGACCAAGAAGACCCAGAGCAATCAACTGCACGGAGGGTCCGATCTAGCTGCTGTGCCGGAGCTGGTCAAGCCCCTTCACCCAACTGAAAGCAGGATATCAGGAGAAAGGAAACAGGCCAGGCTGAGCCGACCTCCCATCAAGCCTCATTTGGAAAGCAGCCTGTGCAACTGGAGGTTGCCAGACAATGTAAACATCCCAATAGAAGCAACACTTTCCCACCACCTCTCTCTGAGAAGAGAAATACAGAACCACGAAAGAGGAAGAATACAAAGAGGTTCTGGGTCTACTCCCTTCTCAGGTGAAAATATGCCTCAGAGGAGCTGGCACTACCCACGAAGTTTGTGGCGATGCAACTCTAAAACTGCTGGATGGTGCCCTTTACCTACGCAAGGGAGCTGGCTGTATAAACCTTCTTGTGCCCACCCCCTTCCCTCTTGTGTCTTAGTGCACTTAAGGAGATCTATATCTGCCTGCAGCGCTCTTTAAATCAGCAATGGTATGCCGTATCACAGCCCGGTAACAAAACACAATATAAAAGCATGACAACATAACACATAGAGAAATGTGGCACACCATACTATTGAACAAAATAACATAACATATCATGTAATTTAATTATTCCATAAGCCAACATACATGACAAAGCAGCTCTTATAAGGTGGTGCAATTCTTACAATGTTGCTCTCGTAGTTTTATGTTTACTATAACCTTTCATTTAAAACAGCAGGATAACAGATTTTTTACATTTTCAAAATCATCTTTAGAGTCGCACGTTCATCAAACAATCCACTACACTCTGTCTCGTGTTAAAAACACTAATGGTGCAACCTCAAACAGGGCTGGTCTAAGGCATGCACTCAAATAAGGAGTCCTGCCCCTTATAGGGTCATCCAAGAAATCAAGCATCCAAAAGCCCTGCCAAGCTAACTAACTTATAAGTCAGCCTCAACCATGCAACCCAGGGCATTACAGTCAGGATTTTGAAAAAACAGCTTCTCTGAAAAATGGTCATGTTTTTTTTCTATCTAATAAGATGTCAATTAAATTCATTTTACTAATGTGCTTCTTACTATTATGACCACATTATCAATACTTTCAGCCAGTGGAAAACTAGATCATAAATATACCCACCCACACTTTCTGTCAATGACATGGGCAGTACTGGCAATGTGGGGTCAAGAACACACACATGCTGGAGAAGTATCTCTTTCTAATAAATATCACAGTCAATGGTGGCTTGCGTATTTGTACTGACATGTTACTAACTTGGTAGAAAACCATAGTATCCTTAGTCATTTGTTCTCAAAATAGCTACATTGTGTATTTTGTAATCCTTAGCACATTAGCAAGGACAAGAACCACTTCAAGACTGTGTTATGACGGAAAGGCAGACATTGCGCTGTAAAAACTACAGGGACATACAAGGTAGGTCCAGGAGAGCCAGGGCCTTGCCAAATGTTTAGGATTTCCAAATAGAAGACATCAACATAAAATGATTCTAAATTGCATTTGTTTACATAGCGCATGGATAGCTGATTATCTTGCATTGATCCGGTTTTCCTGGACCTATGTTGGACACCCCTGAGAGACTCAACGTTTGCATTTCTTTCCGAGGAGGCACAGGAAGAAATAGTAGCAAGAGTAGCTTTGTATTTCAAGTAGCTGCTGAATTTTAACAAAGGTAGATTTTAGAGCTGACAGTTCTAAAAGCAAATCGCCTACAGTGCTAAATGACCAACCATGGACAGACTCACTGATAAACCAGGCTAAAAAGATCATAGTCATTTGAAAAAACGGTCTGCACCAGGGCAGTGCAGCCCAAGCCGATAAAAAAGTAATTAGTGGAGGTGGCAGCCTACACAAACGTTAGTGGAACGTGCTGGAGGTGCTTTTCTGCCTGCAGATGCACTCTTTTTGTGTAATCTAAGTATATTTGTTCATTTCAGAGTCAAAGAGAGGGGGGGGGGAGATCTATCTTGAACAACGTTCCAAAGGTTTTTCATTTTCTTATTTAATCAAAATAATGTCCACAGTTTTGTTAAGAAAATATTGTTCCTGCAGTCTGACGAAGGCAGATAACAATTAGCAAAGGTGCTGAGGGCATGTTGTGTGGACAGGCAGGAGAGCAGAGTCGCAGAAACTTGTCATGGACAGGTAGACTGGCTCACAGGAGTCAGCTCCTTAACACTGAGCAGTCAACACTGGGGTGGCACTTGGTTAAAGTGCGGCTGGGTCTCGGATTAAGGCTCATGGTCTCATACTGTACAGAAGAGCTGCCGAAGTGCAGAAGCAGGGGCCTCTACCCCAGGTTCATCCTCCACCTTAGCTATAGAATATACAGTTAGATGATCCAGCCAGTGCCAGATCAGTGAAAAGATGTAGCAGACAGGCTCTCACTACTACAAGCACACATCAATGGCTGAAATAGCAAATACATCCAACTCATACAGTGCATGTTGCAGTCATTGAGTAGTGGTTTCATCTGAATCTGTATTCAGCTTAATATCATGGCCTATGACACAGTAATGTTACTCAAAAAGTAAAACATACTAAGACGACTTTCTTCAAACTGCTGCCCTTTGCTGCAAGTCTCTTTTATTATCCTGAGAGGCATGAAGTATTTATGGAAGAAGCATGCATGCCAACAGCTGCAACAACATAAGACGCCGGCCGACTTTGTGTGGCCTCCGCCAAACAATGATGTACATATTAGCATATTTAATTTATATTTCAAGGAGGAAATCAGCAGGTGATTAGGCTGCATCTGAATTCTCTCTGGCCTTAAAAGTGTGCTTGTAATGCTTAACCGGTCTAACTCGGTACAGATGCGCACTAAACTCCTCCATATAAATAACTGGGACTGCCGACATTTTGCTGTTATGATGACACAGGGCCTGGCCGTCCTGGTGCTCAACCTTGCCTTGCAGTGCGTGCCCATTTACTAAGCCCACCGCAAGACCTTCTACTGCGGCAGCCTACTAAACACCTTTAATCCTGCAAATCCAACAAGCGCAATGACCTTTTACAGGGTCAGACTGGCGCTCCGCTCCGCTACAGGTTCTGCCATGTGCTATCGTGAGTGAGCGCAGAGCGACGTTGTCTTTCTTTTATTTCCGTGATGACTGACTTGGAAATAAAAGAGGGACAATGGTGTTTAGTTTAACCCCAGTGCTGCTAATTCTAAAGCTGGCATTTAGGCCATGCCAAACACCTTTGATGGGTCGGGTGGCCTGATGTAGTATAGATCCCCAAAAGGAAAATCACCCCGTAACAAAACCGGCCCCAGGAAAACCCCAGGTACTGCCAGTCTAGGCCTGTCTCAGGGCAAGGGCCTGCTGCACATGCACAGTGCCAGAGGTGGGCCCCTGGAGCTCGGAGCCTGCCGGGCTGTAGGGGCTATTATAACGCCCCTGCCATTAAGCACAGTGACAGTTAACTGGCACACTCATTTATTCCGCAACCCTCCAGACACCAATTAGAGGTGCCAAGGAACTAATACAAGGGAATAGAGTGGGGGGAAGACAAAAATGAACAATCAAGATAACATAATGAGAGATGTATGGCAGTGCATGAGTTAGAATCATAGTTAGATCAAACACATTCATAAAGAGGAGGCTGCTGTAAGACAGGTGGAGAGAGTGATCGTCATTGACGAGAAACAATACAGGAGGAAAGAGGCAGCAAGAAAATAAGAGCAGTCAAACAGCGATAGACAGCAGGCCATAATGGATGTATAAGAGGAAAGAGAGACTGAAAGAGGATGCAAGATGATACAGTCCGAGAAAGAGAAAGAAAAGGAGATCGAGAAGGACAGTCATAACAAAAAGTGGGTAGAGAGAATCTGAGTAATGGAGGAGAACTCTTAAATAATGTGTATGAGACAGAGTAAGTGAAAGAGTTAGGGATAAAGGGAGAGAAAGACTACTTAGAAAGTCAGGAATGTTGGCAAAGAGATAAAGGAATGAGTGCGAGAAACAGGTCAGAGAGCTAAGGGCAGAAAGGAGGGACATTTATGAAAAAGAGAAGAAAACAAGGACAGAAAAAAACAGAGAAAGAAACAAAAGAGCTAGAAAGAGAATGGGGATATGGAGGGTTAAGAGTGACCATCCCTGAGCAGATGTTGTCTAGAGAGTAAGATAACCTGAAATGAGGGTCATTCACCGTGCATGAAGGGGACTATATGGAAGAATGAGGAACAGAAGAACAGGACATCATAGTAGAAGCTAGACAGAAGGGAGGAAAGAAAGCAGGATGAAAACTACACGTTAGGAGATAGCGGAGATCAAGTAACCCAAAGAAAAAAAAGTGAGGCAACCAACAGGGAGAAAGAGAGGTATTGTGTTGGGCGTAGAAATTTGCAAGGTGATGGGAAGACACTAGGAATAAGTACATTGAATGCAGCGTGACTATGGCAGTTTAAATGTTTGCTTTATTCTGAGTAGCAGAGCTGTGAGAACATTTACACAAGTTTTCAGTGCTTTCCTACAACTTGAAAAGCAAACATTATAAGAAAGTGCAGTGCACTCATTTTAATGCCGTTTGAAAAACAGAAAAGCTGTCCCATCTTTTTCACCCAGCTTTCAATATTTCTGAAGGAGCAATGCCCACTATTCAGTGGATCATTGGGATAAAGCTGCAGGCCAGGGCTTTGAGCCATAAGGCCACCTTGCTACAATACCTAGACACTGACAGTCTGAGCCGAGAGCGCCACTGCCAGAGTCACAGGATCCGAACCTGGCTTGGTTCTCGTTTCCCTCCCAAAGCAACATGTGCAATCCATATATGTGGTAAATGTTATTCTGCTTGAGGTTGGAAATCCTAATGCAGGTGCATTTACTTGGTCAGATCTTACTTTTGGGGGCGGGGCAGAACCTACCGCTGAAAAGCAGACCAAGCAATGCAAGGAGTCACTCATACCCAGATTCCACCCGCTATCAGGCATTGTTAAAACAGTTGCCTTTGTTCAGTACTTGCAGGGTCCCCAGTGGGGGCTTCTGGGGTTTTTGTTAAGTCTGGTGTGACCAGGTGGTGAGGCATAATGAATGCTATGGCCCCAGGGCCTGTCAGTTACTCCATGCCTCCCTTTATTACATCACGGTAGAAAGAAAAGGGCTGTCGGTGGACTCACCTGTTTGGGTGACCCCTGTTAGTCCAGCGCTAGCCTCACTACTTCTTTAACCCCCAGGAATCACAGCCCTTCAGCAGCTGAAGGATGCCTACATGGCCGGGTGAAAGCCTTCTGCTCTGTGCTGCTTGCCACCTCTGTAGTCTGACTCCGATACTGGACTCTTACTGAGGCTGCAGGCTGGATGTGGGAGGGTCCACAGACAATCACTGAATCCTGCTTTAGTCATCCATCCCGGCCTTCTGCAAGAGCCCTCTACCCTCTCCTGCAATTACAAAACCCCTGGCCTGGCTTCCCGTGGAATCAGTGGCTTCCTAAAATGTAACAATAAAGTGTTACTTACATTTCTTCAGGGAGGGCAGTGTCAACTTATTGCACTCTGCACAAAGAAAAGAACAAGTTGCTGTCTGCTGAATATCAGGACAAGCAAGGTGCATGGCTGAGGGGTCTCTGGGCCTCCTGCAGGGGAGGGGTGGGCAGGGTAAGCCCCTTTGTGCGCACAAACATTTACACACAGAGTTCTATCACCCGTCTCTCCCTCTCAGCATTGCTTCTTCCTTTGAACTTCCTTCTGACCTTTTTCTTTGCTGCTCTGACCACTGTTTCTTTCTCCACCCCAGTGCTCAGATTCACTGATAAATCCTGGGGTGCCTCTCATTCCAGGCCTCTATACACCAGAAAGAAACAAAAGCTAAACATTGCAATTGTTTCTTTTTTGTGTGGAGACCTTTCAGAACACAGCTACCTGCCCAAAGAAAGGCTGAAGCTAAACAGAACTGATGCATTGCTCAGGCCTGTGCTTCAGCACTCTCTTCAGTGTGGGGCTTGCCACCTCTGTAGTCTGACTCCGATACTGGACTCTTACTGAGGCTGCAGGCTGGATGTGGGAGGGTCCACAGACAATCACTCAATCCTGCTTTAGTCATCCATCCCGGCCTTCTGCAAGAGCCCTCTACCCTCTCCTGCAATTACAAAACCCCTGGCCTGGCTTCCCGTGGAATCAGTGGCTTCCTAAAATGTAACAATAAAGTGTTACTTACATTTCTTCAGGGAGGGCAGTGTCAACTTATTGCACTCTGCACAAAGAAAAGAGCAAGTTGCTGTCTGCTGAATATCAGGACAAGCAAGGTGCATGGCTGAGGGGTCTCTGGGCCTCCTGCAGGGGAGGGGTGGGCAGGGTAAGCCCCTTTGTGCGCACAAACATTTACACACAGAGTTCTATCACCCGTCTCTCCCTCTCAGCATTGCTTCTTCCTTTGAACTTCCTTCTGACCTTTTTTCTTTGCTGCTCTGACCACTGTTTCTTTCTCCACCCCAGTGCTCAGATTCACTGATAAATCCTGGGGTGCCTCTCATTCCAGGCCTCTATACACCAGAAAGAAACAAAAGCTAAACATTGCAATTGTTTCTTTTTTGTGTGGAGACCTTTCAGAACACAGCTACCTGCCCAAAGAAAGGCTGAAGCTAAACAGAACTGATGCATTGCTCAGGCCTGTGCTTCAGCACTCTCCTCAGTGTGGGGCCGATGGGGCCCCTTCAAGTGTAGGGAATCCTGCAGCTGCAAACTGTCTCTGGGCCAAGTTAGCTCTGTGCATGCCCCCTGCTCTCTCTGGGGCCCCAACCCTCATCCTCCTTCCGGCCTGGCTCTGACCGAAGAGAAATATTGTAACTTTGTTTCCCTTCAGTCAGCGCGAGGAGCTCAGCGAAGGCTCAGACTGCAGCTGCTGCTTTAGAGCCTGTCTCTGTCACTGCTCTGCAGATGAGCTGAGGGGGCCCCCTTAATGTACTGGACACTGCCCACCCACCCGCACTGTGGGAGCTGCGGGGGTATTTGTTACGCCCCTGCTGTGTATGTCATGGCCCTGGCCTGGCTTGGCCCTAGTCTGGCCTTATTTGACCGTAGTCTGGCATGGCCTGTGACATACTAGGGATTGACTGTCTGCTGGGTCTGGCAATGTTCCAAGTACCAGAGGCTTTAGCACATGTCTACAATTTCTGCATCTTCCGGTATGCTTTGCGGACATTCCCTACATGCTGGTGACTTTCCTTGCACAGCTTGAAGGTGCAGGTCTCATCAGCAGTCATGTTGGCTAGGGAGGAAATATAAATACATTGTTAACATAGTCTAGACATGTACATGATGTCTGACATAATTAGTCTGACAGTGTAAGACAATTACTCTGTACCTGACCATGACAACACCAGCAATAGGGATGAAGATATAGACAATATGTTGTCACTACATAGACATCACCAACTAGTACCAGTTAAGTTGAGTCAAGTGCCATCTGTGTATTTGCACAGACTGTAACAGAACTCACAATGAGATAGAACCCATATCATATGGGCCAGTTGTTCACACTCATGTAGATGTCCAGATCGACAAATTTGACACATGGGCCTGGTTACACTAAATTGGGAGTTGGAGTGGCGGCCAGCATAAGTTTAGATCATTGATCATAAACATAAGTGTACATGGATGAGGTGATACAGTACAGACAATGTGGCTATCTTGGCATACCCCATTTGGACTTTCACAAGGCTGCACACGTTGCAGCTCTCACTCAGGGGTTTATTGATGAGAGCCCTGCAGCACTTTTGCCCCACATAAAGTGGTACATGCATGACACGGAGCTCTGAATAAAATTCATGAACCCACACTAATCCATTCTGCGTGGCTTTGAGTGGCCTCATAAATATATACAGGCCAAATAGGAATATGTCTCATTACAACGAATGCGTTTTTCACGAATTCCATTCTGTTTCAACGCAAACCAGTACATCGCTAGTCGTTACTACTTGCTGTAGGGGGCGCACTGGACTTAGGAATAGTGTTAGTTATGTGCTGTATCTTCATTTCTCCTCGTCCTTATCTCTTTCTATGTGCTCTGTATTCTGCAGTACACATAGAAAGGGGAAAAGGCCTCCTAGGATTGTTGCAGTGCAGGAAGGTACACCTTTCTGCACAGTAACAATTCTGATGACAGCACAGGCACCTTTGCACCATGGTGCAAGTGTGCTTGCATTTGCACTAGTTTGCTGAAACTGTGCCAGTGGAGGGAGAATGGACAGGAACGCACTGTATTGCATAATACGGTGCATTCACACCCTTTCACATTGGTGTAGGGCAGTGCAGTAAGGTGACTTGCTGTGCTGCCCTTAGCCAATTCCCTGTAACTAAGGGTCTAGGTACATATTTAGAGATGTGTATTTCCTGTGGCCAGCTTACATGTACCTTACTGTAAAAACAGTGGTCTTTGTCTGTGAGAATTTCTAAAGACAGTTTTGCCCAGTGATGCGCTGAATCACTGACAGCTCATTGAGGGTAGCTGGGTGTTACCTCCCGCCACATATTGCGATAGCTCATTCCTACATCAATCAGACACATACATCAAAATAGTACCATTTAGTATTGACACTTACTGGTAGCATTGGGGTCCTGGAATAATTGCACCTCTCCCCATGAGAATGGAAGATGGCCACCTAAAAGACATGAAAGAGGATATGGCATTTTGAATTTTGCATTTTAGCATGTCAACATATTTATAAACTATACCATAAGATAACAGTATTGATGAAGTGCACACCTTGGAAAAACGCATTTGGCAATATGCCCAGCTCATTGCATGCATCAAGTCCATTTGCACCCCAGAACATCTGGGATGCTGGACTTCAGGGGTACTGATAATGACATGCCTGAAGCATGCGTCCAGGACGGGATAGATTGAGTAATGCTGGCCAGCAACCTCGGCAGAGTTCAGTGTGCCAAGGCACATGGGTGCCACGATTTACCCTGGAAGTATCTAAGGAGTAAGTTAATGAACACCTTGCACCGCACAAGCATAACATGTTTAAATGCTCCAGTGGGCCAAATTGATATGTCACATACATTTGATGTGACACAAAGCCACTTTGGGTGGGTTAGTATTGCCTAATACATATGGAGTACGGCAACGCAGGCAAAATCACTTCCTTGCCAGACTCAGCACTAGGTAGGTATTCCATGGGCCTTGTGGGGGCTTTAATCACACAACACCCATGTCTAATGATGGCTGCCCAGATTTATGACACAGTGCGGACCTGGTAATGTGCAAAGACCATATGGCTCCCTAGGGGAGTCAAAAGTAGGAGACAAGATTGGAGTTCTCCTCGTTTTCTCATCTATGCATGTGTGCTGCATTCTGCAATACATATAGAAAGAGGAGAACGGGTCTCAGGATTTACATTTGTGCAAGCAGTTGTGCCTTCCTGCGCAAACACAATCCTTGCAACAACACAGGCACCCTTACACCATTGTGCAAGGGTGCCTGTGTTGGGCCCAGTCTGCCAATACAGCACCAGTGGAGGGTGAAGGAACAGGAATGCACCATCGTCCCTATATTGTTGGAAAAGATAAATGTAGTACTAATCATGCTTCCGTTTAGGGTTCCAGATAAAGGTACATCACTATATGCAGACATGACATACATACCTACTGACAGGTCCACCGATCTCCAGCCCCAGGAAGTCTATTAGATCGGTCTCCACAGAGACGATATCTGCTCATACTGTTTTAGCTGGTGTGTAGTAAGGGACTAAGAAAGAGAAGAGAGAGACCCCTTCACGCAACGAGGGGAGTAGGGTACTATTGCGAGAGCAAAATCGGAAAAGGGAAGTATAAGAGATCCTCAAAAGATTGCTTTTAAAGGTAGGTGAAGGTTAGGACCAACGAGGGTCTGTCATTCAAAAAGGAACTACTGAAGGGTAAAAAGCAATGTGGGACCCTTTTACCTCAACAGATAGAAGTGGAAGAAAATATGTTTTTACTAAAAGGAAGTTAAACCAGGGAACAGACAAAGCGATAAGACTTGACAAAAAGGAGAGGAAAAAAAGGGTTTCCAACAAGAAGGTGAGAAGGAGAACCTCATATTCAGTCATGCAGTAAGAGCAGCATGAAAGTGTGTTAATTAGGTTACTTATTGTAAATGTAATTACATTCCCCTGAATCATATAAACCCCCCCAAAGAAGAGTATGTCCAATTAAAAAGGAGTGCCAATACAGCAGTAAGATGAGATAAGGTAATACATCTACTGTTTGTTTTAAATTAAGCAGAAATGTACACTTTTGATACAAAGCAATTCTAACCAGAGATGGGGCATGGTGAAATTATCACCTATAGGCTTTGCATAAATCAAAATACATGACTTAGAATACTATACCGGGGTGTTTACCGGGGTTGTTAATGAATCAGATTGTGAGAAGTATTCAACCATAGAGCTGAGATAATCTTTGGACTAAAATGTTGCTAGTCTAAGATGTTAAGTCATTACAGGAATTAAATGATGCCAAATGGAATACAAAATAGAGAATTAATATGATGTATCTCCAACAGGCATAACCCCAGCAGGCAACCAATCAGTGCCTAAAAAAAAGAGAGACATATCCTGGTCTTGAAAAAGATGGAACAATAAGAGAAAGCCATCGAAACGCGTCAACGCCATTAATAGGAACAATCTTTTTGGGGACTGTGACCAATTCTTAAACACAAGCTAAAGGCATATGCTAAGAGGATTGGTTTGAAAAATGAATGTTACCCTGATGTGTCGTAGGATGACAAATTTAATTGTCTGTGTTTTTGTCTCTCTGTTTATTGTTGTGCGGTTAAATAGCAGAAGGGGTAATAGTGGGGTGTTCAGTCTACACATTTGAAAAATGTATTTGTATTTCCCTCTTATGTGAATATTGATTTTCCTGTAATTTTATGATGAAGTGTTTTTTATGATATATGTAGAGAGCATTATAAATTGGTTTTTTTACAAATATATGTTTTTAACTGCAGATTATGCAACACAAAAAAATGTTTAAATAAAGAAATTCTTTTATAATATTCTAATTCGGATTTGGATTGTGTATGTTTTGAGGTAGCAGGTATAGGGCCATATCCAATACTGTGTAGTAAGGGACACCTTGAAAATCTTTTTGTGGTGCCAGCGCACCTGCTCCCATCGGTCATGTTTGTCCTCTGCAGGATAGCCCTTGCTCATCCTGCCACCAGCCTCAAGCATCCTTGAGAGGTAATGTGGTATGAGCCAGACCAGCCATCCCAGCTGTGGCTCACTGAAGTTCCACCCCTCCCCTCCCAGACATACCCCAACCCTCAACAATCCCCCAAAAATGGTCTACTCTAAATCTAAAACCTCTACCAACTATACCTACCCACAGTACCCCAAAACACAAACACCAACAGTACAATGACAATACAAAATACATAACAATGACACTACACAATATATGACAGCAACAGGGCCCTGGACACAACACATACTCTCAATATCAACTAACACACTTCTCCAACAGATACCCTCAGGCAACCTCCTCCACTATGCACTGACTAACAGAGAAGTGAAGGCGTAAGCAAATTCACATTTCCTAGTTAGCAGGCTGTCACACCCAATGCATCACTTCCTGCCTGTATCCCGCCCATTTTTTACAAATGCATTGGTTTTTTAATGCATTGGTACTGGAATAGACGGTTTTATGTTATGCCAATTTAATTTATGACTCACTCGAATCACCCCAAGGGGTATCTCGGTGCAACCAAGAGACAGGGCAACAAGAGCAGCTAGATAAGAACAACATTGTCTTAAGTACTTTCCTAAATCGAGAATGATCTGAATAGATCCAAATATGGTGTGACAGTTTGTTCTAATAATGAGTAGCCGGATAGGAATAAGACATGCTGCCCGAACGGGCGCTTTTGACATGTGGAATGAGTAACAATGCTTTATCACTCGGTCTCAAAAATCTCAGCGGGTTGTAGTGCGTACGTTTGGTAGCTATTTAACCAGGACAGTTTCTAGTTAGAGCTTTATGCGTAAGACAACACATTTTAAAAATTATTCTCTTCCGAACCGGGAGCCAATGCAAGGTCTGCAGATGGGGAGCTGAGGCAGCCCCAGGTGACAAATTGCAAAGCAGGCAATCCACGGTGTTCTGTACCACCTGTAATTTTGATAGCAATGTCTCATTTGCAAAACAAACGTTGCAATAATCCAGGCGGCTAACCACAAGGGCCTGGACCGCCGTTTTCCTTGCTATGAGTGGAAGGAAGAGAAACGCTCTTCTCAATAAGTGCCTGATATGGAAACAAGAACCTGAAGTTGACATCACCTGCTCTTTCATGGTAAGAGGTTGGTCAAGGCGGACTCCCAAGTTCTTGACCACCCGCTTGGATGTTGGCACAATCCCAAGTTCTGATGGACACCAGTTAACAGTCCATAGTTGGTGGGCCTTGCCAAACAGCAGTTTTTTCTGCATTCAACTTGAGAAATGTTTCTGTAATCCATGTGCCAATTGCTGTCATCCGTCTAAAAAGCTTTGTTTAGTTTTGGCTAAATCTTTCTCAAAGTAAATTACAAGCTGTGTATAGTCTGCATATATTATGATCTCAAAGCCAAAGGCTCTTACAATCTTGGTGAGTGGTGCAAAATATATGTTGAAGAGCAGAGGGTCAAGACAAGAGCCCTGGGGCACCCCCTTGTCCAGCGACATCATCTGAGATTTAAAAGAGCATAAAATAATGGTTTGGGTTCTGTTGGACAGGAAACTGCCAAGCCAATTTAGCTCTGTCCCATGAATGCCAATCTATTGTAACCTATAGAGTAATTTGGGATTGAACACTGCATGGAACATGGGCGACAAGTCGAGCAAAACTAGCAAAGATGGTATATTGCCATCTAGAGAACCTCTGATATGGTCTGTGACCACTACCAAGGCTTTCTCAGTGCTGTAAGACGGTCTGAAACCCGCTGTGATGGGTCTAGCATGTACTTAACCTCAAGTTACTCTAAAAGTTGTTTGTTAATTAATCCTTCCAAGAGCTCACCTAATTAATGAAGCAATGAGATTGGGAAATAATTAGAGAGGTTCAAATGTGTTAAACTAGCCTTTTTTTGGATTGGCCTAACATGGGCAGCCTTCCATGTGGCAGGGATTTTTCCAGTGTTAACCAAAAGATTGAATAACAACAGAGATCTTGGCGGGACAAATATCTAAAGGAGATCCGGATTTGTTTGAAGCAAGTGTTACCTGAATTTCATCCAAGGGAAGCTTCTCGAACTTTTCCAAGTTTGATACCCCATGGGCGAGGGGAGGTAAGGAAAAGTCACCTCCAGATAGTAGAGGAATTTCTGATAGATTTTGTTTAGTTTTTCTTCATAGTGATTAGCCAGAGAATCTCAAGGAGGCTGAGATGGCTGGGTGACTAGAGTAAATTTTCAAGGGTTTACAGAATCATTTTGAACTCTAAATAACATTTCAATGAGTTTTTTGCCTGTGAAATTTGATCCGAGATGTGTAGTTTCCGAGATGTATAGTTTCCGAGCAGCATTTGCGGTGGTAGCATGTACGTGCTGCTCTATACAGCTCTCTGTCACAAGTATTATTAGAGCACCTCCACTGTCTTTCTAATTTTTTACATGATGATTTCTCCGTTCTAAGAGCCAACATATACCAAGGGGCGTGGGCACCATGTGAAGGAATATGATCCCTTTGAAGAAGGGTAATCTTATCAGAGGCACAATTTAGAACATTGTGATATTTAGAAAGAGCTTGATCCACATCTGGGGTACTTGCTGTGATGGGATTGAAGAACCGGATTATTTAAGACCCAGCGGTGCCAGGGGACACACCCGAAGTCTCCGGATTCACCTGTCTAAGAACTACAGAAACGCGGAGTCTTCTTGGTGCCGTCAAAGAACAAAATTTATTGGCTGCAACCAGTAACAGAGGTCCACGAAGTACATAGGCTGTATATTCGTAGGAGGCTGCTCAATCTTACAAAGCAAGTCGTCCCTTTTATACCAAATATTGTGCTTCAGGCAAACATTCCTTATTTACAGTTGACCAATCCCATGTGTACACGACAAAAAGCATTGCATGACAAACCCATATTTCATTGTCCAGCCCACCATCAATTACCCGGGAAGGCCCAACACTCTTCATCAGATAAGTCGAGCGGACCCCTAATAAAAACGGGCACCTCCCCATCGTAAACAGTCAGAGGAGTAAGGAGCAGAGACAGGTGTGAGTAAGATAAGACATAGTTGTGCGCAATAAAGGGTGTATGATCTCCTGTGCCTTGATTCTCAATCTTGATCAGCTACTGGGAAAGGAACTGGCCTAACAAGTTCGGCTTCAGGCAAGAGGGTCGTTCGCTCGGGTCATTCAGAAGTCCGCTATAGTGTACGTGCGCTAAAGACTCGTGTGGCCGAAGTCATCGGCCTATGTGAGGGCAACCACAAAATGGCTGCCGTACACAAAATGGAACCCAAGGGTTCGGAACGGAATCCCTGATTTCATGAGGAACACGTAACTCGAACATGACGAAAACACTCGTACATCGTACGCTCGTCATTTTCGGTTCGCTGATACCAAAATCGCCATGATACGACGACATTTATGAAACAGGTCCAGATTCTCAGAACCTCAGACCTCCTTTTGCCCTTACATAGGCAATAACCTAAACCCATGTCAGTCTGAATCCAGGTCTATACTCATCAGATCATCAAGATGTTGCTGTAGCATCATCCTATTACTTAGCACGTCTCGTGATACAGGTCTCCTTACAAACGATGTAGCACAGAGGCCACATATAGCAGGAGCACACTGTACACAAAGACAGAACAGGAAAAGGATGGCTGAGATCATCCCAATGACCATCAGATTCTTCCATCCCCACGTGGATATCAGTTCCCAGAAACATCCCATCAGCGACCAATCTCCTTTATCCACGTGTATAGATTCGGAGATCTTATGTAACTTGGAAATGGCCTGGTATACTGTCGGAGCATTGTCGGGAATGAAAACACAGCAGCTCGATTGGATCAATTTACATACCCCTCCTCTGTCTGCAAGTATGACATCTAACGCAACCCTGTTCTGGAGAGTCATAAGGCGATCCGACTGGAGCTCGGCAGTCAAGTTACTAAGGGCACCGGCAGTTTCAACTACCGTGGACTCAACCACTCTCGTCAATTGCCGTATGTTCCTGCTGTTAACCATCGGTCCCCAAAACGACAGAAAACCCTTCAAGAAATCCCCCAATTCTTGTCCTGCAGTATCTTCCTTACTCTAGACACCTCTGACAACTCTCGTCTTGTGGTAATCTGCCGCAGCTGTGTAGGTAGGAGGCAACAGGAACGAGACAAAACATGTACCCGAGAAATCAGGGGGCAACCATGTGTATGCTCTATCATAACAGACAAAATAGGTACCCTTAGCTGCTAGAAACGATGGGGAAGTCTGGGACGCAAAAACATACGTCTCAGTGCAGATACTCTTCCCTAGCTGAGCTCTCGGATTCTTGCCATTACCTTGCAGACAAAGATGACCCTGATGGGGTACGATCCAAATCGGAGAGGATCTTTTCGCTCGCTGGTTTTCACTCAGACTCACTCCATATCCAGTCACGTTCCATCCAATATACACTAGTGTCTCATCTCTCGGGATTGTCTCATAGGAGCTAACTCCTCTAATCATGTCGACTATTCCCTTAACTAGAGCACTGTTCTTTGGATTGTCCTTCACAGAACGTAGGGGGTAGACTTCACGAGCATAGATGAACATCGTTCTGTATGCCCACACGGAACCATTGTAGCTGAATGGCAGGACCAGGTAAGGAATACCTTTATCAGTAGTAGGCGGCATAAGGCCACACACCCAACAGTTAGTCGTGTTCACTACTAGTTGGTGTTGGTGCAGAAGCTGAACAAAAGAGTTATTAACGAATTCCAATCTTCTAATGGATTCATGTTCAGGCAGAGGATGAAAAGAATGCGAAGAAACAGTAGAAGGAGGTATGGGCGGTGTAGTGGGTGCAAACGTCACTTGAAAAGAGAATATAATATATCCCATCAAAAACATCATTAAGCTAAGCAACATAAAAAGACACAATATTAAAAAACATTTTCTGCTCATGATTTTACACATTCTGTTTTTAAAATTAATTTCTTCAACAGGTCTCTCCATCTTGAAAAACTCCTTCCTCTAACCGTGCTGTTCGCGGCTGTTGGGTGTTCCGTGCTAAGGAATGCGTCTGTCAGTCCAGGGAACGCCCTTGGACCAACCAGAACCGTCGACCTTATGTCTCCGGCTTGCACTCCAAAGACTTGACACCGCGACCTTACAGCTGAACCCGGATGGCGGTTCGAAAAACAAAAATCGGTCAAAACTGTTTCTCAGATGGAGAGCTGAAAGTTAAAAAATAGCAAAAGGAAAAATGTGGTCACTTTATTTGTCCCATGACTCTTGGTCGCAAATTATAACGGCCTTTGCCAGGCAATGTCTGGTCGCGAAACAGTAGTTCAGGCTCAGTAGTGTCCAATCGAACTGACGGTGGCACAGCTTCTTGCAGAAGATCGTCGCTTTCTTGCTCAGAACTTGTCCCAATTAAGCGTGCATCGCTAAAAGGCAGAAAACGAGGCACAGTGTCAGTTTCTGAATCAGGGATACCCTCCTGGACCCACCGGTCGTACGGCAGAGGCAAAGGGACCCTCTTACAGTGTACGCCGTGGATCCAGTTCTTTTTTCCTCGAACTCGCACTGCAGATCCCGTTGATAGGAGCACCAAGTAGGGACCAATCCAGTGAGGCTGATCGTTCTTTGCCCGCTGGAAGTTCTTGATTAGCACCCAAGAGCCAGGATCGATGACATGTCCTGGATCATCAGAAGCCTGAGGCAATGTATCGTGAACCTGTTGGTGTAAGACACGCAATTTAGCCGTCAAATCATAAAGATAGTCAAGCAATACAGGGTGTTCAATCTCACTGAATTTCATCGGCCTCGGCACTCCCCATATGTTGGCCGGGCGACCAAACACAATCTCATAAGGACTAAGTCCTACTCGGGAATGTACAGTCATCCTGGTTGACAAAAGTGCTAATGGCAGAGCATCAGGCCATTTAAGACCAGAGCTCGCCTGTATCTTGGCAAGTTTCAGTTTAAGAGTGCCATTATAGCACTCTACTAGTCCAGCTGATTGGGGGTGATTTGCAGCGTGGAATTTTTGGCGTATTCCTAACCCATCACACACTCTCTTCATCACTTGACCCACAAATTCACTCCCATTATCACTCCAGACCATTCTCGGCAAATCATACCTAGGGAAAAACTCTTTGACAAGGGCTTTAGCTGTGAACAAGGTGGTATTATCTTTCAAGGGATATGCTTCTACCCCTCTTGAGAAGGCACAAACAACCACGAGTACGTATTTCAGGTTGTTACATCTCTCCATGTGGATAAAATCTAGCTGCAAAACCTCGAATGGATACGTTGGAGGCGCAAAGTGACCAGCTGGGGTTGGAGTTCCCTTACCAGGATTGTACTTCAAGCACACCATACAATTCTTGACCACATTCTCTGCACACTTAGGAATCCCAGCATTTTGCCATACCGGAGCCAACAATTTACAAATCCCTTTCACACTGATATGAGCCATTCCATGCGCCATCGTAACCACTGCAAGCACGTACGCATCAGGTAACAACCATCGCTGATGCTCTGACAACTCAACCCAACAACCACACGCATCCAATTTACCCGTACTCTCTCTCCACACACTCAATTCTTTCTCTGTAGCTTCAGCTTGAATAGACTTCACACTCTCTATCGTATCCTCGCACATTCCTCTATCCGGAACCCATCTTGCCGGACCCGCAACATACATCCGACTCATCACATCCCTTGCCACGTATTTCGCCACTTAGTCTGCAAACGCATTACCACGACCAACATCATCAGTAACCTTCTTGTGTGCACTGCATTTCACAATCGCGACTTGCAACGGCAGGGTAAGTGACTCCAGAAGCTCATTCACCAACTGACCATTCTGAATCTTCGTCCCATGAGACGTCAGGAACCCACGTTCCTTCCACAAGCGTCCAAAACTATGAGCCACACCAAACGCATACTGGCTGTCGGTATATATGGTTACTCTCTTTCCTTTCGATAACACACACGCTCTTGTAAGTGCAATCAACTCCGCTGCTTGAGCTGAATTATGTGGGATACGTGCAGCTTCAACAATCGTATGCAAAGTCGTAACAGCATATGCCGCAGTCGTATCACCATTTGGAAGCTTGAAGCATGAACCATCCACCCATAAGGTACCATCACACTTCGCAAGAGGAGTGTCCCTAAGGTCTATTCTCCCTTTCGTTTCCTCTTCTGTCCTGAGAAAGCAATCATGCTGTTCAAAAACATCTGTCTCTACTGAAATCTGCAACAACGTGGCTGGATTTAACGTATTGCATCTCTTTATGTGCACATGGCTCGCTAAAAGCGTCAACTCATAACCTGACAATCGAGCACTAGTTAAGTGCTGTGTCTTGGTCCTGTTTAACAAAGTATCCACTGCATGTGGAACCATCACAATCAGTGTATTATTCATCACCAAACCAGCAGACTGTCGAATAGAAACAGCTGCTGCCGCTGTGGCTCTCAAACAACTCGGCAACGCTCTAGCTACCGGATCCAAAGTCGACGAGAAATACACACATGGACGCTGCTTGTCCCCAAAAGATTGTGTCAGCACTGACAACGCACATCCCTCTCTCTCGTGGACATACAACGTAAAAGGCTTGCTGTAGTCGGGGGTACCCACCACAGGAGCCGAACACAATGCATCGCGCAATTCGGAAAAAGAATTTCTGACAATCTTCAGACCACGGGAGGGGATTCGGTGTATCTTTACAGGTCAATGCCACCAGTGGTTTGGCCAGCAGAGAAAAATTCGGTATCCATTGTCTGCAAGATGACGTAATACCCAGAAAAGCACGCACTTCTCTCTGTGTAATTGGCACACTCATGTTCGCAATCGCTTGTTATTCGTTCTGGGGTCAATCTTCTTTCCTCCTTCGATAAGAGATTACCTAAATAGGTCACTTCTTGTCGACAATATTGTAACTTCGAAAGAGACACCTTGTGATGAAAATCGGACAAATGACGCAGCAATGATAAAGTAGCTTTCTTACAAATTTCCTCAGTATCGGCAGCAACTAACAAATCGTCAACGTACTGAAGAAGGGCAGCGCCATCAGGTAAGACAATCGTATCAAGTTGCGTTTTCAAAGCCTGACTGTATATTGACGGACTCTCACAATAGCGTTGAGGAGCGCGCTTAAACCGGAAGCTTCGACCTCCTAAAGAGAAGCCGAAAATATCTCTACTCTCCTCGGCAATCGGGATGCTGAAGAAAGCATTCTTCAGATCAATCACCGAAGACCAAGTGGCTGAAGCTGGAATCATGGTCAATAAAGCAGTGATATCCGGAACAACAGGAAATTGCGGAACCACTATTTTGTTAACCTCTCTAAGATCGATCACCAACCTGTAAACGGGTGGCTGAGAAGAGTCAGTGCATTTCAAGACAGGCAGAACCGGACTGTTGCACACATTTCCTCTCGTTTCTTCAATCACATCTTTCTCAATCAAATCATAAATGATCGCTAGCAACGCCCTTTCTCCATCACTAGAGATCCTATATTGGGGAATACGTGGCATTTTAACATTCGCTTTCAACGTAACAACATATGGCGGTATCTCCAAAAGACCCACATCATTAGTACCAGCAGCCCAAATAGTATCGGGTAGAGAAGACAATTCGTTCAGAAGTTTATCCCTCGACAAATACATCGGAGAGACCACTCTCTTACCTAATGTAAGTTGTACTCCCGAAGGAGAACAATACAACGTCGCATACAATCTTTTCAACAGATCCAGTCCCAACAAGTTCTCACCACAACCTGTCGTCAGAATAAGGGGTGCTTCTAGTTCATGAGGGCCAACAGAAAGAGACAAAGGACTAGAAGTCGGATTTCTAAATGGGGCGCCAGAAAAACCTACTGAAACATTCGTCGAGCCAGACAAAGGTGCGCCAGGGAGTCTAGAGTGCATAATAGAACTCTTCGTAGCACCAGTATCCAAAAGAAAAGGCTCCGACACACCTGATGTAATCACTTCAACATAAGGTCCACTCTGATCTACTGGAACTGAAACGACTCCCTCTCTTTGTCCATGGCTGTCCTAGCAATCATTACCATTCATATTCTCACCTTCAACGTTGTAGTCATCAGCATAGTACTGAGTCGTCCTGCCAGATGCATTATTTTGCTGGTCAAAACTATTCATCGAATTTTGTGGAGGAAAGGAACGTGCGTTCTGGGGGAAACCTCCACGTCCCCTACCTCTAGAAGCTTGCGGAATACCCCAACCTCTTGTGCCAGACACACCATTCGTACGTTGCAACAAAATAGGGCAACTATACTTGAAATGACACTCTTCCTTACAATATGAACACTGATTGGGGCCTACCAAAAATCGCGGTTGAGGAGGCTCGAACCTTTGCGAGTTTCTCTGAAACTGCTGAGGCTGTTGATAATCACGCTGGCTACTACGGGGCGGATACGCTTGCTGTAAAAGAACCTTCGTCTTCAACTCTTTAGTTTTCTTGTCTGCTCTATCTTTCTCATCCTTATCCCTATTTTCGTAGTACTGCGCAGTAGCCAATATCTGTGCTGAAGAGGAAACAGCCCAAGAACTCTCTGAATCCTTTAACTTGGTACACAACTCGGGAAGTAAATTGTGCACGAACTTATCAACAAACAAACGTTGACCACCTTCTGTACTCATGTCTTGACCACTATGGTCAATAAACGTCTCTTCAAACCTAGTGAAGAAATCAGACACGGTTTCATCCTTCTTCTGCTTACACGCAGACAATTTATCCCAGTTTACTCGCATAGCGGCCATTAACGTTTTCATGTAGGTAATGATCTTACCAGGGAGTTCTGCAACTACGGGCTCAGGTTTAGCGCCACCAATTTGTCGGCCGTCCGCAGCGCTAATATTAACCCATGTATCACCTAACTCCTGTGCATGATCAGTATGACGAATCATACCCCATAAAGGCTGTGGGACCACATTTCCAAACAGCATGTCTACATCCGCTAGATTCATAACACATGAGTCTGCAGTCTGTGATAATTCCTTATAGTACCCTGCAGGATTTTTACGGGGGTCAGGCAAAGTCTGTTTAAGAGCCAAAACTTCAGCACGTTTCCATGGAACATGTACCCAAACACGTTGAAAATGAGGCGGAACAGCTGGATTAGCAGTTGGGTCCCCTTCTCTCCAAACTGGGGGAACTTCTCCCATTGGATATTGTCGCACCTTTCTCCTAACAGAGACGTCAGGATCAAACAGCGGCTGAGAAGGAGACTCACTTCTAAACGACAACAACGTCGCGACTGCTCTTTCAACATCGAGACCCACAATCGTGCCTTGTGCAAACTCGGATTGCACATTGGACAACTCCGGCGGAGTCTGTCCCAAATCATCATCCTCCCATTCCTCACGAAGAAAACCGCACATCTTATCGAAGACATATCTCTGCTTCGGTGCTTCCCATTGGCGTAAGACATCCATAACAGACTCTAAATCATATCTTAAAGGACGAGTGACCCATTTATGTGCTAAATGATCCAATACTTCCCTCTCTCTGGAATCAGGCAGTTGACTACGCAACTGCTTACGCTCTGAAACAGGGGTCATAGTAAATGACCCAGAGAAAGGGGACAAGAGAGTAGTGACAGTATCAGTCATCCTCTGTCGAACAGAAGGAGAAGTTGACAGGACAGGAGATAAAGCGGACTGAGAAAAGGTCAACGTAGGAGCAGTAGCAGAGGAGGCAGCGAGAACAGGTGAGAAGGTCGCAGGAATTAAAGGCGGAGCAGGTAGCAAAGTCGATGGCCCTTGAGAAGGTTGCGCCAAAGGAGTAGGAGCCAACTGAAGAGGAGCTGGCGGTTGTGAAATAACAAGAGGCTGCACAACTGGAGGTTGCACAACTAAAGGTTGAGGAGGTGCTGTAGCACTCTGCACATAAGGGGGTGGCGAACTCAACAAATGCAACATCAAGGGATCTTTCTCAAGTTCCTTCGCTGCATCTTATTGAAGAGGCGGCAAAGCTGGGTAGCATTTATCAATCGCCATTTTACGTTGCCTGTGCAACTGCTCATTCGCTTGTTCTTCTTCGTTATCTTTAAACTGCATAGCAGCTTGCATTACCGAGATACCCTTCTCTCTTTTATTCTTCTTTGCTAATTTAATTTCTTTCTGTTTGGCTTCCTTTCGCCAGAAGCGCAAAGAGTCAAACATCGCCGGCCGGGCTTTCTTCTTAAAAAGTCTAACCTCTAGATTATCTAAAACTTCCGTATCAAAACTACCATATTGGGGCCATTTGAGGACACCATCTTTCCTAGTGTACCTAATCCATACTTCATTATACGTGATGGGGCCCACGCCATGTTTCACATAAAGCTCTTAGGTTGGAGTTCCAATCGGAGGAACCGGACACGAGTCCTCCAATCGGGAATCCCTATTACAACCACAACAAAATATCTTACCAAGTCTGCTAAGACCAGGCATCTTCGCTCTCTAGTCTAGTTTCAAACTTCAAACGATTATCGAATACGATAGTCTCGTGAATACACGAGTCCCTCGGCTTTAGTACTTGCAAGGCCCAAATCAAAGATCCCAAAGGGATGCCCAAAAACTAAGGACTGGGAGACGCTCCACTCATACTTAACTGAGGTATCGATGACGTCACCAGAAGACCTGTCTATCTTCTCGCTCTACAAATCGTCTAAGGCTCCAAGACAGGGCGACAGTCAGGGCAGCAGTCCTTCGTAGCCGTCGGAAAGCGGGGAAACTCGCAGCAAAGACTTTCGGACCACGACTATCCGGAACCCATCTTGCTGGACCCGCAACATACATCCGACTCATCACATCCCTTGCCACGTCTTTCGCCACTTCGTCTGCAAACGCATTACCCCGACCAACATCATCGGTAACCTTCTTGTGTGCACTGCATTTCACAATCGCGACTTGCAACGGCCAGGTAAGTGACTCCAGAGGCTCATTCACCAACTGACCATTCTGAATCTTCGTCCCATGAGACGTCAGGAACCCACGTTCCTTCCACAAGCGTCCAAAACTATGAGCCACACCAAACGCATACTGGCTGTCGGTATATATGGTCACTCTCTTTCCTTTCGATAACACACACGCTCTCGTAAGTGCAATCAACTCCGCTGCTTGAGCTGAATTATGTGGGATACGTGCAGCTTCAACAATCGTATGCAAAGTCGTAACAGCATATGCCGCAGTCGTATCACCATTTGGAAGCTTGAAGCATGTACCATCCACCCATAAGGTACCATCACACTTCGCAAGAGGAGTGTCCCTAAGGTCTATTCTCCCTTTCGTTTCCTCTTCTGTCCTGAGAAAGCAGTCATGCTGTTCAAAAACATCTGTCTCTACTGAAATCGGCAACAACGTGGCTGGTTTTAACGTATTGCATCTCTTTATGTGCACATGGCTCGCTAAAAGCGTCAACTCATAACCTGACAATCGAGCACTAGTTAAGTGCTGTGTCTTGGTCCTGTTTAACAAAGTATCCACTGCATGTGGAACCATCACAATCAGTGTATTATTCATCACCAAACCAGCAGACTGTCGAATAGAAACAGCTGCTGCCGCTGTGGCTCTCAAACAACTCGGCAACGCTCTAGCTACCGGATCCAAAGTCGACGAGAAATACCTACATGGACGCTGCTTATCCCCAAAAGATTGTGTCAGCACTGACAACGCACATCCCTCTCTCTCGTGGACATACAACGTAAAAGGCTTGCTGTAGTCGGGGGTACCCACCACAGGAGCTGAACACAATGCTTCGCGCAATTCGGAAAAAAAAATTCTGACAATCTTCAGACCACGGGAGGGGATTCGGTGTATCTTTACAGGTCAATGCCACCAGTGGTTTGGCCAGCAGAGAAAAATTCGGTATCCATTGTCTGCAATATGACGTAATACCCAGAAAAGCACGCACTTCTCTCTGTGTAATTGGCACACTCATGTTCGCAATCGCTTGAATTCGTTCTGGGGTCAATCTTCTTCCCTCCTTCGATAAGAGATGACCTAAATAGGTCACTTCTTGTCGACAATATTGTAACTTCGAAAGAGACACCTTGTGATGAAAATCGGACAAATGACGCAGCAATGATAAAGTAGCTTTCTTACAAATTTCCTCAGTATCGGCAGCAACTAACAAATCGTCAACGTACTGAAGAAGGGCAGCGCCATCAGGTAAGACAATTGTATCAAGTTGCGTTTTCAAAGCCTGACTGTATATTGACGGACTCTCACAATAGCCTTGAGGAGCGCGCCTAAACCGGAAGCTTCGACCTCCTAAAGAGAAGCCGAAAATATCTCTACTCTCCTCGGCAATCGGGATGCTGAAGAAAGCATTCTTCAGATCAATCACCGAAGACCAAGTGGCTGAAGCTGGAATCATGGTCAATAAGGCAGTGATATCCGGAACAACAGGAAATTGCGGAACCACTATTTTGTTAACCTCTCTAAGATCGATCACCAACCTGTAAACGAGTGGCTGAGAAGAGTCAGTGCGTTTCAAGACAGGCAGAACTGGACTGTTGCACACATTTCCTCTCGTTTCTTCAATCACATCTTTCGCAATCAAATCATAAATGATCGCTAGCAACGCCCTTTCTCCATCACTAGAGATCCTATATTGGGGAATAAGTGGCATTTTAACATTCGCTTTCAACGTCACAACATATGGCGGTATCTCCAAAAGACCCACATCATTAGTACCAGTAGCCCAAAAAGTATCGGGTAGAGAAGACAATTCGTTCAGAAGTTTATCCCTCGACAAATACATCGGAGAGACCACTCTCTTACCTAATGTAAGTTGTACTCCCGAAGGAGAACAATACAACGTCGCATACAATCTTTTCAACAGATCCAGTCCCAACAAGTTCTCACCACAACCTGTCGTCAGAATAAGGGGTGCTTCTAGTTCATGAGGTCCAACAGAAAGAGACAAAGGACTAGAAATCGGATTTCTAACTGGGGCGCCAGAAAAACCTACTGAAACATTCGTCGAGCCAGACAAAGGTGCGCCAGGGAGTCTAGAGTGCATAATAGAACTCTTCGTAGCACCAGTATCCAACAGAAAAGGCTCCGACACACCTGATGTAATCACATCAACATAAGGTCCACTCAGATCTACTGGAACTGAAACGACTCCCTCTCTTTGTCCATGGCTGTCCTAGCAATCATTACCATCCACATTCTCACCTTCAACGTAGTAGTCATCAGCATAGTACTGAGTCGTCCTGCCAGATGCATTATTTTGCTGGTCAAAACTATTCATCGAATTTTGTGGAGGAAAGGAACGTGCGTTCTGGGGGAAACCTCCACGTCCCCTACCTCTAGAAGCTTGCGGAATACCCCGACCTCTTGTGCCAGACACACCATTCGTACGTTGCAACAAAATAGGGCAACTATACTTGAAATGACCCTCTTCCTTACAATATGAACACTGATTGGGGCCTACCAAAAATCGCGGTTGAGGAGACTCGAACCTTTGCGAGTTTCTCTGAAACTGCTGAGGCTGTTGATAATCACACTGGCTACTACGGGGCGGATACGCTTGCTGTAAAAGAACCTTCGTCTTCAACTCTTTCGTTTTCTTGTCTGCTCTATCTTTCTCATCCTTATCCCTATTTTCGTAGTACTGCGCAGCAGCCAATATCTGTGCTGAAGAGGAAACAGCCCAAGAACTCTCTGAATCCTTTAACTAGGTACACAACTCGGGAAGTAAATTGTGCACGAACTTATCAACAAACAAACGTTGACCACCTTCTGTACTCATGTCTTGACCACTATGGTCAATAAACGTCTATTAAAACCTAGTGAAGAAATCAGACACGGTTTCATCCTTCTTCTGCTTACACGCAGACAATTTATCCCAGTTTACTCGCATAGCGGGCATTAACGTTTTCATGTAGGTAATGATCTTACCAGGGAGTTCTGCAACTACGGGCTCAGGTTTAGCGCCACCAATTTGTCGGCAGTCCGCAGCGCTAATATTAACCCATGTATCACCTACCTCCTGTGCATGATCAGTATGACGAATCATACCCCATAAAGGCTGCGGGACCACATTTCCAAACAGCATGTCTACATCCGCTAGATTCATAACACATGAGTCTGCAGTCTGTGATAATTCCTTATAGTACCCTGCAGGATTTTTACGGGGGTCAGGCAAAGTCTGTTTAAGAGCCAAAACTTCAGCACGTTTCCATGGAACATGTATCCAAACACGTTGAAAATGAGGCGGAACAGCTGGATTAGCAGTTGGGTCCCCTTCTCTCCAAACTGGGGGAACTTCTCCCATTGATATTGTCGCACCTTTCTCCTAACAGAGACGTCAGGATCAAACAGCGACTGAGAAGGAGACTCACTTCTAAACGACAACAACGTCGTGACTGCTCTTTCAACATCGAGACCCACAATCGTGCCTTGTGCAAACTCGGATTGCACATTGGACAACTCCGGCGGAGTCTGTCCCAAATCATCATCCTCCCATTCCTCACGAAGAAAACCGCACATCTTATCGAAGACATATCTCTGCTTCGGTGCTTCCCATTGGCGGAAGACATCCATAACAGACTCTAAATCATATCTTAAAGGACGAGTGACCCATTTATGTGCTAAATGATCCAATACTTCCCTCTCTCTGGAATCAGGCAGTTGACTACGCAACTGCTTACGCTCTGAAACAGGGGTCATAGTAAATGACCCAGAGAAAGGGGACAAGAGAGTAGTGACAGTATCAGTCATCCTCTGTCGAACAGAAGGAGAAGTTGACAGGACAGGAGATAAAGCGGACTGAGAAAAGGTCAACGTAGGAGCAGTAGCACAGGAGGCAGCGAGAACAGGTGAGAAGGTCGCAGGAATTAAAGGCGGAGCAGGTAGCAAAGTCGATGGCCCTTGAGAAGGTTGCGCCAAAGGAGTAGGAGCCAACTGAAGAGGAGCTGGCGGTTGTGAAATAACAAGAGGCTGCACAACTGGAGGTTGCACAACTAAAGGTTGAGGAGGTGCTGTAGCACTCTGCACATAAGGGGGTGGCGAACTCAACAAATGCAACATCAAGGAATCTTTCTCAAGTTCCTTCGCTGCATCTTATTGAAGAGGCGGCAAAGCTGGGTAGCATTTATCAATAGCCATTTTACGTTGCCTGTGCAACTGTTCATTCTCTTGTTCTTCTTCATTATCTTTAAACTGCATAGCAGCTTGCATTACCGAGATACCCTTCGTTCTTTTATTCTACTTTGCTAATTTAATTTCTTTCTGTTTGGCTTCCATAAGCGCAAAGAGTCAAACATCGCCAGCCGGGCTTTCTTCTTAAAAAGTCTAACCTCTAGATTATCTAAAACTTCCGTATCAAAACTACCATATTGGGGCCATTTGAGGACACCATCTTTCCTAGTGTACCTAATCCATACTTCATTATACGTGATGGGGCCCACGCCATGTTTCACATAAAGCTCATAGGTTGGAGTTCCAATCGGAGGAACCGGACACGAGTCCTCCAATCGGGAATCCCTATTACAACCACAACAAAATATCTTACCAAGTCTGCTAAGACCAGGCATCTTCGCTCTCTAGTCTAGTTTCAAACTTCAAACGATTATCGAATACGATAGTCTCGTGAATACACGAGTCCCTCGGCTTTAGTACTTGCAAGGCCCAAATCAAAGATCCCAAAGGGATGCCCAAAAACTAAGGACTGGGAGACGCTCCACTCATACTTAACTGAGGTATCGATGACGTCACCAGAAGACCTGTCTATCTTCTCGCTCTACAAATCGTCTAAGGCTCCAAGACAGGGCGACAGTCAGGGCAGCAGTCCTTCGTAGCCGTCGGAAAGCGGGGAAACTCGCAGCAAAGACTTTCGGACCACGACTATCCGGAACCCATCTTGCTGGACCCGCAACATACATCCGACTCATCACATCCCTTGCCACGTCTTTCGCCACTTCGTCTGCAAACGCATTACCCCGACCAACATCATCGGTAACCTTCTTGTGTGCACTGCATTTCACAATCGCGACTTGCAACGGCCAGGTAAGTGACTCCAGAGGCTCATTCACCAACTGACCATTCTGAATCTTCGTCCCATGAGACGTCAGGAACCCACGTTCCTTCCACAAGCGTCCAAAACTATGAGCCACACCAAACGCATACTGGCTGTCGGTATATATGGTCACTCTCTTTCCTTTCGATAACACACACGCTCTCGTAAGTGCAATCAACTCCGCTGCTTGAGCTGAATTATGTGGGATACGTGCAGCTTCAACAATCGTATGCAAAGTCGTAACAGCATATGCCGCAGTCGTATCACCATTTGGAAGCTTGAAGCATGTACCATCCACCCATAAGGTACCATCACACTTCGCAAGAGGAGTGTCCCTAAGGTCTATTCTCCCTTTCGTTTCCTCTTCTGTCCTGAGAAAGCAGTCATGCTGTTCAAAAACATCTGTCTCTACTGAAATCGGCAACAACGTGGCTGGTTTTAACGTATTGCATCTCTTTATGTGCACATGGCTCGCTAAAAGCGTCAACTCATAACCTGACAATCGAGCACTAGTTAAGTGCTGTGTCTTGGTCCTGTTTAACAAAGTATCCACTGCATGTGGAACCATCACAATCAGTGTATTATTCATCACCAAACCAGCAGACTGTCGAATAGAAACAGCTGCTGCCGCTGTGGCTCTCAAACAACTCGGCAACGCTCTAGCTACCGGATCCAAAGTCGACGAGAAATACGTACATGGACGCTGCTTATCCCCAAAAGATTGTGTCAGCACTGACAACGCACATCCCTCTCTCTCGTGGACATACAACGTAAAAGGCTTGCTGTAGTCGGGGGTACCCACCACAGGAGCTGAACACAATGCTTCGCGCAATTCGGAAAAAAAAATTCTGACAATCTTCAGACCACTGGAGGGGATTCGGTGTATCTTTACAGGTCAATGCCACCAGTGGTTTGGCCAGCAGAGAAAAATTCGGTATCCATTGTCTGCAATATGACGTAATACCCAGAAAAGCACGCACTTCTCTCTGTGTAATTGGCACACTCATGTTCGCAATCGCTTGAATTCGTTCTGGGGTCAATCTTCTTCCCTCCTTCGATAAGAGATGACCTAAATAGGTCACTTCTTGTCGACAATATTGTAACTTTGAAAGAGACACCTTGTGATGAAAATCGGACAAATGACGCAGCAATGATAAAGTAGCTTTCTTACAAATTTCCTCAGTATCGGCAGCAACTAACAAATCGTCAACGTACTGAAGAAGGGCAGCGCCATCAGGTAAGACAATTGTATCAAGTTGCGTTTTCAAAGCCTGACTGTATATTGACGGACTCTCACAATAGCCTTGAGGAGCGCGCCTAAACCGGAAGCTTCGACCTCCTAAAGAGAAGCCGAAAATATCTCTGCTCTCCTCGGCAATCGGGATGCTGAAGAAAGCATTCTTCAGATCAATCACCGAAGACCAAGTGGCTGAAGCTGGAATCATGGTCAATAAGGCAGTGATATCCGGAACAACAGGAAATTGCGGAACCACTATTTTGTTAACCTCTCTAAGATCGATCACCAACCTGTAAACGAGTGGCTGAGAAGAGTCAGTGCGTTTCAAGACAGGCAGAACTGGACTGTTGCACACATTTCCTCTCGTTTCTTCAATCACATCTTTCGCAATCAAATCATAAATGATCGCTAGCAACGCCCTTTCTCCATCACTAGAGATCCTATATTGGGGAATAAGTGGCATTTTAACATTCGCTTTCAACGTCACAACATATGGCGGTATCTCCAAAAGACCCACATCATTAGTACCAGTAGCCCAAAAAGTCTTCTTGGTGCCGTCAAAGAACAAAATTTATTGGCTGCAACCAGTAACAGAGGTCCACGAAGTACATAGGCTGTATATTCGTAGGAGGCTGCTCAATCTTACAAAGCAAGTCGTCCCTTTTTTACCAAATATTGTGCTTCAGGCAAACATTCCTTATTTACAGTTGACCAATCCCATGTGTACACGACAAAAAGCATTGCATGACAAACCCATATTGCATTGTCCAGCCCACCATCAATTACCCGGGAAGGCCCAACACTCTTCATCAGATAAGTCGAGCGGACCCCTCATAAAAAAGGGCACCTCCCCATCGTAAACAGTGAGAGGAGTAAGGAGCAGAGACAGGTGTGAGTAAGATAAGACATAGTTGTGCGCAATAAAGGGTGTATGATCTCCTGTGCCTTGATTCTCAATCTTGATCAGCTACTGGGAAAGGAACAGGCCTAACAAGTTCGGCTTCAGGCAAGAGGGTCGTTCGCTCGGGTCATTCAGAAGTCCGCTAAATTGTACGTGCGCTAAAGACTTGTGTGGCCGAAGTCATCGGCCTATGTGAGGGCAACCACAAAATGCCTGCTGTACACAAAATGGAACCCAAGGGTTCGGAACGGAATCCCGGATTTCATGAGGAACACGTAACTCGAACATGACTAAAACACTCGTACATCGTACGCTCGTCATTTTCGGTTCGCTGATACCAAAATCGTCATGATACGACGACATTTATGAAACGGGTCCAGATTCTCAGAACCTCAGGATGATTAAATGCTAAAGCAAAGGACTCAGGAGTGATTTTGCGCCAATGTCTACTTAGGTTTTTACCTACTTTAGATGATTTATGCATTTCTGTTGTCGTAGGAATCCTAAAATTGATCAAAGAGTGGCCCGTCCAAAGTAAAAATTGTTGATGTTCACAAACCAGAGGAATAGAGATGGTGAAAACTAGATCTAATATATGCCCTGTGACATGCGTGGACCCGTTTACTCTTTGATGCAGTCCGAGAGAGGCCATGTCAGCAATAAACAGGCTCGCCTCCTCGTTGTCTGGGTCTTCCGGGTAGCAATTAAAATCACCTGATAAAAAAAACTTTTGTTGACAGGACATGAGGAGCCATGTATTCAATTAGGTGCTGAATGAACTCCATTTTAGGCCCTGTGATCGATATACTAAGGCACATCTCCAGTGATCCTTGGGAAAAAGTTCCAATTTGAATATGCAAATCTCTTCCCAATCAACCGTGTCAGCATCTATAATAGACATTTTAATCGTGTTTTTGAAAATAATATCAATACCTCCCCCTATCCTGAGCTCCCTATCCAATCTAAACATGGAGTCATTTAGTGGGAGGGCCGTTGTTTTAGCTGAGGAGGAGGCTGGGGTCAACAGGTTTCAGTAAGGAAACCTACCTCAGAAGGCTTGCAGAGTTCTGTCGTATGTTTAGGCAGTGACCTAACATTAAGAAGGAACAATCTAAGCCCTGTAGAGTTGAAACAAGGCATGCTTGACACACGACGCATTAACCGCAATGCCTTTTTCAGTGCATAGGCACCGATGTGTGACTTACGAGCAAAACTACGTTTGCAATGCAATGCACAAAAGGATGAATGTTTGAGTTTTGGCCTCGCACGCAACTGGCCTATTGTCTGCGATACACTGTGTAGTAATTTGTACATTGCAGGTCAACACAGCTTGAGCCTCGCTTACCTTGCTCCTCTCATCCCACCTGACAGGCTTGATATCATCAGATGGCTGCATTGTCATTGTAAAAATAGTGCCTATGGATGGATTTATGTCTTTCTTGTGCTGACATATTGGTTGACAATATGTTTATGTGAGGAACACATCCATGTTGTGATGTGTAGAGACATAACAAACCATTTGCTGTTTTGTGGGTTGCAGTATGTTTGGTTAGACGTAGGTAGCTGCGGAGTAGTCATCTTTTTGCTCTATTATTTAGCATTGCTATGCCTATGAAATACAATGTTGTATAAACTATCATGCACCACATCAATATTCATACATTCTGTCTGCATTGCAGACATAGATTTGTTTACGGATGCAATTGATACTAAGGGAGGCACAGAGACTGACTCAGCCCTGCAAAGTACCACGCATCAGGCGTTGGACTAACGCATTTTAGTGTGGTGGTCCGCATCACCGCACAAAAATGCGAAGTCACACATTTATAGCAGCTCCTGAAGCTGTCAAGCCAAAGCACTATAACTGACCAAAGCAGCGCACAGCCCATTTCGCTGCTCTCACCGAATCTGACTGCTGCAGGAACTGGGGGCTGCCTCAGCTGCAATCACTGGCTTCATTCAGCATTGCATTCACATGATAAAAAATCATGAAAAGTCATTGCAACAATGTGTCCATGTTTAATTTGCCCAGTAATGCCGGCCATGATGCAAACTATAAATAGTGCATGCCACACGGGGAGCGGGAGTGGACGCCAGTTATCACATTTTCTTTAAGTTAAATTCTGGCTCGAGTCACCTTGCCGGTACCACAGGCAGTATTCGGTGAGTACCTGCTGCCTCTCGAGTGAGTACCGCCTCATGGGCTTCTGGACAGACTGTGGTTGGTGCCTGCAGCCTGTTATGATCATGTTGTGTGAGTTTTGACCGGACACGGCTGCCAGAGAATATTTGGTGCCTGCGGCCTCTCGTAACCCTGGCCCCGACAGTACTCCTTAAATCGCTCTGCCAGAGCCAGACTGTCAGAAGTCTCAACAAGGTTATTTAATACTATTATATTACTTTTTGAGCATCAATAATCACTGTGCTGTGCCTGTTACAGAGCTTACTGCTTGACTTTGTACTCTGTGTTTTAATTGGATATAGGACACCTGACTGGGACCTGCAACAGTGTCCGGTGCCCTTTCACTTCATTCCTGGCCGGTAATCCCAGGCAGAAAGGGAACCATGAGCCCTTCACCAGGCCAAGTCGGGATAACATGGGGGAGCGGTGGTGGTGGTGGTGGAGGAACCCGTCCCGCCCCCGTAGAGCAAATCTCAGGTGACACAGGTCAGACCTCCGTTAGGTTACCCAGTGCAGAAGAGAGGGTGCAACTGCAAACTGCCCATGCACTACCCAATTGCCCCAGGTATTCAAGCACTGAGAATAGCCACTCACCCCTCCTGACCACGGAACTGCACAGCAGGAAAGTCTGTGCCCTGGAGAGGGGAATGGGGTTGCATCCGTACTGGCCACCGTGAGAGAATCCATAGCTTGGCTCTGGATGGGTGAGCCGAGAAAGCTTCAATAAAGCCTAAACCGGCCTTGTGCTTTTTGTCAGTGCATGTGGGTCAGCCGCGGCCGGTAGTGGGAGTCCCGGCCGGGCGGTGACGTGGGGGGGGGAGTCCAGTAATGTATGGATTACGAACTTTAAAAGGTAAGTAACCATAAAAATAAATAAAACAAATTTCGTTGCACACACTGCATCACATTTGGTGATGCAGTGTGTGCAACGAAATTCGTTTTATTTATTTTTATGTTTACTTACCTTTTAAAGTCCGTAATCCATACATTACTACCCCCACCATGCCCCTCCCCCTCCCCACGTCACCGCCCAGCCGGTACTCCCACTACCGGCCGCGGCTGATGGGGGTTACTGCTGAGACCACAGTGATTTGCCCCCTTAGATGAGGTTGCAGGTATCTCTTAAGTTGCCGTTCTGCCACCAGTGCAGTCAGATCTTGAGACTGCAGGTCAGGTCAGTGTGTGGGGTTGATTTGTTTTGTCTGTTTATGTGCTTGTTGGGCTAGGTGGCTAGGCTGGACTGCTGAATCTTCTGGAAATAAAATCCTGCATTATGCTTAATTGGATGGAATATGACATATGCAAAATATGTATATAGCATATGAGGAAAATCTGAAAATGTGGCAGCTATGGTGTAAGTCATGATCTCCTACTGTTGCACTGACTTGCTATACTATTACAATGTGCTTTTGCTGGCCCAGTCACGTTGCTCAAATGGGTGTAATTTCTGATATTTTTTGTTTCCCTCTTTCACTCATAATTTCACAAAAATTATGAAAACGTCACACATAGCAATCCGAAACCTTGGCAGCTATGCTGGCTGGTTCAGCCAGTCTACAGTGTATTTGGCATCCTGCTTAACAATTTACAGGACAAATATTATGCTGTGTTGTTAAGCTAATATGACCCCTGTGACTGTTGGACAGACATCAATTACCACACTACACTAGCCAACTTCCACCCTGGAATTTAATGGCGAAGAAACATTTGCTTTTTGGGCTTTGTGTCGGAAACAAGATATGTGGCACAGGCACAATGCACCTTGGAAAAAGTCTAATCGAAATCTGTTTGCCTATGGTATGACCATCACGAGTCCAGCTTCAGTAGGCCTGACAAGTGTGATTTTTTATTTATTTATTCATGAATCCTGAGTGCCACTATATATATATATAATCCCTAAATTGCATTACTCTGCATTAGAGAGGGGTTCGTTCACTTTTGCATGTGGGTAGCCATGCACATCTGCTGTAAATATGTGCATATACTGAAAGATGACACCCGGCAAACCTGTAAAGCGTCAGTGAGTGCTACCTTCACTGGAGTGATAGCACATGTAGTTACACCTTACCATTTAATCTTTTTTTCTATTTTATTGGTATTCTGTGTACAGCAACACACATAGTTGGAGCACTGGGGCAAACAGCAAAGATAGGTAATCAGTAAGACACACGTTTACAGTCGAATCCATTTCTAGTTGTAACAGTCACATCCTTGCCTCGTGGGGCAAGTGTGCCTGCACTGGCCCTAGTTTGCCATTTCAGTCCCCGCACAGGTCACGAGGTAAAAAACATTTTTTTTAAATCTGTTTTTATTGTATTCATACAAAACATCGGCATGAATAACAGAAAGCAAATAATCACATGTTGCAGTTAGTTTGCAGAAACTTTGATACACATCCTTGTGAAAACCAACAAAAATCAGGCTACTGTCAATTAGACCCTCCATCCAACCCATGTCCCCTACCCATCCTCAAACTCCTCATCTGAACTATCATCAGCAGAATCAGGTATCGGCTCACAGATGTCTCCCCGGTATGCATTCCATGCCGCCCATATTTTGGTCCATTTCGGAGGGCAATTCTGATTGATGTAGACTGTCCTTTCAGCAATCATAGCGAGGTCCATATCTCTACACCAGGTCATCAACGAAGGCGGTTCTACTGCTCCCCATTTTTGTGCTATGTTCCGTTTCGCTACCATGAGTCCCAACGTGACCCATGCTTGCCCAGGACATGTAAGGTCGTTGGGCTCCCACACGTTGAGCAAGCATCTGCGCGGCTCCGGCAGAAGTGACACTCCCACTGTCTGCGATATTGTTCGCAGTACAGTTCGCCAATATTCCACTATTGCTGAACATTCCCATAATGTGTGGAAAAAGGATCCCTCCTCCCCACACCCTCTGAAGCAATATGGATGTTGTGCCCTAGCCATTTTGTGTAGAGTGGTTCTGGTATAGTACGTGCGGTGTAGGATCTTAAGCTGCACCAGTCTAAGTCTTGCGGGTATGCCTACCTCTTTGGGTGTGGCTAGGGCCTCCTGCCATTCTGTGTCATCCACGTCCCCCACGTCCACCCCCCCCCACCTGTTCCGTAGTGAGACTGTAGGGTCCGGCAGGTTATTGAGTAGCTTGCGATACGTGAAGGATGTGGCGCGTTTTGACATGTAATCTGTAAGCAATCGATCTTCCAGTGGGGAAGCTTCAGGCACTTTAGTGTCCTGTGGCAATACCACAAGTAACGTGTGGCGTATTTGTGTGTATCTGAAAGCCTCAGTCGGGCCTAATTCATATTGTTGCCTGAGTTGGTCAAATGGCAGTATATTCCTCTGTCCCACAGATCCCCCACTGTGGAAATATCTATGTTGTCCCATTGCTTAAATCCCTTACTATTCCTCAGGCGTCCCAACTGCTTAGTGTCCCAGAGAGGGGTAAGTTTGGTGATGACCCCCTTCCATCCCAACCGTGTCTGCGCTGTGTGCCATAGCATGGCCGTGTGTTTGGTGGGGCCCACCATTTTTACCGCTTAACCCTTTATTATAAAGGACTGCGAGCATATTTCCTGTTCCTAGTTGAGCCCTATCTACCCTATATGCTGGGTCAGCCTGTGAAGCGTGTATCCATTGATTAATGACCTTAAGGTGTGCCGCCCAGTAATACAGCAGGATATTGAAGAGTGCTATTCCTCCATCATACCAGCTTCGGTGCAATTTTGTTTGTGCTATTCGCGCCGGCCTGTTACCCCAAAGGAGTGTGGACACCTGCGCTGCTATTTGTTTAAAGTATTTTAATTGCACTGGATATGGCGTGTTTTCGAGAGCATACAAAAACCGAGGCAAGGCCATCATTTTGTACAGTGCCGCCTTCCCCAACAGTGTCAGGGGAAGGGATTCCCAATGCACCAGGTCTCTCTTTAGATGCTCCAGGGGGGGTGCCAGGTTTTTGGAGAAGAAATCTGCAGTGTCAGTCGTGATGTGTATGCCTAGGTATTTAGAGGAATCCTGCGAGATTACAAGTGGGCAACGGTCTGGGAGCTGTGGTGCGGGGCCCTGTAGTACATATAGGACCGACTTTGACCAATTTATAGTGTACCCCAATATCCTTCCGAAGCTGTCACATGTCTTAAGGAGCACTGATATGGAGTTTTCGGGATCTGTGAGGTACACCAGAATATCATCAGCATACAGGAAAAGACGGTCCTCCCACCCTTCCTCCCATTGGATGCCTTTTAATAATGGAGCTCCTCTAATCCACGTCGCAAGGGGTTCTAATACTAACGCGAAAAGGAGCGGCAACAGGGGGCATCCCTGGCGCGTCCCTCTCGCCAGCGGAATAGCATCCGATAGGTACCCATTAGCTGTCACATATGCCAGGGGCCCTGTGTAAGTATACGGATCCACGCGCAAAACTTAGGGCCAAACCCCAAATGTGGAAGGACCGCAAAGAGGTAATTCCATTCCACCATATCAAAAGCCATCCTCGCATCCAGGGATATGATAACTGCCGGCTCTGACAGGGATGGTGCCTTAGCCAGTTCTCCCTGCAAGCGCCTGAGGTTTAGTGCGGTGTTTCTATTTGGCATGAAGCCGAATTGATCAGGGTGGATTAAGTGTGGGAGGTGCGCCATCAATCTGTTCGCCAGTAGTTTGGCCAGAATTTTAGCCTCCGCATTTAGCAGAGATATTGCGCGGTAGGAGGTGCATTCGGACGGGGGCTTATCGGAATTCGGGATAGCCACTATTGTGGCCAGCCATTGGTCCAGCGGCAGCTCGCCTTTCTGGAGACTGTCAGTGTACATCTTCAATAAGTGTGGACTAATCATTTCCGCCATTTGTTTGTATAATTCTATCGGGATCCCGTTGGGTCCCAGTAGCTTGCCTGACTGCAGCGAACGGATTGCTACTTGCAACTCGTCCTCTGTAAGATCCGCCTCCAGTTCCAGAGAAGTCTCCTGCGAGAGCCTGGGCATTTCTATATGTGTTATGGCTGCTGTGGCCTCAGCCTCTGATATCTCTGATGTCGACATATAAATCTCTCGGAAATGCCCTGCTAGTGTACTTACTATGGTCCGAGGGTCCATCGTGAGCCCCCCTCCGCTGTCCGTATCTGCACTATGCCCCTAGTACTCCTCTCACGCCTGTCCAACAACGCCTGTAGTTTCCCTGCCTTGTCCCCTACATCATATATCCTATGCCTGGTAGCCGTAAGCTTAGACACTGTTTCGTTTCGCAGATAATCCCTGTATCGTTGCTGTTTGAGGTGTAGAGCGTGCGCTGTGTCAGGTGTAGGGTCTGCCGAGTGATCTGTTTCAGCCGAGTGCAAGTCTAGCTCCAAGTCCGTTAGCTCTTTCTGTTTCTTGCTTATGCCCTGTGATGGATACTATTGCTTGCCCCCTAATGACAGGTTTGTAGGCTTCCCAAACCACTGACGGGGAATTAACAGATGCAGCGTTTTTCACAAAAAAGTATTTTCTGGCTTTGCGGAGTTCTTTTCGAATTTTTGGGACTTTTAGGTACCCGGGGTATATAGGGTAAATCCTATGCCGGGACTTATGGTGGTAGGAGAAGGTCTATACAATCGGTGCGTGGTCGGATATGCCCCTGGGTTTGATCACAAAATCTACAACATTCTGCAGGGTGGTGCCTAATGTTAGGAAATAGTCTATTCTAGACAGACTGTTGTGCGCATTAGAGTGGAACGTGTATTGTTGTGCTGCGGGATGGGCATGTCTCCAGACGGCGATAAGTCCCAGTGCCTCTGCGAAGCTCTGCAACCGAGAGACCCCAGGTGTCTGTGTCTTGACTGGATATCTATCTAAGTTAGCGTCCATTGTGGCAATGAAGTCCCCCCAATAATAAGGTCCCCTTCCGGTAGTGTGAATAGAAAGTCGCTAAGTGCTGGGAGTGCCACCGCATGGAGCGCCGGGGGGATGTATACAGATATCACGTTGATAAGCCTTCCTTCCCATTGTCCCTGTAGTGCTGCAAATCTACCCTTATCATCTTTCCTAGTTTGGAGTATTATGAAGGAAGAATTTTTCCGCACCAGGATACCTGTTCCCCTGGAGCCCGTCGAGAATTCGGAGTGCACCACCATCTTATACCCTCATCTGTCTAGTGCCTTACATGCCGTTCCAGTGAGATGTGTTTCCTGCAAGAGCGCCAACGTGGGAACCTGACGTTTCAAGGTCTGTAATACCAGTCCCCTCTTAATTTTGTCCCCTAGCCCATGGACATTCCAAGTTAAGAGTGTGGGGGGGGGGGCACCTGAGCTTCAGGGGTTGCGCCCTGGTCGTGGTCGGCTGAGGTATGTGTTGCCATGGAGTCGGTGCTTGCGGAGCATAATCTGTTACCTGACCATGTTATGCGGAGAGCTGCCAGCCAGAAGGCCGTGTGCTTTGTCATTCGTGCTGTTACAAACTAAAACAAAAACAATCTGAACCCAAACTTCCCCACCCCATATTCCGCCCTCCCACCCTGCCTCCCTGCCTGACAGACTCGAAACCGCCCGCAACCCCAACTCAGCAGAGTGCTTCATCCCAGCCCCGAACAGTGTACTTGCTTGGCGGGGTAAGAAGTACAAGGGGAAGCGCAGCCCTTCCCTTCCTTCCAGAGCCGGCGTCAGCCCAGTGTCCAAAGTCGGCGTGTCTGTGGCTCTTTCCTACATGGGCGCCTAGTGCCCGGTTGTTGTTTTACTCGTAGTTCTAGCCATGGCCCAGATCGTCTGCTTCTGACTGTTGCGAGCAGTCCGGGTCTGATTGTCGCGGATCTTGGCTGCCGGTATCAGTATTCTCGTCCTTTCGGTGCTGACTTCTGTTTCCGCTGCGCGGCCTGTCCACTCGTCACCACCCTTCAAGCCAGTTGTGCGCCTCTTCCGGCATTTCAAAAAACCACGTCTTGCCCTCCGCCACCACCCTAAGTTTTGCAGGGAATAAAATTGAGTATGGGAGCTCCTGAGCCCTTAGTGCTTTTTGACCTCCAGGAAACTTCGTCTGCGCCGTGAGACCGCTGCCGTGTAGTCCGGAAAAAAGGAGACCGTTGAGTTTTGGATTCAAATCGCTCGGGAGACTCTCGCAGTTTGATAGTCCCTATCGCGGAAGTTGAACAGGCGGGCAAGCACCGGCCTAGGGGGTGCCCCGGGTTTGGGTTTGCCGCCCGGGACTCTATGGGCCCTTTCTACAGAATTTTTTTTTTAAAAGCCTTTGGGCTGCAGCCGGGTCTTGATCAGGTCTTCAACATAGAGATCCAGTGCAGGAGCGCCTTCATTCTCTGGAATTCCAAGAATGCGAACGTTGTTTCTGCGAGAGCGCCCTTCTTGGTCGTCAAGCCTTTCCGTCAGCAACTTATTGTCATTTTCGAGTCGGGACACCACCTTCTGCAGTGCAACTGTGTCCGTCACCAAAGTTTTGGTGACTTGTTCGACTTCTGTGACTCTGGCCGTCATTTTCTGGAAGTCGGCCCTTAGTAGGGAAACATCCCTGGAGATTGACCCCACTGTAGCCTGGACACTCGTAAGGGCCGCCATGATATCTTCCAGTGTCACTTTCTTGGACCCATCACCCTCTGCAGCCTTCCCTGAGGAGTTACGTCCCTCAGGAAGTGGCGGAAAGTCTTTGCCATAGGCATATTTGTCCAGTTTGGTTTGCGTGTTCTGAGTCCGCGGGCCCCTGCCTGCCATGGAGTCGCTTGATGTTGCCAAGGTAGGCCTCTATTCGGTGTTGCCGGCTCGCTCTTGGTCCCTGTGGTCCGCAGATTATTAGGGGCCCCTTACTCGATATGGCAAGTTCTGCTAGGGCTTATCTAGGTGCGCAATGTCTGCAGGTGGGCCAGTGACTGACTGCCTGTTAGTATGTCCGGCGCAACTTACAGCCACCGGCCTTAACTATGTGTCCATTGACCAAGAGTGCGCTCCACCCCAGCTACGTGTTGCCGGGCCGCTCGGGCTCCCAGGGTCTCTTAAGGTGCCGGGGTTTGCTTTATGGATGGGCAGTTAGAGGGGGGCCGGTGCCTCGCGTAATATAGTCCCCGGCTCTGCCCCAGTCACCAGGCCTCACCTCGCCTCCGCCTCTCCATTCGTTGCTGCCCCTGTATTGCGGGCAGTCACCAGATCCTCAGTGCACTCGTGGGTCGCACCTCCTCCCGTTGGGACCTGGGGTGCTTCTGGCGCCTCCTTCACTGTGCGATCCGCCGTCTGTGCGTCATGCACCAGGATCACCCGGTAATTTATGCCCCGGTTGCTGCGCAGGATGTAGGCCGCTGTGGCTCGTCGTCTGGTGGCGCTGGAACCCGGTGTCGAATGTCAACCGGAGTTGCGCCTACCGCTGCCGCTCAGTCCTGGTCTCCAGCGCAGGCCCCTGGGATATATCTGTTCATCGGATAATTGGCCAGATTGACGTGGAAGTCTACGGCTTCCCCGGAGCTCCTCCACTCAGCAGCCATCTTACTCAGCCGCTAGCCACGCCCCCAAGAGGTAACATATTTAAAGTGTTATGTTGGATACTGTACAAATCTTGCAATGTACTTGTAAACATAGCTGTGGCATAGGGAGACTATCTGTGTGGCCTTGTGTGGCCATTGCCAATATACGCTCCTCTATTTCTAACCTCAGGAAATCATGTAGACTGTACAGTGTTCCACATATGTAAGACCAAAAGTATTGTCATTGCCATGACCCCCTCATGCGCCCTAAGGGCAGTGGGCTTAACTTGCAGGGATTATGTTGTATTACCCATGTGGTGCTTCATGGACTGCAACTATGCCATGACTGAGTTTTCATAATCCCTCAAATTCCTTGACACTTGAGTCTGTTATTTTACCCCTGTGCTGACCTATCGCGCTTAAGATTCCATCAACATTGTTCCCCATTACCCTGAGGTAACGGGTTTTTAGGAACCCGTTTGGTGCCAGGGGATAACACCCGAAGACCTCTGAGTTCTCCCTGTTCCGGACCACAGAAACACGGAGTCTTCTAGTCGAGTCAGAGATCAAGTTTTATTGGCAGCTACCAAGTAACAGGTGTCCTAGAAGCACGACAAACACGGGTCATGTGTTCTCAGGAGACTGTTGTTTTTACAGAACCAGCCTTCTCCTTATATACAAAAATAATAGCTGCAAGCAAGAATTCTTGAGTTTATGATATGGCTATACACATATTTCTACAATAATACAAAAGAGCGAAGTCATGTAGGCAAGCCCGTATTTTAGATGTCCAATTCGTGATAGATTACCTAGCCAGGCCCGGAACTCCCATCAGATGTCGGTGAAACCCCAATAAAAGAAGGCACCTCCTAGTCATAAAACTGGCCATAAATAGGGAGCGTGGACAGGTGTGTATGTGTGTAGAAAACATGATCTGTACGCGGTGAATGGTTTGTGGTATGTTGTGCATCGATGCTATCGTGTTTGGCCACTGGGCGAGGAGCTGCCCAAACAGGTTTGGCTGGAGGCAAGGGAGTCAGTTGGGACAGGTCAGGGGGAAGTCAGGGAAGGTGGACGTGTCCTTTTAGATCAAGCTCGACCTTTAATTGACTTATCATGAGGGCAAGACACAAGATGGATACCGTTTACAAAATGGAGTCTGAGGGGTCGGGACGGAAACTACGATTCAGGGGTGTTAGCATGTCTCGATCATGACGCAAATGCATAGGAATGATGTCCTAATCATTATCGGTTCGTCGACACCAAATTCGTCATGGTACGTTGATGTTTCGGGACACGGGTATTGGACCTCGATACCGGGACAACGGTAGGGTCCAGAATTTCAGAACCACAGACCCTCCTTTTGCCCTCATATAAGGCAATAATTCATGTTAATCCGAGTCTAAGTCTGTATGAAGGAATTCGTGGAGATGCTGCTGTAGCATCATTCTGTTGCTCAGTTCGTCCCTTGACACAGGCTTCCGCACACATGAGGTAGCACAAAGGCCACATAGTGCAGGAGCGCACTGTACACACAGACAGAACATAAACAGAAGTGCTAAGATCATCCCAATGAAAATCAGTGTTTTCCATCCCCAGGTAGCGATCAGTGCCCAGAACCACCCTAGTAAGGACCAGTCCCCTTTTTCTACGTGAAGGGAACCAGATATCTCGTGTAGCATAGAGATGGCCTGGTACACTGTTGGTGCGTTATCAGGGATGAAAATGCAACAACTGGAATGGATCACTCTACACACACCACCACGATCGGCGAGTATGATATCTAGGGCAACTCGGTTCTGAAGGGTCATAAGTCGATCCGACTGAAGTTCGGTCGTCAAATTGCCAAGGGCTCCGGCCGTTGTAATCACGGCGGATTCAACTATCCTCGATAACTGGCGAATATTCCTGCTGTTTACCATAGGCCCCCAAAATGGCAGAAAACCCTTTGCGAAGTCAGCGAATTCCTGACCCGCGGTGTCGTCTTTACTCACGACACCTCTAGCTGTCCTTGTCCGATGGTAATCTGCTCTGGCCGTGTAGGTGGGAGGCAGCAGAAATGAGATAAAACATGTACCTGAGAAGTCAGGGGGCAACCAGGTGTAGGCTTGGTCATGGCAGACGAAATACGTGCCTTTGGCTGCTAATAGTATAGGGGAAGTTCGGGAAGCGAACACATAGGTTTCCGTGCATATACTCTTTCCTAATTGTGCTTTGGGATCCCTGCCGATACCTTGTAAACATAAGTGACCTCGGTTGGGTACTATCCAAACTGGGCGGGATTTCTTTGCTGTCTGGCTCTTACTCAGGTAAACCCCATATTTAGTTACGTTCCAACGAGTGTACGGAGTGAGTTCATCTTTGGGAATCGTAAGATAGGTGTCGAACTCTCTACTTATATTTCTTATCCCTGCTACTAGTGCCTTGTTACTGGAATCACTCTCAGTAGAACGGGTCGGGTATGGTTCTAGGGCGAATAGGAACATGGTCTGGAAAGCCCACAGAGAACCATAATAACTGAATGGCAGGATGAAGTATGGGATACCCTTATCCGTTGTGTGTGGCATGAGTCCACATATCCAACAGTTCAATGTGTTCATTATGGACTGGTGTTGGTGTAGAAGTTGAATGAATGAGTTATTTACAAATTCGAGTCTTCTGGCAGACTTGTGTTCAGGTAGAGGGTGAAAGTAGTGTGGAGAGATAGTAGGAGGAGTTGGTGGCCGGGTGTCATTTGAAAAAGTAACTTGGAATACGAATAGAGTATAACCAGTCAAAAACATCGTTATGCTACACAACATTAAAATACATGTTATCAAAAACCTTCTTTTGGCCAGTACAGTGCATAATTGTCTTTCAAAGTTCGTGAGTCTGGTAGGTCTCTTTACCCTAGGAAACTCCATCCTCTAGTTGCTGCCCGCGGTGGTAGGTTGGTTCTGCCAGGGAGTGCGCTCTGTTCAGTCCGGGGTAACTCCCTTGGACCAACCAGAACCGTTGACCTAAACGTCCCCAGTTGCACTCCCCAGTCTTCAACCGCGACCCTAGCAGCAGAACCGGATGGCGGTTCGAAAATCAAAAATGAGCACGTTTCCTGAGAGTGAGAGAGCTGAAAAATCAAAAATAGTTATTGGGGGAAGGGAAATCACATTAGTTTGCTTTTTATTAGTCTCTTTGTCTTGACCTTAGATTATATTGTTGTTTCCCAGGTACGGTGTGGTCTTCAAACAATGTCTTAGGTTCTGAAGTGTCCAACTGCATTGACGGTGGCACAAGTCCTTGTAAAATATGATCACTCTCCTTTTCGGTACCAGTTTCTTTTAAACGTGCATCGCTGAAAGGGATGAAGCAAGGTGTGGATTCTGTCTCGGAGTCGGCAATTCCTTCGTTGACCCACCGGTCGTATGGAAGGGGCAGAGGGACCCGTTTACAATGGGTCCCGTGCACCCAGTTCTTTTTGCCTTCCACCCGAACAGCTGATCTCGTGGAAAGAAGTACCAGGTATGGTCCGGTCCACCTCGGCTGTCCGTTGTTTGTGCGCTGGAAATTCCGCACCAAGACCCACGTGCCGGGTTCGATGGAGTGACCTGGATCGTCAGAGGCTGGCGGAGAGGAGCTGTGAACCTGTTGGTGTAAAACACGCAATTTAGTTGTTAATTCGCACAAATAGTCAAGCAGTACGGCGTGCTCTATTTCGCTGAGTTTCTTTGGCCTTGGCACGCCCCAGACGTTGGCTGGGCGGCCAAACACTATCTCATGGGGGCTAAGTCCTAACCTGGAATGGACGGTCATTCTGGTTGACAAGAGTGCTAGGGGCAAGGCGTCAGGCCATTTAAGACCTGTACAGGCTTGGATCTTGGCTAATTTGAGCTTTAAAGTGCCATTGTAGCATTCTACTAATCCAGCTGATTGGGGGTGATTCGCAGAGTGAAACTTTTGTTGTATGCCTAAACACTCACACACTCTCTTCATCACGCGTCCTACGAATTCACTTCCATTATCACTCCAGACGATTCTAGGCATGCCGAATCTCGGGAAGAACTCTTTGACAAGGGCTTTGGCAGTTGACAAGGCGGTATTGTCCTTAAGGGGGTATGCTTCCACCCACCTGGAGAAAGCGCAAACAACAACGAGCACATACTTCAGATTGTTGCATCTCTCCATGTGAATGAAATCGAGCTGCAAAACCTCGAACGGATACGTTGGAGGCGCAAAATGACCAGCTGGAGTTGGGGTTCCCCAACCGGGATTGTACTTCAAACACACCATACAGTTTCTGACCACATTCTCTGCATATTTCGGGATATTGCTATTTTGCCATACTGGGGCCAATACTTTACAGATTCCTTTCGAACTGATGTGCGCAAATCCATGAGCCATAGTTACTACTGCAAGTACATAGGCGTTAGGTAATAGCCATCGCTGGTGTTCTGACAATTCGACCCAACAACCATTCGCATCTAACCTACCCTTACTTTCTCTCCATTCATTCACCTCTTTCTCAGTTGCCTCGGCTTGTATAGATTTCACGCTTTCGATGGTGTCCTCACACATTCCCACATCAGTAATCCATCTAGCGGGACCTACAACATACATCCGACTCATTGTGTTCCTTGCAGTCTCTTTCGCAACCTCGTCTGCAAATGCATTCCCGCGGCCAACATCATCCTGAATCTTTTTGTGTGCACTGCATTTCACAATGGCAACTTGTAGTGGCAAGGTCAGTGACTCGAGGAGCTCATTAACTAGCTGACCATGTTGTATCTTTGCTCCATGTGACGTAAGAAACCCACGTTCACGCCACAATCTCCCAAAACTGTGAGCCACACCAAAGGCGTATTGGCTGTCAGTGTACACATTCACTCGCTTTCCTTTTGCTAACACACATGCTCTGGTAAGCGCAATTAGCTCTGCAGCTTGTGCAGAATTATGGGAAATGCGCGCGGTCTCTATAATGGTGTGTAATGTCGTTACGGCATATGCTGCAGTCGTATCACCATTCGGCAGCTTGAAACATGAACCATCAACCCATAAAGTATCGTTGCATTCAGGAAGGGGAGTGTCCTGTAAGTCTACTCTCCCTTTTGTCTCTTCTTCTGTCCTAAAACAGCAGTCATGGTTATCAATCTTGTCTGTTTCTGTCGGAATGGGTAATAACGTTGCGGGATTCAGTGCATCGCACCTCTTTATGTGGATGTGACTTGCTAGCAGTGTAAGTTCGTAACTGGATAGTCGAGCGCTAGTAAGGTGTTGTGTCTTCGTCCTGTTTAGTAAAATGTCTACTGCATGCGGAACCATAACGATCAGAGCGTTGTTCATGACTAATTCAGCGGATTGTCGGATGCATACAGCTGCTGCGGCGGTAGCCCTCAGACAACTTGGTAGGGCTTTAGCCACAGGGTCTAGAGTTGCCGAAAAATACGCGCATGGGCGCTGTCTGTCCCCAAAATGTTGTGTTAAAACTGATAATGCACAACCTTCCTTCTCATGGACATATAATGTAAAAGGCTTACTGTAGTTGGGGTTTCCCAACACAGGAGCCGAACATAATGCATCACGCAACTTGTGGAAACTCGTCTGGCAATCTTCAGACCAGGGCATAGGATTTGGCGTGTCTTTACAGAGTAGTACCAGCAAGGGTTTAGCTAGTAGTGAGAAATTCGGTATCCATTGTCTACAGTATGATGTAATGCCCAAGAAGGCTCGAACCTCTCTCTGTGTCCTTGGGGCACTCAGTTCTGCAATTGCCTGTATTCTTTCTGGTGTCAGTCTCCTTCCCTCCTTCGACAAGATGTGACCTAAGTAGGTTACTTCTTGTCGGCAAAATTGTAGTTTGGAAAGAGAGACTTTGTGCTTCATGTCACATAAGTTACGTAATAATGATAACGTAGCTTTCTTGCAAATCTCTTCAGTGTCTGCAGCGATCAGCAGATCGTCTACGTACTGAATCAGAGTTGAACCATTCGGTAGAATAATCGTGTCTAGTTGTGTTTTCAGGGCCTGACTGAATATTGATGGGCTTTCGCAGTAGCCTTGAGGAGCGCACTTGAAGCGGAAGCTTCGTCCTCCTAAATTGAATCCAAAATTATCTCTACTCTCCTCGGCAATCGGGATGCTGAAGAAAGCGTTCTTCAGGTCGATCACCGAGAACCAATTTGCTGAAGCTGGAACCATCGTCAATAAAGCAGTAATGTCGGGGACAACTGGAAACTGTGGGATAACTATCTTGTTCACTTCTCTGAGGTCGATCACGAACCTGTACACAGGCGGTTGTAAAGGATCAGTATGCTTTAAGACGGGCAGAACTGGACTGTTACAAACATTTCCTGTTGTTTCTTCGATGACGTCTTTATCAATCAGGTCATAAACAATCGTCAATAATGCATTTTCGCATTCGCTAGATATTTTGTATTGGGGAATACGTTGGCTTTCAATGTTATGACATACGGTGCTATCTCCAAACGACCTACATCATTAGAGCCATTAGCCCAAAGTATATCAGGAAGTGATGACAATTCAGTCGGAATATTGTCCTTTGACAAATACATTGGAGAAATGACTTTCTTACCTAAAGTAAGTTGTACTCCCAAGGGGGAACAGTACAAAGTCGCATATAACCTTTTTAGCAAATCCAAACCTAACAAATTTTCACCGCAACCTGTTGTAAGAATGAGGGGTGCTTCTAATTCGCACGGGCCAATAGAAAGAGATATAGGACTGGAGATCGGGTTTCTAACAGGGGCGCCAGAGAAACCTACTGAAACGTTCATTTCGCCAGACAAAGGTGCGCCAGGAAGTTTCGAGTGCATGATAGAACTTTTTGTAGCACCAGTATCCAGCAGAAATGCCTCTGACACTCCTGAGGTAATTACCTTGACATAAGGTCCATTCTGATCTACTGGAACTGAAACAACTCCCTCTCTTTGTCCATGGCTGTCCTAGCAATCGTTACCCTCATTTTCGTGTTCGGTGTAATAGTCGTCAGCATAGTACTGAGCTGACCTGGACGACGCATTATTCTGTTGGTCAAAGCTGTTCATCGAATTCTGAGGCGGAAAAGAAGTTGTATTCTGGGTGAAATTTCCACGGCCCCTACCTCTAGGGGCATGTTGAACACCTCGTCCCCTTACACCTGAAGCACCGCTCAAACGTCGCGCAAGAGCCGGACAATTACCTTTAAAGTGACCCTCTTCCTTGCAATACGCACATTGATTCGGGCCATAAGCAATACGCTGATGGGAAAACTCGTTTCCTTGCGCGTTTCTCGAATACTGCTGTTGTTGTTGATAATTGGGCTGACTAGCCGTACGAGGCGGATAGGCTTGCTGGAGAAGAACTTTAGTTTTTAAATCTTTTGTCTTTTTGTCGACTTTATCTAGCTCGTCTTTGCGCCTATTTTCATAGTACTGGGCTGTAGCTAAAATTTGCGCTGACGCAGAGACAGCCCAAGCACTCTCTGAATCTTTCAGTTTATTACATAGTTCAGGGATTAAATTATGTACGAATTTGTCTACAAACAATCTTTGACCACCCTCGGTAGCCATATCCTGACCACTATGATCGGTGAAAGTCTCCTCAAATCTTGTGAAAAAGTCAGACACATTCTCATCTTTCTTCTGCTTGCACGCAGATAGCTTGTCCCAGTTTACACGTACTTCAGGCATTATCGTTTTCATGTACGCGATAATTCTACCGGGAAGTTCAGCTATTAACGGCTCAGGTTTAGAACCACCAATTTGTCTAGCATCTATAGCGGCAATGTTCGCCCATGAGTCACCTAGTTCTTGGTCATGGTTCGTATGATGTATTTTGCTCCATAGAGGATGTGGAACAACGTTCCCAAACAACATGTCGATATCCGCTAAATTCATTATACATGAGCTTGCAGTTTGTGATAACTCCTTATAATACCCAGTCGGGTTTTTACGAGGATCAGGCAGTGTCTGCTTGAGTGCTAAGACATCGGATCTTTTCCAGGGGACATGTACCCATACACGCTGGAAATGAGGCAGAATTGGTGGATTCGCATTCGCATCACCTTCCCTCCAAACCGGAGGAACCTCTCTCATGGGGTACTGTCTCGCTCTTTTCCCGTCTGGTGCATCGTCTTCGTGACATGATCTATAGACGTTTCCCTTACTCCTATAAGAGAGCAATAACTCTATCGCTTTCTCAACATCTGCACCTATAATCATACCTTCATAGAACTTAAAGCGTGTACGCCATAGTTCGTTCATTGTGTATTTGGGATCATTTGTCTTCACATCTTCGCCCAGATATACACACATTTCTTCGAATACGTATCTCTGAGTGGGTGCATTCCATTGACGGAAAACTTCCATAACAGACTGAACATCATATCTAACAGTATCCGTAATCCATTTACGGGCTAGTTCATTCAGCACTTTTCTTTCCTCGTAATCAGGCAGTTGACTACGTAACTGTCTATCTTCTGTTTTAGGGTCGTTTTAGGCGACCCGAAGAAAGGTGAAAGCAGACCAGTGACGGTACCTGTCACTCTTTGTCTAATAGAAGGAGAACCTTGCGGAGGAGCAAGTGCATCGGAAAAAACAGGCTGAGGCAAAGAAGAAGTAGAGGCAATAGCAGAGGAAGTTGAAGTAGTAGCAGACGTAGTATCATAGACAATAGCTGGAGCTGTAGGCAAAGTCGTAGAAGTAGATGGAGTAAAATGGCCCTTGAGAAGGCTGCGCCGGAGAAGTAGAAACCAGCTGAAGAGGAGCTGGCGTTCGTGCAAGAGCTGGGTTACGTGCGCCCGGGCGCGGTATAGTAAAATGCTTTGGCGTTGTAGTAGTGTCTAACGCATACGGTGGAGGTGAGCTTAATAAGTGGGACATTAATGGATCTTTCTCGGATCTCTCCTCTTGACCTTGTCCCTTATTTGGTAACATCGGGTAGCATTTATCTACTGCTAGTTTCTTGCTCCTAAGTATTTGTTCGCTTTCTTGCTCTTCCTCGTTATCCCTGTATGCAACGGCAGCTTGCACCATTGACATACCTCTTTTATTCTTTTTTGCTAATTTTATTTCTTTCTGTTTGGCTTCTTTGCGCCATAAGCGGAAAGAGTCAAACATCTCCGGCCGGGCTTTTCTCTTAAATAATTTGACCTCTAGGTTATCTAATATTTCTGAGTCGAAACTACCATATTGGGGCCATTTTAAAACACCATCCTTGCGGGTGTATTTTATCCACACTTCATTATTTGTGATAGGACCTACGCCGTGTTTTATATATAACTCATATGTTGGAGTTCCAATCGGAGGAACCGGACAGGAATCCTCTAATCGGGAGTCCTTACTATAACCAAGACAAAACAAGTTTCCAAGTCTGCTAAAACCAGGCATCTTTGCTCACTAGTCTAGCTTCAAACTTCAAAGGATTATCTGTTACGATATTTCTCGTGAATACACAAGTCCTTCGGCTTTGGGGCTTGCAAGTACCAAATCAAAGCGTATCTCAAGGATACCAAAAACTAAGGACAAACTAAGGACTGGGAGACGCTCCACTTATACTTAACTGAAGTATTTGAAGATCGGTGACGTCGCTAGAAGACTCGTCTATCGTTTCGCTCTACCAAGGATCACTGGGTCCAAAACAAGGCGATAGTCAGGGCAGCAGTCCTTCGTAGCCGTCGGGACGCGGGGAGCCTCGCAGCAAAGACCTTCGGAACCACGTCGACATACAGGGGTCGCTGAAGTGGCTGGCCGTCCTCTGGAATTTTCACACGAAGCTCCTCACGAACATCTGGCTTGGACCGTCGCCGCTTGATACCGCCCCACGTTGGGCGCCAACTGAGGTAACAGGTTTTTAGGAACCCGTTTGGTGCCAGGGGATAACACCCGAAGACCTCTGAGTTCTCCCTGTTCCGGACCACAGAAACACTGAGTCTTCTAGTCGAGTCAGAGATCAAGTTTTATTGGCAGCTACCAAGTAACAGGTGTCCTAGAAGCACGACAAACACGGGTCATGTGTTCTCAGGAGACTGTTGTTTTTACAGAACCAGCCTTCTCCTTATATACAAAAATAATAGCTGCAAGCAAGAATTCTTGAGTTTATGATATGGCTATACACATATTTCTACAATAATACAAAAGAGCGAAGTCATGTAGGCAAGCCCGTATTTTAGATGTCCAATTCGTGATAGATTACCTAGCCAGGCCCGGAACTCCCATCAGATATCGGTGAAACCCCAATAAAAGAAGGCACCTCCTAGTCATAAAACTGGCCATAAATAGGGAGCGTGGACAGGTGTGTATGTGTGTAGAAAACATGATCTGTACGCGGTGAATGGTTTGTGGTATGTTGTGCATCGATGCTATCGTGTTTGGCCACTGGGCGAGGAGCTGCCCAAACAGGTTTGGCTGGAGGCAAGGGAGTCAGTTGGGACAGGTCAGGGGGAAGTCAGGGAAGGTGGACGTGTCCTTTTAGATCAAGCTCGACCTTTAATTGACTTATCATGAGGGCAAGACACAAGATGGATACCGTTTACAAAATGGAGTCTGAGGGGTCGGGACAGAAACTACGATTCAGGGGTGTTAGCATGTCTCGATCATGACGCAAATGCATAGGAAAGATGTCCTAATCATTATCGGTTCGTCGACACCAAATTTGTCATGGTACGTTGATGTTTCGGGACACGGGTATTGGACCTCGATACCGGGACAACGGTAGGGTCCAGAATTTCAGAACCACAACCCGTGATACCATTGTGCTTCAGTCACATCAAGCGTCACCCACAACCCATGACCATATAGGTACCTTGCACCCACTGCCACTAGAGTCTTGGTTTTGTGTTCCTTTGTGCAGGTTTGAGCTGAACAGAAACATTAGTTTCCTGGCTGATTGGATCCAAACATCAGTTTGCACCTGCCCTGCCTGTAAGATGGAAGCCAGTGCAGCAACACATTTATCCTTCTAGAGTCACGGGGAATCTTCCAGGCTGCAACATGATGCATGTGTCACATGTGAACTGCTACATCTGTTGGATTCTCAACTTGGTATGTCTACCAGCCCTAAAACACTAGGACCTTGCTTGTCCTTTGCACCTTGCAAAACAATCTTCACACGTCCCAAGCACCTGAATAATCTGCCAGACCTATTCTGTTATCTGGTCTTCAGCAGTATAAGTTGGGCTGGTGATTCCCATGTGTGCCCAGCTCCCTCAACTCCACTTTCTTCTCAGCCTCCTGCAGAGCTACTCCAGCTACTGTAGCATGATGTGGTATATGTGACAATGTATTCAGAAAATAGTTCACATTTGCTGTGTTTTGTAGAAAGCCACACATGTGTTTATGCATGGTTTACAAGTGACAGTTGTTACATTTTCGCATGACCAACAACCACAACACTTTGCATCATCTGCCAATGTAGAAAAAGCTAGAGGTTTGCGAAATTTCATGGAGATTCATCGAAGAGAAGCCAACTTATTAATGTTCAAAAGCGTGTGTGTGTGTGTGTGTGTGTGTGTGTGCGTGTGTGTGTGTGTGTGCGTGTGTGTGTGTGTGTGCGTGTGCGTGTGCGCGTGTGGGTGTGCGTGTGTGTGTGTGTGTGTGTGTGTGTGTGTGTATATATATATATATATTTTTTGTCAAAATGCTCTGCAGCGAAAGGATCACTCGACAGCAGGTAGGTGGGAAACCTTCATTTATTGCATATGCAGGAGGAGTCAGGTCCCGTATCTTTAGCTTGCAATCCCGACGCGTTTCAGTGCTGTCTGCACTTTCTTCTGGGGAAATAATGTAAATGCGGACAGGCAGTGTCCACTTCCTTTTGTAATTAGGCTTCATGATTGGCTTAGTAGCGCATGATCCCTCCTACTGGATTCTGGGATATGAAGTCTTACTGCCCTAGTAAATTACCCTCAGTGGGTTCCACATGTACATTGTTAATAACCAAGTTCGTTGTGGCTGCAGTGAGCCACCGCGATGTTGAAGCACTGCAGTGTGCCCCGTTCTCCGACTCTTCCTCATTAACGCTGCAGCCTGCTCCCGCCTCACTCGGTAGTGAAAGTCACAGCGAGATGGCCCCTTGCTTCAACGGCTCCCTTCCTTCACTGGCTGGGGGTCGCTTCACTTTCAAGGCGGTGCTCCTTTCCGCGACGAAGCTGTCGCGTGTAATGTTTTTTGTCAAAATGCTCTGCAGCGAAAGGATCACTCGACAGCAGGTAGGTGGGAAACCTTCATTTATTGCATATGCAGGAGGAGTCAGGTCCCGTATCTTTAGCTTGCAATCCCGACGCGTTTCAGTGCTGTCTGCACTTTCTTCTGGGGAAATAATGTAAATGCGGACAGGCAGTGTCCACATATATATATTATGGTATAGCAATGTTAGGAGGTACTGAGGTAAATGTAGGCTTTTATATATATTATACCTGAGGATTGGATTGTAGCTCAAACAAACTCGGCATGGAATGGTGACTCATGCAGTGTCAAGAGAGCAATGTAGACTAGAAATTATCAAAAATATCATTAAACAGACTGCTAAAACCACAAACGCACAGTCTGGGGGAAGTTTGCAGACACTTTTCTTGTTATTTTGAATTGGTGTGCAAGCTCTTCATTACTTACAAATAATATCTATAGTTCAACTATTCATGTCTTAGATTTGCGGCTTCATTTCTGTAAAGTGTTAAAAGCTCTTATGTGTACCCAGTTTCCATAATTTGTAAGCAACACTCTGGAATGACTAGCAAGATAAATCTGTTTCATAGGGTGTTGAGTTAACCAATTAATTATTAGCATAAATTATACTGACATGATTTAAAGAAGCAAAAGTTCATCTGAAAGCAATCAAACCTCTGACCTAATAAAAAAAATCACATTTTATTTTGGAGCATGTTTCAAATTAGTTTTAGGCATGTAATAAAACATATTAACGTGGTTTTACAGTGCTTTTCCCATGTTTCATCTCTATAATTACGCATACGAATCAATCAACATGTGTTTATGTTATACCAACCAAACAGATATTTATTTTTCTTGTTCTAAATTCTGCAGGTTTTCAAATTTGGCACAGCAGATGGTGTGGTAAAAACTGCCTTGAGTGCCAATAAGGAATTCAGAGGAAGAAAGAAAATTTCCAAATCAACTAATTTTCCATTTTGAAAGAGTTTTTGTTATAAAGGATTCACTTGTCCTTTCATGCAGTATTTGTTCACAAAATACACTTTACTTATCTTATTTGAACATGGTCTTTGCATCAATTCTTTAATAAGTCTCTGAAAATATCCTCTTTGTGGAGGTTTGTAAAGCAATCTTATAACAAATAAATCAAGTCACTTTTGATTCCTCTTTTTGTCTAAAGGTAGATTTATGAAAATATAGCACATAATGTATGACACACCTGTTTCTTTAGAGAAGAACTTGTGTCATTCTGGGAAAGAATAAAACCTCCAATAGGCAAAGAAGTTATCTCTGTGAAATTTGACTAAAAGGTGCCATCAACTGCCAATGCCATTAATGGCCAATGCCATTAATAGTATATCTATGAAACAATAATATCTGCAATCCTTGGCTTGGCCATTGGTACACCAAAAACTGACACTTACGACCCATGTTTGCAGAGATCATGAAGGCAGCGGCTGGGACATAAAGTTAATAGGGCACTGAGAGACCTGTTTTTAGCCTGCTGTTTTCACTTGTGTCCTTAGTCTGAGCAGCAAATAAGAGGATGTTAACGGCCAACTGTGGAAGAAGGCGTAAATCATGTGCTGTTAATTGTGATGTTGAGTGTGGTGTCCTGCCTACTACCCCAACCGTTTTAGTGAACAGATATCCATGTTTAGCTCTTTGGAAAATTTGCAATTGTGGATAATTGCTTATTATGGATCTTTCTCTCAGTTCTAAACATTAGGAATTCTTCCATGCAGTAAGAGTAAACCCACAGCATATTTAGGGGCATTTTCTCAAGGACTTGTCGCCAAGTTAGCAGCACTTTATCGCAGCCAAAGTCGCGATAAATGTATCATCCCTTTCACAAGCTGGTGCTAACATCCGATATCACCAGTTTCCCTGCGATAGCAGCCGCAAAAAACATCGCCACAGATGACACCGGCAACTATGGCTGATGAGATGCAGAGTAGGGGTTCCTGTGCAAAAAGCTGCGACATGGCCACTTCACAACATTCTCAACAACCATCCAGATCAGCAATAAGATCACAAAACAGGCGATAAGGCATGTTAGCAGCAGGAATTTAACACTTGCTCTTACCTGGTGTAAAGTCAGACGACAACCTGCACCATAAAAGGGAGCCCAGCCCAGAGCCACACCTGAAGAACAATAGATGCCATGGAGCTACTGATCATGCAGCTCGGAGCCCCAAGAGGGCTACAACACCCACTGCCACCACCCCCAGGCCCGCCACCCCCCCCCCCGGATTCCCCCACCCAAACCCCCAAGACTACCACAGAGGCAGCGCAGACAAAGACAGCGGACTTTCAGAAAACACACTAGCCTCACAGACTTAACACCAGAGGATGTCATTCCCCACTACAGGCTCAAAAGGATAACCATCCTCCGCATCCTGAACATCATTGCCCACAGGCTGACGGTACCAACACAGCGGACAACCAACATCCCACCTCAGACAAAGCAGCTGGCTGTGCTGCGCTTGTTGGCCTCTGGTACCTTCCAACCAACAACCGCCAGAGTCGGACTAGTGACACAGTCAGCCCTATCAAAGTTCATCACAACTGTCTTGGATGCCATCATCAGCTTGGTACCCCAGCACCTTCACTTCCCCCACACTAAGCAGGAACATCTGGAGACCATTCAAGGCTCCTATGCCATAGCTGGCTTCCCGCACGTGTTGGGGGCAGTTGCCTGTGCACATGTCCTACTTGTGCCCCCTGCCGACACTGCACACAATTACCGCAACAGAAAGCACATGCATTCCATCAATGTGCAGGCAATAGTGGACCACCGGGGACTCTTCACCAATGTCGTTGCCAACTACCTGTGATGTATTCCTATAGGTACTGTATCGATTCCCCTATTCCTGACCCTGGTTTGGTTAATATTTAACTAGCAGCCATCTAACGGTGCAAAAACCGTTATCTGATTAAGCCACACCACGGCACAGAAGTGCGTTATCTGATTAGGTCATAACGCATGCCATCTAATTAGACAAGCGATATTCCTCCAGCCCCTGATAAGGCATACGGAGTTCTCAAAACAAATCAAACCTACAGCGACCTGGGAAATTCCCATAACCATTGTTTTGATTTCACCGAGAACTTCAGCAAAAGAATGTGCGAACGAGCCCGTTCATATGACATCCTTATTGACGTATATATGTCCATCCTTACGTCAATCTCGGCACCTTTCAGGTATAAATATTACCGACATTGCCTTAAGCAAACACATGCGGTGGTGACGAGATCGGAGCAGCGAGACGTGCCGAGGAGCCCAGCAGAGAGCGAAGCCCACAGGCGCTGCCCCGCCTTCCTGACGCGCTGAGAACGAGACGCTGCCTTTCTCCTGCTGAGAAATGCAGCTCCGGCGCTTCCAAGCAGCCCTCGCAGGCAGCTGGAATATCAAGACCTGGGATAAGAGATACCAGCCCTCCATCATTCTAGATCTCAGGTACAGAACTGAATAACCCCTTGCAGAGAATTCTCAAATCAGTCCCTTGGCAAAACAAACTTAACTTAAACTGCTACTTATCTACTCCCGCCCACGTATTAGGCTTAGGTCAGGTACACTGGGGTAGGCGTGGTTAGAAGCACCAGTTGAGTACGATTAGTCAAATGTATATATGTATGTATATATTTTATCCATTTTAAAGTATCATATGGCTCAGAAACCATATCAATGCTTTTACAGTATTATTTTATAATTCTGTCTTTACTGTATGCACTTTACTTAACTACAAGTATTGCAATAATAGCGATTCATTTCTCTTGTATGAGAAAAGAGACTGATCAATAAATAACATCTTTTATTGAACACGCCCGTCTCTTCCTTTTCTCTACAATCTGGTGAAACTAAGAATGCACTGAACTGACTGAGTAAAATAAGTTGTCTTTTGTTTTCACACGACTCTAGAGATACATTCTTGATTAGGGGAGAGAAAAGTTGTCATGTTCTATGGTTGTCAGAAACTAAATCCCTTCTTGTCTATCCAGGGAGGTTAAAATCCTCCCTGCCTATTCGAGAAAGTTTCTAGTGAACTCTGAGCTAGTTGGCACAAACATTAAACTTTAAGTATAATATCGTCGGTAGAAGACCTAGTTAACCTCTGCCCTAGGTCTATACTATTGAAGATATTATTCCAATGCGCAGAGCCTATTGGGATAATAGGAACTACACTACATGGCGCCCAAACGTTTGGATAGGCGATAAAACTAACGCAAGACATTAGAGTAACTCAGTCGTGCTTTTTCACACAGAACCCCTTTTTTCCCATAATACTCCAAAGTCGTCTGGAGTGGGTGAAAGGTCATATCCGCCAAACCTCGCAGGAGGAGACTCCTATGTATGGTTCTTGGTTAATTCAACGTTGAAGGATACACTGTTCCAAAATATTGTGCATCTAATCTTTGTTTCCATAGAAACCTGATCTGCAAACAAACAGAATAACCTTCCTGTCAGTAAAATGACAGAAAGTGAAGAAGAAAGGGAGACAGTTAGACTAGCAGCTGAACTCCTAGTAGCAGACAATACTCTGCTGGAAAATGACCCAGATGCAATACTCATCCCGATCAACATAAGGAAATCTATAACCCTAAAACTTATAGAAAATGGACTGACACCAAGAGGTGGTACAGTCATATTCGTAATTGAGGCACACGAATATCGGCAGACAGAGGTATTCTATTCATGGATAAACTTTCCAGCAGCAAACGCTGTAACAAAGGACTTCCACTATTACAAAATAGAGGAACCTCCTAGTGAGTACACTCCTTTCGAGGAAGTGGAAATACCACTCAAATTCCAAGAGCACCTGCTCTTGTTTCATGGCGCCCTAAAACATAATAATCACATCACCAGGCTCGGTCCACTAGGTAGACCAGGAGCAACGTGGCCGGTCCTAGCCGGATTGTTAGGATTTAGGGGGTAAGTCTCATTTCCATGACCATGTACTGACATCACATGATCGAGGGCTGAGGGATAAAAGGTTGTCCTACCTTTGTCTCGATGCTTGATATTGCCCTTGTGAGGATTCTGGTATCCTGTTCCCTTCTTTGCTGTGTACCGCTGTTGGGGATTCCTGCTGCCTTGGTTTCCCGGTTCAGAATTTCTTTCACGGGCTCGTGAGAGAGTTTATTTTCCCCTGTTTGCCCTTAGTTAGTCAGTGTTAGTCCCGTTTCCCATTTCCCTTCCTTTCCGGCCCCTACGTTTTTGGTTTTCCTAACCCAGCTCCCTTTTGTTTGTTTGTAGTGTCCTTAGCGAGTGGGGGCTCCCGTTCGCTGGGTTTCTTCGTTTTTGTTGCTGTGCCCTTGTTTTGGTCGCGGTTGTTTACAGCGTACCGCGTTCCTTCTTGAGACGCTTTTTGCATCGTTATACGCGGAAGTGACGTTTGGGTCATTCTGCGAAGGCCAGCAACTGAATGTACTGGAAGCCCCGGTGTTTCCGAGTGCCGGAGGCCGATTCCCTTTTCCCTGTTCTATTCCTTTGTAAACTGGTAACGAAGGGGTTTTTTGTTCATCCGGTATTGCGTTGTTTTTGTAACTGGATAAGATCTTTTTCCCCTTATGCCCATAAATCTTAAATCGAAGGACACCGCTATTAATAGCTCCTGACTGGCTATCCAACAAGAGATATTGTGTGAGACTTGGATAGCCCAGTACCTGAACAAAGCGAAGCCTGCACTATCACGGGTAAGAGGGGTAGTGTGTGTTGGGGCAGTGCATGGTCATTGGAATTTGGGAACTTGCAGTATAAGAAGTGTATTTGATTTCTTTTTGTCTGCTGCAGGTGCAGAAGGTGAGGGAAGGAGCTGTGTCCTATCGATCTTGCAAGGGTGGAAGACTTGGTGTCTCCTCTATATACCACCCTCTTTTCAGGTCCATTGGTGTGCTCATTGTTTTACAACTCGTGAGTGGCCACTGGGCAGGGGAAGGGGATTGGTGCGTGCTACGTTCCTGCAGTGCTCGGGCTGGGCAGAATCCAACACGGATATACACCACATCCAGACATTGAAGAAATGACTGCACCAGAGCTTCTAGCACAGCTAAAACAATTAATAAAAATACATAGACAATTAGTCCAATATGTAATGCGGACTTCAACAATTCAACCAGCAATTAAAATTCCACAGCTGACCACTCATCAGGGGAACACAAATAAAATTACACCTCAGAACATACAGTCCTGTCTAGGTAAAGTACCCGCAAAACGGGAACAAATTCCTTTCTGGCTAGCACAAAAAATCACTCAAATAGAGGCGGTGTTTCCAGATACCACCCCTGTTGAGAAACATAGGATTCTGACTATCTATCTCCCAATGGGAATCGCACCACATGTGGAGGACTGTGACACTTGGGGAACAGTCTTTGCCTCCATTTACACAAAAACACATGGTGTACCATCCATGTCAGTAATACCAGATGTGCTAAAACAGATTCAAGACGAATACGGTCCAGAACCCGCTTTAACTCTCGGTATGAAACTACTGAAAGATTTCAAGCAGGTCTCTGCAATATTATTAGCCAACATAAAGGGAGAAGCAGCAAATGTGGCGATTCGCAAGAGGTTAAAAGAGACAAATATAGCAGACCAACCATCTGAAATTGCCAGAATCATAGAAAAATCCTATGAAGAACTAGGAAGAGATAGTTTGGGTGGAATACCAGTGAAACCCCAACTAGTTGAAAGTCCTGAAAAGGTATTTATAAAAAATAACTTAAACACTCAAAAAAAGAGCTGGGATGGAAATAAACAATCCAATTCTAAAGAAAAAAGATTCCAGTCCAGAGGAAGGTCTCCTCGGCGGAGAGAAAGATCTCCTGATCAAGGATGCAAGTCTCCCCAAAGGGAGCCCTCTGTGAAAAAATACAACCTTAGAAATAGGGATAATATAAAAAAACCTGATAGATATCAAGATATTGATACACGTCCCTCTCAATCTTTTCAGACTTCCTCGCAGAAATCGGAAAGAAGAGGACGATCAGAACACAGGGAAGAGCACGTCAAGTCCAAAGACAAAGAACCTGCTCATCAGAATAAAAAATTACAATTTCCAAAAAAGAAGGTAGCCAGTATTAAAGTAATCAACAATGCCGAGAATACTGAGGACACAGCTGAAAAACGGAGAATGGGCTCAGACAATGCTAGACAGCGCAGCAGAAGTGAGCATAGCTCGCAAAGTCCTTATGAATCATCTGGAGACAGTGGACACGAATGAATACATTCAGGTGGAAACTGCAGATACCAGAGTTAGCAAACCTCATAAAATATATGAAATAACATTGCCTACCCCGGTGTACCTGACCTAAGCCTAATACGTGGGCTGGAGTAGAAAGTAGCAGTTTGAGTTAAGTTTGTTTTGCCAAGTGACTGACTCAAGAATTCTCTGCAAGGGGTTATTCAGTTCTGTACCTGAGATCTAGGATGGTTGAGGGATGGTATCTCTCGTCTGTGGTCTCGATATTCCAAGCTGCCTGCAAGGGCTGCTCGGAAGCGCCGGAGCTGGATTTCTCGGCAGGAGAAAGGCAGCGTCTCGTTCTCAGCGCGTCAGGAAGGCGGGGCAGCGCCAGTGGGCTTCGCTCTCTGCTGGGCTTCGGCAAGTCTCGCTGCTCCGATCTCGTCACCACCGCGTGTGTTTGCTTATGGCAATGTCGGTAATATTTATACCTGTAAGGTGCCGAGATTGACGTAAGGATGGACATAGATACGTCAATAAGGATGTCATACGAGCTGGTCGTTAGCACATTCTTTTACTGAAGTTCTTTGAGAAATCAAAACAATGGCCGCAGGGATTTTCCCAGGTTGTCATAGGTTTGATTTGTTTTGAGAACTCTGCATGCCTTATCAGGGGCTGGAGGAATATTGCTTGCCTAATTAGATGGCAAGCGTTATGACCTAATCAGATAACGCGCTCCTGTGCCGTGGTCTGGATTAATCAGATAACGGTTTCTGCATCATGGGATGGCTGCTAGTTAATTTGTTAACCAGAATAGGGTCAGGAATAGGGGGATCTATACAGAACCTATAGGAATACATCACACCCACTCCACGCTAACTATGGCCATATTTACGAATCTAGGCATAGTAAAACATACTGTAGAGTATCGTGTATACCTTACCACCCCAAAATACACATAATGCATTTCGAAATTATGTAATATACGGGAAAAAAATAGTCACATGTGCTAAATGCACTCAAGCAGTAGAATAATGCTAAATTAATCACGCATATGTATACATTATTAGTAATCGAATATGAGAATTACACATGAAATGGCTCTTAATACAGAAGAAAAGTTCGAGACCACTTCATCACAGTTCAAAAATATTTATGAACATACCAGCGGGCAGCTAATGTCTATGAAGTTTCTAAAAACAGAAATTAGTTCTCTAAGAATAGTTCTTACTTTAAGCAGAAGATAAGTGTCCCGAAAAAATTATAAAAATATTTTGGGGCTGCTAAAAAAATTGCTGTCCGTGAACTGGAGGAAAAATTGTTCTTGCTACTTTATTATTAAAGTTGAAGGCCAAATTCAAGGTGTCGGGAACGCCGTGTGCTAGCTTGCTCAAGAGTCGTTATTTCTGCTCTGGTGAGAACATCATATCATTGAGACTGCTGAAAAAGCTGTCAACAGCTTCCTGTGAGAGTTCCACTAACTCGGAATAAGATGTAACCATGCATTCATGTGCATGATTGTCTCCATTGACGTTTTGAGTAGTATTGCTGACAGAAGGTCGTACCTGATCGATGCTGCTTTCATCTTGATCTTCACTACCCCTCAATCGTAGTGGTGAAGTTTCCACGAATGCCGTCATCAGGATTGGCAGCCGTTGAGGGCAGCACAATGCATGAGCCGTTATCGGACCCAACAATGTTTCTGCATCCATTGGCGCATCCGATTGTAGCGTCAGACAGGTGTCCAACACGCATTCTTCTCCGCACAGCATGCACCTTAATACAGGTAAAACACATCTTTGCCATATCGGCCGAAATGAAAGAAACCAAGTCATGTTCAGGTCTCTAAGCCGGGTTAGTCCCAGGATTTTTGATATCCGGTCCCGGTATCCAATGGCTCGGATTGTTTCTTCCCTTGTCGCAGGTGTTTTGTCTGTGACATGGTTTGCCATAATGAAATATAAGGACCAAGAATAGGATTCCTGCAATTAGTCCCAAAATGAGGGGAACTCCTCCAAAAATCGAATGGACGAGGTCTGGAAAAATACCCAGTATGGCTTTGAATGGTGTTAATGCCCCTGAAAACAATGTCTTAAATACATTTGAGACTCCACTGGTATCAGAAATATTTAAGATTTCATTCAGGATTTCTGCAAAATGTATGGGGGAATTAGTTGATAACAATGAGTGAATCTCTGCAGTCGTCCTTGCGACTAGGAGATCATACGTTTCTTTTGATGACGTGAGCCTGGTCGGCGTCTGAAGAAGCACTGTTTTCATTCTGCTTAAAGTATCAATTCGAATAGAAGTAATTTTCAAGTTAGGCCATGTCCTTGCCTCCCTGTCTGGAAAGGAGCTGGGGAACAATAAGCGTCCACAGCACATGACCTTCGCAGTCGTACTTATGAGATAAGGAACCCCGGGCAGTAGACTACAACATCTGCGATCCACAATTAGGATGTAACTCCCGTTATAGAGTCTTTTAAAGAATGGTTCTATCTGTGTTGCAGGTGTGCCTAGCTGGTGACATGAAAGGTTATTTGAGTTCCCTTCACAGGCTCCATGCAAACTAATTCCATTACACAGAAGTGTACCGCTTAGTGACATTGCACAATTATTGCCACTAAGGAACACTTTCTGTCCTTTATTACTGACACATGCATGTGAATAGGGCAAGTTCCATGTTGACTTAATGTACCCTTTTCCCAATTTTTCGTACATGCCAGCCTGTATATATTTTTGGCAGTATTGAAACCTGAAAGTAGATATCGGAATATTAATTATCCCATGTATTATCCATTCAATGACCGTTCTGACATTGTCAATGGTAATCTCTCGAGTTTCTCAATGCTCAGGATTGTATAATCAGCACCCTTTTGTGCCATACTGATTTGTTTATCAGTAAGGTTAAAGATATTGAATAGTGAGGTTGTGTTGATTAAACGCCAAGGCACATAGCCTGAACGCAGATTTTGTAACGTCCATCCAAGCTGTATAATAGAACGCAATTGCGACTGACCGTGTTGTAACAACAGTAAGTCTTGCGATATTATGTCGATTGCTGAAGACACAATACTGTCCAATGAAAAAATTCTGGAGGACAGAGTCATTAACCCATTGTCCACTACAGAAAGCGATTTTTCCAAATTAATACGGTCTATTTCCCGTATACTTTCTGCTGTCTCAATTTGAGTTATCTTCCAGGCCTCGTTGTAAGCTGCATATATAGAGGCTGCTATGAAGCGTTTTTGACGCTGTTTGCGCGGTCCCATAATGAAATCACGCAAGTCAGCACCATCATTAAGTAAAGTTAGGTGTTCCTTAATTTCTGTCAGTGTGGAAGTTTGTAGCCATTGAAGGCAGAGTTTGCCCACACTGTAGGTGGTGATTATCCCTGGGTGTTGTCTTTGGGAATATCTAGGGTCTGGCCTGGTCAATGTGAACCCCTGTGTTTTGTTCAGGAATCTGTCTTGACAGTTATTAGTATCTGTGGGCCAGATTAACCATTGTTTCCAATCAGGATTTGTTCTGTTTTGGTTTAATACATAGTTTACGTCTATCTCTTCATCTGCAGAGTTATTGCTGTTCATTGTTGGTTTTGGAATAGACGGTTTATTTAAGTCTTTGATTTTGGCTAATCCAAGACAGGTAGTTTGTTGAATAGTGTCATTCAAGAATATAATTTGTTCTGGGATCATGCAGGCTCTAAACAATGATTCTATACCCTGAACTTGCCATTCTCTTGTACCCCAAACACTTTTAACTTCCACATTTTTGTCCCAATAATCAAAACCAAATGTATTCATTTGTTCAAAAAATGAGTCCGAATATATCAATTTTGTGTTTGTAAGCATGGTTTTTGTTCCTGTCTTATTTGACAATTTAAAATAAAATGTTTCAGCTTTACTTGTATTGAACCCTGAAAAATATGAATATTTGTCATAAACGGTTCTTGAGCTTCCTTTTGGAGGGGTTGCACAATGTTCCCATTGATTTTAATTTAAAACATTTCTAGGTTGTGCAGATTTATGTAGAAAATGGTTACCATAGTGGTTGTAGCAGTACATACTATCATAATTAGATGAACCCTGCAAATAATCATGTTTGGTAAATTTAGCAGACATTACTAGGTCAGACATCATGTCATTAATACTTTCAAAGTCCCAATCATCAGCAAATGAGTTTGGTTTTACAAAGTCACTCAACGAGATCTTGATTTGGTGTGGATATTTGAGGATTTCAACCGGACCATAAATTTCATAGTCAGTATTGTCCCATGCTACCCCACCCGGTATAGGATTGGCTGTGAAGTTGACTGAAGAAAGTTCTCTTTTCTCGACGTGTGAAGACGTGTGTGGCTTGAGGATCAAGTTGATTTTCTGGCTTGCTGTGTCCATTTTTGCATATTTTCCCTCAATGAAGCGTCCCAAGCATAGTACCATGATGAGCCAAAGTATGAGGATAAATACACCAAAGGACACCCAAAATTCAATCCATGGAGAAATCAGATAGGTTTCTTTCAGTTGTTTCAAAAGCTCCTTAGCTTTGTCTTTAAGGGTTTTTGTTGATGGCTGTGTCTTTGATTCACTGAGGTCTTCAGAGGAATCATTGAAGTTTATGAAGTAGCCGGATGCTGTTCTATCAATTGTTCCAATTGTTTCAGGATTACTGTTTCTTGCATATTCATTTGTTACTTCATTGTAGGTTGGTGTGTGTGAGACCTGTCTGCTTTTGGGGGTCCTCTCACAACTATGATTTATTTTGTCCCCTTTGGCCTCCGAGTGTTATTATCTTTTTCTTTTATGTCCACCCAGATTTTTGGTTGTCAGCATTGACTGTGGGGCTAGGTGTTCCTTGAGTAGGACGTCGTACCTTATCCTTGAGGCCTAGTCATCTACCTGAAAATTTAGTGAGAACCCTGAAACCTAAAATGGAGTCCACCAACTGCCATAACAGACAACACAACCAAGCTGACCCATTGAGTTGCATGAGGAAGGTTCTGGAACCATCTGGCAGGTTCCAATGGACTAGGGTCAGCCTATAAAAGGCCAGTACTCAGGTGGCCATTTTGTGTAAGTCTGAGACCAGAGACAAAGCATTGTCCAGTGTGGAGGGAGGCGAATTGCAGAGGAGAGCTTTTGCACCAGCAGGGGCACAATTGACCTGTGGCCGATTGTGTTCTACTCGGATGTGACCCCTTTGGATCCGACCAAACCCCACTGAGACTGGGTCTTTCACCTCAAAATCACCGGAGATTTCCTTGGTGAACTTTGATCCGAACGGGGGTTCATACACCCCGGGGACCTGTCCTCTGCTAATCTCCCTCGGTTTCCCTGTGGACTCGGCACCCTGGTGATGAGGTTGTGAGCGGAAGGAGCAAGCGCCGTGTTACCAAGGCACACTCACCGGGTGAGGAGAGCAGCAGTGTCTGCGGCAGCTGCCGAGCGGAAATCCCACCAACTTGCGGGGAACTCTGTGAGGTGGCATTGGTGGTCCCAAGTTGTTTCTGTACTGCGGAGCAGGCGGAGTTGAAGACGGACCAGCGACAACAAAGGCGGAGCGAGTGAAGAGTCTCCGGAGCTGTGAAGGTGCGCCTGCGCAGTGGAAGGAACAGCGCCCGCCTTGGTGAGGAGATCGTGTGGAGCCGTGAAGGTGCGTCTGCGCAGTGGAAGGAACAGCGCCCGCCTTGGTGAGGAGATCGTGTGGAGCTGCGAAGGTGAGCCTGCGCAGTGGGAGGAACAGCGACCGACCCGGCGCGGAGATCGGGAAGAGCTGTGACGCGTCCTGCTACCGCCGCTGCCGGGGAACGACCCATTCTTGACCTGGCCGCTGTGGGGGAGCGTCATCTGCCGGGCCCTAGGTGAGCTTGGTTCTGAGACTGGTTTCCACAGTTCGACGGACTCCGGCAGTGCCCAAAAGTAAGCTGGGACCTTGCTGGGGGGAGAAGGGTGGAATCGGCTCTTGGAGGAGCAGTGCTCGAAAGGGGTGACGGGCGATTCCCGTGTGAATTAGAAGCCGGCCAGAGTATTTCCCTGAACTTGACTTGCACAATATGAGTAAGCCTGTAATGGACCAAGCCTGATAACTACGAGGAGAGGGAGAGAAACGAGTGGAACTTGTAAGGGGCTGTGGGTTAGAAAACAAGGAGTTGTGGGGAGATAGGTACAATCTCCTTCATAGGGAAGTGTGTAGATACCATCCTCCAATCTGAGGTGACAGTGTGATCAGAACCTACCAAGCTGCCTAAAGGTTAGCGGGGGTAATGTTACTTGGGCCAAAGTGAAATGTGATGTTAATCTGCCCATTCTTTCCTAGTGTAACAGCCGTGCCAACCCTTGTGAAGTATTGTGTACAGTGAATGTTAAAAGTGAACCGTACCTGAAGCAGCGGGGGTGAAGTATACACTGGTTCCTTCTTGGGAATCCTTTATTAATCTTTCTGGAAGCAACTGAATTGTATTGATTTCTCTAAAAAGTAGAAGGAGGGTCATGTAAATTGTAATTGCAACGTGTAATGTAACGAAACGTAAGAAGTGATAAGAATTGCATTCATTTAAAAGGTGTTGTACTAATGTATTAAGAAAGCTATCAAACCAAAGAGAACAGAGTCTATTTTTATAAAGTACGAACCTTATTTTCCTAACAAGGTGTAGTGTTATTTTTGGAATGGATGGGCGCTGAGTTCCTGAGAGGTTTTACGCAAGCCTACAAATTAGCCTTTGGAATTAGTCTTCCCCTCTGTGCCATTCTACCCACGTGTTGGCTAGGAAAACCCTAGGTCTAACATATTGGTGTTTCAGCGGTGGGATACTACTTGTGCTTGCGTATACCTTGCAGTAATTCAGGGTGCACCATAAACCTACACCTGGAGTTTTCTCCAAGCGGTCTCCCAAATTTATATTTTGATTTTCCAAATTTACTTCTGGTGGTGGGTGGAGGTTAACCTCAGGTCACTTCTTGGTTTTCTCCTGTGTGTTAATTTTATTCCATAGTGAAAGATGGAATTGAATTTTAAAGAGCTAGAATCCAATACTGTGACCCAACTCAGAGAATGGTGTCAGCAACAAGGGGTATTCTTTAACAAAGGTGCCAAGAAAGGCGAGTTGCTGACAAGCATAAGGGCATGGGTGGAAGCTCATTTAGTGGAAAAACCAGATACTGAAGAGAGTGACGGGGACACTGTCCTTGAGATTGCAATGTTGAACCAAGCTGGAAGGGGGAATCTGCTGACAGGTCCCAGGACACCTTCGAGGGAGGGCAGCAGCATCTCAGAGAGGGGTTTAACTGACGCCGAGCTAGAAGATAGGAGGGAGGAGAGGAGAATGAAGTTGGAATTAGCTAGGATGGATATGGAAAGGGAGGACAGGAGGTTAGCCCATGAGCGAACCATCAAAGAGATGGACCTACAAGCCTTAATACAAAGGTCTCCCAATCCAGATAATGGTGGCAGCGAAACTAAGGTGAACACCAGAGAACCCAGACCCTACTTACCCAAGGATGTCATTGCTAGCTACACCCCAGGTGATGATATTGCAAAATGGCTAGCCGCCTATGAGGTCTCATTGAGGGCCCATGGGATCTTGGAAGCCCACTGGGGGGGTGGGTTGTATAAATATATGCCACCTGCTGGCAGGGATACCTTGTTGGCCCTGGAGCAGGATGAGCAAACCCACTACCCTACAATGAAGGTGGCGCTGATAAGGAAGTTTGGACTAACTCCTGAGAAGTATAGGCAGAAATTCAGGAGTAGCCACAAACTAGGCACACAGAATTGGGTGGACTTTCTTGATTACGCCAGGAAGGCCTTGGAGGGTTGGGTGAAAGGCAGCAAGGTAGGGGACTATGAAGGTTTATATGACCTCATACTCAAGGAACACCTACTCGAGAAATGTTTTCCCGAGCTGCGACAGCACCTGGTGGACAGCAAGCTGACCAGCCCCAGGAAGCTTGCTGAGTAGGCGGACATCTGGGCTAGTACCCGGGTGTCCTCGAAGGGGACTGGAGGGGATTCTCAAAAAGCCGGACAGGGCGCCCCCCAGAAGAAGGAGGGGGGAGATAAAAAGAAGGAGTTCTCCAAAGGTCCCCAAAATAATTTCCAAGGTAAGGGAGCAGGTTTCACCCCTAGGGCAAACCCGCCCAGAAACCCTAATCCTGGCCAAAGCCAGCAGCCAAGGGTTCTCCACTGTTTTGAATGTGGTGGTGTTGGACATTATAAGGGAGATGTCAGATGCCCAAAGAGACCACCCCCTCCCACCGGAGGAAAGTCACCGGGAGTAGCTAGTGTAGCGCTCGGGAGGAGTTGCCCTTAGATAAGGGGGGTGAGTGGGCGGGTGTCACCTTAGTGTCCCTGGGAGAGCGGGAGATGGTTCCAAAGATCCATGTGCCCCCAAATACTACAAAGTATGGGCAATGGGTTACCATCAATGGCCAAAGAGGGGAGGCTCTGAGAGATACAGGAGCCAGTATGACTATGGTGAGAAGTCAACTGGTGTCTCCAGAGCAGGTTGTTCCTAATGTACTCCACCCCGCCGCGATGGCTGATGGCAGAATGGGCCACTAATTTCTAATTTAAAACATTTGTAAAGCGCGGCGTACACCTGTCGGTTTCTTGGCGCTGAAGGAGGGCATTAACTACTGAGACAAAGTGGGAACCGGTAGTAGAGCCGGGAAGTAGAAAGGGTTACGCAGGGAAAGCCTGTTTAAAAAGAAACGTTTTCAGTTCCTTGCGGAAGGATACATAATGGGTAGAAGCACGCAGGTGGTCAGGGAGGGAGTTCCAAAAAGTGGGGGCTAAGATGGAAAAATTGGACCCACCCCACTTTTTGCGCCTGAAGCGTGGAATTTGAAGAAGGGACTTGGTGGAGGATCGAAGATCTCTTGGGGGAGCGTAATCTTTTATAAGTGAAGAAATGAAGGCAGGGGCGGTGCCTTGACGGGCCTGGAAAACCATACATGCGGTTTTGAACAGGGAACGTTCCTTAACAGGTAGCCAATGAAGCTCCCTAAGGAGGGGTGTAGAGTGGTGGAAGCGTGGAAGACCAAAAACCAGCCGGGCGGCTTGGTTTTGAACCAACTGTAGCCTCCTTAGGCTATATGCTGGTATGCCATTATAGACGGCGTTGGCATAGTCCAGCCGTGATATCACAAGCGCGGCCATGATCATTTTGAGTGCCTGGGGAGTGAAGAAACGGGAGACAGTGCGAATAGTGCGGAGGGTAAGGAAACAGGAAGAAACTACAGAACTGATTTGAGAGTGAAGGGTGAGCTGATTATTCATTTTAACCCCCAGTGTTTTCACCGTGGTTGAAGGAGTGGGTGCGGGACTGAGGGTTTGGGGCCAGAAAAGGGAGTTCCAGGGACTGGAAGAACCACCGGTGAGAACCAACTCGGTCTTGTCCGGGTTCAGCTTGAGGTGGTTGTGGTTCATCCAGTCCCTGATGAATGTCATAGTGTGCTGAAAGCTGGAGACAGAGTGAGGGGAAGAAGATAGATCAAAGATGAGCTGGAGGTCATCCGCGTAGTTATACACGGTGACCTCCAGCTGCTGAAGAGCGAAGATAAGAGGAAAGATGTAAAGATTGAATAGATGGGGAGACAAGGAGGAACCCTGGGGGACACCACACGTGACGGGGAGTGGGGTGGTTGTGAAGTCTCCTAGCCGGACCGCCTGGGTGCGGTCCCTCAGGAAGGAGGAAAGCCATACCAGGGCGGATCCCTCGATTCCAGCCGCCTTGACACGGGACAGTAGGATGGTATGGTCAACCGTGTCAAAAGCGGCGGAAAGGTCGAGGAGAACCAGCGCCTGGTGTTTGTTGTCATCCATACCCTTCCTGAGGTTGTCCAGGACTGATACCACGACTGATTCTGTCGAGTGCCTCGGTCGAAAGCCTGCCTGGCGGGAAGCCAGCCCCCCATTTGCCTCAACGTGGGTGCTGAGAGTTGCGGTGACATGGCGCTCCAGCACCTTGCCCAGGAAGGGCAGCAGGGAAATGGGGCGGTAGTTGGCTGAGATGGATGGGTCAGCGCCAGGCTTCTTTAGAATGGGCACTATGGTGGCTGATTTGAGCATAGGGGTCACTACTCCCTGCACTAGGGAGCTATTAAGGAAGGCAATCGGGGGTTCAGGACAAGAGGAGTAAATTTGTTGGAGGATTCGTGCCGGACAGGTATCTGCCGGAGACCCTGATTTCACTCTGGGGAGAATCTCTAAAAATGTCTCTTCAGTGAGGGGAGGGATAAAGGTAAGGAGGTTTCGAATGGCCGGAGGAAAAGGGTCAATAAAGGCAGGCGAGGGGGGGGGATGTTGGCCTTAATGGTGGTGATCTTGTCGAGGAAGTAAGTGTTTAGTTGGTTGCAGAGGGACTGAGATGGGGGGATCTGAGGTGAGGCTCTATCAGAGTAAGCCAAGTCCTGCACTATGCCGAAGATCTCCCTAGGTTTATTATCGGCAGAAATTATTTTTGTTGAGAAGTAGGAGGATTTGGCGGCGAGGATTGCGGTCTTGTGGTCGGTGAGTGATGACAAATAGAGAGTTTTTAGTGAGGGACAGTAATTTTTCCTCCAGCGCCTTTCAGCTTGTCGGGTGGCCGCTTTTAGTTCTTTTAGGTGGTCATTAAACCACCTATTGGATTCCTTGGGACGCCGAACGGAAATGCGACGCAGGGGAGCCACTGAGTCGCACCCTCTAGCCAGCCAGGTGTTAATCATGTTGGCTTGAGAGTCGGACGAAAGACCAGAAAGGGACGGGGAGGAGTTCCGTAGGTGAGACATCAGGGTAGGAAAGTCGACTCTGTTCCAATTCCGCGCCCAGGTATTTTTGGCGCGGGGGGCTTTGGGTACCTGGTAGAGAGAAATGGAAAAAGAAATAAGGGCGTGATCAGACCAAGGGCAGGGGGAAACCGATACCGGGGAAACTGAAAGATTAAGGGACCAAACCTGGTCCAGTATATGACCATGGGAGTGAGTGGGGACAGAGATGTGTGGCTCAAAATTTAAAGATGTGAGAGACTCAGTAAATTCTTTAGAGGCTGTGCACTCAGATGGGTCTGAGGGCCAGTAATTGAAATCCCCGAGTACCAGGACCGATGCGTAGTTGACCACCATGTTGGCAGAAGATCTTGAAAAGCCGGCAAGAACAGAGGCAGGGACTGGGGAGGACGGTACATTAGGAGACAGGTAATGGGGGGGGAAAAGGCGAGGGAGCGAACTGTAAGGAATTCGGTGGAAGGGATGGGGGGAGAGGGAATGGTTTGAAACTTTAGTTCCGACCGAGCTATCATCGCCACTCCACCACCAACCCTACCTGCCGAACGATCGGCACGTAAAGCCACGTAGGAAGGGGGGAGGGTAGCCAGGAGGACGGGAAGGGAAGAGTCGCAGAACCAGGTTTCGGTCAGGAGCAGTAAGTCAGGCTTCTCAGAATCGAGCAAGACAAAGAGCTCATGATGGTGCTTGACCGCTGACCTGGTGTTCAGTAAGAGAATAGATAGCGAAGGGATGGGTGGGATAGGGTCGGGCAGGAAAGGGCGTTGAGGGGGAAGAGAGGACGGGAGGAGCGGCAAGGTAGGAGCAGAAGAGGGTTCGAGCCCTAATGAAAGGATGTGACTCCGGACGAGGTTCGAGAGTGGCCAGTGTCCTTGGAGGGTAGTAAGTTCTTCCGAGGAGTAAGAATTAAAATTGGCATGGAGTCGTGCCCCTAGCCCCGTCCGGCCGCGGACGGGCGCAGACGGGCTTGCCTTAGGCGCGCCTTCGGCGCGCAAACGGCGCTCCCGCTGCGCTCGTCCGCTGCGCGTTCTGTAGATGCACATTGATATAGGGGGCCGTAGGGCGGGAAGGGGGCGTGGCCTAGCGGTGGGCGTGGCCAGCGGCGCAGGACGCCGGTGTGTAGGGTCACGTGAGCGCTAGATCCGCTCCGTGATCCCAAAGTGCCAAGGTGCAGTGTAAGTTACAATACAAAGTTAAAAAGCAGTTTTTAAAAGTAAGCAGGTCTGTAAAATGCAAGCAACAGCGTCTACTCCCGGCTATTCGCCTCAGGAGTTAACCCAACAGAGCGCTCGTTGACTCGGCTCTTATGTAGGGCGGGAAGGGGGCGTGGCCTAGCGGTGGGCGTGGCCAGCGGCGCAGGACGCCGGTGTGTAGGGTCACGTGAGCGCTAGATCCGCTCCGTGATCCCAAAGTGCCAAGGTGCAGTGTAAGTTACAATACAAAGTTAAAAAGCAGTTTTTAAAAGTAAGCAGGTCTGTAAAATGCAAGCAACAGCGTCTACTCCCGGCTATTCGCCTCAGGAGTTAACCCAACAGAGCGCTCGTTGACTCGGCTCTTATGTAGGGCGGGAAGGGGGCGTGGCCTAGCGGTGGGCGTGGCCAGCGGCGCAGGACGCCGATGTGTAGGGTCACGTGAGCGCTAGATCCGCTCCGTGATCCCAAAGTGCCAAGGTGCAGTGTAAGTTACAATACAAAGTTAAAAAGCAGTTTTTAAAAGTAAGCAGGTCTGTAAAATGCAAGCAACAGCGTCTACTCCCGGCTATTCGCCTCAGGAGTTAACCCACTATCCAGTGGCTGAGGTTCCCTTTGAGTGGGAGGGGGTTGCAGGTTCACTTCGAGTTGCCGTAAGCCCTGCCGTGCCAGTTGATTGTCTGTTGGGGAATGACATGGAGCACAACACTTGGAGAGAGGTGGAATACCGGACGCATTCTGCGATGCTGGGTACACCTGACTGGGCCTGTGTAAGCACACGGTCTGCGACTGCCCGGAGAGGGAGTTCGCCTGGGTTGGAGCCTGGAACAATGGCCCAACCCGCTGCCAAAAAGGGACAGACCCGGAGACAGGAAGAGCCTGCTTCGGCTTCCACGCCCCATGTGACAGATCGGCCACCTGCGGTGGTGGGCCAGGAGTCCATGGAGGGGGAAGTAGACCCTCTGGAGGATTTACCCATCCCTGCTGAGTGGCATGTGGAGGGAGGACCTACCAGAGAGGAATTCTGTAAGGGGCAGAGGGAGTGCCCTACCCTTGAGGGACTGAGGCGTCAGGCTGAAGCCCAGGCAGCAGGTGATGCTACGGGACACCACCATATTTACTGGGAGGATGGACTCCTCTACAGTGAACCCAGGGTACCCCTACCTGGCTCATCAAGGGCCTTGGTGGTCCCGCAGCAATACCGAGCCTTTCTGCTGGAATTGGCTCATGCAATACCCTTGGCAGGACACTTAGGCCAGGACAAGACCTTTGCTCGGCTTGTCCTCCACTTTTACTGGCCTCAGATGAAAGTGACGTCCAACACTTACTGTCGGACATGTGTATCCTGCCAGGCCAGTGGGAAAACAGGGGTGAAGCTAAAGGCTCCCCTGGAACCACTTCCAGTCGTTAGCACCCCCTTTGAAAGGGTGGGCATCGACATTGTAGGGCCATTGGATCCACCAACAACAGCTGGTCACAGGTTTATCCTGGTCCTGGTGGATCATGCCACACGGTACCCAGAGGCAATTCCTCTGAGGACAGTCACTGCACCTGTGGTGGCTAGGGCCCTGATGGGAATCTTTACCCGCGTAGGATTCCCCAAGGAAGTTGTGTCCGACAGGGGGACCAACTTTCTGTCAGCTTACATGCGAACAATGTGGAAGGAGTGTGGAGTGACCTACCGGTTCACCACTCCTTATCACCCCCAGTCAAATGGACTGGTTGAGAGGTTTAATAAGACCCTGAAGGGCATGATAAGAAGTCTGCCTGAGAGCTTACGGAGGAAATGGGACGTCCTCCTGCCTTGCTTGCTGTTCTCTTACAGAGAGGTGCCGCAGAAGGGAGTGGGCTTCAGCCCTTTTGAATTGTTGTATGGGCACCCTGTGCGTGGACCTCTCAGCCTGGTGAAGGATGGATGGGAGAAGTCTCCCAGGAAACCTCCTCAGGATGTGGTGAGCTACATGCTGGCCTTCAGGAGCCAGATGGCCAAGTTGTGGAAGCAGGCTTCTGACAACTTGGAGGCCAGCCAGGCAGTAATGAAGGAATGGTACGACCAAAATGCTCACCCGGTGGAGTTGGAGCCTGGCCAAAAAGTATGGGTGATGGAACCTGGAGAGCTAAGTGCCCTTCAAGATCGTTGGACAGGCCCATTTGAGGTATTGGAAAAGAAGGGTAAGGCCACTTACTTGGTGGATCTTAAGACCCCGCGACAGCCCCTACGGGTGCTGCATGCCAATCGCCTCAAACCCCACCATGAGAGGCCAGAGGTCATCCTGATGTTGGTGACTGATGGTGCCGAGGAAGCAGAAAGCGAGCCTCTCCCGGATCTCTTTTCATCCCAAGAGAAGGATGGGTCGGTGGAGGGAGTGATTCTCTCCCCATCCCTAACTCCTGAGCAACGAGAGGATTGCCGCCAGGTTTGGAGCAGTACTCTTCGCTGTTCTCCCTTGTCCCGGGAAGAACCCACCTGTGTACCCATGATGTGGACACAGGAGACAGCCCCCCAGTGAAGTCAAAGACCTACAGGCTGTCAGACAAGGTGAAGGCTAGCATCCATGGAGAGGTTGCCAAGATGCTAGAGCTAGGAGTGATAGAACCTTCCAACAGCCCTTGGTCCAGTCCGGTGGTGCTAGTGCCAAAAGCCGCCCCACCAGGCACCACACCAGAACTGAGGTTCTGTGTGGATTACCGAGGACTGAACTCAGTTACCAAGACTGATGCTCATCCGATCCCTAGGGCGGATGAGTTAATTGACCGGCTAGGAGCTGCCCAATACCTAAGTACCTTTGACCTCACTTCAGGGTACTGGCAGATCTCCTTGACAGATGGAGCAAAGGAAAGGTCAGCCTTCTCCACGCCTGAGGGACACTTCCAGTTCTGTGTGATGCCCTTTGGGCTCAAGAATGCCCCTGCCACATTTCAGCGGCTGGTGAACCAGGTCCTCTCTGGAATGGAGAGTTTCTCTGCTGCCTACCTGGATGACATTAAATCGACCGAGTGCTGCACAGAAACGCACTCACCTTTGGGAGGCTGCTGCTGCTGCTGGGCGCTGGGCTGCTGACGCCGTCTGTGATCCCTGTTGACGGTGCCATTCACCATCTCGGCTGCCGAGGGGAGGAACTACGGTTCCCAGCGTCCCTAGCGGCCGGACACCACCACTTCCTGTCCCGCGCACCAGGAGGTGCTTAAAATCACGGAGCTCCCTCGGTGGAGCGGGGACTGTTGTTAAATTGACCGAGTGCTGCACAGAAACGCACTCACCTTTGGGAGGCTGCTGCTGCTGCTGGGCGCTGGGCTGCTGACGCCGTCTGTGATCCCTGTTGACGGCGCCATTCACCATCTCGGCTGCCGAGGGGAGGAACTACGGTTCCCAGCGTCCCTAGCGGCCGGACACCACCACTTCCTGTCCCGCGCACCAGGAGGTGCTTAAAATCACGGAGCTCCCTCGGTGGAGCGGGGACTGTTGTTAAATCGACCGAGTGCTGCACAGAAACGCACTCACCTTTGGGAGGCTGCTGCTGCTGCTGGGCGCTGGGCTGCTGACGCCGTCTGTGATCCCTGTTGACGGCGCCATTCACCATCTCGGCTGCCGAGGGGAGGAACTACGGTTCCCAGCGTCCCTAGCGCCCGGACACCACCACTTCCTGTCCCGCGCACCAGGAGGTGCTTAAAATCACGGAGCTACCTCCGCGTCGCGGACGCGCGCGGACGGCGCCGGGCGGAGCCCGGGCAGAGGGCGGGCCGTCTGTGGCCGTCAGTGGACTGCAGTGGTCGGGCGGGCCACCCCCCTAACAATCCCTTCCTGAGGTGAGCATTACATCAGGATAACTAAATGGCCAATTGTACGGCTACCGGCATTAACACTGATGCTTTTACCCAGGGTGTTGATACCTCCGTCTCCCTTATCACGTCCTTTGAGACACTGATAGAAACAGCTTTTAATGAAATTGTAGAGACTGAGAGGAGGTTCTCTATGGGTTCATTCACCACCAACAATCAATCGAGCTTAACAAGCAGTACAAATGGGAATATACACATAACCCCTGCAGTCATTGTGCGTAAGCCATCTCATTCTGCTGTTAATGTGCCCATCGTTTTGGACGACGAAAATACTGTCACATATATAGCACCAGACCCCGCATCTTCAGCACCATCTGTTGTTATCCCAAACCAGGTACAGACATCAACATCTCCTGTATCTTTGCTGACTGATACCGTTCCTACCATCACAATAGCTTCCCAGGTTGATGTCATTACCCTGGACAGTATGGAACCTAGCAGCACTAAACAGGGAGGGGGAAAACGTAAAAGAGGCATTACTAAGCAAGGTGCTAATAAAAGGACACAACCTTTAAACCATAAGAATCAGCCCACACCACAAAGCTCGTGGAATAAACAAAAATCTTCGGGGGCACAAATTGTTGTTATTACGGAGGATAAAGACTTATCGGACACGGACAGCATCGCTGCCGCATCTACCATTCATCCGAGTGGGAACTCCAATACTGTTTGGACCCAAACTACATTAATGGGAGATAATTATAATCTCTCAAGACAAAATGCAAACCTCATCGAAACTATAGTGGACACTGTTTTTAATCGGTTAGAAAAGCAAATGATCAACCAGTTTAATAATGTTTTTAAAAGACTTGACAGATTAGATAACCTGGTTAAAAATGGTGAAACAAAAAGGAAGGGGTCTGTCATTCTGGATCAAATCAGAGCCGACCGTCTTTTAAAAGAATTGGAATCTGTAAATAATACATTGTCATTAAAGAAACTGGAAACTACCACCATTTTGGGCGGGGCTATGAGTAACTCTGGAACATTACCCTCGCCTATTGCACCATCTACAACTCAACCCCGATCCACTAATGGAGGGTCGAACTTGACAAAATCCAATTTACCCACTAAACCTACCCCTACACCTGCCCCTAGAAAAACTACCATCCCCATTATTAGCAACAACGTTGAATCCGACCGCAACAATGGTCCTACTCAACCTACAATAGCAGCAAGACCCACTGTTGCTAATAATAATGAGGGAACTGGCCGACAAGGGACAAGCAAATCTTTCAAACACCAAGGGCCTGCTTTACATCTGCCTCCGGATGCTTGCCCTTTTGTTTTGGTCCTTGCAGGTGTACCGCCATTGAGGAAGGATCAGGGGGAATCATGGGTGCAATTGCGAAATAAATGCATAGACTGGCTGACCAAGCATAAAGGTGTCGGATATGAGATCTCAAGAGAGATTCTATCGGTCCGCAGGGTGTCGTGGGTCGGGCCCCTGACCAAAGATAAGGAAGGCGACTGCATAGTCCTTAATTTTCATAATCCAGGGACTGTGAGAAACCTCCTTAACAGGAATAGTAATTGTTCTGCCATTTCCACTGTTGCAACCATGTTACCTTTGAGTTATTTCTACAGACAAATGGCAATACAATCTCGGCCTCCTCTTATGGGATTTCAACCCTCATCAACGCATTTTCAATCATTACCTATGTATTTTCAGCAACCGCCCATGCAATTCCAACCTGCCCCATTCCAATTCAAGATGTTTAATAGATTTGCACCTTTGTCGGACCTGGATATGCAAGATTGACCCTCTCTGACCAACCCTGCTGCATCATCTTTGTCACCAATTCCAGAACCCCAGGTTGCCCCACAACCTTTGCCTCGGTCTGTTATGAGTCAAAAACCTTTGATTCATAGACAACCGTCCTTGGATTCTGAACTATCTCTTGTCAGCTGGAATATAGCAGGACTAAAATCCAAGTTGAAAATTAAAGAATGGTTAAATTGGGTCGACAACAACTGTGACATATTGATGCTACAAGAAACTTGGTGTTTAACTGCACCAACAATGGAGGGATTTTGCTGTTATAACCTAAAGGCTTCCCCCTCTCATATGGGTCGGCCCAGTGGGGGCCTATCCATCTGGTCCAAAATAAAATCTGGGGTGCAAACCAAATTGATCCCTACACCGGGTAATTGTTTTATGGCTATGACATACATTAACAGAATGAAATTGTGTATTATTAATTTTTATAATAATGATTTTGTAATTCGTCCAAATAATAATTTTATTTCATTGTTTACTTTTATTGACGATATTATGGAAGGGCATAAGTATGGGTCTTTTGATGGCATTTGCATCGGAGGGGATTTTAATGCCCATATGTATCGCAACAGCCCACTATGCAAAAACGGCGAGGAGCTGAAAAACCATCTAGCATCCCGCGACCTAGTAAATGTAATGGAAACCGCAGGTTCTAGCATAAATAAAACAACAACACCTACTTTTATAGGTCATGGCTGTGCTTCTACGATAGACTATATATTTACATGCCCAACATTAAGTGATATAACTCTAAAAGCAGAAGTCATTTGTTCCGCTTATAGCGACCACTATCCGCTTAGAATATATCTACATATTCCACAGACCATGAAGGCTGCAGCAAAGTTAGAGACTGGACCACAAACTCTGGCATTATCCACCGATAGATTAAGACTAGTATGGAAAGGGGTGGACAATAAAGACATTCTAGCAAGAGTAATTAAAAAACACCCTGAGACAGTAGAGACTTGCCTGTCATATCTGAGTCCTGCTAGTGATGTGGTTGATGCTTTTGGTAACCTATGTGGGGCCATTAAAAGAGAATCCTCCAAACCATTTAGGCAGAACACAGCTCATGATCCCCGCTGGTTTGATTTGTCTTGCTCTAAGGCCAATAGGGACCTGAGGGCTGCTTTAAAAACTAACCCAAGGGATGCCATACTCGTGAGAGAATTAAGATCAAAATATAAAACTGCCCTATATACTAGATCTGAGGCCTTAGTGATCAATCACTGGGAATCTCTCACGCGTACTGCCACACTAAAGGATACCACAGGTTTTTGGAGAGAGGTTAAGTCCTTAAGATCATTTGGCTCTAGCATCAACCCAATTAACTGTAACATAACGGGCGAGGCGTGGGCAGAACATTTCTCCCAAATTTACGCTATATCAGATACTCTTCTAGATACTGTTCACTTACCCAATAGCGCCGAACCTCTGACCTTCACAATAATGGAGGTCGAGGATGCTATAACTGACAGCGCTAGCAACAAAGCTCCCGGCCCGGACGGTCTTTCTATTGACCAGATTAAATCAGAAATCAACTTTTGGGCCCCTCTATTATGCAACCTATTTAATAATCTGTGTGATAGCTCAATTCCCGAATCCTGGTCGAACAGCGTTATCGTACCGATATTTAAAAAAGGTGATAGGTCGGACCCCGCATGCTACCGTCCAATCTCACTGATCGATAACACGTTAAAGGTCCTTGGAAGGGTAATCTTTAAACGGATAAGGAATTGGGCTGAGGACAACAATGTTCTTCATTGCAGTCAATTGGGATTTAGAAGCCAAGTAGGCACTGTCGAACAATGTCTAAACTTAAATTTAATCATGGCCAAATACATTATTGTTAAAAAATCCCCTCTTTATTTAGGCTTCATGGATCTGAGTTCCGCGTTTGATTTTGTTAATCGCTCTAGGTTGTGGTCACTTTTGCTTGATTATGGTTTGGATGACTCACTGGTGTATTTTCTTTCTGATTTACATCGGGACTTAAAAGCGAGAGTACGAATTAATAATGATGGTGATCTGTCCAATGATGTTTTTATTAGCAGAGGAGTTAGACAGGGCTGCGTACTCGCCCCACTGCTTTTTATTTTATATATCAATGGGTTGAGTAGCACTTTGAGTAAGATTACTAAGGATGTCCCAATTATAAATGGCTCCCCGATTACTACCTTACTTTACGCGGACGACGCAGTATTAATGGGGCGTACCCCGAATGCCTTACGCATTTTAATCTCTGGGTTTGTTGCCTTTATGTCCGACCTTGGTTTAAATACCAATTATTATGAACTGCGGACCAAAAAAGTATAATATTACTTCAATTAAATCTGGCAACAATATCTTAAAATGCACTAACACTTTCCCCTACTTAGGGTTGTTGTTCTCCAACTCAGGCTCATGGCAGCCACATGCTGCCTATGCGAGAAATAAAATTGGTAAGTCAATCAATTCAATTTTATCTCTCCGACAACCAAAACTGGCTGATGTTGTCACACCCCTGCTCAACATTTATCGTACCCAATGCCAGCCAACCGGGACATACGGAGCAGAAGTGTGGGGTTATTGTAACAGCACGGCTCTCCAGTTGGAGGAAAACAGATTCTGTAGGAGGGTGCTGGGGGGAGTTCTCTGTGCCCCCACATGTATCTGTCACAATGAACTGAGGCTGCCTTATATTGCTGATTTTATTAGGTCCAGGCCTGCTCTTTTCTGGATTAAAATATGGTTAAATCCTGCGGCATCCTTAACGCGCAGTATAATATCTGACTGTTTGTTAACCGCATGCGTGCGGGCGGAATTCCGCTCGTACGCTGACTTTTTTAAAAGCGCACTTTACGTGACGAGCTGGGCTCGTCATGAGCGTGCGAGGAGGCTACCTCATGACGAGCCCAGCTCGTCATCAGCGTCGAAGGGGTTAAGTGATAGATTCCATCACATACCCTGGTTAGATGCAGTCAAGAATAGCCTGCAGAGCGTGGGCCAAGGCTCTTTATTCAGTTCCCCTAACTCTATTGTACCCGCTCATAAGAACAGTATTAAACAGGCATTGCTTGACTCATATAAAGAGGAACGTGTGAGATCAGAATCTATTAAACCTGTTGTTATTAGATATCTGCGCATTATTGACTCAGGCAGTGATAACTTGAATAATTGTTACAGATACTTGTCAACACCATTAGGAAAGTGGAATCGGAGCCTTTTATTTAGGTTTCGGGATGGAAGCATAGTTAATTTGTTCAGCTTCCCTCTTGGCTATAACAAAAGACTTGAGGAGTTGGATTGTCCCTGCCCTCATGGCGGAAAACAAAGTTTGTTGCACTATCTCTTCTTCTGTGGCCATTACAAATTGTATACCTGTAAATATTTAATGCCGATTCTTCGCAAATATAACCTCAGAGATTATAATCTCGCATTAAAATTTTTTCAAATGTTGCATATAGATGAAGTTATATATACTGTAAGCTGCTTTATAAAAGTTTGTGTGAGATCGAGGGCACGCATGGAACATGGATAATGGTCAATAGTATTATGTTATTTGATACATTCTTTGCACTTTGCACTTTACCACTCAGTTGCAAAATTGACTACAGATTTAATTGTATATGTGCCTAGATATAAACGACCACTTCGGGAGTACATAAACTGAACTTTGTGATTAAGTACTCCAGTAGATTATTATCCCTACTTTCACCATGTATTTTGCACTTTATACTTGTACATTGCACTTTATGATATATATGCTGCTTAGGCCCAACTGTATAATCTGTTTTTAATCTTTTATACATGCTTTTAACCTTTTTAATTGTATTTTAAATGTATTTTCATTCTGTATGTACTTTTATGGATGCACTAAAATCCGAATAAAGATCATTTGAACTTGAACTTGGACATTGCTGTCTTCAGTAGCAGTTGGGAGGACCATTTGCAACATTTGCAAGCAGTTCTCCAGGCCCTGAAAAAGGCTGGATTGACAATCAAGGCCAGCAAATGCCAGATTGGGCAGGGGTCGGTTGTGTACCTTGGACACTTGGTGGGTAGGGGGTCAGTGCAGCCCCTGCAGGCAAAGATTGAGGCAATCATGGCCTGGGAACCCCCCAAGACACAGACTGAGGTCCGAGCTTTCCTGGGCCTCACAGGCTACTACCGTCGCTTTGTGAAGGGGTATGGCACTATAGTAGCGCCCCTCACGGAGCTCACCTCCAAGAAACAACCTCGACGGGTAGTTTGGACAAAGGCTTGTCAGCAAGCCTTTGAGAAGTTGAAGCAGGCAATGTGTGTAGCACCGGTCCTGAGGGCCCCAGACTTCTCCAAGGAGTTCATTGTCCAAACAGATGCATCAGAACATGGCATTGGGGCAGTGTTATCGCAACTAAATGAAGAGGGCCTGGATCAGCCTGTAGTCTTCTTATCCAGGAGACTGCTTCCCCGGGAGCAGAAGTGGAGTGCAATTGAGAGGGAAGCTTTTGCGGTGGTGTGGGCTCTGAAGAAGTTGCGGCCATACCTCTTTGGCTCGCACTTCCTGGTTCAGACTGACCACCGACCCCTTTGTTGGCTGATGCAAATGTAGGGGGAAAATCCCAAGCTGTTGAGGTGGTCCATCTCCCTACAGGGAATGGACTTCCGGGTGGAACATCGGCCTGGAGTGGACCACGCCAATGCAGACGGTCTCTCCAGGTATTTCCGCCTTAGTGATGAGGACTCCCAAGGGGTTGGGTAGTTCTCCCCACTTTCAGCTGGGGGGGACGCGTGTGAGACCTGTCTGCTTTTGGGGGTCCTCTCACAACTATGATTTATTTTGTCCCCTTTGGCCTCCGAGTGTTATTATCTTTTTCTTTTATGTCCACCCAGATTTTTGGTTGTCAGCATTGACTGTGGGGCTAGGTGTTCCTTGAGTAGGACGTCGTACCTTATCCTTGAGGCCTAGTCATCTACCTGAAAATTTAGTGAGAACCCTGAAACCTAAAATGGAGTCCACCAACTGCCATAACAGACAACACAACCAAGCTGACCCATTGAGTTGCATGAGGAAGGTTCTGGAACCATCTGGCAGGTTCCAATGGACTAGGGTCAGCCTATAAAAGGCCAGTACTCAGGTGGCCATTTTGTGTAAGTCTGAGACCAGAGGCAAAGCATTGTCCAGTGTGGAGGGAGGCGAATTGCAGAGGAGAGCTTTTGCACCAGCAGGGGCACAATTGACCTGTGGCCGATTGTGTTCTACTCGGATGTGACCCCTTTGGATCCGACCAAACCCCACTGAGACTGGGTCTTTCACCTCAAAATCACCGGAGATTTCCTTGGTGAACTTTGATCCGAACGGGGGTTCATACACCCCGGGGACCTGTCCTCTGCTAATCTCCCTCGGTTTCCCTGTGGACTCGGCACCCTGGTGATGAGGTTGTGAGCGGAAGGAGCAAGCGCCGTGTTATCAAGGCACACTCACCGGGTGAGGAGAGCAGCAGTGTCTGCGGCAGCTGCCGAGCGGAAATCCCACCAACTTGCGGGGAACTCTGTGAGGTGGCATTGGTGGTCCCAAGTTGTTTCTGTACTGCGGAGCAGGCGGAGTTGAAGACGGACCAGCGACAACAAAGGCGGAGCGAGTGAAGAGTCTCCGGAGCTGTGAAGGTGCGCCTGCGCAGTGGAAGGAACAGCGCCCGCCTTGGTGAGGAGATCGTGTGGAGCCGTGAAGGTGCGTCTGCGCAGTGGAAGGAACAGCGCCCGCCTTGGTGAGGAGATCGTGTGGAGCTGCGAAGGTGAGCCTGCGCAGTGGGAGGAACAGCGACCGACCCGGCGCGGAGATCGGGAAGAGCTGTGACGCGTCCTGCTACCGCCGCTGCCGGGGAACGTCCCATTCTTGACCTGGCCGCTGTGGGGGAGCGTCATCTGCCGGGCCCTAGGTGAGCTTGGTTCTGAGACTGGTTTCCACAGTTCGACGGACTCCGGCAGTGCCCAAAAGTAAGCTGGGACCTTGCTGGGGGGAGAAGGGTGGAATCGGCTCTTGGAGGAGCAGTGCTCGAAAGGGGTGACGGGCGATTCCCGTGTGAATTAGAAGCCGGCCAGAGTATTTCCCTGAACTTGACTTGCACAATATGAGTAAGCCTGTAATGGACCAAGCCTGATAACTACGAGGAGAGGGAGAGAAACGAGTGGAACTTGTAAGGGGCTGTGGGTTAGAAAACAAGGAGTTGTGGGGAGATAGGTACAATCTCCTTCATAGGGAAGTGTGTAGATACCATCCTCCAATCTGAGGTGACAGTGTGATCAGAACCTACCAAGCTGCCTAAAGGTTAGCGGGGGTAATGTTACTTGGGCCAAAGTGAAATGTGATGTTAATCTGCCCATTCTTTCCTAGTGTAACAGCCGTGCCAACCCTTGTGAAGTATTGTGTACAGTGAATGTTAAAAGTGAACCGTACCTGAAGCAGCGGGGGTGAAGTATACACTGGTTCCTTCTTGGGAATCCTTTATTAATCTTTCTGGAAGCAACTGAATTGCATTGATTTCTCTAAAAAGTAGAAGGAGGGTCATGTAAATTGTAATTGCAACGTGTAATGTAACGAAACGTAAGAAGTGATAAGAATTGCATTCATTTAAAAGGTGTTGTACTAATGTATTAAGAAAGCTATCAAACCAAAGAGAACAGAGTCTATTTTTATAAAGTACGAACCTTATTTTCCTAACAAGGTGTAGTGTTATTTTTGGAATGGATGGGCGCTGAGTTCCTGAGAGGTTTTACGCAAGCCTACACATTAGCCTTTGGAATTAGTCTTCCCCTCTGTGCCATTCTACCAACGTGTTGGCTAGGAAAACCCTAGGTCTAACAGTGTGTCTCTACTAAACGTTTTTATTTGGGTTTTCAGAGGTGTGAGTTCCATTGCATTGTTGCATAGTCCTTGTTGTTGTTCTGTAGGCGTTTCGAATGTGATTAGCCTTTTAGTTAGCACCTCTGTACTTGTAGCAAACCTCGGTGTTCTACTACTTATCGGGAGTCCTCTTGGACCAATATCTTTCCATTTGCCTCTCGGGTTTGTGGGGAGTGCTTGGCCAGAATGAGCATTGCATTTGCGGAAATCTTCTCACTTCCTTCCTGAGGGATACGGGAAGGTGTAAAGAAAAAACCAAAGGCAGAGAGCGATCTATAACAGCAAAGGTATTAGGTTCGGGAGCTGGGTGGGTCAAACATCTAATAAGTGTCCAACGTAGTCTAAACAACCTGCCAAGAAATTCTCTGAAGGGATTCAGTCCGTACGACATATTGTTTGGGACTAGGATGTTAGTCTTAGATCTTGACAGTCAGACTTCAGTGGTGAAAGAAAAAAGCTTTGATATCAAAGATTGTTTGGCTATTTTGCAGGACTTAAACGAAACAAGAAAAGACCTGAGCAACATAAAGTTGAAACAACAGCCAACAACCACTGAAGAAACACCGCCTGTCCCAGCAAGACCTGTCTGGATTCCAAAAATCGGGGATCTAGTCAGAGAGAAGATCGCGGTAAAGAAGGAATTTGGGCCTTCTTACAGAAAAGCAGTTCCTGTCTTGTCCATCAACGGGACAAGATCAGTTGTACTACCGCCGCTTGCTGGTAAAAAGGAGAACCGAGTTGTATCCATCGACCTGGTAAAACCACAATCATGTGGCCGATAACAAACAGTAGGCCAAGTGGACTCCCAAGAAGTAGCAGAACACCAATGTTTGCTACGAATACAGAGGCTCAAACTGGAAGACTGATCACATTTGGAAAATGGACTATGCAACAAAGCAATGGAACTTGAACCTCTTAAAACCCAAATTAAAACTTTTCATCAAGAAACAACAACCTATGATGATGTAACTGCAGACTTTGCTAATGAAACAAAGCAAAATCCAAAAACAATTGGAACAATTGACAGAACAGCATCCGGCTACTTCATCAACTTCGATGATTCATCTGAAGACCTGAGTGAAGCAAAGAAACAGTCATCAACAAAAACTTTTAAAGACAAAGCTAAGGAACTTTTTCAACAGCTGAAAGAAACCTATCTGATTTCTCCATGGATTGAATTTTGGGTGGCCTTCGGTGCATTTATCCTCATTCTTTGGCTCATCATGGTACTATGCTTGGGAAATTTCATTGAAGGAAAATATGCTAAAATGGACACAGCAAGCCAGAAAATCAACTTGGTCCTTAAACCACACACATCTTCACACATCGAGAAAAGAGAACTTTCTTCAGTGAACTTCACAGCCAATCCTATACCAGGCGGTGTAGCATGGGACAAAACTGATTATGAAATCTATGGTCCGGTTGAAATCCTGAAGTATCCACACCAATTCAAGATCTCATTGAGTGACTTTGTAAAACCAAGCTCATTTGCTGATGATTGGGACTTTGAAAGTATTAATGATATGATGTCTGATCTTGTGATGTCTGCTAAATTTACAGAACATGATTATTTGCAGGGTTCGTCTAATTATGATCAGATGTTCTGCTATAACCACTATGGTAACCATTATCTACATAAATCTGCTCAACCTAGAAATGTTTTAAATTATAACCAATGGGAACATTGTGCTACTCCTCCAAAAGACAGCTCAAAAACATTTTATGATAAATATTCATACTTTTCAGGGTTTAACACAAGTAATGCAGAAACATTTTATTTCAAATTGTCAAATAAGACTGGTATGAAGACCATGCTTACAAACACAAAATTGATATATTCCGATTCATTCTTTGAACAAATGAATACATTTGGGTTTGATTTCTGGAACAATAATATTGAAGCAAAAACTGTTTGGGGTACAAGAGATTGGCAAGCACAAGGAATAGAATCATTGTTTAGAGCCTGCATGATCCCAGAACAAATTATATTCTTGAATGACACTATTCAACAAACTACCTGTCTTGGCTTAGCCAAAATCAAAGATTTGAACAAACCGTCTATTCCAAAGCCAACAATGAACAGTAATAGCTCTATAGATGATGAGATAGACGTAAACCATATATTAAACCAAAACAGAACACATCCTGAATGGAAAAAATGGTTGATCTGGCCCACAGATACCAATAACTGTCAAGACAGATTCCTGAACAAAACACAGGGGTTCACATTGACTAGGCCAGACCCTAGATATTCCCAAAGACAACATCCAGGGATAGTAACCACCTACAGCGTGGGCAAGCTCTGCCTTCAATGGCTACAAACGTCCACACTGGCTGAAATTAAGCAACACCTAACTTTACTTACAGAAGGTGCTGACTTGCGTGATTTCATATTGGGACCACGCAAACAGCGTCAAAAACGTTTCATAGCGGCCTCTATATATGCAGCTTATAACGAAGTTTGGAAAGTAACTCAAATTGAGACAGCAGAGAAAATACGGGAAATTGACCGTATTAATTTGGAAAAATCACTTTCTGCGGTGGACAATGGGTTAATGACTCTGTCCTCCAGAATATATTCTCTGGACAGCATTGTGTCTTCAGCAATCGATATATTATCGCAAGACTTACTGATGTTACAACACGGTCAGTCCCAATTGCGTTCTATTGTACAGCTTGGCTGGACGTTACAAAATCTGCGTTCTGGCTATGTGCCTTGGCGTTTAATCAACACAACGTCATTATTTAATATCTTTAACCTTACTGATAAACAAATCAGTTTGGCACAGAAGGGTGCTGACTATACAATTCTGAGCATTGAAAAACTTGAGAGATTACCATTGACAATGTCAGAACGACCTGTCATTGAATGGATAATACATGGAATAATAAATATTCCGATAACTACTTTCCAATTTCAATTCTGCCAAAAATATATACAGGCAGGCCAGTATGAAAAGGTTGGGTAAAGGATACATTAAGTCAATATGGAACTTGCCCTATACACACGAATGTGTCAGTAATAAAGGCCAGAAAGTGTTTCTCAGTGGCAATAATTGTGCAAGATCACTAAGTGGTACACTTCTGTGTCAGGGTATTAGCTTGCATGGAGCCTGTGAAGGGACTTCAAATAACCTTTCATGTTATCAGCTAGGCACACCTGCAACACGAATAGAACCATTCTTTAGGAGACTCTCGAACGGGAGTTACATTCTAATAGTAGATCGCAGATGTTGTAGTTTGCTGCCCGGAAAACCTTATCTCATAACCGTGACTAGGAAGGTCATGTGCTGTGAACGAGTTTTGTTCCCGAACGATTCTCCAGACAGGGAGGCAAGGTTATGGCCCGATTTGAAAATTGCTTCAATTCGAATAGATACTTTAAGCAGAATGAAGACCGTGCTCCTACAGATGCCGACCAGGCTCACGTCATCAAAAGAAACGTATGATCTCCAAGTTGCAAGGACAACAGAAGAGATTCATTCATTATTATCAACTAATTCCCCCATACATTTCGCAGAAATACTGAACGAAATCTTAAATATTTCTGATACCACTGGTGTCTCCAGTGTATTTAAAGCAGTGTTTTCGGGTGCTTTAACTCCATTCAAAGCCATCCTGGGTATTTTTCCAGACTTTGTCCATTCCATTTTTGGCGGACTTCCACTCCTTTTGGGACTAGTAGCGGGTATTCTATTTTTGATCCTGTTATTTCGCTATGGCAAACCATGTCACAGACAAAACACCTGCGACAAGGGAAGAAATGATCCTCGCCATTGGCTACCGGGACCGGGTAACTAAAATCCTTGGACTATCCCGGCTTAGAGACCTGAACATGACTTGGTCTCTTTCATTTAGACCAATGTGGCAAAGTTGTGTTATGCCTGTATTAAGGTGCTTGCTATGCGGCGAAGAATGCGTGTTGGACACCTGTCTGGCACTACAATCGGATGTGCCAATGGACGCAGATACCTTGTTGGGTCCGGTAACGGCTCATGCATTGTGCTGTCCCCAGTGGCTACCAATCCTGATGACGGCATTCGTGGAGACTTCACCACTACGATTGAGGGGTAGTGAAGCACAAGATGAAAGCAGCATCGATCAGGTACGACCTTCAGTCAGCTATGCTGATCAAAACATCAATGGAGGCAATCATGCTCAGGCTCATGAATGCATGGTAACAACCTTTTCCGAATTAGTGGAACTTACGCAAGAAGCTGTTGACAGTTTTTTCTAAATGATATGATGTTTTCACCAGAGCAGCAGGAATAACTTTGAGCAAACTAGAACTCGGAGTTCCCTACATCCTGAATTTGGCCTTCAACATTTAAAAAGCGATATGAAAATTTTTTTTTTCTTCTCAACAGTTTTTCAGACTGCAAGAACCTTTTTTCCCAATTCAAAAATATTTACGATTTTTGGGACACTTATCTTCTGCTTAAAGTAGACATTATTCTTAGAGAACTAAATTTCTATTTTAGGTAGTCACGAGACATTCGCTATCCTCTAGCACTATTATACATAACTTTATGATTGTGATGAAATGGTCTCGCACTTTTTTTTCTGTATTAAGAGCCATTTCATGTGTGGTTTTCGCATTTATTCATGCTGAAATTAGAAATATGCGTTATATGTTTAGCATTATTAGACTGCTTGTGCATATAGTACACGTGATAGTACATGTGATTATGTTTCAAAATTTTCAGGATACATATGAATGTATTTTGGGGTGGTACGATATACACAAACGCTACTGGTTTCACTATGCCTAGATTTGTAAATATGGACATAGTCTACGTGGAGTGGGTGTGATGTATTCCTATAGGTACAGTATCGATTCCCCTATTCCTGACCCTGGTTTGGTTAATAATTAACTAGCAGCCATCTAACGGTGCAAAAACCGTTATCTGATTAAGCCACACCACGGCACAGAAGCGCGTTATCTGATTAGGTCATAACGCATGCCATCTAATTAGACAAGCGATATTCCTCCAGCCCCTGATAAGGCATACGGAGTTCTCAACAAATCAAACCTACAGCGACCTGGGAAATTCCCATAACCATTGTTTTGATTTCACCGAGAACTTCAGCAAAATAATGTGCGAACGAGCCCGTTCATATGACATCCTTATTGACGTATATATGTCCATCCTTACGTCAATCTCGGCACCTTTCAGGTATAAATATTACCGACATTGCCTTAAGCAAACACATGCGGTGGTGACGAGATCGGAGCAGCGAGACGTGCCGAGGAGCCCAGCAGAGAGCGAAGCCCACAGGCGCTGCCCCGCCTTCCTGACACGCTGAGAACGAGACGCTGCCTTTCTCCTGCTGTGAAATCCAGCTCCGGCGCTTCCAAGCAGCCCTCGCAGGCAGCTGGAATATCAAGACCTGGGATAAGAGATACCAGCCCTCCATCGTTCTAGATCTCAGGTACAGAACTGAATAACCCCTTGCAGAGAATTTTCAAATCAGTCCCTTGGCAAAACAAACTTAACTTAAACTGCTACTTATCTACTCCCGCCCACGTATTAGGCTTAGGTCAGGTATACTGGGGTAGGCGTGGTTAGAAGCACCAGTTGAGTACGATTAGTCAAATGTATATATGTATGTATATATTTTATCCATTTTAAAGTATCATATGGCTCAGAAACCATATCAATGCTTTTACAGTATTATTTTATAATTCTGTCTTTACTGTATGCACTTTACTTAACTACAAGTATTGCAATAATACCGATTCATTTCTCTTGTATGAGAAAAGAGACTGATCAATAAATAACATCTTTTATTGAACACGCCCGTCTCTTCCTTTTCTCTACAATCTGGTGAAACTAAGAATGCACTGAACTGACTGAGTAAAATAAGTTGTCTTTTGTTTTCACACGACTCTAGAGATACACTCTTGATTAGGGGAGAGCAAAGTTGTCATGTTCTATGGTTGTCAGAAACTAAATCCCTTCTTGTCTATCCAGGGAGGTTAAAATCCTCCCTGCCTATTCGAGAAAGTTTCTAGTGAACTCTGAGCTAGCTGGCACAAACATTAAACTTTAAGTCTAATATCGTCGGTAGAAGACCTAGTTAACCTCTGCCCTAGGTCTATACTATTGAAGATATTATTCCAATGCGCAGAGCCTATTGGGATAATAGGAACTACACTACATACCCAGGCAGTGTGCATGATTCCTACATCTTCCGACAGTCCATCATCAACCAGCGCTTCCAGGATGGCACCTATGGGAATGCACTGCTCGTTGGTACGCACCAAATGAACACACCACACACCTCAACTCCACAATCATGCAACTCACAACTCTGGGGAAGTACATGTAATAAACTCACATACAACACGCCATACAACATGCCCACCTACCAGACACAACAGCTCAACTTACTGTGGTAACCTGTGCTAGCCATGTACATAAGCCTTCAACGGCATGGTACCTCAGCCACACAATAGCAGATTGTAGGGAGAGGTGGGAACCAGGCATGTGCGTAGGAGGCAAGTGACCCATGAATGAGAATGTACATAATGTCAAGTGTGGCGTGGATGTGCTGGACAGACTGCAGTATGCAGACCACAGACATATCTGTGTCGACATACACTGCTGGTGTTTGGAGTGTACTGAACAGTGGACGCAACCATGTTACCTCAGCCAGTGGGGAAGATCATGGAAATGTAGCTTGTTACGCCCCCCCACCTGTAAGTGTGAGCAGAGTGGGCTGGCCCGACATACGCCAGGCTAGCGTAGGGGTGTGAATGAAAAGCACGTAGCTCTGGGCGTGGATCTCTTCTGGAATGGCCAATGTGTTTGCCAGGGCGGCGCATCTCATCCTGCCATGAGTCCAACGCTGTGAGTGGTATTGCCTGCGCTCCTGTGCACCTGCTGCACCGCAGGCCGCTGGTCCCCAGACCCGTCTTGCCCGCCCCTGTGCACCCAGGCCTCACTGCTCACCTGCCGAGACCGGCGTGTGTCAAAGAGGGCCCACCACATGCGGGTGCAAGCTGCAAGCTGCAAGCTGCAAGCTCCAAGCCCGAGGCCAGCGACCTTGGCAGCCTCCTCAGACCATCACAGCCTCTGCGACACAGTCTCCCAGCACTACTTTCTCATTGACGTATTCCACCGCTGCCTCCGGCCTACACTGTGGTCTAGTAGGTCACACATTTGGAACTGAGTCTTGATTTCTTTATGGCAGAGTTCATATGTTAATTGGACGTTTGATATCACTGTACTCCCTTTGATGTGGTGCCACCAACTCTGTGCATAACATTCCAACGACACCTGTCTGTGGTCCCTTGCTGACTACTGACTACTGCCTTCAGCCTACACTGCGGTCAAGTACGTCACACATTTGGAACTGAGTCTTGATTTATTAAAGAGAGGAGTAAGAAGAAGACGTGGTTCAGTCCAGAGGAAAAAAGGTTAGTTACAGAGGTGATTGAACACTACCAATAACTGCTCTGGTGCCACTAACTCTGTGCATCGCAAGCCAACGACACATGGCTGTGGGCCCTTGCTGACTACTGCCTTCGACCTACACTGCGGTCAAGTAGGTCACTAATTTGGAACTGAGCATTGATTTATTCATGGCAGAGTTTATATCATTGTACATGCCTCATCGCAGACTGCACCCCCTTTCAGGTCTGGTGCCACTAGCTCTGTGCCCCGAAATTCATGGAGACTCTCTGGTTGAACTTTGGTGGCGTCTGAGTATATGGCCTGGGGTTTGTCTTCATCATCATGTAGCTGATACTGACTTGGTGTTAAGAATGAGTCTGTAGCATAATTATCTCCTCCATATTGCCTGTTTCTGCTTGGGTATGCCATCTGCATCAGTACAGCCTGAGTTGGAACTCTGACTAGGCCAGAGTCCACCTCAGAACCCAGGGTTAACCCTACTACACCCTTATTCTGAGTACCACCACTTAGAACTGAACTAGGGGAAATAGTTGCCTTCGGGGCAATGGTGGCTGGAGTTGAGTTCTTGGACTTACTACAATCACTTGCCCAGTGGGTCTTCTATTTACAGATTTTACACCATGGTTTCTTTTGGCCTTTACCCTTGTTGGATTGTGACTCCCCACCAGGTGCAGATTTTTGGGGCCCTTGAGAAGACTTCTGGTCTTTACCCTTTTCCCCACCCTTATCAGCGTTTTTAGAATCTTGCTTCTTTGAGTCACCACCTTGGTTCTGAACCTTCTGCCTCACCATGGTTCTGACCCATTTTTCTGCCTCTGGCCCAATTCTTGTGGAGAGGTCAGATCAGAGTCCACCAAGTACTGATGCAATAGCTGATTTTGACAATTATTAAGGATCTGCTCCTTCATAATTAAATTGTGCAATCCTTTAAAATCACACACTTTACTGCCAAGTAACCAGCCTTTCAGAGCCTTAGTAGCACAATCTACAAAGTCAACCCAGTCTGAGGCTGTGCCTTTTGGGTGTCTCTGAACGTAATCCTGTATTGTTCAGTGGGTAAGTCAAACCCATCAATCAGAGCACTCTTTGTAGTTACCACCATCCTCTTATCCTCTTATCTAACATTGAGGAGCTTGTCTCTACCCTTGTCTGCAAAGGAGAGTCACAAGATTGCTGCCCACTGCTCCTGAGTTACCCTCTGTACTTTACAGGCTCTCTCAAGTGCAGTTATCCATTTGTGGATGTCATGCCCACTCTGGAAGGGAGGGGCAATCTTGGTCAGGACACTGTAGCTGCCACCATGGGTCTCTATCTCCAACCATTGTGAAGCTCTCTGGAGCTCCAGGGATTCCCTGTCTGAGGCCAACTGCTCTCTCTTGATTCTAAGCTGAGCTTTCTCAAACTCAAGCAGTTTGCACTTTTTATCATAGGAAGTCTCTCTCTTGTGAGAAGTAGAAGTCCTATGAGAAACAGTGGTCCCTACAGAATTAACAGAATGATGAGATTGCTGAGAAGGAGATCTTGATCTTCTTGGTAAACTGCTAACCCTTCCAGGTGGAGTAAAGAGAGGGCCCATGGGGCCTTCCCCCCTACCCATGGGAAGAATTGGATTTTCCAAGTTAGAATCATCATGTTCCTCCTGGTCAGCTTGAGAGTCTAGGTCTTGGATGTGTTCACCTCCTAACCTTTCCTCTTCTGCTTCTCCACCCAACCTGCCTGCCTCATCAAACCCTGTGGTCTTTCTGAGGTCATCTAAAAGCGATACCTCTATGAGGCGTTGAGCTTTAGGGTTTTTCCCTGTCTTCAGTTTCCTAGATGCACATGTGTTCCTCAATTCTGGGAATGGCAGATGGTCATACTTAGTCAGCATGGATCCACTGGCTTCAGCTCTTTAAGACATACTAGTGTTATGTGGACTAGGCACCTACCTAACCTAGTGGGCCTACTAAACTCTCTCTTGAGTTGGAGAAAGGGTGTACTAGACCCTTGACTTACCCAACTCCAAGTTAAATAGAACTTACTTTATTCTGGACTTGTTTTATATGTACCTAAGTACCTATAGTGGTTTTCAGTTAGTCACTCAATGATATTATCTGGTAAAGCAATAGCAAGCTTGAATCCCACCGCTGCCACCAATGCGGGAAGTTGGCCTGGTATATTCTGTCCACTAGTTATAGTGGGCACCTTGCACCAATCCAAAAAACTCCTATTGATGAATAGGTTTAAGACAACCTTTATTGAAAGCTATCCTCATGGTAGCTATGGAGAGCAGCCTTCAGGCTAAGTTTTGAAGGAGTGTAAAGCAGCTTGGTTTACCAGATACCTCTTGAATGACCAAATGAAAGGAGAACCACACAAGGTATATGTAAAATATATGTATTTATTACTAAACACTCTCTCTTTATGAGATTAGAGAGCCAGATACACAATATCAACACACTTGAATGTAAGTAAATAGCACAATATACAATGGGCCCCAGGGGGAGACCAAACGATATCTTAAGAAAGAGGTATAAGAACCACGACTGGACTAGACACAGTGCCTAGAGCACGTAGGATCACTGGGACCCCAAGGAACCACCAAAGGTATTGATACAGGGGACCCACGGGGGACGCGTGCTGTGTGAGAACACAGCAGCGAGCTCCGTACAATCCTATGGGAAAGTCGCTGTTGGAATTTTAAAGATTAGTGACACTTCAGAGAGGACTTGGAGCAAACCCTTTTAGATTTAGAAGGTTCTAAGACCAGCACCCATGTGAGCACAGAAGTACTTGTGTTACCTCACCCAGGGAAGCCAGGTGCATAGGTGCCAAATGGTGTCGGCAATCATAGCTGTTTTGGTGAGTTGATGCAAAGTGCTGCTGCCATGGAAAGGAAAAGTGTCCGGTGTGATCCAAGCCAGGATAGATGATGTAAAGCACCTGAGAGCAGAGGGGACAGTGTCTGGGTCACTTCAGGGTGACCAGGGGCATGATAGACCAATGCCCACCAATGTAAGGTGTTTCAGGTGTGATGAGGTGAAGCTTGACTCCGTTACCATGGGGACCAGGAGATGTCAACAATGACTAGAGTCTGCAGGCGAGCTGTCCCACCAAGGATGTCGAGTGCAGGGGGGTCAGTGTCTTGATTGGAGACCAACAAGCCCTGGCAACAGCAAATCACGTGGTGAGAGTAAAAAGGCTTTGGCGTGGACCAGCAAGGTCCGGGTGACTCCCCAAGCTATGGAGAGTCAGGGCACATCTGGAGGAACCAGGTAAGCCTGTTCAAAGTTACAGTACCCTTCTTAGGGATCCACAAGTTGACGAACAAGGAATCACAAAGGGACCTCAAGAAGAATCACTAAATACCAGCCCACGGGTCACTCGTGGAGTGTAGGCCAGTAATATTCAGTGGAATCACTGCTGGGGGTCTGGACTACAAGTAGCCCAAAGCCAGCCTCAGGGATTGCCAAGAAGCATATGCTGCTTCAAATGTGCACGGTGTCCAGGGGTTCTGGTTGCCCGGTCCCCACGACGAGGGCTTTAGATCTTAGGTTTGCTGAGAGTATGGATCTGCCTCGGGGAAGCTTGGAAACCCACCTCCTGTGTTGCAAAGTGTTCAGAGTCCTTCAGGAGCTGCGTAGTTGCAAACCAGACAGATATGTCTATGGTGCCTGCCTTGCAGGAACGTAACTCCTTTACTTCAAGGGAGATTCTTCGGTCATCTAATGAAGTGTAGATAGTTGAAGTTCTGGGATTCTGTAGCAGAGTTTCGTCCAGGTAAATCTAAAGTCCTGTAGTCAGGGGTTCCTACTTTATATCCAAGGAAGGGATAGGACAAACTCTGGGGACATACCTATGGGAGGGTCAGGACAGAGGGGTGGTTACACCCATGTCCTTTTTCCAGTTTCACACCAGAGCAGGAGCTAACAGCTACCAGGACTGGTTTGAACTGGACTATGCATAGGGACACCAAATGTGCCCCACTGCAGACATCAAAGCACTCTTGGAGTGCACCCACCCAGCCCCAATACACTAAAGCCTGTCTGGGAGGTAATTATACCTCCCTGTGAAAGGAAACCTATTATCCAGCCTCCCCTGCCGGAGTTTCATCCAGCAGCAGGAGGGCAGACGCGTGTCTGTGGCTGGCAGTGTCCATTTTGTGATGCCAGGGTTCTGTTAAGCTGGTACTGGGTGTGGCGGTGGAATCATACCTTCCCCGTCAGGACTGGTGGGGAGGTATGATTCCAAGGTGTTTGACATCAAACACGACATGTTTTCTTGCAGCCATCTCAAAATTACCATTTACAGCGAGGTTATAATGCACTTAAGAGTATATGGTATGGCTGCATCACAAAACAAAACCGGAGGATAGATTCTGGTGGCTGCAGATCGGCCCTGCTCATGCATAGGCACTCTCTCACACAAAACCTGGCACCCTACATTCAGGATTCATAAGGCCTGCCATAGGGTTGACTGATAGGTTTATATGTGTAGTGATATAAGGTAGATATAGGGAACCTATATCTAAGTAAGGGGTGCATACATCACCTTACACAGGCTGCTGTAGCAGACCTGTTGTGTCATTTTGAGTCGTCTCTCAGGGGTGGCATAATACATGCTGGAGCCCCTGAGAGGCCTCTGGGGAACCTATGCCCTGGGTATATAGGATACCATATACGAGGGACTTATAAGGGTACCCCAGAATCCAATCTGTGGTATACCTAATGTACATGCAGTCATTTTAGAGAGGAAGCTGCTAGGCTGGGTCCCTGGATAGCTGGGTCCCAGCCAGACTAAAGTAAAAAAACAGTAAAAAATCTGCAGAAAGTGGGGGTAACTATAAGAAGCAGATCCTACTCTCCTACAGTTAGCAGCTCTTTGTCCCGCCGTTTCTGTTCCTCCCCAGCAGCTCACCTTAAAGCTCGCACCGGACCACGGGCTCACCCTGCCGGGATCTTTCTGCCGCTGCTGGGTCACTGCTGTGCTGTCGGGCACTGCCCAGCACCGGACTGCCATTTCTCTGGGCTTGTCAGTGTTGGCATATTCTGTAGAACAAACAATACTCAGGGCAGAAGAATCATCTAACTAATGCCCATTCACCCCATTAAGGACAGAGGAAACCTTAGCCATCTTTGGACACTACTTTCTGCATTTTTTAATAAATTAGCCAAATTGGCCTCATATATTTCCCTAACACAGGTACGCCCACAAATATTTAATAGGTGTTCTCTGCAATCTAATATCGCTGACAGCTTCATCCCCTAGTCGCGGTGCTCGTATCAAGTAAATAACTGATTAATCTTTATTCAACATGAATCCTGAGTCGGCCCCCATTTCCTTAATGGTGTTACATAGTATGGGCCTCGCTCGTTCGTGGTCCCGTAAAGTCAACAAGATATCCTCAGCATATAAAGAAGCAATTTCTCTTTGCATTCCTACCATTACCCTCTCTCCCTCGTGTTGAGCTCATTTCAACCTTGCAAGAGGCTCAATACCCAACACGAATATCAGTGGAGACAGGGGGCAATCCTGCCTGGTCCCCCACTCAACCATGTTAGCGAACCTATTACCTACTTTTACCCTGGCTTGGCTATTAGTGTAAAGTAATTGTATCCATTTTAAATAAGTATCATCCAGATTGTACCATTTCAACAAACTCATCATATTCTGCCAGTATTGAACGCTTTATGCGTATCCAAACTCTCAAATGCGCAAGGCTCTTCTCCGTTTTGAACCTGTTCTAGTATAAGAAACACTTTCCTTATATTAGTAGCGATAGTAAATCCTCCCACAAAACCTGCTTGATCAGGGTGAACTAGTGCCCCCCCTCGATTTAGCCAAACAATGAGCCAAAATCTTCCCTAACAGCTTAGTGTACACATTGATCATGGATAACGGGTGATATGATTCACATTCAGGCGCATCACATAGTGGCTTTGGCAGAATCACAATATATGCAGCCCTCAGTGCATCAGGTAAAACCCATTCATCAAGTGTCTCCCAATGGATATTTAAAAGTAGCCTCCATAGCAAATCAACATATTCCTTATAAAACTTGGCTCCCAGACCACCATCCCCTTGGGTTTTCCACCGACACAGATATGCAATGCCCATCGTATATCTGTATCATCTGTCATGTCATGTTATGTTAATGAAATTTGTACCACGCACAGATACTCCAGGGAGTGTCCCAGCGCGAGCCTTAAGGGGGTAAGGGAAATACATTAAATAAAAAGGTACATTTTCAGATTCTTTTTAAAATGGGAGTGGGCCTGGATGCAACGGAGGGCATAAGGAAGTGAATTCCAGGCCAGAGCGGCCTTAAGAGGAAGGGAGCTGCCGCCCATCCTTTTCAAACGAAAGTGAGGAACATGGGCTAAGAGTTGAGAGGCAGAGCGCAGATGTCTGGTTGGAGTATAGAACATAAAGCATTTCCGCAAGTAGATTTGGCAAGAATCATATACGGCATGATGTGCCATAACCAGACCTTTAAACTTAACTCGCTAGGTTATGGGCAGCCAGTGAAGTGAGTGCAGATGCTGTCTTACACTGCTTCTAGTTGGGATGTTAAACAGAAGCCTGGCCGCCGCATTCTTTACCACCTGCAGTTTGTAAGGCAAGTAGCCTGGTATGCCAACGTACAAAGCGTTGGCATAATTTATACGCGAAAGAATCAGCATCCTGGTAACCGTAGCTGCTCTAGGGAGGAGTGCAAGACATTTCCTGAGGGATTTATGGATTTCGAAGCAGTTCCTGGAGAGCCTCTTGATCTGCATGGAAAAGGTGAGATTCTCTTCAAACCAGATCCCCAGATTCTTAGCGGGTTGCCCTGTTGAGGCAGGCGACGGATAGTCAATCGGCCAAAGAGCATCCCTAAACCGAGGGGTGAAACTTTCTTAAAGGAGGATTTCAGATTTGTGTTCATTACATTTTAATTGAGCAGCAGACAGCCAATTAAAGACTGCTGTCAGAATATTTTTTTGCAGAGGAGGTGGCACACTCAGCTCTATTTGGGAACTTAATACCTCTTGCATCTCATCATCTGCTTCTGCCAGCTGAGCTGCATCTAGGAGTACTGTCATACCCGCCTCATTATGGGTTCCCTGTTGAGTATATAATTCCGAATGAAATTCTGCAAAACGCTTTCATATATCATCATGAGCTGTAAGCATGTTTCCCTGTTAATCCTTTGTTGCGGCTACTGCATTCCCAGCTCGTTCTCTATTGACCAGCCAAGCCAGCAGCCGACCTGGAGTTTCCCCTATTTGTGTTGTATCTCTGTAAATGTTTTATAATTATGACAGCTTAGAGTTTAGCGCCTTATCTAGGTACTATAACTTTTCAAACTCAATTGCTTGCTCAGGGTGTTTCAGCGAGTAGTCAATCATGGAGAATGTACCGTGGGGTGCAAAATAGAAAGAATATCCCCTAGTTAGACCATCCCTCCATAGCTCCAAATAATTTAGCATGTCAATAATTTCAAAGAGTGCCTTAGATGCTCTACCTAAAAGCTGTTTCACTTGCCTGGACCTATCCATTCCCCCATCCAATATGCAATTATAATCCCTCCTCCAGATAATATTATAGTAGGCATAGCAGGCCAGAACACTCGTCAGCCCTTATAAAAAAACAGGAGTATCTGAATTGGGTGCATATGAAGGGAAGAGCACCGTAAGTTTGCAGAACATCCCTTCTACTACCCCCACATACCTTTCTTCTGAGGCCTTCAGTTCTGCAGTAACAAGCAGTGGAACACCATTATCTACCCATAGCAATACCCGTCATGCTGAGGAGGTGTGAGAAGCTTGCCTGGTATATGATGAACACTAATGTAAGTGGGCACCTTTGACCAGTTCAGACAAACCTTATTGTGATTTAGAAGGACTCAGACAACCTTAGAAAGCTATCCAAGCGGTATCTGTGGAGAGCAGACTTCGGGCTTAGTCTTCAAGGAGTGTAAAGCAGTTTGTATTTCCAGAATGCAATCCTATAGTATAGATTAAATGAAAAAGAACCACACAAGGTATTTAATAAAATATGCATTTAGTATATAATACTCTCTAGTACGTTCCCATATCTCCCAAACAGAGATATACACAACGCACACAATACTATAGCAAAGAAATCATAGTAAATAGCACTAATACACAGTGGGCCTCAGTGGAGACCAAACCATATACTAAGAATGTGGTATAAGAACCACGACTTGAGTCAGGACAATGCTGAGAGGTTGTAGGATGGCTGGGGACCCAAGCAACCACCCAAAGTGAGTAGACAGGGACTCTATGGAGGGCGCATGCAGTGTGAGAACACGACAGCGGACTCCGTACAACTCTACGTGTAAGTCGCAGTAGACTAGGAACCCTTCTCAGTGGACCCTGAGGAAACCCAATAGCATGAAGAAGGTTGGAGAGCCACCCCTCCTGTGGATATGATGGTACCCAAGTTACCTATCGCAGGGAGCCCAGGTGCCTAGGTGTAACCGCCATAGAACCCAATGGAGGACCTTAGTAAGTGCCGCTGCTGGAAGAGGAGAAAGTGCTCATGGGAATCCAAACATGGATTCTTGATGAAGAGTACCTGAAAGCAGAGGAGACAGCGTCTGGGTCACTTGAGAGTGACCAGTGGCTCGGTAGACAAATGCCCACCGATGTCCGGTGCTGCAGGATAGATATCGATGAATTTGACTCTGCAGCTGTGGGGACCAGGCGATGCTGAGGATGACCAGGAGCTAGATATGAGCTGTCCCAGGAAGAATGTAGAGTGCTGAGGGGCCGGTGTCCGGCAGGAGCACCAACAAGCCTTGGCAAAAGCAACCCACACAGGAGGTCAAGAAATTGCAAGAAGAGGACCAGCAAGGTCAAGGAGAATCACCATAAGCAGGGAAGTCAGGGCAATCCCAGAGCAATCAGGGAAGTTCAAAGAAAACATAGTTGAACCTCCACAGGACCCACAGCTTAAAGATACTGGAGTCGCAGGAGGACCTTGTTCTTCTTTACAAAACATCAGGCCACGGAGCACACATGCAATGTGCTCAAAGATTTTTCCAGGCAAAGTTGCCAGAGGTTAGGGTGACTTGAAGCCCAATGCACTTGCTGCAGAATTGCCAGCAAGCATTTGCACTTGCAAAAGTTGGTTGTACACAGGGGTTCAGGTATTGAAACCCCCCCAAGGGGTTCTGGCCTCAAAGTGGGCGAGAGGGCAGCTTAGCCTCAAGAGACATAGAACACACCTCCTGTGTTGTTGAACCCTTCGTAGTCCTTAGGAGCTCAGGATCAGCAGGCCAGTCAGCAGTGTTGCGGTGCTTGCGAATGCAGGGGAGTGACTCCTTCACTCCAAGGGAGATTATCTTCAGATGTCTTGGATGCTCCACCACCCTACATGGATCCTGTATGGTGCACAGGCACAGACGAGGCAGCAGACTGGAGGGGAGACAACGTTAGGCTCAAATGAAGTGCAGCGATGTCCAGAGTGCCCAGACGGTAGAAGTGCAGTAGTTTCAGGTCTGAATATTGTCCACACCAAATCTAGGGAGCTACACTCATGTAAGCCCTTAAGTACCCTAAGGAAAGGGTTGGGAATATTCAGAGGACCCTCCCAGGGGAATGTCAGGACAGGGCAGAGGTTACTCCCATGTCCTTTTTCCAGTTTCACACCAGAGCAGGAGCTAACAGCTAATAGGACTGGTTTGAACTGAACTATGCACAGGGACTCCACATGTGCCCCTCATGCATATTTTAGGCACTGGCAAGTGCATCCACCCAGCCCTAATACTCTAAATCCTGTCTGGTAGGCGGTCACACCTCCCTCTGACAGGGTGCCTATTGTTCAGCCTTCCCCTGCTCGAGCTTGGCTCAGCAGCAGGAGGGCAGAAATGTGTCTCTGGTCAGCAGCAACCATTTTGTGCTGTACGGGACTAGAAGGCTGGTACTGGAAACACTGAGAGCCTAACGGACGATCCCTCCTGGTGGGTGGAATCATACCTCCCACACCAGTAACGGTGTGTGGGTATAATTCCAACATGTTTGACACCAAACACAATAGGATTGATTGCAGCCGTTTTTGAAATGCTCATCGTGTGGTTACAATAAGCATTCCATAAGCAGAACACACAGTTTACCCATCTCAGCTACGGCCAACACTCACCCTGATCATAATCGTACATCATTTGCGCCCCCTCAGTAATCTTAAAGAGCATCAACCATCCTCCCCTTATCCAGTCTTATTGACTCGTAAATCTTAGATAGCAGGCAACAACTATGCATAATCAATGGTTTTGAAGAAACTGCAAAGCCTCCTCTGGTTGTTCAAAGAAATATTTCTTACCCTGCCAATCAATTCTTAAACGTGTTAAAGGGAGCAGAGAATAATCCCACCCTTTATATCTCAGTTTTCTTTTAACTTCTATGAACGATTTACTTTTTTATGAGTAGCCTTGCCATAATCTGGATGAAATGAAAGTTTTTTACCATAGTATTTTCTGCTGTTTGAGCGCAGCTTCCAAAATCAGAACAATATCTCTATGTTGCAATATGCATGCAATCAACAAATGGGGCGGTGCACCAGGGTTAGGCCTACCACCAGGAGTTCTTTGAGCTAATGAATACAGATAACGTTCCTTTATTGTTTCAATCTTATTTTTCGCCGAAAAATGGCACATCTACTCCATCTCCTTTACAATTGGCTAATAACACAACCACTGCAACTATTGATCTTATTGACCTGGTCACTCAAAACTTGCCAAAGATTGCAGAGTTTGTTTCATCGGACATCATAGTAGTCCCGTCCCCCCTGGTCACACAAAAGTTAACTATGTTTCAACCATTACCCGTCGTATTAAGGCCAGACAAATCCTTACCCGCCATAAATCCATCCAAAAAGAAACAGGCTATCATCCGATCTCCTCCCAAAAAACGACGAAAAAGAGCCCCAGTAAAAAGTTTTCCTAAACCCCACATTTCGGCTGAGGATCAATTAACTAAAGAACTGTTACAGATAGTAGAGGGACCATCCATTTTACCACGGGACACACTGACTTCTAGTGTCCCCCTACAATTAAAGACTTTGTGGATGCAATGGAACACCTTATCAAGGCACTATTAATACCAATCCTTGAGAGAGTGAAGAGAATAGGCACTCAGTTGGACACCTTTTTAGGAACCCAGACTCAAAATCAGTCTGGTAAAAGGGCCCAAGAAGCCCCCTCGAGCCTCAAAAATGGTGATAAAACTCAGAGTACTTTAAAAACCTCCATGCCCATAACACAGCCCATTTCTCTGATAGCTGCAGGAAAAACGACTAATAAAGAACAAAAGACCGTGGTTCAAAATTCCAAAAACGATATGACCCCTTCTGATCAACAAAAAACCCAATCGTCAAATCCAATTAATAAGGTGGCATTAAAACAAAATCCAGTTCCCCTCCCAAAAGCACCCCCTAATACTCAGGAGCAAACGCTTCAAATAAACTCCCTTATGGCTTCGGCAAAAATGGGCAATTCCCAGCCCATACTAGAAAAAAATAAATCCGCCATACAATATGAAAAACGTCCACGTGAAAGGTATGCTGACCTACCCCCCGCGGCATCACAAAATGTTATAGTATTAACGGGGGTCTTACCATTACCATTATCTGCTAAAGGAGGTTATGAAAATCACCATAGCCTAAAAAACAAGGTGATTTTCTGGCTCCGTGAGAACAGACCCCTACCTCCCCACATAAATGGCGATATAATAATGGTAAGAAGAACAAATTGGGTCGGAATCCGCCCTAAGGATATTGATGGAGACGTTGTAATCGTCACATTTAAAGACCCAAGGGTCATTACACATATCACGGATTGGTTTTCTGGGTTTAGCAGGGGTCCAATATTGCCTAAACCTCTGGCTTACTTTTACCCTGAATCACTAATGCAGCCTAAGCCACATCAATCATAAATTTCTTATGATAATTCCTCATTGGCACAGCCTAGAAGACCATTTTATGATAAATATCCCACCAAGTACCGAGCAAGGGACCAGACATCTTTCCCTTTCACTGATTATAGGCAATTGCCCACAACCACGATATAACCCTGTGGGATATGCTCAACCTTCCCCTTTTATAAATTCCTCCTGGAACTTTCCGTGCCATAACTTTTATGAGCCACTCTATGGTCTTGATGATGTAGAGTGACTCTTTCAAGGCAGAGAAGAAAACCAGGGTAGTATGTATGCTGTAAGATCTTCTGACCACCTCAACGCCACTAAGGAGGATTCGGTTGATGGGCTTGACAAAAACCTATCTGTAAACAGAGCTAGTAATAGAGAAAAATCCATTGAAAGGGGTAAAGTTAAAGGTGCACTATGTTTAGGCCCAAAACCCACTAACAAAATTTCCTCGTCAGACATGGGGTATAGGAATAAAACTTCCTATTTACATTTCCTCTCTTGGAACCTGGCGGGACGTTCCTCAAAAATTACATTACCAGACTGGATAAGGGTGGTTAATCAGTACTCCATCCTGTGCTTTCAGGAAACTTGGGTGATTTCTCCTATCCATCTACAGGGTTTTCAAACATTTCATTCACCAGCGTCTATGAGTAAACAGGGCAGACACAAAGGGGGACTTTGTATGGATATTAGTGTAGCAGTGGCCCACAGGATCAGAAAAACGTTACTTAGGGACTCATTCCAAGTAATTGTCATGGATATTGCCCCGTCTCTCTTTCTGATAATTGTTAACTTTTACAACAACTTGACCGTGGAACAGTTAGAGAAAGCACTGGACAACATACAACAAGCCATTTTAACGATCAAAGCTACCTCTGGAGGAGAGTGTGCAATACTTTTCATGGGCGATTTTAATTGTCACATTTGCCCCAACACAATGAGAGATGCCTGTGATATCTATGAGTCATATGAACTGGACTCTTCCGATGCTATTTTCAATCATTTCCAACACAAAAAATCAGGGGATCTGCTTAATAATTTTGTGACCTCTCTCAATTTACATTTTGCAAATGAGCTTCTTCACATCCCAAGATCTCTTAAAACAACCTTTCATGGCAGAGGAACGAACTCCATCATAGACTTTATACTCTTCTCAAAAAATCATGCTTCATTAATATCAGGCTGGGACACCCTCAACCACCCTCACAGTGACCACTATCCTTTGTCTATATCTGTTGAGCTTCTCTCTCAATCGACGGATCAAAAAAGCTTAGAGGTAAGATATGATCAACCAATTCAAATTGGAGCCACAAACGGTTACACTGTTAAATGGAATAAAATTAATCCATTTAATCTTCTCAAAAACCTAGTCACCAAGAGGAGGGAGGAGATTCACATCTGTCTTTCTAACAACGATAACCCCAATGACATCTGTAAAGCTTTTATCAAAATTCAGGCTACATTAAAAGTATTATTGACGCGCCAGTTCAAATCCGGACCTATTGTACACAAAGGGTGGTTTGATAAGAAATGTTCCATGGCCTTAAAATCTCTAAAGAATTTGTTGCGTGTCACACCCAAACCACTTCCAGAAATTCGACAGGCCAGAACACATTATCGCCTAGTTATTAAAAATAGAAAAAGGGCACTGAAATTGGAAGCATGGCAGAATTTGGTGACAATATCTGAAATTGGGGACCTGTCAGCCTTTTTTGGAAACTTATCAATACTCCCCTGCCGTGGGTAGTATTGCCTCAGAGGTGTTTGGACATGGCAATAACTGGCGAGGCGTGGGCGGCCCATTTTCAAAAACTATATAGTAAACCTACTTGCTCAAATACCTCTATATCAGATTCCATTTTACCACCAATCTTAAATTCGTCTCCTAAAAGTCCTTGTAAAATTGTATTCACGTATCAGGAGGTTGAATTGGCCATTAGGGAAACACCCCCTGGGAAGGCACCTGGACCGGATGGCATTCCGGCAGATGTGTACAGGGCAGAAATAGAATTTTGGGCCCCCCTATTGACTTCTGTTTTAAACTCCATAAATACTTTTGATCTTTTACCATCATGGGCTGAGGCAATAGTAATACCAATCTTTAAAAAAGGAGATAGGCACTTGCCATCGTGCTATAGACCAATAGTCCTGCTTGATACCCTAATGTAAATTGTCGGACGCATCATCCTGAAACGAATAACTAATTGGACAGAAGACAAGAACATACTGTCGAACTTGCAATATGGTTTTCGGTCAGGCAGAGGAACCATAGAACAGACCCTCAATTTACATCTCATCATGTCCAAATACGTCGATACTAAAAAGCGAAGCCTGTACATAACGTACATAGATTTAACTTCAGCATTCGACTGCGTGCTTCATGACCAATTATGGGACATTTTAAAACAACTGGGGATAGATCCATCAATTCTCCTTTTTATTAAGGCCCTGTACAGAAATGCCGGTGCCAGAGTCAGATTTGGCCTCAAGGGAGAGTGCTCGCCACGCTTTAACATAAATAGAGGGGTTAGGCAGGGGTGCATCTTAGCCCCCCTGCTTTTCTCCCTCTATATAAACGCTATCGGCGAACATCTCAAAAACATCGAGTGTGATTTCCCAAAAATAGGCGGTCAATCTATACCAATTCTGCTATATGCAGACGATGCGGCTATTCTCTCTCAGACTAGAGTGGGCCTACAAAAAGCTGTTTCTGCATTCACAGTGTTCATGAACGATAGGGGCCTGAAAGTGAACATAGGAAAAACGCACACAATGCTATGTAACAAAAGGCATAAAAAAATCCCCTGCCCCGTGTTCATTGAGGGTGAAAGACTCGAGACAGTGGAGGCATTCACATACCTGGGCATTTGTTTACATAAAAAATTAACATGGAAATCGGCAATAGAGAAGAGGAAACTTGCTTTTGTTAGAGCCATTGGTGGACTCCGAGATTTTGCAGGAAAAATAGGGGGGAGGCCTGTGAAACAACTAATAACCATATACAAAGCAAAATGCGCCTCCACTGCCACCTATGGGGCTGGACTTTGGGGAATAGATAAACATATCTTATCGTTACAGATAGTGGAAAATCAATTTGTAAGATATCTTCTGGCCACCACAAAAGCAACCTCCGTGTACATGATGCACATTGAATTGGACTTGCCGTATATATCAGACATTATTAAATCTGAGCCGCTCCTTCTCTGGCACAAAATCTGGACTACCCCTGAGACCGCCTTGAACAGAGAAGTGATACTAGACATTCAAAAATTGGAAGGGGCTAAAACCGTCAACCAATCCAAATGGCTGATTTATGTCAAAAAATTTTTTGCAGAGATTGGGCATCCAGAGTGGTTTACAGATCCTTCGCTTCTGGAAGACATCTCAAGAAAAACCCTAAGAGAGACCCTAATGGCCCACCTGGAAACAACTAGATGGAATAAGCAAAAACATCTTAAAAATATCCAGGCATATCAAAGGGTGACATCCCGTAAGGGACTACAATTATACCTCTCTTCAGATTTTTCATGCTACTCGAGGATGTTGCTTACCAGATTCAGACTGGGTTCTTTTTACCGTCTTGTAACTTTTCCTACATGTAACGATTGGACTCAGATTCTTTGCCCCTGTCCCTGTGATGAAATGTCAATCCAAACTAATATCCACACTATTCTTTTTTGTAAATATTATGTGTCTCTGCAGAAAGCCCTTTTGTTACCCCTGTTAAAGAGATGGGGTATTAGGTCCTGCAAAATCGCCTTCGAGCGTCTGCAAGAACTTGAAGACGGGGAGGTGATCTCTACCATGGAACAGTTTTTAAAATTATTGATCAAATTTAGGAAATCCCTAGAATGATACCGGTGATAACATTTGTGGTTTTTAAATGTTGTTTTTAAAATGCTGTTTTATTATTGTTTTTTTTAACAGCGTGTTTCAACCATCGCCTAAATTATTGAGGAATTTTAAGTTGGAATTCTATGTGTTTCTTTGATTCGGTTTTTATCATCTTGTTTTTAAAACATTGTATAATAATGTACGCTTATATGATATTTCTTTGCAAAATATCGAATAAAGCTTATTTTGAACTTTGAACTTTGAGCTCTGTCCACATGCAATATCCCTCCACACTTAGCTCTGGGATTACCTTGGGATGTCAGCTCTCAAAAAACAGTTCAATGCTGTTGTCTCCATTTGCTCTGGTAGTCCAAGAATACGCATGTTGTTTCTCTTTGATTGGTCTTCCAAGTCCACAGTCTTCATTTCCTGTTGTTGTACGCGTAATTCCTGATCTTTTAATTGACTCGCATGTACACTCAGTAGCTCTTCCTCAGTATCAATCCTTGATCCGAAGTCCTTAACTCGCCCGCAGAGTTTACCCATATCTGGATGCTGTAAAGTCAATGTTACCATCACACCATCTATCTTTTCAGTAATAGTTTTGTTCTCTTCCAGTATCAAATTCTTAATGTCCAGATTAGACGGCGGGTCAGGTTCTCCTTCAATATCAGTATCATGTGTGGCCCCAGACTGTGCCATACTAGCAATTCTCTCCTTAATTGTATTGCAATTTTTAGAGAATGCGCCCAAAATCCCTTCAGTTTGGCTGGCATGCAGGGTGGCAGCCTCCATCCCAAACATCAACAGCTCAGTTCAATAATAATCCAGTATAATCCGGTGTTCACAATCAATGGAGAAGGTTATAATATCCCCCGGCACAGTCTGTTATATATATCGAGGTCTCAATTAGGCCCTCTTTCTTCACCCAGATAATTCCAGTTATAGGACAACCCAATGCAGTAATTCAGTGGAAAGAGGAGCATACAGTATAGGCTCTGCCTTAAAGAACAGCCACTCTATGGCACTGCCATTAAAGCTGGTTGTAGAACATATTATCAATCTACACAATACTCTAATGTTAGTCCTATATGGCACACATGGGGTTAATTGCAGGCGACCCAACCGTTTCGCCAATCCCTGGTGGCTGGGGCTTCTTCTTCTTAAATACTCGCTTCAGCAATGTAATATTAATAGTGACTACTCTCGCACGATATGCTGCCGATCAGTAAGCGGGGCTGCAACACTCCTACCGTGTCTACTCTCAATAGGGCTAAGGCCCTCCTGGTCTTGCAATGCCACTCAAGGCTGCTGTGGTACTGCTCTGATCTGTTCCAATTATAGGCTGACTCAGAGCTGGCCTCTGCCTTCGTATGTACCGTCTTCCGATCACGCCTTCTGAAAGCTTAACAAGCACCAATCCTGTGAGTTGTCATCAGTTCCTGTGCCAGTTTAGGTGCTCCGATGTCCGCATTTAAGGTCCCGGCTCAGTAGGCCTCATCGCCCTCCACTGCCGCAGCTCACTAGTCCGTCCAGTGGTGGTCATGATTGGGCAGCCTCTCTGATATCAGGGTAAGCTAATAATGTCATGCGGGGACCTACTGAATACGTGTTGCCAGAGCTCCAATCAGCCATGTCTTCTAAGTCCTCCTCGTCCAACACCTCAATATTAACATACTTGTCAAATACCACTTAAATATAGCTCTGCCTAGCCCGGGATCTTGGATTACGGTGAATGTTATGACCAAAGTGAACTCTTTGCAGCAAGGGCATTATTTTTCATAAGCATGAGTACAACAGCCCCTCCGTCACCCTGTCGAATCATCCAAAGGTAGATGCAGCTAATTATGCCCAATGGATCAATACTGTAGTCTCACAGCTGGCCTCCCTCAAACTTATAAAAAGTCATAGAACCAAGTTTATGGCCCTTGGTGCTCTACGAATCTTAGGGTGCTTAAACAAAAATGCCAAAGATCTGGAGAAAAAACTATGATTCAACTGAAAGAAGTAAATGTTAAATATATATTCAGGATTACAAAAATGTAATTATCATCAAGAAAACTCAGCATTTCACTGAAAACATAAACCAAGCAAAACACTCATCAAGAGAAATTCTTAAAACAGTAAAAACGCTTTCTAGCCTCTATGTGATAATTTTGCAAGATGTTTTAAGAATAAAGTTGAGGCAGTGTATGGAGATTGGACTGGAGTTCCAATACCAACTTTTGTGTTTCAGGAAATGAATCACAAGGCCAAAGTTCCCCCCTCTCCCTAAAGAAGGAGCGCTCAGGCATATGGCACACACCAAACCAGGGTCTCCTTCAGACCCCTGCCTCCCAAACATTCTTCATGATATAGCTGGGACAGTAGCAGCTCCTCTTACTACCTTTTTTATCAGCATTATTACTGTTGGACAGTTTCCTACGAATGGGAAAAAGCTACCAGACATGCTCTGTTAAATAAACCTTATCTCAATCCCAATTAAGTGGAAAATCTGCTCTTGATACCGGCAGAAGACTGACTGGTCCATTCAGAAAATGCTCTTCTGCAAGTCATGCTATGGTTAAGCCTGTCTTCCACATGCAAAGTTCAAATTGATGAAAATTTCACACATAACACATTAACTGAGATTCTAGAGTTATGTGAAGAAATACTTGCATATTAACATTCAATCTTGGTATTTTCCTAACTACTATCCTAGCTAGATTTATTTCCAATGGTTATAGCTTCTGTTTTGCAGTGATGTTTTCACTTTTCTTTCCACTGATTTCTACCTAAATCCAAATCACGTTTTCCCCTTGGGATTTTTCATAGTGTTATGTAAGATCCAGTAATATTTTGAGGTAGCTCAGTGAGTTATATATTCATTGCTATAATCTTATGTCATCTGCTGTTCATGGACTCAAATCCCTGGTAAGGCTGTCTGAGCTTTTCATTCTCATGAGGAGAATACATTTAAAGCTATTAGCTAGGTAACAGAGACATTTGTTTTTTGCAATGCTACAAATTGACAAAGATTATGGTATCAAGAGCAGTAGTAAATTTGTAAAAAAATAAGTGATTGGGATTTCTTCAGGGGGCAGCTTCCATCAGCCCCTTTCTCTTGTTAGCGCCGCCTAAAACATAAGCCATGAAATCCTACAAGTGAGGAAAGGATGTGTTGTAATGGCCAGAGCTGCCGAGCTCGGAGCTGGGAATCAAAGTTTGAGTCTTGGCGTCGGATCACTATCTTGTGACTCACTTAATCTCCCTGTGCCTATCAAAAATAAATGTGTCTTTAATTAGTGCTCAAGCGCCAATGTTAATGATTAAGTACCAGTGGTGAGCAATTGAAACCACTGGCTCATATTAAGCACTGATCCATTGCTATCCAAGTCCTGAGAATTACTGTCTTCCCTTCATGTGGAAACATTATTTTCTCATGAATTCTTCCCTCAAGTATCAGCAGATCCTCTTTCCAATAGGATATCTAACAAGAAAGACACACAATATGGCCCAGGGATTACCATATGCCAGTTTAAAAAGAACAACAAATTTGCAGGCACATGGGATGAAACACATCCCTTCCACCTTGTTTACAGAAGGCACATGTTACTCCTTCCAGCCTTTGTGCACAGGTTTTAGAGCTCAAAGGAAAGGTCCTGAAGCCGAAGTAAAAAATCTCAAGACTAGTCCCAATAAAATCCTGTTCATCCACTAGCAAAAACGATACCCTTAATTTTACTAATGTAAACCTGCAATATTTACTCACACTCCTAATGAGATTACTCATACATAGATCGGACAAGCAAAGGAAATTAGCCCACCTGCCCCAGATATTCCAAATCAACACTTTGGTGATACCCACACTTTACTTTGCACAAGGCAGGGCCAGATCTACCATTAGCTATGTACACAACTGTTAATCATGTTTAAAAAATAAAATAAAAACAGAGTTCTGAGACAGATTGTAATCTTGTTGCCATGATGTGTCTCTCTGGGGCCCTGGAATCCTCTGGAGTCTTAGCACTGCAGAATCTTCAGGGAACTCTGATGCAGCCATTGTTGCGTCATGGTTTACTGTTCCAGAACGTGGCTTCTGTTGTCATTTCTTAGCTTGGAGACAGGACGGTAGTTGCTGAGAAGGTGTATATTTCTTCTTATATTTGGTGTTTCATTATCATTGACATTTACCTTTTGTTGGGGACTTCTTTTCATCACCCCAAATCCGCCACAGTAGTGGATAGGGGTCTGTGAAGGACTCCTCTGCTTCCCAGCACTGATACTGTCCTTCATCAAATGGAGGAAAATATGGTAAGAGAACTTTCAAAACTTAATCAGAACATTCAGCAGTGATTTCGTTTTCTTGTGACTGCAAACTCTGTTTCTAAGGTACTTTTAAACTACATTTCAACAGAATATAAAGGAATAGCAGCATTTCAAAATACTTTACACTTGGCCCAAAGATGTAAACCTACAAGTTATTTGTAGTGTTTTGCATCCTGTTTATATTATACATGTTTTCTCCTCTACTACTCCAGCTTGTAGAATGCTGCAGCTATGATGTATTATAGAATGTTGGGGCTCTGTGGGCTAAGAAGTTCAGTTGACATTGGGCTGAGCATCATGCTGGATGCTCCTGGTGGGGCCGTTATACCAACTTAACTGCATATCTTCTAATAAACATCTTAACTACATCTACAGCGTGGAACTTCATTACTACATTATTCATGGCGACGATGGATCAACGAACCTACCACTTTAACAGATGAAATGCAACTACTCTAAAGCAAGTGAGCTAAAGAAACTTCTCAAGCAAGAAACCTACAAAAGAAAGAAACGTAATTTAATAAAAAGTACCAGACAAGCAAGAAAGAGGACACGCCTGTTGCCCCACCAGAGTCCACTTCACCGGACAGCTCAAGAACAGGCGTACTACAACATCTAGCAATCAGTCAACAAGCAGAAGCCTTAAAAGTCACAAGAAACCCAATACTGCTAAAAGAAACGTCTGCAGACTTAAAGAAAACAAGGTAAACAGGGGCTGTGCGTGTGATATTGCCATCTGTAAAGGGGTTATATAGTCTGAAGGCATCCACTTTACTATTTTGTGACTGTACTTTTTTAAATAGACTGCCAACCCGTGGTCAACGGAGTTTGTGACTAAACTATGTTATTGTCTCTTTTATTTCAAGCCACTTTGAGTTCTTTTTTGTAACTGCCTGATTACGTTTGGGAAGATGTCTTGTTACAAAGTACAAGAACTTGTCACCTAACAGCTTGTTCTGACAACACTCATAGTTAGCTGCACAGCGAAAGTTGGTTTTAAAAAACCACAGTGACTATGTCAATGTTTGTTTCTAAGGTTAACATTCACCACAGCTTAAAGGATAACGTGAATTGGTGAGACTGTGGCAGCAATTTGGACTATGTGCCAGTTTGGGAAGTCCCTGCTTATTTGTTCATGCATCAATCTTCACTTATGGCGCTTCAAGTTAAAAGCATTTCTTTTGGTTCAAATAATTTACAGCCTCCTTCAATGGCAGTACTTTAGATATACGGAAACTCTTTCTGTTGCTGAAAAACGTATTAAACTCTGCAAATGACACTTTCAATATTAAGTTACTTGAATGTACCTATCTACATGAGGAGGCTAACGGCTTTCTTGGAGCAAGTTTTTCCGTTGGTGAGGAGCTCCTTTCCTCTCCTCTGCCTGCTTGATATGATGATGTAATCGAACCTTGCAGGAGGGTTCGGTGAAGGTGACGCGTCATGATCCTCGTCACTAACTCATCAGCACGTCAGGATGCTTCCTCAATCATACCGCATCGTGAGCCACCCGGAGCTACGTAATGTGCGTGCCGCCATTATGGGATTTCTATTCAGTTCTGGTGTCAATGCTGCCTTGTGAGGATGAGGTGGTTAAACGTTGAAATGAATGTTGGAACTGCTTTTAAGGAACGAAGATTGAATGTGGGCAGTAATTCAACAGAGTTCAACACCGTGGTCCGACATCTGATTTCCGAAGGGCATTTGTACAATGAAACACAGATTTTAGCAGCACACAGGAAACGAGGTCGGTCACCAGTATTCCGAAGGGCAAGTGAACTGTGAATTGCAAGAAAAAAGATTAGCGCACAGTAAACGACTCGTGTAATTTCTATGACTGTAAAAAAAAAATGATATCTGTAATATGTCGTAGATGTACAATCTATTTTTCGAAGCACTTATTCTTTCAAAATTTTGTGTTACACTGCCATCTAGTGTCCTTTAGCAGTACAGGACTTGGATTAGGGTTTCTTCAAGTTTGTTGAAGGAAATGTCTTTTCTTTGTTGGAGAGCTGTTTTTTTTTATGGGAAGTATTTTCTTGGCTCTAGTACTTTATTTTTTTTTAGGGGATTTATTGTTTAGGAGCTGGTTTCCTTACATTTGTTATTCAGTTGAGGTAGTGCACACCTTTTCACTGATTACTTTCCCCTCAAGTTTGAAGGTCTAGCAGCTTTAACATTTTTTTGTCTCACTCTCAATTTTCCTTTTGCATTTGCTCATGTTACAGTATAACTTGTTTATTTTTACTAGTGTATGTGTCTAAGGGGTTCCAGTCCCACCTATGTATTTAGTATTGGGTGTTAGTCCCATACACTTAGTGTTTAGGGGGTTTTAGTCCCACCTACGTTCTTAGTATTGGGTGCTAGTCCCATATACTTAGTGTTTAGGGGGTCTTAGTCCCACCTACGTTCTTAGTATTGGGTGTTAGTCCCATATACTTAGTGTTTAGGGGGTATCAGTCCCACCTACCTTTCTTAGTAATGGGTTTTAGTCCCATATACTCAGTGCTTCTTCACCGTCCCTCGTTGGGACAGGATTTGGGGTAAAATCCCATTATCCTCAGTTTTACGTTTAGAGTCTTTTGTTTGAGAGGCAAGATTTGGGTTGAAGTCCCATTATCTTCTGTTTTTACACTTTATTTTGAGGAAGGATTTGGGTTTAAGTCCCATTATCCTTTTACATTATAATTCTTTAGTTTGAGATACAGGTTTTGGGTTTCAGTCCCATTATACGTATTCTTACATCTACTGCACGAATTTGGGTCTTAGTCCCTTACATGGAAATGTTACTAACTAATTGTTTATTTTTATCTTTTTGGTGGGAAGATGGGTAATGTTGACATCTTTTGTTGTTGTAATAATTTATCCATTTTCTCATGTGTTTCAAATGTTCACACTCTCGTGTTTTGATATTTTTATTGTTATTATAGCTTTGAGAGTTGAATTATTTAGTACATCATTCTTGTACTGTGCCTTTCCTTCTTACATGCCTGTCTGGCCAGTGGGTGTGTCTGTCGGTTAGTCATCGGTATTTTCATGCTTAGTTTTCCTCTTTGATTTTTCCTTTTTGTTCGGTTCTTGTCTTTCTCTTGCTATTTATGGAAAGAAGAATGGGTTTGTTCTTCTACGTGTTTTTCATTCTTTAGTTCTTCCTGACCTGTGTTCTCTCCTTTTCGTTTCTTTTGTGGAAGTGAGGGGATAATGTAATATTCTTTTCTTTCGTTCTTTCTGACCTGCATTCTCTCCTTTTGTTCGTGGTTCTTTCTGATCAGCATTCTTTCCTTTTCGTTTCCTTTGTGGAAGAGAGGGGATGATGTAGTGTTCTTGCATCCTGTTTATATTATACATGTTTTCTCCTCTACTACTCCAGCTTGTAGAATGCTGCAGCTATGATGTATTATAGAATGTTGGGGCTCTGTGGGCTGAGAAGTTCAGTTGACATTGGGCTGAGCATCATGCTGGATGCTCCTGGTGGGGCCGTTATACCAACTTAACTGCATATCTTCTAATAAACATCTTAACTACATCTACAGCGTGGAACTTCATTACTACATTATTGTTTCGTTTGTAGTCATTATGCCAACTTGAAAATCTATGCATTACCAAAATGTATTTAAAACATACTGGAAGCAAAAGGTGCAGCGTTACATGAATGCGAGTTTGGAACCGTCCTGTCTCCAAATGTAATGGCTCACTGTAGGATTTAGTTGATCATGACAGAATAGTATTATTGGACTTAAAGGTGATGTATAAGGTCAAGTTTCTAATTTAGTCCTGAATATTTGACTTGATGTCTTGGAAGTTTTTGAAACAGAATAGTTGCCCTTTAATGATATCCAGTTTTTGGTAGTTTGAATATGCAATGTGCATTAAGCAAGTACCCTCTAACATGTAACATTTACCACCCTGTGGCCACGGGGAAAAAGTTGACCCTTTGATATATGCATCAGCATCTGGAGGTGCTGTCTCTTTTCATTACTTAGTTGAACTGAATAAAGTCAACTTTACTGTGACAGAGTGTATCAAATTAAAGACGTTTACCAATGATATTGCAGCTGGTACAGGAGTGGTTGACTTTTGGACTTTCATCTTTCCAAACGTTTAGTTATGTCAACATTTCTCTAGAGCTCTAAAATTGTTGAACAATTTTGAAAGATACATTGTTCAAACGTAACTGGTTAAACAAATGAATATGTGACTTCTGCATAGACCTGGGTTTTGATTACAGAACAGATAGACGGCTGAAGTAAGTGCTAGGCACCCTTATCAAGAAATGTGCACGGCACAGACTGGGACAGTGTACCCTATTATCATAAATGTGCTGCCCCAAGGTCAGCTGCAAAATTTCACCTGCCCTGGAACAGCTCATTAAGCGAGAGATGGAGCCACTGCTTATAAGCTGCGTTGTGTTTCACAGTGCAGGTGACTGCACGCACCAGCAGAGAGATGTTTGGGCGGTCCATGGCACTCCATTGTCCCATCCAGAGGGTTGCCCTCTGGGAGCGTACTGACAATGTGCCACCATTTTGTAGTGCACTCTCAGTGCATCTCTTAAGGGCCTCTTTACCTTTCTGTCTGAATCTGTAATAGAGTTCAAGAGCAGAGGTAAATTGTTTCCCTTATTTGCATGGGCCAAAACCCCATGATAACTAGTGAAGATAGCGCTAGTGCTACAAGTGCTACTGGTATTACAGATGCTGCCGCACAAGCATCTGCACCTCCTCCTGCAATACTAACAAAGGGGATGCATACTCCCATTGCCAGCTTGGGCACTATGCAGAATACGGCTCAAGATGGCAGAGCCAATTTAAGGCATGGGAAAAGTTGGCAATTGCTCAGGACCCTCAGCTCCAAAGGGTGTCCTGGTGAGGTGATGCAGTTAGTCAGCAACCCTGTTGTAAATATTGTGCATGAAAAAACAGGTTCCTTTTTAATTTGACAGCTCAGCATGCCCGTTTCCTAACGTTTAGTATGCAAGCCTGGCTTTCCCAACCATAATCCATGTGCTCTCAGGCAGTCGGTGGCAACTACATATCTCATGTCCCTGTTTTAATTTCACCTCACCATACCTCTCTCTTTACATCTCAGTGTACCTTCCCCCCTCGATCGCAGTAGTACTACCTCACCTATTTCTTCCACTCCTCTTACTCAGTACACTTCTCTCTACCCATCTCTCTGATTCTAACTCACAACCTCCCCTCTCACTACTACACTGTGTACCTATCCTTCTTTATCTCTCTTCCATGCATTTAATTTTTCTCTCAAGTTCATCTCTTTCCTTATCTCACCTCTCTATCTCTCCACCTCCAAAGAGTTCATCTTTCCACCCCTCTCAGCTCTCTCTCCACCTCACTAGTCTCTGCTCACCTCCTTCCCTTGACCACACATGTTTCACTATCTTGCATCTCTCTTCATCTCATCTTTGCCTTTTTGTCTCTCAGGCTGTCTTCTTTCTGTCTTTCCCAATGTCTAACCCCTCATTTTACCTCACCATGTTCTTGCTGTCCCACCTATCCACAATCTTCTCTACCTTTCTACATTAATTTCCTCTGCCTCATCTCTCATACTATCCTACTAATTTCTCCCTATCTCTTTTTTCTACGTCTCTTCTCTTCCATTGTCTGCTGTCTGTCTCGTCCTCATCTCTCTCAGCATCTCCTTGTCTATTTCAACTCACTCTTCGCACCATGCCTTGCTCTTTCTCTCTCTCCCCCTCTATGTCTCTCTGTTATAACATCTTCTCTTTTTCCCTGCCACACCCTGTCTCTCTACCCCGATTAAGGGAGGTGCATAAATATAAAGGGGAATATTCACAAGGTCCTATCGCCACAGGAACATCACTTTTATTGATGTTCCAGTGGCGATAGGAGCTTTGCCTTATTTACAAGGCGGCTCTAAGCCACTTAATGTGGATTAACGCCGCCTTGTAAATAAGGCACACTTTCATGCTATTCTTAGCGTGAAAGCGGTAGGCAATGGGTGTTGTTATAGTATTTAGTAATCCCAATCCCGGACAACATCACGCACAAAGCAGTGAAAATAAGGCGAATCATTATAAAATGTCATCACTTCTCCAAAAAAGTTATTTGTAATCAGCGTAATTGTCCAACCTTTAGTTCTGCTAGCATTAGCATGGATAGCTGAGGAATGATATGTACAAAACCCATCTAAATACCTTGGTTAGAACTCCTAGATTTCTTGTAGACAGATCACATGGTATCTAGCCACTAAATTGACCCACTCTTGGTCTCCTAGTTTTTTCCTCATTCCTACAATCTACCAAGATAAAACCTTAACTGGCTCAATGGTGTTAGCAATCATGTCAGCATCTGCCACTTGTGCCTGGGTATCACCCCTACTATCAGGAACCTAGACTTTGGGTAGAGCATTAAGATAATCGCACTCATCCAAACCTTCCAGGAGTGTATATGTGTTACAGCACCATCCCGGCTTGACCGGAAGCGCTAATTTTCTTGTTATGATCTCTATATAATAGTCTTTCTACACCAGGGATGGGTGGGAGAGATATTAAGATTTGTAAAAAAAACCCTTGTGGGAAAACAGATATCTAGGAAACTCTTGAAAACGGGGGAAGAAGTTGCCTTAGGAGGGTTTAAACAATTCTTGGATCATCGAAGTTGACCACTATGCAGTTACCAGGGATTGTTTTATGGGATGGTCCTACCCAGTCATTCCCTCCTTGTCATTAAAATGTGTTCAGATAAAGAGTGGTCATTGCCTCTAAATTTCATAAGCCAGACAGATACTTTTAAAATCAATAGGAGTGTGTTCTCAGTCTGGGTCTGTTTAAGACATAAGGGCATACTTCTGGTGGGAGATTCAAAACTTGAACTTCCCTGCTAAAGCTACTCTTGCACGTCTTCCTCGATTCCATACCCATCCTAGAAGCAAGCTCTCTGGTCACGTAATTGTCCAGGAAGCATCGCTGGCACCGTTTTCATGGGAAGAGAAAATGCGAGCTATAGGCCCTTGTACCTGAAAAGATGATATTTATGTAATTTGAGTCGGAGCTGGCATAACCCCGCCGCCTCAAATCACAACCAATAGGGACCGTGGTCTGAATGGGATTAGGACCATGGGCCATACTAGCCATATTGCTTAAATCCTTAGGAGGGTAAGAGGACACCAAAGGCCGCTTAGGGGCAGAGTGAGTTTAGCAAGGCTCAATATTTGGGTCGCTGTTTCCTCTATGGCATCAAGGCGATCATGTACTGGCTTTAGGTCTAATTTAAACAAACATTCTATCCCAGTGCATAATTCAACCATATTAGAGGATGTCCACAATGGGATGACATTATGCTCCTTCAGTTTAGTACCCTTGTAGTCTAATGTCCCCTTCTTACAGTGTCCTACCCTTCTTCTTTTTCACTAGAGGCTCCATAATAGGCAAATTCATCACAAGGGGCAAACACACACTGACCATACTTGATCGGGGGACGACTGTTCCTTCATTTGGCCTCATGAGAAAGTCCAAAGTATTAGAACTATTAGAAACAAGCTAGTTGCCCCCTACCTCCTCCATGGAGATGGGTCTTTTGGTGAGGTACATCTCCTTTGAAAGGACACTAGCTGCACGTACCAGGAAGAAATCAAATCTAGTTGTCCTATCACACCCCGTATGGCACCACATGCAATTTTCCTTTTCCCCATAGTTCCAGTACAGGGGAAAAGGAAAACCTAGGTGGTCAAGAAAGGAGTCGCAAGCTACAGAGCAGATGCAAGCCATGGGGAACACAGAGAGGGCCTGACCCGGCCTCTTCCGGGCGCTGACAGGTGCAGATGGCCGCACTCTTGGCCTAGTCTTAATCCAGGCAGGCGCTTGGGAATGTGCCACATCACGGGAATGTAGTTGCCCCTCCTTGACTTTGGGACCACAAAAACAAGCAATGTATCGAGCCCTTTAATAAATGCAAAATGTATTGTTTTTCCTCATTGATTTTATTGAGAACTGTAGATTTATTTTCTTTATCTGTAATATAATGAGCCTCATCAGTAAGTACTTTAGATAATTAAACATTAGAGGACAGATTCATCAACTTATTTCATCACCTACTAGTGCAGATGGAGAAAAATAAATTTTGCTCATGCGCAAACCAATAAAAATGAATCTGCTCATGCATAAAATGCGTTACCCGTGCACAGTTTGCAATTGACCTGGAAACTCCTCTGCACAAAAGGGACAATGATTAAGGCTGTTGAAAGTGCACTTCTATTCACTTTGCCTAGTCATGATTTGACACAGATCAAATGTAGCTTTATGCACATTGTTGTTATGAAATTGTTCTCTGGTGCCCGTGCATTCCCTGTTTATCTTATTACTGTAATCTTGAACCTTACGGGATTGTAAACAAGGTATATAAAACTATTTTTCAATTACAAAGCCTCAGTTTGAAAAGCTTTGCCAGTGTGGCTCCTTTAAGGAACATCAGCTGCTTTATAAAAACAAAAATCCCCTTCAGGATTGCAAACACAGGGATTGCGTTGCAGGCCACAGTCCTTGTATTTATAGCCTTTCACAGCTGGTCATAATTAGCTACACTGCTAATTAACTTGTATTAAGCTTGTCACTCTGTGATGCCCTGCAAACGGATAGTTTGCAATGCCACCTAATGGGACAACGGTATAACATAGGTATCATCCAGAAACAGTTCTCAAAAAGTTGGCAGGCGCAATTTGTCGCAACTGCGACCTGTTTTTTAGTACATCTGGCATTACTTTCTATTATTGTATGTCAGTGCTACTCCCATTGATGAGATGGACAGGGCCTATACCTAGGTGTGTCATGTGAACCAGCATTTCTGAATCCATGGGAATTTCCCACTTCTAAGGGTTCACTTTGTAATCACTGTTAACTCCATCCCTCCATCCCACCAGATTTATCTGTACCCCTGGTATTGGTAATTTGGTGTGGGCAGACTTAACGGCAATAAATAAATAAAATTAAATAAAAGGCCACACCTAATGTGGTGGAAAATATTTAAGAAAAATTAACAATTAAGAACAACAGACCAAAGAACTCTTGCAATTTTACAATAGTGCAGATATTTCCTTCCAGCTGTGTTGTAGTTATTCCATTCCACACCCAGCACATTACCTTAAGCATGACCCTAGAGTTAATTAAAAGCAAAAATGTGGTTTACTAAAAGTGATGGTATTAAAAGGAAAGGTATACAGGAGAACATTTTCTGCAACAGTTTGTTCTCTTGGAGCAGAGAGTAAAAGATGACTGATAATAATAATTTAGGGCATTTGCATAATCTCTTGAGGAATGAATTAGGGCTCCCTCAACAACTGGACTAAAAATGATATATATTTTTAATTTGATTAAAAAAAAGAAAATATTACAATAGGTTCTATATGTAGGCCATAGAAGAAGAAAGGAGTTGGTGAGGAACGGTTTGTACCCTAGGGCAACACAGTTCATAGAAGCTCTTTAAACTGACACATTAATATTATTGGTGTATTATTACAAAAAATACCATGGTACATTGTGGGATCACCGTGCCAGCAAAAATGATTACCACCCAGCGTTCCACTTGGTCTCCCAATAAAAATTATACGTTTCCCAAGTGTTTCGGTGCTCGGGGGATGATATAGCCCCACAAGCACCAAAACATTGACACTGAAACTGACGACATCACCCCATGCTCGCAATCAACATTACATTGAAAATAAGAAAAAGGCCTCAGGAGGTTGGGGAAGCTCTTTCCCACCGCCAGAGCCCCCCCCCCACCAGAAAAGGAAATCCGTCTGCTGTCGGCAGTAGAGGGAATTAGTGCGCCTCTGCACATGACGGAATGGTTCCGTCATGAGCACAGGGCACTGGTGCTCATGACGGAACTATTCCACCATGAGCACAGAAAGGGTTAACAGAGTGTCAAATTAAAGAGGATTACCGATAATAGTGCTGCTTTGTGCGGGAAACATCCTTTACAACGCAACTTTTACCACGCAGTGCCTTTACGATGCAACTTTTACAACGCAAACCATTACAATGCATTGCGCTGGGGGCGCTCTAGGATAGGGAATGTGTTTAATGTACTATCCAACACCTTCCCTACTATCCACGGGGACTGGAGTTGGAATAGTAAATTAAACAATTCACTATCCAGCGCCTAAAAGCACTATGCGTTGTAATGGTATGCGTTGTAAAAACCGCGTTGTAAAAGCATGCGATGTAAAAGCATGCATTGTAATGTCATACATCCGTTTTGTGCAGAAGTGGTTGCCGTCTGGCCAATCAACTTTCCTAACTTCCAGGGTTGTCAAGATTTCTCTTGTGCTCTAAAATTGTTAAACAATTTCGAAAGATTCAATTTTTGAAGTTTAAGTGGTTTGGGGCAAGTATGTTGCATACATTAAGTGGAAAATCTACTCTTGATACCGACAGAAGACTGACTGCTCCATTCATAAAATATTCTCTGCAAGTAATGTAATGCACGAATCAGTCTTCCACATGCAATATTCACGTAAAAAATGTCTCATTATTCAAAACGAAAATTTCACACATAACACATATCTTGAGATTCTAGAGGTATGTGAGGTTATGATTGCATAATAAATTCAGATTTTCGACTTTCCAAACTTGTGACCTAGTTAGATTTATATTCAATTGTTATAGTTTTGGTTTAGTAGTGATTTTTTCACATTTCTTTCCACTGATTGCTACCTAAATCCAGATCATGTTTCCCCTTTCTTTGAATTATTCATAGTGTTATATATTACCAAGTAGTATTTTGGAGGTAGCTGAGTGAGTTATATATTCACTACTCTTATTTGTGTGTCACCTGCAGTTCATAGATTCAAATCCCTGACAAGGCCATCTGGGCTTTTCATTCCCATGAGGACAATACATTTAAAGCCATTAAGTTAGATAACAGTGAAAAATATTTTTGCAGTGCTTCAGATTAGCAAAGATGATAGCATCAAGTGCTGTGGTAAATTCGTAAAAAAAATAAGTGCTGGGGCTCTCTTCAGGAGGCAAACCCTACAAGAGGGGAGAGTATGTGGTGTAATGGCCAAAGCTGCCAAGCTCAGGGCTGGGAATCTAGGTTTGAGTCTTTGCATCGGCTCCATATCTTGTGACTCACTTAATCTTCCCGTGCCTATCAAAAATAAATGTGTCCTTAACTGGTGCTTAAGCGCTGGTGATAATGATTGAGTGCCGGTGTTGAGCACCAGAAACCACTGGCTCAAATTAAGCATTGATTCAATGCTATCCAAGTCCTGAAAACTGCTGTCTTCACATCATGTGGAATCATTATTTAATCATGTATTCTTCGCTCATGTTTTCTTCTTTGGGGTCCTTCTTTTGCTGCCCACACAAAACCTTTTCCAGTTTAACAGTTAGGTGTATCAGCAGATCCTCTTTCCAATAAGATATTGACAAGAACACAAAATGGACATGGGATTACCATATGCCAGTTTAAAAGCACAACAAACCTTCAGGCACATCGGATGAAACATATCCCTTCCATCCTATTTACAGGAGGCATATGTTACTCTTTCCAGCCTTTGTGCACAGGCTTCAGAGCTCCAGGGAGAGGTGCTGAAGCTGAAGTAGAAATTCCCAAGCCTGGTCCCAATAAAATCCAGTTCATCCACTGGTAAAAAAAATACTATAGCCTCAATCTCACTAATGTAAACCTGCAATATTTACTCACACTCATAATGAGATGATTCATGCATATATCTGACAAGCAGTAGTGGTCGGCAGTGGGAGTTACTGCAGGGCGGTGACGTGGGCAGGGGGAGGGGCAGGGTGGCAGGTAGTAATGTATGGATTACGGAGTTTTACAGGTTAGTAAACATTTAGATAAATAAAACGAATTTCGTTGCGCGCACTGCATCACCAAATGTGATGCAGTGCAGGCAACGAAATTCGTTTTATTTATTTAAATGTTTACTTACCTGTAAAACTCCATAATCCATACATTGCTACCCCCCACCCTGCCCCTCCCCCTGCCCACGTCACCGCCCTGCAGTAACTCCTACTGCCGACCGCTACTGCTGACAAGCAGAGGAAATTAACCCACCTGCCCCAGATATTCTAAATTAACACTTTGGTGATACCCCTGCTTTACTCTGCACAAGGCAGGGCCATATCCACCATTAGCTATGTAGACAACAGTTAATCATGTTTTTTTAAATAAAAACAGAGTCCTGATACAGATTGGAATCTTGTTGCCATGATGTGTCTCTCTGGGGTCATGGAAACCTCTGGAGTCTTCGCACTGCAGAACCTTCAAGGAACTCTGATGCAGCCATTGTCGCGTCATGGCTTACCGTTCTGGAATGTGGCTTCTGTTGTCATTTCTTAGCTGGAGACAGGACGGTAGTTGCTGAGAAGGTGTATATTTCTTCTTATATTTGGCATTTCACTGTCACTGACATTTACCTATTGTTGGAGACTTCTTTTCATCACCCCAAATCCGCCACAGTAGTGGATAGGAGTCTGTGAAGGACACCTCTGCTTCCCAGCAGCTGATACTGTCCTCCATCAAATGGAGGAAAATAAGGTAAGAGAACTTCAAAGACATAAACAGAACATTTAACAGTGACTTTTAAACTACATTTCAACAGAATATAAAGGAATAGCAGCCTTTCAAAATACTTTACACTTGGCCCAAAGATGTAAACCTACAATTTATTGTTTCGTGTGTAGTCATTATCCCAACTTGAAAATCTATGTATTACCAAAATGTATTTAAAACATATTGGAAGCAAAAGGTGCAGCGTTACATGAATGCTAGTTTGGAACCGTCCTGTCTCCAAATGTAATGGCTCACTGTAGGACTTAGTTGATCATGACAGAATAGTATTATTGGACTTAAAGGTGATGTATAAGGGCAAGGTTCCAATTTAGTCCTGAATATTTGAGTTGATGTCTTGGAAGTTTTTGAAACAGAATAGTTGCCCTTTAATGATATCCAGTTTTTGGTAGTTTGCATATGCAATGTGCATTAAGCAAGTACCCTCTAACATGTAACATTTACCACCCTGTGGCCACGGGGAAAAAGTTGACCCTTTGGTATATGCATCAGCATCTGGAGGTGCTGTCTCTTTATATTACTTAGTTGAACTGAGTAAAGTCAACTTTACTGTGACAGAGTGTATCAAATTAAAGACGTTTACCAATGATATTGCAGCTTGGTACAGGAGTGGTTGACTTTTGGCCTTTCATCTTTTCAAACTTTTAGTTATGTCAACATTTCTCTAGAGCTCTAAAATTGTTGAACAATTTTGAAAGATACATTGTTCAAACGTAACTGGTTAAACAAATGAATATGCGACTTCTGCATAGACCTGGGTTTTGATTACAGAACAGATAGACGGCTGAAGTAAGTGCTAGGCACCATTATCAAGAAATGTGCCCGGCACAGATTGGGACAGTGTACCCTATTATCATAAATGTGCTGCTCCCAGGGCAGCTGCAAACTTGCACCTGCCCTGGAACAGCTCGTTAAGCGAGAGATGGAGCCACTGCTTATAAGCTGTGTTGTGTTTCACAGTGCAGGTGACTTCAAGCACCAGCAGAGCGATGTTTGGTGTGTCCATGGCATTCCATTGTCCCATCCAGAGGGTGTCCTCTGGGAGCGCACTGACAAGGTGCCACCTTTTTGTAGTGCACTCTCAGTGCATCTCCTATGGGCCTGTTTGTCTTTGTGTCTGAATCTGTAATAGGATACAAGTGCAAAGGCAAATTGTTTCCCTTATTTGCATGGGCCCAGACCCCATAATAACTAGTGAATGTTCTCACAAGATAGCTCTAGTGCTACATGTGCTAGTGATATTACAGATGCTGCCGCACATGCATCTACACCTCCTCCTGTAATACTAACAAAGGGGATGCATACTCCCATTGCCCCCTTGGGCACTATGCAGAATACGGCTCAAAATGATATAGCCAATTTAAGGCACGGGCAAAGTTGGCAATTGCCCGGGACCCTCAGCTCCAAAGGGTGTCCTGGTGAGGTGATCCAGTTAGTCAGAAACCCTGTTGTAAATATTGTGCATAAAAAACAGGTTCCTTTTTAACTTGACAGCTCAGCATGCCCGTTTCCTGACATTTAGTATACAAGCCCGGCTTTCCCAACCATAATCCAAGTGCTCTCAGGCAGTCGGTGGCAACTAAATAGCTCATGTCCCTGTTTTTAGTTCAACTCACCATACCTCTCTCTTTACATCTCAGTGTACCTTCCCTCATCGATCGCAGTATTCATACCTCACCTATTTCTTAAACTCCTCTTACTCAGTACACTTCTCTCTACCCCATCTCTCTAATTCTAACTCACAACCTCCCCACTTACTACTACACTGTGTACCTATCTTAATTTACATCTCTTCTATTCTACCCCTCTCTCTGCCTCAAAGCTGCCTCTACCTCACTAATCTCTTTACACTTCCCTGTTGTATTTCCATCACATCCTTTTTTATCTCTCTTCCATGCATTTAATCTTTCTCTCAAGTTCCTGCCTTTCTTTATCTCACCTCTCTATCGCTCCACCTCCCAAGAGTTCATCTTTCCACCCCTCTCATCTCCCCCCTCTCTACCTCACTAGTCTCTACCTCACCTACCTTCACCTCACGTGTTTCACTATTTTACATCTCTCTTCACCTCATCTTTGCCTTTCTCTCTCTCAGACTGCCTTCTTTCTGTCTTTCCCAATGTCTAACCTCTCATTTTACTTCGCTATTTGCCTGCTGTCCCACCTATCCAAACTCTTCTCCACCTTTCTACATTCATTTCCTCTGCCTCACCTCTCATACTATCTTACTCATTTCTCACTATCTCTATTTTGTACCTCTCTTCTCTTCCATTATCTGATGTCTGTCTCGACCTCATCTCTCTCTGCATCTCCTTGTCTATTTTAACTCACCTTCTGTACCATGCCTTTCTATCTCTACCGCTCCTACTATATCTCACTACTTCACCTTTCTCTCTCTCTCCCCCTCTATGTCTCTCTGTTGTAACCTCTTCTCTTTTTCTCTGCCACACCCTGTCTCTCTACTGAATTTCTTTTCTCTCTATACCACATCCCTCTTTCTCCGCATTAACCTACCCTCTCTATCTTCTCTTACCACTTCGCCTGTCTACTTCTAACTTTCCCCCACCTCTAAATACTTCAAGTTCTTTCTACCTTACCTTTTTCTCTTCCTCAACACTAAGGCTACCCGGCTACACACCCTACTATAATTTTACTTTTACCTATCTCTGATTTTTCTGCCCATCTACCTCACTCTACAACAATACCTTCTTATATACATATTTCTACTACCCCATCCCCTTTCTACCTCTCTATGTCTCTTTCCTTCTGACTGTCAGATTTGTTCCTTCACCTTACTTCTCACCCTATCTCACCTATTTCTCTACATCTTTTGTTCTTCTACTTCAACTCTCTTACTATATCATTCTCTTTACCTCTCTTTTCTTCTTCTGTATCCCACCTCGTAACATTTCTCTTACTTAAGCTGGGTCAGACTCTTCTGTCTAGCCAAAGAAGTGTACACGTAAAAAGAAAAGAGCACGGAATAGGGATATATAAGGATAAAGTTGGCAGATTTCCCCTGATGAAATCATAAATTTCTAGTTACAGTGCTTTGATTTTTAAGTTTGCAGTGAGAATGGCAATTATGAAGGGAATTTATTTGTGATTATGAATATCTGGCACTTAAAGCCACACTTGAAAGTGCTAGTTGCATAAGTCTTTTTTTTATTATGGACTAGTTGTCACTGTAGATTATCTATCATTTCTTTTGGTACTATTTGGCTAGCACAGGCCTTGAGCTGGGAACTGATTTTATGTGCTCTGTTTCTTAAAGTGTAATGTATAACTCCATATTTTTGGCATAATTTGGGCTTGAATTAACTGAGGACAGTGCTTAATTTGTAAAATAAAAAGGTGCCGGGCCCTCCTCAGGAAGCCACCTCAGTATTCACCACACATTGCCACTGCACACACACAACTACTAACCGTCACACTTTAACAAGTGTGACAATTCAGACTGTTCGAGGCCCCCAAAGCTTCAAGAATGGCTTGGGTGGCAGGTATTAGTTGTTTTGAATGTATATTAAATTAACAAAACAATAGTTTCCTGCTCATCTTTAAATTACGCAAACAGCACCACCATGTGGCAGCTGTCATAAGTGCAGGTTCTGGCAATGAAGTGCCAGAGCCTGTAATTAAGTGCCTGTGCTGAGCTCCGGAAACCACCAGCTCAAATTAAACACTGGTTGAAGATGTATAATAAAGGCAAATCGTTCCAAAAATGAGTGCCAAAATATGTCTTGCCCAGGGCTCCAAAAACATTTAAGATAGCACAAATAGATCTACAACTTCAAGTAAATGTTTGATCAAATGTTTAGATAAGTGCAAATAGGAAGATTGGGGACTACAATGTTTTGGGAGAGATCATTTATATTAAGTCTTTTCAGAAGGCTGATCACAAGTGTGATGGAGGGGCATGAGAAATATATCGGACTTGTTAAATATCTACAGCGCAAGTTGAGGTATTTGCTGGGCCCTGCTTATTATCCAATTTTAAGTTTGAACTCAGAAATGAGGAGTAATAAGTAGAACCTTGTCGCCCCTGCACCAAATGTGGCTTATCTTGGTAATTACAGGGCTTTCCCCCTGGTACATTTCAACAATTTTGACCTGTTGAAGTTGACATGGGGAAAATCATGAAATCCAGAGGTTATGCATTTGCATAGAGATTAGTATTTTATTACCCACTTGTTATACAAGCCTGAGTGTTATTTTGTAGACCACAACAATTGAGCTTTAACTCATTTGGTGGTTTTAGGGAGACACAAGCTAAGCTGGACTGGAACATATTTACAGATAAATAGGATTGTGAACCACATTCTTTCCAGAAATGTTATAACCTGAGACTAAATATACAGGTTGCAAAAGAATCCTTTCCCATTAATATTATTCTGTTTGTGGATCCCTCAAATTAAGGGTGGAAATGCATAAACGTTTCATGCAGGTGATATCAAGCCAAACTCCCTGCATTATAAATTGCTATGTGGCATTTTGTTTTCTGAGAACAACCCCAGTCCCTATAATCAGACAAAAAAACTAACATGAGGCTAAGCACATTGTCTGCAGCATGAAGAAGTTCCCCGGAGTGCTGTGTGCTTCAGCCATTGCTCAGAAGCCAATATTCACAAAGTGGAAGTGCCCTTCTTTTCCTAAATATTCCTACTGGGTCCCGTAGTGCAAATTATGACACAGAAGTGCATTGGTGAATTGCAATGTGCCTTTGATACATAGCAGCTTTAAATTTTGTAGTCAGTCAGTCAAAAAACTTTATTTAGCTATGCTTCTGTAGCATTAAAGTACATGTAAAAGATAAGACAAACATTAAAAAGACTTCATTTACCCCTGTGTAACACATTACATCACACTGTTCATTGAGGACTTCATTTGAACCCATATCTCACTTTGATGTTTTGTTGGACCCGGCCTCCTGGCGTGGTCCTACCCCTCCCGCATGGCGGGCCCAGGACGACATCGGCCCTCCATCAAGCCACGGTCACCCCCTGAGCATGACCCGACACGAACTACCGACGAGAGCAACCACCCTAGCAAACCACGGCTCTCCCCCCTGGAACATGGCATACCCTGCACGCCCCACCACTGCCGGTCCGGCTACCCCTCCGGATCACTCCTACAAGCCCGACTCCAGCTTGGGCCCATCACGTCCCGAGCACGTGGCCTCGCCCGACTCCATCTTGGGCCCATCACGTCCCGAGCCCGTGGCCTCGGCCCCGGCCAAGGCCCCAGCGAAGCCCCGACATCGAGGCACCAAGATCCCCCCGGGTGGTAGAGTGGCCACTCAACGGATCCAAGAGGAGGGGAGTTTTGATGGCCCTCCAGCCATCCCCGGACGCCTGGTATCGATCGCCCTCCGGCCTCCCTGGGCGCTGGCTCCACCCCCCTGCTGGGTGTCTGGACACCACCATCCCGGCCCCTCTGACCCCCAGGCGCGAGGGTCCGGACATCAAAGGACTCCAGTCCTATATCTGGGCCAGCCCTGGAGTAGGACGCCAGTTGTATCCTGGAGTCAAGAGCCCTGCTGACGCTGTCGCGGCTGACCCGAGAAGAACTCATTACCCTGAAGCCTGAACCCCTCTTTGGAGCCTGCTGGCGCTGCCGCGGTCCATCTTAGCTGAACCATCTTTGGTGCCTGCTGGCGCTGCCACGGTCCATCTTAGCTGAACCATCTTTGGAGCCTGCTGGCGCTGCCGCGGTCCATCTTAGCTGAACCATCTTTGGAGCCTGCTGGCGCTGCCGCGGTCCATCTTAGCTGAACCATCTTTGGAGCCTGCTGGCGCTGCCGCGGTCCATCTTAGCTGAACCATCTTTGGAGCCTGCTGGTGCTGCCGCAGTCCACCTTAGCTGAACCATCTTTGGAGCCTGCTGGCGCCGCCGCGGCCCATCTTCACTGAAACCACCTCGAGGCCTGCTGGCGCTGCCGCGGCCCCCTCTCCGTAGAGACCATCTGTCGAGTCCTGCTGGTGCTGCCGCGACTCGACCTCTCAGAACCCCCCGGCTCGAGGATTGAGAGCTGTGCGCAGGGTATCCCATCCTTCACCAGTACTGAGACTGTCCCGCTACCCGGTCCCTTGTTTACGAGACTTTTCAGATCCCTCGATCTGCCTGTACATATCGCTGAAGACCAGCAACCTTTATCCTTGATAAAGCCTAAGAACTTATCCTCTTGTGTGGTGTCTATTTGTAGTGGTGTGGTTACTCTGCTGTACGATCTTAGGAGAGGACCCTCACCCAGGAGGCCTCTCGACAACGCTCGGCTACTTCTAGACGGAGGGGTGGGCCTAGGGGTGGTCAGTCAGACATCTTCTGCCTCCCCCGGGATCGCCTTTCTAACATTGGTGGCAGGCGGTGCGATCCGAGCCAACGCAAATCGTACAGAGAGTGATTCACCCGCTACCGATAAAAACACACCGCGACCATGACTACTCAAGAAACCAGACCAACTGCAGAATTCCGGAAAGAGAAAATGGAAGAGTACAGTCATAAGGAATTGAAACAATTCTGCAAAGACCTGGGCATCGCTACCACTGGCCTAGGCACCAAGGAAGACTTTAAATCGGCCCTGCAAGCATGGGTGGAAGCCGAAGACACGCCACCCCAGAATGAAGATAACCCGGGCCCGAACGGACGCCCAGAGACCGACGCGTCCCCAGCGGGGGAAAGACCCGCAACCCTAGACATGGGCCTCGCCCACGAGGACGCCCGAGAACGAGAGAGGAACCGGCTCCACGAACTAGAGCTACCCCGACTCCGGCTGGACGGAGAACTACAGCTGGCGGAAAGAAAAATAGCCCTCGAGCAACTACGGCTAGAAGGAGACCTAGAGGAGAAACGAAGACAAAGAGACCTCGAAGAAAAGAAACTCACGTTCGAGCATGAGCGGGGCTTAAAGGAACTAGAGATCAAGGCCAAAACGAACGAGGCCAGCGCCTCCGGGGGCAAGACCTCACCCCCTTCTGTAGACACGAAGGTGCACATACCCAAGGATGTCGTCAAAGAGTACTATAAGAACGATGACATCCAACAGTGGTTCAAAGCCTATGAAGTAGCCATGACCGCCCATCGAGTACCCCTCAAGGACTGGGGCGCCGGCCTGTGGGGGAAGTTCGTCAATGAAGGGAGGGACGCCCTGCTTGAGCTTCCCGATGCCAAGATGACCTCCTACGAACACATGAAAACCGCCCTCCTCACTCGCTACGGACTCACCCCCGAAATGTACCGGCAGCGATTCCGAGACTGTAAAAAAATCCCCGGTACCACATGGGTGGAATAGGTGAACTTTTTTAGCAGAGCCTTCGAGGGGTGGATCAAAGGCAGTCAGGTCACCACCTACCAGCAGTTGGTCGACCTCATTATATGGGAACACCTTTCCAACAACTGCTTCATCGAACTCCGGCAACATCTCCTCGACAGCAAACTGACAGAGCCACGAAAACTCGCTGTCGAGGCTGATATATGGGTAAGCAGTCGAGTCCCCCGGAGTCCGATGGGAGACTACGGCCGGGGATCCCTGGAGAACCACCGACCACGAGGCGGCGGAGGAGGCCAGAGCCGGGGCCGAGAGGCCCCCACGGGGTCCTCCCCTACCTCCACTTCGCCAGCCCTGGGCCGAAGAGGGGCCCCTCCAGCACCACAGGGGCCCCGCCCGAACGTTACTTGCCACAGATGCCAGTGGCCAGGTCACTATGCTAATGATCCTCTCTGCCCGATGAACCAGCGACCCGGCAACACCGGCCCTCCAACCCGCCAGATCGCGGCCGCCGCCCTGGGTGAAGAAAGAGGCGAGGAAGAGGACGACGACATCGAGCAGGCCGAGTGGGAGCCCGCCGCTATGTCTTTGGTGTGCCTGGGTGAAAGAGACATGATTCCCCGAGCCCCGATCCCAGACAACACACAAAAGTACCGCCAATGGGTCACCATCAATGGACACCGGGCCGAAGCCCTTCGTGACACTGGAGCCAGCGTGACGGCGGTCCGCGGCCATTTAGTGACCCCTGAACAAATTTTGCCCAACGTCCTGTGCCCAGTAAGGTCGGCGGACAACTCTGAGTGCTTGTGCCAGATGGCCCGTATCCCCTTCGAATGGGGAGGAGTGTCGGGCATGCTGAAGGTGACCGTTCGGGACGATGCCCCTGTAGACTGCCTCCTCGGGAACGACATGGAAAGTTCCCCCTGGGCCCACGTCGAGCGGAGGGAGCATCTGGGGATGCTAGGCCTTCCCAAGTGGGCCTGTGCGACCACTCGACCCATGACCGCCCGGGCCTCCGCCCCGAGCGCAGACACCCCGCCTGAAGAACCGGAGTGGCCCGCACCTCCACCGGCCGCCGTCCCAGGGGACGCCGACCCAGAACCCGGGCCCCAGGGGCCCAACCATGAGGACCTCACCGAGCTCAGCCACCTTCCTGAACTAGCCCAATGGCGCCAAGAAGGTGGGCCCACCCGCGAGCAGTTCCGGCAGGAACAGAAAACGTGTCCCTCCCTCGAGGGAATCGGACAACAAGCCGCCACGCAAGCCGCCGGAGACCCATCGGGGTCCCACTGGGTCTATTGGACCACGATCTCTTATACAGCGAGCATAAAATTGCCGAACTGGGGGCCAGCCGAGTGCTGGTGGTCCCCCTACGATTCAGAGACTTCCTCTTGAACCTGGCACACGACGTGCCCCTCGCCGGGCACCTGGGGCGGGACAAAACCTACAGCCGCCTGGTGACCCATTTTTACTGGCCAAAAATGCGCAACAATGTAAACAATCACTGCAGATCCTGTCCGACCTGTCAAGCCAGCGGGAAGAGCGGGGGGAAAGTCAAGGCCCCGCTCCAACCTTTTCCTGTGGTAACAACACCCTTCGAGCGAGTGGGGATCGACATAGTGGGGCCCCTGGACCCCCGCACCTCTCAAGGACACCGCTTCATCCTTGTTCTGGTGGACCATGCCACCCGCTATCCCGAAGCCATCCCCCTCCGAACCATCACGGCCCCCGTGGTGGGCCAAGCGCTAATGGGGATCTTCACCAGAGTCAGCTTCCCCCGAGAGGTCGTGAGTGATCGGGGCACAAACTTTATATCTAAATATATGCAGTCCCTGTGGCAACAGTGCGGGGTCACATATAAGTTCACCACCCCGTATCACCCCCAAGGAAATGGACTTGTAGAGCGGTTTAACCGAACACTGAAGGGGATGATCAAGGGCTTAGAAGAGCCGCTACGACGCAGATGGGATGTCCTGCTGCCTTGCCTCCTGTTTGCCTATCGAGAGGTGCCCCAGAAGTCCCTGGGGTTCAGCCCCTTCGAACTGTTGTATGGGCATCCTGTCCGAGGTCCCCTCAGCCTTGTCAAAGAAGGCTGGGAGACGGCTGTCCGAGATGCTCCCCCGGATGTCTACCGGTACCTCCTGACCCTCCGCAACCAGACTCAGAAGTTCCGGGAACTTGCCGAGGCCAACCTGGAGGCCAGTCAGGAGGAGATGAAACGCTGGTATGACCAGAACGCCTCATCCATCGAGTTCGAGCCGGGCCAGCAGGTCTGGGTCATGTCCCCGGTCGAACCGTGTGCCCTCCAGGACAAATGGACGGGGCCCTTCAAAGTGGTGGAGCGCAAGAGCCCCGTCACTTACTTGGTGGACATGGAGTCCCCCCGGAACCCCCTCCGGGTCCTACACGCCAACCGGCTCAAGCCTCACTTTGCCCGCACTGAGCTGAGCCTGCTGCTAGCTACAGACGACGGAGCTGAAGACGACTCCGAGTCCCTACCCGATCTCCTGAGCACCACTGAGAAGGACGGCTCCGTCGAAGGGGTCACGCTCTCCTCTACCCTGACCCCAGAACAGCACCAGGACTGCCGGAAGCTGCTGGGGCAATTCGCAGACCTATTTTCCCTCACTCCCGGGCTCACCCGGTGGTGTGTCCACGATGTCGACACCGGGGACAGCCCGCCTGTACGACACCGGGCTTTTCGAGTTCCCGACCGAGTTCGGGCCTGCATTCAGTCCGAAGTTGCCAAGATGCTAGCGCTGGGGGTAGTCGAACCCTCAGACAGTCCCTGGGCCAGTCCCGTTGTCCTGGTCCCTAAAGCCGCCGCCCCCGGCGCACCCCCGGAGCTCCGGTTCTGTGTCGACTACCGGGGGCTGAATGCCGTCACCAGGACCGACGCCCATACCATCCCCTGGGCAGATGAACTGATCGATCGCCTGGGGGCCGCCAAGTATCTCAGCACCTTCGACCTCACGGCCGGTTATTGGCAGATCGGCCTCACCCCTGGTGCACAAGAGCGATCGGCCTTCTCAACCCCCGACGGCCACTTCCACTTTAAAGTGATGCCCTTTGGCATGAAAAACGCTCCGGCCACCTTCCAGAGACTAGTGATTAAAGTGCTGGCGGGGCTAGAAGAGTTCAGTGCTGCATACCTGGACGATATTGTGGTATACAGCTTCCACTGGGACAAGCACTTGACACACCTCTGGGAGGTCCTGACGGCCCTCCGACGGGCCGGACTGACAGTAAAAGCCAGCAAGTGCCAGATAGGCCAAGGGTCCGTGACCTATCTGGGGCACCAAGTAGGGAGCGGCCAGGTAGCTACCCTCCAGCCAAAGATTGACGCCATCCGGGCCTGGGAGCCTCCGGTCACCCAGACAGCAGTCCGAGCCTTCCTAGGGCTCACTGGATATTATCGGCGCTTCATCAAAAACTATGGGAGCATTGTGGGGCCCCTCACGGAACTGACCTCCAAAAGACTCCCACAGAAGGTGCACTGGACCCCCGACTACAGCCGAGAGTTTGTGGTCCAAACCGACGCCTCGGAGCATGGCATTGGGGCGGTCCTCTCCCAAGTAAACCCCGAGGGAGTCGACCTTCCCGTGGCCTTCATCAGTCGGCGCCTGCTGGCTAGAGAGCAACGATGGAGCACCATCGAGAGGGAAGCCTTCGCCGTCGTGTGGGCCCTAAAGAAACTCCGGCCCTACCTCTTCGGCACCCACTTCCGGGTACAGACCGACCACCGGCCCCTGCGGTGGCTGATGCAGATGCGGGGCGAGAACCCGAAGCTACTGCGATGGTCCATCTCCCTCCAAGGGATGGACTTCACTGTGGAGCATCGCCCTGGCAACGACCACGCCAATGCGGATGGCCTGTCCCGGTTCTTCCGCCTCGGCGAGGAGAACCCCCAAGAAGATGGGTGACTCTCCCCTGCCTTCAGCTGGGGGGGACGCGTGTTGGACCCGGCCTCCTGGCGTGGTCCTACCCCTCCTGCATGTTGGGCCCAGGACGACATCGGCTCTCCATCAAGCCACGGTCACCCCCTGAGCACGACCCGACACGAACTACAGACGAGAGCAACCACCCTAGCAAACCACGGCTCTCCCCCCTGGAACATGGCATACCCTGCACGCCCCACCACTGCCGGTCCGGCTACCCCTCCGGATCACTCCTACAAGCCCGACTCCAGCTTGGGCCCATCACGTCCCGAGCACGTGGCCTCGCCCGACTCCATCTTGGGCCCATCACGTCCCGAGCCCGTGGCCTCGGCCCCGGCCAAGGCCCCAGCGAAGCCCCGACATCGAGGCACCAAGATCCCCCCCGGGTGGTAGAGTGGCCACTCAACGGATCCAAGAGGAGGGGAGTTTCGATGGCCCTCCAGCCGTCCCCGGACGCCTGGTATCGATCGCCCTCTGGCCTCCCTGGGCTGTGGTAAATAAATAAATAATACCCTATTTTTGACTAGACTTATAGCATAACAGATAGCTCAATAAAATAAGAGTCAAGATTCGAGGTAGTAGGAGTTTCTGCAGGTTTATTACAGCATAAGGACAGGATCAGGACAACCTGCATGGGAATAGGACAATAAGGCCCGGCAGCTGCCGGGGCTGGGTCTGGGATGAGCGCGCTAACATTTAATAACAAAACATTGACTTATATACATAGCGCAAACACATAGCATTACATTGCAGTAGGCGTAACAGTGGGTGGAGTAGAAGGCGTGACGCGTAGCAGTCGCGAGAGATAACAGAAATAAGAGGTGTAACTGGGAGTTTACTTAGACATGTGATGCAAAACGTAACAGAATATGTCATGAATGGGCGGAAACATTGGAGGGGGCTACCTAAGGAGCCGGGACCTCTAACCTAATGGTGCGCGAAAACTGGCAATGACGTGTTACTAGGAGAAGCTGGGGGCTACGAACTCTGTGCTAAGAGCAGAGACTAGAGTCTGAAGGGTCGGAGCGACATGTACCTAAACCCTATCTGGTATCTAATGTTTAGGGAACATGTTGATATAAACTAGAAGTCATGAGGGGAGAGGCTAACCTGATTTCTAAGACTGGACCATGCATTATTCTATATGTAGTGCGTGAAGAATATTAAATGACCATTAAATACAGTATTTCTCTAACGTGGAGACGAGAAGGCTAGACAATGACGAAAACTATTGATGCAGTTCAGTAGCTTAGGAATGCAGAGGAGGAGGACTGAACTGATAGCAGGAACTATAACATACTTTTGGCAGACTCAGAGGCAGAGCCGGGGTGCACCGGGCACCGCAAGGCAGGAAGTGAGTGAAGGGTCGAGGATACAGGTGGGGGCTGTATCGCTCCTCAGCGAGGCTTTCAGGAGACAGGAGCTGAATCTGTGGTCCGGGCCCTTTTGAGGCCTGGAAACGGAGACTTTATAATTGAATAACGTGCACACTGAGAAACGTGGCAACATTACTTACATAGGCCTGATATTCGTAGTATTCACGAGGACTGGAAACTAACATACTAGAGGTGGACACAACTGTAATTGCGTCTTTAATCAGAAATGGGGAATAAGATATGCATATTGATCATGCACACATAACATATGATGGATGAAGCGTAGGGACACAGAACATGGCAAAATTTACTTTTCCACATTCCCTCCTTGTCACTACGTTTCCATCAGGAAACATCAATATTCATGATACCGTCTATCATTTCATACAGTACCATTTGCTCGTCTCGAATTGTCTTGGAACGGGATTTAGAACAGGGCTTGGGACTGGGAATACAAGAGGTAGCACACATGCTGCAAATCGCAGGGCCACATTGTATACAAAGGCAGCAGCTAAATATGATCGCTACTGCAATACCTAGAAAGGACAGGACTTTCCAACCCCATGCGGAAATTATATTCCAGAACCAACCGGACCATGTCCAGGTGCCTGGATCTTGGTGTAACAGATGGGCAATTTTATGGAGTCTGGTTATAGCTGAATAAACAGACGGCGCGTTATTTGGAATGAAAATGCAGCAACTAGATCCGAGAACTCTACAGGCCCCGCCCCTATCGGCCAGTATGACGTCAAGGACGAGACGATTCTGTAAAACGACAATTCTCATAAAGGATTGCTCTTCAGTTAAGTTACCTAGAGCGGAGGCAGTCTCATCTACTACTGCTTCAAGGGTTCTTGTTAACCTACGAATGAGCTTACTATTTACAACTGTACCTAAATAAGGGAACACACCTTTATCAATATCAATGAATTGCTCTGCGGCGGTTTCAGTATAATCGACAATCGGGAGATTTCTCTTGTGTCTAGTGTGTACTAAGAAAGAATTCCTATGATAGTCAGGTGGGGCTAGAAAAACAGGTGGCAGTAGGAAAGCAATGTAACAGGTTCCCTCCCAATCGAGGGGCAGACGGACATATGCAGTTTGACCACAAATAAAATAAGAATGACGTGAAGCTTTGAAAATAGATTTCCCACTGTCACTATACTGGATAACAGTAGTACATTCACTATGACCTATATGTACAGAACCATAACTACGGACACATAATTCGCCTTTGACTGGTAGTACTGAAATAGCGGGTGAGTCTGGAGTAGTATCAGACTGAACATTCAGAACCATGAAATTCGACGAATAATTTCCTAAATTATATACTTCATTTTCTAAATCTAAACCTGTTCTGTGGGGGAGACCTTGCTTGTCAGGGAAACATGTACCGTTAAGAAAAGACATATCTGTTGAGGATGACGTTAACGTGGACCATGCTCCACACGAACCATTGTGTGAGAATGGATAAGGAAAGAGTGGCAGAACTCCCTTCGGTGTCTGGAAAGGGGGGAGTCGACCACACACCCAACAATTAGTGGCATTGCTGGTCTGGTGTGAGTAATGTAACATACGGATAAATGTGTTATTACGCATAGCGAGGCGGTATGAATATTCGTGAGGAGGCAGATCACTAAACGTGTGCTCTACTGTAGCATGAGCAGACATATTTACATGAGGAACTGGAAAACACAGATAGAAAGCATAGCTGGTGCAGGAAGCCATTATGCTGAGAAATAATATGAAACTCAGAAAAACGATACATTTGATTGAGCTTTGACTGACTCTCTCACTATGGGGGTCTATTTTATACATGTCAGAAACAGTCTAACCGTTTCACCTAGGGGAGGACTTATACAATCAAACTGGCTGACTTATTAGACCTGAGCTTTAACTTATACTCCTGTTGCGGAGTTTTCTCTAACAAGGGAGGGGTTGTAATAATGTCTTGTGCGGGACAGTCCTTTAAAACAATGTTCTGGCAATCCTTCGAATCCTGGGAAATGTTCTTGGAAATGTTTTTGAAGACTGGTTTCGATCCTTTGAAAAGTTTTACATGAGAAAGGTGGACCCACCCCTTCCTGCCTTCCAACTTGACGGCAGTTCGGGTGGTCAAGAGGACCTGACGTGGCTCCTTCCAACGTGGTTCCAGCGGACTTGATCTGTCGAAATTTCTGATCATCACAAGGGAGCCTGGAACGATCTCGTGCGGTGCCACCTCGGTATTGTCTGGAAATGCGGCGGCAACCTGTGAACGACATGAGTTGAGGGCAGACATCAAGGAAGCTAGGTAATCTGTCAGCATATTACATGAAACATCGGTAATACTTCGGGGTCTAGGAGTACCCCACATATTAGGGGGGCGGCCGAAAACGACCTCATACGGGGACAGACCTGATCTGGAATGTGCGACCATACGCATGTAAAACAGAGCGACTGGCAAAGCTACTAACCAGTCCACACCCTTGTCTTTACAGACTTTTGCAATGCGGATTTTCAGAGTCTGATTATGCCTTTCGACTAGTCCAGCTGCTTCTGGATGGCGTACACAATGGAACTTCCACTGGTACCCTAACAAAAGGGAAACATGTTTCATGAGTTCAGATGAGAATGGCTGGCCGTTATCAGAATATACGACCCTTGGGAGTCCGTATCTAGGGAAGAATTCACGAACCAACTGCTTGGCAGTGGTCGCGGCTGTGTAATCTGGGACTGGATATGCTTCTGTCCATCTGGACAAGGCGCATACAACTACAAGGACATACTTGAAACCTTGACATCGCTCCATTTGAATATAATCCATCTGGAGGACCTCAAAAGGGTGGTCAGGGGGCTGGAAACCACCTTGTTCCACCGGGACACTTTTACCTGGATTAAACTGACAACATATCATACAGGTACGGACTTTCTGCTTGGCTGCAGCTCGTAAATGCTTGTTGAACCAAATGTTCTGGATACTGTCTAACATAGCTTTTTCTCCTAAATGTGCTGGACTATGTGCGGTATTGATAATGACTTGAACCATAGAATCGGGGAGAAACCATGTGGCTCTACCCTTCGTTAACCATCCTTGATCTGTCTGGACCCCTCCTTGTACAGACCATTTCTTGATTTCATCGGGAGTAGCATGTGACTGGATATCTATGACATCTTGAGTAGGGTCCTTAACTGTCATGCATGTAGTCAGATCTGGAATATGTGTCTGATTAACTGGAATGTCTGGAGTCTGTGCTGTAAGCTTGGCTGTGCGGTCTGCTAAATCATTACCTTGGGAAATAATGTCTGTAACTTTCGTATGTGCTTTGCACTTCATGATAGCAATAGATGTCGGTAAATGTATGGCATCTAACAGGACTTGAATAAGGAGACCATGCTGAATCTTGGTTCCATGAGAAGTCATAAAACCTCTCTCCTGCCAGAGCACTCCGAAGTCGTGTACAACTCCGAATGCGTAACGTGAATCTGTGTAAACATTAACCTTCAGGTTCTTGGCATGTATACAGGCTTGTGTCAGAGCGACTAGCTCTGCTGCTTGAGCGGACAGAGTATCAATACGGTGTGTTTCAATAACTTCAGTGTCAGTAGTCACTGCATACGCGGCGACTAGTTCTCCTGTACTAGTTCTCATACATGAACCATCCACATAAAGTGTCAGGTCAGGATCTGGTAACGGAATATCTGTCAGGTCTTGTCTTGGCTTTGTCGTAATGTTAACTACTTCCACACAATCATGTGTGTCTGGATTTGAACTAACTGATGGTAACAGTGTAGCAGGATTCAGGACGTTGCAGCGTCTAATTTCTATGTGTGGCTGGAACAGTGTCAATTCATAACCTGTTAAACGTGCAATTGTCAAGTGCTGAGTTTGTGTTCGGTTTAAAAGAACTTCTACTGAATGTGGGACCTGTACTGTCAGGGAATGTCCTAAAACTATAGAATCACTTTGTCTGATAGCTAGTGCTGTGGCTGCAACTGACTTGAGGCACGCAGGCAACGCCTGGGCGACTGGATCTAATGTGCTCGAAAAATAAGCACAGGGCTTGTATTGACCTGCTTGATCTTGTGTGAGAACAGATAATGCTGTACCTTTGCGTTCTGTAACGAAAAGTGTAAAAGGCTTACTGTAGTTCGGTGTAGCTAGAACTGGAGCTTGACATAGGGCTTTCTTTAACTCGTTGAAACTAAGTGTATGGTCAGATGTCCAAGGGAGGACAGTCGATACGGCTGCCTCCTGTGTCGTTAACTGTATCAGTGGCTTGGCTAGAAATGCATACTGGGGAATCCATTGTCTACAATAAGAAGTAAGGCCGATAAAGGCACGTACCTCCTTCTGGGTTCTGGGCTGGGGAAGACTCGCTATTAACTGGATACGGTCGGGTGTCAACTGCCTACCCCTCTTGGACAGCAAGTGTCCTAAGTATACCACTTGCTGGACACAGAATTGAAGCTTCGAAGGTGACACCTTGTGCCCCATCTCGGCAAGGAAATACAAAACTGTAAGTGATGCACGCTCGCAGTCACGTTCAGAACGGGCTGTGATCAGTAGATCATCGACATACTGGAGCAGGGCAGTGTCAGTTGGCATGTGAATGTTGTCTAGTTGTCTCTTGAGTGCTTGACTGTAAATACTAGGGCTTTCTGTGAAACCTTGAGGAGCGCGTGTAAACATATAGCTCCTTCCATTTAAACAAAATCCGAAAAGAAACTGGCTGTCTGGATGAATTGGAACACTAAAAAATGCATTCTTGAGGTCAATAACAGTGAAAAACATGGCTTCGGAATCAATGGCTGTTAACAGGGAAGAAATGTCTGGGACAAGTGGGTACTGAGGAATAATACATTTATTAAGCTCTCGTAAATCAATCACTAATCGATATACTGGGGGTGCATTTGGATCAGTACGTTTCATGACTGGAATGATCGGAGAATTACACACATTGGAGTCAGTTTCTACAACTACTCCTTGAGCCATGAGCTCGTCAATAATTTTGGATAAGGCTGCTACAGCCTCAGGTGGCAATCTGTACTGTCTGATTCGGGGTAACACTACACCTGGTTTGAGAGTCACACGATGGGGTGTGATTTGCATGTAACCTACATCAGTTGGACCTTGCGCCCATAAATGCTGCGGAACATTAGACAATCTTGAATCAAAATCTCGTAATACATAGTGACCCTTAAAGTCACGTAGGAACAGACGTATTCCCTCTGGGGAACAGCAAATAACTGCACCTAATTCTTTCAATGTCTTAATGCCTAATAGATTTTCTGGACATGACTTAGTAAGTAACAGATCAGTAGTGCGGGACAATGGACCTACTTCTAAAGTAACTGGCTTTGATATCTCATTAACTATGGGTTTTCCTGAAAATCCAAGGGAAACATTTCTTGAGCCTGAGAGCGGAGCCCCTGGAACTTCGGCGTGACTAATTGTGGTCCTACTTGCCCCTGTATCGATCAAAAACTTTCTGTCTTTCCCTAATACTTGACTGTGAACATAGGGACCTTCTTGATCTACAGGTATCTCGATGAGAGGCAAGCCTACCTCCCTCTCTAGGCTGTTTCATGAATATGACTGGTACTCTGGATACTCGGACTGTGCATACTGGTACATCTGCGATGTAACGTGCTGTGTTGCAGCAATAGGCTGCGGTACTGTAACTGTCTGTGGTGCATTCTGTGACTGAGGAGTCTGTGAAACTTGTTCTTGTCTCGGCGGACGTGGTCTTTCTTTAGTCTTACCAGTAGCTATGTTGTGTTTCAGAACTGCACACTCGTTTATAAAATGACCTGGCTGTTTACAATAATTGCAGTTCCCTTTAACGGGAGCCGCAGGATGACTGGCTTGATTCGGACCCCTCTTCTGACTGTCTTGAGGAATAGATTGTGCAACTAGCACTTTCATTTTCGTGTCTTTCATACGTTTTCTTTCGTGTTCTTGCTCTTCTCTGATTCTATTCTGGTGATACTGGAGCATCTGGAGCATCTGGGACGGAGTATTTGCTTGCCAGGTGCTTTCGACTTTCAAAACTCTATTTTTAATTTGTGGACTTGAATTCTCAACTAATTTAGTAACGAAAAGGTGAGGGTATGACTCACTACTTGTCTTGAGACCACTGTTAATGCTGAAACATTTCTCAAATCTAGAATAAAAATCACTAATATCCTCATCTTGTTTCTGTTTACAGGCTGAGATTGCATCCCAGTCTTCTTTCCTAGTTGTCAATAATCTGGGTAAAACTTGAATCAATAATTCTGGTAATTCTTTACATTTATCTCCAAGACCGGTACCTGGTACTCGTGCCTTGTCTTCAGCTTCTAGAGCTGTCCAATCGATCTTTTTCTCTCCCACCTCCCATTCTTTTTCCTTTAACTTTTCATACACCCCTGCGGGTAGCAGGACCTTTAACATTTTAATGATATCTGGGTAAGTGTATTCTCCCATACGGAGCATGTCTTTTAATTCTCTATGGAACCCCGCTGGATCTTTGTCATGACAGGGGATTAATTTCTTCATTTCAAGAAGTTCCATCTTTGATATCGGAGTGTATACAAACACTCGTTGCATTACGCCACCCGCCCCTTGGACTGGGTGGACTTCTCGTAGCGGATTCTGTCTGTCTATGTAGAATGGTTTACTTTCTGGGGGTGAGACATGAACAAAATGCGGGTTCAGGAACGTTCTATACTTGTGACGCTGTTCTAGAATGACACTAATTAAATCGGTACCTAGACCTCTCCATCTGTACTGGAGTAACTCGTTCAGGATATCGTGCAACGGGCCTGGATCAGAATGTTGACCCTCATACAGAGTAATGAGGTGCTGGATCATATACATACCCACCAGTCGTTGCTCGGCTGGGGGCAGTTTCAGAAACATTTGTGCCACTATTTCGTCTGGAAAAGTGGTAGAATCAGTAATCCATCGGACTGCTGATCGGGCTAGTTCTTGTTCGTGCATGGTACTTAATTCGCTATAACCGACTCGTGATTTCAGAATGTGATCGGTAGCTTGAAATACTTGTTCTAGAGAGCCTCGTTCTGGTGCTGGATGATGAAAAATAGACTTAGGTTCTGGACGTAAATGGCGATCTGGAAATCTGGATTTTCCTACATACGCTATTCTGGCGGGATTCTCGTCTTCCTCTTCAGGATCAGAGATACTTTCTTTCTCGCTTACTTGTGCTGCTTTACGCTGTTCGTGTAACCTTATTATTTCTTTACGAATTTTCTTGTACATACTTTCCATGGCACTAATGGTCTTGTGCTTACCCTCGGCTATATTATCACTCCACCTTGTTAGGATTCTCATTTCGGCGGGATCTTTAGACGGGTAATCTTGTTCTCTTATTAGACAATTGATCAGGAACTTTAATATCATGAGCTGAATCTCGGCTTTCCTTTGAGACATAATCTCGCCAATACTTTCTGGATCATCCCCTGTACGGATGAAACGATATATTCTGTCTAGATCTTCTTTCATATTTGGTAAGGTGACTAGATACTCGGTCACCCTTCTTACGCGTACGGAATATAAAACCATATTATACTCGCCTGGGACTGTGTCATAGACACATTCGGCAAGGGCTTGTCTGATTTCTGTAACAGACTTATTACTTTTAGGAGTACGCTGTGATGCTTGAGCATGTAATTCGAGTGCTGATAAACGCTTGTGTGGCGGCGGGGTTTGAGGAGGACCTCCTCCTGCGGCCCCTATACTAGAATCGTCGACTGACATTCTTCGTGCTTGCAGGGTCGGTAATTGTAACGTGGGCTGAACTTGTATGGCAGGCTGACCCGGGGGTACCGTAACAGGTACTCCGGTGTCTGGAGGAACGGGAAGTGCCTGATTTACAGGGACAGGTGGAGCGCGAACTGGATTTGCATATTCTGGAACTGTGTCGTCCAAATAGGATGAAATAAAAATATCAGCTGCGGTCGGTTTGTGACGTAGCTTGGTCGGAACTAATGGTGGCGGGAAATTACTGGGTGCCTCTGGGGTCGCTTTTGGCAAGCCTTCGGCAAGGAGAGGATACATACCCTTAATAAGGGCATGCCTCTGTCTGTCTGACTGTTCGGCTTTGACTTGTTCACCTATCTCGATTAATTCTCTTTCTTGGGCTCGTTCTTGGGATTCTCTACTTAACTCTGACTTTCTGACTTCCTTTTCCGTTCTTCTATGCGCTTCCTTACGCCATAACTCGAAGGCATCTTTCTGTGACTGTCTGGCTTTCTTTTTCCATAATGCTTCTTCTACTCGCATGATACATTCGGCATCCCATGTACCCGATACGGGCCATCTATACTTTTCTTCTAACTGTTTGGTATACTCTACCCATAAATCTAGATACAATATGGCGCTTATGCCATGTTTCTGATACATAAAGTGACCTGGACTGTCCCTAGGCGGAACAGGAACTGCTGCTTCCAGCAGACCCTTTCTAGTTTTTAACTGACGTAACTTGGAAAAGAGCGGCATTCTAAACTTGAATCGGAACACAATACAATACACGAAAAACGATAACAATTGGGAAAACAATTCAGGCATACCACGACGTTGAAAATACATTAAACAACATTATAAATAACAGTTCGAACAGAATACTACCTGAAAATACTGAAAACAGAAACAGAACAGAATTCTCGAGAACGGAACAGACTAGAGTTACTGGATGCACTGCTGTAACAGTACGGAACATACCGGTCCCATAAAGGAACGCATCAAGACCCGTATCCACCTAGGTGAACACTTCGTTTGTGGGCTTGGGTACCACCAACCCACGGACCAGAGTCAATTTAGACTGACCCTGTCTAGACACTACCCCAGCAATGGTACTCACCGGGCAGCACGGAACGGAAGGCCTCGGACGGGACTGGACTACGACGACGAACTTCGGACTTCGGACTTCAGTTACGGGTGGGCCTCCGGATACCTCGGACCTTGGACTCTCGGCTTGGGCTCTGGTCGGGACTCGCCGCGTTCCTCCACCGTCTCGTTCGGATGCTGGACCGCCTCCTCCGTCTCCTCCGTGGGCCTGAGGGATACTTGGAGCAGAAATATCTGCCAGTGCACGGTATGGTTCCGTCACGACTGCAGAGGGTCAGGGGGTCGGCGTGGCTTCACCGACGCGTGGGGAAAGGGCAAGTCCCTATTCGGGCGCCATTATGTGGTAAATAAATAAATAATACCCTATTTTTGACTAGACTTATAGCATAACAGATAGCTCAATAAAATAAGAGTCAAGATTCGAGGTAGTAGGAGTTTCTGCAGGTTTATTACAGCATAAGGACAGGATCAGGACAACCTGCATGGGAATAGGACAATAAGGCCCGGCAGCTGCCGGGGCTGGGTCTGGGATGAGCACGCTAACATTTAATAACAAAACATTGACTTATATACATAGCGCAAACACATAGCATTACATTGCAGTAGGCGTAACAGTGGGTGGAGTAGAAGGCGTGACGCGTAGCAGTCGCGAGAGATAACAGAAATAAGAGGTGTAACTGGGAGTTTACTTAGACATGTGATGCAAAACGTAACAGAATATGTCATGAATGGGCGGAAACATTGGAGGGGGCTACCTAAGGAGCCGGGACCTCTAACCTAATGGTGCGCGAAAACTGGCAATGACGTGTTACTAGGAGAAGCTGGGGGCTACAAACTCTGTGCTAAGAGCAGAGACTAGAGTCTGAAGGGTCGGAGCGACATGTACCTAAACCCTATCTGGTATCTAATGTTTAGGGAACATGTTGATATAAACTAGAAGTCATGAGGGGAGAGGCTAACCTGATTTCTAAGACTGGACCATGCATTATTCTATATGTAGTGCGTGAAGAATATTAAATGACCATTAAATACAGTATTTCTCTAACGTGGAGACGAGAAGGCTAGACAATGACGAAAACTATTGATGCAGTTCAGTAGCTTAGGAATGCAGAGGAGGAGGACTGAACTGATAGCAGGAACTATAACATACTTTTGGCAGACTCAGAGGCAGAGCCGGGGTGCACCGGGCACCGCAAGGCAGGAAGTGAGTGAAGGGTCGAGGATACAGGTGGGGGCTGTATCGCTCCTCAGCGAGGCTTTCAGGAGACAGGAGCTGAATCTGTGGTCCGGGCCCTTTTGAGGCCTGGAAACGGAGACTTTATAATTGAATAACGTGCACACTGAGAAACGTGGCAACATTACTTACATAGGCCTGATATTCGTAGTATTCACGAGGACTGGAAACTAACATACTAGAGGTGGACACAACTGTAATTGCGTCTTTAATCAGAAATGGGGAATAAGATATGCATATTGATCATGCACACATAACATATGATGGATGAAGCGTAGGGACACAGAACATGGCAAAATTTACTTTTCCACATTGCGCTGGCTCCACCCCCCTGCTGGGTGTCTGGACACCACCATCCCGGCCCCTCTGACCCCCAAGGCACGAGGGTCCGGACATCAAAGGACTCCAGTCCTATATCTGGGCCAGCCCTGGAGTAGGACGCCAGTTGTATCCTGGAGTCAAGAGCCCTGCTGACGCTGTCGCGGCTGACCCGAGAAGAACTCATTACCCTGAAGCCTGAACCCCTCTTTGGAGCCTGCTGGCGCTGCCGCGGTCCATCTTAGCTGAACCATCTTTGGAGCCTGCTGGCGCTGCCGCGGTCCATCTTAGCTGAACCATCTTTGGAGCCTGCTGGCGCTGCCGCGGCCCATCTTCACCGAAACCACCTCGAGGCCTGCTGGCAATGCCGCGGCCCCCTCTCCGTAGAGACCATCTGTCGAGTCCTGCTGGCGCTGCCGCGACTCGACCTCTCAGAACCCCCCGGCTCGAGGATTGAGAGCTGTGCGCAGGGTATCCCATCCTTCACCAGTACTGAGACTGTCCCGCTACCCGGTGCCTTGTTTACGAGACTTTTCAGATCCCTCGATCTGCCTGTACATATCGCTGAAGACCAGCAACCTTTATCCTTGATAAAGCCTAAGAACTTATCCTCTTGTGTGGTGTCTATTTGTAGTGGTGTGGTTACTCTGCTGTACGATCTTAGGAGAGGACCCTCACCCAGGAGGCCTCTCGACAACGCTCGGCTACTTCTAGACGGAGGGGTGGACCTAGGGGTGGTCAGTCAGACATCTTCTGCCTCCCCCGGGATCGCCTTTCTAACATGTTTCAAACCTTAAAATACCCCATCTCATAAAAAACAATTAAAACCACAATATTGTATTTAAAAATTACATAAGATACAAGAGACACTCTACAATAAACAACAATTCTTTACAATTGCAGCACTATTGCACTAAAATATTGTACATTCTGAGTTCTGCGATAAAGGGAGGGTCATAAATATAAAGGGGCATATTTACAAGCTCCTATCGCCACAGGAATGTTACTTTTATCGACGTTCCTGTGGCAATAGGCGCTTTGCCTTATTTACAAGGCAACGTTAAGCCACTTAAGGTGGCTTAACGCCACCTTGCAAATAAGGCATCCTTTCACTCTACACTTAGCGTGAAAGGGGTGGGCAATAGGTGTCGTTATAGTAATGAAAAATTAGTAATCCAATCCCGGACAACATCACACACAAAGCAGTGAAAATAAGACAAATCATTATAAAATGTAATCACTTCCCCAAAAAAGTATTTGCAATCAGGGTAAGTAGACCACCTTTAGCTCTGCTAGCATTAGAATGGATAGCTGACGAATGATATGTACAAAACCCATCTAACTATCTTGGTTTGCACTCCTAGGTTTCTTGTAGGCAGATCACATGGTATCTAGCCACTAAATTGACCCACTCTTGGACTCCTAGGGCCAGATGTAGGAGGCCAAATACCGGTCGGTAACGGCTGATTTCGGCCGTTACCGACCGGTATTTGGAGTTTCAGATGTAGGGGGCCTTAAATTTACCAATTCGGTATATTTACAGATTCGGTAAATTTACCGATTCTGTAAATTACCGAATCGGTAAATTTACCGAATCGCAAATTTGTGATGTAGGTGGCACTGAAAACAGTGCCACCGGCCCTTAAGAATTTGTTATTTACCATGATATACTATGTCATGGTAAATAACGAATTCCTGTGTACATGCACATCTGTTCATGTACACTGGTGCCATGTGGCACACAAGCCAGAATCAGGGGTGCAACAGGGTGTCAAAGTGACAACCTGTCCCCCTTGCAAATTCGGTAAATACCGATTCGGTAATTGACATTGATTCCTATGGGCCTCAAGGCCCATAGAAATCAATGGCAATTACCGAATCGGTAAATATCGATTCGGTAATTACAGAATCATACAGATTCGGTAAAAATTACCGAATTTTTTCCTACATCTGATTTACCGAATCTAGAATACCGAATCGGTAAAATTCGGTATTCTAGAGTCTGTAAATCAGATTTACCTACATCGGGCCCCTAGTTATTTCCTAAATCCTGCAATTTACCAAGATGAAACCTTAACTGGCTCAATGATGTTAGCAATCATGTCAGCATCTGCCACTTGTGCCTGGGTGTCACCCCTACTAACAGGAACCTAGACTTTGTGTAGAGCATTCAGTCAATCGCACTCATATGAACCTTCCAGGAGTGTATATCTGTTACAGCACCATCCCGGCTTGACCGGAAGCGCAATTTTCTGCTTATGATTTCTATATATTAGTCTTTGTACACCAGGGATGGGTGGGAGAGATGATAAGGTTTGTAAAAAAACTGTAGTGGGAAAACAGATATTTAAGGAAACTCTTGAAAAAGGAAGAGGAAGTTACCGTAGGAGGGTTGCAACAATTCTTGGGTCATCGCAGTTGACCACTATGCAGTTACAAGGGATAGTTTTATGGGATGGCAATACCCAGTCACTGCCTCCTTGCCACCAAAATGTGTTCAGCTAAAGAGTGGTCATTGCCTATAAATTTCGTAAGCCAGTCAGATACTTTTAAAATCAATAGGACTGTGTTTTCAGTCTGGGTCTGTTTAAGACATAATGGCATACTTCTGGTGGGAGATTCAAAACGTGAACTTCCCTGCTAAATCTATTCTTGCACATCTCCCTCGGTTCACTACCCATCCTAGAAGCAAGCTCTCTGGTCACCATGTCACAAAATTGTCCAGGAAGCGTCGCTGGAGCAGTTTGCATGGGAAGAGCGAATGGGAGCTATAGGCCCTTGTACCTGTGAAGATGATGTTTATGTCATTTAAGTCTGATCTGGCATAACCCCCAGCGCCTCAAATCACAACCCATACGGACCATGGTTTGAATGAGGTTAGGACCATAGAACATACTAGCCATATTGCTTAAATCCTTAGGAGGGTAAGAGGACGCCAAAAGCACATCAGGGGCAGAGTGAGTTTAGCAAGGCTCAATATTTGGGTTGCACTTTCCTCTAAGGCATCAAGGCGATCATGTACTGGTGTTAGATGTAATTTAAACAAACATCCTATCCTAGGGCATAACTCATCCATATTAGAGGACGTCCACAATGGGATGACATTATGCTTCTTCAGTTTAGTCCCCTTGCAGTCTATTGTCCCCTTCTTGCACAGTGTCCTACCCTTCTTCTTTTTCACTAGAGGCTCCATAATAGGCAAATTCTCCACAAGGGGCAAACACACACTGTCCATACTTGATCGGGCATCAACAGTTCCTTCCTTTGGCCTCATGAGAATGTCCAGAGTATTAGAACTATTGGAAACAAGCAAGTTGCCCCTTACCTCCTCCAGAGAGATGTGTATTTTGGTGGGTTACCTCTCCTTTGAAAGGACACTAGCTGCACACACCAGGAAGAAATCAATTGTAGTTGTCATATCACTCCTTGTTGCATCACATGCAATTTTCCTTTTCCCCATAGTTCCAGTACAGGAGAAAAGGCAAACCTAGATGGTCAAGAAAGGAGTCGAAAGCGGGCAGATGCGAGCCAGGGGACAAACAGAGAGGGCCTGACTCGGCCTCTTTCGGCTGCTGAGAGTTGCAGATGGGCGCCCTATTGGCCCAGTCTTAATCCAGGGACGCGCCTGGGTGAGCTCCGCACCACAGGAATGTAGTTAGCCCTTTATAGCACGTCTGCAGCAGCAGGACCTCCCAAGTTGCCAGCCCCTCCTCCTCAGGGCTTGCGATGGTTGTGAGACCGTGAGTCCTCAGGCAGAGTTCAAAAAGCGCCCAACAGTGCATGGATGTAGTTTGCACTTTATAGCGCATCAGCAGCAGTGGAGCCTCCCAACTTGCCAGCCCCTCCTCCTCAGGGACGGTTGTGGGACTGTGAGGTTTCAGGCAGAGCACAAAAAGCACACACAAGGCGCAAAGAATATGATTCTGCAAAATCCAGGTGTGAAGACTTTGGGACCACAAAATTAAGCAATGTATCGAGCACTTTAATAAATGCAAAATGTGTTGTTTTTCCTCATTGATTTTATTGAGAACTGTAGATTTATTTTTCTTTATCTGTAATATTATGTGACCCATAAGTAAGTACTGCAGATAATTAAACATTAGAGGGCAGATTACTGGATTTATTTCATCACCTACTAGTGCAGATGGAGAAAAATACATTTTGCTCATGCACAAACCAATAAAAATGAATCTGCTCATGCATAAAATGTGTTATCCGTGCACAGTTTGAAGTCGACCTGGAAACTCCTCTGCACAAAAGGGAGAATGAGCAAGGCTGTTGAAGGTGCACTTCTCTTCACTTAGCCTAGTCATGATTTCACACAGATGAAATGTAGCTTTATGCACCTTGCTGTTATGAAATTGTTCTCTGGTGCCCGTGCAAGCCCTGTTTATTTTATTACTTATAACCTTGAACTGTACAGGATTGTGAACAAGGTATATTAAGCTATTCTTCAATTACAAATCCTTGGCTTCAAAAGCTTTGCCAGTGTGGCTCCTTTAAGGAACATCACCTGCTTTATAGAACCAAAAATCGCATTTAGAAATGCAAACACAGGGATTGTGTTGCAGGCCAAAGTCCTTGTATTTGTAGTCAGTCTCAGCTGGTGTTAATTAGCTACAAGGCTATGTAACTTGTATTATCACTCCGTGATGCCCTGCAAATGGATAGTTTGCAATGCTAAATATTGGGACAAAGGTATCATAAAGGTATTATCAAAAAACACAAACAGGCCCCAAAAAGTTGGTGTGCGCAATTTGTGGCCACAGTGACCTGTCTTTTAGTGCATCGGCCTTACTTTCTATCATTGTATATCAGTGCTGCTCCCATTGATGAGATGTACAGGGCCTATACCTAGGTGTGTCATGTTAACCAGAATTTCTGAATCCATGGGAATTTTTCAATTCTTAGGGTCCACCTTGTAATCACTGTTAACTCCATCCCTCCATCCCACCTGATTTATCTGTACCCCTGTGTTAGACCTGGCGCCATTGGCGTGGGTCTCCCTTCCATTTTCTTTCTGTTGCCTCACATAATTTTGCTGGTATTATATGCTTTGGGCACTGTGCCACTGCTATTCAGTGCCACAGTTCAAGTTCTCCCTCTTGTAAATGTATGTATTAATCTGTGTTTCCATGTTTGGCTATTTGGTTTACTTGTCAGACCATAGTCTAGTGTACTTGGGACACCAAGTTGGGAGCGGCCAGGTGGCGCCCCTACAACCCAAGATTGAAATAATCCTGGCTTGGGAGCCACCCAAAACCCAGACAGAGGTGAGAGCCTTCTTAGGTCTCACAGGGTATTACAGGAGGTTTGTTAAGGGGTATGGCAACATTGTTGCACCCATGACAGAGCTGACTTCCAGGAAGCAGCCCAAGGAGGTGATCTGGACTGACACCTGTCAGAAAGCTTTTGAGGCCCTGAAAGCTGCCATGTGCATGGCGCCCGTGCTCAGGGCACCCAACTTTTCAAGTGAGTTTATCGTTCAGACAGACGCTTCAGAGCATGGTGTGGGGGCTGTTCTGTCACAGATGAATGAGGAGGGCCTAGATCAACCCGTAGCCTTTATCAGTAGAAGGTTACTTCCACGGGAACAGAGGTGGAGTGCTATTGAGCGTGAGGCATTTGCTGTGGTCTGGGCACTGAAGAAGCTGAGACCATACCTGTTTTGGACTCACTTCCGGGTTCAGACAGACCACAGACCCCTCAGATGGTTGATTCAGATGAGGGGTGAGAATCCAAAGCTGTTGAGGTGGTCTATTTCCCTACAGGGTATGGACTTTACGGTGGAACACCGCCCTGGTACAGAACACGCCAACGCTGATGGTCTGTCCAGATTTTTCCACCTTAGTGATGAGAACTCCAAGGAGTTAGGGCAGTTCTCCCCACTTTTCAGCTGGAGGGGACACTTGTTAGACCTGGCATCATTGGCGTGGCTCTCCCTTCCATTTTCTTCTGTTGCCTCATGTGTTTTTGCTGGTAATATATGCTTTGGGCACTGTGCCACTGCTATTCAGTGCCACAGTGTCGTGTATTTCTATAGGTTCTGAATCGATCCCCCTATTCCTGACCATATTCTGGTTAACCTACCTAGCTAGTTAACTAACAGTCAGCCCATGAGGCAAGAAATCCCCCATGATGCAGATACCGTTATCTGACGCAGTCACACTACGGCACAGGAACGTGTTATCTGATTAGGTCATAACGCTTGAGATCTAATTAGACAAGCGACATTCCTCCAGCCCCTGATAAGGCATACGACGTTCTCATAACAAATCAAACCTATGACAACCTGGATAATCCGTGCGGCCATTGTTTTGATTTCACAGAGAACTTTAGTAAAGAATGTGCTAACGAGCAAGTCGTATGACATCTTTATTGACGTACCTATGTCCATCCTTACGTCAATCCCGGCACCTTTAAGGTATAAATATTGCCGACCTTGCCCTATGCAAACACACGCGTGGTGACGAGACGGAGCAGCCACACTTGCCGAAGCCGAGAGCAGAGCAGACCCCGCTGGCAGCAGCCCCGCCTTCCTGACGCGCTGAGAGACGCGCTGCTATCTCAAGCCGAGAGACCCAGCACCGGCGCTTCCGGGCAGCCCTCGCAGGCAGCCTGGAATATCGAGAGCAGAGAAAGAGATACCATTCCTCATTCATCCTAAATTCCAGGTACAGAACTGAATAACCCCTCCTAGAGAATTCTTTAGTTATTCACTTGGCAAAAACAAACTTAACTTAAACTGTAACTTTCTATTCCCGCCCACGTATTAGACTTAGGTCAGGTACACGGGGTAGGCGTATTTAGAAACACCAGTTGAGTACGTTTAGTCAAATGTATATGTGTATGTAAATATATTTTAATCATTTTAAACATCATATGGCTCAGAAACCATATCAATGTTTTTACAGTATTATTTTATACTATTGCTTTTAATGTATGCACTTTACTTAACTATAAGTATTGCAATAATATCGATCCATTTCTCTTGTACGAGAAAAGAGACTGATCAATAAATAACATCTTTTATTGAACACACCCGTCTCTTCCTTTTCTCTACACTCTGATGAGACTAAGAATGCACGTACTGACTGAGTAAAATAATTGCCTTGTGCTCACACGACTCTTGAGATTGACTCTTGATTAGGGGAGAGCAAAGTTGTCATGTTCTATGGTTGTCAGAAACTAAATCCCTTCTTGTCTAATCAGGGGAGTTAATCCTTCCTTGAACATTCGAGAAAGTTTCTAGCGAACTCTGAGCTTAGCTGGCAAACCCAAAAATTAAGTCTAGTATCGACAGTAGTAGACCTAGTTAACGTCTGGTCTAGGCCTTTACTGCTGTAGGTACTATTCCAATGCGCAGAGCCTATTGGGAAAATAGGAGCTACACTACATGGCGCCCAACGCGTTTGGAAAGGGCGATAAAACTAACGTAAGACATTTAGAGTAACTCAGTCGTGCTTTCTCACTCAGACCCCTTTTCCCAAATACTCCAAAGACGTCTGGAGTGGGTGAAAGGTTATAATATCCTCCAAAACCTCGCAGGAGGGAACTCCTATATATGGTTCTTGGTCTAAGTCAACGTTGAAGGATACACTGTTCCAAAATATTGTGCATCTAATCTCTGTTTCCATAAAGAAACCTGATCTGCAAATAAACATAATACCATCCTGTCAGCAAAATGGACAGCGATGAAGAACGAGAGGTTACTAGATTAGCTACTGAAATAGCAGATGCTGATGCTACCATGCAAGCAGCAGACGCGGATATAATACTCATTCCGGTCGCCAAAAGGAGATCTATAACCTTAAAACTTATAGAAAATGGACTGACACCTAGAGGTGGCACAGTCATATTCGTAATCGAGGCACACGAATATCGGCAGACAGAGGTATACTATACATGGATACATTTTCCAGCAGCTAATACTATAACAAAGTACTTCCACTATTACAAAGTAGAGGAACCTCCTAATGAGTACACTCCTTTCGAGGAGGTGGAAGTACCACTCAAATTCCAAGAGCATTTGCTCTTATTTGATGGCGCCCTAAAACATAATAATCACATTACAAGGCTCGGTCCTTTAGGAAGACCAGGAGCAACGTGGCCGGTCTTAGCCGGATACACACCATATCCAGACATCGAAAGAATGCCTGCAGCAGAGCTGTTAATACAGCTAAAACAACTACTAAAAATTCACAGACAATTAGTTCAGTATGTAATGCGGACTTCAACAATTCAGCCAGCGATTAAACTTCCACAGCTGACCCCTCACCAGGGGAACACAAATAAAATTACACCACAGAACATCCAATCCTGCCTAGGTAAAGTTCCAGCTAAACGGGAACAGATACCATTCTGGTTGGCACAGAAAATTACCCAAATAGAGGCGGTGTTTCCTGACACCACCCCACTGGAAAAACACAGGATTCTGACTATATGTCTCCCAATGGGAATCGCACCACACATTGAGGACTGTGACACTTGGGGTACAGTCTTTGCTTCCATCTACACAAAAACGCACGGTGTTCCATCCATTTCGGTAATACCAGATGTGCTAAAACAAATTCAAGATGAATACGGTCCAGAACCTGCTTTAACTCTTGGTATGAAATTACTAAAAGACTTCAAGCAGGTCTCGGCTATATTACTAGCCAACATAAAGGGTGAAGCAGCAAACGTGGCGATCCGCCAGAGGTTAAAAGAGACAGATATAGCAGACCAACCAGCTGAAATTGCCAGAATCATAGAAAAATCCTATGAAGAACTAGGCAGAGATAGTCTAGGTGGAATACCAGTAAAACCGCAACTGACTACAAGTCCAGAAAAAATGTTTTTTAATAATAATAATAATTCACCAAAAAAGAACTGGGATGGGAACAAACAATCCAATCCTAAAGAAAAGAAATTCCAGTCCAGAGGAAGGTCTCCTAGGCGAAGAGAGAAATCTCCAAACCCGAGACAAAGGTCACCTCAGAGTGAACCCTCTGGGAATAGATATAACCTTAGAAATAGGGATAATATTAAAAAACCTGATAGATATCAAGACATTGATACACGTCCCTCTCAATCTTTTCAGAATTCCTCGCAGAAATCGAAAAGAAGAGGACGATCAGAAGAGCACGCCAAGTCCAAAGACAAGGAACCTGCTCAACTGAAAAAGAAATCACAATTTCCAAAAAAGAAGGTAGCCAGTATCAAGGTAGTTAACAATGCCGAGAATACTGAGGACACAATTGAAAAACGGAGAGTGGGCTCAGACAATGCTAGACAGCGCAGCAGAGGTGAGCATAGCTCGCAAAGTCCTTATGGATCATCTGGAGACAGTGGACACGAATGAATACCTTCAAGTGGAAACTGCAGATACCAGAGTTAGCAAGCCCCACAAGATATACGAGATAACATTACGTATAGAGGGAGATAAGACTAGGAAAATAAGGGGACTATTTTGGGATAACCTCTCAAAGGGTTATGACATACTTCTAGCTGAAAAAGACTGGCCACCAGAGTTTGTCAGGGAGTGCCCTCATGGCGAAGAAGTAATTATGCCTGCCTTCTCGAATCAAATCCCGATTCATAAAAAATACACACTTGCTAGAAAGTGGGCAGTGGCCTTAGCACCTGCTTTATATAAAAATCATGTAGGATGGGATGAGGATTCTCCTCCTCACAAAATCCAGTTAAAATCACAACCAACTGCACAAAGGCAGTACCCAATTAAGCAAGAAGCTAAAAAACAAGTAAATGAAATACTAGATCAGCTAGAATACCAGGGGGTGATTGAAACTTGCACCTCACAAATGAACAATCCTTTGTTTCCGGTCTCCAAACCAGACAATTCATACCGTCTAGTTTTGGATTACCGACACCTTAACACATGTTGCAAAACTTTTGCAGTGCAAAACTCACACAGTGCTGCACTAATGAATAACATAGTGCGCAAAAAATACAAAACTACCTTGGACATCTCCAACGGATTCTTTTGTCAAAACATAGCACCAGAGAGCAGATATTTAACAGCTTTCTCAGTAAATGGCACTCAAAAACAATTCTGTCGGTTAGCCCAGGGGTACAAGAATAGCCCGGGGGTATTCTCAGCGAGAGTAACAGAATTACTACAACAATATGATGATGAAGCATTATCTTATGTCGATGACATTTACTTAACAGATGATGACTTGGAAACTCACTTGAAAAGAGTGAACACCATAATACTTGGTTTCGCTGCAGAGGGTTACAAATTCAACTTCAAAAAATCCAGAATTGCCCATCTGACAGTCCTATTTTTAGGATATGAGTTATCAAGTGAAGGCAAAAGCCTGGCGGACAATTTCCTAGAGAAATGTGCCGTAATCCAAGCTCCTAAAACACTAAAAAACCTACAGTCAATTCTAGGCTTCCTAAATTTCGGAAGAACTTACATTGCAAATTACGCAGAAAGGGTCAAACCCCTTTACGATCTAATTAAACCAGACTTTAAAAGATCCAGTTGGACTCAAACACACACAGAAATTTTGAGATCCTTACAAACAGACATGCTAATTAAAACAAAATTAGAAACCCGTGATAATACACGCAACCTTGTGATCCGAGTCATCCCAGGGAGATGCGGATTCACATACCTGACCTCTAATGAGGGAGAAAAGGTACCAATTGCATTCAGATCACACTTGTACACAAAAGCTGAACAGAGATTCAGCAACAAAGGAAAAATTGTTCAAGCAGTTCAAACCGCAATAGCTAGAGAAAAAGACATAGCTGACGGTAGACATATCACAGTCAGAACAGCTGAATCAGCCTTTGAAGCATTAACAACACCGTGTAATTTACCAACAACAACATTGGATCCAGAATGGTTACAATGGGTAAATTCAATCACAACGGACAAAGTATACTACTTCTTTGATCCAGAACTAGAAGAATTAAAAAATCTAAAATATGAAAAAACGTATCCTCTGCCAATCGACATTCTGCCTCTACGACATTACGCCTGTGTAATCTATACAGACGGACATGCTCAACCCTCCGTTTGGGGAGAACATGCATACAATCCCACATGTGAGATCACAAAAGAAGTGTGGCGCGAAGGTAAACTAAGACCTCTATTAACAAAAACACACTCAGTAGAAACAAATTCAGAAATGCAAACTGAAATAATAGCTTTGAAAATGGCGCTAGATAATGCGGATCGCGAATTCCCGACACTTATAGTGTCAGATTCATATTTCTGCGTCAAAGCATATAACAAGGATTTGCAGACATGGATTCAGAACGGTTACAAAGATGACACAGGTGCACCAATAAAGCAGAGACTTCTCTGGGAACAAGTAGCTCTTTTGAAGAAAGAACTACCAAAGACTCACGTGACTCACTCACTGAGTCATCAACGTGATGGCGTTCACGTTGTAGGGAATTCATTGGCTGAAACAGCCGCAGCGGCAGCCAGTAAACCGGCTCCCGTAGATCGAAAAAAGCGTACATTAAAATACATTGACGGTGAAACATTGCTGGCGGTGAAAACGTCATCAAAAGGCGACTGCTCAGCGTTACCGATCAACTATCCACTCAATTATACATACATAATCGATGCAAACTCCGTCCCTTTTGCTCGAATCCCTGGAGTGGGGGATAGAGTGATTCCAAACAAGGACAGGAGAAACTTGTTAATCGCAGACGCACATATGGGTGAGGGTCTTGGACACCTTAAATTAAAAGATTCTCTGAAAGATTTACAATCACGGTACTGGTGGCCAGGCATGAGCCTCCATCTTACCATCTTTGTAAAAAACTGCCCAAACTGCAACAGAGATCGCAGTGGGGAGAGAAGCAGTTTAATACCTCGTCGTATCAAGGCAGACAATGTTACCAGCAAAAAGAATGGCTTGCGATTAACATATACAGGCTAGTTCCCACTTATAATGTAGATCCACAGCACTCAGCTGACGTCCGGACTGTTATACAAGATTTGCGAGTCTAAATGGCATATACGCTAAGAGCATGCTACGTTCGACCATTTTTTTCTTTTTCTCAGGCAATCCAGCCTGGGGGGGGAAAGAATGACCAAATGAGCACAGCCCAGCGGGAATCTTCTCACTTCCTTCCTGAGGGTATGGGATGGTGTAAAGAAAAAACCAAGACAGAAAGCAATCTATAATAGAAAGGATATTAGGTTCGGGAGCTGGGTGGGTCAAACATCTAATAAGTGTCCAACGTAGTCTAAATAACTTGCCAAGAAATTCTCTGAAGGGATTCAGTCCGTACGAATTATTATTCGGAACTAGGATGTTGATCTCTGACCTTGATAGTCAGACTTCAGTGGTAACAGAAAAAAGCTTTGATGTCAAAGACCGTTTGGCTATTTTGCAGGACTTAAACAAAACAAGAAAAGACCTGAGCAACATACAGTTGAAACAACAGCCAACAACCACTGAAGAATCACCACCTGTCCCAGCAAGACCTGTCTGGATTCCAAAAGTCGGGGATCTAGTCAGGGAGAAGATCGCGGTAAAGAAGGAATTTGGGCCTTCTTACAGAAAAGCAGTTCCTGTCTTGTCTGTCAACGGGACAAGATCAGTTGTACTACCGCCACTTGCTGGAAAAAAGGAGAACCGAGTTGTATCCATCGACCTGGTAAAACCACAACATGTGGCCAATAACAAACAGTAGGCCAAGTGGACTCCCAATAAGTAGCAGAACACCAAGGTTTGCTACCAGTACAGAGGTCCTAACAAAGAGGCTCATCACATTCGAAACGCCTACAGAAGAACAACAAGGACTATGCAACAATGCAATAGAACTTAGACCTCTGAAAACCCAAATAAAGACATTTAGCAGAGACACACCAATCTATACTGAAGTACCAAGTGAAAATGCAAAAAACAAAAATCCTGAACCAATTGGAACAATTGACAGAACTGCATCCGGTTACTTCATCAACTTCGATGATTCCTCTGAAGGCTTCAGCGAACAAAAGACACAGCCATCATCAAAATCCTTTAAAGACAAAGCGAAGGAACTTTTGAAACAACTAAAAGAAACATATCTGATTTCTCCATGGATTGAATTTTGGGTGGGTTTTGGTGCATTTATCCTCATACTTTGGCTCATCATGGTATTTACTTTGGGACGCTTCATTGAGGGAAAATATGCTAAAATGGACACAGCAAGTCAGAACATCAACTTGGTCCTCAAACCACACACATCTTCACACGTCGAGAAACGAGAACTTTCTTCAGAACTTTCTTCAGCCAACTTCACAGCAATTCCAATACCTGGTGGGGTAGCCTGGGACAACACTGACTATGAAATTTATGGTCCGGTCGAGATCCTGAAATATCCACACCAAATTAAGATCTCTTTGAGTGACTTTGCAAAACCAAACTCATTTGCTGATGATTGGGACTTTGAAAGTATAAACAATATGATGTCTGACTTAGTAATGTCTGCTAAATTTACAAAACATCATTATTTGCAAGGTTCTACAAATTATGATAGTATGTATTGCTATAACCACTATGGTAACCATTTCTTGCATAAATCTGCACAACCTAGAAATGTTTTAAATTTTAATCAATGGGAACATTGTGCTACTCCTCCAAAAGGGAGCTCTAGAACCGTTTATGACAAATATTCATACTTTCAAGGTTTTAACACTAGTAATGCTGAAACATTTTATTATAAATTGTCAAACAAGACAGGGACCAAAACCATGATAACCAACACAAAATTGATTTATTCTGATTCATTCTTTGAAAAAATGAATACTTTTGGATTCGATTATTGGGACAAAAATGTTGATTTGAAAAGTGTTTGGGGCACAAAAGAATGGCAAGTACAGGGTTTAGAAGCTTTGTTTAGAGCCTGCATGATCCCAGAACAAATGATATTTTTAAATGACACTGTTCAACAAACCACCTGTCTTGGCTTAGCCAAAATCAAAGATTTAAATAACCCGTCTATTCCAAAGCCAACAATGTTTAGCAATAACTCTGATACAGATGAAGGAATAGACATAAACCATATACTTAACCAAAACAGAACAAATCCTGATTGGAAACAATGGTTGATCTGGCCCACAGATACAAATAACTGTCAAGATAGATTCCTGAATAAAACACAGGGTTTCAAAATGACCAGGCCAGACCCTAGATATCCCCAAAGACATCACCCAGGGATAATAACAACCTACAGTGTGGGCAAATTATGCCTTCAATGGCTACAAACTTCCACACTGCCTGAAATTAAGCAACACCTAACTTTACTTACTGATGGTGCTGACTTGCGTGATTTCATAATGGGACCACGCAAACAGCGTCAAAAGCGTTTCATAGCAGCCTCTGTATATGCAGCATACAATGAGGCCTGGAAGGTTACTCAAATTGAGACAGCAGAAAGAATACGGGAAATTGACCGTATCAATTTGGAAAAATCACTTTCTGTAGTGGACAATGGGTTAATGACTCTGTCCTCCAGAATATTTTCATTGGACAGCATTGTGTCTTCAGCAATCGATATATTATCGCAAGACTTACTGTTATTACAACATGGTCAGTCACAATTGCGCTCTATTGTACAGCTTGGCTGGACGTTACAAAATCTGCGTTCAGGCTATGTGCCTTGGCGTTTAATCAACACTACGTCACTATTCCAAATCTTTAACCTTACTGATAGACAAATCGGTATGGCGCAGAAGGGTGCTGATTATACAATCTTGAGCATTGAAAAACTAGAAAGATTACCAATGACAATGTCAGAACGACCTGTCAGTGAATGGATAATCCACGGAATCATAAATATTCCAATCTCAACCTTCAGGTTTCAATACTGCCAAAAATATATACAGGCTGGCATGTACGAGAAATTGGGAAAGGGGTACCTTAAAACAACTTGGAACCTGCCCTATTCACATGCATGTGTCAGTAACAAAGGACAGAAAGTGTTTCTTAGTGGCAACAATTGTGCTATGTCACTAAGCGGCACGCTTCTGTGTAACGGTATTAGTTTGCACGGAGCCTGTGAAGGGAATTCATACAACCTTTCATGTCACCAGCAAGGCGCACCTGCAACTGAAATAGAACCATTCTTTCAAAGACTCTATAATGGGAGTTACATTCTTATTGTAGATCGCAGATGCTGTAGTCTTATGCCCGGGACTCCTTATCTCGTCACTACGACGGCGAAGGTCAAGTGCTGTGGACGTTCTTTTTTTCCCCAGCTCCTTTCCAGACAGGGAGGCGAGGGCATGGCCCAGTTTGAAAATTACTTCTATTCGAATAGACACTTTAAGCAGAATGAAAACAGTGCTTCTTCAGACGCCTACAAGGCTCACGTCATCAAAAGAAACGTATGATCTACAAGTCGCAAGGACGACTGCAGAGATACATACATTATTATCAACCAATTCCCCCGTACATTTCGCGGAAATCCTGAGCGAAATCTTAAATATTTCTGATACCACAGGGGTCTCAAAGGTATTTAAGACAGTATTTTCGATGGCATTAACACCATTCAAAGCCATACTGGGTATTTTTCCAGATTTCGTCCATTCGATTTTTGGCGGACTTCCCTTGATCCTGGGACTAATTGCAGGAATCCTATTCCTAGTCCTTATTTTTCGATATGGCAACCCATGTCACAGATCAAACTCTCGCGACAATGGAAGATACGATCCTAGCCATTGGATACCGGGACCGGATATCAAAAATCCTGGGACTCTCCCGGCTTAGAGACCTGAACATGACTTGGTTTCTATCATTTCGACCAATGTGGCAAAGGTGTGTTTTACCTGTACTAAGGTGTCTGCTATGCAGAGAAGAATGCGTGTTAGACACCTGTCTGACGCTACAATCGGATGCGCCGGTGGATGCAGATACACTGTTGGTTCCTACCAAGGTTCACGCACTGTGCTGCCCTCAAAGGCTGCCAATTCTGATGACGGCATTCCTGGAATCTTCACCACTGCGATTGAAGAGTAGTGAAGTTCAAGATGAAAGCAGCATCGAACAGGTACGACCTTCTGTCAGCAATGCAAATCAGAATGTCAATGCAGACAATCATGCGCATGAATGCATGGTTACCCCTATTTCCGACTTAGTGGAACTTTCCCATGAAGCTGTTGACAGTTTTTTCGAAAGCCTGAATGATATGATGTTCTCTCCGGAACAGAAATAGAGACTTTTGAGTAAACTCGCACACGGCGTGCCCTGAATTCGGCCTTCAACTTAAAAAAATAAAGTCACATGAACAATTACAATCCAGTTCACGGACAGCAACTTTTTTCAGCAAGCCCTTAAAATATTTTTCTATATATTTTTCCCCGGGACACTGATCTTCTGCTTAAAGTAAGAAACTATTCCTAGAGAACTAAGATTTCTATTTTTTTAGATACTTTATAGACTTTATATAGACTTTAGCTGCCCGCTGGTATGTTCACAATATATTTTATGTGATGAAATGGTTTCGACTTTTTTTCTGTATAGCCATATTAAGAGCCATTTCATGTGTATTTCTCATATACCAAAAAGCAATAATGCATAACAATGCATGTTTACTTTTGCATTTAATTCATAGCTTAAGTGCATACTATATATATGACTGCAATTTTTCAGTATATTTGAAAATTTCAAAATGCATTTATGTATTTTGGGGTGGTAAGGTATACACTATACTCTATAGTATGTTGTACTATGTTATACTATGCATAGATTAGTAGATATGACCATAGTTAGCGTGGAGTGGGTGTCGTGTATTTCTATAGGTTCTGAATCGATCCCCCTATTCCTGACCATATTCTGGTTAACCTACCTAGCTAGTTAACTAACAGTCAGCCCATGAGGCAAGAAATCCCCCATGATGCAGATACCGTTATCTGACGCAGTCACACTACGGCACAGGAACGTGTTATCTGATTAGGTCATAACGCTTGAGATCTAATTAGACAAGCGACATTCCTCCAGCCCCTGATAAGGCATACGACGTTCTCATAACAAATCAAACCTATGACAACCTGGATAATCCGTGCGGCCATTGTTTTGATTTCACAGAGAACTTTAGTAAAGAATGTGCTAACGAGCAAGTCGTATGACATCTTTATTGACGTACCTATGTCCATCCTTACGTCAATCCCGGCACCTTTAAGGTATAAATATTGCCGACCTTGCCCTATGCAAACACACGCGTGGTGACGAGACGGAGCAGCCACACTTGCCGAAGCCGAGAGCAGAGCAGACCCCGCTGGCAGCAGCCCCGCCTTCCTGACGCGCTGAGAGACGCGCTGCTATCTCAAGCCGAGAGACCCAGCACCGGCGCTTCCGGGCAGCCCTCGCAGGCAGCCTGGAATATCGAGAGCAGAGAAAGAGATACCATTCCTCATTCATCCTAAATTCCAGGTACAGAACTGAATAACCCCTCCTAGAGAATTCTTTAGTTATTCACTTGGCAAAAACAAACTTAACTTAAACTGTAACTTTCTATTCCCGCCCACGTATTAGACTTAGGTCAGGTACACGGGGTAGGCGTATTTAGAAACACCAGTTGAGTACGTTTAGTCAAATGTATATGTGTATGTAAATATATTTTAATCATTTTAAACATCATATGGCTCAGAAACCATATCAATGTTTTTACAGTATTATTTTATACTATTGCTTTTAATGTATGCACTTTACTTAACTATAAGTATTGCAATAATATCGATCCATTTCTCTTGTACGAGAAAAGAGACTGATCAATAAATAACATCTTTTATTGAACACACCCGTCTCTTCCTTTTCTCTACACTCTGATGAGACTAAGAATGCACGTACTGACTGAGTAAAATAATTGCCTTGTGCTCACACGACTCTTGAGATTGACTCTTGATTAGGGGAGAGCAAAGTTGTCATGTTCTATGGTTGTCAGAAACTAAATCCCTTCTTGTCTAATCAGGGGAGTTAATCCTTCCTTGAACATTCGAGAAAGTTTCTAGCGAACTCTGAGCTTAGCTGGCAAACCCAAAAATTAAGTCTAGTATCGACAGTAGTAGACCTAGTTAACGTCTGGTCTAGGCCTTTACTGCTGTAGGTACTATTCCAATGCGCAGAGCCTATTGGGAAAATAGGAGCTACACTACAACAGTGCAAGTGCACCCTATTGTAAATTGATGTATTAATCAGTGGTTCCATGTTTGGCTATTAGGTTTACTTGTCAGACCCTAGTCTAGTGCACTGAGTGTGCCCAGGCCGTGTAAATCCAAATGCTGCTGGTGGGCCTGCAGCACTGGTTGTGCCACCCACAGAAGCAGCCTTGTAAAGTGTGTCTAAGGTCTGCCATTGCAGAGCCTGCGTGCAGTCTGGTACTGTCATGCTGACCGGGCAAGTGCACCCACTTGCCAGTCCCTAACCTTCCCTTTTCTTCATATCAGTCACCCCTATGGTAGGCCCAAGGGCAGGGTGCATTGTAAGTATAAGGTAGGACAAGCCCTGGTGTGTGTGGCATGCCCTAATAGTGAATTTCAGCCATTTTAGTTTTTCACTATTGCAAGGCTACCTGTTCTCTATAGGCCAGAATGGGATGTTAGAGTTATTACATTTTATAATCTTAACTGTCTCAGAGAACATGGTTGAAATTCGAGTTTAGTATGCCTGAACTCAGAATGATAAAATACATATTTTAGTGAAGTTGGTTTTAACATTCTGTGTCTGCAAATACCACTTTTAGAAAGTAGATATTTGCTTGTCTAACCATTCAAACCTGCCTCTGATAGGTTGTGTATTCCTTTGTCTGGTTTTGTGAGTGACAGGGCTGGGGGATTCCCAGAGACAGGCTGAGTCACCCAGCGGTGAATAGAGAGATCTGCATCTAGATGGGAGGGAGGAGTTGCACCTGAACCTTGAATAGGGCTGTGCCTGCCTCCCATAATGCTGGCCCCACCCCCTGGGGAGCGGCTGATGTCTCTGCCCTGCACACAGAAAGAAGAGAAGGAGTCCTATAAACAAAGTGCTCCAGGACTGTACTTGCGTTCCACAATGCTGGCTCCACCTCTTGTGCGGTATCCGATGTTTCTGCCCTGCACTGTGAAAGGGAAGAAGAAGTCTGGTAAACAGAGTGCTTCAGAACTGGTTTGGACTGGGCACAGGCCCCTCTCCCCTCAGAGAACAAAGAATTTTGGGGTATTTATTTTGGGACCCTGATCCCATGAAATTAGATCACTTTGGAATACAAGAAGAAACCTTTACTGAGGAGAGGAACCTGAAGAAACTACAGAGAGACCATTCCCAAGCTGAATTGCTGCTTGGGGGATTGGCCTGCAGTGGTTGCCTTACTGCCAAAGGAAGGAGAAAGGAACTTTGTGTACTTTGCTTTCAACTTGTGAAGGATCTATAAGGGCTTGGAGAAGAGCTTGCCTCCTGCTGAAGTCTCAGGGACAACAGACTTTACCCCAGCTCCCCAGAGTTCTTTGGAAGTGCCTGCTGCTGTTTTGGTCCTTCTGAGGAACTGCGTGTCGCAAGGAGCTGGAAGCGCGACTCAACGAGAAGAAGCGTGTCGCCTTTGCTGTGCCTTCCGTCGCAACTCCGAAGGAGGGTGTCGCTGCTGGAACTGTCGCACTGCACCGCATCGGAGAGAAGCGTGCCACAACGAAGAGGAAGCGTGTCGCCGTCGCTGCTGCTGCCGTCGCACCTCCGAAGGAGGGTGTCGCCGCTGTAGTTGTCGCACTGCACCGCATCAGGAGAAGAATCTCGCAACGAAGTCAGAGCGTGTCGCCATCGCTGTACCTGCCGTCGCAACTCCGAAGGAGGGTTTCGCCGCTAGAACCGTCGCACTGCACTGCATCGACAAAGAGCACCTCGCAACCCCGAGGAGCACGCCGCCGTCTGAGCTGCTGCCGTCGCATCTTGTATGTCGCTGCTGCAGTTGTCGCATCGAGCGGAAGCTTCACGCATCGTGGGAGAATAGTATCACCGCTGGAGCTGCTGCCATCGCATCATCAGGGTGTCGCCACTGCAGTCCACGCATCGAACCGCGAACTTCTCATATCCCCGAGAAGCGTGCTGCATCTGGAAGATCTTCACATCTTTATTTCTTTGTATCTGAACTTTGCCTCATTTCCCATCGCTGCAACATTGCTTGACGTGGAAGCCCGACGCAACTTAAAGTACATTGACGCAGAGTGTCGCATCTAAGAACTGAACTGAACTAAGCTTAAATCTATCATCTTAAAGTAATAGTATTGTGTACTTTTGTCGTTTATGGTCTTGTGGTAACTCTATATAAAGTCTACTTATTTTTTGTATAAAACCTGTGTGGTGTCCATTTGTAGTGTTGTCACTGGGTTACTGTATGTGGTCACAACTGCTTAACTTACCACTCCTCTGAGATAAGGCCTTGCTGCTCGTGCCAAGCTACCAAGGGGGTGAGATAGGGGTTATTTTAAGAGTGTAATCCCCTTATCCTGACTAGAGGAGAGGGTCCCTATTTGTCAGGCGTACCTACCTGTGCCAACTAGAGACCCCCAAATCTAACACCCTGGTATTGGTAATTTGGGGTGGCAGACTTAACAGCAATAAATAAATAAAATTAAATAAAAGGGCACGCCTAATGAGATGGCAAATGATTAAGAGAAATTAAAAATTAAGAACAACAGACCAATGAACTCTTGCAATTTTACAATACTGCAGACATTTCCTTCGAGCTGTGTTGTAGTTACTCCATTCCACCATTTAAAAACCCAGCACGTTACCTTAAGCATGACTCTAGATTTAATTAAACGTTTACTAATAGTGATGGTATTAAGGGAAAGGTATTCATGAGAAAATTTCCTGCAGCAGTATGTTCTCTTGGAGTAGAGAGTAAAGTATGACTGATAATAATAATTTAGGGAATTTGCATAATCTCTTGAGGACAGAATTAGGGCTCCCTTAACAACTGGACTAAAAATTGCAGTTCTTTAAAATTTGAAAAAAAAAATATTACAAAAAGTTCTATATGTAAGTCATAGAAGAAGACAGGAGCTCCTTAATGTAACTCAGTAATATTATTGGTGTCTTAATACCAAAATATACCATGGTACATTGTGGTATCACTGTGCCGGCAAAAATGTCCTACCATGCAGCGTTCCCCTTGGTCACCCAATAAAAATGATACCTCTCCCAAGTGTTGGGGTGCTTGGGGGGCTGAGATAGCCCCACAAGCACCGAAACATTGAAACTGAAACTGAGTTTCAGTTTTGTTTTCAATGTAATGACGAGAGCGCACCATGCGTGTGATCGACATTACTTTGAAAATAAGAAACAGGCCACTTCCCAAGGCCCCCCCCCCCAAAAAAGGAAATCCCTCATCTTTTTGCAGCAGAGGGATTTAGCGTGCCTGTGACCATGGTGGAATGGGTACGTCAGGAGCACATTAGCACTGGTGCTCAAGACGGAACCATTCCGTCATTAGCACTGAAATGGTTAACAGAGTGTGTCAAATTAAAGACGTTTACCAATAATATTGCTGCTTGGCGCAGAAGTGGTTGACCTTTGGCCTATCACCTTTCCTAACTTCCAGGGTTGTCAAAATTTTTCTTGTGCTCTAAAATTGTGGAACAATTTTGAAAGATTACATTTTTGAAGTTGAAATGGTTTGGGGCAAGTATTTTGCATATGCATAAGTGGAAAATCTACTCTTGATACCGGCAGAAGACAAACTGGTCAGTTCAGAAAATATTCTCTGCAAGTCATGTTATGCTTGACCATGACAATTTCACACATAACACATAGCTTGAGATTCTAGAGTAATGTGAGGTTATGATTGCATAATAAATTCCTTTTTTTCCCCAACTACTAACCTAGTTAGATTTATATTCAATGGTTATAGCTTTTATTTTGCAGTAATTTGTTTCACTTTCATTCCACTGATTTCTACCTAAATCCAGATCATGTTTCCCCTCAGGATTATTCATAGTGTTATGTAATATCCAGTAATTATTTGGGGTAGCTCAGTGAGGTATATATTCACTGCTTTCATGTCTGTGTCACCTGCAGTTCATAGATTCAAAACCCTGGTAAGGCTGTCTGAGCTTTTCATTCTCATGAGCACATTAGGTTAGATAACAGTGAATTTTGCAATGTTACAAATTGGCAAAGATGATGGCATCAAGTGCTGTGGCAAATTTGTAAAAAAAATGAGTGCTGGGGCTCTCTTCAGGAGGTAGCTTCTGTCAGCCCATTTCTCTTGTTAGCGCCACCTGAAACCCTACAAGTGTAGAGAGGATGTGGTGTAATGGCCAGAGCTACCGAGCTCGGAGCTGGAAACCAGGTTCGAGTCTTAGCGTTGGCTCAATATCTTATGACTCACTTAACCTCCCTGTGCATACCAAAAATGAATGTCTCCTTTACTGGTGCTGAAGCGCCGGTGATAATGATTGAGTGCCGGAAACCACTGGCTCAAATAAGCACTGATTCAATGCTATCCAATCCTGAGAACTAATCTCTTCCCCTCATGTAGAATAATTATTTTCGCATGTATTTTTCCCTCATGTTTTCTTCTTTCGGGTACTTCTTTTTCTGCCTACACACAACCTTTTCCAGTTTAACAATTAGGTGTATCAGCAGATCGTCTTTCCAATAAGATATCTGACAAGAAGAACACAAAATGGCCCAGGGATTACCATATGTCAGTTTAACAAGCACAACAATCCTGAAGGCACAGAGGATGAACCACATCCCTTCAATCTTGTCCACAGGAGGCACATGTTACTCCTTCCAGCATTTATGCACAGGCTTCAGAGCTCCAGGGAAAGGTGCTGAAGCTGAAGTAGAAATTCCCAAGCCTGATCCCAATAAAATCTAGTTCATCCACTGGCAAAAACTATACCCTTAATCTCACTGATGTAAACCTGCAATATTTACTCACACTCCTAATGAGATTACTCATGCGTATATCTGACAAGCAGAGGAAATTAACCCACCTGCCTCTGATATTCCAAATTAACACTTTGGTGATACCCCTGCTTTACTCTGCACAAGCCAGGGCCATATCTACCATTAGCTATGTACATAACTGTTAATCATTTAAAAAAAATAAAAACAGAGTTCTGAGACAGATTGTAATCTTGTTGCCATGATGTGTCTCTCTAGGGCCATGGAACCCTCCGGAGTCTTAGCACTGCAGAATCTTCAGGGAACTCTGATGCAGCCATTGTTGCGTCATGGTTTACTGTTCCGGAATGTGGCTTCTGTTGTCATTTCTTAGCTTGGAGACCGGATGGTAGTTGCTGAGAAGGTGCACATTTCTTCTAATATTCGGTGTTTTACTGTCATTGCCATTTAACTATTGTTGGAGACTTCTTTTCATCACCCCAAATCTGCCACAATAGTGGATAGGGGTCTGTGAAGGTCACCTCTGCTTCCCAGTAGCTGATACTGCCCTCCATCAAATGGAGGAAAATAAGGTAAGTGAACTTTTAAAACATAAACAGAACATTTAACAGTGATTTCGTTTTCTTGTGACTGCAACCTCTGTTTCTAAGGTACTTTTAAACTACATTTCAACACAAAATAAAAGAATAGCAGCATTTCAAAATACTTTACACTTGGCCCAAAGATGTAAACCTACAAGTTATTGTTTCCTTGTGTAGTCATTATGCCAAGATGAAAATCTATGTATTACCACAATGTATTTAAAACATACTGTAAGCAAAACGTGCAACGTTGCATGAAAGGGAGTTTGGAACAGTCCTGTCTCCAAATGTAATGGCTCACTGTAGGATTTAGTTGATCATGACAGAATAGTGCTATTGGGCTTAAAGGTGATGTATAAGGTCAAGTTTACAATGTAGTCCTGTATATTTGACTTAATGTCTTGGACGTTTTTAACGCAGAATAATTGTCCTTCAATGGTCTACAGTTTGTGGTAGTTTCAATATGCAATGAACATTAAGCAACTACCCTCTAACATTTAACATTTACCACCCTGTGTGCATGGGCAAAAAGTTGACCCTTTGATATATGCATCAGCATCTGGAGGTGTTGTTTCTTTTTATTACTTAGTGTAACTGGCTAAAGTTCCTTTACTGTGACAGAGTGTATCAAATTAAAAATGTTACCAATTATATTGCAGCTTGGTACAGGAGGGGTTGACTTTTGGCCTTTCATCTTTCCAAACTTTTAGTTATGCCAACATTTCTCTAGAGCGCTAAAATTGTTGAACAATTTCAAAAGATAGATTTTTCAAATGTATCTGGTTAAACAAATGAATATGTCACTTCTGCATAGACCTGGGTTTTGATTACAGAAGAGATAGACGGTTGAAGTCAGTGCTAGGCACCCCTATCAAGAAATGTGCCCAGCACAGACTGGAACAGTGTACCCTATCATCATAAATGTGCTGCTCCCAGGGCAGCTGCAAACTTGCACCTGCCCTGGAACAGCTCATTAAGTGAGGGATGGAACCACAGCTCATAGGCTGCTTTGAGTTTTACAGTGCAGGTAACTGCACGCGCCAGCAGAGAGATGTTCCGGGGAGGGAGGGGTCCATGGCACTCCATTGTCCCTTCCAGAGGGCTGCCCTCTGGGAGCGCACTGAGAATGTGCTACCTTTTTGTAGTGCACTCTCAGTGCATCTCATAAGGGCCTGTTTGCCTTTGTGTCTGAATCTGTAATAGGATACAAGCGCAAAGGCAAATTGTTTTCCATATTTGCATGGGCCAAGACTCCATGATAACTAGTGAATGTTCTCACAAGATAGTGCTAGGGCTACATGTGCTACTGGTGTAACAGATGCTGCCGCTCAAGCATCTGCAACCCCCTCCTATAATACTGACAAAGGGGATGCATACTCCCAATGCCTGCTTGGGCCCTATGCTGAATACGGCTCGAGATGGTATAGCCAATTTAAGGCAAGGGCAAAGTTGGCAATTGCTCAGGACCCTTAACTCCAAAGGGTTCCCTGGTGAGGTGATCTAGTTAGTCAGAAACCCTTCTGAAAATATTGTGAATAAAAAACAGGTTCCTTTTTAATTTGACAGCTCAGCATGTCCGTTTCCTGACGTTTAGTATGCAAGCCCGGTTTTCCCAACCATAATCCATGAGCTCTCAGGCAGTTGGTGGCAACTAAATATCTCATGTCCCTGTTTTTAGTTCACCTCACCATACCTCTCTGTTTACATCTCCGTGTACCTTCCCTCATCGATCGCAGTTTTCATACCTCACCTATTTCTTCCACTCCTCTTACTCAGTACACTTCTCTCTACTCCATCTCTCTAATTCTAACTCACAACCTCCCCTCTCACTACTACACTGTGTACCTATCTTTATTTACATCTCTTCTATTCTACCCCTCTGTCTGCCTCAATGCTGCCTCTACCTCACACATCTCTTTACACTTCACTGTTGTATTTCCATCACATTCTTCTTTATCTCTCTTCCAAGCGTTTGATCTTTCTCTAAAGTTCATCTTTCTTTATCTTACCTCTCTAGCTCTCCACCTCCCAAGAGTTGATCTTTCGACCCCCTCAGCTTCCTCTCTACCTCACTAGTCTCTACCTCACCTCCCTTCACCTTGCTTGTTTCACTCTCTTGCATCTCTCTTCTCCTCATCTTTGCCTTTCTCTCTCTCAGTCTGTCTCCTTTCTGTCTTTCCGACTGTCTAATCTCTCATTTTACCTCACTATTTGCTTCCTGTACCACCTATCCAAACTCCTCTCTACATCTCTACATTCATTTCCTCTACCTCAAATCTCATACTATCTAACTCACATTCAACGTTCCACGATGAGAGGTCACTTTTCACAGCTAATTAAGAATGCTGAGAATTCTACCAAAATCCTTTTCAAAATAATGAAGGATTTTGTCAACCCTCCTGCTTTGATTACTCGGAGCTCCCCTAGTCAGGCTCTGTGCATCGGGCTTTCTGATTTCTTTCAGGACAAAATTACTAAGCTTATCTCCCCATGTGAACCAGTCTCAGCCCCTTCTCTGATCGACGATATTGACTCTCAGAAAGGCCAGTTTATCTCCTTTAAAGAGCTTACTCTCGAGACTGCCATCAAATCACTTATCCAATGTAAATCAGGGTCACCATTGGATCCAGCTCCCGCTAAGGTGATGAGCAATCTCGCCCCGGTTCTGGCTAGCCCTCTTCTTTCCATCTGGAATTCCTCGCTAAGCTCGGGTCAATTTCCCTTGGCTTGGAAACAGGCTATGCTAGTCCCAATCTTGAAAAAAACGGACGCGGATCCCTCCCAATTTTGCAACTACCGCCCGATTTCCCTTCTGCCTAAACCAGCTAAGATCCTGGAAAAGGAGGCTCAGCGGCAACTGGCTCACTATTTGGAAGCCGACCATCTGCTCCATGATTCACAGTCGGGATTTAGAACCGGCTATAGTACTGAGACTGTGCTTTTAGAGGTCTCAAAGACTATTCGCGAGTGTGTGGACAGGGGCGCGGAGGCCATGTTGGTCCTCCTCGACCTGTCCGCCGCTTTCGACACAGTGTCCCACGAAATACTTCTGGACCGCCTACGGCAGTCGGGAATTGGAGGCACGGTTCTGACTTGGATCAGATCGTTCCTCACTGGGCGGACGCAGAAGGTATTTCTCCGGCCCTTTGAATCAGAGGGTAAACCTCTTTTGTGTGGAGTGCCTCAGGGCTCTGCCCTGAGCCCTTTATTTTTCAACGTCTATTTAGGCCCTCTGGCTAGGGTAGTGGAATCTTGGGGGGTCAGAGTGATCTCTTATGCTGATAATACTCAGCTTGTGTTTTCATTCAGTGATCACTCTGACTCCAATTTTTCCAATTTTCGTAGCTGCCTTAGCAATATTTGTTCCTGGATGGCCACTAACCATTTAGTCCTAAATACTGACAAAACTGAGGTTTTATTTTTTAACCAAAAAACGGCACTTCCCAGTGCTTTGTGGTGGCCAACTGTATTGAATCCCCCTCCGGTCCCAGTTCAGACGGCTCGCAACCTGGGCTTCCAATTTGACTATGCCCTCTCTTGCAAATCCCAGATCAATAAGGTTTCATCGGCCTGTTTTGGCAAACTACGTATGATCAGGAAGATGTTTCCTTACCTCCCTTTGGATTCCCGTAAGACCATTGTCCATGCCCTGATCACGTCGCATTTGGACTATGCCAACAGTCTCTATGTCGGTGCCCCCCTTTACCTTATTGAACGTCTACAAATGGTTCAAAACGCTGCTGCGAGATTGATCAGAAATATTCCTTTCCGCCACTCGGTATCATCCTACCGGAAAAAACTCCACTGGCTTCCCATTTCCCGCCGCATCCAGTTTAAAGCTCTGATCCTGGCATTTCGCGCTCTCAACGGTTCAGGCACGGTCTATCTGAAAAAGAGACTCAAGCTCTCTCAATCTGTCAGAACGTTGAGATCAAACAGCCTTTGTCTCTTGGTGGTTGTAGGAAGGTGGATATCTGACTATGGTTACCCCCAAACTTTTTTGCCTGGTGTTTAGCTGGTTTTTGACATAGTTGGCCTGGGATCCTGCTATTCAGGGCCCCAGGCTAATTGCTCTCTCCTTAAAATGGACTCCATGTACCTTAGGTACATACCCAATTGGAACTGGTTCACCTTATTGGCCCCTGTAACAGTGTACCCAGGTACCCAGGGCATAGGTGCTTCCAAGGCCTACCAGGGGCTGCAGCATGTATTGTGCCACCCCTGGCCTCCATATTTGACACAACTGGCTGATCACTCAGCTGGGGTAAGTCGGTGTAACCACCCCTTACTTAGGTGTAGTATGCCTATACCTAACCTAAAATGGACACATATGTTCCTATCAGCCACTCCTATGGAAGGCCTCATCAATCCTGGAGGCAGAGTGCTTGGAAATATGTGAGATGGTGCTCTGGCATGAGCTGAGCCTGTCTGCAGCTTTCGGAACCATGTCCTTTAGCTGTTTCATGATATTGCCATACCATATACTCTTAAGTGCATTATGAACCTCGCGGTTAAATGCTATCTTGGGTTTGGCTTTATCAAAACATGTCGAGTAAGGTGTCATACGAATTGGAATACTACCCCCTCGCCAGTTCTGGCGACGGGGGTAGCATTCCACCCTTCTAGAGGGACACGACATGTACCTAGCCTGAACCCCGGTTAAAGTTAAACAGAGCCTTAGCATCCCAAAATGGATGCTGCCACCACAGACACAAGTCTGACCTCCTGCTGCTGGGAGTCCTTCCAGCGAGGGCAGCTTGGACAAAGGGTTTCCTGCCTGGGGAGGTGCTAGCACCACTCCAGACAGGATTTTGTGTATTGGGTAGGACAGGGCTGAATAGAATCAGACATGCCTGGGGCACACAAGGTGTCCCTGTGCATAGGCCAGTTCAAACCTGTGCTGGGGCTTTCCAGCCCCAGTCCTGGCGCGAAACTGGACAAAGGAAAGGGGGTGTAACCACCCACCTTCCTGGTTCCACCCAGAGGAGGGACCTAGTAGGTGATCCGGCCCCCCAGATTCGAATAAGAGTGGGAGCTGTGTCCTGAGACTTCAGATCATCCTGAATCAACTTGAAATACAGAAGAAGACTGGACTTCGACATTCTGCTGCTCAGAAGATGGAAGAGAATCTCCCTTGTGGCCAAGGAGTGACCACCCTGTTCACACAGGCACCATCCAGCAACTCGACGTCTGCTTTGCCGCCGCCTCCCGCCGGAGCCCGAGCCCAGAGCCTGACAAGACTCAGACTCCCAGACTTCTCACAGCCCGATCCACAGTCCCTGCAAAGAAGGGACCCGTGGAGGCACCGAGAGACGTGGGACCGGACATCTTGGAAGACCCCCGAGACGTTGACTGCGCAGCATCAGAGGCACCCTCGATGCTGTGCTTTGGGGTTTGAGAAGCCCTAACCTCGAGCAGCCCTTGCACCGAAGATCAGCCCCCCAGCATCTCCACGATCTGCGTGGGGCCCTTTTGCATCGTGCCACTCGATGCGCCTAACCGTCCACTTGCCACGCGGCTAGTGGCCATCTTGGCGACGAAACCTACAACTTTCACTGCGGGTCTGGTTGCTCCAGACTTGCCCTTGCTACTGTAAAAAGGAGTACCTGCTCTGACCTTGCTGGTCCGAGTAACAAGCCTTTTTCGATTCCTGTGTGGCCTGCATTAGCCAAGGCCTGTTTGCTTCTATCAAGTCGCCGACACCGCCAACAGCGAGAAGCCTGCGTGGGACAGCTCGTGACCAACTCCTGGATGTCTTCAACCCCTCGTGTCTACGTGGCTGCAGAGAGAAGCTACACCTCGACGCCTGTTTGCACCCGACATCGCCTGGTTCCACTCTGGTTCCACGGTAGTCACTGGCTAGTGACTTTGAACATTGTCCCCTCTGCTTTCAGGTCTTCACCTCTTCAGATCCACCCTTGGATCCACCGGAACTCTTCACATCGAGCCGCCTGCAGCATCTCCAGCTCCAAGCACCATCGACCTGCGTGACGAAACCCGACACTACTTCGACCCTATGCACCCGCTTCCTGTGGGTGAGGTAACTCAGCTCCGCCGGTGTTCCCACACTGGTACACACCTCTAGTGTCTGTGTCTCAAGTTTCAGCTTTCTAGGTCACTCGGAAGGTTCCTTTCTAACTAACTTTGTACTTTTTACGCACCATTGACATTGCATTGGTAAAGCGTGCACTTTCCGCACTGCTCCCGAGTCCCGCGGGACTTTCCCGACTTCTTCACTGCTAGTCCCGAACAGCTCCAGCGATTCCCCAGGCCCTAGGCCTCTTCACTTTCCCCATAGTGGTTCTTATACCACTATTTTAGTATATGGTTTAGGTGGCCCCTAGGGCTCATCCATATTGTGCAACTTTTGTGTATTTAAACTGTGTTTTGTTTTAACGCATTTGCTTCTGTGCTCATAAAGAGTATCAGGGATATTTGTAGTAATAAATCTATATATATTTTCAATATATATCTGTGTGGTGTCCTTTCATTTGGTATTCAAGGGATTGTGTATGGTAAAACAGCTTGCTTCACATGCCTTTACAGAGTTTAGCCTAAGACTGCTTAGTCCATGCTACCCCTAGGATAGCTTGTCTATAAGGTTGACTTTACAACCTGCACCATAAGGGTTGCTTGGCATGATACAAGGTGATCACTAGAACTAGTGAGCATCATATATCAGGCCAACTACTCACATTGGTGAGCAGCGGATTGGGATTTGAGCTTGCTGTTGTTTTACCATTACAATCTTTGAAAATATCATTTGAAAGATCATACAGGTACCTGATAGGTACACTAAAACAAGACTAGATATACTTAAGTTCTACTGAACTTAGTTGTTGTAAAGGATAGGGAGTAGCACACCCTGACTACAACTACTAGATAGGTTTTGTAGGAAAACACCAGTGTAGGTAGATTGCAACACATCCACCACACTAGAGCAATGTCTGGAACAGAGGGATCCAATGGAACCATCTCTGTTGAGAGTGACCCTCCAAGGGCACCATCCAAATTTGCTACCTTTCCATTTAAGGAACTGAGGCAACTGTGTTCCATGAGAGGAATCAAAACAGGTCCTTTTCCTACAGCAGGACACCTCAGAGAGCTGTTAGACCAGTCTGAAGCTCTAAGGAACTCCAAACCAGGCCCCTCAGGGACTGGAGATGGAGGATCTCCCACTGAAGATGATAACCCTGATACCCCTGCCCCTGTCGTCCAGATAGATGAGGAAAACCAGACCACTGGGAATACTCAGCCTGAGGAAGAAGAAGGGGGGGGGAGGTTGAAGAAAGTGAGTCTGATGATGATAGAGATAGCCAGGTGTTAGTCAGCAGGCTTAACCAGGCTAACCTAAGCTTATTTGGGACTGAAGGTGGGTCCAACCCATTCAGACCCCCAAATGGACTTAACCAGGAGCATAGGAGGAGGAGGAATCACTCAGGTGAATCCAATACTTCCCATGTTTCTAAAGGTTCTCATGGCAACTCCAGAAGGGAGTTGACTAGCCCTCAGAGAAGGGAACATGAGGCCAAAATGAGAGAGGCTGAACTTAGGATCCAGAGACAAGAATTAGAAGTTGCCCTGGCCAAAGAGAAACTTGCTAGAGCAAGGCAGCCTAGAGAGAGTGGATTAGATTCCACTGGTGGCAGCACTATCCCTAAGGATAAAGACAGGTCCTATGACAATAGAAACCTGAGTAAGATTGTGCCCCCCTACAAAGTTGGGGATGATATCCACAAGTGGATGACTGCACTTGAGAGAGCTTGCAAAGTACAGCAGGTCCCTCAGGAGCAGTGGGCAGCAATCTTGTGGCTCTCCTTTGAAGGTAGAGGCCGAGACAGACTCCTCACAGTTAGTGATGGGGATTCTAGAAACTACCTGGTCCTGAAGAGTGCTCTGATTGATGGGTTAGGCTTAACCACTGAACAGTACAGGTTAATGTTCAGAGACACCCAGAAGACACAGACTCAGGACTGGTCTGAATTTGTTGAATGTGCCACTAAGGCTCTGGAGGGCTGGTTGCTGGGAAGTAAGGTTACTGACTATACAGGATTGTATAATTTAATTATGAGAGAGCAAATCTTAAGTAATTGTCAAAATCAGCTTCTACATCAGCACCTGGTTGACTCTGATTTGACCTCCCCACAAGAATTGGGTAGGAGGGCAGACAAATGGGTCAGAACCAGGATCAGGCCTAAGAACCAGGGTGGTGACCAAAAGAAAGAGACTACCAAGCCTCAAGAGAAGGGTGGGGATAAAAGTAAGGAAAGGACTTCCCCAGGGCCCCAAAACTCCAAGGATGGGGGTGGGTCCCAAGACACTTCTTCAACCCAGAAAAAGCCTTATTGTCATGTCTGTAAACAGGTTGGGCATTACAAAACAGACAGCTGTTGTCCCAAGAATGGCAATAAAGAGAATATACCTCCAAAGCCAGCTCCAAAACCTCCTGTTACTGTCAGCAGTAATCCCCCAGGAAGTGGGAGCACGCCCAGGAATCTGGGTGGGTTTACTTTTGGAGGACAGGTGGATTCTGGCCTAACCAGGTCCCCTACCTCAGATACTCTTGTCTATGAGACTGGCATGGGGTTTGCCAATTTCACTGCTTGCCCAAACACTTTGAGCAAGTATAGACAGGAGCCCCTCATCAATGGCTTGAAAGTTGAGGCCTTTAGAGACACAGGGGCTAGCATCACCATGGTGGCTGAATGTCTAGTCCCCTCAAGGCAACTTTTACCTGATGCCAGATATCAGGTGACAAACATTGATGGAGTTCAGAAAAATCATCTCATGGCAGTGGTAAATCTCAGCTGGGGAGGAGTCCCTGGCCCAAAGAGAGTGGCAGTGTCCCCAAACTTGCCTGTAGATTGTCTACTGGGGAATGATTTAGAAATCTCAGCCTGGGCTGAGGTTGAACAACAAACCCATTCTAGAATGGTAAATCTCCATGGAAAGGTTAGTGGGGCTGTGATGGCTACAGCCCCAATCCAAGATGTCCTTCCTGAAAAGGTTGGTAGGGCTGAGCAAACCTCAGCCCCATCTTTAGCTAACTTCACTCCTGAAAAGATTAGCAGGGCTGTGATGGTAACAGCCCATACCCAAACTGAGTCTCCTCCTGAAAAGGTTGATGGGGCTGTGATGGCCACAGCCCAAACTCAAACTGATACATGTGTTGTGAAGCCTGAAAAGATGGATCACTCCACACAAACAGAGAGCATTGAGGAGTAAGAGAAATCTCCCTCCCACCAGACTTTAGGAAAGGATCAGCCTCCTCAGGGAACTGATCTTACCCCTGATGAAGGAACTGTCCCAGAGGTTGTTAGGCCTGGCCTGACAGAGCCTCTGATGACAGTGTACCCTTCTCAGGTGGGAACCAGTCTGGAGCAGGTATCCTGCCCTTCTCTACCTTGCCTTGCTCAGCCCAGGGCTGCAGAGGACAAGAAGGACAGTGAGCCCCAAAGGGCCCCCTGTCAAATAAAGCACCCCCATCATCAGATTAGGGGCACCGAAACTAGTAGCCCTAGTGAGGTGAAAACTTTACAAACTCCTGAGAGAGCCCCCTTAAAAGTAGTTAGGGACCTCCCACAGATGGATTCTGTTGGGCACAGCCAAACCTGGGACCCCAAGGCCCCAAACCTGACCTGTCCCTCCAGTAAGCCAACAAGAGGGACCCAGCCTCCAGCTTTAGGTAGCCAGAGGTTGACCCTGAGAGCACAGTGCAACTCAGTCAAAGAAAGAAAGGCACACATGGTGGAGAGTGATTGGAGGAAGCTGAGTCCTACAGAGGAATCTCACTTCAGTACTCCATCCCAACACCAGCCTTTAACTTTGCAAAGACACACCACAGGTAGAGATTCCCTATGGTGGAGACCCTCAGATACCCTTAGGGTGAGGGATTGCTTAGTGGACCATGAGACAGGGGGTAACCAAGCCAGAGCTGGTACTTCCTTATATGGCCACTTAGGCAATATAGGCTTACCTGGTCAAGGATAGCCTTATCTCCTTTCGTTTGGGGGGGGGGGGGTTATGTAGGAAGGTGGATATCTGACTATGGTTACCCCCAAACTTTTTTGCCTGGTGTTTAGCTGGTTTTTGACATAGTTGGCCTGGGATCCTGCTATTCAGGGCCCCAGGCTAATTGCTCTCTCCTTAAAATGGACTCCATGTACCTTAGGTACATACCCAATTGGAACTGGTTCACCTTATTGGCCCCTGTAACAGTGTACCCAGGTACCCAGGGCATAGGTGCTTCCAAGGCCTACCAGGGGCTGCAGCATGTATTGTGCCACCCCTGGCCTGGCCTCCATATTTGACACAACTGGCTGATCACTCAGCTGGGGTAAGTCGGTGTAACCACCCCTTACTTAGGTGTAGTATGCCTATACCTAACCTAAAATGGACACATATGTTCGTATCAGCCACTCCTATGGAAGGCCTCATCAATCCTGGAGGCAGAGTGCTTGGAAATATGTGAGATGGTGCTCTGCCATGAGCTGAGCCTGTCTGCAGCTTTCGGAACCATGTCCTTTAGCTGTTTCATGATATTGCCATACCATATACTCTTAAGTGCATTATGAACCTCGCGGTTAAATGCTATCTTGGGTTTGGCTTTATCAAAACATGTCGAGTAAGGTGTCATACGAATTGGAATACTACCCCCTCGCCAGTTCTGGCGACGGGGGTAGCATTCCACCCTTCTAGAGGGACACGACATGTACCTAGCCTGAACCCCGGTTAAAGTTAAACAGAGCCTTAGCATCCCAAAATGGATGCTGCCACCACAGACACAAGTCTGACCTCCTGCTGCTGGGAGTCCTTCCAGCGAGGGCAGCTTGGACAAAGGGTTTCCTGCCTGGGGAGGTGCTAGCACCACTCCAGACAGGATTTTGTGTATTGGGTAGGACAGGGCTGAATAGAATCAGACATGCCTGGGGCACACAAGGTGTCCCTGTGCATAGGCCAGTTCAAACCGGTGCTGGGGCTTTCCAGCCCCAGTCCTGGTGCGAAACTGGACAAAGGAAAGGGGGTGTAACCACCCACCTTCCTGGTTCCACCCAGAGGAGGGACCTAGTAGGTGATCCGGCCCCCCAGATTCGAATAAGAGTGGGAGCTGTGTCCTGAGACTTCAGATCATCCCGAATCAACTTGAAATACAGAAGAAGACTGGACTTCGACATTCTGCTGCTCAGAAGACGGAAGAGAATCTCCCTTGTGGCCAAGGAGTGACCACCCTGTTCACACAGGCACCATCCAGCAACTCGACGTCTGCTTTGCCGCCGCCTCCCGCCGGAGCCCGAGCCCAGAGCCTGACAAGACCCAGACTCCCAGACTTCTCACAGCCCGATCCACAGTCCCTGCAAAGAAGGGACCCGTGGAGGCACCGAGAGACGTGGGACCGGACATCTTGGAAGACCCCCGAGACGCTGACTGCGCAGCATCAGAGGCACCCTCGATGCTGTGCTTTGGGGTTTGAGAAGCCCTAACCTCGAGCAGCCCTTGCACCGAAGATCAGCCCCCCAGCATCTCCACGATCTGCGTGGGGCCCTTTTGCATCGTGCCACTCGACGCGCCTAACCGTCCACTTGCCACGCGGCTAGTGGCCATCTTGGCGACGAAACCTACAACTTTCACTGCGGGTCTGGTTGCTCCAGACTTGCCCTTGCTTCTGTAAAAAGGAGTACCTGCTCTGACCTTGCTGGTCCGAGTAACAAGCCTTTTTTTATTCCTGCGTGGCTTGCATTAGCCAAGGCCTGTTTGCTTCTATCAAGTCGCCGACACCGCCAACAGCGAGAAGCCTGCGTGGGACAGCTCGTGACCGACTCCTGGACGTCTTCGACCCCTCGTGTCCACGTGGCTGCAGAGAGAAGCTACACCTCGACGCCTGTTTGCACCCAACATCGCCTGGTTCCACTCTGGTTCCACGGTAGTCACTGGCTAGTGACTTTGAACATTGTCCCCTCTGCTTTCAGGTCTTCACCTCTTCAGATCCACCCTTGGATCCACCGGAACTCTTCACATCGAGCCGCCTGCAGCATCTCCAGCTCCAAGCACCATCGACCTGCGTGACGAAACCCGACACTACTTCGACCCTATGCACCCGCTTCCTGTGGGTGAGGTAACTCAGCTCCGCCGGTGTTCCCACACTGGTACATACCTCTAGTGTCTGTGTCTCAAGTTTCAGCTTTCTAGGTCACTCGGAAGGTTCCTTTCTAACTAACTTTTTACGCACCATTGACATTGCATTGGTAAAGCGTGCACTTTCCGCACTGCTCCCGAGTCCCGCGGGCCTTTCCCGACTTCTTCAATGCTAATACCGAACAGCTCCAGCGATTCCCCAGGCCCTAGGCCTCTTCACTTTCCCTATAGTGGTTCTTATACCACTATTTTAGTATATGGTTTAGGTGGCCCCTAGGGCTCATCCATATTGTGCAACTTTTGTGTATTTAAACTGTGTTTTGTTTTAACGCATTTGCTTCTGTGCTCATAAAGAGTATCAGGGATATTTGTAGTAATAAATCTATATATATTTTCAATATATATTTGTGTGGTGTCCTTTCATTTGGTATTCAAGGGATTGTGTATGGTAAAACAGATTGCTTCACATGCCTTTACAGAGTTTAGCCTAAGACTGCTTAGTCCATGCTACCCCTAGGATAGCTTGTCTATAAGGTTGACTTTACAACCTGCACCATAAGGGTTGCTTGGCATGATACAAGGTGATCACTAGAACTAGTGAGCATCATATATCAGGCCAACTTCTCACAGTGGTGCCTAGATTTCGCCGCGCCAGGAGTGGGGGCAGAGCGTTCGGAGTAATTACAGCTAAACTCTGGAACAGCCTCCCTCTGGATCTGAGGTTTAGTGAGTCGGAACCATTGTTCCGACGCAAACTCAAAACTTGGTTGTTTACCACTCTTTAAGCTATATTCCTCTCTTAGCATGTAATCAGTTAGCGCCGGGACATCCCCTTCTGGGGGTAGCTGTGCGCTTTATAAACTTCTTAAATAAATAAATAAATAAATAATAAATTTTACCTATCTCTTCTTTTCTACCTCTCTCCTCTTCCATTATCTGCAGTCTGTCTCATCCACATCTCTCTCTGCATTTCCTTGTCTATTTCAACTCACCCTCCATACCATGCCTTTCTATCTCTACCGCTCCTACTATATCTCACTACTTCACCTTTCGCTCTCTCCCCCTCTATGTCTCTCTGTTGTAACCTCTTCTCTTTTTCTCTTCCACACCATTTCTCTCGACTGCATTTGTTTTCTCTTTACATCCCATCCCACTTTCTCCACTTTAACCCACACTCTCTAGCTTCTCTTACCACTTTGCCTGCCAGCCTCGACCTTTCCACCACCTCTAATTATTTCAAGCTCTTCCTACCTAACCTTTTGCTCTCCCACCACACTCAGGACCCGATTCACAGAACTAACTTAAGACAAAATCCCAAACTTACTAACATTTTGGTATTCACAGAAGGCACTTACTAATTTTGGTTTTCACAGAAGTTAGGAGTCCTAACTTTAGGACTCCTAAATGCGTTCTGTGAATACCGAAAGTCTTAAAGTTGGGATTTTTCTCAGTTTAGGAGTCCTAAAGTTAGGAGTCCTAACTTTACTACTCCTAAACTGAGAAAAATCCAATCCTCAAGACTTTCGGTATTCAAGAAGGCATTTAGGAGTCCTAAAGTCAGGACTCCTAACTTCTGTGAATACCGAAATGAGTAAGTGCCTTCTGTGAACACCAAAATGAGTAAGTGCCTTCTGTGAATACCAAAATGGTGGTAAATCTAGGATTTTGTCTTAAGTTAGTTCTATGAATCAGGCCCGCAGGTTACGCGACTACACATCCTGCTATAATTTTACGCTTACCTAGTTCTGATGAAATAACAACATTTCTCATTCCAGTGCTATGATTTTCACGTTTGCAGTGAGAATGACAATACCAAGACCCACCAGCCATCCTAATTTGGCGGTGGGTCTTTGGTGGGTCCGCAGCGGATTTTCCGCATCCTCGGGCCGGCGGTGGCTTCCGCCGGCCCGGAGGATGCGGAAAATCCGCGATCCTAATCGACCCCATAATTTGGTCAGGCTTAGGTAATAGCTTGTCAGTAATGTCAGGACAGTGTTTGGTGCATAGTTGAGTGACAGTGAGACGGTCAAGCTCTCCTTCATCTACATATTTATTACAATTAGGCAAAGTAAGAGGGAGGTAGGGTTAAGGCTAGAACATCATTTCAAGGTAAACGTTTTTGGCAGCCAAAATCACCTGCTAATATCTGGTAAGCCTACTACTAGTCAGGCGGTGGGGTGGGTGCGCGTTCTAGTCAACAGCAGATCCACAGAATGTGGAACATAAACTGTTAAAAGGTGACCCATCATGATGCCTTCGCATTTCTTTATGCCGACACCTTTACAGCAACGGTTTTGAGACATTCGGGCAACGCAGATCCTACTGGATCTAAAGTAGCTGAAAAATAGGCGATTGGTTTACGGGCATTTCCATGGTCCTGTGTTAACACTGAGAGTGCACAGCCCTCTCTCATGATAAAAGAGCAAAACTGCTTTGTTGTAATCTGGCATTCCCAGTGCAGGAGCATGACAGAGACTCTCTCTCAACTCAAGGAATGCATTCAAACAGTCATTGTCCCAGGGCACAGGATCAGACTCATCTTTGTGTATCAACTTCTGCAGAGGTTTGGCCACAAGGGAAATGCTGGGTATCCACTGGCAGCAGTATCCCACCATTTCCAAAATCATTCTGACTTCTGTCTGTGTGCATGGTGGATTCATTTGCATAATCGCCTAAATCCTTTCTTGTAACACTTTTCTCGCAACTTTCTCAATGCTATGTCCCAAGTTTAGGACTTCTGTCATACGATATTGCAATTTGCTTGGGGACACTTCGTCCATTCTCAGCCAAATTGTTCAACAAAGCAATGGTATCAGTTTTACAAGTATCCAGAGTATTCGATGCAACCAGAGGTCATCAATATACTGTACCAGGACCGAATTGCCAGGCATAACTAGGAACTTGAGATTTTTCTTTGGAATTTGGTTAAAGATGGAGGGATTCTCTGTATACCCCTGAGAGACATGGCACCACGTTAAAATACGATCCCCAGCCAAAATGCAAACAAAAATTGACTATCTTTGTGCAAGGGGATCGAATAAAATGCCCGGCAAAGATCAATGACAGAGAACCATTCAGCCTCACATGGAATCTAAAACAATATCACAGATTGATTCAGTACCACGGGACAACAAGGGACCACTACACTGTTGATTTTTTTAAAGATCCTGCGCAATGCGGTACTTACTGTTAGGCTTCTGCAAGCCCATAATGGGATAGTTACATGGGCTTCCCAGGATCTCCTTCAAAATCCCCTGCTCATGGACTCAATTCAATTCAATCACAGCTTTATTCGCTTGATAATTCAAACAATCATAAAAGCGGATAAAAACATACAGATATTACATAATAAAAATTGGTTTTAAAAGAGATCACAATATAAGTCGAGGTATAAATCAACTGTTAGTTCATACAATCATTAAAAAAGAACAGACATATGTGGAAACAAAAGAAACGTCCATAGTCATATACTAAGACTTTTCCTTAGATGAGCAACTTGTTTTAAAAACATTGATATTCTCCAGACCGAGTGGAAGTTATCTAGATATTGTAGAGCAATAAACACTGCAGATGCAGCCATAATTAATCTGGCTTGTCCGCCAGGATATTCATTTTTTACGTGGAACCGCCTGTCAAGAGGTGGAGGTATCGCTTTAGTTATAAAATCCACCTTTGTGTGCACTTGGACGGGTCTTCACATTGCTGGGTGCGAGAGCGCCCTGTTCAAGATTAACATCAGCCCTCAGTTCACGCTGTCTGGGATGGTCGTGTATCGCCCCCCAGGCAGTGATGTAGCATTCAGGGGAGCTTTCCCTGAGGCGGTTAGTACGCTAGCTAGTGACTGTGCCAATTTCTGCATCCTAGGTGACCTCAACCTCCACTTTGACAATCAACAGACCCCGGCTATCAGTGGTTTTTTGGCGGATCTGGAGGCCCTTCAGCTGACCCAACTCGTCACTCAACCCACACATGTGGCTGGTCACATTTTGGACCCGTTTTTTACCAACTTATCGGATGTCCAAGTCTTGGCTATTTCTCCATTGGGTTGGACGGATCATTTTTTGGTATCTGTCTGGCTACCTCTCCCCGAAACCCCTATTACTCCATCTCCTAAGTGGATCCCTCGGCGGCACTGGAATAAGCTCAGGCTAGAGGACCTACACTACATCATGGCTGAAGAGCCACTAGGCCCCCTGCTTAATGTCACCTCGGGCTACCACCAATTCTGCAGCTGGATTACCAAGGCGCTTGACAAACTGGTGCCTATCATCTTAAGTAAATCCAGCTCCAGGCAGTCGAGCCCTTGGTATGACAGTGCCCTCCGTGCCCTGAAGGGTTCATGTAGAAGGGCAGAAAGGGAGTGGCGGAAGACATATGATGTCGCCCAAAAAACCATGTACCTGGCGTCCGTCAAGCTCTACCATCGAGCTATTTGTAGAGCCCGTGCGGCCTTCTATGCGACGGAATTCCGAAACAGCCACAACCCATCGAAGACCATCTTTAAAGCCCTCAAAAATCTGATGGCTAAGAGAGCGGCTCCGCAAGTGGATGGTTCTACCTCCCATTGCGAAATTTTGGCCGCTTTCTTTTTGGAGAAAGTCAAGACCATTTATCAGTCGTTTCCCAGCACGACGCTATCACCCATCCCTTTGATTGGCCCTCGCAGCTGCCCGGCATTTCACTCTCTCCCTACTCTGTCCTGGGATGGGTTTGTCAAGTTGGCACAACGAGTTAAGTCCGGCTCTCCGGTGGACCCGCTTAGACCCGCCCTCTTCAGAGACTCCTCTTTTCAGGGGCGTACTGCGGTGTGCTCGCTGATCAATCTTTCCTTGACTTCAGGTATGGTTCATGCCAAGTGGAAGCAGGCGGTGGTTTCCCCGATCCTGAAAAAACCATCATTGGATCCTTTAAAACCGGAAAACTACCGCCCGATTTCATTGCTTCCCTGGCCGGCCAAAGTCATGGAGGCCCACGTCAACCTAGCTCTAACTGAGCACATGGCCCGGGCCAATGTCCTCGATCCTACGCAGAATGGGTTCCATGCTGGCCACAGCACGGAGACTGCCCTTCTTGCAATGGTAGAACATCTGCGGAGTGTGTTGGATGCAGGTCAAACGGCAGCGCTTATTTTATTAGATCTTAGCGCTGCCTTTGACACGGTGTCCCATCGCATCCTTCTGCACCGCCTGGAGGACATTGGCATCTGTGGCTCTGCTCTGCAGTGGTTCCGCTCCTTCCTTAGCGATCGCTCCTTCTGCGTTGCCACCCCTCCTTTTCAGTCCAAATTCCATCAGCTGGACCTGGGGGTCCCCCAGGGCTCTTCGCTGAGTCCCACGCTTTTCAACTTGTACGTGCGACCGCTGGCTGATGTCGCCAGGCAATGGGGCCTAACCATGGTCTCATATGCCGACGACACGCAGCTAGCGGTCACGATCAGCGGGGATACCGAACAGGATGCCCCCAGGTTTCGAGATGGACTGAGAGGGGTGGCCAGCTGGATGAATAACAACTGTCTCCAGCTGAACGCGAAAAAAACTGAGGTGATGATCGTTGGGAGGGGAGCTGACCACTGGGGTGGCGTCTGGTGGCTCCGGAGCTAGGGCCGGCCCCTACACCAGTGATGGAACTTAGGAACCTGGGAGTGTGGCTAGATCACACCCTTTGCTTCACTACCCATACCAAGAGAGTGGCGGCATGCTGTTTCGGTGTCCTACGTGGGCTAAGGCCGGTGCTCAAATTTTTTGATGCCCCGACGAGACAGCTGGTTATACAAGCGACGATCATCTCCCGGCTGGACTATGCCAGCTCGCTCCTGCTGGGAGTAAACCAATCTGAGATCGTTCGCTTGCAGCGAGTACAGAATGCCGCTGCGAGAGCGGTGGTGGGTCTGCCGAGGTTCTGTCCCACCTCCAATACCTTGCGGTCCCTACATTGGTTGCCAATTAAAAGCCGAATTCACTTTAAAGCCCTCAGCCTTGCATTTAAAATCTTAAAAGGATCGGCACCTGAGATCCTTAATAACCTTTTATCCGCCTATGTCCCGACTCGCCCTCTTAGATCTCTTGGGCAATCTCTTGCGGTTATCCCACGTTTCAGGCTTAGCCGGATGGGCGGTCGCTCCTTTCGTGTGAGAGCTGCGGCTCTTTGGAACTCCCTCCCTTTGGAAATCCGCCTGCTGGAGGATCTATTAGCATTCCGTAGGGCCGTGAAAACCCACTTGTTCTAAATTTCTTCATATGGAGTCTTGTATTTTCTGTTTCCTGTTGCGTTGTGTTATGTCCACCTTTTCCATGCGCAAGGACGCTCCTTAGCTGGAGCATCTGTGCGCAAAATAAATTATAATAACATAACATAACATAACTGGGCGGCGCTGGCATGGACTCAATCACAGGTGTTATCCCAGCAACTGTCTCGGGCGTCAGAAAATATTGTTGTGTTCTCAGGTATTCGGCATTGGGCTTAATTTGCATGTGGACTGACTCAACTCCTTTAATGAGTCCAATATTCCTTCCTGAAAAATCCCAAACAACATCTGCCACTGTATTTCTAAGATCTGGTGGTAAATCCTCCACCGTCAACACAGGAAAGAAGAAACACTCAGGTTCTGATTTGCCAGTTGGAATGCAATATCTTCATCATTTGTCTGGAGCTCAATGTCTTTTTGTATGCAATTTATGGGTCAATTTAACTTGCACAACAAGTCCCAGCCCAAAAGATACACAGGGCTAGAATCACACACCTCAAACTGATGATTGTCCTCAAATATCCCTATCTTTACAGAAATGTCCTCTGTCAGAGGATTTGACATCCTCTTATTTGCAACTCCTACAACTTGGATTGATTTTCCCAAGAGGGGTATGTTTGGAACCTCTGCTGTTCTCACAGTAGAACGGGTAACCCTAGTGTCTATTAAAAAGGTGACTTTGTGACCATCCACACCAGCATCGACGTATGTTCCACTCTGGTCTACCTCTAAGACTGCACCAAGTGTACAGTCTTCCTCCCCTCTCAGGCACCATCTGATCTGTGCCTTTGTCATTGAAAGCCTTGATCATGGGGAATTGCTGGAACAGAACATTATTATGGGGTACATTCTACACAGCTTGCTGTGGCATTGAAAGCTGTGGCGTTTGCATCATAGGACCTTGACATCCTCCCACATTTTGTGATCTTGGTAGATTCTGGGTTTGTACTAGGTTGCCCTGTGTCAGATTACATTCCCCATTCAGATCTTGATTAGCAGGATTAAGACGACATTTGTCCCATACTATTACATTAGTGGTGTGGACTGGTTTTCTTTAGAGTAGCAACATCTACTCCAGTCTTTGGATCTATTGTAACATGTCTGCCTCTTCCTTGTCCCTGTATTCCTCCACCTTGTATTGCTTGAACTCTGGATTGATAAGACCCTGTCACTGGAGCGACATTCCCTATATAAGGCTGAACCTGGCCTCCTCTCTGAGCAGCCTTCATCTGCACTAGAATCAATTTTTCCTTGGTTCTTTTAAGTCTCATTTCAACCTCATCGCTGCAATACTCTGCATAATGTAGAATTGCGTAGACAGATTTATTCTGCCAACAAATTAAATGCTGCTGAATCATCAGGCTAATCTCGGATCTCAATCCAGTTACAAATCTTGACACAGACTGTCCCATATCCTTGGGTTCAAGCGTATCCATTCCACTGTACTGTTTGAAAGCCTGTAACAACCTTTCACAATATGCATAAATTGTCTCTTTTAGGTTATTGAGTTGTTCAATCGATCTTAACCCAATCAATATCCTGTGGAGCCACCTTAGCCTTCAACCATGTAATCATCTGATCTTACTTCTTCATTACTATCAGTGACGGACCATGAGTCATTGGGTCACTCTCTGGCTCACCCTCAGGCCCTTCTGTGGCTATTTTGCAAGCAGACCATAAATCACAATGAGCCACAATTTCAAACAGCATGTTCAAGTCAACCCAAAACACCTTTGAGATTTTCATAAAGCGGTCAACCTGTTTGTAACACTCTTCAGGCTTCTCTCTCAATTTTGGTAAGTCATTTGTAAATGCAGCAAGATCACCTCTACTCCAAAGGTACATGTACATAACCACCACTTGGCACTTCTCATAACTGGTAGGCTCCAACTCCTGAAACTCTCTCCCCAAAGAAGGTGGTTATCCAGTTGTTCTCTTAGATCCCTTTCTCCTAGACCATTTGTCCTCCCACTTATCTAATGTACTCCAAACTTGAATGCCTGCAATTAATTCTCAAATGTGGGTTTTCAGTCTGGAGGTTCTCAAATCTTCAATATGCCAGTCCCTGCAAGTGAGCCTATGGCTCTTTTTGCAAAGACTTTGTTCGTCCAAGATCAACACCATATTTCTGAGCCAATTCATATAATTTCTCATGAGCTTGCCTCATGGTAACTTCTTTGGCTGCAAACACCAGTTCTCGTGGTTGATTAGGTATCAATTTGATTTTGATCCAAACTCCCATTTATCATTTCATCCAATTCTGTTTTCAATTTGCCCATGTCAATCGAATCTACTTTTATAGCAGACTTTATATTTCCCTTACTTAGCTCAGTGTTGTGACTCTCACTAGCATTGCTGCTTTCCTTCAACATGTCTCTAAGTCCAAGACATCAAACATATGATGACTCTCGGGTGTCTTCTGTGAGTTAGCAGTTTCTCTGGGTTTGCTGTTATGCACTCTAGCATGTGTTTCCTATACAGGTGAATCCAGACCTGCCAATTCAGGCAAAGACCTTATCGATCCTAACCCTGTATGGACTACAGATGGATCTGCAGTTGCAGCACAAGGGGTTCTTGCATTCATCGGAGTCAATGGAAGAAACCTTGTTTTAGGAATCGCTGCCCTTTCCTGCGATGTTCCTCCCTCTGTAGCTACAAACATTTTCTGAGTCTCATTACTAGCTGAATTTGGATCCTAGATGGGGACAATGGGACCACTAGTGACCGGTACCGCATGGGCATCCGGAACGTTTGAGACAGAACCAGGATTGCAATGTCCTGAAACTTCGGAGGCCTACATTCTCTGCTCCTCTTTCACTGCAGTGTGTATATTTCCTGTCGATATAACCCCCATGACTCCTGGGTTAGAAGTCATTGGTGCCGAAGAATTTCCAGTGTTATTGGTGGTATCTGGACTCCCTCACTTCCAGGGTCTGACTGGCTATATGGTGGTGGATGTTCAGCCAGCAGTCCATCTAACAAGCTGTCAATGGCATGACTATCTCTATCTTCCTTCCTGTATTTTCTATTTTACTTCCCTTCTTTCCCTATATTATCTCCTCCTGTCACTAAGGCAGGATATAACCTCGCTCCCTCAAACATATCTACTTTCCATGTCTTCTGCTGTTCACCCCATCTCGCATCTGCATATATACCCATTGCTTTTGTCATATTCCATTTGTATTGGTCTCTCATCTTTACATGTGCTGCCCATTCCAACGCACTAAACACTTCAAACTGTGTGGGTCTAGGCAATGGTTTCATTGCAAACATTCCCCTGAAATGACCAAGATCTCGCAAATGAAATGTGCCACAACGTGGAACTGTCAATGCACCATCTTTCTCAGTGATCTCATGTCAATTTTTGAGCCAAATGATAGTTTGAAGCCCTACTTTTGTCTAATACCAACAATGAACCCCACTGGTGTTGGGTCAGAGGGAATGGGAGATGTTTTTCGGGGACAACCATTTGTGCTCTCCCCTCAAAGTACAACGACCACAAAAAACAAATGTGCCCCTGTTTCTCAAGCCCTACCACTGTAGTTTCACACCTTATCGTGTAGGAATTTTCTCATCACAAGTGTGTATCAACTGGCTGGCTACACTACTCATCCAATACTATGGTTTTAACAAAGGTGTATAAAGAATTGATCAGGATGGCCTCACCCCCCCCTCCCTCCACCCGGGTGTCAGGCTTCAACATTGGCCGTCCCGCATTCTTCAATGCATCCTCTAATGGCGAATAAGCCCCTTATTCAGGGTTGTAAATCAGTCATTAGAAGGAAACCAAGAGAAAAAGAAAGGAGAGTCCAATAAAAATCCCTACCGCCTACCAGTCAAAACTCACTAATTTGAATTCTTTGTGGAAGAGGGATGATTAAAAATAAAGAGAATGTGGGACAGTAAAAGCCCTATTATGGTGCTAGTGTCCACTAATCATCAGGTCAACATTTTTAGGCCCTCCATTGGATCCAGCGGGATCCAGGGCTTTCATTAGGACCAGGTTGGACCCTATTTGACCCTACACTACTTCCCTACATATATTGCACGTGTTCCAATTCTACCCATATGATACCAGATTGCTGTTCTGTTCAATCCGGGTCCTTCTGTTCTAGGAGGTTACTCCTAGGAGAAAACATAAAAACATATAGAATGAAAACAAAAGTGTCAATTACCAACAATACATATAACAGGTACATACTCTTATACAATTTTCATTTCCAATCTTTATTTCGGCCATTTGGCCATAAAAGATGAACAATACACATATACATCACAGATAAATCAGTTCATAAAGAGATAAAACCATTGGAATGCATATACAAAAATGCTTTAAAAAACTGTGGATCTAAAATTTTAAGAAGGACCCAACATCTTTAAAATACGATTACGAGTATGCCAAACCTTGATAAAAAATTTTGTTAATGCGAAAACAGTTGGGCCAGAGAGATCAGATTTTAGAATCCTATACATTGGTGCATATTCCCTGCAGCCCATATTCCTTATCAGTGGGAGGAGCCAGTATTTTCTAGCTACCTTGTAGGCTGGGCAGAAGAAAGCCACGTGTAAGTCAGTTTCCTCCATAGCATCACAGGCCGGACGCTGCTTTGTAGTGGAGGATGATGACCAAGTGCTTGTAAAGGACCGGAAGGGCAGAGTGCCGTATCTCCATTGAAGAAACAGCTTTCTAGCGAGTACAGGAGAGATAGGATCCAATACCTTCTCAAACCTATAAAGGTCCTTGCTTTGCAAAAACACAAAAGATAAAGACCCTTCTGCCTGTATAGCTTGGGCCCTAGCTAGTTTTTGTTCATGGTATATATTAGCCAGGGACCTTTTGGAGATGTTTAATGCGGCATTCGCCGGCTCCGTCCATAAGTCAGGGAGCCCTAATTCCATACAAGTGGCTTGGATGTTTTTGACCCAGGGGATGCAGTGCGCTTTTGGATGGTTCAGTAATTCGACCAATTCCGCCCTGTATTCTGCAAGATCGTTACTGCTCCACAGCCTACGCCAGAAGGCTATGGGTCTCAGGCGTATTTCATCGGCTAGCGGTCGTGGGCCCAAATCAAGCCTCAAGGGGAGGAGCGGGGTACTGGGCGGTAGTGCGGCCATCTGCCTTATAAACTTGTTTTCCGTTAATGACAGACTCCGACAAGGTGTATGGCCCCACAATTCCGCCCCATACATGATCGCTCCCCTAGCCTGGGCCTTGTATATCTGGATTAGTGCCCCCAATGGGCGGTATGATGAGCCAGTCATCATCCGGGCAATACCCCCAGTAGTTTGTATGAATTTGAGGTTTGCCCTAGTCTGGTGGGATCCCCAAGACATGGTTTCGTTAAGAGTCACACCAAGATATTCAAAGGTGGCTACTCTCTCGAGTCGTACAGCTCCCAATTGCGGATTCGGCCGCAATTTTTGGCTCGGGTTCAAAACCATGAATTTGGTTTTTTCCGCGTTGATTTCTAGCCCCCTGTCTGCACAGAAGGCTACAAAGGAATCGAGGATCCTCTGTATCCCCATTGGGGTTTTGGATAACAGCAGGGTGTCGTCCGCAAACATAATTGCGGGCACCCTGCTGCCATTCAATTTGGGGGCATCAGTATAATCAGTGGCGTTCAGGTGGGCGATTACCCCGTTGACGAAGAGGCAAAACAGGGTCGGTGCCAGCACACAACCCTGTCTTACCCCCCGGCCAACGGGGAATCTATCGGTCAGTTCCCCCGACCGCCCACACCTCACTCGGTGTGTAGTAGCCAGAGTCTTTATGTGACTAAAGTTTGCATGCAAAACTACTTAAATATGCTAATGTTGTCGCATCATATAGAAGCATGTGAATATTGCACACTTTATTATCAGCCCTGTGCTTGTACAGGCCCACCATCTAAATCATATTATACTCGTTATGTGCAAAAAAACACTCGTAGTGTTATGTTTCATAGGATACCCCAATATAGGCCTGAGTACCCTTACACTACATAACAGGTTTTGGTATTGACCTTTTACCTAGTTGAGCACTGCATTAAAATGTCGTGTGGTTTTCCCCGAAAACTAGCCTTATTAATTATGCATGAAGATTCTCTGAATCACAGCAGGATTACCATCTACTGCATAATAATTATGTATAAGGGTTATCCCTTCCGTCATCCTAGGCCGACATGACACAGCAAGGTAGAATCCCCTGAGGGTACCTTCAGGGTATATATACACCATATTTTTGCAACGACAGGCAGAGGAGAAAAGACTTCCATGCTGGCGCTGAGGTTCCTGCACACAGACACTACAGCTCGCAGTGGTCTGACTTCCCTCGCAGGGTGTCCATCTCGGGACCAACACAGGGTCCCACAGTCTCTCACTTCAGGTAGTGGGGTTGGCTTCAGCCTAGGGGATTCTTGGCTCTACACCTACATACATGCTATGTACACTTAGATACATCTAGTTAGGGTTGCAGCGTAGGAAGACGCATTATTACTGTCATGTATTTATATACCGGCCTGTATTCATTGTTTTAGTACTATGGTACAAATCTACCATTCATTTTCTCTGTTGGTGCTTATAATCATTTATACCTGTTTCTGTCTTATGGTTTTTTCAGCACGCCTATTTTACACTAGAATGACGCTGGTTCAATAAATGCTTATTGAAAACATCCCCACCGTTTATTCTACGTTTCTCTCTCTGAGACAAAGTGAGCAGGAGTGACTGAGCAAAAAGTACTGTACTGTTTCCACGATCCCTGATGGGACAAAGTTGTCATGTTCGATAGTTGCCAAGAACTATTCTCTCCTTGGTAAGAGGAGTTTGGCACTGTGAGCTAGCTGGTATACAGGCGAACGTACCCGGTGGGGGTGTCTGGATTCAGTCTGGACACCAATCCCAAAGTCTATGTTGTCTAAACGAGCAGATCCTTTATAGAGGTATAGGAACTACACAACAGTAGTTTTAGCTCAGTGAGGCTCAAACAACATTCATACAACTAAAGTATCCTTACCCTACTTTTGGCGATCAAAGGAAGGTCCTGAACGACTTGGGAAAGAGGTGTGACATAGTAATCAAACCCGCTGTAAAGGGGGGTGCTATAGGTGTAGCAGCTTGACAGTAGGGTGACCACAGACGTAGGGCACTAGGACCCTGTAGGTCACAGGGCAGTGACCAGGTCACTGGACACCACATCCTGTAGGGACAGGAAGTGGACAGTGAAGCCACGGACGAGGAAGAGGACAGACGTGCTGTGACACGCTCCCACATACGGAATAAAGAAGGTACAATCACGAACCTGTTGTCCTGTGATTCCCTGCACTAACCGCGACCAGCACAACACGACATCTGGCGACGAAGGCGAACGAAATCCCAGGCGTGAGGAATTTGCCGAATATTCAACAGAAGACCAACTGCAGCGGCTGGAAAACGGCGCAAGGAGCTACACGGGAGCCCACCCCGACAGCGTCCAACGAAGCCCATGCAACAGCGGTAAGGACGCGCTCAAGCGCTCAGCTAGCAGCACGAGTGAAGAAACTGAAGCGCGAGGTCCTCGCGCTCGAAAATCAAAAGCGCGAGGTTTCGCGAGAACTCAACATCTCGGCGGCCATAAGAAAGTCAGGCAAAGCAGGACAATCAGAGCACAGAGATAACGCAGCGGCCATCTTGAAGACAGGCAACGTGAGATTTCGATCGCGAAATCTCGCGTGAACAGGGCAGCCATTTTGTCTTGGGACAACAAGGAATTTAACATTAGAAAGTGCCTGGCAGCCATTTTAAGGGCAGGCAAAAACAAAGAATAAGCAGGAAACAAGAGAAAATAAAGAAGAGAAAGAATAAGAGGCACAAAAGGACCCCTACAATAAGGAATAACAAAGATCAAAGAGAGAAATAAAAGAAGAAAGTGACAAGAGCACTACAAACACCCCAGACAAATAAAAGAAGAAAAGGGGCAACAAAGTAAAAGAAACAAAAGATGCCTGAAACAAAACACAGTGCACAGTATCGCAGACCAATGCCATTCAGCGTATCAGAGCCACAAGTGGGAATAAGATGGGAAAAGTGGATTGTGAAGTTTGAGCGATACATGGAAGCGACAGATGTAGTCGAAGATAAGAAACTAGGACTATTCCTGAATCTGGCGGGAGATGACATAGATGACCTTCTGATAATCCTCCCAAAGAGCGAGAGAAGCACATACAAAGGACTAATAAAGTGTCTAACAAATAAATTTGATCCTCAAAGAAACATTGATTTTGAAAGATATAGCTTCAACATAGCTTTTCAACAGCCGGAGGAGTCAATGGATGATTTTGCAACGAGACTAAGGAAACTAGTAGCACATTGCGAATTTGAGAAGTACGACAATGAACAGGCCATCCGCCTAAGGTTGAAAGAAGGCTGTCGTGACACAGACCTTCGTACGAGAATACTCAAGGAACCGACCACACTAGAAAGGATTCTGGATCTAGCGAGAGCAGAGGCAAGGGCGATGGCGCATGCAAGACAGATGGACCGAAGAGAGGAGCAAGTTCACAGAATGACAGACAAAAGTAGAACTAGAAACTGGAAGAAAGGGTCAAAGGACCAGGCGACAAGAAGACAAGAGTCCCAGTGCTACAGGTGTGGTTTGGAATTTTCGCATCAAGGAGCATGCCCAGCATTTGGTCAGATATGTCGAAAATGCAACAGAAGCAACCATTTCGCCACCATGTGCCAAGGAATGCAATTCAAAAATGAAAGGGGCAGGCCAGGGAGACAAAGAACAACAACAAACCGACATGTGCGACACATGGAAGCGACCACAAGGAGCTCGTCGCTGGAGTCGGGAGATGAAGAAGAAGAAACAGCAGAGAAAGTAGAACGCCTATACCTCATGTCCACGGACGAAGGACCCAGGGAAGAACACATCAGACTGGTAGATAAGCAGTCAATAAAGAAGACAGACTGGGTGACCATTGACGTAGGGCTACACCAAGCATAATTTGTGCTAGACAGCGGGGCCACGTGCAACATCATGTGTGCCACTGAATACGAAAAAATGAAGAGAAAACCACACCTGCAACCATCAAGCGTACGAGTGTTCACTTGGGGTGCACAAAATCCAGTAACAAACATGGGAAAATTCACGGACACCATGACGCACAAGGGCAAGACAGTCACAGAAGAAATTCATGTACTACGAGGAGATATCCCCGCCCCATATTTACTAAGCAATGTCACAGCGAAGGTCATGGGCCTATTACAGATGACATATCACGTATCTGACAAAGGAAACATCTTAGAGGAGTACCCGAAGTTAACGAAAGGACTTGGAAAGCTGAAAGGACGACAGATCACCCTGCACATAAACGAGTCAGTCAGACCTGTCGCCCAACACCACCGAAGGGTACCCATTCACCTACAACCGCAGGTAGAAGAAGAAATAAAGGCACTGTTAGAACAAGACATCATAGAACCGGCTGAAGGGCCTATGCCATGGGTGTCCCCAATAGTTGCTGTACCAAAAAAGGACAGTGCGCAAATAAGAATATGCGTGGACATGAGAATCCCCAACACAGCAATTGAAAGAGAACGACATCCGGGGCCACATCTAGATGACATGATTAGCTGCTTGACGGGAATGAGAAGATTTTCCAAGCTAGACCTATGTAAGGGGTATCATCAACTAGAGCTGGACCAAGAGTCAAGATACATAACGACATTCTCAACACACCTAGGTCTGTTTCGCTACAAGCGGTTAAGCTTTGGAATATCGTCGGCAGCTGAGATTTTCCAGGAAACAATCAGACAGATCATTAGACCAATAAAAAAACAGCCTGAACTACAGCGACAATATCCTGGTGTTTGGCAAGTCAGATGAGGAACATGACAAAGCATTGAGAAAAGTATGCTCGCAGCTAGAGGAAGTGGGCCTGACAGTAAACGAAAAGAAATGTGAATTGGGAAGAGAAGAACTGGTGTTTTTTGGACACATCTTCTCGAAAAAAGGAATGAGACCTGATCGCAGCAAAGTGGACACCCTAGAAAAGGCAAAAGAACCAAAAGATGTAGCTGAAGTGCGCTCATTCCTCGGCCTTGCCAGTTACTGTGCGAGATAAATAAAGGACTTCGCAACAGTAAGCACCCCTTTGCGAGAACTCACGAAGCAGGGCCAAACATTCGAATGGACCACAGAATGCAGCAAGGCATTCGAAGAGATAAGGGCGTCAGTAACGGCAGTAGACCACCTGGCATATTTCGACCCGAACTTATGCACCGAGTTGACAGTGGATGCCAGCCCAGTAGGTCTGGGCACAATACTAGCGCAGCACGAGCCTGGAAGAGACTCACCACGACGGATCGTAGCATATGGGAGCAAGAGCCTGTCGGACATCGAGAGAGCGTACTCTCAACCAGAAAAGGAAAGTCTGGCAGTAGTATGGGCATGTGAGCACTACCACATGTTCATCTATGGGAAGCCATTCACGATTGTTACAGACCACCAAGAACTAATTACCATATATGGAAATCCAAACGCCAAAATACCACCAAGAATTGAGCGATAGGGGATCAGACTGATGGACTACAACTTCAAAATTGTCCACAAGCCCGGAAAGGAACACAACCCAGCTGACTATATCTCACGACACCCACTACCACAAAGAGAAAATGGTACCACCATGGCAGAGAAATACCTAAATTTCATCCTAAAACAAAACACTCCGGTGTCAATAACGATTGCAGAATTAGAACGAGAAACAAAGAGAGACCCGACAATGCAGGCAATCGGGAACGTAGTGCGACAGCAGAGATGGAGACACATCAACAACAACAGCCCCGCAGGAGAAGGGGTCATAAAAGAAGAACTACTGGCTTTCAAAAAGATAAGTGAAGAACTATCTGAAACCGAGAACGGAATCCTAATGAGAGGATCAAGAATAGTGATACCTCACCGATTGAGGAAAAGAGCAATTGAACTAGCTCACGAATCGCATCGAGGCATTGTAGCGACAAAGAAGATGTTGAGAGAAAAAGTGTGGTTCCCAGGATTAGACAACATGGTGGAAGAAGAAGTAGCACACTGTCATGTCTGTCAAGTAACGGGACCGTCTTCCAAACCAGCACCGTTGCAAATGTCAGAACTGCCACCAGCGGTATGGACTGAGTTGGCAGCAGACTTTTATGGACCACTAGAGAGTGGGAGGTACCTATTAGTGGTCATTGATGAATTCTCAAGATTCCCAATTGTGAGGGAAATACCATCGACCTCAGCAAGCGCCACACTACCAGCGTTAGACGACATATTTGCTACCTGGGGCTCCCCACAAACACTAAAAACGGACAATGGACCTCCATTCTCTGGAGAAGAATTCCGTCGATTTATGGAATATTTGGGGATCAAGCATCGGAAGATAACACCCCTGTGGCCGCAGGCCAATGGAATGGCAGAACGATTTATGGGAACCATAAAGAAAACCATCCAGCGAGCAAAACTGACACAGATATCAATTGGACAAGCACTATGTCAAGTGCTGAGAGACTACAGAAATACCCCCCACAGCTCCACAGGTCGATGTCCAGCGGAACTAGTGTTGGGAAGATCAAGCAAAACAAGACTGCCGCAAATAGATGCAAAGGGGAGCACAGATCAAAGTGACATAGTGGAAAGAGATCAAGAAGCTAAGAAAAAAAATGAAAGAATATGCTGACAAGAGGAGACACGCATCAGAACGTCAGTTACATGAAGGAGACCTGGTGTTGGTGAAACAGAGACAACAACGGAAGTCGGACAGCCCATTTTCAAAAGATCCGCTAGTAGTGACCAAAGTAAAAGGATCAATGGTGACGGCAGAATCTGATCATCAAAGAATAACGAGAAACAGTTCCCATTTCAAGGAGCTCAAGGTGGAAGATGAAGGACCAGTGGAAACACCACCGAAAGTGGAAAACAGCGAGCAAGAAACCAGCAGAGAGACAAGACCAAGCAGAATGTGCAGGAAGCCACAAAGACTAATTGAAGAGATGTAGAACAAATAATCTCTCTCTCTCTCTCTCTCTCTCTCTCTCTCTCTCTCTCTCTCTCTCTCTCTCTCTCTCTCTCTTTCTCTCTCTCTCTCTACCTCCCCAGCTATAAGAAGACCAAAAAGGGGACGAAGATAAAGAACACTGGTGTCTTCATGCATGTGACAAAAACTTTGTTTGTGACAAAGGGGGAGATGTAGCAGCAGGGTGACCACAGACATAGGGCACTAGGACCCTGTGGTCACAGGGCAGTGACCAGGTCACTGGACACCACATCCTGTAGGGACAGGAAGTGGACAGTGAAGCCACGGACGAGGAAGAGGACAGACGTGCTGTGACACGCTCCCACATACGGAATAAAGAAGGTATAATCACGAACCTGTTGTCCTGTGATTCCCTGCACTAACCGCGACCAGCACAACACGACAATAGGTATCCTCAGAGCGAATATGTACGACAATGAATGGAGAAGGCTTCTGTCAGACAGAAATAGCTATGAGGTCCTGGATGAGGACCTGAATCCATGCCTTACCAACGAAATCAAAAATATGGTTGAAGAAGCACTAAATATGGGCTGGATTACCGCACAGGAGGCAAGATTCCTCACACCAGAAACAACAAGGATGGCTCTGTTCTACACCTTGCCGAAACTGCATAAAAATACATTTCCCCCGTAAGAACGGCCCATAGTCTCCAGGACCAACTCTATCCTTGAACCATTGTTGCAATTCTGTGACTGGTTTTTAGGACCACTATTTAAAACAAGCATTGGCATAGCCAATAGGTCTCGCCTTTGGGACCTTATAAGTATTTAGTTATGCAGCACAATATCATTGGTGCAACAGCATCCACTGTTGCATGGCTAAACACTTATAACGTCCCAAAGGCGATATCTATTGGCTATGCCAATGCTTGTTTACATAGGGGTGCAAGAGGTATTTACATTCTATACCCCTGGTAGTTTGGCAACATGTAAACATCGAATTTAAAATAGTCGACATTTATGAGGCCAGCTTTTTCAATTAATTCATCTCTTGCAATCTTAAGGTCCATGCCATTAGATGGCCCTTCACTTAGCTGTGCTAACATTACTAAGCACATTGGGTCATATAGCGCCATAATCATACTAAGAAACATAGTCCCAGAATGCTGCAGTGGAGAGTTTAGATCACCATCCTGCCACGAGACAGTTGACAGCTGTCGGTTCTGGGACAAGATATTGACAAGTAATCATTTGCTGCAAGTTCTGACCACAATATGGGCCGTTTACAATCCAAATGTATAATCAACGCAATGAATAAAAGTGTGATTTATGAATACCGGAACATGCCGCCTTCTCTTGCCACCTAAATTCGTTCAAGCCCAGTAACAGTCGTCTAACAGCAGAATACATTAAAACCAAGAATCGCCTCCATACTTGGAAAATGTAGCAGCCTATTATTATTAATACCCTTCAAAAATATATCGCAACCAGAGCCCAGCACTTTATAACAGACTAATTAGAAAAGGTTCTAAGATCTGCCTCAGAAAGATGAAATGCTGAACTACCGTGGCCTGGAACTGAACCAGTGACCTACTGCCTACACAAAGAGTGCAGCAGAGCACTCACATACAGTCAGACTTTTGCCCGGTGCACTATCTCCACAGCCTTTTAAACCAACAACGGCTGAGTGCTTTCTAAAAGTTCACTTCTGGAATGCCCCCACGCTACCCCGCCCCCACCCCAGGTTACAAAGAACAGTTTATCTGTGAATTATTAACCGGCCCTGCCAGGTTCTGGCTGTCGCAGATTATTTTGGGGCCTTTCTTTGGCGAGTAGACCCTGTCTTGCAGTAGCTAAAGTTGCCCGCATGGGATAAAAGAGCCGTCCGGACTGCTTCGAGCACAGGTGAAAGGAGGAGCGAGAAAGAAGCCAGAGAAGGCATGTAAAGCAAGTACGTCTGTCCCAATTGGAAGCAGGAGCTCAGGAATGCAAAGGTAGATGAAAGTCCGCTGCATTTGAATCAAGGCCCGTATTACACTAAAACTCCCTGCCCAGAAAAAGAGGAGGTCAAGTAAGCACTGGCGTAACGGAAAGTGAGGGGGCCTCCCTTCACGGTACTTAGGGGGGCCCCCTCCGGGCTCAATTAGGAGCTCTCCCGGCCAGAGATGAGTGCCGAGGGGACCCCTTGGAGCTAGGGCCCCCCCCCCGCACCGTGTGGGCTGCGGGGGCCTGTATTACGCCCCTGCAAGTAAGTAAGAAAGCATTGGCCTTGCGCGCCCCTCGGGCTCGAAGTAAAAAAAAAAACAAGCTACGAGACGCCCTCTGTGGTGGAGGAGGGGCATGGGTATTGAAGCGAGGCGCGCGCACTTGGCCGAGCGAGAGAAACCCGTATGGCGCCTCTGCTCGTGCCTGTGCGCGTAAGCGCACGCAAAAATCCACCCATAGAGCTGTGGTAGGACTTTCAAAAGCCCTAACTTAGGGGCCGATTATGATAGCGGTTTTTCCGCATCCTCCTGGCCGGCGGAAGCCACCGCCGGCCCGGAGGATGCGGAAAAACCGCTGCAGAGCCTCAAAAGACCCACCGCCATATTAGGATGGCGGTGGGTCTGGGTTTCTGTCCGCAGCTTTTCCGCCGCGGTCGCCTTCCGACCGCGGCGGAAAAGCTCTAACATGGCTGGCGGTGTCTATCAGCCACCGCCAGCCATATTAGGATGGCGTGAAAGACATGCTTTTCCGCGGCGGCTTTTCCGCCGTGGAAAAGCATACAGACTTTCACATCGGGGGCCCGTTGCGGGCCCCCTGGGTGAAGGGGGGATGGGTGGTGCACATGGGGGGTACCTATGGTACCCCCCTGCATTTGCGTGCACAAAGCAGCAGGCACCGCGCGGTGCCTGCCGCTTTGTGCATGCAAATGCGATGCATGCATTTTTAACATTGCGGCGGGTGCAGCTTGAAGCTGCACCCGCCGCAATGTTAAAGATAGAGGATGTGAACGCCACCCTGGCGGTCACATCCTAATCTGCTCGGAGGGAACGCAGCAGCCCATGCGGACGTTCCCTCCTCCTCAGGGGTCGCGGATGGGCAGAAAAAGGATGGGAGGAGTGGAGTTATAGAAAGGAAGAGAAATATTGAAACAAAAAGGAAGAAAGAATTAGGGATGAAAGATATACGACAGGAGCATAAAATAAATGAATAGCGCAAACACAGAAGGAAAGAAAAAGGTTAATGTTGTTTAAGCAACCCTTTGATTTAAAAAAGTTTCTAAATGTAATGTGCGACTTTTCAGTATTGAACTAGAGGTCAACAAAAAGCTATTTTGGCCACTCATGGCACCATCATGGGACAGTTCAGAGTCCAGTGAAGAGACCCTGGAGTTGTTGTGCACTATTGAGAGACTTTACAGATCTCAATAATGGAACCAGCTGCTGCAGTGCACACACATAAATGGGGGAAAAGTTCGGCTCACCACACAAAGATTCAGCAGTGCAAGCTTCCCTCATGATTTGACTGTGTTGGTGAGTGAGTGCATGTGTCAGTGGTAAATGGGTGAGTAACTGGGTATGTAAAAGCAATATAAGTGAATGATGGGATATGTGAGTGACTGTATGGGTGAGTGAGTGAATATGAGATTGGCTATATGGGTGAGTGTGGGGTTGTGTCTGTGACTATAGGTGAGTGGGTATGTGTTAGTATATTTATGAGTAAGTAAGTGGGTGTGTGTGTAACTGTATGGGTAAGTGGCTGTGTGAGTGACTGCATCGGTGAGTGAGTAAGTGTATGAGTAGCTATTTTAGTGACTGACTCAGTGTGAGTGGCTGTATAAGTGTATAAGTGTGTGAGTGTTTGATTGGCTCAGATGCTCCGTCCATCACCACCCCCTTTTGTACCGCTTTGGCCGCCATAAGTGTGGCAGGGTATGCTCAGACTTGAGTCGCTTGCTCACTTTGCCACTGGATTCAAGCAAGCCGGGCTGAAGACGGCTGGAATGCCAGAAACCGGTCCTCAGAAGCTTGTTTCCGGTCCAGGGAAGACATGGCTTGGCAGTTCGGGCTGGACTGTTCCCATGAGGCACAGGGTCAGACTGATTTGCATATAGCCATGTCTGAACTGGGGTGGCAGAGTGGGCTAAAGAACGGTGATGGATCAAACCCAGATCTTTTGACTGGGTGTGAGTGTTTGATTGGCTCAGATGCTCCGTCCATCACCACCGCCTTTTTTACCGCTTTGGCCGCCATAAGTGTGGCAGGGTATGCTCAGACGTGAGTCCCTTGCTCACTTTGCCACTGGATTCAAGCGAGCCAGGTTGAAGACGGCTGGAATGCCAGAAACCGGTCCTCGGAAGCTTGTTTCCGGTCCAGGGAAGACATGGCTTGGCAGTTCGGGCTGGACTGTTCCCATGAGGCACAGGGTCAGACTGATTTGCATATAGCCATGTCTGAACTGGGGTGGCAGAGTGGGCTAAAGAACGGTGATGGATCAAAACCAGATCTTTGACTGGGTGTGAGTGTTTGATTGGCTCAGATGCTCCGTCCATCACCACCCCCTTTTGTACCGCTTTGGCCGCCATAAGTGTGGCAGGGTATGCTCAGACGTGAGTCCCTTGCTCACTTTGCCACTGGATTCAAGCAAGCCGGGCTGAAGACGGCTGGAATGCCAGAAACCGGTCCTCGGAAGCTTGTTTCCGGTCCAGGGAAGACATGGCTTGGCAGTTCGGGCTGGACTGTTCCCATGAGGCACAGGGTCAGACTGATTTGCATATAGCCATGTCTGAACTGGGGTGGCAGAGTGGGCTAAAGAACGGTGATGGATCAAACCCAGATCTTTTGACTGGGTGTGAGTGTTTGATTGGCTCAGATGCTCCGTCCATCATCACCCCCTTTTGTACCGCTTTGGCCGCCATAAGTGTGGCAGGGTATGCTCAGACGTGAGTCCCTTGCTCACTTTGCCACTGAATTCAAGCAAGCCGGGCTGAAGACGGCTGGAATGCCAGAAACCGGTCCTCGGAAGCTTGTTTCCGGTCCAGGGAAGACATGGCTTGGCAGTTCGGGCTGGACTGTTCCCATGAGGCACAGGGTCAGACTGATTTGCATATAGCCATGACTGAACTGGGGTGGCAGAGTGGGCTAAAGAACGGTGATGGATCAAACCCAGATCTTTTGACTGGGTGTGAGTGTTTGATTGGCTCAGATGCTCCGTCCATCACCACCGCCTTTTTTACCGCTTTGGCCGCCATAAGTGTGGCAGGGTATGCTCAGACGTGAGTCCCTTGCTCACTTTGCCACTGAATTCAAACAAGCCGGGCTGAAGACGGCTGGAATGCCAGAGACCGGTCCTCGGAAGCTTGTTTCTGGTCCAGGGAAGACATGGCTTGGCAGTTCGGGCTGGACTGTTCCCATGAGGCACAGGGTCAGACTGATTTGCATATAGCCATGTCTGAACTGGGGTGGCAGAGTGGGCTAAAGAACGGTGATGGATCAAACCCAGATCTTTTGACTGGGTGTGAGTGTTTGATTGGCTCAGATGCTCCGTCCATCACCACCCCCTTTTGTACCGCTTTGGCCGCCATAAGTGTGGCAGGGTATGCTCAGACGTGAGTCCCTTGCTCACTTTGCCACTGGATTCAAGCAAGCCGGGCTGAAGGCGGCTGGAATGCCAGAAACCGATCCTTGGAAGCTTGTTTCCGGTCCAGGGAAGACATGGCATGGCAGTTCGGGCTGGACTGTTCCCATGAGGCACAGGGTCAGACTGATTTGCATATAGCCATGTCTGAAATGGGGTGGCAGAGTGGGCTAAAGAACGGTGATGGATCAAACCCAGATCTTTTGACTGGGTGTGAGTGTTTGATTGGCTTAGATGCTCCATCCATCACCACCCCCTTTTGTACAGCTGTAAAAGTGGATATGTCAGTGGCTGTATCAATGAGTGAGTGAGTGTTTGAGTGGGTGTATGGGTGAGTGAGTGGATGTGTGTGTTGATCTGTGAATCAGTGAGTGGCTTTGTAAGTACTGGTATGTGCGTGTGAATGGGTTTGAGAATGGTAGTGTGAAAGTTGGAGTGGGTGTATGAATGATTATATGGGGTGTGAGTGTGTGCATCAGAGATTCTGTGGATGATGCCATCAGTGACGTCATTTGAGATGTCATCAGCAATGTCTTGAGTGATGACACTGACCATGTCATGAGTGATATAATATGTGAGGTCATAAGCAGTGCTTTACTGTAATGTCTCTGTATCTGCTGTTTTTTTCAGTGAATTCATAAGGTTTTTTAAATGCTAATTCCTAACTAAACGTCCCTGTAACCTTTGATTTTTTGTGTGAATTTCTAAGGTTTTTTAAATGCTAATACTTAATTATAAAGTCCCTGTAACCTTTTGTTTTTATCAGTGAATTTCTAAGGTTTTTTAACTAGTAGTCACCTCTACAGAGTGGTGGAGTAAGGGTCTGGCCCGCCGACCAGCTCTCAGGAATCCCGCTGTGTAGGACTTACAGGAGGTATCAAGAGCGGATCTTGGCCGTCCAAGGTCCCTCATGTGTAAAGTGGACTTCATCTCCCAACCAGTAGTGCACCTTGAGCTGCGTTTGCAGAGTGATGGAGAAAGGGGGCGCTCACGCCATGCAATAGCAAACTGCAATGTCCCAGGGGTGGGGACCCCCGGACATTGCTGGAGGTGGCCCTGGGTGGCGGTGTCCCCGGGGTCATGTACTGCCCCAGGATGGGGGGGGGGGCTGTGTGGCCTCCATTCCTTTAGTAGGGGCCTGTCCTGGGAAGGTGGTGGTTCCCAGGACCAATAAAGGGCTTGGAGGGGGTCCACATGGTCCCCTCCCATTTCTTTCAAAAACCTTTTGGACCTGCTGAGGTTTTGGCCCCTAGGTTAGGGGGGTCATCCGTGAGGCCCCGTCATGAAAATGTTAAAGCCCCGGGGAGGGGTGGTGGTGGCCCCAGTGTTGCTGTGGAGGCCATAGGCCCCCCCCCACACTTTTTATATAAGTAGTCCCTGGAGGTGGCGGTCCCCGGGGCTGCGGTGGCCCTGTGGTCCCACACAACTCTTTCATTATGTTTGCCCTGGGGAGGTGGCGGTCTCAGTGGCACAGAGGATGTCGCATTACCACATGAACTGCCCCCATTACCTGGCCCACCTGGGGGCCTTTATTTTACAAAGCTCCAGAGATGCGCTGAGTTTTATTTTTCATTTCGGCATGTTTCGCTGATCCAATGCGACTCCTCCCCAATTTGTTTTTCAAAAATATTTTGGGGGGCCCTGGGGGTCCATGTGGAATCCCCCTTCCCCACCCCCCAACACGACTAGGGGTTAGGAGTCAGGATGTTTCTACACTGCCCCCTTTTCTTTTTTTAAATCTTTTTTCTTGTGATTCAGTTCAACTGTTTCATGCCCATGTTGGCAATAAAATCTCAGTCACTTTACTTCATCAGTTGATTCGGGACATAGTACTTAAGAGATGAAGTAAAGTGACTGAGATGTTATTGCCAACATGGGCATGAAACGGATGTATGGAAGATAGATGTCATTGAGCAAACAAGGATACTAAACAAATAGGAACTCCAAGTGTACGAACCAAGATCATAATTGAACCAAATAAGCTTGTCCCCGACATGAAATGTCTGATCCATAAATAACCAGCATGGGGTGAGAATATTGAAAAAGCCCTGATGAAGTGTCCAGGAAGTGACGAAATGTGTTGGTTACATGTGATGAATAACATATGATAAAAGAGAGATATGAATAAAGGATAATGAATAAAGATTTTTTAAACAAATTTGAATGGAGTCTGTGCATCATTTGATTTAAGTTCTCTGGAATGTACAATGATTTTTGTAAAAGAATAAGTAGTGAGTGCTGATCATTTTTGTTAAAATAACTAGGTTTCAGATCAGAGCACCACTTGTTGATACTGTATTCTCTTTACTGATAAGTGCTGTGGGAAAGGTCTCGGCCTCAATCTGTAAGTCACTTCCTCTGGTTTCTTTGTTTGTCATACGCCACAGAGCTTCCTGCAGTGCCTCTTTGACCATACAGGAGCTAGTAAATATGTAGCATTAGCATCGTAGTGCAGTGTTGCGACACAAGGACTAAAATGTGTTCCTTTAGCCCCACATACTTGGAAGACACCGCAGACAATAAAAGTCAATAAACTATTTGAATGTGTGCTCCTGTTGGTCTGAAAGTGTTTAATGACAACAGTGTACCCTGCCGGTCAGTTACAAGTGGTCACGACAAAAGATGTGCTGCAATTGAACAATAAACTCTGGGTTCAAACCTGTTCCTGGCGACACAACCAGTCTTTCCATTGGCTAATGTCTGTAAACCTTCACAATGTGAGCTTGAAGTGAGAAACCTGACAGACAAGGTAAAGGGCCTTTGCTCTCTTGCCTAACTATTGTTCCTCACACCAACATTACATGCATGCCTTGACACTCATGCCAGGTCTATGGTACAAGCAGCACCAACATAGAAGCACTTATTTCTAACTCTGCACTGGGCCACACCTCCTTTTTAGGTCTCGTCCTACGCAACGCGCATGCGTTGCATAGGAGGGGACCTAATGCCATCGGCAGAGCTTTTGCAGCAAAGAAGTGCACGCGTTGCATTACTTGCAAAGCAACGCGTGCACGTTTTGGAGATTTCCTTTCGGGAGCGCGCGGCACCATATGGTGGCGCCATATGGTCCCACGCTCCCGAAAAGAATCGCGCTGGCCCCCCTCCCCTACTGCCGCGCGAAGCTCGCGCTTTTAAGATGATCGTCTTCACGGCCGCGTGGCTTTACTGCCGCGCGGCCAATGCTTGTTAATGTCATCCTGTTACCCACCTATTTGATTGTCAAAACCAAAAGTTAAACTAAAAACGTAATCTACGGGTTTTGCCAATCCTGTTTTTATTTAGTTTGGAAGTTTTTGAAGAGTTTGGGCATCCCGTTTTCGGTTACTTCGGGGCACTAATTCTACATTTCTTTTCTGTCCCCTTCAGTGTAAGCCTGTTTAACGAGTTCTTTTTAGAAAAGAAGAGCGGAGTTGGCGTATGTGGTGTAGCAAGATTGGTGCCCGAGAAGATGATTTATGTAACAAATTGATCCGAGTTCGTAGAAGAAAGCGATCTTCCTGCAATGGCAGAGCGAAACTTAAAGGGGGCACAGTAGAGCAATGGCGCCCAATATTATCAAGCCCATTATCGCCGCTTTAGTGGCAGTGTCCTGCCGATAAAGCGACGATAATTTTATCACCTGTTCTTGATAATATACCCCTGCATCCTTTGCTCGCGTTTGGTCCTGGTCCAGTACATTGTTATAGTGCAGACACTCCTAGCGGTGCAGTGTCATGAAGCCAAAAAGATAATAATACGTAGTAGCTGCTAGTGTTTTCACTGAGAGATAAGGGCAGTCGATAGCACTATTTATTTATTTATTTTATTTATTTATTTATGAATTTTATATAGCGCACAAATACCCTGGGGTGTCTCGGTGCTCTGAATGATAGAAAAGCAACAGAGATGCGTAGTTACTGGTTGAAGAGCCATGTCTTTACTAGCTTCCTAAACATCAAGAGGGTGGGGCTGGCCTTGATGCGAAGAGGGAGGGTGTTCCATAGTTTTGCAGTAGCCACTGCAAAGCGTCGATCTCCCCATGAGAATTTCTTTGTGCGTGGAATGGTGAAAAGTTGCGCAGAAGATGAACGCAAGGATCTGATGGGGGTGTACAGGCAAAGTACTTTTTTTAGGAACTCGGGTCCAGAATTATTAATTGCTTTGTATGCGATGCAGAGAGCCTTAAATTTAGTTTGGCTTCTGATAGGCAGCCAGTGAAGTTGACGTATGACTGGGGAGATAGATTTAAACTTAGGGGTACCGAACAGTACTCTGGCTGCTGAATTCTGAACTAATTGTAATTTATTCATGACTTAATCCTGAGCATTTAGGTGGAGTCCGTTGCAATAGTCGATCTTTGACAAAACCAATGTGCACATCAGAGTTTTACCAGCACTGGGGGGCAGAAAGGGTGTAGAAGGAGGATGAAACTACAGAGTTTGCGTGGTGGATGAACGAGAGCTTGTCATCGAACATCATGCCCAAATTCCTGAACTTAGTCACAGGTCGTGGAGGAGGTCCCAGATCGGTTGGCCACCACGTGGGGGACCAACTAGGTGATAGGCTGCCGAAAATCATTACCTCCATGTTTTCAGAGTTTAACTTTAGGCAGTTGAGCGTCATCCAGGAGCTAATAGCTAGTATTCCCTCCTGGAAGCTAGCAGCCACTTCTACTCCATCATTGTGTACTGCCAGCACCAGTTGGGTGTCGTCGGCGTAAGATGTTAACCTCATCCCATGAGCTTTAATGACCCTGGCCAAGTCCGACACAGATGTTAAATAAGGTCGGACTTAGGGAGGATCCTTGGGGCACACCACATGGAAGGGTAAATACAGGGGAGTAGAAATCGCCGAGTTTGAGTGACTGGGTACGGTTGGCAAGGAATGAGGTTAAAAGGGCTCTGGCCTTGTGGTGGATGCCTATGGAGGAGACACGGTCGATCAAGATGGAATGATCAACCGTGTCAAAGGCCGCGGATAGATCCAATAGGATCAGGACTGCCGCACCGCCTTTGTCTAGGATCATCCTGATTTCATCAGATGCCTTAATGAGGGCTGTCTGGGTCCCGTGGCCCTTCCTAAATCCAAATTGGGTGTCATCCAGAAGATTGTTATGGTCGATGAATTGAGCTAATTCGGTGTTCATTACTTTTTCAAACATTTTTGATGGAAAGGGGAGGTATGCGATGGGTCTATAATTTTTCGGTTCAGAAGGATCAAGATTCGATTTTCTGACTATGACGTTGTAATTTCTGTCTTGTACCAGAACAAGATGTTATTTCGCTGACACACCTAATAGTGTAGTGTCATGAAGCCATTGTTAGTAGTGGCTTCTCGTCTCTTCACTAAAAGACAGCAAAACACAAAGGGGTCGAGGCAAACTACTGCACCTGTTAATATAAGTGGCTTGATAGTATAGTGATGGTGCTCAAAAGACCAGGAAGTACAACCCTCTTTACTTTCAGTTGGGCAAAAACCCAAATCACAAATAAGAAAAAATTGGAATTAGCACCCATCAAGAAATAACATAACTTCTCTTTGCATTAAGTAAGTCACTTTCTTGGACTTACTTAATGCAAAAAGAAGTTGTTATTTCTTGATGGGTGCTAATCCCAATTTTTTCTTCTTCACTAAAAGACGTTAAGGGACGGTTGGAAGTTGATAGCGGTGTGATGTTATTTATTATCCTGTGCCAAAAAAGGTTCCATAATGTAAACCTGAAATCTTCTCATGGGTAAATGATAATTTCAGTCTTTTTTACCTCAATAATATGTGGCACACCCCACTGAAGTTATATTAGAAGTGTTGGCACCGTAAGTGATGGGTTTTAGGTTAAAATACACGTAGTAAACATATCAGAGGCGGTTACCTCTGAACATGTGTGGAACTGCGCCATAGGATCCAGGAAGAGGCGGAGAGTCTCGTCTTAACCTGCTAAAAACAAGCATTGGCATAGCCAATAGGTCTCGCCTTTGGGACCTTATAAGTGTTTAGCCATGCAACAGTTGATGTTGTTGCACCAAGGATATTTTGCTTGATAACGAAACACTTATAAGGTCCCAAAGGCGAGACCTATTGGCTATCCCAATGCTTGTTATTAGAAGCAATCAATTGAGATTTCTTCATTACAGGCCGCCGTTGTAGATGCTACCCAATGTTCACTGCTATGCCCTGCTACATACAAACCCGCTAGCATCTCCATGTCAGAAATGTGGCAGGCTGACGACAACTGATTTGTTAAGTAAGAATTTATTACCTCATTTGTCATTTTCTACAAATGGCTATCATGTTGTGAGTATGGACCAATGAAGCTGGCAGGTGAGGTGATGCCAGAGGCCCCAGGAACCTATTCATGCAAGGTACACAAGCACACAAGGCTAGAGACATTTTAAGGCACAAGGCAAGTGGTTCAGGAAAATTGAATGAGACTATCAAACCTCCCACTATGATGACATTGTGCATACCAAAACCCATTTTTTAAAACAAATTGACAGCTGGGAATGCTTAAAATAATGCACGGCCTTGCCAATCGCAAATATCTGTCGTATATATGAGCCTGCCATTGTGTAATCAAAATCGATCAGATTCAGACTAATGAATCGATTCCCCATCCAACCTCCGCTGCATTAATTTAAAGAAAGCATGTGGTCCTGAGGAAGGTGGATTCAAGTATATGCCTCCACTGAAACGTGCGTTGGCCTGATCCCTTTTCAGCTGGCGGCATAACCTTGGATAATAATGAAGGACCTTCTCCATGAGTTTCTTGTTGCAAGCCATTTTAAGCTGGAAAACAATGCATGTGATGCGTGTATGTATATGTCTGGTATGCAATGACTGTATGTGAGGTTAGTCCAAATGTGATAATGGTAATAGGACATATTTAAACATGTTATTTTGTATGTATAAATTGCACAATTATGCTTAATTTGCACAATTGTATCAATGTTGAATTATTTATGATCTGCACCGCATATATTAACACAGAAAAAAATCGAAGTTTTATGATACCATTTTAAAGAAAATCAAATAAAAAATATGGTTTATAATTTTTGCAATATACCTATAAAGGAGGACACAAATAAAGATATGAATTAATGCATCCCTGTTGTACCTATTGATATTCACAGCAAAGGGACAACCCGTTAGAGCTTAATATAGCCATTGTACAATATATGTTGGTCGAGTGGGAGGTTGAGTACATTTATAAACAGGGTCACCACATCCTCCATGACCACGGGTTTCAGTCTTTTGGGCACAGTAAAGTGCTCAGCTGCGGCACCTCCTGACATACGGCTTCGGGACTCACCACAGCACAAGGGCCACGGCTCTTACAGGATGGCAGTCTTCTCATGGCGGCCTGATCCTCACTACATACCAGGCCGATAGGCACAGCGATGCACACAACTTGTTTCATGGCAGCCTCTGACAAATGAGGGTTGCCAACTTCGTCCTGCACAAGGGCAATGACCCGATCGCTGCAGCCGCTGTCGCCTCACTCCTCGTGAATGGAGACCACTGCACAGGGCTCCCCACTGTTCCTTGCTCCCTCTAATGCTCTCATCTTCATCACAGGAAACATTGTTCTTGGCAAGAGGGAAGGTGCTGATGCTCTGGGTGATGTCACCTAACCCATTAGGGAAACTAGCAGGCCTTTGCCCCCAGTCCTGGTCACAGGCAAAAGTTTGAAGAGCTTCCTCTTCTCAAACAGCCTGTCTGGCTGCTTTGCAGATTTCAATTTTTGAGGCCAAAGTGCCCCTTCATATAGTCTTTTTTCAAACACCAACTGTGATTTAGTGTGTGAGTCTGTGAGGTTTATGTTGGGGGTCTGCTTCTTTTGAACTGTCCACCCTCTGTCCTCTTTCTAGTTGAAGCAGACTGTCACAGCACGAGGGACTCCAAAGCGGATAGCCCCACAACACAGGCCATGGGAGGGACTAGAGTCCCCAGTTGGATATCAGTAACAGTGATATGTTTATCTAAAGGTTAGCCTAGGCCCTCAGCCCTACTCTTTATCATTTACTCATCAACACCATCCCCTTACTGAGGTGTGCCCAGTCTCTTTCTTGTGACATCTCCCTGAATCAAAGAACACCATTTTCAAGTGTACATACTGGCTTTCCTGGCTTAAGTGTGTGTCTCACACAGCTAACAAGAATGCAGCAATCCACAAACTTTGGGGAGGGTAGGAGGGTTCCTCCACCTCACCTCCTCATGTTTCACCATGCTGGCCTCTATGTATTATATTATTCACAGACACACATACACCTAATGCATGTATACAGCATACTCACACTGCACAGCAATATATCCTTTGTGCACTGTACCACTCATAGGGACATCTACACATAATAAATACATTTAACATGCATGCACTCAACAGCACTACAACCCTTGTGTACAGTACCACTCATACAAAAAAACAATTGATGGACAGAATGCTGATGCATTCACCCCAGTACAGAGATCTGGACCAGGTAAACACCCAAAATATAGAATAAAAAATATCGAGAGGACATAATATCGAATGAAAAATATCGAGAGGACAGAGGACAGAATATAGAATGGACATAATATAGTTGGAAATAATATCGACGTATGCGTAAGTAATATCGAATGTCATTATATTGAATGTCATATAGTATGTTATAATATAGAATGTCATTATATAGAATGTAATTTTTTAAAATTGTATTATATGTTAGTATATGAGTTAAAAGTATATATTATTTGTACGAACTTTGTTTTTCTTGATTATTTGTTTAATGTATGTTACTTTTTTTAAGATAATGAATTATATGTTAATTAATTTTTGTGTATATTAGTTACGTAGCGGGTTGTGGGTTTATAGGGGAATAGGGTGGGAAGTAATTTTATTTAAATAAAAAAATAATAATAATGTATTAATGAATAATGTAATGTTTAATAATTAATATTGATAATAAATGTTTGCGTATATTAGTTCCATAGTGGGTTGTGGGTTTATAGGGGAATATGGTGGGAAGTAATTTATTAAAAAAAAGAATAATAATGAATTACCATTTTATGGCTAATAATTAATATTGGTAATTAATTGTTGCGTATATTAGTTCCGTAGCGGGTTGTAAGTTTATAGGGGAATAAGGTGGGAAGTAATTTAATTTAAATTAAAAAAACATATAATTTACTAATTAATAATGTTATGGTTAATAAGTAATATTGCTAATTACATTAATTAATGTATTAATAAATATGTTAAAAGGTATTAATACAGTTTTTAATTAATTGATGAATATGTAAAATGGGGACATTGTTGTTAATTAGTAACTAATTAAATATTACTTAATAATAATTAATATATTAGTATGCTAATTATGTTACATTTTTTGAGGAGTGTGTTGAGTGTTTATAGGGAGTATGGTGTTTATAAAAATATTTGAAAATAAAATGTTATTAATATTTATATAACATTTAATGAAAGTTTTTGTATACTGTTAATTGTGTTAATTTATTTATATATCATTTTTTTATATATTTTTGCTAATTGTAATTAGCTAATTAGTTAAATTTAATTTAATTATTTTAATTTATTAATATTTTAGATTTATGGAGGTGACGTTTATAGTGGAAAATAGTAGGAAGTAAATTAAATGTAAATAATACATTAAAAAAAATTTTTTTTTAATTAAATTGTAGGGCTGGGTCTACTACATTATTCCCCTGCTCTATCCAACGCTTTCCCTACTGTTGCACTCTCTGGAATGGGAATAGTAATTTTTACCCCTACGCTATCCAACACTTTCCCTACTGTTGCACTCACTGGAGTGGGAATAGTAATTTTTACCCCTAGGATTTCCAACTCTTTCCCTACTGTTGCACTCTCTGGAGTGGGAATAGTAATTTTTACCCTCCCGCTTTCCAACGCTTTCCCTACTGTTACACTCTCTGGAGTTGGAATAGTAATTTTTACCTCTACGCTATCCAACGCTTTCCCTACTGTTGCACTCTCTGGAGTGGGAATAGTAATTTTTACCCTCCCGCTATCCAACGCTTTCCCTACTGTTCCACTCGCTGGAGTGGGAATAGTAATTTTTACCCTCCTGCTATCCAACGCTTTCCCTGCTGTTGCACTCACTGGAGTGGGAATAGTAATTTTTACCCCTACGCTATCCAACGCTTTCCCTACTGTTGTACTCACTGGAGTGGGTATAGTAATTTTTACCCTCCCGCTATCCAACGCTTTCCATACTGTTCCACTCGCTGGAGTGGGAATAGTAATTTTTACCTACCCGTTATCCAACACTTTCCCTACTGTTGTACTCACTGGAGTGGGAATAGTAATTTTTACCCTCCCGCTATCCAACACTTTCCCTACTGTTGCACTCACTGGAGTGGGAATAGTAATTTTACCCTCCCGCTATCCAACACTTTCCCTACTGTTGCACTCACTGGAGTGGGAATAGTAATTTTTACCCACCCGCTATCCAACACTTTCCCTACTCTTGCACTCACTGGAGTCAGAATAGTAATTTTTACCCCTACCCTATCCAAAGCTTTCCCTACTGTTGCACTCACTGGAGTGGGAATAGTAATTTTTACCCTCCCACTATCCAACAAATTCTCTACTTCTGCACTTGTTGGAGTGTGAATGCTAATTTTATTCCCTTAGCTATGTAATGTTTTTAATTTTGTTATATTTAATGTAGTGTAAATTATTAATTAACATAAAAAGTATTACTTTAATTATTTATATTATATATTATTTATTTTTATATTTATATCATAGATTTATTTATATATATATATATGTAAATATATTTTTAATAATGTTTTAAATATTTTATAATTAAGTTTAATAATTATTTATAATATTATTAAGTAAATATATATGTAAAACAAAAATTTTACATTACATTTATTATTTTTATATTTTAAACTTTTTGTACATTATTTTTACAATGTTTTATTTAATTGTATTCATTATTTAATTACTTTTATATATTTTTAATACATTTAAAAAATGCAATATTTTAGTTAACTATATTTTAACTATCGATATTTTGCACTCGATATTTTAGTACTTACCTGTTTGTAGATAGGGATTCTATAGTTTGTCCCCCGATATTTTTTAATCGATATTCTGGACAGTCGAAATTCTGTCCCTCGATATATAGTCACTGAACCCTGGACCTAAATCCATTGCTTCTTTGCTTTCCATGCCACTCTAGTTTAGATCCAGCCATATGCAAATCATTCTTGACTCTGTTCCCCATGGGAACAATCCAGATGAACTGCCAGGCCAGCTCCGCGTTGAATGGAAGCAAGCATTCTAGGACCGGTTTTGGGGTATCACCCCTCATCAGCCAGGCTAGCTTGACTCCAGTGGTATGGAGACCCCGTCTGGGTATACCCATCCCACATGGGCGATAAATGCAAAAAGAGCAATTGATGGACAGAATGAGGAACAATGTCATGCATTCACCCTAGTACAGAGATCTGGGCGTAAATCTATAGTTTAGTATCACCCATGAGCACTCATATATCCACCGCATGCATTCAGCATGCATACACTGCACAGTTCTGCATTATTCCTGTACTGTACCCTTCCCGGGCTTACATACACCCAGAACAGATACACTACTCATGCGTTGTCAGTGCTTAATTTGAGCCAGTGGTTTCATCTGCTCTGCACCAGCACTTTGTTGTCTGCACCTGTATTTATTACAGCCTGCCACATGGTGGTGCTGTGTGTCTTGTTTTTATGAGAAGAACAAAAGTTTTTTAATGATTAAATATACATTAAAATCACTTATACCTGCCACCCAGCACTATACGAATAGCTTGAGTTGCATGTATTAATTATTTCATTGTATATTTAACGTCTGAATCATCATACAAGTACGAGTGTGATGGATAGTAGTGATAGTACCGTCATTTGCAGCGAGAATGGAAGCAATGGGTGGTACAAGCTACTATGGCCTCCTTACACTTCTTTATTTCACAAATTAAGCACTGTGCACTGCACAGCACTATACACCAAACTGATGCAAGGCAAGGGTGAATTAAGCACACAGCAGTGGAACATTAACTGACTGAGTCTCTGGGCCTCACTCCAGTCACACAGGTTAACAAGCATTTGCAATGCAATAGGTCTCGCATTTATGTGAGTTTGAGCTAATGACATTGTAAATGACAATGCCTTTTTTTGTTGTTTTTAAAACATAAATAAAAGGCATTGTCATTTACAATGCCAATAGCTTAAACTCGCGTACATGCGAGACCTGTTGCATTGCAAACGCTTGTTTTTCTTTATAACAGCTGCTAACTACCCCTGCTTTGGAAAACATAAAAATGCAACTCCCATCGTTTTCAGTCGACCCTCTATAAAAACTGGGACATGAGCTAAATTTCCCGAAGTCTGCCGGGACAGCTTGTGGAAAACCGTGACTGCCCCTGCAAATCCGGGAGGCCTGTTCACCCTAATGTAAGTATTTTGGAGACCTGGCAGCTATTACACATGCCAACTCCACATTCCATCCCAAAACCCTGCCCCTAACCAGTCTACCTCTCCCCTCCCCAGTCAATTGGGTGAGCACCAGCACTTCATTTTCCCCAATTAAAGCACTGGTAAGTGCTATAAAATTCCAATACAGCTACAATGCAATTCCAAGGACAAGACTAGCTGCACTTCTTTATAGGTACGAAACACAGTCATCTGTATGTTTTTTTTGTTGGTATTATTAAAGAGCTTATGGTACTGCTATTTACTGATTAGCGTGAGCAAAGCCAACAACATTTCTATCAAAAGTAACATCAGACTGGGCGCAGGCAGGCTGACAATCCTGGTCCACAGGCGGCTGAGTCTCAGCAGTCGTTTCCGGGTTAGCAGCGTTGCGCTCTCTTCTGGGGCGGGTCGACTTTTTCACTGACCAATCAGCATGAGCAAAGACCACCGTTCGCTTGTTGAAGGCAGCTAGACAGTGTTTCTTTCTAGCCAAGTTGGGTACAACGTGAAGCAAAGCATTTGTATTTTTAATGTTCTTTGTCAACAGGCGGCAGGTAAGTTCAGTGTTCGGGAGGATGCCACCTCATTCAGGAACGTTTACGTATTTGGCCTTTGTAATGACATCGCGCACTGTTCTTATTAGTCGCTGTTAAGGTTGTGGCTTTTATGTCTCCCTACTCAAAATTCTGAGAACTTGAAAACGGTGTCCCCGCTTGTAGAGAGAGAACTGTATATTCGGGTATTGTGCCCCCAAATTAAGTTTCTTTCACATTTTGTTTACTTCACGTCAACCCAGTGGCTCACTTCAGTGCTAGTGTTAAAACACTTTTTCTTTCATACCACGAAACCAGACCGTTCTTCACGACAGGTTGCAACAAGCAATGCTCGCGGGTGTTCTGCGGCGGATTCCTCAGCACTGAAAGCGAAAGCACACCACCATGCACGCGTAGGGGCAGAAAAAAAATGCGCAAGTGTGTACACAAAGATGGCGTCGGGCTGTCCACATGTGCGTGCATTTTTTTGTCCCTACGCGTGCATGCTCAGCTTTGCGGATGGCGAGCAGCCATCTTTGTCCATTTTGACGCGCATGAATTCTGCTTTGGCTGAATTGATTCCAAAAGGTGCTCTCCATAGCGAGAGCAGCGCATGCGCTGCTTTTGCCAAGCGAGACCTAAAGATGACCTCATACTTGAAAGATATCAAAGATGTGCTTTGTCTTTTCAATACCTTGTGTATTGATTCTAATGTGGATATATTGATGACAATAGTTTTAGAGGCCTTATTAACATCTATACCACAAGAACAAACTCTTAACACCATTGAGAACCTTCTCAGGGCTGCGCAGATTGACACTATTACACTGACTGAATTCGTACTGGAGTGTGCGAGAATTGCCCTCACCGGCCTCACCTGCGCTCCAAGTTTGGCTTGCCTATATGTCCACCAGTTCGAATGTGAACATATTGATAATGATTCTAATCCTTATCGAACAAGAATCAGACTATAGCACAGGTACATTGATGACATCCTGATAATTCGGAGAGGTGATGAAACTCTAGCAGCAGAGTTTTGTACTTGGATTAATACCAGAGATACCTTTTTACAATTCCCCCATACCTTTGACAAGACGTTTATCACCTTTCTGGACCTCCATATCACTACAGCGGGAGATGAAATGATCTATTGCAATTTGATAGCCACCACCCGAATTCACTACAGGAAAATCTGCTCTTTGAACAATTTTTGCGGATTAGGCGCAATTGCTCAGACAGTGCTACCTATGATTAACAAGCAGACTGACTAGCTGAGAGATTGAAGGCATGCAGATACCTATCTAGGGTAGTTAAGAAAGTGAAAAACTGAACCTATAATAATAACAGATTGGCCTCACTGGAAACTTGCCCCAGGGAGGTAGAGGACAGAGTATCTTGTGTCACAACATTTACACTAGCATCCAATGCAGTGATGCGGAGGATCTCCAAGAATTGGACAATACTCAAAAGAGCAGGTGTCGACTGGAACTTGCCACTGTTTTCTTTTAAAAGGAGCAGGAGCCTGAGGGACAGGCTGATACATACATACATTCCTAATGAGATGAGCATACAGAAGACCCCAAGAACACTCTGGGACTTGCCCCCTGTTGTTGGACATTTACCCTGTGGGAATTGCTCTGTATGCCTTTTTACGAAACAACAAAAAGAAGTGAACATCGGGACTGACTGCCCCTGGGCCCTAAGACACCATACTAACTCCAACACTGAGAATGTGGTTTATATGATCACCTGCCTGTGGGATAAGAAGTGTTAGGACATAGACCAGGGACCTACATAAGCAGAATTCTTTATACAAGCTAGCTGGGATGATCATTTGGCCCTAATTGTATCTTCATCTCTTCTCTTTATCTCTTTGAATGAGAAGCCTGCTAGGGATGCTTTAATGGTCCTATATCTAGGATTCCATATAATTAGGTGTTTACTGATATTTTCTGATGTCGAGAATTTTTCTTTTTATACTATTATTTTGATGGTTATTGTGTTTGAAGCTTTTGTCTCTCCTTTTATAAATGTATGAATTCATGTTTTTGTTATTATATCTCTGTTTAGGATGTCTACATATTTTATTTATGTGGTGTTTATGTACAAAAAACATATATAATGTTGTCTTAGTTTTGTCCTTTCTATATGGTTGCTCTTTGATAGATGTTTTTCGGATGTACCATATTTCCTTTCCCATGCACAAGTTTTTATGTATATTGTGTTCAATTTTTCTTTCTGTGTATCTTTATGTTTGTATTTTGTTTACTTTCAGCCCTGATGAAGTTCTCTCTGAGAACGAAACGCGTTGGCTGATTTGTGTTTTTCTGTGAATCATTTATGAAATTTGACCAATAAAGAACTCTTTTGTATAACTTCAGAGCAAATTCCTGGACATTTTTTACATTCCTGTGCACACCATTCAAGCATTGCTTTAGGATCTGGAATACAGTGACACCACAGGACGGTTGGTGTCTGGGTTTGTGGCGCGGGACTATCACAAAAAATGAAACTGGTATAGAGGTGCAGGAAGAATAGTCCACAGTCCTCTGTCTTGTTGTTGGTATATTGGACTTTTCTGCACTCGTAAACCTATTGTAACTTACTCTATAGGAAATTTATTATGGCCCGCTTTAAAGATAGAAGGGAAGAATTGGCACATGACCTTTTTGGCAATAATTCAGCTATACAACCACCAGGTAAAAATACTGAGAGTAAATTGAGCCTTCGGGCACTCTTTCTCAAATTGGAACGCCTACAAAAACAAGAACTGGCCCGGTGGTGGGATGGGGTCACACTCCAGCAATATATAGATTAGAAGAAGACCCCACGAAGTCTGCATATCCTTATCTTTCCCAACTTTGAGGATCTCAGCGATGACCTCCTCAAGGAATGGGAGAGGAACCTTGAGGGGGGCATCGCTAGTGATGATGCAAATTCTCATTCACCATACTATTGAGAAAGAGCCTAAGTTGTTGACCGAGATTGAAGAGGTTGAAAGGGAGATTGAAGCATTTGACAACAAGGACCTTATAGAGAAAAATTATGAAATACTCAAGAAAGTAATTGATGAGCACCAGAGCTATTTGAAGGAAAAGAAAATGAGCAAAATAAGGCGTGACGACCGTGATTAGAGACGGTCGAATTTATACTTTTGCAAACAAATTTGATCAGATTGTAATACCAGAGGATAGAAAGAGATTGAGAGAAGAGAGCGAGGAGGTGAGGACAGCGAGCAGTGTCTTTATCCCATCAGCCAGTAACACAGCTTCTAGTAATGTAACTAATAACCACCCTTTAGAGGAAGGAACCTCGTTCCAAAGGGAACTAGCGAAGTTAAGGAGGGGAGGGCGAAGAAAAATCAGGAGGTGCAGGGGGTGCGACACAGGAGGATCTCAGAAGGTCAACTCGCTCAAAGAAGGGCCAGAGATTGGATATGATGGAAACAATGATGACAATGTATTGCCTGCTGATGATGTAAAGATTGTGAATCTCTCCAGCAGACCTCTTGATGCTGATGAGAACAGATTATTATGAAAAGGGTCTGAGTTTTTTTCCGACCCATGATGGCAATATAACGGACATATTTGTTGATTTGTTCAAATTTATTAGATCTGTCAAATTAAAGGACTTCTTTCATGATAAACCTCTTGATAAATCATTACATAGGAATACCACTATAGCATCATCACACACTGTTGCAGAAGTTAGGGTTATCCAAATCTTATCGTCCCTGGAGAGGGAGGAGGAGGTTGAACTACACACAATTCTTAAAGAACTTAACATTTCGGAGAACTTGAACACTGACAGTGGGTTGAAACCTAAATCAACTTTCACTCCTGCCACGGCTTACCACCCCAATATTGATCCATTTTATAAAAAGGTAACTGAGGGACTCTATAAAATGGAAACACCCAAGAGGTTCAAACCAAGACCCTCTGTGAATCTTAGTTACGGAGAAAAGAAAGCGCTTGACAGGATACAGAATGACACTAGCATTGTTATAAGGGAGGCGGATAAGGGTGGCAACGTTGTCGTTATGAATACACAAGACTATATGGGTGAAATCATATGACAATTACACGACAGCCAGTGCTACCAACGTCTAGGAACAAATCCTATGATTGAACTGACCTGGGACATTAACCTAAGACTTACTGAATGGAAGGACATTTGTCTGCTCTCTGAAAACGAATATGGCTATTTGAGAGTGGAGAATCCCCAATATCCCTGTGTCTATATTCTCCCTAAGATACACAAAGAGGGGGCATTTCCCCCAGGGCGGCCAATCATCTCTGGCATAGGTTCCCCCACTGAGGGGATCTCTGAATATGTGGACTTGAAACTACAACCTTTGATGCAAAATTTACTGTCCTACATCCGCGTTAGTAAGGACATTTTTACCAAACTTAAGGACTTCAATTGGTCAAAGGATTTACTATTTGTAACCTTAGACATGGTGAACCTCTATACCTGTATCGATCACCGATTTGGTATTACAGCCATCAAATCTTTTCTTGATCAGGGTAGTGCTGATCAATTGGAACATCAACAAATGATCTTTGACTAAAGTAGAGGGAGGATTGGGAGGACCTTATATCCCTCTATGCCGATGATGTATTACTGTATATCACCTCGCCTACACGATCTCTACACCCAATTCTTAATATCTCTGCTGTGTCGGCTCGGTATCAGGATATGCCGTTAACTGGGATAAGTCGGTACTTTACGTCCTACATGGAGCGCCCCACGGTTGCCGAGAGGCTGTAAAGTTCAGATAGTTGTGAACAGTTTTAAGTATGTGGGCATCCATATTACCTCAGACTAAGACTCATTTTTTACCCTCAACCTGCAGCCCCTTTGCAAAGACTGAAATGAGACACCAAACATTGGAGGGCACTACCGCTCACACTGCTGGGCAGAGCGGCCCTCTTTAAAATGATGGCCCTGCCCAGATTCCTTTACACCCTGCACAACACGCCATACCCAGTCCCCAACACATACTTTAAAGCAGTGAACTCAAAAGTGGTGGCCCTTTTATGGGACGGCAAACCGGCCACAATAGCTGCACATAAATTAATGCGGAGTTGGTACAATGGCGGGATAGCCCTGCCGGACATAAGGGCGTACTATTGGGCCTCGCAACTTACGGTAATCAATTAATGGCTGCACGTTCCAGACACAGATCCCACATATCCCCTAGACAGGATGACCCTGGGGGTTGGAGGGGTTAATAGAGCACTTTATGTTCAAAGCAGAACCAGTAGCCTCTTGGGCCAGCGATGCATACTGTTCGTATATGGCATACGGTTAACAAATACCTGGGATGGAGGGGTAGATTTACACAACACACGCCCTATGGGATACAGGCCGATTAGGAAAATTGTGCAACAGTTAGGGGTTTCGAAACTGGGACCTGATTGGAATCTCCCGGCTGGGGGACCTTTGGGGTAATGGAGAGGTGGTCAGTTTCGCCTACCTGCAAGATCAGTAATAAAAATGGCCCAGAGGGAACAGTTTAGATATATGCAAATAAAACATGCCATAGAGGCGGTCCTCCCTCCTGCTGAGACTCTCCCGGAGTCGTCACCACTGGAAGACTGATTGCTCATGGACCCCTTGTACAAGCGTGCAACTTCGCTAACATATAAAAAAATAATTTATAACCGTGCAGACCCACTTGACCGACTCAGGAAAACCTGGCAATTAGAGGTGGGAGAAATGGATGACCCTGACTGGCGAGATGCCGTAGCGTCGCCTAAGGAGATGGCAATCTCCTCCAGACTACGACTGGTACAGTTCAAAATACTTCACAGGTCCTACTACACCAGGGTAGTTCTACATAATAATAATAATAATACACATTTGTAAAGCGCAAACCATCACCCGTTAGGGTCTCTAGGCGTTCGGGCCGTCGGGAAGATTAAGCAAGCTATTTCCCAGAGTCACATGGTGCTGGGCTAATCTGCCGCCGGCCCCGGGGATCGAACCGTGATCCCCAGATTCCGAAGTCAGTCACCCTGGCCGTGGCACCACACCTCTCCCTAAAATGGGAAGGTCCCCTAACTAGAGTTGTCTGTGGCAGTGTGGGGATGTGGGCACCTTCTACCACACATTGTGGGGCTGTATGAAACTGGGACCGTACTGGGAGACAGTGATGAGGACCATTGCAAAGGTAACAGGGAAATAAATCCCGCTGGAGCCCAAATGTTGTCTTTTGAATGTGTGGGGACCTACGGACCTTGCACACGCCGAACGACCATGGGCAATGACAGGCATGATGATAGCCAAGAGGAACATTGCGCAAAAGTGGGGGGCCGACAATATACCATCTGCGGTGCAATGGAGTAATGATATGAATGTTGTTATGGTGGCGGTGAAAGACACATTTAATAATAGGAAATATCCCAAAAAATGGAGTACAATATGGGGAAAATGGAATATGTATAGAGGAGATATATGCACCCCCCCAGAGGAGGAAAGTGACTCGGATGATTACGTGTAATAATGGAGAGGGTAGTTGTGAAGTCGTACGTTTCTAAATGAAATGACATAACTGTAATGAAGTGTTTTGCAGATGATGAACTGTACATGCAGATCTTTGTCGTTTACAATTAAAAAAAAAGAAATGATCGTTGAAATGATTGAACTGATTTTGACCAGGAACTATTTTTTACATGATGGGGCATGGTACCATCAGAAACGTGGAACAGCGACGGAATCCAGGTTTGCTCCCTCTTATTCCTGCCTCTTTATGGGGTGGTTTGAGAGGGAGCATGCCTGTGGCACATGTGCCTCCCCCTGGATTGAACACATTGTGTTCTGGGGGAGGTACATAGACAACATCATTTGCCTATGGTCTGGTACAGTAACCTCTCTACAGAATTATTTTGAATATCTCAACACTAACCCGTTCAATGTTAGGTTTACCATGGAGTATACCCATGACACTATCTATTTTTGGGATTTAAGTTTTTATCTGAAAGAAGGGGTTATACAAAGTACTTTGTACCGGAAAAGCACCGCATGCAACAGTGTCCTGCATGCGACTAGTGCGCATGCTAGCTCAGTCATCCAGAATATACCTTTTGGTGAATTAGTAAGAATCAGGCGCAATTGTAGTGAACAAGAGACTTTCACCAAGAATATCAAGGAAGCAAGAAAGCGATTTGAAACCAGGGGATATGCTCAAAAAGATTTGGATAAAGCAGAACAGAGAGCACTCACTCTTAATCGAGAGATGACTTTATCTGATAATACTCAGAAGAGTAGAAATAACAGACAGAAGGGGAAGTTGCATTTTGTAACCCAATATACCACACACAGCAGTGAGATTTTCAGTCTTTTTAGACGGAACTGGCACCTATTACAGGCAATACCCAGCCTACAACGAACTATAAGTAACAATCCCTCAATTACTTACTGGAGAGGTGTTACCCTTAAAAACAAACTTTGTCCAAGTTATATTACCACTCAAATATCGGAGACGTGGTTACCGGATAAGCAGAAAGGATTGTTCCCATGTTGTTCCTATAATATCTGTAAATTTGGGGCCAATAAGACCAAAAGCTTTTGTCATAATGGATCACCATCATATTCAATCAGCCAATTCATTAACTGTAATACAACTCATGTTGTGTATATCATTGGATGCCCCTGTGATATGATATATGTTGGAAGGACAAAGAGGCATCTCAAACTCCAAATACAAGAACATAGGAGGGCTATTCTAAATAGGGACAGTAAATATCCCCTGGCCGAACACTATGCAAAATTCAATCAGGATAACAGCAATTTATGGTTCTATGGTATTGACCATGTGGTACCCAATAAGAGGGGTGGTAAAAGAGAGCTTACCCTGAGACAAAATGAGGCAAGATGGATTTGTAAATTGAGGGCAATCACTCAAGGTCATAATACCGATGATGAAATGCATTTATTATTTAAGAATTGAAATGTCATATCGCTATTGTGGATAATGTTTACCTGGATTACATCTTAAGGAATATGATCTAGAGATGCTTTCTTGATGTGTGTTTATAAAAGAAAGACCCTTATTTTTTTGTGACTGCAGAAACATATATCTATATATATATATATATATATATATATATATATATATATATATATATATATATATATATATATATATATATATGTATATATATATATATATTACTGCTCCAATATCCATAAGTAGATTTCCATCCACAGGAAAAAAGCACTCACGGGGGCCGTTTGTGTCAGTTTATTGAGAAACAAACACTGCAACAACAAACAAACAGACGCGTTTCGGTCGTAACCTTCTTCTATGTTTACGGAATCCCAAAGACCACCATTTAAAACAGGGTACGTCAAAACAAACAAGGGACCATAACTCTTGCAAGTTGTTCGAGGAACATGGGCGCCATCTTAAAGAGCCCAAAAACAATGTGTATACTGTTATTATTGTTGTTTAAAGCTTCATAATATGCTCAATTTCATTCAAATCACGTACATTGATCATTTCAACAGTCAATACCTAGTTTAATCATTTGCCAGGTATTGACTGTTGAAATGATCAATGTACGTGATTTGAATGAAATTGAGCATATTATGAAGCTTTAAACAACAATAATAACAGTATACACATTGTTTTTGGGGTCTTTAAGATGGCGCCCATGTTCCTCGAACAACTTGCAAGAATTATGGTCCCTTGTTTGTTTTGACGTACCCTGTTTTAAATGGTGGTCTTTGGGACGCTTCGGTAAACATAAAAGAAGGTTACGAGCGAAACGCGTCTGTTTGTTTGTTGTTGCAGTGTTTGTTTCTCAATAAACTGACACAAACGGCCCCCGTGAGTGCTTTTTTCCTGTGGATGGAAATCTACTTATGGATATTGGAGCGGTAATGGATATGCGGGTGCACCCCCGTATCGTCAGCACCCGCCTGAGAGTGCCTCGCATTGGTGTTTTGTGAGCGGCAATAGAATTTGGCGCGGCACCGTCCTGGTGCAGAGGAACCATATCGGGGGACTGACGGTGTTGGACAACACGAAGAGCCAGAGTATAGAACACGACGGCGAGTCCCGGTAAGACGCCGGCTGGCGTACTTACTTATTTACCGAATTGAGAGTTGCACCAGGACAAGGCGAGGGGGCTAGGACACATTTTATTGTCTACTTATAGCAACAAGTGATTAGTTATACAGTATGTTCTGTGAAACGGAGCGGCACGATGCGGCCACGAACATGTTTAAAGGGAAGGACAAAAGAGATACCACGCATCAGCCGCCAGGAGGGCCGATTAGGAACAGCGTGACCACCAAATGTAATGCGCTCGAACGGCTGTACGAGCGAGAAATTAGAAAGTGGTGGGAAGGGACCTCACTTCAGAATTATATTGAGGTAAATAGAGTTCCGAGAGGTCTTCGGATCTACACTGTATCGGCCTATGAATCACCGGACCCATTGCTACCTGATGCATGGGCGGAACATACTGCAGCTGCATGCCAAGGAAGTTTGCGACTGCTGGTGAAATTTGCATGGAGTGATCGTGAGAAGGCACTTCATTATATTGAGCTGCTGGAAGAGGAGTTGCAAAAGGAAGAGGATCAGGCAAGAATCACCGAGTTTAGAGACCATATGAAGAAACGTTTGAAAGCTTATGAAGAAACAATTAAAGCACGGAAACAGAGCAAGTTTGACCGGGATGAAGATGACTATGCCCAAGGGAGGATTTTAACCTTCGCGAAGAAGTATGATGCACCGCGGAATGAGCTGTTGAAAAAGAAAACGACAGTAGTACAAGCAGGAGCAACTGAAGCGCCGGCGACTTCAGAATCGGAAGTTACGGAGAATGAATCCTCGGAGGATGAACACAGAGGGCGTTTGAGGTCGGGACATATCCTTACTCCTTTTCGCGAGGAGTTCAAACCGATTCACCAATCTTGGCAGAGCGGAGGGGGCAGGCAAGCCACCCGAGAAGTCAACGAGAGGAAAACAAGGAGAGGGCAGAGGGGCCGCAAGAGCCAACATTTCGCCACCCGCCACGAGAAGCAAAAGCAAGAGAGGATACAACAAGAAACGATAGTGATGGAGGACAATCTCACCATCATTAACCTGACTGACAAGAAACTGACGGAGACTGAGGAATCAGTACTTAAATTGGGATTCAATTTCTGCCCACAACGAGATATGGAGTTCACACAAACGCGGATTGATTTATATAAATTTGCTCGCAAACTCAAACTTCACAAGTTTTTCACAACAAAAGTCCAGTCTGGCATACAAAGGAAGAAAAATATCATGACATCCGAAACTGACCTCTTGGTTGGCAAAGATCTGAATACCATCATGGTACTGGAAGACTTGCGTAATGACGATCAAGGAATGACTTTGACCTCTATCAGTAGGTGTCACGAGGTCGGTGACACTGACGGACGGGGTGTGGACTTTCATAACTGTTCCTTTCCACCCCGTCCACAGGACTCAGACGGCCCCTTTAATGCAGCTTGGCTTTCCGCGACAGACCCGCCTTCCATCTCGACGTCATCCGTTGTGAGCCAATACATGGAGGAGAGGGTGGATAAGGAAGCCCTGCACGACGACGAGAGCGGAGCGGCCGGAAAAGAGAGAGAGCCAGAAGCGAAGAAGACGGACGGCGTTGCTGTACCAGCATACCAGACGAGTCCGTGTTCGACAGAGGACCCGACCAAAGAGAGCGTCACGCCAGGAGGCCACCGATACCACCAGCCGTCCCGCCGCACTTCTGGAGAAGTGTGGCTGGAAAAGGTACGGGCCGAGTAAGGGGACTGTTTTCCTCACGGGGTGGGACGGGGTAAGGCGGGCTGAGGGTGGTCACAGGGCTGTTCAAGGTCTCGGCTACACAACCCCAGTACACTCTCGGTGGAACATCTTGTTTGTTATCGGTGGTGGTTCCCCCGTGAGCTCCTCACACCCCCTGCCCTTTTCGTCACAAACTCAGCCCCAGAACACATCCAGTGATTAGGTGTCTTCTTTTCTTTTCTTTTCTTCATGAGCCCGACCCAGGAGAAGTATCCGGAGCCGGGGTATTCGTGGGACCGAAGAAGACAGCGAAAGACAGACTGCGACCATTCTTCATAATGTCCCTGCTAGTGTTGGACATCTGTTGACTATTTGTTGAGTTAATAAACAAACAGTAACGAAAAGCCCCGGTAGTGCCTGCCTCATTCAAAGAAACTGTGACAGTAGGTCACAACAGTTGGCAGTTACAGAAATAGAACAAGTTGGGGGCCTTACGCCGTTTAAACCAGTCTCGCAATTTAATCCTCAATTAGCAAGTGATGCCATTGATGTCTTCTCGGAAGCCGTCATTAAGGACTTGACACGGTTCAGAGGGAAACAGAAATTTTCCAGATCAGAGAATTACAATTTCTCTAAAGAACAACAGCTTGCACTAAAGAGCCTGAGTCAGGATGAAGGGATCATCTACAAGCCTGCTGACAAAGGCGGTAATATCGTTCTACAGAGCAGACAGAATTATAATCGGGAGGCTCTTCGGCAACTGACAAATACAGATACCTATTTGCCCATCACAAGTAATGAATACCAATCGAGCATTGAGGAATATCACTCGATAATAACTAAATGGCACACCAAAGGTCTATTGGAGATGGATGAGTTTCTATTTCTTGGGTGTCTGAATCCGACCATTCCCATGTTATATCACCTGCCGAAGGTGCATAAAAACAAGGAAGCACCACCGGGGGGACCTATCGTGGCATCGCAAGGAAGTCTGACAGAGCATTTGTCAATTTATGTTGATTTCTTTCTTTTGCCATTTGTACAAACATTGAAATCTTACATTCGGGACACCACAGACTTTTTGGACAAATTGACATCCCTCAAATGGATGGAGGGCTTCACTATGATGGTACTTGACATCACAAGCCTCTACACATCTATAAAACATACAGATGGATTGGAAGCTATGAAATATTTTTTGGACCAACGCCCATTGAAATATGCACTGCATAGTGGCATGGTGCTGGAATTTGCACTGTTTTGCTTATCTAATAACATCTTTCTCTTTCAGTCGCAGCTGTATAGGCAATTGTCTGGTACCGCGATGGGCACCTGCTTCGCCCCCAGCTATGCGAACCTGTTCGTTGGCTGGTGGGAGGAACAGGTGGCCTGGGGGGCATCCAATGCGATCTGAACTGAAATAGTGATAAGCTGGCATCGTTTCATTGACGATTTATTTATCGTATGGAACGGTACCCCTGAAACCGCTAGAGAGTACATAGAGGTACTCAATAACAATAAGGTTAATCTTGAATTTTCAGGGGAGGTCAGCGAGACATCCGTAAATTACCTTGATGTGAATATCTATATCGAGTCAGGAGAATTGAAATGCAAATTATTTCGTAAGGCCACAGCTGGGAATTCAGTTCTTGTAGCTAAATCTTATAAGAAGTATCCCCTATGGGGAACTCCTTAGGATTAAACGTAATTGCACCGATGACGATGAATTCCAGAATGCAGCTGAACAAAGCATTGAACGTTTTAAGGTTAGAGGCTACAGCCCTGAGATTCTTAGAAAAGCTTATGACAGGGCTAATATCATCAAGCGTGAGAATGTATTCAAGAAAAAGGACAAGAAAACCTACCCAGATCAATATTGTCCGTGTCTTCCACAGCTGCCTGACATGGACAAAATAATCCACTAAAACTGAAACGTGACAAACCTTTCCTCAGTACGTAGTCGTTAACCGGCTAACGAGTAAGTAGCCTTGTGTTTGTTTGTATCAAAAAGTTCCCGCATAGTAATGGGTCAGATAGTTAAATCCGTTACCACTAATTTTTTTCAGAAATATAGACCTGAGAGTGCCTGGATTTGCATTTCATTGGAAATTTTATTGGATTGAACATGAATGCCGCCCTTAAAATAATTCCCTTTCCCCGTGTTGTTAGATGAAATAAAAAAAGTCTGTTGGTACACAGAATCAATAAGGATCTGATATTTTGTTGCAGACTGGCAACCACTGCGTAGAAGCATAAGTTTAAGGCCACCAATCTATTTTGGCACCATACAGGTATGTGGCCTTGGATTGAATTAATGATGAAATTAGCTGTGAAGGACAGTTGGGAAGTGTTTCTAAAAAGAGTTTTCGTTTTTGTTTTTTTGTAATAAACAGTTGTCAAAGAAAAGATTAATCCAGCCCTGATGAGAGTTCGGTAACTCATAAACCCAGAACTCGAAATGCGTCGGCTATGTGGGATTTAAGTCTTCGATATATCGGCTATGTGGGATTTAAGTCTTCGATAAATCTTTGGAACACTTAGAGTATTAGGATTAGTTACTCTCTAGGTGTAAAAAGCTTTTCTGAGTTGTCCGATTTTTTTCGCAACTTCATAAAATTGAACATATGTATATATAAACTGTTTTTTTTACATGTTTAATGTTATGTAATGTATTTATGTATTGAACTTCATTGTGTGTCTAAATGTATTGTAAATATATGTGTAGTTATATGCACAATATGATATAATTGAGTTGTTGTTAGATTGTCTTTTTATTAATGTGACATTTTGTTTGGTAGATGATGTGTTCTTGTTGTGGTTAAATAGATAACCTTTTCTACAAAATAATTTAAAATAAAGAGGCAAAAGTCACTGCCAAGATAAACATATTAATTTTTGTTTATCTTTTTCTTGTATCAGAAATTTGATTCAAACTATTTGAGGTGTGGGTAAGCCTTTGTTATGTAGGCAGCACGGTTCACCCCATGAAAGTAAGGATATTAGAACATATGCGAGCTATTGCAAAGGTTGATGAGGCGTACCCTGTGGCACGCCACTTTGACAAAGTTCATCACCGTAATAGGGATCTTTTAAGTTATTTTGGCTTGGATCATGTCCCAAACAATCCTAGAGGGGGGGACAGATTGACACGACTCCGTAGATTGGAGTCGAGGTACATTATTGATCTGCAAACCAAGGTGCCGATGGGACTTAATATGCATGAAGAATTAGCAGTCCATCTGGGGGAATGAGGTCTGTCAGTATGTATTTCTAGATACTGTGTATTTCTACGTTTAGGTATTTTTATATATTTACTTGGATGTAGAATTATCCTTTCTGATTGATTACTTTTCTATGGACTCTGAACTTGCCTGATTTTCTGCTCTGCCTTCTTCCTTTGAGATTTCGACTCCTTTTTTCCTTCCCTATTTGATGACAATTTATAGATATTTTGGCTGAAAAGAATTGAGGATTTATTGTTCGTGTACTGCTTTTTAGACTGCAGTTTTGCCAGGGTTTATAATTTTGCCCATTCAGGGCATCACTTTAAAATGGAAGTCGAGGAAAGAGATTGATTTCTCCAATTTGCCCATCCGAGGGCTGTATTAGTTTAATCATTTGCCAGGTGTTGACTGTTGAAATGATCAATGTACGTGATTTGAATGAAATTGAGCATATTATGAAGCTTTGAACAACAATAATAACAGTATACACATTGTTTTTGGGCTCTTTAAGATGGCGCCCATGTTCCTCGAACAACTTGCAAGAGTTATGGTCCCTTGTTTGTTTTGACGTACCCTGTTTTAAATGGTGGTCTTTGGGACGCTTCGGTAAACATAGAAGAAGGTTACGACTGAAATGCGTCTGTTTGTTTGTTGTTGCAGTGTTTGTTTCTCAATAAACGGACACAAACGGCCCCCGTGAGTGCTTTTTTCCTGTGGAAATCTACTTATGGCTATTGGAGCGGTAATGGATATGCGGGTGCACCCCCGTATCGTCAGCACCCGCCTGAGAGCGCCTCGCATTGGTGTTTTGTGAGCGGCAATATATATATATGTATATATATATATATATATATATATATATATATATATATATATATATATATATATATTCACTGAAAAAACCATAGGTTATAGACCATATATAGTTAGGAATTAGCATTTACAAAACCTTGAAAATTCACAGAAAAAACCATAGGTTATAGACCATATATAGTTAGGATTTAGCATTTACAAAACCTTATTTTACTCACACAAAACCATTGAAATTCCATATATAGTTAGTTGCACTAACTATATATCGCGCACCCGCAATCCACTGCTGATGATGTCACATATTACATCATTCATGACATGGTCAGTGACATCACTGATGACATCACTGATGACATCTCAAATGACATCACTGATGACATCACTGATGACTACATCCAGTGCATGGGTTAGTGACTAAACTGTCTTAATTTGTGCATCATTATTTCTGTTGTTCTGTAAACTGCTGCATGTGTTGATCAGTAGCTATATGAGTAACTATATGGGTTATTGATTGGTTGCCCAATTATTTGTATGGGAGACTGAGTGTGTGTGTGGCTGGCTGGGAGGTGTGTGACTCTGTGCAGATCAATGTGTACTTGTATCAATGATTGTATAAGAGAGTAAGTATGTGTTAGTATATGTTTGAAAATGTTATGTGCTCTATGTTTAACTGTATAGATTAGAAAATGGAAGTGTGATTGATTCTTTACAGGACTGACTAGGTGTGTGAGTAACTCCATGGATGAGTGGCAGAGTGTGAGTGTCTGTAAAGGTGTATGAGTGCATATGATAGTGTTGTAAAGATGAGTCATTGTATGTATGAATGATTGTATGGGTGAATGAGTGAATGTGTGTGTAGAAGTAGGAATCAGTGAGTGCGTATGTAGTAACTAGTATTGGTGTGTCAATGGTTTCAAAAATTATACTCTGTATTTAACACTGGGTGTAACAGAGGTTATATTAAAGTGTGAGGAGATGCATTGTATTGTCACATGAATGATATCATCAGTGATGTGATCATTTATGTCAAATGAGATGTCATCAGTGATGTCATCAGTGATGTCATTTGAGATGTCATCAGTGATGTCATCAGTGATGTCACTGACCATGTTATGAATGATGTAATATGTGACATCATCAGCAGTGGATTGCGGGTGCGCGATATATAGTTAGTGCAACTAACTATATATGGAATTTTAATGGTTTTGTGTGAGTAAAATAAGGTTTTGTAAATGCTAATTCCTAACTATATATGGTCTATAACCTATGGTTTTTTCAGTGAATTTTCAAGGTTTTGTAAATGCTAATTCCTAACTATATATGGTCTATAACCTATGGTTTTTTCAGTGAATTTCAATGGTTTTTTAATAGCAAATATCAAAAGCTTTAAAATGTATTCTTCTTTAAATCGAAAAATATATTTTATATGTTTTTAATACAATTTTATTTTTATTTTTTTTAATTATTTTTTTTTGTTTCGCTCCCGTTCCGCGAACCGGGTAGCTTCCCGTTAGCTCAATTTGCTGCCGCGACCCGGTCCGCGAACCGGTAAACGTTCTGTTTGAGCAACTGCCGCGTTAGAAAACAACATGGTGACGCGTCGCGTAACCGCGACGTATCGCGTTGTCGCGTAATGCGTCATATGACGCGTCGCGTTAGAGCACCCGGAAGTGCTCCGGTTTGCGAAGCGAGGCGCGAAGCGGAGCCTCCCGGAAGCGATCCGGGACGCGGCGCGGAGCGCGTAACGTAAGCATAACAGGTCATGTGACTTGTTAATAACACTTTTCATTGGTTCATTTCACTTTTGGTTTCCTAATGATGTAAGGCTAGGTCATGTGACCTAAAAATAACACTTTTCATTGGTTCAGAACAATTTTTTTTCCCAAATGATGAAAACCCCTCCTTGTTTCCTCACTCTGACTTTCATCTTTGTGAGAGGAAGACCTTTTTTCATCACTTAGCAATGGCAAGTGTTGTAGCTTCAGCTGGTGCACCCCCACCACCACCACCACCTCCTAGGAAGAGAGGACCACCTCCTCAGGTAATCCTCAATCAAGAGGAGGAAGAAGAGGAAGAAGAGGAAGAGGAGCAAGAGAGGAGGCAGTTTTTGCAAGAAGAGCCTAGGACGTCCCGTGTCAAAGAGAGTTTCATTTGGCAATTTTTTAAATATCCCCGGGGCCAAAAAAAAGTGAATGCCCGGTATGTAACTTGCCTTATCTGCAAGAAAGATCTGTCCAGAGGGACAAATAAAAAATACAGTTATGGCAATTATACGATGCATCGCCATATGGAGAGGTGGCACCCTATCAACTACAGTGCTGCGCAGGTACGTGACCTGCAGGATAACCCCCCTCCTGTGGCCCGAAGATCAAATGTAGAGGAAGTGACGGGACCAGAGGCGAGGGACATGGTCCCAAATATACAGATGAGGTTCGGGACAATCAAACAAGTGTGCGTGCGTGCGTTGCGGTCAGTTGATTTGCTACAGAGAAAGTAGCATCAATTTAATCAACTTAGCAATTGATAATCATGATTGTCCAAAACGCCCCAGAGAATAAATTATCTTTTTTTTTGTTGCTCCTGTTGAGCCCTTTACAATGAATCGTTTTCGTTTCCCCCCCCCAAAAAAAACCAAAAAAATATAAAACCATTCAAAAAATACAAAAAAAGTAAAAAAATGTTCAGAAAAATAATAAAAAAATATAAAACAACAAAAATAATTTAAAAAAAAGTTCTTTTCAGTACTACCTCCCCTTTATAAAAAAATTGCTTGAATGTTTAGCACTCTGGCAACCTCTATTTCTTTTGGTTCGCTTCCCGGTTCGCTCGCCGGTACGCGAACCGAAAGCGAACCAAAAAAAAAAAAGAAGAGTAAGTATAAGGGAAGGAAACAGAGAGTAATGTTAAAAGAAAGACAGCTATGAGGAGTAACACAGAGATACTGTTTAATAGATCTATTTACCGAAGAAAAGATGGAAGAGGGTATAATTGTGAAAAACAAAATAGATAAGGAAGTGAAAGAAAAAAAGGAGAGTAGAAGAATAATAAACAAGAGTTTCTTAGAGAATGTGAGTGAATGTTCAAAATAAGATTAAAATATGTGGAATAACAGAGAGAAAAAACAGAAAGCAGAAAAGAAGAAGTAACAGAAAAGGAATGATTGAAACAGCAAAGAAATGTAAATAACATAGGGGCATATTATCAACATAGGTGATAAAATTATCGCTGCTTTTATCGGCAGAAATCTGCCGCTAAAGCCGCTTTTGCGGCAGAAAACTGCCGCTAAAGCCGCTTTTGCTGCAGTTTTCTGCCGATAAAAGCAGCGATAATTTTATTGCCTGTGTTGATAATATGCCCCTTAGTGTGCTTGAACTACAGGGAGAAAGCATAATGAACTAGTAGTGAAAGAGTGATCAGTCAGAGACAGTGAGAGTAATAAAGACGGAGTGAGTGAACAGGAGTGAGGAACTATGAGAACAGAGGGACTGAGAAAAGGAGTGGAAGGAGTAGAGTAAGTAAGTAATAGAGAAAGGAATGAGGGAAGTAGCAAAGGCAGGAAACTGAGGGTTAAAGAAATGAAGCAGTGGAACTAATAGAAGTTAAATGTGATAGAAATGTAACGAAAAGAGTACAAAACATTTACCTTATAATTGTCGTTAACTTAGTCACTTGTTATTTTTATACTTTCAATCTGTGAAAGAAAGAACAAAAATTTGAAAAATATTAAAACATGTATTTAAAAATTAGAAAAGACAAGGGAAAAGATTGAAGGACAAACAGTTTTTCAACAACTTTGACACTTACAGAAGCCTCTGCTTCTCCATGCCCCCTACACAGTCCTAAATATATACATTTTAAACTAACAGTATCTTGTTGCAGATGAAGTGAGGCCTATCTTGCAACATGGTGCATCTTTTGCATCACTGCTGCATCACAAAAGTGACGCAACAGCGGCACAAAAGAGGCGCACGGCCATCATAAATCTGCCCCTAACATTTTAAATGATTGATTCAGGATGCCGATAAGGTGTGGCCTATCCAGGGGTTTGTTTGAGGTGAGGCCTACTCAGGGTAACAGATGAAATTTAGACTTGTTGAAGAGTACAGAGGAGATAATACATGTGCATGCCTACCAATGAAGTGAGTCATGTCCACTGCACTCTTTAACAAAGGCCAGACCTCCTCTGTCTCCCTGAACAGGCCTAAACCTGATCTGCACAATGTGATTCGTAATGTTAGGAAACACAGGTGATGTAATTGAAAAACGTGCAATTTCTTTTGCTCATTTCACAATCACATCACTTATGTTTCCTTTGCTTAGGTATCTCATTGTGCAGATGTAGTCCAGCATATGAAAGAGTACGCAGAAGTTCAGCACTGCATGCAACAACTTTGACACTTACTGAAGCCTCAGCTTCTCCATGCCCCCTACACAGTCCTAATTATATACATTTTAAACTGACGGTATCTTGTTGGAGATGAAGTGAGGCCTATCTTGCAACATGGTGCATCTTTTGCACTGCTGCTGCGTCACAAAAGTGACGGTATAGCGGCACAAAAGAGGCGCACGGCCATCATAAATGTGCCCTTAACATTTTAAATGATTGTTTCTAGATGCTGATAAGGTGTGGCCTATCCACAGATTTGTTTCAGGTGAGTCCTACTCGTGGTTGCAGATGAAATTTAGGCTTGTTGAAGAGTACAGAGGAGATAATACATGTGCAGGCCTACCAACGAAGTGAGTCATGTCCACTGCACTCTTGAACAAACGTCAGACCTCCTCTGTCTCCTGGAACAGGCCTAAACCTCATCTACACAATGTGATGCGTAATGTTAGGAAACACAGGTAATGTAATTGAAAAACGTGCAATTTTATTTGCTCATTCCACAATCACATCACCTGTGTTTCCTTTGCTTAGGTATCTCATTGTGCAGATGTAGTCTATCATATGAAAGACTACGCAGAAGGTGAGCACTGTATGCAACAACGTTGACACTTACAGAAGCCTCAGCTTCTCCATGCCTCCTACACAGTTCTAAATGTATATCATAAATACAAAAAGTACAGAATTAATTATACATGTTAAATGGTTTTTTGCTGTTCTCAGAATATATCAAATTTCACTAAAAACAGTGACTTGAAGGTATTCATCATATAACAGCGGGGAAAAAAAAAACACAATCAAAATGATTGTGTTTAAAAAACCCATATAACATAACCAATCAAAAATCAGAACTCCTTAAAATTAACTTACTTTCCTTGACGTCGAAGGATATCCTATGAACAGCTTACACTCTGTTGTGCTGTTATTATTTTCAGCCCGCCACTTTCTGAAAGAAAAGCTCCATCGTTTTGACAAATATGTTACATACAATAAATGACTTCTCGCTCTCTACCACACTTTTCCACAAGGCCAAATCGTGTAAGAGCCATTTATAACTCTTGGAATTCTTCTAAGCAAATCCCGTCATTTTCTTTTTCCGCAACTTTCAGAAAGAAAACGTTCAAGATCACTTTCACCATCCTGTACTAGTAATATCTCACCCTTCTTGCTCACTCATGTTCCACATTTCCTATGACACTGATACTGCTTACTATGAAGCAGGCTTACACTACCTCTATGACTACTACAATTATTTAATTCTCTACATCACTTTTAATCACAAAGCAATTTAAAACAGTACATAAAATTATATCAACTCCTAGAATCATTAGAGGCCAGTTACCTACCCTAAACTCTTTCTTCTGAAAACAGAAAGTAAGAATATTTTTAATAAGATGTGTAATAAGTGGATGCTGTCAAAGGACCATCATGTCATATAATAGCTGCAGTTCGAAATTTATTTCTAAAATCAACGACTGTGTAGCCACAACATTTGAAATTAAAGTTGAAAACTTATTTTCATCAGGTTTATATAGTTGGAATTTTTAAATGACATTATAACCAAAAGTTTGTTCAAAATATGTCGACAGCATTGCAGACTTACATTACCTCTACTCCATGTTTTGATTGGCTGCTTGAATTAGCTTATTAAAAGAAACAGTTTTTCTGAACTCATTCAAAGTGCAGTTATTTTTCCATGACGTCAAGTGTTATGGTAAGAACACCGTTTGCTTTGGGAAATACTCTGTTGTCCTTTAACTAATCCGTGCCCACTACTTTCTGTAAGAAAACCTTATTTTTTTTCAGGAACTACTTAAAACTGAAAAATAACTTTTGACTCTGTACTACACTTATCCTCAAGGCCAAATAGTGTAGGAGCCATTAGAACCTCTTGAAATTCCTCAGAGCAAATCCCGAGATTCTTTCCCTAAAATTTTGGTTGTAAAAACACCAGGTAAGAATTTTTAAGGTCAAAAGGCAATTTTTAAAAAAAGTTAAAACAGAATCATTGCAGAATGACCAGCCGTTTCTAGACTTCAAATAAGCTGTGTAATGTCCTGATGTTGTTGAAGGACCGTCATGATATATAATTGCTGCAGTTACAAAAGTCCTTCCTGATATTGACAACTGCGAAGCCACAACATTTTTAATTAAAGTTGTCAATTTTGTTCCATCAGGCCTACATCGTTGGAACATTAAAATGACATACTGGCCATATGTTCGTATAAATAATGTAGACAACATTTCAGACTTACATTGGCTACACTCCATGTTGTGATCGGCTGCCTTTACTAGCTTATTAAAGGACACTGATTTACTGTCTGGCAAAGTTAAATATATAAATTTTTCTGAGTCTACACTAGTAGTACTTGATACCCTACAGTTGTCGCAGTCATGCTGCCATTGATAAGAAAGGCCAAACAGGTGATCTACATCTACACCTTCATCTTGCAATACATCAAGCATATACATTAAAAACTCCTGACAATCTTGCTGAATATTTTGAGAGAATTGCGTTTGACCTGAACATTTGTCTAACAGATTTCGAATTTCAGACACACTTTCTATTTTTGTTCTATCAGTGCTACATTTCTCTAACACAGAATTCAACAAACTGCAAAATCTTTGATCCGAATTGACCACAATCTCTTCTTTTAAATTTTCTAGAGAAAACAAAACATTAACCACTACATTAGCATAGCAGTTGACACCAGAACTGTTTTCAAATTGAAAACCAACAACATCTTCAACAAAATCCTTTTTCTTTCTGCTTATAATTTCTGGTTCATCGACTTTTCGTCTTTTTGCTACAACCTCTCTACTATTGGTCACATTTCTTCGTTTCCGGCCTACCACACGTTTCTCAAACAAAGGATATTGAGGCAAATGTGGCGCATACTCTCTTCTTAACCTATTGTATTCCTTAACACAATCTAGATCCGCACAAATGTTTGTGACATCACACTCAATCAAGTACAATCCCGATAAAGTTCTGACTCGTGACAATGCCACATATGCCATACCCTCCTTGAACACAGAACTGCCAATATTCACCAATGCACTTTCTACACTTAAACCTTGCGATTTATGGATTGTCACCGCATATGCCAAGCAAACAGGAAACTGCTTACGGCGAACATATAAGTCTTTTACAAGCAAAAACCTAGCAGAGCAACGACCAATTAGCTGTACTTCCTCAATGCCATCAAATTTAATTTTTAAAAATTCAATTCCATCTCTATTTCTGTATTTCTCAAAATCAACAACATTACCCATTGATCCATTTACCAGACCTCTTTCAACATGTAAATTCCTTCTTAAAATGATACGGCAATTTAAGCACACATTCAGAGTCTTTTCAAAACCTGCAGTTTTAGATATAGTCTTCTCTAATGAATCCAATTTTGATTTCAAATTCTCAGACAAAATAATTGTTGCTCCCATATGCTCTACTCTGTCAATAGCTTCCAGTTTCACAATCTCTTGGTTTTCTAAATGCAACATTTTGTTGTTGAAGATGGCACATTCTGCAAGAGTTGGCATCAAACATATTCCAGATTTCTTCTCAGTAATTTTCTGAAAAATATTCTCAGGCACAACGTTTTCTTCTGGATACAAATTTGACAGTAATCGTGCATGTAAAGCTTCTTTCCCATGCTCGGTCACTTTTCCGATTCTAACATCTTGTAGAATATTCTTATAATCTTCATCCTTCGCTTGACGCATATTTTCACGCAGTTCAGCATAATTGAAGTTTAACCATATATTGACGTTGCCAATGCTCCCTAGGCACTTCCTGGTATCTTCATGCGGGAGCATTTTGAACACAGGTTGTCCTTTCACTGGTGTCAGCTGCAGAAGATCACCGAAAACAATGATGTGTTTGCCACCAAATAACACATCATACTCTGTTTTGAGAACTTCTTGCATTCTCAAATGCACAAAGGCAAGCATGACATTGGAAACCATGCTTACTTCGTCAATGATAAGAAGTTTCATTTTCCTCAAGACTCTTGAAACTTCACAACAAGCATCTCCAGATAACTTGTGGTATTGTAATTTGTTATCATGCTCCACTGGCAGCATCAGTAGACGATGCAAAGTAATACCTTTAATGTTATGTGCTGCCAGTCCAGTTGGAGCGGTGACAACACAAGACAGCGATGACTCAGTCCTTTTCTGCAAATAACATGAAATTGCTTTAATGAGGAAACTTTTTCCAGTTCCCACTTCTCCACTCACGTACAGTCGGACAGGCTTCAACGACGTACATGAGCACTCTTTCTTCTCATGACTTAATCCATGATCTATTTGGTTGGTAACTTCGTCATATATTTTCCTCTGCTCAACGTTGAGTTGTCTTTCCAAGTCTTCTAAGTTAACCGCATCCTCCTGAGCATGTGCCATGGCTCTTTCCACTTCAATCAGTGGCAGCTTCATTTTCGATAACTGGTCCTCCTAGTGGATCCTGACTCAATGAAACAGAACTCTGACTGTCCTGAGAACTGTCTCTAGCAATCTCGGCTGCAATCGTTGCTTCCTGCTCGATTTCCGCATTCAACATTTCTAGATATTTGGGAAAAACAGGATGTTCTATGGTCTCCTTGGCGGCATTGAAAGAGTCTTCATAACAGAGGAAATCTCCAAGCAGTTCCTCTTCTGCACGCCAAGGCTTGAAAAGTTGCAAAAGTGCTAAATAGAAAAACTCTTTTCTTTCAGGAGATTCGCCACTCAATTTTCGATGGTTTACCAAGTGGCATTTTCTTTGCTTGACCAGACATCCCTCACTTCCAATTACAGCATACACTCCTTTATCAATATCTTCTTTGATGTTCCTCTTGAATATGTAATTTTGTAGAACCTCATACAGACAAACATTCTCGAGGTGACTGCTTCTATTTGGATAATATGTATCCAACATGTTGGTCTTCAAAATATCTGTACTGTTTGGCTCCTTTTCCGCCAAATACTCAATTTCCCGTATAGGTTTCAGAACTCGATTACGCGTTGAAGCAAGTCCAAGACTCGCCCAAATGATACTCCTGGATTTGGCATAGAGACTTGCTGAAGACAACCGGTCAGAACATTCGTAAGCTCCGATTTCTCGATGCGACATCTTCAGACTGAAACTGTACAACTTCTTACTGAGGCTCTTTTCATGGGAAATGTCCTCCCACATATCCTTCAATTCTGTCTTTTCTTTTTTGGTGATGTAAGGTGTCACATACCGAGCCACAGCCATACAGTTATCAGCCACAAACTGTATATCCATGTTAGCATTCCACATGGACAAAATCACTGGGTTGTAGTCGTTGATGTACTTGGACTCTTCGTTCCTTTTCAAATTGTACGTATTTTTGGGTGATTTCTTCATCACATTATGTCGCAGTGAAGACATCAAACTGTTCACTCTTCCTTTAGAAATCACCGGTCGCGGAAAGGCGAAACGACATTTTGTGTAGAACTTGTCCTTGTTTCTGAATTTACGACGACAGTACTTTCCACAACGATGGCTTTGGAAGCGTAAAACTTGTTCTCTTAGGCTTTTGTCTTCCTTTGCCTTTGGAACAGCACATGTAGAATACTGTTCTATGAAACTCATCACTAAGTCATCCGGATCTGTTCCAAAATTGGGTGCATCTTTGATCCACAGCAGCATATGTATATGAGGAGCACCTCTTGCTTGGTACTCCTTTCTCCAGAAGAAATCCAACACCTCTCCAAGAGGTGGATTTTTCTTGTTCATGATGAAAGACATCATAGCTTCAAATCTATGATTGAAGTACCTGCATACATTCACTGGATCCAAGGAGCACAGTTCTCCGGGTGTCTTGAATTCGATATTTTCACTGTTTCCATTTGCCTCTCGTAGAAATTCAAGTAAGACTTCCCAGCCATACTCGGCACAGCTGAGAGTGAGGAACCATGTGGGAGTTCCTAAGTTCCTCAGCATACATTTTAAATCACCATGACGACGGTACCAGTACTCATTAGTACCACGCTGACACGCCATGAGATTAATCAGGTGAGAATCCAAAATACTGTCTTGCACATTGACTTTATCCATAAAATCACTTGCCGAGATATTTTGCATCTGTACACCACTTTTCAAGATGTGGTTCACTGCATATAACAGTCCAGACAGATCGCTTTCAAACAGTAGATGAAACAAATAGGGAATGCATTGACGAAACCTAGGATCCTCTGCATACAATCGTAAAGTCCGGTATTCAGAAGCAGGAATTTGATCAGGTCGCTCATCATATCTTCCTCCTTGACCTGTTGGAAATAGCTGTGGGAAACACCGAGCTTCCAAACTTTCCTCCCAAACACTAATGGGACTTCCTTTGGCTTGTTTCATTTGAAACAACTCAATAGCATTCCCCATGACTTCCTTGGAATGCAAAGGATGAACACTATAATGTTCATATATTTCTTCATTTTTAGAGGCTTCTACTTTCTCAATTTGACCAGCACACAAATCGCTATCCTCTTCTTCACTTACTTCCTCTTCTGCAACATATACATTCTTGTAGTACTTATTGTTTTTCTTCAAATACAATGTTGCCTTTTTGACTTTCCTAACATCCACTAAATCTTGCCAGATTTTCTTACTCTTTGTCGGAACCCCATTAACTAAGATAACCAGAGGTTCCTCTTCCACTTTCTCTACTCCAATTGTATTAATGTTTTTCTTCAAATCTAGAGGCAAATAAACAACTCTTCCCTTTAATCCTCTCTGTAAATCTGATGGAGGCAATTTCCCTGTCTTTGGCTCCATTCGTACAATAGCCTGAAAGGGATGGATACTTTGAATCAAAATAGATTCATAAGTATTTAAATCCTTCAATTCAGAAGGAATCTCAACCAATTCCAGATTATTATGAACCGCTCTAGCAGGCATCCGGTTTTGATTTAATTTGTTACAACAATAAGTACACACACGTTGATCCGATCCCAAATCAAAACAATTTTCTACCATCAAGTATGTTGCAAAATCCTTCCATTCACTATTATTTTCACTTTCACTTTTCGCATATAAATCCACTAACTTAGTCTGATTCTTATAATAAGTGCGTCGACAACACACACAAGTGAAATTAGGCCTCTCACTTGATTTCACCTGAAACGTGGCAATTTCTTTCTGAAAATTATCTGTACTGGAAACCTGTACACTATCTTCCACATTACCTTCTTCTTCTGGGTCAATTTCAACATTCTCCTCTTTACTTGCAAAGTAACAAAACTCAATTTCTTCACAAATATTCTTCACATCTACTTCAGAACCATGCAAAAGAGCAGTGCATAATTGTTTAAGCATAATTGCTGGACTCTTAGCATAATACAACATTCTAACTAATTTCCTCACTTTATTATGATGCACTGCTAGCATCCTGAAATGATGAAAAACACTCTGGCATACTCTCCTGGAAAGACAAGCCAGTGAATGACCATGCAAACCTGTCACTTCTCTCACTCTGCAAGGATCTAATTCTTGCAACAACTTCATTTTCTGTTTTAAAGTTTTCTTATTAAATGTCCGTACAAAATCACAAAGCAAATTGATGGAATCCTGTCGCACACTGCAAATACTACTACACTTCCAGGTATACACTGGTCCCTTAGGACGTCTTCCTAAAACCTCATTACCTAACACCTCTTCTGCCTCTGTTGTCACAAGTTTTTCTTTTTCAACTGGACAACCATCTTTCACCTCATAAGCTCGACCACTGGTGTCAACTGCATGCACCAAATCATTATCCTGGAAATAACTCTCCTCATTAAAAAATGCCTCACAACTTGAACTATGCATCCATTCTCCTGAAAAAACTTCACAAAAATTACTACGATTAACTGTTCTCTTCCATCTACTATTTCTTTTGAAATCATAAATTGCCTTGTTTAGCTTCCTAATTCTATTGATTATCAAAATAAATAACTTTCGCTTAATTTCAAATGCCTGATCAATAATTTTCTCAACTTTTTTTTTTCTCTTATAAAAAACCACTTTCTGTTGACCTTTCTTAATATTTTTTAACAAATTGCCAATTATCCTGTTGCGGAACATTCGTCTACGAATGTCCCTAAACTGATTTTTCCTTCTACTACCATGCACAGAGTTATCTCCTGCTCTAGCAGTAACATTTTTGATTGGCCTTTCCTTTCCGTTTAAATTGGCTCTCTTTTTCTGGACTAAAACATGTTCTGTAGTACTACTTTTTTTTCTACAAATGTTTCTTAGGAATGATTTCGTTGTCTTACCCGGAGCTTTCTTGGTGACTTGACGAGTTTTTATTGTAGAGGACTGCTGCAAGCATTTAGTAATCTGCTGTTTTTGACGTTTTGTAGCTTTCGGGTTCTTTCTTTAGATGGCATAATGTAGTTTTGAAATGATCTGCAGTTGAATCTGTGGTAAAATATAATAAAAAAATGTATTAACCACTATTACCAAACAGTAAATCAATAACAGTCGTCAAAAAATTAACACACTACTTGTCAATTTTACATACAATAATTTTTAGTGCATTGGCAAATTTAGTAGTCACAAATAGTAGCAAAGAAATAGAATGCTTCTACATTTGACCTTTGCTCTTTTATATGTGAATCTGAACTAATTTTTATCAGCGTATTTCCCTATTTTATTAAAGACACTTCACACAAGCTGTTTTTGAAGATGTGTTTAATTTTAAATGAAACGGTTAACATGTTTACTTTTCATTTCCAGTAACTTTTAAAAATAAATGTTTATAGTTCCATAGGCTCGAGCAGGTCAGCTTCCCACCCTATGTCATACAATTCTGACAAATCGGCATCCTCATCATGTTCTTCATCATCCTCAGGATTTAAATCATCCAAGGGATCTAGTTCCACTGATGTTTCAATCACAATTTCAATGATAATATCGAGATCAACAGATTGCTCATTATCACTCATGCTTGATGTTGTCGTTATCTTTAAAGAAAGAGAACAACAATGAGATGTTGCAGAGTAAGAGACAAATCTCAGAGACTATAATTGTAAAATTGTTTAACAAGAGTAACATTTTGCAGATATTATTTAACCATGTCCAGCGATGCTGAGGAGGTGAGGCCTATGTCCAATTTTTCAGTGAACAGGACTCATCTCTTCTTAACCTTGGATAAACCTCACCAACACTGTGTCCCCTGCTAATACTTAAATTTAAAGGAGCAGATTTATGTTAACTGGCGCATCCCCAGGGATGCACCAGTTAATGTGCGCCACTGCTCTGCCACCCATGATGTGCCGCATTTACAATGCAGAGCACCATTGAGCAAAAACAGCGACGCATCTGTTCCACAAAAATGGCGTATTGCACGAATCACGTCGTAAGCGCGACATGTCTACTGCAATGCACAGGGGCAAGCCACACATTGCATGGTGCAACACTCCTTATGCCTGTTTCAAACAGGCGTAAGGATTTGATTCAGCAATGCCATAAATGTGACTCAGTGAAATCTTCTTAATTTTACTGTGTTAGTTTTACAGGGCTTTCATGCAAATGACTGGCCACCCTACAACAAAACGCTCACATGAAATCTGACGCAGGTTTCATGTGGCACAGGACTTTACAGCATGACACATCTGCCTAGATGCATCAAGTTGTAAATATGTCGCAACATAGCAAATCTTTTGCACCGCCACTGCGTCACAAAAGTGACGCACAGCGGCGCAAAAGAGGCACACGGCTATCATAAATCTGTCCCTAACATTTTAAATGATTGATTCAGGATGACGATAAGGTGTGGCCTATCCAGAGGTTTGTTTGAGGTGAGGCCTACTCAGGGTTGCAGATGAAATTTAGGCTTGTTGAAGAGTACAGAGGAGATAATACATGTGCAGGCCTACCAATGAAGTGAGTCATGTCCACTTCACTCTTGAACAAAGGCCAGACCTCTTCTGTGTCCGTGGACAGGCCTAAACCTCATCTGCACAATGTGATTCGTAAAGTTAGGAAACACAGGTGATGTAATTGAAAAATGTGGAATTTCTTTTCCTCATTTCACAATCACATCACCTGTGTTTCCTTTGCTTAGGTATCTCATTGTGCAGATGGAGTCTAGCATATCAAAGAGTACACAGAATTTGAGCACTGTATACAACAATTTTGACATTTACAGAAGATTCAGCTTCTCCATGCCCCCTACACAGTCCTAAATGTTTACAGTTTAAACTGACGGTATCTTCTTGGAGATGAAGTGAGGCCTGTCTTGCAATATGGTGCATCTTTTGCATCACTGCTACATCGGTTTCATGTGGCACAGGACTTTACAGCATGACACATCTGCCTAGATGCATCAAGTTGTAAATATGTCGCTACATAGCAAATCTTTTGCACCGCCGCTGCGTCACAAAAGTGACGCACAGTGGCGCAAAAGAGGCACACGGCTATCATAAATCTGTCCCTAACATTTTAAATGATTGATTCAGGATGACGATAAGGTGTGGCCTATCCAGAGGTTTGTTTGAGGTGAGGCCTACTCAGGGTTGCAGATGAAATTTAGGCTTGTTGAAGAGTACAGAGGAGATAATACATGTGCAGGCCTACCAATGAAGTGAATCATGTCCACTGCACTCTTGAACAAAGGTCAGACCTCTTATGTGTCCGTGAACAGGCCTAAACCTCATCTGCACAATGTGATTCGTAATGTTAGGAAACACAGGTGATGTAATTGAAAAATGTGGAATTTCTTTTCCTCATTTCACAATCACATCACCTGTGTTTCACTTGCTTAGGTATCTCATTGTGGAGATGGAGTCTAGCATATGAAAGAGTACGCAGAAGTTGAGCACTGTATTCAACAATTTTGACATTTACAGAAGATTCAGCTTCTCCATGCCCCCTACACAGTTCTAAATGTTTACAGTTTAAACTGACGGTATCTTGTTGGAGATGAAGTGAGGCCTATCTTGCAACATGGTGCATCTTTTGCATCACTGCTGCATCACAAAAGTGACGCAACAGCGGCCCAAAAGAGGCACACGGCCATCATAAATTTGCCCCTAACATTTTAAATGATTGATTCAGGATGACGATAAGGTGTGGCCTATCCAGAGGTTTGTTTGAGGTGAGGCCTACTCAGGGTTGCAGATGAAATTTAGGCTTGTTGAAGAGTACAGAGGAGATAATACATATGCAGGCCTACCAATGAAGTGAGTCATGTCCCCTTCACTCTTGAACAAAGGCCAGACCTCTTCTGTGTCCCTGGACAGATCTAAACCTCAACTGCACAATGTGATTCATAATGTTAGGAAACACAGGTGATGTAATTGAAAAATGTGGAATTTATTTTCCTCATTTCAGAATCACATAACCTGTGTTTCCTTTGCTTAGGTATCTCATTGTGCAGATGGAAACTAACATATCAAAGACTACGCAGAAGTTGAGCACTGTATGCAACAATTTTGACATTTACAGAAGATTCAGCTTCTCCATGCCCCCTACACAGTCCTAAATGTTTACAGTTTAAACTGACGGTATCTTGTTGGAGATGAAGTGAGGCCTGTCTTGCAACATGGTGCATCTTTTGCATCACTGCTGCATCACAAAAGTGACGCAACAGCGGCACAAAAGAGGCGAGGCTTGTTGCAGAGTACAGAGGAGATAATACATGTGCAGGCCTACCAATGAAGTGAATCATGTCCACTGCACTCTTGAACGAAGGTCAGACCTCTTCTGTGTCCGTGAACAGGCCTAAACCTCATCTGCACAATGTGATTCGTAATGTTAGGAAACATAGGTGATGTAATTGAAAAATGTGGAATTTCTTTTCCTCATTTCACAATCACATCACCTGTGTTTCCTTTGCTTAGGTATATCATTGTGGAGATGGAGTCTAGCATATGAAAGAGTACGCAGAAGTTGAGCACTGTATTCAACAATTTTGACATTTACAGAAGATTCAGCTTCTCCATGCCCCCTACACAGTTCTAAATGTTTACAGTTTAAACTGACGGTATCTTGTTGGAGATGAAGTGAGGCCTATCTTGCAACATGGTGCATCTTTTGCATCACTGCTGCATCACAAAAGTGACGCAACAGCGGCGCAAAAGAGGCACACGGCCATCATAAATCTGCCCCAAACATTTTAAATGATTGATTCAGGATGACGATAAGGTGTGGCCTATCCAGAGGTTTGTTTGAGGTGAGGCCTACTCAGGGTTGCAGATGAAATTTAGGCTTGTTGAAGAGTACAGAGGAGATAATACATGTGCAGGCCTACCAATGAAGTGAGTCATGTCCACTTCACTCTTGAACAAAGGCCAGACCTCTTCTGTGTCCCTGGACAGGCCTAAACCTCAACTGCACAATGTGATTCATAATGTTAGGAAACACAGGTGATGTAATTGAAAAATATGGAATTTATTTTCCTCATTTCAGAATCACATAACCTGTGTTTCCTCAGCTTAGTTATCTCATTGAGCAGATTTAGTCTAGCATATCCAAGAGTACGCAGAGGATGAGGACTGTATCCAACAGAGAAATGTATATTACTCACCTCCTTTGACACTTACAGAAGCCTCAGTTTAATATTTCTCAGTTCAATATTTATTTAAAGAAGCAGACATCAATATGACCTTCTCATAAATGTGAAAAGCGATTTTTAAAAAAAAAAAACGATTTTCTGGTCATAATTTGAAAACACAACACAGGTCCTATGTAGAAGCACATCCTATCAGTACTTAAATTAGCCAAGCACACATGGGGGCGTATTTACAAGGACCTTACACCACGGGGAAATAACTTAAATTAAAATGGGGAAAATAACATCAAAGGGACTCAAAGGCCTTTTAAATATGCTCCAAGCAGCCTATGAAACTCTAGCAGTACATATCAAGAAACTTAAATGACTTCAATAAACGTTTTTAAACACATCAAGTAAAGCAGTTATTCAACTACATTCAAGGGGAAGTGACTTAAAATGCCCTAACACACATGAAAGCGTATTTTGAAGGCCCTTGCACCATTTTTCCATCACTTTTAACATGGCTATGTAACTCAAAGAAACAAAATCTAAATTTGCCAAGCACACATGGGGGCGTATTTACAAGGATCTTGCACCACGGGGAAATGACTTAAATTAAAATGTGGAAAATAACATCAAAGGGACTCAAAGGCCTTGTAAATATGCCCCAAGCAGCCTATGAAACTCTAGCAGTACATATCAAGAAACTTAAATGACTTCAATAAACGTTTTTAAACACATCAAGTAAAGCAGTTATTCAACTACATTCAAGGGGAAGTGACTTAAAATGCCCTAACACACATGAAAGCGTATTTTGAAGGCCCTTGCACCATTTTTCCATCACTTTTAACATGGCTATGTAACTCAAAGAAACAAAATCTAAATTTGCCAAGCACACATGGGGGCGTATTTACAAAGACCTTGCACCACGGGGAAATGACTTAAATTAAAATGGGGAAAATAACATCAAAGGGACTCAAAGGCCTTGTAAATATGCCCCAAGCAGCCTATGAAACTCTAGCAGTACATATCAAGAAACTTAAATGACTTCAATAAACGTTTTTAAACACATCAAGTAAAGCAGTTATTCAACTACATTCATGGGGAAGTGACTTAAAATGCCCTAACACACATGAAAGCATATTTTGAAGGCCCTTAAACCATTTTTGCATCACTTTTAACATGGCTATGTAACTCAAAGAAACAAAATCTAAATTTGCCAAGCACACATGGGGGCGTATTTACAAGGACCTTGCACCACGGGGAAATGACTTAAATTAAAATGGGGAAAATAATATCAAAGGGACTCAAAGGCCTTGTAAATATGCCCCAAGCAACCTACGAAACAAAGCAACATTTTAAATACACAACTTTCTTCATCATTTTCTCCCTAAAGCATACTATTCTCTATCTAAATTAAATGAATCTTTTCTCACCTTAGCACATATTTTTTGAGTTTCAAAACAGTCTCAGACACACACCAATTTGTCTTCAGCAGAGCAAAAGGTATGCACTCCAGAGGCTGCAACCAACAATGGCACAGAAATGCTGTAATTCATCACACATATCTCTCATGTCACCCAATCAAAACTCTTCCCTCACTTTTTTCAAATCAACACCCTTCCCCCTTCTGCCCTTTCTGCCTTTTTTCCATAGCAACCACCTCCTGAAAGACCTCTCATGTTTGCAAGTTCACACAACAATATTTCAATTGAACTCTGAACTCTCAGTACACCTGCGTATCCAGTGCAATCTTTCATAAAACGATTTTTTCTTGACCATTCAAATTACATCTTTCAAAGAACTCATCCATGCACCCTAACTTTCTGTTTTCAGCAATCAAAATCCGCCAATCACTGCTACTGATTAATTACCACAGAAACTCCACCGTTTTTTTCATTACATACTCCTACTGTTCCAACTGCCATTTCATTACCACACTTCATCTGACTGCAGCAGAACCTCCTCTCACCATGTTTTCTGTCTGGATTGTTGGACATAGTTATATCCACTGGGCTCAAAGGTATGCTGATAACAGAAATTTACACAACCTCAATTTACAAAATGTGGAAATCAACTGGATTGGCCACAGAGGATTAAGATGTCACCAATTGATACCATTGGTGAAAACCTTTTTGCATTTGCAAAACCTGACCTGTTAATTGTGCACTGTGGAGGAAATGACTTGGGCACTTTGATTGGGGTAGGTCTGGAAATGCTTTTAAAAGACACCTTTGACCAATTGATGGCACTTTTTCCTCAAACTGCCTTGGTATATTCAAATATATGCCAAAGACAGAAATGGAGGTGGTCCAACCAATTTTGTCGACAAATTGAGAAATCGAGGAAGCATGTAAATAAGTCTGTTTCAGCTTACATGAGAGACCATGGAATGGGCTCCATCTACAACAATAACTTGCGTTACTACATGCAAGATATCTACAGAGGAGATGGAGTTCACTTCTCAGATGAGGGGAACAGAATTTTCATCCTGAATTTAAGACTATGTATTGGTACCTACTTGTAGGTACCTAAATCAGCCACAGGACCCAAAAGCTCTTTTCAGAGCTACCCTACATCTGATCACTCACAATTATTATTTTACTCTAACTTTTTTCACTAATTTTCACCAAAGTACGCTCACCGGAGCGCTACCCGGTACGCGCACCGGACGCTAACCGTGCAAAAATTTGAAAAAAAATGTTTTTTTTCTCACACATATGGGCCTCCTCAGTCACCCTCAGAAAACCTAGGGGGTCAGGATACGTCTACCGTTCCCCCACCCATTCTCAACATTATTTGCCCTCCATCTTGTATCTCAAATCTACCGAAACACAAAATGGAGGACTCCCGTAACGCTGCCGGTTCGCGTACCGGGGCGCGCACCGGGAAGCGCTCGCTCAAAAAAGGTGGGAAAGTAATATACAGAAAAACCACTGGAGACACTTTCACCAAATATAGATTAGCTCATACTACATACCAATCCCTACCATTTTCAAAAATTTGGTTGGAATTCCATTTAGCCATTTAGCCTGTAGACCTCTAAATACCCTGAGGTAAATTACTTCACAAAACACATCTGAAGTGTTGGAATTGACAACCAATTAAAATGTTACTTTCATTTTCTACTTTTTTTACCTGACATTTGATTGGTTATGTACCTGAATATATATAAAGAAAGTGAGAGAAACACAGCCATTTTGACTACTACTTCCTGAACTACATTGCAAGAGCATTTTCACTGACAACTTAAACTTGTTTTTAAAAGGTAAGATGTTATTTTATAAATTTGAAAACATTTTCAGATAGTTATATACTATCCCTCTATAAGAGTTAGACATTAAGAAAGGCTTGTTTATTATAATTATGGATTGATTTAGGTTTCTGTGGTATAATTATGAATTTACTTAGGCTTTTTCACAGGCACTTTTTAATAGTACTACTTCACGCCTGAAAAGTACCTGTCTGAACTTAAACCCAACAGTGCCCTATCTCTACTGATATATTTATTTTTTATGCAAATTTCAGCACAAAAATGGAAGGAGAACAGAACGTTTCCTTTGAAATTGTCCTAGAGATGAACAATGAGGAAATCATTGAACCCATTGACTTGGAATTCATGGATGAATCACAAGACCATGAACTTCTACAATGTGTAGAATCTGTGGATTTCTTACTTCAATATGTGGACGGTCAAATGTTGGAAGTTATGTTCAGTCAAAAAGAAGACATTTCGGACAGTCAAATGTTAGACGTTCTATTAAATTTTGAAAAAGAATCAGAAAAATAAATTTATATTTAATAATCAAAAATTGTTCGAGTCTTTAATCATTTTTATATCTAATTCATAAACTAGTACCAAATTGATTATAATGTAAAGTCAGACTTATAGTATACTGTGCAACTTTATATTATCTCCAATGTGTATTTAACATCTCTTTATCATCTCCTGCCTCCATATTGTTTCTGCTTTCCTGACACACTATGGTATGAATTCCATATTCCACAATAACTTCTGAAACAACATGCAAGATATCTACAAAGGAGACGGTGTATATTAATTTTTTGACTCTGCATTGGTACCTACATATTGCTACTTAAATAAAAAAAACGAAAAAAAACCAACAAAACGAACAATCAATAAACATACAATATTTAAAAAGTCTATCATTCTTTTTTCCTTATATTACGCTCCCCGGACCGCTTCCCGGTGCGCGTACTGGGCGCTCCCCACGGCAACATTTTTTTTTTTTTTTCCCCCCTGCGGGGCCCTTTTAAAGCCTCCACATCAAACCTAGGGGGTCAGGGAGGATCTGCTATGCCCCCTTATGGTCATTTACCCCTTTGTTTTGGCCTCCTATTGTCTCTCGATCCTACCGAGAGACAAGATGGCGGCCACTCCGGACTGTTTAGAATGTTGACAGACACCGGAGAGCCAATCAGCTTCGCTTCGCGAAGTTCCGTTACGCGTCAGGTACGCGAACCGGGGCGCTGCCCGGAGCGCGCTTACAGATATATATTTTTTTTTAACGTTAATTTCTCAAAATCCACTGGAACACATATATTGAGACCTAGCAAAGGCACATCGGGCTACCAGTCCCTACAATTTTGCCAAGTTTCGTGGAAATCCATTCAGCCGTTCGACCTAAAAGTGAGGCCAACCGCCCTATGGAAAATTGCATGGGAAAAACGCGTTTTGGGACCCCCCTTTTTTCTCGGCCCCCCTTGACGAAACCCCCCCAAAGTTTCAGGGGCTGCTCAGAAACAAAATGTTCAATTTTCTTGAAAATTTCAGCCAATTCCGTCCTCAAACGTCAAAGTTATTCGATATAGAATTTTCAAAAATCCCATAGAGAAAAAATCCTAACTATATATACCTACTGGCGACCGCCAGTAGGTAATATATATATATATATATATATATATATATATATATATATATATATATATATATATATATATATATATATATATATATATATATATATATATATATATATATATATATATATATATATAAAACTCTGTTTGAAAATCAGGACATCATAGCTATTTTATGATGATAAAGTTCTCCTTGGTTTGCTACCTTTGTGGCTTGCATGGGCCTAGATATATGGGTTGACATATTTCTAAGATCTTTATAATTTGTGCGTTTTTTCTAGATTCTCTTGTAGGGTGGATCAAAACTACTCTGTGGTATTTGTGTTTAACATACCGGTTGAAGGAATATAATAGACTACATTTTCTTTTTTTAAATATCTTTATTGGGTTTTTAATTTACAAAGTACCCCCCCCCCCCAAAGTCAGACAGGTTCAACAAAGAATACTTCATATATAAACACAGAGAAATTAGGAAATTTGGATTCATAACTCTTACATTAATGGCTAAATAATGGTTAAATAAGTTAATCAAACAACCAAAATATTTCACTTCTATTTGGAAAGATACAAGCAACATCTGAGTGATTATAGATTTAAAACAATTTACAGCCATGACAAATTAAAATTTTATTTTAGCAGTTCTTTAAGTCACGCTAGTTATGGCCTTATGTTACAGGGAATTACCTTGGGATTGAGACCACTCAATTAAGGGGTTCCAGATTTTCAATCCCCTGGCCCTCCGTCTTCTACCTTTTCCTTTATATATAGCCATTTCCAAGTTAAATATAGCTAACAGTCTAGTGAACCACTGTTGAAAAGATGGTGGGATAGGGTCCAGCCAGGCGGAGGCGTTACAGATTCTTAAGACCAACTGAGGTAGCACTCCCCCAAAAGCTGGGAAGTGTCCCCCGGGCTCCAAAATAGTCCTTATATAAAGGTTTCACCAATATTTTTCAAAAGATAAATGCCAAATGTTTAGTTTGAAAATATGTTCGTTTTTTAATCCATCTTGTTATATTCACAAGGATATATTCAACTTTTGCATAGTCATTCCTTCAAATTCAAGTGATGCACTCTAACAATCCCAATGCATTTCGGCATATATTGAATGCCTTCTTCTGGGGATATATGTTCTGTCAACAAAGGAAAAAACATAATAGGTATACAAGGTAATGTACTAGGGTGTTTAACCAACGTGTCATCATGTAGATACTGACTACAAAAGAGACTCTATAGGTTGGAGGTGCTCATTAACTGTTCCATAAATAAGGTTGTGAAAGGATTTATGCAGAATAGTGAATGAATATATGCCGTGTGGACTCCAAACAAAAAGCCCACTGGTTAGTGCTAAAACTCGTATTTGCCAGTAGAGCGTGAACCTTTGAAAAAAATGTGCCCGAATTGTGTGCTCCAGCCCGTGGTTGTAAATAAACAACGGTGGGATTGGAGACTGCCGAATCTAAGCTAAGAAAAATTAGTGTTCAAAGGTGATAATAAGAGTGCCATGGCCAGGTATTACGATAAAAAAGTGCTCATACATGCATACTGTGGAACGGATTCAAAACGGACGATTTAGAAGCGAGGCTTACCGTGGCGTGCAAACGCAGCGAGTTGAAAGAAGATGTGGTTGATCCCATGCCGGGTTAGGGCGTAGCTAAACCCCAGAAGTGTTTTAATCTCTGAAGGTTGCTAGGCAACGCTCCGTTACTGAGGAGGTTAAAAAAAAACAAAGACCTGCTACATATTAATATAGTAAAGGAGGAACGTTTATAAAAACCTGAGTGAAGCTATGGGAAAATGATAAACCCGTAAAGTTAACAGTGAGGTGACAAACTGGTAAATGAAATTCGAGTGGGTTAACATCGTGAGGAGTGCTTACGATACGAACGGTGAAGTAAAAGGTGAAAAAAACGGGCTCTGATACTGCTGGATATCAGTCATCTGAAAAATCATACGACTAAATGGCTTGAAAGCGTTTGATTTGATTTGATATTATTGATAATAGAGGAGTTGTCGAGTATCCTTGATGAATTATCCAGGGACATAGCTCGAGTGAAAACGGAACTAGAAAGCAGTTACTCTACTGAGGAACTCACTAAAATCATGGATGACATTAATCAACAGCTAGCTAAACATTCCGCTGAGGTCAGCGAGCGAAAAGTCAGGAAACTAAGGAGAGACACCATCGACTACAAGATGGGAGAGGTCAAAACGTGGGCAGACATTTATGCCAAACGGCGCCAGAATAAACCTTACACCGCTAACACTGATACATCTTCATCTGAAGGTGATACAGTGAATCAACAAGGAAGGAGAGGACGGTTTCCTCCACAAAAACCAACCAGTAACATTCAAAGCACTACAGCCACCTCCGAAATTCCATCTACATCCACAGAGTCTTTTTTAGAGTTAGGCCAGGATCAACAAGAAGACCCAGGAGGGCAAAAAGAAAAAACCAAAGAGCCTCCTCAGACGCGGAATTTGACAAGCAAGAAGGACAGAACCAAGGTGAAATAACCGAGAATTTGGTTATTAACATTTCGGACTTTCATTTCAGCACGATACAAACCAAAACTTTACAAAAAGACACGTCATTTATACCTACGGCCCAAACCAACAAACTGGAATTGGAAATCTCTTTCTTCAAACTTATGAGGAAACTACGTTTGAGACATTTTTTTGACAATGTGATACAAAATCCCGTCGCAATTGAACAAGATCAACTCAAGGGACTCCGTCCTAAAAGTACTTTTCTAGCACCGGTCTCACATAAAAGCCTTGATACCTTTGAAACCTTAGTCAAGAATGACTTAACAAGACTCAATTGTCAACCTATAGCTAAGAACAAGAACTATACTATCAAAGAAATTAACATCCTTAAGTCTATCTCAAACAACAAGGAGGTAACATGTGTAAAAGCTGATAAAGGTGGCGCTATCGTCATCCTCAACACTTCCTACTATGACAGCCAGGCATCCCTTCACCTCTTGGACACTAACACATACTACAAGTTACAAACCAATCCAACCACACAATTTAAGGAGAGATTAGACACCATTCTTAACTTGGCATTTGAAAATGGAGTTATCATTGATAAAACCAAGAAATACCTCACCACGCAGCATCCTAAAAGTCCAAGGTTTTTTTTGGTTCCAAAAATTCACAAAAATCTTCATAAACCCCCATGCAGGCCCATAGTTTCTACATGTGGCAGCATCCATGATCCTGTGGGCAAATTCTTGGATAAATATTTTCAACCCATTGTCACCTCCACACCAACTTTCATAAGAGACACTACTGATTTTCTTAATAAACTCAATCATGTAGCAGTATAAGATTGGAACAATCTTCTACTGTGCACAGTAGACGTCACATCTCTATACACATCCATTCCCCATTCCATGGGTATTGAGGCAGCAGAATACTGCCTTGCCTTCTAAGAACTGACTTGGACAATGACTTTAAAATCTTTCTCATGGAACTACTTGAATTTACCCTATTCCACAGTTACTTTGTATGGAAAGAAGACTGGTACCAACAAATGACCGGAACGTCAATGGGAAATTCGGCAGCACCTGCCTATGTGAATATCTTTATGCATAGATTTGAGGAGGATCACATCCTCTGTAAAACTACATGGACTGACCACCTGAGATTGTTTGTAAGGTTCATCGATGATATTTTTTTAATATGGCAAGGTCCTCAGAACTTATTGCAAACAGAACTCGCGTTACTCAATTCCATTGATCAACGAATACAGTTCACCCATGATATTCAAACCACATCTATAACTTTTCTTGACGTCAGGATTACCAATACCACCACCGGATTTGAAACTTGTTTATTCAGGAAAGAAACTGACAGGAACAACACCTTACATTACTCAAGTTTTCACCCGCAACCTCTCAAAAATCATTTGCCATATAGCCAGCTCATCAGAGCCAAAAGAATCACATCCGACACTGCTCAGTTTAATCAAGAGATTCATAACATGACAAAGCGATTCAAGTCCCGTGGGTACCCACACCAGATCCTAGAGCAGGCCAAACAGCGGTGTGCACTCAAATCAAGAAATGAATTATTGATCAATACAACATCAACTAAAAAGGATTCCATTACCATTGTCTCTAAATATTCAACAGTCAGCAAAAAGTACAAACAGATCATTAAAAGACACTGGGACATTCTCAAAGTTGAACCTGATTTCAACAACATTTTTAACACCGAACCTGTCTTTGCCTACACACAAGCCAAAAATTTGGGTGAGCTCATTAAACACTCTGATCGTACCATCACTGAATTCAAAGGAACAACTCCATGCTGGAACTGCAACCATTGTAACAGCGTAATCAAGGGCAAAACCATTAATCAGCCCATGAGAGGACACCCAATTAAGATCAGAGCAACCGCGACGTGTGACACATCCAATGCTATCTATATGTTGAAGTGCCCATGTGGTAAAATCTATGTTGGACAAACAGAGAGAAAACTCAAAACACGACTCAACGAGCATAAGTCCAACATCAGAACCAAGCAAGCAAAATCCACAGTCGCTCAACATTTTGGAGAAGCAGGTCATGGCATCAGCCAATTGCGCTACTGCGCTTTGGAAACAATCACCAAGGAAGAAGGCAAGGACAACCACAACGAACTGTTAAGAAGAGAGAACTATTGGATTTCTGCACTATCAAGCATGAAGCCATTCGGTCTTAATGACCGTGTGGAATATTCATGCTATCTATGAAATAAGTTTTATATACAGGTAGTTTCTTATGTGCGATTGATGGGCAGCCCCATCACCAGATACTTTGTATATAGTTGTTGTACATATTGGTAATGTTACCTAAGCGATCTACCATCCTGTTGTTTAACATAACGCTTTCAAGCCATTTAGTCGTATGATTTTTCAGATGACTGATATCCAGCAGTATCAGAGCCCGTTTTTTCACCTTTTACTTCACCGTTCGTATCGTAAGCACTCCTCACGATGTTAACCCACTCGAATTTCATTTACCAGTTTGTCACCTCACTGTTAACTTTACGGGTTTATCATTTTCCCATAGCTTCACTCAGGTTTTTATAAACGTTCCTCCTTTACTATATTAATATGTAGCAGGTCTTTGGGTTTTCTTAACCTCCTCAGTAACGGAGCGTTGCCTAGCAACCTTCAGAGATTAAAACACTTCCGGGGTTTAGCTACGCCCTAACCCGGCATGGGATCAACCACACCTTCTTTCAACTCGCTGCGTTTGCACGCCACGGTAAGCCTCACTTCTAAATCGTCCGTTTTGAATTCCGTTCCACGGTAATCATGTATGAGCACTTTTTTTATCGTAATACCTGGCCATGGCACTCTTATTATCACCTTTGAACACAAATTTTTCATAGCTTAGATTCGGCAGTCTCCAATCCCACCGTTGTTTATTTACAACCACGGGCTGGAGCACACAATTCGGGCACATTTTTTTTCAAAGGTTCACGCTCTACTGGCAAATACGAGTTTTAGCACTAACCAGTGGGCTTTTTGTTTGGAGTCCACACAGCATATATTCATTCACTATTCTGCATAAATCCTTTCACAACCTTATTTATGGAACAGTTAATGAGCACCTCCAACCTATAGAGTCTCTTTTGTAGTCAGTATCTACGTGATGACACGTTGGTTAAACACCCTAGTACATTACCTTGTATACCTATTATGTTTTTTCCTTTGTTGACAGAACATATATCCCCAGAAGAAGGCATTCAATATATGCCGAAATGCATTGGGATTGTTAGAGTGCATCACTTGAATTTGAAGGAATGACTATGCAAAAGTTGAATATATCCTTGTGAATATAACAAGATGGATTAAAAAACGAACATATTTTCAAACTAAACATTTGGCATTTATCTTTTGAAAAACATTGGTGAAACCTTTATATAAGGACTATTTTGGAGCCCGGGGGACACTTCCCAGCTTTTGGGGGAGTGTTACCTCAGTTTGTATTTACTAATGCTCTCAGTCGGAGGGCGATACCCCGGAGCACCATACAGACTGTAGAACTTTAATTTAAAAACAGCAGTGCGCCCAGCTATTCCCTTTTCAAAAGATTCTTAAGACCGCCATGGCGATAAATACTAATTCATGTCCAGGGGATGGTACTGTGAGATTAGTTGCCCCAAGCAAAATCATTTCATTAGAGAGGACTATTTAGGTTTTTAAAACATTAGTTAAAAACCGTTCAATGCTCAATTTTAAGGAGGATAGATTTGCACAGGAGGAAAAAATGTATACACTATCCGCATTAGATAATGTACATCTAAAACAGCATATACCCCTCCCACTCCCCCATTTAGCAATTCTATCAGGGGTATAGTACATAAAAAAGCAGGTTTTATAGAACTGTGTTTGCAGTTTGGTTGACATAAGGATAGTTTGGGATAGATCATAGGCATAATTAAATTCTTCCGTGGTGATTGCTAATTTTCCCTGCCACTTCTGTGCTGTTTTCTCAAGATTGTCCGGAAGGAGGGATAACAAGAGAGAGTATATCTCATCAATTGTGAATTTCTTTTTTTTTTTTTAAGGTTTCTGCTGTCAGTATTTTATCAAATGAGGTATTTATCCTAGTCCTTCGTGTTAAAAAGACTCTGATTTGCAGATATTTAAAAAAATCCCTCCACTCCAATTGATATATTTCCCTCAAGCTTTCAAAAGAGTGTAACCCTTCATTTGAGAAAAGACATCCAAGATGTGTAATTCCTTCCGTAGTCCATCTATCAATACAGGCTCCTTCAAAGATTTCAGGGAGAACCGGATTGTTGCCTAGAGGAGAGTAGAACGAGAGTCGTCCTATGCCCAATAATTTCCTCACAGCTTTCCAAGCTTTAAACCCCCCCAATAAGGTCTTTAGGCGTACCTTTTTGTGGTAGCTATCATAGAGAAATCGCCATAGATAGCCTTTGCTCTTATTGCCTAGTACTAGCTGATGAATTGATGGTTGATCTTCCCCTGAGACTATCTCATTGTTATCTAATAGAAAAAAGAGTTCATGATTATATGAAAGCGTACATGCCCAATAATATAACTTAAGGTTAGGGAGGGCTGGGCCTCCTTTTTCTTTGGGAAGAGTCAAGAGTTTGTAGGCTCTTCTGGGTTGTGAATAGGACCAAATAAAACTAGAAAAAGTGCGCTCCATCAGTTTGAACCAATATTCGGAGATTTCCAGATTAATCGCTCTGAACATATAGAGCAGTTTAGGGAAGTAAACCATTTTTAATGCATTTACACGACCAATCAAGGATAAGTGTAGGTTATTTATACAGCGAAGATCTTTCTGCATTTCATCTAGCAGGGGGCTCAGATTAAGTTCAACCTCTTTATCAAGTTTGGAAGAGATACATACCCCTAGGTAGGTCGCTTTTGTTGTCACACGAAGATCTACCATAGTGCATTTATCGTTTAAGACCACTTGGGTTTTACTCTTGTTGAGAGCGTAGCCGGCCACATTACCAAATTTTTTTGCCTCAGTTTCAATTATAGGTGAGGCTAATGCCGGATCTGGTGTTACTATGGCGATATCGTCGGCATAGGCAAGAGTTTTAGTCATATAGCCTTGGGTCAGTATAGGAATAATACCTGCATTAGATTCCAGACTGCGAATAAAGGGATCAATGTAGATAGCAAACAGCAGTGGGGAGCATGGGCATCCCTGTCGAGTTCCCCTTGATATTTTTAGTTCTTTGGAAAGATTGCCATTTACCATCACTACAGCTTTAGGGTCGGTGTATAGCTTTTGTACCGCCTGAATGAATCCTTGTGTAAAGCCCAGATGACCCATTGCCAGCCACAGAAATGACCAGGAGACCCGGTCAAAGACCTTTTCGGCGTCTAGGAGAATAAGCGCCATTGGGTCTCCCGTCACCTCTGTGCTGTCAAATAGGGTGATCACTCTATGAATGTGATCTGTGGTTCCTCTTCCAGGTACAAACCCGTGCTGGGAATTTGAAACAAGTTTGTGGATTAATGGTGCCATACGATTCGCTATTAATTTGGAATATATTTTTGAATCCACGTTGATTAAGGTGATGGGGCGATAGGAGCCCATCTGATCCGGAGGTTTATCTTTCTTCAGGAACACTACTATTTTGGCTTTTGACCATGACCTTGGTGGTTGTCCCCTGTTAAATATGTGCACACATAAATCTAAGAAAATCTGTTTGATTTGATCTAAAAATGTGATATCAAACTCTAGAGGGATAGAGTCCAGGCCAGTTGCCCTTCCTCTAGGCAAAGCCTTCACTGTTTCTAGAATTTCTTCCAGGACTGGTGTCTCTTCTAGATCATCTCGATCTTCTTCAGCAAGTCTACTAGGTGTTCCTTGATTTAGGTATTCTCTCATACTGTCTGTATCAGCCCCTCCTTCCTCTGAGTATAAAGTGCTGTAGAAGTGCCAGAATGCCTTTATTGCTTTCTGAGATTAAGCCTTCCACTGGGTCTGATATTTCCCGTGTGAGGTTCTGAGATGTTTGTTGCCTCATGCGTATAGCCAATTGATGGCCGACTAATTCACTTACTTCGTAAATTTTCTCACTATGAGCGGTGGCTTTTTTAACCGCTTTGGTGGTAAATGTATTCATTATAGCAGCCTTATCAATTGCCACCTGATATTGAATTTTAGTGAGCTCTTCTACCGTTAAAGAGTCATGAGTTGCCCTGATAAGTTCTTCTTCCGAACCCTGTTTTTTCCAATAGCGATTTATACAGGTCTCTGGCCAATCTATTAGCCCTCATTGAATATTGTGTGGTTTCCCCTCGGATTCCTGCTTTTAGAGCGTCCCACACTATCTCTATAGAGGTGCTCCCTAAATTATTTTCTAGGAAATTGGGGATCCATGTTCGCATGTGATTACAATACTCTTCTTCAAGGAGCAGGGATTTCTCGAAGGTCCAATTTCTTGGCTTCTGGTCCATTTGTGTTAGCTCTAGGGTGCATACTAAAGGGTTGTGGTCAGAGAGTACTCGGGCAATTTTTTTATTTGTGTGATAGAGCTTAATGTCTGTGATAGAAGAAAATAATCAAGCCTAGCATGAACCCGGTGTGGATTTGAAAAAAAAGTGTAACCAGGATCCTCAGAATTAGAGATCTGCCATCCATCCTGAAGTCCGTGCATATGGCATAGATGTTTTAAGGCCTTAAACACTTTAGGTTTCCTCCCATGATACACCCAATTATCATTCATTGACCAATCGGAGGGTAAATTAATATTGAGATCCCCACAGATGAGTACTGGTAGTGGTCAGTGTGCAAGTTCACTAGAAACCTCGTTAATCAGGGTGGGATCGTCACAATTGCTCCCATAAATTGAGCAGATGGTCACCAACTGTGATTGTTCAACCTGGCATTCTGTGATTACCCACCTGCCAAATTTATCTACTTTGCATCGATTGAAGCTAAGACCTCCGCCTCTAGCTAAGATTGCCACCCCCCCAACACGAGCTCCCTGAGTGGTAGCACAGATTAATTTGTACCCCAATGTTTTTAACAGGTGTAGCTGTGAGCCCTCGATATGCATCTCCTGCAAACATACTATGTTGGGGCCTGAAGTTTGTAGACCCACCGCAACTGCTTGTCTCTTCCTAATATCGTTTAGGCCGCAGATATTAAGTGAAATAATCTTCAGTGCCCTCATTTGTTTGTACTACGCATCTTAGAAAGACACTCTCCCATAGATAAAGTGTTAGCTATAGGTTTATAATTTCTTTTTTCTCTGTAAATTTTAAAGTTCCTGTCTGACCTTCCCCCTAGACCCCCCCACCCAAGGATCCCACCCCCCACCCACCACCACCACTAGAGGTTACCTGGCCCTGGAGGAGCCAGGGACGTGAAATCCGTCGAGACCTCTCTGGCAACCCCGCCGAGCATCCCCCCAAAACCAACGTATAAATAAGAAAGTGTATAATTTAAACACCTACGAAGAGAGAGAAAAAAAAGAGAACAAAAAAATCCCTAGATGCTATGTCATTAGTACAATCCACACATCTTAGAGACGCCTCTCTATCAGCATGAAGTCTGTAAATATCCCTTACAGCATTGTCTTGTAAACAATCTATAATTGTGATATTGAACAGTTTTTCATGGAGCAGAAATAGAGCAGAGTATGAAAGGAAAACACACACAAAAATGGAAACAATATATTCTATCAACTTTACCCAACGATTTATAAGCCTACCAAAAGAAAGAGAAAGGAGCATAATAAGGAAAGATAGGTAAAGAAGAGCGCAGCCATATGTTATCACTCTATCCTATGCCTTATGCATTGGCTGTTCTAATCTACATTCATAGGCTTTATTTATGTCCTGAGATCTCGTCCAGATAGTTTTTAGCTTGAATCTCAGATACAAAACTACGAGTACGGCCTTGGTAGACAATCTTTAATCTCGCCGGATTCTGAAGAAACACTAAGGCTCCTAATTTTTGGAAGGGGTCAAACAGTTGCCTCAACCGCCATCTCCTCTCAACAGTTGAATGAGCAAAGTCTGGCCTGGTGAAAAAAGTTGCCCCTTCAAATGTTCTCTTGCTGGTGAGTCGGGCTAAGAAACACACGAAGAGAAGACCAGGTCTAGGATGGTGGGGTGTCCAGAATGGTGAACGTGGATCACAAGGGAAACTGTGTGAAAGGAAATTTTTAAGTATTGACTAGGCCAAAAAGAACCATCAGACCACCCATGTGGCGGTATATCATCATATGGGATACATTTAAGTGGTCGCCCCATAAACCGACTGCATCATCAAATGACGGTGCAGGCGAAAGCAGCGCCACATTTCGGTCCCGTCATACTCAAAATAATCTGGAAAAAGTGCAGTGCTCTAGAAAAAAGTGCTCGCTAAAATTGACTCCCTAAACTGAGGAAAATGTGTAGGTGTCAAGATTAAAAGGTGCGCCTCGTAGTAAGTGAGTGAAACTACATAGTTGCGCTGTGTAAAGTAATGTGGTCGACTAGTTTCAGCTAAGAAGAGTGTTTACTCTAGCTTTCATCAGGACCTATAGGAAAATATGCTACTGCAACTCAAAGAAAAGGGGTGTACAACCATGATTGGAAAAGAAATACAACCATATCTTGCAGTGTACTTTCGAAACTCATGTATCACCCCAACATGTGGAACCTCAGTTTCCAAAAATGACAGGAAGGAATCTTCTCCCTAGCAAAAGAAACTAGAAAATACAATGTATTTATATTCACACAGGAAACCTCATAACCCAACATACACCATCTAAGCAAAGACCACCTTGTAAGAACAATTTGCGTTCTATACAATAGTTAAGCATATTAGCTAGAACACAAGGAGGCATTTCCTCCTCGTGATACTCACCCAGCTTTGTGTGGGTGAAGACCTCATCTCACCCGGCAACCGCTCGGGAAATGGAGGCCCCGCTCTGGTGTGTAAAGAAGAAAAAGGCCACAGTAAGTGCACAATCCCACTGTGTCCAGCCTAATCGCTTTATACACATATAACCCAATGAGAGTGTGATAGTCTCCTCTCTAACCTGTCACAAACGCCCCTTCCAGTCTCCCAAAATAAATTACTGGTAGTGGATAGATACTTAAAATGGGAGCACTGAGATAGTAATAATATTATTGCAGTGGTAACACAGTGACTGTTGTACAGTACTGGATTCTCTGGTATAAGTATAAGACTGCCGTCATCCAAGAGTAGACCCGGGTCTTTGAAAATATGCTTGAAAGGAACTATAAATATCATTGAACATAACAGCGAAATGTCAGTAAACAACCTAACCGATTTTAAGTCAAAACACCTCTTTGAGGGTAGTCTCCAAACCAGTCGCTACTCGCACTGACCACTTTGTTTACGGATACTATTCAGCACGAAATACCATTCAGTATACTGGCTCAACTCACCTGTCCGTCGGTGCCCCGCGTGTAAAAACGAGCGGAAGGGAAGGCACCGGCGGGTTCACCTGCTCCGTTTAAGTAACAGGGCTTAATTGACTCTACAGCCAATAGAAACATTTGGCATTGTCATGTGGAAACGAGTCGGCACAGGGGGTGCTTACCCGCTTAATCAGGAGGTCGATCTCCCAAAGTGCCGACTAGCTTGATCAATCATTTCCGGCACTGATTTCACCGCGCATGTGCAGAGGCGCTCAGGGACACCGCTGGAAGAGCACTGTATCTTCACGCATGCGCACATCTGAGTAGAAACGCCGAGAGGCTTTCTGTTAATAGGTGTAGAACACCAATGTTCTATATAGCGCAACAGTGTGCCTCATGCCTATGTTGTGCTTGGACTTGAGGCAAACAATTGTTGAAACCCAAGGCAAGAGGAGATTCTTGGCAAGGAGCTCCTACCTGTCTAATACTACAAACTGTGTGAGCAGACTACAATGAGTAACCACAGTTTATGGAGGAAAAGACACAGGAATCCTCCAAAAAGAAATTAGACAGTGTCCAGTTGGCGTGTTGAAACAGAGAGTCAATGCTTTGAGCGATGAAGTTATAAGCAGAACGGGTAGACGTTCAATATTATAAGAGTGGATATAGTATAAACAAATGTTGATCCTGGCTATATACTTAATTCATCAAAAAGTACTGTGATAAGTACAATTCACTGGTGGTTTGGAAGGTTCCGAACCAGGGAAGGATCAAAACCAGCCAAACCAAAATGGGCAAAGGTGAAGTCACCAAGCGAGAGGAATCACACACACTTAAATTGGGTGAGCTTATATTGATGTAAACCTAGGATGCGTTTACATCTGGAAATAACGACCCGCAACGGAAAGTTGCTCTGAATACGAAAAAAACAAATGTGCAGGGGGTCAAAGGGGAAATAATTTACCGACATGTCAACTCATGCCCCAAAAGACAATAAGAAACACACGAAGAGAAGACCAGGTCTAGGATGGTGGGGTGTCCAGAATGGTGAACGTGGATCACAAGGGAAACTGTGTGAAAGGAAATTTTTAAGTATTGACTAGGCCAAAAAGAACCATCAGACCACCCATGTGGCGGTATATCATCATATGGGATACATTTAAGTGGTCGCCCCATAAACCGACTGCATCATCAAATGACGGTGCAGGCGAAAGCAGCGCCACATTTCGGCCCCGTCATACTCAAAATAATCTGGAAAAAGTGCAGTGCTCTAGAAAAAAGTGCTCGCTAAAATTGACTCCCTAAACTGAGGAAAATGTGTAGGTGTCAAGATTAAAAGGTGCGCCTCGTAGTAAGTGAGTGAAACTACATAGTTGCGCTGTGTAAAGTAATGTGGTCGACTAGTTTCAGCTAAGAAGAGTGTTTACTCTAGCTTTCATCAGGACCTATAGGAAAATATGCTACTGCAACTCAAAGAAAAGGGGTGTACAACCATGATTGGAAAAGAAATACAACCATATCTTGCAGTGTACTTTCGAAACTCATGTATCACCCCAACATGTGGAACCTCAGTTTCCAAAAATGACAGGAAGGAATCTTCTCCCTAGCAAAAGAAACCAGAAAATACAATGTATTTATATTCACACAGGAAACCTCATAACCCAACATACACCATCTAAGCAAAGACCACCTTGTAAGAACAATTTGCGTTCTATACAATAGTTAAGCATATTAGCTAGAACACAAGGAGGCATTTCCTCCTCGTGATACTCACCCAGCTTTGTGTGGGTGAAGACCTCATCTCACCCGGCAACCGCTCGGGAAATGGAGGCCCCGCTCTGGTGTGTAAAGAAGAAAAAGGCCACAGTAAGTGCACAATCCCACTGTGTCCAGCCTAATCGCGTTATACACATATAACCCAATGAGAGTGTGATAGTCTCCTCTCTAACCTGTCACAAACGCCCCTTCCAGTCTCCCAAAATAAATTACTGGTAGTGGATAGATACTTAAAATGGGAGCACTGAGATAGTAATAATATTATTGCAGTGGTAACACAGTGACTGTTGTACAGTACTGGATTCTCTGGTATAAGTATAAGACTGCCGTCATCCAAGAGTAGACCCGGGTCTTTGAAAATATGCTTGAAAGGAACTATAAATATCATTGAACATAACAGCGAAACGTCAGTAAACAACCTAACCGATTTTAAGTCAAAACACCTCTTTGAGGGTAGTCTCCAAACCAGTCGCTACTCGCACTGACCACTTTGTTTACGGATACTATTCAGCACGAAATACCATTCAGTATACTGGCTCAACTCACCTGTCCGTCGGTGCCCCGCGTGTAAAAACGAGCGGAAGGGAAGGCACCGACGGGTTCACCTGCTCCGTTTAAGTAACAGGGCTTAATTGACTCTACAGCCTGTCGAAGTAGGAAATTTCCAAAGAATAAAAGCATGGCTCTAGGATGTTGTTGAGGAGGTGATGTTTTATGAGTTTTGATCATTAAGGGAAACCTCTTTCTCCCAGTCCCAGGATTGAAGTTCAGGAAAAGAGCTTTTGAGGAGGGCAATCATATATTTCCTTGCATCATCTTTTTCAGCCCCTTCGGGTATACCAAGGAAGCGGAGATTGTTCCGTTGTTGCCGATTATTTTCCTGTTCCTCGAGTTTCCACATAATATCCTTGACAGCCTCCTCATGTTCCTCGGATTTGGTCTGGAGTGATGTGACATTTTTCTCAAGCTGCTCAGTCCTCTCCTCCACTGCCGCCATCCGATCCACAATCTCAGCACAAGTTCTGCCCACCTTTCTCACAGCCCCTTGAAGTTTTTTTGCTGCCATGCGAGATCTCCGGCTGTCTGCTTTGGCTTCGGCTTGAAAGCTTTTGATGGACCCCAGGATATCTGCCAGGGCGGGCTCTCTATCCTGTTTCCCTTGCACATCCTCTGTATCAATATTGGCATTAATGATGGTCTGGTTCCCCCCAGACAGGTTCGCAGAATTTGAATGCACCAGCAGAGGTGGGGTTCCAGTATAATCCCATTTTAATTCAGGGATGTTTTTTTTTTCAGAGGAGTCTGGTTCTTTGCTGTTGCACATCCTTTCCTTTTTCTTTTTAAAAAGTTTTTTATGGGATGCGTGTTGTTCCTGCTGCTCTGAAGTCGAGCTTTTATACCAGTTTCCACCCTCCTCTTCACTGGATAAGGAGATTCTCAGGTCTGACATGACAGAATCATCAGTAAGGGAGTAGTAAAGATCGGTATTGTCTGGTATGTTCATCAACCCTCCTTGCATCTCTCCCCCCACCGCCTCAGAATGTTGCCGAGGGGTAGCCCCTTTAGCTCTTGGGGATGGGTCTAGAGGAGACATGGATCTCTGGATGCTGGATGGCAAGGGGTTTGCCGGTATAGCTGGGCATGAGGGTGCAGCAGTATTGGCTCCCTGTGGGGTTGAGGTTGCTGTAATCTGTTTAGGAGCGTTAGTTACTGTACCCTCGGTCAGTTTATCCAGTCTTGCTGCAGCCACTTCGCCGCTCACTGCCTTGAAGCTGGCAGTAATTAGAGGCTGGCAGCCGATATGTTTTTTCAGAGAGGGTGCGATAGGGGCTGAGGAGCCTTCGTCGGGGAATCTGGCTGCTGAAATGTCCTTTTTTAGGATTTTATCTGTGCCTGCTCTGCCTTTGGTAATTGGAGAGTCTGTTTTTGAGATATCCTGCCGGAGAGCCTCCGCTTTCTTCTGCCGAAGAGATATCGAGGTTAAAGTCAACTGGGTGGCAGGGTTCACATTGCTCCCATTATTATTTGCAGCGCTGGCAGTGTTATCTGTATTTTTAAGCTTGCCCCCTCGGCCCCCCTTACCCGACATATCCGCTGTTAGCTCTGAGGCACGGGATCCGGGACTGTTAGGTCTTCCTTGCTCTGTAGCGTTTTCGCTTTCACCGCCTTTCATGGATAAGCCGCTCTGCCAGAGCAGATAGCAATGCGCCAAGCCTGTCAGTATCCTCCTTGACTTGCACGCTCCGTTGCTTTGATGAGAGCCGTGACTCAGCCTGCCGTGACTCAACGGGGCTTAAGCAGCCCGGTCAGCATCCACGGAGCAGGAGCAGGTGCCCGTTCCCGGTTGCCACGGCAAGACAGCGGCGTGTGCAGAGAGCTGGGGTTAAAAGTTACGGTGCAGGTAAGAGCCACAGACACCTTTGTTTTCCGTTGTAGCCCCCGCATGCCTTCCTAGGCTGTACTCGCTCCTTGGCGATGCGTTTCGAGCTGGGTTACCGGGTAAATTTTCATAAGTTTCAGGGATGCTCGGCGGAGCATCGCTGTCGTGCGACTAGCTGGACGCCATCTTCCTCAATATAGACTACATTTTCTGACTGTTACTCTTTCATTGTATATACCTCTGGAATATGTCTGTTCATACATCCGGTTTTCTCGATTTATATTTTTTTGAAAACTCTCGGTGTTTAGATTGTATTTTTCATTAATTTGGTTCTCTTTAACTTTTTATTGTTCGAATTGATATATACATATTTCTTAAAGCCTTGCGTCTTTTCTGGGAAGATTGTCATATAATCTTCTTTTCGGCATCTTTATTGTTTCTGTCACCCGCATAGCCATACTTCAACTTATATCTGGTTTTGGTTAGTGTTTTTGATCGCTCTCGGATGCCGGTATTAGTATCATAATTTTGACTTGTCCTCTTAGCCCGTAGCGGTCGTTTTATTGGAGGAGTCGTTCTAGTGCTTTTCATTGAGAACATGGTCATGCATTTGTAGTTTCCCTTGATGCCGGAAGCCGGCACTCAAAGGATTGGCTCTCTGTAGCTCTGTAGTTCTTCTTTAAAACACATTGGCCCCGCCTGTCTAACTACGCTCTTACTGGAAGTATAACACCTTTGGCCCTTTGGCTCACCGGTAATGGTTTCCGACGTCACCGTGGTCACGTCTGGGCTGCCACGCCCATACCGGAAATCGGCCCACTATTTGAAGGCCGACGTGGGGAAACTCTTTTCTTCTGCAATACTGATGCCGTCGTGCAAATTTTCAGGTAAGCGCTGAGACGGTTTTCTCTCCCATACTCCGCAGCTTGCAAACTATTTCTGTGTGGATATCTGGGCTTGGCTCAGTGATTCCATTTTAGATGTTAAAATCTATTTTGTACTTTGTAGTTACCTCATTACTGGTATACTATGTCTGTGTGGATCTCTGGGCTTTACTCAGTGTTTCCATTACAGATGTTAAATTCCACTCTTCATCACTTTGATAGGTGTCTTACTTATGGCATTACATGGCTCCCAGTGCCAGATGGGACTATGATTTTGGTACTTTCAATTTCAATTTTTCAATGATTCTGTTTTTGGAAGCGATGTGAGTCGGGCAATCCAACTCTGAGGTTATTCTTTTGCTCTGTTTCTCCCTACTTTGATATGCGACATATTTAACTTCATTTTTCAACATACTTCTCTCACGTTAATAATATTATCCTGAACGGTGGGGCAGATTTCTATTTATACTTTGTTTTCTTCCCCTGCCTTTTCAGGCCGGATCGTGGCCTTGGGTTAGTTCCCTTGCTGACTTCAGAAGTACCGCCTGGAGTTCCTAGAATATTTATTGGTTTTGTGGTTTTTAATATCAGGTAAATTCATGTACTTTGGGGCCTCGTTTGCTTGAAGGAGATTTCTCCTAGGTATATGCCTCTTGATATAGTGGCTTTTTTATTTCTATTTTGCAGAATTGCTGTACACCTGGCAGGACCCCCATTTGGATGCCTTTTACTGAGAAGGCGTGTTTATCATAACCTGACACAGGTTGCTTTTGTGATTTTTAACTCTTAATGGTTTTAAAGTTTGAAAAATCTTAGATATAATACCACGAGAATAAATATATAAAGGAAATATGAAAAATATCTTTTCCCTTTTTGATTAAATTAGAATATCGTTTGATTTCTTCTTATGAAGCTTGGACCGTGACTGCTTTATATCAGACTCATTGGATTTAGGTTAGATATTTACCCTTTGTTCCGTGCCTTTTTATGTTCCCTCTATATCTTTAAGCTGAATTTCCCTATTAAAACTTTTGTTTTTTTTTATTTAGACACATCACATTTTTGCTGTTGAAAGGAACCTCTGTGGATTTGCTTGTGAAAACCCGGGAACGTGACTACAAAGAAAAGTATTTTCCATTTGTGAAGGTCAGATGGACTTACTGCTAACTCCGTTATATTTCTATTTGATGATGTCTTTGGCAGAGTATATAAATCTTCCTTACTTTGCCTCCTTTTTTAGATATCACCATTGTCTGTTTGGATCTTCTCGGTGTACATGATTTAGCTGTACTCACAGCATAGGACAACTGACTAGTTCTCTCTTTGAAGAGGGGTATTACCCTGAGAAGGTGAGTTTATATTTACCTCTCTCTCCATTTTGTGGATTTAGCTTTTAACTGGGTGACCTGATATATGATTTTGGTTATGGTCTGATCCAGTAAAGGGATTTCTTCCTTTTTTAAATATAATCTCTGGTGGACAGTTGTTTCTTTAACAAGCTAGCTGGCCCCAACTGTATCTTCATCTCTTCTCTTTATCTCTTTGAATGAGAGACCTGCTAGGGATGCTTTAATGGTCCTATATCTGGGATTCCATGTAATTAGGGGCCAGATGTAGGTAATCCAGCAATACTGAGACCTTAATAGCGAATTTTACTGATTCGTTACTAAGGACTCGGTATTTCCGATGTACGTAAAGAATCGGTAAAAATTACCGAATAGGTATAAATCGCTAATAGATAGCGATTCAAAATGGATCGGTAAAAAAAAATCACGGCTAAAGTACTAGAAATTAATAATTTAAACTATAACGAACTAATTAAATCAACCAGCCTATTGCTAAAAAAATGGCACAGATTACCTTTGAACCTAACTGGCAGAATTAACTTAATCAAGATGAAAGTTTTGCCCAAATTTGTATACTTATTTCGGTCTATACCACTAGCATTAAACAATCAATTTTTTAAAAAACTTGACGGAATACTTGGCAGTTTTATTTGGGGGTATAAAAAAGCAAGAAGATCACTGGCCCTTATGAAAAATAGTACGAACTATGGCGGACTCAATTTTCCTGATTTCAAACTATACTTTTGGTCTGCTTTTGTAATTCGTCTTCGCTCCTTATTAAATGAAAGAAGGACATTATTTTTTCATTTGTTTACACTAAAATCCGACTCGAATATGTTTCTGTTCCGAATTAACGACCCCAATTACTACAAAAGGGTTAGATTTAAGACTATAAGAGACTTAATAAAGATCTGGGGTAACATACTTTCTTTTTGCAACACCAGCTTTTTTCACCCAAAGCTTCCACTTTGGGGCAATCCGGGCCTACCAAACATTTTTTCTGATACTAATACTCGCTGCTGGCTAAGATCGGGCATCACGGTTTTAGGGGATTTCTATGGAACACAAGGTTTTTTAGATTTCAATACTCTCAAATTATTATATAATCTATCTGAAAATATGAGATATAAACACTTACAGATACACAACTACCTGATTAATAAAAAACAAATATTGGAGGTCACTGAAAGTGATATCTGGACATGTCTATACTCATCCAAAAATAAATCCACAATAAGCGAAGCATACAAGCTTTTTGTTGGATTTAAATCAAATGATTGTATTAAACTGGCTGACAAATGGAGCAGAATGTTGGGGTCAAATATAACACCTAAACAGATTGAGAGTTCTTTAATAAACATCAATAAATGAGTGCGATCTTCAAACCTCAGATTACAACAATTTAGAACAACCTGTATGCTGTACTACACCCCGGAAAGAATCTCAAAATGGCCATCTAATAACATTCATAGTGATCGTACAAAATGCCCTAAATGCTCTACTGAAGCAGCTGACTTAGCACATATTTTATTCTCGTGCCCGAATCTTAAAACTTTCTGGCATGATGTAGAAAAAGTTCTTAAACTGAAACATATTCAGCTGCCTACATTTACGGCCACTTCTGTTTTGTTGGACACTTACTCGGCATCTTTTCCACAAGCCGCTTTGGCCACGATATTAATGTCCTGTGCTAAGCTAACTTTGGCCAGAGCTTGGATTAGTCCAGAAATACCTAAGGTCTGGGATTGGTGGGCCCTGGTAATCGAGACATACTCAATGGAACTAGCTCTAGCTAAGATCAGGGGCTTACAGTCATTGAAAAAGCACGAAAAAATTTGGGGTACTTTTATAGATTCATGATGCTTTATTTTGTATATATTATATTTTCTCTTTTCTTGTGATACAGGGGAGGGGTGTAGAAAATAGTTTGAATTATATTATTCGCATCAACGTTGAAAAGAAACTGATATTATTTTTTTTGTTCATCTATTCCCAAAACAATATTTCATGATTTAGCTGTATTTGTTTTATATGGAAATAATTCATGTATGTCAAAACTAATCACTTATGAGTTAATTTACTCATTCCTTGTACGCCTGCAAACAATAAAAACTTAAAAAAAAAAAAAAAAAGAAAGAAACCCCACTACTGAATCGTTAATACCGAATCCCCAATACCGAATCGGTAAATACCGATTCAGTAATTAAAAAACACGTGGTAATTGTGGAATCAGCCAATCCTGTGCATCCCCAATACCTCCCAAACAGGAAGTGGCCACACCCAAGCAGAGCAGCGGCACTGAACCTGGAGCTGACTGTGAGGCAGGGAGCAGAGCAGAGAAGCCAGGAGCAACTCAGCTTTATTTTGCAACTAAAGGAGGGAGAAGGAGGGCGGTGAAAGGAAAACAAAACAAAAATTTAGCGAGAGGGAGCTGGAGGTCCTCATTGAAGATGTCACCAAGGACTATGATAAGTTGTTTGGAAAGCAGTCCCTGCACGTGCCAGAGTCTCAAAAAAGGCTGATCTGGCTTGCAATTCAGAAGAAAATCAATGCCATCATAGTCACCCAGCTCTCCATTGAGGATCTTAAAATAAGATGGTACGATCTGAGGAAGAGTGCTAAGGCGAGGATGGGAGAGAGGCAGAAGCAGGCCAGCAAAACTGGTGGAGGGAGGAACAAAGCGCCTGCACCAACTTCTCTGGAGCTCCTGGTTGAGTCCACCCTCCAGCCGGAGAGTGTGAGTGGGGCTGGTGACGCAGACAGCTCAGCCAGAGCTGCCAACAAACATGGTAAGATGCATGCACAGCATGCTGTGCAGCCCCCTCCCTACCCCCAATCCCCAGAGAGGCATAGGGACTCGCACTCCAGTACATGTTTTACGCATAACCTGCAATGCATTATGGGAGAAGTAACACATGTCAGAACAGTCAGTCCAGCAAACCCAAAGGCATGTGACACCAATTAGTAATTAGCAAGCAGAGGACAGTCAGTGTGATTGGCAGGCATACCATTTATCACAATGCAAATGCTGCCAGATAAGTGAGCATATCTGCATTCTGTCTTCACAGGCGAGCCATCTCACAGTGCAGCAGGGGGGAGCAGAGGAAAGGCACCCAGGCCAGAGAGGAGACAAGAGGAGGAGGACCAGTCACCTGCAGGGCACACCACCCCACCACCACCGCCACAATCAACGCCACCACCACCGTCAGGCAGGAGGCATGCAGTGGCCACCCTCCAGCAGATGGAGGTGTCCGAGGAGGACAGCACAGGGGGCCAACAGTCTACAGTGGCTGAGGATGGCAACAGGGCAGGATCACAGTCCCCAACAGAGCACGCCCACACATCTTCCAGACGCCACAGGGCAAAGGCAGCCAGTCCTCACTTCCAGGGCGAAGATGACAGTGTGTTTGCTGGGCTTTAAGGTAACATGCTGAAGAAGGTCCTTTGCCTGCAAGGGAGAGCAATCAGGTCAGTGCAGCGGGAGATGGCACACATGAATGCCCACATACATCACATAGAGAAGGGCATCAGTGCCATGAACACCACCATGGCTGAGGGCATGAGTGACGTGGTGGAGGCTGTGAGGCTGCTCTGCAGCAAGTTAGAGGAGGACCGTCTGTCTAGGAACAGGGAGAGGCAGAAACTGGATAATTACACCAAGGCGGTGAACCGCCTGTCCACTGCAACCTCTCATGTGCAGATGCTCGGTGGCCATGCAGGAGGAGATGGCACACTGCAGTCGGGATGTGGCGAGAGGGCTGGTCACAGTGACCACTGCACTTGAAGTGCTCCAAACAGACAAGGTGGCCACTACAGCTGATGGGGGGAAGGGAGGAGGCTACTAGCTGTAGTAGCATTACGCCCTCTCCCACAGAGACCAGGAGGCGCAGCGAACGCCACAGCGCTGGCCCTGGACAGACTGGCAGTGCGGATAGTGGGGCAAAGGAACGTGGCAGTGCAGCGCGTGGGCGCAAGAAATAGAGCCAGCCATGATATGGTTGTACTGAAATGGGTGATGTAACCCATGTTTGTATGGACACTGCTTTTGATCTTGGTGGTGTGCTCTGATCATTAAAAACCATCACTGAAATACAGTAACTGTCTGTCTCCGTACTCACTAAATAGTTGCGTGTTATCTCAGCCCATCTGTGTCTCCCATCCGGTGCTGCTGCCACACCTGCTGTGCTGTGCTCTGGCTGAGGACAGTCCTCACCATCGTCCTCAGGGTCAGTTAGTTCCACTGCTGTTCCTTTCTTTGTGGCAAGGTTATGCAGCATTGCACATGTTGCTATTTTTTTGCAGCAGATGATGGGGCGGTACTGACGTGCACCTCCACTTTGTGGAGGCAACGGAACCTGCTTTTTAGCAGTCCAGAGGTGCGCTCCACAACGTTGCGCGTGCTTTTATGTGCCACATTGTATCTCTTCTCACTTGGGGTGGATGGGTTGAGGTATGGAATTAGGATAAATGACCACACGGCATATGCGCTGTCACCTAAATGGGAAAGAAAGTGCCATAAAATTGAGTCATCAATACATTCATCCAAGGTATTCATCAGGGTGTGTCACAATGATTTACCTAGCAGGTATCCTTCTCCGAATTCACCAGCAGCCAGACGTGTATAGATCCCACTGTTCTTGAATATGTAGGAGTCATGGGTGCTTCCTGGAAATTTGGCCACGATGTCAGTAATGATGTAGTCTGCATCACATATCACCTGAATGTTGATGGAATGAGTAGATTTGCATTTGCGATATATGTATTCTGTAGCTTGCAGGTGGGCAGATTGGTATGTGGGTCCATCAATGTACCCTTTTACATGTGGGAACTGTGCTTTTTGGTAGCAATCCAGCTTTGTCTTCTGCAGTTCCGCCTGTGTGCTGGGGAAGCGTATGTAGTGATGCATTCTCTGCATCATGGCATCCAAAAAGGAGTTGAAGAAACGGGACAGGCAACTCTGTGACACACCACCTGCCGTAGCTATCACACCCTGGTAACTTCCTGATGCGAGTAGGTGCAGGCTACAGAGCACCTGCACATGTGTTGGTATGGCATGCGCCCTTGGTGTCTGATGCTCCAGGTATGGGTGCAGGTCCTGTATCAGGTCTAGAATGGTTTGTGGGTGTAGCCTGTACCTACATGTATTTCTGCCTCAGTCAATTAGAACAGTGTGACATGCAGTCTGTACACACGCTCTTCCCGTCTCCAAACGCTCAGTCCTGCTGCTCGCAAACGTAGCCACCTTGCTATGACGTAGAGGGCCACCATTGTGTTCACACTGTTGCATTTTGGGGCTGTTTTTATGCACTGCACCTGATTACCACCTGCTCTGGGTCAGTGGTAATTACCGATTCTTAAATACCGATTTTTGACAAATTCGATATTACCGAATTTTTTAACGAATCGCGTTAGCGATTCGTTACCGATTTCTTATTTACTGATTCGGTATTTTGGTGCGGCCGATCTGTAAATAAGGAATCGGTAACTGGTTTCCCTTAAATTTACCAATTTGTTATTACCAATGGCATTCGGTAATACCTACATCGCACACGGCTAAATACCGGTCGGTAACGCTGAAATCTACAGAATTTTGGCGTTACCGACCGGTATTAAGCCACCTACATCTAGCCCTAGATGTTTACTGATCTTTTCTGATGTTGATCATTTTTCTTTTTATACTATTATTTTGATGGATATTGTGTTTGGTGCTTTTGTCTCTACTTTTATAAATGTATGAATTAATGTTTTTGTTATTATATCTCTGTTTAGGATGTCTACATATTTTATTTATGTGGTTTTTATGTACAAAAAACATATATAATGTTGTCTTAGTTTTGTCCTTTCTATATGGTTGCTCTTTGATAGATGTTTTTTCGGATGTACCATGTTTCATTGTCCATGTACACGTTTGTATGTATATTGTGTTCAATTCTTCTGTCTGTTTATATTTATATTTGTATTTTGTTTACTTTCAGCCCTGATGAAGTTCTCTCTGAGAACGAAACGCATTGGCTGAATTGCGTTTTTCAGTGAATCATTTACGAAATTTGACCAATAAACAACTCTTTTGTATAACTTCAGAGCAAATTCCTGAACATGTTTTACATTCCTGCGCACGCCATTCAAACATAAGCAGAATACTACTTGAGAGGGAACTGTAGTGTTTGTACCATTTGAAAACACATTTAGATGCCCTGAACGATGATATTCCATGGCTATAAATATAGGCATGCTCTACATTGAACAAGTGCCACTAGTACAGATGACCCCTCCTATTGATGAATATAGGAATGTGTCAGCCTCTACATTGAACGAGTACCACGAGTGCAGATAACCCCACCTATTGATAAATACAGGATCAAGTCTGCTTGACTACATGATTTTTGTATAAAGAGGTCCAGTTCTACTCGTGGCCCAGTTCTCCCTAAAGTACATATAAAGATCAATATAATACATGGCAAAAAATCCCTGCCCCCTATATTAGTACTCCAACAGCACAACAGCCAGGCAGCGGAAAAAGAAAATGGCTACGGATATTTCTGAGGCATCTGGTGGAGGGCCAGCCCCACAAATTGGAGAAAAGCTAAATATATTAACAAAATCGGCGTCTTGTTTCCCAAAAGTCTGTCTGTCAGATATAAATGCATGTTATGTAAAGAATCCTAATGAGAACCTACAGTCAGATATAAATGCATGTTATGTAAAGAATCCTAATGAGAATCTACAGTCAACTATTACGGATTCTTTTTCCACGGGGGAAGTAATTGAAATGAAAAGATCTTTTGGAACAAAAAAATGACTAACGACGTAACAACAACAGAAATAAGTAATACAAAATCGAAAATAAAATCATCTATTTGTATGCATCTCTCTGCGAAAGAATCTACGAAGACAGACTTGGCAACTGCCGGCATTAGTTCTCAACATTTTTAAAGGTAAGTAATAATATGGCTCTGAATCAAGTGATTGGTGCTCTTCCTGGTGCTTATCCTTTGGTCGTAAAAGCTTAAGTTCATGCTCCCTGCTCTATGATTACAATGTCCAAGCCAAGTGTTACTAATAGTGGGTCTATGGAAAAAGTAGTAACTAAGGCTGGAAGTGGATCAGAGAAAACCTTGGAAAATGATAAGAAATATGGTGAATTACCTGATGAAGTGCATTGGATAGATGATAATTTGGTGATAATTATATCATCAGGTATAGAGTCACATTCAATAGATGATGTATTTCTTCCATCCTCCATTCAATCACCTGGAAATCTAACTCTACCTAAGTATAATAGGGATCAGATTGGTTACAACTTGGGTCCGGAAATCATGTTAAGTTCAAAGATTCAGAAAACTGGATCTGAACTGGATCCTTTTAGTTTAATTTCAACAATAGGGAGATCCAGTTCTGATTTTAAACCAGCAATGATTCCCGAGGTGGTAGATAATAAATTAACAAAATCGACCGATAAATCAGAGAACATTGATTCTATAAATAATCCTTTCAATTCAGCTGATCTCTCCTTATTAGCCAAATATGACACAATTTGAGAACAGATGAGGACAGTAAGGACATCCAAACAGGAGTATGGGGCAGTTTGCTTAATACAATGGATACTATAACCAACACCTTGAGCAATCATTCCGACAAAATGAGTATCCAGGTGGACCTAATAAATACACTTGCCCGGGGGTGGAGCTAGCTCGGGAGCGCGATGGCTGCCTGAGCCCGGAGCTCCTTGGAGTCATCCTGTAATCCGGCAATTATCCTGCAGCAAAGGCAGTGTTTCTGCATCCCACGCTGCCCCTACAGTGTTTGAAGAGGTCCAGAGGCGGAGGAGAGGTCCGGTCTCCCGAACAACAGCTCGCGGAACGAGACAACGAGGTGGGACGTCTCCTGGCGACTGGGCCGCAAATCCCCGGCCCACAGTGATTTTTTAGGCCGGGCTGTGTCGGGGGACGTGCGGCAGGACGTGCCCTTGGTGCCGCGGGGGGCGGGGCTCCAGGGGATCGATCCTTGCGGGAGCCGCGACCGAGTCTGCGTTGGAAGGAAGAGCGGGTGAAAGCCACGGAGACAGCGGGGGGACCGCTGGCGGAAGACTATGGGGACGCCTGAAGTGGTAGGGTGCAGTGAGGCCTTGGCAGAGTGGCGCGGCACCCGGCCCTCGGAGATATTGGTTGGGTGTGGCATAGTGGAGCGAGTGGTGGACGTGGGTACCGGATGCCTGGAGCCCCCCTAGCGAGAACCTACTCGTGTGAGCACTGGGAAGCTGGGGCATGTTCAAGATGCCCATGGTCTCAATAAGTGCAACCCCGGCAAGTTTGGGAACAATTCAGGTCAGTGACCAACGTGGTGTGGGAGGTTGTGCTGGAGTTCTCCTGTGGCCTTGCCTCCCCGGGGCTTGCCATTGCTCAGAGATCATTTGGGCAGCGCTATAGAGCCTGTTGCGTGGTTGGTCTGCGCCGGAGGAGACTTGAGAGCAGCTGCATCTGTTTGAGCCACTGTCCTTAAGGCCTGTGGGGTGGCGGCGGTGGCCGAGCATGAGGAGCCACGGACTTGCTTCATTTCTACAGTGACATTGATCTGCTGGTCTGGATATTCACCCAGTTTGCTGCTTGAGGAAGGTGGGCCTAACTACTTGCTGCGCACTGGTGGAGGTGCGGGAATATGTGGGAGCGGTGCGGATTACCATTAGTTGACGGCAGCTGCGGGCCGTGGCCGCTTTAACAGAGTGCAAGCCTTGTCTGCTGAGGGGCGGCCCCTGCCCGGCCACTCGACGGGGTAACATGCACGACCGTGAGTTGCTTGTCAAGTTTGGGCGCCCACAGTGATCATGGGAAAGGATGACAAGACCCAGTCTAAGTTGGCTTTTGATCAAAAGCGATCCAAGTCTCAAGACCCCGCACCAGGTAGAGGTGCAGGGGCGATGGCGCCAACGCAAGACGATGCCGAAGAGAATATACGATCTATCCTAAAGTCCATGGAGCACTCACTTCAGAGTGGCATTACCACCTTGGGTACTAAAATGGACGCTTTATCGTATCGGATGGATAGAATGGTGGAGTGCTTGGATAAGCATGCGGAACGGCTGGATATGTCTGAGAGGCGCCTCGCGGAGGTTGAGGAGGCACACACCACCCTGGTCGCAGACCATAAACAACTGGGAAAGGTCATGCGCATCTTGCAAGAGAAGACCAAGGACATAGAAGCGCGGCCCCGACGCTGTAATCTGCGACTTGTTGGACTTCCGGAATCGACGGCGACAGGCAATATGGAACAGTTCATCAAGAAATTGCTAGTCAAGCTGCTGGGTGACGATGTTTTTTCGGCAATGTTTGTTGTGGAGAGAGCACACAGGGCTCTGGGACCTCAGCCGCCGCCAGGCGCTGCTCCGTGCCCAATAATAGCAAAGCTACTTAACTACCGTGATCGGGATGCGGCCCTTTGTGTCGCTAGGGAAAAGAAAATTGCAGGAGGCTCGCAGACACTTCGTGCCCCTTAAAAGACAGCTGTGGGAGATGGGTGTGGATTACGCCATGTTGTATCCTGCGAAACTGCGGATGAACAGACAGGGGAAGTCGCATATCTTCACGGACCCTAAGGTTTTGCAGCAAGCCATCAAGAACTGGACAAAAGAGCGGAAGATCAGTCAGGAGTGACCGCAGCAAGAAATGTCGGAGGAGGCTGCGTTGGACGAACAGGATTGATAACTGCAGTGGACGCTGTTACAGTGCTGTGAGGTACTAAAGGCTGCATAGAGGGGTGGTCAATGTTTTCAGGTATGAGGAGTTGGGATGAAAATCTTGGGGGCCTGTATGCTCGCCTGTGGGGGCTTGACACTTAATGGCCTATGCTGAAAATGTGATTGGGATGACACGCTGGGGCTAGGGCCAGTTCTAATAGATGTTGATACTTGCTGAAGTTGGGCGCGTAGGGCTACCTTCGCTCTCGTGTGCCTCGCACTGTTGTTGCTCCTCATTGGAAGGGATTCAGGATAGGGGGTGGGGACAGGGGTTTGAATTACATGCGGCCATGTTGGGGAAGGTCTGCTGTGGGTGGGGGGTAGCGGAAAGGGGGGGGTTCACAGAGGGGGGTTGGTTCAGATGTTGGGTGTTCATTTAGAGGTTGCTGCAAGGCACGTCAAAGTACAAATTTGCTTGCTTCACCATAAGTTCTGACTACGTAGTTAATGGCACGTGAGCGACGGTAGTCGCGGGAACAGCGGGGGGAAATACGAACTCTGTCATGGAATGTTAGAGGACTCAACGATTACCGTAAGCTCAGGAAGGTTTTGTGCTACCTCAATAGGCAGAATGTTGATTTGGCTCTCCTGCAGGAGACTCACTTGCCACAAATGAGCACCATGTTGAAGTATATGGGGGTGGAGGGTAACATGAACTCGTCGGGCTTCACCACACATGCTAGAGGGGTGCTGAACTGGGTCAATCCCAGGTCTTCTCTTAAACTTACGTTGCTTAGAGCGGATCCCGAAGGCCGATATGTCGTGTCTAAGTGCACGGGTCGGGGTCTGGAACTACTGGTAGTTAATATATACGGCCCTAACTTTGACTGCCCTGAGTTTTTTGGTGACATAGCTAGGATTGTTGCTCAATGGGGGGACCTTAGGATCCTTTGGGGGGGACTTTAACTTGGTTAGAGACCCGGACATGGATAGATCGGCGGGACCTGTCAGGAGTCCGACGGCTGCCGCAAGAAAGCTGGAGGAAGTCATTGTATGTTTGGATGTGTGTGACGTGTGGCGGACGAGGAATGGGGAGAAAGGGGGTTATACACACTACTCGGCATACCACAATATACACAACACGTATTGATTATTGGATGGTTTCTACTGCACAGTAGGGTACAACACTGTTCGGTGCTTCCGCACACACTCTCGGATCACTCTCCGTTATTGTTGGTAATGGAGACCCCGAGCAAACGTCTGCCGCCATTTACGTGGAGGTTCCCACCTTATTCCTTATTAGATCCGGTGTTTAGGGAAGAGATGGCTGAAGCCATTGATATCTACTTTGACACCAATACTGGCTCAGTGGAATGTTTCCAAACTATCTGTGAGGCGTTCAAGGTGTACATTAGGGGGGTTGGGATGGCTAAGCACTTGGGAGTGCTTAAGGCCCTCCGCAGGACGCTGGCTGACCTGGAAGAGAAATTAAAATGCTTGGGGCAGCGACGGCTTGCTGGGGGAAATGAGGCTCTAGACGGGGAAATTAAATCGGTGTTGGAGGAATATCATGCCGCAGCTGATCGAGAAGTGAAACATCTGGGCAAATACCCCATGGCACGTGTGTATGGTGAGGGGAAGAGACCAGGGTCTGTTCTGGCCCGGTTACTGAAAGCGCGGCGTGGCAAAACTCAAGTCACTGAAATTAAAACAGTGAGCGGGGAGCTTTTGACAGAGGAGGCGGAGGTGGCAGAATTCTTCCGACAGTATTACGCAGAGCTATACAGATCCCGGTTGGCAGGGTCAGACGACCAGATAGTTGAATATCTGGAGCATATCCGACTTCCCTTTCTCCCAAACTCCCACAGGGAACTTCTAATGCACCCGATTGAGAGGGATGAGATAATTGAGGCTTTGGGTAGTATGAGAACTGGTAGTGCTCCGGGGACGGACGGATTGATAGTTGCATTCTATAAGACATTTTTGGATCAATTGCTCCCGCACCTCGCAGCCCTGTTTGACGATATGTGTACTACGGGCACTGCACCTCTATCCATGAGGGAGGCTATGCTGGTAGAAATCCCTAAACCGGGTAAGCCGCTGGATGAATACAGTTGGTTTTGTCCTCTGTCTCTCCTAAACGTGGACGTGAAAATATTTGCGAAAATCTTAGCCACCAGGCTTGCTCTGATGTCACATATATTGGTTGTGTGGTAGGGATGGGATGCACACTAATACACTAAATCTTTAACTGATCATCTGTGTTGTCCTTAAATAGCGTGCAAGCTGGTGTGATGCCAGCCCATATTGACACCCATTTGAAACAGTTTAATAGAGAGAGGCGTCATCTCGCCCCAAACCAGCTGCACAACTCGGTACGCGCCATTTTGGCATTGATCATTACTTGGCTTTTCAACAATCGAATCCATCTATTCCATGTCATTTATTTCTTTTTCATCCTTTTAATCTTTAATCGCCCACACGTAGACTGATGTGCATTTTCCCAAGTTTCTGATGTTCAAAATGTGTCCATCCGGACCTCTAATTCATGAACACGACTGAAGCAGTGATTCGTCAATGGCAGTGTTTATTCGTAAAAAACCCAATGCATTTCGGGCTGAAATCGCCCTTCTTCGGAGGTCACTGTAAGCAATAAAACAATAATAACCTTTAGTTTCACAGTTTTACATTTTTCATCTTCATATACACACAAAAACAACAAGTTCATCACAACTCCACTTCATATTATATTCTGCTCAAGTATTTCCTCAGTGAAACACTGTATTAAAGGATCTATTTCATCACCCTCCATTATTTATACAAGCACGTGTTGTCGAATTTTTGCTTTACACAAATGATTGCTACTATCAATAACAAACCCTTCTATTTTTTCTGCATGCAACCAACATCCTACCTCTCATATCCTTTCATTCCTGTGTAACCTATAACCCTCTTCTTACACCCTGCACCTATTTCCAACCACACACAGCCACATATATTGGTTGCCCCGGAGCAGGCGGGATTCATCCTATCCAGTAATTTAACTTATAATATTCGCACGGTATTTGGTACGGTGCAGCATGTCCGTCAGGAAAATAAAGCGGTGGCTGTTTTCCTCGATATGGAAAAAGCATTTGACTCTGTGGAATGGTCGTTCTTAAAGCAAGTGCTCACACGAATGGGGCTTGGGGCAGTGTTTTTGCAGTTGCTGGGGACTCTATATTACAAGCCCACGGCACGTGTGCGGATTGGTGACCTGGTTACGGCTCCTTTTGATATTACTAGGGGCACCAGACAGGGCTGCCCGCTGTCCCCGTTGTTGTAAGCCCTGGTAGCGGAGCCCCTGGCTTGTGCTTTGAGGGAGCCCCATGGGAATGCAGGTATCAGATTCCCGACGTATAGAATAATAGTATCCACATATGCGGACGACACACTTCTGTGTGTGAGAGATCCTGAGAACAACTTGGCCCCAGTTATTGGGGAGGTGGTCCGCTTTGGAGTGCTATATGGACTCCGGGTTAATTGGGACAAATCGCTTGTGTTCCCCCTTACGCCAGCTACCTCCGAATTTGATATGGAATATCAGTTGCAGTGGACTACTGACTCTTTGCGATACTTAGGTATTAAAAAAAAAACACTTGCCCTTAATGTAGCAGGAATAAACTCTAAATTATTAAATTTCACAGATCTAGTAGTAAGGGCACAAGTGAATAGGGATAACCAAATGATTTCCTATACATGTGCAAATATAATAGATAAAATATCAGACCTTCCGATTGTAGTTGGTTCTCTCATGGACAAAGTAAGTCTAATGTCAAGGCAGAGTAAAACAATGTCAGTAATTTCAAATATGAATAATCCTAACCATGGCCAATACATTAAGGATACATCTAGCCCAAAAAAATGTAGGCAGACTAAGGGGCCTATTATGATTGCGGTTTTTCCGCATCCTCCGGGCCGGCGGAAGCCACCGCCGGCCCGGAGGATGCGGAAAAACCGCAGCGGACCCACCAAAGACCCACCACCACATTAGGATGGCTGGTGGGTCCTGGTTTCCGTCCGCAGCTTTTCCGCCGCGGTTGGCTTACAACCACGGCGGAAAAGCTCTAACATGGTGGCGGTGTCTCTCAGACACCGTCCGCCATATTAGGAAGGGCTTTAAAAAATGCTTTTCCGCGGCGAGTTTTACGCCGTGGAAAAGCATGTGTAACTTCACTGCGGGGAGGGAACTCCGCAGGCAATGCGGAGGTTCCCTCCTGCTCTATGGTGGCGGACGGACTCAGGTCCGTCCGCCATCATAATCGGCCCCTAAGTATGGAAGATTATGTGAGGGGATTCATTATAAGGATTTACGTACGGATTTGGAATCAGAACCACAAATTTGTGAAGAAAAGGAAAACAATTCAATATTAAATTTTAACATGCCTTTGGTCACAAAGAATTCAGGGATCGTAAAGAAGAGAGGTAATGCTATTACTAAGATGTTCTGTTCCCAATTGCAGAAATGGGATCTTGTGCTGTTACAGGATACTCAATACAATACAACACATGTCCCAACCTTTAAAAATTCAAGGCAACACTCTACTATTGACTATACCATTCTTTCAAATAAATTAATGAATAGCCTTATTGGATTACATGTCACCCCTAGAGTAGAAAGTGATCATAACCCACAAATAATTACATTATCATTGGCAGTGGACTACCTACCAAAATTAAGATCTCCCAATAAAGGGCCAGTTGTTTATCATTTGAAAAGACTGGTGTGGCATTCAGTAAAACAAGATGAGATTTTGAACTTTTTAGTCCCTTTAATAGATCAAGTAATAAATGAGGGTTGCCACGGGAACTTGATAGTGGAAACGTGGCCAGGTCCCTGCTCTTTACTGGTCGATCGTTTTCCGGTAAAACCAGCTTTTAGGGGAAACCCTCATACGTGGAAAAGGAAAATGTGGTATTCACACAGGTTACATTAAAAAAGGCTCTAAATAAAGCTTCTCATGCTATTTGTAAACCATCACATGGAGTAGTTAAATTTACCCAATTATGTTTAATAAAGAAATTAAGGAAATTGTATAAAAATTAGATTTGGAAAGCAAAAAGTGAATATACGAAAGACTTGTGGATAAAATGACACCATGTAAGAAAGACAAATAATCTAAGAGCATTATGGGGTATTTTTAACTCTTTGGAACATGGCAATATGAGAGCTAGTAGTGCTAATATTTCCGCAATAGCCTGAGATTCTTTTATTCCTACCCTGTATGGGATCAATACTGCAAATGGACCAAACTCCATTAACGATGCATGTAACCCGTCGTCGATAATTAATATATCTAATGAGAATAGAAGGCACGAACATTGTGACGAACAATTACTAATATTTAAGACACCGCAGGTCGAGAAGGTAAATTCAGTGATAAGCAGGATGAAAACAATTGGTGCGCCTGGTCCAAATGGGATCCCTAATGCGGATTTTAAAGCAAGAACAGCTAATGGTCAAAATGTCTTATTCAAATGTTTGAAGACATAGTGAAAATCAAGCAGGTCCCAGAATCTTGGCAAGGCAGCATAATACATCCGATATATATAAAAGTAGCCCGCCAGAAAATCCAGCAAACTATAGGCTAATTGCCATAACGGATGTAGAGGCAAAAATGTTTGCAACATTATTACTCAAAGATCTAGAGTAATGGGCAACTACAAGGAAAGTTATCCCAAGTTTTCAAACTGGATTTCGTAGGGGACAATCAACAATAACGAATGTGCTGACGAATGTGCTGCCTTGTTGGCAGAAAAAAATAAATACAAAAAGCAAAAACTTTTTTATTTGTTATGTAAATCTAAAGTCAGCTTTTGATTCTGTTCTGCCTAACCTTCTTTGGGCAAAGTTATCAGCATGGGGCGTACCAAAAAACCTTTTAGATATAACTGTATTATTGCACACAAATACGTGGGTACAGGTCAAAGTGGGGGATAGAAGTAGTACCACTCGTCGCCTTGAAACATATAATGGCCTTAAACAGGGCTACATACTTGCCCCCTGTCTTTTTTTTTTTTTCAAAACCGTATTTATTAGAAGTTCAAGCAGATCAAGTGTACAGCTCCCCAAGAGCAGGAGAACACGACAATATGCAAAGTACAGTAGAATATACGTATGGCTCAAACTTTTGACCAACCCCTACCCGCCCCTGTATCCCCCCCACAACTACAACAGTACCAACTACCCACCCCTTATCCCACCCTAACCCGATGCACGTGATCACAATCAGCTGCAGTATACAAGAGGAAACACACTAAGTGTCTTGGAACTATCCAGGCCCCGAGGTTTCAATCATCGGACAGACCATCTTCTGTTTCAGCGGGAGGATCCAATGTCAGGTCTCTGTAGTCCGCCCACCGCTTCCAGGTCTTGTAATGTTTCCGAGGGCAGCCCCTGGCCTCAAACACTGGCTTTTCCAGCCCCATGAGGAAGTCTAAGCCCGCCTTCCAGGCGCCTAGCGGGGGGCGCGGTCACTCTTCCAGGCCCTCGCCAGATCCCTCTTGGCCACAACAAGGCCTAACAGGAGGAGATGGCGCTTATAAACGTTACCACCCACTTGATCTAGGATATGAAGAAGACCCAACCTAGAAGTACGAGGTAGCTCCCACCCCAGCACCTCCGACAGGCAGTCCCACACTCCACCCCAGAACCGGACCAGGCCCACACATGACCACACAGTATGCACCAATGTGCCTCTCTCGGCCCCACAGCGCAGGCAATCTGGGGAAGCAATAAGGCCCGCCCTCCACAGTCTCTCTCTGGTGTAATAGGCCCGATGTAGGTATTTATATTGTATGAATCTCAACCGCACTGCTATAGCTGTGCCCCGGGGGGACTCCAACGCCTCTCTCCAGTCATCCTCATCCAGCGGACCAACATCCACCTCCCAAGCGGCCTTCAGCGACACCAGGGAAGAGGAGCAGTGAGTGACTAGGGATTGGTAGATTTTTGAGACTTTTTTATCCCCCAGGTCTCCCATGAAAAGCTTAGCCTCCACGGGGCTAAAGTCCGGAAGCTGGTCCAGCTCCACCAGACTCGGCGCCAGAGCATGACGAAGCTGTAGGTACTTAAAAAACTGGGTCTTAGGCATCGCAAACTCAGCGCTGAGCACTTCAAAGGATTTAAGGGTAGTCCCGGTAAGTATATGACCAAGGGACGAGATCCCTATGGAGTCCCAGCCACCAAACCCCTGCAAGGAGGCCAGTGCCGGGAGCCGCCCGTTGTTCCACAGCGGAGTTTCGGCCGTCAGCCTTCCCCACCAGCCCATTCGACGCAGTGCCTGCCTCCAAATCAAGAAGACCACTTGAGTCGCATGCGGCAGCGACTTCCGCCGCCCTGCCGAATACAAGAGGGTATGGAGCGTGGCATCTCCCATCAGAAAATGTTCTAGGGCATACGCCGGGTCGTCACGGCCACCGTACCACCACTCATTCAAGACCAGCAAATGAGAGGCTTGATAGTAGGACAATATGTCTGACGTCGCGAGACCTCCACAATATGTGGACAAAAAGCAGGTCCGCAGTGCCACCCTAGAAGCACCCCCAGCCCATAGAAACCGGCCTAATAAGGAGTTTACACGCCGGAACCACTGCGGGTCCACTCTGTATGGATGGTTCTGTAGCTGGTATAGTAGTCTAGGGAGGGCCACCATCTTAAAAATAGCAGATCTGCCATAGATATTCAGAGGCATGCGCGACCACGTTTTGACGTCGGATTGAACCTTGTCCCACACCGGGTGTATGTTACGCTCCCACGCAATAGCGGCAGACTCCGACCGGAAGACTCCGAGATACTTCAGGCCACCAATCGCCACCTGCAGATCCACTGCCCAAGGAGACACTTCGCGCCGGCCCCCTAGCATCCATAGAGTCGACTTGCGTGGGTTAAGGTAGAGTCCCGAGACGTCCCCAAACACGCGCATGATCTCCAAAATACGCGGGCCTGAACGATCCAGGTCTGTCAAAAAGAAAAGAACATCATCCGCATACAGTGCGATTCTGTCCGTGAGGCTCGCACTCCACACAAAGCCACGAAGCTGTGCGTCAATGCGTACCCAGGCTGCCAGCGGCTCCATGACTAGCGCAAAGAGATACGGGGACAGGGGGCACCCTTGCCGGGTCCCCCTAGCAATCGGGAACTTCTCTGAAATGGCGCCCGAGACACGTACCGAAGCTGTGATGTCGGTGTACAACAGTTGGACATACGAGACAAAAACTGGGCCTAAGTTGAGGCGCGGTAACAGAGCAAAGAGGTATGTCCAGCTGACAGAATCAAACGCTCTGTCGATGTCTGCCAGTAGGAGCGCCGCCCGCTCCCCAGTCGCCCCCATCGCACCAACCGCCACTTGTGCCCGTCTGATGTTGTGCCTTGTCGCTCTGCCCGGCATAAATCCTGCCTGATCCGGGTGGACCAGATCTGCCACATACGGGAGAAGGCGATTCGCCAACGCCTTAGCCAATAATTTGGCCTCAAAATTAATAAGAGAAATCGGGCGATACGACTCGTGTCTGTCTGGGGGCCTGCCCGGTTTCAGGAACACCACTATTTCAGCCTGACGCCAGTCGACCGGCAAGCAACCACCCTCCCGCGCCGCCTCCAAGGCCCGCCGATAGTGTGGTCCCAGCTGCAAATGAAATTTCTTGTAAAATTCACTGGGAAAGCCACTCGGTCCAGGCGCCTTGCCCGTGTTAAGTTGTCCTAGCGCGTCGCCCAGTTCCTCCGCCGACAGGGGAAGGTCTAGAGCCGTCCTGGCCTCATCCGATATCACCCGGGGGGGAGGTCAGCTACGAATTTGTCAATTGCCTCCAGTGGGAGACAATCACGCGAAGCGTATTGTACCCTATAATAGTCGGCAAAACTCGCCGCAAGCGCAGCAGGGTCCGTCATGGCAATCCCCTCCTCGTCCGTAAGGCCCGGCAGAGAGATCGGCTGTAGAGTTTGCTGACACAGTCGGTGGAGCATAGTGCACGACTTGTCGCCCCACTGGTACACCCTACTGCGCGTGGCCAGCCAGGCCTGTCGAGCCTCGTCCAGTAGGATCGAAGCATAGGATCGCTGCGCCTGGAGAAGTAGCCTGAGCGCCACATCGCCCGCATCTCCACTACACTGCCCCTCCAAAGTTCTCACCGCAGCCGCAGCCGCTACAGTGGCTTCCTGACGCTTCCGACGGGCGGCAGCACACCAGGCGATGTCCACGCCCCGCAGCGTGGGTTTCATGGCCTCCCAGACTGTCACACTGTCCATGCCTTCGGTCAAATTCTCCCGCCAATACTGGGCTATTGCACCACGCAAGTGGGTCGTATATTCTGTCTGTTGGAGATGCCATGAAGACATCCGCCAACGGAACGGCTGATGGGGTTTACATAGTGCAATCCGCACTGCGACCGGGGAATGATCCGACAATCCACGAGGTTGGATCACGGCCTGCTTCACCCTATCGAGGAAGGCCCCGGGCACAAACACACAGTCCAACCGGGAAAAGGAGCCATGCACTGCCGACACAAACGTGTACTCACGCGTCCTGGCACGCAGATGTCGCCATGCATCCACCCAACCGAGCCCATCACTCATAGCTCTCAGACGAGTAGGGGTAGGCACCCCCGCGGCCACCTGCATTCGCTGCCTGTCTAGACTCACATCCATCACATCATTCCAGTCACCCCCTATTACAGCTAGGCAGTCCGGGATATCGGCCCACAATTCAAACAGGCGCTCCGCCAGAGACCACTGCAGGGGAGGGGGAGCATACACACTGCCGAACACCACAGGTTCCACACCAATCATGCCTTTGACAAATACAAACCGACCCTGGGGATCAAGCCACTGGTGCTCGTGAATATAGGATAAGCGTCGATGAATGAGGACAGCTGCCCCTCTCGACCCCCTGGTAAAGCCTGCATGGAACACCTGGGTATAACCAAAACATTGTAGACTCAGTACCTTCGTCCCTAACATATGTGTTTCCTGCAGCAACATGACATCCGCCGAGTCTCTCTTACCCCAGCGCAGTACTGCTCCCCGTTTAATTTTGTCCAGCATTCCCCTGACATTCCAGCTAAGAATCCTCATGGAGCCACCAACAGGCGCCGTCTCTGGGGAATCACCCATAGTCTCGGTGGGAGAGCAACTGGAAATCCCCGGACCCAGCCCAAGCACCTTGCAGTACAAAAACCACAGCAGCAAAAATCACGTGCATCCCTACCCAACTACCCTGTACCCCCCCCCACCCTAACACCAGCACAACATCCCCAACTACCAAACCCCCGCCTATCCCCCCTCCCCCACCCCTATACCTCATGAAACAGTGAAGTACCTGTCGCGGCATAGAGAGCCCCGGGCCCAAAACAGAGCACCCAAAGCCCCCCAGGCCAATGGATCCCCTCATACTCCCCAACTAACAGTACCCCCCCTTAGGGCCCCCCTCGAACATGGGAGGAATGGGCCGCCCATGGGTCAGCACCCCGAACCCCGTTACACACATGTGGCCCACCGCTTAAGCGCAGCGGGACAGAACTACTACAAACATCACGCCCCCCCCTGTGAGTCCAGCCACGGCCTAGACCACCCCACACCATACACCAGCCCATCAAGCAATAGTGTCACCCTTACGGCCACCAGCCAAGGCTAGAGATGAATGACGCTCAGGAGACAAGAGAGGGCCCTACGACCCACAGGTCCCAGTCCCAGACTGAGCAGCGTCTGACTGTGCACCATCCAGTAGGTCACCCCCGGATTGGGAGCGTCGCCGCGACCTAGACTTCCGGCGTCTCCTGCTCCTGTTGGAGGATTCGCCCCTCTCCGGCGATGACCCACGCGATGCTCCGGAGTTCAGGCCCGGCTGGGCATTCGGTCGGATCCTGACAGTCTCATCCGTCCAGTTAAACACCGCCTCCGGGGTGTCAAAGAAGTGGGTCTTGGAATGAAACACAACACGCAGACGAGCAGGGTACAACAGTGAATATTGAATTTTCAGTCCACGTAACTTGGCTTTCGCATCTTGGAAGGAGCGGCGCTGCTGCTGCACCAGCCTGGTATAGTCCGGGAAAATCATAATCCTGTGACCCTCAAATGACAAGTCCTCCTTCGCTCTTGCTTCCCGAAGAATTACGTCCCGGTCATGGAAATTGAGGATCTTGGCGATGACCGGACGTGGTCGCTCCCCCGCCGGCGGTTTCTGCGCCAGGGCTCTATGGGCACGCTCCACTACAAAGCAGCGTGACAAAACGTCCGGGGGAAGCCAACTCTCCAACCAGTGCGTCAAGAATAAATCCATGGGCCCCTTCTCACAATCCTCCGGAAAGCCCACAAAGCGCAGATTATTCCTTCGCGCCCTCCCCTCCGCATCCTCGACACGGAGCGCTAGCCCCTTTTGGATCCTGGCCATGTCCTCCACCCTCTTTTTCAGGGCCACCACATCGTCCTCCACCCCAGTAATCCGAGTTTCGGTTTCGGTGATGCGGGCCACAGCATTGCGGAGATCTTGACGCAGCAGCATGACATCGGCGCCAACCGCCCCAATTTTGGCATCAAGCATGTCTCTGGACTGCGTAATGGCGGCCATCAGGGCCGCATTATCAGGGCCTGCGTTCTGGCCACCACCGGAGGCCCCGGATCCTCCACTGGGCCCTGTGAATTTATCAATCGTCCCTTGCTTGGTGGACCCAGTGCCGCCCCCACCTCTCGTCATGGTTAGTGGCAAGGAAAAGGGCCTCACTGCCCCAGCGGTGGGCCCCTCGTCGACAGCAATGCAACAGTATCGTCCACTCGGGGGGGCCCGGGGAAACTCCGTCGGGGCTCAAATGCCGTCTCCAGTGGGCACCCCCAGTACACAGACACCGCGGCTCAGCTCCGGGCAGCAAGCCCCAGCGGGAACGTCCAGCAGGATAGTCTCTTCACTAGGGAAGGGCGTCTAGGATCTCAGTCCGGACCTTACCCAGGATCTGCGAGCCAGGACGCACAGAGGAAGGTCCCAGGAACCGGGGACGTCCAGCCCCGTCGTCTGCCCGGCCACTCTACACCCCACTCGTGTCCCAAAGCAGCGGCTGATGCAGAGCAGACACTCGGGTCTTCAGACCGACTAGCCCAGAACACCTCTCGGGTCACAAGTCCCGTCACAGCGCCCCAGCGCCGGTCCACCAGAGGGGAGGAGGAGGGGGGGGGGCCCACTCACAGTTTGTCTCGGGCCATCCGTAGGAGACCTCCACGCACCATCCGGGCAGCAGGCTCGTCCCTCCAGGCACCACCAGCTCCAGCCATCCAAGTCCGACGTGGCGTGCAAATCTCTAGGTCTCCAGCTGCTCCGAGCCCACCTCCCGGTCTAGGAGCCAGGGAGAATACCATCCGGCCGAGGCCCACCAAACTCGAGGCCCCGGCGTCCCCAGGGCCAGGCAGGCTTCAAGGACACTCCAGAGCCCCAGTATCTGAGGCAGGATCCTGCGGGGACTCCCTCCGTCGTCTCACCGGCCCCAAGCAGTCCCGGGAGCAGGCCCGGGGAGGCGCGCCTCAGAGCGCACGTTATGTGGAAAATGCAAGGCCACCGGGCAGTAGGGTGTGATCCGCGTCCCAGCCCCTCAGGGTCCCCCAGGACTTTGACAGTGGTCACCGCTCACAGTAGGTGCCACACCGACCCTAGGAGCCAACCTCCGCGACCCCCGGTCGCACAGACTCGGACCGGCCCGGGGTCGCAAAACTCGAGGCCCCGGTCTCCCGGGGTCCGCACAGGCCGCGGTGTTCCCACACTGTCCCAGGAACACCCCAGGGGTAGCCTCCGTTGATCCAGGCACCCCCAGTGGTCCCGGTGGGCTCCGGTGCCGATGCTGCTGGGTGGGGAATCCCCCGACCGGCCCAACCACTGGCCGCCGGCCCCGGGTCCCGAAAATCGAGGCCTCGGCTCCACTCGTGGACAGTAGGCCGCACCGCGTCACCAACAATCGCGGGTCACTGGAGCAGCGGAAGAAGCGGGGCGGCACACCGGATAGGTCTCGGTGCCACCCGGAACACTCCCAGCACAGGTAGGGCAGTTTGCGGGGCTCGGGGGCCAGGATAATGAGCGGATAACGTGTGGGCCGGCGGGAGCTCCTCTAAGCTGCGACCGCCATCTTCGCCCTCCAAGCCACGCCCCCTCGCCCCCTGTCTTTTTAACCTTTTTATGGCTGACTTTTCTCATCATTCACATAGAGTTAATGCACTCACCAATTCTTGCAGGCCAAAGTGTAAAATATTTGCAATATGCAGGCAATACTATTCTGTTAAGTCACATGCAAATAGGGCTGCAAAGATTGATAGAGTAATTTGATCAATATATATTGGCGAATGGTTTACAAATACATGCCAAAAAAACAAAAACGATGATAATAGGGATCATCAAAATCAGATAAGACATTATGGAAATTGAAGGATGTATCTATTGAAACAGTAGAGCAGTATAAACACTTAGGAGTTACGCTGGATGATAGAATTACTTTTTAACCACACTTTGATAACGTAAAGGCCAAGGTAACTTCATTGTCTTTTGCCTTTAGATCATTGCGTAATAAACTTTCATGCCCTAGTTACAATCATTTATTGAAAGTAATGAAGGCGAAACTTATCCCTGCGCTTACATATGGGTCAATAATTTTCAGAGGAAAAGATAGTCAACTGCTGGATAAATTACAAATAAAAGTTTTTAAGTCAATTTTTAGGATTTCAGAAAATGTTGGACATGCTACAGTTAGACTGGAATTCGGTTTGCTAAACCAAATATTGGTAAGACAAGCTGCATTTTTAAAATGATTATTTTCACTTTTTTTTATCGGACCCTGTGTCCATTGCATTTATGTGTTGGCAAGAAATGAATAAGGAGTGTACTAGACCATGGAGGTCATACTAAACGGAAAGTTTGAATACTTTTAAGCTCCACACTTCTGACAATATGATTAGGAATAAAACCATTTTAAAACAGATTTCAAATCAATCAACTACATTGGTATCATTATTATTGGATCAGTAGCAGACTGTAAAAAAAAAGCATGCCTGGTCGGTTATTAATTTGTATAATAAAATTGAACCCCAATTCTATCTAACTTCTTGCTTGAAACCGGCGGTAAGGGATATATTGCTCTAACTTACGTTTGGACATTACCCAACAAAAGATGGTACACCTAGATGGGTACAAGTTTGGCAATCACAAAAGTGTAGATTATGTGGTTATATTAATGAAACGTTATTGCATATTGTATGTATTTGCCCCAAATTGTGTCAAGAAAGATTAACACTTTTAAAACCAATATTAGACCAACAAGGGTTGAGAACGTATCGCCAAGCAATAATACTGTGCCTCCAAGGGCGTATCATCAATTTAACAGTTAAATGTGTCAAATTTATCATTCTAGCTAAGACAAAACTGGCTCAGGATGATGTTGTGGTCATATAATAAGAATAGAAAGTGGCTATGATTCCAACTATATGAAATGTGGATGCACTTTATATTTTAATTACTAAGATCACAACTGGACCAAACATGTGCTACTGTATGCTCTGCTTCTTTTTAGGGGCTGTTTAAAACCCTGAGAGGGGACTCAAAGATTATCTGTATGGATGGGTTTACTAATATGTATGGTGAATAATAATGAAATGTAATGTTTATATTTGGATATGAACAAAATACCTTTTTATGATATTTTATGTATTTCTAACAGTTATAGAGATATTTTAACACTTCCTCATTATCTTTAAGGAATGTAAGAAATTACCTTGTTTTATGAACTGTGTTGTTTTATTGTAATGATTTTAATTAATCGGACAATAAAGAATACATGTATACTGAGCAATGTGGAGGTGCAGATGATATTAATATTAATATACTGGCTCCATTGCTCCCTTACTGATATGCACATTGGAATGACTGGTTTAGGTTTCAGAGGAGATTGGGAACAGGATATAGGGAATAGGAAAAATAGAAACTGGATGCCTTTAAGCTATGGCAAGCACTTCGTCTTTTCTGTGTTTGTGGGTGTATATTTGGATCCACCTATATGATTCTAAAAAAAACAAATTGCTCACCGCAGGTAGGCTAATTATCTGTGCTCCGGCTGTTGTGCACACAGTGACGTTGGTTACAATTTACACTACTTTCAATCGGTATGTGAAAAATGGATACCGTTGACAAAAGGTCCCGCAGAGTATCCTTGTGCGCTGGTATGGCTGACTTGGACTGCATTTCCCATGTGGCAAAGCCCGATGCTCAATCAGACGTCACTGACCGGGCACCTTATTTTCCCTTTAGAACGACGATACGACGCAACTGCGATAATTGTGGGAGGAGGCCAGGAATACACCGTAGGTGATTCAGTGAGGGAGATCTTTTATGAAGTGAGTCAGTAAGGATATAGACCCTTTTTCTCCCAACTGTGTGACCGCCCCTAACATAAACTATTGATTTCTTAAACATGCATGAACGTTGAATTTTTAACCATGTATTCATATTTGCATTATTAACCGCACCGTTGTAGAGTGTGACCATAAGACTCCCTCTCCACTCCTCCATGAGGCGGACGATCCTCAAAAGTAGGGTAAGGATATTTTAGTTGTATGAGTGTCACATGTCCCTCACTGAACTAAACCTGTGATTTTTTTTGCACGTAACGAGTGAAATATGATTTAGATGCATGGGGCTGATAATAATTTGTGCAGTATTCACATGCATCTATATAATTTTACTACATTGGCATATTGAAGTAGTTTGGCATGCAAAGTTTAGTCACATAAAGACCCTGGCTACTACACACCGATGTCATTGTATGAGTATATATACAGTTATATGTATTGTTGGTATTTGACGCGTTTGTTTTCATTATATATCTTTTTATGTTTTCTCCTAGGAGTAACCACCTATAAAAGAAGGACCCGGATTGAACAGAATAGCAATCTGGTATTGTATGTGTAGATTTGGAACTCATGTTCACTATATGAAGGGAAGAATTATAGGGTCAAATAGGGTCCAACCTGGACCCTGCTGGGGCCAACGGAAGGCTGAAACCTGTCGACCTGACCATTAGTGGACACTAGCCCTTTAATAGGGCTTTTACTGTCCCACTTTCTTTTGTTTTTAATTATCCATTTTCCACCAAAGAATACAAATTTGAGAGATTTGGCTGGTAGGCGGTACAGATTTTTATTGGACTCTCCTTCCTTTTTCCCTTGGTTTACTTCTATGCCTGATTTACAGCCCTGAATGAGAGGCTTGTACACCATTAAAGGATGCTTTGGCAAATACTGGATGGCCAATGATGAAGCTGACACCCGGGGTGTGGGTGAGGCCATCCCAATCAATTTTTTACACACCTTTGTAAAATCCATAGTAATGGATGAGTAGTGTGGCTAGCCAGTTGATACAGACTTGTGAGGAGGAAATTCCTGCACGATAAGGTGAGAAAGTCCAGCGGTAAGGCTTGAGCAACAGGGGCGCGTTTGTTTTTTGTGGTTGTTACCCTACTTTTGTCGCCATACAATGAGCTAGTGGGTCCTCAAGTGGCGCCTCCTCGCCCATCCTGGTAGGAACACCCTCATCTCCTCTATTCAAATCTCAAATTGCTCTAAATTATCTCCTTTACTGTATTTCTTTGAGTAAGTATGATTTAACTTGAGGTTCAAGACTTTCTGAGTTCCACAGTGGTACAACCACCAACACAAATGCAATAAATCTGACAAATCACATTGCTGCGTTACTCCAACTGACTTATCCCAGTGCTGCCCACTCTGTCACTCTCGCTCCTCCCAGCAGCTCACCCTCCTTCACAATTTTCACGCACACACACACTTCTTTCTTGGACAACAATTGTCTGCTCCTCAAAAAGAATTTATAGAATTCAATTGCTCAAAGAACACACATTTGCAATGAAACCTCGACCAGTGGGGTATCACCTGAATCAGTATTGTTTTCCTCCTGCGCAAAAAGGTCCACCACACTATTCACAATTGCCCCATTCACAGAAGGTTCTCTGTCTCAACTGGACCATCGATGATGTCTCATGACAAACCCCACAAAACTCAGCAGACAAATATAACACGGTGTCTTCTGTACCTTACCATATATCTGGGGATATATAGCCGGAACCGATAGCAACTTCAACAACAATGTAACAACACAGTCACTCACAACACCCCCGTCAGACATCACACAACCAATTTTCACTGCAATCTAAACACCATTCGTCACACACACAACCTTATTTATACTCACTCCTTCGTCGTACGCCACCGGAACCCAGTTATTTCTACAATCCTCGATCTTGGGTATTAGCCTATGGATTCTGGGGTTGTGGTCAAGGCTGTTCTAGATTTTATTCTAGATTCCTCACTTCAAGTGAACAACCATCCTCTATAGCTACCAGCTGATGGAGCATGTACCCACTTAGTAGCCCTTACTCAACTGTCTTTTTGTGCAACTTAAGAGGTGAGGAGAAAAACATTTCAATCCAATATCCAAATACAGTGTAGCCAATGTGGTGCACATTAAACCAAGTCTCAAGTTAGTATGTTTTATTACATATTCTTACAAATTCAAATTCAAAACCAGATTATTATAAACCAATCTAAGCATAATAGTATAAAAGTACAATGCAAATAGGATAAAGCCAAATCTTTGAAAGCAATCCACTCTATGTAGTAAAAAGAAAACCACTAGTTCAATAATTGCAACGTAAGTTTGGAGGAAATAGGAGAAAAGGTGTCAGTCATCAGAGTCTTCTGTGTAAGAAGCTCCAACATGGATCAAGTAGCATAAAGCCACAGATGTCAAAAGAGGTCTGTACCTCAAGGCGCCTTGAGCCAGAATGCTAACTATCCCTCACTACGTTGCATCATAACATCAGTTGCACCTAAGGTTGTAGTGTAGTTCCTATATTCCCAATAGGCTCTGCGCATTGGAATAACATAAATGATAGTTTAGACGTAAGACTGATAGAGAGACGGGCGTTTTCAATAAAAGAGGTTATTTATTGAACAGTCTTCTTTCTCATGCAAGAGAAGTGAGTTGCCACAATTGCAATACTTGTTATAAAGTAAAGTGCGTACAGTAAAAGGAGTATTATGAAATAAATAATACTGTAACAGCATGGTATGGTTTCTAAGCCATACGGTGTTTAAAATAGATAAAATATATACATTGATAAAATCATGACTAAACTTACTCGCCTGGTGCTTCTAAGATACGCCTACCCCGGTGTACCTAACCTAAGCCTAGTACGTGGGAAGGAGTAAGTGAGCTGCAGTTTAAGTTAAGATAGTTTCTGCCAAGAATCGGAATCAAGAATTCTCTAAGGGTCTAATCAGCTCCGTACCTTGTTTATAGAATGAAGGAGGTCTTGTATCTCTCTCTCAGGACTCGATCTCCCAGCAACCTGCAAGGGTGACCGGGAAACACTGGAGCTGGATTTCTCGGCAGGAGAAAAGACAGCGTCTCTCTCAGCGCGTCAATGGGACGGTCGGCTTCCTTCGGCACTCGCTACAGCAGGGCGTCGGGTAAGTAGATAGCTGATCTGCTCAAAACCACTGTGTGTTTTGCTAGGTGGGATGATGGTATATTTATACCTGGAAGGTGCCGAGTTTGACGTAAGGTTGGACATAAGACGTCACTAAGAACTCGCAGTTCTTTCAGGACTCCAGGAGTTCTAGGACAAATCAATACAGAAGCAGGGGGAATTCCCGGGCTGCTGGAGGCTTGGTTTGTTTAAGAACGCGTTGTGCTTTCTAGGAGTCTATGGGAGTAGCCTTGCCGTATTTGGACTGCATTGGCTATGACTTAATATGGGTTTGATTCTTATGCCTTTATAAGGATATGATTTGATATAACCACATAAGGGCATAAATCAGGAATATTTAAATAGGGTCCTAGATACGTTTACAACACCCACTCCACGTATAATGTCCATCATTACTAAATACTAAGCAATTTTAAACATATGACTATGCATGTGTTTTCCATCCCACCCCAAAATACATAAAATGCATTTGAAATGGTATATACACGAAAAATGAGTATTATACTGTACGTTTTCAAGCAGTGGTATCATTCAGATAATGCATATATTGTACATTGGAATGTTGACCGAATGAATCACGAAAATTACATTTCTGAAATGGCTCTTAATACAGAAGAGAAGGTCGAGACCATTTCATCACATATTTATACAAGATTGTACATGTGTTAGAGGTTAAATCAAAATATTGTCTCTAGAGTTTCAAAATAAAAATCTTGTTCTCTAAGAATAGTTCTACTTTAAGCAGAGTATCATGTGCCAAAAAAAGGTAAATATTTTGGGAACGGGGAAAAATAATTTCGCTTTCAGGGCAAAAATAGTTCCACAGTTTTTTAGAAGTTCTGTTTTTCAAAATTGAAGGTCGAATTCAGAGTTCAGGGAACGCTATGTGCTCGTGTTTTCAAAAGTTATTCTTGTTGTTAGGAGAGAACATTAACTCAGATAGCCTGGCAAAGAATTCGTCTACAACAGTAGGTGAAAGTTGGACCATGGCCGAAAAAGTAGAAATAGTGCATATATGAGAAGCATTGCCGTCATCGGTGTTTAGATCAGCAATGGTCACAGAAGGTTGTACCTGTGTGCCGCTTTCATCTCGTACTTCACCGCCACCTAATCATAATGGTGAGATCTCAACGAATGCCGTCATCAGAATAGGTAGCCGCTGGGGACAACACGTTGCATGAGCTGTTACCGGACCAAGCAAAGTATCGATATCCATAGGTACTGCTGATGGGAGTGTGAGACAGATGTCCAACACGCATTCTTCTCCGCAGAGCAGGCATCGTAGAACAGGTAGGATGCAATCTTGCCAGATTGGTCGGAATGAAAGAAACCAGGTAGTATTCAGATCTCTTAGCCGAGCCAAGCCGAGTACTTTAGTTATCCGGTCTCGGTATCTCATCGCTAGGAGCGTTTCTTCCATGGTAGCCTGAGTCTTGTTTGTGGCTGGATTTGCCATATCGGAGCAGAAAGAACAAAAATATTATTCCTGCTACGGGTCCCAAGATGAGAGGCAGGCCGCCGAACACAGAGTGCACGAAATTCGGGAAGATGCTCAGGACTGCTTCAAAGGGTGCTGATAGTCCCGAAATAACTGTCTTAAATACATGTGCGATGCCACTGGTATCAGAAATGTTTAAGATTTGACCTAACATTTCTATGAAATGCACGGGGCAATTTGTCGATAATAATGTATGTATCTCTGCTGCTGTCCTTGCAACTTGCAGATCATATGTTTCTCTAGACGAGGTTAAAGGCACAGTTGTTTGTAAAAGAATGGATTTCATTCTGCTTAAAGTATCAATTCGAATAGACGAGATATTCAGAGAAGGCCATATCGTTGCCTCCTTGTCTGGTTTGCTGTTTGGATACAATACTTGCATACAGCAAGTGACCCTGGAAGTTACACTGACGAGATATGCCCTCCCTGGCACCATGCCACAACAGCTGCGGTCACTTATTATAACGTAACTGTTGTTGGCAAGTTGCCTGAAAAAAGGCTCTATTTGTGTAGCAGGGGTGCCGTGCAGGTGGCATGAAAGGTTATTTGATGAACCTTCGCAGGCTCCATGCAAGTTAATTCCTTGACACAGAAGTGTACCGCTTAGTGAATTTTTACAGTTGTTACCACTAAGAAATACCTCTTTTTTTCCCCCACTGTAACATCTATGTGTATAAGGTAGCTTCCAGGTTGACTTGATGTAACCTTTACCCAACCTTTCATACAGGCCTGCTTGTATGTGCTTTTGGCAATATTGAAACTGAAAAGTCGTTATCGGAATTGTAATTGTGCCATGTATTATCCATTCAATGACAGGTCTTTCGGAGACTGTCAATGGCAATCTTTCTAGTTTTTCAATGCTCAGCACCGTATAGTCTACTCCTTTTTATGCCAAAGAGATTTGTTTATCAGTAAGGTTAAAGATAGAAAATAATGACGTTGTGTTGATTAGACGCCATGGCACGTAGCCTGAACGGAGGTTTTGTAACGTTCAGCCTAACTGTACAATAGAACGTAATTGGGAGTGGCCATGTTGTTAACATTAGCATATCCTGTTCTAATATATCAATAGCAGATGATACAATGCTGTCCAGTGAATAAATTCTGGAGGACAGAGTCGTTAACCCATTGTCCACTACAGACAGTGTTTTTTCCAAATTAATACGATCAATTTCTTGTATTTTTTCAGCAGTTTCAATTTGCGTTACTTTCCAAGCTTCGCTGTAAGCAGCGTATATACCGGCGTATATGAAACGTTTTTCACGCTGTTTGCGAGATCCCAATATGAAATCTCGCAAGTCAGCACCTTCTTTAAGTAAAGTCAAGTGTTGCTTAATTTCAAGTAGTGTAGATTTCTGTAGCCATTCGAGGCATAGTTTTCCTACACTGTATGTTGTTATTATCCCTGGATGTTGTCTCTGGGAATATCTTGGGTCTGGCCTGTTCTGTTTGAACCCCTGTGTTTTGTTCAGGAATCTATCTTGACAGTTATTAGTGTCTGTGGGCCAGATCAACCATTTTCTCCAATCAGGATTAGTTCTGTTTTGGTGTAAAATATGGGATACGTCTATTTCCGCATCTGTAGAGATATTACTATCAGGTATGGGCTTTGGTATAGATGGTTTGTTTAAGTCCTTTATCTTGGCTAGGCCAAGACAGGTTGTTTGTTGAATGGTGTCATTCAGGAACATTATTTGTTCTGGGATCATGCAGGCTCTGAATAATGATTCTAAACCTTGTACCTGCCAGTCTTTTGTACCCCAGATGGTTTTTGTCTCAATGTTGTTTTTCCAAAATTCAAAACCAAATGTAGACATGTTTTCATAACATTTTGTAGAATATATCAATTTAGTATTTGTCAACATGTTTTTCATTCCTGTCTTATTTACATTTTTAAAATAAAACGTTTCTGGATCAGTGATGTTAAACCCTGAGAAGTATGGGAATTTCTCATAAAATGTTTTCAAGCTGCCTTTTGGTGGTGTTGGACAATGTTCCCATTGATTATAAGCAAAAACATTTCTAGGATTAGCAGATTTATGCAAATAGTGATGCCCATAATGATTAAAGCAATACATTTCTTCATAATCTGATGAACCTTCTAAATAATCATGTTCTGTAAATTTTGCTGACATTTCTAAATCTGACGTCATAATATTAATATTTTCAAAGTCCCAATCATCAGAGAAAGAACTAGGTGATAGAAAGTCACTTAATGAAACCTTGAACTGATGTAGATATTTCAATAGTTCAACCGGGCCATAGATGTCGTAATCAGTAGCGTCCCATGCTACACCACCAGGTATAGGAATGGATGTGATGTTTACTGATGATAGTTCTCTTTTTTCAATGTGAGAAGATCTGTGAGGCTTTAGAACCAAGTTGATGTTCTGACTTGCTGTGTCCATTGTACTGTATTTTCCATCAATCATTCTTCTCAAGCTTAAAACCAAAATGAGCCAGAGTAGGAGGAAAAGTACACCCAACACAATCCACAATTCACTCCATGGTGAAATCAGATATGTTTCTCCAAGTTGATGAAAGAGTTCAGTTATTTTTTCTTTGAAAGTTTTATTTGCTGGCTTTTCTTCATGTTCACTTGGATCTTCAGAAAAGTCATCGAAATTGATGAAGTAGCCAGATGCAGTTCTGTCAATTGTTGGAATTGCTTCCGGATTTTCATTAATCTTTGGATTTGTATAGTCAGAGGCCACATCATTGTAGATTGGTGTTTCTTGATGAACTGTTGCAATTTGGTTTTCAAGAGGCACAAGTTCCATGGCTTTGTTGCATAGTCCTCCTTTATTCACTGCAGGTTTATCAAATGTGATTAGTCTCTAAGTTTGAACCTCTTGAATTGTAGCAAGGTTTTGTCTTCTGCTACATCTTGGGAGTCCACTGGGCCTACTACTTATTATTGGCCACATGATTGTGGTTTTACCAGGTCGATTGATACAACTCTGTTGTCCTTTTTACCAGCAAGGGGCGGTAGTACTACTGATCTTGTTCTGCTGATAGCTAAGACAGGTACTGCTTTTCTGTAAGAAGGCCCAAATTCCTTCTTCACCGCGATCTTTTCTCTGACCAGATCCCCAATCTTTGGAATCCAGACAGGTCTTGCTGGGACAGGTGGTTTTTCTTCAGTGGCCGTTGGCTTTAGCTTTGTGTTACTTAGACTTCTTCTTGTTTAATTTAAGTCCTGTAAAACAGCCAAACGGTCTTTGATATCAAAGGTTTTTTGTTCCACCACTGAAGTCTGACTATCGAGGTCTGCGATTATCATTCTAGTACCAAACAAAAGTTCCTACGGAGTGATTCCACCCAGAGAATGTTTTGCCAGATTATTAAGACTACGTTGGACACTTATTAGATGTTTGACCCACCCATCACCCAAACCTAATATCCTCGCTGTTAAAGATTGCTTTATGTCACGTTTTTTTCTTTCCACTACCGCATTTCCCTCGGGATGGAATGAACTAGAGTACTGCAATGCAATGCCCAAGCTGGCCATGGCCTCCTTTTAAGCTCGAGAGCTAAATGCAGGACCCTGGTCAGAATGTAGCATGCCAATTGTATATGCGCCGATAAAGACTCGCAAATCTTTTATAACAGTTCTGGCGTCAGCCGAGCGCTGGGGCCACATCGAAATGAATCTCGTCTTAATATTTATGGGATCGCATTTTTCCGTGTGGATGTCTGCGTGTAGATAGCTTAATGCTGTCTAATAGAGGTGTCTGGGCTGGTATCTGGTCCGGTTCACAACTGCGATCTCTGTTGCAGTCCTGACAATCCATTGCAAAGTTATAAATTTGCACGCTCATCCCCGGCCACCAGTATTGTGATTGCAATTCTATTAGAGATTTCAAGATCTCTTGGTGCCTCAGACCCATTCCCATGTGTGCTTCTTGAATCAAGTAAGCCCTCCGGTTCGTATTTGGAATTACTCTGTCCCCCACTCCAGGGATTCGAGCAAAAGGAACGGAGTTCGCATCAATTATGTATGTATTGTTGAGTGGATAGTTGAGAGGTAATGCTGCATAGTCGTCTTTTAATGAGGCTTTTACTGCCAGCATGGTTTCTCCTTCTATTTGTTTTTTAGAACGCTTTTTTGTAGCTATGGAAGCCTGTTGAACAGCTGCCGTTCTGGCTCTGTTAGCCAATGAATTCCCTGCAACGTGAACGCCATCACGTCGAAGACTCTGTGTATGTATCACGTGAGTCTTTCGTAGTTCTTTCTGTAAAAGAACTACTTGTTCCCATAGTTTTTTATGCTTTATTGTGACACTTGTCTCATCTTTGTAACCGTTTTCAATCCAGGTCTGCATGAAATTATTGTAAGATTGGACGCAATAATATGAATTGCACACTATTAGTGTGGGGAATTCGCGATCGGCATTCTCAAGTGGCATCTTTAAAGCTCGTAGTTCAGCTCGCTGAGCTGTACAGTTTCTGAGTGATTCAGTTTTAGTGACCACTGGTCTGAATTTACCTATGCGCCAGCGACCTTTAACAATCGCGCATGCTGCATTGTAAACTTGTTTATCCACAACGTAGTGTTGTGCAAATCTGTCCGTGTAGATTACACAGGTGTACTGTTCGAGAGGCAGAATTTCGATCGACAGAGGACATTCATGTTCGTATTCTAGATGTTGTCGTTTTTTCATTTTGGCATCAATTGCGTGGATCACGTCTGTTGCAGCAAGAGAATTTTCCCATTGTATCCATTTTGGATCTAATGCGATAGCATTTGGAATCCTTGGTCTTGTTACTGCCTCAAGGGCTGATACTGCTGTTAAAACAGATATGCTCTTCCCTTGGGCTAGGGCTCTTTCTTTTGCTACAGCAGTTTGGACCGCAGTCAGAATTTTTTCAGTAGAACTGAAAGCTATTGGTACCGTTTCTCCCTCATTAGAGGTCAGGTACGTAAATCCGCATCTTCCTGAGATGACTCGGATTACAAGGTTGCGTTCGTTTGCGCATGTTTGCAGTTTTGTTTTAGTTAACATGTCTGTTTGTATTGATCATAAAAAAATTGTGTGTTTCTGAGTACAATTAATTGGTTTGAAATCAGGTTTTATTAATTCGTAGAGGGTTTTAACCATCTCTGCATAATTTAGAATGTAAGTTCTTCCGAAATTCAGGAAACCTAGAACTGATTGTAAGTTTTTCAGCGTTTTTGGAGCTTGGAGTACTGCACACTTCTCTAAGAAGTGGAATCACCGTCTAACCTGTGGGGGTGTAGCGAAGCACCTCTGACCTCTGACCTGTTGTTGTTGCTGCCGTGGGATCTGGAACCCTTGAACTTCTGCAGCCACTCCTCGCCGCACCTGCTTCGCGGGTGCCGCTTCGTGGTCCCTGCCACCCGTGAAGGACTCTGTCTGCCTGAGGAGCCGTCTGCAGCTGCTGGGGGCTGAGGGGGCGGACACACGAACGCGCCGAATGCTGCAGGGACTCCAAGCACCAGGAGTCCCTGCCTGACCCGTTACAGCTGGTCACGCGTTCGGCTTGAAGCCCCGCCCACACAGCTTGTTTGCTTAAAACTGCCCCGCCAAGAGCTACAGTTGGGAATCACCGTCTAACCTGTCGGGTGTAGCGAAGGACCTCTGACCTCTGACCTGTTGTTGTTGCTGCCGTGGGATCTGGAACCCTTGAATTTCTGCAGCCACTCCTCGCCGCACCCGCCTCGCGGGTGCCGCTTCGTGGTCACTGCCACCCGTGAAGGACTCTGTCTGCCTGGGGAGCCGTCTGCAGCTGCTGGGGGCTGAGGGGGCGGACACACGAACGCGCCGAACGCTGCAGGGACTCCAAGTACCAGGAGTCCCTGCCTGACCCGTTACAGCTGGCCACACGTTCGCCTTGAAGCCCCGCCCACACAGCTTGTTTGCTTAAAACTGCCCCGCCAAGAGCTACAGTTGGGAATCACTGTCTAACCTGTGGGGGTGTAGCGAAGCACCTCTGACCTGTTGTTGTTGCTGCCGTGGGATCTGGAACCCTTGAACTTCTGCAGCCACTCCTCGCCGCACCCGGTTCGCGGGTGCCGCTTCGTGGTCCCTGCCACCCGTGAAGGACTCTGTCTGCCTGGGGAGCCGTCTGCAGCTGCTGGGGGCTGGGGGGGCGGACGCACAAACTCGCCGAACGCTGCAGGGACTCCAAGTACCAGGAGTCCCTGCCTGACCCGTTACAGCTGGCCACACCTTCGGCTTGAAGCCCCGCCCACACAGCTTGTTTGCTTAAAACTGCCCTGCCAAGAGCTACAGTTGGGAATCACCCTCTAACCTGTGGGGGTGTAGCGAAGCACCTCTGACCTCTTGTTGTTGCTGCTGTGGGATCTGGAACGCTTGAACTGCGACCAAAAGGAGAAGTGTGGCTCAGTGGTTAGAGGCGGCAGACCCGGAATCTGAGATCGACTGTGGACCAGGGTTCGATTCCCCGCCTCGGCGGGTCTCGGGCTCATAAATTCCACAGCCTTGACAATTCTCGCTCCGGTGCCTACTCGACTCACGGGGTCACACTCTGCGACTCTGGGCAATAGCTTGCTTAATCTCCACATCGGCCCCTCGCGGCGGGATGCCTGGCTTTCACCTTGTGGATACCCTGCCGGGGTTTCTCACAGGGGAATACCAGGATGGGTTCCCTAAGCAAGCGCGGAGATGCCCCAGGGTAAGTCCTGCGCTATATAAGTTTCATACATTTAGATTTACATTTACAACTGCTGCAGCCACTACTCGAAGAGGCACCCACTTCGCGGGTGCCGCTTCGTGGTCCCTGCCGGTTCCATGTTTAAATATTGATTACAAAAATATAGTTTAAAAAAATATAGATGTAAAAATATCGATTACAAAAATATCGACTCCCTATACTTAAACAGGTAAGTACAATAATATCGACTCAAAAATATAGATGTTAAAAATATAGGTGTAAAAAATGTCGACTTTAAAAAAATATTATAACTTAAATTAAATAATTAAATATTATTAATATTATTCACAAAATAAATTACATTACATTTATATTTTAACTATTTATAACAAATAAACTTAATTTAATCATTATAAACTTAATAAATGTGTACATATACATATATTTTCTTAAATACATTTTATTATTATCTTTATTTAATTAATAAACTTTAATAATTATATAAAAATATAATAAAAACATATATAAAACATTTTCAATTAAATAACATTTTCTATATTTAATTAACACATAAAAGTATTTAAAAATAATAATACATACATTTAATAACAAAATTAAAACATTAGTAGTTAAAACATTTGATAGCGAAGGGGTAAAAATTACTATTCCCACTCCAAAGTGTGCAACAGTAGGGAAAGCGCTGGATAGCGTAGGGGTAAAAATTACTATTCCCACACCAGAGGGTGCAACAGTAGGGAAAGCGCTGGATAGCGTAGGGGTAAAAATTCCTATTCCTACTCCAGAGGGTGCAACAGTAGGGAAAGCGTTGGATAGCGTAGGGGTAAAAATTACTATTCCTACTCCAGAGGGTGCAACAGTAGGGAAAGCGTTGGATAGCGTAGGGTTAAAAATTACTATTCCCACTCCAGAGAGTGCAACAGAAGGGAAAGCATTGGATAGCGTAGGTGTAAAAATTACTATTCCCACTCCAGAGGGTGCAACAGTAGGGAAAGCGTTGGATAGCGTAGGGGTAAAAATTACTATTTCCACTCCAAATGGTGCAACAGTAGGGAAAGCGCTGGATAGCGTAGGGGTAAAAATTACTATTCCCACTCCAGAGGGTGCAACAGTAGGGAAAGCGTTGAATAGCGTAGGAGTAAAAATTACTATTCCCACTCCAGAGGGTGCAACAGTAGGGAAAGCATTGGATAGCGTAGGTGTAAAAATTACTATTTCCACTCCAAAGGGTGCAACAGTAGGGAAAGCGTTGGATAGCGTAGGGGTAAAAATTACTATTCCCACTCCAAATGGTGCAACAGTAGGGAAAGCGTTGGATAGCATAGGGGTAAAAATGACTATTTCCACTCCAAAGGGTGCAACAGTAGGGAAAGAGTTGGATAGCGTAGGGGTAAAAATTACTATTCCAACTCCAGTGAGTGCAACAGTAGGGAAAGCGCTGGATAGCGTAGAGGTAAAAATTTCTATGCCCACTCCAAAGGGTGCAACAGTAGGGAAAGCGCTGGATAGCGTAGGGGCAAAAATTACTATTCCCACTCGAGAGGGTGCAACAGTAAGGAAAGCGTTGGATAGCGTAGGAGTAAAAATTACTATTCCCACTCCAGAGGGTGCAACAGTAGGGAAAGCATTGGATAGCGTAGGTGTAAACATTACTATTTCCACTACAAAGGGTGCAACAGTAGGGAAAGCGTTGGATAGCGTAGGGGTAAAAATTACTATTCCCACTCCAAATGGTGCAACAGTAGGGGAAGCGTTGGATAGCTTAGGGGTAAAAATTACTATTTCCACTCCAAAGGGTGCAACAGTAGGGAAAGCGTTGGATAGCGTAGGGGTAAAAATTATTATTCCCACTCCAGAGGGTGCAACAGTAGGGAAAGCGTTGGATAGCGTAGGGGTAAAAATTACTATTCCAACTCCAGTGAGTGCAACAGTAGGGAAAGCGCTGGATAGCGTAGAGGTAAAAATTACTATTCCCACTCCAAAGGGTGCAACAGTAGGGAAAGCGCTGGATAGCGTAGGGGTAAAAATTACTATTCCCACTCCAGAGGGTGCAACAGTAGGGAAAGCGTTGGATAGCGTAGGAGTAAACATTACTATTCCCACTCCAGAGGGTGCAACAGTAGGGAAAGCATTGGATAGCGTAGGGGTAAAAATTACTATTCCCACTCCAAAGGGTGCAACAGTAGGGAAAGCGTTGGATAGTGTAGGGGTAAAAATTACTATTCCCACTTCAGAGGGTGCAACAGTAGGGAAAGCGTTGGATAGCGTAGGGGTAAAAATTACTATTCCCACTCCAGAGAGTGCAACAGTAGGGAAAGCGTTGGATAGCGTAGGGGTAAAAATTACTATTCCCACTCCACAGGGTACAACAGCAGGGAAAGTGCTGGAACCCAAAACAATAAAAAAACAAACTATCAAATTTTTTTTTTATTTAATTTCCAATATAAACATAATAATATGTACATTTAAATATTTTATTATTAACAAAGATAATAAAAAATATATATTTAGACATTATTTAACACTATAATATCCACCACAAACCTAAAAATAATTACATAATTACATTTAATATTTACTAATTAATTAATGATAGTTAAATTCTTTTTTAAATAATTAATTAAATATGTAATTGACAGATTTCACATCATATACACTTATAAACACCACAACACAAACCTAAATTTAATTACACATTTACAATTAGTAATTACTAATTAATTAATGGTAATTAATTTATAAAGTATTTAATAATCAATCAATAACAATTTAATTACTTCACACCATTTACACATATAAACTCCACTACACACACCTAAAATTAAACAATTAACATAATTAATTAATATAATTAATTAATTAACATAATTAATTAATAATTGACTAATTGAAATTAATTAACAATTAATTATTAAATTAACACATTAATTAATCAATTAATTTTATATATTTAAATTACTTCCCACCCTATTCCCCTATAAACCCACAACCCGCTACGGAACTAATAACACAAAATTCAACATAATATACATTAATAACTATTAAAATTCAAAAACATATATTAAAATGACAAACAATTCTCATTAAAAACACTAAAATACATGACATTATTAAAAAATCGATATTTTTGCAAACTATATTTTTGTAAACGATATTTATTACAACTATATTATTGTTATCGATATTACTTACCTGTCTGTCGATATTCTGGTCAAACTATATTTTTGTTATCGATATTTCTTCATTTCGATATTTTTGCAGGGATATTTATGTCAGACGATATTTCTCTGATGATATTCCTGCTCTGCACCCGTCCCTGCCACCCGTGAAGGACTCTGTCTGCCTGGAGAGCCGTCTGCAGCTGCTGGGGGCTGAGGAGGCGGACACACGAACGCGCCGAATGCTGCAGGGACTCCAAGTACCAGGAGTCCCTGCCTGACCCGTTACAGCTGGTCACGCGTTCGGCTTGAAGCCCCGCCCACGTCCCCCTTACTTGCTACTTATTCCATCTCTCCACCCGCTGCTCATTGTTGCTTAAGCTGTATTATCCTACAATTACATACCCGACGATACCATGAGTAGACGTAATACCCTAGGGAAGACAACATTGGTGGGAGGTGCAGTAATGGGAACCTTAGATAGCTTCATTACTAGGGTAACATCAGAGTTGGAAAAGGAAATAGTCATGGCAGAAAAACGCCTTTTCCGCGGAGCTTGCACATAAAAAGCGATCCTCGCTGTGTGCCATTACATTAGTAGTCACCCCTCCGAGTTCCAGTTTAGATAATGAGCATAACTCTGGGATGACAGATCTCTAGCAGCCCCATTGTCTGATAAGTACCCAACAGATTCAAATATCCCCAAATGTGGCGGGATCAAATGATACGATTTTAGAAACTTCAGCGGATACATCTATCGAGATAGTACCATTGGTAACTCTTGAGATGGACACCTCGAAAGAGTACTTATCCAGCACATCCAAAGACCCAGGTCCCACTTTAAAAAAAAGAAAGCGTGGGAATGATAGCAAGGGAGATAGATGCGCAAAACTATCAAAAACATCGCAGAGTTCAGTAGGGAATAAAGGTACATCTACAAAAAAGACAATCCCTGAACAGTCTCTCCCGTCCACAGTTACATTAAAAGAGCTGATGGGGAGCATGGAACAGCTGATTAAGTCATTGATACTTCCGCTGGTAGAAAGAGTAAAAAGAATGGGTGATCAACTAGGACGAATAGAAGCGGAAACGGTAATACACTCAAAATTGATTGGTGACATAGGGCATAGTAAACACGTAACTCCTAGTCAGGACATCATATCAGGACAGATATTAGCCACTGAGATGATAGGTAGGGATATTAGTTCCGCTCAAGGACAAAACAATCCAGTAGCCCAGGACACAAATAAAGGTGCGGTTGTTAGTAGGGGGAGAGAAAAGAAGCAAAGGACTGTAAACAGGGTACTTCTGAGGCAACTAATATTGGGCCCTCCCCTAAAAAACGTAGCAGAAAAAATCTAGATAGGATAGATCTACCACCCGAGGCGGTACCATATGTAGTGGTTTTAACTGGAGTGCCAGAACTAATGGAAGGAAAAGACGAAGATTACCATCAGTTAAAGAATAAAGTAATCTTTTGGTTGTGTAATAACAGACCACTACCAGCAAATTTTAATGGCGAAATCCTTAATGTTAGAAGACTGGAATGGGTGGGGAAGAGACCAAAGGACCTTAGAGGGGACATCATCCTGGTCAATTTCAGGGATCGTGGAGCTGTGAGATACATCAACGATTGGTACTCTGCGGGAGGGAAGGATGAAATTGCAACGCACGACCTAAGTTATTTTTATCCACAATCCATGTTGGATTATCCCACTAATTCTCATGTTCCCTGTGGTCCTAGTTTTACCCATTATGGTTTTAGTATCCCTACCTCTAACCGTTTCTCCGTGCTACGTGGTATGGAAGGAGTTGACTGACTTCCAACACAGATTAGTGGGGTTACCTCTTGTGAAAATCAGCCTGCTGCTGTAGAACACATAAAGGCAGCTAGTTTAATTAATCATCTGGGCTTAACGGATCACCCTAGATCTCAAGGTACACGTGGTAAGGGACGGATGAGGGTAACATTCTAGAATATATCGAGCCTTCGTTCTAAGTTAAATAACCCAATCTGGGCAGATTTCATTAAAAACATAGATATTCTATGCCTGCAAGAGACTTGGTCTCTGGACGAAATCCATATTGACGGTTTTAAAACATATCATGTCCCAGCAGGTTGTTCCAGCCATGGGAGGCACAAAGGGGGGCTTTGTGTCTATGTTACAAACCTAATGGGGACAGCAACGATTAAAATGATGAGAACGTGTAGTCAATACCAGATTATTGTCATGAAAGCATCTCCCAAGGTTGAGCTAATAATTATCAACATGTATAACAATCTAGAAAAGGCCCAAGTAAGTGACATGGTCTGTGCCCTAAATGGGGATGTTATGAGCATGACCGATAATTCACGGAGGGAATCCATTGTTATTTGGGCGGTGACTTTAACCATAACCTCTGCCAACAGTTCTTGAGCGGATGTAGCGACTATGAGGAAGATGGTACTGAACACCAGCCCCATTTCACCCATCCTAATGGGGGCGACTCCTTTAACGAGGTGATGGCTACCCATAACTTGGGTTTTGTCAACAGGTTATGTACTGTGGACTTTAGCCCCACTTTTGTGGGGAGAGGGCACAGTACCCTGATTGACTTTATTGATATTTTTAACAGCCATGCAACCTGGATAGCTGACTTCGTAACTCACACGATAGGAATCAGTGATCATCTCCCACTTAGCTTTTGTATTTTACTCTCACAGGATAAGGAACACTCACTGTAGAAAGATTAGCCTGGACTAAAGGATGCGCAGTGGGTAGGCAAAACGGATACGCCATTAGATGGGTGAAGAGCGATCGGAGGTCACCAATATAAAAATAATTAAGGATGCGATCTTACCGATCAAGAAGTGTCTACAGGAGGAGACTTCACATTCAGATATATTGAACTCCTTTGCAGATATTACCAGGATAATACAAGAAAAATTACAGCGCCCAAACTGAGATCCTAAAACCTGTAAGAATAGTTGGTTTGATTCGACTTGCACAAAGGCTCACTCACAATTGAAAAGGGCCCTCCATAATACTATGAGAAACCACGAAGAAGTAAAAAAGTGCAGGAAGGAATATAATATAGCTAGAAAGATCTGCAAGCGTAAAATTAAAAATGAGGCTTGGTCTAATCTATACGAGGCTTCGCTAAAAAGGGACAGTTCCTCTTTCTGGGGAGCAGTCAATCCACCTTTTTTTAGCCCAGGGGATAATGCGAGAATTGAGGTCGTGATAACAGAAGACACATGGATAGACTTCTTTTCAGAAGTCTATAATCCAGGAGGGGTTAATAAAATCGTAGATATGGGGCCATTAACCCAAGAGGCCCCTAAAAAATTTGTGGAAATGAACATAATTATCAGCAATAAAGAAATTATGGAAGCTATCAAACAAAGCAAGAATGGCAAAGCTCCAGGCCCCGACGGCACCCCAATTGATCTATTCAAGCACACAATAGAACTATGGTCCCCATTGCTTACGCGAGTGCTTGAGGCAAGTTGCAAACTGGGACTAATTAAAACCTTGTCTGATTCTGTAATTATACCTATTTTTAAAAAAGGGGATCGCGAAAACACCTCTTGCTATCGCCCCATATCCCTTTTAGATTTGTTCATGAAAGTCACGGGCAGGGTTATACTGAATCGCTTGCAGCAATGGGCAGCAGATGAAAATATATTATCTTCGGTACAATATGGGTTCAGGGAGGGGTGGGGTACTTTAGAGCAGGTTTTAAATTTGTCCATGCTATTAGGAAAATATACGCAGGCAAGGACGCCAGATTGTATGCAGTGTTTGTCGATCTTAGCGCTGAGTTTGATTGTGTAATCCACAGCCGATTATGGCAGATTTTAACAGATATGAAGGTGAATGAGGTGTTAATATCCTTTTTAAGACAACTTTATGCAGGGGCTAGGGCAAAAGTGAGATACGGGGTCAATGGGGATTGCACTAAGTCGTTCCATGTGAAGCGAGGAGTAAGGCAAGGCTGCGTACTCGCCCCATTTCTTTTTTCCTTATATACTAACGATCTGGAAAAAGAACTGGTGGCTAAGGTCAAAGATTCCCCGCAGTTAAACCATAAACAGATTGTGTCGCTCTTGTATGCAGATGATGCCATGATAATGGCTAGTTGAAGAAAAAGGGGAGGTTTGGCTCAATGGGATAGAGGGTAGTTGAGCCATGTAATGTTATCAAACAAGGGGGTTTACCTAAACCTCTAACATGAATTCAAGCAACTGTTTTTGGGACAATTGGTGAACATATAATTATATGTTCACCAATTTATGCTTTTTCACTGTACAGAATATTAATTTGTTGTATAGTATGTCTTGTTTTTGTAAAAATGTATGGCAATATGTGAAGTTGACTACGTTTTTTGCTCTGCCTTAAAATGTTTTTGTGATATGAATGAAAAGAAAAATAATATAAAAATAATTGTTGGGATTTACTAATAAATTATGTTTATCCTTGTCCCAAAAACAGTTGCTTAAAATGTTTTTGTGATATGAATGAAAAGAAAAATAATATAAAAATAATTGTTGGGATTTACTAATAAATTATGTTTATCCTTGTCCCAAAAACAGTTGCTTGAATTCATGTTAGAGGTTTAGGTAAACCCCCTTGTTTGATAACATGATAATGGCTAGAACACAAATAGGCCTACAAACGGCATTAGATACATACATAAATTTAATGGATAACAGGGGCCTGAAACTCAATGTGACTAAAACTTTTGTTATGACCTGCGGAAGAGGAAAGAACAGAGACTGTTCTCTGTTCGCTGGGAAAGAGAAAATTGCACCAACTAAAACTTTTTCCTACCTGGGTATCGTATTAGAGGATTCAGGTTCCTGGGGCCAAGCTATCAGAAGTAGGTCACTAATGTTCAAAAGAGCTACGGCCGCACTCATGATATTTGCCAAAATAATGGGAATAAGACCCCCTGAAATCCTGTTAAAGATCTATCAGGCTAAGTGCATAAGTACTGCCATCTACGGGGCAGCCATCTGGGGAATTCACGACTCCTCACCTATTCAAAGGGTAGAAAATGCTTTTTTAAGATTCATTTTAGCCATTCCTCAAAGTTCTTCTGTTTTTAACTGTCATTCGCCCGATCTTTTATTAAACAGAGACATCATTTCTGACTTGCTGGGCTTGGACAAGGCTATCAGGATACCATGGTTGTCCTACATTTGTAAGTTTACTAACGATCTGGGGAGACCAGAGTTTTTTGGACATCCGGAATCCTTGAGTAATATAACGAGGAAGGATTTAAAGTTGCTCTGTTGGAACCACCTAGAATCATTAAGGTTAAGTTTAGAAATAAACAAAAAAACAGTACTGCAACATCAACTTACCTTAGCAACGTGTACAATTCAACCTTATTTAATTTGGTGTCTAGACGGCTTTGACAGATATTTACTGACAAGATGTAGATTTGACGTCTTTTTTCGCCTAATTACATTTCCTACTGTAAACGATTGGTCCAGATCGCTTTGTAAGTGTCCGTGTGATTACAGGTCAGACCAATCTACCCTGCATGTGATATGTTTCTGTAAATTTTATGCTGTAGAAAGGTCTAGATGGATAAAACCACTTCTAAAAAAATAAGGGACCTGGAGACAATGCCGCTCGGCATTGTTGTTTTTACAATCTTTAAACGATGTATACTGTGTTGCTACAATGACAGGCTTTTTAAAAAGTATTTTGAGGAAAAGGAAAAGTTTAATCAGTTTTTAATATTTATGTATTTGGTTTTAAAAGTTGTACCTAGGAAATTTGACTGCTTGTGAAATGAATTTGCTGCTTTTATGATTTTATATTCAGTGAAATCGAATAAAGCTTTTCTACTACTCTAAGAAGTTGTCGGCTAGGCTTTTGCCTTCACTTGATAACTCATATCCTAAAAATAGGACAGTGAGGTGGGCAATTCGTGACTTTTTAAAGTTGAATTTGTATCCTTCAGATGCGAACCCAGGTATTATGGTGTTCACTCTTTTCAAGTGTGTCTCCAGGTCATCGTCTGTAAGATAGATGTCATCGACATAAGATAATGCTTTATCATCATACATTTGTAGTAATTCTGTTACCCTGGCTGAAAATAATCCTGGGCTGTTCTTGAATCCCTGGGGGAGACGACAGAATTGCCTCTGGGCCCCCATACTTGAGAAAGCGGTCAAATACCTGCTTTCTGGTGCTATGTTTTGACAGAAGAAACCATTTGAAATATCTAATGTCGTTTTATATTTTTTGCGCACAATGTTATTCATTAGTGCTGCACTGTGTGAGTTTTGTACTGCAAATGTTTTGCAACAAGAGTTTAGGTGTCTGTAGTCCAAAACTAGACGGTATGAATCGTCTGGCTTGGAGACAGGAAACATAGGGTTGTTCATTTGTGAGGTGCATGTTTCAATCACCCCCTGATATTGAAGTTGATCTAAGATCTCCCTGACTTGTTTTTTAGCTTCTTGCTTAACAGGATACTGCCTCTGTGCAGTAGGTTGATTTTTTAATTGAAGGACCCTTGTGCTGGACTTTTTTTCCTGTTTGGTCTACCCTTGTCGGGGCTGAGTAGGTTACAATTAAAATCTCTTGAAATGATCATTGAACTAAGTTTATTGGTTTTTTGTAGGGTCTTAATAAGATTGAATAGTGTTCCCAATTTTTCCTTTTTTGCTTTTCGTTCTGGGTGTATATAAATGTTTAGCAGTAGCAGTTGATACTGAGTCTTTATTGTAATTTTTGTAGCTTGGGCCCAGTTTATCCCAACGTCCAGTTCCTCTTGGTCCCAATTATATTTTTGTGAAATAAAAGTTGATACGCCTCCTCTTGGGTGCCCGTATTTTGATTGCCTCTCTGCAAGTATATGATGGTCCGTGAAGCCTGGGATTCCTAGATGAGACATGGTCCAGGTCTCTTGTAAGAGTATTATGTCTTGCTCTTCAAATAATAGTTGTGTTTCATGGTCCTGCTCCATGCTACTGAACCCATGCACGTTCCAAGAGCATAATTTAATTGTTTCCAGGTTTATTTCTTCCAAGTGCGGGCCTTTTCTTTGTTCTTTGATTATGGTGTTTATATCTTTTCTAGGAACTCTTTTCGCTTAGTACTGACGGAATCCATGACCAGTCTTGATTGCTACTATGAAGCCAGTATATGACCGACTGACTGTTTTGGACGGTTTTTGTTTGTATTCTTTTGCCCGGAGATGTTGCTCGGGCTGCATGTAGGCACGATTTTACCTTGGGCCTTTGCAGCTCTACGTCCTTGTAGTGGTCTGAGTTGATGTAGAGGGGGAAGGGGTATCTCGGTTGCTTGTGTTTTGCTGCAAAGTGATTCCCCAACTCTCGAATATTGCTCTGTGAGAATAGATTTTACCTGCTAGCTCTTTTGATTTCCAGGTGATAACCGAATTTTCAATATCTGGTCTGGCTTTATTTTGCTGAAACTATACTGCTTCCATGTCTTGAGAGACTATTCCATTCAGTTCAGGAATTTCTTTAAATAATTTTAGAATGTTTCCTCTGTTAAGGATATCCTGTCTCCCCTTAGTTACGTATTCCGGGATAAAGGTCACAACTGGTTCGATCTCATACAGTTCTGGCGTTTGATTTTCTTCTTGGTTCGTTTTGGGGTCTTTTAATCTTGTATGCCCATTGGTAGTATTTGTGACTTTTGCTTGATCTTCGTTTGGCACGGTGTTCTTTTCTAGTTTCTTCACGAATCTTGGTTCTGTGTATTCCGTCAGTTGGTCGTATTCTTGGGAGCCTCTCTTTGTGGTCACGCTTCTACCTATTCCGTTTGTGGTGATCTTTAGTGCCCTCTCATCTATTCCTAAAAGTGAGGTTTTTTGTTTCCTGTTTTTGGATCTTATTTTGTCGCCCAAAGGCCCGTTAGTTGTTTTTCGTACAATCTCTCTTTCTTTTATTTGTGGTGAGGTCAAACTAGCCTCTATGTTACCGGTTGCATCTTGTGAAGCCGGTTCGTTCGCACGTTCGTTTGAGTGCGTAACCACAGAATTTCTTGTCTGTACTGTTTGTTTTGTTGTCCAATTGGATTTGTGTGGGCCTACAGTTAGTTGTTTAGTCTGCCTTTGCCCGTCGGAAGATATTGATTCTGATTTGTGTGGGGATTCCACCGTTATTGACTTCTCAAAGGAGAAACTCACCCTTTCCGAAAACCGTTGGACCTATCTGGTGTTGAGAGATTTCGACGTGTCTTTATTTGATTCGGGGCCTTGACTTACGTTCTTTATAAAAATTGGAAAGAGGTGTTCAGGGGCTGCGTTGTGTTTTTTTTTTTGTTTGGCCGTGCCTTCCTGGCTCTCTTCCTTTGCCGTTTTGTTAGATTATCCTGATGTTCAGATGGAGGGATTGGCGAGCCATCGTTTATTTGTTCCTCTTGGCTTTCCGTTGCCCCTTCTTCGAGCTTTATGTTTGTGTCGTTCCGAACCCCTTTCTTGGCTGGGGTCAGTTTTGATCGACCGTTTGGAGCTTTTGGAATTTCTTTGTTCGAGTTGCTATCGTTGTGTTCCCGATTTCCCTTTTGATCGTATGAAGCTTTCACAACTCCCAGGATGTCGTTTAAGATGTCTGGGAGGGACGCCAGTTTTTCAATTATACTCCCACAGTTGCAGTTATTTTGTTTTACATTGTTTTTGATTTGAAGTCTGCTTCCTGAGCTTGACTGATCGGTGTTTATTGTTTTTTTTTTTAATCCATGTTTTCCTTTTTAACTAATAGAGTCATTATTGTGTCTGTCTTAGAGCTTATGTTTGATATATGATCTGCGATGATGTTTATTAAGTCTATTTGAACCTCCATTTTATCGGATTGGAAGTTTAATGCTCTTATTGCCTGGTCCAATGTGCTAATTAAGGCCTTCCCCCAGTTTGTATTGGCTTGTAGACTACCTCCGTTCCCTGGGTGAACGTCTGGCTGTTCAATCCAACTTGCAGATGAGATTGTAATAGGTTCAAATTGGGGGTCCTCTTTTACATAGCTACCGCTACTGCTAATGTCGTCAATCAGAATTCTGTGACTGCTGCTGCGGACATCTAAATTTCGCGGAGTCGATGCCACTGGCTCTTGCCTGTTCTCCTTTGTAATAGACTGTTCCGTTATAGGTTGCTCAAGTTGTAATGCTCTCCTTGTTTTTGTGTTAGTTGTTCCTATCGGTTTTAAGATGTTTGATGGTAGTAGGGGATCTACCTTTTTTTCCTCCCCTTCATGTCTCTGGATTGGCATGCTACCAGGTTCTATCCCTTGGATTATTTTGTTAAACATCGTGTGGTCATTGTTACTGTTGTTTTGGGACCTTGTGTTGGCGAAGATTTTTTCGAGCAACTCCTGACCCTGTGATGTCATTAGATATGATGCGGGTCTGTGCCTACCCTTCACGTCTTGTATGCTTGTTGGGCTTGTTGTTTTGATGACCAAGTTAGTTTTGAAAACTGTGTTCTCGAGGGTCTCGGTTGTTTTGTGAACTTGGGCTTGCACAATTTCTGTTTGTTTTTTTGAAATGATGTTTTTTTCTGTCAGACCCTTAAAGCCGGGCGGTTTATTAAGGCTCATGTTAAAAGGGGGGTCCATTTGCTTTTTATCTTTGTTACATGTCCCTGGGGGGAGTAATGATTTTATCATGTCCGGCTGAATTGGGCTTGGTAGATATTCCGCCTCCTTTGTAGGTGCAGAAATTGCTGAGACCGGGTCTTTTAAGAAAAATAATTTGTTTATTTTTTGCTGCTGTTGTTTTCCTATTGCTGGGCCGGGATTCTCGGGTATTGGAACCAAACTTCCTGTGTCCTGCCCCTCCGTTTCTCCCTGTGCCACAGGCTCGCCGTCTGTTGAAGAGTTATAGGCGTCTTTGGGAGGTCGCCCGGATCTTGGATTAGATTTTTTCCGCTTTTTACTTAGAGCAGTTTGTCGCTTTGTTCCAAATCTCATTCTGTTATTTTTTTGTAGTGGTTGTGTAGTTGTATGTATCTGTTTGTATATATTTAATTTGCACTTTTCTTTTTTTTTTTTGCCTTAGCCGGCGTTATATTTATAAACACTTTTTACTATACTTGATTTTGGTTGGGGGTGTCGAGAGATGGAACCCCAGCTGGACAAGTATCACAGATATCACGGACGAGCGGAGCGCTCGGGAGGTGCCTCCACCCAAACGGAGCTAGTCAGTTTGGCCTGTGCTGCCCCCCGGGCTCTTACTTGGCAGCTGCCTCTAACGGCGGCCGCGCTCGTACTGTGGTCATGGGCGCCCGCCCTGTGCTTATCCGACCTCTCCCCCCTTGGCCCACCTAGTTCCCGGGGATATGAGGGGAGGCAGTGATGATAAAAATGATAATAATAATGATGAGCGGTGGTAATAGATGGCGGCTGAGAATCCGCTGGTGCTAGTGCTGCAGCCCACGTTGCTTGCTTACTCGCGGGCAGGTCCGGGACGCCTGGGACTTAACGCTGCCACCGCCCTCCTCACCCTCCTACTTCTCACCATTTCCTTTGTGGCTCCAAGCGGCTCTGAGTCAGCAAGCCGGCAGGCGGGTGAGTCCGGTACGGGCACACGGGTCGGATTCTCGGTTACGTGACCTCGGGTTAGCGTTAGCTTTGCGGCATGAGGCTGTAGCTCTGCGGGTCTGCAGATCGAGTTGGCCGGCAAGCAGCGGGCAGCCTCACCCCTGGCTCTGGGGGGGTCTCTCTCGCTCACTCGTTGTACCACGCCGCTCTCTACACACCGCCGCCGTCGTTGCTCTGCCTCTGCTGCCTTGGTCTGTGTTACTGCTGCTGTCGAGCGCCACCTACAGGTCAACAACCATGCATACGGGTATCTGTGTCAGGATGTGGTGTACAGCTGGCTAGAACTGGCCATGTGGCTCCTGGTCTACCTAGTGGACCGAGCCTGGTAAAGTGATTTTGATGTTTTAGGGTGCCATTAAACCAGAGCTGATGCTCTTGGTATGCTAGTGGAATTTCAACGTCCTCGAAAGGGACGTATTCCGTTGGAGGTTCCTCTATTTTGTAGTAGTGGAACTCGTGTGTCACAGCATTTGCTGCTGGAATATTTATCCATGAATAGAACACCTCTGTCTGCCGATATTCATGGGCCTCTACCACAAATATGACTGTCCCACCTCTTGGTGATACTCCATTTTCTATAAGTTTTATAGTTATGGTTTTTCTTACATTTACCGGGATGATTATAGCATTCGGGTCATCTTGTTGGAGGCTTGTGTCCTCCGCTAAAAGTTGAGCTGCTATTCTAGCTCTCTCTCTTTCGTCGTCACTTTCCGTCATATTCATGACTGAAAGTTTTTGCAGAACAAGTTTCAAGGAAACAAAGATTAGGTGTACAATATTTTGGAACACTGTATCCTTCAACGTTGACTAAACCAAAAACTAATACATAGGAATCTCTTCCTACTAAGTTTTGGGGGATATTAACCTTTTACCCACTCCAGACATCTATTGGAGTATTTATGGGAAAAAGGGGTCTGTGTGAAAAGCACGACTGAGTTACTCTAGTATCTAGCGTTAAATTATCGCCTTACCAAACACTGGTCGCAATGCAGTGTATTTCCTATATTCCCAATAGGCTCTGCACATTGGAATAACATAAACGATAGTTTAGACGTAGGACTTAGGTCGTCTAGGTCTCTATTGAATATGTTAGACCTAATTATGAATGCCAGCTAGCTCAGAGGTCACTAGAAACTTTCTCGAGTACACAAGAAGGGATTAGTTTCTGACAACCGCATAAACATGACAACTTTGCTCCCTTCAGAATAAGGAGTATACCTCCAGAGTCGCGGAAACAATAGATAACTATTTTACTCAGTCAATTGTGCATGCTTAGTTTCACCAGAAGCACAGAGAAATAGAGAGACAGGCGCTTTCAATAAAAGAGGTTATTTATTGAACAGTCTTCTTTCTCATGCAAGAGAAGTGAGTTGCCACAATTGCAATACTTGTTATAAAGTAAAGTGCATACAGTAAAAGGAGTATTATGAAATAATACTGTAAAAGCCTGGTATGGTTTCTAAGCCATACGGTGTTTAAAATAGATAAAATATATACATTGATAAAATCATGACTAAACGTACTCAACTGGTGCTTCTAAGATACGCCTACCCCGGTGTACCTAACCTAAGCCTAGTACGTGGGAAGGAGTAAGTGAGCTGCAGTTTAAGTTAAGATAGTTTCTGCCAAGAATCGGAATCAAAAATTCTCTACGGGTCTAATCAGCTCCGTACCTTGTTTATAGAATGAAGGAGGTCTTGTATCTCTCTCTCAGGACTCGATCTCCCAGCAAGGTTGACCGGGAAACATTGGAGCTGGATTTCTCGGCAGGAGAAAAGACAGCGTCTCTCTCAGTGCGTCAATGGGAGGGTCGGCTTCCTTCGGCACTCGCTACAGCAGGGCGTCGGGCAAGTAGATAGCTGATCTGCTCCAAACCACCGTGTGTTTTGCTAGGGCAGATGCTGGTATATTTATACCTGGAAGGTGCCGAGTTTGACGTAAGGTTGGACATAAGACGTCACTAAGAATTCGCAGTTCTTTCAGGACTCCAGGAGTTCTAGGACAAATCAATACAGAAGCAGGGGGAATTCCCGGGCTTCTGGAGGCTTGGTTTGTTTAAGAACGCGTTGTGCTTTCTAGGAGTCTATGGGAGTAGCACTGCCGTATTTGGACTGCATTGGCTATAACTTAATATGGGTATGATTCTTATGCCTTTATAAGGATAGGATTTGATATAACCACATAAGGGCATAAATCGGGAATATTTAAATAGGGTCCTAGATAAGTTTACAACAAGGTATGTCCCACAAGCCCGCTTAGTAAATTTCCATTATTCCAGCACACATTGGTTTCCTCACACCATCTTGCTCTTCCCACAGTCGTTATTCCAGCCATCCATGGTCTCGCCCCCTTCTTCCTTGCGAACTCGCCTCCCATCTTGTTTTTGCTCTCCTTGTACCAGTTGCCGTTTCACATGCCTCACTATCTACTGAGAACAAGGACCCCTTTCTCTTTGCTAATAAAGCCTTGTTCACCTGCAATGGTAACACGAAATGCATGCAACATTCCTACTCCAAAGGAAAAAGAGATATGACTTCAAATGTTAAAATAATATGTGAGCTTGAACCCAAATACATCTCAAGCCCACAAGTTTAGGCTAAGTTAACAAAAGCATGGGTTACATTTAGGTGTACTCTTTACACAAAGAGAAATCAAAATTCTCAACATGTACCTTTAAAGGTAATACTGTAATAACATGAATATGTCATTGCTATAATTGAACACATTCATGACAGGCTGTATGATACGTTGAATTGGCGTCTTGAAAAAGTTATGCAGATGATGACTTGCCAAAACTTTGTATTTTGTTTCAAAACAGATCAACATGTGTAGAAAAGGTTGTAATGTACCTGCAGCTTTGAGTTCCAGCTAGCTTTTATTCAAATCAAGGCAAGATAAGACGTTTGCACCATTTAATTGCGTAATCATGTCAGTATTGTGTGGAACTCATTCAATTGCCTTGTTTGCCTGATTCATGTCAACACATATACATACAGCTCCTTCCCTGTCATTTTATGCACAACCACAAATGGGAGAAAGCCATGGCATGAGACCAGTAGATCACTCAATGATATCGTGCTTGAGTATCGATTCGAGTTCTTTGTCAACAGTGTCTTGTAAATGGAAAGTAATTTGTCTAAGTCTTTGAGCAACAGAACGGTTGTCCTCATTAATATGCTGTTTTATTTTCATCGTCTTAAGTTTTCCTAAACCATGAAACAATGTAGAGAATTGACTTTCTAGTTCTTGGGGAGCATTCATATTTTAGTTTAGGGAGATCAGTCCCATATCAGCAGCTGTGCTGAAGCTGAGTAGACTGGCACTTGACGCTGTACCTTGTAGCACATGGATGGATGCTTGTACCTTTTTTCTTGTGTTTCATTGTCGCTACAAGTGAACCTTGACTTTTTAAGGGCGTCAATGCAGCCCATGTATATACTTTGGTTTTCAATGGCGTCAGTTGCGGTAATAGAGACAATTAAATATATTTCTTCTCTGGCATAATGTTTATCAAAGCACCACTGTTGATGATGAAAGGTTTCGAACAACCATTTACTTTCAGTGTAATCTTTGGACAATGTTTGAATGACTTTGGTACATAGCATGTAGACTCTTCTTTGACTGACATTTTTCTTCACCTGTGGCCAGTCCAACATGTGCACGCTTTTCTGAGGTAAATATTGACATCGCACAACCATCTTCTTCACTTTCACTTGATAATGATATACAAGAACTACTTGACAATGATTTAGATGACAATTGGCTTTGTTCAGTGTCGATTTGTCTTTAACTGATGTTGCAGCTGAATATGCCTCCTTATCTCGCAGTCTTTTTGTCTGCAGGGAATCACAACGTGGTCGTTACAACGACCGCGTTGTGATTCCGCATACCATTACTCCGCAAGTCGAAACAAAGACTTACTGAGGGGGGGCGCTGGATGTTGGAATAGTATAATTTACTATTCCAACTCCAGTCTGTGCGGACAGTAGGAAAGATGTTGGATTTTAAATCCAACACCTCCCCCACCCCTCCGAAAGTCGTTGTCCCGACTTGCGGAGTAATGGTATGCGGAATCACAATGCGGTCGGTGTAATGACTGCGTTGTGATTCCCTGCGGACAAAAAGTTTTCTTATAAACGTTGTTTGCCATCGCTGCTTGGCCATGTGGGTGTGCGTCGAACGTTGCTTCTGGAATGTTTGTGTGGCCATTTTGTCTTCACGCCATGATGCTCTTGCTTTTTCTTTGGCTTTGCAAACCATCAAAAATGGCTCTGCTTGCCACAGCCTTCACATATCTTTCCAATGGTAGGACATTTACTTTCGTGTGGAAACAGAAATCCACATCTACAACACAACTTCTTTTTATGTGTAAACATCACCTTGTGTCCTTCAGTCTTTGACTTACTTTTCATACCCAGGTCTGATTTATTCTGGGCACCTCCAGCTTCCATATTAGTAGCTTGTCTTTTGGCATGCTCTTCAGCTCTGGCAGCCATTAATTCTAGCTCCAGACCAAGAGTTTCTCTCAGCATTTGTCATATTAATGAATCTGACAAGCATCCATTAATAACTTTAAGACATATAGCTTCCTCATCATTAAATTAATTGAACATACAGTGTTTGATGAGTGTGTCGATTCTCTCCACAAATTCATTAATGGTTTCCCAACTTTCTGTCGTTCTTGACTGAAAATATAACTTTTGTGATCTACATTGGGCATAGGATCGAACTTGAGATTCAAAGCTTCTTTAATCTGCTGATATATGATTTCCTCGTCACTTCGTGGCATCTTCCTTATGACTGTTTTTACACCATCACAGAAATGTTTTTGTGGTACTTGATAATCTTTTTTGTTATCAGTCTTTTCAAGTGCATCAATGAAATCTTCAAATGTCTCTATTCAAACAATCCATCTGTAACCAAGTTCAAGTTTAATTAATGTTTAGACACTTGTCTTTAAAACATAAATACATAATATTTTAAAATTCAGAACAATTATTAAAATATTTTTAAAATGTATCCCTTATTCTTTAGCCCCTAGACTCTAGATTATCCAGTTTAATAGTCTCGATCAGGGCTCCTTACATCACTATCAATACAACAATGACCCTGCACCTTGGGCAAACACACATGTAGATCTAGTTATCTTTGTATATATACTACTTTTTCAGCATGAGACATTTACTATCTATTTTCTCTGCTGCACCAAGACACTTTGTCTTATTTCATCCGACATATGAATATTTACTATTTCTTGCCCCTCCTGAAATAAAAACAACTTTTTCAATCGACAGACAGAACAGAGCTAAATACATGTCTGAAAAACAGTTATTCAGTACATCACTAATGGTGAAAAAATGTGTAAGGGACAGGCTTTTGGTTAAGCTTTGCCCTGTTTCAGGCGGGTCTGTGTTTGGACCATAGTGAGGTCGAAGCATGGCACATGCACAAAATATGGAGGCAAGGTTGTAATTTCTCCGTCAGGCATGGAGGCAATGCACCACAGAATTTACATCTACGTGGTGACAAAAAACTTACATCGTCCCTTGTTTTAGGAAGTATTGTTGCGCTTTTACCAGGCATGAAGTCTGTGATATGACTTATAATTTACCACAAAACTTTACCACAGGATTTACATCAAAATGGAGACTAAAACAAATAGCCTTAGACTGTCTCTTGTTTCTTCAGAACAAAAGGAAATATGGCATTTCGCACATCGAACTGCGTGTTGCAATTATAAAATAAAGACGATTGCATCTCAAAAGCCTCCGTAATTGCGTGGGCTTCCCAATATTCATTCCGTGTAGAATTCTAAGAAACATGAGTATACATGCAAAACGAACCATAATCAAAGATGGCGTGTGGTCACGCAGTGCACGCTTGTCACGTGTGCACGGCGCTGAGTATACACGCTGTTCCAGAACAGGAAGAGTAATGAGGAGATGAGGAGCTCCGTGTAGCTCCGGACGGTGAGGAGAGTGAGAACCGGGGAGTAGGAGACAAGTAAATGGGAGGGGGCCCTTTTTGTCTCAGTTAAATCATATCACTGAATTAGGACGGACGCTATTGGCGTATTTGAGGGGCTTTTAGGCTAATCGTATTGACCCATATGGTGCAATGGATACCGGGTCTGAATTCGATACTAGATACCCACATGGTGCAATGGATACCGAGTTCGAAATGGGGCTCATTCAATACATATTGCGACTTTTACCTTGCTAACTAAATATTGAGATTGTTGCCACGCTAAGGGGTGAACGCGTGCTATGATTCTCAGAAAACCAAACAGATAAAGGGATTATGACCGACATGAAAAGATAACTTGACAGAGGTTTCTCCTTGGCTCTAATTATTTGGAATACTTTTTTGTTTTTTAGGGGCACATTATAGATTGATAAACACAATCATATGGTCCATGAATGAGAAGACCTACATAAGGATTTCACGACCACAATATTCTCCTCTTCAGCGGGTACGACTGACATGAGCTGATTGAGGGTAATTATGATGGCCTAATCAGAGCTTTGATAGTGAACACTTTTAAGATTGGTCCTTATGATTTCAACATATGGCTGTTTCAGATTGATAAAATAACCCAATAGCTATAAAGAAGAGACCTTTATCAAGAACAGATTGCCTTTTTCAGCTGGTACGAGAACCAAGAGCTGTTGAAGGGTGATAGCAATTTTTATTTATCTTTTACAATGATATGTTTGGCTTGGAAGTATAATGGGAGGCGGTGCTCCTGACAGTGTGTTTTCTGTTTCTTTTTCAATTGACAGTCACTCAGAGCAAAAGTGTCCAACATTGGTGCTGTGGCAGAGTGTCTAGCCCTGAAGAATTTGCCGAAAAAACTGTGGCAGAGAAACATGTTGGCAGTGGGTTGTGGTATACAATGGTAATTACCATTCCCTTTTTTAATTCAACAGAACACATCCAGTAATTAAGAATACAAGTTTGAGAGAGGTGTGCCTGTTGATTTTAATCACTTTTTTTCACAAGTAGAGGGGGATTGTTTATCTCTCTACTGCACTTCACATTATTCTTTCTTTTTACTTTGTACACTTTCTCTTTTTTTCTGGGACAATAAAGGACCGCCTCTGATGAGAAAAGGGGCTTCATATGGTGAGTACCTACCAGTTACCCCGATGGTGGTACGCCCGTGAGGGGTCCTTTTGTCCCTTACACATTTTTTCACCATTAGTGATGTACTGAATAACTGTTTTTCAGACATGTATTTAGCTCTGTTCTGTCTGTCGATTGAAAAAGTTCTTTTATTTCAGAAGGGGCAAGAAATAGTAAATATTCATATGTAGGATGAAATAAGACAAATGGTCTTGGTGCAGCAGAGAAAATAGATAGTAAATGTCTCATGCTGAAAAAGTAGTATATATACAAAGATAACTAGATCTACATGTGTGTTTGCCCAAGGTGCAGGGTCATTGTTGTATTGATAGTTTATGACTGGAGGGCAACCCTGGTTCCTTTTGTTTCCCTATAGGCTCCTTTTTGTTATTGATCCTTACATCACTAGGCAAGCATATTGTTTTTTAAATTGCCAAAACACGTGCACAATAAAATTCTATATTTAACGAAAGTGCAAGTGCATTGTCGCAATGTCTTACATCATATTTTATAAAAAGGGGTTTTAAAATCTGGCGAAGTATCCTAAAAAAAATTACAACAATCCAAAAAAAATGAATATTAAAATTCTGGAACCTCAGGCCACAAGTGCAATTGTTCACTGTATCCAAAAAAAGTTATATTTCTTAGCCCTTAAATACCAAACATTCAGAGCTACCCGAAATAGTAGCAATATGTACGGGTACACTCTCCTGTTTCCCCACAATTCCAGCATATAATTTGCTGAGGGGTTGTTCCCTACATACTCCTTATCAGCCAATCTTGACTCACTTCTACAGGTCATATTTAATTAACTTTTCTACATGAGGGTGGCCTCAGCCAACTTAAATGTCTCTATTTTTAGGGCCCCAGCAATAGTCTCAAGTCTATTACTGACCTGCACAGCCCACCTTAACTCATTCCTCCAATTTTAGAAGCCCAGAGAACTGATATCTTCTTTATGTTCGAGGACCACAGGTTATCCCAAATAGGAGGGTTGATTTACAGGCCAGGAACTTCCAGGCCTGCAGCTCAACCTCCAATATTATCGTCAGTCCCATTACACTTTTCGGGAGTCCTAGCAGTTTTTTCAAACACTTGTATTCACACCTCTCCCATCATCCCGTTATACTTAGGATCAATACCTCAGCCCCTTAAAGACATTGAGTGGGGGCCATATTATTGTAAGCTGCTAAAACGGGATCCAGGATGGACCACCAAAGGTATTCCTAAAACAGACTAGGCCTCTTATAGTTGAAGCTGCCCGCATCTTAACCAATTCTGTATGTAGGTCCTAGCTCAGCTTTTTTGTAAATGTCATACCTAAATATTTGAATGAAGATACCACCTCCACCGTCCTATTACCCAAGAGCCATTTAAATGGCTTGGTGTTTTTCCCAAAAGGTATTATTTTTGTTTTCTCCAAATTCACCTTTAATTTATTCAACTCACAATAATGGTTAAAAGTATTCCGTTTCCTCTGTAGGCCTACTTGAGTCAAGTCTAACATTGCCAAATTGTCAGGATAAAGTAGGCATGGCACGTCTACCCCCTATTTTTGGCGAGAACGACTGAGAAGCTGCCAACACCTCTGGAAGATCTGCTAAGAACAAAGAAAACAACATGGGGGCCAAGACGCAGCCCTACTTTAGTCAATTTTTGAGAGGTATTCTTTTTGAAAGGGCGCCGTCCAAGTCAAGCTCCACTTGGGCCCTATTCTAAGAATGAAGTTCCTACAAGATTACCAGTAAACTTGGGGGGGATATCCTGCTGCTGGAATTTATCCCAAAGTATGCTACGATCTATCAAATCAAAAGCCGAACTAAAATCAACGAACCAGCAGAACAAGGTCCCTGCTGTTTCCTTCGCCTTTTGCCTCAGAGCCCACAAACTGAAGCAATGGTCAATCGTACAGTGCCCATGCTTGAAACCTCCTTGTTCCATTGGGACTATTTCATTACACTCAATCAAGTTCTTTAGTGAAGTGAGAATAACCATGGAGTACAATTTTGACCCAACATCTAACAAGCTTATTAAGTGAAAGTTGCAAGGTGCATCCAACTCCCCTTTTTTATGAATCTGCATAATTATTGCACCCACCCAACTAGCTGGAAATATACCCGTATTTGTTATGTCTGTAAATACTTTTGAAAAGAAAGATGCTCACTACATAGATTTAATCTTAATCAGAATTGCAGGAAGATTATCCGGCCAAGCTGCTTTGGTTGAATTTTGGGAGGTTTTCAGCTTGGCTATGGATTGAGCTGAAAAAGACTCCAATGCCTCTTCCCCTAATTATAGCCAATTATCTCTCATGGTTTCTTTTCTGGCCTTATAAATATTAGTTTCAAAAGTTACCCAAGCAGTTTCTGGGACCGTACACCTTACCGGAGTGATGGCTTTGCCACACCCCCTCTGGACTAACTTCGAGAATTTCCTCATATTGTTATCCTGGAGGGGGCTAATCATAAGATCCCAATTTGACTGATAACATGCCTGCTTCTTGGTCCTATCCAGGGCCTCGTACTCCTTTTTTTATTTTACAATTATAGGCCTCAATCTTATTTGTGAAATTCAGGAAGTGCCTGGCCCTTCCTACTTTCCTTAACTCCTTTCTAGTCAATAAGCGCTGCTTGTCAAACCACAGGTGTTAATCAGACCAAGAAGGCTTTTCCTTTTTAACCTCCTGTCATGTCGCAAGGGAGGGGAGGGGGTATGAACCACAAGGAAGTGCTTGTACGTGCTAGGTTCAGGTCAAAGACGGTTTATTTTCCCTGGTGTGGTCACCAAATGATACATAAAGAGCCCGATTAAAAGGAGATCCTTCCATACTGCACCGGTTCCAGGAAAGTCGGAAGGGGCGGGATTCCCAGACGGTACTCCAAAGAAGTCCAGGACGTTAGGGAAAAAAACAAAAACAAACAAACCATGGGTCAGTGGGCATCGTCTAATAACCTGAGTAGAGGGAGGGGAGCGTGAGGGGATCACCGATCTTAGCGTGGAAACCAAAAGAGAGAAGCGGTGTCCTCCCACGAAAATACCCGTTCCCTTCCCATGCTTTAGTGAGCACCAGGATACGATGACATTCCTGCTCTAGCCACCCTCCTCCTGGAGTGTGGTGGGGCGTGGAGCGGTGCCGGTATCCCCCGGTCATCTCTCCGGGTTCAAGGACCTTCGGTGCAACCTCTGGTTCACAGGCAGGCGGGTTGTCCTCAGCAAGCTTCTTCCACGGCGTCTTCTCCTCTCCAAGCACTTCTGTTGGCTCCTTCCCATGCGTGCCTGCCGTACCTGCCACTTCCTCTTTCTTCACGCTGGGCTCTTCTGATAGGTTCCCTGAGGTCGACGTCACGCCTCCGAAATCCTCCTCTTGCCACCTCCAGGGCAAGTTAAAGGGACTGTCATTATCCCGTACCTGTACCAGCAGGATATCGGCATCAGCGAGAGTCCCCGAGTCCTGCTCCCCGGGACCCTCCTGACACCTCCTTATTACCTGACTGTAATAATGGCATTAAGCGGCTAACTACCTCTGCAATGGTTTTAGAATACCATTCCAAGATAGATAAGCCTGCATCCCCACCAACTTCCGGCTCATTGAGGACTTGGTCCTGTGTCAGCTGAGCAATATACCTTACATCTATTCTTGTTGTTAAACGTTTAGGAAAAGTCACTTCCATTGGGATTACCCGATCACTAGAAGGTGTGGCAGCAATTTAGGGCATTTTCAAGCACAAATGATCACTGGCCTTATTCTTAACACCATAAACCGTGTGCAAATTTTTTACATGCCTGTATAAACATATAATGTATTGGGCAATGCTGGTTCCCATGCAAAAACGTTTGGGCTGCTGGTATGTCCCCCTTACAACAGCCATTGAGGCAAACGAAACCTAAAACAGAGAGGAATTTTGTAAAAAAAAATTCTAGCTTAGATTAAGTACATTCTTAGAAGATTGCATTTGGGATTCCATAACTGGGAAACAGCCTTTACAACGAGGTTTTTACTTAGTTGTGCCTTTACCACGCATATTTTTACCACGAATATGCCTTTACCACACATGCCTATCCCAAGCATTTAAGATAACTTGGGGGGTGGGGGTCTCCCCCCACAAATACATTGCTTTTAAATCTAAAAACAATGGTGGTGGTATTGGCATGCGTTTTAAATGCATATTCGTGGTAAAAACATGCGCGCTAAAAAATGCGTGTGAAAGGCATGCGAAGTAATTGCATGCGTTGTACCATCGTACAACCCCATAACTCTCTAATATATCAGAAAGCCCAACTTCTACCTGCCCTGGGACAAGGCAAAGGTTAAAGTCGCCTAATAGGAGAATCGAGGGAGCACCTGGGAATTCTATCAATCTCAGCACATCATTCTGAAACACTTCCCACATCTCTTTCTGGGACTTGACCTGATTTATGTAGACATTAGGAAGTATTAAGCTACTGTGCCAAAGACAGCCTTCATACAAATCCAGAAAATAGGTTAAAAGACACTCACTACTTGTCTGGATGATTCTAGCTCCTTTGCTGCATTTTGTCGATATCAATGTCAGTAGGCCGCTTCTTACACACCCAGAACTCATTTTAATTCCTCCTTTTCCATACTGATTAAACCCACTCTGATGGATTGGATCACCCACCAGCCAGGTTTCCTGAATACAAATTATCCTGATCTTCTTCCACATTTGGTTAAGATCTGTTGTCCTTATTAAGTTCTCCAGCTCGTGAACATTCCAGGATATTACCTCCAGTCTGGCGGGTGCGGCTGCTATCTAGTCAGTCAGTCAGTCAAAATACTTTTATTCGATTATTAATAATCATAAAAAGAAAAACATAGAAACATTACAATTCATCCAATTATGATACATTAAATACAGTACATGAATTATGTCAAAGGGTCTGTTAACCAATAAAACAGGATAATAAATCATGAATAGTTATTGTCACTACCAAGTTACAATGCTAAAGTCAATTTAAAATAGCTTAAAAATTTTAAAAGTTTACAAATTTTATATCACGGTTAATTCAATAAAATAGGAGTTAAAACCTTTTCATTGTTTAAACGGGTCTTATTTTTACGTGCGGCTGCGACCAAAAAATTTGCTACATGGAATGTTATTTTGGGATTGGGCAGCAGTTGCAAATACTGTAATGCTGGCCTTACCTGTGTAAAGCCTGCCTCCCTAAGTATTGGGCGCAAATATTTTTTCCTGATTTGAGCATAATGATCACAAAACATGATAAAATGCAAGGTATCTTGTTCAGAAAAGTGATCGCAGTCGCAGGGTGGGGCAGTTTCTGGTTTTCCCCAATGTGTAAAAGATCCAAGAATAAAATGTATAAGGTTAAAACGGAATCTGGTTAAAAGGTACCGATGATATGGTCTAGTCACTAAAATGAGGTATGGTTCCAACCCTTGGGTGGTCTTGAGCGCAAAGTTCTTTCTAGGCAATGTTTTTTTCAGTTCCTCATCTTCCCTTTCTAGCAAAAACAGGTTTAACAAGGTGCTTTTTACTGTTCTAATATCGCCTATGGTTATGCTATCTGGGTTGTGGAATAGGTCGGGGCGCCCTGCTTTTGTGAGCATTAATTTTATGTAGCTAACCCATGGTATTCTAAGTGCTCTTTCTGAGGACAAACAATCTCTAAGAATAGTGTGATTAAGAGAGATCTCCTGGTTTAACCAGGTTTTTAGCCAACAGATGACAGGGGCTAATTTAGGCAAGTCAGTGACATAGCCCATACCTAGTTCCGTGTGCACTGTAAATGTGGGAGTGGACTGTGGGACAGAGAGTAGGGATCTAAAGTACTTGTTTTCAACCCTTTGGATGTTATGATGACTTGTGTATCCCCAAATGGCTGAACCATAGGAGGCTAGAGTTAAGCATTTAGCTTTATAAACTTTTAGGATCGCCTCCATGGGGCGGGCCCCTAACTTTTTAGAAAATCCAAGCAGTGCTGTGGCCGCTCTTGCTACAGCAGCGCTTTTTGATTTTTGTTGCGGGCCCCATGTTCCTCTCTCGTCGAACACCACCCCTAGGTAAGGAAAAGTCAGAACCCGCTTTACCTCCTGGCCTGAGGAAAAAAATGTTGTTGTTTTCTTTTTCCTGCCCGCTTGTCCAACTATCATGACTTGGCTTTTTTGTGAATTAATCTTCAAGTCAAGCGAGGCCATGTAATCCCCAAAAGATTTCAGCAAGTGCTTCAGGGCTACTCCCGTGCGGGCCAGGAGGACCGCGTCATCCGCGTACAGGAGTACCGGAATATCCAATCCTCCTGCACGTGGGATGTCTAGGGAAGGGGCGATCAAGGCTGGCTCAATACCGTTGATGTATAATGTAAAGAGGAGGGGGGCAAGGATACACCCTTGCCTAACCCCCCTCTCGGATTTAAAGAGACCAGTGCACCTCCCGCCTTTGGTCACCCTGACAGCAGTCTTTAGATCACGGTGGAGATCTGCCATGTAATAAACTAAGGGGGGGTCAATGCCCATGTCCAATAGAACTCTCCAAAGCTTTGACCTGTTCACCAGGTCAAAAGCTGAGGAGAGGTCCATGAATGCTAGGTATAACGACTCCTCCCTAATGATGGTATATTTGTTAATCAATAGCTGAAGATTTAAACATTGATCCTGGGTGCTCCTTTTGGGTCTAAAGCCATACTGGGCATTGGTCAGGATCCCCTTGTCATCCAACCAAGTTGTAAGTCTGGCCAAGAGGACACGACCCAGGATTTTAACACCTGAGTCGATCAACGAAATCGGCCTGTAACAGGCCGGGTCCGTTCTTGGCCCTTTTTTATAGATCGGGATAATGGTCGAGTTAGCCCAAGTCTTAGGGAAATTGTTGTCCAGTGAGGCATTAAAGACGTTACATAAGATTTTTGCCCAGAAATTCGGGGCACATTTGAAAAGATCTGCGGGTACCCCATCTGACCCTGGGGCTTTATTTTTTAGGGTATTTTGGATGGCTTTTTCTACCTCGTCGACTCTAAAAGGTGTCAGCGATCCTGCTTTACACACTGGTAGATTTAAGTTCAGTGGGGCGAGGGAAGAGTCGCTATATATACTACCAAAATGGGCCATCCACTGATCATCTGGGATGACGCATTCCACCCCCTTATCCTCGTTATTAGCAAAGTAAGGGTGATTTATAATAGCCCAAAATTTGGCGCTATCCCTTTGGACCTCGTCTGAGAGCAGGTCGGCCCACGCATCTTCTTTAATCTTAGTTTTGCGGGCCAGGATTGCCTGTTTATATTGACTCCTACAAAGTGTAATGAGTGCCTTATCCCTAGGGTCTTCCTTTAGTGCCTTAAGGAGTGCAGTGTGGGTTGTGGTACAATTTGAGTCAAACCACCTATTCCCAGAATGTCCTCCTGGTTTCCCTGTGACAAGTAGGTCCGAGTTTACTTGTTGGCAAATGGTGTTAAAAGCGTCAACAATTTCTGTAACTGGGCCAGTGTTATCTAAACATGTGGCCACCTCGGCCTCAACTTTGGACAAGGTGCTTTGTAAAAAGGTCATGGGGGTGACCTTGGCCCATTTTAATCTACGGCCCTGGTCCTTTGGTTGTAACTCTGTGGCACAGGAAACTCGTGGTTCAAAAAATTTGAACAGTCCCCCTGTTGCTAACTCCAGTATAACAGGGTTGTGGTCACTTAAGGCAGATTGTTGTACCCTGTAATTTATGACTTGTGACAACACCGGGGTTGTCATAAAAATAAAATCAATAACGGACCCCTTATGATTACCTTTAAAAGTATTTTCTCTTGGCCCTATGGTGGTACAGCCCGATTCATATAGGTTTGTAGAGGCCAAAAGAGATTCCAATGCCTCACCCTGTTTTGTATGTTCAAAGTGCATTAGGGAGGATTGCGGGGGACTCTCAGTATCCTCCCAAATACATCCCAAGTTACATGGGTGGGTGTTAAAGTCACCCATGAGAATGACTTCAAGGCCATTTTTCACAGATGCTGTGTGATTCTCTATGAATTCTTGTAATGAGACTACGTGTGCGTTTAAAATGTGACTGACAGCGGAATTATAAAAGTTTATAAGTAAGACAGGAGGGGAATTATTGGACGACAGTTCTACTGCTAGGTAGTTTTTGGAGCCCGTGTTTATTTGTTTTGCTGAGCCCCTAAGACTAAGTGATATAAGTATAGCCAGCCCCCCCTTTGCCCTACCTGCCGTGCTCGGTTCTGCCATAATATGAAAATGGGAGTATCCCTCCAATAGTACAGTGTTTGCAGTGTCCCAGGTCTCCTGAAAAGCTAAGATGTCAAATTGGTTAACTAGGGACAGCCAATTTTCATCATGCATTTTGGATCTGCTGCCCGCTATGTTCCAGCTCAGGATTTTGCATCTATCTTTGGGTGCTGTGGGGTCAGCGGGCGTAGCGGTTTCTTTCCCTGTGTTGAGTAGTCAATATTGCGCCTCCAGCCCTGATAATGGTGAAAAACGGTTTGTCAGTGGCAACCCCACCTTAGAAGTATAGGCCACGCTCCCCAAGGTTATCGGTGATGTTATTTGAGTTATAGGGTGAGCATGGACTGTATGGGGGCCAGAGTTTTCTGGAAGGGCCCTATTTAAATTAGTTGTGTGAAGGCCTCTGGTTTGCCGTGGCCACTGTGCAGGAGCTTGGGGTCTGTACCTCTGGGCTCTTTGTGAGGGGTAAAAGAAGCCCAGGGGGAAAGGTCTTATCCCTGGTTTTCCAAGGTTTGACCCGTCCCAGAACAAGGTATCTGCTTTATGAAGCTCGTTAAAATTTACCACCACGCAATCCCCCGGAATGAGCTTTGGACCGTGACCTACCCACCCCACTCTTCTTGCAGTGCTAATGGATGCGAATGTGTCTTGGCCACCACTAGAATAGTGACTACACCATTCTCTCGTTTTAGCCACTAGGTCCCCAGTGGGTTCAGTCACTGTGTTTGCTAGTGGGGGGACACCAGTTAGGACTGCGACAAAAGGAGCCGCGTCTGGTGGGAGGTGTAATGTAAAATGGTTAGGCTTGGGTGGTGTGTTGCTAGTATTTGGCCGTGGGATGTTAGAGCTAGTGATATTAGGGTTAGTAGTGGGTACACTGGTGCCTATCTTAGATTGGGTCTTCCCTCCAACATCAACATCAACAATTTTGATAGGTGCTTTTGGGCATTTAGTGGTCGCTATTGGTTGTGTAACTGGGATATCTGTTGCGTGGGGGGTAGCGCAAGAAGCAGGTGGAAGCGGGGGAACCCCTCCTTTTTGTTGGGCAACGTAATGTTTAATAAAATCGTCAATTGTTTCGCACCTTTTCATGAGGCCTGCTACGCAAACATTCAGAGTATCTACAATGTCTTTTGCTATGCCCTCAAGGATGGGTTCGATGCGCGCTGTAAATAGTTCTTCCATCCTATCTCCCAGTTCCACAATAGTGTTATTTCCTTGGGGCTGCTGCAAATGTTTATTTTTGCGTATACATTTTTTCGCTTTGGGTGGTTCCTCTACTGAAGCCGGATTTGAGCCCTCCTCAGGTGGAAGCGACGTGGTGTTTGGTTCAATGTCAATTTGCTTATTCGGGACTATAGGGGGGCTGTTTTGGGGGATTTCAGGTGATGTCGACGAGTGGGGAGCCAAGGTAGCAGTAGCATTTATTTTACCCATTTCAAGGACTTTTTCTGCATTAGCGATTTTTTCGTTGATGGCCCCCACGGCGGATGTTAAGTAAGATATAATAGTATCCGCCTTCCTTGGGACTTTGGCATTTTTAAGACCGGGCACGTCGTTCACCAGCAGTTTCCGCTTACCCATATTTTGGTGGTGTTAGGGGGGTGGCCCGTCCCGTCCCCTGGCGTCCCCGGACGGCCACAGGCAGCCCGCCCTCTGCCTGGGCTCCGCCCGGCGGCGCCCGCTCGCGTCCCGCGACGAGGGAGGTGCTGGTGGTGATTATGCACCTCCGGCCGGAAGCTGTGTGTGGCAGGAGGCGGCGTCCATGTCCCGGTGAGCCCAGGAATGCTGGGGGATGTAGTCTTTGTGAAGGCTTCCTCCCCACACGGCGGCCGGTAGCGCTCGGCGGCGGGGGAGAGCTTATGGCCCCAGCAGCGGCAGCGGTCCCCCTGCAGTGAGGACAGTCAGGTGAGCTTCAGCCCCAAAACAACAGCAGCAGTGGCCCCCGCTCCACCGGAGGTGCTGGTGGTGATTATGCACCTCCGTCCGGAAGCTGTGTGTGGCAGGAGGCGGCGTCCAGGTCCCGGTGAGCCCAGGAATGCTGGGGGATGTAGTCTTTGTGAAGGCTTCCTCCCCACACCGCGGCCTGTAGCGCTCGGCGGCGGGGGAGAGCTTATGGCCCCAGCAGCGGTCCCCCAGCAGTGAGGACAGTCAGGTGAGCTTCAGCACCAAAACAACAGCAGCAGTGGCCCCCGCTCCACCGGAGGTGCTGGTGGTGATTATGCACCTCCGGCCGGAAGCTGTGTGTGGCAGGAGGCGGCGTCCAGGTCCCGGTGAGCCCAGGAATGCTGGGGGATGTAGTCTTTGTGAAGGCTTCCTCCCCACACGCCGGCCGGTAGCGCTCGGCGGCGGGGGAGAGCTTATGGCCCCAGCAGCGGCAGCAGTCCCCTTGCAGTGAGGACAGTCAGGTGAGCTTCAGCCCCAAAACAACAGCAGCAGTGGCCCCCGCTACACTGGAGGTGCTGGTGGTGATTATGCACCTCCGGCCGGAAGATGTGTGTGGCAGGAGGCGGCGTCCAGGTCCCGGTGAGCCCAGGAATGCTGGGGGATGTAGTCTTTGTGAAGGCTTCCTCCCCACACGGCGGCCGGTAGCGCTCGGTGGCGGGGGAGAGCTTATGGCCCCAGCAGCGGCAGCGGTCCCCCTGCAGTGAGGACAGTCAGGTGAGCTTCAGCCCCAAAACAACAGCAGCAGTGGTCCTCGCTCCACCGGAGGTGCTGGTGGTGATTATGCACCTCCGGCCGGAAGCTGTGTGTGGCAGGAGGCGGCGTCCAGGTCCCGGTGAGCCCAGGAATGCTGGGGGATGTAGTCTTTGTGAGGGCTTCCTCCCCACACGGCGGCCGGTAGCGCTCGGCGGCGGGGGAGAGCTTATGGCCCCAGCAGCGGCAGCGGTCCCCCTGCAGTGAGGACAGTCAGGTGAGCTTCAGCCCCAAAACAACAGCAGCAGTTATAAATATACCAACGTTGCCTTAAGCAAACACACAGTGGTTTGGAGCAGAGCGGCTATCTCCTTGCCCGAGAGCCCAGCTGATGCGAGAGCCCACGGACGCCGCCCCTCCCCCTTTTGACACACTGAGAGAGACGCTGTCTTTTCTCCAGCCGATAAATCCAGCTCCGGTGTTTTCAGCCGCCCTTGCGGGTTGCTGGGATATCGAGTCCTGAGAGAGAGATACCAGACCTCCTGCTTTCTATTATCCAGGTGCGAAGCTGACTAAACCCTTAAAGAGAATTCTTGATTCAGATCCTTGGCAAAAACCAACTTAACTTAAACTGCTACTTACTTACTCCTTCCCACGTATTAGGCTTAGGTCAGGTACACCGGGGTAGGCGTATTTAGAAGCACCAGTTGAGTACGTTATTCAATGTATATATGTATGTATATATTTTATCCATTTTAAAGTATCATATGGCTAAGAAACCGTATCAATGCTTTTACAGTATTATTTCTTAATACTCCTTTTACTGTACGCACTTTACTATGAGTATTGCAATTGTGGCAATTCATTTCTCTTGCATGAGAAAGAAGACTGCTCAATAAATAACACCTTTTATTGAAAATGCTCGTCTCTCTATTTCTCTGCACTCTGGTGAAACTAAGTATGCACGATTGACTGAGCGAAATAGCTGTCTATTGTTTTCACACGACTCTAGAGATACTCTCTTATTCTGAGGGAGCAAAGTTGTCATGTTTATGGTTGTCAGAAGCTAATCCCTTCTTGTCTATCGAGGGAAGTTAAACTCCTCCTTGTTTATTCGGGAAAGTTTCTAGTGACCTCTGAGCTAGCTGGCAAAACTAATTAAGTCTAATATAGTCAGTAGAGACCTAGTCGACCTCAGTCCTACGTCTACACTGCTGTTTATATTATTCCAATGCGCAGAGCCTATTGCGAATATAGGAACTACACTATATGGCGCCCAACGTTTGGTAAGGCGATAATCTAACGCAAGACACTAGAGTAACTCAGTCGTGCTTTTTCACACAGAACCCTTTTCCTGTAAATACTCCAAAAGACGTCTGGAGTGGGTAAAAGGTTAAAATCTGCTGGAACTTAGTAGGAAGAGATTCCTATGTATAGTTTTTGGTTTAGTCAACGTTGAAGGATACAGTGTTCCAAAATATTGTGCACCTAATCTTTGTTTTCCTTGAAACTTGATCTGCAACCAAAAAACTTTTGGTCAGTAAAATGCCTGACGGAGACGAAGAAAGAGATGCTACAGCGTCTCACCAGTTGATGACACAACTCTCCAACAGAATGACCCGGATGCTATAATGATCCTGGCAAATATAAGAACTATAACTATTAAACTTATAGAAAATGGACAATCATCACGAGGTGGTACAGTCATATTCGTGGTAGAGGCCCATGAATATCGGCAGACAGAGGTATTCTATTTATGGATACACTTTCCAGCAGCAAACGCTGTAACAAAAGAATTCCACTATTACAAAATAGAGGAACCTCCGGATGAATACACTCCTTTCGAGGAGGTTGAAATCCCACTAAATTACCAAGAGCACCTGCTCTGGTTTAAAGGCGCCCTAAAACATCAAAATCACATCACCAGACTCGGTCCACTAGGCAGACCAGGAGCAACGTGGCCGGTTCTAGCCAGCTACACACCACATCCAGACATTGAAAAAATGTCAAACCAGGAACTTTTAGCCCAGCTAAAAATACTAATTAAATACATTGACAATTAGTCCAATATGTAATGCGGACTTCAACAGTCCAACCAGCAATTAACATTCCACAGCTGACCCCTCATTAGGGGAACACAAACAAAATTACACCACAAAACATACAATCATGTCTTGGTAAAACACCCGCAAAACGGGAACAAATTCCATTCTGGTTAGCACAAAAAATCACTCAAATAGAGGCAGTATTTCCTGATACTACTCCTACTGAGAAACACAGAATTCTGACTATCTGTCTTCCAATGGGGATCGCACCACATGTGGAGGACTGTGACACTTGGGGCACAGCCTTTGCTTCCATTTACACAAAAACACATGGTGTTCCGTCCATGGCAGTAATACCAGATGTGTTGAGACAGATTCAAAATGAATACGGTCCAGAACCTGCTTTAACTCTGGGTATGAAATTACTGAAGACTTCAAGCAAGTCTCGGCTATATTATTAGCCAACATAAAAGGAGAAGCAGCATCTGTGGCGATCCGCCAGAAATTGAAGGAAACAGATATAGCAGAACAACCATTTGAACTTGCCAGAATCATAGAAAAATCCTATGAAGAACTAGGTAGAGATAGTTTGGGTGGGAAACCAGTAAAACCCCAACTAACTGAAAATCCTGAAAAAACGTTTATTAAAAATAATCTAAACACTCCAAAAAAGAGCTGGGATGGAAATAAACAATCCACTCCCAAAGAAAAACGTTTCCAGTTCAGAGGAAGGTCTCCTCAACGGAGAGAAAGATCTCCAGACCAAGGACACAAGTCTCCCCAGAGGGAGCCCTCTGAGAAAAGATACAACCTTAGAAATAGGGATAATTTGAAAAAACCTGATAGATATCAAGATATTGATACACCTCTCTCTCGATCTTTTCTGACTTCCTCACAGAAATCGGAAAGAAGAGGACGGTCAGAACAAAAGGAAGAGCACGTCAAGTCTAAAGACAAGGAACCTGCTCATCAAAGTAAAAAATTACAATTTCCAAGAAAGAAGGTAGCCAGTATTAAAATAATTAAACATGCCGAGGATACTGAGGACACAACTGAAAAACGGAGAGTGGGCTCATACAATGCTAGACAGCGCAGCAGAAGTGACCATAGCTCGCAAGATCCTGATGAATCTTCTGGAGACAGTGGACACGAATAAATACATTCAGGTGGAAACTGCAGATACCAGGGTTAGCAAACCTCATAAAATATACGAAATAACATTGCGTAAAGAGGGAGATAAGACTAGGAAAGTAAGGAGTCTCTTTTGGGATAACCTTTCAAAGGGCTATGAAATCCTGTTAGCTGAGAAAGACTGGCCACCAGAGTTTGTCAGGTAGTGCCCTCATGGCGAAGAAATGATTATGCCTGCCTTCTCAAATCATATTTCAATTCATAAAAAATCCATATATGCAAGAAAACGGGCAGTAGCCCAAGCTCCTGCATTATATAAAAATCATGTAGGATGGGATGAGGACTCTCCTCATCACAAAATCCAGTTAAAATGTCAACCCACTGCACAAAGGCAGTACCCAATTAAACAAGAAGCTAAAAAACAAGTCAGGGAGATCTTAGATCAACTTGAATACCAGAGGGTGATTGAAACATGCACCTCACAAATGAACAATCCTTTGTTTCCTGTCTCCAAACCAGACGATTCATATTGTCTAGTTTTGGACTACAGACACCTTAACTCATGTTGCAAAACATTTGCAGTCCAAAACTCACACAGTGCAGCACTGATGAATAACATCGTGCGCAAAAAATACAAAACGACATTAGACATCTCTAATGGATTCTTTTGTCAAAACATTGCACCTGAAAGCAGGTATTTGACCGGTTTCTCAATAATGGGGTCGCAAAAACACTTCTGTCGACTCCCACAGGGATTCAAGAATAGCCCAGGATTATTCTCAGCAAGAGTAACAGAGTTACTACAAATATATGATGATGAAGCATTATCTTATGTTGATGACATCTATCTAACAGATGATGACCTGGAGACTCACTTGAAAAGAGTGAACACCATAATACTTGGTTTCGCAGCTGAGAGTTACAAATTCAACTTTAAAAAGTCACGAATTGCCCATCTAACTGTCCTATTTCTAGGATATGAATTATCAAGTGAAGGCAAAAGCCTGCAGACAACTTCTTAGAGAAGTGTGCTGTACTCCAAGCACCTAAAACGCTGAAGAACTTACAATCAATACTAGGTTTCCTGAATTTCGGAAGAACTTACATTCTAAATTATGCAGAGAGGGTTAAACCTCTCTATGAATTAATAAAACCTGATTTCAAACCAATCAATTGGACTCAGAAACATACAGAAATTTTAAGATCATTGCAAACAGACATGTTAGCTAAAACAAAATTGAAACACGCGAAAACGTACGCAACCTTGTAATCCGAGTCATCCCAGGAAGATGCGGATTCACGTACCAAACCTCTAATGAGGGAGAAACGGTACCAATAGCGTACAAATCACACTTGTACACACAAGCTGAAATGAAATTCAGTTCTACTGAAAAAATTCTAACTGCGGTTCAAACTGCTGTAGCAAAAGAAAGAGCCCTAGTACAAGGTAAACGAATAATATTCGTTACACCAATACCTGCCCTAGAAGCAGTGACAAAGGCAAGCATTCCAAATGCTAAAGCACTACATCCTAGATGGATACAATGGGTTAATTCTCTTGCTGCAACAGACGTAGTATACGAATTTGATCCTAATTTAAAAACACAAGAATTTCTCCAATATGAATATGAGTGTCCTCTGCCGACCTAAATCCTGCCTCTGGAACATTACGGCTGTATAATATATACAGACGGATCAGCACAACCCGCAGTTGGGTGTAAGCAAGCTTACAGTGCTGCGTGCGCGGTTGTTAAATGCCGGTGGCACGAAGGAAAATTGAGGCCTCTTGTCTCTATAACTCAATCTGTAAAAGATTGTTAGGCTCAACGAACTGAACTACTAGCATTTAAGATGGCGCTTGATATTGCAGATCGCGAATTCCCCACACTAATAGTGTGCGATTCGCATTACTGCGTCAAGTCTTACAATAATAACTTGCAGAACTGGGTTCAAAACGATTACAAAGATGACACAGGTGCCACAATAAAGCATAAAAAGCTTTGGGAACAGGTAGTTCTTTTGCAGAAAGAACTACAAAAGACTCCCGTGATACATACACTGAGTCATCAAAGTGATGGCGTTCACGTTGCAGGGAATTCATTGGCTCACAAAGCCACAGCGGAAGCAGCTCAACCGGCTTCCGTAGCCACAAAAAAGCGTTCAGAAAAATGCATAGACGGAGAAACTATGCTTGCGGTAAAAGCGTCTTTAAAAGGCGACTTTGCAGCATTACCTCTGAACTATCCACTGAATTATACATACATAATTGATGCAAACTCCGTTCCTTTTGCTCGAATCCCTGGAGTGGGGGATAGAGTAATTCCAAACACAAACAGGAGAGTCTTTTTAATAGCAGACGCACACACGGGATTGGGTCTAAGACACGGAGAGATCAAGGAATCTTTGAAAGAATTACAATCAGAATACTGGTGGCCGGGGATGAGCCTGCAATTTCACAAATTTGCAATGGGCTGTCCAAACTGCAACAGAGATCGCAGTCGCGAACCGACCGGAGAAATGCCAGGACCCTTCTTTTAGAAAGCATAAGGCTATCTATACGCAGAAATCCAGTAGGAGAAATGCGTCCCATTTATGTTTACTAGACTAGATTCACTTAAAATGTAGACACCAGCGCTCGGCTGACGCCAGAACTGTTATAAAAGATTTGCGAGTCTTTATCGGCACATATGCAATTGGCATGCTACATTCTGACCAGGGTCTTGCGTTTAGGTCTAGGGCTTACAAGGAGGCCATTGCCAGCATGGGCATTGCATTGTGATACTCTTGTCCATTCCATCCTGAGGGAAATGCGGTAGTGGAAAGAAAAAACCGGGACATAAAGCAATCTATAACGGCGAGGGTATTAGGTTCGGGTGATGGGTGGGTCCAACATTTAACAAGTGTCCAACGTAGTCTTAATAATCTGCCAAGAAATTCTCTAAACGGTCTCAGTCCGTACGAACTATTGTTCGGTACTAGAATGTGTATTCAGGACCTTGATAGTCACACCAGTGGTAGAAGGAAAAATGCTTTGATATCAAAGACCGTTTGGCTGTTTTACAGGACTTAAATGAAACAAGACGAAACCTGAGCAACATAAAGTTAAAGCAACAGCCAACAGCCACTGAAGAAAAACCACCTGTCCCAGCAAGACCTGTCTGGATTCCAAAGATTGGGGATCTGGTCAGAGAGAAGATCGCGGTAAAGAAGGAATTTGGGCCTTCTTACAGAAAAGCAGTACCTGTCTTAGCTGTCAGCAGAACAAGATCAGTAGTACTACCGCCCCTTGCTGGTAAAAAGGAGAACTGAGTTGTATCCATCGACCTGGTAAAACCTCAATCATGTGGCCAATAATAAGTAGTAGGCCCAGTGGACTCCCAAGAAATAGCAGAGTACCAAAATTTGCTACAATACAAGAGGTTCAAACTGAGAGACTAATCACATTCGATAAACATGCAGTAAATAAAAAAGGACTATGCAATAATGCCATGGAACTTATGCCTCTTGAGACCCAAATTGCAACAGTTCGTCAAGAAACACCAATCTACAACGATGTAGCCTCAGACTATGCTAATGAAACAAAGAAAAATCCAAAAGCAAATGAAAATGCGGAAGCAATTCCAACAATTGACAGAACTGCATCTGGCTACTTCATCAATTTCGATGACTTTTCTGAAGATCCACGCGAACATGAAGAAACGCCAGCAACAAAAACTTTCAAAGACAAAGTAACTAAACTCATTCATCAACTCAAAGAAACCTATCTGATTTCTCCATGGATTGAATTTTGGATTGTGTTGGGTGTACTTTTCCTCCTGCTTTGGCTCATCATGGTTCTTTGTTTGGGAAAATTAATTGAAGGAAAATACAGTACAATGGACACAGCAAGTCAGAACATCCACTTGGTCCTAAAGCCTCACAAGTCATCTCACATCGAGAAAAGAGAACTATCATCAGTGAACGTCACTGCCAATCCAATACCCGGCGGGGTAGCATGGGACAGAACTGAATTTGACATTTTTGGCCCGATTGAGCTCTTGAAATATCCACATCAGTTCAAGGTTTCATTAAGTGACTTTGTAAAACCAAGTACTTTCTCTGATGATTGGGACTTTGAAAATATAAATAATATGATGTCAGATTTAGTAATGTCAGCAACATTTACAGAACATGATTACTTACAGGGTTCATCAAATTATGAAGAAATGTATTGCTACAATCATTTTGGTCATCACTATTTACATAAATCTGCTCAACCTAGAAATGTTTTTAATTACAACCAATGGGAACATTGTGCAACTCCGCCAAAAGGCAGCTCAAAAACATATTATGAGAAATTCCCATACTTCTCAGGGTTTAACACATGTGATGCAGAAACGTTTTATTTTAGGATGTTAAATAAGACATGAATGAAAACAATGCTGACAAATACTAAATTGATCTATTCTGAAACATTTTATGAAAAAATTATTACATTTGGTTTTGATTTCTGGAAAAACAACATTGAAACAAAAACCATCTGGGGTACAAAAGAATGGCAGGTCCAAGGTTTAGAAGCATTATTTAGAGCCTGCATGATCCCGGAACAATTAATATTCCTGAATGACACCATTCAGCAAACAACCTGTCTTGGCCTAGCCAAGATTAAAGACTTAAATAAACCGTCTATTCCAAAGCCCATACCTGATAGTAATAGCACTACGGATGTGGAGATAGACGTATCCCATATTTTACACCAAAACAGAACACATCCTAATTGGAAAAAATGGTTGATCTGGCCCACAGACACAAATAACTGTCAAGATAGATTCCTGAACAAAATACAGGGGTTAAAACTGAACAGGCCAGACCCAAGATACTCCCAGAGACAACATCCAGGGATAGTTACAACATACAGTGTAGGGAAACTCTGCCTCGAATGGCTACAGAAATCCACACTGGCTGAAATTAAGCAACACTTGACTTTACTTAAAGACGGTGCTGACTTGCGTGATTTCATACTGGGACCACGCAAACAGCGTCAAAAACCTTTCATAGCGGCCGGTATATACGCTGCGTACAACGAAGCTTGGAAAGTAATGCAAATTGAAACAGCAGAAAAAATACGAGAAATTGATCGTATTAATTTGGAAAAATCACTTTCTGTTGTGGACAATGGGTTAATGACTCTGTCCTCCAGAATATATTCACTGGACAGTATTGTATCATCTGCTATTGATATAATAGAGCAAGACTTACTAATGTTACAACATGGTCAGTCCCAATTACGTTCTATTGTACAGCTTGGCTGGACGTTACAAAATATGCGTTCGGGCTACGTGCCATGGCGTTTAATCAATACAACGTCATTATTCTCTATCTTTAACCTTACTGATAAACAGTTTGGCACAAGAAGGAGCAGACTATACGATTCTGAGCATTGAAAAACTTGAGAGATTACCATTGACAATGTCAGAAAGACCGGTCATTGAATGGATAATACACGGAATAATCACAATTCCGATAACAACTTTCCAATTTAAATACTGCCAAGAGTATATACCAGCGGGCCAGTATGAAAGGTTGGGTAAAGGGTACATCAAGCCAACATGGAACACATGTTACAGTGAAAAGAAAAAGAATGTATTTCTTAGTGGTAAAAATTGTAAAAGATCACTTAGCGGTACACTCCTGTGTCAAGGTATTAACTTGCATGGAGCCTGCGAAGGGTCTTCGAATAACCTTTCATGTCACCTGCACGGCACTCCTGCAACACAGATAGAGCCATTCTTTAGACAGCTTTCTAACGGGAGCTATATTCTAATAAATGACCACAGCTGTTGTGGCATGGTGCCAGGGAAAGCCTATCTCGTCAGCGTTAGTTCCATGGTCACTTGCTGTATGCAAGTATTGTATCCAAACAGCACTCCAGACCTGGAGGCGGCAATATGGCCTTATTTGAATATCTCTTCTATTCGAATTGATACTTTAAGCAGAATGAAGTCTATTCTTTTACAGACAACTGTGCATTTGACCTCGTCCAAGGAAACGTATGATCTGCAAGTCGCAAGGACAATGGCAGAGATACATACCCTTTTATCAACAAATTGCCCCGTGCATTTTGTAGAAATGCTAAGCCAAATCCTAAACATGTCAGATACCAGTGGCATCACACATGTATTTAAGACAATTTTTTCGGGACTGTTAACACCATTTGAAACAGTTCTGGGCATCTTTCCCAATTTTGTCAATTCTGTCTTTGGTGGCCAACCTCTACTTTTGGGACTCGTGGCAGGAATTTTATTTTTGATCCTTCTGCTCCGATATGGCAAGCCAAGTCGCAGACAAGACTCCAGCAACGATGGAAGAAACGATCCTAGCTATACGCTATCGGGACCGCATAACTAAAGTCCTCGGATTAGCCCGGCTAAGAGATCTGAATATGACCTGGTTTCTTACATTCAGACCTATCTGGCAAAATTGCATCTTACCTGTGCTTCGATGTATGCTATGCGGAGAAGAATGCGTGTTGGATGTCTGTCTTACACTACCATCAGCAGTACCAATGGATACAGATACCTTGCTAGGTCCTGTATCGTCCATGCATCGTGTTGTCCCCAGCGGCTACCCATTCTGATGACGGCATTCGTTGAGACTTCACCACTACGAGTATGTGGCAGTGGAGTACGAGATGAGAGCAACATCACACAGGTACAACCTTCAGTGAGCATTGCTGATCCTGACATCGATGATAGCAATCATTCTCACGACTGCACTGTTACGGCATTTTCAAACTTGGTCGAACTTTCACCTGATGTCGTAGACCAATTTTTTGCGAGTCTGTCTGAAATGATGTTCTCCCCTGAACAGAAAGAATAACTTTTAAAGCAACGAGCACACAGCATTCCCTGAACTCTGAATTCGGCCTTCAGCTTTGATAAACAAAAGCTACTGAAAACATTTGGAACTATTTTTCCCCTGAAAACGAAATTAAATTTTTTTTCACTTCCAAAATATTTACCTTTTTCTGGCACACGTACTCTGCTTAAAGTAGAACTATTCTTAGAGAACAGAGCTTCTATTTTAGGAACTCTAGAGACAATATTTTACCTCAGCCTCTAGCACATGTACAGCAAATTTGTATTATTATGTGATGGAATGGTCTCGACCTTCTCTTCTGTATTAAGAGCCATTTCATGTGTAATTTTCACAATTCATTCAGCTGATATATATATGCATTTTTAACTGAATGATACCACTGCTTGAAAAGCGTACAGTACCAATACTCATTTTCGTGTATTTACCATATACCATTTCAAATGCGAATTATGTATTTTGGGGTGGGTTGGAAAACACATGCACGATTATATGTTTACTATTGCGTAGTTTTAGTAATGAGGGACATTAGATCGTGGAGTGGGTGTTGTAATTCTATCTAGGACCCTAATTCGATATTCCTGATTTATGCCCTTATGTGGTTATAGTAAATAATATCCTTATAAAGGCATAAGAATCATATCCATATTTAGTCGTAGCCCATGCAGTCCAAATTAAGCAAGGCTACTTCCCCAGGCTCCTAGAGAGTACAACGAGTTCTTTAAACAAACCAAGCCTCCAGCAGCCCGGGAAATCCCCCTGCTCTTGTTTTGATTTGCATAAGAACTCCTAGAGTCAGAAAGAACTGTTAGTTCTTGGTGACGTCTTATGTCCAACCTTACGTTAAACCCGGCACCTTTCAGGTATACATATACCAATGTTGCCTTAAGCAAACACACGGTGGTTTGGAGCAGAGCGGCTATCTACTTGCCCGAGAGCCCAGCTGATGCGAGAGCCCACGGACGCCGCCCCTCCCCCTTTTGACGCACTGAGAGAGACGCTGTCTTTTCTCCAGCCGAAAAATCCAGCTCCGGTGTTTTCAGCCGCCCTTGCGGGTTGCTGGGATATCGAGTCCTGAGAGAGAGATACCAGACCTCCTGCTTTCTATTATCCAGGTGCGAAGCTGACTAAACCCTTAAAGAGAATTCTTGATTCAGATCCTTGGCAAAAACCAACTTAACTTAAACTGCTACTTACTTACTCCTTCCCACGTATTAGGCTTAGGTCAGGTACACCGGGGTAGGCGTATTTAGAAGCACCAGTTGAGTACGTTATTCAATGTATATATGTATGTATATATTTTATCAATTTTAAAGTATCATATGGCTAAGAAACCGTATCAATGCTTTTACAGTATTATTTCTTAATATTCCTTTTACTGTACGCACTTTACTTTACTATGAGTATTGCAATTGTGGCAATTCATTTCTCTTGCATGAGAAAGAAGACTGCTCAATAAATAACACCTTTTATTGAAAACGCCCATCTCTCTATTTCTCTGCACTCTGGTGAAACTAAGTATGCACGATTGACTGAGCGAAATAGCTGTCTATTGTTTTCACACGACTCTAGAGATACACTCTTATTCTGAGGGAGCAAAGTTGTCATGTTTATGGTTGTCAGAAGCTAATCCCTTCTTATCTATCCAGGGAAGTTAAACTCCTCCTTGTTTATTGGAGAAAGTTTCTAGTGACCTCTGAGCTAGCTGGCAAAACTAATTAAGTCTAATATAGTCAGTAGAGACCTAGTCGACCTCAGTCATACGTCTACACTGCTGTTTATATTATTCCAATGCGCAGAACCTATTGGGAATATAGGAACTACACTACATGATAAGACACTCTCACCTTTGTTTTTTTTCTCCTCTTAGTCCCTTCCAGATATATGTATTTTACCCTGCATTCCCTCCAAAAGGTCTGTACCTGGTCTTAGCCAAAATCTACATTTTGTTGTCTAGTAGCGGACATTACTTGGCCCTCAGATCTCTTAAAACTTCTTACAGTCTGCAGGGGATGTTAGTTCTATTAGGGGTTTGCCTGGTGTTGGAAATGGGGATCTCTAGTTGGCAGAGTTAGGTACCTTTGCCCAAATAGGGCCCCCTGCTTCTAGTCAGGGTAAGGGGATACACACTTTAGATAACCCCACAGGAGACAGGCTCTATTCAGGTGCCAGGAAATATCCTCCCTCTACTCTAAATGCAGTCAAGCCCCATTCAGCTCAGCTTTGATTCATCCAGGAAGGGCCAGGTATACCGCAACCCCCCAGTGGCTGTCTACATTGAATGCACATCCCCAGCCCCTGTCACTCCAAAACCAGATGGTCAATACACAAACAGGCAGAGGCACACAGAATGGTTAAATAAGAAAATTCCTACTTTCTAAAAGTGGCATTTTTCAAACACACAATTTAAAAAACATCTTTACTAAAAGATATGTTATTTAATTCTGAGTTCAGAGAGCCTAAACGTTATATCTCCATCTTGTCCCAATGGGAAGTTATACTTGTAAGATGTTACAAAGCATTTCCCATTCTATCCTATCGGGGAAGATAGCGTTTCAATAGTGAAAAACGTAATTGGCAGTATTTCACTTCCAGGACATGTCACACACACCAGTACATTTCCTACCTTTAAGCTACACTGCATCCTGCCCTTGGGCCTACCATAGGGGTGCCTTACATGTAAGAAAAGGGAAGGTTAGGGTCTGGCAAGTGGGTGCACTTGCCAAGATGAAATGGCAGTTAACAAACTGTGCACAGACACTGCAGTGGCAGGTCTGATACATCTTTTCAGGGCTACTCATGTGGGTGGCACAGTTAGGGCTGTATGCCCACTAGTAGCATTTTATTAACAGACCCTGGCACACTCAGTGCACCTTACTAGGGGCTTACCAGTAAATCAAATATGTCAATGAGGGAGAACCAATCGTGAACACAATTTACACAGCGAGCACTTGTACTTTGACACTGCTCAGCAGTGGCAAAGTGCCCAAAGCATCTAAGGCAGCAAAAAAGAAATCCAGTACAGCATCATAAATACAGGAGGTAGACGCAAAAATTCAGGGGAAACCATGCCAAAAATGGCAAGTCTAACAACTAGTATAACCTCTACTCTTGATCTAGGAACCAGCCTATGGCTGGGCAGGACCCTCCTTTACCATACTTCTAGCTTTTTTATTTGCCCCCTTCTTCCCTAATGCTGCCATTCTAGACACCTGCTGGCTCTTTGCAGGGTGTAAGTGTTCTACATGGTTGTTAACTGCCCTCAGCATCCGAGTGGGCGCTCTTAGCTTTGTACCCAAACTCTTTCCTTTCCTCACCTTTAAATGACCCAAACGCCAACTCAAGGCCCACCCAAGATTTTATTTCCTCATCAGCATTGGCTTCCCGGATATATATATATACAGTTGAATTGCCCTGTTCCCCTCCTTGTGATGGCGGCTCCTTACTGCCCACAGGTTGAGAGGCTATCAGTCTTACAAGCGAGGGCATACAAGAATTAATAGATTTTAGTTCACAAAGGATCACCTTTAAAAGTTCAGCCTCCATCTATCGCCAATATTTTGCTTTTTGGTGTTATCAGAAGGGGGTGGTGGTTTCAGGAACGCTGAAGCATTATGAACCAGTGTGGAACTTACTGACACAGCTGGTAGATCACTGTGACTTGGTTTAGGCAACTCATCTGTGAGACCTTGCGATGTGCTGGCCTCTGGATCATCTTTAATGATAGCTGGAAACGTGACTTTCTTCACAGCCATCTGAAAGATGTCACTATTACGAGAGTCACTTTGGCTCTTTATTGTTAGAAGACCTGTGAAGATGTCCTGAGCCCCACTCAGTACTTTGGGGGGCTGGCCACTTCGGGGATGGATGGCTTGGTAAGCATAACCTTGGGCACCTTTCCATGAGCCACTTCATACAGTGCAGCGGTACAATGACTCTCTTTAATGGTTTCGGTAAGCTAATTATTTCTTCTTTTTTAAATGTCAAGTTGCGCTTTCTGACACCTGGCTAATCTTCACCTTGCAGCGCTTCTGTTTGCAGCGTTATTTTGTAATTTTTGATTATCAATGACTGCTCTTTGAAAACCTGGTTGTATTTGCCTTCAGCCTTAACACTACGTATAACCTATAGCTTTATCTGGCGTGGCAGCGCAATACTGTTATGTAAGGCCTGACCAGCAGGTTCTCGGCTGACCTGCAGATTCTCTGCAATGCTTTTGCTGTTTTCAACTATTTCACAGCAGCTGGAGCTGCACTTTGACTCCACATGCATCAAGCGTTGATGCCGTACTTCAATGACGGCACACATGGCACGCACAACCAGTTTGCTTGGATCACAGCAAACTCTCTGGGAGAGCACTGTCAATCTTCAGGTCAGTTATCCTCTATTTTGTCACCATTTGAAGCGTCTGCCCTTGCCTGGGTACACGCTAATGTCTAGGCCACACAGGGAGCGCTTAATAATACACGTGTTTATCCTTCTGCGTGCAACTGCTAACTCAACATTCTAAATAAGCCTTCATTGCATTCCACTTTAACACAATGTCATAGCTTTATGTAGTCAATCAGAAGCCAAAAGAGTTCCGTCATTGCTATCTTGCAAGACACTACACTGGTGATGAAGTTCTGCCATTGCATCTGGCATGTCCTTTCAATGCAACCTACACAAGTTGGAAGACTCAAAATGAGATTATCTCTGCTTGCAACATTCTTATGAGAAATAAGAGTGGTGGAACGATGCCAGATTTTTTGCCATTTTAGCAGGCGGAACTACCAATAATGCAACGATAGAGCAACTTGTTCTAGTGATAGTGCAGCTATAGGACAACTCGTTCTAATAATTCGTTTTATAGAAGGAACATATGTGTATGAAGAATTCCTTGGCTTCGAAGAGCTTCAGGATGGAACAGGGTTTGAAACTGGAAAGAAAATTCTCACTTCTTTACAAATATATGGCCTGAACATTGATCATATGAATGGGTAAACATACAATGATTGTGCTACAATGAACAGTGCTGTTAAAGGTGCACAGGCACTAGTTTCAGAGCATGTGCCAAAGGTATTTTATGTACATTTTGGAAGTCATTCATTCAGCCATGTGAATGGACATTCATGTGATATATGTGAAATCTGTAATTGTCTTTCAACACTTAAAGGAGTGCCAAATTTTGTAAGAGGATCAGCAAAACATACAGCTGTCCTAAAGGCAAAATTTGCTACTTTGCCAGATACAAAAAAACCCTGTCTAAGTGGTTATGTGAGACACTGTGGGTTGAAAGGAATGCATTAGTTGTTTGTTTTGGTGGTATGCAGTCCTTTGAATGGGCCGGTACAGAGTACCTTCACTTTTCTATTTTGAGATGGAGAGTACCGGCACTTCTCAAGAGAAATGCTATACTTTTAATTGGAGAGTACCGGTACTTCTCAGAAACAAGCAGGTACTCTGTTACAGAGTACCTGCACTTCTATTTTTCCATTTCAAGCACTGTTGGTATGTACCCTGCTGTGTTTGAATCCTTGCTTGAAGTCTTAGATACCACATCCTCTCCCTAGAGATAACAAATGTAAACAAATTTCAGCCTCAATACTGGACTAGACTACGTCCAATTACATTCATAATGGGTGATAGTTTTAAAGAGGAAGGAATCATAATGGCAAAGCTCTCAAAATGTGAGGGTAGTGGAAATAACACACACATAATAAAACATCGAAAAACACAGTTCTGAGGTGTGATTCTTCCTTAAAGTCAATAAGGAGGCTCTTTTGTTACAGTTTTTAGGTCTTGGCCTGATCCAGCGCATGCGCTGCTCTGGCCGAGACATTTAGTAGCAGCTTATAAAAGTGCTACTTTCCTGGAAACCAGCTGACTGTCACACGCACAAGCGCGCGCGTGACGTGCACAGCTGATTGTAGAAGGCCTCGGCAGCCGCCAGCTTTGTTTACTTTTGCTCAACAGTGCTCAATCGCGGCACCCGCACTTTACTTTAACCATGTTAAAAGTAAAGCGCGGGTGCAGCGATTCTAGCAAAAGTAAAGAAATACATGTTTTTTTTATTTCTTTACTTTTGTGGAATCGCGGCACGAGCGCTTTACTTCTTTTTTTTAACTTTATTTTTCAGTGTGCAAGGTGATAGTTAAACCCCCCCCCCAAATCGCATCAGTACAACACATGTATACAAATCGACAGACTCATTATGGCACTTTGTTAGTTTTGGATATAAGCTTCATCCAGAGATACATAGACCCATAAGGCATGGCAGAATAACATACAAATAAGCAGATAGCGTCGTGAGGAGGTGACCAGACCTGCACCATACAGTGTACTAACCCCACCTTAGGAAACTCCCCCGTTGTTCTCATCAGATCCCGATCCCTGCGGTGAAAATAACTCGCCACTCGTCCCTTCAGAGTCACTCTGGGAAGATTGTACTCCCACTTCCAACCCCGACATACACATGGCTCTCCAAGCAAGTAGGTCCTCTTGCAATTTCTCATCTCTCCTGCTGCACTGCATATGTGTTTCTTCAGCTAGGGACGATTCTCTCACGTCCCTGAGCCATTGGACGACGATTCTCGGTTCAAGCGGCCATGGGATGGAACTCCCTCCCACGCACCCTCAGACTGGAATCCAGTTACCTGGTTTTTCGCAAAAAACTGAAAACGCACCTATTCCCGAAATAAATGTCCCTCCTCCCTTCCCTTCCCTCAATGGATATCAGCCTTTTTACAGCGCGGGGATGCCCTTGGGTCACCAGGTGCTATACAAATCGCTAAATAAATAAATAAATAAATTGGGATATCTCTGGGGCCCTCTGTCCCATCCAAGTAATGGCTACCCTGCGCCTAGCCAGCACCAACATCAGTTGCAGTAATCTATAGGAAAGTTTCTGTTTCCTCGGCTTAGGGACCAGCGCTAGTAGGCAGTGCAAGGGCATGAGTGTGATGCGGAGGCCTGTAGTGGCAGTTATGTGTTCCACAACGCTTATCCAAAAGCACCTAACTAACGGGCAGTCCCAGGCTAAGTGTAGGAAGCCCGCTCTCTCTGCGCTACATCTGAGGCATCCATCCCCCTTGTCTGCAGCGTAACGTGCCAACCGGAGCGGGGTGAGGTAGGTGCGGTGTAGGAAGTTAAAGTGTATTAATTTAAAGCGTGCGTTATATGAGACCTTACGTGTTAGAGTCCCTATTCGCTTACGCTGCCCTTGGTCCAGCGGCGTACCCAAATCCACCTCCCAGGCCACCCAGGCCAGTGGCACCGGCGGGGCAGAGTCACGCCGCATAGCTGCATATAGTAGGGAGATAAGTCTGCGTCCCCTGCCGCAAGACAAAAGAAAATGTAAGGTGTAGGTCATTGGGGGCGCCTCCGGGCACTGAGGCCAGATTGACCGCACAACATCTCGCAGGCCCTGATAGTGTAAATATTGTCCTCTGCCGAGGCCAAAGGTCTCCTCCGCCTGTTCATAGGTGAGGAAGGTCTCAGTAGGGTATAGATCTGCCAGGAGCTCACAGCCCCCTCTCGCCAGGCACAAAAGAACATATGTTGTTCCATTGTCACCATGGGGGCCTGGATCCAGATCGGCAGGTCCCTATGGAAGGACGCTGTCCGCAAGACTCTCTCAATAAAGCATTGCCAAACGCCCACCATGTGTCTTACAACGTAAGGCAATGTGTCAATTGCCCCCGTACCCCGCATCAAAGCCACCTGTAACTCCTGTACCGTTGCTCTACCCGCTAATAGTCGCGTCTCCCAAACATCCGCCTCGTCAAACCATCTGGCCGACGGTTGCAGCTACGCCGCGTAATAATATAAGTCAAAGCATGGAGCCTCTAGGCCACCCTCCTCATAGGAGCGCACCACGGTATGAAGAGCCACTCTACTGCGCTGGCCCGCCCAAAGCAGGGACGTAAGTAGCATGTTCAGGGTACAAAAGACTCTGGGGGGAAGAGGACGCAACTTATTTTGGAGGACGTAAAGTGTCCTCAGCAGCATCACCATCTTAGCGACGGCCAGCCGCCCCATGAGGGATAGTGGCAGGGTATTCCAAGAGGACACAGATTGCTGCAGGGACTTAATCACCGATCGATATTACGGGCCAATAATTGTGCGTCTGTTGAGGCCACTTGGATACCCAAGTAACGAAAACCTTCCCTTTCCCAGCGTAGTCCGAGCTCGGCAAATCCTCCTGGGGCACTGACTCAAGACCCGACAGCGGGAAGATCAGGGACTTGTGTCGGTTAAGCCGCAGTCCCGACGCCTCGCCGAACCGATCTAGATGGTATAACAATATCGGAAGCGCCTCTCTCGGGGCTTTCAAATAAAACAAGGCGTTGTCTGCGTACAAAGAGATGACATTACATGTGTCTCCCACCAGAATACCCCATTGGGGCATCTCAGAGCGGATCTGAACGGCAAAGGGCTCTATAGCTAGAACAAATAGTAGTGGTGAGAGGGGACACCCCTGTCGTGTACCCCGTTCCAGTTGCCATTCCTCCGAACGCGCGGCTCCAAGTCGTACCCTAGCCCGGGGGGATTCATATAGGATACGGATCCAATGGCAAAATCTGGGGCCCAAGCCCATCGCCCGAAGTACCTGCTGCAAGTAGCCCCAGTCAACCGTATCAAAGGCTTTGGCGAGGTCGATGGATACCAGCACTGTCTGTTTCTCATTTCCCTGGACTTCGTGTTTAATGTGGTTCAAGCGCCGTAGATTCATGGCGGTATTACTCCCAGGAATGAACCCGCATTGGTCCGGGTGGACCAGATGCGCCATATGCGGTGCCAGACGGGTGGCCAATAGCTTGGTCAATATCTTCATATCTGTATTAATCATAGTGATCGGACGATACGAAGAGGAATCGTGCATGTCTCCCCCTGGTTTAAGGATCATGCAGATTTCCCCCCTTGTCATGCTCTGTGGGAGAGACCCACACTCAGATGCCTCGAGAAATACCTGCAAGAGGAGACGAGACAGTGTTCCTCCAAACTCCTGATAAAATTCCGGTGGGAGCCCATCACTCCCAGGTGACTTTGCACGCGGCAGGCGAGCCAGAGCTGCATGCACCTCACCCAATGTGAGGGCCACATCCAGGACCTCCCGGTCCGCCTCAGAGAGGGACAGCTGGGTCAATCACTGTAAATAAGGGAGATAAGAGGCCTCGGAGATATCTGGGCCTGCGGTATGTACTTGTTGTAAGTGGGACCGGAGAACCCCAAGGATGGCACGTTCCGAATGAACCATGTCCCCGTTTGAGTCTCTCAAGGCTACTACACGCTCTGGGGTCTGCTCCTTCCGAAGAATCCAAGCCAAAAGCCGCTCGACTTGTCTCCATCTCTATGAAGGCGCTGCCTATACTGGCTCAGATTATACTTGTCGAGCCGGTCAAGGATATCATGCACCCGGACTCTGGCAATCTGCTCCTCCTCCCTCTACAGGGCGTCAGGGGCCTCCGCGGCTTAGATATTTAAAAGGTTATCCTCCGCTTTCCGGAGATCCTGGTGAAGCTGTTTCCGGACACCGTATGTGAGTCCCATGCAGGCTCCCCTCACCACCGCCTTTGGGGCCTCCCACTTGGTGGCCAGAGAGAGGCCTTCCTTTTCCCAATTAAGGTCCACGTAGTCCCCGAGGGCCGTTTCTAGATGGGCCCTCCCTACCTGGTCCTGAAGGATATCGACTGGAAGTCTCCAGCCCGAGGACGGTAAACCGGGGTTCCCATTTCACCACGCATGCTACCGGGGAGTGATCAGAGAGAAAGTGAGCCTGGTGGGTAACCTCAATAGACATATTAAGCTCAGCATTCGCTACCAAGACCCTATCAAGGCGACTATATGTGTTATGTGTGGGGGAAAAACAGGTATATACTTTCTGCGTCTGGTTTTTCTGGCACCAGACATCCACTGCCCCTATATTTTCCATAACCTCTCTAAGCTGCGCAGTCATTCGGGGTTTTGTACCTTCTCGGGGAGGGGACCTATCCAGGACCGGGTCAAGGACACAATTAAAATACCCAAACCAAAGGACTGGGGCCCCCAAATCATGAATCAAAACGTCCTGGAGGGTCCGGAAGAAGACCGGGTCATCCACGTTGGGAGCATAGGTGTTCAGTATGACCACTTCCCTACCATCCAGTTTTGCCCTAAGAAGCAGGTATCTACCATGGATGTCCGCCTCCACATATTTGATAGCGAACGGGACACCAGGCACCACCCAAACCAATACCCCTCTAGCATACGTAGAAAAGTAGGAGTGGTATACCTGACCCCGCCAATTTTTCCCCACTTTCTGTGCTCCCTCATCCGTGAGATGGGTCTTTTGGAGGCATGCAATTGAGACCCCATGTCTACGAAGAAAAGAAAGGACTCTATATCTTTTAGTGCATGTGCCCAGTCCCCTCACGTTCCAGCTCATAAACTTATACCCCATGTCTGTCGATGTAGTCTGCCCTCCCATAGCTCCTCACCCCCGGTGTCACTCCAATCCTGTGCCCGAAGTGTAATCCCCCACGTACCTCGGGACCCCCTCCGCTCGCCGGGAGATGGGGTCATCACCCCTAATCTCCAGCCACTCCCAGACTTCTCCCGGGGTTTCAAAGAAATGCGCTTTACCCTGCATCAGGACCTCAAGCTTAGCCGGGTAGAGCAGCATATACTGTAGGTGCTGCTCCCGAAGCTTCTGTTTAACTGCCAAGAAGGACTTCCGCTGCTCCTGTACCTGTTGGGTATAGTACGGATAGATGGAGACCTTAGCTTTTTCAAAGGCGAGATCAGCAGACTCCCTCGCCGCCCACAGCGTCTGTGCCCACTCACCCCTGGTTCAGCCACTACTCAATCCACCGGCCTCTCCGGTTGCTGCTGGGAGACAGTCACCGAGTTCCAATAGCACTGCCGGGCACCGGTTCATGCGGGAGAGCCCCGACGCCTGCAGGCCCCCCAAAGCCGGACCATCTCTCCAAGGGACAGGCCCGTCGGTCACCAGCAGCACGAGGCGTGTCTCCCACTCCAGGATCTGTTGTGAGGCCACCACTGCCGGTGCCCCCTGTCGTCCGGCGGGTCCTCCTACAACCCCTTCCTTGTCAGGGCCATAGATGGCAGTGGGCCCTCTTCTGCACCAGCACTCTCTCTGGCTCGGGGCTGGATGGCAGGGGGACTCCCAGCTTATGGGCCTCCACCTTCCTTGTAAATAATCCACAGACCTCGGCCTCACTTGTCTCCGGGTCATCTCCCCCTGAACGGCCGTCACTTACTCCCGTCTCAAGGTCCCCTCACCGTTGCCGAGGTCCGATGTTTCCAGGAGGTCCCCGATGGCAGCGGACACCTCCTCAATCAGGGCGCCACCCAAGAGGGTCAGTCTGGAGGGCTCAAGCCGCGCGAGCCGCCCCGCCGATTCAGCGCTGGCCGGCTCGAGCAGCAGTTCAGGCACCCCCGATGCCGTTGGCCAGACCGCTGGTGATCTCCGACACTTCAGGGCCCCGGATTGCAGTGGGCCCCCCTTCCGAGGCAGTCGTCCCCTCGTCCCAGGTCTCGATGGTCGCAGGCACTGGGTTATGGGCCTCCACCTGTCCAGGGATCTAGGCCGCAGACCGGGGCCTCTCTTAGCCTCGGCCTCGGCCCCGCCTCCACTCCTCCCGGGCCGGCGCTCCAAGCACCTCTAGGCCACACTCCCGCCACAGAGGCCCGGCGCACCAGGAGAGAGCCCCCGATGGCAGCAGGCACCCCCGCACCCAGATCACCACTCACGGGGGATATCGGCAGGGCCCGAGGCACAGCCGCTACCTCCTCCACACCAGTGCCTGGCGGCGCGACAGACTCCACGGGCCTCCCCGACTCCAGGCAGGCCACCCAGCGATCCTCCGCAAGTCGGGGCCCCGGATGGCAGTGGTCCCCGTTCCCCTAGTGGCGCTTGCGTGACCCAGGGCCCCAGATGTCTGCAGGGCCACCGGGCGCCGCCGTCCCCTGGGAGCAGGCCTCAGACCCCGGCCTCGCGTGGATCCAGGTCCGCCCACTCACAGCTCGGGCTGTCGCCTCTGCTCCTCTCCCAGCCGTCAATCGTAAGTCCCCTCAGGATGTGTCCCCAGGCACCTGGGAGTCGTGCACCTCGCTTTTGTTCGAGAAAGTAGCCTGTACAGGATAATTAAAACAGGATTTCTGGGCCAGCCTGCCGGGAGCTGAAGGAGCTCACGTCCTGTCGGCCATGCTGCTTGGCCACGCCCCACCCGCGCTTTACTTTAACATGGTTAAATGTAAAGCACTGGTGCCGCAATTGCCACGATTGCATAAAAGTAAAGAAATTAAAAAAAACATGTATTTATTTACTTTGACCCCTGTCGCCCTCCTGTGTCTCGCTCTCTACTGGACCGCTCGTGCTTTCTGCACTGCAGCCGTGTGCCGGGGCTGATGGCCGGGATAGACCCCTGTTATTATTAGTTCTTGCCTCGTTGAGTAGACACTGCGATGATGTAAGTCATTATTGAGTTAGAATCATTGGATGTAAATATTTAGAGCCGATCTCCCTTGTCATGGCAGGGCTTGCTCCTGCCTCTTCCGTCCGTTGCTAGTCGCCCGATGTGAAGCATCTTCGCCAGCTCATGGTGCATGTTTCCTCCTTGTCCTCACTGATAGGGGAGTGGGACCCATGACTCGAGGCCCCAAGGTGTTGTGTAGTATTTGCGCGTCAATGAAGGTGTTTAAATCCAGCGCGGATAGTCTCTTCTATGAGAAGTTGCCGTACGCCCAGCCTTGTGATGAGGTGCGGGTTATCGTCTGCACAATGGGAATCTCTTATCGCTGCGGTTCGACTTACTGTTACAATTACTTTAGTCTGATAGGCCACCCACCAGCTCACAGCTAGAGAGTTCATCCAGAAAGCTCTCGACGACTATGTTGTAAGGGGATTTGGCACACATGGCACCAGTGCCCACGTTTCAAGGTCTGTCAGAATCCTACCTTTTTTTTGGAGTTAATAAGTATGTATTTGGGTATGTACATGTGCTCTGAAAACTTAAGTTAGGGCAAGTAAATGTTGATTTATGGTCAATACTGGGTACAACAGAGCACCTAGGAATACATAAAACGTTGAGCAAGCCCCTGAGTCTTAGCTCCCAAACGCCACAGACTTTCAAGAACATCAGACATTATTTCAGGATAACGTGCATTTGAAATGTAGTGTAGTATCTTCATAAAGCTAAATTAATATAGTAAAAATATTTTAAAGAGCAAAGTCGTATCCTGGAAACTTAAAACACAGAAAAAAATCAAACAGGGGCATATTGTCCTGACTCCATTAACAACCACATATAGGGTTACCATTTTTCTTTACATTGCTGAAAATTACCAGCATTGGTCTATCTGTATTTTAAAAGTTCCGTTTCAGAATGTTTTTAGGTCTAGCCTGAGCCAATGCACTTGCGCATTGCCGGGAGATTATAGTAGGGGAAAAGAACAGTCTACCAAAACGGCGGATTATACACAGTTCATGTGAGACAGGCGCGTGCACAACGCCAGCCACGTCACACCACCATTTGTCTGTGCCTCGCATCAGACTTCAAAGGAATGTACTCCCGCTCCCCCGCCACAGCAATGCCGAGAGCTTGTTTATGCTCACTCTCGCGGCTCCCATTTCACGGCCGCCGTTCATTACAGACCTTGCACTTTTATCCCTTTACTTAACGTTTCCTCACCAGGGCTTTAAAAAAAGGATAAATGTTTTAAATTATACTTGTTACCAAAGTTCGATAGCTCTGCATCAAGGGAAATTAATAAAATAAAATAAACCATTACCTTCCCAGGCCCCCATGATTCCGGAGCACACCATGGGCAGGCTTTTGAGTAGACGCTACCATCAGACTCGGAGGAAGGGGGGAAAAAATCTCAAATCCCCACCTTCGAGCTAATTTTCTTTAGTCGTTCAGTGGGATACTATGCTTTCCCGCCCCCCCCACCAGAGCAATGCCGAGAGCTTGTTTATGTTCACTCTCACGGCTCCCAATTCACGGCCGCCGTTCATTACAGACCTTGCACTTTTATTCCTTCACTTAACGTTTCCTCACCAGGGCTTTAAAAAAAGAATAAATGTTTTAAATTATACTTGTTACCAAAGTTCGATAGCTCAGCATCAAGGGAAATTAATAAAATAAAATAAATCATTACCTTCCCAGGCCCCCATGATTTCGGAGCACACCATGGGCAGGCTTTTGAGTAGACGCTACCATCAGACTCGGAGGAAGCAGGGAAAAAAATCTTCAAATCCCCACCTTCAAGCTAATTTTAATTTGTCGTTCGGTGGGATACTAACAAGAAAAACGATCGCTAGATATTATTTTACGCCTTATGTGGCACGCAATCGAGCTACGGAAATTACAAACCCAGACACATATCAAACATGGTATCGCCCTCAGGAGGAAATAGGGACAATAAAAGTAAATTCCAGATCAAGCGGCAAATGTAGGCAAAGGACAGCAATGCAAGTCGTTTCGAAGCATTTATTTAATGACAAGTGAAGAACAAACTTCGAAAGTTTAAAAATATGCTACTGAAAGTATTACAGTTGCACACAATTAAATAAAAAACTTCCCATTTAAATTTTTTCGTTGACGCAATTATTTTCTTTCTTTCTTAACTCAAAGCATATTCTTATGCTCAATACAGAAAAAAATACGTATTTGACTTTTATATTGTTTTCCGGTCTGATATAGCAGTGAAAACTCAAAAAATCACTATTTCAAAATGATTGGTTTATTTGTTTTCACAGAGAGGGTTGCACGTTCCGCCAATCTTTTTCGTAAACTTAGCAGGATTCAAAGCGGCTGTTGTCCGGATATGTGCAGGCAACGACATTTACGCTTCCTCTACACTATTTTCCGATTACACCACAGCTACTTTTTTAGGTCTTGCCTATTTACTATAAAGGACAGCTACTACACGATAGTACACAGGAGATAAACAGTAACTCTCTACCGAAATAAATGTCTTTTTATCTTCTACGGTCTAATTTAAAATAATTTGCAAATATGTGTTTATGTACTCAGATGCAACTTTTACTATATATGTAGTTATGAAGCAGAGGAGAACAGCGTCTTTATAAGACCTTAATGAAATATTATTTTGTAAAATGGCATGCTAAAGAGTTAACTGAGCAACGTGACCCTCCATCAGTATTTGAACATGGCTGCTTCCTTTTCTGAATCCTTCCACCCTCCATCTCCAACTCCACCCTCCAACTCCACCCTCCAACTCCACCCTCCAACTCCACCCTCCAACTCCACCCTCCAACTCCAACTCCACCCTCCAACTCCAACTTTACCCTCCAACTCCAACGTTACCCTCCAACTCCACCCTCCAACTCCAACCTCAAACTCCACCCTCCAACTCCAACCTCCAACTCCAACTCCACTCTCCAACTCCAACTCCACCCTCCAACTCCACCCTCCAACTCCACCCTCCAACTCCACCCTCCAACTCCAACTCCACCCTCCAACTCCAACTTTACCCTCCAACTCCACCCTCCAACTCCAACCTCAAACTCCACCCTCCAACTCCAACTTCACCCTCCAACTCCACCCTCCAACTTCACCCTCCAACTCCACCCTGCAACTCCAACTCCACCCTCCAACTCCACCCTCCAACTCCAACCTCCGAACTTCCAACTCCACCCTTCAACTCCAACTCCACCCTCCAACTCCACCCTCCAACTCCAACCTCCAACTCCAACTCCACCCTCCAACTCCAACCTCCAACTCCACCCTCCAACTCCAACTGCACCCTCCAACTCCAACTCCACCCTCCAACTCCACCATCCAACTCCACCCTCCAACTCCACCCTCCAACTCCAACCTCCAACTCCACCCTCCAAATCCAACTCCACCCTCCAACTCCAACTTCCAAATCCACCCTCTAACTCCACCCTCCCACTCCAACTCCACCCTCCCACTCCAACTCCACCTCTACCCTCCAACTCCACCCTCCATCTCCACCCTCCAACTCCACCCCCCAACTTCACCCTCCAACTCCACCCTCCATCACTCAGGGGCACCACCACATCACTCAGGGACACCACCACATCACTCAGGAACACCACCACATCACTCAGGAACACCACCACATCACTCGGGGACACCACCACATCACTCGGGGACACCACCACATCACTCGGGGAAACCACCACATCACTCTGGGACACCACTACATCACTCAGGAACATCACTCAGGGGCACCACCACATCACTCAGGGGCACCACCACATCACTCAGCCCAACCACATCATCACTCAGCACCACAAAAGCACTGTCCTTGCTTGCTACCAACAAGCATTGCCATAGCCAATAGGACTCGCATCAGGAAAGTGTAAGCTATTGGCTTTGTGAATAACAATGCTATTAATTTATATATTTTCAAAGCCAACACATATTAAAAAAATGTGTCATTTACAATACCAATAGCTCCACTTTCCTAATGCGAGACCTATTGCATTGCAAATGCGTGTTATTAAGTAGGATTACCTAGTGCTCTGTACATATTTCAAATATTTCTACACTGGGGTGTCCCCACAAAACTTTTGTAGTCTATTCAACGATTTTGCCGTGAGACATGGGTGTGCATCAAATTATGAAAAAACACAGCCGAGCCATGATTAAAATGGCTACTAACAGGGGCTGAAGATATGTGTGTTTTGCACCCATGTGTTGTAGAGTTAAGGGATGTTTGTGTGGTAAAAGATCATGGCCTTGAAAATTAGGAGGTAAAGTTGTTCTGATTATCAGAAAGTAGCCCAGACAGCCCTATTCAATGGGATTGATGCCACTCCTCTCTGTCCCCGATGATGCTTTCCTCTCCTCCCTGGAGAAAGGAATTTGCATTTTTTTCCCTTCTTTTATCGGCGCGAGAGGCCGCACTCATCTCTCCGAAGCGGTGACGAGGCATCTATAGTCAAAGCATCTTTTTCAAAAGCCATATATCAAAGAAGGAGATAGCGGGCACGAGCTGCGGATGATGTCTAGCAATAAGGGTCAAAGTTCACTGGAATTAAGTGGCATTGTTCTAAAAACGAAACCTTGAGAGAGGAGAAAAGTGTGGCACTGATAGCAGTAAAGAATACTCTGGCTATTGATAGGCCTTAATAGGACAGCTCAGAGTTTATAATAACAACTACTATGATAATGGTAATAATAACAAGAATAATACAATAGTAATAACGACAATAACCGCCATAATGTTATCCTTAATATTGGTAATCACCACTCTCGAGAGAAACACGGCTACAATATTACCTAAATTAGAAGCACATTTCACCGACTTCCAGTCGTTAATATTTGGAGTTGACCCCACAGGGTCCAATTAGTTTACACAAAGACCTCAGCATCACGATTGTTAGCATCCAGAGCTATCTAGGACTCTACTAGTATATGTAAACACTTTCAATGTATTGTCTGATTCATTAGAAATCACGCCCCCCAAGCCTTTCAAATGACTACTGCTGACAATCTTTTAAACCACAGTTTCACTATGCACAGCGTTTCTGGGAAGAAACAATTTTATTAATACAGATTTGACGGATGGGCATACAAATCTTGAAAGAACTCTGCGATGTCGTTAAACTCTATGGAAACAATATATCAGATATTAGCGTTTCTTATTTAAACGTGGACCCTCAGTAGTGTCACGCTAGATACAATTTTATGAGTTACCAATTCAATAGTGTTCGTTGTATCATCCTTACTTTAGAAGAATGAAGGGCCCAGTCAATCCACAACAAGATAGGACCCTCACTCTGCAGGTTAAAAAACCAAACAAGACAATTTTGTTAAGCACATTGGGTTAATACAATCTAAGAATGTCCATAAAATGGATCAATTCATTATAATTCAGCATACATATATGTGACAGCACAATCCAAATATTTACTATGTAAACTGAACAAGCATTGGCATAGCCAATAGGCCTCACCTTTGGGACATTATAAATGTTTAGCCATGCATCAGTTGATGTTGTTGCACCAAGGATATTGTCCTGGATAACTAAACACTTTTAAGGTCCCAAAGGCGAGACCTATTGGCTATGCCAATGCTTGTTAATTCTGTGAACCCCTTTCTCTCGGAGTATTCTTTGGGTGTTGTAGTGTCCCTCAGGCAATGAGGACACTGGATACAGGTATGATCTCAGCAACACCTTTATTACGTGACCCTTTCCCTTCTCGTCCCTACTCTAACTGCCCTCTCTCCTCCCTTTCCTGTCCCTCCCACGTCTCCACCGTCCCAACACTAGACTACTGACCACATTACATCTCCCCTCTTCTTAAACAAATGCAACTTAAATTCTGAAATGTCTATAGTTCTTCAATCAGCCGTGCAGGCCTGCGGATGGTTCGTCGCGGCCTGAGATGCACCTCAGCAGCCTCGACCTCAGACTCATGCTGACTCTCGGATCTTGGCAGGGGGCTGCCGGCGGTTGACCTTTCCGGGACTGGAACTTCTGGTGGCTTGACAACAGCATCTTTGACGGCCGCCGTGCACTCTGGAAATGCGAGACATTTCGGTGATTCTTTTGTTTTCAGATTCCGCAGTTATCATAGTTCCCTTTTGTTGAGTGACTACTAGGGGTTCCGCCCGATAGCGTCAATCCATTTTCCTCTGCTGTTCCTGCTTGACTAGCACCCAATCTCCTTCCTGAATAGACGGGGCTTTGGCTCTTCGCCTGGCATCAGCGTAGACCTTCATCTTTTCCTTGTTTTTGCGATTGGTGTCAGCCATGTCATCATGCGCTCCATCACGTGTGTGTGATTGTAGTGCGTCCTCCAACGTGGGTATGGGGCGCCCCAGCATGAGAGTGGCAGGACACTTACCAGTGGTCGCATGGGGAGTTGTGCGGTAGGCCTGGAGAACTTCATTGAGGGCCACTTGCAGACCTTTTTGTCGAGGCCCGCTTGTTGGAGTGTCTTTTTTAGAGTGCCCATGAAACGTTCAACCATTGCGTTGGCTTGTGGCCACAGAGGAGTGATCTTTCGATGCTTAAAATTAAGATGTTCAGCAAACTCTCCGAACTCGTGACCGTTGAACGGTGGGCTATTGTCTGTTTTGACTCTTTGGGTATGCCCCAGGCAGCGAACACTTCGTCTAGGACAGCGATGGTAGTGGCAGCTTTGGTGGATGACACAAATTGCGCAAATGGGAATCTTGAATATTCGTCCATAATGATTAGAATGTATTTTCCCGATTGTAGAGGCCCGAAGAAGTCCAGAGCAATGTCTTGCCAGACACCAGTGGGTAACGTGGACATTTGAAGAGGAGCTGGGGGTTCTCCTTGGCTTACCAGTTGGCATTGAGGACAGTCTTTGAGAGTCAGTTCCACCATCTGATTCAGAAGCGGAAACCACACCCTTTCTCGGAGTGCTCTTTTGGTGGCCACCATGCCACGATGTCCTTTATGTGCTTGATTGATTACACCTTGACGGAGTTGCATGGGGATGTCTATTCTTTGGTCCCGGAGCACAAGTCCATCCGCTGTGATGGATAGCTCGTCCTTCACATGTTTAAATGCACTCAGTTCATGCTTTTTACTTGGATCTCTGTTTTCATCCTCATTGGAGTGCCTCCAGGAGTTTGTTTGCAGTAGATGCTTCACTCGTTGCAAAACACCGTCTTGTGCAGTGACCGCACAGATGGTTTCCAGTGGGACAGCCGGTGGTCTGGCTTGGTCATGAACCTTGGTCATCTCTTCTATTTCATCTAGGGTATAACTTTTCTTGAGAAGTCGTCTCCTGAGAGTTTCTGACTGGCATCCCTCTATAATACGCAGCCTGAGTGCGTCTTCTGTGGAAAAGTTGTCGAAATCACAGTATCGGGCCAGCCGCCGAAGTCTTGTGATGAACGTGCTCGTTGGTTCCTCTTTCTCCTGCGTTGCTAGGTTGAAGGTGTATCTTTCGTAGTCTACGTTCTTCTTGTGCAAAAACTTTTTATTTAGGGCGTCACGTACCTTGGTGTATGACCCCGTATCATCGGTAGGCAATTCTTTGATGAGCTGGCTGACTTCCTTCCCTACAAGGTTGCGCAGGGCAATTAATTTCTGATCCTCTTCTGTGACCCGAGACCCTTGCATGAAGTCCTCGAAGTCCTCGAGCCACTCCTGCCATCGGAGGCCCATTCCTCCTCCAGCCACGAGTGCAAGCGGTTCGGGGGGGCGTAGATAGAAGACGCCCATCATGCCTGGTCTGTTGATCGCAGCTGGGCCTTGGGCCCCTCCGGATGGCGATCCTGGCATTGTTCTCTTGTGTCTTGCTTACTTCTAGTTATGAGCAGTCTCCTTCCTCGGAATAGAGGGATATCCTCCCTTTGCAATGTTTCTGTCGTCTCTGGGTATGTTCACTGCGTTGAACGTCACCTTCTGGGCTTGACTTTGCTTGGGTTTAGTTAAAAACCTGTCTTCGATCTTTGATTTGTTGCTAAATTCCAAATTTGAGGCTTGAATTTGCTTGGGCTTGTTGACAAAACCCAGGTTGCCTGACCTCAAAATGGCCGCCCGCTATTCCCGCCAGGGGATAGGTGGAGAGGCCTGACTTTAAGATGGCCGCCGCTTTTGAAATCTCGTTTTTAGCGAGATTTGGGTCCAATTGGCATTTCCAACCTTACTTCATAGCTTGTGCACTCCCCGGGCGTGTGAGTGCTACGCTGGGCCTCTGTTCTTCACGTGGCCTTCCTCTTCTACTCGGCGGGGCCTTCGCTCAAGAGGTATGACGGGGGTGGGGTCCCGACGTCAATACCTAGGTGCACATTCCGCACGCATCTGGGGTGAGCACCCAGCCGATAGCGCACGACCGCGCTGCAGGGGACAACGCTCCACGCGGCTTCCAGGCCACTGAGCTTGGTTTTCGAGTGCCGCGATCACTCGATAGGCGCTCTCGTTGCAACAGGGACTTTCAACACGCACCGCCTCGGGACAGGGTCGTCAGCTTCAGGGACTAGCACCAAGGCACGGTGCAGTCCATCCCACCCTCGTCGCCAGTTGTAGTGTCCCTGTAGTATTCTTATTACACAGTGGCAACCTCTGTCGTGGGCTCTCTTATGGATACTTTATGAATTGGAATTAAACACAGATTTCTAATCAACTCCTACGGATTCTTTGGATCTTCTTTTACTACTTTATTACCCACTACAGTCCCTCAGGCAATAAGGACACAGGTATGATCTCAGCAACACCTTTATTACGTGACCCTTTCCCTTCTCGTCCCTACTCTAACTGTCCTCTCTCCTCTTGACCCCGGCTCCTCCCGTTCCTGTCCCTCCCACGTCTCCACCCTCCCAACACTAGACTACTGACCACATTACAGATGTGGGGTTCTGAATATCTCTATAAAATTCTCGGAAAAAGGTGTGCCGGAAAGTCAACTTCATTCACCTTTGTTGTATCTTAACCCTGTTCTCCCCTGTGCCCAGGTTATCTCTGACGCGAGAGCACCCATTGTCACCCCTCCCCTTCCCATTAGTTCCCCAACGTTCCACCTCTCCCTCCATCCCTAGGAACTGCCAACTGTCACAGGGCTTATTCTTCCTGACCACGCAGCGACCTGGTGTGGGGCTGTATTCGGAATAAACTTATTCACTGATTTACCATCTGCTTCCTGATTATACTTTCAACAAGTGGCGACGAGGTAAACCACAGCCCCTCACCACGGATTTGATTGACTTCATTCAAAGGAATTGAGCATTTATACTAAAAAATGCCCTCCTACCTGAATTCCGTGTTATGCTCGACATAACACCCTTAACGTGATGTGAGTGTCCTTGGAGTTTCTCTGCGGCGACACCTGAGTTCGAGGCGCCTGTCTGCGGCATTTTCCTGAGGGTCGGCTGTTTCCCGGCGTGAAGATTCGAGGTGCCTGTCTGCTGCATTTTCCTGAGGGTCAGCTGTCCCCCGGCGTGTGTTTCATGGCCTCCGTCCGTAACCACCTTTGGATGATGACACATCGGTGAGCATTGCCCTGGCATCGTTTGAAGACATGCAGAGTGGGTGAATTCGCGCTGCTGCTCCGAGGGTTGTGGCCGTGTCACGGTGAAGGTGAGAGCCTGTGCATACTGTGCTGCGCCTGTGTTTCAGTACTTTCAACAAAATAATTCATTCAGTGACACTAAGCTGATGCCCCCCGGCCTGTGAAATATCCTTGTTATAATTGTTGCTTATATTTGGGCACTTAGACGATCATTCTTGGTTCAATGCATCTCAAGTTCACTACTTAACCCTTTGAAGGCAAGTGTCAATTTACACCTGGAACAACTGATACTTGGGATTTCGCTTGCGCTTGAAAACCAGAGACTTGTTTGTCTTCATCCTTAAGCTCATTAGCAATGTGTGCCCTTAGTTCATTGAATCTTGCGCAACCCCAAGCTTTCCTACCTCTTAAAGGTGCTCCTTGTATGCCATGGAAGGAGTGGAAAGAGTATTTCACTAATTATATAGAAACTGTTGAAGATGATGATTTCACTGCTGAAAAGAAAAAGAAAGTGCTTTTGTACTGCTTAGGTCCTCGGGGTGTCAAGACTTACAATAACATAGAGAAAAAAGTAAGAGAAGGTGGTGATGTTTATCTACATGCATTAGATGACTTGGATGCCCATTTTTCACCTATTGTATGTGTTGCTGTTGACCGGTACAAATTTTCAAGAAGAAAACAGGGCAAAGATGAGAGCATTGATGATTATGTTGCGGCCTTGAACAACTTGGCTTTAACCTGTAGATTTAGTCAATTGCAAGAAGAATTTGTTCGTGATCAAATCATCATGCACGCGAGTAACCCTAACATCCAAGACAAACTATGGGTCAATGGGGAATCTTCCTTAAAAGAAGTTGTTGCTCTAGTTAAAAAAGCTGAACTTACAGGCAGATGTGCCAAAGCAGTTTTAAATGAGCCAATTGTCGTTAAAGCTATTCATTCTTCAAATGCAAACAAACTAAGACAAAAAGCCAACAATAAAGAAGTTGCGCATGAATATCATAAGAAAAGTGAACCTTACAAATCTAGGCACAAAAATGAGAAAAGTCACAGCAGTAAATACAAAAATCCACGTGAACTCAAATGCTATTGATGTGGTTCTCCCAGCCATTTAGCAGATTCCACAAAGTGTCCTGCTAGATATCAGAAATGCTCATCATGTGGTTTGACTGGTCACATCGCCAAGGCCTGCAATAGGGCATCCTTTAAACAAAGCAGACATGTCAGACACATTCAGGATGAGAGTGACTCGTCAGAAGAAAATTCAGAGTACTCGTATTCAGATAGCATCAACTACGTGTTCTCCGTTGAGTATGATGTATTGGAGCTCACTCCCACTAAAAAAAAGAAACCTATGTGCGATGTGAAATTGGGAGGGGTAACTGTGAACTTAATGGCTGATTCCGGCTCCCCTTTCACGATCATCAATGAGAATGTATGGAAACAATTGCTCACTGATAAAATTGGAACATCGCTAGAGAAGTCAAACATCATTGCTAGAAGTTACACTGGCAACAACATTGAATTTCTAGGAACACGTGAATTAGAATTCGAGTTCAAAAACAGGAAAGCTTGTTGTAAACTCTTCATTGCAAAAAAAGGACCTTCTGTACTGGGCTGGAGTGATCAAGCCGATCTGGGAATAATCCTCAACCCAAACAGTGCTGACCCTGTTTTGTCAGTTGATGAGTCATGCAAGAATACCATTCATGGAGATTTTCCTGAAGTGTTCTCTGGAAAAGTGGGTCTTCTTAACAGTTTTGAACATAAAATTGAACTTAACTCTGCTGTTCCATGTATTCACAAGGTGAGACACTTACCTATGTCGGTAAGGTCTGATGTTCAAATGGAATTGAATAGACTGGTCAAAGAAGGAATAATCGAGGAGGTTGAATACGCAGAGTGGGTTTCTCCCTTGGTTGTGGTCAAACGTCCCAATGGGAAAATTAGATTGTGCATTGACCTTAGGGATCTAAACAAAAACATTATTGTTGACCAGTATCCCCTACCACGTATCTGTGAAATGTTTAATGCCACCAATGATATGTTTATTTTCTCCATAATTGATTTAAAATCCGCGTATCACCAGATACCCCTACACGTGGACAGCAAGAAATACACCACATTCATCACCCCTTTTGGTTGTTACCGTTTCACTAGGGTACCGTTTGGGTTAGCCTCTGCCGCAGCGCTTTTCCAAAGGGTCATGACTTCCATCTTGGAGGGTGTTGCAGGCATCAGGTTCTTCCAGGACGATATTCTGGTCATGGGCGGCAATCAACTGGAACATGACACACGCTTAAAGCAAGTTTTCAACAAACTTAAAATGCATGGTCTTACTGTCGAACTAGATAAATGTAAAATATCTCAGGACAAAGTGGTTTATTTGGGGCACACTATCAGCCACGAGGGTATCAAACCTAAACAAGGCCTAGTAGATGCAATTCTTAATGCTCCCTGCCCATCCAGTAAAGAGGACATTAGAGCTTTTCTCGGATTAACGGAGTATTACTCCAAATTCATAAGGAATTTTTCAGAAAAAATGTACAGTCTAAGACAATTACTGAAAAATAAAACAAAATTTGAATGGTCACCAGAATGTCAGAACACCTTTGAAACGATCAAAAAAGAAATAGGTGAAGCACCTTTCCTCAAGGGATTTGATCCCATAGCCGAAATCTATGTCACAACTGACGCTAGCAACAAAGGATTGGGTGCGGTGTTAGCACAGAAAGATAATTCAAACCAAGAATGGGTCGTGGCTTTCGCCTCCAGATCACTCACCCCTGCTGAGGAGAAGTACTCTGTAATAGAACGTGAGATGCTTGCCTGTTCATGGGTGCTCAACCACTTCAGAGCATACATATGGGGATAAAACATACATCTTCGCACGGACCACAAGCCATTGATCAAAATCTTATCGGCTTCCGGTTTGCAAAATGCCTCACCACGACTGAGTAAAATGTCAATAAAATTATTGGACTACAACTACATAGCAGAATATTGGCCAGGTATCAAGAACAAAGTGGCTGATTTTCTCAGCAGATTACCCCTGCCACATAATGAGAATTTGAATGCTTCTGAGGATGATGAAAGAGTGGCTCTACTCTTCAACACAAATTTTGAAGGAATCTCTACTGGAGAATGGGAGAATCACATGTCTCAGGATTCAATGCTAAAAGACGTATGTAAATATGTCAACACCTCTTGGCCAGAGAAACGCCATCTTCAAGACAACATTAAGGTGTATTGGGAAATAAGGAATGAAATCAGCTTTGAAAACGGTGTGTTATACAGAGTTGGAAAGGCCATCGCCCCCATCACTCTCAGAGACAAAATCCTGAAACTTTGCCACATGGGGCACCTTGGCATCACTAAAACAAAGCAAAGAGTCAGAACCTATTATTGGTGGCCCGGTATTGACAAACAAATTGAAATCCTCATAAGGAACTGTGTCGAATGCAGTGATTCTGATAAAGCTCTCAAGACATCCAAAGTGTCCCTTTCTCCACTTCACCCTCCCCAAATGGCCTGGGAAAAATTAGGCCAGGACATTGCTGGACCGATTGAAGGACATGATGGAGGGATCAAGTACATCATAGTGGTCATTGACCACTTCTCCAAATGGCCGGAAATAGAAATCGTTTCTGAAACAGACAGTTCAACAATCATATCCTTCCTGGATAAATTGTTCCTAAGTGAAGGTCTACCCAAATTTATTCTCACAGACAATGGTCCACAATTTTGCTCAATGATGTTCAAATCATTCCTCGAAAGGAACTGTATCACCCACCACACTACTTCATTGTACCACCCAGAAGGTAATGGTCTTACAGAACGCTTCAACCGTGTCCTGAAGGGACATATACAATTGTCAAGGAATGCCAACCTTAACTGGGAAGAAGAAGTGGTTCAAACTCATCTGGGCTTTCAGAATCTCTCCTTGTGCCAGCACCCGGAATGCACCTTTCGTGCTCATGAGAAGCAGACAGCCCCTGAGCATTGACCTAGGATGGATGCCTGTTTCAAAGCAACTTGAATGGTCGCCAGATGTCATCAGGAACAACATAATCAAAGCGCAAAAATACTACAAAGAATGGTATGACTCAAAACATAGTGCTAAAGAACACTCATTCAAAGTTGGAGACCAGGTGAAAGTTCGTTTAGAAAAAAAAGTAAGGAAAGGAGAAAGCAGATTCACCTCTCCTCTTCACATCAATGAACTTTATAACAACGCCGCTAGACTCAGCGATGATAAAGTGTGGCACATGAGTAGATTGGCGAAATGCCATCTAGAAGGCAAAGCTCCAAGTCAAATGCAACCTAATGTGCATAGCAAAGATTTGTGGGTTGATTATGATATGTCTAGTTCTGAACATGGTTGCATGCCCAGCAATGAGACTTCACATGTTCTCCCACCTGTCTCTGACTTTGCCGATTGTCACTCATCAGACCGGTCTGTTGATGTCAGTCTTCACACTCCGATACCAACGCGGGGTTGTCATGGCGACTCACATTCTGACTCTGAAGTCATGTCTGACAGTCATAGCTTCAGCGGTAGGTCTGGCAGAACCAGTAATGATCCTCACTCTGACACCGATTGTGTTTCTGATCCTCACCGTGTCATGGGGAGGTTTGGTCGAACCATTCGTAAGCCCAAACGTTATGAAGACTTTGTATATGAATAATGTTCACTGCTCTTCCCGCATGAATGTATGTTTCACCGCCGAGGGTTTAATCCTTTAAAACTCTCAAGAGAGGAAGATGAGTTGTATCTTAACCCTGTTCTCCCCTGTGCCCAGGTTATCTCTCTGACGCGAGAGCACCCATTGTCACCCCTCCCCTTCCCATGTTAATATAAATTTATTAAGCGCTCGCACGCCCAGGGGCTTCATGGCGCTATAGAAGAAACACAGCACACCGGTTAGAGACAGAAATAGGGCGGCTCATCAATAAGCCTGGGAAAAAAGCCAGGTTTTAAGGGAGCGTCTGAAACTCAAGATGTTGTCGCTCAGTTTTAATTGGTGGGGAAGGGAGTTCCAGAAGGTGGCTGCCAGGAGGTCAAAGCAGCAGCCTCCAAGACGCTTCCTCTTATAAGAGGGAATGGTCAAAAGGGATTTGTAAGCAGATCGAAGATTACGGGAAGGGTTATATCTGTTGAATAGATCTCTGATCCCATTGGTTCCCCAACGTTCCACCTCTCCCTCCATCCCTAGGAACTGCCAACTGTCACAGGGCTTATTCTTCCTAACCACGCAGCGACCTGGTGTGGGGCTGTATTCGGAATAAACTTATTCACTGATTTACCATCTGCTTCCTGATTATACTTTCAACAACCTTGGACCAAGACAGCACACAGTGGAACCCGTGCGTACACAAAAAACACTTTACACCTCTGAAATAACCACATTTCCACTACATACAGAGAACTACCCGAGACTGTTTCACCCGGTTGCTAACAACCAATCAGGTAGTTGAACACTAATTCCTTATGTTGTGGTAAAGTGCGATCACTTTGGATTGGTGGGAGAACCTTGTCGTTGGATTGGCTAGAGGAGCTGCTCTATTATTCATTGGCTGTGGCTCACCAGAGAGCGCGCCGCGGTATTTAGCGATTGAGTTGACGCTGACGAGTTCGAGTGACGTAGTTACAGAAGCGCTGACTCCATGCATGCATACTTAGACTTGCAATAAAGCATTACTGTGTTGCATCGTCTGTTTCAGCCTCTGAGTGTCAAGGTCCGGAAGACCCTTGGTGAGTGCTGCTGGTGAGTAGACTCTTTAAAGAGGGCCCAGTCTCTAAAATACGACTTTGTTAGTGCGATCCATTGCCTTGAGCCACTCGGCCTGATTGGGCGTCACTATCGTCATCTTCTGCGACACGCCTCCTGCTGCTGCCGAACATCGCGGCTTCATCTAGTCTGGGCCTAGGCCCTCCCCCGTCCTTTGCTGGTATTTAAGTTTTGCAGAGCTCAGGATAACTGCTGCAGCTCTCGCTTGGACTGGACGTGTGGTGCCAACTTCAGACCCCAAACCAGGCTCGAGCTTCTGCCCGGAGTGTTGTCGGTACGAGTTTTCCACTGCCTGGTGGACAGTTGTTCTAGGGGTGACGAGTTTTGGTTGTCACAAAGCCACCGCTCCGCATGAGTTGGGATAGACCAGCCCCCGTCTACTTACGTCATTGGGGGAGCAACTTCCACAAATCTAGTGTATAAAGATACCCCCCAGACTTTCTACCTACCCATCTCCTTCACTTCACTTTTAAAAGGTCCCTTTTCATCTTCTTTCAGTTTGCCACTGTTGTCCGATGTGTCCAGTGCTTCCGCTTTAATCTCGTGCCTTCAGTCTAATGTTGGAAAATAATTCTCGGTCAGTGCGCGCCACTACAAGAGCCGGCCCGAATGAAGTCTGGTTTGGGTCACTTTTCCAATTCGCCCTTCCACTGGATTACCCAAATGCCCAGTTCCATCTAGTTGTCGGATATAGGGCGTTGCAGTTGTTGACTCAAGATCTACAAAGATGATATTGGCGCTTATCCAGGCACATCTAGCACTTTGACCTACTCGTGTAACATTGTTGAAAAAACAAATTCATACTTCTGTTTTTAATCGTTTAATGTTGTAAATTGTTCACCTATTGCTTACTAGGGGAACACAACATGACCTACGTTTTGCAGATTGAGTTCCTGCAGGATGACTTTCCCTTAGCCACTGCAGGGCACTGATCAATATATTCCGTAATGACTCGTGTTAACACCGGAAGAGGACCTGCTGAAATCAGAAGCCCCTGATTTCATAGCCAGGCAAGAGAGGGGCAACCCAGTTTAGGTTACCACACTGCTTACCACGTCAGGGTTGAAAAACATGCTAGCTGTCAGTGGAAAAAGTGAATGATTCCATGTCATAAAATAACTAAGGCTAACCTTCCCTCCTAGCCACCTAATATAAAAGGGAAGTGAAGTTAGACTACCATTAAAATGTTATAAGCGATTAATCAAGTTTTATAGCATTAAATCTACAGTTTTGACGAGTGAAGAGCTGTGGTAATGTCACTTGTTTTCACTTCCTAAACATAGCATCTGTGCTTGAAGGTATTGTGGTGTCTTTTGGGTTGCGTACGGATCAGGAAAATGAACGAGTATCAATAACCGGCTGATCAGCAACAGTTTGGAGCTCTGCTGCATGCAAATATACTTTAGGCAGTGTAATACTATATATGAGACAGATGAATTAACCACTAATATTTTGGTTTAAACAGTAAATATACTTCTATCGTTTCTCAAAAGCTGTAAACGATCAGTCTGCTTACACTACTGTCTTCTGTTTGTAACCACCCCCTAAAAACAAAGGTACCATTAAGGTCATCCGAGGCTGAATATTGTAGGTGGCATCCGGTGCACAGTATTCTAGGATTAGGAGTACTACTATTGATTTTGATGTCTTATGCCGACAAATGTCCTTTCTCCATTTCTGCTGGTCACAGTTCACTTGTTTATGCTAGAGACCTTGGGGGGGGGGGGGGGGGGGGGGTGAAGGACGAAGTTGGCATTTCTTTGCCTTTTAAGACGCGAAGTAAGTGGCCAGTGCCAGTTTAGTTTCCTGCAGAGGCAGCCTCACTCTTGGGAATCTTGATTCTTGCCAAAAAGTGGTCCTATAAGTTGACTATGTGCAACAAAGATTTGTGTAACCCCAAAGGCTACAGTCTTATGCAAGAGCTCTGTCTTTTGTCTATTCCAGTGGTGTTAACTTGAGTACCATAGGGTACACTGCAATACTTCTTAAAACACCAAGGGACTGACATGTTGTTCCTTAAGTAAACAGTCAGATGTACTCGTGCATGCATTAGCTTTTTTTCAACTTTTTTTTTCAAATTGCTCTTCGGTTTGGATTTCGTAGTAAATAGATAGTCACAAAGTCACTTCCGATCAGTGACAAAAGTTAGATGGTCCTAGAATTATGCATAATGGAAGAAGGTTTAGAGTCTGAAAAACGGACTGTACTGTTATTCAGTCAACATTTAAAGGGTAATTATGTCTAACCCTATTGACGTTACATTTGTCTGGTCCCTTTCGAAATACCAAATCTAAGACCTATTGTGAAAGGCAGAGAGAGTATGAAGAGACTGCTTAAATCTGCCTTAACCTGCTAATAAAATATGTTCTTCGTAGGTGGTGACACAGAAGCCCTATGGACTCTTGCGTTACAGACTACGGATCCACGTAACAAAAGATCAGAGTTTTGTCTTGAGACTAGTCACACAACTTTCAATTTTACTCGTGGCCTCAACATACAGGTATGTCACTGTTTACTATGCTTTGCCTTACTTTCTAAAACCTGCAAAAATCGACAAACCAGCTGTCTAGACCTCTTGTGAAGCATTTGAAAACACTCACACGTCTGCTTCACTGTTCCTTCCTTCATTTTGGAAGGGAATCTTCCAACTGGATACTTTCTTTTGTGTTCTTGTTTTTTTGTTTTAATGTACACTACCAAGTGAGAATGCAGGTAGACACAGACTGTTTATGCATTTTAAGACCCGTTTTTCAAGCTTGTTCGTTCTCTAAAGTTGGCGAATTCGAATAGTTTATTTGAATTTAGATAAGATTCAAATATGTTTTAGAAGATATGTCTGGGTTTTTTTTTGTTCTTTTTGATCGTATCGCACCAAGAGGGGAATGAAGTAATAACAGCCACTAATACCCCATGTACGGCGACTCACTTTTATTGTATGTTTTTGATTCCTGCACACACTGCATCATTCATTTACATCAGTAACTGTAAACATTTAACACTTGGTTATGCATGTTTTTTGTTATTGCCGATGCTACATTCTGCAATGTAGTGATTTATATTCATGTTTGCAGAAAACTGGAAAAATAAAACTTAAAAAAGTAATAACAGCCACAGATGCATTTGTTATTCACCAGCTTTCAGACAGGAAAAATGTATAGTAGCCTAAATTATTCAGACTTATCTAGCAACTTGTCTGTTCTGCAGCCCACAAAGGTACTGCTTTGTTTACAACTTTTTCTGTGTTGGGTTTTCAGGTGGCAAATATAGAACTATAAAGACTCTAAAATGTGAAAGACCAGGTTCACTTTGAAAATGTAAGCAATGTTGACTAGAATTTAGCCAATCAAATCAATGGGCAACAGTATGAAATAAAACGAACCTCGTGGTGGATTATGTTATTCTGTTTTGCACAGCAGCCTATTTTCTGAACATCAAAAGATAGGCGAGCATCAGGGATTTGGAGTTCTCATTTCTTCAGTGGTGGGAAGAGGCACACTAGAATACTTTTTTTGTTTTGTATTTGAAATACCTGCACTCATGACACGTTTTTGGCCATATATATAACCTGCTTCAGACCCTGGCTTTCATCGAAGGTTGACATTCTTCTCCCATCTTCCTACCCATTCTTCAGTTGTCCCCCTTTCTCTTACCTCTATGTAGAAATGCTGATTTGTTAAAATTAGTACAAAATACATCAATTTCAATTCTGACGTAGAATACACTCAAAATAATTTTTTCCCCACTTTATTATAGTGGCGCTGAGACTGTTTCTGCAGTTTCAGAGCATATTCAAGCAACGTTATTTGTCCTGTGTTTGAGAAAATATCTGTTTATTGCAGTGACTGCAAATATGAATTATGGGCGTCACTATTAGATTTCACCCTGTGGAGGGAGTAGAAGAAAACGCACTTCACCATAACTGTCCTGCCCACATGCTTTTTAACTGCTTATGGAGGCATTCAAAAACTTGTTTGCAATGGTTAATCACACGCTTTTTTTGCCCTTCTGTGAAAAGTAGTTCAGAGGTGACAAAAACAATTATATATATATATATATATATATATATATATATATATATATATATATATACATGCATGCTTGGAGTGCAAACTTCAGTGTGTTTAATTCAGATCTCCTTTTTTAGTCCAACAATAGCAATACTGCAGTGTTACTTAGCAGACACGCGCACTCCCATATATCTGAATTTTTTCATCCCATTAGAGTGGGTTTGACAATGAGAGTTTGGGGATAGAGGGAGGAGGAATGCCATGTTTATTTTTTCTTTGTCTGCGACATTTTACCATTTGTATCTTCCATCTTGGAAAGAGTGAGTTGAGTGCTTTTGACAGTCTCAAGCTATTAGATACAAGACAGCGTCATCTTGAAAATAAATCGCATAGCAATTTTTGGTCCGGGTCGAATTTCAGTAATTCAGTGGAAAAGTATTCTGGGTGCTAACATGCATGCATTCATTTAAAAAAATAGTTTTAAAAGGTTTTTAGCGTTGCAACTAATTGAATGACTTATTTCTCTCTGCGATCACAATTCCTCAAATGTACTTGAACCATTCTATTTAAAAGGTGTATACACTTTACAACAACTGTGTAAATACTTCCCTCCCACTATTTTATATATGGATGGTCCTTTCAGTTAGCGTAGAGTTATTTCTCCTTTTGCAACTCTAGTTTTGTACTTCAGTTACATGTATATAGGGCATCATACTCCTGACTAGGTGCATTTGGGATAGGTAGCATGCTACCCTCTGGACGTGCTAACAATGAAAAAGTGTATGAAGACTGTGTGCTTGGTGTAAGATATGCACCAGGAACAGAGTTATGCTTTTATCATGTTTTAATGTCACTGCTCCTAGGCGTGAATCTTGTGCGAAATGGTGTGAGAGATAAAATATGTAAGCATTAAGAGCTTCTGTGTGGATGATGGGAATTGTGTGAGTGTATTGTTGAAAAGTTTTTGGTATCTTGCCGTTATTGTAGAGCCTTCTCTGGCCTTGTTACTGCAAGTGTGTATATGCACCTACACATGGATATAGGATACAGTTGGAGACAAGGCAAGGCAATACATGTGTATACCTACCTTCTTTGGTGATGACCGTTATGCTTAGTTGGTGGCAACCAAGTATAAGAATTGGCTTTATATGCGCCACCTTGGTTCCATCAACGGGTGACTAACAATTACTGTGTGCCAGTCTGGCTGACTAGGTGTGGTACAGATAGACCCGTAGTAATGGCCACTACAATTCCAGTCATGGTATTCTTTACCAGTGTTAGTCATGGAATGGCAGATGCACATTAGAAGAGAAGATGGGGCAGGTTTGAGTGGAACTGCCTGAGGACTCATGGCTGGCAGGCACTGACGGCGAGTCTGGAAATTTACTCAATACCTCACATTCCCATTCTTGTCAGTGGTGCTGCTCACACAAAATAAAGGTAGCACCAGGGTTTATTCGAAATACAGTGAGGCTTGATAGGTTTACAGTAGTAGTAGTAGGAATAGTGCAGCTGATGGTGCTGTTTGCAGAGACACTGGCAAATAAGTGCTTGAATTAGAAGAGGCTTTCGATGAGTCCATCTAAGTGTATGATGGCTCCATTCTGTAGCTGGGATCTATCATGGAACGCTATTTGTAATAACGTTTAGTAGCTAAACAAACAATAAAGAATTACATTGATAGATCCATCCATAGCAGTGGGCAATATCTAACCAGTCATTTGTGTTACGAGTTAGTCCAGAAATAACACATTTTTAGTCTAAGGAGGTTCGAGAGGGGCTGATTCAGGCCAGAGGAAGTGCAATTGGCAGGCAGCACTGGAAGATTTACTATTTGGACCTCATCGACAGTTAGACGGTTTGAACAGAAAAAAGACTTCACATCCTTTCTTAGTGAACCTTAGAAAGATTATTGAGCTGTGAAACACTGGCAGGTCCAAAATTAGGGGTGTGGAATTTAATCAAATATCCACTTGTCCATGAGACAGGTTGCTTCATAAATCTACTTGTCCTGTAACAAAATCCACTTGTTCCTTTGGTGCCATGTAGCGTGACAACAACTTTATTGCAGCAATTTCATTATATAGGAGCTCTGACGCTAGCCTCTCTGATTATGTCAGAGCTCATAACATACTAGTATCAACATAACTCCGCCTTACACATAACTGGCATTGCCTTTTCTGTGGCTGATGAACCTCACTCTGTCTCTCACATTTTCCTGTAAGTAGAGCATTTGTGATTGCTTGTTTGTCAAATAATTTGCAGCCAGTGGCCAGGAAAGGCCTGTGATTCCTTCAGTGGCCAGGATGAGTTGTCCCTCCACAGAAAGCACTGTACATTGTCAGCATGTGCAGCATAATTTTGGCTGCTTGAGAACAGGTTTATATGATTTCATTGGAAGGAGTAATAGCACTAATAGTGTGCAAAACAGCACAGCTTTAGGAACAGGGGTTTATTGCAAACATTCTAATCAGAAGGATTGTGAACACCAACAGTGGAGTAACCTTTTACAAGCAGGGGACTGTCCACGAAGACTAATGCAGCTGGCCCATCTTGTACTTGCCCGGATGATCAGCTCTCACCTGGTAGACTGGGACAGGACGTAGACCCTCTTCGCTACCTTTCCCATATCTTTATTCGTATTTAGTCAGGCCATACTCTCGCTGAACTCGTACAACTACCTCATGACATCCCATGATCTGTGCAACAACCTCTACCGTTTTGGGGGTTGATTTGCAAGATGGTGTGCCTGCTGGTGGTAAATATATGCTGTACAAAGTATTGTGTGTGTTTGCAGTGACTGTGTGTGTTTGCAGTGACTGTGTGTCTAGAGGCTTACATGCTTCTTGAGATAGGACTCAACTTTCAAGAGTATAACCACAGAAGAGCTGTTGTTCTCGGACTTCAAACAGGAGAAATACAGCATGGGTGCAGGCATTAGAGGCCACATCTATCATAACTATTGAGTTATTATCAATGTAATGAGTCTTAAAACAGCCTGCCATGAAGGGTCATTTACTGTTGTATTTCTATACTTTTAGATATTAGTAATATCACTTTTCACCTGTTTCTTTAGTATTATTACAAATAATTGATTGTGTTTATCATTTTTAATTAAATACAAATATATTAAATGTTTCTCTGTCAGCCCTTATAACTGATAGAGAATAGGTAGGTTAAGTGAATTTTACTGGGCAAGTAGATCTTGTAAACATTTTGTCCCATGGACAAGTAGATTATTAAAAAAATTCCACACCCCTGCATAGTAGGGTTTGAATGTTAAGAATTCCCTTATTGTGCTACCTTTTCTGAGATCTACATACTGAGGCTGGAGGTGGCGGTAAGCAATAGATCCCCCCACAGTTGCCATGCCCTTTTGAGCCTATCCAAACCTACTATCTTGCATGTTTTATGAGTTTTCTTCAGCTCGTCTCTAAAATGTTCCTGTATAGAGAAAGGTTGGAAATTTACTGTGGACAAGGCAGAAGTAAAACTTCAAAGGCTGGGGAAAAGGTGAACTTGTTACTGCTCAACAGATTTTTTGCATGAGCAAATTTACTCCTACTAAAATGCAGTTCACAACATTTTTCTAGAAGTACCATTTCCTGACCTACTTCTGTAAATTCTTGTGACTTCATGAAAACCGTAAATATGCACTATTGGAAGGCATGATCAGTATATTATATTATATTTTATATATATATATATATATATATACACCATGGGTGCACTTTTGTGACTTTCTTTAAGAATCGGGCCCCTAATTATGTCTGGTGTTAACCTGGATATTTTGTTTTTATTAAAATTCTTTGTATCTCTTTCTACATGTAGTCTTCTCTGTGAGTGACATCAGTCCCCTCTTTCACAAGGAGCATATTGGCAAGCAAAGTAGTTTTTTTCCAGTGCCAGGAACTTCGGTGGCAATGTGTGGTTTTGAGACCAAAAATATTTTTGCTTTTGACAATGTTTGTTATAATGATGGGGCCGGCAGCTCACATAACAAATTGAATAAAAATCATGTCACTATAAGACCGTAATGACAAAACCAAAAGGCTGACCACCAATGTCCTGTCCATTGGCAATGCTTCATTATTTTCATGTTTCCTATACTTTTTGTTGAAGCTGGTTACTGATTTTCCATTATGAATATTTTCTGGGAATACTAGCATGCATTAACACATTTTACTTAATGATGCTTCAAAGAAATGGTACCTAAAATTTCACAGAGTTTAGGAAAACGTTTTTTTCCCAGTTGCATTTTTTTATGAACATTTTATTTTTAAAGCAAAGAATCAATTTAATAGTCTTTATTTCGATCACTCAAGATCAAACAAGATGAGAAACAATACACGCAACAGTTAAAAAGAAAAATATACAACATAATAATTATAAAATCTGAGCATTACAATGATTACTTTCCACATATGAAAAAATATTAAAAAGATTAGTTGCATACGTTTATCATATAAATATTGAAAAGTATTATGACTAAAATGTCAATAAAAAATTAGAAAGTTATAAAAACATGATACAGACATCAGAGCTTTCCATACACTGTACAATGAAAACCTAAAAATTTGCAACCGCTATTTTCGGTTACTAAAGAGATCAAATAGAGCACCACCTAAGTTCTAGATTATATTATTAACAAAGGGCTAGTATGTATATGTGCATTCTCTCGGAGGAAGATCCTTCAGCTGCTCCATAGCTATTAACTGTAACAGGCTCAGAAAAAATGTCATGAAGGGATGTCAGTAAGACTCTCAATCCAATCATATCTCTTGTAAAGCGCACTACTTACCAGTGAGGGTCTCAAGGCGCTAGGGGTGGGGTGCTGCTACTGCTCGAAGAGCCAGGTCTTGAGGAGTCTTCTGAAGGTCCGCAGGTCTTCGGTCTGCCGTAGGTGGGTGGGGAGGGTATTCCAGGTCTTGGCGGCGAGGTGGGAGAAAGATCTGCCACCGGCAGTGGTTCTTTGGATTAGGTTATCCTCTTAACCAGAATTGTTTCCTACCTCTTGTTGCACACTTCAACTATCTCAACTCCTTTTTCTTTCCTTCCATCATGAATATTTATAGATTTTCCTAAGGATTACCTACTTACCATCTTCATTTAATATTTACATTCATCAGGTAACTTCTGATTTTAATGTCGGTTTAGGCATTGACAAAGCAGTGTAACGTTGACCGTGGCAAATTATGGTTTTGTTTGATGGGTCACATGGCATAGGCAATAGGTCTCACCTTTGGGACCTTATAAGTGTTTAGCCATGCAACAGTTGATATTGTTGCACCAAGAATATTGTGCTGCATAACTAAATACTTGGAATGAGCGACTGAAATGGTGACCTTTGCCGATCACCAACGAGCTTACAGCCGGCGAGATATCTTGAAATGAATTTAGAACAAGCATTGGCAGGGTCAATAGGTCTTGCTTTTGGAACCTTATAAGTGTTTAGCCATGCAGCATATTATGCTATGCCAATGCTTGTTTGTTTTTTGTTGCTGTTTTGTTTATGTTGCCAGATCTACAATAGCTGGACATGTTAACAGTTCGTTGCATCAAATTAACTTGTTTTCATTGCTCTGATTGTTGTTTCCATTCTGGTTGAAGGAAGCAGTCATTCCCGGTGGTGTTGGGGCTGCCTAGCTGTGCGCATGCGCCAAACTTTAGAAATGAGAAAAAGCCTGGTGCAGGCGCAATTTACAAGTGTGGAGCGAGTGAGCCCCAGGCAGCATGACTCACTCACACAGGAGTTAATGCACTGCTCCTGCATACTCCGCATGGTTTAAGGAAACTCGACCCACTCCCTCCCAGGCATCGAACATATATTTACCAAGAAACTCTGAGAAGAGCTTGCCTGCTGCACTGACGGCTGGAGGTGTGTGTGCCTGGTGAAAGCGTGCAGTGACGTCTGGTGGTGTGTGTGCCCCGTGAAAGCGTGCACTGACGGCTGGTGGTGTGTGTGCCCGGTGGAAGCGTGCACTGACGGCTGGTGGTGTGTGTGCCCGGTGGAAGCGTGCACTGACGGCTGGTGGTGTGTGTGCCTGGTGGAAGCGTGCACTGACGGCTGGTGGTGTGTGTGCCTGGTGGAAGCGTGCACTGACGGCTGGTGGTGTGTGTGCCTGGTGGAAGTGTGCACTGACGGCTGGTGGTGTGTGTGCCTGGTGGAAGCGTGCACTGATGGCTGGTGGTGTGTGTGCTTGGTGGAAGCAGGAGCATTCACAGTGATAGAAGACACAAATGAAACTGACGAAGAGGAGGGGGAGGAGGGGGAGTGCGAACAGAGGCCCATGATTCACAGCTAGAAGACACAAATGAAGCTGACCAGGAGGGAGGGGGAAAAGGGAGGGGATAGTGCAAGCAGAGGAGCCTGATTACAGCAATAAAAACACAGATGGCAGCTGAGCACGTGAACCCAAGCTGTAAGCAAGCAAAAGCCTCTGGTGTCACTTTTAAAAGCCACTTACTAAATGTCTCGAAAATACAGTGCATGCGCTGTCTCAGGCGAGACCTAAAAACAGACAGGGGGTATATATAAACCTGGCAATCAGGAGTATATATTAAAAGATATCTATGATCAAAGGGGGCTGGGGAAACGCGCCTAGTTCAGTGGCATAGCAAGGTCGTCAAGGGCCATAATGCAAGTCAAGAAAGCATTCTAGCACCCCTGGTTGAAATTCCAAATCTCAACTTTCCCCTGGCCCAAATGGGCTCTGGGAGGGGGCCCTATGCACAACCCACTCCCCAAATATATATTAAAGACAAGCATTGGCCTAGCCAATAGGTCTTGCCTTTGGGACCTTATAAGTGTTTAGCCATGCAACACTTTATGTTTTGCACCAAGGATATTGTGCTGCATAACTAAATACTTATAAGGTCCCAAAAGCGAGACCTATTGGCTATGCCAATGCTTCTTCACATTGCTACCTACTGCTGCTGGGATAGCGGAGGTGTGAGAGGAAAGGCAGCTGCTTTAATTCTCTGGTGTGGGGGTTTTACACATTACTGCCCTTTTCGTCTAGAACTTTGGTCCGGGTGGGTGGCAAGCTTCCTGGAGTTGGTGGTTGTCAGGCTACATGCTCTGCTACCTACCCATTTCAGTGGGACTGTAATGTGAGAATGGAGTTAGCTACTTTGATATCCTGGCCCCTTCTATGGGAACATAGTGATGAAGAGAATTCCTTTGAGTCCTCAGCAGAGATGTTTCTTATATTTCTCTTTCTGAACCCGTATTGTGAGGAAGTAAATTCTATTGGGTCCCTAGCTGTGACGTTTCACACATTTTCACTTGTGTGCTCCAGAGAAGCTGTGGTGTGAGAGGGAAGGGACCTCAATTGATTCTCTGACTTGAACGGTTTACAAATTGCTACTAATCCTTTCCAGGGCTGTGGTGTGAAAGGGAGGGGGGGTGTTTAAGCCACTGGCTGAGAGGTGTGTCTTATTTTCAGTACTCCCTTCTATAGCTGTGGTCTATGTGAAGGTTTTTATTATTGAGTCCCAGGATTTTATGGTCCACACATAGCCAAATAGCTCTTCATGAGGATCTGGGTTGTGAGCCTCTTTGATTCTCTGACTTGGAGGTTTTAAACATTGACACCTGCCACTTCTAGAACTGTGGTGTAAGACGGAAGTGAGTTGTGTTGAGTCACAGGCTGTGAGATTAGACTCAATTTCACCTGCCTGTTCCAGAAGGAATGTTGTATGAGAAGGGAAGACGTCACTTTGATTACCTGGCAGGGAATTTGCACACATTGCCACTTGCTCTTTCTAGAGTTGTGGTGTAATAGAAGGGAGTTCCATTGAGTACCTAGATCTGAAGTTTCATCCATTGCACCAACCATTTCCAGGGCACTGGGGGTATTGGGAAGGAAGGGAGCCTCTTTGATTCCTAGATAAAGAGGTTTCACACTTTGCGACCTGCTCCTTTTTAGAGCTGTGCTTTGATGGTGCCAAAGGGAAGGGACATCCTTTGGTTCAATTGCTGCAAAGTTTAATTCTTTGCCCTCTGCTCTAGGAGGGAGTAGAGCTCCTTGATTTCCTGGCAGGGAGGTTTGACACACCTGCCCCTTCATGGGAAATGATGTAAATAATTTGATTCTCTGGTTGTGAGGTTTCACACATTGCCACCTGTCTCTTCTAAAAGTGCTGGGATGTAAGCAGGAAAGAAAGGAGCTCTGAGTACTTGGCTGTGTGGTTACAGAAATGCCCCCTACATCATTCTAGCTAGAGCTGTGTTGTGAAGGACAGGAGGTACTTTGGGTCCTTGGCTGTGGATTTCACACATTCCCATCTTTCCCTTCCAGACTGTGCAATGGAAATAAACTGGTTTATTTGGGTCCCTGGCAGTAAGGGTTCACACACTGCACAAAACCATTGCAGAGTAGCTGGGGTTACAGCGGAAAGGGAGGTCCTCTGATGATCTGGCTTGGGAGTTTTACACATTGCCACCTACTGTAATCTTTTACTAAGGACATGCACTTGCGGAATCCCAGTCTTCACAGAGCCCCCCCCCCCTGGTAGCGATTGTACTCCGACACATCAATAGAGAAAGCAAGGGGAAAATAGGGAAGGGGAGAAAAGAGACACCGGTTCTCTTAGAGAACCACAATTGCGATGGTAAAACCTAGACCAGAGCGTTGTTGCTTCTGGCGAATTAAACTGTTCTACATGGTCTATGCAGGTTTCTATGAGTAAAAGGGCAGACACCAGAATGTGAAAATAAATGGCGTTAAGGTTTGCTAGCCAATAGGGAGTCAGCTTACCCTGCTCCACAACGGTGGCAGCTGTGTTGAGACCAGAGGCCGACCAGGATTCCAGTGCTGGGCTCCTGGGCACTACACAGCATGCCACTTGCACCAATGCAGTACACATTTAAAAAAATTTTTATATATAGATATTTATTAGTACTGCTTAACAAATGTACTTATTACTGACAGTTACATTATTCTATGTTTTTACCATGTATATGTGACTGCATAAATAACTAATTTTTTTGATCATAACTATTCATCTACAGTTGCTTGACTATTAATCTACAAAACAAATATGAATAAATAAAACTAATTTGTTTCACGCAAGTGGGGGAAGATGGCGGATTGACATCACAACGGTGAGCAGGCACACGGAAGGCTCCCGTACGTGAGGCAGATGGGAGACTTAATTGGTATGTTGAGTTCAAGAAACTTGGAGAAAAGAGAGTCTAGTTACAGGGAAAAAGACGTACTGTGCATGCAGCTTTCACAGCGTCTGAAGACTAATTCTGGTGGCAATTGCCGAAAGGCTCCTGCCTGCTTCCTGAGTTGCCTGCTGGCTCGTGGTATCACGCCACTCGGTTGGCGGCTGGTCGCGACTGCCTTTGGGTCTGGGAACAGGACGAGACATGGCCCCACCAAAGACAACAACGAGAGGTGCTCGAGCAGCTCAGGTGTCAGTACACCCAGGAGGAGGCTCTAATATCAGCAGTGGATTGGAGGAGATACCTGCTGCAGCTCAATAATCAAGCATGCCGCGAGTAGCTTCCAGAGTCGGTAAGCCTATGCTGAAATTGCTACAATCAGGCAAGGCGGTGGATCTGCTTTTAGGTGGCAATTTAGCAGAGCAGCAGAATGGAGACAGAATGGTAGATACTTTGCTAGAGGCAACCCCCTCGACTCAATCATGCAGTGGGCACATTCAAAATGCAGGTCAGTACTCTGGATTAGTGCAGGACCTGACCCAACAAGGGAGAGAGAACTTTACAAATACAGATACAGCTACAATGAATACACTGGAATTATTGTTTGAGAGCAGAAACAATGTTTCTATTAGACTCAGGCAGTGTATCAATACTCAACATAGAGGGAGAGGTGTGGCGCCGCGGCCAGGGCGACTGACGCTGGAATCTGGGGATCACGGTTCGATCCCCGGCTCCGGCGGCAGGTTAGCCCAGCACCATGTGACTCTGGGCAATAGCTTGCTTAATCTTCCCGACGGCCCCCAGCGCCTAGAGACCCTTACGGGTGATTGTGCGCTTTACAAATGTGGATTATTATTATTATTATGATTAACAAATGAAACTATTTCAAACTGTTGCAAATTTAAGGGGGGAGAATTCAGCAATGGAGAAGCCGGTGGGCTGGCTGAATATTTGATTGGAGAAACATCTACTTTAAGAGCTAATCCTCCATGGCCCCTGGAAAGCGTAGAACCAACAGAGGACATCAATAATCCTATATCAGCTGTACAGAAACAAAGACCTATACAGGACTAGCCTTTAGCAGTCAACGGCCCAGCAGAAGGGGTCTATGCTGAGGACAATCCTCTTGTCTCAAAACAAGAAAACAATAAGTGTGCCGAAAAAAACACCCGAAAGGCGTTTGTAAGAGGGGTCACTCAGCAATACATTTGGCAGCAGAATAAGGAGCGGGAAACTCTGGTCAGAGTAACTTCTCAAACTTTGCTCGCTATGGAATTCCAACACGCTGATGCGATTCAACGAAAGGCCACTGACTAAGAGCAACTGTATGTTTTGGTGGTAGATACAAGGGCAGCTATGAGTCGTTCATTAAAGGAGAAGACTGCCGTAAAATTCAATAAATATAGGGCTTCACAGTATGAGGAGCAAATTGGGAAGGTACTTGCCTATCAGGTAGCAGACAAGAGAGCTAAAACACAGATAAAAGCCATTAAAGGGACAAATGATGTTCTACAGACATCTTCGCAGGCAGTCTTGGAGCAATTTGCTAAGTTCTATCAGAAACTCTATGCACAGCCCATAGTACCAGAGCACAATAACCTGCAGCAGTATCTGCAAGGTTTTGGTTTATCAGGCTTGAGTGAGGGAGAATTTGCTTTACTGGAGGAGGAAATTTCACATGATGAAATAAAGGAGGCAATTTCTTCTCTTCCCTCTGGGCAGGCTGCAGGGGAGGATTCAATACCTGCTGAATTTTATAAAACCTTTAAGAGTCTAATAGTTTTGCCTGTGGAGGCGGTTATACAACATATTGGATCTAGTGGCAGGATTCCAGAAACTTGGAATATGACAAACATAGGCTTTTTTAAAATTTTCATTTAAAGATAAACCACAAGAGGAATGTGGCTCTTACCGGCCAATTTCTCATCAATGCAGATGTGAAAATCTTTGCTAAAAGTTTGGCTGCCCTCCTTGCCCCGATAATGCCCGGGCTAGTATCCAACCAACAGCACAGTTTTATACAGGGATGGGATACTACTATGCGTATTAATACTGCAGTGGGGTCCGTTGATCTTGCTAAAAAGACAACAACAAACCATGGTATGTTATTTTAGACCCCGAGAAGGCCTTCAACAGGGTGGTTTGGGATTACTTATGGGCTGCATTGGCAGCTTTTGGGTTTAGAGGGAAATGTAATCAATGGGTACGAGGTCTATACTGTGAACCTCAGGCAAAATTGCTTTATGCAGATTTACGATCATCATCCTTCCTTATAATAAGTGGTACTAGACAAGGATGTCATCTTTCTCCCCTGCTGTTCGCTTTATATATTGAGCCATTTATTTGGGCGCTACAATTTAATATGCAAATCGCACCATTGATATCTGGGACAAGCCAACTTAAGGTAACTGCTTATGCAGACGATATTGCTGTTTTTACTACTGATCGAGCGACAGCAATACGTTTTAATGAAAAATAGGCAAGTACATTTGGTTGTCTATCAGGCTATAAACTGAATGTTCAAAAGGCAGAAGTAATTCTTAATTTTCGGCCTTACAGACCTGTAACAGGAGTGTGCTCAGTGGCCACATATCTCGGGTTGCGAATATCTGCTCAGATTGAGCGGATATCTGCTCAGATTGAGCGGATATCTGCTCAGATTGAGCGGATATCTGCTCAGATTGAGCGGATATCTGCTCAGATTGAGCGGATACCGACATTGAACTATGAACCCTTGTTAGAAGCTACAGCTAAGTGACTTAAGACTTGGCACAAGCTCCCAATCGGAATCTGAGCTAGGTGCAACATCATAAAAATGAAGATACTTCCTAAATTTTTATATTTATTCCGCTCAATCCCTCTCCGTGTTTCTAATGCTTTTTTAGGAAGCTAGAAGGTATGTTACGTAGCTCTATCTGGGGGTACAAAAGAGCTCAACGGGCTACAGACTTACTGAAAGCTCCATATAGTCAGGGGGGGCTTGGCTTTCTGGATTTTAAAACCTATTTTTGGGCAGCATTTGCGGGAAGTCTACATAGCCTTCTAGATCCTGAAAATCATTTTTCTCTTCACCGGCTACCGTTGGGATCTGAATGTCAAATGTTTCTATATAAAACTAATTACCCCAACTATTTCAAAAGGGTTAGGTTTAAGATTATTAGACATAGTGTGTATTTATGGCGTGCTATGGCTGCTAAATGTTCTCTCGCACTGTTTCATGATAAACTTCAACTATGGGGTAACCCCATGCTACTGGCTGTATTTCACGATACTGTTGGTAGGTGTTGGGCTAGGCATGGGATTCAACATCTGGGGGATTTGTATGATAATGGCTTTAACACATTTGAGAATCTGTAGCTTTTGTACAATCTCCCTGCCCAAATGTTGTTTAAATACGTTCAAATTAGGGATTACTTTGTGAAACCTCTAGCATTAAAGGTAGTGTCTAGGTCAGAGATATGGGATTGCTTACATGCAGAAAAATCAGTCAATTAGCATTATGCATTTATGTCTTAGCAAAATTAGACAGAATGGGTGTGAAAACCTTGCTGCACGATGGACTGAGATTTTGGGGATAAATATAACACCCATAACTACCACTCAGGCTCTAGAAACTGTAGACGGATCAATTCATTCTGTTAATTTAAAAATACAGCAATTCCGAACAATATGTATGCTCTTTTACACTCCAGAGAAGATTGCTAGCCTGGCTCAACCGGGTCAAAGAGGAGATCGGGAAAAATGTCTCAAGTGCAGGATATATGCTGCAGGCTTAGTACACATGTTTGCTCCCTGCCCAGAGCTGGAATTGTTTTGGCATAAAGTAGCCCAGGTGATGAAAGAATTTCCCCCTACAGCTATAGAAATTATGCTGGGTTACAGAGAAGAGAATCAAGGGTTGAAGAGGCTTATCGCAATCCTTTTAGTGACTGCTCAAGCCACTAATAACCCATTGCTAGGGCTTGGATCTCCTCTAAACCTCCCACCGTAGGTGAATGGCGGGTCATTGTAAGAGACTTTTGAAATTGAGAAAGCTCTAGGTAGGGCAAGAGGAACTCGCTCTTTGAAAACATTGGAGGCTATTTGGGGACAAATGGCATTAGATACATAAACCCAAGAGTTTAGTTTCAAGTTTATTTTATTTAGCAGAGTTACTTAAAACCATTGCTACAAAATATCCCATTACGTATCGTCAGTTATAAAAAATATTAAAATCCAATTAAAAGACATTATAACCAAATACAGTAGATTAAAAGAATGAGCAGTTATTTAGCAGCATCCAACTTTTCCTTGTCAGCTGTATTGCTGTTCTGACTAGGCATTTTCTTCTCCACTTGTCTTTAAAAAAATGTAGAAAGCGGCAGTTAAGCTGCATGTCCTCTGGTGCAAAACATGCCAGCACAGCCTGTCTCCGTGTACGAATACCTCTCTTATTAAAAAGTGGTTTTAAAAGCTGTCTCCTTTCCATTGTTGGGTCCTTGCATGTACAGAGGAGATGCAGCATATCTTCTTGCGATGTACCACATAAACAACAGTTGGGGTCAGATTGGTTTTTCAGCCAATATGGAAAGTGCTTTAAACCCAAGCGATTTGATCAAGGGATAAATATGTACATTAAAGGGAAAATCCTTTGTAATATGGATACAGATATAGGTTCATTATAAATATTTATGGTACTGCACTGTTCAAGGAATAATTATATTTGTGCTGTGATGTAGTTTTAATGTAATGTGATCTATTTATTGCATAGTTGATATATGTTATTTGAAAGATAATTTGTAACGTTGCTCCTTTGCTGACAATGAAAAATATAAAAAAATAAAATAAAAAATAAACTAATTTAACGACACAACACTTGAAAGCCAGAGTTTACTTAATGCATCTTCAATCTACATATACTACCTTCCTTTATGCATCTATGTATCTATATACCTTCCAAGTACTTATGGATTTATAGCTTTATTACTTTTGGATCTATATATTTATTACTTTTACTTTTCCTCTAATTCAGCATTTAAATGCACTACCCCTATTTTTCACTGCATACTGCTCTCAATATAACCTCTACTCGGACTCATCTCAAACCTCTTTCTACTACGCTATCCAATGCACTACCTTATTTCTCACCCTATACCTCTATACATATATCCATTACCCCCACTCTCTCTTTCTTCCCAAACCCCATATCACTACTGTGATCCCCAAAATAACCCTTTCGGGGACTCTTCCCTACTCCACCCCTCCTTGCATCATCCCATACCTCTTTTTACTATTCCAATCCACCAAAACTAGCCTTTCTAAACCCTCCCTCTGACTCTTCCCCCTCCACCTCCCTTTTACTCACCCCCCCTGCACCTACCTTTACTCATCCCAAGCCTCCTCCTACTGCTATGAGCTCCAAAACAAAAAATAAACAACACATTCTAAACCCTTCCCTTCTATCCCTCCACCATCCTTTTCAATCCAAATAAAGGACTAACGTGTCCAGCACTCAAATTAATTTCATATTTCACTATATTAATTCACCACTCATCCTTTATGGGTTCCGGAGTAGCATGCTACTCGCCAAAAAAGCACTTCAACACCCCATCAAGGGTAGCAAGCGCTATATAGATGCAAACCATTTTCCCTCTTCTATCCCTCCACCATCCTTCTCAATCCAAATAACTAATATATCCACCACTCAATGACTTTCATATTTTCGCTATACTAATTCACCACTAATCCTTTATGGGTTCTGGAGTAGCGTATTACTTGCCGGAAAAACGCTTCATAGCCTCGTCAGGGGTAGTAAGCGCAATATAAATGCAATTACAGTACAATACAAGGACAGACTAACAATTAAAGGCACAACAGCGAGGTAACTCAACGTACAGAAGAGGGTCCCTGAATTCTAAAGATACCAGGAGAGGGAGGCAGGGAACAAACTAGAACAAGTACAGAACCTCTCCTAGGTAACACAATGGCACATAGGTAATATATCCTTCATTGAATAAACATCAACATTTGTCCCAAAGCAAAGGTTATTTTGTAAACATTATTTCCTTTTATTATAAAACAGAAAAAGTATATTCGTTGCACAGTGGTGTCATCCAATTATTCATTCTATATATACAATTCATCACTAAACATATCATATGTACAGTGAGCCCCAACAACAAAAATTATCCATACATTTCATCCATCCATCTGATAGCACCACACATCCTCACAAGCGTCAAGCATACCATGCACAACTAAATCACAACAAGGCAAACTTTACAAGACATCACAGTGATAGTGATACAAACAACATTACAACAGAAGAAGGTGCCGACGCGAGTTTCGGAGTAGGACCCGTGTCCACAGTTCCTTCGTCAAGGTGCAGTGGATACAATTCTATATAGGCAGAACTTTCCTTAGTGGTTATGAATCAATCAATATAGTACAGCAAAACAGGGGGCTCAATCTCGAGTTTCAATCAAAATGAGTACATCATCTGTAAGGGACAATGGGACATAGTATGTTTGATTACAAACGTTATTTGTACATAGTTCATTACTATAATTATTGTAACTGTCATATTTTCACTATACTTGGCTAAGAAGGGGAGTAAGGAAATGGGGCGTAGGTCTGCCCCTACTTTCTTCAAGATGGGAACAATTTCTATATTTTTAAATGCATTTGGGAACTGCCCCCTGAGTAATGGAGTTTCTCAAGCGCAGGAGGAGGGTCAGGACATGTGAGGAAAGCTTCCCTTAAGATGTGCGGGGCCAGCAGTCCGTTGGAGAGCGAGAAACGTCCTTCATTAGTAGGCACAAGAAGACTTCTCAGATGATGGAAGGGAACTGCGCCAGAGAACGAGGGTTCCTGAGTGTGGATGGCTGAGCTTTAGGGGGGAGAGTTAGCAGGTATACTAGCCTTAATGGTAATAATCTTTTCAATGAAATAAGTATTAAGTGAGTCACACAGTACTTGAGTGGGGGGGCGAGTTTCGCCGTGACTCTCTGGATTGGATAGCTCGGCAACAATAGCAAATATTTCCTTAGATTTATGAGTGGAGCTTGTAAGATGGCATTTTTATACAGTTTAAGTTGGGTTAGATATAAGTCTTTTTTTTTATCTAAAGAGTAGTTTCGTCTCCAGCCATATTTGGCGCGGATGACAAGTTTTTGAGATGTTTTAGATCTTCAGAAAACCAACATTGGGCATTGTGGTGTCTAACTGTATTGACTTTCCTAATGGGGTTGTAGCTATTACTGGCGACCACTAGCCAAGATTTAATACTTTCTAAATGTCTATTAATCAAGAGCAGTTCAGATGGGGCCGTAGTAGCTAGCAGGTTGCATAAGTCATCGATGTTGGAGCGGCTCCAATTTCTTGCCATGAGGCCTGCCTTAGCTAAGTACAGGTTGGTGGGGGAGGATTTGATAAAGTAATGGTCTGACCAGGTGCATGGAGAGACCAGCAAATTAGAAACCGTCAGGTTGGATGTCAAGAGTTGGTCAAGGGTGTTGTCTTTGAAATGGGTGGGAGCTGCCACAGTTCAGTCCATTGAATAAGTCAGGCAATTCAACTGAACTAGTGCCGCCCATTGCACCGTTAGCCCAATAATTGAAGTACCCAACTATTAGGATTTTGGCATAGTTAATAACTAGGTGGGATGTTTTTTAACGCAGTTGTTGGGGGGGGGAGGGAGTGGCATGTGACAGGGGCTCTGTAGATTAGCACACAGATCAGGGGTGTGTGTGGGGAATCAAGTTTTATGATTAAGCTGTCAATTGAAGGCATGCCCAGAGCAGCGAGGGAAGTGAACTTTAGCTTTTGATGAACTATAGCAGCGACCCCTCCCTCTTATCTTCCCGGGGGCCCTATTGGCTTGAATGTAATAATTACTGGGGCATGCCGCTAGTATGTCTGGGGAGGACTCTGCAGAGAACCAAGTTTCGGTAAGAAGAAATCTGTCCGGTTTGTCAGAATCTGAAATATCTCTAGTTGGGTGTTTTGACCAGAGCGGGTATTCAAGTAAGTGAATGAATGTAAGGTCAGTCCACCTGTGACTATGATCATTGAGAGTGGTATCTTCACTTATGTAGTTGCTTTGCCTGTTGAGGTTATCTGGGCAGGGAAGACAGAGAATACGTTCAGGAAGGTGCTCTATGTATTCCATGATTCCAAGACACATTAGTTTAGAGTGAGTCGTAGGTTTAAGTATATAGTTATTGGAGTGCAAGCACTTCAAGTCCTGTGGGAAATAGCTTACAATTTGAGCATAGTATCTGGCCCTGGACGGAGGTGGGCGGGCCCCATGCATCTTATTGGGAATTGCGTCCTAGTTTGAGACTGTAATGAGATCGTAAGGTCAGCTTTTACATTAAAAAGCAATAGTTCTGTTGTTTATCTTATATCCTCCTTTTTAGGTCTCACCTGAGCCAATGCGCTTGCTCATTGCTCCGGCGAGATTATAGTAAGCGGAAAAGAAAAGTCTACCAAAAAGGCTGCGGATCGCATACAGTTCATGTGATCTATGCGCGTGCACACCATCGCCAGCCACAGAACACACCACCATTTGTGTGTGCCTCGGCATCAGACTTCAAATGCTGCCGCTCCCCGGCCCCCTGCGTGCACATCGCGCACCACCATTTGTCTGTGCTTCGGCATCAGACTTCAAAGGAAGCTGCTCCCGAACCTGCTTATTTACTTGTTTTCATGGTCTGTTCTTCATCTCTTCATCCAGCTCTCTCTCTCCTTACCTCTGTTTCTTCCCCTCTCTCTCGCTTTCAACCTTGTTGTTTCATATTGTTTGCCCTGGCTCTTCTCTTCCATACAGGCTCACTTCTGTTGCTCGCTGCTTTTGCTCCTATGAATTTTTGCTCCTATGAATTTTGGCCTATCTCCAACCTCCTCCCTCGCTGATCTTGGATCTCCACCCCCTCCCCCTCTTTCCTCTCTCCCTCGCCTCTCCCGCGCTTACTGTTCCTGTCTCCTATTCATTCATCTTCCTCATCCAATTTACCATCCTCTCCATCTCGCAGACATTCTTCCATTCTTGGCTAAGAAAATGATTGCAGTATTGATCTGTGCCAACTCGTCTCTCTTCATAACACATCCCATGCTTTGTTAATCAATGTTATATACATAACAAGGGTTTTGTTTACAGGCCTATTAAGAGGATACTTCACTCGGGGACACCACCACATCACTCGGGGACACCACCACATCACTCGGGGACACCACCGGGGACACCACCACATCACTCAGCCCAACCACGTCATCACTCAGCACCACAACAGCACTGTCCTTGCTTGCTACCAAGTGTAAGCTATTGGCTTTGTGAATAACAATGCTATTAATTTAGATATTTTCAAAGCCAACACATATTAAAAAAAATTGTCATTTACAATACCAATAGCTCACACTTTCCTAATGCGAGACCGATTGCATTGCAAATGCTTGTTTAAAATCTGCAATCGTCTGCATATTTCGGCTGATGTTAACCTGATCAGGCTGAAGATATAAGATAATATCATCTGCGAATAATTTAAGCCTTGCCATCCCTTCTATGGGTGCCCTTAGAATGCCTTTGCGTAATTGTTCCGCAAGGGGTTCAGTAAAAAATGAAAATAATATGGGGGGAAAGTGGGCATCCTTGCCATGTACCCCTTTTGATCGTCACTGAGCCAGCCTTATTAGAATTGACTATCACCTTAGCCTGCGCTCCATTATATAGATTTGAAAGCATTCCAATAAACTGGGAGGTAAAACGAAATAGTTTAAGACCATGAAACAAGGCATCCCAGTTCACCAGATCAAATGCCTTTTCGGCATCGATCATCATGATTAGGGCTTTTGTATCTTTAGTAGAGAAGCAATCTACTGCCTGAATTAAAAACTGGGTATTAGCCGACATGAACCGGCCCACCTCAAAGCCAATTTGATCTTCGGGAATTAACTGTTGTGCTGCTGGCGTTATGTGGGTCGCCCACATTTTCATCAATAATTTATAGTCTGTATTAAGTTGACTGATCGGTCTATATGAATGGGCCGATTTTCGGGTTCTTATCCTTTAAAAATGTGACTATTGTTGAATCTTGGAGGGTTGTAGTGACTCATTAAAGATTTGAAAACAAAGATCTGTTTAGCTGCCATCTGGGTTTATCCCTTTTATTTAAACCTAGATCCACTACTACAGAGACCAATGAATGGTCCGAAAAAGCATTGGCCCAATATATCCATTTGCCCTCTGCTCCATGATTTCGACGCTAAAAAGAAATCTATACGTGAGGCCGTTTAAATCTTTGTGAGAAACATGTATTGTTTGACATATGAGTGATCTTCTCTCCAAGGATCTTGTAACTGATAACTGGACTTCAAAGCTTCTATTATTCTGTTCGTCTTCGGTTTTAACTGTATTTTATTCCAATTTGATGTATCTTTGACCAAATCTTGAATAAAATTAAACTCCCCTCTTAAATCAAAGGGCCTAATGCCCCCAGGGACATTTCATAAAGCTGGGTAAGAGAGTTGATATCATCATTTATAAGGCCATAATAATTGATTAAATTTAGACTCCATCCATTGTTTGCTACTATGACCCAAATCCACCTGCCTTGTGTATCCCTGGTCACCTCCCCGACCTCCCAGTCAATACTATTACCTAGTAATATTGCTACATCCCTTACCGCGGCCTGTGCTGATGCAATGAACGCATGTGAGTAACTGCGTGGAACTGACAGCTTTGGGGTATGGCTCTTTAGATGGGCTTTTTGTAAAAAGATGACCTCTGGTGAAAAAGAAGATAGCCACCCCAGCAAATTGCTATATTTACCTTTGCCAGTTAGCCTTTAACATTGCACAAAAGGATCTGAACCTTGCGTTTCACAGGAAATGACATGATGTATTTTTTAGAATCCTTTACACCTGACACCAGCCATTTACCATCATATTATCACATTTTAATACTAATTTCTGTTCTTCAAAACTGCTCTATTTTCAGTTTGCAAAAGTGCTCCCCTGCCCTCCCCAAGAGCCAACCCTCAAAAACCCCAGGGTCCTCTAAAAAAAAAAAAAAGTCCCCAAAGGGAAAGGGAAAGGGAAAGCCCGCCTATCACTCTTGTCTATTATTGTGCCCTTTTGATGACTTGATATGGCACTAGATGTCTCAGCTCCAGTGTTGGGCGCCGTGAGACCACCAGACCCCAAGCCCCTCCCTCATGGATTTGTTGTCTACCCTATCTGAGTCCCCTCTACGGACTAGCTGATGTATCCTAATCCACTATACCACTACTTAACCTGGCCTCCCATTAAGTGACTCCTGCAGAATCTCTTTCGCCTGCTGGATTATACTATAGCCGCCTGTATTCCCTGACTCTCAAACTGATCTAGGATTAACTTAAACTCTCAAGACCGTTTTGCAGCCATGGCTGATATGCCAGAAAAAATATTAAAGCAAAATTTATCAGATGTCTGATAGCCTCTTCCCTTAATCAGACCCCCCAGGATATAGCGGCATGGATTAGCAAATTTAGCGGCACAAAAATGGAAATTTAGCGGCACAAAAATGGAAATTTAGCGGCACAAAAATGGAAATTTAGCGGCACAAATATGGAAATTTAGCGGCATTGTTGCGGCTCTTTATTTTAGTCGTAATCATTCCTTTTCAGTCCTAAATCAATGTAAACTGAATTAGAGTATTCCACTGTGAAATAGGCATGTTTAAAGTGTCTGCGGCTCTACGGAGGCACTAATCCAATCTGCACCTTGTGAGAGGGGACACTACTTCTCCCTGGGGTGTTCTAGCAACCATGAATGCACCCCTGCCCGGGCACCTCTGCCACCTGGACCCGTCCAGAATGTGCCACGGGGTGTTACCACGGTAACGTATTAGTGTTCCTGTTGCCTTTCCTGAACTCTGCTTTTTAACTTTCTCTGAAGGGTGAAAGGCTGCCACACCCAGATCTTTGCTGCAGGTGCATTCACCCCTCTGCTAGCCGTGCGATGCAATACATCAATGATCTAGGAAGGAGGCAGCCTAAAATAAAGAAATAAGTACCCACATTACCGCCTGGTATGATTTTCACCCCTAATTAATGACAAAGTGAAGCTGCTGCGCCTCACAGATGCACCCAGTTATTTTCCAAAAGTTGAAATAGACCCTCCCTCCTTGCAATCTCCTGCTTTCGCTTTTTTTCTGCGGTTTTTATATAGTACGAACTCGACCCGAAGGTATTGGAGGGGTTTACATGAACACCGGTTATGTTACACTAGAACACATTCAATTTTAGTAGGCCCGGGATATTAAGTGATCTGCCCAGAATCATAGTATAGGGAACGGCAGGCTCGAACCTGGCTCCACAGCTCCAAGGTCAGCGCCTTTGTCCCTTAGGCATAGTATACAGTTGGCCAGTCTCTAGCAGGACGGAGGGAGGGGTTTCATTAATTATGTTGAAAATGTGCTGGGAGTAATGCAATTACCAGTAACGAATTGAAGCATTGGTAGATGCAGCCGAATACTGAATGGATACAGGTGAGATGTAAGGGGAAGCAGCAGGAATTTATTTACCTTTGCATAAAATGCACCGCCACTGAATGTCAGAGTACCAGTGTCCGATTGGTTGTTATTGACTGGTTTGCGCCTAGTGAACTGACCAGCATGTACTTCTAAGAGGTAAGAATGAAAAAAGATGAACAGAGGAGTGCACAGCATGCAACTTTTGAAAACGAGAGTATGAACAAAATCAGAAAAAACGAATCTGGAGGCAAACTCGGGCTCAAGATTTTTTCTGTAGATATATTACTTAATATTACTTAATATGTCGAACAAATTAGTGTATAGGCCCAAAGGTTTTCTTGGGAGCTGGACTCCGCTGCTGACAAACCAAAGCACCCAAATATCAGAGCTGCCTCATGTTGTTGCCACTCAACACTTCCTGTGTATCTGCTGTTGCCGGTTCTTACTTTATCTCAGCTTTTTCCCCCCTTTGTCACCGTTCTCCTAGCTTGAAGTATGGTACTGTTGATCGGCCCTATAGCTCTCACACTTTCGAAAGGCCACTCTAAAGCACCATAGGAAAATTAGGTGCATAAAAAGAAAGGCGCTGCAGATAAAGCGCGATGAGACAGGAAAGAGCGGGAGGGGGTGGGGGGAGGAGGGGGGAAGCGACTTTATGGTTGAAGAAAAGGGAGAGCCCCCTTCAAATGCAGAAATGGCAAATATGCCCCCAGAGTATCCGCTTCTCCTGTCTTCCACGCACTTCCAAGCTCGCAACCCCTCCTTATAAAGGTCACCACTAAAGTTGCCAAATGGAGTTGTATGCCCTCCTTATTAAAGCTGGGCCTCATGGCGCGCAGAAAGCATTATTTCGCTACGACATACCTGTACTGGGTGTTGGGATTGAAGCGGAAGACGTCCTGGGAAGCTGGGAAGGAGAGATCCGGTGCACCTGCCCTCGAGGCCCCGAGGAACAGAACGATGAGGCCACACGTAAAGATTATGCAGTTAATGCGCACGTCTCCTCTCACAGCTTGGCAGGAGGAATCAGATATTGAACGGTGCCGGTGCCACATAGTGACGTTTGCGCGCATAGCCAATAAAACGGCATTGTTTGTTTTGGTGTCTCCCGGTAGACACTTTTTGTAAATTTCGCGGCCAAGATTGCAAATATCGCGGCCATCGCGCTAGTTAGCAAATTTCGCGATTTTTTCGTGAATCGCGAAATCGCGAAATGCTGGAGGGTCTGCTTAATGGCTTCTGTAATGATTTATTCCTTGATTCAAAAGTCCCCAAAGTTTTCGAGAAATGCCTTTGGATATTTTGCGTTAGTCTGTTGATGGAAGGGGACTCATGAGCCCTCATGATCGAATGGCAGTCTTTACCGGGCCCCTTACCTGGGAAAACCTATTTCTGAACACGGTCCGAGATAAATTGAATTGCGCCTTGACCCGCTTCCTGCCATTCTGGGATACCCACGAAACGTAAATGTGACCACCTGGATTGATTCTCAAACTCGTCAAGCTTTATCCGGTTGTCTTCCAGCTCCTGGCTAAACTTTGTTTGAAATAACTTGTGCTTTTTCTGAGCTTCTTCGAGATCGGAGATATGCTGCTCTGCAAGAGTTAGCCTTTGATTTAATTGTAAGATGTTGTCATTGACAGTGCTGAGCTGGCATTTTACTTCCCTGTGGGCCTTCTTTTGGGCGTGTTTTTGCTCCGTAATTTCCTCCAGAATTGCTTGCAACATATATCTTCCCTGATGTCTGATCCTGGCTCCGTTCGAATGACCGCTTGTGATTGAAAGTCGCGTTCAATTGGGGCAATTTGGGATGTTATCATCCTGTTACAGATGTTCATCACTGCTAGTTCAGAGGTAGGATTAATATCTTCCAAGGAATCTGGAATCTCTGGTGTTGAGTGCCCCTCCTATCTCAGACCTGATCTCTTCTCTGATGGACACTGGATATCTTCCCCTGTTGTCTTTGCTCCTTTGGGCCCAAACATTGGGTATGGGGGTTTTTGCTCAGGATAATGATCTTTTGGTGCTCCTGGCACAGCATCTTGTAGTTTGTTTAGCGTGCGATCTTGTTGCAATTCTGGTTTTATAGAGGGGGGGGCACACCCGGATAGGCTGGATTTTTTTTCTTCTTCTGTGGGAGCGGCAATTTATTTCATTTGGGAATGTGTTGCCTTTTCAGAAACACAGCTTCTCTCAGAATCTGGTGAACCATCTTGGGTACCCCTTAGGTTTATGCTTGAGCTGCTTCCTTCTTGAATTCCTAGGCCACTGCCCAGCCTTAATTTTACGAGCTCTAGTCACGTTGCCAGCTCTGGAGACCTTCACCGGAGTGCTGGAGTTTACGCCCTACTTCCTTTTAGGTCTCGCTGAGTCAGCGCATGCGTTACTCTGCGAGACATTTAGTAGGTGAGTTTTCAAAGTGCTACCCCACACTTTGGCTGGCCTTGCGTTCACGCGAGCTTACACGCGCGCAGCCGCCATCTGTCTTTCATGCGTCATTAAGTGCACCACTCGCCGCACGTCTTGTGGCTCCTGCCATGTCTGCTTTTGCCCCTTGCACACCCCTTCGGCTGCAACTGTTGTGGCTCCTGCCATGTCTGCTTTTGACCCTCGCACGCGCGCACCACTCTGCTGCACGTCTTGTTTTATAATGCCAAGGAGCATTGAGATAAAAGGTCTGACTTGTTTTTTGTATAGCTGGATTATTTTCTTTTATGACAGAAAACTCATACAGAGCACCACAAACACTAGACATGTGAACCGCGGTGTGAAACAAAGTATATTGGTGCACATATTATTAGCCGTGCCCCTTATTACAAGGGCCATGCTTCTTGGAAAGGATCCTTAGTTTGACTTCTTCTGGCACTCCTCTTTGAGAGAAACCTTCCCCACCTTTTTCAGCCCACTTAATGCACTTCCTGTTAGAAAACTCACCTGACGTTTGCTTATTGTACGGTGTGCATGCACCAAGGAAGTACTTTATGTGGGAGAATTGGGTGCTCCGTAAACGGCGGTACACATTGCAGGTAAAAAGAACCGTGTTGGCTCCTGGTTGCAACTAAGGGACTGGGGGGGGTCTCAGACAGGCCCATGGTAATCGAGCCCAACTATAAAGTAGTTGCCTGCAAAGGCTGCCTCGTGCTCATCTGCTGTGTAGAATCATGCCGTTTTGGAACTGTGCTATTGCTGGGTTCTAGGTGCGTGCTGGAGCAAGGTCGCACCCCACACACATAAAGTGTATTCAGCGCCCTATCCAAAGCTTTTCGTGCAGACCATACTGCAGTGCGCACGCAGCCACCCAAACACACTTTAAAACAGTTTGTTTAACCAAGGATGCATAATTTTTTTTTAAAAGATCTAGCTCCCAGGCGGGGCGGGGGCAGTGTCATGGGGACTGTTGTGCATATGGGCACTTGTTGTCTCTACCTCTTCCAACTCACCACACGGACAGCACAGAGTCCTGCAGGAGAGCACAGTTCCTGTCCTACTCTCCTACATTTGTGAAATGTCCGACACCTGCTGTGAAAGGCCCCACGCCAAAAAGCAGGTATTTCTCTGTTGATCGGATCCCCAGACATTCAAAATAATATTGATTTCCCAATCAAAAGTTTTAGGATCCCAGAATGTAGCAGTGACACTGACGCCCTCCGTCTACAATATTGGTGTTATAAACGAGTAAGCGGATACCTGGGGGATGCTTGAGAAAAATAGGTGCGTCTTCCTCAAATAAAAAGGAAAGAGCCCTACTGTCCTGAACAACTTCTGAAAACCTCGAGCTGCATAATTCATGCCTGGTAGTATAACACCAGCGTCACCCTCCAAGCAGTACCAGTGTACTCTTGCTTCCTTTTACAGCATAGACCTAGGAGTACAAGAGTACTTTCAGGGCTGGCTTTAGCGCTGGTGGAGCCCGGTGCGACAGTCACATTTAGCGCTCCCATGTCCCCTGACCTCCGCCACGGATTCTCTCACTACCATTTGCAAAAGTACCCCTCATCTCTCATACCATAAGATATTGCTAAACACAGTGCGCCCTGAGGTCACAGCGCCCCCCCTCACAGGTCAGCGCCCTGTGCGGCCGCACCAGTCGCACTGCCCTAAAGCCGACCCCGAGTACTTTACTCTTTAGACGTGCAGGTCCTGAGTTGGGTGATATTATCGTACTCTCTCCTCCCCTTGTTTCCTCTCCGCTTCCAGTCTGAGCTTCTCTATCCAAAGTTATCAGTCACTATATACAAATCATCTCAACTTTTCTTTCTCCTTCGTGTCTCACTGTCCTTTCTGTTACTTGTTTGAATCTTCTAGGCTGTCTGGTTTGCTTTCTCATAGCTCTGGGCTCTGTACTGTTTCTCCTCTCTTCCTGTTTTCTCTTCTCCCAGACTCTGTAATTCTTTTACCACCCCTTCTCTGTTGCTCTCCACTCTCTCCATTTGTTCCACTTTCTGAAACTTGTTTCTGACAGTTAGCTTCTACCCATGTCTTTTTCTGTCTCACTTATTACTTTTCCTTAGATTCACTGCTTCCAGTCATTCTGTAAGCCTAACTTATTCTCCTCTTCGTTATCTTAGCCAATCATTCTTTTGTTCAATCATTTTTAGGTCTCGTGACCTATCAATGCGCATGCGCATTGAGAGAAGCGAGACTATAGGGCTTTAAACAAAGCTTACCTAACTGTGGCGATTTGGTGCTGTGCCCGTGGCTTTTAGGTCAATGCGCTTGTTGACCTAAAATGCGCGTGCACAGCACCAAATCGCCAGCCATCTGTTCCCCAGCTTGGATCTCCTGGCTGCTCCTCCCCTAATTATCCGCACATCAAAGGCTGCTCCCGCCCCCTGCTTCACACTTCAAACGAATGCTACCGAGAGCATTAACCGGCCGGCCGCTTTTAATTTCATTTCGCAAGCAGTTCCCCCTCCTCCCTCTCCTCCCTCTCCTGACTTTTTCCTGCCTGCCACACCAATCCAAACTGAGGCGCTGCTGCTCCAGTCCCTGTATTACTCCCACTCATCTATGATTAGGAATAAAAGACTGTCGGTTAAAAACAGTTTCAAGATAAAAATGGTTTCCCATTACTTTTGCAGAATGTTCTGCATTTCCTTAACCGCCTCCAACTCTCCGACTTTCACATGCACATACCACTTTGCTGATACTGACCGAGACATGCGCTTTATAAGCAGGAAATAGAATTCTACAGGAAACAATACTACCGAAGACCATTCGAGGGTGTGAGCTCAATGCCACCGAAGAGTACGTACAATTATTATACTTAAAGTTCAGTCAACTACCCTTGATGCACGGACAACCTTTGAAGAAAGTGAAAAGCATGTACCCTCACCCTCACTCACCCTCAACCCCTCACCCTCACTCACCCTCAACCCCTCACCCTCACTCACCCTCACCCTCACTCAACCTCACTCACCCTCACCCTCACTCACCCTCAACCCCTCACCCTCACTCACCCTCAACCCCTCACCCTCACTCACCCTCACCCTCACTCACCCTCACTCACCCTCACTCACCCTCACTCACCCTCACTCACCCTCACTCACCCTCACTCACCCTCACTCACCCTCACTCACCCTCACTCACCCTCACTCACCCTCACTCACCCTCACTCACCCTCACTCACCCTCACTCACCCTCACTCACCCTCACTCACCCTCACTCACCCTCACTCACCCTCACTCACCCTCACTCACCCTCACTCACCCTCACTCACCCTCACTCACCCTCACTCACCCTCACTCACCCTCACTCACCCTCACTCTCACTCACTCTCACTCACCCTCACCCTCACTCACCCTCACCCTCACTCACCCTCACTCACCCCCAACCCCTCACCCTCACTCACCCTCACGCTCACTCACCCTCACCCTCACTCACCCTCAACCCCTCACCCTCACTCACCCTCAACCTCACCCTCACTCACCCTCAACCCCTCACCCTCACTCACCCTCAACCTCACCCTCACTCACCCTCAACCCCTCACCCTCACTCACCCTCAACCCCTCACCCTCACTCACCCTCACCCACCCTCACTCACCCTCACTCACCCTCACCCTCACTCACCCTCACTCACCCCAACCCCTCACCCTCACTCACCCTCACTCACCCTCACTCACCCTCACTCACCCTCACTCACCCTCACTCACCCTCACTCACCCTCACTCACCCTCACTCACCCTCAACCCCTCACCCTCACTCACCCTCAACCCCACCCTCACTCACCCTCAACCCCTCACCCTCACTCACCCTCACTCACCCTCAACCCCTCACCCCCACTCACCCTCAACCCCTCCCCCTCACCCACCCTCACTCACCCTCACTCACCCTCACTCACCCTCACTCACCCTCACTCACCCTCACTCACCCTCACTCACCCTCACTCACCCTCACTCACCCTCACTCACCCTCACTCACCCTCAACCCCTCACCCTCAACCCCTCACCCTCACTCACCCTCAACCCCTCACCCTCACCCTCACTCACCCTCACCCTCACTCAACCTCACTCACCCTCACCCTCACTCACCCTCACTCACCCTCACTCACCCTCACTCACCCTCACTCACCCTCACTCACCCCAACCCCTCACCCTCACTCACCCTCACTCACCCTCACTCACCCTCAACCCCTCACCCTCACTCACCCTCAACCCCACCCTCACTCACCCTCAACCCCTCACCCTCACTCACCCTCACTCACCCTCACCCACCCTCAACCCCTCACCCTCACTCACCCTCAACCCCTCACCCACCCTCAACCCCTCACCCTCACTCACCCTCAACCCCTCACCCTCACTCACCCTCAACCCCTCACCCTCACCCACCCTCACTCACCCTCAACCCCTCACTCACCCTCACTCACCCTCACTCACCCTCACTCACCCTCACTCACCCTCACTCACCCTCACTCACCCTCACTCACCCTCACTCACCCTCACTCACCCTCACTCACCCTCACTCACCCTCACTCACCCTCACTCACCCTCACTCACCCTCACTCACCCTCACTCACCCTAACCCCTCACCCTCACTCACCCTCACTCACCCTCACTCACCCTCACTCACCCTCACTCACCCTCACTCACCCTCACTCACCCTCACTCACCCTCACTCACCCTCACTCACCCTCACTCACCCTCAACCCCTCACCCTCACCCTCAACCCCACCCACCCTCAACCCCTCACCCTCACTCACCCTCAACCCCTCACCCTCACTCACCCTCAACCCCTCACCCTCACTCACCCTCAACCCCTCACCCTCACTCACCCTCACTCACCCTCACTCACCCTCACTCACCCTCACTCACCCTCACTCACCCTCACTCACCCTCACTCACCCTCACTCACCCTCACTCACCCTCACTCACCCTCACTCACCCTCACTCACCCTCACTCACCCTCACTCACCCTCACTCACCCTCACTCACCCTCACTCACCCTCACTCACCCTCACTCACCCTCACTCACCCTCACTCACCCTCACTCACCCTCACTCACCCTCACTCACCCTCACTCACCCTCACTCACCCTCACTCACCCTCACTCACTCACCCTCACTCACCCTCACTCACCCTCACTCACTCACCCTCACCCTCACTCACCCTCACTCACCCTCACTCACCCTCACTCACCCTAACCCCTCACCCTAACCCCTCACCCTCACTCACCCTCACTCACCCTCACTCACCCTCACTCACCCTAACCCCTCACCCTAACCCCTCACCCACCCTCACTCACCCTCACTCACCCTCACTCACCCTCACTCACCCTCACTCACCCTCACTCACCCTCAACCCCTCACCCTCACTCACCCTCAACCCCACCCACCCTCAACCCCTCACCCTCACTCACCCTCAACCCCTCACCCTCACTCACCCTCAACCCCTCACCCTCACTCACCCTCAACCCCTCACCCTCACTCACCCTCACTCACCCTCACTCACCCTCACTCACCCTCACTCACCCTCACTCACCCTCACTCACCCTCACTCACCCTCACTCACCCTCACTCACCCTCACTCACCCTCACTCACCCTCACTCACCCTCACTCACCCTCACTCACCCTCACTCACCCTCACTCACCCTCACTCACCCTCACTCACCCTCACTCACCCTCACTCACCCTCACTCACCCTCACTCACCCTCACTCACCCTCAACCCCTCACTCACCCTCACTCTCACTCACCCTCACTCACCCTCAACCCCTCACCCTCACTCACCCTCAACCCCTCACCCTCACTCACCCTCACTCTCCCTCACTCACCCTCACTCACCCTCACTCACCCTCACTCACCCTCACTCACCCTCACTCACCCTCACTCACCCTCACTCACCCTCACTCACCCTCACTCACCCTCACTCACCCTCACTCACCCTCACTCACCCTCACTCACCCTCACTCACCCTCACTCACCCTCACTCACCCTCACTCACCCTCACTCACCCTCACTCACCCTCACTCACCCTCACTCACCCTCACTCACCCTCACTCACCCTCACTCACCCTCACTCACCCTCACTCACCCTCACTCACCCTCACTCACCCTCACTCACCCTCACTCACCCTCACTCACCCTCACTCACCCTCACTCACCCTCACTCACCCTCACTCACCCTCACTCACCCTCACTCACCCTCACCCACCCTCACCCACCCTCACCCACCCTCACTCACCCTCACCCACCCTCACCCTCACCCTCAACCCCTCACCCTCACTCACCCTCACCCACCCTCACCCACCCTCACCCTCACTCACCCTCACTCACCCTCAACCCCTCACCCTCACTCACCCTCAACCCCTCACCCTCACTCACCCTCAACCCCTCACCCTCACTCACCCTCAACCCCTCACCCTCAACCCCTCACCCTCAACCCCTCACCCACCCTCACCCTCACTCACCCTCACCCTCAACCCCTCACCCTCACTCACCCTCAACCCCTCACCCTCAACCCCTCACCCTCAACCCCTCACCCTCACCCTCACTCACCCTCACAACACATATTGTGTTACAATAGGTGTCACATTTGCGAAAGATAAAACTATTGGCATTGTAAATAACAAAGCTATTAATTCGCTATTTTCAAAACAAGCACATAAATAAAAAATGTGTCCTTTACAATACCAATAGCTCAAACTTTCCTAATGCGAGACCTATTGCATTGCTGTGCTTCTCTCCCCTGCTGCACTCTCCTGCTCTCTAGAGATGTGGCCTAACGACCAGAGCTGACATCTAAGTCACGTAAATACAAAACATGTTGCATTCCAAATGCTATAGGTGTCACATTCGCGAAAGTTATAACTATTGGCATTGTAAATGACAAAGCCATCAATTTAGCAATTTTAAAAACCAACAAATAAATAAAATATGTCATTTACAAGACCAATAACTCCAACTTTTCTAATGCGAGACCTATTGCATTTCCAATGCTTGTTTTCTTTTTGCCCTTGTTCAATCCTGCTTTCTGCCCTCTCTACTCTTCCCTTCCTTTCCCTTCGTTTATCGTTCTGCTGCAGCCTCCTGTTCAGCTTCCTTACCTTGACCTCTTTTTACTATATCCCACTTCTGACACTCTAATTTCTTCTTTTCCAACGTAAGGGCACATAAGTGCAAAGATGAGCATCCCTTTGATACGCCTTAGCACACCTGATGTTTTCCGCTCCCCACCCAATGTTTCTTTCTCCGCACTCGCTTTATTACAAAAAACACTTTTGCGCTTTCTTTCTTTTCAAGTGGCTCTCTGCATTGTTGAACATTATTCGATATATTTCAGGCTTTACAGTGCCACTTCTAATGGAACTTTTATCCATGGTTTAGTCTCAAGGTCTCCTTGGCATAGCATCAATCTTTTAAGTGTGAGTAATCATAGTAATACTCCTATGTTCAACAAATGCCTAACACTACCCTTTGATAAACATAAACTGCTTGTCCATACTACTACAAACAAGCATTGGCATAGCCAATAGGTCTCGCCTTTTGGACCTTCTAAGTGTTTAGCCAAGCAACAGTTGGTGTTGCTCCAAGGATATTGTGCTGCAAAACGTAATACTTATAAGGTCCCAAAAGCGAGACCTATTGGCTATGCCAATGCTTGTTAGGACTTGTGCCCTGCGTGAGATGCTTCATCTGGCATAGAAAATTATATTTTAACCTTTTTAATCTTCCTCCTAAATGCTGTCAATTCGAGCCCTTTCTCTGTTTTTAACGTGCCTTGTTGTGTTTAGAGGGGGAGTGCGAGGGCAGAACAGGTCAGGCAGCAGGAAGCCACACACTGCAAATGGGAGGGCTGCTTCTGCTACCGCCTGAGCACTCTGCCCCTGGCAAGGGCTGCCTAATGCTTTCCTTACGATATACTCCCTTACCCCCCTTGATCGCCCTTCCCCAGATGCCACTCCTACTGTCTATTCAGGCATAGGCTCAGTAGCTCGATAAATCAATCAGCCGTTTGGAATATCCTTCCAATAGTTTTAGACGTCTCTTGCGGTGTGTCTCACCGCGTCTCTAGCGGTGTCTCTGCGCTGTGACAGCTACCTCTGCCCTCGCGTTCGTCATGGCTGGAATCAAAAAAGCCGCAGCGGGGAGGTGGCAAGCCCGGTGCCTTCCCTTGCTGAAAAAATATCAGCGAAAGCTGCGGACAGAGCCCCCATACCTGTACTACAAGCAGGATTGGGACTCCAAGGCACGTCTCTTCATTGCAGCGCACCGCACAGCAACCTCAACTGGAACCTGCATGTGTCCTATTCGAGGAGCGTGGTGGGACTTCCCTGGACCACCACACAAGACTGATCATATGCAAAAAATAATGAAAGCAGTCCAACTTAAATGGATTTAAAAGCACAGCCATTGTGTTTGCCACAGTGCAAAGTTAACTGAAACAACATGTCTGTCTCAGAATTTCCTGTTTCTCTCCCCCCACACACTTCCTAACACATAAAACTATTTTAAGAATAATTGAGATGGTTAAATATATTATGAAGACCTCAATGTGATTGAAATAGGCTCGCAGCTGATGTCTCATGATAGAGGCTCTCTGTCAGACACTTAGCCAAGTTCAGCTCATATGAGGTCTCCTGGATATATTTACTTGAATTAATGTAAAATACAGTTCTACTTTAAGCACGCTTTAAACGTTTCTACCTTGACTGTGGCGCTGAAGGCCTCCTTTATGAGTTCTCTCCGGACATCTTTTAGGGGTCTGTAGTTGAAGGCCTGCCTATTGTGGAAAACATTACCAATCATTACTGTGGGCTCTGGGCCAGCACATTGGATTCCTCCTTGCTTCTTATGATGGCTTTCCTTCCTTTTCTTGTTCCGCGTAAATCCCAGGGTGCCCATGGCAGAGAGCTCCCCCCAAATTCAGCCCTCCCTCTAGAAACTACATGGTGACTAATACATGCATTTCGACCGGAATCCCACAATTAGTCAAGCTGACAAACTGGGAATTAAGTCCGTCTCTCTGTTCTCTTTCTAGCAAAGGGCTATGATTTGTGGATTTTTTCATGAGGGAAATTAGTACAGTGTGTATAATGCACCAGTTACACTTGGTATAATTCTGATGCTATAAAAGTCAAGTGTAATTTGAGTGCAGGAAATGCTGTTTTGATGTTAACATGGCCAGCTTCCCTGACTTAAAAATCAGAACGATTTTAGAGAGGCCCAACAACTTACTGATGGCTGTTAAATAATTGGCAAAGCAAAAGGTCTCCCAATCTCCACACCTTTCTCTTTTGGATTACAGCTCTTCAGAGTCACAAACAAGCATTAGGAATGCATTAGGGCTCGGGTTTGTTTTAAGTTAGAGATAATGGCTTTGTAAATGGCAATGTGTTTTAGGCACTCTGCACTACCACTCTGCACTACCAATCTGCACTCTTCACTCTCAATCTGCACTCTTCACTCTCAATCTGCACTCTTCACTCTCAATCTGCACTCTTCACTCTCAATCTGCACTCTGCACTCTCAATCTGCACTCTGCACTCTCAATCTGCACTCTGCACTCTCAATCTGCACTCTGCACTCTCAATCTGCACTCTGCACTCTCAATCTGCACTCTCAATCTGTACTCTGCACTCTCAATCTGCACTCTGCACTACCAATCTGCACTCTGCACTACCACTCTGCACTACCACTCTGCACTACCAATCTGCACTCTTCACTCTCAATCTGCACTCTGCACTCTCAATCTGCACTCTGCACTCTCAATCTGCACTCTGCACTCTCAATCTGCACTCTGCACTCTCAATCTGCACTCTGCACTCTCAATCTGCACTCTGCACTCTCAATCTGCACTCTGCACTCTCAATCTGCACTCTGCACTACCACTCTGCACTACCACTCTGCACTACCACTCTGCACTACCACTCTGCACTACCACTCTGCACTACCACTCTGCACTACCACTCTGCACTACCACTCTGCACTACCACTCTGCACTACCACTCTGCACTACCACTCTGCACTACCACTCTGCACTACCACTCTGCACTACCACTCTGCACTACCACTCTGCACTACCACTCTGCACTACCACTCTGCACTACCACTCTGCACTCTGCACTACCGCTCTGCACTACCACTCTGCACTCTGCACTACCACTCTGCACTACCACTCTGCACTCTGCACTACCACTCTGCACTACCACTCTGCACTACCACTCTGCACTACCACTCTGCACTACCACTCTGCACTACCACTCTGCACTACCACTCTGCACTACCACTCTGCACTACCACTCTGCACTACCACTCTGCACTACCACTCTGCACTACCACTCTGCACTACCACTCTGCACTACCACTCTGCACTCTGCACTACCACTCTGCACTCTCACTCTGCACTCTGCACTACCACTCTGCACTCTGCACTACCACTCTGCACTCTGCACTACCAATCTGCACTACCACTCGCACTCTCACTCTGCACTAGCACTCTGCACTCTGCACTACCACTCTGCACTACCACTCTGCACTAGCACTCTGCACTCTGCACTACCACTCTGCACTACCACTCTGCACTCTGCACTACCACTCTGCACTACCACTCTGCACTCTGCACTACCACTCTGCACTACCACTCTGCACTCTGCACTCTGCACTACCACTCTGCACTCTGCACTACCACTCTGCACTCTGCACTACCACTCTGCACTCTGCACTACCACTCTGCACTCTGCACTACCACTCTGCACTCTGCACTACCACTCTGCACTCTGCACTACCACTCTGCACTCTGCACTACCACTCTGCACTCTGCACTACCACTCTGCACTCTGCACTACCAATCTGCACTACCACTCTGCACTCTGCACTACCACTCTGCACTACCACTCTGCACTCTGCACTACCACTCTGCACTACCACTCTGCACTACCACTCTGCACTCTGCACTACCACTCTGCACTCTGCACTACCACTCTGCACTCTGCACTACCACTCTGCACTCTGCACTACCACTCTGCACTACCACTCTGCACTACCACTCTGCACTACCACTCTGCACTCTGCACTACCACTCTGCACTCTGCACTACCACTCTGCACTCTCACTCTGCACTACCACTCTGCACTCTCACTCTGCACTCTCACTCTGCACTCTCACTCTGCACTCTCACTCTGCACTCTCACTCTGCACTCTCACTCTGCACTCTCACTCTGCACTCTCACTCTGCACTCTCACTCTGCACTCTCACTCTGCACTCCCACTCTGCACTACCGCTCTGCACTCTGCACTACCACTCTGCACTCTGCACTACCACTCTGCACTACCACTCTGCACTACCACTCTGCACTACCACTCTGCACTACCACTCTGCACTACCACTCTGCACTACCACTCTGCACTACCACTCTGCACTACCACTCTGCACTACCACTCTGCACTACCACTCTGCACTACCACTCTGCACTACCACTCTGCACTACCACTCTGCACTACCACTCTGCACTACCACTCTGCACTACCACTCTGCACTACCACTCTGCACTACCACTCTGCACTACCACTCTGCACTACCACTCTGCACTCTGCACTACCACTCTGCACTACCACTCTGCACTCTGCACTACCACTCTGCACTACCACTCTGCACTACCACTCTGCACTACCACTCTGCACTACCACTCTGCACTCTGCACTACCACTCTGCACTCTGCACTACCACTCTGCACTCTGCACTACCACTCTGCACTACCACTCTGCACTACCACTCTGCACTACCACTCTGCACTACCACTCTGCACTACCACTCTGCACTACCACTCTGCACTACCACTCTGCACTACCACTCTGCACTACCACTCTGCACTACCACTCTGCACTCTGCACTACCACTCTGCACTCTGCACTCCCACTCTGCACTCTGCACTCCCACTCTGCACTCTGCACTCCCACTCTGCACTCTGCACTCCCACTCTGCACTCTGCACTACCACTCTGCACTCTGCACTACCACTCTGCACTCTGCACTACCACTCTGCACTACCACTCTGCACTACCACTCTGCACTACCACTCTGCACTCTGCACTACCACTCTGCACTCTGCACTACCACTCTGCACTCTGCACTACCACTCTGCACTCTGCACTCTGCACTACCACTCTGCACTACCACTCTGCACTACCACTCTGCACTCTGCACTACCACTCTGCACTCTGCACTACCACTCTGCACTCTGCACTACCACTCTGCACTCTGCACTACCACTCTGCACTCTGCACTCCCACTCTGCACTCTGCACTCCCACTCTGCACTCTGCACTACCACTCTGCACTCTGCACTACCACTCTGCACTCTGCACTACCACTCTGCACTACCACTCTGCACTACCACTCTGCACTACCACTCTGCACTCTGCACTACCACTCTGCACTCTGCACTACCACTCTGCACTCTGCACTACCACTCTGCACTCTGCACTCTGCACTACCACTCTGCACTCTGCACTACCACTCTGCACTCTGCACTACCACTCTGCACTCTGCACTACCACTCTGCACTCTGCACTACCACTCTGCACTCTGCACTACCACTCTGCACTCTGCACTACCACTCTGCACTACCACTCTGCACTACCACTCTGCACTACCACTCTGCACTACCACTCTGCACTACCACTCTGCACTACCACTCTGCACTACCACTCTGCACTCTGCACTACCACTCTGCACTCTGCACTACCACTCTGCACTCTGCACTACCACTCTGCACTCTGCACTACCACTCTGCACTCTGCACTACCACTCTGCACTACCACTCTGCACTCTGCACTCTCACTCTGCACTACCACTCTGCACTACCACTCTGCACTACCACTCTGCACTACCACTCTGCACTACCACTCTGCACTCTCACTCTGCACTACCACTCTGCACTCTCACTCTGCACTACCACTCTGCACTACCACTCTGCACTACCACTCTGCACTCTGCACTACCACTCTGCACTCTGCACTACCACTCTGCACTCTGCACTACCACTCTGCACTCTGCACTACCACTCTGCACTCTGCACTACCACTCTGCACTCTGCACTACCAAACTGCACTCTGCACTCTCACTCTGCACTCTCACTCTGCACTCTCACTCTGCACTCTCACTCTGCACTCTCTCTGCACTCTCACTCTGCACTCTCACTCTGCACTCTCACTCTGCACTCTCACTCTGCACTCTCACTCTGCACTCTCACTCTGCACTCTCACTCTGCACTCTCACTCTGCACTCTCACTCTGCACTCTCACTCTGCACTCTCACTCTGCACTCTCACTCTGCACTCTCACTCTGCACTCTCACTCTGCACTCTCACTCTGCACTCTCACTCTGCACTCTCACTCTGCACTCTCACTCTGCACTCTCACTCTGCACTCTCACTCTGCACTCTCACTCTGCACTCTCACTCTGCACTCTCACTCTGCACTCTCACTCTGCACTCTCACTCTGCACTCTCACTCTGCACTCTCACTCTGCACTCTCACTCTGCACTACCACTCTGCACTCTCACTCTGCACTACCACTCTGCACTACCACTCTGCACTACCACTCTGCACTACCACTCTGCACTCTGCACTACCAAACTGCACTCTGCACTACCAAACTGCACTCTGCACTCTCACTCTGCACTCTCACTCTGCACTCTCACTCTGCACTCACTCTGCACTCCCACTCTGCACTACCGCTCTGCACTCTGCACTCCCGCTCTGCACTCTGCACTACCGCTCTGCACTCTGCACTACCGCTCTGCACTCTGCACTACCGCTCTGCACTCTGCACTACCGCTCTGCACTCTGCACTACCGCTCTGCACTCTGCACTACCGCTCTGCACTCTGCACTACCGCTCTGCACTACCACTCTGCACTACCACTCTGCACTCTGCACTACCAATCTGCACTCGCCAACAGACACGGCGGACTCGTGGAAAATTAATGAAGTGACCTAGAGGGTGAGGATGGGATACTCCGCTACCATCGAGTTCGTAGAAGAACAAGATTACATACGAAAAACAAGCAGCACAGAAAGCATCACTTTCGCGATCGCAATTGTTTAAACAAGCAGCACAGAAAGTATCACTTTTGCCATCGCAATTGTTTAAACAAGCAGCACAGAAAGAGATCACTTTCGCGATCGCAATTGTTTAAAATAACCCAGATCTGATGCATGTGATTCTCTACATTGCTGGCCGGCTGTTCATGCGCGCACTCTGCACTCTGCACTCTGCACTCTGCACTCTGCACTCTCAATCTGCACTCTGCACTCTGCACTACCAATCTGCACTCTGCACTACCAATCTGCACTCTGCACTACCAATCTGCACTCTGCACTACCACTCTGCACTACCACTCTGCACTACCACTCTGCACTACCACTCTGCACTACCACTCTGCACTACCACTCTGCACTACCACTCTGCACTACCACTCTGCACTACCACTCTGCACTACCACTCTGCACTACCACTCTGCACTACCACTCTGCACTCTGCACTACCACTCTGCACTACCACTCTGCACTCTGCACTACCACTCTGCACTACCACTCTGCACTCTGCACTACCACTCTGCACTCTGCACTACCACTCTGCACTCTGCACTACCACTCTGCACTCTGCACTACCACTCTGCACTCTGCTCTACCACTCTGCACTCTGCACTACCACTCTGCACTACCACTCTGCACTACCACTCTGCACTACCACTCTGCACTACCACTCTGCACTACCACTCTGCACTACCACTCTGCACTACCACTCTGCACTACCACTCTGCACTACCACTCTGCACTACCACTCTGCACTACCACTCTGCACTACCACTCTGCACTACCACTCTGCACTACCACTCTGCACTACCACTCTGCACTACCACTCTGCACTACCACTCTGCACTACCACTCTGCACTACCACTCTGCACTACCACTCTGCACTACCACTCTGCACTACCACTCTGCACTACCACTCTGCACTACCACTCTGCACTACCACTCTGCACTACCACTCTGCACTACCACTCTGCACTACCACTCTGCACTACCACTCTGCACTACCACTCTGCACTCTGCACTACCACTCTGCACTCTGCACTACCACTCTGCACTCTGCACTACCACTCTGCACTCTGCACTACCACTCTGCACTCTGCACTACCACTCTGCACTCTGCACTACCACTCTGCACTCTGCACTACCACTCTGCACTACCACTCTGCACTACCACTCTGCACTACCACTCTGCACTACCACTCTGCACTACCACTCTGCACTACCACTCTGCACTACCACTCTGCACTACCACTCTGCACTACCACTCTGCACTACCACTCTGCACTACCACTCTGCACTACCACTCTGCACTACCACTCTGCACTCTGCACTACCACTCTGCACTCTGCACTACCACTCTGCACTCTGCACTACCACTCTGCACTCTGCACTACCACTCTGCACTCTGCACTACCACTCTGCACTACCACTCTGCACTCTGCACTACCACTCTGCACTCTGCACTACCACTCTGCACTACCACTCTGCACTCTGCACTACCACTCTGCACTCTGCACTACCACTCTGCACTCTGCACTACCACTCTGCACTCTGCACTACCACTCTGCACTCTGCACTACCACTCTGCACTCTGCACTCTGCACTACCACTCTGCACTACCACTCTGCACTACCACTCGCACTCTCACTCTGCACTACCACTCGCACTCTCACTCTGCACTACCACTCTGCACTACCACTCTGCACTACCACTCTGCACTACCACTCTGCACTCTGCACTACCACTCTGCACTCTGCACTACCACTCTGCACTCTGCACTACCACTCTGCACTCTGCACTACCACTCTGCACTACCACTCTGCACTCTGCACTACCACTCTGCACTACCACTCTGCACTCTGCACTACCACTCTGCACTCTGCACTACCACTCTGCACTCTGCACTACCACTCTGCACTCTGCACTACCACTCTGCACTCTGCACTACCACTCTGCACTCTGCACTACCACTCTGCACTACCACTCTGCACTCTGCACTACCACTCTGCACTCTGCACTACCACTCTGCACTCTGCACTACCACTCTGCACTCTGCACTACCACTCTGCACTCTGCACTACCACTCTGCACTCTGCACTACCACTCTGCACTCTGCACTACCACTCGCACTCTCACTCTGCACTACCACTCGCACTCTCACTCTGCACTACCACTCGCACTCTCACTCTGCACTACCACTCTGCACTACCACTCTGCACTCTGCACTACCACTCTGCACTCTGCACTACCACTCTGCACTCTGCACTACCACTCTGCACTCTGCACTACCACTCTGCACTCTGCACTACCACTCTGCACTCTGCACTACCACTCTGCACTCTGCACTACCACTCTGCACTCTGCACTACCACTCTGCACTCTGCACTACCACTCTGCACTCTGCACTACCACTCTGCACTACCACTCTGCACTACCACTCTGCACTACCACTCTGCACTCTGCACTCTGCACTCTGCACTCTGCACTACCACTCTGCACTACCACTCTGCACTACCACTCTGCACTACCACTCTGCACTCTGCACTCTGCACTACCACTCTGCACTACCACTCTGCACTACCACTCTGCACTACCGCTCTGCACTCTGCACTACCGCTCTGCACTCTGCACTACCGCTCTGCACTACCGCTCTGCACTCTGCACTACCGCTCTGCACTACCGCTCTGCACTCTGCACTACCGCTCTGCACTACCGCTCTGCACTACCACTCTGCACTACCACTCTGCACTACCAATCTGCACTCGCCAACAGACACGGCGGACTCGTGGAAAATTAATGAAGTGACCTAGAGGGTGAGGATGGGATACTCCGCTACCATCGAGTTCGTAGAAGAACAAGATTACATACGAAAAACAAGCAGCACAGAAAGCATCACTTTCGCGATCGCAATTGTTTAAACAAGCAGCACAGAAAGAGATCACTTTCGCGATCGCAATTGTTTTAAAAAAACCAGATCTGATGCATGTGATTCTCTACATTGCTGGCCGGCTGTTCATGCGCGCACACAGAGCTGAAGGAAAAAAAAACACAGCAGTGCACACGCTCCCAGCACCATCTGCCTTCAATTACCGGCACCTCGGACAGCTGGTAATTGAGGATTTATGTATTCTTCTGCGCGTGTCCGAACACTTTATGCAGGAAGTGGACATTGACAAATTCCTAAGTCCTATGGCGTGCTGCCTTACTTAAACACCGCCTTGCCTGGACCAATTACCATGCACATGGCAAAATACCACACACAAAAAACGCGCGCTTTCTGAAATGTGGCAGCCCGGACCCTTTCAGAATTCTTTTTTTTTCTAATACAAAAGAGCTCGGAAACTCCGCCCCCACTTCGTGGTGACGTAGGCCCGAGCCCTAAAAAGGAAGGTTAGGCTTCCAGCAGATATGTTGCCATGGCGTTTCAATTTGATTTCTGTGGAAAGTTATCACATGCTTAAATTTTATGACTGTGCTCAAATACCCTGTATTTTAGCCTTTCATGTCTTTTCAATTAATGAATTGGGAAGGAAGAGCGCCAGCATGAACAAGGGTCTTGTTGGGCTCCACGCCTCTGGTCTGTTGTCATTGCATCTGTTTGTTGGAGTTTGTTTTTTCTTTTTCTTTTTGAGGGTTGGGCAGTCTACTCTGATTTAGTGCATAAAAATTCACAGGGTAAGGGAGGGAGGCAGTGATTACAACCACAATCTGTCCCTGAACAGGGCAAATCGCAGGAATGGCACGAGGGGGAGGTGCAGCAGTGAACAGCTGCTACGTGGGAATCTCGAACTTTTCACTTGCCTCTGACACATCCCTGTATGAGAGATAAAAGGTGAAGGTTATTAGTGGGGACTCCACTCAGTGGAGCTACCTGATACTTTAGCAACAGCAAAGAGGAGCAGGGCTTCCCAAGAATACGAAAAACAGGCGCCAGCCAGGCCAGGTTGCCTCCAGGCGCAGGAAGGATTCACAACTACCATGTGCAAGGTCCAGCCACTTCAAAGGCCGTTTGTTGCACCCTTGGCAGGATGGACGGGGATGAAGAGCGTATATGAGCCTCCCCACCTTACAGGAACTCACTTTGGGGTTCCAAAAAGGCAGCGCATGTATTGGTGTGATCATTGAAGAACGGCTATGGGAAGTGAAGGGGTACTCACTGTGCCTGACTGAAATGGCTACCAGAAGTGGGCGGCCACCCGGAATGCCTGAGAAACAGAAGGCGTATGATCTTTTTGGTTTGTAGACTATTAACACGGTCTGTTTGGTTTGTCATGTATGATTATGCGCGAATACCGCATGGCCCCCTGGTACGCCTGATTGAAGGAAGTATAAGATGGCACTGGTAGAGAGGCTAGACGGTACAGAAGGGAGTCCCCAGAAAGGAATGTTCACGTGATGGAAATATGACAAAGCTATTCTCTATTTTGATGCTAGGTGGAGTATAGAGTGGCATCAAATCCACGATCTAAAAAGGTCATGAGTGCTAAGGCATGTTGACAGGCTGTACACAAACTCAGGGTAAAGAACCATTAAGTACACTGACTCACTCAACTCCCCAGCTATACCCACTGAGTCCTGAAGGTGGTGCGCAGCCAGCCAGCTTTAAGACTTAAGCTCCTTCATTCAAAGTGTAGTTTTGAGTGACAGTCTGCATTTTCTTTTACTGAGGAGGGCGTGCTGCATACCCTATTCACAGAGCACTGGAGCCTTGTGCAGTAATCTGAGACCATCTACTCCTAGCCGTTACTGTAGTGGTCCTCTCATCCCAAAGAGAATAGTAACTCCTTAAAAATTGTTGCCCTTCCAAAAATCGACTTGCCATTGCAAGTACGTGAATGGAATTTTCTAGGTCTGCATGAGACATGCTTTCATGCAGGTTTATAATTCAACATTATTGTATTGCAACACTTGTTTAGCGTTTTTAATCCCTTGTGGGGCGGATGACCCATAATAGTTTCACCTTTGAGGTATAGCCCACCGCCCCAATACTGTAATATTGTTTAGGGTTTCTAGAGGATATTCACCGGTTCCTCAACAAGGAGATAAATTCCTTTCCACACACTGAGAGAGCACATGCAGCACTCTTTAGAAATACATTTGATGCATGCATGTTGAGATTCGGGTGCATATAAGGGACCTTTTATTCGAAGTTGCATTTTAGTACCCACTTTTTCTTGGGCCTTGCTTCCTTTTTTTGCACCCCTTCTCTTTTCTTTCTTGAACTGTCATCTCTCACTCTTACTCTTATCTCAACTCTTCCACTTTTTTGCCCTTTCCAAAATACCCTATGAGCCAGTAGCTTGTGGGCCGATTCCACGTTATATATCTGTGGTTGGAAGATGGCTCCCATTACCTCTGCACCCAAAGGCACAATAGTAATCCCTAGAATTACATTACATTACAGGCTAACACCCTTACTCAGCAAAAATAGCAGTCCTGTGAATTCACTTCCCAGTATAGCATGCTTATACAGTGCTGGCAAGAAAATTGTGCGATTTGTTTTTTTTTGAAGTTGCTTTGGCTCAACTGGTAATGTAATTCAAATCATTAATAATGTGCCTTGGGGTTCCTGGGCACCAGCGAACCACTATACACTTTGAATAGGTTTTCCACAGTCAGTGGCCCAATCAAACGACAATCAAACAGGAATTATTCTCTATAAGCTTTAGAAAAAACACATTCTCTGCATTTTATTAATGGCACAAAAAGTGTAACCAGTATTAACTACTGATTTCTACAAGTGTTGAAAACAGTGAAAGCACTGCAGAAACCCGACTGGAATTCACAACAAATGGAACCGAAAACAGGAAAACCTTCAAAAAAGCATTAGAAACGCCAATAGCTCTGTGTCCTTGTGTCGGAGGTCAGAAGTATTGGCTTTGCTATAGCTTGCTCTTCCCCTTTTAGTGTAAGGCACTGGAAAACTTCCTGCTGATACTTCAGCTCATCAAAGGAGTCTAGTAGCTTACCTGTGGATGCCCAAGGAAATATATGTATGCCATGCACACATGCTCTTTGCAGGACAAAATGCTCTTGAAAAAGACTAGCCATACAAGTGCTTCAGATCGTCGCTGAGATGGCCCAGAAATGCACATAGGATATCATTGGCCTGAGGGTCCAGGGTACAAAAAATCTAATTTCTACTTATTATAATGGCAGGGGATGTATCTCCGCCCCCAAAGGGGCCATTTTCCTTTTGAGGTGTGATTTTGACAGCACAGTTGCCAAACTGATGATTTCTTTACAGTTCACTTAGGGCCCAATTTTGAGTTTGAAGGTGCAGTTTTGGTACCGCCCGCCAAACCCATGTGAGGACCGCCCTCCCTAGACTGCCTTTTTTAGACATTGGTGGGCTTTTCCTTCGCTGTTCCCACGGCGGTGCCTATAAAATAGGCACTGCAATGAGAACGTCAAAGGAAGTTCCAGCATGGCATGGACTCGAAAATCCATCCCGTGCTGGAAATTCTGTACATGTACACAGAGGGCACATGTTGTGCCTCCCTGTGTTCATCCACAAGGTGTGAGGCACAAGGGGGCCTGCGGAGCCCCCTTTCTTTCCTCGCCGCCACTGTTTTCATGGATAAAACCTCCATATCAGTGGCAATGATGAAAGTCATAATATGCTTGGCTGGACCGTAGCGGTCCTGCCAAGCATATTGAAGCCACTTGACCGCCTCGCCACTGCCGGGGAACAGCGGTTCCTTGGTGGAGTCTGCGATTCCAAGACAGCACGACTACTAGGGTTGTAATGTGGCGGTTGTAAGACCGCCACCACAAGTCTGGCGGCCCTTGGATCACCAGATTTCTAATTGGGTCCTAAATGTGCTTTAGGTCCACCCCCTTTAGCCATTTGAAAGCTACATATTGGCTCATCTGATGCTTTTGTCTGTTCGGGTGTCTCTTTCTGTTTCAAATGCTGTTTTTGCAGTGAACTTCTCAAAAAACTAATTTCAACAGTAGACCTCTCTGCAGTGATTTCCACACAGCCATTTTTGTTGTGCCTTGCTTTCCGCCCCCCCTCTCTCCCCTGTTCTTTCCTTCTCTATTCCCCTGTGCACTTCGCGTTCCTACCTCTTTCCTGTGTGTGCTTCTTGTTACGACTGCATACTGCCCCTCCTGGCGGCCTCCTATTGGTGCTGCTGCAACTAGTGTTTTTCTTTTTTTGTAATTTCTCAGAAACATAAGAGCTGGGAATCTGACTTTTCTGCATGAGCACACCAGATCTTCCATCTTCTTGTGGACCCTGTTTGTACTAGTTATGCGACTCTGACTTGCAACATTGGTACTTAGTTGCACAGCATGTGCTATGCTCCAACAATTTTATTGTTAAAATTGGTTTCATTCTATTGGTCAGTTTACTTCCTATAAAGCCATAGTAGTTGCAGCAAAAATTGTCCCAGTGGCATGGAAGTTATATTTGATATGGGCGCTGCAATGTCTACTTGCACCATCCACATAACAAAAATACATCCATGCCAAGTGCATCACTATGCCTTGGCCTCGCTGTAGCATAAAATCACTGTAGTCACACATGGAAAATTACCTAACAATGCAGGAAAACCTATTTTCTTATGATTAAAAGTCACTCTTGAAGAGTGTCTTGTATACCTACAGGATAGGCTGCCTAATAAATAGAAAGTGGCATACTACATATCTGAAATAGTGTACCCTCACAGTGATCAACAGCCCAAAAACTGATTTCACTGTGTACAATAAGGTACGTTCCCAGGAGACAGGCGTAGGTGAAATAACATCCTTAAATTCTATTGTTGCTTGAGGAAAAACGAGCTGAATGAATTGATAACTTTAGTGAAAAGTGCTTGATGCTACCTGAGCCATTATTGGTTTAAACCCTGTTTGGCCACTAATTGCATCGTTTCCAAAGGACAATAGCCTAACGTTTGGGCCCAGAAACGCAAAGTTGTTTTCAACAACCGGCAGCTTAGATGGACTTAGCTATCAGCTGGTGGTATAGTAGAAGTTCGAGGAGCAAAGGACAGCCTATACATTATCTCCTTTGACTTATTTCTGCTAAAATCTGCGCCCATTCATTCGAATTTCCCTCTTACACTATCTGGCAGTTCCAAGCAGGAGAGGCGGGAGAACCAATTTTGATCTAGACAAAGGGGTTGTGACCTCATCTAAACAGAGGAGTGGTATAGGTATACAGGGCTCAATAATTCCATTCTCTGTGACGAGCCAGATTTAATCAGGGCAAGCTATTTTCAGGGCCTGCTTTCCATTTCTGGCGAGCTGAAAACAGGTGTTCTGCTTGCTCAAAAAGTGAATGAGAAATCAAGATGCCTTTAAATCTTGCTATCTTGTAACGTTTGCTCGGCTTTCAGAGACAGAGGTCAAAGTCATTTGGTCTTCCTACATTTACTTTCCTTTCTATGAGTTAGAGGATTTTGTAAAGTGAACTGTGTGACAATCGCGTTGAGACCAGTTCGCGGGTCAAGTACATTAGTTAGCTTGAGTAGATTATTTAAGTTACTAGACCTGCAGGTCGAGTAACATTTTTATGATTTTTCAATCCCTGGGTGTAGCGCGAACCCTTAGGGTTGGAATAAGGGCTTAGCCATTAAGATTTAGGGCTTTAGGACATTTTTTAAAAGTGAAGCAGAGGTGCCACAAATTGAAGTGGTCATAAATCAAAAAAAGTAGGTAGGGTTGGGTTGTGAAAATTCTCTTTATTACTAGCAAGGGCAGAGGATAAGATTGGCACCTCACCACCACCTTCTCTGAATATTTCTGAAACTGGGAAAAGTACACCTGCGAAGAAGAATGGACGAAAGAAGTCTCAAGGACAAATGAAAATACACATCTACGGCGAACCTCACATCCAGTTCCAAATAGCCTAGCATGGTGCACACTTATAGCCCGATATCAGCCGTTGTGTGATATTGCTGCGAAGCAGAACGATACTTAGAAGGAAAAAATTGAATGGTGCACCCATAAACTAATAGAACGAGTCTTCAAGTCCATTCATTTAAAAAAGTCTTGCTTTATTCAATTCTAACTTTTTAAATTGTGAGATCCAAAGATTAAAACATCCAGCCTACCGTTTTGTTCAAGTTCTATTGAACTTGGTCATGGCTTTTCCTTTTAGCTTGTATCGCATCAGTCTGTGGTATCCATGTAGAACTGAATTTTGCCTAATCAGGTTGTGTTTATTAAGCAGCAAGGGGTCACCCCTTCCAATTTAGATACTACGTTTCTTATGGCAACACCATCTTTATTTAAAGCTGTCTTTGCCTTTAGTACATTCCTTTTTGTTTTACTATGTCAAATGAAGGTTGGGTGGCAAGGGAGCCTTTATAATGCTTCATCCCCCCTTCTTGTTTCCTTTCCTGCATCCTAGAATCCGAAAAGCAGGCCATACTTGTAAATGCTTTCTTGCAATCTAACTTTATTTTACGTGTACTCAAGCACAGGGCTATTAGGGAGGAGAGCTTTAATTTCTGACTGGTTTACGTTTTAGATTTGCCTGGTTTTAATGAGCTAATTGTGTATTTATTGACTTAGCCAATGTTTGCAGAATGTATTGTATCCTAGCCCATTGTATATTTATATCTGCTACTAAAATCCTTGATGTTTTTAGACATAAAATATTGTACATTGATGACACTGAGTGTTCATTTATTGGGCTATTCTGGTTCTGAGTTTTTAACCCTATCCACTGTCTTGGAACACTCTCCCGAGGCAGTGCAGTTTTCTGTGGGTGCAGAGCTTTTATTTAAACCCAGAATAACTTACTACCTTTAACTGCTCACCCTCTCTACTTTTAGAGAGTTAGTGCCAAACAGAATGACTTGTTTGAAGTGCATAAGTATTGTGGACTGGCACACATTTGGCAAACGATAGTGCTCACACAGAATACTGACATATTATTTCCAGCAGCCTTGTTAGCAAGTAACCAGATGCATGATGATTGTAGATCATTTAGGAGCAGACACGATTATTACTTGGTTATGCTAGTGACACATTAATAAATACACACTGTATGCAAAACCATAACAGAGAAACAAAAATGATATGAATTTATACTAACAGTAGGACGAGGGATGGTTATCAGTTATTCTCATTCCCAGTTGAATCTTACCATCTTTGGGAGTAGGTTAATCATGAATAACAACAAATTTCTTTATATTGTGCAAGCTTTGAAATATGATTTATTTCTTCTAAATTGCACACTATCAGTTTTCCGATTTCTTTAAATCAATCTGATTAGCCCAGGATGATTGCTATCTGCTGTCCTAAATTCTGAGTGCTTGATTAAAGTTACCATAAGTGACTGGTGCTTGCCATGCTCACCCGTCCAAAGATTTCATGTTTTTAGAAAAGCAAAAATAAGTGGTCTGCGGGCAGCAGTGAACAGATTTGAGGTTGTGGCTAGAAGAGTGAATGTTCTTTTCTCCTTATATCCACAATTGATCCTGAAAGATTTGTCTATTTTAATTCCTAAAAAATGGTAAGTGAAGAAAATGTATACTCAAGCATGTGCTTGTTTCATCCCTCTTTACAGAAATCTCAATGCCGGTCGGTCCTGAGCGCAAGGAATCCGAGGACATGGAGGCCGAAGGTGACTCTGCTGCTGAGATGAATGGGGAGGAAGATGAGAGTGAGGATGATCACACTGGGAGCCAGTCAGACACTGAAGAAGAGAGCTCGGGTGAGTGCCCTTGCATATTGACCTCACCCACCTTAAGCAGTAGGGGATGAAAGTACACCCTTTGTAGCTTATGAGTAGTCAGACCTTTTCCTTCTAAGATTACTGCTCTTTGTTTTCCCCATACAATACCTTTCTAAATCTGAAAAAAATCTAAAGTGAGTTGTATTTCTTTATCCTTTTTCCGGAGAGAACAACATAAGTACCAGTTTTTCTATGTAATAAGACTGATGGTTTATAATAGGTTTCCTTGAAGGTACAGAGTTTCATGAATAGGTTTTGTTTCAACCCCTTACTAGTACTTTTAAGAAGAATTCCTCAGTTTTTGATCAGTTTGGTGTTGCATGTTTGAAGGCTTCTTTTCTTAAAACTAGAATTGCGAAGCACCCACAGTTATAATATTTGTTAGCAGCGTTTGTATATTCAGTTAACACCCCTTTAGGCCTGAGAATATTTCACTTGCAGAACTTGTTTATGCAGTCTTGTTTTTATATTTTTAAGATAGTTCACATTGGCTTCAGAGACCTGCTTCATTCGCAATGTGAATTTTTAATTAGAATTGTTATTAATAGTAACTTCCATTTGTCACGCTAATTGATGAAGACCAGGGTTATTTTTGGTAATAAGACAACTGTATACGTTAGATTGATTCTCCTTATGGCAATAAGTTTCATGTATTGGAAAAGTGTAGGGGATTATCAAAATCCCATCCACTTAAGAATAGTTTGGTTGCCTGTCAGAAGTTGATATAAAAATAAGTCATTGAGCTAAGAGAGACAGAGACTGAGATAATGGGGCACTTTCAAATAATTTATTGAAATTATTCTAAAACTCAAGTTTGTTATTATTTCTTTTCCTTTTTTGATACGTTTTGTATCCAATGAGTTTATTCCCAAAATTTCAAAACTGTGACTCCCTGCAATTATTGTCAAATGCTTGTCTTCTAGGCGATGGCTTCCAAACTGTCTTGGTTTGAAGAAATTGCCTACTGCCTCCAATAGCATCCTCAAACTCAGATGTACACACATGTATGGAGGCATAGGCAATGCCTCAAAAATATGACTGCTTGTAGGAAAGTGCCCCTTTTTGCATGGTTGCCCCCGCTTTTGCCTGATGTTGATGCTCTTTGACTAAGTGTGCCCTGGGTTCCTGCCAACCAGGTACCCAGGGCCTATGTTCTTTCCTTAAATCTGTACTGTTGCACACCCAATTGGCAATTCTTTGGCCACATGTTAGTCCCTTTTAAAAGGTACCATGGGTACCAAGGGCCCTGTGACCAGGGAAGGCCTCTAAGGGCTGCAGCATATATTGTGCCACCCTTAGAGGCCCTGTAGCCTGACGCACACACACTGCCATTGCAGGCTGCGTGTTTTGGTGCCAAACAAAGGGAAGAGTCGACATGGCACACATCCCTGTGTGCTATGCCTACTACCCACTGCCTATGGCATAGGTCGGCCACCCCTCTAACTGGGTGCACTATGCCACTAGTGAGAGTACAGGTGCATTGGCCCTGTGCCCCTACAGTGTCTAAGTCCGTTCTTAGACATTGTTAGTGCAGTAAAGTCATAAAGAGTATATGGTATGGAAGTTGTCATTACGAACTCCACAGCACCATAATGGCTTTACTGGAAACTGGAAAGTTTGATATCAAACTATATTCAGCACATTAAACCCACACTGATGTCAGTGTGGAATTTAATGTAACATGCATTCAGAGGGCATCTTTGAGATGCCCCCTGAAAAATTACCTGACTCTAGTGTCTTGGCTGACTGGCTGCTCCGCAGCTGCCACCCCAGACATGTTTCTGGACCCCGGGTCCCGCCCGGAGTACTGAAACAAAGCACAGCCTGGGCAGAGGTGCCAAGCCTCCTCCTCCAGGATGGGCAGGGTCCATGAAGGCGAAGTACAAATCTCAGACCCCCGGACATCTTGAAGATGGGGGGGACCCAAACAACCAGAGAGCGACTTATACCCCCTTCCCACTGGAGGGTGGTGTAATAGGGGTGTACCCACCCGAAGGAAGTGAGCCATTGCTCCCAACCTTTACCTACCTAAAACGTCCCTGTATTTAGGGGCAACCCTGAACCTTGCATCCTCAGACAATAAGTAACAAGAAGAAGACGTACCAAAGAGCTGTGCTGAAGGAAGACAGGGAGGACACCAACTGACTTTTTCCCATCCCTACCAGCCTGTCCCAACCTGCTCCAGCAGAATTCGGTGTGTCCTGCAGGCACCAGCTCCCCAGAACCTGGAGGACCTGCCCTGCCTTCCCCAACCAGACTTTGTCTCCCGTGAGCTCTGGATTTGCTCACCAACAGACTCTGACCAAATCTGTGAGTCTTCACCACCCTGCACCTGACGCCCACGGCCCGAGTTAGAGTGGCCCAACACCACGTGGAGGTCTCCCTGGCGAATCTGATTAGGGATCTTGTGTTCCCTGACCTGCCTCAAGTCTCCTGATGATGCCTGCAGCCCCTTTCTGGAGCATCTCCGCGACCGGTGCCGGTCGAAAAAACCAGACGCCAAAAGACACCCCTACACCTGATGTCCTGGGCCTTGGGTGCCCCAACCAATGGTGTCCCAGCATCCCACTAAATCTCAACTTACCTCTCCAACCTGTGGTAGCCTCTAGAAGATCTTCGTTCCTAAGCCTGCAGTGTTTGTTGAAACCGGAGAATGCCCTTTGAAAGTAACATGGCACTCGACGCCAAAACAGCATCCTGAACCCGGCCACCCTAGTGTCGCTGTTGGTTCAGCTTGGGTGCTAACTTGAACCCCCTTTTGCTCTGTGCTTAATCCAGGAGCTTTGCTCCCTCAACCTTGTGGCCTGCTAGTGAGCAGTCACCAACCGGATGCCCCCTATCCCCATTGGATAACAGTGGGCCTCAGCACCCGGCCACGCTAGTGACGCTGAGAGTGCTCATGGAGTGCATCCTTGACCCTTGGGAAACCCTTGTTCTAACATCAGAAACCCAACTCCCAAAACCAAGTACTTGCCTGTAAACAGATAACTTAATTTCCTCCCAGAGGATTGCAGTGACTGCTTTTCTTTAAAAAAAAAGTTCTATGTGTGGAGTTAGAAATTCTATGAAAAACCATACAAGTGTGTTTCGATGACAAATTGCATTACTGACCTTTATCCAGGCAATGTCCCAGTGTGGTATCTAGGTATACCATACTGAGTAAGAAAAGTAATCTGAAAAGTAACTAAAAAGTAATTTCAATAGTAACTGAAAAGTAATTTCAACGGTTTATGAACAAGTGACTTACCAGTAACCAATACACTTTTCATTCAACTGCATTCAAACTGTATTCAACTGCATTATTTTTGCAAAGTACTATTACACTTACCTGTACCAGGCCTGGCTTGGTTCTAGAAATAAAATACAATGAAATAATATTTTTGCACAAATTAAATTGGTCCAAGTTCAGTCTTTGAGTGTGCGAAACCATTTCTTCCCTGAGTGTGTATAAATAAATGCCTAACACTACCCTCTGATAAAGCCTTACTGCTTGCCCACACTACTACAAAGAGAGTGTAAGGTATTATCTACTTTTACCTCTGCCTTCCTTTGGGGATCCACTGGACTCTGTGCACTCTATACCTTACTTTGGTATAATATATACAGAGCCAGCTTCCTACTCTGCACTATATACAGTTTAAACATAAGAAGAACCTAGATGCTGTTAAGCATTGTATACAAATGTGCCGAAGAATCTTAATTGCAAAAAACACAGTTGATGGACAGAATGTAGAACAATGTCATACATTCACCCCAGTACAAGGATCTGGGCCTAAATCCATCGTTTGTTTGCACTACACACCACCCTGGGTTAGACACTGGCTATATGCAAATCGGCTCTGACCCTGTGCCTCATGGGAACAGTCCAGTCCGAACTACCAAGCCGTCTTTCCCAGACCGGAATCAAGCATCCAAGGACCGGTTTCTGGCTATCAGCCTTCATCAGCCTGGATAGCTTGACTCCAGTGGTGTGGAGAGCCTGGGACTCACGTCTGAGCATACCCAGCCCACTCGGGGTGAAAATTGCAAAAAACACAGTTGATGGACAGAATGTAGAAAAATGTCATACATTCACCCCAGTACAAGGATCTGGGCCTAAATCCATCGTTTTTTTGCACTCCACACCACCCTGGGTTAGACACTGGCTATATGCAAATCAGCTCTGACCCTGTGCCTCATGGGAACAGTCCAGTCCGAACTACCAAGCCATGTCTTTCCCAGACCGGAATCAAGCATCCAAGGACCGGTTTCTGGCTATCAGCCTTCATCAGCCTGGATAGCTTGACTCCAGTGGTGTGGAGAGCCTGGGACTCACGTCTGAGCATACCCAGCCCACTCGGGGTGAAAATTGCAAAAAACACAGTTGATGGACAGAATGTAGAACAATGTCATACATTCACCCCAGTACAAGGATCTGGGCCTAAATCCATCGTTTTTTTGCACTCCACACCACCCTGGGTTAGACACTGGCTATATGCAAATCAGCTCTGACCCTGTGCCTCATGGGAACAGTCCAGTCCGAACTACCAAGCCATGTCTTTCCCAGACCGGAATCAAGCATCCAAGGACCGGTTTCTGGCTATCAGCCTTCATCAGCCTGGATAGCTTGACTCCAGTGGTGTGGAGAGCCTGGGACTCAGGTCTGAGCATACCCAGCCCACTCGGGGTGAAAATTGCAAAAAACACAGTTGATGGACAGAATGTAGAACAATGTCATACATTCACCCCAGTACAAGGATCTGGGCCTAAATCCATCGTTTTTTTTGCACTCCACACCACCCTGGGTTAGAGACTGGCAATATGCAAATCAGCTCTGACCCTGTGCCTCATGGGAACAGTCCAGTCCGAACTACCAAGCCATGTCTTTCCCAGACCGGAATCAAGCATCCAAGGACCGGTTTCTGGCTATCAGCCTTCATCAGCCTGGATAGCTTGACTCCAGTGGTGTGGAGAGCCTGGGACTCACGTCTGAGCATACCCAGCCCACTCGGGGTGAAAATTGCAAAAAACACAGTTGATGGACGGAATGTAGAACAATGTCATACATTCACCCCAGTACAAAGATCTGGGCCTAAATCCATCGTTTTTTTTGCACTCCACACCACCCTGGGTTAGAGACTGGCAATATGCAAATCAGCTCTGACCCTGTGCCTCATGGGAACAGTCCAGTCCGAACTACCAAGCCATGTCTTTCCCAGACCGGAATCAAGCATCCAAGGACCGGTTTCTGGCTATCAGCCTTCATCAGCCTGGATAGCTTGACTCCAGTGGTGTGGAGAGCCTGGGACTCACGTCTGAGCATACCCAGCCCACTCGGGGTGAAAATTGCAAAAAACACAGTTGATGGACGGAATGTAGAACAATGTCATACATTCACCCCAGTACAAAGATCTGGGCCTAAATCCATCGTTTTTTTGCACTCCAAACAACCCTGGGTTAGACACTGGCTATATAAGATCTTTTGACTGGGTGTGAGTGTTTGATTGATTCAGATGCTCCGTCCATCACCACCCCCTTTTGTTCTGCGAAGAATCTTAATCTAACAGCTGATATTCTAGACTTGTTTTATACATTTGGGGATTGAATCCTTATAATTTCATCCTTCTGCACATTCCACAGACTCTTGGACCTATACTAGCAACTCTGAATGCCCTGTATGACTTCGGAGGACATTTGTCTCTTAACTTTGTTTGCCAATCTAACATTTACTCTATCGGTTTTCTGAATGGTTGATGAACAACCCATCATGAGCCAAAGCTGATGAGTGTTGGAGCACCTTACGAAAGGACATTTGCCAATAAATATGCACATTGATTTCATTACATTTTGTTGAGGATAAATTTCAATTTGCAACCACTCTTTGAGGTAGTTCATGTAGAGGTTATCTAAATCAAAAACATTATGGTGGGGGCGTTTAGGCCTATACTCTTCCCATGCTTTAGGAGGAAAAGCCCTTCTCAATGAAGCTACCGCTTTTTTCACCCATTGCCAATTAAGTCCCAGTTTGCATGAGCAAGGAGATCCAGACTGTAGTTCAGCAGAGTTGCATTTAATGTCTCCCGAATTCCAAGCCATTTGTGGTGTGTAGATACTGATATTTGTTTGTTTATTTCTTGTTGTATTGTCACATTGAAAGGTTCCTAATTAATCTTTCAAAAGTAGCAGCTGGGTATAGTGTCATATTGTTTGACCTGCAGAATCCGGAAACAACTCAAAAGGACTTTCAGATTGCTCAAAGTGAGACAAAAAAGGATCTAAACTAGAGGGGTGGTCATTTTTTCTCCCAACATTGCTGTTACAATTCATATTCGGTTGTATTGTGTCAGAATTGGAGTGCAGTCCAATTATTGTCATTATCAAGCCGCAGCATGGCTTCCTGCAGAGGAATCGAGTTGAGAGGACTGATGCCGGCACACAAGAGGAAGACTGTCTCCCCTTTAAAACCAAAATCACTCTGAACCTCATAACATAGCTAAAGACTTCATCTAACCTCATCAGCTGTAAAACATCAATCCCTTTAGTCAGTGCTGATCTAGAAGCTGGATTGAAGAAAGGTATGCAGCCTTTAGGGAGTATAGTAAAGGCAATTTGTGGAGATGGGAACTGTACATGTACTTTCTTCTATAGTTCTGAATTTTGACACCATTATGTGAAATGTACATTGCCTGCAATGTATACATGGAAGTTGCCAAGTGGCAAGAATAAAACCATAAAAAAACCTAAGATGCAGTTTTTGCACCTTGTGAATTTGGACAGATTGGAACGTATAGTCTGGAAGAGGTGTGGCGCAGCGGCCAGGGCAGTTAACTTCGGAACACCGGGGCTCACGGTTCGATCACCGGCGGCAGGTTAGCCCAGCACCATGTGACTGGGCAATAGCTCGCTTAATCTCCCCGACGGCTCACAGCGCCGTGACACCCTTAGGGGTAATTGTTCGCGCTTTACAAATACCGGATTATTGTATGTACATTTTATTTCATAATAGCAAGTAAAAAGCCTTCTTAGATATATAAAAGCATTTTGTAATTTAGAATACATTCTGAAGTCCTCTCCGCAGTAATACCACTATTGTGAGATATTAAAGTAGCCTCTTACGAAAAAGATAACGGTGAAGATCAAACTGGACATTTTAATCGTTCATGGCAGAAATCGAGAAACAAACAACATATTGGTGGTTGCTTTCTTTGAGCTGCATAGTTATTGTAAAGATTAGGTACAAGGGTTTAAATTCACCTTTTTTTATTTAGGGAATCTGGTCTGATTTAAGGTGGACTTGACACATAAGGAAAGTCATTTTTTAATGTATAGTAGTATAGATTGAAACGCTTGAAGTGACCGCCATTTTCCTTTCTGCAGAAATGGATGATGAGGACTGTGAAAGGAGGCGGACCGAGTGCTTAGATGAGATGTCTGATCTGGAGAAGCAGTTTGCGGAACTGAAGGACAAGTAAGTAATGCAACCTCGGGATTTGAGAGATTGGGTGGGCGAGGCGAGTGTTGCTGAACCAAACTGAAGTTGCTTAGAAGTGGAGAGCAGACTGTGACAGTATGATGACAGAATAGGATGCCATCTCCATATGGGGAGAAGGCAGGGCTTTGACTCCTTTAATGAAATGCATGCTTCAAGGTTACTGACTGCGTTTGTTCACCAGTGACCAGATCCATTAACTTTCTCAGCCCTTTGCTAACCTTTACAAGAGCGACTTTACCTTTGTTATATTTTCTTTGGCATTTGCATGCTTTAATCTCTGACATGTCACTTTATATCCTTGGGCTAAGGATTCTGATTTGTGGTCTGACTTTGGGGTTGGAGCTGTGGCTCTGTGACAGTGCTCTTTGGATGATTGAGACTTCTGTCAGCTGGGATCTCTAGGCCTAGGGGAGGAAATCTGATAAAAGGGGATGTATGGGTGGAGGCAGTTGGACCTTTCTTGTTCAACATAGACCACATAGACTCCTTGAGAGTGCAGCAGTTTCTACAGGCATCAGTGGCATTACCAGGCACTTGTTGCTATTTGACAACGTTCATTAGCCTTTGGTGGGTGGGGGTCTGCTGACTGTTTTTGCATGGGTGTTTATGCAACTCAGTAAACCCCCTAGTAGTTTCACCCTCTAGAGTGATGAGAGTGATGGAATTTGGATGGTAGCCCAAACGTTTTGCTACAAGTTATTCATTGGGGAAGTATTGGGAATCTGTATGAAAACCTACCATGCTGTGCATGACCTCCCCCAAGGGTCCAGACTACCTCTGGTTCTCCCCACAGACCTTGTAGACGCCTCCCTCGGCTCGCCCGAGGTGCCTCCACGTCGCGGGACAGGACGTGGCGTCTCCGTGTAAGTGGGTAAGGAAATGGACTGTTTCTGACAGAAGGGGTTCTTGGAATTGCAGCAAGGGAGGAGGAGGGGGTAAAAGTGCTATTGAAAACCTAAGTAAGGGGCTGTTTGGCGAGAGGGAAAGAGACTGCCCATATAAGTTGACCTAGGAAATTGGTAGGTAAATGACCATTCTTAAAAGTACATTGAAAGAAGTCTTTGGGAAAGTCCTCGGCTTAAGGGGCCCTAGTGTGAATGCAAGGTTGAGGAAATAGAGAAGTTTAGAATTTAACAGTGAATCCGGGCTGCAGTAGCCTATTCCATCCTGTGTTAATATGCAAGTATTAGGTGGCCTCCTGCTTTGTTTCTTTCACAAATCTGTTGCTCCTCTGTGTTCTGTATTTTATTCTGTTCTTCTCCTGACAGATTGTTCAATACATCACCTCTGTCAAAAAATAGCTAATTTTGTAGTTCTGTCCTTCCTTCTCCATTAAACATAACCTTCCGTTTTAGAAGAATCATTCTCCTATCACTATAGATATGTTTATCTTTTTTGTAATGCATTTATTTTCTCTCTTCTTTCCTGCAGTCCTCTCTGTGATTGACATTTGATTTGTTGCACCCCACCGCAACTCTTGGCGGTCCTGAGGGTTCGATCTTCCTACCCGCCACCTCTGTGTTTATCTGACGTTACAAACAACTTGACTCTGACCTATACTAATGGATTCCTCATATTTATTAGAGCCTTTGGCTGTGCTGAACTATGCAATAAAGTAGGGCCTTCACCATTGTCCCCAGGGAGGCATTCCATTGGTCGAAAAGTCAGCATGCTCCCTACCTAGTTCCCCTTAATAAAGCAAGTTCATAAAATGAGCACATGGAAGGAGCATGATGGAGCTGGGTTTGACGATCATGCTGGGGGTGGGTTAGTCAGTCACATTCCCTTGCCAATTGTGGTGATGTATCTTCACTTATTTAGACTTTTGGACTGGTGTAAAGTGGAGACAGCTGACCATTGAAGTCAGGTAGTTGTACTGGACGTCTGCAAGAACGGGGTTGTCATTGTCGTGGATGGTGGATTTGTTGTATGATGTAAGGAGTTCTCGTTTGCTTTATGCTGGGGTGAGATTTCATACTATGCAGTTAGTATCTTCTCTGTGATGTGGGTTTTTAAAGGAGAGGTCATTTTTTAATTATGAATCTTACAAAACCTAGTTTGGGACTTTTTCAGTGCGGTGTGTGACATGGATCAATTCTGTGGTGTTCAGATTCAATTTAAGATAGGTGCTTGACAGAGGATGTCTTCAGTCTGGCAATGCTTGTAACTGATGAGATGTTAGAATGGCTTTTGATCACTTTTTTTGGGGGCTTTTTGGTGTCATAGGTGTCCTGACCGATATGGATGTAGTGGGTGGCTAAAAGTGCTTTTAGAGGATCAATGTCGAAGACTAGAATTGAAGAGAGGATTGTTCCTTGCTGTACTTCGTTGGTCACATGCTATCATGTCTGGTGGGTTGCATTGTAAGCAAGTATTGCAAATTGCAGATGATGGAGGAGAACCACTGTAATATAAGCAGAGTCAGTGAATCCCACAACAATTATCAGGATGTTCAGTAAGGGCTGTTGGTTTATAATATCGAGTGCTAGTGAAAGGTCAAGAATTACCAGATGGCGACTGCTGTTCTTTGTTATGAGAAGGGCATTGTTGACAACAATATTTTCTTAGATTGTTCTCCTCCATGATGTGAAGGCTGAGCAAGGTGTCCTCAATAGACTTTTGCAGTTGCATGGGGGCTCCTTCGTAATGATTTTGTCAAGAAGTATTTAATTAAAAGACCACACCTTAAACCAATAGCAGAGTTCTTTCTCCCCTTGCTTGCTGACCAGGAACAAGATAGATGATTCAAGTACACTAATAAAACCATTGCTTTTAAGCGGTAGAGCTCCAGAGTCTAACATGTTACAGCACTACGCCTGAGCAAGCACAGGCTCGAGCAATCCTGCTGCTTGCTCGAGCCTGTGTCCACCAATGTACTCTGCAGGTGCTGTGAAATGATATAAACCATGTCCCCAAGTTATTCCTTGCTTTTGCCTCCTGTCTCTAAGCCATTACATAAATCATTAACCAACTATCACCATTACAAGTTTGCCATCTTAGTTGACTGTGAGGTACAGTATTAAAATTCATTCGGAAATGTAGATGCTTCGGAGGCATCACTCTCTCTCAACCAAACCCTTTATTTGTCCCTTTGAAAACTGAGGGATGTCTCATTGTTATTGCACTGGAGAATAGGATGCCACGCTGGGGAATACAGTGTGCTACCATTTATGTAAGCCACTGGTTTAATGGTATTCTGCATTTCTTTTCGTTCGAAGGTGGTTCTGTACATTGCCTTGGGACTGAGGACCTGCTGGCACTTCTATGATTGCCACATTCCTCTCTGTTCCTTTGTTTGCAAGATGTGAATCCTGAATCCTTAATCCTTTCTCTGGCCCTTCAGAACTTTTCCAGTGTTTAGAGTGATGAGGGAACCCGAGTTTTGAGGCTGAAAAGGAGTGAGGGCGGAACGCGAAGGGGAAGAAGGAAAACACTTTGCATATCAGAATTGATTGCAGTGTCAGAATTGTAGTGCCACATCATGGAAGAGAAGGGAAAGGGGCAGTAAAATATGATGGGTGATTCTATTATGGGGATAAGCTCCTCCTAGTGAAAGTATGGCAAGATGGGGACGGAGACCATCTCCGAAGAGAGTGTGAGTCCTTGTAAATTTAGAAATTGGGAGGAAGTTCTCACTGGAGAATATTAGATGGCAGCACCAAGCTTCAGGGAAGGTCATTATAAAAGGTCTCAGAAGAGGTGGTTACATTAAAGGCTGATGCCAAATTATTGAAAGAGTGAATGAACCAATGAGGGAACACATGGGGAAAAGTGCAACTAATGGTAAGAAACAGAAAGGCCTCATTAAAGAGGTTGGGAAGGGAATGAATCCTGAGGTGGTGGAGAAAAGTAGAAAAGGGCTGGTGTGTGGGTTAGAGAGATCAATTTAACGCAAGAAAGAGAATTCCTAAAGGTTGTGATGGGGTATTTAACTGATAGTGAGTAAGGGGACTTGATATTAAACATTTTTATTGGCATTTTCAAGTGTCACAGACATCATGTCATTTGTGAGTAAGGGGACTTATTGGGCAACTGAGAAGGGAAGTTACAACTAGCTAAGAAATACCCTGTAGGGGACTAGGAAGAGAAGTTTAGTTATAATGCTTAAACGAAAGCTGTATGCTGTTGGGAGGGAAAATAGACTTTTCAAGGTGGTTTTGAAAGCATTGCAAAGTTCATATTGAAACTTGTGCTTCTATTTGTGGTTTACAGTGAGGTGGTGCCCTTCTTAGGGGATAGCAAGTGTAGAGGGCAATGCTGCACAGGGAATTTGGAAATGTTATAAACACAGTCTATGGCAAGATGAGGAACACAGCGAGGAATGGAGGCAAAGTGCACAGAGTATGGGAATGACAGCAATGCTTTGAAGAGTTGACTAATTTGTGGAGAGTCCTCATGAAGTCAATCACCAAACATTTTCTCCTATTTTCAGGCTATTTAAGGAAAGATTACAGCAGGTGAAAGCCAAACTTGAAGAAGTAGCGGCTGGAAAGGCTGCAGAGTACATTGACCCTCTGGCTGTGCTTCAGAAAAATATGAAAATCCGCATTGAGGTGGCTGGTAAGTTGGGCAAATGAGATTCTCAGACAGGGATTTGATTTGTGGAATAGTGAATTATTACATGTATGGGTCCCTGATTGCTCAGTAGGTTGAAAATAAAGGTCAGTGTGTGTATCAACTCTTATTCTTCAGTTTTCAGATACTTATCACTCCACTGTTTAAATTGCTTTAATCTCCTTATCTGAAAGGAGAGCATGGCAGGAAAAATCCGGCTATTCTTTATTTGTTTTTAAGAAAGCTTTATTTTTACTAGATGTGCAGGTTTGCTTTTAGAATGCTTCTTTGAAGTGCCATCTTGGAAGTTATAGACCTGGCAGTTCAACTGTTTTCCTTCTTGTTTTATTTTTTTTGAGTGTTTTTATATTGTGTTGCCTTGCTGTCTCTTATGGTTACTATATTGCATTCACATATGCGCCTTGAATTAGTAATCTCTTAGGATAGAGGAGAACACAGTACTGCTTAACATTAGGAAATGTTTGTCTACATAAAGCATACCTACTAGTGTGATGTTATTTGGGCTGGTGGACTGAGAAATGTGAGTGTTGCTCAGCACTGAACGTGAACAAGAATTGGGCTAAGGCTCAGGAGTCAAGGTAGCACTGCAGACGGTGCTGGTTCAGGAACAAGGAATTACTAAAGCTTTAGGAGTCAAGGTAGCACTGCAGGCAGGCAGGCAGGCTAGTTCAGTGAAACAGGAAATAGCTACAGCTCAGGAACCGAGGAGTCAAGAGAGCACTACAAGCAGTGCAAACCAGGAGCAAGAAATAGCTGAAGCCCAGGAACAGCAACACAGAATAACTATAGCTCAGGAACTCAGGAAACAAGGTAGCACTGCAGGCAGTGCTAATTCAGGTACAAGGAATAGTTATAGCTCAGGAATCAAGAATAAACTATAGCTCAGGAATCACTGGAAACAAGGATATCAAAGGCTCAGGAAAGACTGGAAACTAGGATCTGTCTCACCGTTATACAGCTACAATGACCAACCTTGGCCTGAAGGGAGCTGGGGCTCAAAAGTGCTCACAGTAATCATATACATCAAGTGTGAGCAGGCTAGCACCAGCCAGCCACAGGTGAGCTGAATTCCTCCACCCATCCCTGCAGGATGGCTGGGTTATTACAGACCTGTCTAGAAGAGTTTAATGTGCATTTACAGACATTATAGGGGTGAAACACGCACAAATTACAGCGCACAAAAGGAGTGACAGTCCCCTGCCTTGAGAAGGGTCCAGCATAGGACCCTAAACTCGCGTGTAGGAACGGAAGGTAAGCTGTCCAGAGGCATGCAATGTGGGGTGAGCACAGAGGGCTGTACTGAGGGGGAAGTCCTCCACGCGCGCTGCTTGAGCAGGACCTTTCACCCCCAGCGTCCCGGGCTGCTCGCCCGCTCACAGGAAAGTCGTAGGAGTAGGCCTACTCGGAGCAGTAGACACGTCTCCGGTTTAGGGCACGCGGATGGGGGCATGTAGAGCACCAGCATCTCCCCCAGGTCCACGGCCATTATCGTGTGCCCAAGTGTCCCGGGACCTGCAGAGACAACTGGCCTGGGAATTTGCTGTGGCTTGAGGTGAGCGGAAGTCGTATGCAGAATCCCTGTGGGGAGATTAGTGTGAGAGGTGCCAGGAGCCCTGGGGAGAGTGGCCGAAGTGCGAGCGCTGCCCCCAGCTGAACTGAGCTTACCTCCTGGAGGCTTCCATGGGAGGACCTGAAGCACGTCAGCTAATTTTGGCCGCCCGACTTGCCTGCTGTGAGTGAGCCTGTAATTGCCGTCCTGGGAAGAGCTGGTGTGGTCAAGTGGACAAGAGGACAGATGGGTGTGGGAGAGAATAACCCTCCCACATACAGCAGTATCTGGAGCAACAATAGACACATGATGATCACATAATGTTGAGCCTATGCCGAGATTTCAGTGCTGCCCAGTTCTAAAGGCGGCAACTCTGATAATTTCCCCACATTTTCTACTTTCTTGTTTCTCCTATGTCTCATACAGCGTTCACACTCATTCTATGACCCGCTCCCGGAGCCCACCTACTCTCTGCCACACCCATCTGTCCTCTTGTCCACTCGATCACACCAGCTCTTCCCAGGACGGCAATTACAGGCTCACTCACAGCAGGCAAGTCGGGCGGCCAAAATTAGCTGACAATCTGAGGATGGAGAAGATGCCCATGCGCCCTGTAGTCCAGGGGAGGAGTCACCTATCTCGTGATACTTCGAAGACTCTTCTAAGACAACAAGGTGCAAACATCCAGACCCAACACTAGGCGGCGATCTATGCTAAGATATGAATGTCAGCAGCCCTACATGCCAAGAACAGATGCATACTGGTAAGTAGCATTTCCTTCCAGATGGCGCCTTGAGCGCAGAAAGCTGGCAGCTGTGCACGTTCACGCGCACGTGAACGCAAGCATTAGGCCACATCCACGCAAGCTTTAGGCCAGGGTCGCACTTCCAAAAGGCCCCTTACTAAATGTCGAACAGTGCATGCGCTGCTGTAGGCTCGACCTAACAAGGGTCAGCTACATTCGGAGTGTATTCATTCAATACATCTATCTGTTGTCCATCCAGGGTACCTAATCCCATGGCATTTCAGAAAGGTAAAAACCCTGTACCGTTTCGTGTAGGAGCCTAAACCTCTGACATTGCAAGTCAGCAACCTATATCACCCACCATCATCAAAGCATGAGGTCCCACAGAGTCCCCCCGACCCCACCCATCCCGCTATCAAATCCAGCCGCTGCTGCAACAAAGACACAAACCAGAAAGAACAAGTCCCCGCCCCCCTGCCCACAGACAATTTAGTGCAACAAGATTGTGTTGAACTTTAGAAAGGTTCTGGGAAATCCTTTATATTTCTACACCCTACTTTTGCTGCTTTTACCTTGGTAGTTGGATTGTTTGTGCTTTGACTTCTCAGAGAATTTTGTTTGATTTGTACCAACAGATCCGATTTCAGGGAATTTTACATTTTATTTTTGCCCTCGTGCTGAGGGAGTAGGGCGGGATTTAAAGTTAGATTATCTGTTTTCTGCACATCTCTAAAAAGAACAATTGATGGACAGAATACTGAACAATGTCAAACATTCACCCCAGTACAGAGATCTGGGACTAAATCTATAGTTGTGTTGCTCCCCATGCTATACCAGTTTAAACCCAGCCACTGGATTCCAGATAGCCTGCATCGTGAAGGGCGATACCCTGAAAGCTGTCCCAAGATGCTTGTGTCTGGTACATGAAGGACCTGGCCTGGCAGTTCGGACTGGCCTGGTCCCATGAGGAGCAGGGTCAAGGCTGGTTTGCATATGTCTGGGTCCAAATTGAGGTGGCATAGTGAGTAAAAGAATGATGGATTAAACCCAGATCTATGACTGGGGATCAGTGGTTGGAAAGTTTCAGCACTCCGTCCATCATCTTGTTGTGTTTGCACATCTTCGACCTCCATTTGGTTGCGTAATTCTACCATTGTTGCGTCTCAGAATTTTGGCTTAGGTAGTATTGTGACACTCCAGACATGTTGCAGTTAAGGCCAAATCAACCTATTTTTGCGGTCGATTTGCATGCGCAGAAGGATCTTTTGAAGCATAACATATTGACGGTTAGTGCCATTTGTCACAGTATACTTGGGGATTGGGCGGTGTTTGCGTCTGATTGCGTCTGATTAGAAGATGATGCCTAGACAGCCCACATTCTCTGATGGTCTTTGGGCTTAAGCTGCATGAAACCATTAATTTGTATGATTTCAATTATCCAATTCTTTACGTGGTTGCTGCGTAAGGTTTCACCCACCTAGGATAGTTTGTGAAATTCCCAACACCTTTGTCGGCCATTTTATGAAAACACAACGGTCTGTTTTGCCATGACCTGCAGTGACATGACTGCTTAGTTGACTGGGTTAAGTGCATGTCCAGAAAACAACTGGTTACACATTTGCATCCTAGATCATCTTGCAAGTTTCATGAACTGTGTACTAATGAGCTGGGTAATAAAGTCACTCAGTGCTCCAGTATTTGAAATCAATCCATATTTTGATATGTACCCCATAAACATTAGCATTATTGTAGTAATATAAAACCTGGAAGCCTGTAATACATGTATAAAATGTGCTTCCTTTTTATTACAGACCAATTAATGACAATACTGTCCACCAGTAATACGAAAATGAAATAGCAACTCTAATAACTTATCACAGTTGATTTGTAACGTTGCAATGCCTCTGCTAGAGCCAACAGACAGCATGAAAGGCAATTCATGGAGTACCATTAAGGTGGTGTTTAAACAATTAAAGGGATAACTAGATTTTTATCTCTTTTCGCCTATGTTTGGCTCAATTGAACAGGTGTTAGCAAAAAGGAGACATTGATGGCAGTATTTTCTTTGCACAGCCAATGATTATTCCTTGAAAGCAGGAATGTCTGTATGATATCACTCACTCTAAGGTGAAGCCTCTTTTGAAAGTGACTTATACACTGGTATAGAATGTGTAACAAATTACTAGCTGTACATTGATGTTTTAATTTAGAACTTCAGATTCTGTGTTTATTTTGCTTACCTTCAACATTTTTATTCATTTAATATGAAAGACCAAGATAACAAGAATGTATCTGTTTGAAGGAGGTTAGTAGTGTTAAAAGGAATACATCATCCTCTGCCACATGTGTAAAAGATGTTGTAGGACACCTCAAAGTTCCATGACCTTAAAAATGTACTCCTCCTTCACTTGCATTATCCTTTTGATGTACGGCAGAGGCTACTTTAGCCCATGTATTGTAATTGGGGAAGTGATAACCATGCAATGTTGTTTTTTGTTTACCATGATGAGGTGATCCTTTCTGCTTCAAAATTATATAGCTTTTGTCCCTCTCATGCGTCTGAGGATGTTTAGTAGATTGTGGTGTTCAATATACTCATGAAGTTGTCTTCTTACAGGAGCTTTGAAGTTCTCTAACAACATAGTGTTGGGCATTGGCTTTCTTCACGAAACGATATTCTTAATATACTTCAGGTGCCCTTGATTAGTCCCTTTAGAAGTCATGTGTTTACAAGTTTATATTCTTTAGGGAATAATTTCTTAAAACAACAACATAGTGTTGGGCATTGGCTTTCTTCACGAAACGATATTCTTAATATACTTCAGGTGCCCTTGATTAGTCCCTTTAGAAGTCATGTGTTTACAAGTTTATATTCTTTAGGGAATAATTTCTTAAAACATGGTATTGGTAATTATTCATCTGCCCGATGCAGACTTGGATATAGTATGTTACGTGCAGCACATCATCCCTAGACATAGAATGAGGGTGTAAGTTATCCACCTGTTGGGAATTTGATATGGACTCCTATATATATTCTTTTTATTTGTTGCTAAAGGTCCATCACTTGTTTTTGCATGGCATAACAGTTTCAGGAGCATATCTACATTAGTTTCACTTCTAAAAGTGGTGACTGGTTCCTTTGACTTTTTAGTAACATTATTGACAAAGTAGAATATCCTCTGCCTCCTTTGCGTGATTTATTTGAGTTCCTGTATGAACTTCAGAGTGAGTTTCTATTTCTGTATTTGAGTAGTGCCAAAAGCATTTCCAGGTTGCAAACTGAAAATTGTCAGGTCGCAGTGGTGTAGGTTTTAACAACCATTGGTCTTTTAGCTCAGGCGTTTCATGTTATAAGGCAGTCACCTCTCATCAAGACATTACTAACTGAATGAAAATTGTGCAATTGAAAAAAGTTTGACTTGGACGAGGTCTTTGTTAACATTTTCTTTGCTTTGCACTGTAGCAATGCTGTCGGGTACCTTCGGTTTTCTCACTTACTTTTTGCCTTTTAAGTTAGTCAGCCGGTTTTGACTGCCTGCTATGGTCCCTTTAGTAATAAGCTATGTGGCAACAAAAGAAGACAAAATGATGGACTGGGTGCTATGAGGAATTCCTGACCATCGATAAAAGATAATTTACTTGATACGTGACTATGTTGCCCTGTTTAATTGCATACTCTAGAATCCAGGTACATCAGTTTTTATTTATGTGATTTGAATAGGTTAAGCTAGCTCAGCATTTCGTTTTGTAGGATGTATGGCCTGGTTTATTTAAGACAGTGAGTCATCGTTGGGACAAAGTCCCTCTGCATGCCTTAGGAAAGTTATGGCCCCCATTCTGTTTGCTTTTTTCTGCCCTGCCATGTTCTTTGTTTACTCAACAACCTGCGATCCCACTGAACAGTCTTCGTTTCCACTCTGCTGTTCTTGAGTAGAGCCAGGTGTTGCTGACGGTTGCCCAAAGTGAACCCCCAATGTACATCGATAATGGCCACAGTCACTCAGTGTAGGCTCTGGGAGACTGGCGGAGGTGGCAGTGATTCTATTTTGGAGATGCAGACCTTTAAACCTACACACATAGTGAGGAGACTCCTGACATGATCTCTGCTCATTCCCACACAAGTGGAGCTTCTTAGCCTGTCCCCAAGTACAGGAAATGTGTATGATATGCTCAAGTATTTCTGCTTTAAGAGTCTATAGGAGTTCATTTTTGACTCATGTGCTTGGTTGTGCAAGGTGGAGGACTTACTGCAGGCAGTTATTTGCCATGAAGAACATAACCACTTGTAATTCATTTTTGGAGGGTTCCTTCTTTTAATTCACTCAAGTGCCGTAGCACAGGATAACATTTATCTTAGAGCCAGTTATAAAGAACGTCTAGCATGTAAAGGCTTAAATAAATGTTTAGGGTCCTATCTCTGGCTTTATTCTGTATCGCAATCGTACCTGTTAATTTTAGTTATCTGTAAATAGGCTCATTCTATGGAAGATATAGCACTGACTAAACATTGAGTTTTAATGTTGTTTTTTATATTTAAGATTTGAACCAGTTCCATCAGTAAGAATAAGTCTTGGTTGATGGACTTACGGAGGGTCAAGTGGTCTATGAAAGTAACATGGTTAACAAACTCTAGTACCTGGTCATGGGGGCGCTGGAGTGGCAGTGTTAAAAACATGCAGGGCGCACAGGATTTTGGCCTGGTTGCAGGAGAGCTCATTGCTGTTCCAGAGGAAATTACTGTTGCCATATTTTTCTGATTCCAGATTCTACCCTGACATGTACTAATTGGTATTTGCAATTTTACATTCTGGTTTGGAGGCAAGTAGTCCTTCGGTTGTACATTGGTTTATCATTAGGAGGTTGTTGGGTCCAGTCTTAGCGCAGCATGCATGCGCTGCTCTAAGGAGAGGGCCTCTTGCAGTTGAACAGGACTTTTCACAAGCTCGTGCTTGTGGTATTTTTTCCACCGATATTTCTATTGGTGTTTGCGTGCGTCTTCCTTTAAAAGACAGCACGCAATTGGGTGCATGTCCCGCCTTTCCCAGCAAATGTAGCCGCCCATGGCCTAAGGCTTGCGGTTACGCGCACAGCGGCATCTGTTTGTTATTACAAGCATCTGTTTCTAAATAACGCGTTCACCACGCTGCCGTGCTCACTCGCCCCCGCTCATCTCTCGTTAAACCTGCCTGCAGATTCATTGTTGTGTGCTCTCGATTAATTGGCACAGTATTTAGTATTCTCTTTATTACTGTCTTCGTAGCTGGCTCTGTTTTCTTTGTTTGCTGCTCTGCTGCGTAATGGGTGTTCTATTCGATCTGGGTGTCCTGCTCAGTACTGGGCAGACTGTTCAATGCTGGGTGCTGTGACAAAGCTGCCTTCTCTCTTTGGGTCTTAGTTGGTTGGTGGGGCTGCTGCATACAGGGCTGAGTGTTCTGTTCGCTGGTTTCTCTGTCTGGAACTGAATTCTTTACTTTTTCACAGTTCTCTCTTCAGTGCTGGGTGTTTAGGTTGCTCAGTTCAGTGGTTGCTGCTCTGTTATTCGCTATTTTGGGTTCTTTAGTTGCTGGGTTCTCAGTTCAGTGCTGCTGCTCTGTTTAGTGGTTTGTTTGTTTTTCAGTCCGCGTGATCTGTCGAGTGCTGGGTTCTGATCCGCACTGGTAATGACAAGATTATTTCCCTGTACTGTGTTCAGTGGGTGCGCCCCTGTGTCGGCACGAGCAGTGATTGGGTGATTTCCCCGATCAGTGTACAGCACTCGGTTTAGTTGCTGCGCCACTGAGTGGCGGCACTCAGTGCTCGCCTGCAGCGCTCCCTCGTGCCTCACTCTTGTTCACAGGAAGCAAGCAGGGTGTGTGTGTTTCGGGAGGAGGGATCCCCGCCCAGGAAACCAGGTGGTGGTGTTCCGAGTGAAGAGCTTTAATCCTTCATGCATAGACACTTGGCGGGATAGTGAGAAAAAACAACCAGTACTGACCATTACGTAACTGATCAGTTGCCCAAATGGTTCATGTTACTACTGACCTGTACACAGGGCTTTAGTGGGATGAAAAAACTGGAGGGTCTCTCAAAGGGGCGTGGCCAATGTAAGTAAGTAAACATTTTATTGTATAGTTAATTAAAACCATTACAAAATATAAATACGACAATATACAATAACACAAAACATTTTTACACTGCTGTGTGTATGATAAAAGGTTATAAATTGAATAGGTCATTCAAGTTAAAAAAGTAGACGTGTTCCAGGTTCAAGATTTTGCCAGAGTTCTTTGTTTTTTCTCAAAATTGTCAATGAATTTGGCTGCTCTGCAAATGAGTTGTGGATCTACTGAGCATAGGATTAGTATGATCGCGGACCGGCAGGTGTGTGTTCCATGTTCCTTGAATAAGGTTTTTAACCAACTCCGACGTTCCTGGATCAGAGCCGGGCATATACAGATCAGATGGAGAAGGTCTTGTCTTCCTGCACCACATAATCCGCATCCATCACGTTCTTGGGGCTTCCTCTTAGGGGACTCAGCGTTTGTTGGGAAGCTACCCAGCCTTAAGTAAAGGTGTTTCCTTTTGATGAATGGCGAGAAAGCAAGATCTATTAAGGCTGCCGGTGCTAATTTTTTATGATTGAATTGTCATCCAGGCATGGGACCGACGACTGAAAGTTTGTTTATCGTCTAGCAGCGAATGCCTGTTGACAGCCTTCTTTACCAGCTGTTTGAAGGAAGATACTGGTAGTTTAGATTCCCAAACACCAGCCAGGTCAGTTAATTCTAATGACGATTTAAGATATTTGGCGTATTGAGAGTTGTGACTTTTACTAATTTTTGTCCACATTGCACGATGTAACACAGTTTCTTGGTTCATCCAAACATCGTACCAAAATTTTATGGTCTCGTACTTTTTCAGCACCACTTGGGATTACAAACCGAATTCAAGTCTGACTTGTGCGGGTGAAGCATTGTTAGGTAACGCAAATACACGTTTGTAGATTTTCATTTGAACTTTGTCCAGTAGTTGTGCGCTCTTACCATGATGTAGTACGCTCCCATAAGCTATTGTTGGAAGTAGCTTAGCTTTTATTGTTGTCAGCAGTGGGGAAACCAGGGGGCCTTTAAGTTCAGTCGCCAAGCTACTAAATGCGTGCAATAGGACCATGCCCTTTTTCCCCATGCTATTGAAATGCGTAGTAAAACTAAGACGGTTGTCCAGTAATATCCCAAGATACTTATAACTTTCGACTGCTTCCAATTTGACATTGTCTATGGTGAAAGTTGGTTGCACTTTGTGACGTCGGGTTATAACCATAGTCTTCGTTTTTGTGCTGTTTATTACGAGCATGTTCAGTTTGGTATAGCAGGTCAGTTCCTGTAGTAGCCGCTGTAAGCCTATTCTTGTCTGGCTTAACAGGACCACGTCGTCGGCATAAGACAGGTATGTTATACGGAGGTTACCTAGCCGCGGTGGATGAGCATTGATCTGATCAAGGCTTGCTGTTAGATCCGCCATGAATAAGTTAAAAAGATGGGGGGCCAACACACATCCTTGCTTTAATACATCATAGGTATTGATCTTTCGGGTTAGTCTCTGTCCATTGTCGATCTTTACCTGCATCCAGGTGTTACTGTACAGGTCAATGATTGGCGTTAGGATTGAGTCTGGGAGGCCCTGCTGGTTGAGTTTGGCCCACAGCAATTTCCTGTTGACCCGGTCAAAGGCCGCCTTGAAGTCAACGAAACAGGTATAAAGTTCCTGGTGGTTTTGTAAACTTTTTTCACCAATCAAGCATAATGCCATTGCATTGATCATTGTGCCTGTTCCGCGTCGAAACCCTGTCTGGTTTAGTGGGATTTTGCTGTTCATCTCCGACCATTGTGCTAGATCAGCTAGCACCAGGGATGCGTAGTATTTTGGTTCCGCATCCATCAGGGCTATTAAACGGTAATTGGTTGGATTTTTGCGGTCTCCGCCTTTATAGATGGGATTGATGATGGCACCTCTCCAACTTTCCGGGATCCGACCAGCATTGCTTATTGACTGGAATAAGATATTGAGTTTGCGTGCCCAGAACTTGGGGCCCTCTTTGTAGATTGCCTGCGGAATACCATTCGGTCCCGGCGCACTCTCTTGTTTGTAGTAATTGGCAATCCTCATCTGACCGTATTGATTGGGCCATGTCTTCCTGGCCGATAGTCGTGCCGTTGATGCTAATAGCGGGCGTACTTTCCTGGTTCGTAGCTCTTGGTGTTTCAGATCCAGTTATTGACATAGTAATATGGTTTGCCGTTGGCTTTATTGAAAATGTATCCACTATATATTGGGCCCAATCGTTTTCAGCAATGCATGTCATACTTACAGGTTGTACTGCTCTGTTAATGGAGTTGACTTGCATCCAGAAAGCCTTGGAGTCAGATTTTTTTATATTGTGCAACAATTTAGCCCAAAAGTCGTTGGCCTCGTTCCTTTTTTCCATCCAGACCAATTTCTTATATTGTCGCCTTGTCGATCGGACTTCTTGCCAGATGCTTGAATTTGTCCTTAGACCTTGTGCCCGTCTTGTAAGCTTCTGAAGGTGTTTCTTCGTAGAGAGTACAGTTTTTGTAAGTGGCCAATATAATAGCAAGAATACACAAAATCACTGCACAATCAATTCTGGATCGCATAGATGCTTTATTTACAGAAATGCGTTGGTTTTTCAGGGCAGCATGCCTTTCAATATTTTAATCATGACTTCTTGCACATTTTCATTCTCAGTGTCTTACACCTGCCTCTTTCTCTCACTTTATTCTTCTGCTGTCTTTCTTATCACTTACTAAATCGCCCCTGTCTCTCATTCACCCCCTCCCTCTCTCTAGTAGTATCTATCTATCTTATCTATTGTATCGATCTATCTATCTATCGTTTTTAGTACTTAAAGACGGCAGTCTACAAACAAGCATTGGCATAGCCAATTGGTCTATCCTTTGGGACCTTATAAGTGTTTAGCTATGCAACAGTTGATGTTGTTGCACCAAGGATATTGTGCTTCATAACTAAATACTTATAAGGCCCCAAAGGCGAGACCTATTGGCTATGCCAATGCTTTTTTTGTATTTTCTTCTTCCTTTAGGCTTTAGCCTAGTAACCCTCACACTGCAACATCAGAATGCTCCTGCTGCAAAAGATAAATATCCTGGGATTTTGCCGTTTCCTACATTTATGATAAGTAATTAATCATTACTTGATAAACTCCTATGTATCAGCTCAGTCTTAATCCTTTCAACATGTGATCTTTCACCTCCTAGAGGTCAATGGGCTTTAAGTCTTTATTGACTTGTTTATTTTAGATTTTAGAATATTTAATTCTATAACATCTGTACATTGACTGGATTGTCCCAGTATGGCTGTAAGAATGGAAACAATCCATTCCTCAGAGCAGGATCAATATCTTAATACAAAATGCTAGCTTTTTATTTGAACCATCCTTTCTACCCTGGCATGTGATGTGCCTTCTAAGCAAGGCTAATGCTAGACTGTTTGCTAATAACATATTATGAAGTATGTATATCTGTCTCTTTCCTTTGTGCCAATTGTGGTCAAACTAATGTAAAGCATTATTATATAGTGCGTTACTGTACGTATCCAAGTGCTTTACTCCAGGTTCCTACCTCTTCAATTCCCTTACTGGTAAATACTGAAAGGTTGCCAGAACTAATCAATCTTCTGATTGTAGGATTGTGCCATGTATTCATCACTTCTGATGGATACATCTGCCTGTGGGTTCCTCGCCTTTTGAATTACCCCATGTGAAGCATTCCACAGAAACTTTTCCCCATAGCTCTCTCACGTTGACAAGGACGACACAATGGAAAGGCTCCACAAGCGACTCCGTGTGACGTCATCGGAGCCCCAAGAAGACCACTTAGGCGTGTTGACGTCCGTTCCCTTTTTTTCCGCGTAGTTGATGCGTAATGATTTTTTTTCCAGGGCTCTCCATTTCTGGAGTTTTATTGTTGCAGGTTCTTCCTGAAATTTTAGCAGTGACATGGCTGCCCAGAAGAAGTCTGGGTTTAAGCCTTGGAGGGAATGTTGGGGTCAAATGTCTATAACTGACCCCCATGAGGATTGTCTTTAGTGCCCCTCATCGGACCACGACGTTGAGGTGTGTTAGTCATGCAGGCGCATGAACCTGAAGGCCTTGAAAGAGAGGGAGGCCAAGATGTTTATGGCCAGGGCGAAAAAAACGAAAAGGGGCCAGAGAAGGACAAGATCCAAGTCCAAGTCACTGACTTCGCATCCTCGAAGTCCTCGAGGAAGCACAAGAAGAAGCAACGTCATGGATCCAGGCATAATTCGTCTAAAGATAAATCACAGAAGTCAGGGTCTCCGGTACTCTGGCGTCACCGCAAGGATAAAGTCTCACCTTTCCCTTCTCTTCAGGTGAGTACGGCACACTCTCCGCGTCCTAGAGTCTCTCCAGGATCCAGGGAAGCGACGCCTTTGCCTCTGGCCTCTCCATCCCTGGCTACAGTGCATCTGGAGCCGCAACCGGAGCCAAGTCTGACTGTCTCCAAGAACTGTCTCTGTACCGGCGGTACCAGAGCCAAACCCACCCTTCCTGGCTCTAGGTACGGTTCCTTTGCATTTCGTGAATGGGATGTTCGGCACGTCTACCAGGGTGGCTAACCTTGCTGGGTGCACCTGTTGACCCTATGGGACCACTTTCCTACAACCTTGGAGGTTTCCCACATCATGTTGCCCAGGTACCATTCATGCCAATGACCTCTCCTGTCATATAGTTACTGCTTACCTATATACCGTGTTAAGTTAGCATGAGCTTATTAAATGTTTAAACGCCATTTTTCCTTTTTGCTGCTTCTGCACACAGCACATAATTGTTGTTTTAGCTTTCAGCCTAGAAGAGCGTTGTGATTTACATGGGAATAATATGTTATTGCTCTGATATCAGCTTTGCTTGATAAACTATGTCTGTACAGTGAGTGCTGAAGCTTCAAGGATAACTCGACACAGTATTGTTGTGAGGTCTGATCTTCGCACCTTCATAGACATAACATTAATGCAGCGCCTGCCAAATTCGGGCTTTAGGCGCGTTTTATATTGCTTTGCTTAGGGCACACACACACACTTGATGCGGTTAGCATGCAGAGAGCTGGTGGAAGATGATGTGATCCCTTCACACTAGGATCTTGAGGTATGGGGCCGCCCTGCTAAAACCCAAAGAGACCTTCTTAGATATTAATATAATATGCTAGTTAGGGAGGGTGAGAATTAGGTGTTGCTAACTCCTATTCATTTCAGCATTTTAGCATGCTGTCACCTTTTGCTTTCTATGGACTAGTAACTATGCTGATAACTTTGCTTCTGATAATGTTTCCTTGTATTATCTAAGATACTGCGTTTGAGAAAACGGCATTAGTAAATAAATATTTCAAATATGCACATGTCCTCATTTACTCCATGTTCTGGTTTGAAATGATTGTATAACGAAAGAGTGTTCATGTGTTCCACGATAACTGAGGTATTCTAAGTTCATGTTCTGGTTTGTCTAAACATTGGGAGTTTGTTATGACCAATGAGACACTGTAGCTAGCTCGGTAAGGGGATTTTGGGTACGGAGGTGAGTTTTGTGTCACCCTAATTCGCTGAGGTTCAAAATCTCTATGCACAGTTCTGTAGGAGAACAGGATCCCTACTACACTCCCTGATCCTGTGGTTCTCGATGCTAGTGCATTCCCTGGAGGGAAGCGTGCAGTTGGAGTTTTCTACAGCGCCATGTGGCTCCGGCGCCGACTCCGCCTCGCCCGGCGCCTCAACTAATCCTGTGGAGCCTCCATCGACACCGGTCCCAAAGTAACCTGCGCAGCGCCTGGCGCTGCCTACGCCGGTACCCAGGATGAGATCCAGAAGGGAGGCACAGAGGCTGCTGGAGGAGGAAGAATATACGGAGCAGCAAGAAGATGCTGTAGAAAGGGAAATGATTGACCCCAAGTAGGAATTTGAGGGACTGCAGGAGGCTAGTGGTTTGGACACCTCTCCTGAGTGGGAGCTCTCCTCTCCAAAAGGACTACCATCGCAGGAGGTCTCCTCTTACCATTCTATAATAAGAATGGCAGCTAATCTACTGGACTTGCCATTACCTACTGCAGAGCTTAAGTCCAATATTTTAACATAAGTTCTTCATTCTCCTTCTTCTGTATCGAAAACTCTGCTTCCCTTTAATAAGGTTTTAACTGAGGCCATTTTTGAGGTATGGCAGAAGACAGTGATTGTCATTGCAGTGTCCAGAACAGTTGCAAGGAGATATAAGGTAGCGCCTGGAGACCCAGCTTTCCTTTCCACACTCCCATCTCCTGAGAGCTTAGTAGTCCAAGCATCATACTCTACTAAGCAGTCTGCAAGCTCTTTCCCATCCACGCCTGGAGATGGAGAATCTAAGAGGAGAGAGCAATCGGCTAAAAAGGTGTTTTCTTCAGCCAGTATGGCGCTAAGATCCACAAATGCGACAGGCCTGCTGGGTCGCTATATCCATGCTCTGATGGATTCTGCAAAAGAGGTGCCCACAAGCTTCTGGAAGACATTCAGGGCCATTTTGCAGAGGTTCTTTCGGACATACAAGCTGCGGCCCATCAAGTCGTACAGTCAGCGCTTGATACAGTGGACTCTGTCGCTAGAGTTATGGGTTCCTCAGTGGCAACCAGGAGGCAAGCCTGGCTAAGGGAGATCTGAGTTTTCATCTGATGTACAGGCCACCCTATTGGACTTCCCTTTTGATGGCTCTCGTCTTTTTGGTACCAAAGCAGACTGTGCTACAGCGCTTTAAAGATAGTCGAGCCACAGCAAGATCGTTGAGTCGACAGTCCCAGCCCAGAGGTTTTGGGTACCGTAGATTTCGCGGTTTCGGCAGGACTCCTTCCTTTCGTGCCAGGCAGCAGCAACCGGTAAACCCTCTGTATAGGGCGTACAGAGGAATAGGTAGAAGTCGCCTGGGAGGCACAGCTCGGCAGCAATTCTCCTCCTCCTCGTGATGTCTAAAAGAAAATTGATGATCAAATTCAACTACCGGGTTCCTCGCCACGTCCACTGGAACCTGAGCTTCACCATGTTCAGTAGGCCACCAGAGATTGCTCCAGACTCTATTTTCTTTCCCATTAAAAGTGTCTCCGTCTTCTCGGAGTTTAATTTCAAGCAACTGTTGTTCATCCATGATGCAACTGATGTTAAACATTGCTTGAATTTGGTACATCACAAATCTATCTGCTCAGCCAATGAAGCAATGAATTAAATTTTGTCAGCATATGACACCAGCATACAATGAAACAAGCATACGTCCCCATACAATGAAGCACTCAATTGAATATTGTCATGCTTAATGAACAATCAACTGAGTGTTGTCAGCATACTTTGACACCAATTATGGTAAGAGTTGCTAGAGGGATCATATAAATATTTAAGTGTTGTACTCAACAATGAACCATGTGGCTCCCCACAGTTAATTTGTACTGGGGTAGAGGAGAAGGCGGCACACTTGATTAGCTAGATGTATTTTAAACTAGGCTAAGATCACATCTTAAATCACCAGTTTCCGCAAGCCTGAAAAGGAGGATTGAATGGGATATGGTGGCAAAGAGGCTGTCAAATCTCTACCACGCTCACCAGACGGGACCCACTCGCCGTCCCACGGCGATCACATTGCGGATCGCAAGGAACAGGCTCGCCCCATTGTGTGCGGCCCTTCCCAAATCGACGAAGCCGGCAGCTAATACACTACTGCTAAGGTCACACTACCAGTATCTGGCCGATAACACTATTGGAGTTTCCCCACTGAACCACTACGCCGCCTAACCCTAACCGATTGGCGTCCTAGATAGGTTGATGCCTTCACCCGCCTCAATCCAGTCACTGTCGTGACTGCACTACAATTTAGTGCCTGGTTAGTACGCTGACCGCTAAAGGCTTGTATAGACACAATCAGGCAAAATTGATATTTGTAGTCCTGAAGATGATCCCAATTTAATTTTGGAGACAGGGATCGAAACGTTACGGACTGTTTGTACAGTACTGCTTCCTTTTCATTGTGTAATATGTGTTGTAGTCACTGTTGGTTAGAGCTTACGTAAGATTTCACTGTACTGTAGGCCACCTTTTTCTCCAACCTGTTTGCCTGTTATTCTTTCCCCCATGTATTGTTTTCTCTTTGACTTGGTACAGGCTTGTGCCCAGTTATTAATTTGTGGCTTGCTCCACTTCTAAACTTTGTATATATTCTCTCATCCTTTGAAATAAACACCTCCTTGTCTGGCTGGACACTGGAGGACAAAGACACACAGTTCTTATTTAAAGCCTGTGCTTATTATTCTTCGAGGCATCTGAAAGCTTAGGACCTTTGTTAGCTTCAAAATCGGTCATCAGCCCTGCAGCAGATCGAGGTCTACAAATAGGCCATTCTGCAGATATTGCGCTTCAGACTCCCTTATGCGCGCGATCAGTCCTCCAGGTTCCTTAGGGCCCTCTAGTCTTGTTTCAGCCTAAGGTCCCTCCCCCGTCCCATCTGTCCCCTTGCGACCTACTGCTGCGTCCGTACCAAATCTGGTACAGACTTCAACACTGGACCCTGGTTTCTGCATCCTGATGCCGGAAAATGACTGGTGTCAACGTATTCATCAGATCCTGAACCTACGTCGTCGGCTTGAGCTCAACCGATGTCACTCTGAAAAATTACAATATCGCAACTGTTTTCATGCAGCCTGATTCTAATCCTGTGCCTCTCTCATGTCACAGCTACCAGTAGTTTTGGATCTGACTCTGATTCTATGCCAGAGCAGGATGCACTAGAGGATGTGGATGATGAGTGGTAGGGCTTGCATGACTCTTCCCCCCCCCCCCCCCCCCCCCCACATTCTGATTGATTTTCCTTGCACTTACAAAATGCCAGTGGGCTTGTCAACCTCACCAGAAACAAAATTTGACTTGCCACTTGGGCCAGCAATGGAAGAGACTGCCTTATTTGCAGTGGTGGTTTGAAGGGCAGCTGAAGTTAGTTGTCCTCCTCTGAGACTAGGACACATGTATTGGCAGATATTTTGGAGCCAGGGCTAGCAACATCTGAGCCCTTGATTCTTTTTAATGATGCATTTGATGGTTACCTTGTTATAACCATATTCTTATGTGCCTGTGAACAGGCTATTGGGCAGATGTCATAGACCGGAGCCAGGTAATGCAGATTTTTTTAATGTTTTAAAAACGAAAACAAAAATAAAAGGTATCGTTATTTGCAATGTCAATAGCTCAAGCTCGCGTAAATGCAAGACCTATTGCGTTGCAAATTCTTGTTAAGCCTTTGTCTGCTAACCTACAAACAGAAGAGGTGCATTGAGAACTCCACCCCAGCTGCTAAAGCGGGGGTTCAAAACGCCCTTGCCAAAAATCATAGAAAGATTAGGGGGAGGAACTTTGTGGTTTGTCGATATATATTCTGTTAGTAGGGATGCTGGGAAATTATTTTTTGTATTTCATATGGGCTTCTTAACTTAAACTTTATGAACTATTTAACCGTTTTGTATCTCTTGAATATGTTTAGCTTCAATGTTGTATTTTTTTCCCTTAAATCCTGGTTTTATGAAATATACGTCCAAAATTTAAATGTTTATTTTTTATTTAATATTTCTCTTATGGATTACATTTTTTATGTTTTATCCGTGACCGCGAAACAAATAAAGAATTGTTTGTTTTCTGAAACGTATCACAAACGGAAATATGAGTATTTCTCCGGGGAGGACAATCCTAATTAAGGTTGCAGCTCTCGAACCAGGGTTCAGCCGAATTAAATGTTGGAATCCTCCAAACTTTAATTCCGAGAGAAACTTGTTTTCCTTCCTTTTCTTTTTCACCGAGTGCAATTGCAAATATCTTCTAATATTAAACACGTTTTTAAAGGCGTTCTGTTTCCTGGATTGAAGCCAGCTAAAGTGGTTTCTTAAAGGGGCAGGCACAGTTTCAAAGTTTCCTCTCAGAATTCATAGTGGAATGAATAAATGTTCTTGGGAACACCACACATAATTCAGTTGCAGAGGAATGCGCCATGACGCTGGGTTATGTTAGGCAGTCAGTGGGGCCCTTACGGAAACATTGTAGGACGGAGTACCACCCCACATTGCAGCGTGCACTGCAGCAAGTGACCAGAGTGCTGAAGTGTACTCCAGGCTGCTGACTGCAGCAGGGCTGCATTCCTTATCTGCCGTCCTCGATGAACACCTCTCCGCCCTTTTAACGTGCTTGCCGATTTTCACGTAAGTCACTTTTAATGTTTTTAAACACAGAAACAGGAACTAACCTCCCAAAACATTAGTTCGGAAAGGCGAATGCATCCAAAAATAGTATGCACTGCGTTTAAATTAAGATTTCCAAAGTTGGAGCCCCAGAAGCATTTTTAAACCAGCGGAAGTCCAAAGTTTTGTATTCCATGTTTCGCGGTCGCAGATTCCCTTGGTACACAGATTGCCCAGATAAGGACTTAAAAAAACAAGTTGTGTGTGCTCCGAGGCGGGGGTGGGGGGGTTAAAGCAAGGAGAGGCTCCCTGAGCGACGGGGTGTGGCGGTGGGGGACGCTAAAGCAAGGAGACCTCAGTGTGCAGGGTAGTGCCTGCAGACTTTCTTATCTTTAGGGGGGGCCATCTGTTTCTAATTAGCCTGGCCGCGCTAAGCCATCGCTAATTAGAAACAGATGGCCACCCTAAAGATAAGAAAGTGCTTCACGACAGCCGCGAAGCAGACAAGCCTGTCCGAATGGGCCGTCTGAAAAGGAGAAGGGCAGCGTAAAAAAAACATTTCCAATGGCAGGCCACCGTTTAGCATAAACGGTGACCAAAAGCCAATGTAAATGAGGGGCGGGGCTTCGAGCCCTCTTCTAAAATCTCCTCTCTAACTATAGGTCTCGCCAGCATGCAGCGCATGCGCTGGAAAGCTAGGCGAGACCTGAAAATGTACTCCTTTGGAAAATGTACTCCTTTGGAAAATGGCGGTTTTCTTCAGTCAGCGTTGAGGTACGTCATCTCATTCTGTCTGTCTGGGCCATTAACACTGATGCCCTCTGGTACATAGCCAGTGAAATCATACTGGTGGTTCAGAAGAGCTTCAGATCTATGGTACACGATGAGTACTGTAGGAAGGTGGATATCGGACTATGGTTACCCCCAACTTTTTGCCTAGTGTTTTGCTGGTTTTTGACTTAGTTGGCCTGGGATCCTGCTATTCAGGACCCCAGGCTTCCTGCTCTCTCTGTTAAAATGGACTCCATGTACCCTAGGTACGTATCTAATTGGATACTGAGTCACCTTATCGGTCCCTGTACAGTGTACCTTAGGTACCCAGGGCATAGGTGTACCCAGGGCCTACCAGGGGCTGCAGCATGTATTATGCCACCCCTGGCTGGCCATCCAAAACTGACACTACTGGCTGCAGGACAGCTGGGGCAAGGTGGTGTAATCACCCTTTGCTATAGATATAGTATACCTATATCTAACCCTAAAATGGACACATATATTCCTATCAGTCACTCTTATGGCAGGCCTTATCAATCCTGAAGGCAGAGTGCTTGGAATTATGTGAGATTGTGCTCTGGCATGAGCTGAGCCCGTCTGCAGCTTGCGGAACCACGTCCTAATAGCTGTTCCATGATAACGCTATACCATATACTCTTAAGTGCATTATCAACCTTGCAGTTAAATGCCAACTCTGGTATAACGTTATCAAAACATGTCGAGTAAGGTGTCATACGAATTGGAATACTACCCCCTCGCCAATTCTGGCGACGGGGGTAGCATTCCACCCTTCTAGAGGGACACGACATGTATGTAACTGTGAACCCCGGTTAAAACTAACTCGAGCCTTGGCATCACAAAATGGATGCTGCCACCACAGACAGAAGTCTGACCTCCTGCTGCTGGGAGTCCTTCCAGCGAGGGAGGCTTGGACAAAGGGTTTCCTGCCTTGGGAGGTGCTAGCACCACCCCAGACAGGATTTTGTGTATTGAGGTAGGGAGGCCTGAAAGGAATGAGACATGCCTGGGGCACACAAGGTGCCCTGTGCATACACCGGTTCAAACCAGTTGCTGGGGCATCCCTGCCCCAGCTCTGGCGCGAAAACCGGACAAAGGATAGGGGGTGTAACCACCCCCCTTCCTGGTCCCACCCAGGGGAGGGACCTAGTCAGCAGTACAGCCCCCTTTAGCAGGATAAAGGTAGGAGTTGGTCCCATTCCAAATTAGATTAATCCTGAACTACTCTACAAGAAGAAACTCTGGACTTCGACGTTCTGCTCCACAGAAGACTGAAGAAATCTCCCTTGTGGGCAAGGAGTGTCCACCCTGCAACTGCAGGCACCATCAAGCGTCCAGCGGCTTCCCTTTGTCGTCTTCCCTCGAGGATCCAGACGTCAGAGCCCGACGAGACCCGGATTCCCAGACCTCTCCGACCTCAACTCACATCTGCAGCACAGCTGAGATCCGTGGGTGCGACGAGACACGTGGGACCGGCCATCTTGAAAGAACCTGCATTTCGCGTGGCTGCAGAGTCAAGCGTCCACTCTTCACCTGATCGCGACGATGACATCTGGTTCCTTCCTGGTTCCACTCCAGTCACTGGCTAGTGACTTTGAACATTGTCCCCTCTGCTTTCAGGTCCTCTTCTTCACCGATCCACCCTTGGATCGCACCGGACATCTTCCTCCTGGTCGCCTGCAGCATCTTTTCTTTCAGGCTCCATTGACTTCAACGCAGAAACCCGACACAACTTCGCACCTATGCACCCGCAGCCCATGGGTGAGGTAACGAGAGCATTTCGGTGCTCAAGGGTAGCTTGACTCTCCTAGTGTCCAGTTCCACAGTCGTTTTAGTCCTAACTAGTCAGGATTGTCCGTACTTACCTTTTACTTGAACTGTACTGTCCATAGACGTTGTTACGCATCCCGCGTGTGAGTTCACACTCTGCACCCGCGTCCCGTGGGCCTCCTATTACTTACCTAAGGTTAGGATAGCGTAGTCCCAGCGGTCCTGCAGCCTCTGGACCGCTCCATTTCTTCTATCGACTCTCACATTCCATTTACTTAGTATATGGTTTGTCGTGCCCCTAGGGCACCATTGTAATTTTGTGCAACTTGTCGTATTTTTCCAAGAGATTGTCATGTGCTTAGCCCTCTGACCTCATAAAGAGTTCAGAGGTGTTTGTTATTAATACATATACTGTTTATTTTCATAACAACCTGTGTGGTGTCCTTTCATCTGATATTCAAGGGGTTATATTGTGGTAAAACAGCTGGCTTCACATGCCAAAAGAGTTTAGCTTAAGACTGCTTTGTCCATGCTACCATTAGGATAGCTGTCTATAAGGTTGACTTACAACCAATCACCATAAGGGTTGTTTGGACTGATACAAGGTGATCACTAGAACTAGTGAACATCATATATCAGGCCAACTTCTCACAAGTACTACGCTGCATGATCTGTTATCCATGCAGCCTTCGATAACACGGATTGTCTTACCAGGGCAGTTGAGACCAGTGTGCTTCTTAGTCGACATACCTGGATACGGTCCACTGGGTTCTCTGGCAATGTGCTGGCTTCGCTGATGCATATGCTGGTTGATGATTCCCGCCTCTTCAGTGAGAAGGCCGACTCCACTTTGGAAACTTTTCAAGATAGCAGAATTACAGCACACTCCCTGTGGCAATTTGCACAACACTTTTGGAAATTTAGATGCTACTCTAGAGGGCTGATGTATAGATGAAGCCTTTGCAACTAGTAATACAGCAGGCAACCCAGTTCTTTTGGGGTTACGGGCTTGGAACCAACAGAGAATGTGCAGGTTAGCAGGAGTACCAATCTTCGAGCTCATTTCCCACTGCTACACTGGCCAGCAAACTGCTTTAGCTTGCCTTCAGAAGCTCATGCCCACACAGTAGGAGGCAGGATCTGACATTTCCTCTAGAGTTAGCGATCCATCACATCCGACAGATGGGTATATTAAATTATTTAAAGTGGCTATACCCTGCCTTTTCCTTCCTCCCCACCCAATATTTTGCCAAAGCAGAACAGATTTCAGAGGAACGTTTGTGAACCCTCCTACAGGAGATGCACATCAAAAGGGGATATGGAGAAGGTACCAGACTTGTAAAATAGGCAGGAATTGTTCCTCTCAGTAGTTCCTCGTCCTAAAAAAGGATGGGGGACTCAGGCCTATCTTTCACCTCTGTCTCTCAACGCCTTCCAGACAGATGCAAGAGGCTCATGTTGGTCCAGCTTTTGACTCCGGTGACTGGATGTTTTGTCCCTGGATTTTCAGGACATGCGTTTTCATATACTTATCCTTCAGTCTCACAGGGGGTTACCTGTAGTTCAAGGTGGGCACTAAGACATTTTCAGTTTACCATGCTCAGCTTTGACCGCACCAGGGCCCCGCTGGTGTTCTTGTAAGTGATTGCAGAGGTCACTACCCTTCAAATTGTTTTATTGCTGTACCTTGATGACTGGCTAGCTCACTGCATTTAGTCGTGGACCAGTTCTGAATGACTGTGAAACTCCTGATATCATTAGTTTCACCATTAGCGAGCCAAAGTCTCTCCTGTTACCTTTTCAGGTACTTCCAGTTATTGGGGGCAATCATATATTCGATTGCGTTCTGGGTTTTCCCTCCCCTGCCACGAATGCATGACATTCAGGCTCTGATCTCAGTGTTTGTCTTGTTCCTAGATGAGGTGGGGCTAGTTCAGAGGTTTCTTTGCCTCTTAGCCTAATGTATCCTCATTGTCAACCACACCAGATGGCACATGCAAGCTCTGCAGCAGAACTTGAAGTCTCAGTGAACTGAGCACCAAGGCCTCCTGTTTAACTACATCATCCAGATCTCAGAAGAGATAGGTCAAGATCTGCAGTGGTGAATGACTGAACGCAGTTTGTCTTGCTCCAGTCTATACTCTCCCCCACCTGGAGCTGCCATTGGTGATGGACTCATTGCTGCTCGGTTGGAAGGGTTAACCTGGGGAGGAGTCGATCAAATGACTTTGGTCTCCGGTAAAGGACTACCTCCACATCAGTTTTCTGAAGCCACAAGCCATTTGTCTGTCTCTGGAGGTCTACCTGATGTCTATCATGGGGAGGCTTGTGCAGGTTCTCACTGACAACCCACTGTTGTGGTACTGCAACAAGACGTGCAGGATTGGATCCTGGGTTCTCTGCCAAGAGGCTTTGCATCCCTGGATGTTGTTGGAGTGCCAAGGAGTCTTCCTGGTCACCGATCACCTGGTGGGGGGTCTCCGAACGCCAGAACGAACAAACTTATGATCTGGCAGGTCACAAGTGGCTTCCTCATGACCTCTTTCATCAGTGGGAAAACCCTGGCTAGATCTGCCCTTATTCATACTGCTCTGAGAAGTGTCCCTTCGTTTACGGATAAGGGTAGTGGCGTTCCCATTGGCACCTAGTTTAGTTCTCCTTTCTCTCTCTATCTATTTCTCTTTCCTAACTGATCCCAATGCTCATTATTTCACTATCACTGTACAAGACAATGTTTATGGGAATTTGCCAAGAGGCCAAGGCATTTACCTGGAGATTAAGGGTAACCGGTGTCCCTGCACATGAGGAACCTGGAGTTCCAGGCAGAAATCCTAGGCACTGGTTAGGCTTAGCTGAACACAGTACACTGAAATTTTCCCAGTGGACTTCGGGAAGTTGTTGTTTGCTTCCAGATCCAGGAATCTTGTTCCACGAGTAACTTGATGTTCACAACTTCCATGATCTCAATTGGGTGGTAGATTGATGACCGTGTTATGGTAGAAGTGTAGGTGAGCTTGTGGGTACATTCAAGCACGACAAGCACAAGCCAAACAATTTCTACATAAAATTCAGTTCAATATATCTGCTTTTGCTTGCAAGTCAACACTTTTAAGGGAAGGAGGACTGCTTTTCAGTCCATGCAGCATCTGATCTGCCGCAACAAATGCTGTAAATGGAAATTGTTTGTGCTGTAACAATTGTTTTTCAGCTTGAACTGCTGTGGATAGATAAGCAACCTGCCTTTTGCCCCGGATGACGGAACACGAACATTATACTGCTTTCCATTTCCACACCAACACTTTCCTAAAAGGGAAGTCTGTGTCCCAGTGCAATGTGCGTTTCAAGGAAGGTTTCACAAGTTACATTGAAGCTACTATTTCCAAGAAAAACATGTTAAAACATCTGAACCCAACACTAAATAACAGGTGTGTACATAATGTGAATCTACAACACTACTAGCCGCATACCAATTATTATAGTTGTATAACAATTTCCTCCCAAATCACAGCAATAGGATAGAGGGCACAGGAAACAAATCAGGGGAATTCTTCCAAGTTGTAAAATACGTTATGTACCTGGAGGCTTGTACCAGATTCCAATATCCTTCAGTGGATTGGTGTGATCATCATGCTTCTTATGTTAAAAATAAGATCCTAATCATCCAAGTTAGCCTGTCCTCAGACATTCGGTTAGAAGAGGGTTTGATGGACATAATGCAATCTAGCACAACCACTGCAACTAAAAGTACACTTTCAAGCTATCAGCACATCCCCTTGGAGGGCTACTTAGCAGCCATACGCAATATTAAATGTAGATCTTTATTATATCCTTGCCCTCCCAACCTGTTAGCATTAGGGGCGCTCACCATCAGCCCTTTGGCCAATAAGGTATTTAACGCTTTGCTGCCAACAGCAACAGTACCCCTCTCCTGGTAACAGGCTAAAATCTTGCCCCTGCAAAAAAAAAAACAACCCTAGGCGGACCAAAGAGTGCAATCCAACTATAGGCATATATCTTTACTACCTGTCCTATCGAAAGTACTGGAAAATAATAAAAGCATGTAAATCTGCAGTTTTCCCTGAAATCAAAAACATGCTCCACTCTAGCAAGTCCGGTTTTAGACCCAACTTCAGTACAGAGACTACATTAATGGAGGTGGCAGAATATATCAAAGGCACCCTGGATGCTAGTGGTAAGGCAGTGCGGATCATGTTAGATCTGTCGGTGCCCTTTGACACCGTCTACCACTACAGACTGCTGTCACATCTCCAATCTATTGGTGTAGTTGGACAACCCTCAGCCTGGCTTGCCTCCTTCTTGGAGTGTAAAGGACATGAGGTATGGATCCCCCCTTTCTCCTCAGGGTCCTGTGAGTTGACTGTGGAAGTTCCCCAGGGCTCGACCCTGACCCCAACACTATTTAACGTGTATCTCACACCACTAGCTCAGATGGCGGAAGCCTTTGGGGCAAAAGTGATATCATATGCTGATACTCTGCTGCTGTTCTCTTGTCGGAGGGTAGAAGAGATCAAGGGCGAATCCATCAAAGCCTACCTTACAGCGGTATTTCACTGATGACCATTCACCAACTAAAATATAACGCAGACAAAACGAAATACTATTCATCTGTAATAATCCCCCGTAAAACATGCTCCACCCCCAAGGCCCTCAGGAGGGAACAATTAAGAATTTGGATGTCAAATTCGATAATTGTCTAACCTTCCAGTCACAAATTAAATCTGTGGTAGGCACATGTTTTGGGTTACTATACACGCTAAAAAATTCCTTGCATTTTCTTTCATATTCTGCTAGAAAATCAGTCGTCCAAGCACTTATAACATTGAAACTGGACTATGAAATGCCTTATGTCTTGGACTTCCCTAATACCTGATCAACAAACTTCAGGTGGTCCATAATGGCAGCTCACGTTTTTCTTAACCTGCCTCCAAGAACGCATGTGTCCCCTTACTGGCTTACAACCCCTCCACTGGCTCCCAATAAGGAAGAGAATCTTCTTCAAAACATTAGTTTTGGTCCACAATGCACTTTATCATACAGGCGCAGGCTGCCTCAGGGCAAGAATCAGCTTTTAGGTCCCCTCCAGAATTTGAGGTCAGCCAACAGCCTTCAGGCTAGGATCCCTAAGATTCTCTGTACTAGAGCTTGGGGACGTTCCTACTCCTACTTAAGGCTATCTTCGTAGAAAAAGCTCCCCCTCTAGACACTTTCAGTGAACATTATCTCTGTGTTTAAAAAAAAAAAAGCTGAAAACCTAGCTTTTTAAGCAGGAGGAGACAATCCGACAATTGCTCTGTAAAGTAGCCAACAAGCAAAACGTATGCTACCATTTACATTTAACAGTTGTTCAACATATTAAAGTTTAAAGTAATATTTAGACAAAAGTATCCTTTATGTAGTCTGTGTGCAAATAGACATTTTCCCAAAGCATAAGCTACATAGGGATACTCCCATCTTCCCGAAAAATGCAGTTGCTTCCAAACTAGTTTTTAACCATATTTTGTGTTCACTGCTAGCAGATAAAAGCAAGGAACAATCTACTAATAAATATAGGGGTGTACAATTAAAACTCATTGCTCATATATTGGAACCCCATGATAAGCTAAAATTGCTACCATGAAACTTTTGTATTGACATGAGGAATTTACTCCAGCCCATGATCTAAAAAGTTTATCCCCCATTTTAGTGTAAGAAAGTTCTTCGAGGGAACACCACGATGAAAGATGTCCTTAAAGGTCTCTTGTAATCCTCGCAAATACTGTCATAGATGTGCAATCTAATGAAGAGCTTGTCTTTTCCTAAATATAATATAATAAACAAAGATCTTCCATTGGATCACAATAAAATAATGGGTTATGTTACAGATTTAGTATATCTAGCAATTGCGGAGTGTTCAGATTTCTTTTCATTATGCTTCAGGGCCTCTAAATTCACACCTTTGCTAGGCCTCATTTGTTGATAAACTTGCAGAAGTTTCATCTAGTACGTCAGCCTGCAAGTTGCAAAAAATGTCTGATTTTAGCCTTACTGCTTGAATGAATTCAGTAAAGAAAGGGCTGCCTTTAAGATCTTAGCTTCCAGATTATTATAAGTGTTGCTTTCACCTCACTTCTATACAAAACTGCAGGCAGAATTTTACCCTTCACAGCCTTCAACAAAGATTAAAAACCCTAACCTCTATTTGGGTGGCTAAATGTTTTCTGACTTGCTAACATATAATTGGCTTTTAATTCATTTTTTTCAAAATTTCAAGCTTGGTCTAATTTTCTTTTTCAGAAACACTAGAACTTTTGTTTTTTTCTCTATATATTGTTAATTTGTTTTTTTGGTCCATATCTATGAAGGAACTCAATTTCTGGCGAGTATGATTTGTTTACAGCAATGTAACATAGAAGGTCAAGCACAAACAATAAAAACATGCATGTGTCGATTAGCAGCCTTGTCTGATCCAGTCTTAATGGTGACCCCCCCCCCCCCCCCCCCCCCCCATAAATTGCTATCCGTTGGTACTTAAAAATGAACCCTGTTATTCTGTAGTAGGGGATCTCTGTGTATAGTCCTAATCTAGTGAATAGTCCCGCCCATGTGCGTGGACCCCGGATTAATCAAAAATAATCTCTTAAGCTGTCTTCATTGCAGTCCTGCATAGACACTTAAGAGAAAATTAAAGACAATAATGCAGCCTGTATCTGCAAGGCTACACTGTGCAGTACTTCAGCTAGAAATGCCAAGGATATAACACCAATAACACATTTAATACAATTTGTCAAGTTTCACTCTTAGAGAAACTTTCCTCCCCTCACCAAATCCTCGAAATGATAGAGAGGAAGGAATGGACAGACAAGCCTCCATAGGCTGCCATTATATGTCTGGAAAAGGGATACCGTGCCTTTAAGGAACTCTCTAGAGACCCTCTGTATCCCAGCATGCACAGACCCTTCCTTTTACTTTCAGTTCTTTTTTCCGGCTCCTGCTAGCAGGACCCTGGAGCATTGAGCTCTTCCTTTTTGGGTGTTTTGTTAACTTTTTTGCACGTTTAAAGTGTTAGAATGTGTTCACTCGACGTAGTTCTGTAGTAGGGGATCTCTGTGTATAGTCATAATCTAGTGAATAGTCCCGCCCATGTGCGTGGTCCCCGGAGCAATCAAAAATAATCTCTTAAGGTGTTGAACAATGCAGAACTGCACAGACACTTAAGAGAGAATTAAAGACAGATAATGCAGCCTATATCCACAGGCTACACTGTCCAGTACTTCAACTAGAAATTCCACCAAAAATCCACAAACAGGAAAGCCTGTCCAGATTTTCCCTTGCTTTAACAGCAAAAACCCCTCTGGAATGATAGAAAGGAAGACATGGACAGACAAGCCCTATAGGCTGACATTATGCGGCTCAGAACAGGTTACTGTGCCTTTAAGAGAACTTTCCAGAACTTCACAGTATCCCAGAATGCACTGCAGGTCCCTTTTACTTTCAGTTCTTTTTTCCGGCTCCTGCTAGCAGGACCCTGGAGCATTGAGCTCTCCCTTTTGGGATTTGTTTTGTGATTTTCCCACTTTTTCAAGTGTTTTTGGTGCTTCTTTCGAAGTACTTTGGTTGTTTCTTCTTTGGTGTGCTTTTGGGGCAGTCTTTTTGTCAAATATGCCTGCATTATTTGTCAAATGCCCGGAGTGTTCCAGGAAGTCGGCCTTCCCTCCTCTCATACCCCAGAGGAGTGTGAGATTTGCCAGGGATTTACCACCAGGATCCCTGAGAGACAGAAAGAAGATCAGGCTCCAAGGCATGGAGGAGAGAAGACTGCAAACACGAGGTGGGTCCGGGCAGGCTCCATCTGCCAGTGCTGAGGCCTCTGGGGGGCTCCCCAGCGGCAGGAAGTCCAGCAAGCGTCCCCATTCTCCGTCGGCGTCGATTGCACCGACGACAGCGTCTAGAGGGAGGACTATAGTCTGTTACCCGTCTCCCCAGGGCTCTGGGTCGAAGCGGCGTCTACGTTCGACGTCGACGGATCTGAACAGACCGTCGTCGAGATCTCCGGTGACGATTTTGTTGTTGGCGTCGTCGTCGAGGACTCGACGTCGAGAGGTAGCCCGGCGTTGGCGCTCGCCGTCGAGGCGATACCGTCGTTCACCATCGGCGAAGAGGAGAAGGTCGTTGTCGAGGGGATCCTCTGCGTCGAGGGGGCGATCGCCTTCGAGGCACAAGAGATCGCCGTCGAGGCACAGGAGGCCGTCGAGGCGACGGAGATCGCCGTCGAGGCACAGGAGATCACCGTGGAGGCGAAGCGTTCGCCGTCAAGGGACAGGCGTTCGCCGTCGAGGAAGCGTAGCTCGACGTCGAGGGGCCGACGCTCGCCGTCGGGTCGCCGTTCTTCGACGCAGGAACGGCGCAGAAGGAGTTTGGGCGCCAGGAGTCAGTCTGGCAGGCATCAAGTGCCTAGGATAGACTCTCCCACATCCCAACCTGATAAGGAGGGCGGGTCACCGGGCTCGGTGTACTCCGTTGTGTATACCCCTCCGAGGCCGAGGACAGTAACGCCTCCTCCTCCTCCTCCTTTACGGAGAGGTCTTCCTCCGCGGGACCCTACTCCGCCTCCTCTACCACCTCGGCCTCAGCCTCAGCTGCAGCCTCAACCTCCGCTGCGGTGGACAAGCCTCCCTCGCTTCCTCCGAGGCCGATGTCCCTGCCTAGGTATCCGACTCCTCCGAAGGGGAACCCTCGGCCGAGGGCCCCATCCAAACCAAAGTCTCCCGCCCGGTGGAACCGGCAGGGCGACCGAAGCCAAGGAAGTCGCGCTCCCGCTCCGGACGGAGAGGGAGGTCGCGCAGTCGTCGCAGATCCTCTACGAGGTCGAGACGGCGCCATAGGAGGCGCGGATCACGGTCACGCACGGACTCCTCCAGAACCAGGTCCTACTCCCCGACGTTGTCAGACTCCCCGGGGACGAGGGTGTCTCCCGTGGATGACATCAGCACGTTCCAGGATGTTCTCCTGAGGGGTGCAGCGAAATTGGGAATCACGGTGACGGCTCCAACACCTACGACGTCCGGTATCTTTGAGACACTTCACAAGAAGCATTTGTCTCGCCCTCTACTACCGCTCGTGCCAGGCTTGGTAGAGCCAGCGGAGGAACTGTTCCTTACGCCTGCAACGACGAAAACCGCTCCGTCCCGTCTTCTTAAGAAGTACAGGACTCCGGATTCCGACCCGGCTTTTCTGAGGATTGACCCTGTTCCGGACTCCGTTATAGTGACGGCGGCCAGAAAACTGCACTCTACCTCTCCATCTTCTACCGTGCCTATATAGGATAAGGAGAGCCGATGGATCGACTCGAATGGCAAGAAGGCCTGTGGGACGGCCTCTACATCCATGAAGGCCGCTAGCGATGCGGCTCTGCTAGGGCGTTATGATCGTGCCCTGTGGAAATCCCTCCAGCAGTTCGCGGAACTCCTGCCACGAGATAGGAGGGAGGACTTCCTGGAGAACCAGAAGGAAGGGATGCTGGTCTCGAAACAGGTCATCAGCGCGGCCGCTGATGACTCTCTTTTGGCGGCCCATGGGTATTGTCATGGGATCATCCAGCGACGCCATGCCTGGCTCAGGCTCATATCGCTCAAGCCGGAGGCCCAGCAGTGAGTGGCTAATCTGCCCTTCTCGGGGGAGACCCTGTTCGGGAAACATGCAGATGATGAGATGGCCCGCATGAAGGCGGAGGCTGAGACTCTGACGGCTGTGGGCTTGGAGAAGCCCAAAGAAAAAAAAGCCTACCACCCGTTCCAGAGACGGTTTGGGGCGCAGGGCAGAGGGTGAGGACAGGCTTCGGGACAGCAGCAGCAACAACAGCAGCAGTTCCGGAGGCCCTTCCAGAAGCGCCAGAGGGGTAGAGAAGGTCAGCAGTCCTCTACAGCGAACAAGGGTGCGGGCGGGTCTCGACCCTGAGCTGTTACTTCCCCTACATCCGTTACCTGCTCCGGTGGGGGGAAGCGTTCAATTTTTTTCTGGCAGAGTGGAGAAAAATTACTCAGGACAAGTGGGTGCTGAATATTGTTTGCAATGGATACAGTCTTCGGTTCACCAGCCCGCCTCCATCAATTTCTCCGGTCAGCTCGCAGTTTCAGCTGCCCGAGCTCCAGACGGAGGCCGATATCCTGTTAAGGAAAAGGGCGATAGAAGACGTACCTCTATCTCAAAGAGTAAGAGGTCTGTACTCCCGGTTCTTCCTGGTTCACAAAAAGGACAAGAACGGGTTCAGGCCCATTCTGGATTTTGCGACAGGCAAACAAATGGATTCGCAGAGAGAAGTTTCGCATGCTGTCGTTGCATCAGATTTATCCTCAGCTGCAATGGGGAGACTGTCTGTGTGCCATAGACCTACAGGATGCATACTTCCATGTGCCCATTGCACACAAACACAGGAAGTTCCTGCGATTCCAAGTCGGCGCCAATCATTATCAGTACACAGTACTGCCATACGGACTGAAGTCTGCGCCCAGAACATTCTCGAAGTGCATGGCAGTGGTAGCTGCACACCTAAGGAAGAACAAGGTGTTTGTCTACCCGTACCTGGACGATTGGTTGATCAAGGCTTCCTCCTTCTCGGAAGCTCAAGCACACTTCCAGAAGACGTGCGTTCTCTTGAACAAGCTGGGGTTGCACATCAACATGTCCAAGTCTGTCCCGACGCCGGTCCAATGCATCCAGTACTTGGTAGCCTCCATCAATACGCTGTCAGCAAGCGTGTCTCCTTCGGAGGAGCGTCGATTATCACTCCTTCAGAAGGCTCAGGCTCTTATGACCACTCCATCTACAACAGTGAGGACGGTGTCTTCTCTACTGGGATCGATGGCCTCTTGTATCTTCCTCACGCCACACGCACGGCTGCACATGAGACCATTGCAGGAGTGCTTGGAGGATCAGTGGGATCAGAGGAAAGGATCTTGGGATGACAGGATACGACTGTCTCTGCATGCTCTTCAGTCTCTGAAGTGGTGCTGTTCAGCGGAGAATCTCCTGAGAGGGGTTCCCTCCCACAAGGACATTCCCACGCAGACTATCGTGACGGATGCGTCTCTCCACGGCTGAGGGGCGCACTCCGGAGACTTACAGATTCAAGGGACGTGGTCCCAGACGGAGTCCACGTACCACATCAATTTCCTGGAACTCAGAGCTGTTCACTTGGCACTGAAGGCCTTTCATCCGTCCTTCCGGACCAACTCTTTGCTTGTGCAGATGGACAATACGACCACGATGTATTACCTCAACAAGCAGGGGGGGTCGAGATCGCGCACTCTGTCGCAGGAGGCGCAGGCGATCTGGCACTGGCTTCTGGCCAGAGGACTGATGATAACGGCCACCCATCTACCAGGTGTGCAGAATGTTCAGGCAGACGCACTGAGCAGACGGATTGAGGAAAACCACGAATGGTTCATAAACGACGAAGTACTAGGAGAAGGCTTCGCAAGGTGGGGGACTCCAGATGTAGATCTGTTCGCCACCGCCGAAAACAGCAAATGCCGAGACTTCGCCTCCAGGTACTACCAGCCGGGGACGCTGGGGAAGGCGTTATGGATCAACTGGTCGAACAGCTTTCTGTACGCTTTTCCACCCATTTCCCTGATTCCGGCGGTGCTCATCAAACTGTCCCAGTCCAGGGCTCGGATGATCCTGATTGCCCCGGAATGGCCCAGACAGTGGTGGTTCACGGACCTGCTTCACCAGTCTCTCCTTCCTCACATACGGTTGCCGTGCAGGCCGGACCTTCTCACGAAGTTCGGGGGCAGATGTTGCACCCCAGCCTCTCGTCTTTGAGTTAGCCGGCATGGCTCCTGAGATAATGCAATATGGCCATCTGAATCTACCAGAAGATTGCATGGACATACTGAAGGAGGCTAAGCGACCTTCCACTAGGACTTCGTATGTTTACAAGTGGAAGAGGTTTTGCCTCTGGTGCAAGTCCAAGAACTATGACCCAACGACATGTAAGGAAGATGTCCTCCTTCCATATCTTCTACATCTGGCGCAGTCTGGCCTTAATTTCCATTCCATTAGGTTTATCTGGCTGCATTGACTGCCTACAGGAAATGCCCTTAACAGACTTCCTTCTTTCAGATCCCTGTGATCAAAGATTTTTTGGAAGGCTTGAAGAAAGTGTTCCCTCCTGTCCGGCTTCCTTCGCCTTCATGGGAATTAAATGTGGTGCTGTCCAGATTGATGAAGGAGCCTTTTGAACCTATTCATAAGGCTTCGTTGCAGCACCTGTCCTTAAAGGCGGCGTTCCTCGTGGCCATTACATTGGCCCGCAGGGTGAGTAAAATTCAGGCGTTGTGTTGCCAAGAACCTTCTACTGTATTTCATGCTGCTAAGGTTGTTATGCGTACTCACCCTAAATTTCTTCCTAAAGTTATATCTGACTTTCATGTTAACCAGACCATAACTTTACCTACGTTTTTTCAGAATCCTTCCTCTCCAGCGGAAAGGTCCCTGCATTCCCTGGATGTCAGGAGGGTGTTGAAATTTTATCTGGATAAAACCAAAGATATTCGTAGGTCAGACCAATTGTTAATCAATTATGGATCAGTCAGGACGGGTCTTGCTACCTCTAAACAGTCCATCTCTAGGTGGATTGTGTCCTGTATACAATTGTGTTACTAAAAAGCTGGTAAGACCTTAGGGGGTAAACCTAAGGCTCATTCCACCAGCGGCAAAGCTGCCACGACTGCTTTGCTCCGTAGTGTTCCAATTGCAGAGATCTGCAAGGCGGCCACTTGGAAGTCGGTCCATACCTTTGCTAAGCATTACTGCCTGGACACTGATGCCAGGGCAGATGCTCAGGTTGGGCAGGCTTCGCTGCGAAATCTGTTCGCACAATAGTGGTGTTCTTTCTCTTTTCTCCACCGCCGCTTTGGTGTGGGGATGAGCTTGCCATTCTATCCACTAGATTATGACTATACACAGAGATCCCCTACTACAGAAGGAGTAGTTTCTGTCCTGTAACTCCAGCTCTGTAGTAGGGGTATCTCTGTTATAGTCATAAGCGCCCGCCCTCCTCCCCGGTGGAGAGAGATATTCATGTAAGGAATGCTACAGGTCTGGCGTGTTACGCCTTCAAAAAGAACTGAAAGTAAAAGGGACCTGCAGTGCATTCTGGGATACTGTGAAGTTCTGGAAAGTTCTCTTAAAGGCACAGTATCCTGTTCTGAGCCACATAATGGCAGCCTATGGGGCTTGTCTGTCCGTGTCTTCCTCTCTATCATTCCAGAGGAGTTTTTGCTGTTAAAGCAAGGGAAAATCTGGACAGGCTTTGCTGTTTGTGGATTTTTGGTGGAATTTCTAGTTGAAGTACTGGACAGTGTAGCCTGTGGATATAGGCTGCATTATCTGTCTTTAATTCTCTCTTAAGTGTCTGTGCAGTTCTGCATTGTTCGACACCTTAAGAGATTATTTTTGATTGCTCCGGGGTCCACGCACATGGGCGGGACTATTCACTAGATTATGACTATAACAGAGATACCCCTACTACAGAACTGGAGTTACAGGACAGAAACTACTCCTTTTGCTTCTTCTTCACTTTTCTGGTGATTTTGGCCACTTTCTTGTCAAATATGCCTGCCTTATTTGAGAAATGTCCAGAGTGTGCCAGGAAGAAAGCAAGATCTGATCCACACAGGGTGTGTATCCTGTGTCTACCTGCTTCTCATGTTCCTGGGACTTGTGACATCTGCCTGCAGTTTTCCAGTAGGACCCTGAAGGACCGAGAGAAGATCAGGCTCCAAGGACTGGAGCAAAGAAGACAGCAAGGTCAAGGTGGGTCTGGGCAGGAAGGGGCTTCTTCCTCTGCCCGTGTTGCGGCCGTAAGGAGAAGGCCAGAAAACGCCACCGGTCTCAGTCGACAGCCTCGGCGTCGAGAGGAATGACCATGGTCTGCTCCCCGTCTCTCCAGGGCTCTGGGTCGAAGCGACGTTCGACATCGAGGGGATTGACGTCAAGACCTCCGATGAGGTCGACATCGAGGACTGCTTCGTCGTCGAGTCATCATCGACGTCGAGAGGGTTCACTGAGGCGCAGGCGGTCGACGTCGACTCGACGTTCGGCATCAAGAAGGCGATCATCGACGTCGAGAAGGAGATCGACGTCGAGAAGGAGATCATCGATGTCAAGAAAGAGGTCATCGTCTATGTCGAGAAGGAGGTCATCGTCTATGTCGAGAAGGAGGTCATCGTCTATGTCGAGAAGGAGGTCATCGTCTATGTCGAGAAGGAGGTCATCATCTATGTCGAGAAGGAGGTCATCGTCTATGTCGAGAAGGAGGTCATCGTCTATGTCGAGAAGGAGGTCATCGTCTATGTCGAGAAGGAGGTCATCGTCTATGTCGAGAAGGAGGTCATCGTCTATGTCGAGAAGGAGGTCATCGTCTATGTCGAGAAGGAGGTCATCGTCTATGTCGAGAAGGAGGTCATCGTCTATGTCGAGAAGGAGGTCATCGTCTATGTCGACAAGGAGGTCATCGTCTATGTCGAGAAGGAGGTCATCGTCTGTCGAGAAGGAGGTCATCGTCTATGTCGAGAAGGAGGTCTTCGTCTATGTCGAGAAGGAGGTCTTCGTCTATGTCGAGAAGGAGGTCTTCGTCTATGTCGAGAAGGAGGTCTTCGTCTATGTCGAGAAGGAGGTCTTCGTCTATGTCGAGAAGGAGGTCTTCGTCTATGTCGAGAAGGAGGTCTTCGTCTATGTCGAGAAGGAGGTCTTCGTCTATGTCGAGAAGGAGGTCATCGTCTATGTCGAGAAGGAGGTCATCGTCTATGTCGAGAAGGAGGTCATCGTCTATGTCGAGAAGGAGGTCATCGTCTATGTCGAGAAGGAGGTCATCGTCTATGTCGAGAAGGAGGTCATCGTCGACGTCGAGAAGGAGGTCATCGTCGACGTCGAGAAGGAGGTCATCGTCTATGTCGAGAAGGATGTCATCGTCGACGTCGAGAAGGATGTCATCGTCGACGTCGAAGGAGGTCATCGTCGACGTCGAGAAGGAGGTAGTCGTCGACGTCGAGAAGGAGGTAGTCGTCGACGTCGAGAAGGAGGTAGTCGTCGACGTCGAGAAGGAGGTCGTCGTCGACGTCGAGAAGGAGGTCGTCGTCGACGTCGAGAAGGAGGTCGTCGTCGACGTCGAGAAGGAGGTCGTCGTCGACGTCGAGAAGGAGGTCATCGTCGACGTCGAGAAGGAGGTCATCGTCGACGTCGAGAAGGAGGTCATCGTCGACGTCGAGAAGGAGGTCATCGTCGACGTCGAAGGAGGTCCTCGAGGGAAGCATCGTCCTCCAGGAGACGTTCCGAGGCCAGGACTGTTTCCTTGGTGTTCTCAAGCCCACGGTCGCGGCGGCGCCGTCGCTCGGCTACCAGGGGTACGGCCTCTAGGTCCCCCCCGTCAGGTCCGGCGAAGAAAAGAAAGAGGGGAAGAGGCTCCGGGCTCGGAGCACTCACAAGTTTATTCACCCTCCAAGCCGAGGTCACCTACACCTCCTCCGTTACCCAAGGACCCTCCTCCACGTAACCCGACGCCGCCTCCGCCACCCGTTCCTCCTCATCGTCCTCCGCCTCCTACACCACCACCTCCTCCGAGGTCTGTCTCGTTACCACATCTCCCGACGCCGCCTACGGGGCCACCGCAACCTAGGCTCCCGTTTAGGCCTCCACAGCGCCCTCCGCTACGGCCAGTGGACCGTCCAAGTCTCGCTCCAGATGGAGGGATAGATCTAGGAGTCTCCGTTGCTCTTCTACAAGATCCAGACGGCGCCACAGGAGGGACCGGTCGCGGTCCCGCTACACAGGTTCCTCCAGTGCCAGGGATTATTCCCCTACCCTCTCCGACTCCCCTCGAACGTTGGTGTCTCCAGTAGATTACATATTCTCCTTCCAGGACGTGTTGCTGCGAGGGGCGACTAAGCTGGGCATCACGCTCACTGTGCCCGCACCATTGACTTCCGTCATTTTCGAAACTCTGCACAAGACGCAGTTGTCTCGCCCTTTGCTGCGCTTGGTGCCTGGGCTGGTGGAACCTGCCATGGAGTTGTTCCTCACTCCTGCGGCTACTAGGTCGGCAGCTTCAAGGCTGCAGAAGAAATATAAGGCTCCTGACTCAGACCCAGCATTTCTTCGGGTGGATCCCACGCCTGACTCAGTAATTGTGACGGCAGCAAGAAAACAGCAAGCCACCACCCCATCATCGACAGTGCCTCCTGACAAGGAGAGCCGCTGGATGGATTCGGCAGGCCGGAAGGTTTGCGGGACAGCCTCCACATCGATGAAGGCCGCGAGTGCCTCAGCCCTGTTGGGACGTTACGATCGGGCTCCGTGGGAGTCCCTCCAGCAGTTTTCGGAACACCTTCCCCGGGAAAAACGGGAAGATTTCCAAGAGATCCTTGCTGAAGGTCTGCTGGTTTCCAACCAGGTGATAAGTTCGGCTACGGATTCTTCCCTTTTGGCAGCCCACGGGTACTGCCATGGGGTCAACCTGAGGCGCCATGCCTGACTGCGTCTTACATCCTTAAAGCCCGAGGCGCAGCAGAGAGTTGCTAACCTACCCTTTTCGGGCGAGACCCTCTTCGGGAAACATACGGACGACGAGATGGCCCGCATGAAGGCGGAGGCGGAAACCCTGACGGCTGTCGGGTTGGAAAAGCCGAAGGAACAGAAAAAGACCTTCTGCCCGTTCCAGAGGCGGTACGGGGCGCAAGGCAGAGGGCAAGGTCGACAGGCTGGACAGCAACAACAGCAGCAGCAGTTCCAGCGGAAACCATTCCAAAAGCGCCAGAGAGGCCGAGGTGGTCAACAATCTTCATCCACGACCAAAGGCCCGACTGGGTCTAGGCCCTGAGGTGCTTCTTCCCCCTCATCCATTACCCGCTCCAGTGGGGGGAAGCATTCAATATTACCTGGCAGAGTGGAGAAACATTACTCAGGACAAGTGGGTGCTGAATATTGTTTGCAATGGATACAGTCTTCATTTCACCAGCCCGTCTCCAGCAATTCCACCGGTCGGCTCGCAGTTCCAACTGCGCGAGCCCGATACCCTGTTAAGAACAAGCATTAGAAATGCAATCGGGCTCGGATTTATTTGAGTTTGAGCTAATGGCATTGTAAATGCCAATGTATTGTTGCTATGTGTTATGGAGTGTGTACTGCCAGTGATCTCCTTGTGAGTGTGAGAATATTGCACCGTTACTGCCTGTGATGTCCTTCTTGTGAGTGTAAGAAGCTTGCACTGCTGCTGCCTGTGATGTCCTTCTTGTGAGTGTGAGAAGCTTGCACCTCTGCTGCCTGTGGTCTCCTTGTGAGTGTAAGAAGCTTGCACTGCTGCTGCCTGTGATGTCCTTCTTGTGAGTGTAAGAAGCTTGCACTGCTGCTGCCTGTGATGTCGTTCTTGTGAGTGTGAGAAGCTTGCACCGCTGCTGCTTTTGATGTCCTTCTTGTGAGTGGGAGAAGCTTGCACCTCAGCTGCCTGTGGTATCCTTGTGAGTGTAAGAAGCTTGCACAGCTGCTGCCTGTGATGTCCTTTGTGTGAGTGTGAGAAGCTTGCACCGCTGCTGCCTGTGAGTATGAGAAGATTGCATTGTGCATCTCTGTGCTGTGCCTGTTCTTTGTAAGGGACTCAGTTGCTGCCTTGGCACAGTACCTGCTGTGAGTGTGTAAGGGAAGCTTGCACCACTGCTGCTTGTGATGTCGTTCTTGCGAGTGTGAGAAGCTTGCACCTCTGCTGCCTGTCGTCTCCTTGTGAGTGTAAGAAGCTTGCACTACTGCTGCCTGTGATGTCGTTCTTGTGAGTGTGAGAAGCTTGCACCGCTGCTGCTTGTGACGTCCTTCTTGTGAGTGGGAGAAGCTTGCACCTCAGCTGCCTGTGGTCTCCTTGTGAGTGTAAGAAGCTTGCACAGCTGCTGCCTGTGATGTCCTTCTTGTGAGTGTGAGAAGCTTGCACCGCTGCTGCCTGTGGTCTCCTTGTGAGTGTAGGAAGCTTGCACTGCTGCTGCCTGTGATGTCGTTCTTGTGAGTGTGAGAAGCTTGCACCGCTGCTGTTTGTGATGTCCTTCTTGTGAGTGTGAGAAGCTTGCACCGCTGCTGTATGTGATGTCCTTCTTGTGAGTGGGAGAAGCTTGCAACTCAGCTGCCTGTGGTCTCCTTGTGAGTGTAAGAAGCTTGCACAGCTGCTGCCTATGATGTCTTACTCACTACTCTACTCTACTCACTACTCTGCACTCACTACTCACTACTCTACTCACTACTCTACTCACTACTCTGCACTCACTACTCACTACTCTACTCACTACTCACTACTCTGCACTCTCTACTCACTACTCTACTCACTACTCACTACTCTACTCACTACTCTACTCACTACTCACTACTCTACTCTACTACTCTATTCACTACTCTACTACTCTACTCACTACTCTACTCACTACTCTACTCACTACTCTACTCACTACTCTACTCACTACTCTACTCACTACTCACTACTCTACTCACTACTCACTACTCTACTCACTACTCACTACTCTACTCACTACTCACTACTACACTCACTACTCACTACTCTACTCACTACTCACTACTACACTCACTACTCACTACTCTACTCACTACTCTACTCACTATACTCACTACTTTGCACTCACTACTCACTACTTTACTCACTACTCACTACTCACTACTCTGCACTCACCACTCTACTCACCACTCTACTCACCACTCTACTCACCACTCTACTCACCACTCTACTCACCACTCTACTCACCACTCTACTCACCACTCTACTCACCACTCTACTCACCACTCTACTCACCACTCTACTCACTACTCACTACTCTACTCACTACTCTACTCACTACTCTACTCACTACTCTACTCACTACTCTACTCACTACTCTACTCACTACTCTACTCACTACTCTACTCACTACTCTACTCACTACTCTACTCACTACTCTACTCACTACTACACTCACTACTACACTCACTACTCACTACTCACTACTACACTCACTACTCACTACTACACTCACTACTCACTACTACACTCACTACTCACTACTACACTCACTACTCACTACTACACTCACTACTCTACTCACTATACTCACTATACTCACTACTCTACTCACTACTCTACTCACTACTCTACTCACTACTCTACTCACTACTCTACTCACTACTCTACTCACTACTCTACTCACTACTCTACTCTACTCACTACTCTGCACTCTCTACTCACTACTCTACTCACTACTCTACTCACTACTCTACTCACTACTCTGCACTCACTACTCTGCACTCACTACTCTACTCACTACTCACCACTCACTACTCACCACTCACTACTCACCACTCTACTCACCACTCTACTCACCACTCTACTCACCACTCTACTCACCACTCTACTCACCACTCTACTCACCACTCTACTCACCACTCTACTCACCACTCTACTCACCACTCTACTCACCACTCTACTCACCACTCTACTCACCACTCTACTCACTACTCAATACTCTACTCACTACTCAATACTCTACTCACTATACTCACTACTCTGCACTCACTACTCTACTCACTACTCTACTCACTACTCTACTCACTACTCTACTCACTACTCTACTCACTACTCTACCCACTACTCACTACTCTACTCACTGCTCACTATTACACTCACTACTCTACTCACTACTCTACTCACTACTCTACTCACTACTCTACTCACTACTCTACTCACTACTCTACTCCTCTACTCATTACTCACTTCTCTACTCACTACTCTACTCACTACTCTACTCACTACTCTACTCACTACTCTAGTCACTACTCTACTCACTACTCTACTCACTACTCTACTCACTACTCACTACTCTACTCACTACTCTACTCACTATACTCACTACTCTGCACTCACTACTCTACTCACTTATCTACTCACTACTCTACTCACTACTCTACTCACTACTCTACTCGCTACTCTACTCGCTACTCTACTCACTACTCTACCCACTACTCACTACTCTACTCACTGCTCACTATTACACTCACTACTCACTACTCTACTCACTACTCTACTCACTACTCTACTCACTACTCTACTCACTACTCTACTCACTACTCACTACTCTACTCACCACTCACTACTCTACTCACCACTCACCACTCACTACTCTACTCACCACTCACTACTCTACTCACCACTCACTACTCTACTCACCACTCACTACTCTACTCACCACTCACTACTCTACTCACCACTCACTACTCTACTCACCACTCACTACTCTACTCACCACTCACTACTCTACTCACCACTCACTACTCTGCACTCACTACTCTGCACTCACTACTCTGCACTCACTACTCTGCACTCACTACTCTGCACTCACTACTCTGCACTCACTACTCTGCACTCACTACTCTGCACTCACTACTCTGCACTCACTACTCTACTCACACTACTCACTACTCTACTCACTACTCTGTCTGGGTTAAGGGAGACCCTCGAGGCCCTGGTGTCACTGCACCTGCTGCACCCCTGGACACCCACAGCCACTGGTAGTAAAATACAGCACTGTCAGGGTTAAGGGAGACACTCGAGGCCCCGGTGTCACTGCACCTGCTGCACCCTCACAGCCACTGGTAGCAAAATACAGCACTGTCAGGGTAAAGTGAGGCCTGCTGCACCCCTGGACTTCCACCGCCACTCGTAGTAAAATACAGCACTGTCTGGGTTAAGGGAGACCCTCGAGGCCCCGGTGTCACTGCACCTGCTGCACCCCTGGACACCCACAGCCACTGGTAGTAAAATACAGCACTGTCGGGGTTAAGGGAGACCCTCGAGGCCCCGGTGTCACTGCACCTGCTGCACCCCTGGACACCCACAGCCACTGGTAGTAAAATACAGCACTGTCGGGGTTAAGGGAGACCCTCGAGGCCCCGGTGTCACTGCACCTGCTGCACCCCTGGACACCCACAGCCACTGGTAGTAAAATACAGCACTGTCGGCGTTAAGGGAGACGCTCGAGGCCCCGGTGTCACTGCACCTGCTGCACCCTCAGCCACTGGTAGTAAAATACAGCACTGTCTGGGTTAAGGGAGACCCTCGAGGCCCTGATGTCACTGCACCTGCTGCACCCTCACAGCCACTGGTAGTAAAATACAGCACTGTCTGGGTTAAAGGAGACCCTCGAGGCCCCGGTGTCACTGCACCTGCTGCACCCTCACAGCCACTGGTAGTACAATACAGCACTGTCAGGGTTGAGGCCCTCGGGGCCCCGGTGTCACTGCACCTGCTGCACCCCTGGACACCCACAGCCACTGGTAGTAAAATACAGCACTGTCAGGGTTAAGGGAGACCCTCGAGGCCCCGGTGTCACTGCACCTGCTGCACCCTCACAGCCACTGGTAGTACAATACAGCACTGTCAGGGTTAAGTGAGGCCCACGAGGCCCCGGTGTCGCTGCACCCCTGGACACCCACAGCCACTGGTAGTAAAATACAGCACTGTCAGGGTTAAGGGAGACACTCGAGGCCCCGGTGTCACTGCACCTGCTGCACCCTCACAGCCACTGGTAGCAAAATACAGCACTGTCAGGGTAAAGTGAGGCCTGCTGCACCCCTGGACTTCCACCGCCACTCGTAGTAAAATACAGCACTGTCTGGGTTAAGGGAGACCCTCGAGGCCCCGGTGTCACTGCACCTGCTGCACCCCTGGACACCCACAGCCACTGGTAGTAAAATACAGCACTGTCAGGGTTCAGTGAGGTCCTCGAGGCCCCGGTGTCACTGCACCTGCTGCACCCCTGGACACCCACAGCTAGTAAAATACAGCACTGTCAGGGTTAAGGGAGACCCTCGAGGCCCTGGTGTCACTGCACCTGCTGCACCCTCACAGCCACTGGTAGTAAAATACAGCACTGTCTGGGTTAAGGGAGACCCTCGAGGCCCTGGTGTCACTGCACCTGCTGCACCCTCAGAGCCACTGGTAGTAAAATACAGGACCGTCTGGGTTAAGGGAGACCCTCGAGGCCCCGGTGTCACTGCACCTGCTGCACCCCTGGACACCCACAGCCACTGGTAGTAAAATACAGCACTGTCGGGGTTAAGGGAGACCCTCGAGGCCCCGGTGTCACTGCACCTGCTGCACCCTCACAGCCACTGGTAGTAAAATACAGCACTGTCTGGATTAAGTGAGACCCTCGAGGCCCCGGTGTCACTGCACCTGCTGCACCTCTGGACATCTCTGTTAAACTCTAACATATTGAAGGGAGGAGAAAACAGCAACGGAAATCACTCCTCGCAGAGAAGAGGCAAATGCGCACTTTTATTTTAGAAGGCACGCGGATTGGCGAGGCAAGGGTGCTTGTCTTAGCTTGAACAATATGCGAGGTATCTTAAAAAGTACTGTGACTGCCCTTGAAGCTACAGGAAACTTCTTTTAATTATCTCCGCCGTGAACGCGGCACTCTGACAGCTCCTAATTAAAATGAATGGACTGCCGTGCGCGAAAGGTACATGTTACACGCGCGCATGATACATGCAATGCAATGGTGAACGCGCTCCCACCATCTGGATTGCATTACACGGGCACTCTGACAGCTCCTAATTAAGATTAATAAGTCTGCCGTGCACGTAACCACACACAATATGCCATGAAACTGAAATAAATGACGGACGAAAAGTAAATATAGCCTATCACGTCAAGGCTACTAAATATACAGCACAGCGAAGACGAATCACTAGGCAGATGCCATAAAAAACGCGGCGCGCACTAAGGAATGTGGCAGCCCGGACCCCTAAAGATTTTTAGGTTTCGCCTGGAGAACGGAGCGTAAGCTCCGCCTCCAGAGAAATCTCTTGATTTCAGTAAGGACTCTGGAATACGCCCCCCTGTCCCATTGGCTAGCTCCATAAATGGAGGCTAGCCATTGGAACAGAGATCTGTCCGTCATTCACGGACCAGATTCGGGGGCGTTCCCGAGATTTTTTCCCTGGGCGTGCCCTCTGTGTAGTCATGCGGCCGTGGGCGGGGTTTATTTATTTTTTGTTGACCAGGTTTTTTGGGCCATTCCGCGGCCGACCGCCAACAGAGAAAGCCTTCCCGACCCCCCCCCCCGTCCGTTCCCGCCGCCCCCCCCCCCCTGTCCGTGTGCTTCATGTTTTTCCGAGCGCACATTAGCGTGGGCGGGGTTGCCGAAATGCCCGCTCCTTGCTGGGCCTCCGTTGTTCCCCAGGTGAGTGCTTATTACACTATGCATACGCAATAGGGGTTAATGTGGAGAAAGAAGCGTTTGCATCGTGACTTTTAAATAAAGTTGCGGTGGTGTTGAAGTCGAGCTTTAAATGAGCACGGCATGGCAGGATCGGATGTTGACACCGGAAAGACTTGGGAGGCCAGAGGGCAGCGAATGCGGGCTGAGCGAGGTAGGCTTGATGGCGTTTTTGAGTAACAGGAGGAGTTAAAATGTGTTAATCGCGGAAGCCTGATGACAATGAGTGACATCGTTAATTTATGGTAGAGACAATTTTGGGATTAAAGTGTAACCGGCGCAGGGCACGGCTATTTTCATTACGGAGGCGAGCGAGACAGAGATTGGGTAAGCGAAGGTTGATCTGTACCAAAGCGCACATACGGACATAATGTCATGAAAGTTAGTCTGAGAGAGTTACCTCTGCTTTTCATAGAGTCTGGCATTCAAGTTAACCCGGCGCAGAGAACAGCTGTCTGGTTACGATAGAAAGCGGAAAAGAGACAGGGTAAGCGAAGGTTAATCCGCACTGTTCACACGGAAATTATTCAGAGAGCAAGTATGAGAGGGTTGCGTTTGTTTCTCATAGACCTGTGAATGGCAGAGAGGGGGATCAACGAAGAGGAGTGGACTTGGTGATGACAGGAAGGAGGTGGTAAGTCCGTTTCGGACAGAGTGTTTTTGAGCAAGAGTAACTGAAATCTCCTGACCAGTATAATGGGTGAAATTTAGCTAAATGGTACCGTTTTTTGTTACAGTAAAGACGTGTTTCTGAATAATACCCCGAGGGCAAGAGGAGACAGTTATTCTCTTTTCACGCGAGGGTGTTTTGTATTTGTACAGGTAGGGGCTTGAATGGAACCATGAGTTTGCACTACCAGTATGCACACGCTTGGGGTGAGAAAACATCACTAAATGGTTACATTTTAAAGTGTTTACCCTGGATTGTCGGTCGGGGTCGTGCAGTATGATGAATTCTATTCCACATTATTTTCCTTTCCATGAGTTTCTTTGCCTCTATCTATTAGTTTTTTTCCCCGTGTGCTAATCCGATTTGAGATTGATGTATATCCAAAGTGGGTTATGCCTAACATAAATACATTTACTTTGTAGTGCCCGAGTACGGAACTGGCAAGAAAATTACCAGAAGAACCAGGAAAATTATAAAATTATATTATAATTTAGTACCCCTGATGAAGGGTTCCAATGAACCCGAAATGCATTGGGGTTTTTCTTTCGTTAAGTTCTTTTTAAAAAACTAAAAGACTTTATGGATAATTGATAGTTTTTGAATGTTAGTATATGTTTTGATATTTTCATGCAACCTGTTTGATGATAGTATAAACAGATTTATGTCAAAGGTGCACTAACACTTTAATGAATGAAACATTTGACTATTTTGTTTACTGAAGGGATTGACAATGTGTTAAAAAAGGATATACTTTATTAGAAACCTTAGGGACTTCATAGATGGAGCACCCTGCAGACTTAGTCGCGTCTAGGTCTATACAGGGCAGTTTATCACATTGAGTTGTGGGCACAACCCTCATCATAAAAAATGTAAGATTAACTAAACATTGCAAGTGTGCAGGTCTAACACTTACAGAGCTAAATTGAAACTTACCCAGAATGCATTGGTGCGCTTAATCTACCATCTAAAGAGGAGGGACCATGTATCCAATGCCGGGAGAGAATTGCACTGGCCAGATGATCAGCAGTGAGTTCAGTTATTAGGTCTGTCAGTCACAGTGCCTACTATAAACCAAGGGCCTTAGTACACAAACCCTTTGTTTTAACGGTCCCTTCTGGAGCTCTGTGATCCAACTTAGTCTTCTTGCTAATGCCAGAATAGGGAAAGGCTATGGCAGCAGATCACCAAGATCACTCCAGCCTTGGTGATGAAAAAGTACAGCAAAAAAATACAATCCATCGTTCTTTTTTCGGAATCTGTGTTTCCGAGGTTATTAGCCTTTCCTGTACTCTTCCCCCGCCCTTGTGCTCCGCCCAGCGGCCGGGTTTTGCTCCGCTGTCCGGCCGGGCACAGCCAGCCACTCTTCCCCCGCCCTTGTGCTCCGCCCGGCGGCCGGGCTTTGCTCCGTCGTCCGGCTGGACACAGCCTGGTGTTTTTACCTCCTTGATTCACGGACCGGAGCGGTCTCCCGTTTGGTGAATCCTTTCCCATTGGCAGTGGTACAGATCCAGAGGTGATCTTGCGTGGACCAGAGGTGGTGTGTTTTCAGGATGCTACTACATAGAATCACGGTAACAGCGTCTTACGCTGCCTTAACTTACCTTATGTTGGGGAGATTATTTGGACGTATGACTAATATTACCAATTATATGTAGATGACCAGAGCAGACAGCAAGATAGAGACTCTCACTTCTCTGCCCTCTGTCTCTACAATCACAATCTGCCCGCTTTTCCTCTCACCCTCTTTGGTTATTTTACTTCATCCTTGCCTTCTCTTTATTGCCTTTTTCTCTCCCACTCCTTCTTTTTCCTCTTTGTTTGCCTGCAGTCAGTCTGTTCTCTTCTCTCTCCTGCCTCCCCTCTCATGCTTTTCTTTGCCTCCTACTTTATTCCTCTCTTTCTCCCTCTCTCACTGCCACACGGGCCTGTGCCTCCTTGAAGGGCCCTACTTGACAAACGGCTCTGACGGTTGCAACACACAAAACCTCCCCCTTTCAGTGGAAAAGACTAAGGTTTTGTTCCTGAAGCAGAAGGGGGGTCTCAAATCTATGATTTCGCTTTTATTTTTTGCAAGCTTAAGATAGTCAGCGGGGTGGGGTGACGCCGGCCTCCTAAAAACGGGCCCTGAAATGATAGCTCTGTTCTGTGGTCGAGGCCTCCTGATTTGCATGAAAACGCCTTGTGGGTTTTAATGAGTGTCTGGGCTCGCGGGCCTCAGCCCTGGAAACCCCACAGTGCACATACATCTTGTAAGGAGAGATTAAGCTAATGGCAATGTAAATGACAATGCCATTTATTTATCTGTTTTCAAAACCAACACATAAATACAAATTTTGCCATTTACAATGCCAATAGCTCAAACTTTTCCAAAGGCGAAACCATTGCATTGTAAATGCTTGTTTTTTTTTCTAATGCATAAGAGCTCGGAAGCTCCGCCCCACTTCGTGGTGACGTAGGCCCGAGCCCTAAAAAGGGCGATAGAAGACGTCCCTCTGTCTCAAAGGGGAAAGGGTCTTTACTCACGCGTCTTCCTAGTACGGAAGAAGGACAAGAACGAGTTCAGACCCATTCTGGATTTGTGACAAGCAAACAAGTGGATTCGCAGGTAAAAGTTTTGCATGCTGTATTTGCACCAGATTTATCCTCCGCTGCAGAGAGGAGACTGGCTGTGCGCGATAGATCTGCAAGATGCGTACTTCCATGTGCCCATTGCACGGAAACATCGGAAGTTCCTGCGCTTCCTCGTCTGCACCAACCACTATCAGTACACCGTACTACCGTTTGGACTGAAGTCTGCACCCAGGACTTTTTCGAAATGCATGGCTGTGGTAGCAGCGCACCTGAGGAAGAACAAGGTGTTTGTCTACCCGTACCTGGACGATTGGTTGATCAAAGCCTCCACCTTCCAGGAAGCACAATTGCACTTCAATAGGACGGCCGTCCTGTTGAACCGTCTGGGGTTGCACATGAATCTGTCCCGATTCCTGTGCAGTGCCTGCAGTACTTGGGAGTCTCCATCAATACGCTGTCGGCAAGCGTGTCTCCTTCGGAGAAGAGACGCTTATCCATCCTTCGGAAGGCTCAGGCTCTCATAGCGACTCCATCTACAACAGTGAGGACGGTGTCTTCTCTACTGGGATCGATGGCCTCTTGTATCTTCCTCACTCCGCACGCGCCCCTACACATGAGGCCGCTACAGGAATGTTTGTCCTGTTTAATCTGCGCACTTGAGTGTACCCGCCTTGTGCATGACTGGGGCTTTAAGGTTCAAGTAAGCCTTCAGATAGTATTTTGCACCAGAAGGGAAAAAACAAACACCAACCATGGGCACAAAAAAAACCTCCTGTGATTCTGGACAAATCACTTAATCTCCCCGTGCCTAAAATGAATGCGTGTCCTCATGTAACGTAACTGGTGCTATGTAAAGCGCTCTGATACCTGATTCAGTTCGGGTCTAGTTCGCGCTCTATAAAACTCTGTAAAAAAATAAAAAAAGTATGGTACTCCGGAAATTAGTTAGAGCTTCGCCCCCACTTATTTGAATTTGCTTGAATGAAAGGTTGGGAATTGTTAGAGGATAGGATCAGGCTTTGAAGGGAAATGCACTACCCAACAGAAGGAAATTCACTTATCTGGCTGCTGACCAGCGAAGAAAGAGGAGGTGTTTTTTTTTCTCCTGACGGTTTATGTAAAGCACCCTAGTATTCTAATTGGATGTGGCTTTATTTTTGGACAGATGGAATTTGTAGTTCAGAAAGATTTGTTATGTTTTTCTTGCGGCTATTGTGGGAAATGCATAATTCTTGCAGCCAGTGCTCCATAAAATTCATTTTCATAGCATCACTTGGAGAGGTAAGAATACAATGATTATCAAACCAACCATGCCATTCTGCAATGTGTTTTCTGCATCCACATTTAGGACCTGCAGGAATTGAGAGCACAGCAATATGTTCTTTTCACCCAGTATCTTCTATGGTACCATTTTGAAAAAAATATCTAAGGAAATCTGGGTGAATTTTGATAGACATTTCCTTGGGAATGGGAGCTTGTCTCACTGCACTGAGTATAGAGTAGATGGCTGTTAGAAGTTGACTATTTTTATGGTTCCTGGCAGCTCAGAATGTTTGCGATATGAAACCCGCTTTTCCACGCAGCTGACCCCTTTCTAGGGCTTGCCTGAGACATTGCATGCGCTGTTTGCCAGTCATTTTGTTTACTTTCAGGGGCTTGAAGCCCACCCATTGCTTACCATTGGTTTGCTTCATTGTCGCTCATTTCCTTGCTTCCCTTTGGTTAGCACGTGCCTACTTCACTTGCTGTTCATGTGTTTGTCCTGCTACTGGAGCTTGGGCCAAGTACTGTTTTCTTGCCTGTGTCCTTCCACTGCTCGTGCTTTTAAAGCTCATTTTTGTTTTAGTGCAGCACTCCAAAGGAGAGCCTATTTTTGCTAGTGGTATTGGTTCTGCCCCCCCCCCCCCGGATTGTTTGCCTCCACACTCCCTGCCCACTGTCTGTGTTGCTTTGCCCCCACCCAACCCCGTCTGCCACCCTTGTTGCTTTACATCAACTCTCCCTCCCTCCTGTCCTTGTTGCTTTTCCTCAAACCCTCATTTCCCGCTTCTAAGTTCCTTTGCCCCCACCCTCTCTGCCTGCCACCCATGTTGCTTTGCCCCCACTCGTCCGCGTTGGCCCCACTCGCCCGTGTTGCTCCCAGGATACTCCATAAAAAACTCTTTGACATGGACTCCTGCACCTATCTCACCATATATCTGAAAAGTGTTGCAGGACTGAATTATCAGTTGACAAAGTGTTTGCACCAGATTAAGCTGCGTTCAGTAAAGGTGGCTACTTTGGTGATAAGTAAAGATAAAATGGAAAATAGATAGGTGGACTTTCGGCGATGAGTCGGAACTCCACGCTAAGTGTAGTGTTGCGCAAGCTTGTTAAATACCTAGTCATTAGGAAAGATGGTGGTATATCTATTGATGTAGGTTATTCTTTCATGCTTAGTTACATCCCTCAAATAGATGGGTTCAATGCATGCCGTTGATAACCTGGAAGTTGCCCTATTGTCATCATGCCATGCTTTCCAGCTCTAGATCTTTGATGCCCTGTTGTAACGGCCTTGGCACTCGCTGCCTCACTTTTGGTCAGATGCTCCCCTGGACCCTAAGCGATGATGCTTCAGCAGCTCAGGGAGCAGATGTAGCATAAATAAGCTGCATAGAGAAATCCCTACACCCAGGGTCTGCAGTAACAGGCAGCAGGATGCCCTCAACCTCCTAGTGGGGCAGGGCTGCATAGGGTAACGCTGTTGCAGGAACTGTGGTTTCAGGTAGAGCGCTGGATTGACAACACAATTCCTGGTTACGTATGCAATGCTCGAAGCACACAATACAGCCACATACTGATTAGCTGCTTGACTAGGAATATACAAGCATTGGCAAAGCTAGAAGATATTGTGAGAGCTGTGGGCTTTGTCTATGTTGGCACACATCAAGTTTTTCCCTTACAAGAGGTGTTGCAACAATTATTGGCTAATCGCTGGGCAAAACCAGAGAAACCAGGGAATTGGTGAGTGGTATAGTGTACTCTGCTGAGTCAGCCATCCTTACTCGTTCTGCTGGTTTGGAACCTAAGGATTCATAATTTGATAGAAAACCACTAAGCTATTTAGGGCTCTTAAGGTAAGGTCCTGACTCTTAGCATAAGAGAAAGGCACAACATTTATTTGAAAAATAGCTTTGATTATCGTCTTTGAATCAAGCAGCCTGAAGCAATCGGACAAAGTTGTGTTCTTGGCTTTTGTTGTGAATGTCTTGAGTGCCTAAGGAGGCTTTACGCTGCAGACAGTGACATATCATTGTGAGTATTTGGCAAGTTCCGGAGGGCTAGCAGAGTTAAAAGGGCATGTTTAAATTCACTACAAGCTTGGAAATACGGAGAATTTGAATTCTAGACCCCTACATTTAGGGCTTTTACCTTATAAAGAACCCTTCAATTGTTGACTCTGTATTATGCATATTGAACTTTTTGTGTCTTCTAATGAATACTTTAACTGAGTCGTGTACGCATGAGAATGCGTGTACATCCCAAAGGGGCACTCTGGGGGGGGGGGGGGGGCGGGGATCAAAGAATTGATTCCGATATCTTAGAAAGAGTCATTTATTGTCGTAATTATGAACAGATTCTTCGTGATATTATTATCATATCAGCGAAATTCATGACAAAATCCACAAGTAATCATTTGAGGAAAACTCCGATGCATTTCGGGCGGGCAGCCCTTTGTCAAGGAGAATTCATAATGAAAACGCCGGGAGGCGAGGATTCGGTCTACTGGTGATCAGGTTGCGACGTTTTCGGCGTTTTCGTTATGAATTCTCCTTGACAAAGGGCTGCCCGCCCGAAATGCATCGGAGTTTTCATCAAATGATTACTTGTGGATTTTGTCATGAATTTCGCTGATATGATAATAATATCACGAAGAATCTGTTCATAATTACGACAATAAATAACTTTCTAAGATATCGGAATCAATTCTTTGATCCCCCCCCCGGAGTGCCCCTTTGGGATGTAAACGCATTCTCATGCGTACACGACTCAGTTAATATACTCACAGGCGCTTGCCGGAAACGCCTCCAAAGAGTGCACCCTACCTTCCAAGTTCGACTTACATTCTAGTTAATTTTCGCAGTGCACCCTCCACCTTCATCTTTTTTCTAATGAATACTGCCAGGTGAGGGAATAAGAGCATTGTGATTGTATGTGTCTGTAACCCACAGTGCTTTCTTTGCTATACATTTGCTATAGCTGACAAGTAGGTGGCTAAGGTATCCACTTTTGTTACTTTCAGATAAATGACCCACTTCCTTATTTATGTTGGCTTTCAATTCCCTCCAGCAACATCACACCCACCTGCCATTCATATATTGTCCACATAATTGCAACAAGAGGCTCTTTCCATTATGTGATGGGCAGACTGATGCCAAGGTATCTTGAGTAAGGATTGTTTTCTTCTCAGGTATCTACAGAGGACTGTGCCTGGAGGTGATCAAGAACCGACACGACTGTGAGCTACAGGGAGCTAAGCAGCACCTTGAGGTAATTAATTTCTCCTCAGTGGAACCAAATTTAATTGTACGCCTAACCCCCTTTCAGCATTTTAGATTGTTTTTAAATTTTCCAACTTGTGAATTTTTTTGTTTTAACTTTTAGTTTTAACTTTTATTTTAAATATGTGTAAATGATTTTCAGGCAACCTAAAATAAGATCAAAACACTACATGTAAACAAATAAGTGTTAAAACTATTTTCAGCTTCTCTATATTCACAAACTCGCAATAAATTCTGCGTTGAAGATGCTTACTGTACTGTTGGAGTCTCCAATTGAATATCCACTTTAATATTGTGAGATTTGACTGCATTTTTTAACACCTTGCGTGCGGCGCCGATTTCCCCCGAGTGCTGGACATTCCATAACTGGGTGTGGTCGTGACGGAACCATTCCGTCATCCGCACAGCTCAACCGTGAGGCATGACTGAATGGTTCAGTCACAAGCATCGAAGGGGTTAAACATTTCTGTTCAAGCTAATTTGGCGTTCAAGAGATGCAATTCCAAATTGTTGCTTTGCTTCCTAATGAATGTGTCTCATGAATCTTGAAAAGGTGGTGTGTCAACATCCAGGAGTCTTTGGAGAAAGTGTATTTTTCCCTGTAACTCACAGTTGAGTTTTCATTGTACCTTACTGAAACCGATAACTCCTCTGCATCAAGCCAAAGTCAATTTGTGTTTGTTTATAGACACTTGAGATTGCCACTGCCACATTAAAGGTAATGATATAGAATTTTGGAATGTGCTTACTGGTCTATCGTCAGAAATCTAGGAGATGCTTTCTCCCTCCCAAAAATCTGACCGCTTTCAGAAAGTATTGTAGGTACAATACCAGTGTGAGAGTTCTAAATGCTGAGGAGTATCTATGCTTTTTGTTGAGATTTTCAGAATTAGGGAAACATTTGTCTAATCTGGACAATTTACACCAGAAAAAATGTTCCTATTCCTTATCCTCTTACTAAACACCTTCATCCGCTGCTCCCAGCTTCCCCTTCACACTCATCAGAAGATATTCAACCATGTGTAGTCACCATGTCCACAGTAATGAGCGACTTGAAATTGAATTATAGTTTTAGAAATGCTAATTGTTTCTTAAGAGTCTTTTAAAACGTGTGAAGAAGTAGTATTTCCATGTTTTCATAACTCTATAGTGTATGTCGGCCATACATTTGTAGACCATACTTTAACTGCCGGATTATTGGTGTAAACATGTAGTCAAAGTTATAGGCAACCGGTAGATTCACTAATATGTTCCTGAATTGCTGCTCAAATTAACTGCCTGGTAGAGGCTTTGGTTAACTATTGTGCAAAACATAACCATTTATAAATGTTATACAAATGCTGCAGAGTGACTAGAGAGTAAATAAAAAATGTGGGTACCGAGAACTCCACATCTACTCTTTATATGCCTTCTGAGACCTTTTGGCCTGCCTTGCTTAGCCCTGTATATTTTTTTATCTCCTAGAGTGAGAAGTTGCTGTTGTTCGATAACATGCAGAGCCAACTGCTGGAGAGGATTCAGAGACTGGAAGAAGATCGACAGAGTATTGACATTACTTCAGGTGAGCCAACACCTCTTCCTGGAAAAGTAAAAACAGCATTTTAAGGGATTGTCTTCTCGAGAAATGCACCACATAGTTTGCCCAGAAGGAAGGGCCTAAAAACAAACTAAGTATAGCCTAAGATAAACATCTTGGAGCTGACAAGTTTTACTGCTGATGGGGCTTGCAATTCACAAACCCTTCATGCAATGTGATTGTGATACAAAAAAGCTGGTCAGTGAGCTACTGTTAGGAAGCAATTTGCTCCAGGTATGAGTACTTCCCTAATGCTTAAGTGCATCTGTTTTTGCAGTATTCATTGAAGTTTCTAGAATTTTGTTGTGGTAGAATAAAATAATAGGCTTTTTGTAAGATAGTATGATGTAAATAAAGTTGTAATCAAGAGTATAAAGAAGATTGTTAATAGGATGAGGCACAGTACAACCAGATAAAGTTCCTCCAGCAGAATGCTCCCAGAACAGTTTAAGAAGCATTCCAAACAGAATTTCTAACTGAGTGGCAAGTGCCACAATTAAAAATATACTGTCTGTTAAAGGGGCAATATACAAGAAAAGGATAAGCGAATTAAAATGGAAATAGTAATAAGAAAGAAATAATGGCAATGCAACACATTTCTTCCCTAAGGAAAATTAAGAACAATTATTTGCACATTTAGCAACACGTCTGACATTCCATACCTTTCCGTCTTGTGTAACAATACTATTGCGATTAATCTCGACAATTTTAATAGGCTTGCCAAATTTATATTCTCCTTTGGTAATATATCCAGGTTTCCGTATCCTTACCCATTCTCAAACTGTAAAAGAAGGCACTTTGACTTTCATGCGAATATCATAATTGCATTTACTTTTGTTTTGCTTAATTTCAATTTTCTGAGCTAGTTCATCAACAAGAACTTCCGATTGACAATTCTTCACAGCTTTGTTGAACCACCATGGGACACAATTTGGAAATAGGATCTCTACCGCTCAACAAACGAAAAGATGAAACTTCAGTAGTGACATGAGGTGTTATACGATACAACCAGAATTCTAGAAAACAAGGGTTCTGTAGCTTATTCAGGAATATAACAATACTCTATAGAACACAATAGTCTGCTATACGTTTAAACTTCCTTGCCCAGCCGGACAAGGAATTTATTTACCAACAATTTTCAAATATACTTATGATACATTTCTACAACAGTAGCATGACACAATCCTGTGCCGTACTAGAAGAAAGAGAAAAAAATAGAGAAGAGTGAAAGGGGTGTTTTCAGGCAAAAGAAAGGAGCAGGTAGGGCACTGTTAACATTTAAGAATAGTGACAGTGTCGCCTGGAGTAGTATATACAAAACCACATATAAAAATTATTCTCATGTATGTCAACTCATGGGTGTCGACGTTTCGATCCCTTTGCTCAATTACATAAAGGGGATCATCTTCAGGACTTATATAATAGAGTTTGCCTGAGTTAGGGAGCGCCTCTAATGAGAGGTGAGAGATGGTTAGACTTGATTGATTAATATACGTGATGTCGTCCGGAAGGGTCTACCGCAGGACAGCCAGGAAATAGTTCCTTGGAAGGTTCGAAAGTCGTAATAATAGTAAGGTGGTGGTTGAACGGTTGTTGACTTTCTCGTGATCCCGTTACGGCTTGAAGCCGTGCATTCTTGGTTGCGCCTCCAGTTCACGGTGAGATGTGGGCAGAAACGGGGGGTCGCCTATTTAATGGACGTGCCGAGTGCGGCAAACGTGTTGACGGTTAGAGGGAGGCTCAATGGCCGTCGTCTCCTTTATGAACAATGTCGGAAAAGGCCGCGGGACGGAGTCGAACCTGCGGAGCGCCTTCCTGGTGCTCGGTCTTGCTGCCGGTACCGAGGTACGTAAAGGAGACGACGGCCATTGAGCCTCCCTCTAACCGTCAACACGTTTGCCGCACTCGGCACGTCCATTAAATGGGCGACCCCCCGTTTCTGCCCACATCTCACCGTGAACTGGAGGCGCAACCAAGAATGCACGGGATCACGAGAAAGTCAACAACCGTTCAACCACCACCTTACTATTATTACGAATTTCGAACCTTCCAAGGAACTATTTCCTGGCTGTCCTGCGGTAGACCCTTCCGGACGACATCACGTATATTGATCAATCAAGTCTAACCATCTCTCACCTCTCATTAGAGGCGCTCCCTAACTCAGGCAAACTCTATTATATAAGTCCTGAAGATGATCCCCTTTATGTAATTGAGCAAAGGGATCGAAACGTCGACACCCATGAGTTGACATACATGAGAATAATTTTTATATGTGGTTTTGTATGTACTACTCCAGGCGACACTGTCACTATTCTTTACTGTTAACAGTGCCCTACCTGCTCCTTTCTTTTGCCTGAAAACACCCCTTTCACTCTTCTCTATTTTTTTCTCTTTCTTCTAGTACGGCACAGGATTGTGTCATGCTACTGTTGTAGAAATGTATCATAAGTATATTTGAAAATTGTTGGTAAATAAATTCCTTGTCCGGCTGGGCAAGGACGTTTAAACGTATAGCAGACTATTGTGTTCTATACAGTATTGTTATATTCCTGAATAAGCTACAGAACCCTTGTTTTCTAGAATTCAGTTGTTACCCATGGTTCGTAGCTACCCGCTGGGTCCCCCTTGTTCCTTAAAAATACGATACAACCAGAGCTTCTCCCTTAATTTCTCCTTCTATTGAATACCAAAATTACGTGCCCACAGTATGTCTTGTTTGAGTACTCCATTATATCTTTCCACCTGTCCATTCCCTTGTGGTTCATACAATGCTGTAGTCATATGCCTTATATTGCAAAACTTAAGAAACTGTAACATTTCATTGGACTTAAACTGCACACAATTGTCAGAAATAACAACTTCTGGATAACCTTCTCGTGCAAATATTTCTTTGAGAAACCGCATTACACTCTCAGTATTGGGATGAGGTACTAACTTGACTTCCGGCCATTTCGAATGAAAATCTACTACCACTAAAGCACACCTACAATCTTGTGGTAAAAAATTGAAAGGTCCTGCAACATTCAAACCCACTTTCTGCCATGGTTGATCCGGCCGTTTCACTGGAATTAGGGGAGCAGGATCACATCTACTCATTTTATCACTCCTGATACAATCAGGACATTCTCTGATGACTTTGTCAACAAACCTATTCATTCCAGGCCACCAAAAAACGGACCTAATCAATCTCTTCATTTTGAAGACATACCTAAATGACTTTCATGACTCGTAGACAAAATGTGATTGATCCGGCCGTTTCACTGGAATTAGGGGAGCAGGATCACATCTACTCATTTTATCACTCCTGATACAATCAGGACATTCTCTGATGACTTTGTCAACAAACCTATTCATTCCAGGCCACCAAAAAACGGACCTAATCAATCTCTTCATTTTGAAGACATACCTAAATGACTTTCATGACTCGTAGACAAAATGTGATTGATCCGGCCGTTTCACTGGAATTAGGGGAGCAGGATCACATCTACTCATTTTATCACTCCTGATACAATCAGGACATTCTCTGATGACTTTGTCAACAAACCCATTCATTCCAGGCCACCAAAAAACGGACCTAATCAATCTCTTCATTGAAGACATACCTAAATGACTTTCATGACTCGTAGACAAAATGTGATTACGAAGAGATGAAGGAGGAATGCACTTCCCTTCCCTCAAGATCAAATCAGCTTCTGTGACAAGTTCACTCGATACATTCCAATGCAGAATAATTTCAACCGGAATATCACTCTTAAAAGGCCTACCTGTCCTGATGTAATCAATAACTTTTCCCAAAACCTCATCTTCCCTCATACTCTTCCTCCACATTTCTTCAGAAATAAAACTAAACTTTTCCGAAAGTACTTCAGTAATGCCAGCAACTATTTCCTCTTCTTCACACATATCTTCATTAGTACATGGAAGTCTTGAGAGACAATCAGCAGTCACATTAATTTTCCCTGGAACATATTCAATGTCAAAACTGTATTCTTGCAACCGTGACATCAGTCTGGCAATGCGAACTGTAGATTTCAGACCACCAAAGGTTTTTGATCTGTTCTTAACATAAATCTGGCACCCCAAATATAATTGCGGAAATGCTCGACTCCCCAAACTCATGCCAACAACTCCTTTTCAATTACTGCACAGCATCTCTCAGCTACACTGAGAGTACGGGAAGCAAATGCAACATTCCATTCTTCCTGTCTTGCACGCTGTGACAACACACACCCCAATCCATAAAGACTCGCATCAACCGTGAGAATGCATAATTTGTTCATACAATATGGTTTAAGTGTTGGTGCGGCTATCATCTCCGCTTTAATATTGTCAAAGGCTTCTTGTTGTTTACTTCCCCAAACAAATTCTACATTTTTCCTAGACAATTCCCTCGATGATTCAATTTTTGTAGCAACGTTTTGTATAAACTTGCTGTAATACTCGCAAAGTCCTGAAAAAGAAAGCAGTTTATCTTTACAATCTGGAGCAGGTGCTTTTAAAATTGCATCTACCAGTGACTTTTTTTGGGAACCCACCATCCTTGGGCACAGCCTGTCCCAAATATTATACAGAATCCTGGTATAACATGCGTTTCTTACTTTTGAGAGTAAGCCCATATTCATTCGAAACATCACATACATTTTTAAGATGTTCAGCATGAATCTCTTTGTTACCAGAAAAAAATCAGAATATCGTCCTGAAAACACTTGACATAATGTTGCATGTCCTTAAAGATATGGCACATTGACCTCAGAAAGACTGATGCCGCTGATGCTAGTCTAAGCGGCATCCTCTTAAAGCTGTCAAGTGTCTCGATTCTTCTGCCAATTCCACCTGGTGATATGCTGATCTAAGATCAAGGGTAGAGAACACCGTAGCACCTCTCAACATACTCACAATATCGTTTATATTTGGTAGTGGATGACAATCAACCAGTATATTTGCATTAAGAGCCCTCAAGTCGATGCACAGTCTCAAAGATTTATCCGGTTTCCGTGCAAGAACCACTGGAGAAACCCATTCTGAGGATTCTATTTCCTCAATAACTCCAGTGCTTAACATTTCCTTCAACGCATCACCCAACTCTTCTCTGACATTGCTGGGAACATTCCTTAGTTTTTGTTTGACAGGTGATGCATTTTGTTTAAGTTTAATAACATGAGTGAACCTTTTAAGCATACCTAGTTTTGCAGAGAAAACATTTGGAACTTTGTTTCCTAAGTCTGTTTTCCTACATCCTCTTCAATAACCATTACTGATTCCCTGTTGCGAGGATTCAAGATAATTCCCAACTTCCATTGGTCTCTCCAACCTAATACATTAACTCCTTTCTTAGCAACATACAATTTGATGAAAGCATACCTTCCTTTAAAATGAATTAAGGAAGCAATGTGCCCAATTTAAATCAATGGCAGAACCATCAAACCCTTGAGCAACAATATCTGGCGGACACAGTTCCTAAATAGATTTTTTCCTACCAAACTTCTTTTTTTTTTTTTTTATTCAAGATTTTTACAACCCTTACATTAACCCCACAGTTCTCCCCCTCCCCTCCCCCCAGCCCCCTCGGCAGACCTAAGAATAGAATTTTAATACACAGTGTAAATACACAAGGCAAGAACACAAATCAACAGCAGAGGAAAAACAATAGCAGTTAGTACAATGTGACCAGAGACGGTATAACACATTAGAAAGTGCGGATGCCATACAACAACAATAAACCAAATCATAGTAGTCTTTCTTTAAAGCGGAAGCTTTTACTCTACACCACCCATCACCTGTCGCCAAGCTATCAGGGGATTCCAGATTTTTAGGCCTTTCTTTCGCCGTTGCCTACCCCTGCCTTTGTACATAGCAATTTCAATATTAGCCACCGCTAGGAATCTAGCAAGCCATTGTTGGAACGATGGAGCATTACGGTCCCGCCATGCAGAGGCAATGCAAAGCCTGAAGACAGCCATTGCAATAAAGATAAGCTCCTGGCCTATGTCCGTGCCTTCTAGATTTGCGATCCCCAGTAAGATGCTTCCATTGGTTAATACAACAGTTTTATGAAGCAGTGTGGATAAGAACTTCTCTATTTCATGCTTAACCGTTGCTAGACCCTCACAGGATGCAAAGATGTGTATTCAGTCAGCACTATAAAGATTACATCTCAGGCAGCATGTACTCCCCATTTAGCAATTCTATCAGGTGTATAATATAAGAAAAAACATGTTTTAAAAAATTGTGCCTGGAGTTTAGTCAACATCAGAATTGTTTGCGACATTTCAAAGGCATGGTTAAACTCATTATCTGTGATGTCTACTTTTGTTTGCCATTTCTGAGATATTTTTTCCATATCGTTTGGAAATAATGCCATAATGTGTAGATAAATGCATCTGATCTTGTTCCCAGTGCCTGGGATTATTGTATCTTGTAAATCACTTTTACCCATACCTCTCCTCCCGCCCGTCTTTCGGGATAGAAAATCTCTTAATTGGAGGTATTTAAAGAAATCGCGCCAATCAAGCCCAAATTATTTTTTTTAGCTCCTCGAAGGATAGAATCCCTTCAGTGGAAAACAGGCAGCCCAGCTGATTAATCCCAGCATCATACCATTTCATCATATAATTATCTTTAAATATGGCGGGCAGGTCGGCATTATCCTTTGCAGGCGTGTAGAATGAAAGTCTACCAACACCTACCAATTTCCTGACTGCCTTCCATACTTTAAACCCACTAAGTATTGTTTTAAATCTAATTTTTTTGTAATAACTATCATGTAGATGCCTCCACCAATGGCCAATACTCTCTCTACCTAACAGTAATTGGAAGATGGATGATGTAGTAGTCTCTCCTGTTTCATTCATATGATTATTCTTGAATAATTCCCTGCTATAGAGTAGGACGGTTGCCCAATAATATGCTTGCAAATTCGGCAGGCCCAGCCCACCCCGATCTTTCTGGAGGGTGAGAAGCTTCTGGGCATGTCGGGGTTGCGAGTATGCCCAGATGAAGCTGGAAATCATCCGATCAATTGATCTAAGCCAGGTAGTAAACAAATCTAAACAGATTGCTCTAAAGAGGTATAAAATCTTGGGGAAGAAAACCATTTTGATCGCATTTACTCTGCCTATGAGAGAGAGGTGTAGATTATCAAGGCGCTTGAGATCTTTCTGGATTACACTAGTTATTGGCTTTAGGTTGATGTTAACAAGATTTTCAAGGTCCGATGTACGGTAATTGAGATGCCTAGATAAGTTGCATATTCCGTCACCCTATTATCGTTCATTGAGCATTCTTTACCTAGAATAATCTGGGTGTTCCCTTGATTAAGTGCATATCCTGACAGATCCCCAAATTGTTTTGCCCTTTCCTCTATTGCCGGCATGGCCGTACATGGATCAGTTGTTACAATAGCAATATCCTCCGCATAGGCTAATATCTTGGTCGGAAAGGATTTTAGACTTACCGGCTTGATTGCTCTATCTTGATGTAGAGGTCTGATAAATGAGTCTATATAAATCTTAAAGAGTAGAGGCGAACACGGAGTCCCGTGTGAAATTCTTAATTCTTCTCTCGGACTGCCATTAACCATCACTACGGCCTTAGGTTCTATATATAGTTTTTGAACGGCATGGATGTATCCATCTTGGATCCCTATTTTGGCCATTGCTGCCCAGAGGAAGTGCCAGGAGACCCTATCAAACACTTTTTCCGCGTCGAGCAAGACCAGCGCCATAGGGTCCCCTGTTACCTCCATCCCATCAAACAAGATAATTACCCGGTTTATATGATTAATATTGATCTTCCTGGAATAAAGCCATGTTGGCTCGTGAGACGACTTTGTGCATTAAAGGGGCAATTCTGTTTGCCAAGATTTTTGCGTATATTTTCGAATCTGAGTTAATCAGGGTAATAGGGCGGTATGAGCCAAGCTGTTCGGGGTTTTTATTTTCTTTTGGGAAAGATAATTATTTTTGCCCGGGACCAGGACTTCGGTGGCAGACCCCCTTTAAATATATGTATGATTAGGCCCACCAGAGTTTTTTTAATTTGATTTAAGAATACAATAAAAAATTCTGAGGGGATGCAGTCCAGCTTTCCCTCTAGGTAGGTGTCAATTTTTGAGCTATTAAACATCAACCCGTTACCCTTTGCTAAAATAGCAACCCCCTTCACCCGCGCGCCCTGTGAAGTGGCACAGATTAACCGATACCCTAGCGAGTTCAACAAATGCTTCTGTGACCCTTCTACATGAGTTTCCTGTAGGCACACAATATTTGTGCCCCAATTTTGCAGTGCAACCGTCACCGTTTGTCTTTTCCAAACTTCTCATAGAAATAACTCTCCGTTACAATGGTCCAAGGTGAACCAGAATCCGCCATGAGCTCAAGATCTTCATCCAAAAATCTGACCATGCACTTAGTAGAACTTAATGTTTCCACTTCAATTGCATTTATTTTCACTAATAAAACCACAATTCCTCTTTCTTTATGAAAATCATCACCAGATGAATGATCACATTTGGCACATGTACCCTCGCTGGCTTGATCATACCTCACAGAAGACACATCACTGTTCTTAATATTATTATAACTCCTATTCTTGTCAAACATCTTCCTCTTGTCTTCTCTACAAGCTTTAGAGAAATGTCCTATTCTCCCAAATTTATAACATTCCTTTCCTATAGCAGGACAGAATCTGAATGAAGCAACGTGATTATTGCTCCCACATCTGTAACATATTACATTCCTACTAGAGACTCTTGCCGACTGAGGATGTTTTTACAACATTATTCATAGCACATACTTCATCACAAATTTTATCACTTTTCTCACCTTTTGTACCAACATCTTGTACTTTTTTCATCCGATAGTTCAAATGCTTTCTCGGTGGAAATGGTATCATGCAAACTGGGATTACCTAATATCCATAGCTGTTCTTGTGTTTTCTTGCTCCTAACATTTATTATGATTTGATCTCTAATCATCTCATCTGTTACAGCTCCAAAATTGCATGAAATAACAAGTGATCTTAGTGCAGTCAAAAAGTCATCAAATGATTCAGACTCTCTTTGCGCACGGTTGTAAAACTTGTACCGGTTAAGAGCTATGCTAGTCATAGGATTGAACCTAGTCTCAAAACGTAACATTGCCTCGTCAAATACTCCCAAATCTCCTGACATAACTGGAAGAGTCCTAAACACTGCTTGTATCTCTGACCCCAAACAGTGAAGAAAAATATTTTTCTTCCTCTCATTACCCATTCTTTCTCCATCAATCGCTTGTAAGTAAGTCAATCCCATCCTCGTCGCCAAAAATTTGTAAGATTTTATGATGTAAATAAAGTTGTAATCAAGAGTATAAAGAAGATCTTTAATAGGATGAGGCACAGTACAACCAGATCAAGTTCCTCCAGCAGAATGCTCCCAGAACAGTTTCAGAAGCATTCCAAACAGAATTTCTGAGTGGCAAGTGCCACAATTAAAAATATGCAGTCTTTTAAAGGGGCAATATACAAGAAAAGGATAAAAGAATTAAAAGAGAAATAGTAATAAGAAAGAAATAATGACAATGCAACACATTTCTTTTTAGTCTCAGTTGGAAGGTGTCTTTTGTCCCACTGTAATTTGCAGGATGTATTGAAGTTACATTTTAAAGGAACTTTATAAGAAAGTAAGGGTAGTTTGTTTTTAATTTCTGTCTGTATTTAGAGAACGTTTTACCTACAGGATGGGTTAGCTATATTCAATGCAACACATAGTAGGACACTAAGCAAAAGGGAGAGAAGAGTCAGCATTTTCCAAGCTAATAAGGACAACTAAAGCTGTGACAGATGCCAGTGCACACTTTTACTGAAAGAGCTAAGTCAGTCGAACATAAAATGAATTATTATTTAAATCATTTACCACTATGCCTCTGTAGCAGCTGTTATCCAAGTAGATCTAATAGGACTGTTCAAGGCATATGGGCTGCAGATGGTACATTTATGAATAGATCGCCATCTGGTGTTGGGCTCGGATGATTGCACTTGTTTTTCTCTTGGAGAAGTCTTTTGTAGTCACGAGGCTGGTGACGTGATAGTGCGGATAGGCATCGGCTCCATCCTTAGATTGTTTTTTTCCACCATCGGGTTCGGATGAGGATTGAAGCGCTCCGGATCGACTTCGAGAAAAAAGTTATATTTCGGCGCGTATTCCCTTTCCAATTCGACGGTATTGTTTATCGAGCGCGAGTTCATTCCCATTTCGACACACTTCGACGTCAACACCAAAGATTTCCAACTCTACCTCGACGAGACCGGGAGGCCTATCTCGATGTAGTCCAGCCCGGAGTCCATGGAAAGGACTCCATTCAAAAAATGTCCAACGTGTGGTGCTAAATTCCCACACAAGGACCTACAAGAGGTGTGCAACCTCTGTTTATCACCTGACCACGAATCCAGGGACTGTGAAGCCTGTGCGGCTTTCTCCTCCAAGTCGACGATTAGAAACCGTCGAGCCCGAAGACACGAGATGTCGAGGATGGAGTCAGATGCAATCCCAGAACTGTTCGAGGTCCAACACCCCGAGGAGGAAGAAGATGAGGACGGGTCGGGGTCAGAAGCGGACGAGTCTGATGTCGAAGAAGTCGACGTTCATCAAACCGTGAGTGACGACGTCCCTTTGCCAAAAAAACGACCCCGATTGGTGTCGACCCCGCCTTCGAGCCCGGTCAGACAACCGAAAAAAGTTTCCGACGCCCCGCCTTCGGGCTCGGCAACGAAACCAAAACACTCTGCCTCCCACTATGTCGGATCCGAGAAACGGTCGACATCGACACCGAAGCTCCATACCAAAGAGAGCTTGCAGTCAAAACATTCCATGTCGAAACCGAAACATGCTTCGACGTCGAAGACTCCCTCCACACCGAAAAAATCGGACTCGAGCAAACTCTCGGTGCTGAAAACACATAACACCGAGACACAGAAGCAAAAGCACCTTTCTGACCCAAAGACTTCGGTACCGACACAGGAGCAACAAACCGATCCAAAACAAAAGACTTTGTTCATTGATCCACAAACTGGCAAGGTGGTGACAAAACTACCTAAAAAGAGGAAGACTCAACCGTTGGAGGAGAATGCTCCTCCTCCTTAGAAGAGAACAATGGGGACAAATACAACTCCTCCCCTTTCTCCACAGTCTATAGACACACCCTCTTCTCCTCTTCCTCATACTCTGCCAGCTATACCTCGACCTTCTACCCCACGCCCATCTACACCTCAAACAGATGTAGAAAGTGACACAGGGGATGGGGACCTTCCTAGGGATGATAACCATACTATCCCAGAAAAGACAGACCCATGGGAAGATTATGACGCAGTGTCAGATCAGATAATGATAATGACCCTGACCCGTATCCCTCAAATCCCTCTCCCCCTGATGATAATTCGGGTTTTGCACAATTAATTAATAGGGCAGCAAAATACCACAAGGTAGATTTACATACGGAACCTCAGATAGAAGATTTCCTTTTAGAAACACTACCTGCTGCACAAAAATCTTCAGGGACCCTACCAGTGCTTAACGGTCTCCTCACTCACACATCAGACATATTTAAAGATCCTGTGAGGGCTAGGGTGTTAAACCCAAGAATTGACAAAAAGTATAAGGCAGCCCCAAAAGACCCAGTCTTTATTAAGGAACAAATACCTCTGGACTCGTTAGTAGTCTCAAACGCTCGTAAGAGGGCAAACTCACTAACAGCAGGAGATGCTCCTCCTCCTGACAAGGAGTCCAAGTTAATAGATGCCTCTGGCAAAAGAGTAGCATCCCAAGCAGCAAATAGCTGGCGCATAGCAAATACTCAAGCGCTACTTGCACGTTATGATAGAGCTCATTATGATGAGTTAGAAAAACTCATTACACATCTCCCTAAGGAACATCAAAAAAGGGCAGATCAGCTGATACACGAAAGGAAGATAATAACGAACACTTCCATTAAGTGCGCCTTAGACGCAGCCGACACTGCGGCAAGATCTATAAACACCAGTATCATGTTAAGAAGACATGCATGGCTCAGGGTCTCAGGGTTCAAACAGGAGGTACAAACTTCTTTATTGAACCAGCCTTTTGATGGGAAAACACTCTTCGGCTCAGGTACAGATGAGGCGTTGGAAAAAATGAAAAAGGACACAAACGGCTAAGTCAATGGGAGCATTGCAACAGCAATCTCAGAGGGGTTCCTTTCGTAGGTCCACCAAGAGGCGGATCAAAGAATACAGGCACAAGCCAGCAATCAACCTCTTTTACACCAACATCACCTAGAGGGAATTCTAGAGGCAGTTACAGAGGTAACAACAACAAGGGTAGAGGTCGCGGAAACAACAACAACCGCAACTCTCCTACCTCAAAACAGTGACTTCATACAGCTCCCCCCAGACCATGCAACACTGGTCGGGGGACGCCTATCACAGTTCCTACCTGTCTGGGAAAACATCACATCAGACAGGTGGGTGAGACAAATTATCCAACATGGTTATTGCCTAGAACTCACGGCTACCCCACCAAACACCCCCCCCCCCCAGACAGCGTCCAACGAGTCAAAATCATCTGACATTATTAAAACAGGAAGTACTATCACTGCTACAAAAGCATGCGATAGAGAAGGTTTCACAACATCAACAGGGAACAGGAGTATACTCTCTATACTTTCTAATTCCCAAAAAAGACGGATCTCTAAGGCCAATACTAGACCTCAGACCTCTCAATGCATACATAAATTCGGAACATTTCCACATTGTCACGCTCCAACAGGTACTTCTTTACTGAAGAAAGGGGACTTTCTTTCTACACTGGATCTAAAAGACGCCTACTTTCATATCCCAATTCACAAAGCCCACAGAAAATACCTCAGGTTTGTAGTAGAAGGACAACATTATCAGTTCAAAGCCCTTCCGTTTGGAATCACAACAGCACCAAGGGTGTTCACAAAATGCCTAGTAGTGGTTGCAGCACACCTAAGAAGACCGCAAATACATGTCTTCCCTTACTTGGACGACTGGCTAATAAAGGCCAGGTCACAAAAAGAATGTCTTCAAAACACACAAAAGACAATTCAACTGCTGCACCAGCTAGGGTTTACGGTGAACTACACAAAATCCCACCTGCAACCAAACAAGATTCAACAATATCTAGGGGCTACTATAAATACAGAAAAAGCCAGAGTATACCCCAATCCAGTCAGGATTCAGACAATGCTCACATTAATTCAAAGATTTCAACCGCAACACCCATTAACAGCTCGAGTGTTCATGCAGTTATTAGGGATGATGTCCTCTTGCATACTGTTAATCCCATTTGCCAGACTACAAATGCGTCCGCTTCAAGAATGTCTAGCAACACAGTGGAATCAGGCTCAAGGTCAGATTACAGATCTGGTGTTGGTAGACGACCGCACGCATCGCTCTCTGAAGTGGTGGAATACAACAAACATTTCCGAAGGGCCGTCGTTCCTAGAACCAATTCCACAAGTGGTGCTAACAGCGGATGCATCGCTCACCGGATGGGGAGCTCATATGGACAGATACACAGTACAAGGGAGATGGAGTGTACAGCAAAAACGACTGCATATAAATCATCTAGAACTACTAGCAGTGTTCCTAGCATTAAACGCTTTTCAAATGCATATTCTCAACAAAGCAGTCCTGGTCAGAACAGACAACATGACAGCAATGTATTATATTCAAAAACAGGGGGGGGACACACTCTCTCCAACTATCCAGACTAGCGCAGGAAATTTGGAGATGGGCCATTCCTCAAAACATCTATCTGTTAGCCGAACACCTGCCAGGAGTTCAAAATCAGATAGCAGACATCTTAAGCAGAGAGTCAGAACAAATACACGAATGGGAACTGCACAACCAAATACTGCAGCCATTCTTCCAAAGATGGGGACAACCGGAGATAGATCTCTTTGCCACTCATCTGAACGCAAAATGCCAAAGCTTCGCATAAAGGTACCCACACCACCTGTCGCAGGGCAATGCATTATGGATAAATTGGTCCAACAAATTTGCATACGCTTTTCCCCCTCTCCCACTAATTCCATTAGTGGTTCGAAAACTGCAACAGCATTCAATGACAATGATACTAGTAGCACCCACGTGGGCACGGCAGCCGTGGTTCACCACGCTCCTACAACTCTCACAGGCGCCACACCAAAAATTAAGAATGTCACCCATGCACCTTACACAGAACCATGGAGAAATAATGCACCCAGATCCCAAACAACTGAACCTAGCGATCTGGCTCCTGAGGTCTTAGAATTTGGATACTTAAATTTACCTCCAAACTGTATGGAAATTATTAAGCAAGCAAGACGTCCCACCACCAGAGCCTGCTATGCAGCAAAGTGGAAAAGGTTTGCTGTATACTGTAACAGTAACAACATCAACCCTCTGGACGCATCTACACAAAATATTATTTGCTACTTACTACACTTACAGCAATGTAACCTTGCTTACACCTCCATTAGAGTACATCTTGCAGCTATAGCAGCATACCTGCAAAACAGGCAACATCTATCCCTGTTTAGGGTACCCGCAATTAAGGCTTTCATGGAAGGCCTCAAAAGAGTTATTCCACCAAGACTACCACCTTCCCCAGTCTGGAACCTCAACATAGTACTCACCAGACTAATGGGACCACCTTTTGAACCTATGCATAGGTGTGAAATACAATTTCTTACATGGAAGGTGGCCTTCCTTATAGCCATTACCTCCCTCAGGAGAGTGAGTGAGTTACGGGCATTAACAATACAAGAACCATTTCTACAATTACACCAGAATAAAGTGGTTCTTAGAACAAACCCAAAGTTCTTGCCTAAAGTAATTTCAGCATTCCACATCAATCAAACAGTGGAACTACCAGTCTTCTTTCCAAAGCCACAGACGGTAGCAGAGAGGGCCCTACATACACTATATGTCAAAAGGGCAATATTATATTACATAGAAAGAACACAAACTTTCAGAAAAACCAAACAACTATTTGTAGCATTTTCCCCAACACATAAAGGCAACCCTATCTCTAAAGCAGGTGGATTGTAAAATGTATACAAATATGTTACATAAAAGCAAAAAGAACACTAACTGTTCCCCCTAGAGCTCATTCTACACGCAAACTACGGGCATCTATGGCATTCTTAAGGAACATTCCCCTAGATGACATATGCAAAGCAGCAACTTGGTCTACACCGCATACCTTCACAAAACACTACTGTGTTGACGTGCAGGCAACACAACAAGCAAGGGTGGGCCAGGCTGTATTAAAAGCTTTATTTCACACTGTTGCAACAGACACTGGTGACCACCGCTAGGGAGGTAACTGCTGTGCAATCTATTCATAAATGTATCATCTGCAGCCCATATGCCTCGAACGGAATATGCTACTTACCAGTATGCATCTGTTCTTGGCATACAGGGCTGCAGAGTGGTACATGCCCTCCCTGGAAACCTGTGTCTGTTCCAACATTGTTATTTAGATACACTTACATGGGCATCTCTTTCTGTATTCTATCATACTACTCCATCTAACCCTACTATGGCAAAACAATGTAAGGATGGAGCCGATGCCCATGCGCACTATCACCCAAGGGAGGAGTCACCAGCGTCGTGACTACAAAAGACTTCTCCAAGAGAAAAACAAGTGCAATCATCCGAGCCCAACACCAGATGGCGATCTATTCATAAATGTACCACTCTGCGGCCCTCTATGCCAAGAACAGATGCATACTGGTAAGTAGCATATTCCTTCTTTCATATATACACCAAATATGCAGCTATTCGAAAATGAATTGAAAATACATTTTAGACCTCTACTGATTTATTTTGCTAATTTGGAGCACCCCAGCTCAATTCTGTCTCGGTTGAGTATAGTCACAAGCCAAGGCATAGCGAGCATACCCGAAAAATGGGAAGTCAGTATCAGGGAAACAGACTTTGATCTTCTGAATGGTATGAGATTAGAGACAGGGGAGCTGGTGCTTCGTGCTAGCACTTTGTGTTAAGAACACACAAGGTAATGCACCTTTCTCCCTAATCTTGAGTGGGGCATGATGAAGTTAATAATATTTGCACAGCCAAGATGGGAAAGCCTCCATGTGAGAAAATGGCTAGCAAGTGTTGGTTGGAAATTCCAGAACTCTGAAATTGCTGAATTAATTGTATAGATGCCAAGTGACTTTGTCCCAAAAAGCAATGTTGAGCCAACAAATGGATCATTTGCTCTCTTTTGACTCCACACAACCATCCTTAATCGAGAGTATAACGTCCACCCTGAGGAGAGATATAAGGAGGATACAGGATTTCCCATACTTTTCACATCAGTTTGGCAAGTTTCACATATTTGTGTACTGGATGTATGTGACTGAATGCCTGAAAAACTTAGCTTTGTTTAGTGCTTTTACTTTCAGAAAGGATTCGTTTCTGAAGAGAATTTCTCCTTCATGCATCTTAAACTACACTTTAGTATACTCCCGAGGGTTGTGGTTGCATTGTTTTGCGCAAGGGAATATTTATTGGTAAAATCCATCAGGAACATGGCCGATCCCTCGGCAAACGACAAATCTCTCTTCCTGCCTTGTAATGCTTATTGTTTGAGGAAGCTCTGCTTTCATGATTCTGTTGAGTAATACTGCAGGTACTTTGAGGAATTCATGTACTGTGAGGAATGCATGTACTGCCTTCATCTCGCTCATAAACCGTAAGCCTTCAAGATTAGTTGTTTGTGATGATCCTGAAAGACCGAGGGTAGACAATTTCCCGAAAATAAATGGCTGAATGACGATTGTAAGTGCTACTCTCTCACAAATAGTCTCATAAAAGTTAGCATTCAGAGTAAAATTATAGAGGGACAGAAGGGTGAACGTGTGCCAACTGATCCTAGCTGCTTACTTGTAACCTAGACTCTCCGCTTCCAGTAGCAACAGGGACTTTGCCTTCCTGCAAGATGGCTAAACCATCTTTTTATACAATGAGCTGTGATACTGCAAAGGACTGCAGGAGAGAACGGAGTAACCTATTACCAATGCTGCTAGTTAGACAGTGGATTAAATATTTTGCAGCTAAGGCTTTCCCCCTCTAGGATGTGAAGCCCTTTTTGATCTATTCCATAAATACCTCTTCTAACCTTTCCAACTCTCCTTCCTCCTTGACTACAGAGTGGTGGGATGATGAACTGAGAACCAAGAGGAACCGGAAGAAATGGGATCCCTTCAAACCAGAGAAGAAGAAGAAGCCTCCTCTCATCTCTGATATCCTTTGCAGAGTCCTCTTTCGTGAGGGGGTTCTAGAGCCAAAGAGACCGCCCTCTAGTGATGCATCAATGGCATATACTAACTCTTCATGGATGGGAAGCAGTGAGTGCTCCTCCTCCACAGACTCCCAATATGTATCAAACTCACTTGCCATGATTGTTCTGGTGAAAACCAGAGGTCAGAAGACTATGGTATCTGAGGGCAATGCAAGAAAAAATCCCTGAAAACACTCCCTATACACCCTAAATAAGATTGCTTTAGCCAATGCTTAGTGTTGAACCTCAATCGCCCTCTAAATACACTGGCCTTGAGCAAGAAATGCTCCGCGGTCAATCCGCTTATCTGGAGAAAGTCGGTTAGGGGGAAACCCTGCCTCGCTGACTCCAGCGCTCACCACAATGACGGGACCGTCTCCACAACCGAAGCGTGAATGTGAGGAATTTGTAAAGGAGGGCTGTATTTCCTCTCGAGTGACGCGTGCCCTCCACGGCCCCTGCTAAGCCGCTGGAGCACCATGCGTCTCGCTGCTGGGAGATGTGGTCTCGCGCCTGTATTGCAGTGTAGGGCTCGCACCAGGGAACACCTCCCCGCCTGAGCCTCTTTTGCTTGGGAGGTGTGTCAGGAGTGGAAGGGAGACAGCACGAGGCCTGCGTGAGGCCTGTTACTAAGGCACCCTGTCAACACACAAGGTGCAATATTATGAAGGGGCTTTAACGAATACGGCGCCGGAAGGCGGTTTCAATATCTAAAGTGGCAGTAATACCCTATAACAATACACACAACAGTACATAGCAAAATTAAGGAAAGCACTTATCTGGCTGCTGAGCAGCGAAGAAAGAGGAAGTGCTAATCCTTGATGTTGCTTACAAGGGACTGACTGTATGGTGGTTCCGTTTATTGTTGCAAAGACTTATGGGATTTGTAGTCTTTGAATAAAACATGTTGTTTAAGGCTGCTGAGCGTAATAAATGAGAGAGCAAAGCATACTCTGAGCCCCCAGTCCTCACATAGAATTTAGAAATGTACCTACTTTTCAGAGAGGTATAGCTTTTTGGGTTCAACCATGGGTTTCACACTTGTTTCCAGCGGAAACTGCAAGCAAGTTGGAGCATCAAAATTAGGTTAAATGGACTACCTCGTAGAAAAATGCAAAAAGTATAGCAAAAAATTGTTTTTTTGATGCAACTCTGCTTTTCCCTGAAAGCTGGGAAGATGGTGATCCTAGAATAGCAAACCTTTTGTTGATGTCCTGTTTAGATTACAAAATGTACTGTTTTTTCCCCCTCCCCCCAAAATAAATGCAATTCAGTTATATTTAAGCTATTTAGTCATTGCTCTGGAGGGGAAGCCACAAATTCTGGCTACCTTGAGATTTCGCAGGATGTTGGAAAAAAGGAAGCAAATTTAGCTTGGAGACCTTGTTAGGATTTTTTCTGAAGGCGTAAGCTTAAAGTACCGAACATATCAAAAAAGGGCTCCATGTCATGGGTAAAAAAGCTCCAGCAGTTAAGGAGTTCATTTTGGCACATTGTAGCACACAATCTGCTAACTCCAAGCTCAATTCTGATGGAACGTTTGTAGAAGTTACATTTGTGGCATTTCATCATCCTGGTTTGGGTGTGCAGGATAGACCTGACAACTGTTTAAAGAATATTCAGCTCAAGCAACTAAGTACTGAAAAAGCAGCACTTTAATAGGCACGCTCCACACTAAAACAGCCTATGCCACCTGTTCACCGTGAGTTCTGTCATTGCTTAAGAATTCGTAACATTTTTAATTCTACATTGTCCCATTCCGTCCTCGCCCTTTCTTCCTCTGTTTACTTGGTTTTGTAAAAATCCCATGCTGACCACTGTTGCTCAACATTGGTTCGCATTTGTTTTGCTTTTTAAACTTCTCTACAGCCACTAGGGGCCTAGGTCACACCATGTAAATACGCGGAATAAAAGAAACAGGAACCAGTGTTTTGTCTGTAAGTAAACGCTTCCATTTTTGGTAGAACATGAATATAGGTGCTTGCCAAGAATTGTATGATTTGCTTGAATAGAGAAGCCAGGATTATATCTTGGATTTTCCAGTTCAACAGCTGACTTCAACAGATCACTCTTTCAGAAACTAATAAGCAATTTATGGAGTTGTCTCAAGTTGTAGCAGCTACATTTGGATATACGAAAAGACCAAGTTTGATTCTTTGGTTACATAAAACTTTAGTGTTGGAGGTCGGGAGGCAGTCTGAGCTGTGAGAAGGCTATATTTGAACACTGTCAAGCACTGCATTTTGCACCTGATGTTTCTAATATTTAACAGACTTTAGAGTTTTGGTGTACAGGCTTCTTAACAATCCTGCACGTCCATACATCGTGTACATGCTGAGCGACCTGGACATCTTGGAGGACTGGACAGCAATCAAGAAGGTAGGAGAAAGTGTGAAGAAGCATACGTGCTGCCCATTAAAGCCATGCCGGAGAGCTTCAAGTGGATGCGAGTCCCTCTATCAGGTGACTATGAATTCAGGGCAGTGAATGGTAGGAGCTTAGAGTGGTGGTTTGTATTTATTGGTTTGCCATTGAGAAAAGGAAAGATTTTTTCTTCTGCCTCAATTCAGAGTATAGACTTTAGTTGGCTTAGAATGAAAGGGTGAGGGCGTCTAGTTGTAAAGAATGTCATGTTATTAAGGCAAGAATAATCACTTAATGCTTCAGATCCTCCGATTCAGATAAGCCTATTTTTGAATCGTAGGATCTTCTTTGATAGTCATAAGCAATTAAGTAATTTCCCGTTGTGTGCATGGCCTTGAGAACATCTTTATATAACTCACGTTCATGGAAAGGGCTCAATGAATGTCCTTGTCCCTGAATCTTCTCTATAAATCTTTTGACTGGAAGCCGACTGAACTTTTCATTGTCCATGATTTTTCAAAAGAGTTCTCAAAATTGTTATTCATAGAACTGTATTACAGCATCTTTCAGTAGAAAACAGAACAATACGCCTTTTAGCGAAGGGCAAGATGCGTACATTTAACAGAGCGCAAGCAAAGGAGTCCATTGGTTTAAGTATCTGGACGGCACCTCTTACGCCTTGTACTGGCCGTTGCCTCAGCGACTCAGTTCTTTTTACCCGGCTTGTGAGAGAAGTGTCCCAGGAACATTGCTGCATTGTTTTTTGTTTTTTTTACCTTGACTTAATCATTTTTCTACATTGAAAAGTAATTGAATCTACTTTACTCAATGTCTTTAACATCTCCTGTAGAGTTTCTGACTTGATTTTCAGTCAAAATGCCATCTCTCTTTTCCAAATATCCTTCCTGTGAGAAACGGAAGGCTCTGACTGATGCACATAAAGTATGCATTGTATATCTACCTGCCTCTCACTCTGTTACTGATATCTGAAAAAAAGATGTCCAAAAGAGAATTGAGAGATGAAGAAGGCATAAGGTTCAGAGGCATGTTTGAAGACAGGAGGGCAGTAGAGGAGAGAAAGGAGAAGAGGAAGCTGGATAGAGCTCCTTCTCAACCAGTCTGTCTCTTTCCCATCCTCTTGAAGTGACCATCACAATATTAGATCAAAGAAGAAGAAATAACATCCTTCTTGTCATCGGATGATGATGTTGAGATCGCAGACGACGCAGTCTAGGCCACCATCAATGCCAACTTGCTCATCTTCGAGGCAAGGATCGATGACATCACAGCATCGCCACTCAAGTTGGTGTCAAATGCAATGGCATCATTCTTCTTTTTCGATGTTGAGAAGACCATGATCGACAGCACACATTGCCGTCGTTGACACATGATATGCAGTCGACTGCATCACTGTTGAAGAGAAGAAGTTTGCCATCGACCACTTCACTGTCAATGTCGAAGAGACAAAATATTTCTACTACGATACGATAATTCTTTATGCGATCCAATAAATATGATCTTCAAAGCACAGATAGAAATGACAAAAACCCACATTAAAATCACAATTCATCTAACATAAAATCCATATCTAGTGTTTCATATCACGTCATTAAGATTTTTTTAACAGATCCTGAAAACTGGGATGGTCTAAAAGAGAAACTAAGGTATATTGTACAAGATTAGACACATGATATAAATATGAAATTTCATTTTTATCTGTGATAGGTCATAAATCAATTCAGTAAATAGATATAAGGTTAAAACCACTACATTCTTCAGCCCCACTACTTCCTCTTTATTTGTACAGGCCCAAAAAAAGTAGTTACCATTGGGTTTGTTACTGGGCCTCGGTAAACCGATAAGGGTTGCCTGGAGTGTCGACAGAGTGTACCTCCTTTTGGTGCACTATATAGAGAGCCAGCTTCCTACACTAACCAATCTCCTTCCTGAAGTATGTCCAACAACAGATGGATTCCTTCCATCTTGAAATGTTTGTACTCCACAAACCAATTTGATTCCCTCAGATTTATGACCAGGACGCCAGCCCTTGTCCTTCTCCATCAAAACATTTGCACTCGCAAAACATTTAATCTCTTCTAAAGCTTTCAGGATTGGCACCTTCAATAACATTTTTCTCACTTCATTCAATATTTGACCTCTCAGTTCCTGAGTGAACACTATTTCCTTTGGCACCTTCTCTTGAAAAGAAATCTGTGTGGAATCTATCACATAGACTCCTATTGTTTCCAATGTTCCCTCTAATTCCTCTGTGTGCTGCAGTGGAGGGTCTCTGTGTGCTGCAACCATGGCTATGTGCACCAGGAACCAGACCGTGCGCATGTGCAGAGCCAAATGTCACTCCAAACGTTTACTTAAAAAATTGAAAGGATGTTCATTTTCACACATACAGCGCCACGTTAAGGGTTTCGAGGCCGGTTTGCAAATTGGATAAATACGCCATGCCATGAATTGGTTACACAGCCAGATACACTTCCGGTTTAGAAAAGCACAAAACTCCAACGGTGGTACCATCATAAGATTTTACCAAATATTCTTATCTGGAGCACTGTTCATTGGGTGGGGAAATGTTTAGAGCCTATACAATATCACATATACACAATAAGTTACAAAATTACATAACATATTTACAATTTGATGTGAAAGCTACTGAGTAATGTTGGGCTACCCCGCCAGAAATAGTTTGTAAAACTCTGACATCCCGGAATACATGGACTGTGGGAGAGGGCTGTGCAGGCACCTCAAGTGGCATCACTAGATGTCTAGTGAAAGTTTTGACTCATCATAAAGTAGCGGAGGAGGTCAAAATGCCTGATGCAAAGTAGGTGAACCATGCAGATCACAAATTGCATGCAAAGTAAATAGATCACTTCATTGCTGCTTCTGTCAGAGAGCCCCTTTTGTTACTTGCAGTTTATAAGTTTAAATCCTAATATAGAAAAGTGAGCTATTAACTATCAAAGAGCTGCATGCAAATTGCAATGTATAGAGTAGAGCACTATGAATCCCCCCTTCCAGTCTTTCACTATCCCAATGCTGTAAAAAGGTTTAACCTGGGTAAAAAACAATTCTTATTAGTAAAGCCAACCCCCAACCATGGGGTTACTTTTTAAATTCACATTGTGTGCTTTTTCAGATCAAGAACCTTTAAGCTGTTCTGTCTACCGGTATGGATGACTTGTGACTCCTACAACTTGTAGTCCTCTGTCCGATGTAACATTTCCTATACATTGATTTACACACTATGATTCAGTGTCTTTGTGTAATGTGCATGCAATGTGGAGTGGAGTGGAGTGGAGTGGAGTGGAGTGGAGTGGAGTGGAGTGGAGTGGAGTGGAGTGGAGTGGAGTGGAGTGGAGTGGAGTGGAGTGGAGTGGAGTGGAGTGGAGTGCCATGCCATGCCATGCCATGCCATGCCATAGAGCAAAGTGGAGTGGTGTAATGTGGAGTATGCATGGTGTGGTAGCGTACTACCATTACAGACAACACATGTTCAATTGAAATGAGCATTACATTTATACCGAAATAGGATAAAACTCCACACAAGCGATAATGTGTGCATAAGTCATCACCTTGTGTATTAATGTGTTTTGATCATATTCAAATATTTGTTTCCAGCACTCTTCAGAATTACAAAAAGAATTGCTTCATTTGTAGTGATATATATATTTTTTTAAATCAGCACAGTTATTTTTTTATGTGCTAGGATAAAAATCCTACACCCTCTCCTCTTACATGGATGCTCAGCAGGATTATTGCATACATTCTCTCACTTTGAAGTTAGAGAAAGAAGGTAAACACCAAGCCCCCTCTGAAGAGAGAGCTTGACATTTGACCTCTGTCTTTGAATGCACAGCAAATGTGACAAGATAAGACCAAGATGTAAAGGCCTGTTTACAGAAAGTGAGTTTGTGGAAGAATACAGTAATCAAAGTCTGGGCAACGGGGTGGACAAACTCAAGCTGGACAGCCTAAAGCAAATAACGCCAGCAAATAGAAAGCATGAAAATGTGAGTTACAAACCCCAAAGCCAACGGTAAACAACGGGCAGAATGCATTCCGAGGTCAGCTTTCAGAATGTCTCCAAAATATCTTTAGAAAACCAGACAGTGCAAGGCTTTCAGCTAAAAAAAAATGAACGCTGGCAGGAACACGACACATTGCTGCAGGTAGGCAGGGACGAAGTTCAGTGACAGACCAGGGGATGACCAGAATGGGCAACATTGCTACAAGTGGTTGGGAAAGTAGTGCAGTCACAGATCAGGAAGTGGCAGAAATGGAAAACCTTGGTGCAAGGGGGCAGGGAAGAAAAAAAACTTGCTGGGGTAGAGAATAACCACAGCAGTGAAAGTGGCTGGGAAGGGTGTGTGGTTAGCACTGAGCACTCAGGCTACCTTAAAGCAATTCATGTTACACCTCAGGGTTTCGTTTCTGGATTAAAGCTTATTCAGAAGATGCAATCCTTTTATGCAAAACCGACTACCATCAGAGTGAGTGAGGAAAAAGCATATTTGTAAGAGACCAGCATGAATGTCACTTCAATGGCACAGTAGCCCACTTTACCTTAAACTATATTTCAGGAATGCAGTGATCCCAGACATGGGAAGTTAATATGCCAGGAACTAAGATGCCACAACTAGTTTTAAATTCCTGTTTAAGCCACCCTGGTATTTGTCAGTATTAATTAACGCATAAAAAAGGAAATCAAATGTAGTTTATCTTGAGTGTTTGTTAGTGAAAGAATTACAAATGTATAAACTGATGTTTCCCGTGTGCCCACACTTCAGGCATGGGACTTGCAGTAGTATTGGGAGCAGTCACATATTGCTGAAGCAATGTTACTTTACATGCTCTTGAGAAGTGGACTGTAGTTTGGGAGACAGTGTAATACCTTTCATGACTACTGAAGGCGTCGGACACCTTACAGGGAATAGTGCTTGGGATTTTATGAGACCTTTGCAAGCTGACCCAAAAAAATCTAATATCAAGCTAGGGTATCATCACATTAGTCTGTGATGCACATGGAACATATCACCAAAAATAGTTTTTGAAAACTCCTATGCAATTGCCATCTAATTATTTTACGAAGCCAATGAGTGATCCCCCTGTTATAAAAGAGGAAGCCATATTAGTTATTGGGAATGTTGATAGCTCCTCTTGAGACAATACCTTGTCAGACGTCCAAATTGGCTGGCGTAGACCTTTTACATCAACGTTTCACAGCATACTTTTTTCCTAAGTTTCATTAACCCCTTCTACGCTCATGACGAGCTCAGCTCGTCATGGGCGTAACCTGCGCTACGCGGATGACGAGCTGAGCTAGTCGCGTAACGCGGGTTTTTTTTTTTTAATCGCTGCGCGCAGCGGGAAAACCGCTAGCGCGCATGTGGTTAAGAACATTGTACATTCAGTAGGTGAAATGTACCAACAGCATTATGGCCCTTCCTTCTTGGGCGATCCAGTTTATAAAAGTTATTTTCCTCATTAATGGGCTTCACAGCAGCTGCAGATCTTTAACAACTGCAGTCTTCCTAGGGCCACTATGTCCTGGATAATTTGTTTACCTGCTGCAGTTCTCCTCTTAATAGATCGGGACTGCGGGGTAATTGTGTGCCTTTGTTAAAGTTTTCAGGTTAATTGCAGCTCATGGCGAGCACTTCGATTAACCTGAAATCTTAAACAAAGGCACGCAAGCACCCCGCAGCCTTGATCTATTTAGAAAGGAAATGCAGCACGTTTACAACACAGCGTGTGCTTTTTAGGTTAATCTGTCTTGTTTGCAAACTTGCTATATTGTTTTTTTAGTAAAGCGAGGCCCCGAGGTAGATTGTGTGCTTTGATTTAAGTATTCATGTTAATTGCAGCCCCCTTCACAATCTGCGATTAACATGAATTACTTACATAAAAGCGCACAATCTGCCCGCAGCCGTTCTTTTTGCTTTACTAACAAAACAATACAGCAAGTCTGCGAACAAGGCAGATTAACCTGAAAAACAAGCAGTGATTTTAAACTTACTTTATTGTTGTGTTAGTAAAGCACGGCTTTGGGCAGGCTGTGTGTTTTGTTTAAGTATTCATGTTAATCGCAGCTCGTGAAGCGGGCTGCAATTAACATGAATTCTTAAATAAAAGCACACAATCTGCCTGCAGCTGTGCTTTACTGACAAAAGAATACATTAAGTCTGCAAACAGTGCGTGTGATTCTTAACCCCTTGCCTGCGCTGAACGTTCTGCGCTAGTGCGGAACGTTCTATTGCGCGGGCGGGGCCACGCCGTTCAACGGACGTGCGCAGCACTACCGAGGTAGTGCACGCGACATCCGCTGAACGTCGGCAGCAGCGTTGGGGTTAAAGTCAATCCAAAAGCACACGCTGTGTTTGCTTTCAGAAGGTCTTTGTCTCGCTGCTGGGGGGGGGGGGGTGCTTTAGTAATTAAGTGTGCAGAAATCACAGCAGCTTCAAATAATGCACACTTATATGTCCGAGGTAACTAATGTTACCGTGGACATAAACGTGTGCATTAAATGAAGCTGCTGTGATTTCTGCACACTTACTTGCCAAAGTCTCCAGTGCCCTCTAGTGGATTTTTAAGGAGTTTACCAGCTGAATAAAAGTCCAAGGAGATTACTGATCGTGGAATTGTATTCGGAGCAACCGCTCTGGCCCTGGACAATCTACAGAGGAGAGGTTTCTAATTCTTCGATCACCGAGACAAAAGTACAGCAAGTGCCCACATCCTAATGACAACTTACCTGCCGCTCCCGAGTGTTTCCTTCTAGGTGATCACTTTCGCTGTCCTCTCAATCAGGAAATGCCCGTTTTTCGCGCCGCTCGCCTTTTAAAAGCGGCGGCGCGAACACTCACAGGATGTGCTGTGTGTGTGTGCATGAGCCACACATGGCCCTGCGTGCTCGGGAGTATAGACGTGCGCTGGCGCGCGTCTTATTGGGAACAGTGATTGTCTCTAATATCCAAGGATCACGTGTCAAATCATTTAATTTCTTTACAAAAAAATATATGTTCTTATACCTTTTTATGGGAATAACCAAAAATTATATTTGTGTTTGCCTTGGAATCCCTGAACCAGTTCTCCTCCTCAAAATGGACAACCACTGCCAAATATTTCTCTCCAGGGAGAAAAGCTAGTGGCTGATTTAAAAGCCTCTGAAGGTCCCTCTACCTGATATCTGGTAATGAGACTTTTTGAGTTGTCTGCTGGAGGAACATCCCCTTGCTCCAACTCTGTCAAAACTCTTCCCCAAAAAGGATTGGACGTCATCTAAAACTGTAATGGTGGAAATAAGTTTCCCAACTACTTTTACCATTCTGTCACCAATCAATAAACATTTGGAGTCCTTCAGAGGTTCTTTTATTTTATTTTATTCCCATAGCTGGTATTCCCATAGCTGTGGGCTTATTTTCATCAAGATGGATTTACGCACTTGCGTTCCCAAGAAAGCAAATCACATGCTGACGCCATCCTCTTAAGTTAATCCATGTCGATTTCAACACATTTCGTTTTTGCTGCACCATGTCAAGTATCCTGTGCCAAAAGACCAATTACATCTAACAGACTATAATGGCATTGTTTAGGTTGCCATTCCATTCCTTTCCATGGGTCAGATCCAATTTGAGAAGGAAAGATCAGGGTCTAAATCAGGAGTTGAACAAACCTTATTATCTGTAGTCTGTCAAGAGCATTCTGTTCTAACCACATTTCTACTTTCCTCTAAAGGCTTACACATCCATTGCTTTATGAATTCTGCCACATGACTCAAAATCCACAAATCGAGTTCTCCTTGAGTGCCTAACCATGTCCGGGCTGAACATATCTTCACCCTGAGTGTCTTTAATATTGCCCTTATGTCCTTATCACTGTCCTTGGTAATTCTGAATTTTGACTCGAATCCCAACGATTGTCATCATTAAATAGGTCTATGATGTAATTAACATATGTCTTCTCATCGGAAACCACCCAGCTTTCTCTTGTTCAGCTAGGGACACAAACATCTCTTTTGGTGCATAGACCACCCATCTCTTTAGAGGATATACCCTTATCATTCCCAATTGAAACATGTTTTATCTTCATCTTTCTGCCCCTCCCCTTTTAACCTATGTTGCTTCTTTTCCATCTAATGACTAAAACTCCACATCCATATCAGATTTCTCCTGCGTTTTATTTTTTTACTCTTAATGCAATCCAGCCTTCTGGTTGCATTGGACACCTTCCTATGTCCGTGGTTTCCTCCTTGGACTCGCTACTGCGGTCCAATGAATAATTTTGATTATTCACGTGCCGCCTCGCACGGTTTCCCTCCAATTCCCCTCATTGCACGGCTCAGCCTCCATTGGTAATATGTTGCCTTGTAGAAATTGGCTTTTTGACACACAATCGCAGTCACTCATAGGATTACTTGCCTTGGTGCCCACTGCACGGTGTGTACCAACTCAGCTCCTTGAGGCTTTTAATCCCTTCTCATGGACAATCCTTACCAGCCATCCTCTTGATCACCGCAAACTTTTACTCAGTCATGTAATACTATGTCCTGATGATGATCCCACTATTGTTCTCAAGGGATCGAAACGTTGTAGACTCTTTGTACACCGCAAACACAATTTAATTTGTCATTTTTGTGTAACGGTGTCGCTGTTTATTTTTTGCTTGCTCTATTTAAAGAATATTATACAAGCTTCTGTTCTGCCTGAGCCTTTGTTTTTTTTGTGTTGTATGTATCTTGTTGGATGCAGGACTGTGTCCCACTGTATGTGTGTTTCAATTTTAATAACATTAAACTAACTCTGTCGGGCTGGACAGCTTTAATATATTACTGGTTCGAGGCATGTGGGCTGCTGAATTCATATCTATAGCATAGATTGCCGCCTAGTGTTGGGTCCGGATGATTGTACATTGTTGTCCTGAAAGAGTCTTCGAAGTATCACAAGATAGGTGGCTCCTCCCCTGGGCTACAGTGCGCATGGGCATCGACTCCATCCCCAGATTGTTTTTTCCCGCCATTGGGTTCGGATGCATATTTGATCACTCAAGTTCGGAATCGATAAAAACCTTCCTTTTGGCCAAAAGGCCTTTAGTTATCGTCGGTATTGTCTTCCGATCGGTGCCCAGTTCGGTTCCAGCTCAGTTCCCGAGTCGAACATCCTGAGGAGTCGCGTGACTCTTCAGTGCTCGAGGCCCGGTCAACGCTACAGGCCTTCTTCAACAAACCATGATGGAACGGAGCCCGTTCAAAAGGTACCCCGTGTGCAACTCGAAGTATCCCCACATCGACGTCCACCCGGTGTGCAACAAGTGCCTGTCGCTGGATCACGATGAAGCCAACTGTATGGCTTGTTCTCGTTTCCGCTCCAAGAAGACGATTCGACTTCGGCGCGTGGCGCGCCTGGAGGCCCAGCAGACGGCACCTGACCCGGTGAACATTTTCGATACCGAGGGAGAAGAGGCAGACGAGCAGGAAATTCGTGAGCCGATTTCCAATCCAGCGGCAGAGATCGACTCCAACTACGACGCAGACGTAGAAATGCTCGATGCAGAAGACATCGTCGACGAGGTAGGAGACGACGATGAGGCCTATGTGGCCACAGAAGATAGCTCAAGCGAGGAGCTATGTCCCGTTCAGACAATATCTACGGCTCAGGTCGATGGATCGCCACATGGCCTTACCCAAGATCTTGTACCAGGTTCCACAGTCTCGCCTCCGGGCCTGACTACGGACAATTCTAAGGAGCCGCCATTGGTCAAATCGAAACCAAAAGTGAAAGCTTCGGCTTCTACAGAAGCGAAAGTGCTAGAGACGCCGTCGAAACCGAAGGCGCGTGTCGCCTTGGTCGGCTCCACGTCTTCAGACCTGTCGGTGCAGACAAAGCCGAAAAAGGTTGTCGGACCGGTGAAGTCGCTCAAGGGCGTCGAGCTGAAGACTGGGACACGGAAAGCATGTGTCAAGGGCGTCGACCCGAAGACTTCGGCGCCGAGGGCCCTCGACACAGACAAAGGACTCGAAGCTGCAAAAGTTGTCGATCCTGCGCGTCAGCCGGACAAGGCCAAAAGTGCTACGCACATGGTAGTGGCTCAAAGGCACCTGTCGAGTCGACCCAGCTGTCCGCCTCCTTCACGAAGCAGGTGTCGGACTCATTGAAACGCATTAAGGACAGGGCTTCCGCTGTCGATCCGAAAGATACTTCCACGCCGAAGCCTGCCGCCAAACCGCAAAAGTCGACGGCGCCTATCCAGTTTAAGCTGCCGCCGAAAGTGGCGCCGCAGGCGTTCGCGCCAATGAAGGTTGTCGAGGCGTCCATGAAGGTGTTCACGGGGTCGAAGCCTAGCCCTGCAGTTGCGGGCCCAACGCATCGTCGACCCCTGCTAGAGGAAGAGTCGGAACAATTCATCGACGCCGACACCGGTAAACTTTCCATTTACAAACTGAAGATCACACCAGCACAGCCTATGGAATCCTACACAATTCCTTTAAAGAAGAAGAAGGATTCCACGGATTCACCCGTTCTTGTTGAACTAATAACTCCACGTGGCCAGGACACTGCTCCAATCTCGCCCACTTACTCGGATGTGGAGGCTGGGGAGGGTGACTATGATGAGTACAACTACCCTGCCGACACAGATCCTGAAGATCAACATGACACATGGGCAGATGCTGCGGACCCAGGGGATCCACAAACTGCCCCAGACACTCAAGTGTATGATGTCAAGACGTCACCTACTGAGGACTCAGCGGCATTTAATGCGCTTATTGAGAGGGCAGCCAAAAATCATGACGTCCAGCTCCATGCTGACCCTATTGAGGTGGATTTTCTGTTTGACACCTTTTCCGCCTCTGAAAAGACCGTAAAGACTTTGACAATGCTGAAGGGTGTCTTGAAACATGCTGCTGACATTTTTAAAGAACCCACACATGCCAGGGTTATAAACCCCAGGATTGAAAAAAAGTACAAGCCGGCGCCTGGGGACCCTACCTACATCAGGGGCCAGTTGCCGTTGGACTCTCTAGTTGTTTCTAATGCCTGGAAGAGTGCAAACTCACAAACTACTGGCGATGCTCCTCCCCCTGACAAGGAATCTAAAGTGCTAGAAGCATCAGGGAAGAGGGTGGCGGCTCAAGCGGCCAATATCTGGCGCATTTCAAACACTCAGGCTCTCTTGGCCAGATATGACAGGGCACATTACGATACACTAGAAACCTGTTACAACACTTGCCAGATGAATATAAGGAGGCAGCAGCGATGCTCATTCAAGAAGGGAAACTCATCTCAAATGCTTCTATTAAGTGTGCACCGGACGCAGCAGACACCGCGGCCAGGGCCATTAACACCAGTGTAATGTTACGGCGCCAGGCCTGGCTCAGGATCTCCGGGTTCAAGCCGGAGATGCAGACCACCATCCTCAACCAGCCTGTAAACCCTGATCACTTATTTTGACCTGAGGTGGACACCACCCTGGAAAAAATAAAAAAGGACACTGAGACTGCAAAGTCTATGGGGGCTCTCCAGTCCCAGCAGTTCAGGAGTGGTACTTTTCGTCGCTCAGGCAATAGAGGTGTTTCCAGAGGTCAGCTGTCCCAGCAAACACAGTACAATAAAAGTGGTGCGCAAACCACGTACAACAAGCAGAGTAGAGGTGGCTATCGTGGAAATAGCGCAAAAGGCAGAGGTCGTGGAAATAACAGCTCCCGATCCTCCGCCGCCAACAAACAGTGACGCCTTGTCACTGCCCCTCGACCATACAACACCAGTCGGGGGGGAGACTCCAGCAGTTCCTGCCAGTCTGGAAATCCATCACCACAGACGGGTGGGTCAGAAAGCTTATCCAGTTCGGTTATTGTCTGGAGTTAACATCCACTCCACCCAACATACCCCCAAAACACCGTCCTATGTTCACAGAGCATTTGCACTTATTGCAGCAGGAGGTCCTCGTCATGCTGCAAAAAGGGGCGATCGAGCTCGTGCCGGTGGAAGAAAGAGGCACAGGAGTGTACTCCCTTTACTTCTTAATCCCAAAAAAGGACGGGTCCCTCAGACCCATACTGGACCTCAGACCCCTAAACCAGTACATTCTATCGGAACACTTTCACATGCAATCAAGGGGATTTCCTTGCCACATTAGATCTAAAGGATGCATATTTTCACATTCCGCTCCATCCGTCACACAGAAAATACCTCAGATTCACCATTCAGAATCAGCATTACCAATTCAAAGTCCTCCCTTTTGGAGTGACTACAGCGCCCAGGGTGTTCACGAAGTGCCTGGCGACAGTGGCTGCACACCTCAGGAGACAAAACGTTCACGTCTACCCTTATCTGGACGACTGGCTTGTACAAGCAAAGTCGGCCCAGCAGTGCGCCGCCAACATGTTCCACACCATTCACCTTCTTCAGGATCTGGGATTCTCACTCAATTACCCAAAATCACACCTTCAGCCCGCCCATGTACGGGAGTATCTGGGCGCAACAATAAACACTCTGGCAGCCACAGCACAGCCAAATTCGGTGACAATCAACAGCATTCAATTGCTAATACAGAGATTCAGACCACAACACTCGTTTCCAGCACGTGTGTTCATGCAGTTGATAGGCATGATGGCCTCCTCCATCTTCATAGTCCCACATGCGAGACTACATATGCGTCCGCTTCAGGAGTGCTTAGCACATCAGTGGACTCAGGCTCACGGACAGTTAAGAGACCTAGTGTTGGTGACCGGTCGTGCATACAACTCTCTGCATTGGTGGACTCCACACAACCTTTGCAAGAGACGACCGTTCCAGGAGCCTGTGCCACAAATCATCCTAACAACGGACGCATCTCTCCAGGGATGGGGAGCTCATGTACTCCACTACACAGTGCAGGGACTATGAACAACGCAGCAAAAGAAGATGCACATCAACCTCCTGGAGCTGATGGCAATCTTCATGGCAATGAAGGCATTCAAGGTACATCTGTGCAACAAGGTCGTGTTGATCCGGACGGACAACATGACAGCAATGTACTACATTAAGAAGCAGGGAGGTACACACTCTCCACAGTTGTCTCATCTGGCTCAGGGTATGTGGAAGTGGGCCATTCAAAGGAACATAGTCCTCATGGCGGAACACCTTCCAGGCAAGGACAATCAGATGGCGGATCTGCTCAGCAGGTACAGCCACCAAATGCACGAGTGGGAGCTACATCCATCAGTACTCCACCCGTACTTCCAGCAGTGGGGTCATCCAGAGATAGACCTGTTCGCCACGAGGGAAAACGCCAAATGCCAAAGCTTTGCCGCCAGGTTCCCACACCGACAGTCACAAGGCAATGCGATATGGATGAACTGGTCAGGCAGATTTGCGTACACTTTCCCCCCAGCACCTCTAATACCGCTGGTGGCACGCAAGCTGAAGCAACACTCGATGACACTCATCCTGGTTGCTCCAACGTGGGCACGCCAACCATGGTACACCACGTTTCTAGAACTTTCCGTGGTACCGCATCAAAAGCTGCACCTCACACCCAGACTTTTGACGCAGAGCCATGGCGAAATTCAGCACCCAGATCCGCAACAGCTCAACCTGGCGATCTGGCTCCTGAGGTCTTAGAGTTTGGATACCTCAAATTGCCTCCAGACTGCATGGATATTATACGGGAGGCAAGAAAGCCCACCACCAGAGCTTGCTATGCGGCAAAATGGAAGCGGTTTGTCATTTATTGCGTGGACCACGACATAGACCCGCTTGACGCGTCCACGCACAACATCGTTTGTTATCTGTTACATCTTTACAGATGCAATGTAGCGTATGCTTCCATTCAAATTCATTTATCCGCCATAGCGGCTTATCTCCAAAACAGGCAGCATCTCTCCCTTTTCAGAGTGCCTGCCATTAAAGCCTTTCTAGAGGGACTCAAACGAGTCATTCCTCCCAGGACCCCACCTGCTCCTGAATGGAATCTTAATGTGGTCCTCACCCGACTGATGGGTCCACCTTTTGAGCCTCTACCTTCATGCTAAATTCAGTTCTTAACATGGAAAGTGGCTTTCCTGATAGCCATTACGTCACTGCGACGTGTTAGTGAGCTCCAGGCACTAACTGTACAAGAGCCATTTATACAAATTCACTCCAACCGGGGTGGTGCTGCGCACTAACCCTACATTTCTTCCAAAGGTGGTTTCACAGTTCCATATCAATCAGACTATTGAACTGCCTGTGTTCTTCCAAAATCCTGAGACAGTGGCAGAAAGAATGCTCCACACTCTTGACGTCAAAAGAGCTTTGATGTATTACATTGATAGGACCAAAGATTTTAGGAAGACGAAACAACTATTTGTTGCCTTTTCCGCGCAACACAAAGGCAACCCCATTTCCAAAGCAGGTATAGCCAGGTGGATCGTTAAGTGTATTCAGATTTGCTACCAAAAAGCTAAGCGCACTTTAACAATCCCACCAAGAGCCCACTCCACCCGCAAGTTGGGGGCCTCCATGGCTTTCCTTGGCAATATCCCTTTAGAGGACATTTGTAGAGCAGCCACATGGTCTACCCCACACACATTTACAAAACACTACTGTGTAGATGTGCACTCCAAGCAGCTGTAGGGCAGGCTGTTCTCAAAACACTTTTTCAAACTGCTGCAGCTGGCACAGGCGGCCGCCGCTAATGGAGGGACTGCTATGTATTCTATGCTATAGATATAAATTCAGCAGCCCACATGCCTCGAACCGAATATGCTACTTACCAGTATGCATCTGTTCTTGGCATGTATGGCTGCTGACATTCATATCGCCCGCCCTCCTCCCCGGCGCCTGTAGCGGCTGCAGCACTTACTCTTAGCATGGTCATCGTTCACACTGTTACACTCCATCTTCGCCACAATGGCTAAAAAACAATCTGGGGATGGAGTCTATGCCCATGCGCACTGTAGTCCAGGGGAGGAGCCACCTATCTCGTGATACTTCGAAGACTCTTCCAGGACAACAATGTGCAATCATCCGGACCCAACACTAGGCGGCAATCTATGCTATAGATATAAATGTCAGCAGCCCTACATGCCAAGAACAGATGCATACTGGTAAGTAGCATATTCGATTCATAGTCTGTTAATTCTCCTTTCTTGTACTCTCCTTGTTGGGGACTACTGTGTTTGTAACTCATCGATACCCAAGGTCCCTGACCATTACAATTGGGTTCCCTTGTTTCTAAAAACTTAATGCAATCCACAACATCCTTAAATGATGCTTGAACCTCCTCCTGAATCTTTTTCCTCATCAGTTCATGTTGTGAATCCTCCCCAGATACTCACGGTAATTTCAGACCTAGGTATAACTTGATATAAAGATAAAACAAAAACATTTGTATTTCCCTTTCTTTTTATTTTTTAATTATCCAATATGCCCATTAACAATATAGAGGAATGAAACCTAAATCAATGCAAATCAACTAAAGCGTACAAAAAATGATAGCAAATACTCAATCTACCCCAAAACCTAGAATAACAACCTCCTGCTGATGCGAGCTTGAAATATACTTTTCAAAACATAATGAACTTCATTTAAAGATCCAAAAAGGAATAACATGCATGCCAGCACATATAAGAAACAACTTGCTCCTCAACAACCCAAGAAAAAAAAAATTGTTAATATTATAACACCACCAGTCCTGAACATTAGGATAAAACCAACTCAAAACGTCTAGTCAGTCATAAAAATAACTGTTCGAGGCATGTGGGCTGCTGAATTCACATCTGTGCATAGATCGCCGCCTAGTGTTGGGTCCAGATGATTGCACATTGTTGTCCTGGAAGAGTCTTCGAAGTATCACGAGATAGGTGGCTCCTCCCCTGGACTACAGTGCGCATGGGCATCCTCTCCATCCTCAGATTGTTTTTTTCCGCCATTGGGTTCGGATGTACTTTCCTATACTCGAAGTTCGGAATCTAAAATACACTTTCTAAAGGCCAAAAGGCCTTCGGTCTCGTCGGTATTGTTTCGAATCGGTGCCGAGCGCTTTATCTACAGTTTATTCAACTCGGGACGTCGAATCGGGCCGCGGGCCTTCTCGACGCCAAAGGAACCAGTTGTCGATGGAACCAAGTCCATTCAAAAGATGCCCTCTTTGATATTCGAAATACCCACATATAGATAAACACCCTCTATTTAACAAGTGTTTATCTCCAGAACATAATGAATCCGACTGCCTAGCCTGTGCCCAATTCCGATCGAAAAAGACACTTCGGATTCGACACGCAGCTAGACTAACCATGCAGAAACCAGCGCCAGAGCCGGAAAATATCTTCGACGATGAAGACGATCTCGTCGAAGCCAAAAAATCAGATCAACAGTCTGATCAAGATTCGGAGCATGACTCCAACTACTATGTCGACGAAGAAGACATCGTCTACGTAGGAGACGACTAACAAGGGATCGGAGCCGTTGAAGACGACTCCAGTGATGAAACGGGGCCAACCGTGAGTACGACACCCCAAACATACACTTCTATGGTTCCACAGGCTCAGCTCGAGGCATCGCCAGAAGGCCTTAGCCAAGATCTCGAAACCCATTCTATAGCCCCGCGACACAGCTCGACTAAGAATATAAGAAAAGAGCCATCGGATCAATGTACTCGGACAATGGTGAAATCGAAACCAAAAGTTCTGGAACGAAACCGAAACTGATCGACTACACGGTCTTCGGACCAAACTACGTCGATCCATCGGAGTCGATCCCAAAGAAGATCGTCGACAATACGGTCTTTGCACCAAACTATGTCTAGCCATCGGAGTCGAACACAAGGGTCGTCGAGCCGAGGGCCAGCGCACCTTTATCCACTCCAAAACAAAGGGTCGTCGAACCGACAAAATTGGCGCCAACAGCCGACAACACAAAAAAGGGACTCGATCCGAAGAAGGTTGTCGAACACAAACAAGAGTCGACAAAACAATGGCTGTGCAACCAAAGACAATCGAGCCGAGGAAAATCGACCCGAAAAAAGCCATCGAACCGAGACAAAAAACCATCGGTCCGAACCCACAGGTTACAAAGACGCAACAAGGTCAGAAAGGTACTATCGACTCGACACAAAACGTCGAAACGATAAAAACTGTGGCTCAAAAGAAACAAGCACAACCGAAAAAGACTGTTGGAACACCGAGGGATCTCGGACCGATCAAGTTTGGCCTACCAACTTCCTCGAAAACAAAAGCGGTCGACCCAAAAAGCGGTATCGAACCGACACAAACTTAACCAAAGACATTGACAAAAACACCCAGAACTGCTGAGCAGGAGATCTTGTATCCAGACCCCTCATCAGAAGAACAGTCAAAACTTTACATTGACCCTGATTCTGGCAAAGTGACACTCTACAAAAGAAAAATCAGACCTGAAACTGATAAGAGACTCATGTCATACCACTCAAAAATAAAAGGGACTGCTCTACTTCACCTATTCTATTTGAGCCCATTAGACCAACTAGGCCTGAGCCATACACATATACACCCACACACTCGGATGATGTATATAATGAAGAATACAATTACCCAGTAGACACTGACCAAGACAATCAAGGTCAACCATGGGTTGATCCAGTACATCCTGGTGACTCTCAACCCATTCCAGATACACCTGCATACGCTGCTAGGCCTTCTCCTACAGAGGATACAGCTGCTTTCAATGCACTAATAGAAAGGGCAGCCCTACATCACAATGTAGAAATGCATGCAGACCCCATTCAGGAAGATTTCCTCTTTGACACCTTTGCCACATCAGAAAGATCTGTCAAAACACTACCTATGTTAAAAGGGGTACTTAAACATGCAGGTGACATATTTAAGCAAACAACTAGGGCGCGGGTCATTAACCCCAGACTATAGAGAAAATACAGGCCAGCGCCAGTAGACCCTACATATATTAAGGGACAACTGCCTTTAGATTCTTTGGTGGTATCCAATGCACGAAAACGTGCAGGCTCCCAAACAACTGGAGAGGCTCCACCTCCTGACAAAGAATCAAAAATCTTTGAGGCATCGGGGAAGAGGGTAGCTGCTCAAGCTGCTAATACATGGCGAATATCTAATACGCAAGCCCTGTTAGCTAGGTACGACAGGGCACACTATGACACTTTAGAGACACTAATCCAGTATTTACCTGAACCTTACAAAGAACAGGCTGAAGACCTAGTACAGGAGGGAAAGTTAATAACTAACGCCTCCATTAAATGTGCCCTAGACGTGGCAGATACAGCGGCCGGATCTGTTAACACCAGTGTAATGCTCAGGAGACATGCGTGGCTTCGCATTTCAGGTTTCAAAAATGAAGTCCAGTTTACTTTATTAAACCAGCCAATAAATGCAGGCTGTTTATTTGGTCCAGCGGTAGATACAATCCTGGACAAAATGAAAAAAAGACACTGAGACGGCTAAGTCTATGGGAGCCTTACAGTCCCAACAACATAGAGACTCCTTTCGTCGCTCCAATTACAGAGGTGCTGCAAGGGGTAACTCATCACAGCAGACCACAAACTACAAAGGGAATACGCAAACCACCTACAATAAAAACAATAGAGGTGGATACCGCGGCAATAACAACAAAGGCAGAGGACGAGGGAATAATACCACCAGATACTCTACCAACACAAAACAGTGACTTCTTAGCGCTACCCCCAGACCATACAACACCAGTCGGGGGACGATTACAGCAGTTCCTACCCGTCTGGCAAAACATCACTACAGACAAGTGGGTAAGGCAAATTATCCAGGATGGCTATTGCCTAGAGCTAACCTCCACACCACCCAACATACCACCAAGACACCGTCCTATGTCTGTAGAACACCTAAACTTATTGCAGCAAGAAGTCATCAGCATGCTGCAAAAAGGGGCCATAGAACTTGTACCATTAAAACATCAAGGTACAAGGGTATACTCGCTATACTTCCTCATCCCCAAGAAGGACGAGTCTCTCAGACCAATTTTGTACCTCAGGCCCCTAAATCAATACATTTTATCAGAGCATTTTCATATGCTCACTCTACAACAAGTCTTACCACTGCTGCAACAAGGAGACTTCCTCGCAACTTTGGACCTCAAAGACGCATACTTCCATATACCGATACATCCTGCTCACAGCAAGTACCTCAGGTTCACAATACTAAATCAACATTACCAATTCAAAGTCCTTCCATTTGGTGTAACAACAGCCCGAGGGTGTTCACAAAATGCCTAGCGACAGTTGCTGCACATTTGAGAAGACAACATATTCACGTCTATCGGTACCTGGACGGCTGGCTAATACAAGCAAAGTCGGCCCAGCAATGTGCCAGCCACATGTCCCAAACTATTCGCCTCCTGCACAGTCTAGGCTTCACGTTGAACTACCAAAAATCTCACCTTCAGCCATCCCATGTACAGCAGTACCTGGGAGCAACAATAAATACTCTAGCAGCAAAAGCATACCCAAACACTGCAAGAATAAACAGTATGCAGTTACTGATCCAGAAGTTCAAGCCCCAACACTCACTCTCTGCCCGAGTGTTTATGCAACTCATAGGCATGATGGCTTTGTGCATCTTCATAGTCCCTCACGCGAGACTACACATGCGTCCGCTACAAGAGTGCTTCGCACGGCAGTGGAACCAGGCTCAAGGACAATTGAAAGACCTAGTGTTGGTGACCAGTCGTGCATACAACTCTCTGCATTGGTGGAATCCACAAAACCTTTGCAAGGGACGACTGTTCCAAGAGCCTGTACCACAAATAGTGTTGACAACGGACGCATCCCTGATAGGATGGGGAGCCCATGTCCTTCAGTACACAGTGCAGGGCCTATGGACAACACAACAGAAAAAGATGCACATCAACTTGCTAGAGATGATGGAAATTTTTCTCTCAATGAAAGTGTTCAAAGTACATTTATGCAACAAAAATGTGTTGATCCGGACGGACAACATGACAGCAATGTACTACATACAGAAACATGGAGGAACACACTCTCCACAGCTATCACATCTAGCCCAAAGCATGTGGAAGTGGGCCATTCAAAGAAACATTTTTCTCATGGCGGAACACCTCCCAGGCAAGGACAACCAAATAGCGGATCTTCTCAGCAGACACAGCCAACAGATGCACGAGTGGGAGATTCATCCCACAGTGCTACAACCATACTTCCAACAGTGGGAACAACCAGAGATAGACCTGATCGCCACAAGGGAAAACGCAAAATGCCAGTACTTTGCCACCAGGTTTCCACATCCGCAGTCGCAGGGCAATGCGATATGGATGAACTGGTCAGGCAGATTTGCGTACGCTTTTCCCCCAGCACCGTTAATACCGCTAGTGGCACGCAAACTACGCCAGCATTCACTGACACTAATCTTGGTTGCTCCAACATGGGCGAGGCAACCATGGTACACAACTTTCCTAGAACTATCCGTAGTGCCTCATCAAAGACTGCGGCTAACACCCACTCTTCTCACTCAGAGCCATGGAGACAGACAGCACCCAGATCCGCAACAACTGAACCTTGCAATCTGGCTCCTGAAGTCTTCGAGTTTGGGTACCTAAACTTACCTCCTGACTGTATGAACATTATCAAAGAGGCAAGAAAACCTACTACCAGAGCTTGTTACGCTGCAAAGTGGAAGCGTTTTGTCATTTACTGTAATAACAATGACATAAACCCACTAGATGCTTTAACGCAAAATATCATTTGCTATCTTTTGCACCTACACCATTGCAATCTAGCTTATTCATCTATAAGAATACACTTAGCTGCCATTGCAGCTTATCTTCAGAACAGACAGCATCTTTCGCTGTTTAGAGTACCTGCAATTAAAGCATTCATGGAGGGACTCAAACGAATAATCCCCCCAAAACACCCACCTTCACCTGTCTGGAACCTAAACATCGTTTTAACCAGACTAATGGGACCACCATTTGAACCGTTGCATTCATGTGAATAACAATTTTTAACATGGAAGGTGGCTTTTCTAGTAGCAATTACTTCGCTTAGAAGAGTTAGCGAGCTGCAAGCCCTAACTATTCAAGAGCCATTCATCCAAATACATGCAAATAGGGTAGTTCTTAGAACAAACCCTAAATTTATGCCCAAGGCGGTATCCCATTTTCATATCAATCAGACAATAGAACTGCCAGTGTTCTTTCCAAATCCACAGTCGGTACCTGAAAGGGCTCTACACACACTAGTTGTCGAGAGCACTTCTATACTACATTGACAGAACTAAAGATTTTCGAAAGACTAAACAGTTGTTTGTTGCCTTTTCACCACAACACAAAGGCAACCCCATTTCAAAATCTGGGTTGGCCAGATGGATAGTTAAGTGCACTCAAATATATTATCTAAAAGCAAAACGCACTTTAACAGTTCCCCCAAGAGCGCATTCTACACGCAAACTAGGGGCATCCATGGCTTTCCTAGGAAACATTCCTCTAGAGGAAATATGTAGAGCAGCCACATGGCCTACCATACATACTTTCACAAAACACTATTGTGTATTTTTTGGAAACAGAATTTTATTGATTTTCTATACCAACATACAAACAAATGGTAGCAGGTCGTCAGTTTGCAGTTCACATATCAACATTTCAACTATCACACCCCACAGAGCCATACCCTATCTGTCCCTCCACCCCCTCCCTCTCTACCCCACCCCCCCTTGTCAGTGTGCCTCCTGCATCAAATCCTCAATGCAACATAACTCAACATGGAGTCACAGGTAACTCTTCTCAAATCTCGGGGAACAGCCCACATACCCTGACAGGCCTCAAACGCCAAACGGGTCCGCGTATGTAACCCCATCCCATCCCCACAACTCCTAGCGACTTTCTAGTTCCTTAATAACCAGTAAAATGCAGTCCTACCGTGTAAAGTCCCCCGCATACGTCCCCGCTTCCCCCGTTGTTGCCTCCACCCCCTAGTTCGCCTGCGCCTCTTCCTCACTATCCACCGCAACCTCTGACATTGATTGTAACTCTGCCACTAGCGCGCACCACGCCCTAGCTGTTTCTAGCGCCTTATCATTAGCTGCGCGGTTGGCCATTTGCAAGCGGAGTGTCCCTTCACTAGTTGCCCATTGCAGAAAACACCCCCGCCATCTCAAGAAGCTGGGACCCCCCCCTAGATTTCCAGTGTAGTGTAAGCTCCCTCTTGGCCAGGATCAGTCCCAAGTCGATGAATTTACTGGTGACCTTCGTGGCCGGGGTGTGTGGGAACCAGAGCAGGAGGCAGACTCCCATGCTCGTTTCAACTTGACGGTCAGTGATCTCATTCAGACAGGCCACAACATCAGTCCAGTAGGAACCAAGCCCCGCGCAAGCCCAAAACATGTGGCCAAAGTCGGCACCCTCCGAGTTACAACGGGGACACACCGACTGTGCCCCACCAAAGACCCGTTGGATCTTGGCCGGCGTCCAATACGCTCTGTGAAGCGTGAAATATTGGACCAATTGAAATCGGACATTGCGCGTGCCCTTCCAGGCCCGGCGCACAAGCTGGGGCCACGTAGTCTCCGGTATCTGCCGGCCAAGGTCCGCCTCCCAGCGTTCCCGCAGCGTATTCAATGGAGGGGGGTCATCCAGCGCCAATCTCCTATACAAGCAAGTAACAGCCTTGAAGGGGCCAGCAGCCATCACAACGTACTGGCATCCCAAAGACGTAGGTGGCTCCGCCCGACCCTTCCTCCATCGTCTCTGGATCGCAGAGACCAAAGCCGCATGGAGTAAGAAGTCGCCTCTCGGCAAATCAAACGCCTCCTGCAGATCGGAAAACGACAGCAGGACACCATCCCTGTACAGGTCTCCTACCACATGGAGCCCACAGTCTTCCCATGTGGCTAGCCCCGACCAGTCCCCGCCGTGCGGTAAAGCTGTGCACATGCCTAAGGGGATCTCCGGCGCATACGGAACGTGGATACCCGCTCGTTTCTGACTTCGAAGCCAGCAGTGTTGGAGGGTGCGTTCCTCCAGAGACAACTGGTCTAGGCGAAGGCCCTGTTGGAGCAATATGAAGGACAGGACATGACGCTGTATAATTCTGCCATGTGTACCGTCTGGACCCCTGAACTCCCGCGCCACTGCCTGGGTGAGCCACTGCAGCTGCGCCGCCAGGTAGTACCATTCAAAATCCGGCACAGCAAGCCCCCCCGCCTCCCGCGACCGGAGTAGGGTGGAGAGAGCCACGCGCCTCCTGCCAGGGCCCCATATGAACCCTATCACCATTGATCGTAATGTCCGAAAGAAGGAGAGCGGGATCCACACCGGCAGCGTACAGAAAAAATAAAGTAAGCGTGGGAGGACCACCATCTTCAGTAAAGCTATGCGTCCGGCCACAGACAGGGGGAGAGTACGCCAGAAACCAATACTGCCCCTGACGCCTCTCAACGCTCTGCCCACATTCCCCTCATACAGGGACGAGTGGGTATGATAAATGTAAACCCCGAGGTATGGTATACATTCCCGCTCCCAGCGCAGCTCTCCAAGCCCCGCAGGTCTCGCACACCGGGGAGTCAGGGGGAACAGGCAAGTCTTAGACCAATTAACACGGAGACCCGATAGTTCGCCAAACTCTCGAAGCAATGCCCGCGCTCCTCGCACTGAGGCCGTCGTGTCAGCTAGGTACAACAGGAGGTCATCAGCATACAAGGAGATGTGGTGTCGGACACCACGCATCAGCACCCCTTCATAATGTTGCCCCTGACGCGCCCGCGCCGCCAACGGCTCGATCGCCAAGGCAAACAGGAGCGGGGACAGAGAGCAGCCCTGCCTAGTACCCCTCGTCACTGCACACGCCGCAGAGATTGTACGGCCCGTGCGGACCCTGGCAGTAGCGGAGGCATATAAAAGCTGCGTCCAGCGGAGAACTGGTCATTAAAGTCCCGTTGGGAGTAAACCATCGCCCCGGTAGGTGTGGTCAGGGACAGAATCGGCGCGCCCCCAGAATGGGGGTTAGCCAGCCACGCCAGCAGCGAACCAGCCCGGTCCCTCTCGGCATGGGCCCGGACCATGTATTCCCGATAGTCGTGGCAGCGGAGCCTCTCCACTTGTGCAGCTACACGTTCTCTTGCCGCCAGCACCTCCTCCCTATCGCTCCCCGCCGCGTGGTTAGCCTTCTCCACCCGCCTAAGCGAATCCTCCTCCCGCTCCACGTCGGCCAGCAGCGTCCTACGCACCCCGGTCGAGGAAGAAAGGCACGCGCCTCGTACCACCACCTTGAAGTCATCCCATTCGACCGCTCTGGTGGTTGCGGTGCCCGCGTTCTCCTGGAAGTAGCGTTCAAGGTGCTCCTGCAGTTCCGAGCGGAAGACCGGATCCTCCAACATCAGCGGATTCAGCCGCCACGTGGGGATCGGCTGCCGCTGCCTAGACCATAGGACTGCGAGTAAGCAGGGGTTGTGGTCCGAAATGGTCCTTGCCAGGTATTCGCTACTGCACACCAGTGCTTGGGCCCCAGCAGTACAAAGAAAGGCGTCAAGGCGACAAAACACTATTGTGTAGATGTACATTCTGTAGGAAGGTAGATCCCTGACTATGGTTGCCCCCAACTTTTTGCCTGGTGTTTTGCTGGTTTTCTGACTTAGTTGACCTGGGGCCCTGCTATTCATGACCCCAGGCCTACTGCCCTCTCTGTAAAATGGATTCCATGTACCCTAGGTACATATCTAATTGGATACTGAGTCACCTTATCAGTCCCTGTACAGTGTACCTTAGGTACCCAGGGCATAGGTGTAACCAGGGCCTACCAGGGGCTGCAGCATGTATTATGCCACCCCTGGCTGGCCATCCAGATCTGACACAACTGGCTGCACGACAGCTGGGGCAAGGTGGTGTAATCACCCTTTGCTTTAGATATAGTATACCTATATCTAACCCTAAAAATGGACACACAGATCTCCTATCAGTCACTCCTATGGCAGGCCTTAACAATCCTGAAGGCAGAGTGCTTGGAATCGTGTGAGATAGTGCTCTGGCATGAGCTGAGCCTGTCTGCGGCTTTCGGGATCCATCCCTTAGCCGTTTCCATGATATCACATACAATATACTCTTAAGTGCATTATAATCCTCACGGTTATATGCCAACTCTGGTATCGCTTTATCAAAACATGTCGAGTAAGGTGTCATACGAATTGAAATACTAACCCCTCGCCAATTCTGGCGACGGGGTTAGCATTCCACCCTTCTAGAGGGACACGACATGTATGTAACCTGTAACCCCGGTTAAAGTCAGACATAGCCTTAGCTCCACAAAATGGATGCTGCCACCGAGACACAAGTCTGCCCTCCTGCTGCTGGGAGTCCTCCCAGAGCAGGAGGCAAGGACAAAGGGTTTCCTGTCAGGGGCGGTGCCAGCACCGTCCCAGACAGGATTTTGTGTATCCTAGGTAGGCAGGGCTTTAGAGGAAGGTGACTGCAAGTGGCACCCCGGTGCTCACTGTACATAGGCCGGCTGAAACCAGTTCCAGGGGCACTCCAGCCCCTGGCCTGGGGAAAGCCCGCCAAAGGAGAGGGGTGTAACCACCCCCCTCCTGGTCCCACCCATAGGGCAGGACTTAGTCGCGTGCCAGCCCCTTTTTACAGGATAAAGGTAGGAACTGGCCCCCTTCCAAATCAGATCATCTTTGAATCCTGAAACTACTTTCTGCAAGAAGGAACTCAAGACTCTTCTCAAGATTTCTCCCTTGTGACTAAGGAGTAGTCACCCTGCAGCAGCAGGCACCAACCAAGTATCGCGGTTTGTTGCCAGTCTCTCCTTCGGATCAAGACTGCTCCAGCACGACGAGAACCGGCTTCCCTGGCACCTCTGACCTCAACCTACATCATCAGCCCAGCTGTGATCCGTGGGTGTGACGAGACCTCGAGGGACCGGCCATCTTCAGAACTGCACGACGCTTGTCCAGCACGACTCCCGAGTGACCCTCGACTGAGTGCTTTGGGGTAAGAGAAGCCCCGACCCTGAGCAGCTCCAGCACCGAAGTTCAGCCCCCCTGCATCCACGAGATCTGCGTGGGGCCCTTCTGCTCTTTGCTGCCAACCGCGTTGTCCAGGTCGCTTGCCCGTTTGACTAGTGACCCCTTCACGACGCCCCACGACGACAACTACTGCTGGTCTGGTTGCTCCAGACTAGCCCTTGCTCCCCTCCAAAAGAGGAGCACCCTGGACCCTCCTGGTCCACTCAAGACGCCATTTTAGGTCCACCGCGTGGGCCTTGCATTTGCCAAGACTTGTTGCCCAATCCTGGGTCCAGCGACGTCGACAGCAAGAACCTTCGTGGGACAGCTCGCACCTCCATCCTGGTCGCCGACAACGCCTCCTGGTCCGAGAGACTGCAGAGCCCTCACCTGGCTGAGGTGACTTCGTCCGGTGCCATCCTGGTGCCCACTCTAATCACTGGCTAGTGATTCAGAACTTGGTCCCCTCTGCTTTCAGGTCTTCCTCTTCCCTGATCCAGGCTTGGATCGCCACTAACTTTTCTTCACTGGCCGCCTGCCAGCAACTCTTTCTTCAGGCTCCTGGATCTTCAACGAGGGTTTCCGACGCAACTTCAACCCTATGCAGCTGCAGCCCCTGGGCTAGGTAACCTGAGTACTCCGGTGCTCCAGCATAGTCCAACACCCTAAGTGTTCGGATCCACTCTTGTTTTCGACCCACCTAGTCGGGTTCGCCCGAGAACAGTAACTTTGCAACTGCTAGCCTCCATAGACTTTTTCCCGCCTTACGCGTGAGAGTTCCCACTCTGCACACGACGTCCACAGGCCTCCTGCATCTAATCCCAGTGTTTAGAATTGTAGGCCTAGCGATTCCTGAGTCTAGAAAAGTACTACTTACCTGCTAGCAAGTTCGCATTCCACTTACTGTGTATATGGTTTTTCGTGCCCCTAGGGCATTTGTGTAAATTGTGCGACTTAAAGTATTTTCGTAAGAGTTTTGTTGTGTGCTTAGCTCCCTGACTCATAAAGAGTTCAGGGTAGTCTTGTTATAAATAAATATCTGTTTATTTTCATAACAACTTGTGTGGTGTCCTTTCACTTGGTGTTCAAGGGGTAATGTGATGGTAAAACAGCTGGCTTAACACGCCCTCTAGAGTCTTAGCCTTAGACTGCTCGTATCCATGCTACTAGGATAGCTGGTCTATAAGGTTGACTTACAACCAATCATCAATAAGGGTTGTTTGGACTGATATGCAGTGCTCACTATTCTAGTGATCACTAGGTATCAGGCCAACTTCTCACACATTCCACACAGCAAGCGGCTGTAGGACAGGCTGTTCTAAAAACTCTGTTTCAGACTGCTGCAGCTGGCACAGGTAGCCACCGCTAAGGGAGAGACTGCTATACATTCTATACACAGATGTGAATTCAGCAGCCCACATGCCTCGAACGGAATATGCTACTTACCAGTATGCATCTGTTCTTGGCATGCAGGGCTGCTGACATTCACATCGCCACCCTCCTCCCCGGTGCCTGTCGCAGCTGTAGCATTCTTTCTTACTTTCTTTCATGGACATCTCTTACTGTACCATACTCCATCTCTGCCACAATGGCGAAAAACAATCTGAGGATGGAGAGGATGCCCATGCGCACTGTAGTCCAGGGGAGGAGCCACCTATCTCGTGATACTTCGAAGACTCTTCCAGGACAACAATGTGTAATCATCCAGACCCAACACTAGGCGGCGATCTATGCACAGATGTGAATGTCAGCAGCCCTACATGCCAAGAACAGATGCATACTGGTAAGTAGCATATTCCACATCAAACTAAAACAGACAAGATCATTCAGGGATGTGGAATTCCTATAGCCCGACGCCCAGGACATATTGTTTGGGGTCAAGGGCAACACGTTTTAATATGTATTTTGTCCTTGGGACAAGTAGGCCTAACTCCCTGCAGCACAAATCCTTTGGCTGCCAGTTTGCAGTACCACATTAAGGGTCAGGGAAGGGCACTCCTTGCAGATGAGGTAATATTTGTGTGCATTTGTTAATACTGTTCAAATTTGCATTTATGGTTCATTAATGTAAAGCCTTTTTAGGTCTCGGACCGAAGGCTGGCTTGCCAGCCGGAAGTCGGAGATTTTATGATATTCAGTAGGGCAGTTTAACCCACCTCTCTGCTCTGTCTCTCCTCCATTGGCTGGCTTCCTAAACGGAGGCCAGCCATTGGAGGAGAGAAGCGTCCCTCGAAAGAAGCTCCGTCTCTTTCGGATTCCGGGGCGTGTTCGTGCGGTTCTTTCCACTTTTTAGCCAAGCCCCGTTTTAGAACAGCACGAACACGCCCCCGAATCCGAAAATGATAGGAGCTTTGCGCCACCATTTCTGCCCGACCGCCTGACGCGACAGACCGTTTCCCTGCCCGCTCGAGTGGTGACGCGCCCACACTGCCTGCTCTGTCCCTGCTCCAGCTCAGCGCTGCACCCGTCTTCGCCCCGGATCTGGTATGTGCTCGTGGAGACCCGCACTGAGCGCCGGCAGCTGTAATCAGGGATCACGCGTCACGGAGGCACACTTTCTCTTTTCTCCATGGGCACAAGTGCGGAATTTGCCTCTGATTAGTTAGGAGGATTTTGTCGCCTAATTGCGTGTGTGTTTTTACTTGTCAGGGAGGCGGAAGAGTGATGTGCACGGAGCAGGTCGCGGCAGGCAGACGCCCGGCCCACAGGCCTAGTTGCGGGAGTACATGTTAAACGGCTTAATTACAGGCAGCAGCTTTAAATCACACCACACTGCCTGCTCTTTCCCTGCTCCGGCTCAGTGTGCTCGGCTTGGGGTTTGGGCCTCTCCCTGCTCTGTTGGGATCTCCGCTCCGAGCGTGCCCCCTCCCCAGAGCCTGGAGAGATGCAGCGCTGGAAGCCCCGTGCAGCAGGCGGAGGCAGTCCGAGCCTTGCCCCCTCCTCGCCCTAGAGAGCCAGGCTCTGGCTGCAGGGGGTGCCGGCCGAGAGTGCAGGAGGGGCCCTTGCCAACCCGCGCTATCTTGAACACCCAAGTATCCATCAGGGAACTCCCAAAGCTTTTCAGGTACGAGTTGAATCCTAACCCTGGCCAGCCCCCTTCACCACCTACTTTCGCCTTCTTTACCCACTGTAGTAATTCTCTCATCACCACATTATCTTCAGGTTCGAGGCATGTGGGCTGCTGAATTCATATCTATTGCATAGATTGCCGCCTAGTGTTGGGTCCGGATGATTGCACATTGTTGTCCTGGAAGAGTCTTCGAAGTATCACGAGATAGGTGGCTCCTCCCCTGGACTACAGTGCGCATGGGCATCGACTCCATCCCCAGATTGTTTTTTTCCGCCATTGGGTTCGGATGCATATTTGATCTCTCCAGTTCGGAATCATTAGAAACTTTTCTTTTTGGCCCAAAGGCCTTTCCTTTATCGTCGGTATTGTCTTGCGATCGGTGCCAGTTCTGTTCCGGCTCAGTCCCCGAGTCGGACATCTAGAGGAGTCGCGTGGCTCTTCGGTGCTCAAGGTCCGGTCGACGCTAGAGGCCTTATTCGACGAAACATCATGGAACGGAGCCCGTTCAAAAGGTGCCCCGTGTGCAACTCGAAGTATCCTCACATCGACGTCCACCCGGTGTGCAACAAGTGCCTGTCGCCGGATCACGATGAAGCCAACTGTATGGCTTGTTCTCGTTTCCGCTCCAAGAAGACGATTCGACTTCGGCGCGCCAGAAGGCCCAGCAGACGGCACCTGACCCGGTGAACATTTTCGATACCGAGGAAGAAGAGGCAGGCGAGCAGGAAGTTTAAGAGCCAATGTCCAATCCAGCAGCGGAGATCGACTCCAGCTACGACGCTGATGTTGAAATGCTCGATACTGAAGAAGTCGTCGACGAGGTAGGAGACGACGATGGGGCCTATGGGGCCACGGAAGATAGCTCCAGCGAGGAGCTATGCCCCGTTGAAACGATACATACGGCTCAGGTCGAGGGATCGCCACAAGGCCTTACCCAAGATCTTACACTAGGTTCTACTGCCTCGCCTACGGGCCCGGCTACGGACACTTCTAAAGAGCCACAACTGGTGAAAACGAAAGAGAAAGCTTCGGTGCCTACACAACCGAAAGGGCTAGCCCCGCCGTCGAAACCGAAAGTACGGGTTGCCTTGGTCGGCTCGAAGTCTTCTGACCTATCGGCGCCGACACAGCCTAAAAAGGTTATCCACCCGGTGAAGTCGCTCAAGGGTGTCGAGCCGAAGACTGGGACACCGAAAGCACTTGTCAAGGTCGTCGACCCGAAGAAATCGACGCCGAGGGCCGTCGACACAGGCAAAGGGCTCGGAACTACAAAAGTTGTCGATCCTGCGCGTCGGCCGGACAAGGCCAAGGGCGCTACAACCCTCGAGTCCGCACCTGGTGGTGGCTCGGAGGAACCTGTCGAGTCGTCGCAACCGTCCGCCTCCTTCTCGAAACAGGTGTCGGAATCGTTGATACGCATTAAGGACAAAGCTTCCGCTGTCGATCCCAAGGATACTTCCATGCCGAAGCATCCCACCAAACCGCAAAAGTCGCCAGCGCCCATTCAGTTTACGCTGCCACCAAAAGTGGCGCCGAAGGCATTCGCGCCTAAAAAGGTCGTTGAGGCGTCCATGAAGGTGTCCACGGGGCCGAAGCCTACACCTGCGGTTGGGGGCACGAAGCATCGACCACCCCTGCTTGAGGAGCAGTCGGAGCAATTCATCGACACCGACACGGGTAGACTTTCTCTTTACAAACGAAAGATCGCCCCGGCACAGCCTATGGAGTCCTACACAATTCCATTGAAGAAGAAGGATTCCACGGATTCACCCGCTCAAGTAGAACTGATAGCTCCACGTGGACAAGACACTGCTCCAATCTCGCCCACTTACTCAGAGAAGGAGGCTGGAGAAGGTGACTATGATGAGTACAACTACCCTGCCGACACTGATCCTGAGGATCAACATGACACATGGGCAGATGCTGCTGACACAGGGGATCCACAAACTGCCCCAGACACTCAAGTGTATAACGTGAAAACGTCGCCTACTGAGGACTCAGCGGCATTTAACTCGCCTATTGAAAGGGCAGCCAAAAATCATGATGTCCAGCTCCATGCTGACCCTATTGAGGTGGATTTTTTGTTTGACACCTTTTCCACCTCTGAGAAGACCGTTAAGACTCTGCCAATGCTGAAGGGTGTCTTAAAACATGCTGGAGACATTTTTAAAGAACCCACAAGGGCCAGGGTTATAAACCCCAGAATTGAGAAGAAGTACAAGCCGGCACCTGGGGACCCTACCTACATCAAGGGCCAGTTGCCGTTGGACTCTCTAGTTGTTTCCAATGCCCGGAAAAGGGCAAACTCACAAACTACTGGTGATGCTCCTCCCCCGACAAGGAATCTAAAGTGCTAGAAGCATCAAGGAAAAGGGTGGCGGCTCAAGCGGCCAATATCTGGCGCATTTCAAACACTCAGGCACTCTTAGCCAGATATGACAGGGCACATTACGATACACTTGAGACCCTGTTACAACACTTGTCAGATGAATATAAAGAGGCAGCAGAGATGCTCATACAAGAAGGGAAACTCATCTCAAATGCTTCTATTAAGTGTGCACTGGACGCAGCAGACACCGCGGCCAGGGCCATTAACACCAGTGTAATGTTACGGCGACAGGCCTGGCTCAGAATCTCCGGGTTCAAGCCGGAGATACAAACCACCATCCTAAATCAGCCTGTAAACCCTGATCACTTATTTGGACCTGAGGTGGACACCACCCTGGAAAAAATCAAAAAGGTCACTGATGCTGCAAAGTCTATGGGGGCTCTCCAGTCTCAGCAGTTCAGGGGTGGTTCTTTTCGCCGCTTACACAATAGAGGAGTTTCCAGAGGCCAGCTGTCCCAGCCAACAGTACAATAAGGGTGGCACACAGACCACGTACAACAAACAAAGTAGAGGTGGCTATCGCGGAAACAGCGCCAAAGGCAGAGGTCGTGGAAACAACAGCTCCCGATCCTCCGCCGCCAACAAACAGTGACGCTTTGCCACTGCCCCCCGACCATACAACACCGGTCGGGGGGGAGACTCCAGCAGTTCTTGCCAGTCTGGAAATCCATCACCACAGACAGGTGGGTCAGAAAGCTTATCCAGTACGGTTATTGTCTGGAGTTAACATCCACTCCACCCAACATACCCCCAAAACACCGTCCTATGTCCACAGAGCATTTGCACTTATTGCAGCAGGAAGTACTCGTCATGCTGCAAAAAGGAGCAATCGAGCTCGTGCTGGTGGAAGAAAGAGGCACAGGAGTGTACTCCCTGTACTTCTTAATCCCAAAGAAGGACAGGTCCCTCAGTCCCATACTGGACCTCAGACCCCTAAACCAGTACATTCTATCAGAACACTTTCACATGCTAACACTGCAGCAGGTTCTTCCGTTGCTCAATCAGGGAGATTTCCTCGCCACTTTAGATCTAAAGGATGCATATTTTCACATTCCGCTACATCCGTCACACAGAAAATACCTCAGATTCACCATTCAGAATCAGCATTACCAATTCAAAGTCCTCCCTTTCGGAGTGACTACAGCGCCCAGGGTGTTCACAAAGTGCCTGGCGACGGTGGCTGCACACCTCAGGAGACAAAATGTTCACGTCTACCCTTATCTGGACGACTGGCTTGTCCAAGCAAAGTCGGCCCAGCAGTGCGCCGCCAACATGTCCCACACCATTCACCTTCTTCACGATCTGGGATTCTCACTAAACTACCCAAAATCACACCTTCAACCCGCCCATGTACGGCAGTATCTGGGCGCAACAATAAACACTCTGGTAGCCACAGCACAGCCAAATTCAGCGAGGATCAACAGCATTCAATTGCTGATACAGAAATTCAGACCACAACACTCGCTTCCAGCACGAGTGTTCATGCAGTTGATAGGCATGATGGCCTCCTGCATCTTCATAGTCCCGCATGCGAGACTACATATGCATCCGCTGCAGGAGTGCTTAGCACATCAGTGGACTCAGGCTCACAGACAGTTGAAAGACCTAGTGTTGGTGACCGGTCGTGCATACAACTCTCTGCATGGGTGGACTCCACAAAACCTTTGCAAGGGCCGACCGTTCCAAGAGCCTGTGCCACAAATCATCCTAACAACGGACGCATCTCTCCATGGATGGGGAGCTCATGTACTCCACTACACGGTGCAGGGACTATGGAGAACGTAGCAAAAGAAGATGCACATCAACCTCCTAGAGCTGATGGCAATCTTCATGGCAATGAAGGCATTCAAAGTACATCTGTGCAACAAGGTCGTGTTGATCCGGACGGACAACATGACGGCAATGTACTACATTCAAAAGCAGGGAGGTACACACTCTCCACAGTTGTCTCATCTGGCTCAGAGCATGTGGAAGTGGGCCATTCAGAGGAACATCTTCCTCATGGCGGAACACCTCCCAGGCAAGGACAATCAGATGGCGGATCTGCTCAGCAGGTACAGCCACCAAATGCACGAGTGGGAGATACATCCATCAGTACTCCACCCGTACTTCCAGCGGTGGGGTCATCCAGAGATAGACCTGTTCGCCACAAAGGAAAACGCCAAATGTCAAAGCTTTGCCGCCAGGTTCCCGCAGCCACAGTCGCAAGGCAATGCGATTGGATGAACTGGTCAGGCAAATTTGCGTACGCTTTTCCCCCAGCACCTCTAATACCGCTGGTGGCACGCAAGCTGAAGCAACACTTAATGACGCTCATCCTGGTTGCTCCAACGTGGGCATGCCAACCATGGTACACCATGTTTCTAGAACTTTCCGTGGTACCGCATCAAAGGCTGCACCTCACACCCAGACTTTTGACGCAGAGCCATGGCGACATTCAGCACCCAGATCCGCAACAGCTCAACCTGGCGATCTGGCTCCTGAGGTCTTAGAGTTTGGATACCTCAAATTGCCTCCAGACTGCATGGATATCATACGAGAGGCAAGAAAGCCCACCACCAGAGCATTCTATGCGGCAAAATGGCAGCGGTTTGTCATTTATTGCGTAGACCACAACATAGACCCGCTTAACGCGTCTACGCACAACATCATTTGTTATCTGTTACATCTTTACAACTGCAATCTAGCATATGCTTCCATTCGGATACACTTATCCGCCATAGCGGCTTTTCTCCAGAACAGGCAGCATCTCTCACTTTTCAGAGTGCCTGCCATTAAAGCCTTTCTAGAAGGACTCAAACGAGTCATTCCTCCCAGGACCCCACCAGCTACTGAATGGAACCTTAATGTGGTCCTCACCCGACTGATGGGTTCACCTTTTGAGCCTCTCCATTCATGCGAGATTCAGTTTTTAACGTGGAAAGTGGCTTTCCTGATAGCGATTACATCGCTGCGACGTGTTAGTGAACTCCAGGCACTAACCATCCAAGAGCCATTCATACAAATTCATTCCAACCGGGTGGTGCTGCGCACTAACCCTAAATTTCTTCCAAAGATGGTTTCACAGTTCCATATCAATCAGACTATTGAACTGCCTGTGTTCTTCCAAAATCCTGAGACTGTGGCGGAGAGAATGCTCCACACTCTTGACGTCAAACGAGCTTTAATGTACTACATTGATAGGACCAAAGATATTAGGAAGACGAAACAACTCTTTGTTGCCTTTTCAGCACAACATAAAGGCAACCCCATTTCCAAGGCAGGTATAGTCAGGTGGATCGTTAAATGTATTCAAATTTGCTATCAAAAAGCAAAGCGCACCTTAACGATGTCCCCGAGGGCACACTCCACCCGCAAGTTGGGTGCCTCCATGGCTTTCCTTGGAAATATTCCCTTAGAAGACATTTGTAGAGCAGCCACATGGTCTACACCACACACATTTACAAAACACTACTGTGTAGATGTGCACTCCAAACAGCAGGCAGCTGTAGGGCAGGCTGTTCTAAAAACACTTTTTCAGACTGCTGCAGCTGGCACAGGCGGCCGCCGCTAATGGAGGGACTGCTATGTATTCTATGCAATAGATATGAATTCAGCAGCCCACATGCCTCGAACCGAATATGCTACTTACCAGTATGCATCTGTTCTTGACATGTAGGGCTGCTGACATTCATATCGCCCGCCCTCCTCCCCGGCGCCTGTAGCGGCTGCAGCACTTACACTTACTCTTAGCATGGTCATCACTCACGGTGTTACACTCCATCTTTGCCACAATGGCTAAAAACAATCTGGGGATGGAGTCGATGCCCATGCGCATTGTAGTCCAGGGGAGGAGCCACCTATCTCGTGATACTTCGAAGACTCTTCCAGGACAACAATGTGCAATCATCCGGACCCAACACTAGGCGGCAATCTATGCAATAGATATGAATGTCAGCAGCCCTACATGCCAAGAACAGATGCATACTGGTAAGTAGCATATTCGTTACGCGCCCACACTGCCTGCTCTGTCCCTGCTCGTCTCACGGTTGGACTTTAGCTCATATAAATTTGGAATTAACACTTATTTGCCTCAGATTGTATGTGCATGGAATCGCTGTATGGTGTGTAATCGTGGAAGGCTCTGGACCTTGTTTGACGTTGTTGTACTGCGCTGCATTTCATCAAGGTGTGAAATGGGGGCATCTCTTGTGCTCGAGGATTACCGGCTGTGAATGAGACAACACGCAGGTTACAAATGTTTTTTACTTTGTGCTATTTTCAAGGTCACACGTAGAAATGTTCCTAAAGAATTTAATGCGGTGTCTTTGCTGAGGTACCAGTTTGCATGTGCACAGACACGTAAAGCGTCCAACCTCTGTGGGCGCCCACATCCCCTTTTGAATCCCAGACTGCAATGCGCGCCATCAATCATATACCACCACGGGGTCTCCCTGCCCCTGAAAGAAGGATGCGGAGTGACCTTTACGAGAAATACAGAACCCCAAAAGAGAAAGGAGACGAAGAGGACATTCCTTTAACACTAAGTAAATGTAAATTCTGACTGCACTACCGACAGTGGTTCCAGTATAAAATGTGTACACACTGTTTCAAAGTTTGGCAATATGAGGCTATGCAGAATGCTCCGAGAATGCTCTCTGATTAGATGCAAATATTTGCAGAAGCTTGAAAGCAAGATTAATGATTCTTAGCTTTCAATATAAAATGTTCCTCAGAAAATGAAAGAAGGGAAAAATGCATATTGCTAAACTACTCTAAAATTTCAGGTACCATTTCTGTGAAGCATCATTTAGCTAAATGTGTTTATGCATGCTAGTATTTCCCAAAAATATTCAAATTGGAAAATCAGTGTTCAATAAGATTATAGGAAATATAAAAATAAACAAGCAATGATAAAGCCAGTAGGTCTGAAATTGGTGGTCAGCTTTTTAGTTTTGGCAATGCGTGACTTGTTTTACCATGGTTTTTGTAAAACCTTATTGTTGAGAGCAGCCTGGCCCTCACCATTATAACAAACATTGGCAAAAGAAAAATTGTTTTTGGTCTCAAAAAGCACAGACTGTCACGTTAGTTGTTAGCACTGGACAAAACTACTTTGTGTGCCGATATGCTCCTTGTGAAAGAGCAGAATGTGGTCACTCTCTCTGTATCTGCTGGCTTCACTGCGAAAGAGAATTTTAATAAACCCAAAAGGCCATGGTTAACGCCAGACCAAATTAGGGGCCCAATTAAAAGTACACACTTAGTATACTTCCTTGCATTAAGTGCAGCTATATGGATTTCGTGAATTCACTAGAATTTACAGAAGTAGGGCAAGAAATTGTACTCCTAGAAAATATTTGTGAACTGCATTTTTGCATGAGCAAACATGCATGTGTAGATTTGCTCATGCAGAAAAAAAGAGTTTTTGCAAGATAATTTTCCCTCTAACCAATTTTCCCCAACTCTGGAAGAAGGTTTATGTCTGCCATTATCAGGAGTAAATTTCCAACATTTCTCAGTATGGGAAAAGATTAGAGAAGAGTTGTTGAAAACCCTTAAAACATGCAAATTAGTAGGTTTTCACAGACTCAAAAGGGCATTCCAACCCTGGAACTATTGCTTACCACTACATTCAGTCCCAGTATGTAGATCTGCCGAAATGTGGCAACCTAAAGGGATTGCTAGTATTCAAACACTATGAGCCCTGGCATAATCAGAGAAGCTATATAAGAGCTCCTATATGATGAGATTGCTGCCATAATTTGTCACCGCACTATATGGCACCAAAGGGACAAGTGTATTTTGTTACAGGACAAGTAGATTTGAGAAGCAACCTGCCCCATGGACAAGTAGATATTTTAATAAATTCCACACCCCTGATCATTTAAAAATCATACAACAAACTGGGATATATATATATATAATATATACTTAGTCAACAACATTAATTAAATAGTACTTAACTGAATCGGAACAGCAAAGGAAAGATGGCTGCAGCATAAGGGTTTAAATGGACGATGAGGTTTTAATTTTGGATTTTTGAGTATGGCTGTAGGTTTACTTTGAAGTGTTGCCCACACAGTAGTAATTAAAAGACTATGCTTAATGTTGGCTGCTGGTCTTGTTATGAAATTGGCAGCCCTTCAATTGGAAGAAGACCTGGAAAAAAATGTGTTGATTTTTAAAGTCAAACCACTTGAGATAACTTGGACGAGGCAAAGCAGAATATGATATTCATAATAGGAAATGTGTTTGTTACATAGGGAATCTGGCTTGCTGTTTCGTGATATCCTCATACTAGGTCTATCTTTCTGAATGTGATGAGACCGATACATCTCGACCCCAAAGGACATAAAGTCTAAAAACATAAACCTTTCAAATACCAACAGAGACCTCATACAACAGGTTTCAGAGTTGGCCCAACAGAGTACCGTTGATCAATTTGCCAATTGCAACACCACTCTACTTAGTCAATAGTTGCAGTTCTTTAAGTTTGCCTTGTGTTTTTTATTAAGGTCAACTTCCGAAAAAAGTGCCTCTCTGAATTTCTTTGAAACCACCATGTCTGTGTGCGGAAAAACAGCTTTCCATGGGGTGTAGCTTAGACTTCTTAGGTTTCTATCAATCCTATGCCCTATCTGCCTACCTCCAAATACATATGGCTTGGCTGCATGCCTAGGAATCTAAAAAAAATGTTTTGACCTGCAAAGATCTCATTTAATGGAATGTGTATCCATCTGTATATGCAGGCAGAATTTGCCGTGATTCCATTGTGTGACTCTATTGCAGTCTTTATTTTTTCTTCTGCATGGTACAGGGCTCTCTGGATAGTGCATAGAATTTCTTTTCAGTATTTATTGATGATTCTCGGCACTCAATACTTTTTCTGTGATCAGCCCTGCCAAGTACCATGTATCAGGCGTTAGAATTAATTATTTCAGTGGAATGGTCCACACCACCACACTGAAATGCAAAGTTACACATTTGTAGCTTCTTCTTGTCTGTCAGCAAGCTAAAGAGCTGCAAAATAAGCATTCTGACAGAAAGCTGGCAGCTCGCAGTCTGTGATGCTTGCGACAGGCTAGGGGGATGGCTTAGCTTTCTCTTTCTCTCAGGCAGGCTACACTGTTACTAATTCTTTTGCGGCATGAGATTCACTGACTGACCAGATGTTACGAAAAAACAACTCGAGCGAGTCCGTGCAAATGGCTACTGTTGAGAGTCTATCTCACATACACATACATAGGGCAGACAGTTTCTGTTTTGTCCAGGCAACCTGCAGCTGCTCACACTGTGGGCTGTTGACTTGTGCCTTGCCCGACTGCCGTAATGTGACGACCCAGTCATCAGCGACCCGGGCCGCCGCTAGAGTGGTGATGCCTCAACAGGCACTGCAACCTGCAGCATACAAAAAGTCCAGCACTGAGGCCATGATCAAAAGGCCATGATGGCGCCAGTCGTCAACTCTAGTCCTGGAACGAGACGCACGGCTCACGGTACTGGGAGGGGTCGTCATGGTGGGCTGGTCCGTACCGTGACAGCGCTACAGTGCTCATGCTACTGGGAAGTGTCACACTGACTACCTTCTCTAATATCCTCCTAATAATTTAGTTTGTGTCAACACCCCTTCTCCAATATCCTAAAAATGTACTTTTAAGAGCATGTGACATGTCATGATCATGCTGAGCCTTAAAGTTACAGCTGCTGCTGAGGCCTCAAAGCTTAGCTATCATGCAGCTGAGGTCATGATCCGCGCTGGAGCCCCTCTCACATCCTATAGTCAGCCTCAGATCCCACGTGGCAGAGAGCCTGGACAGACTCTGTCAGTTGTTCATGATCTTATCATGCCATTAATTTGATTGTCAGCCATGGTTGAGCCAAGAAGCCCAGTCTGGGTCGGCGCCGGTTGGCTAAGGCAAGGAATCTCTGTTTAATTTATTGTTTCTCTGCTGCCCTGCCCAGCAACAGATGTTCGACCTAGGCAGTGGGCTGTGCCATGCTGCTACTAGGTGTGGGTGATATTACACTGTTCGCAAGAAAGCAACACTCCTAGTCGTTGAATGTCACTCATAACTACACTGAAATTATGAAAATGTCACGCATAACCAAACTCATACCAGTCTTTGTCAGTAAGAGCAATTGATCATTCGCCCTTGTTCTGGTGCTGCAGGGTCTGCTCTCCAGTGTGTGTTTCTCCCGAGCTGCGGAGTAGGTGTGCCAGCTGCTGCTAGGTGGCTGCTCGTCTCCTTCCAGGCAGGTATTTGCCTCACAATAGCATCCTGGCAGAAGTGGCAGCCGTCTTCAGACGGCTACCTGGGTGGGCAGCATCCGCAGCAGATGGGCCTTTTGGTTGCATTAGGGCCTGCTCCATTTCCTTACTGGTGAATCTGAGGGGGGGGAGGGGAGGAATGTCAGTCAGTTGGGCCTCTTTTGCAAAAGGCGTTTCAGTCCTCTTTAGGACAACTGGGTTGCTTCGAGATGCTTATGGAAAACTGCAGCTATATCCTCTCGGATGCACTAGGGTATAGTGCCACGGACAGCCGATCAGTTGCTTCAGCACAATTGCAAGTTCCTTGAGGTAGCAGCTTTCACTTACTATGGCGTAATCCGCATGGACATACAATTGACTAGTGCCGGGGTTAGCCACCAATTTAGTCCATTTGGCCCACTTGGGAGAGTGTCACACCTACACAGGATTCTTCTTCCGTAGCAAATACTGCTCTGGCATAGGTCAGCAAGTTCCACAACTGACGACAAGTCACTTCAGAGGCATGAACTAGTGCTACAGGTCAGTGTTGGTCCCTTCTTCAGCAGGGCAAACTACTCCGGCAAACACAAGTGCCATGACTGCTGCAGCAGGGTTGACTCTATATTGTCTTGTACATACTTCGGCAGTGAAGTAAATCCTCCACTTTTAAGTCCGTGACCGCTTCCGAGTTCACCAGTAGTCCGCGCCATCTACAAGAATGGCTTGCTCATTCCATCTTCTTCCAGGCAGGACTCTTCAGGTGTACAGGGGAAATAGTTCTTATTTCAGATCAGGGTACAGGTAATGTTCCCTTATCTCTGGGAAGCAGATTGTCAGACACCAGCTATGGCTACGCAGTAGTACTCTTGGTGCTTTCTGGTGAACCCCCTCCTTGGTCAAAGAATATCAAAATTGAACAAGAAGTGGGTCAACAGCTTCTACTTTTATGTAGGGATGGTAGGTGGGAGATGTTTATTCTCTTGTCTGCCCCTACAGAACCAGTTTGGGTCAGTTTTCCTTTCGTGTGTCAGTCTCAATCTTCCAGACTCACCATTTGTCTAGATTGATGCTGTTTAAGGAAGGGTTGTCGAAGACTATTCAGCAGTGCTCAGAATAATCAAATTTCTAAGTGGAAGCTTGTCTGCTCTTTTCCCACTTCTGTGTTTAGGTTCCCTCCTCCATTCATAGGAATGTCAGCAGTGCACTTCCATTGTCTTGCCAAGTAACCTCACCTCTATCTAGTGAATATGAACAGGTGAGGGGTTTCCAAAATGAAAACCACAAAACTGTGCTACTCTATTTTACTCAGAAAGTCATTTGCTTACAACACAGACCACACAGCTATCCACATGCTTGGGATCTTACCCCAGGTTTATTGGTAGTCGTGAAACTTTACACGAGTGGGTCAGTAAGTCTCCGCTCTTGTGGCATTGTGGTATATAAATAAATAATACCGGATCTAGGTTTTACTGGACATAGTAATAACAGATAGCTCAATAAATAAGAGTCAAGATTCGAGGTAGTAGGAGTTTGCAGGTTTAATACAGCATAAGGACAGGAACAGGACAACCTGCACAGGAATAGGATGACAGGGCCCGGCAGGGGGGACAGGATTGGACTGGCGTGGCCCGGCAGCTGCCGGGGCTGGATCTGGGATGAGCGCGCTAACATTTAATAACAGTACACAAGCATATATACTAAAACAGTTGCATTACAATGAATACAGTAGGCGGAGCAGTGGGTGTGGTCAATAGCAGTCGCGAAAGATAAGGGTGAAAGTAGGTGTAACAAGAGGCGTATACATAGACATGTGATGTAAACGTAACAGAATATGTCATAAATGGGGCGGAAACATGGAGGGGGCTACCTAAGGAGCCGGGACCTCTAACCTAATGGTGCGCGCAAACTGACAATGACGTGTTACTAGGAGAAGCTGGGGGCTATGAACTCTGTGCTAGGAGTAGAGACTGAAGTCTGGAGAGTCAGGGCGACATGTACCTAAACCCTATCTAGTATCTAATGTTTAGAGGACATGTTGATATAAACTAAAAGTCAGGAGGGGAGAGGCTAACAGACTCTAAGACTGGTGTATGCATTATTCTACATGTAGTGCGTGATGAAGAATATTAAATGACCATTAAATACAGTATTTCTCTTACATGGAGACGTAAAGGCTAGACTGTGACGGAAACTATTGATGCGATTCAGTAGCTTAGGAATGCAGAGAAGGAGGGCTGAACTGATAACTAGAATCATAACATACTCTTGGCAGACTCGTAGGCAGAGCCAGGCTGAGCCGGGCACTGTGAGGCAGGAAGTAAGTGAAGGGTCGAGGATACAGGTGGGGGCTGTATCGCTCCTCAGCGAGGGCTCAGGAGACAGAAGCTGAATCTGGTGTCCAGGCCCTTTTGAGGCCTAGAAACGGGGACTTTACAATGAAATAACGTGCACACTGAGAAACGTGGCAACGTAACTTTACATAGGCCTGATATTCGTAGTATTCACGAGAACTGGAAACTGGCATACTAGAGATGGACACAACTGTAATTGCGTCTTTAATCGATCATGGGGAATACATATGCATATTAATCATACACACATAACATAAGATGGGGAACACGTAGGGACACAGAACATGGCAAAATTTACTTTTCCACAGCATAGGTGAAAAGGGCTGGTCATGCCTCTACTGCTAAAAGCCATGGTTGGCCGCTGCGCCAGCACTTCATGCATAGATCCATCACAGAAACGATAGTCCTGTCATGATGGAGTGCACACTTGGTACACCCCCAGCTCAAGGATAGGTAAAGGACATAGCTCCTTTTTCAAAGGCAGGCGCTGTGTACACATTAGATCAGCGTAAGGCTAGAACCAAAATCCAAAGACCAGATTACCAGATACTCGTGGGTTACGGCATGCAGGACAGGGTCACAACTATGTGCTGGGGATAGTCCATCCCAGTATTCACCCTCTTTCCTACACTCCCTTCCTAACCCGGTCAAGATATTCCTGAGACTCCTTGAATCTGAAAGCAAGCCACACTAGCCCATCCACCCTAGCCCTCGATCTCCCCATCCTACCTCTAAGCCCTTCCTGCTCCACTGCATTAACCCTTGCCATTCATCCTCAACACCAGGTCCATAAGTAATGGCCACCTAGAACATTCTAGATTTAATAACGGGATTCAGGATTGACCTCCTCTTCACAGTAGATTCTAGGCAACGAAAAGACAAAGCCACATGCTCCACAAGCCCATCCCTCCAGCCTACCATATTCTGGCAAGAAGTGGAACCTCTAAGAAACTTTCAGACGTGTATCACCAGTCTTCAAGAGCCTACCTCTTTCTACCTCTCACCATGTTTATTATCTTCTTAGACTCTGTGCAAATCCCTTCTGTTTAGATGTTCACCTCTCTTGAATCACTTATCTGAATTGCCATTGACTGCAATAGTCTGTGTATCTTGAGTGACCTCAACACCTAGGTATCTCACTAGCCTGATCCACTCCAGACTAGATCCCTCTTATGTAACGTTAAAGTGTCAAACCTCTGCTCATAACTGAACCACCCAATTGACTGTGCACATCTTAGAGGTGACTCTAGCCGCACCAAAATCCATTAACATGACAGGAAATCACCCCCTCACTTGGAGTGACCACTTCTCCATCTGGTTTTTTCTTAACATCGCTACTACAATGATGATAACCTGGAACTATGGGAGAAAAAACTGCATCAAAACTCTCCAGCCACTATTATCACATTCATATTCAAATTTACTAATATGTCAGCAGTTCAGTCATTTGGTATGTGAGACCTTCAAATAACTGATGCTTTATTAGACTTCTGCCCTTTCAGTAGCCCACTGCAAGACTGAGTGCTTCTTTAAAGAATTGAATGAGTACATGTGATAACTTAACCTTTGAGAGACAATGAAATAAAATGTACAAGAAGAACTCAAAGCTTTGTGTGTCCATGTGTATTATCAAGGCAGGGAAGCATTGTACATGGTCAAAGCATAAAGTCGGAGCCACTGAAGATTGTAAAATGGCCCTGTCGTGGACGCAGTAAGTGTCCACCACACAATACACATTCCTGAAGAACTTCGGGCAGTCGACTGAATTCCATAAAATCACAGCAATATTCTGCATTTGAGAATTCACATTCCCTGGCATCGCTTACTCAAAGCCCTACATAGCTACCTCCAAATCAATTCTCACAAAGAACTATCACACCATCTTTCTTTCAAAGCCCCTTGCTTCAGCGTTATTACTAGATATGTCTCCTTCAACGTGCTCACCACCAATGACCTTAAAACGTTCATCCAAGCCAGGGGGCACAGCTGCTCTAGTTAGCAGGCTGTTGCCTTCATCACGTCTTCAAGAATAGTCTCCTCTTGACTTCAGCACCACTCCCAGTCATAGCCATCTTCAACCATCTTCAACCTATCCTTTACTGCTGTCAATGTTCCTTCTGACCACTCTCCTCAAGCCAGTATTCATGGATCAACAGACCGGGCCTGATTTAGAGTTTGGTGACACAAATTGGCCACGGCCTTATTTTAATTGCGTATTCCAATTTCATATCCTAACGCACTTGTAATAAGGTAGACAGAATATATGCCAAGTTGTGATGAGTAACTCACCTGCCAAGCTCTAAATCAGACACATCCAGCTACAGGCAAATATCCAATATATCCTTCCTGATCAACTTTATTGAAATTTCAGCCTTCACTGAGCTCTCTTCATTCCCCAAAGAAGCCATACTCACAGAAGGCTAAATAGGATGCTACTCTAGGCTGACACCTAATATTCCTTTATCGCCCTTAGGAATGACCTTAATCTCACTGTTGACAAAGATGGAATCGCCACCTCGCTATTTCTGGATTACATTTCTGCCTTTAACCCAAAACACCAAAGATACTGCCCGATTTCGGAATTGAATACCATCTTCTCTCTCCAACGTTCTTGCTTGATTATACTTCTCCATTTTCTCCCCACAAGCAGGCATTCCTCAAAGTTCCAACTTCACTTCACTTCTGTTCAGTGCTCATCTGTCTCCCGAACTCAAATTGTTGAACAGAACTCCTCTGCGATTAGGATTACAACACAAGACCATTCTCATCCTGGGCTTTTAAGCCCTCGCTCCTACGACCAGGAGTGGACTAGTGAATGATGTTCAACTGCCTCCAATTTACCTCCATAAACAAATCTGTATTCTTACATACAGAAACTGCATCCAGCATTATTTTGCCATCATATGGCACTGGTAACTTGGACTGCCACTGACCCCCTCCCCTGATGAGAGAAGTGAGGAACATGGGTGTGAATATAGAGTCCAATCTTAATATTTTTCCTCCGTTACATGAAGTGAACTAATCTTCCTTCTTCACTGTAAAGACTTCGATTCCCATGTGGCACAGTCCACCATCTCTTTCATGCTTCTCTGCATAGATTAAGACAGTGGACTTTACTCAGCGATTCCTTTCTTTATTTTTTGCAAGCCCAAAGCATACAGACCACAGTAACTAGAGAGCGCCTACATTTTGGCATCCTATTTTCATATCACTTCTGCCCTTCTAGTTCTATTCTGACGACTTGCGGCAACTCTTGTTTCATTTAAAGTGCCCTGCTTCAGCCTTTGGTCTGTGTGGCATGGCACCATTCTTACCAGAAAACATAGTGCAGCTAAGAAGAATCTTTGGTTCTAGATTTGACTTCCCTCTGACCGCCCCTACCTAGAAAGTATTGCTTTGGGGTTGTATCCTTCAACGCCAAATACTCTATCTGGATGAAGACGTGATATCGTCTCAGGAGGAAAATATTCAACTCATATTTATGTGGAACACAGTACCATATAGCTGCTAAAATACGTCGGTAAACGCGGAGATCTGATTTTATCAAGAATGCCAACTCCCAGCATACCATAGTTGGGGTGATAGGAAAGAGAGAATCATAGATTGAACATAGAAGAATCAGCCCTGAAGAAGTCTGTGGCTAAACACCAATACAGACGAAACACGTGTCGGCTAGAGAATTTTAAGGATGTTTACCATGTGAAATAAAAGAAGAAAAGAAGAAAACTGACTTATTTGTTCATCCTACTATTTCTTTCTTGTTAGCTCAGGATATATGTTGCATTTTGTATCCTTCAGATGGTACAGATAGCCAAGCAATAGAAAACTCTCCCAGCAATATTTTAAAAAAATGACCGTCACAACCACCTGAAGTTTGGAAGAGTTGCTAAGAAGGGTTATGCCCTAACCCCTCACCCTGCCTTCCTCCCCATATCATTTTATTTCAGACCTATTCAACACCCCGACACAGAGTGCCCATCCACCAGATAAATGAAAAATGTTATATTTTTTTATAGCCCTCCTTTATCTATTGTTCACTAGTCTGCCTAACTTACATGCCTAAATTCAGCCTTAGTGAAAGAAGTATGGACACGTGGGAGCTTCAGACTGAATTTTATCTCCTAAAGTTCTCATATACTGAATCATGTTACAAAATGTCATATTAAACTAATTATCAAGAAGAGCTGATAGATTTGATCCAAGAGGAAATAGTTTCCTTTGATCTTTTCCTATGAATAAGTTACTAACATCAGGTAAATCCCTTTGTAACAATCTGGCTTTACACCATGAATTAGTACCTTGGACCATGTATTTGCTCTGTGGTGTTTGGCCCACAAGGCAACTGTGGCATGGAGCGGGAATCTTTATATCTGCTTCGTAAAAACCAGTACGCTGTTGGATTTAGTGCAAAGGTGCCTGTTTTGGTACTAGCTGAAGGCGATGGGAATTTCAGGATGTCTTTAATGTTGGATTTGTCCTTATATTCCAGGAAAGTTGGGCTTTAGATCCCATCCATAGGCTGGGGTATCTTAATTTTTATAAACCTGCAACTAGGGGCACCCGGGGTAGAGCGTCTGGTGGCCTTGTTATTTGGGTATAGCAGTCACTCCCTTATGAGCCCACCGAAGTATCAGTAGGTAGCTTAGATATTATCGGGATCAAACTTTATAGGCCTAACTATTTGGAGATTTTTATTGTTGGTATTTATGCCCGAGGACTTCCTGGAGGGCGAAGCCCTGGGATTATTAACGAGTTAGATCTCTTGTTAAACTCTATTGGCAGGGATAAGTTTGTGGAAGTGGCAGGGGACTTTAATTGCACCTTCGAACCCCTTCTAAGTGAGGGTGTGGATATCCTGGCAGAGGAAGACGCTCTGTGGGATATTCCACAACTGGATCTTAAACCCATTAAAAGGGGGACTGAGGCTGCATTACATTGGCTGGGTCTGTGCATTGAGTGGGGGCTGAGAACAGCTAACGGACGCGTTCGCTCTGATAAACTAGGTCAAGCAATCTTTGACAACGGTATTAGCACCAGCAGAATCGATTACATCTTGATTAAAGCAGAGTTCTGGTCGCTTCTTGTGGACATGATAATTATGTCCCGTCCCGAGAGTGACCACAACCCGTTGGTTGCTAGCTTGAAATTTGAAGGCAGCCAAAGGGGAAATAGAGTCCCTGAGTGTGCTATAGCGGAAGCCTTTTTAACAAACGATAGGCGCAGGGTTCGGTGGTGTAGAGTAGTCGACGACCCATGCACTCTAGATCTAATATCTCAGGAAGTCTCCTCCACCTTGTGTGCTTTTCAGGCCTTGGATGATTCCGGGGACCATCTTGTACACTTAAATTTGCTCCATGAGCAGCTTTTTACTTCATTAAAAGCATTATTCTCTAAAAGCTGTAAACCTGGTCAAAAAAACCTGCCCTTATAATGGGGAATAATTGGTACAATAAATCTTGTCGACAGGCTTATAGCTCCTTAGTTATAGCCGTAAGATCCCAGGTATCCAGTGACATTAGGATAGCCAGGCTAGAATATAAAAAAGCCCTAAAAATTGCAAAGAAAGAATGGGATGATCAATATTGGTCTGAGCTGCTGGAGGCTAGCAAGGCCAGGAATCAGAATAGGTTCTGGCAGATTATTAAATGGGGCAGCTCCATGGGTTCCCAAGTCCCTGCGAACCATGTGCCAGTGGAAGTCTGGGTAGATCATTACGAATCCCAGTTTAGGTCTCCCGATGATGCATTAGTCAATGTTGTGGTACCTATACCCCCTACATCACATAGTTCAAGCCTAACATGTATGTTTACCAATAAGGATGCGGAGTTCGCGCTGGGTTCAGTCCAAGCCGGTAAGGCACCCGGCATGGACTGCATCCTCGCTGATCTATTCAAATATGACCCCTCGAATTGGGTCCCTTATCTTACGATATTAGCAAACGCCATTGCAAATGGGGCACCTATCCCGGATTCATGGCGAGGGGCGGAAATCCTACCCATATTTAAAAAGGGGGATAGGTCCGTACCTGGGAACTATCGCCCCATTAGCCTAATAGACACAATACAGAAAATCATCGCGAGGATGGTGTTGACTAAAATTCATGAATGGATGGATCTTGAGAATATTTTATCCCCCATGCAGGCTGGGTTTAGATCCGGTGTCAGCACCATCGATCAGGTCCTCAGATTTTTATTAATCTATTGGAAGGTTGTGACTTTGGGTGGAGGGGTTATTTATGCGGCTTTCGTAGATCTCAAGTCGGCCTTCGATCTCGTCCCAAGACATAAGTTGTGGGTCGCCTTGAGAACTATGGGAATGCCGCATGACTTGTTGGACATTGTTATACGCCTCCATGAGGGCAATTTTGCCCAGGTTGGATGGGGTAAACAGGGAGAGGTTACCAAGAAATTTCCCGTCACCCGCGGTGTACGCCAGGGGTGTGTACTTGCACCGACGCTGTTTCTGCTATTTATTAACAGGGTCGTGCAGTATTTTGAGAACACCAACCGATTCCCCCAGCCTTAGGCGGAGATACATTTCCACTTCTCATCTTTGCAGATGACACACTCATTCTTTCTAAGACACAAAAGGGGCTCCAATTTGCTTTAGATACGTTTGAGGCATTTTGCTCACACAATGACCTTCAGGTTAATGTAAACAAAACTAAAGTCATGGTGCTTACCAAAAGTAAGCCACTGAAGGGCAGGGTTAGCCTGAATGGTCAAGTGTTAGAGCAGGTGGAGAATATGACCTACCTCGGGATTGTTTTGGAAAGTAGGATTAGGTGGAAAGCGCAGCTTAATGTTCTTTCCCTAAAGTTTGCGCAATTGACTGGGTGTCTGATCAAGGAGCAGCGATACTCCCTTACGAAAAGGATTGGCCCAGTTCTAAAAGTATACAAAGCCAAAATAAGCTCGGCCATCTTGTATGGTGCGGACTTATGGGGCCATGCGGATCTCTCCCCCTTGGTCAGGATCCAATATAAATTCTTGCGCAACTTGGTTGGCCTGCCCCCATCCAGTCCCATGATACCTTTGTTATTTGACTTAGGCTGTCGTCCCATTGATGATGTTGCTCGATTTAGGACTGAGAAAGCGAAGTGTCTGAAGTGATCCGGTTTTTATTTTATTTTACTGCGGATAATAAGACTTATTTAAAAGAAAATACATTTCTGAAGTCTGCTTTAGGCCACCTGAGTAGCACAGTTGATAGAAAATCGTTAACCCAGTGGGTGAAATCGAAAAGCTTGGTGGATATTACCTGTTATCTACCGTTTGTTCTGTATCCTTAATCTGTGTGGTTTGCATAAGTTGAGGCTTGGAATTCTCTCCCAGAAACCAGCACATTAAAATAGCTAACTATAATTATAGAGTTTCAAAGGACAAACTGTTGACTCATCATTTTTTTGTGTTAAATATTTGAGATTTTGAATAGTTTTTTTTATTTTTAGCAACTATTTTGTATCTGTACGATTGGAGATGCTATAATTTTTCCTTTTGCTTTAATTAATTCTAGAGATTGTGGGTGTTACTATTTAAAGAATGTTGTAAAATATAAATCATTGTAATAATTAAATGGATTAGGATGTAATCGTGTTAAATTATTGTTTGAGGTAATTTATGACCTGATAAGTCTAGTAACTTTGATTTTTTTTCATAATATAAAAGCTCAAAATCTCAGATATATTTTATTTTTAAAAAACTGCAATTTTTACATAATTTTGTTTGAGAGGGGTGGTGATATAATATGAAATAAAATTTGACAGTTTTATTCTTTTTACAAGATGGCCCAATTAAACTTGATGTCACTCTTGCACAATATTTCTGTAGAATGTAGTTCTGACTTAGCTATGTTAGGTCTGTGCAGTTAGCTGGTGGTGTGGGGGCTTTTAATTGATGTGCAATACTCCCGTCTGTTTTACATTCTTTGCTGTTCTGTTTGGAACTGGGTCCTTATATCTCCTAGTAGATTCTGTTGCCCCATATATCTCAAATAACGCTATTATCTTTGGATTTCCAGGTTAAAGCTGCCGCAGTGTCCCCAACGAAAAGGAAATCCGACGGTAAGTACCTCTGCAGATGCTCTTTTTCATGAGTGCGCAGGCACATCTGTAGTCCGTAGATAGTTAAACCTTCATCTTTATATAGTTCATTTAATTGAGCGTTGACTTGTGCTTTGTAAGAAAAACCTAAAGAACAATACCACTTTTCTATCGAGGAATGCCAAATAACTTTGAAGGGATAAATCAAACTTTCACCTGTGCGATACATCAGCCAGATCAGATAGAGGCTAGTACATTACTTGAATGTGATCAGTCCTGCCTCCAATGCATGAGACAGTCCATGACACGGAGAAGAAGGTGCAAGAATGGGAAATATGGTAACTATTTGAGATAAAGAAGCTTTGCCATAGTACTGGCGTTGATTTCCCCATTATTTCGGACATCCTCTGAAATCTTTGATAGAAGTTGATGTGGGTTCTTGTATGACACTTGAACAATGTTGATACTAAGCAAATGGATCAAAGTAAGGGTTAGTCAGTGGTGTAAGATGCTTTAGAATGTATTCGTTCTTCCAAGTCCAGCAGTCTTGCTAATTAGTATGTTATTTCATTTGTGTTTTCTTCATAACACCAGAAAACAAGGTAAGCTGCTGAAAGGCAAAGCAGCAAGTACCTCAAATGAAACTGTTCACCAATATCTGCTAAAGGCATTGATGTCCTAGGCCCTCATTATGAGTTTTGCCTAATTTGGTGCTAGGATCCTGTGGTCCCAAACCTCTGATTACCACTGTTAACCCTGAAACAAATTCTAGCTATTGTAAGATTTTCCCCAATAATGTGGAATAACTCGGTGGAACTGGGAATACCGGATTAGTTTACATGAATCCAGGCATGTATCCGATTACATTTTCCATCTGCTCTGAGCAGGTGGAAAATGTCGGCAGGTCTGGTCTGGGACATTATGGCTAAGTTGCCATTATGCCGGAATGTCCACCTAAACCACAAAGAGTGATTAGAAAGTTAAACATCTTGCTTCATCACAGCATCATTGGCTTGCTAAGAAAGTGATTTTTTGCCATTAAGAGCATTCAAGATTCAACTCAAGATAAAAAAAAAAATCCTGTGCCATGTTCGGACTCCGGAGCAAGATGTAAAGGTTTTGTCTGTCCATATTTGAAGCTGTGCCTAGCCTAAAACTCAGTGAATCCAATGTGTTGACTACATGGACAACCTGTTACCTAATGCCCATTAACATAACTATTTGTTTTTGTCCCAGCGGGTTTGAAGACTGATAAGCAGCAGTTTTCTGCCAGGTGTGAGGACGGACAACTACACTATGAAGGCGAGAGCTTCTGTAAGGGACAGAATATTGTGCTGGAGATAAAGGATGAGGCTCCCTCCCAGTAAGTTTTTGTTTTTACCTCTTGCCATATTGCAAAGTTTCTCACTCACCACTTTCTAACTTTACTTTCATATATTGAGCACCGTTTCACTTAAGTGAGTGTGAGTTCTGACTTGGAAACTGTCACCACTTGTTAATGTGAAACAGGCACCAAAACCCCAGAAATAGGAGTCATTTCACGGAGCTTTTAAATCTCTCTTTTTCAGCTTCAAATAAGATCCAATACAATTAGAAACAACCTATGACGTATTAACTGCTCAGCAGGTTAGATCGGACGTTTTTTTACTCGTATAGGTCCAGCTCCAAAATTGTTGAAGTACAATCACAAAAAGTAGAGTGAAATCAGTTGAAAGACAAACAAAATAAGTTTATTATTCGCTGATATTCCTATTGATATGTTGACCATTTTTATAGCATACAATATACCACTTTGATTCAAGGTTGCACAGCTCATAACATACAGGAACATTTTTGCAGCCTAGCTCGTGTAAAGATTAACATGCACTTCATAATCTTGTGATTGCAAAACATCTGTATTTCCAGTTTAACCAATAACTTGCAAAGCAAATGTTCCAGCTAAGCAACTTTGTCCAAATGTCAGAAGGTGGTCCTAACTCGACCAGTCTGCTTGGCCAGGTAGACAAGTGTGACAAGATCTGATCCTTAAGTGTCCCTTAGAATATCGCAAATGGAGGCATGCATCTATTGCAGTATCGGCTTACGGATGGCTTTTCAGATTATAGTTTTATATAATACCACAGGAGGTTGTTTGAGCCCATAAGAACCCGTTGACAAACTATGATAAACCTGCCCAATTCTAAAATAAATAGTGGAGTATGTTGAAGACTGATATACTGGTTTAGATAATGAATGGGTCTAGATGATGAAGAAAAGCTCTACATCCTATCAACAGATATATTACACTCCCGTCTCTCTCACTCTGTAGATGTAGATATATATATATATATATATATATATATATATATATATATATATTATGAATGCAAGCTTAAATACGCTCCATTTAATCCCGCTCCTGTGCCAAAAGACTGAACTTTAGGAATACCAAGATCTACAGCAGCCATCTTCTTCCCTTACCTAAACCTTTTCATGCATCCTTATAGCAGCATAAACATCCTGTGCGAAGCAGGTCCCTTTATATCATGCTTTTATTATTTTGGAGGACAGCGCTACAGTAAAGATGGTGAGGGAATGTTTCGTTAACATATATAACATTGAGACTGAGCTTATCAGGTATTGCTCATAATTCTACTGAGTGGTTAGCTGAATGAAAAAGCTATTCATTTTATTTGTGTTATCTCACAAGAGCAATTTTATTGCTCTGGATCCAGTTTGCTGCCTGGGTTAATTCATGAGATGAAGAATCTGCAGTTAGAATTCCCACAGAAAGATTGTTACCGAAGGTAAGTGACTTATTCTTGTACACACCCTTGCTGCAGACATTAAGCTCAAAAAGATATGTTTGAACTTTTACCACTTCACAACAACTGAAAATATTTGATTGATGACGTGTGGCTGTAGATACACATGTTCTGCATACTTCCGCCATCTAGTGTCTGAATGTGTGAAAGTTGTTTTTCATCTGAGACGTTACAAGATAAATTGACTCCTGCTCTTGGTGATAGGGCGTATGGGTATCAACTCAATTGTTAGATTTTTTTTCTGCTGTCCGGTTCAGATGTGTTTTGTGACGCTCCAGTTCGAGACCGTCTCCGGTTTATTAGGGTTTGCTGTTCATTTCTACCCTTGTCTGTATTGTTTTGGTCCCAGTTTCCATCCCTGCGTCCGGAAAATCTGGGAACTTTCGCTCGTCGATTTCGATGTGCTCCCATCGTGGCCTTCGGACTTTGCCCATTTGGGCCTACTCTTTCAGTCAACTTTGACCGAAAATGCGTTGCTAATGGAATGAACTCCATTTCAATTCTGCCCCAGCTGCCACTCGAAATACCTCACAACTGACCTCCATCAGTTTTGCAAATTATGTCCGTCTCTAGACCATTGTGAAGCAAACTGTAAAGCGTGTCAATCTTCCAGATCGAAAAAGACATTAAGGGACCGTCGGGCACGTCACAGAGAAATGCAACTCCAAGAGATCGAAGAGGCCCCAGACATCTTCAGTCAAGATGTCAAACAGCAACAGGAAGAGCTTCACGAGGCCTCTGCAGTGGAGAATGAGGCCTTTTCCATCCATGATTCCGAATCGGGCTACACGTCTGATTCCAACCTCGACTGTACTCCAAATCCAAGATCTTCCTTTAGGTCAGCGGACAGTGACTACCCCTGTCCCTGTTCCAGCTCCCCTAAAATGTTCAGTTTCCACTGATTCTTTAACTACGGGCCTGCACTGCCATCAGGCCATGATAGGCCCTGATTCTCTGCTACAGACACCCGCCCTCAGCACAGAAAGCCAAGCCGAAACAGATGGCTCCCTGCGCCCGGCAGATTCTGCACCGAGTCAACCACATTCCTCTTTGGCTCCGAGCACCCCGCTTCCACTGCCTTTGGCTCCAAACACTTCGAATCCAAAAAAGAAAACTGTTTTGGCACACAAACCTTCAGCTTCCACATCAAAGTTACCTTCAGAATCCATCCTACAGATCATGCAGCAGCGGTTCAATCCGAAACAGAAAAAGCTACACATACAGCCTCGAACTGCCCGTATTTGAGCTCCGCCTGTGTACTCTGCACCGCCGGCCGAAGAAGCGGCAGAGGTGGAGGAGGCAGTGGTGGTGGAGGCGGAGGTGGAGGCGTTGGCGAGCGTCGAGGAGGAGGAGTAGGCGTCCTAGGATGCAGCGGCGACTGATGAGGAGCCACAGGCTGAGCTGGTTCCGGTGACCTGTTTGGAGAATAGGTCCTGGAGTACTCAGAGTCCGCTGTACGAATCACCCTCCTCCGCTTGCGGGTAAACCTCGAAGAGGTAGCTCTGGAAGCAGTGCCCCTTGATGGCGAACGATGATGCCGTTGTGACCTTGAACTCTGTCGTGAAGATGCTGACCACAGAGGGTGACAGGCTTCTCGACGACTAGCTCCGACGTCGACTTTCTTCTCGGCGTCGACTTTCTTCTCGATTCCGTTGATCTTCTCGTTGAGTGCGACCTGCGCGTCAATGGCGGACGGCGGTGTCGCCTCGAGCGCCGATGTCTCCTGGCCTCAGATCGATGGCAATGATGTATCAAAGTAGTCTGTGAAGTCCTCGACGTCAACCTCGTCCGAGGTCTCGACGTCCTTGCCCTCGACGTTGATCTTTGACGTCGTTTAGACCCAGAGCCCTGGGTCGACGGGGAGCATATCGTCATACCTAGTTTTGACGTCAAATATATACCACTAAAGGTAGAGCTCAATGCTCCAGGGTCCTGCTAGCAGGAGCCGGAAAAAAGAACTGAAAGTAACTAGCCTTTGGCTGTGCATCATGGGATACCGAGGGTCTCTGGAGGGTTCCTTAAAGACACGGTATCCATTTACAGACACATAATGGCAGCCTATGGGGCTTGTCTGTCCAACCATTCCTCTCTATCATGACAACGGTTTTTTGTGAAGGGGAGTTTCTCTATGTGTGAAACTTAGCAAAATGTTTACATTTCAGTGTTATCTGGCTATCCTTTTTCACTTCAGGATGGAGTGCTGGCCAGTGTAGCCTTGTTAATTTCAGGCTGCATTATTTGTCTTTGATTTCTCTTAAGTGTCTATGCAGGATTGCGGAAGAGGACAACTTAAGAGACTATTTCAATTGCTCCGGGGTCCATGCACATGGGCGGGACTATTCACATGATTATGACTATACACAGAGATCCCCTACTACAGAAACACATGATAAAATACATACACAATAAAAAACAATTAATAAAAACAATAACATTCTGTCTCTCATCAAATAAGACAATCAATACATTAAGCATTATAGCAAGTCTACTCTATATTCATAGACCCATGAGCTCGTACCACTGCTCTCAGAAATGCACCTTGATGAATTATTACTTCAACATCCATGAGTTGAAAGAGTACATTTAGGTATTCCTTGAGATTACTAATATGTTGCTTTTTTATCAGGGGAAGCAAAATATGGCTTGAGATCATAGCATATTATCCACAGAATTTCTTTTAATGCAGCATTGTTTGACCAGACTTTCCATCACAAGCGCAATGCAAAGAATCAAGAATGGAAAACATAACCTATATTTCAGCATACCTGCCCTGTAGCGGAACAGTAAGCTCTGTTCCCATGCCCTGTTGGTCTGGTCCTATATCGCGCAATCTGGCCTAGGGGTACAGAGTTCATATAAGAGGCCACAATCATCTTGCACCTCTCAGTGAGCATTCTTTCAGTGTCGGCTTAATCATACAGGGCATGACGTAACTGTTTTATATTAAAGTTAAGTTGTGTCTCCGTAAAAACCTGCTGAAAGTTGACCGAACGCAGGCTACATTTCACACTGCTGTGCCAGGGGGATCTCGGAACCTTTGTAACAGCTGAGGCAGTCCTTATTAATATTTCTGGTGAGGCTCCCCTCCTTATTTTTCCAAACAGCCAGCCATACTAAGGGTGGCCGGGCTCTAATGTAGTGTACTATGTACGGGATGTCCAATTCTCTATGACCGATTAAATGAGAGGACGAGATATGTACCATTAAACCTTTCTGCAATACCTATTCTCTTCGTTCTGGGTGGTATTACGTTTGTGGATAACCCATACGTTGCAATGGGTATACATTGTGTTTTATAGATTTGCAGTATGGGTGGCAGGGCGTCCCCGCCTCTGGGCTAAGGTAAACTGGGGATCTGGGCTCGAGTCTCAGTAACGACGCCAAAACCTCCTGTGATTCTGGGCAAATCACTCAATCTCCCTGTGCCTAAAATGAATGTGTCCTCATGTAACGTAACTGGTGCTATGTAAAGCGCTCTGATACCAGATTCGGTTTGGGTCTAGTTCGCGCTATAAAAAAAAAAATGTAAAATGTGGTACCCAAGATCCCGTAGATGCAAATGTCAGGCTCAAGTATACACAAAAGTGCTTGTTCAATTTAGTCTATTACCTATTGGAAAAGTAGACAAATTACATTTCTTAGGGCAGCAGGCCATGATGTAAGATTTTGAAAAATTGGTCTGCAGGTCAAGTATATACATAAAATCTACAAATCCATGGATTAAAAGGTGTAGGACCCTGGGTGTACGCACCATCAGGACTGCACCATCCACGTACAGGAGTCAGGGTAGTAGGGAACCTTTAATTTTTGGGACATCTAACGTAATGGTCATTAAAAAAGGATGGATGTTCTTAATATACAAGTTAAATAGAAGTGGTGCCAAGACACATCCTTGTCTAACTCCATGAAACACACCTATCTCCTAATTTATTCTGACCATAGCCCTCATGTCCATGTGCAAATACATGAGAAAGTGCACTAGTGCTTAGTCCAACCCCTGCAAAAGAAGATTTGACCACTGCTTTGAAAGATTAACGTAATCAAGCGCGGAGGTCAAATCCATAAAAGTCAAGTATAGGGGAATAGAATAGAATAGAATTTTATTGCTCAAATAATTAAAATCATTGCAATCACAAATACAGAGATACAGAATAAAGTGCTTAAGCTTCAATTTTAGGCATTTACATTAAAAGGATTACAACTGATAATGTAGGCATTTGCATTAAAAGGATTAAAACTGATAATGGTGGAATGAGCTTTATGGTTCTATGAATTTTTCAGAGGCCAGAATGCCCTTTGCGGCCATCAGAAATTTCTGAAAGCGCACTGACAACTGTGCTGAGTCACCCTTCAAACATTCCTCCAGGGCGACCTGGCATGTCCGAATGTTTAAAATGAGACAGATGGGTCGAAGCCAATAAGTTCTTAAATGGTGCAGTGTCTAGCAGATACATAATATGCGAGTTAACGTTTCTTTTTCTCCCCCACAAGCGCAGCACTGTGTGGATGACATTTCTTTGTAGCCTTGCCCATATTTGTATGCCTGTAGAGGGATCAAGCCGAATCGTAGCATCATTAGTTGGCACTTCATTATAGGCTTTATGGGGGACGACAGATAGTGTGGTAAGCCGCTGCTGTTGTATACTTTTAAAGCCCAGCTTCCATGCTTGTGGTTTTTTAAAGCTTGTTGCATCATTGACCTCTGACTTTATTTTTGCCTATTTTATTAAGAGTTTTGCTGCCACCGGTATGGTTATGGGGGTGGCCCATATTTCACAGGCTTCCAGTGTTTCAACAGAGTGAGTAAGAAAATTGTGCAAGGTTGAGCCAGATGTGATTTTTTTAATGCGTTTTCCCGTGCTTCTTTGGCCTTTAGACAGAATACTATGAATCGTGCTTTGAGTATCAACTTTTGAGACGTCAAGTTGAATTCCTTACGGATTTGCACATGCGAAGTGGAAGAGGGCAAAAGAAAAACTTTACGGAAGCAGGCAGATGGAGCTCTATCCAGCCACGATGACATCTTATCTTTAAAGACGATACCGCCATGGGAGATGGACGGTAGAAATGTTGCCCCCATTGCTAGGATTAAAGGGGTTAAGTCAGGTTACATGGATTTCCTTGCTCTGCAGAAGGCAACATCCAAGGATTGTGCCAGGCCGTGCATCGCTGTGATGTGTGCGGACTGCCTTCCTTTATGGTTGATCCATACACCAAGGTATTTATAATTTGAGACTGTCTGGATGGGTTTACTGTCTACCTGCCATAAACCTCTTCTCTTCGTTTGTCTGGAGATTATCATCATCTTTGTTGTTTATTTTCAATTTCTTTGCTTTGCAGTATGACGACAGTGCAGTTAGGAGTCGCTGTAGACCAATTGGAGTTTGATCTAGCAGGATGGTGTCGTCTGCGTATTGCAACAATTGAATTTTAGATCCGACCACTTTGGGAGGGAAAGCTGGAGCCTGTGCCACGAAATCAGGAAGGTCGGCTAAATACAAATTAAAAAGCATTGGGGCCAGTATACAACCTTGCTTTAGGCCCTTGTTTGTATCTGTTTGGTTGTTGACCAGTTGGCGTACACTCTGATTTTGACCCAGGTTTCAGAGTACAGAGCCTCTAGCGCATTTAAAAGTGAGTTGTTAATGCCCCAGTTTTTTTAGTTTCATCCACAGACTCGAACGGTCCTGGCTATCCAAGGCTGAAAATCGATATAAGCTAGTTAGAGTGCCTTCCCTTTCTTGTCCACTGTTGTTTCTATTAAGTAGGACACACATATCAAGTTATCTTCGATGCTAGAGGCCTTTTGGAAGTCAATTTGCGTAAACTGGATCAGATTTGTGCTTCAGCCCAGGCTGTCAGTTCTTTTAAGGGCAGGTTAACGTAGCATTTCCCATCGACATCTAAGAGGGCAATCATGCGATAGTTTTCTGGGTTCAATTGCGTCCCTTTTTTGTGTATTGGGACTGAAAGAGATCCCGTCCATGACTCTGGAATGTGCCTTCCTGATCTATACTCCATGAATAGTGGTGCCATAATGGTTGCCCATTTAGAGACTGTTCCCTTATATACCATTGGAGGTATGCTTTTTGGGCCTGGTGCCCCGCCTGGGCACATTTTGTTTATAATGTGCATGATCATATCTGCTGTTATTGCAGCATGGAGTGGGATAGTATAGAGGGCCTGGAAAAGCACAAGAAATGTGCAATTTCAGTTACTGCACTTTCACATCCTACATAGAGCATACTTAACACCAGCCCGATTGCATAAATATTTCTCGACCCAGTCAGCGTCCTCTCCAAGGTGCGCTATGGCTGAAGCGGATTTCAAACACATGTTCTGGGACTGCTCATCTCTTGACCTCTTTTGGAGGGAGGTGACGGCTCTGTTGATGGATGTAACCGAGAGAGATCTACAACCCTCCATGGCACACTGTATCCTACATTGGTTTCCCCGCACCTCAGAGGACAAAATTACTAGCAAATTCATAGATTTGGGATTCCTATTGGCCAAAAGAACTATAACCTCCCATTGGAAAGCGAAAAAGGGCCCTAGTATAGATAAATGGAAGGCAGAATTCCGGGAGTGGGCTGAGTGGGAGGGCACAGTCCGGTTACAAATTGCACGTAGAACGAGCAGTGAGAAGGCGTTGGAGAGGGCGAGAGCTTGGGAGAGACTAGTTGTGGAACTTACAGCCCCGGAAGATGCAGATGATGAGGCCTGAGCAATTAGCCCCGAGACACACACGGCATAACACACCACAATAGTCTGTAGGGTTCCACTATGTGTTATTGGTGAAGTGCTGCACCCGCCCCACATGTGAGGCGCTTAATACTACAGTGCCTTCATCGATCCCGTTGCATAGAACGATCATGGTTTTGCCCATCAGGGCAGCAGCGAATGGTTAGCTAAGACACGCCTGGGAGGGGGGTGGGGGCGGGGGGGTGAGGTGGTTGGGGGGAAGGGGGTTCAGGGGCATTTGAGCACGAATACTAGCACGGCACCCATTCACAAACAGCGCCAGGACTGGAGGGTCGAGGCGACTGTGGACAATGCAATAGACTCTGCTATTTAAATGATTCTGTCTCTTACTAAATGCATTGGGGAATGCCGATATACACATTTGTTATGACACTTACTAATACTGCAATGTAAGTTGGCAACAAAACAATAAAAATTATGTTTATAAAAAAAAATCATATCTGCTGTGGTTTTCCTTCTGATCACTTGGTACGTGCGGTGGCTCAAAGCGAGGTAGTGTGTTGGTGGAAGTAGCCAGTTTGTGACTTGTACTGTCTTCACTGGGTGAATCCACATAGAGCGTATGTGATTTTCCCACGTTTGGCCCGAGATGTTTGTAACAGTGGGTTGCAGATTTGATTTGAAGCAATTGTTTATCCACTTGCAGAATGTCTTCTGGTCTTGAGACTTCATTATTTCATGAGCTTCGATCCAGTGAGATTCTTCAGCCATTCTTCGAAGAGAGAATTTTGCTTACCTGTAGCTCTGACTGATTGCTGCCACCTTTTCCTGGTCTAATCTATGCTCTGAGATCTCATTCGTGATATTTTGCATGGTATAGTTTAATTTAAGTTTAATTGCAGACATTAACTCTTTTTGTTTTTTGAGGCGGTCATCTTTTAGGTGTGATGTGCATGAATTTCTCCTTGTCCCTCTGAGTTTATCACTAATCTCTCCCAGAAGTTGTTCCCAAGATATTGTCGGGATTATATTACCATTCCCCTCAGTTTCTCTGGACAGGATTAATTCTACTCCATCCATTTTTCTTTGTGTTCCATCGACCACCTTATTTTCCTGCTTGGCTCCAGATTGGCCTAGTCACCGATCAATTGGATTTTTGGGCGATGGCATTGTGATGATAGAATATTGCAGGAGATGATGGCATGGTTACTTGCCAATGAGGGAGTTACAGCAAAATCTTGTGCTGCATGAAAGTGCAAACTTGAGATCCGAATATAGTCTAGAGTGGCCAGTCTGGAGTGGGAGAAGTGAGTATAGGTTGTTGGTGAGTTTGAGGTTGACCTTCCATTTAAGACTCGGAGGCCCAGTTGGTTAAAATAGGCTGACTATTCGAGTCAATGGTTTACTCTTTCCACCTCAATCAGTCATTTGAATTACCAGTATTCTTCCCGCAACCAGATTCAGTTGCAGAAAGAGCTCTTCATACCCTAGATCTCAAAAGAGCTCTAATGTATTATATTGGCTTCCGTAAAACAAAAACTCTTTGTTGCCCCTCAAACAAGGAAGCCCATATCTAAAACAGGCATTTCTAGATGGATAATTTATTGCATTCAGACATGTTATGCGAAAGCTAAAATAACTTTGCCAACACCCCCTAGGCAACACTCCACCCGTAAAATAGTGGTTTCCACAGCTTTCCTGGGCAATATCCCAATAAGGCTGGTACATGGTCTACACTGCGCACTTTCACTAAGAATTATTGTGTGGGTTTTAGCACGCCAACAAGCCAATGTAGGGCAGGCAGTGCTACGTACTCTGTCAAACAACTGCAACACCCACAGGTCAGCCACTGCTTTTGGAGAGGGACTGCTTTATAGTCAATGCAGAACATGTGTATCTATAACCACACATGCAATCGAACGGATTATGTTACTTATCCTGTAAGTATCTGTTCGTGGCATGTAGTGCTATAAATTCACATGCACCCACCCTCCTCTCTCAACACCTGTGGCAGTTGCAGTACCTTTACACTATTTTGTTCGCATGGAGATCTCTTTACTTATACTCACTTCACTCCATTCTCACCCGCCTGCAGGAAAACAATCTAACAATGGAGTCGATGTCCATGTGCATTGTCACCAAGAGGAGGAGTCACTTTGCCTTGCGACTCGGAAGACTTCTTCAAAGAAAAACAGCTTGCACTCATCCTGACCCAACACTAATCGGTGAAAGTATGCAGAGCATGTGAATCTACAGCACTGCATGCCATAAACAAATGCTTATAGGGTAAGTAACATAACCTTTCTGTGTCTTAAGTGCTTGTAGTGTGCAAATAGTCATCCTTTAAGTCTAATCTCACCAGGAAGTGCTCCTTCTGTGCCTGCTTTTTTTCCTGCAATGAGACAGATTATGATTGTATTTTAAATGTTGATCCCCTTATTACTATTCATAGTATGTTGTCTATAGAGACCTTCACTTTGCAAAGCTCCCCTTGTCTTTACTTTGTTATTCTTTTTCCATATCACCAACTCAATTGTCTAATAAAGTTTCACCATTAAATGAGGGATTTGACATGCTTCCTAACTTTAAAGTTTAAGCCCTTGTACAAAGCCAGATATATCTTTTGATGACTGATCCAGAACATCACTGATGATTGACCATATCTGAAGGTTTTAGAAATTAATTTAAGCATGTGTTGGAAATAACTTTCGCATCATGGACCAAAGCAACTCCTATGTTCGAGGCATATGAGCTGTAGATCGTATACTCATCCATAGATCGCCATCTGGTGTTGGGCTTGGATGTTTGCACTTTGTTTTTGCCTTGGAAGAAGTCTTATGTAGTCACGAGGTAGCTGACTCCTCCTTAGGACGATAGTGCGCATGGGCATCAACTCCATCTCCCGATTGTTTTTTTTTTTTTTTTCCGCCATTGGGTTCGGATGTGTATTACTGCGCTCCGGTTCTGTACCGTCTTCGAACTTTTCAACGCGCAATCATTACCCCTCAATGGTATGGTCTCAATCACGGGTTTCCCCTTCAACGCCCATCGTTGAAATCCAACAACTTCGATCAGGAGCTTGGACGCGGGCCACAAGGCATACCCGCACCGACCAGGCCGCAGTCGATGGAATGGACTCTATTTAAAAAATGCCCTGGGTGTGGTGCTAAATTACAACACACAGATCCACACGAGGTCTGTAATCTGTGCCTGTCCCCAGAGCACGAAGAAAGTAGCTGCGAGGCCTGTCGATCATTCTGATCGAGGGAAAACGATTTGTGACCGTCGGGCTCGACGTCACGAAATGAGAAGAGGCACTAGCCCGGTGCCGGACATCTTCGGAAAAGAGAGCGAGTCCCATCAGCACGGCGCCGAATAAGAGGAAGAAATCAGTGTGTCTGAAGCTGCCGACTTCGACATGGAGGAAGACTCGCACATCACTCCAGGTCAACGAACTGTGAGTAACAAAAACAAAGGCACCCCTTGTTAAAAATGTGTGTGGTCTCGAAGAGAAAGGAGGAAAGAAAAGTTAATTTCATAAAAAGTGTAAACCTTAATTTTCTCATAGTAGAAATGTGATATTTTGTTTCTTTTGTTTTTTTTCCCTTTTTTTACAAAAGCATTTCAATAATCAAACCATCATAATTTCATTTTTTAAACCATCATAACAATTTACAGAGGCATTATATTACCTCTAATCCGTCAAGAAAAATAACACAATGAATATGTACAAAATTACAAAGTGCTTCAGAAATATCCCCACACCAAGTTCAGTCATACCAACCTCACATGCAGTCAAAACATACCAACCACTCTCATACACATATTCTACTGCATGAATATCTCATTCTTCTCAAACAAGAGGTTCTCTCCCTGTTACAAAAACACGCAGTAGAACCAGTCCCTTTGCCTCATCAAGGCACAGGAGTGTTCACTGTACTTTCTAATCCCAAAAAAGGGCGGTTCTCAGACCAATACTGGACCTCAGGCCATTAAATCTATACATTTTGTCAGATCACTTCCACATGGTCACTCTCCTACAGGTGCTCCCACTACTTCAACAAGGCGACTTTCTCTCCACTCTAGATTTAAAGGACGCCTACTTTCACATTCCCATTCATCCCGCTCACAGGAAATATCTCAGGTTTGTGGTAGACTGTCAACACAACCAATTCAAAGTCTTCCCATGCTGGGTGACTACAGCAACCAGAGTCTTCACCAAGTGCCTCACAATAGCTGCAGCCCACTTACGAAGACAGCACATTCATGTCTTCCCTTATCTGGACGACTGGTACATAAAAGCCAACTCACACAGCAGCTTTGTACTACACACACACAAAACAATCCAACTGCTTTGCATCTTGGGATTTACAGTAAACCTCACCAAATCCCACCTCCAACCGTTCAGCATACAACAATATGTAGGGGCTACGATGCACTTCAATTGCTCTAGCATACCCCAACCTAGTCAGGATAAGCACCATACAAGCTCTAATAACAAAATTTCAGCCTTAACACTCACTCCCAGCTTGAGTGTTCATGCAGCTAATCGGGATGATGGCCTCCTGCATTCTCATCGTCCCATATGCAAGACTTCAAATGCGTCCCTTACAGGAGTATTTGGCACGTCAGTGGAACCAGGTTCAAGGTCCGCTAACAGATCTGGTGTTGGTAGACGACCACACCCATTGCTCTCTGTGGTGGTGTAACACACAAAACCTTTCCAAAGGGCGGCCGTTCTTCGACCCGGTTCCACAAATAGTGCTAACAGCAGACACATCGCTCACCGGCTGGGCACCTCATCTTCAAACCCATACCATTCAGGGCATGTAGACCCCTCAACAAAAACAATTCCACATAAATTACCTGGAATTGTTGGCGATCTTCCTAGCGTTACAATCTTTTCAACTCCACACCGTCGGCAAAACTGTCCTGGTCCGTACTGACAACATGACAGCAATGTATTACGTACAAAAACAGCGGGGGACACACACTCTGCAGCTCTCACACCTAGCTCAAAGCATATGGAGATGGGCCATTCCTCAGAATATCTCCTTGCAGAACACCTCCCAGGAGTACACAATCAGATTGCAGACCTGCTAAATCGTCAGACAGCAGTTCTAAAAAAGGGAACTTCATCCACAAGTTCTGCTTCCATTCTCTCAAATGTGGGGCCACCCAGAAATAGACCTGTTCACCACACACCAAAACTCAAAATGCCCAAGCTTCACATCAAGGTATCCACTCCTATTGTCCAAAGGCAATGCACTATGGATGAACAGGTCAGGCAAATTTGCTTATGCTTTTCCACCTCTCCCCCTCATTCCACTAGTGGTTCGGAAGCTCAAACGGCATTCCCTCACAATGATCCTCATTGCTACAGCAGCTATGGTTCACAACCCTCTTGGAACTATCAGTAGTTCCTCATCAAAAACTACACCTCTCACCCAAGTTTCTCACTCAAACATAGAGAGATAAGACATCCAGATCCCAGTCAACTCAACCTTGCGATCTGGCACCTGCAATCTTAGAGTTTGGCTAACTCATTCTACCACCAGACTGCATGAACATCGTTAAAGAGGCTAGACGTCCTACCACTGGAGCTTTCTATGCCGCAAAGTGGAAAAGATTTGTAATTTACTGTACAAATAACATCAACCCTCTAGATGCTTCTTTTCAAAACATCATCTGCTACCTTTTGCATCTACAACAATGTAACCTAGCATAGACATCCATTAGACTAAACCCTCGCTGCAATAGCAGCCTATCTCCAAAACAGACAACACCTGTTTTTGTTTAGGATACCAGCTATCAAAGCATTTATGGAAGGACTTAAAAGAATAATCCCACCTAGCGTTCCACCCTCTCCAGTATGGAACTTAGATGTGGTCCTTACCAGTCTCATGGGTCCCCCATGTGAACCCCTGCATGAATGGCAATTACAATTTCTCACCTGGAAAGTAGCTTTCCTGGTTGCGATCACCTCTCTCAGAAGAGTCAGTGAACTCCAGACATTAACCATACAAGAACCATTTCTATAAATTCATATCAAAATGGTTCTTAGGACTAACCCACAATTTCTACCTGAAGTTGTGTCTGCTTTCCACCTTAACCAGTCTGTAGAACTCCCAGTATTTTTCCCTCTACCAGACTCAGTAGCAGAATGAGCTCTTCACACGTTAGACGTAAAAAGAGGGATACGTTACTACATTTAAAGAACTAAATCCTTTAGAATGATTAAACAACTTTTTGTGGCTTTCTCCCCACCTCATAAGGGCAATCCTATCTCAAAAACAGGGATTGCAAGGTGGATTGTTAAATGCATCCAAATATGCTACTCTAAAGCCAAACGCACATTAACCGTCCCCCCTCAAGCTCATTCCACACGAAAGCTAGGGGCATCTATGGCTTTCTTAGGGATCAAAAAAGCTAGTGTGGGCCAGGCTGTGTTAAAAACACTTTTTCATACCACTGCAACAGATACAGGTAGCCACTCTTAAAGAGGTAACTGCTGTATATTTTATGCATAAGTATACGATCTACAGCTCATGTGCCTCGAACGGAAAATGCTACTTACCAGTATCCATCTGTTCTTGGCATGTAGAGCTGTAGATTCGTATACGTCCACCCGCCTCTCCGGATACCTCTATCTGTTACAGTACTATCTTACTTAGATATATTACACATGGACATCGTTTTCTATTTCCTACTAACTCCATCATAACCCTCCATGGCAAAACAATCTGGAGATGGAGTCGATGCCCATGCGCACTATCGTCCTAAGGAGGAGTCACTTACCTTGTGACTACAAAAGCCTTCTTCCAAGACAAAAACAAAGTGCAAACATCCGAGCCCAACAGCAGATGGCGATCTATGCATACCTATATGAATCTACAACTCTACATGCCAAGAACAGATGCATACTGGTAAGTAACATTTTCCTTTCCTGTATTCCTTCTAAAGGCATTATATTAACATTTCCTCTTCTTCCCATTGTCGAAGGACATAGCTGCTTAGGAGGTCGGCAGAGCTTGCATTGTATTCGATCTCTAAATTTTCTGACCAGCTGCCTCATACCACTTGCTTTCCATACATGTAGTTCTTTGTAGTAATTGTTGGGTTTTGTGGCTTTTCTCGTGTTGCTAAAGTGTATTAGTTTGCCTCTGTATGAGAAAAAATATATATATCTTGGCAGTAACTTTTTCTTAAGCTCGATGCTACTTGTGACTGCCTTAGAAGTCAGGGGCATTGTGAGTGCCTTGTTCCCCTTTTGAACTACACTTGGCACCATTGGTTAAAACACTTCTTTTGTAGTGGCATGACTATCTAAAACAAAGCTGGACTGTTCTGCTCCTCGTCCAGTTATACTGCATAGGTTTCTATCCCCCTCCAGTTAGTGAAATATGCAGACCAATCATCGAGGGGTGATGTGTAGTCTGTTATTAATTCCTTGAGGTCATGATTTTCTGATTTATTATCTTCCCACATTTTGCCATTGTCTACTTTTACAGCCCCCACTTTCCTCACCTCACCGAGTTACCTCACTGTGTCGCGTTTATCCATTATTTTACATGGAGTGTGAGAAACTAGTTACTTCACTTATGTCTACGCTTAGGGTCCACAAAGCTTCTCCAAAGCTTTCTTTTGTACCCTCAAAGTCTTTGTTTTTTCGACATTGAAAAGTTGGGGATGTTTGATTCCAAAAGTTTTAGCCTTTTCAACTTTGATCAATTTTAAAGCTGTCGGAGTTCTCTGATCATTGTCTAGGTATTATTTTGGTGTGTTTTGTTTTTTCTGTTTTTTACTTTGCCTTAATCCACCCTGTAACCCCTGGGTCTCTAAAGATGGATTATATAATTTCCCAGCTGAAATGTCAACAACTGAGGTCTTTGTACAATGTGATTTGGGCTTAGACATTCGAAGGACTAATAGCAACACTTTCTGCATCAAAAGCCATTGGGCTTGCAACTGCTGTCGTCTTGTGTGCACAGCAGGAGAATTGTTTCACTTCAGCTGCCTCTGTGTCTCAGAGCCCTCATCTTTTATTACTACCCCTAAGGTGAGAATTACTGCTGATCCCTCCCGGCGCAAATCAGCAACTGCCAATTACAGGAGGCTCCTGTGCCCCTTGGCACGATGAAATAACTTTTGTTGCTGGCTTTCCAGGAGCCATAATTAAAACTGTGACAACTGAACTGACTTACAACGATTGTGTCCCTCATTTTTAGACATAATGAGAATCCACTGTGTCACAGCAAAGGGACTATCATGATGATTAGGTACAATCATCTCTTTGTACCAAACAAGATTCCTTTGGTCAGTAGAATCATAGTTATCCTTAAAAACATGTTGGTCCTCTAACATTTATCCCTTCAGCCTTATCTTTAGACTTAACTAGACATCTCAGACTTAATTTAAGGGAACCACCACATACTTTTGGAAACTTCTTGGAACATCTTTGGTACAATCGCACTATTTATTTGCCATTATCCTTAATTTGATCTCCAGACTCGCTAAACCACTCTTGCTCTGGCCCCTGCAGGTTCTTACCCTAGCTCCAGAAACATTTATCCACTCATCCCTGGTATGTATCTGTACTACACAAACGTGCAGGTGTCCCAACCAAACTCTGGCCATAACAGTATACCATTGTACTAAACCCTAAAATTCTTGTCATCTAACCTTTTCTGGAAAAAACACATTTGTCAGCAGTTACTGTCTTGTACACCTTCACTGTTGAGCAACATACTAACCACCGAACTTGAGCTACTGCTCAATCCAGTTCACTTTCTGAGTCAGCCACCTGCAGTTCCATACCCAAGTCACTGGTCAGTCAACTTACTGTCATTCAAGAGTTGGCTTAAACCTAGCTTTATTTTTATTTAGGGCTAACCAGTCCATAGCATGTGCACACAAAAGACAATCTGTAATGTTTTGTGCACAGTATTCCCGCCTGCATGGCCGATTACCAAAAGGCAGAGGGCAGTTCTTGAACTCCTCTTGAATTCATGAATTTGAAGAAGCCTTATTTTCCAAATGTCCTAGCTCTGCATGGTTCTGGCTCTGCAATGGGTTTAACCCAAGTCATCAACAACTAGTCTGCATTTGTCCAGGCCATGTACTTCTCAGTCCACACAGTTATTTGAGAGATGAACTTTTAAGTTGGCTCTTATGAGTATTTAAGGGCAGAGGGAGTTCTTTGTTTACTTTATTGTTACTGGCCATTTAGAGAACAGTGGTATTAGGACCTGTAAACCAATAAAGGGGAAGAAAGGTTGGAACACACTCGATTTCGGATCACTAATCTAATTAAAGCCTTCTGATTTGATTAATCATAAGTGACCTGTATTGTGCTTTCTACAGGTGTAAAATCTTATTTATCATTTCTATTCATGGTTGGTGTTGAAAGACCAAAGTTATCATAATAAGTACAGACTGTCAAGTGAGCTAGCCATGAGTAGGTTCTGAATGACCTTGGATGAACTAAGTTTGAACATTGACATTAATGAACCTGAACTAAAACACTGTTAAACCACTGGTTCTATAATATAAAAAGGGGAACCTTCAGCGGACAATATTTAGTGGGGTCCAGTGTACTAGTCCAACGAACTGAAAGCAACGCAGGGTACAAAGTTCCCCAAGGGGAGTGAGAGGACAACGAGGTATGTGTTGTGAAGTGGAGAGTATCTGCACAGGGAACTAGGGGGTTCCCTTATTGGAACTAGAAAGCCTCACACACCCAGCAAGCCAGATGTCATGCTTCATCACTGGCCTTCTGCTCCTCGTCAGACTGGCGCTGCAATGTCTGACGGGCACCTTATAGGTGCTCTTTGTCGGAGTTCTTCTGTTCCGGCCAGTGGGTGAGTGCGTGTGAGGGGTTCTGTAAACTCGTGTAGTCGTGCGGGAGAGGTGAATTAAAACAAGGTGAAACAGTCCACAATTACTTTTATTTATGTGGCTGGTACCCTTAGTTAAAAAGTGGGAGGGGAGATAGAGAGACAGGAAAGGTAGTGGCTAGCTATCTCAACCCTCTAGTGAGGTCGACATGTTTCTTGCCTAACGGGCAATTCTTCAGGACCTATAGTGACAGTACTACACAGTGAGCAAATTGTGAAAAAGGAAAAGAAAAACTACAACCTCACTAGGTCGGTAATTGGCAGGCTTAAGGTCCTACTTAGGTATGATGACCCTAAAAGGATTAAAAGAACATATTCAGGGTAATGTTGGCAGGAGGCCAGGGTCAACAGACTCCACATAAAACACACACATATATCATTACAATAGTTGACCCCGCCACAGAGATAGCGTGAGAGGGCAGCAGCGGTTGCAACCCCAGGTTTTGGACCCAATGGTAGCCCAAAGACTGATTGCAATACAGAGTTGCACCAGTGCGGGAAAAGGGGGAGTGCAGCCTAATACAATGACGAAGACAAAAAACAGCCAAAGTAAATACAATAGGTAGGTTCTTACCCTAGGGAAACCCTATCGGGCCTCGCAGACTGTTCCTGTGGGACCTGCACGGTCTGGTTAGGTACCTGTAAAGAAGGGTAAGATCTAGAGGGTACCAACTGTAGGAAGGTGTAAGAGTCAAAGAGGTATTGCGTTGAGTCAAGACAAGCCGGGTGGTCAAAGGCAAGTATCAATATCCCAACCACTCTGGAATGTTGCCGAGGAAAAAGAGAGGCTGGACCTTGTGTGCAGATTCACTTAGACCAGCGTAAGCATACAGAAAAATGGCCCAGATGGACAAGTCCCAGGCAGCGCTAATGCAGCAGGCAAAGCCGTCCCCCACTCTGCAAAACACCATAGGTGATGCGTGCTTAGGAGCGAAGGCTGTAGTCCTGTGCCGTGTTATGGGGCGCCCATACAGAGTAACCAACTATGAATATCACTCCGCTGATCCAATGAATAAGACCGGGTACAGATATTTCCGGCGAGCAATCTTTGAAGGGGTTTAGAGAAGTCAGCACGAGTCAAGACTCTCCTGCGTCTGACTCGCGGGCAAACCGGGAGGCCAAGTATCCACAAGAACACTATAATCAGTGCTTACCTTGGCGTGCGGTCATCGCCTCTCACACCTACCCCCACAACACACGCGACGGTTTGTGTATGGAACAGCTGGTGCCGGGTGTGCGGAAACCCCAGCGTTAAATGTGCAGCGCGTTCAATCCGCCGAGAGGACGTCGTTAGTGGGCGTGGTTGGTGACGTCAGCCCGAGCGCATGCGTCTCCGCAGTACGGAAGTGTGTAATTGCAAACACTCGTCAGCGGAGAAGAAAATATTACGCTAAGTGGCGGCCATATTGGAATTAGCACTACTGTAGTATGCGGCAGGGAATAAGGTCACTTGGATTGGTAACGTGAAAGAATTGGTTATATGGCTCGTGTATTGGTGACTACAGAGTGTTGAAGCCAATGTAAACCCAGGAGTAACCAATATCTGTCCCGTGGCATCAAAGGAAACAGCGGTACCCATGGTTAAAAATAGTTTAGAAAGCTGTCAGGGTACCTATGGGACTATAAAGTGGATGTCGTTGGAGGGCGAGGATACTGGCGTCAGCCTCGATAGTAAGGAAGTGTGCAAAATGCACACTCACCCCGGAGGAGGAGAGTGATGCACTTCGTGGCGGCCATATTGGAAATAGCATATATACAACTTGCTACAGGGAATGGGGTCACACGGATCAGTAGCGTAATGGAAATGGTGACATAGCTCATATATATGTGTGTATACAGAGTAGTGAGACCAATGTAACCCTGGGAGCAACCCATCTCTGCCATATGGCAGCAAGGGCAACACAGGTAACCATACTACAGACATAGTAAAATTGGTTTGAAGAGAAACCCAGGTGCCTGAGGGATTATGATGTTGAAGGGAATAATGAAACAAATGGGAAGTTCGTGTACATTATCCTCAGGTGAATAGGGGTAGGGGCTAGCATGTATACCCAAACCAACTCTATCTGGATAGGGAGGACCAAGGGACTGCATCATTAAGACCAACACTGTCCAAGCGTAAGCGGTGCACCCAGCGTTGTTCGATCCTGAAAAGTGCTTGTTGGGTGATGGCCGGGTGGGATTCCAGTACTAGCCATTTAATGCTGTCTGGTTGGTGGGCATGTGTGGTATAGTGCTCATACAGTCTCGTGTGAGTTTTGGAACACCGGATGTTACTTTTGTGTTCCGTTATCCTGAGTTTCACCTGTCTCATCGTCATCCCCACATAGTATGTGCCACAGGGGCAGATGAGTAGGTAGATGCACTTGTTACTATTACAGTTGGTGTGTTTGCGGAGGTGCCAAGTAAAGGTGTCGGTCAACCTCACCTCTTTGCACTGTATAGTCTGGCGACACACGACGCAGCTGCCGCATTGGAAATGACCAACCACTGGTGGAAGCCTCCACAGTGTACTTTGGCTGCTAGTAATTTGTTTCTTCGGCCGGGTGTGTATCAGTGTATCTTTAAGGTTAGATGTCCTCCTGAAAGCAAAACGGGGTTTTGGGATGTTTAGGTCACCTGTGTTCAGTATGTTCCAGTGTTTGTTAAGGTTTTTTTTAATGAAAGCTGAGTTTTTAGTAAAGCGGGTGACACAGGTAATGATGTCCTCAGGTTCCTTATTGTGTGTTTCTAATAAGGCCTCTCTTGGGTTATTCAAGGCCCTTTTGCTGGAGTTTTTGATTAACCTGGCTGGATAGCCTCTGTCCAGTAGTTTACTTTGGAGTTGGCTAGACTCTTGTTTGTAATCTGATGCAGTAGTGCAGTTCTGCGTACCTTGAGGAACTGCCCGAATGGTAGGTTGTCCCTCAGGGCTTTAGGATGGTGACTCCCATATAGGAGGAGGCTATTCCTGTCGGTGTTTTTTCTATACAAGGTGGTGCTTAAGCCTAAGGGGCCCAGATGTATGGATAAATCCAGGAACGGAATTGTTGTTGCAGATATGGTGCCTGTGAACTTTAGAAAGGGATTCTGAAGATTAATCCACGTACAAAAAGCCTCACAACTGTCACGGTCACCCTTCCATAAGACAAGGATGTCATCTATGTAGCGCCGCCAAATAGTCACATGGTGGCTGAAGGGGTTTCGTGTTGAATAAATGCATTGTTCCTCAAAGGTGGCCATATAAATGCAAGCAAGGCTCGGGGCAAAAGTTGAACCCATCGAGGTCCCCCTGATCTGATGATAAAGTTGGGAACCGTACTGGAAAAAGTTCTCCGTGAGTGCTATTGTGGCACAGGCCATGATGAAGGAAATGGGAGTCGGTGAGACCCACTCTTCCTTCCGGAGGGCGGATTCCACTGCTTCAAGTGTTGGAGTCTGGGGGATATTAGTGTATAACGCCTCTACATCTAGTGTGAGGAGTAGGTCAACACTTTCTCTCCCCTCGATGGTGTCAATGAGGCGGAGAACATCCCTGGTGTCCTGCAGGAAGGATGGTATTCGCTTCACTAATGGTTGAAGAAAGGCGTCGCAGAATTTGGACAGCGGCTCCAACAAAGACCCGATCCCTGAGACAATGGGTCTGCCAGGGACCGGATTCTGACCATTGTGGATTTTGGGGAGGATGTAAAAGTAAGGAGTGATTGGATCTGTTGTGATTAAAAAGTCTGCTTCGTTTTTTGTGATCCATTCGTTGGTCTCACCCTCCAAGACTAAGCTGGTTATGGCCGTTGTGAGCCTAGCAGTTGGGTCCACCCTAAGAGGTCTATAGTGGGTGGTGTTGGCAAGTTGTCGTTTGCACTCAGTGTCATAATCGCCACTATTTTGAATAACAGTTGCGCCCCCTTTGTCTGCCTGTTTAATCACGATGGTCGGGTCATTGCCAAGCGCCTGTGCAGCCTCCCTCTCAGCACTGCTGAGGTTGTTGAAACTCGGGATGTTAGGTCTATTCTCAAGGCTCCTAAGAACAGTTTATTCGAAGACTAGGACTTCAGGGGGAACCATACCATCATTCGGGGTGAACGTCGAGGGTTTGCGTAGACCTGTGTCAATTCTTTCAGTGTCTGGTCTCTCGTTAAAAAAGGCACGGAGACGTACTTTTCTGAAAAGTTGTTTCACTTCACAGAGTTCATTGAAGCTGTCAGGAGTTTGAGTAGGGACAAATCCTAGCCCTCTTTCCAAGATGTTAATTTCAGTAGGGGAGAGTGTCCGACTAGAGAGGTTAACGATCAGACTCTCCTTCCCCTGGTTACGCTCCTGGTCTCTACTGTTGTCGGTGCTGTTGTTGCTGTTGTCTGGTCTTGCCATTGCACCACTGGTTCTGCCAGAATCCCTTTGAATTCCTTAACTGAGCTAGTCAGTGAGATTTCTGAAAATTCCTCCAGATAGACCTCAAATCGAAGAGTGAGCATCTTTTTATCCTAAAAGTAAAACACCCATATTTCATACCACATATTGCTTTGTGATGAAAGGTTATACCCCTTAATTTCAGCTATTTAATCATAGTAAAAGCTGTGCATATTGTATTTTGAACAATTTATCAAGTAAGTATATTCATTTCCCCATCATAAAAAGGGTACAAAGACTTTTTGATAAATAGCAAATATTTGTTTAAGGTAGCACTGCTGTTATGTTGAATTCCTTATTTTTATCTATGTTTGTCTTCAGTAAAATTGTTTTCTAACCTCCATCTACTGTATTCTCTCATCAGTGCCATAATTACTGCAGTCAGCACGGGAGAGGTGTGGCTGCGTCGCAGGGACGGCAGCAAGACAAAAATTTATGTTTCACAGCTGCAGAAAGGTAAATACTCTGTACGACGAGCCTAGCTACTTCGTGGCTGAAGACGCAAGTGAGACTGCCACCTTCGACTTCGATTATTGCGCAGACTGGATGGTTGCTTGGCACGGCTGTGATATTAAACAATGTGTTGAACACACTGGGATGTGTGTTGCTGCCAACCCTGGACTTCAAGGACCAGACTAATCTGATCATTTGATGGACAAAGAGGACTTTCTTATTGGATGAAACCAAAGGAATATATATATGTGTTGAATATAGCAATATGTGTTGCTGTTTAGTTTGATTATATATTTTTTTCCACCGCACTTAAACTTTGGCCTAAACCTTTGTGATGGGTTTGTTGCCCTACCTTATATGGTTCGATCACTTATTTGGTTATCTAAACTGGAGAATTCGGGTCCAGCATTTAAAATCAAGGATTGATGTGTTGTTGGCAATTGTGATTACAGTGTCTTCTGCAGTGTTTCGACTGTTTGTGCCTGGCACCGAGCGTTCAATGCAGTTATTTTTAGAAGGCACTGCTGAGACCGTTGTTTCCGGCGAGAGTTGCATCTTGAACGGATCCATGTTAGCTGTTTTATGTGACCTGCCTTTTCAGCACGTTCTTATCCCTCAAAAGAGGGGTATTACCTTTCATGCTATCAAGCTGGGGATGTGTACTATGTAATGAGGCAAGAATGGTCATCTTTGCATTGTTTCTTAGGATTGCATCGCTGGCCCTATTGTCATGCCTTTGTTTTAATGGGAGACCTCCACAACTTACAAAGTTCTGTGAACCGGGGAGGGGTAATTTAAGTTCTAGACCTTTCTGTGCAACAGGAATGCATGTGAATAACTGCTATTTCTAGGTCCAGTTCCCTCTTCAATGAATACAAGTGTTGATTAAGGTCCATGGTTTCAATCCAAGGATGCCCTACCATTGCTTCCATTCTTCTGGTAGGACAACAAAGGCACTCATTTTTGACAATTAGTTGTCTACCTTGTAGGTGGCCTCTTATGACTATTTGTCACCGGTCTGATACATCTAACAAAGTCCTTTGCAACTCTTCTGCACGGAATCCCATGGACCATGGATCCATAGAGCACTAAAAGAAACACTTTCACTTGTAGCAATAATAAGCATCATATGTTAGTCTCTGCAGCAAGGTAAATGAGCGAATGGGCACATTGGTTAAATTTAGATCATTGCCAAATAGGAAACTGAGTGGCAAACATGCTAAAGATTTGAATGGATTCAGAACAGGTTGACTGGAGCTGTAAACACTGCTACTCCCTGCACTGAAGTTAATCTCCATTTATCTTCAATAGCTCAAATTCCTTCATGGTTCTGACTGTGCCTATTTTGTGTTTCTTTTTAAACCCTAATATCAGAGGCTAGGACTTGATCAATTCAAACCGTAGTCTCAGCATTTTGGCTCAGCGAAGATGCTATTGTCAGGTGGCCAACAGACAGCGAGAGACCTTGTTACGTGAGTTAGTCAGACACCAGAAACCGCCTTTCTCTGTATTGCTTGAGTTGTTTCAGGATTTGCACTAGGGCTAGACTAAATAAACATTTTTATATTGTTGTTTTTTAAACATAAACAATTCTAATAAAATTTCTAATATCAGAATGACGTGATCTTCACTGAACTCCAAAAACGAACTTGATTTAATATCTGAACAATCTCCTTGCAGAAATGTTTGGGCAATCTATTTCACTGCACAGTCACACCCCTTTTTTTAATGTGATTCCTGCATTTGATTCTTACTTTATTTCTTTTCAGATTGCACCCTAGTTCATGTTTACTCAAGTTCCATCCCCCCCGCACAACGATGTATCCTTTAATTTCACCAGTCACAGAATTTTTTCAACATCTGTTTCATTCTTCTTATGCTGTAATTTCTTTACCCTGCGCTGCAATTTCATGTTCTGTAGTAGGGGATCTCTGTGTATAGTCATAATCTAGTGAATAGTCTCACTCGTGTGCGGGGACCCTGGAGCAATCAAAAATAATCTCTTAAGCTGTCTTCTGTGCAGTCCTGCCTAGACACTTAAGAGAGATTTAAAGACAAATAATGCAGCCTATACATGCAAGGCTACACTGTCCAGTACTTCAACTAGAAATGCAAAAGATATTCCACCAATATCATATTCAGCACAGTCTGCCAAGTTTCACCCATAGGCTGTCATTATGTGGCTTAAAAAGGGATACCGTGCCTTTAAGGAAACTTTCCAGGACTCTCGGTATCCCAGAATGCACAGCAACTCCCTCCACTTTAAGTTCTTTTTTCCGGCTCCTGCTAGCAGGACCCTGGAGCATTGAGCTCTCCCTTTTTGGGTGTTTTGTCTAATTTTTTGCACTTTTCAAGTGTTTAGAGTTTCACTCGACGTGTTTTTGTTCCTTCTTCCCTTTGCTGGAGTTTTCTGGTGAGTTTGGCCACTCTTTTGTCAGATATGCCTTCCTTATTTGACAAATGCCCTGAGTGTGCCAGGAAGAAGGCCAAATCTGATTAACACGGGGTGTGTATCCTCTGTCTCCCTTCTTCTCATGTCCCTGTGGATTGTGAGATCTGCCAGCAGTTCTCCAACAGGACCCTGAAGGACTCGGCTCCGAGGACTGGAGCAAAGAAGACAGCAAGATCAAGGTGGGTCTGGGCATGGAGAGGCCTCTTCCTCTGCCCGTACTTCGACCTCTGGGGGCCTCCCAGGAAAGAGGCCAGAAAAAACGACCCAGGTCTCAGTCGACGTCGATAGCCTCGACGTCGGCATCGAGAGGGATGACCACCGTCTGCTCCCCGTCTCCCCAGGGCTCTGGGTCGAAGCTACGTCGCCATTCGAAGTCGAGGGGAGTGACATCGAGACCTCGGACGAGGTCGACGTCGAGGACCGCTTCGTCGTCGAGACGCCATCGACGTAGAGAAGGGTCTGGAAGACATCGGCGCTCGCTGAGGCGACACCGCCGTTAGGCGTCTACTCGACGTTCATCGTCGAGACGGAGATCATCGACGTTGAGAAGAGGAAGATCATCGACGTCGAGAAGACAATCATCCACATCAAGAAGACGATCGACGCCGAGACGCTCGACGTCGAAGAGGAGGTCAGCGTCGAGAAGAAGAAAATCGCCGTCTAGGGGGCGTTCTAAGACCAGGACAGAGTCCCAGGGCTCTGTAGTCAACCTTTCCTTGGCTTCCACGAGCCCACGGTCACGGCGGCGCCGTCACTCGTCCACGCGGAGGTCGGCCTCTAGGTCACCCCCATCATGGCTGGCGCAGAACAGAAGAAGAAGAGTGGTAGAGTCTCCGAGCTCAGAGTACTCACAGAACTTTTCGCCCTCACGGCCCACGACGCCTACGCCTTCCCCGTTGTCCAAGGACCTTCCTTCGCATAATCCTACGCCTCCACTGCCTCCTATCCCTCCCCATAAACCTCCTCCACTGCCACCTCCACCAAGGTCTCTCTCTTTGCCTCCTCCCCGACACCACCTACGGGGCTTCCACGTCCTAGGCTCCCTCCTTCACGGCCGGTGGACAAACCGAGGCCAAGGAGGTCGAGATCTCGCTCCAGACGGAGGGACTGATCCAGAAGTGACCGTCGTTCTTCCACACGGTTCAGACGGCGCCACAGGAGGGACAGGTCTAGGTCCCGCCACATGGACATATTTGAGACCCTGCATAAGAAACAGCTGTCTAGCCCCTTGTTGCCCTTGGTGCCAGGGCTGGAAGAACCTGCCATGGAGTTCTTCCTCACCCCTGCCTCTACAAAATCGGCACCTTCCAGGCTGCAAAAGAAATACAGGGCCCTGGACTCAGACCCGGCGTTCCTTTGCTCGGATCCTGTACCGGACTCGGTGATAGTGACGGCGGCAAGAAAACAGCACTCCACCGCCCTGTCGTCGACGGTACCTCCTGACAAGGAGAGCCACTTGATTGGCTCGGCCGGCAGGAAAGTCTGCGGTACGGCCTCCACTTCTATGAAGGCCGTGAGTGCCTCGGCTCTGTTGGGCTGTTACGACCGGGCCTTATGCGAGTCCCTGCAGCAGTTCCTGGAACACCTTCCCAAGGACAGAAGGGAGAATTTCCAAGAGATCATTAATGAGGGGATGATGGTCTCCAACCAGGTGATAAGCTCGGCTGCGGATTCCTCGCTCTTGGCAGCACACGGGTACTGCCATGGGATCAACCTGCTGGTACAAAAGGGGGTGGTGGTGATGGACAGAGCATCTGAACCAATCAAACACTCACACCCAGTCAACAGATCTGGGTTTAATCCATCACCGTTCTTTAGCCCACTCTGCCACCGCAGTTCAGACATGGCCATATGCAAATCAGTCTGACCCTGTGCCTCATGGGAACAGTCCAGCCCGAACTGCCAAGCCATGCCTTCCCTGGACCGGAAACAAGCTTGTCTCAACTGGGGTGGCAGAGTGGGCTAAAGAACGGTGATGGATTAAACCCAGATCTGTTGACTGGGTGTGAGTGTTTGATTGGTTCAGATGCTCCGTCCATCACCACCCCCTTTTGTACTGCCATGGGATCAACCTGCGACGCCACGCCTGGCTGCGTCTGATGTCACTGAAGCCAGAGGCGCAGCAGAGGGTCGCCAACCTACCGTTTTCAGGAGCGACCCTGTTCGGCAAACATGCGGATGAGGAGATGGCCCGCATGAAGGCGGAGGCTGAAACCCTGACGGCTGTCGGGTTGGAGAAGCCGAAGGAACAGAGGAAGACCTTCCGCCCGTTCCAGAGGCGTTACGGTGCGCAGGGCAGAGGGCAAGGTCGGCAGGCTGGACAGCAGCAGCAGCAGCAGTACCAGCGGCGGCCGTTCCAAAAGCGTCAGAGGGGCAGTGGTGGTCAGCAGTCCTCCGCGAACAAGGGCCCGGCCGGGTCTAAGCCCTGAGGTGCTACTCCCCCCCCCCCCTCTTCCGTTACCCGCTCCAGTAGGGGGAAGCATACAAAATTACTTGGCAGAGTGGAGAAAAATTACTCAGGACAAGTGGGTGCTAAAAATTGTTTGCAATGGATACAGTCTTCGTTTTCTCAGCCCGCCTCCAGCGATTCCACCGGTTTGCTCGCAGTTCCAACTGCGCAAGCTCCAGGCGTCCAGGCGGAGGCAGATACCCTTTTAAGAAAAAGGGCGATAGAAGACGTCCCTCTGTCTAAAAGGGGAAAGGGTCTTTACTCACGCTTCTTTCTGGTGCGCAAGAAAGACAAGAACGAGTTCAGGCCCATTCTGGATTTGCGACAAGCAAACAAATGGATTCGCAGGGAAAAGTTTCGCATGCTGTCTTTGCACCAGATTTACCCTCCGCTGCAAAGGGGAGAATGGCTTTGCGCGATAGATCTGCAGGATGCGTACTTCCATGTGCCCATTGCACAGAAACACCGGAAGTTCCTGCGCTTACAAGTCTGCACCAATCACTACCAATACACCCTACTCCCGTTTGGACTGAAGTCTGCGCACAGGACTTTTTCAAAGTGCATGGCAGTGGTGGTGGCGGCGGCACACTTGAGAAAGAACAAGGTGTTTCTTTACCCTTACCTGGACGATTGGTTGATCAAAGCCTCCACCTTCCAGGAAGCGCAATTGCACTTTAACAGGACGGCCGTTCTGTTGACCCAGTTGAGGTTGCACATAATGTCCAAGTCTGTCCCGACTCCGGTCCAGTGCCTACAGTATTTGGGAGCCTCCATCAATACGCTGTCAGCAAGCGTGTCTCCTTCGGAGGAGAGATGCTTATCGCTCCTTCGGAAGGCTCAGGCTCTCATAGTTGTTCCATCTACAACAGTGAGGACGGTGTCTTCTCTACTGGGGTCGATGGCCTCTTGTATCTTCCTCACTCCACCTGCACGCCTACACATGCGACCGCTACAGGAATGTCTGGAGGATCAGTAGGACCAGAGGCGAGGGAATTGGGACGACAGGATACGACTGTCTCTGCACGCTCAGCAGTCCCTGAGATGGTGGTGTTCGGCAGAGAACTTCCTCAAGGGGGTTCCGTTCCACAAGGACATTCCCACTCAGACTATCGTGGCGGATGCTTCTCTCCACGGCTGGGGAGCGCATTCCGGACAGTTACAGATCCAAGGAACGTGGTCCCTGACGGAGTCCACGTACCACATCAATTTCCTGGAACTCAGAGCTGTTCACTTGGCGCTGAAGGCCTTTCATCCGTCTTTCCAGACCAACTCTCTGCTTGTACAGCCGGACAATACGACCACGATGTATTACCTCAACAAGCAGGGGGGCTCGAGATTGCATACACTGTCACAGGGAGCGCAGGCGATCTGGCACTGGCTGCTAGCCAGAGGGCTGACGAGAACGGCTATCCATCTGCCAGCTGTGCAGAATGCTCAGGCGGAGGCACTCAGCAGACTGATCCAGGAAAACCACGAGTGGGTCATAAACGACGAAGTGCTCGAAGACGTCTTCGCCAGGTGGGGCACTCCAGACGTGGATCTGTTCGCCACCGCCGACAACAGCAAATGCCGAGACTTCACATCCAGGTATTACCAGCAGGGGACTCTGGGGCATGCGTTATGGATCAGCTGGTCGAACAGCTTTCTGTACGCTTTTCCACCCATTCCCCTGATCCCGGCGGAGCTCATCAAGCTGTCCCAGTCCAGGGCGCGGATGATCCTCATTGCTCCGGAATGGCCCAGACAGGGGTGGTTCACATACCTGCTTCACCGGTCTCTCCTTCCTCACATACGGCTGCCGTGCCGGCCGGACCTTCTCACGAAGTTCGGGGGGCAAATGGTGCACCCCAACCTCTCGTCTTTGAGTTTGGCGGCATGGCTCCTGAGATAGTGCAATATGGCCATTTGAATCTTCCTGAAGAATGTATGGACATACTGAAGGAGGCTAAGGACTTCCTATGCTTACAAGTGGAAGAGGTTCTGCATCTGGTGCACGTCCAAGAACTATGATCCGACGACATGCAAGGAAGATGTCATCCTTCTATACCTTTTGCATTTGGCGCAGTCTGGCCTTAATTTCCATTCTATTAAGGTTCATCTTGCTGTGCTGACTGCCTTTCAGGAAATGCCCTTCACAGACATCCTTCTTCCAGATTCCTGTGATAAAGGATTTTTTGGAAGGCTTGAAGAAAGTGTTTCCTCTTGTTCCGCTTCCTTCGCCTTCGTGGGAGCTGAATGTGGTGCTGTCCAGGCTGATGAAGGACCCTTTTGAACCCATACATAAGGCCTCGCTGCAGCACCTGTCCTGGAAGGCGGCGTTCCTCGTGGCCATTACATCGGTCCGCAGGGTGAGTGAAATTCAGGCATTGTGTTGCCAGGAACCTTCTACTGTATTTTATGCTTCTAAGGTTGTGATGCGTACTTACCCCAAGTTCCTTCCTAAGGTGATTTCTGATTTTCATGTTAACCAGACTATAACTTTACCTAAGTTTTTTCAGAATCCTTCCACTCCAGCGGAACGGTCTCTTCATTCCCTGGATGTCAGAAGGGTGTTGAAATTCTATCTGGATAAAACCAAGGATATTCGTAGGTCAGACCAATTGTTTATCAACTATGGGTCGGTCAGGACTGGTCTTGCTACCTTTCAACAGTCCATCTCTAGGTGGATTGTGTCCTGTATCCAGTTATGTTATCAAAAGGCTAATAAGTCCTTAGGGGGGTAAGCCTAAGGCTCATTCCACCAGGGGCAAAGCGGCTACAACAGCTTTGCTCCGTAATGTTCCCATTGCAGACATTTGCAGGGCTGCCACGTGGAAGTCGGTCCATACCTTTGCGAAGCACTACTGTCTGGACTCTGATGCCAGAGCAGATGCTCATGTTGGGCAGGCTTCGTTACGAAATCTGTTTGCACAGTAGTGGTGTCTTTTTCCTCCACCGCCGGTTTGGTTGTGGGGATGGGCTTGGCATTCTATTCAATAGATTATGACTATACACAGAGATCCCCTACTACAGAAGGAGTAGTTTCTTACCTGTAACTCCAGTTTTGTAGTAGGGGTATCTCTGTTATAGTCATAAGCGCCCGCCCTCCTCCCCAGTGGAGAAAAGGATGGAATATTGAATGCTACAGGTCTAGCTTAATACACCTCCAAAAAGAACTGAAAGTGGAGGGAGTTGCTGTGCATTCTGGGATACCGAGAGTTCTGGAAAGTTTCCTTAAAGGCACAGTATCCCTTTTTAAGCCACATAATGGCAGCCTGTGGGGGGCTTGTCTGTCCATCCCTTCCTCTCTATCATTCCAAGGATTTGGTGAAGGGGGAAGTTTCTCTATGGGTGAAACTTGGCAGACTGTGCTGAATATGATATTGGTGGAATATCTTTTGCATTTCTAGTTGAAGTACTGGACAGTGTAGCCTTGCATGTATAGGCTGCATTATTTATCTTTAATTCTCTCTTAAGTGTCCATGCAGGACTGCACAGAAGACAGCTTAAGAGTTTATTTTTGATTGCTCCGGGGTCCCCGCACATGAGCGGGACTATTCACTAGATTATGACTATAACAGAGATACCCCTACTACAGAACTGAAGTTACAGATAAGAAACTACTCCTTATTCACTCCCTTTTCCCAAATGCTGTTATTTCAGTTTCACTTCTCTAATTGTGAACTATACTTACCTGGTGAAGCAATTGCAATCCCTCAGAAGCAAACGGGATCCTCGCTTCGCAACAATCTGAAAAAGGAAACCAGGAGAAATGATGTAAAAGGGAAGCAAAGAACGGGTTTCACGCATACCTGTTCTCTTAAAACACAAGATCTGGATCCCAGGGGGTATTTCTCAGGAGCACAAACAGAAAGAGAAGTAAAAATACCCCGAAGTAAGGCATACACAATTGAAGAAGCCAACTGCAACATGGAGATGGCCACATTCAGCATGCTGAATGGACGCTGGATGCCTCTGAGATGACAACGCCCAACTGAGAGGAGGACGTGAGTTAGGAATGCCCATTTCCTTGAGTCCCGGGCCCCCCACGATCTACCGGAGGGTTGGGTCTTCCCAGGTGGGTTTATGGCTGGTAAGGCCCCCTCATCTTGCGATTTTTAGGTCTAGCCTGGGCAGCGAATGCCTTGCTTTGGGAGGCATACTATATTCAGGTATGGACTTGCAGCTCTGCCCCTTTTCCACCCATGTTTCCAATTGGCTCCTGTCTCTGTTCTTTGTAAACTGTAGCTTTTCATTGGTCAATAGGCTTAGTAGTCCCTCATTAGTACCGCCTTGTCTCATCTTCTTACCTCCTGTAAGGACTGGTCCTCTTGCGTGTATTGTTACTCGGTAGGATTTAATTACAGCCTCCGAGCATTATTTGGTTAAATGGTTTTCTCCTGCCTGCTGCTGTTGCAGGCAGGACACGGTCTCTCGCAACAATTTCTTTTTTGTTTTTCATAGCACAGCTCACCTGAGCTGATATAATGGTGGCCGGACCTTTGGTTTGTTTGCAGCGCAGAATGCGGCTTCATGTTTTTTTTTTTTTAATTCACATTACGTTTTTTGTCTTAAAGGTCCCCATTCCTTGCTTTCATTTTAATGGTGGCCATGCCCCTTTCTTTAGACAAGGCTTGTCTAAGGAAAGGTGCGCGGGCGCTATTAAAGTGAAAGCGTGGAATGGGGCGCTTTTGTCATTTGTCAACTTGACAAACATAGGTTTATTTTTTTTGTAAAATCGCCCAATACTGCACATTCACTTAAATAGTGCCCGCGCACCTTTCTATAAACGAGCAGCGAATAAAAAAAACAAGCCACGCAGGCTTACACTAGGTGGCCTTGCGTGTATTGATAAATCGGATTTAGTATTTGCTCAGCTCCTGCATCTCATTGTAAGGCGCAGGGGTGACGCAACTGAATGATAAATATGCCCTGAGTATCTAGAAGAAGAATAAGTGTCACCGGTGTAAACAGCAGACTCGCACACTAGTCACAGTTGTTCCTTGCCTCCTTGCATTGTGTGATCCTCTGCAAATCGGTTGCTCATAAAGATTAGGCGAATTATTACACCTTACCACTAGGCAGTTGCTACCTTGAACTGAGAACTCTATGAACAAGAATAAAACTTTTTAAAGTGCTGCTCTTGTCACCTCTAAGTGCTTTAAATCGCAACTGTAACCATTACTCATTGTAAAGATATAACATTTACCCACCTCAGAAGTATGGTCCTTCCATAACATCCCAAGTCAGCAGCGGTGTTTAATTCGCTAAGCCAACTTGTACTGTTATTATGTTTGTGAGATAGCTGTGCAGTGGCAAGTGCATGAATGTACTAAGTATGTGTTTTAAGTTTCATTTTCCCTTTTTGATTCGAATTAAATTCCAGGTATGCCAGAATGTTTCACCCTCATTGGCACGCAGATTTGTACATGGTGTTCTCTGATGGGCATCTGCCATTTACAAAGGATGACTTAAAGTCCCCTTCGTGAGATTGGGCCATTTGGAATAACCTATTTTAAACTGGCGAAAAATAAGTAATCAAGCATACAAGGTCATGACAACGTGTGAGGCAAAATGACACGCGTCATCTCTCGTTATGTCTGCTACAATAAAACGCAAGTCAAAAAGTAACAACTGCACAACAAAGATTAGGTAGTTTATAATTCATCTCTTCTCCCTTTTCTTTCTAACAAAGATGTTTCTTCGTAAAGTTTTGTGGTTTGCCTACCAAAAGTACCCCACTAGCTGCAAAGAAAAGCGTAGACTTGCAAGCAAAGATGCAGTCCTTACCTGTGGAGTATTTGAATTTCAAATAATGAGTAGTTAATGCAGACGTGCTCCACTTTTCAGACAATGTTTTGAAACATTGAACTTCTTTTGATCACTGAATATCGAAAAATGGGAATAACTATTTACTGTAGCTAGGGGCTTGTGGCTGATTAGTGTTGCGGAGTACCATGTTATTTGGTGTTTACTAGCAGAGCGTGATCTGAAGCTCTCTGCTTACCTCTGACCCCTGTGGCACCAGACTTCCTTGGAATGTCAGCCTGGTTCTGTCTGGCGTCTGCAGAGCTTGGACACGTGCCACGGGAGAATGACCCCTTCATCGTTCTTTGGGGGCAGGTGGTGAAATCGTGCAGCTTGGCCTGATTGTGATGGTGGGGGAGGGAGGGAAGGACATGTGTGGATACACAAAAGGGAAGTGAGAGTGAAGCGTAAGTCCTCGACAAGAGTCCGAGCTGTGAGGGGATGGGGCAAGGAGTTGGTGCCTGTATGCGGCAAAGCTACTGGGGGACTGGAGAAGCAGGCTGTCTACCCCCTACCACCCGACCAAGATTGACAGCCTTGTTTACAGGGGAAGGAACAAATGCTTCAGAAGTGGCAGTCCCGGGTAGAGAGCAGTGGAGAAATAAAACGAGACCTATTGGTCTATTTTTTTCAATGTTATGTGCTTTTAGTAGCCAGCGCGACCGGCGGCGTGCAGCGCTGGTTACTATAAGCATATAATGCTGGAAATATAGAACTTTATGTGCCTCGCTAGAGAAATGAAAGCGAAAACACTGATGCCTGGGGCTTTCTTTAACAAGTTGTCGGCGTGAGAGTGAGCGCGCCCATGGTGCGCGTTCGGCTCAAACGCTGAGAGCGTGGCCAGGAGATGGACGTGGACATCACCTGTCCGGGCGCGTGCCGCCTCCTTTGGGACAGAAAGCGTCAGCAATAGAGTCTCGGTAACAAAGCAGCGCATGCACTGCGTTCGTACGCGAGACCTAAAAAAGGGGGGGTGGCCACCATTCAAGTGAAAGCATGGCATGGGGCGCTCTCGCAAAAAGAAAATTTTGTCAACTTGACAAATAAATGCTATTTTTTAAGTTAAAGCTCCCATACCGTGCTTTCACTTTAAAGGCGGCTGCGCACCTTGTCTAAAATAAGGTAGCTTAGCCGCAATTAAACTGCAAGTGCGGCATGGGATGCTTTTACAAATAAGCATTATCTGAAAGAGACACGTTAGTGATAGATTCCTTACCTTCAAATATTCCTAGGCGTCAGACTGGATCCGGAAAGTTTTTGCTTAGCAGTACCCCTGCGCTCCGGTAGGTGGCGTCGTGCGGTCCACGTCCATCACTGGCGTCTTAAGTGCCGGGATGACATCACGGAGACTACTTAGGCACCACCATGCGCGTTGACTTCGGTTCTTTTTCCGCGCTGAAAGCGCAGATCCGGATTGAGCACGTACCTCGGTCATTTTTTTACTACTTTTTTAGGACATTTTTGCCTCCTTTTCTTGTCTCCTGGTGCACGTAGGGATGCCCGGCTTTAAGTCTTGTGGGTCGTGCCGCCGTAATCTGTTGGTGGCAGACCCCCCACGATATCTGCCTCTACTGCCTGGAGACCGACCATGACTCCCGGGACTTTCGAGACTGCCGAGCCATGGCTCCTAAGGCCTTGCAGGAGCTGCGCCGGAAGTTGGAGGTCCGGCATGCCTCTCACCGCTGCTCCGGGTCTAGGGGCCGCTCGCGGGACCAGAGGCATCGCTTTTCAGGGTTAAATCTTCAGATTCCGGTAAGCAATGTCATAAGAAGTTGTTGAAGAAGCGTGTATGCTCTCCGACGTCCCCCCGTCGCTCCTCTGAGGCGAACGAGGGGGACAGGGGCGCCCCTGCGACTCCTCCAGAGCCGGGGAGTCCTGCGGCCTACCCGCCATACCCGGGTCTGTCGGCGACTCCAGAACAGATGCAAGAGTTTCTTGCTGCCACGGACCGTGATTTTAGGCCTCGGGCTCCCGCTGGCGCGCCTGCTGGCCCCGCAGTCTCGTGTCCAGATCCTGTTGGCCCGGCGGTACCGGAGCCACTGGATCCAGAACCCTTGGCTCTGGCCCCGGCGCAGCCCCTGGCTCCGCTACAGGCGCCGCACTGGGTGCCGTTCATCCCGCCCCTGCCCCGGTTCTCGGACCATTTTGTTCCGGCCTGGGATCCGCATTGGGACGCGGCTCTGGCTCTGCCCTGGCCAGCGCCGCTCCCGGCACCACTTGCCTCCTCTCCGGCTCCGACCTTGCTACTGCAGCCGGCGCCTTCTACTCCGGAACAGGACGAGGACTGGGACGGCTCCTAGGACCCCCTTGCGTGGCAATGTGACTCCGAGCAGGATTGGGTAGATGACCTTCAAGATGCGGGCGAACTTGGTGTGTCTTCTGACCCGGGGTTTTCCTCCCCTCCACCTCCTATGGAGGAGGGCGCTTCCTACACTATAGAGCTGCGGAGGCTCTCCATCTTGACCTCCCTAAGGTGGCCCTTAAGACCAACCTCCTTACAGAGGTGCTCCAGACGGCGTCTATGTGATCAGAGCTGCTGCTCCCTTTCAATGAGGCTCTTACTGAAGTCTTCTTGGGCACTTGGTTGCGGCCGGCCTCGGGAGCGCCGGTGGATAAGAACGTCGCTAGGCGTCATCGCTCAGCACCTGGTGATCCTGCCTTCTTGACCACTCACCATACGCCTGAGAGCCTGTTCATTCAGGTCTCGACATCGCAGAGTTTCTTTCCCACGGCTCTGCCAGATAAGGACTCTAAGCGGCTGGACCAATATGGTAAGAGGTTGTTCTCCTCCGCCAGTTTGGGGTTGCGGTTGGTTAACACCGCCTGCTTACTGGGCCGTTACTCTCATGCGATGTGGAATTTGGTGGCCGAGGTCTTGCCTCAGTGTTCTGAGGAGGTCAAGGCTGTCCTTTCCCAAGCAATTGCGGAAGGCAAGGATGCAGAGAAGTTTGCCATCAGGTGGGGTCTGGACACCACTGATTCCTTGGGCAGGGCGATTTCCACGACTGTTGTGTTGCGGCGCCATGCCTGGTTGCGGTCTACCGGGTACTCGCCTGATGTCCAGGGCTCTCTCATGGACATGCCCTTTGATGGTTCCCGCCTCTTTGACGACAAGGCTGACAATGCCCTTGAGCGCTTTAAAGACTCGCGGCCACGGCCAAGTCTTTGGGTCTCTCCGCAAAGAACTCTGCCACACCTGGGTTTTGTTCCTTTCATGGCCAGGGCAAAAGCACCCAAGCACGCTCCTCCACAAAACCTGTGCAGACCCAGCGTCAGCCCGGCCGCGGACGTGGCTTCCGCAGGGGCGGGTCTGGTAACCAGCGAGCGGGTCAGTCCACCTCCACCCCCGCTGCTTTCACCTCTAAGCCTTCCTAATCCGAGCTTCAGGGAGCACTCCAAGCCGGTGGGTGGCAGGGTCCGCCGCCACTTCCACCACTGGTGCTAAGTTACATCGGACAAGTGGGTGCTGCAGATAATCTGCCACGGTTACTCTCTCCCCTTTCTGTCCTCCCCTCCAGCCATGCCACATCAGTACCACCGCATGTCTGGAGATCATTTGGCTCTTCTCCGTCAGTAAGTCACGGCCCTCCTGGCAAGGGGGCCATCGAGTGCGTTCCCGATCGGAAGTAGGGATTGGTTGCTATTCCCACTGCGTTTTGGTCCCCAAGAAGGACAAGGGGGTCCTGCGCCCCATCTTGGACCTCTGGGATGTCAATCGCTTCCTTCGGAAGGATAAGTTCAAGATGCTCACTCTGGCTCAGGTCCTGGCTGCCCTGGACCCTGGGGATCGGTAGCGTTGGACTTGCAGGATGCATATTTTCATATCCCCGTCCTGCCGTCCCACCGGCGTGACCTACGGTTTGTAGTAGGCCAAGAGCAATTTCAATTTGCAGTGCTCCCCTTTGGCCTTACCAGCGCCCCTCGGGTGTTCACGAAGGTGATGACAGTGGTCGCAGCTCATCTGCAACGGTTAGGGGTGTCAGCCGTCCCCTACCTCATAGACTGGCTGTTGAAGGCGGGCTCGCCCCAGGCAGTCGTCAACCACCTCCAGACTACGGCCGACCTCCTGCATTCGCTGGGGTTCTCCATCAACGTGCGGAGTCCCTCTTAAAAGCTCCCCTTCATCGGAGCGGTTCTGGATTTGACGCAGTTTCTGGTTTATCCTCCCGAGCAGCGAGCCAGGGATATTCAGGCTATGATTCCGCTTTTTCAGCCTCTATCCCGGGTTTCAGTCAGGCTGACCCTCCGGTTTCTGGGCCTGATGGCCTCCAGCATCCTGCTGGTGACACATGCCAGATGGCACATGCGGGCTCTGCAGTGGGACCTGAAGTTCCAGTGGGCACAGCATCGGTTAACCAGTCCAATCGCGTCCAGAAATCGGAGGGCACTGCACGACAGTTGCAGTGGTGGCTCACGAATCACGATTGGGTCTGTGGCAGATCCCTCTCCCTTCCCCAACCGGAGCACACAGTAGTGACGGATGCGTTCCTCCTGGGATGGGGAGGCCACATGGGAGTGGTTTAGATCAGATGCCTCTGGTCTCCGGTGGAGTCCCGGCTCCATATCAACCTTCTGGAGCTGTGGGCGATCCGGCTTGCACTGAAGGCATTCCTTCCCTCTGTCCGGGGAAGTGTAGTGCAGGTGTTCACAGACAACACAATCGCCATGTGGTGTTGCAACAAACAGGGCCGGGTGGGGTTGTGGCCCCTATGTCAGGAGGCTCTGCTCCTCTGGACATGGCTGGAACATCAAGTCATTACCTTGGTGGTTCAACACCTATCAGGTTCTCTTAACGCCAGGGCGGACAAACTCAGCCACCGATGCATGGTTGATCACGAATAGCGTCTGAACTCTGACATGGCGCAAGGTCTCTCTGCAGTGGGGAGAGCCTTAGTTAGATCTATTCGCCACCGAAGAGAACGCTCAATGTCATCAGTTCTGCGCGTTGGTATTTCCAAGGCGGCACTCGCTCAGAGACGCTTTTCGTCACGAGTGGAGCTGCGGTCTATTGTACGCCTTTCCGCCTATACCACTTCTGCCCTGAGTGCTGAAGATCAGGCCCGACTGGGCCCAAGTGATTCTTGTGGCTCCGGACTGGGCTCGAAGAGTATGGTATCCCGAGCTACTCAGTATGAGCATCGATCCCGGATCCGTCTGCCTCTTCGGGAGGATCTGCAGTCGAAGCAGCAGGGGACGGTTCTCCACCCGAACCTGTCCTGCCTCCACCTCCATGCGTGGAGATTGAATGGCGACAGTTGACACCTTTCGATCTTCCTCCCGAAGTCTGTGATATCATTCTGGCAACCAGGAGTCCTTCCACCAAAATGGTGTACACCTGCAGGTGGAACAGGTTTGGCATGGTGCACAGCGAAGGCTGTGAATCCCCTTTCTGCCCCTCTTTCTGAGGTTCTACTGTTCCTTCTCTCTTCAGCCCAGCAGGGCTCTGCTCTGGGCACTATCAAAGGTTATCTTTCGGCCATCTCCGCCTTTCTACGGCTTCCAGATCAGCCTTCTCTTTTTAAGTCCCTGGTTGTTAACCGTTTTCTTAAGGGCATTACGCATACGTTTCCACCCAGACCTTGCATAATGCCTCAGTGGGACTTGAATCTTGTCTTGACTTTTCTGATACGCTCTCCCTTTGAGCCCCTTCATAACTGTCCCTTACGTCTTCTCACTCTAAAGACGGCTTTCCTGGTTGCTATCGCCTCTGCCAGAAGAGTGAGTGAGCTTCAGGCCCTTACTTCCAAACCTCCTTTCCTTTCTGTTCATCCGGACAAGGTGGTTTTAAGGACCCGTCCTTTTCTGCCAAAGGTTGTCACGCCCTTCCACATCGGGCAGACCATCACTTTGCCCACCTTCTTTCCGCCTCCGCATCCTTCAAGGGAAGAGGAGAGGCTCCACCGTCTGGACCCAAAACGTGCGCTCGCCTTCTATCTGCAGCGTATACAGCAGTTCTGGGTGGATGATCAGCTTTTTGTTGGCTACGTGGGCGCCAAAAAAGGTTGGGCTGTGCACAAACGGACTATCACCCGGTGGATCGTTCTGTGCATCAAAGCATGTTACTCCTTGGCCAAGAAGGAGCCTCCTGTGTGGCTGCGCGCCCATTCGACCAGGGCGACTGCAGCCACTACTGCCTTGGGATGCGGCGTTCCCTTGCAGGACATTTGTCAGGCAACTAGGTGGGCCTTGTTGCACACGTTTACCAAGCATTACTGCCTTGACAGTCCAGTCCGGAGAGACGGCTTCTTTGGCCGTTCTATTCTCTAAGACTTTTTGGTGTAATCTTGTTCGCAGACCCACCACCGGGTTTGGTATTGCTGAGGTATCTATTCTAAGGTAGGGAATCTATCACTAACATGTCTCCTTCAGATGCACAGGTTACTACTTGTGTAACTATATATCTGTAAGAAACATTAGTTAGTGATAGATTCCTTACAGCCCCGCCTATCCTCCCCATTCTGCGAACTGATTATTACGGTTAAGGTCATCCCCTTTTCGGGCCCTAGTTTTATGCACCATTGATCGGTATCTTGCATGGCTCTGCGTTTCTGGGTAGAAAGTCGTGTACAGAACTGACGTCCGCGCGCATGGTCGCGCCTAAGTAGTCTCCGTGACATCATCCCGGCGCTTACTACGCCAGTGACTGGCGCGGAGCCGCACAACGCCACCTAACGGTGCGCAGGGGTACTGTTAAGCGAAAACTTTCCGGATCCAGTCTGACGCCTAGGGATATTCTAAGGTAAAGAATCTATCACAAACTAATGTCTCTTACATATATATCGTTACACAAGTAGTAACTTGAGCTGCAATGCAATAGGTCTTGCATGTGCGGGAGTTTAACTGATTGGCATTGTAAATTGCAAAGCCTTTATTTATGTATCTGTTTTCAAAACCAACATTTAAATAAAAGGCATGGTCAATTACAATGCCAATAGCTCAAACTCTGGCAAATGTGAGACCTTTTGCATTGCATATGCTTGCTTCTTTTCTTTTAGTGTCAGTGGGGAGTTTTGTGGCCTGAAAAAGGGAGAGTCCAAACTACTAAAAGGAGAGCAGGTGAGAAATGGACAAGACACCCCTGCAGACAATAGAACATTTCCCTTTTAATTCAGATTCTTTTAATGTAGTCAGAACTGATATTGGGTGAGAATAACCCTGAGGTTCCAAGATTGTTGTTTATCATTTAACTATTTTCTTATTACATGGAGTTTTTTAATTTGGGCACTAATAGAGAAATATCTGAACCCCAATTTGACAAAAGACTTGAAAGGAAGATAAGAACGAAAGGAGAGCCAAATAGAGTGGGTTCTGAAAGGACAAATCATTGAAAGTCTAAAAACATAGATGAGTAACAGAAAGCAATAACCAGAAACCCTATGAAGAGAACACAAATAGACGTAGAAAGAGACAGAATGAACAGATAAAAGTTAAAATGCAAGACAGTTAAAAAAAAAGTCCTAGCACAGTTGAGTGAATTGTGAATTTTGAGGGTTTTTAAAATTATTTTTATTGATGCGTACCATTCTGTTCTTCTAGGATCTGGTATCCTGGCGATATCAAGTCTGAAACCTAGAAAAGAAAAGAAGAATCGTCAGAAACTTGGGAAAATGAGAGAGAGCCTAGCAAGATAGCAACGTCCTATCCCAGGCTTTTTTCATGGCACATTCACAATCTTGTTACAAGAGACGTCTAAGTAAAACAAAAACAAAAGATGGGGACTCACTGTAACAGTAACCTGAGTCATCAATTATTTAAAGAAATAAATCCCAGTCCCATCTCACAGTAACCACTAAGGGTTTCTTTTACTCTGTTCCTTTACTGGGGGTTCCTGTTGTCCTGTGATCACTGCATTGCTTTTCACCAGCCTTTTCTCCAGCAGAGCAAATTTGTCTTCACTCAGTATCCCCCCATTACATGACTTCACTTTTACTACTCTTCGTGGTTGTTTTTCATTCCTGTGTTCCCATTCGTTTTAACTTCTCTTCATTGATTACAGATTTTTCCATTTCTCTTGCTCCTAACATAGCATTTTCATTCACTTCTCCAGCTTCTACTCATTTTGTATACTGCTTTCTTCACTTCAATTGCCTTCAGTACTGGAATTTGAATGCCAGTTTCTTAGCAGCTGGTAGTCCTGTTTCATTCCCTGAATAATTTTGAGGTTTATTCCTTACAGCGTTTCCATTCCAAAATTGCTTCTACTTTTTTGCTGCACTTCCCCCCCCCCCCAATTATGTGGTTCATTATTCAATCCTCTTTCCCACACACAGTGAGTCCAAATGTACACCTCCTCTTTCTGGTGGTGCAATTTCAATTTCTCCAGCATTTGAGATTTGAAAAAGGTCATATATATGATTGCTCTTATTTTCTCCACGTCTAATGTACTAAAAGCTGCAAGATTTGTTAACTTAATATGGTCAGAACATCATGTGGTACCTTTTCAATTCTTCAGTCTAGTAGAGGAGCATCTAAAGGTTGCCACTTCATGGGGCCATCATGGTTTAAAGTCACACAAACAGCGTTCCCAAAACCTTTGAGAGAGTTTCCACGTCCAGGCCAGAAATCTAAGAAAGAGGTTAATCATATTGTGACTGAACTTGATGACTGAATATTAAAATCCTTTGCCCCAGGCAAACTAAAGGTAAACAGAAGAAAATAACCTTCATTTCCTTGGGCTTTCTGTGGTATTACGAGACGCAAAAAAGCATCGTTAAAAGTCGGAACACACTTGACACTTTACCTCTGGGGAACAGGATGCAAAAATATATCAAGCAGACTTGGAAACCTATAAGAAACTGTGCAGAGCAGCCAAAAAGGTATATCATGCAAAAAGCATCTTGGAAGCTACCAGTTCAGACAGAGAAGTGTTCAAAATAGTAAATGATTTATGCTTTCCTGCCTTATGCAATACCGAGATAGAGGCCTCTATAGAACTCCGTGACACCTTCTTGTCTTTTTTCATGACAAAATTAGTAAAGTCGAGAAACAAGTTTGGAAAGATGGAAGGTACTGGTGAATTCCCTGGTACCCTCACTTGTATTACTATTGGATTTTGAGTCTATAAAAGAAGAGGTTATGAGTCTCAAATGCAAAACAATCAAGCCAGGCTCCAAATTAGATCCATTCCCTGCCCCTTATTACCAGCTATCAATAGATTTTCTAGCTCTGGTCATCACGATGGGATGTCATTTATCCATTGATTTTTCAGTATGTCTAATCAATGGAAACATGCGCGAATCCGTCCAGTTGTAAAGAAATCCACTCTCGACCCTAATTTATCATTTAATTACACCCCAATGTCAAGATTACCTTTCATTGCTAAAACGTTAGAAAAATAAATTGACAGACGGGTAAAGAAGCATATAGAGACTAATAATATACTCAATAAAACAGTTATGTATCAGACCTCAGCATGCTACAGCAAACTGCATTGGTATCAGTTGTAGACAACATAAGGATTCTGCTTGATGCAGATGGCAGCGATAACCCTGCTGGATCTTAGGGCAGCCCTTGACACTGTTAGAAACTGGGTGTTTGTTCTAATAGCCCCCCCCTTACACACACACACTTTTTGCCTGGTATTTGTTGCAACTTTGACTGAAGTACACTGGGCTCCTGCTAACCAGGTCCCCATTGCCAGTGTTCTTCCCACAAACAAAACAACTGGTCAAATAATCCCCAGTTGACTAGACCTTTAGCACTTCTGTAAGTCCCCAGTAAGTGGTACCTCTGGGACCTAGGGCATAGGTACTTAAGAGGGTCTCTAAGAGCTGTAGCATATCTGGTGCCACTCTCAGGGACCCAGTCCCAAATTCCTAAAGACTGCCGCTGCATGACAAGGTGCTCTAAAAAATTAAAACATGACCTGGCACACACGTGTTTCACATGTCCCCTAACACTGCATGTAATATTTGTTAGTCACCCCTGCAGCAGGCCTTGCAGCCCTAAGGCAGGATGTATTATATTACATGTGAGGACATAGATGCATAAGCAGATATGCCCCTGTGCTGGCCAGTTCATGTACAAGTGAACAGGGAAGACCGCTTAAGGTATGTACTGGTCACTGGTCAAAATGAGTTTTCCAGCAACATTATGGCTTCACTGAAAGCTATTGTGTTTGGTATCAAACACCTCCTGTTAATAAACCCACACTGATTCCAGTGATTGAATTCCTAATGCACGCACCCAGAGCGTACCTTAGAGGTACCCCCGTGAAATCTACTAGCCCTCTAGTGTGCTGGCTGATTTGTTCAGTCCAGCCTGCCACGACAGACTAGTTTCTGACCCCCTAGAAAGTGAGAGCAATGCTCTCAGAGATCAAAAACAGTGCCTGCTCTGGTCGGAGGTGTTTACACCTCTTCCTCCATAAAGGCTAGTAAATCAGCATATCAAGGCAGGATGCTTCAAAGGCCTCTGCTGCCTTTAGTATGCGGCCTAAGGCTTCCCAAAACAGGGGAAAGACAAACCTCTGCCCTAGTCCATTTGGCACCAGGGCAGGAGAGCAAATTAGCTTGTCAGAAGGTGTTTTCACCCTCAGGCTAGTGCCACACCCTAAGGTGGGCTACCTGATATGCACACGACTAGGAATATTCCACCATCTTGGTTTTTGGTGGAATTGGGTCCTCTGGGTCAGGATTTTGCCAGCTTACCACAGGAAGTGGTCATATAGAGGGAGTAGCCACTCAGAAGGTAAGTGGCCCATTGGCTACTACCTGGTACTCCCTGTAACGCCCCTAAGTAAAGTTTTTAGGTGGCACCCCTGATGCCAGGATCTCAGATTTCGATGGACACAAAGGAGGAGTGGACAAAAAAGACTGCTGACTCGAGAACCGAGAAGCACGACTGACTGGCTGGCCTGCTGCACTCAACCATAATGGAACAACCAACTCATCCTGCCACTGTGCAGACTCCAACAATCCGGAGGATTGTTAGTGCTTTGTCAATTGTCAACGAAACTCCCGGGGAGTAGAGGAGCTGCTCCCCTGAAGCCTCAGGCACCAAAGAAGCAACGCCGGGTACACTGACCTCCCGCCTATGGGAACTATCGATGCAGTAGTCACCCAGGAAGAGGTAGCTATGTTCCTACAGTTTCGATCTGTCCTCCCTCCAAGTGCGGGGACTCCAGGACCGACCGGAGCCTCACAACTCCAATTCTTGGGGTAATGAAACCCTTGCAGCAACCAAGGCCTGATGTGTCCAGACCCAATGCCAGGGAAAAACGGCCTGCAAGTAAGGGACAGAGTCTCGCAACAAGAGGGGCCCGCTGCCTTTTAGCCTTCTCCTGTAGAACCCAAAGACTGAAGAGTGAGTTGCCGACTGCCTCCACCCGACACCTCAATGCACCCCTGCACCTGTGCTCCAGAGCATGAGTCTGAGGGAGGTAACAGTGCACACGGGGTCCTGAGACCTACAAGAGTTGAGCTCACCCTTTGGTTTGGCCAGACTGGACTTCCAGTCATCGCCTGTCTGATGGCCTCTTTCTGACCGGACCGTTCTCTATTAAAGTAAATGGACACCAGATGCCGTAAAACACCTCTGCACCCAGAAGCCCCAGAGCGTCACGAGGTGACCTGTTGGTGTGGCCTTGGACTTGCTCCATACTCACTCACCTTAACTCCCAGAGAGCAGTTCCGTAAGTCGCTGTTAAGGGCCTGAATGCAGTACATATTTCCCCGATAGGATAACATTACTGCACCCAAAAACTGCAGTTAGTGTCACCTTTTGAAGACTGTAAAAATTCGTAACTCGAAAGGTACTTACCTGATTCCTATGATCTTGATATCTAAATTCATATAAAAGTATGTTATTTTTTATAGATTGGCATCTGATTTCTTTATTGAGTGTGTGTCTCCCTTCCTGCCTTTGCATGTGCAATAAAGGTTTAGCACTACCCTCTTATATGCCTAACTGCTTGTAGACACTACCAAAAAAGAAAGCATTTGGATTATCATTTATGCCTCCGTAAATCAGCTGGGGTTTACCTGGATTCTTTCAACAGTGTGCCTTTTTTTGGCCACTATATAAAAAGTCAGCTTCCTACATTGGTGGTTCAGCTGTGGGATATAAGACTTTGCATTTGCTGTACCGCTCTGTCAGTATTGTGACTCCACAAAGGAATCCACAACTGACTTTATTGCCAAAAATGTTTTTGAATTTTCGAATTAATTTTTTTCTTCAAATTTCTAATCTGGTATATTAGGGCCTTGGTTAAGTGCCTCAGTCCTTGTTTGATATTTAAAAAGCATCCTAGACAGTTAGACCTGTAAAAAGTGTACGGCCTGATTCAGATTTTGGTGGGACCCTGACTGAGTGTTTTTTTTTAGAAGTCTTCCTGCCCGCCTACTTGGTGGTCCGCCCACCTGATTTAGATATTGGCTGACAGTGGGAGAAGACTGCTGCAGTTCTACGACTCTACAAGGACTTTGCTCCCTGCCCCTATAGCGGGATGGCTGCAAGAGGCAGCCGAGGGAGTCCAGCCAGGATTCCAGTCCTCCAGATTTGTATGTTGCCTTTTTCAAAGGGAATTCTGGCAGGAATCCCTCCTACTTCGCATCGGCGGAAGGGCTAGAAAAGGGTGGGGGAAACTCTCCTTTTTCAGGGTTCAGGTTGCAGTTTTGTTGTCCTCATTTTTGGCTATGTCCTCCCTGTCCTGATGCACCTTGACCGTGACGAACCAACACACCGATTCAATGGAATCAAAGGTAAGTGTTTGTGGTTTGTGCTGGTGTACAATGATTGCTATGGGCATGTTGTGTATATGCAATGCAGATTGTGAGAAATTTGGTCACTACACATTACATATATGCACCTATCGATTCATACACAATATTTATGTAATTTACCTTTACATAAAAGACCCATTTACATGTCTGTGTTCCCCCATATCCTTGCTCCATCAGAAGACCACCAGTCGCAGACTGGCAGCCCGTCTGGAACATCTAAATCGGCTCAGCGCAAGACCGCCAGTTCGGTAGCAGCAGAGTACTGGTAGCCAGGTGAAAAACCGCCATGGCAGCGGTCTCCTGTATACAACAGCAACATCTAAATACGACAGGGGGACCTTAGGCCCAGCGGAGTTCTTGGGACTGCCGCCATGGCAGTCTGACCGCCAAGATAAAAATCAGGCCCGTAGTCTGGTAGATTTTTTCTAATGTACTAATGTGTAGTTCCTACCAATCCATCGTTTCTGCTCATTGTTCGGACATCATAAACTAAATGCTTGGTGTCAAGACTGATTCCAGACACCCCCACAGGATATGTTGGCCTATAGACCAGCTACCTCACAGTGCCACCATAAGCCCTCTTAACCTACAGGTGAGCAAATGGTTTCTGGCAACCACTGAACATGACAACCCTGACCCCTCCGACATCTTGAAAACAGTACAGTACCTTTTGCTCAGTCACTCGTACTTACTTATTCTCACAGAAATATACAGGGAATACACAGTGGGATGTTTTCAATTTTTTTTGATCCAACGTTATTCTTGCATAAAATAAGTGCTAAAATGATTAGTAGACAGAAGCAGATAAACGTGATTACAAGCTCCAAAAGTGTAAATAGTAGATATAGTTCTACCATTGTGCTAAACAATTGTATATTTGTATACTCCTACTATGCGAACCCTACTGTATGTGTACCCAGAGTGTGTGTAGGTGTAGAGCCAATAATCCCACCAAGGGATGATCCAACCCAATGGGATAGAGTGAAGGACTCCGTCTTGGTCATGAACTGGACAACCCTCACGAGATGTCAGACTGCAGCATGGTGATTTCTCAGCATTCAAGGACCCTCTGTGTCAGCTGAAGTACCTCCTCACTAATCTGTCGGAATGCTCATCTTTTATAATAGAAAGTCAGACTGCAGCATAGTGATTTCTCAGCATTCAAGGACCCTCTGTGTCAGCTGAAGTACCTCCTCTACTAATCTGTCGGGATGCTCATCTTTTATAATAGAAAGTCGCCCTGCTATGTACGCATAGATTAGTGATGTTGTGGATTTGTAGATAGCCCTGTTGCCCTGTGGATGGAGATAGTTATGACATTTGTACATAGTAAAGAACAAGACCTTGTATATGATGTTTAGGGCATTGTGATAATGTTGTGCAAAGCTAGATGTAAAACAAGTTTAGTTTCAGAGAAACTAATCCAACAATGTTGTGCGTGCAATATATATGTAAACGGTCACAGCTTGGAAATGTTATTTGTGAGGACAGTGTAAGAAATAAGCTGCTTCGCTACATGGAATATATAACACTGAAATGGTCCCAACTGATCTGTAACCATGTCTGAGGCAGAGGGTAGTACCCAGGCGCTCAACCTGGCTCCCTATAAGAAACCAAAGTTGGTACAACTTAAGTGCCTCTGCACAGAATGGAACCTTGCCATGGGGCCTAAGCCTTTCAAAGCTTGCTTCCAGAACCTGATGGCAGAGCATTATGAGACCATGGCAGTGGAAACAAATACTATTGAAAAAGGAGATGTCAGTAGGGATGATCAGGAAGTCTCCAATTTACCTCCTGACAGTACTTTTACTGGGAGTACCTCTAACAGTACCCCAGAAGAAATAGATGAGGAGGATGCAGATCTTCACAGCTAAGCTAAAATGCTAACCTTTGAGACTAAAGTCTTGGATATAGAAAATAAATTATTGAGCTGGCCCTAGGACCCTAATTTGTGGCTGCAATAACTCAAATAGGGAGTAACTTTTGACCCGAAGATCCCCAAAGGGATTGTTCCCAAATAAGTAGAGGGTGATGTTATCACCAAATGATTTACATCCTTTGTGAGGGCCTGTATGACGAGGAAACTCAAACAGAAGCATTGGGGTTCTTTACTCTGGTAACTGTTTTCAGGAAAGTTCAGGGATAGACGCCTGACACTTGATGAGACAGACGCTGAATCCTATGACTTCATGAAGGGAACTCTGATTGAGGGCTTTGGTCTCACCACTGAAGACTATGGAATTACGTTCAGGGAGACTCAGAAAACCTTGAGTCTGTCCTGAGTTGATTTTGTAGACTTTTCAGTTAAAATAATAGGTGGTTGGTTGAAGGGAAGTCAAGTGCAAGTTTATAATGTGCTTTACAATGTACTTATGAGGGAACATCTATCTGATAGAGACTACTAGCTGCAGGTTCCTTAACGTAAAATTATCCCCAGGCGGGAGACTGGATCCGGAAAACTTTATTGCCACAGCATCTCTGTGCGCCAGGGGATGGCACCACGTGACTCCGTCCTGACGTTGTCCATGCAGGTGATGTCAGCGAGGTCACATAAGTTCCACCCCGGCGCGCCGACATCAGTTTCCTTCTTTTCCGCGTACAACTCGGATCCGGATTGAGTTCCCTTGACCTGTTTTCATGCCTTCTTTTAATACTTTGCGTTGAGGAACAGTGTGCGAATGCCTTCGGGTTTCAAAACGTGTACTTCTTGTGCACATCAGATATCGGCGGCAGACCCTCACCCTATTTGTATGTGGTGTTTGGGCGAGCACCATGACTATACGGACTGCGACGCTTGTCAGCATCTCAAGCCGAAGTCCTGGCGGGAGTGCCGGATGAAATTGCTTTCCGCTCACTTGTCCAGATCAGTCTCGTCCCAGCGTCCGTCCCCTACCTCGGAAGCCAGAAGATGCTGATTCCGACTGCAGCATCGTCCCACGGGTGTCGCTGGCCCGCTGGTAAGCCCTGCAGCTTGTCTCCGAGGCTTTGTCCTCGTTCTGCAGAGGGCGCAGGGTCCCCTCAGGACGTGCGCCCTCGTCAGTCGCCACCCTATCCTCTGTTTCCTGGCGTCGGGGCGACTAGGGCCCGAATGAAGGCCTATGCTACGGCTCTGCAGGCTTCTTTGGCACCCCTCCTCTTCCTTAGACGTCCGTGGATCCCTTGCCATGCTCTGGGCCTTCTGCGGAGTCGCGGCGGCTTCGACCACAGCGCTGACGAGTTCGGCTTCAGGTTTTGGGGGGTGTGGTGTCGTCGAGGTGCGCCCTACGGGGTTCCCCTATTCGAACCACGGCGTCCCTTCCTCGCCGAACCACGGCGTCCCTGCCTCGCCATAAATCCCTGTGGGGTTCCCTGCGGTGTTGCAGGATGTCACCGGGACTCACGGTTCATCCCTGAGTTCCCCTTGGTCCTCTGGGCAGGCGGAAGTCTTACCGGAGGCCGACGCTATGCCTCTCCTCCCCGGCCCTAGCATCGCCGTGGGTGTTGGCCGGGACCCGGGGCACCTCCCCGAGTTCCTCTCGGTCCTATACGCAGGGGGCTGCCTCATTGGAGGTCGAGCTGGCACCGTTCATTAGCCGCTCCGGCTCCAACCTCGCCCCATTCTCCTAGAAAGCACGTGGTGGTGGAGGTCGACTTGGCACCTCTGGGGGCCACTTCGGTACCGCTCGAGGACACACCAATGCATATGGTGAACTCCGCGGCGGGTCGTCGACTCGTCTTCGGAGGTTTCTTCCTCTCTGGAAGTTTGTCATCTCCTTGTCTCCTCTTCACCGGAGACTGGACACCACGTGGTTGCTTTTTCCCTGGCATTCTCCAGGGAGGGCTCTACGCCGTTTCCGCTGCCACAGCCCCCGGACCCTCCCTTCCACAACTCACTCTTGGTTGCCCCGCAGGCTTCTCCACCTTCTACAGAGACCCCTCAGGCCCCCCACTTGTCCATGGACCTTCCATCCTACAGGAGCTGGCCGTTTCTTCCTCGAGCTGTACTCGGGGATGGGCGGCTTAGTTTGCAGCCTTCGCCCATGGAGGAATTGCTCTCTCCCCGCGACGCCCTATGGAGGAGAGTGTAGCCTTTCTCCGGGCCTTTCCACGTCCGCTGGTATTTAGCAAATGGGCAACCCGGTCGCTCCTTTCCCTACGGACTATTTGTTGGAGGTTCTCCACCAGGGATCTGGTGGAGGGGAGCTGCTTCTTCCATTTGAAGCCTCGCTCCACAACTCTCTTCTGGGGGTGTCCTGCCCCAGGAGATCTGGTACCTCAGCAGCTCCTCCACCCCCACCGTCCCGCTCTGCATGATCCAGTCTGCCTTTCTTTCCACCCTTCTACTCAAGGTCCTCTTCTGCAGACTGCTTTTCCTTCCTTGCCTTCAGTGTTGTTCCCTCCATCACGGGAGGCCTGGTGGTTGGACTCCTGAGGGCGTAACATTTTTGCTTCCACTAGTGCTGCTTTGCGAGCACTCTACACACTCTGTGTGTTGACCAGGGCTACCTCCAGCCTATGGGATTCCGCGGAGTCCATTCTGTCTCGCTCCTCACATGAAGGTGTCTGCGCTGATCTGCGGCACCATGTGCTGGATGGTCGGGAGTTAGCTGCATTTATTCTCCGTTCGGCCTTGGATGTTTCTGATTCTCTCGCCCGCACTATGGCAAATTATGTGGCTCTTCTCCCCCATGCTTGGTTGCGGGATGGCGTTTTTCTAGAGAATATTAAGGAGCATCTTGTTGACCTGCCTTTTGAAGGGGTTCTTTTATTTAACACCCGCGTGGACTCCACCATTCAGCGACTCCTGACGGGGCTCCGTCCTCCTCCTCCCCCTCGGTAAGCTTCAGCTTGTTGGTCCTCAGGTGCCTTATGGGAGGCGTGTATCCCACCTTTCTCTTTGGGCCTGGTGCTTCGGTTGGCCCGTCTGTGTGCTCTGTGTGGCTCCTTAGGTTTGCCCCTCTGTATTGTTGGCTGCTGGTACAGCCCTTTAGCTTTTGAGGTGTGTTTTGTACTGTTAGTTCAGCCGTATAGGTCCTCAGGTCGGACCATCTGTGTATATTTTGTGGCTGATTTTTAAGTAGCCTGTGGTGCTCCCACAGGTCCTTTATGTTCTTGACCTCTGCTGCGGGGTTTTTTCCTAAGAGGTGTTCCCATGTTTTCTTTTTGGACCTGTCATGCCCCAGGTGGGGTACTTTTAGCTATTGTGTAGCTCTGTCCTAAGCTGGGCCAGTGTGGGCACCTTCTCGGGCTCCTCGCCTTTCCTGGCGTCACTGTTTATCGCTTGGCACGGTCTTTTTTTCTTATGTCTGTCCTGCTTAATATCCGATAAGTAGCCGGACCGACTTTGGCATGCCATCTACGGCATCGGGTTGTGGTGTTTCCACCTTGTTATCCGACTTTTCGTGGTCCTTTGCCTTGTAGTCCAGGGGGGATAGGATACTCCTGGTGTTCTCCTGTGTTCTGGTTGACAGCTTTAGGTCCGTACTACATATTTCCTTATCTGTTGACTGGTCCCACTTCTTTTCGTGGGTCGGGTTGTGCCTCTGGAGCGATCCTTCTCTGAGGTTTGGGCTGAGGTCCCCTTGCCTTTGCCTTCATCTGGTGCTTGGATTGTTCTAGGCACACAACTTCATAGTATTTGGCAGCTGCCGGCTGCGCAAGCCTGGTCGTTACGGTTCACCTCCGTGGGCCTTGGAGTGTACCCGTGGGCTCCTGCCCCCTTGCTCTGCTGGAGCTCTGTGCGACTGTGCCTTTCTTCTCATGCCTGCGCTTCTCAGCTGTGGGGTCGTTCCTGCCTTGTCCGCTGCCTCGGGCTGGTGTCAGTTTAGCTGTCCCCTGTGCTGTGGGTGTGTTCTCCTGTGACGGGCACTGCCTCCCGTTTCCACCTCTTCCCCTTGGATTCTAGGTGGTTCTTTTCTTCCTTCGGTACTCTTTTGGCGCTGTCTGTCCCTCTGGGGTTTTCTTGCAGATGCCTTTTGTGCCTCGGGTAGGCTTGTGGTATCCTGACCTTCCCTTCTCCTTGTTCTTGCTTCCTTCTGCTTGGTGGGGGCTTGGCCATCCTTCCTGCACCCATGACACATCTCCTGTTGGGACCCTGTGGTTTTTCCATGCTGGTGCGGTTCTCTCGCAGACCCTCTTCCCCTCTGGGTATGGCTAGGGTATCTATTCTATCTTAAAGAATCTGCGGCTAGTAGTCTCTATCAGATGTACAAGTAAATTACCTTCAGTAATGATGTATCTGGTAGAGACAATTTTAGCCGCAGATTCCTTCACGGCCTGCCCTTCCTCCCCCTTCTGAGAGGGCCTTCAGCTTGGTCTTCTGCTCTCGCCTGCCTCCAGGTGGCTTTGTCTTCTGTGAGTACCTCTTTCACTTCCTGGCTGTGCGCTTCATTCTGTTTAATTGTTCCTCTCCTTCCTTTCTGGTACTTGGACAGTAGGTTCATGTGTGTTTCAGCATCCCTACACCCTGGGTTTTTCCAGTGTGGGCCTACTCCTAATATATTCCCTTTTTCATTGCTGGGGGTTTCTAACTCCTCTGCAGTCTTCTGGGTTGGGGTCTACTGACTGTACCTCGGCCCTTAGCGCTTTACAGGGGTTGCAACACTCTTTGATGGTGTTGTCTTGGGTTAGTTTGTCGTTACTCATCTGTTCCGGACTTGTTGCCTCTTCACTGTTTTAAACTTGTGGGTGCAGACTTTCTGTTGTGTGCTGTGATATTTTTCACGTATTTTTCTGTTTCCAGGGAGGTTATCGCCTTCGCTTGCAGGGTTGCTCCACTGAGCTGTGCTCTGCTCTTTCCGTCTGTGACATTCAGTAATGTAATGCTTGGCACTGTCCCTAATGGTGCTGTTCCTCACCATTCCCTTCTTTCCTGTCTGTTTCTCTGATCTTTTCGCACACTGTTCCCATACAGTTTTGTTTGTCAGGGCTCCACGTTGGGCGCGGAAAAGTTCTCTGAAGAAAACTGATGTCAGCGCGCCATGGTGGGACCTATGTGACCTCGCTGACGTTACGTGCGTGGACAACGTCAGGGCGGAGTCACGTGGTGCCATCCCCCGGCGCGCAGAGATGCTGTGGCAAAAAAGTTTTCCGGATCCAGTCTCACACCTGGTGATAATTCTACGTTAAGGAATCTGCAGCTAGAATCGTCTCCACCAGATACATCGTTACCGAAGGTAAGTAACTTGTACGTGAGGTAACTACTTCTGAAATGTTGCATCAATACCTGGTGGACCTAGGTTTGGTCTCTCCCCAGGAGTTGAGGAAGACGGCTGATCATTGGGTAAAAACTAGAGTGTCCAAGAAGAGTCATGGAGGGGTTGTTAAGCCCCCTCCCCCCAAGAGAAAAGGGAGGACTATGCTAAAAACAAAGATAAGGAGCCCTCTATAGACCAAAAAGTCAATAACTCTCCCTTTGGGACCTCCGTTAACCACAACTGGTTTCCTACAAACATTCATTTAGACATTCACCACCATGGTCTCATACATAGTTCAATAACGACCCCAGAACTAATCATGTCAGATGCCACAAAATTGCTGAATTATTCAGATCTTTAATACCAATTCTTTACACATTACATCTAGAGAAACATAAAATATACACATTCCATACAAAAGTGAATCAATTCACTAGAGGGTTTCAATTAAAAAACAATCTACTATATAAAAAAACAGAATTCATGCACAGTAAAACACTTTTTTTCAAGAAGAGGGAGAACATTTAAGACTATTACAGCTGTCTTTATATCTTGCTAGTTTGTATGAATCACAGAATAGGACACAATTGTTTAAAGGATCATCATCTATTGTGTCTTGGTTTTTGGTGAAGTTAGGTCCTCTCGGTCAGAGTTATTCCCACTTACCATACAAAGTGGTCATATAAGGTAAGTAGCCCATTGGCACTCCCTGTGACGCCCCTAAATTCAGTATTTAGGGGGCACCCTTAATGCCAGGAACTCAGATTTTGATGGGCACAAAGGAGGAGTGAACAAAGAAGACTGCTGACCCGATAACAGAGGAGCACGACTGACTTGGTGCCAATCCTGCCTGCCACACCCCACCCTTATAGAGCAAGCAACTAATCCTGCGGCTGTGCAGACTCCAAGAAATGTAGAGAGCTGCCAGTGCTTCTCTAGTTGCCAAAGAAATTCCCATGGAATAGAGGAGCACACTCCCCTGCAGCTGCAGGCACCAAAGCTGAACACCCGGTACACCGACCTTCCGCTTACGGCGTCTACAGACACAGCAGTCTCCCAGGAAGAGGTAGCCATGCTCCTACAAGTCAGAGCCGACCTCCCTCCAAGTATGGGGACGCCAGGACCGATTCGAGCTTCACAACACCAATAACTGGGGTCCTGGACCCCTTGCAGCAACCAAGGCTTGTTGTGTCCAGAGCAGACACTTCTGGCCTAACGATCCAGCTGAAGATGCCACATCCTGCGATTTTACCGAGCTCCTTCTTAGCTTGAACTTAGTCTCCCAGGACCACTCTCCCACTCATATTTGCGGTCACATTCTAGATCAAATTTGGACCCTTAATATCTCAGTTTCCGCCCCTATTGTCCAGCCTTGTATATGGTCGGACCATTTTTTGATCTCTTTTCTCCTGGATCTCAGTATTGACACTAACCCTCCCTTTCCCAAACACACTTGGGCGAGAAATTGGAGCAGAGTGGACATTCTTGCCCTTTGCTCCTCCTTATCAGCTTCTGACCCTGACCTGGTTAGCCTTGCGCCACCTAGGCAATTAGACGCCTTGAACAGCTGGCTCCTGAGGGCCTGGGATCAAGTAGCCCCTTTGAAGCGCGTCACGGTTAGACGCGCCCATGATGCAAATAAATGTTTCTCTCCCGCCCTCAAGGCAAAAAAACTGGCAGTGCGTCAAGCAGAGCGAGCTTGGAGGCGCGCCTACTGCCCTCTCTCCAAATTACGCTACACTTCCACCCTCAATGAATACAAAAGGGACATTCTCCTCGCCAAGACATCATATTTCTCAGGGAGAATTCTCGCTGCAGAGAACCAGTCAAAAGAAATTTTCGCCACAGTTCACGAGTTGGCCTCTTCTGACAGGGCCTCCCCTAAAATTCCTCCTTCCCAACCCCTGTGCAACTCTCTTAACGACTTTTTTATTGAGAAAGTTGCACTCAAGGCCAAGATCCCGCTGCCCTCCCCTACCTTTTGCGACCCCCAGCCTCCTTCCACCACGTCCAGCCTGACCCACTTACCTCCTTTGACAAGAGAAACCTTTCTCTCCTTACTGACCCGCGTCAAGTCTGGATCCCCTGCGGACATCGCCCCGGCGTATGTCCTCCGTAAGATCTTCACTATTGTCATCTCCCCCCTCACTTTTTTGAATGACTCCCTTAAACAGGGCACCGTACCGGTCTCCCACAAAGCGGCTCTCATTATCCCCATTTTAAAAAAACACGGGGCTGACCCTGCCTCTCCCTCAAATTATCGTCCCATTTCCCTCCTCCCCTTTTTGGCCAAAGTCCTTGAGGCCCATGTCACCCAGGTTCTTGGCACCTTTGTGGAAGAGAGTGGGGATCTCGCTTCCCGTCAGGCAGGCTTCCGACCCCGGCACTCTACTGAGAAGGTTGTCATCTCCGTGATGGACGAGCTTAGAGAGGGGTTAGACACCAATACCCCCCAGGCCCTCGTCCTTTTAGACCTTTCCGCCGCCTTTGACACGGTTGATCATTCCATCCTTCTCACCCGTGTCAAGGCGGCGGGCATCGGGGTCCCAGCCATGACCTGGATCAGCTCCTTTTTAGGAGATCGTACCCAGGCCGTCCACCTCGCCGAATTCTCCCTCCCTCACCCGGTCCAGTGCGGTGTTCCTCAGGGCTCTTCTCTTTCTCCCTTATTATATAATCTTTACATCTTTCCACTCATCCTTGCACTACAGCAAATGGAGGTCACCGTGTATAACTATGCCGATGACCTCCAACTTATCTTTCACACTCCCCTGCTAGTATTCACAACTTTCAATCTGTCATGCTGTTCATCAGTGATTGGATGAACTGCAACCATCTTAAATTAAACCCGGACAAGACGGAACTTGTCGTCACTGGTAGCACTCCCAGTCCCTGGTCCCCCAACTTTTGGCCTCCATCCCTGGGCACTCCCCCCACGCCCTCATCCTCAGTGAAAACACTTGGTATCTCACTTAATAAACACCTCACTCCCCATTCCCAGATTAGTTCAGTTGTCTCTTCCTGTTTTTTTGCCCTCCGCACTATAAAGAAAATCTCCCGGTTCTTTTCTCTCCCCGCTTTAAAACTGATTTTAATGGCAATGGTCCTTTCCCGGCTGGATTACGGGAACATAGTGTATAATGGCGCCCCCGCATATGCCCTCCGTCGCCTTCAGCTAGTCCAAAATCAGGCTGCCCGCCTAATCTATGGGCTGCCTAGATTCCACCATACCACCCCCCTACTTAAATCTCTACACTGGTTGCCAATCAAAGAACGGGCCCTCTTTAAGTTGGGCTGCACCACCTTCCAGGCCATGGCGGGGACTTCCCCAGCGTTCATTTCATCCGCCATCAATGTTTATCGTTCCCATTAGAGAACTCCGCTTCTCTGCTAAATTCTTTCTTTCTGTTCCCCGTTTTAAAAAAAGCAGATCAGGGGGTTTGAAATTTGCTGTCCTAGCCCCTACTTTCTGGAATTCCCTCCCCCTGCACATCAGATCGGTTCCCTCCTACCTTGAATTCCTCGTGTCTCTTAAGATTTTTCTCTTTGCGCATGCGTTCCCACCCCAGTAATTCCTTCGTCCTAGCCTCTGGGTTAAGCTTCCTCTAGCGCCATGAAACCGCTGGGTATACGTGTGCTATATAAATTCCTGTAAATTCAAATTCAAAATTCAGACACCAATCCAGAGGAAAACTGACCTGCACGTTGAGGGTCTTGAGGGACAGTGAGATCCACTGTCCCTCAAGAGATTGGTTCCGCTGTCCTGTTTTCCCCTCCTGCAGAAACCAAAGACACAGATTGAGTCGCCGACTCTCACCACCAGACACCTCAAAGCACCCCTGCTCCAGAGCACAAGCCCAAGGGAGGTGACAGTGCCACTGGGATGAGACCCACAAGAGCGGAGCCCATCCTTGGGTTTGGCTAGACTGGACTTCCAGTTGCCGCCTGCAGCCTCTTTCTGTAGGCCACCTCCACAAGTGACTCCAGCACTAAACCTGAAACCAAAAGACACCACTGCACCAGAGTCCCACAGCCTGAGGAGAAGTGGACCACCGGTGTCCCTATGTGTCCGAGCATCTCTAGGGTCGTCCCCCCAGCGGGCCCCATAGTCCAAGCTTGCAGCTTGTTTCTGACCAGACTGTTCCCCATTGAAGTGAATGTGGCACCCTGTACCTAGACACCCTAGAACCTCCCGATGTGACCTGTTGGAATGGCCTTGGACCTTGCCCCATACCCACTTTAAGCCCCAGAGAACAGTTCTGTAAGTCGCTGATAAGTGCTTGAATGCAGTACATATTTTCCCCCCATAGGATAACATTACCGCACCCAAAAACTCCACTTAGTGTCGACTTCCGAAAGCTGTAAAAATTGATAACTCAAAGTGCTTACCTCATTCAGATGATCTTGGTATCTAGATTCATATAAAATGCATGTTATTTTTATAAATTGGTTTTGGATATCTTTACTGAGTGTGTGTCTCACTTACTGCCCCTGTGTCTGCAATAAATAATTAGCACTACCCCCTGATATGCCTAACTGCTCACCCACACTATCATAAAGGAAAGCAACTGGGGTATGCCTGGATTCTTTACACACTGAACCTCATTTTTGGTCTAAAATATAAAGAGCCAGCTTCCTACTGACACAGTATCCTATAATGTCTTATTTCAGAGGTTAAAGACTTCAGGAGTGCGAGGAAAAGCTCTGGATTGATTTGTATCATTTCTATCTCAAAGTTCTCAGACAGTGTGCCGTGGAATGGATTTAGAAGCTGAAATCCATGAGACTGCCATTGACTTCGGACTAGGTGTACACATGTTTATTCCCAATCCAGGGCCACTATTCCGGTGTGGAAATATAATCATCTGCACAGCCGACTGTGCTGGCGGATACTTATCAGCCAAGAACTGCTTTTCCAGTCCTCCTGTTACAGGGACACACCCAGTAGTCCAATCATCAAGACTGCACATTACTCCTACCCCCTGTATTTCAAGCTGTAAGAATCCTAGTGGGAGATTTCTTTCCCTTCTCAAAATTACATTGTAGATTACCTTGAAGACATCACTTTTGTCATTCCAGGCTCTTTAAAAGCTCTTCTTCTTCAAGTATGTTTGCTAAGTGTTCTGTCAAGATGTACTTCAAGATCATATCCCTCTTCTTCATGCTCTTCAACAGGTGTAAGAAAGATTCTGGAACTCTGGCTCCAACTTAATGGCCTCAAACCAGACGACCAACAAAGGATTCTGAATCCTCTCTTGTTTGAAAATACTCTGCTTGGGTACCAGGCTGATGAGGAGATGAGGCTCACATAGAGCTTAACACTTTAAAACCCGTTGGTTTAGGTTAAAGAAAATAAAACACAGAAAGCATAACTGAAAGACCTATAACCACCGCTGCTTCCACCAGAGTTCTCAAGCCGCTTGGTTGGCCAAAAGCATCAACAGCATCAAATCCCATTATATCAGCAACAGAGGGTTCAATCTAGAGGTAAAGGTGGGCATTGGACGTCTTCATATGAGTAAGCAGGAAATAAGCAATGACTCCTCACTTCTGTTTTTTTCTGTTATACACTTTGGTAGGAGGAGCAGGTTGAATCACCTTGAAGAGTGGATAGAAATTTCAAAAGACAAATGGGTATTGAAGGTTGTGCAAAATGGCTACTCTCCAAGGTCCAGAACCCCTCCACCGGCAGTACCTCCTAAAAATTCAAATCAGATCCATCTGGACAAACATCTGCAGGAGGTCAATGTCCTTTTTTAATAGCAGACAGTTGAAAGCGTTCCTCCTTCACAGAAAGGAATCAAAAGTTATTCCCACAACTTTCTGGTGACTAACAAATGGCACTAAAATTAGTTCATACCCATTATGCACCTCCGGCCAGCAATCAAACGTAATACAGAAGAATAAATTGAGAATACTAGCACTCAGTCACGTCTACATTCTGCTCCATCGAGGAGGGTGGCTGTGTGCCCTAGATTTTCTTGATGCTTATTTCAACATTCCTATTGTTAAGAAACATTGCACATTTCATATTCATTGTTGGGAAAACACACTTCCAGTCTAAGGGCTTTCCATATGGCCTCAAGATGGCACCAGGAACCTTTTTTTAGTGCATGGCTGTGGTGTTGGCACATTTTAGGAGGCAGAAGATCTTGGTCTATCCATATCTACACAATTGGCTGCTCAAAGCCTCATACTCGCACCAGGCTCCTCAGGATTTCCTTTAAGCAGCCTCTATGTTTGGGTCTCCATGTAAAAGCCAATGTCAACTTGTGCGCAATCTATAACCAACCTAGAAGGAGTGTTGAACACCCTAAGGGCAAAAATGTATCCTATGGAAGATGGACTATTACTATCCCTTTGTCACAATTTCCCAAAGGCTGTTCACCTGCCAGGAAGACAGATTTAATCTTTACTTTGTTAAGAAGCATTTTTGCATATTCCAGGCCCCACATGCTCCTCTTCACATGAGACCATTGCAGCTGTGTCTAATGGACTAGTCGTAACAATATTCATGCAGGAGGATGGAAAGACATACAATATCAACTCATGGAGTACAGTTTCTTTATTGGTGTTGCCAACATCAGAATCTCCTCAGTCATGGACTTTAACCAAGAGGGACCATTGCAGAGGATTGTGATTGATGCCTCTTTCACAGGTTGGGATGCACATATGGATCATTTTTAGATACAAGGAACTTGGTCTTACAAGGAAAGGTCCTATTACTTCAATGTACTGCTTCTAAGAGTGGTTCACTTTATGCCCAAGAGGCATTCCATTCTTCATTCAAGACAAAATCATTTTAGTTTGAGAGATAGCACTACTTGAGCAAGCAAGTAAGGAGGGATTTGTTTCAAATTATTTTTGCAGGAAGCGTAGATCTTTTTGAAAGGGGCTCATAGCCGGGAACTTCAGGATCACTGAAGTTCACAATCTGGGGCTTTTAACCTCTCAGCGGACTTACGAAGTAGGGTCTTGCAAGAAAACAACGAGAGGGTTCCAGACCGCTATTCTACCCAGTATTTTCTGCAGTCTGGATTTCCCTCAATAAGAACAAACGGTCAGACGCACACATCCGAACTTACTCCCTAAGGTAATTTGTTACCATGGGACGTAAACTATCTTTTCGCTTGCATTTGTTCAGAATCAGAATTCCCTACATTACATCAGGAGAGTATTTGTGTTTTTTTTTAGACTAAACCAAAGATGTCAGCAAAGCCGACCATTTGTTTGTCAACTGTGGTCCCCTACGGACAGGCCTGGCTACCCAAAGCCACCCATCTTTAGATGGATAGTCTCTTGCATAGGATTGTTCTGTGAGAAAGCCAGTAGGCCTTTGGTCTCCCTTACGAGTTGTACGCTACTGGCGTGGTGCAAACTATGCACCTGTAATTACCGGCACCATGAAGCAACACCCCACTAATACCATGGATTGGAGAAAAGCTGTGTGATTTACCACACACAGGATCTACCACATACCAAACAGCACAGATTTCCACATTCTTTGGGATATAATGCTCTCATTTACCCCTTCTCTGACTGAGCAGCTGGTAAAGTGGAGCAGGGGATTCTGTGTGTGCAGGGATGAGGAGAGTAGGAGAGAGATGGAAAAGAGTCCTGGCAGGGAAAACATTGTGTGCTTCCCTCTTTCCAGCAGAGGAGTTCTGGTGCTACTGGGTGACAAACCTTGCTCTATGTTGTAGCCAAAGCCTAAAGTGATTCAATCTGCTGATTTTTCTGGCCAGCAAAATCGGTTCCAGAGTTCCCATTCCGGAGAAAACCAGGTAAGAGAACATGAGGCCATTCTTGATCGGGCGGAGCAGAATTCCATATGGGAGTACCCCTCTGCCGGACTCAAAATGGCCTTTGGTAGACCAACAATGCCTTCAATTAGACATAAAGATGTAACTATTCCTGGGAAAACCAGGTAAGAAAACATAAGGCCATTCGTGATCGGGCGGAGCAGAATTCCATATGGGAGTACCCCTCTGCCGGACTCAAAATGGCCTTTGGTAGACCAACAATGCCTTCTATTAGACATAAAGATGTAACCACTGCATGACTAAGGAATGCCATCATTGCAGAGATTTTTTAAGGCAGCTACATGAATTTCTGTGCATACATTCGCAAGGCATTACTGTCTTGATTCAGGTTTTAGAGAACATTCACAAGTAGAGCAGGCCTCTCTGAGGAACCTCTTTGCTTAGTTGATCATTTTCCTTTTATTTCCACCATCCTTAGTAGGAATGTGCCTGCTGTTCTGTGCTTTTGATTAGTAATGGAGATCCCCTGTGAGAGAAAGAATAGTTACTTGCCTGTAATCCTAGATCTCCTTCAGGGAATCTCCTTTTAAATGATAAGGGACCCTTCCACTTTCACGATTGAAAGAATAAGGAACATGGTGATGGAAGTTGCAGTATCCTATGCCACCTTTAAAAAGTAACTAGAGAATCTGCCACTGACTGGGTATGAGGTTTACTGGAGGACTTGCAGTTCTTTAAACTGCAGTCTCAATTTTCCAGCCTTATGTTGCTGCAATGTAGGTGGCTACATTGCCCTTACCTTTCCCTTCATTTCGGTAAATGGAAGTTTGTGAAAGAATTGTTTTCCTGTCACCTAGTTTGTTTAGTGACTAATTTATTTTTAAATGGCTGTTGTGTTTTAAAAGAACATTAATGGGATTGGGCAAAAAAGAGTTTTAATGAGCTGCTAAATTGTTTTTAGATGAAAAAGTTGGACTTTTACTATATATTTTTAAAAGTACTCTGGGATCCAGCACAAGGGCGGGACAATTCAGTGCTTATTATTCCAATTGAGAATCCCCTCGAAGGGGAAGTATGTTTACAAGTAAGTAACTTTATGAAAGAGAGTTCTAACTGCAGATTCATCACCTTGTGAATTCCTCACCCTGTGAATTTCCCCTGGTGTCAGATTGGATACAGAAACGTTTGTTGCAATTCTTTTGTGCATCTCAGTAGGTGGCGTCTCATCTGTCCCACCCCACATGTTACATTGGGGCACTTATGCCTATATACTACCTCCGTGCTGACGTCAGTACCTTTCTTTCCACGCTTCCCGAAGTGGAGCTGGAGCTCCTCGATCCTGTCACTCCTGAAGTTCTTTAGTGTGCAGACAATATCAACCTCAAAACAACAGGTTTTAAACCATGTCGTGACTGTCACTGACAGATGTCAATGACTGACACCCTCAACATCTGTTTATGGTGCCTGAGCTCTAAACACAACTCAACGTCATTTGTGCTGCACAGAAATGGAGAAAAAAAGGCCATCCATGACCGCGAGCTCAAACTAACCTTTGCTGAACTCTGGAAGTTGATAAAGCACTCACTGTTCAAGTCAAAGGCGCAAAGGCCCCGGTTGAAGTCTAGGGCACGGACTCACTCCAGATACCTATCATCATCATCATGGTCAAGGGCTCATCCAAGTCAGGGAAGTTTCACAAGATTCGTACAAAATTGAAGCATGAGACCGTGAGGCTAGGCTGTACATCACCAAGTACTTGAAGAATGCACACCGTGACTGGTTAAAGGGAAGGTTCTGCTCCCTCTACCAAACTCTTTCTCATGGCAGATCTTTGACGCAGCCAAAGTCCTCAGGTAAGATTTAAAAAAAGGACAAGAGGCTCAAGCAAGATTCAGCCCCTTCCCATCTCTCTCAAATTCTTGAGAAGGCGCAAGGGGGTAAGCATGCTTTTCAGTCTTGCTCCCATACTCTATCTCCTTCAGAGCCGAATCTGAGACTCTTTCCCAGGGCAACCCGAATTTCTGGGTTCATCAGCAATTCTGAAACGAATCCACGAGTTCTGCAAAACTGTTGTGTCCCTTAGGCAGTCTGTCAGCTCACTTCGGCGTGCCTCTGGGCCACAAGGAACCTCAATGACCCCCACCTGGTTCTCTTGTCCACACTCTGTGACAGCTGGAACCTCTAGACCTGCTACCGTCGGTCTTGGCGCCACAACCCACGGCAGACCCTGGAGCATCTATACTGGATGATCAAGTACAATGGACACTGCTTGCTGACTCTGTTTTGACTTTGTTCGAGGCTTGCCCTTGATCCCACTGGGCCGCAGCCTTCCGGCAACCCATTGGACTTTGATACATTGCCCTTGCCTAAAGGTAGGGTTCAGATCCTTGATAATCTTTTTGGCACAGTCTCTAATAACGAACATTCTGATGAAAAGACAAATTCGCTCAACCCAATATGCAGGACAAATGGTATGATGATCTGCAAGGGGCTAGTTGACTAGATATTTCCTCAGACTGCTCTTTACACCTGGTTCGGATACTGAAGAAATGGCCTTCTTCGCAGATGTGATGCAGAAGGCGACTGAGGTTCTTGACCTCCTGTAGCCCATGATGGAGGTGAAAAACAGTGTTCTCAGCAAAATCCCCCAACCCGGACAGACTAATATTGGGCCCTTTCCACCTTTCAATGAGACCCTAACAGACACTGTTCTTGGGACATGGGCAAAGCCATGTTCCAGACCACCGATAAAAAGGCAGATAGTGAGGCGCCACTGCCCTGCCCTGGGTGTTCTGGCCTTTGTAACGCACCATTCAGCTCCAGAGAGTTTAGTGGTGCAGGCTTTCAGAAGCATAGTCAACACCAATGCCTTGGACTCCACCGGATAGAGAATCCGAGAGTCTTGAAACTTTCGTCAAATACATATTCTTCATCAACCTAGCATTATAATTTTACAACCCCTGCTGCCTAATGGACTTCTACACATGTCCTTTGGAATACTGTTGTTCACAGCCTACCTGCTGTGCCTGATGACTTATGGCCCACTGTTATGCAAGCCGTACAGGATGGCAGCAGTGCAGTCAAATTTATAGTTTGTTGTGGGTTCGGCACTACAGGCTGCCCTGGTTGGGCAGTTGCCAATACTGTGGCACTCGGGAGACCCATCTGGATGAGGTCCAGTGGCTTCTCTGACAATGTTCAATCTTCCCTCATGGATATGCCCTTTAATGGCTCTTGCCTCTTTGGCAAAACGGCAGACTTTGCTCTAGAGCACTTTAAAGGCATCAGGGTCAAAGTGTGCTTCTTGGCCCTATATGCTCCAATGCGTCATGTTTACCAGCAGTTCCAACCTCTCCATGGCTATTGTAGGGGAATTGAATATTGTCAGCAACCAGCTCAGCAGACACTACAGCCATTTCGTAGTCAAGGCTGTGGTACCCACAGACAACGTGGACAACCAAGGCAGCATGCAGCCCAGTCCACTGCTCCCCCCAACTGCAGCAGCCATCAAACCTCTTTAGTGCACCCTTCCAAGTGCACAGTCATCCTGTTAAATGCAGAATTTGACATTTTTGCCCAGGATGGCAAGTCCTCACTTTGGACAAGTGGGCCCTACAGATTGTTTAGCGGGGTTATCCCCTCCTGTTTCTTCTCACTCCGTTGAACCTTCACCACCATCACTGTGGCTGACGGCGGGGCCATATATCCCTCTTGCAGCGGTAAGTATAGGCCTATTTGGCCAAATGGGCCGTAGAGAGGGTCCCGGTCTCAGAAATAGGAACAGGATGTTACTCCCACTGCTTCTTTGTGCCGAAGGACAGAGGCCTTCATCCTGTTTTTCATCTTTGTCATCTCCACTCTGTCCTGAGGAAGGACAAATGCAGGTTGCTCACTCTGGCCCAGGTCTTTTCCATTTTGACCTTGGTAACTGGATGGTAGCAGTGAACCTGTAGGATGCTTATTTGCACATTTTGGTCTGTAGACCCACATGCACTAGCTGTGGTTCACCTTGGGGCAGTAGCACTTATAGTTCCATGTGCTCCCCTTTGGCCTTACCAGTGTCCTGCAGATGTTCACGAAAGTGATTCTGGTGGTTGGAGCGCATCTTCAGAGGTCAAGGGTTCCAGCCTTCCCCTGACTTGATGACTGGCTGCTGAAGTTGAGCTCCCCCAGGCAGTTGTTACCCACTTCCAGACCACAGTAAGCCTCTTGATATCTTTGAGGTTCACAACAAATATGCTGAAGTCACACCGACTCATTTGTAGATGCTTGTTTTCATTTGAGCTTTTCTGGACACGGTTCAGTTTCATACCTTCCCCTGAAGTGGAGAGTCCAAGACATTTGATCTCTGACCTCAATGTTTCAGCCCCTGTTTTGGATCTCAGTGAACATGACTGAGGCATCCTGCTGGTCAAGCATGCCAGGTGGCATATGCGTGCTCTGCAGTCGGATGTAAAGTTTCAGTGGGCATCACACCAGTGAGATGTTTCCAACCACATCCAGGTTTTGTTGGAGACTTCAAATGACCTGCAGTGGTGGCTGCTGGACCAGCATTGGGTCAGCAGCAGAATGCACTCCTTACCCTACTCCGAGCTAAAAGTGGTAACCGATGCATTGTTTCTGTGTTGGGAAGGCCCGCTCGGAGTGGTGGAGATCAGATGCCTCTGGTGTCTGGTGGAGGTCCAGCTCCACATAAATCTCCTGGAGCTGCGGTCTGTCCATTTCCATTTAAAAGCCCTCCTGCCATCCATGAAAGGGAGGCTAGTGCAGGTGCTCACAGACAACACCACCTCCATGTGGAACTGTAACAAGAAGGGCAGTGTGGGGTCATGGACCCAATGACAGAGGCATTCCGCCTCAGAAAGTGGAAGGAACACCAGGGTATTCTCCTGGTGGTACACCACCTGCGGGATCACTAAACGCCAGGGCGGATAAACTCTGCTGCCAACACCTAGCATATCACAAATGGCTGTTACATCTGGAGGTGGTGCAAGGTATTTTCTGCGAATAGTGTGTACTTTGGCTTGATCTTTTTGCCAAAACACAGAACATGTAATGTCAGCACTTTTATGCGCTGGTGTTTCCCACACTGATCTCTCTTGGCAATGCATACCGCCTAAAGTGGTGTTCGGGACTTCTGCACTGAGTTCTGAAGATCTGGAATGACTAGTCTCAAATCATCCTAATTGCACCGGATTGTCCAAGGAGAGTGATTGTTACTCTGAGCTCCTAGGCATGAGCATCTGTCCTTCATTCAGTTTTCCGCTTACGAAGGATCTTTTGTTGCAACAGAAGAGTGGGGTGTTGTATCCAGGCCTGGATAATCTTCACCTCCATGCTTGGAGATTGAGCAGTGGCAGTTGGCTACATTCAACCTCCCTGCCAATAGTGTTAATATCAACTTGCCAGCCATGCGTCCCTCTACCAAACCTGCAGTTAGGCCAAATTTGTGGCTTCATGCGAGACATGGAAGATTGATCCACTTCAATCCAAACTCTATGAAGCGTTGTCTCTAGCCCAACAAGGACTTGCTTTGGGCACTGTTAAAGGTTATTGGTCTACTCTTTTGTCCTTTTGCTGTTGCCGGATCGGCCGCCATCATTTAAATCACTTGTGATGCTCTTTTTAAATGGTTTGCAGCATACGTTTCTGCCTTCTCCTTTAACTATGCCCCGGAGGGACCTGAATCTTCTCCACACATTCTCTATGTGCATGCCCTGTGAACGCTTACACAACTGTCCATTATGGCTTCTAAGACTCAAGACCGTTTTTCTCATCATAATAACATCTGCATGACGTGAGTGAGCTGCAAGCCCTCCCGGTCAACATACCATACACAACTTACTTTTCAGTTAAGTTGGAATTGAAGACCTAAACCTCCTTCCTTCCAAAAGTGGAACAACACTTCAATAATGTTTACTTTCTATATTCCCTAGGTAAAATGTCATATTATCGACACCAGTAATATCTACCAAGTTCAAGTTTAGTTTCAAGTTTATTTTTATTATGATTACGGAACTCACATGAGATCCACATAAAAGACAAAATATTACATTCCAAAAAAAATAAAAACTTCGTAAAAAACATTATGTATACATCAGGAAATAAAAAATATACATAATAAAACTAGACATCAAAACTTTCGCCTAATACAGATTCAAGAAACATTTAAAGAAATTAAACAATTTAAAGCAAAACATTTCATTTGGGGATTATTCATGGCCTCAATAAAAGCAGTAGCAGATAAACTATTCAATTGGAGGCAAATTGGTCTTAACCACTTGCGCCTATGCGACATTAGAGCTGGGCAGACAAACATAACATGCGGCAAATCCTGATTATTCATATTACAAAAGTCACATATGGCTGATGAACCATACCATTTTGATAAGAGTGAATTCAAAGGGAGTAAATCCTGCCTTAATAAGAGCACCAAACGTCTAACTCCGTGAGGAATATTCCAATGAACATAAGGTTGCGCTTTCCTAATCATACAGGAATCAATGACTGGAGTGGTACCCTTATTCTGGATGCGAAACTCTCTGTCTAATCTAAATCCTAATTCCCAAGATGCAGACTTCAGAAGGAATTTCAACTGATATGACGATAAAGAAAATAAGACTTCTTCATCTAATTGTAAATGGTTCACAGCATATCTAAAAAAAATTAGGATCAAGGAGTGTTCATTAAAATTCCCCAGTAGCTCAGATTTAATGAGATATCGTAACGTGCCGGGTTCACCCTTAGCCAGGCTAGAAGCCCAGCGAACACTCCCCGCTAAACCTTGAACCCAGCTGCTACGTAAACCAAGTTCCTGTCTAAGAGCAGCTGTTGAACTGGCTGTATTGACAGAAAAAAGGCTACGGAGGATTTTACCTTCAGGGGAGTTTAAGAAACTCCAACATTTTATATCAATTAATTCCATTCCATAAAGTAAGGAGGCGGGTATTTTTTTCTCTAAATACCTCCAACAATATCGAGAGGTGTCTTCTGCCTGTGGCCTTATATAAGGACACCAAGCTCTTTCCTTGGACAATAGCTTTCCGGATATTATTGGCTATATGGGCTTTTTCACTTAAATTGTTCATAACAATTTTGCCAAGGAAAGTATAAGATTTTACTGTTTCCAATTTTTGGCCCCCCACAGTCCAATGAAAGTTCACATATTTGGGATTTTTCCTGCCCGACAGACACATCACTTTGCTTTTTGCAATGTTTATTGTCAAGTGATGCTTTCCTGCATATTTATGTAATGCATGCAGACGATTGTTCAACCCTTTAGGCGTTAAATCAAGAATTAAAATGTCGTCAGCATACATAAGACATATAATTGGAGAACCCCCCAAATTCGGAGCAATACCGGTACTCGCAGAAAGAGCCTGGGGTAAATCGGCTACATATAAAGAGAACAGCAAAGGAGCTAACAGGCAAACTTGCTTTAACCCATTGGATGTAGCAATAATTTTAGACAGACCTCTTCCCCCCCCCTAGCAATACTCTACACCAGGTATCCGTATGCAAAGCACGAACCAATCTAATGATAAAGGATGGCATCCCCAAATCGAATAGCTTTCCCCACAGTACTGATCTATCCACTTTATCAAAAGCTGTGGAGAAATCGATAAATGCGCCATAAACTCGCCCTCCACGAACCTTGACATATTTCTCTGTTAAAACTTGAAGTGCGGTCAAATTATGAAGGGTACCATGCCTCTTCCTAAAGCCAGTCTGTTCATAGGGTAAGATTTTGGCCAGAGACACCCAATCGTTAATTAGATTAAGGAGACATCTAGCAAAAACCTTACCAATAGCGTCTAAAAGTGCAATTTGGCGATAGTTCTGAGGGAGATCCCTAGCTCCCTTCTTGAAGAGAGGAACTAGTATGCTCCCTTCCAAGATGTAGGAACAGTACCGCTAATAAAACAAAACTTGAACACTGGATAGAGAATTTTACTCCATAGTTCGCAATGCTGTTTTAGAGCAGAAATCGGAATCTCATCTGGACCCATCGCGCCCGAAGAGCGCATTCCCCTAATAGCTAACTCAATATCCTTTTCGGACGGGGGATCATAGGGGAGATGATCCTCATACAAAGGATCATTATTCTGTTGTAAGCCATTACTGCTATACAATAGCTTGATATATTGAACCCAAATCTGCTCTTCAATAGAGATTGCCGTGGGACGGGATCTAGAGCCACAACCTTCGGCAATTAAAGACCAGAAAGTCTTGGCATGGCCCTTATGTGAGGATTCCCGGAGTTTGATCCATAGAGAATCATCCTTGTCTCTTTTTAATCTAGCCCTCAACCTCGATCTCCTTCTTTTTAATAGGACCAATTTATGATGCCGATCTTTATCAAATAGTAAATATTGTCCCCTTATCAATTTATTTATTTCAATGTTTAATTGTCGAAGTGGTTCGGGAAAGACTGATGGTTTTTTAATAGGAGGAACTTTCCTAGCAATTGAGGTTACTAGAACCAAGAAATCTGAAAAACCCAAACGTTCCCTCCCGTTCCATTGGGACAAATTCTCCACAGTGGATACCAAAAGGCTCAGTAGACTCTTAATGACCCCACAATTCCAATAGCATTTCCCTGACTTAGCTCCAAAACTCACTAAGTTAGAATCAATATACCAAGAGTCCGACTGGGGAGGTTTAAGATCGACTGTAAGGGACAATACCTTGTGATCACTTAATACAGAGTCGACAACCAGTACATCCTTCATAAATGGAAAAAAGGAGGTAACAGACACCACATAATCAATAATCGATTCTCCATTTTTTGATTTATGAGTAAAAGCGGCAGGGGTGTCAGATGGAAGCCTACCATTTATTACTAAACAATCCACCTTAGAGAGACCTTCCAAAAGTAATTTCCCTCTTTTGTTGGACCTAATATTCGCCGGGAATTGCGCTTGTGGGATATGGAGAGATTCTTCCTTATACTTGTTCCTGAATAAATCAAGAGCACCATTAGAAATTTTACAGTTAAAATCACCTAATAACAATACATAAGGAGGGGAAGGGACATCCATAAGTTTAGAAATAAAAGAAAAAAGCGACATTAGGCCAACATTGAAGCAGGTATCAGGGGGAATATAGGTATTTATCAAAACCAACGATTTATTTAAACCGTCTATAACCAGATTTTTCAGAGTTATTGCCTGGAACAATTTATTCGGGTCTAGGAAGTGGGAAAAATTCCAATTAATCTTATTGGAGAGTAAACATGCTATTCCGCCCTTCGCATGGCCTCTCCTGGAAGGGAGTGCACTACCATCTAAAACGAAGTAGTCTTTTTCCATCAACAGTTTACCATCCACCCAAGTCTCCTGAAGGCAAATAATGTCAGCTGCTAAGGATTGTAAGAATAACATTTTGTCTGGTCTGTTCTTCTAACCCGCAATGTTCCAAGAAATAATCTTCAAATCAATGTTAAAAATTTAACTGAGGTTTGAGGGAAGAAGTGGATTTACTTGAGAGGACACCTGGCAACCAACTCCATTTAGATAAATCATTCATCAAAACTGGTTTAGGAGGAGGAGGATTTTTGTACAGTACTTGACGTTCATTATTTGCTACATGGATTTTTAAATCCTTGGTCTTAGCTGAAGACCAGTCTGAAGTGAACGACTTAACTCCATGAATGGATAACAAATTAGTGGACGATTTGTTACCCTGTTCCTCCTTTAAGAAAGGGGCAACATCTATCCCTCTAATTTGTAATTCCTCTGCCCAGTGTAGGATGTGATTTAATACCAATTTAGAGTGAAACTTAACTCTGGCTGTTTGCCCCATAGCGGAATTCATAAGTGTTACCAAGTCCAAGTCGGAGGTTTGAATTCGTTTTAGACATTCGATATCTTGGAAACACTTGATAAGTGCCGATCTGTTTAAAATAAGATCGGAATCAAAAAGAGGAACAAAACCCAAGAAGACCGTATCAACACTTTCTTTCACCTGGGTGGACAGAGAGGGGACAGGCTCAATTACAGGAAGGTCCTGAAATGGCATAGCCAAAGGATTAAGAATTAGAGGTGAAACATTTACGGAGAAATTTGATTCAACAGGTTTTGAATTTCTCAGAGGACCTGTGGGGGCATTGGTAATATTCACCTGGTCCCCTTGGGATACCCCAGTTAAGTCATTCAAAAAATTAGGAGGTGGCTCTTTCTGGCAAGATTTTTCTAAAGAAGTCTCTAAGTTATTTTCAAAATCGAGTTTCTTCTGTCTTTTTTTATAAAATCTTCGAACAGGTTTCCTTTTTTTTGCTCTATTCTTTTTTTGCATTGTAAGGACTACCTTGGCCTCATTAATTGGGGGTTCAGTGGGTGCCTCTTTTCTCATTTTTAAATGTGGAGTAAATATTGGAAATACAGGGGGGATTTCTGTATTTTGAGTATTAACTAAATCTGTCATGGGTTCTATCACATCATCAAGAGTGGCAATGCAATTACTTCCGGCAGACACTACATTGTGGACACTGTGATCCTCCGGAATACTTGCTAGCTTATTTCCAATCCGCCCATCAGATACTGGCTTCATATCCTTTTGGGATAGATCTAAATTTTCCATCTCCTTGAGTAACCTCTTGTCTTTATTTGAATTCAACAATAAGTTGTCGGACTCAAGATGTGACTCAAGAATGGACCCTCCTTTCTTGTGTAATAGAACCCTAAGGATTTGGGTAACCGTGTCTAGGACGCAATCTGAGCCTCCAACAAATTTTTCCAATTAACTGAGAATGGAAGATAACAAATGTTCCAAAGAGGACATGGTTTTAGAAATTAAATTATCATTGCCAATCGGAGAACTGGGAAGGAGGTTATTCAGATTAGTACCATGGCTGGAAGAAAGGTTTAGTTGGGCTAGAGAAAAATCTGATTTATTGGAAGGGGTACTACTATAGAGATGGAGCCTAGGAGTAATGGGGGCCTCATTATCGATTGTCGTGGCCGTGGCTTTAGCTTGAACGGACCTCGAGAACCTCTTTTGCACCCGTAAGTCAATATCAGGTAAAGTGAAGTCACCCTCCATAATTGACTTAGAGTGAGAGGGGCCAGGAGAGACTTTTAATTCCTCTCTAATCGGAAGAATTGGATTAATTACTGTTACCTCAGGTGATTTTATAAATAAGTCATTAGAGGATGTTAAATCAATAGAACCAGAAGTCCCGAAAAGAAGCTCCATTTGCCTTTGTGCAGGGGGGAAACCCCCCACTGTTTCAAGGGAGGTGTTCCCAAGATGTAGCGATAATGAAATATCAGACAAATTAATAATATTTTTAGTAGGGAGAGGAACTACCTCTGAGACTACGCCCTTTAGATCGACAAGATTTGAAGCATCTGATGACATTTTATCCTTTCCCCTTTCCCATAAATTAAACAGTAGACATTGACCTTTCAATTGCAGTGTAGAGTTAATTTTGTTCCGCAGGGGATTAGATTTCGTTTTGGAACCTGTCCTCCCCACTAATACTCGACCTGAGCGAAGTTTTTTTGCCGTCATATTTAAAACAAACAAAATTCCTGCAAAAGAGGGCAACTAAAATACAAGACAGTAATATAAAACTCTACCTAGGGAGAGAATAAAAACATTTAAGAAATATCACAAACATAAACCAAGGGGACGGGGCCCAGCCCAGCCTCCTTCGGCCTCTGATGGCCGCAGACGGTCCCGCCCTTGTCCCGGGCTTCTCCCGGGCTGCTCCCGCGCAGCGGTGTCCTGATCATGTTAAAAAGAGGTGGGAAGGGATCGGGGGCGTGGCCAGCAGAAAGAGCGGACCAGGTGTGTATAATGGTCAGTGCAGGGACTCCTGGGAAACGGAGTCCCTGCTGCTCGGCTCGCAGCCCTGCCGCAGTTATTTTCTTTGCCCCACATGGTCTGCTTAAAGTACAGCGGACGCCCTCCTTACACTGCGATGCGGGACCCGCGAAGCGGGTCCGGCGAGCAGTCTACAGTCCAGGAGAGATTATGGCAATCAGGAAACCAAAGGAAAGCACGTCCTCTCCAAGCAGCAACAGAGGTCAGTAGTAATATCTACCAAAAACATACTGTAAAAACAATATTGACCAAAAAAATGTTTTGCAAACAATACAATAGAATGACTAAAGTCACAACCAACAAGCTGGCTCATGCTCGTTGGGCCACCCCTCTTTTTGTCCCCCTTTCTCCATCTCCCCTTCTGTCTCTTATTCGGCAGAATCCTTTAATGTGTGGATTACAGATGCATTGGATGTAATAGCACTTAATAAAAACATTATATCCCACTGCTTGATATCATATGCCTCATGGCACTCAAACTTGAACTATGCTCTTCCAACAATTTTAGAGACAAATCATCCTATTGAACTGAGATTATAAAAATATTGACACCTGATCAAGATAGGAGGTTCATCAAACTTGTCAATTATAATTGAGGCATATGCTAATACTTCCCGTGAAAGATTTAACACCCTAGAAGGCCTCTTGTCTGCTCAGGATTGCTGTACTTTGGTACCTTAACTACAGCTTTGTAAAGATCTTGCCTCATTTTTTCCCCAATGAAATGTCCTCCTCTCAGGCCTGTTTCCCTCTTCAACCGTCTGGTTTCTGTGCTGGCTACCTTTGACAGTGTTCCTGCTACCGGTGACACCTCCTTCACTGAATATTGCATCTTCTTTAGAGATTCCTGAATCTGCCTATTCAGGTTTTCTGGTGTGTTCTTGTCCCCCTAATATTGTGTTCCTAGCCCCAGAGGCCATTGTAATCTTTCCATCTCCTCAGATTCTGTCTGTGAATGCTGTCAGGAAACTCACTTAGATCCCCTTCTTAAAGCTTCTACCAATCCCAAAATCTTAAGTGACTAACATTCAATTTCACGCTTGGCTTTTCCAGTCGAAATCCCCGAAAAAGGCTTTTAACAAGCAACAAGCAACTTTCTCCATACTTTGAAGACAACTGCTTTTTGAAAAAAAAAATGTTTTTATTTGTTTTATAATTCTATGACAACAAAACAATAACATACAGGCGGTCCGCCCCAGGCGGCACTCGTTAGTGGGCGGCAGCTGTCCGGCCCCGGCAATTGTGGCTCGTTAGTTTGAGTTTTCAGAGCCCAATACGGTCTAAAAACTAGCTGGGCATCAAAATATGACAGATCAGTTTTGCACTCGAGGACGGTTCTGTCACCCATCCACACTGTCACAACCCGTGACAATAACGCCCACATTATGAACGACGGACCAGTGCCCCTGGCAGGATACAGAACCCACCCCCAATACTTTAAGTCCTCGGGTGTTACCGGAACCGCGGCTGCTGGGTCTGGGGCTGCAGGTCAGACATGCGGATTTTCACCCGTTATTTTCCAGGCCCGCATAGTTATTGTCCATTTACGGGACTCTGGCTCGTAAACTTCTGACGCCCGATGACCCGGTCTACTCCTAATAAGCACATTAAAAAAGAAAATAGAAAAACCACACGTCTGACTACTTGTAGGACAACATCCGTAACAAACGTGCATTTTTACACATTTTCAGATCGTATCACCCGCAAGGCCAGCGCACGCACCTGCTTGTACAGGCTGCCTGCAGTGACGTGGTGCGGTGCTCAACGTACCGCGTTTGTGGGTCCCGTGATGTCCCAGGGCCGTCAATCTTGTAGAGCGCGAAAGCGCTACCAATGACGGCCCTGGGTTTAATATTGGCCAGCCCTCGCCCTGAAAAAAAATTCAGCTGTGACGCATCACGCAGTGTGCCACTTCGAAGGTGCCACTTTCAAGGCTGAACTCGCTGCGCTTGTCACTCGCTCCAGAAAGACTGCAGTTCAAAGGCATACAGAGATATGCTGGGAGGTAGGATTCCTGGGAATGGGTTGAAAATAGCCATACATGCAACCATTTGTTGCTGGAAAAACTGTGAAAAACTCTTTGTTAGGCGTGAGTGCCTAGACAGGATGCTATTGCAATGTAGGCGTGTTATATTATACAGTAACTGGATCAGGGCTTTAAACGTCCGGCCTGTGACATTCCCTGTGTATCTCTGGAGGTACATACACTATGACTTGTTTTCACTCGAGTCACATTTTACAGCACGCCTGTGTGCATAGGTTTTTTGTATAAATATATACATAGCTGCCAAGGTTTCAGATTGCTACATGTGACATTTTTATAATTTCAGTGTAATTATGAGCGACATTTCCACAACAATGAGTGACGCTTTCTCTTCAGCAAAATCATGCAATGAAGACGAGGGAAACACAAATATCAGAAATTGGCTATGCAACCCGTAAAACTAGTTACCATTAGGAATATAATTGTTTTCTGTTTTCACTGATAGTTCTTTCAGGTTTATTTCGTTCTACAGAAAAGGTTTACTCGGAGAGTCTGTGTAAGGCAACACAGCAACCTAGACCTTGAGCCCGTGAAGGAAATAAGTAACCCTGGGCGAAGCACTACGCTACGCTCGCGAAGTTTTCGCAACTTCGCACTACGAGAGCTGCACGTAGCACAGTGCGAACATGCATAGTGCAGCGTAGCGTAGTGCAGCGGTCATTTTTTGCTTGTTCGCGGTCCTGAACGTCATGTTCGCGACCGCGAGCAAGCAAAATGACATCCCGGCGAGATTCTCAACGCGAGGAGGTCAGGTTTCTCATTGTGAGTGGTTGCGCATGCTCGCGACCGCTCTCAATGAGAAACTACCTGTTCGCGTTGAGAAAGCTGCCGCTCGAGTAATAATCTACTCGAGCAGCAGAAAACTACAGCCCGCACTGTGCAAGATGCCGTTTTCAATGCTTGCACAGTGCCGGATGCTTGTCCGCACTGTGCAATCATTGAAAACGCATCTTGCACAGTGCGAACATGCTACTACGCAGCTCGCGTAGTGCTACGTGAAGTTTGCGTAGTGCGAAGTGCACTTCGTGTAGCTTCGCGTAGCGCTACTACGCGAACTACGCCCAGGGTTAGAAATAAGTAAGAGAAGTTACTTAAAGTGTCTGGTCCTGGAGTCTGGACCCCTATGGGTGTGACTGGACAGCAACAGCATCTGTTGTTGGGAAATAACGGCGCTGATGTGGAGGCCCTGCAATCTGTGCGCAGCAACGAGTGCACCGTCATTTAGTGGGTAGGTGATGCTGCCGTGCGTGGTCCTGTGACACTTTCCTGTGCTTCTGAGAGATACTTCCAAGATTCATGCACAACTCTCTGGGCCAGGCTTTATTAGCGCTGGCGCATGCACGAAAAGAAGTGGGGGGTGCAATCAGTTGTGCAGATAATCACTCTTCACATTCAAAATGAGTTTTGCGCTAGAAGTTAATAAAAGAGAAATCTCAATAGTTCATGAAAGTGGGCATAAAAGGCTGATAGTGCAAAACTGTAGGAAACCACACAAAGTCAGATCAGTGTGATGCAAAGCAGCACGTCATAGCTTAGTTTGATAGCACAGAAGCAAAATAAAACAAATGCAAACAGTGGACAGTCAGGGGGTAGTTGCTACTAATTTTCCTGCTCGTAATTTGAGAATATATATTCCATGAGCGGCGTAGTGTTTGCCTACACCAAACAAAAGTAGGTCTAAGCGCTAACAAACAGAGGGCGGAAAGTGAGTTCAACTGTGTTTACTCACTGTCATCCAGCAGACTCGGAATTGTGCCTGACAGCGAGAGCGCGTCCTCATCTGCAGCATTAAGCAGCATCTAGAGTCGCATGTTAAGTGCGCCACTCTAGCTGACCCAGGCGCCGCAAGGAAATCCATACATGCTGCCTCAAGCGCCAATAAGACAACATCACGGTCATATAACTGGTGGCTCCTTGCCAGAAAACACCAGGCAAGTCGCCACCCCCGGATTCACTAAACGTAGTCACTGCTGGGTCCTCGTTGCATTTGTTAACATTATAAAGCGGATCTGAATGAGATGAGGTGGTATTGGCCCACAGCAGCAAAAAGTAAACACCTCTGTGTTGACTGGTGTCATGGTACATTTGTAATTGAAAAAAGGTGCATGCCTGCATGGAGTGCCCTCCATGCCGGCAGGCAAAATGGAGGGCACTCAAGCCGTATGGCGTACTCAAGCCGTGTGGCGTTTCCTGCTAGAATGTAGCTCTTTGTCCAGCGCTCCTCGCATACGTAGTCGGGGATTAAAAGTTTGAGTCAAGACTTTACCGCACACAATCACAGGACTGCGGATGCAAGGGGCGGCAATCTGAGGGATAGCCCCGGGCGCCACAAGCTCTAGCTACGCCCCTGCATACATAATATGACAGCCGCAAAGCACCAGTTCGACAGTGTTAGATACAATTCCCACAAGGTCACCCTCTGCTCCAGATTCACTTTTTAGTTCATCATTGTTCCAGTTTCTCCCTTTCTGACGTCGTGTGGCCGATTCTCCTCCCAGCCACCCCTTATTTTCTCAAGTTGTTTCACACATCCTCGTGCTTCATAGATTTCTTTTTCCATCACTTCACAAAAGTCCTTTTCTGTTTACCAGTTAGTGTGTCGGGAAGGCCCCCGAATCCCCCTCTGCACAGTATCTAGTTATGCGATCGTGTAGCCCATATTTATCAGCTGTTTTTGGTATCTTGTGTGGTCGGTTGTGTCCCGCACTACCAGGATTGCCAGCGTAGGCGTCAATTCCCACGGTACCCCTATTGCTTCTTCTAGTGATGTTTCTATCACCTCCCAGTATGTTTTAATGGGGGGGGGCAACTCCAGAGTGTGTGCCAGAAGGTGCACTCCAAACCACACCCTCTAAGGCGATCCGCACTGTCTGTTCTTTCTATCTTGTGCAGGAAGGGGCACTTGTAGTACACCTTGTGTGGATTCTTTATCTGAATCAATCTGTAACTGGCCTTTATTGCTACCTTTGCAGGGAATTCCAGAGCTTCCCGCCTGTCTTCCTCCTCCTGGTCTCCTAGGTCCTGTTCCCATTTATCTTGCAGGGTCATTACAGTGGGCTAGGTGTTTCTCATTATTGTACCGTATGGTAGTAAGTCCGGTTTCGTATCCACCCACCTGTCCAGGAGTCTAGCCTGTTGTTTTCTCCAGTGATGTTGCTATCGCCTCCCAGTATGTTTCAATATGGGGGCTACTCCAGAGTGTGTGCCAGAAGGTGGGAGAAAGGGACCACCCCCCTTGTATCCCAAACATCCGCCAAGTTAGATAAACCAATTGCATCCAAACCAGAAAACCCCTGCAGTGCTGTCACTGGTCGAGGTCTGGAGCCCTCTCACAGAGGTGTTTTGGGAGTTAGTTAGTGCTGCCAGCCTAGTTCCTTCGTTTAAATTTGTATATGATCACTACCGTCCTCGTCACCGGGCACATTGTGGGTGACAACTTACCTCTGTATAGTGTGTTTAAATAGCTCTTCCTTCTCATTTCCACCCTATTGCGTGTAAACACTGGGTATTCCAAGTCTACATACCCCAATTCAATTTCCACACTTGTGCCACCTCATAGTATTTACACTCGTTGGCCAGGACAAACCCCCCTCGATTTTGACTGTTGAAAAACCCTCAAGGCTATCCGGGGTTGTCCTCCCGCCCAGAGCAAAGTCCGGACCAGTGAGTCTAGCCTAGTAAAAAATCCCTCCTTGATCTTGTATGAGCTGTTTTGGAGAATCTATATAAAGCTCAGGAGCGCAACCATCTTGCACAATGCAGCTTTGCCCAACAACGAGATCAGCAGTGATTGCCAATGCTTCACGTCAGTTCTAATCTCTTAAATTGGGGTTCGAGGATGGCCTCATAGTATTTATCTGAAGTTTGGGTTATCGAGAGCACATGGTACTTGAATTGGACCGTCTCCACCCTTAAAGGTAGGGAAAGTATGCCCTCCCACTGTTTCCCCCCCAATCAGGAACAAAAACTACTTGTCCCAATTGATGGCAAGTCCAGAGTCCGCCCCAAATATGTGGAATATCTCTCCCAGTCTATCTAGTGATTGGCTGGTAATAGTCCAATATAGTAAAATATAATCTGTGTATTGTGAGATGTTTTTACCTACGGGCACCTCCACACCTGTGCATCTACCCATACCCACACCGCCAGCCCGAACAACATTGTTGAAAGCGAGTAACTGTACCTTGGGCACTTGCGTATGGTGAATTCCCTTGACATGTGGCCATTAACCCTCCCTGTTGGCTTAGGTCGGTCATATAGAAGCCTGACCCATCTAATAAATCTTGGGCCAAATCCCATTTTGGCCATAACCCGAAGAGTTAGATCCATTTGACTGAATTGAATGCTGTGTTTGCATCCAGGGAGGGAGTCTCTTTCCCCATTGCTGAGCTATGGGCAGTCACCAGGTTATTATGCACTCTCCAATGCACCGGTATAAACCTGTTTTGATCTGGGTGTACCAGCTCCTGCATTACACCCTTCAGTTTATTCGCTAAGATTTTTGCCAGTATCTTCACATCTGCATTCAGCAGTGATATGGGCCTACACGAGTGGGTTTGCCTTCCTTTTGAATCAATATAACTGTTGTGGCGTTCATAACATCCGGTAGTTTCCTGTCATTAAATGGCTTCTTTTATGCCACATGGAATGGCGCCACTACCCTCCTTAGCTTCTTAAACAGCTCTATTGGGAAGCCGTTCGGACTCTGGGCTTTACCAGATTGCATTCAGCTCATCACAGTGGGTACCTCAAACCATCATAATGTCTTTCTCTAGAGCTGCCACCCTATCCCCTCCTGGTCATCTCACAGGGCAGTTTCTTTTACAAAGTATATCACCTCCTGTTGGGGGGCACACAAATGGAAGGCATAAAAGGATGCCACACACCTGGCAAACTCTTCTGCAATCCTGTCACTACCTCTGACTCCTTCTCCAGAGTCTCTCTTCACTTATATGACCACCATTCTCTCCCTCTCCCTGCTTCTCAGCCATGCTAACAGTTTACCTGTTTTATTCCCCCCTCCGTATATGCGCTTTTGTTTCACTGAGTAGGATGTTCTTGCCCTGTATTTAGCCACCAACTGGTATTCCATCCACCTTTTTGAGTTCCATGGTTGTTTTGTCTGAGGGGGTCAGGTTACCTGCGTATCCCTCTCTAACTTGAATAGTTCATCTCACAGGGTGGATAAACTGACACATCTTCCCATTTTGGCCACCATTTTCCCCAACAATGATGATGCCTCTAATCATTGCCTTTTACGCATCCCACACTACCACTGGGCTCCTCACTGAGGTCATGTTTCCCTAATGTAGCATTTAGTTGCTGTGAGAAGCTGACTTAGTATATGGGGCACACTTATGTAAGTGGGCACTCTGCACTAATCCAGACAACCCTTATGGTAATTTTAGTGGTTTTGGACGACCTTCAAAAGCTCTCTAAGTGTTACGAACCTCATTGCCGGCCTGCTGTCAGACGCTTGGAGCGACGTGTGGAACTAAAAATCCCGGCATGCCCCAGCACTTCTGGGACACGTGAGGTGCTTCCAGTTTGGGCAGGATTAAAAGGGCAGCTGGTACGTCGGCCGAGCACAGGTTATTAATTTGTTGTGAGAGAGATGCCGGTTTGCGTTATCCTCAAAGGGTCGGGTTAGGGTGTCTCAGCACTAGTACTTCATATACCTATCGCCAATTCTGCTGTGCTCTGTTAGTTCCGGTTCGAGTGGGTGTAGGAAACCGCCGGGCCGGTTTTGTTTAGGTCTTTTGCTGGATGTATTGAAAGGTGAAGGAACCCTTGGAAAACAATGTGTGTGTATGCTGATGCTGAAGATAACTTTTGGAATTTAAACGCTAAAGGCACCAATATCAATTGGGGGTTGTTGTCAATTTTGGAAGTGGCAAATCCTGGGTAAACTTTTACCTAACCTTGAGGCTAATACTTTGGAACTTATTTGCATCCGGTTTACTTTCATTTTCCTGATCATTTTCAGTTCTTGAGTTATTCGGAAAGGCTCTTGAATCTGGAATTACGTAGAATAGGAATTTACCGAAAGAAATACTAGTTAAAGAGTACAATGCGATTTATCTACAAACCTTGACATCTTTACATTAGTTATTTAAGTGTTTCATGCCTAGCTATAACAGGGGCTCTCATAGAAGTGAAGTTCACACCCTGTGATGATTGTAAAGGCAAATCATATGGTATGTAGTAAAAACAACTAAGACTGTTTGTGTAGCTTTGAAAGTAACTATTGGAGATTAATGCTATATCTGTTTTATAGATACACTGTACTATGCAATTCTTCTGGAGGAACAAAGAATGTTCACAACTCTTGTCCTGTGACTATCGTAACGCATGAAGAGAGGTTCTTGTTATTTTCTTTTACAGGTACCTTCTTTTGTATAGAGTGTATAGGAGGAGAACAATTGTAGGCAGTATATAAATAGCTTTGCTTGATCACATCAAAACTCTGGGCTATTATAGCATACGGAATTGAGACGATCAAGAGGTGGACCCAATTGTGCATCGCTCCAATCCCGAGGTACAGGACTGCAGATGACACTAAGTGGTAGCTGTAGAGAGCAGCCTTTAGGCTTAGTCCAGAAGGAGTGTAAAGCAGCTTGTTTTAACAGAACATAATCTTATTGGTATAGATTAAGTGGAAAAAAAAACACACAGTGTATTTATAAAAATATGTATTTATTATGACATTCACTAACACATACAGATATCTCCTACCCAGAGAAACACACAATACTTTGCAATAAAAACAGATAAGTAGCACCAATACACAGTGGTCGCCAGGGGGAGACCAAACCATATACTAAAATAGTGGTATGCGAACCAAGACTCAAGTCAAGACTATACCCAGAAGACGTAGAAGTGCCAGGGACCCAAGGAACGACCTAAGTTAAGAAACCAGGATCCCCACGGAGGCCGTGTGCAGAGTGGGAACATGACTGTGGCTCAATACAAGTCAAAGAGTAAGTCGTGGTTGCAATTTTAAAGAAGAAGGACCCTTCCCAGTGGACCATGAAGAAACCCTGTGGAAGACAGAAGGTTGGAGAGCCACCCCACCTGTGGATACTCTAAGAAGTAGGATACCTACACCAGGAAAGCCAGGTGCATAGGTGTGAAGTTGCGTCCGAAACCACCTTCAAACTCAATGGAGGACTTCAGGAAGATTCCGCTGCTGGAGAAGGTTAAAGCTACCGGTGGGACCCAAAGGTGGATTCAAGATGAGAAGTACCTGCAAGCAGAGGGGAAAGAGTCCATGCCGCTCTGGAGTGACCAGGAGGCACGGAAATGAATGCCCACCGATGCCGGGTTTTGCGGGAGAGCTGACGGTGACCTTGGAGCTGCAGCTGTGGAATACCAGGAGCAGTTCATGACCTGTCCCATGTCAAACGTTGAGGGTCCGGTGTCTGTCGGGAGCATCAACAAGTCTTGGCAACTGCAACCAACATGGAAAGCAAAGAAGGTGCAGTGTTGGGACCAGCAAGGTCCAGATGACTCATCATAAGCAGGGGAGTCAGGGCGGGCAGGCCCCAAGCAATCAGAGGAGCCCACAGAAATCAAGGAAGACCCTCAAAAGGACCCACAGGCTGGAGACACTGGTTGCAAGAGGACCTCCAGCTGCTCACAAAAGATGTAGGCCCCCGGTACAAGTGATGTGGTGAGGACAAAGATCTTGATCACAGGAGATGCTTGTGGTTGGGGCTACTTGAAGCCTGAAATTCTGTGAGGAAAAAAGCCAACTAGCCTTTGCAACGGCAAGTCATCTCGGTGCACAGTAGGTCGGTTCCTGCGGCTCCGAGTGATACTGGCCTCAAACTTGGTGAGAGGGCAGGGCAGGTCTCGAGGGATGTAAAGAACCACCACCTGTGTTGCTGAGCCTTTCCGAATCTGTGGGAACTTGGGATCAGCAGACAGGTTAGCTTCGTTGCGGTGCCTGCATATGCAGGGAAGTGACTCCTTCACTTCAAGGGAGATTCCTTCAGGTGTCTTAGATGCACACTGGCCTTGGAAGGTTCCTGAATGGAGCACGGGTACAGACATTGCAGCAGACTTGCAGGACGACAAGACCAGGAGCAGCAAGAGTCTTCCCAGTTGCAGTCTCAAAGCCCAGAGCAAGATCCAGCGAAGTCCAGAGTTCCCAGACAGTCGAAAAAGAAGTTGTGTCTTGAAATGAACCTTGTCCCATGACTAATCTACGGACCCACCTACAGATAAGCCCTTAAGTACCCTAGGTAAAGGGTTGGGTTGATTCAGGGTTCCCTCCCAGGGGAGCGATTGGACAGTGGGGAGGATACTCCCATGTCCTTTGTCCAGTTTGCGCCAGAGCGGGAGCCAACGGCTACTTGAGCTGGTTTGAACTGGACTATGCAAGGAGTGCACCAAATGTGCCCCTCAAGCAGACTGAGTGGTGCTGGCAAGCGCCCCCACCCGGATCCAATTCACACCTCCCTCTGACAAGAAACCTATTGTTCTGCCTTCCCCTGCTCGAGCTTGGCTCAGCAGCAGGAGGGCAGAATAGTGTCTCTGGTCGGCAGCAGCCATGTTGTGCTGTGCGGGTCTAGAAGACTAGTACAGGGAGCACTGAGGGCCTACCGGAGGAGCATTACAGTGCATGGAATCATACCTCCCATACCATTTACGGTGTGAGACTATAATTCCAACATGTTTCATACCAAACATGACAGGGTTCGTTACAGCCAGTTTAGAGATAGTCATCACGTAATGACGCATAGCCACTCTATGTATTGTAATGGCTGAAGCACTTACAACCCGGGAGAATGGACTCCGTAGGCTGCAGTGGTGTCTTGCTCATGCAGGGGTACCCTCCCACTTAGAACCGAGTACCCTGCATTCAGGGTTGAAAGTCCTGCTTTAGGGGTGACTTATAGGTTTTAAGTGCTGTGATCTTTGATATAGGGAAACCTATATCGGTTGTAAGTTGTTCTAGCACCAGCTTACACATGCTACAATGGCAGGCCTGTAGTTACAGTTTGAGTGAACTCCCACGATTGGCATAATGCTTGCTTCAGCCAATGGGGGACTCTGGTGTACTTATGCCCTGGGTGCCTCAGTACCATATAATAGGGACTTACAAGAGTACACCAGTATCCAATCTGGGATGTACCGAAGTACTTACCATAACCAATTTAGGGGAGAAAGCACAGAGACTGGGGTCCTGATTAGCAGGATCCCTGTCAGAGTGGTCAGAAACAGCATAGCACCAGGCAAAAAGTGGGGGTAACCATAAAAGCATATCCTACTTTCCTACACTTGCTTTATCTAGCCGCTTAACTCACTGTCAACAAGATGCCAGGATTCCATTTTCCAGTATCCTTTTTGTTTTGGTGCTTTAATGGTGAGTGTTGCCAATAGGGAGGAGTGGTCACTAAGACCCCTGGCCAGATATGTTCCATCTCTAAACCTGTGAACTAAACCAGTTTAGTTCAATTTCTTTATTCGGAAGGTTCACCTTTCTATTAAAATACATGCATATAAAACAATCATCATTACATCATATTAAGAGCATAGGTACATTTTCGTATTACTATAAATCAAATATGAGTATAACTATACATGACAATGTATTAAAAACACAGAATAGCAGCAGATTGTTATAATAATAAAGTGCCACATGCCCTCACAACATGTCTTAGAAATGAGCCTATATGTAAGCATATTTCACTGTCAGACAGTTGGAGAATTGATGAAAACATTGCTCCACTCTGTCTAATATCGCGGTATCTTCTTTTAAAAAGTGGCAGCAGAAATAGCCTTTTATACAATCCATAAAATTTACAAAACTGTAAAAAGTGTATCATGGTTTGGCCTGACTTATTATTGCAATGGCAAGGTTCGATTGGTAACCAGAAGGAAAACACAGTAAGTATTTAACCATATCAGCACAAAACCTAAATAGCAGGGAACGCTCCCATCTCCCTCAAGGCTATTCTAAATAAACGGGTGGTAGCACAGAGATACTCTGGGACAAATATTAGGTTATCAATGGTTTCCCGACTACACTTTTAAGACTACTTTCGCGTGCTGAGTTATAAAAAACGAAGGCTACTTCCTTTTTGTTAAAGGTAGGGCATAAATCTCTCATTGTAAAAGCTCGCTCCATTCCAATTTTCCCAAATTCCGATTTGAATATATGCCAACCACGGAATTCGGAATCCATTATCACGGTAGATTATTTCTCTTGAAGTGATGCCTGCTCATTGCTCCAAATCGATAACCAAAGTAACAGTGGCCTAACTCTGATAAAATTGGTTATGAATAACAAATTTAACTCTTCACGACAAATGACATGGGGGGAAGAAAATGGTACGCCCATCAAGCACCTGCAGAACCTATTTTCCTCTGAGTTTGCACCCCTCCAAATAGCTGAACCATAGGTGGCAATTGGGACGCATTGGGTCGTATATATTTACAACATAGCTTTCAGCTGATCCCACCACGTGGTTGAGGAAGGGAAAGTAATGATCTAATTGGCTTTGAGAATAACAGTCTACGACGTGCAATATTAGGTGACCAAGCTTCAGGGGCTGAAAACATAACTCCTAAGTATGGGTAGCTCTTGACACTTGTTAGAGAGTTATTTCCAACTTGCATAGTGGTGTGAGTTATCTGTAGTGAGATGGTAGTCGATTTGTGAGTACATATTGTGTGCACACAAGAGGAGTATCCTCTTTCCGAGGGGAGTTGAGCTCTCCACACATCACTCAAGCCTAGCGCCTGTGTGAAGCTTGCCAGTTTCCCTCTAGTTGCTTCCCCTTCCACCTTTGCAAACTTGTATCTAGCACTAGGTTAAAATCTCCACCCAGCAGCACCAGTTCTGACACAGCCTCCAACAATATTTTACTCCGTTTCCTCTGTGTATCTATCCGAAGAACCAAAGGGACAAGTACTTTGGCTAATTGGATGTCTCACCTTCGTATTCGCCCTGGATAGCAATGCAGCAACCTTGTATGTCTTCTCAGGTAAGTTTCATGTGGAACAGCAGGGTTTTCCTCATCAGTGTCATTCTCCCTCGATATCCTAAGGTGACTTGAGCATTTCCAGTCAGCCTTTACCTCCCTTGCTCAATGCTGCAGTGTTGCATGTCAATGAGGTGTGTCTCTTGCAGCTACACAATATTTGGTTTGATTCAATTGAGGGCCCTCTGCACTAAACTTTGTTTAAGTTTGTCCCCCAGGCCATTCACATTCCATGTTATTAACGCCAAAGAGTGTGTGTCATGGTGAAAACAGACGACCCCCCCACGATGTGGTTTTGCTTGCCCTGTTTGGCATTTGTGACTGACCCCGTCAATTATGGGTGTATTTGTTGTTGTAAAGTTCACTTGAACTAACCCCCCCCCATTCATGGTATGTGTGGATCCAAAACCTAAACATTATAACTAACTTATGCAATGTTCGCTGGGACTCGGCTGTCCCCCTCCCGTGTGTTGCAGTTCCCTCAACAATGTTCCTCAAGGTATAATCCCTTTGGTAAGAGCCGTGTGACAGTATCAGTACCTGGACCACAAGCAAACCCCCCCCCCCCTTCTCTATTCACATCTCGAAAAACTCGCAACTGGTCCAAAATCTCCGTAGATGACTGGACCAAGGCTCTAAACACCACTCGTCCTTCACTCTCCCAGGACCCAATGGTGAATAATAAGAAATATAACGACTGGATCACGGCATCCCTTGATCAAGTCCTCCCCTCTTATCCATCTGGGTCAAAGAGACAAAGCAAATCTGCACCTTGGTATACAGAAGACCTTAGAGAGAAAAAACGCGTCTGCAAGAGACTAGAAAGGAAGTGGCGCATGACGTACAACCCCACCGACAAAACCACCTACAGGGACGCGATCAGGAACTACAAATTAGCAATAAAAACCTCACAAGCAGCATACTATAATGACAAAATCACAATGGCAAAATCCAAACCGAAGGAAATATACCAGATAGTGAGCTCCCTGATAAAACCACCCCCGCCCGCCGCCGAGAACAGCAGCTCCCCCTCTAAATGCAATGAGCTGGCTGACTTCTTTTTTAACAAAGTTAATAAAAACTACCTCTCCTTCCCTGATCCAGCTGCTGAAACTTCCACCCGACATTCCGACTCAGCCTCGGATACGGTAACTCTCTCTCATAATAAGCTAGAATCCTTTCCACTGCTGAACCTGGAAACGCTGGAACCTTTAGCACAGCAAATCAAATCCGGCTCACCATGTGACCCGGCCCCCCCGGGCTCGCTGAGGCTGGCTAGCAAGACTATCTCCCCTACTTTGATGGAGTTGCTGAACTCCTCCATCCTCAGCGGGGCGGTACCAATGACATGGAAGCAGGCGATGGTACGGGCCTTGCTAAAAAAAACTGCCCTCGACCCAGCCAACCCCAGCAACTATCGCCCGATCTCCCTGCTCCCATGGGCGTCAAAAATCCTGGAGAAACACATCAACATTATTCTAACAAAATTTCTTGAGGAAAACCATCTCCTCGATGTTTCCCAGACGGGTTTCCGCCCAAAACATGGGACGGAGACTGCTTTACTGGCCGTGACCGAGGAAGCGAGACGGATCTTGGATCGAGGGGGGTCAGTGGCAGTGATCCTCCTCGATCTGAGTGCCGCTTTTGACACGGTACACCATACTATTCTGATGAACCGTCTCGCCGACCTAGGAGTGTCCGGAGAAGCCCTGGTGTGGTTCAAGTCTTTTCTATCAGATAGAACCTTCCAGGTCTTTGACGGCACTACCGTCTCATCAAGCAGGCCTCTGGGATGTGGAGTCCCTCAGGGCTCTTCACTGAGCCCTACGCTCTTCAATGTGTACATGAGGCCGCTGGCTGGGATTGTCCGTCCGCATGGCATTGACATCATTTCCTATGCGGACGACACCCAGCTGGTGGTCTCCCTTGTGCAGAAGAGCGGCCTCCAATCGCCGCCCAACCTATCGGCGTGCCTGGAGGAAGTGTGGAGCTGGATGATGGACTCATGCTTGAAGCTCAACGACGACAAAACCGAGCTCATGCTCCTAGGCCCGGCAGCCCCCTCACTCTAGAGCTGCTATGGCCAGCAAGCATGGGGGCGGCCCCTGCCCCCAGCGACAACATCAAAAGTCTGGGGGTATGGCTAGATAAGTCGTTGAGCTTCAATACCCAGGCCACGAAGGTGGCAGCCACCTGTTTTGGCCTCCTCAGGGTAATCAAGAAAATCCTCCCCCTTCTCCCGTTTGAGGCCAGGCAGATAATCATACAGGGCCTCGTCCAATCCCGCCTGGATTTCAATAACGCACTGTACCTTGGAGCACCGGACTACACCCTACAGAAACTTCAGCGCGCCCAAAACTGTGCTGCCCGTACGCTACTTGGAGTCCCACGCAGGACCTCAATAACTGCTGGCCTAAAAGCGCTGCATTGGCTACCTGTTTGAAGCAGAGTTAAATTCAAAGCCCTGTGCATTGCTCACCAGGCTTTCTGGAAAATGGGCCCAGAAATTAACACCTCCCTCATCTCCCCATACCTGCCCAACAAGGCGCTTCGATCCTCCTCTGCTTTTTTGGCCAAAGTCCCTAAAATTTCCAGAGCCAGAGCAGGGGGACGTTCCTTCTCTTTTAATGTGTCGAAACTGTGGAACTCCCTCTCCCTCCACATGAGAAGCAACCCTAACCTCACGTGGTTCCGAAAACAACTCAAAACCTTCTTCTTCCAGTAACTTAGAGCTTCATGTTCTCTTGAGGGCTTTTCTGAGAGTCATAGCGCCTGGACGCCTGAGGGCAACTGTAGCGCTTTATAAATGTTATTTTCATTTCATTTCATCTGCCCCTTTCACTCTCGTCCGAGGCCTTGTATTTCCTTGGCAGACCCTGCCAGCGATTATGATCTGCACCACCACAGGTGGTCCAATGCCATGGTGTTACCAGCATCATGTGGTTGTACGCCATCTCATGCTCAGTTTCTGTGTGCTCTTATCCACTGCGCCCCCCCCACCCCCAGGAGAAAGGGCCCTTTTAGAGCGGACAACATCTGTGCAGTGCTGCAGCTCCTTGACTGTTTGTTCCTGCGCTGCCTTCATTTGTGCCTTCGTTGGGGAGGATGTAATATTTTTCCCCTTAGTACTCCTCCACCTCCTTGGTGCAGGTTTCCATCCTCCACTGCCCTCTCCCTCAGTGGTGGGCCCTACGATAGCCTTCGGTGTTCAAGCCAGGACCAAGCATCCTGCGCAGTTGGGAAGAAGTGAGCCTTTCCCTCGTGTTTCACTCTCAGCTTGGACAGATCAAGGATTGAATATCAGAGTCCTTTTTGTCTCAGCACTCTTTTGACAGGCGCATTTGTACATCGCTGCCTTTGGACACGTCTTGCATAGTCTGGATATAAATATACTTAATATCCATCTATAGACCAGGGTCCATGTTTTTTGCTATCTGAAGAATAACATTCCCATCCCTGAATTTCATGAGTTTCACATTAATGCGCCACAGGGGCGGCCTTGGCTGCTGTGGGTAGGGTGGAACTCTATGTGCCCATCTACAGAGAAGAACAGGGAGGGCACCTCATAAGACCGCCTTATCCAGCCATTCCTGCACAAATAACTCTGTATTTGGTCCCTTTGATTTCTCCGGCACCCCTACAATTCTAACATTGTGGCGGCGGGACCTTCCTTCTGCGTCCTTCAATCTATTTGCCATTTATTGTAGCTGCTTTGCAATCCAGCGCACTTCCTGGTGAGCTTTTGCACTTGCAGCAATGTGGTGCCTAGCTGATCCTCTGATTCCTTTACCCGTCCAGTTAGTTTCCTGTGATCATCCCTCAGGAACCCCACCTCACTCACCACTGCTGCTATTTGTGTCTCCAGGGACAGTTTAGTGTCCTTTATTGTTTGTAAAATTATAGCCCTACATGCTGCCAGCATTCTGCTGTCTTCTGCAATGCCGGAGTCCTCTATCCCTAGGCCACTAGCCCCTCCACCCGAGTGGGTCTCTCTTGACTGTCGGAAATATACCACGGTCATGTCAGGCACTCTCCCTCAGTTCCTGTGTTGCTCTCACTATTCAGTTTGGTGAGTGTAGCTCATCGCTGATGCGCCTCCATCCCAGGATACACTCACAGCACACCAAGCATGTCCCATCCAGTAGCCAATGGGGCAGCAGCCTCTCCACTGCAATCGTCAGTTGCAAAGCACATGCCTTTAGGGCTCCCCATGCTCCTCTCCTGGGCTTTAGCTCCTTGCCTTCATCACCCTGACGGTCTTCCCCAGTTCAGTCTCGCACCCTGCAGCAGGGTTCAAGCCCCTCGTGTCCACATTGAAGGAAGTGACTCATGCAGCCCATGTGGGCCCTGGTCTGCCCAATCTTCACTACCCATGTGCCCAGGAGGAGGCAGGAGCAAAAGGTGGTCTCTCATATAGAGGGAGAGAGGGCTTCACCGCAACTTACAAGTCAGTCCACAATAGAGGAAAGTCCAGCCACTGCCGCCACATCTCCCATCTCCACACTTGGCTCGTCCCTTCCCAGGCTGCACTAACTGTGTCATCTTCTTGTAGGAGTCATCCCCCTCAGTGCCGGGCCATGCAGATATCACCTAACAAGGAAGTTCAAGTAGTTCTCCGGGGCTGGCATTTACGCACCTTTGCACATACATGGGAGGGCATTGAAGGGTAGGGTAACCTCACCGCCGGGATTTCTACTGTCCCTGCGGCCCCCGGCACCGCTCAATTTCTGCGGTATTTCTCAGTCGCTTCTATGCCCTCGCAGCTGTTTGCGTCTGGCTGGTCCCGCTGCCTCTTGTAGACCTGAGCAAACACAACTCACCACTGATGTGCCACTCCTGCCGCTTTCCAATCTCCACTAGCTATCTCAGGCATTCCTTCTGCCCTGTGGCCCGGGCGGCGAATCTGACCCTCGGTCTGGTGCGCAGCAGTTCCCGTGGCTGCACCGCTTCCAGCCCTCACTCAGGCGAGTGCAGGAAATCGGCAGCTCCGGAATTCTGTGCCCGTCAGCACCAGGGTCTCTATCCTTCTCTACTGTTATGTTCTGGAGGGAAGGGGAGTAGGTTCAGTCAGCCCCCAGGTCCAATGTGCAGGTTCTGGCCGACCAACAGGCGAACCCGGCCACTATTATGCCCTCCGGCTCGCAGCGATGGAACTGCTTCTACGTGTGGGCGACAAATGTAAAAAGAACAATTGATAGCAGAGTGCAGAACAATGTCATACATTCACCCCAGTACAGAGATCTGGGCCTAAATCCATTTTTTTTTTGCTCACCATGCCATTCCAGTTTGGACCCAGCCATATGCAAATCAGTCTTGACCCTGCACCCAATGGGAACAGTCCAGCCCGAACTGCCAGACCAGGTCCTCCCTGGACCGGAAACAAGCATCCTAAGACCGGTTTCGGGGTTTCAGTCCTCATCAGCCAGGAGAGCTTGACTTCAGTGGCATGGAGAGCATAGGACCCACGTCTGGGCATACCCGCCCCACTTGGAGTGACAAATGCAAAAAGAACAATTGATGGACAGAATTCAAAACAATGTCATACATTCACCCCAGTACAGAGATCTGGGCCTAAGTCCATCTTTTGTTTGCATAGTACTTTACAACCTAAGTGGGATGGGTATGCCCAGACGTGGGTCCCTTGCTCACTGTGTCAGTGTATTCAAGCTAGCCTGGCTGATGAATGGTAATACCCAGAAACCTTTCCCAGGATGCTTGTTTCTGGTCCAGGGAGGCCATGGCTTGGCAGTTCGGTCTGGACTGTTCCCATGAGGCCCAGGGTCAAGACTGATTAGCATAAGGCTGGGTCTAAACTGGGGAGGCCTGGAGGAGAAGTGTGGCTCAATGGTTAGAGCAGGCAGACCTTGATGCAGAGCTTTGGCCAGGGACCAGGGTTCGATTCCCGCCTCGGCGGGTCTCCGGCTCATTAATTCCCCTGACTGGATATTCTCGCCTCAGTGCCTGTTCTGATCATGGGTCCCACGCTGTAACTCTGGGCAATAGCTTGCTTAGTCTCCACAACGGCTCCAAAAGCGCTGGGATGCCTGGCTGCACCTGAGGGGTGCCTAGGAGTGGACATTTCCCAGGAAAGCCAGGAAGGGTTCCTAAGCGGTATACAGACAGCGCCGGGACACCTCCGGTGGAGGTAGCTGTGCGCTTTACAAATTCCGACATGGTGAGCAAAATAGCAATGGATTCAACCCAGATCTCTTGACTGGGGGTGAATGTATGATTTATTCAGCATTCCGTCCATCATTTGTTTGTCTACGTGTGGGTGCCATTTTGATGGCCATTCCATCCACAGGCGTTCACTTCTGTTTCGCCCCCACTGACTCCGGCGGGCATGCAGGCACCAAGTCTTCCCCTCACCAGGAAGTATGGGTCTGTCTTTCTATGGCTAGGTGCACTGCTAGGCAAAATTCAGGATTTTGAGGCCTCGGTGCGTCAAGTGGCCCGGGAGCACCTAAATGCACGACCTACAGCATAGGTGCTTAGGCCACGCCCTTTGACAACTGCCTTTTTAACTATTCTCAACTAGGCTTTTGTTCAGTTCACAGACACTGCACTAGTCTCTAGGATGGATGATAATAGAATTCTTTTTGATCAGGGACAATCAGCAGCACTGGTACTACTAGATCTGCCAGTGGCTTTCAACACTGTCTCTCATTCAACTTTGAGCAATGCACATTTTAAGGAAGGTATCTGTAAATCAGCACTAAAATGGATAAGCTCTTTTCTTTCTAGTAGAGCTCAGGTTATTATTATTTTCCCACTTAAACCTGTTGCGTTCCCTTTTAACTGTGGGGTTCACCAGGCACTGCAAGTAGTCCTGCAGTATTCAATATATACTTGTCTCCATTAGCAACATTATTTGAACTTTAGTAGAGACACTTTATCATATGCAGACAAAAATCAGATCATTATTTCCATCTCTAATAATCCTGATCAGATACAATCCCACTTTCAAACCTGCCTGACAGTGTTTGCAGGCCAGGTACAAAACCACTGTCTTAACTTAACAGTGATAGAACAGACGTTCCCTGGTTGACTGTCAGTCCTTTGTTTTGTCACCATTTTGGTAGCCCACTGAATTATGACACGATGCCCTGATATCCTTTGCCAAGATTCATAGTTTCAACTTTGAACATAGTTTTTCATTTACGTTCCAGATTAATCATGTTTCCAAAACTTGCTTCATGATTATATAAATGCTCAAAGATGGCACCTCTTCATCCACCACCGTCTCACAAAACAGTGATCCAAGGAAAACACAATTAATAATTCAGAGGGATAAATACAAGAGATGCCAAACAGTTAAAGGTTTAGCCAAACCAGCCTGAGAAGAGGAGAATATTACTCTTCACAACAGAGCCAACTGAAGTAATTGGCATTTTTTTAACAATAATAAAACAGTCTTGAAACTGCTCACAGACACCTGAATTGAATGTTAATTTACATTTATAAATGAAATATCCTGTTATATCACCACTACAGTGAATGAAAGATATATATATATATTTTTTATATAAATGCTAAATTAAATGTGACATTAATGTAAAAAATAAACCTACAACAATAAATCTCTTTCGTTTAAATGTAGGTCATTTACAGATCCCAAAAGCAAACCTAACTGACCTATACAAACTCACAAAAGAGGAATTCACTGTTGACTTATATGGGATACACTTACTGCTGCTGACGACACTTTACTCCTCTCAAAAACGCGTAGGGGGCTGCAAATTGCGCTTAATAGGTTTGAGGAGTTTTGTAAATTAAACGATGTACAAATTAATGTAAGTAAGACAAAATTCATGGTCTTAACTAAAAATCGTCCCATCAAAAGCACAGTCAGCTTGAATGGCGTTAGTATTGAACAAGTCGAGGTCATGACATATCTCGGAGTGACCCTAGATTACCGCCTTCGCTGGAAACCCCAGGTCGACGTTCTCCAACTTGAATTTGCACGGCTTACGGGCTGTTTGATTAAGGAGCAACAAATGTCACTAGCCAAACGGGTCGCACCAGCTCTTAAGATTTATGAAGCCAAAATTAGCTCTGCCATCCTGTATGGGGCTGACTTATGGGGCTACATGGATCTCTCACCACTAGTAATAGTCCAAAACAAATTTCTACGGAAATTGGTAGGATTGCCCCCATCTACCCCGATTAAACCACTCTTGCTAGATATGGGCTGCAGGCCCATTAACAAGATGGCTCGCTATCGGTTAGTAGCATTATGGAGGCGTATCTGGACATCACCGGACCTAAGTCTTTTTGCCAATGAATTGGCGGAAGTCAGATCAGTATGGGGTTCTACTAATATTCCCTGGCTACGGGAGGTAAAAATGGTATTGGAGGAGATGTACCTTAATCAGTTATGGGTTTCCCCAGAGTCCACCCCCTTCCCCTCCAAGCAAGACTTTAAAGCACTTTATTGGGCTTCTGTCAAAAACGTATCTGTAGTACAATCTGATGCTACTAGCCTGATGGGCAGATTTTTGGCTCACAAATTAGACCCCTCTCTGGAGATCTACTGGGATGTGATCACTAAGACCCTAGACAAAAAACTTTACCACCAGTTTCGAGTAGGGTCCTTGCCAGTAAGGCTATTTACAAAGAATTGGTCTGTTCATTTAATTGATTCTTGTCCCTGGTGCTCTGACCATAAGGAGAGTGTAAGCCATTTTATTTTTGCATGCCCCGCCTATCAAGCCCTAAGAAACAAATGGATTAGGCCCATATGCCGTAGATTGGAAGTTAGAGGGAGTACGGAGGCCTTGAGGGTGCTTCATACCGATAATTCTGAGGTGGTGGTTGTGGGTGTCGCTAAGTATTTGGGGTGGGCTTGGGTTATTAGAACTAGATATCTGAACGCATCTTAATCCTTAATATTAATTGGGTGTTTATACAGTAGGCCTTCAATATATTATTTAATCTTTTTTAATTGATGGAATATGCTTTTTATATTTGATGGTTTAAATGTCTTTTTATGTATGTTTTATCCTGTTTTGGCAATTGTCTTTTATGATGAAAAAACAAATCGAAATAAAGACCTATGAAACCTGGGATACACTTACCTCAAAGGAAACTCTGTAAATGAATGTACAGATAAGAAGGAAACTAAATAGTACTTCAGTGGTTGCTGCGGGCGAGCTTCTGTTGCTTAATGGAAACATAGAATGAATCGGTTGATATTTCAACCCGTCCTCAATGGCTGAAATAGAAGTAAGAGGTGTAGTACATTTGTACAGGCATAATATTAAACTAGCTGGCCAAATATCACCAGTTCAAAACCTCAGAAGAACCAGGAACAGATAAAACACCTGAAAACCTGCTACACCAACCCCAAAAAGCCTTCCGAGAAATAGACACCCTGCTTTACTAATAAACAGCAAAGCAAAGTTAATATGACACAATAACAGTTGTGACATAATAATCATTTTCAGTACCAGCAAATAGCATACCATCATTAACTTAAGTACCAATTTTTCCAATAGGTAGGACTTTTAGTTATGGTGCTACCCGTGTAGGCAAACCTATCCTAAACATGGACAATAGCTCAGCAACAATATCCTTGGTATCTTATGCCATTTCGCCAAACAAACAAGATTCAACATACCAAATTCGTATCTCTATAGTACATCAAAAAAGCAATAAGTATTCACTTTCAAAGTAACAGTAATCATTAAATATACTGTAATAAATACCGTAATCAAAGTTTACCCTGAAAAACAAATTTGAGGATGCGGTTTTAATCAAGCAATAGGTTGACTCTAAAAAAATCTAGACTGAGGCCCTCATTCCAATGTCGTTGGGCCCTACCACTGACAGGCTATCGGCAATCTGCCCACCGACATCTGCAGAAGTGGTCGAATCCGGTGGTCGGAGGCATCGGGTGGAGGGACCGATTGCTGCTTTTCTGAAGGGTTCAAGGAGCCTGTGGGGGCAGCAGTGGTACTGTAATCACTACAATAGGGGCGGCGCTTGCTCAGGCACCGCCTTGGAGATTACAATGCCCGGTTCCGTCTGCCTTTTTGTGGCAGTCCAACCTCCATAAAAAAGGCAGCTGGAAAGGGACTTTGGGGGCCCCATGCATGGCCCCTGTCCCACCTGGGCCTCCGCTGTAGGGTCCGGGGAACACACGTTGTGTCCCCCCTACATCCTTGCACAGTGTGGTACCATGTGGTGCCTGGCACACGGCGCAGGGATGTTTGTAAACATGCCTTTTGTAGTTGTGGCTTGTGCTGCGGCCCTTTCTGGGTCGCAGCACAAGCTATAATTGGAAAAGGCATGTTTCTGACTGCCTTCACAGCAGTCAGATCATAATGTGGGTGGGACCGCAGACTTCCTGTCTGGCAGCCTCCATCCTGATCCGATGTCAGTCAGACGATCGTCCAACCGGCATCGTAATGAGATCCTAAGTGTGGAATACTGCAGTAACTGTAAATTTGATTTTGATTAAAAACAAAATATGGGTTTACCTTTTGTCTCTCCACCCACGTAGTTGAACATTATGACCTGCTCATAGACTCATAAGCTCAAACTACTGCCGCAAATCTGTTCAATTTTGAAAATACCAGAGTGGATTGCATGCCCTGATTAGAACACTGGCACCAGCATAGATGACACATCTCATGGTGGAACATATACAAAAGTACATTAAGAAAAGAAGTCCTTTCAAATGATGCAGAATGGTAGTACAACTCTTTCCAGGAAGACACTATCGGGCCTTTAATGAATCATTGAAATATGTTAAAAGATCATAGCGTACAAGAGCTGTGACAGAAGCAATCTCTAACCCAAACTGTCTGTATCCTTACAAACTTAACACATTCATGACATGCTAGTTAAGTAGCAAAGCAAAGTACAGCTATTCAAAAATATTTAGAAACAATAGCTACATCCTAATTGACACTGAACCTCTATGAACAACAATAAACTAACCAATCATACCAAAACAAGATTACTCCTACAGCCAAAACTTATTTGTAGAGTTTAAGTAAGTTATCCAGTATTCGTTTTTCCTTCCATACCATTGCTATTAATTTAAATAAGTTACGTCGTAGCATGCAACACAAAAATCACATACTAGAGAAACTGCTAAAAAATAAAGAATCAATATTTATAAACTGTAAAGCACATGCCCCAAAAATTCAATTCATCCATAACTATTACAGCTAATAATAAATACACAAAATACTTTGAGCTGGATAGACTTTTTTTTTAATGATTACACAAAAATACCAACACTTTACCTAGAAGTTATATAAAATATTATGCAAAACATATAAGATACATGTGTAAATATCAACATACAATATTAAGCACATTACTGATGCACAGATTTAAATAAAGAATGCCCAACTCTGTATCTGTAGGAGATCCAAACAAGAATAACCTCTTCCACAGCAAGTAACCCAAAGGATTGTTCGACAAGAAAACATACAAATATAATTCTCCTAAAAATAAGGTTCCATGTCAGATTCATTGATAGCGAGAAATAAGTATTAAAAAGACAGCTTAACCACATTTTCGAATCGAAATATGACATTGTGTAAAATAAAAAATCCATCATATGCAGTAGGTTTTAACTTGTTCATCCCTGTACCCCAAACCCGGGCGGCGATGGTAAAGACATTTGTCTTGGGTTTTGGAGAGATTAGCTAAATATGGAGGAAGAGCCTGGGAAATGTAAAAGCAACATGGGGAGGCAGGCGTGTGGACATTGTGAGCAGATAGTTGTGTCTGGTGGGGCCTGGTGAGGGGAGGGGGCCGGGAGCAATAGTGGCTCAAGGGGAGTGTGGGGTGGTGTAGGGGGAAAGCAAGTGCCTGGCAGATCCTTGGGTTCCAACTGGAGTACAGGGGCAAAGGAGTGGTCAAGTGGGAGTGTGGTGCTGTGGAGAAGGGGATGGACGAAGAGCTTGACAGTGGGGGTGGGGGACCTTGTGCGAAATGGGTGGGGGCAGTGTAAGAATTAATCAGGTGTTCTGGAAATTTCAGAGTGGGGGGCAGGTGGGTAGGCATAATACAGCCACTGGCATAGAAATTCACTTGCATTTGTCTCAGACAGGGTGAGGCAGTGCAGGCATTGCTAAAGTTGAATGATGCAGCTTACTCACATAGCACTGGTTTGTGTGGTAGGCCTCGTGACGTGCCGACATCCCTTTTCTTTAATAGCCGCATTAGACTTCACCTCAGTCCTGCTGCTACACAGCAGCATTAATGCTAAATCTAAAAAGAATACAAAATAGAATGCAATATGTCAGACCCTATTAGGTGACCACAAGGTAGATAGCGACGTTTAGGCCCCAACCCTTTTCGTTGAGGTTGTTTGAAGCTAGTGTACTGTGGTGTGCTCTCCTGTGGCTCTGCAAACTCTGCCATATGAACTCTTTCTGCAGTTGATTCTGGTGGTCGCGAGCCCAAACTGTCAAAGTCATCTCAGGAAGGTAGTATGGGGGCAAGAGATCAACAGTTAATCAACAAACAAAATAATGCACTGTCCAGCTCAGTGCTTTTCAAGTAAAAGAAAGTCCTTTAATTACACTGTGTAATATAATACTACCCAGCAAAATTAGGGGAATCAGACCCAGGGTTCTAATCCTGTTTGCAATATTCTTTTAGGTGCTACTCCCTTTAATAACCTTGCTCAAATGAGTTTCCCGGTGCACAGTCTCAATATTGAGTTTTTTATATCGAATGGACAGAATATCGAGCCAGAAATATCGAGATGTAAGTAATATCGAGGTAAGTAATATCGATGTATTTTGTATCGATTTAAAAAAAAATATATATATATCGAAGTTAAAAATATAGAGTACTAAATATCGATTGCGTAAAAATATTGTATTTTTTGTTAGGTTAAAAATATCGAAAATTAAAATATCGAGTGTTAGAATATCTAAAGCAATAGGATCGGTGGGGCAGAGTCAAGATGGCGGGTTGATGCCGCCAGGTGAAGGAGGCAGCATGGAGTAGCTCCTCTACCGCTACCACACTGCGAGGAGAAGTGTTCGTATAGCCGTCAAACCTTTGAAGCTGGAACAGTCAAGAGGAAAGTAATACAGAAGCCTGGAGCCAGCCTCGTGTAAAACTCGTTATATGAGAATCTTAGAGAGGTGAAATTATCGGCCCCTAAGATGAGCGAACGCTAAGACGGGAGGGGAAAAGATCTAAAGTGCCAAGAACGTCAAAAACTTTAAAACCGAAAAATCCCGTAATTTCCATAGAAGTCGCCTCTCACTGATGCTGCAGCTTGTTTGCTGTTTGAGCAGAAGGAACCTGCCGGTTTGGAGACTCCGAAGGGCCCGCCCGCTTCAAGGACGGACGCACAGCAGGGCGATCAGCGGGGCGGGCCTCGGCTTGCTCTCTGCTCAGTTGTGCGCAGGGTCGGACGAAGACCGGATGCTGCGGTCGACAACAGAGTCGGGGCACACTACTGGATTGATGGCATCAAGGCAGAATACCCGCTCCACTCGGGCTGGTATGGTTGGAAAGACGGGGAAATTGGACGTTTCAGGTACGGTGTCTGCCTGTGATTTAAAACTGACAATGGGCGATTCTGCAGCAAACATAAAAACGAAGGCGGTTATGGGCGCCGGAGCTAAAGGTGTAACTATCTCGGCTGCTAAACAAATGTTCCGCCCGGCTGTGCTCAACATAGGCGCTGGTAACAACAATACTGATTTATCGGCTCACTGTGAAAAGACTTTCAATCATTCTAGTTTGCTTTCTCCAAGTGAATCAGAAGGAATAGTCCATAATGAATCAGACGCTGTAGTTTTTAAAGGAACGAACACAGTCCCTTTAGATGAACACAATGGTGGAGCCAATTCAAACGCGGCTAATATAGGCAAAGAGATTTTAAAGGACACAGATAAGGCTGAGCTTAACATAGAGGATGAATCTGTTTACAGGGTTGGTCTCACAAGAGAGAGCGGATGTGATATAATGCTAGACAGTGAAGCTGCCGAAGGGAATGTAAATGTGGACGATTACTTAATTACTATACCGGTAGAGATCCACGCCCTTACAAACACTAGAGCTAATTCAATTGGGCATACTGATGCAGTACAAGCAACTCTGTCGAATACAGACTCAGTCATAGTCGGATTAGCCGTAGAGAAACAACTCGGCGAAACCCTATTGGGAAATAACGCAGTAGAGTGCTTACTAACCGACGCAATAGAGATAGTAGATGAGAGCTCTAACCCTGACTATGAAGAGATGCTTGACGAGGACGAAACTGATACAGAAGCCTCATATAACAGACCTAACACCAGCAAACTTTCTGGCCTAAGAAAAGCTAAATTGAAAGTTAAAACCAAATTAAAAACCACTGTCCGCAAACCACTGACCAAAGACCCCTCTGCAACCAAGAAGGGGCGAAAGGCTATTGTTGACAGCCCACTGAGAAAATTGATCAAAGCCAAGGGGGGAGTGAAGAGCATGGCCTTGAGGCTATCTGGAGCAAGTCCTGATGAAGACTTGCACTCAAGTGACAAAAATACACCTTCTAGATTGGATAATACAAGAACGCTAGCATCAGTAAACGTGGATGTAATAATATCGCCAACTTTGTCGGCGAATCCTGAGCCCAGCGTTTTGGATACAGCTACGGCCACACAGCTTAGCACTCTTGCTTCAACTTTTGTGAACTCGACTAGCAATTCAGCAGCCAATACCCTCATCAGCTCACAAATAGACTCAATAAGCTTAATGCCAAGTTTAATGCTAAGGGAAAAAGGAACTGATAACCGTTTATTGCGACTATCAAATACGGATAAAGAGAAGGTAAATGCGGGCCCTAGCTCTCCCCTCGCCAATACGTTGGCCCTGATCTCGGACCACAGCAATACATCAAGCCCCTTGCATGCCCTATCAATGACGCAAGAAAAAACAGCAGACCATGTAAACATCTCCTCCATGGATTTAATTATGCAGACTCTCTTGGCACAAAGACAAGAAGGTCAACAACATTTCTTGCAGCTAAGAGAGGATAATACTAAATTACAGGCATTTATGAGTGAAGTATGCCAAAAGCTTGGAGGGGTCACACAGGAGATGGAGGTCCTAAAACAGCGAGTTGTGGAAGTGGAAGAAGGTGCAACTCGATCCGAAGCACTAACTCAATACGTGTATCTAAGCTGGAAGCCAAGGTGGAGGACATGGAGAATAGGGCACGTAGACATAACCTCAGACTTTTTGGAATCCCCGAGGGAATGGAGGGGGCTGACCCCAGATCCTTCATTGTGAACCTATTTCAAAAGGCTTTCGGTGATCTATCAAATGGGACTGGGACTCCCAATTGCAGCGGGTACATAGACGACCTCTCTTTCAAAAGAACAAAGACAATAAATTCCCTAGACCGTTCCTGATCTACTTTGGAGGTTACTATAGATAACATTACTTTTTTTGTGCGCTCGGTTACTATAGATAACATTACTTTTTTTGTGCGCTCGGACTTGAGTAAGGGCACAATGGATCGACGCTGGGAGCTCCGTAAGTTGATCGACTCCTTTAAGGCTATAGGCTGCACGGTTTATTTACAAGAACCTGCCCGCCTCAAAGTGATTAGAAAGGGTCAGTCATTTTTCTTTACTGAACAAGAAGAGGCGGTACAGGCTCTAGAAAAATTTACAACTGAGAGAGGCAATTGAAATGACTCCAGCAGGATTTGCTCTTGATCTCTCGACTTTTACTATCTGAATTCGAAGCAGTAAATGAAAGTACAAAGGGACACATTGGGATGAATTTTTTTTCTCCTCGTACTCTTAAATGTATTCATACACAAATCTCTTTACTCTCTTATGTACCTCATTTCCCTTTTCTTTTTTCTTTTTCCTCTCTTTGCTTATTCATCTCTGACGAATCGAAGATTTCACTTTGGTAGCAGGTGGGGTTTGCCTCCATGCTCACGACTTCACTGTGCTGCCACTACAGCGGCAGCAAGGGATAGAGGGGTGCTCCCCCCTTAGGGACTCGAGGGTGAGAGGGTGGGGAAGGGCAATGGGCAAGGGTGGGTTAAAGAAAAGGGAGAAAAAATGTATTGCAAGAAAGGATTATGGTTTAGATAAAAGCAAGTCATGTTTGTTTAATAAAGACTATATTCAGAGGAGAATCAAAGGCACTAATATAAGATATGTTTAATTTAAGACTATTGGTGTGGAACGTTGCAGGCCTCAACAGTAAGCAAAAGAGGAGATTAGTACAAGAGGAGGTTGACATGTATAAACCCCATTTTGCGCTTCTATCAGAAACTCACATTAGCTATCAGGATAGAAAGCTGCTGTCCCAAATAGGGTACGACCTGGTGGTATGCTCAACTTTGGGAGCCTCAATCCGGGGGGTGGCCATTCTAAAACAAAAACGATTAGTGATCGAAATTCTTTATACTGCATCAGACGCACGGGGTAGGTGGGCAATCGCTCAAGTCCAATTTGAACGCAAAAAAATTATTTTGTGTCTGGTATATGGGCCTAATATAGACGACCCTAAGTTGTACGAACAGCTAAGTATAGAGTTATTAGAGTGGGAGGGGGAGGTCTTGGTCATGGGCGATTTCAACTGTGTTATTAACTACAAAATAGACTCCACAAGACAGGCCTCCCTAAATAGGATGCGTAAGGTTTGGTCTGCAATTTTGGAACTTGGTAGATTGCTTAATCTTAAGGATGTATGGCGCTCTAAATACCCTTATATAGCGGGACATACTTACTATTCGGCGCCTCATAGATCCTGTTCCAGAAGAGACATGGTTTGGGCAACTGACCAAATAGCAGGCAACTGTAATATGGAACTATATCCGAGAATTACATCCGACCATAATCCGATATTATTAGAATTTGAAATTAGGGATCAGAGGCGGGACAGACGACATTTTACATTCCCAAGATATTTACTTATAGACTCTCTCTTCGTCGCATCACTAAAAGAACACATTAAAGAATTTATAGAGCTGAACATTAATTCAGCTAAGATTAACATAGTTTGGGATTCTTGCAAATGTAGTATTAGGGGGTTCGCTACGCAAAATATATTTTTAGGTCAAATGCCGAGAATCGTTGAGCCACCAAGCTAACTATCTCTAATATACTGCAAGTAGAACAGCAACTAGCCGAAGCTACCACACAAGCAAAATTAAAGATCGACGAGTTAAGAATAGAGTTGTGTAAATTACAATCATCTGTTAAAAAGACTCTTAGAGAGAGATACAGCGCTAAAATTCACAAGTATAAAATGGCTCAATATGAAGGCGGAGATAGAATCGGCAAAGTGCTGGCATACAAGGCAGCCGACAAGAAAGCGAGAACTAAGATCAAAACAAGCAAAGGTCCTGATCTATGTGAATATGACCAGCCAGATCAGATCTTAGACCAGTTTGTCAACTACTATCGAAATGTATACACCTCAGACAACGCTTCCACTAAGGCTGCAATATCTTAATAAACATTTATCCATACAAAGAGATATTGATATAGAAGCCCTACAACAACTTAGCTCAAAAATAACATTAACTGAAATAAACACGGCTATCTTAGCTTTACCCCCGGGAAAAGCTGCTGGAGAGGACTGCCTACCCATGGAACTGTATAAAATCTGCGCACAGGAATTACTGCCTCTTTTAGAATCTGTCATCAATTCTATAGCTAAGTCTGGAAAGGCTCCAACATCTTGGAAAATAGCTAAAATAGTTTTTTTTCTTAAGAAGAACAAACCTCCGGAGGAATGCGGTTCTTACCGGACGATTTCTTTGCTCAACTTAGATGCAAAAATCTTTTCTAAAATTTTGGCACATCGCCTCCTAGCCCCTATTATGCCGGACTTGGTCAATGTGCAGCAGCACGGGTTCGTGATGGGGAGAGACACCATGGCCCATGTGAACACTGCAATTACAGCTTTTGACGTAGCCTCAACTACCCTCACCCCACTCGGAATGGTCATTCTAGATGCAGAAAAGGCATTTGACCGAGTGGGGTGGGAGTATCTGTGGGAGGTGTTAAAGAAGATCGGCATTCAGGGCCAATATCTTGAATGGGTATGTTCACTGTACGACAATCCGCTGGCCAGGATCAGCTATGGGGGAAGGGAATCTGCAAACTTCCTGATAGGGAGGGGAACAAGGCAAGGTTGCCCTCTGTCCCCTCTGCTCTTCGCTCTGTATTTGGAGCCATTTCTAAACGCATTGTCTGTACAAGCCAATATTAGTCCAACTCATCATGGCGGTGAGAGCTTAAAAATAACTGCATTCGCAGATGACATTGCGGTATACACCACAGATCTAGTCAGAGCCATCCCAGAAATAATAAAAGAAGCTGCACAGTTTGGCAATGTGTCAGGATATAAATTAAATGTAAGCAAGACACAGGTCATCGCCAATTACAAACCAGCAGAGCCGATTCCTGGCATATGTCAAAGTGCGACATACCTAGGAATCAAGTTAGCAGCTAATATTGACAAGATAATAACAATGAATTACGACTCTCTATTAAAGGAAATTGCTCTAACTTTGAAAAAATGGCACAAGATCCCGCTTAATTTAGTGGGGCGTATCAACCTTGTAAAAATGAAGATTTTTCCCAAATTATTATATCTATCCAGGGCCATACCTCTACAACCTAGCAAACTTTTTTTTTTAAAACTGGAAGGTATTTGGAGTAGCTTTGTATGGGGCTACAAAAAAGCGCGTAGGGCTATGAAATTCCTGGAGCTATCAATCGAAAAGGGGGGATTAGCATTTCCCGACTTTAGGTTATGCTTTCTCGCAACCTTTTTTCGTCGTATACGAAGTTTGATGAAAAATGAGAGCTCGCTATTCTATCATCAGTACATGTTGGGACTAACCCTGGGCGTAGAACTACACTCCGTTCGCGGAGTTTGCGAATTTTCATCAACTTCGCACTTTGCTGCGAGCGCGAAGTTGTCGACTACTTCGCAAACTACAGCGTAGCGTAGTAGTTTTTCTTCCTCGCGCGCTCAATAGCATTCTCGCGTGCGCGGTAATGACTTACCGTGGTTCTGCGTTCGCTTTCTCGCTTTTCTCTCCCGGTCGCGTTCGCTTCGATGTTTGAAATCCGGCCGCACAATCCCATGCGACTGTGAGAACGCGATAACGTCATTCGGACGCGCGAACATGTCATTAGGACGCGCGATCCTCCTTGCAGCACCATGGTGGTAAGATCGCGTTTCCGAACACGCAAAAACTGCAATCTGGCACAGAATATCTCTCGAGCATGTTAAAATCTTATCAAAAATGTTAATTTAACCCCTCAGATTGTGATTTGGCTGTATTTTTTGGGGCTAGGAGTCCTCTTTTTGTTTCTACTCCTTTTTTCAAGAGAAAGGAAGTGCCCCTGAGTCTCCAACTTCCTGTTCCTGTCCACCAGGCTCCTCCCAGTGCTTTGTCCATGTGGTGTTCACTTTCATTTGGATTTGGAGCTGGAAGGAACACTCTTTGTGTATCTCTGCTGCATCATAGCATTTAATTGGATTTATTGAGGAATTTTGGATTTGAACATTTCTTTTACAAGTAAGTTTGAGAATTGAGAATTGGTGTACTCTAAATCTTTGTTTGGTTTGGGTTTTTTTTAACTACAGTTTTCTGTGCTTCTCAATCTTTCTTAAAAATTATTATTGAGGGAGGCCTGTACTTTCATGAGGGGCCAAGTTGTATGTGTTTGAAATTTCATCCAGTAGGCCTAGAGGTACCCAAGGGTCCACCCATGTTTCTGTGGTGTCTGTAAAACATCATGGATGGCATTGGATTTAATTGCATACTCTGTTGTAGTGGAATTTATTTATTTTTTAGCAAAATTAGGTAACCCTAGTAGTTCATGTAGTTAGTGTAGGCCTGCTTGAGTTCATTTACTTTCTGTGAGTGGCTTGGCCAGGTGGTGGCGGCCATTTTGTGTTTGTAGCCACTGTGTTTTTGCCATAGGCCTCCAAGCTTGTGGCCTACTCTGCCAGTAGGCCCAAGGGTACTACTGGAGTCCTCATCATGGGTGCATGAAAGTTGTTCAACTGTTATTGGGGTGTTTAAGTTCTAAGTGTAACATCATGTAGGTCATGGATGGCTTTGGATTGATTAGCAAAATGTGTTTTTGGTGTTGAATTGCAGGTTTTGGGTGGGTGTTGAATAATATGGCTTTTTCTGCGCACTAGGTAACCCTAGAATGCAGCTCGCATAGTTTTGGTAACTTTGCACAGTGCTACAACGCGACCTTACAGTTTTTGTCTTCTTCGCGCGCTCAATGTGCTTGCTCGGGAACGCGATAACGACGTTTCGCAACAGTTCGCGCTGTCGAACACGCCGAATTTTCATTCTCGCGAGCAATATCTCTCGAGTTGCCTAAAACCTTCCCGAAAATGTAGATGCTGTTAATTTTGCTAAAGAAACTCCTCAGGTTGTCATTTGCTTGTAGTTTTTGGAGCATGGACCACTTACTGTTTCTGTCCTCTTTGTACTTTGTTGTTTGAGGGTGGCCTGACCATATGGGCGGCTTGCCGGCCATTTTGTGAAGCCAAGCATTGTCCTTTTGCCATAGGAATGTATTGTCTGTCTTCTCTTTCTTTCCATGTTTTTGGGGGTGGCCAGGCCATGTGGGGGTGGCCATTTTGTGTGACCTTCCATCGGGCTTTAGTTTTTTTGCCGCAGGCCTACAAACTTGTGATTTTTTCTGCCAGTAGGCCTAGAGTCCCAGAGGTAGTCAGCGGGGATGCTTGATGTAGCGGTTTCCATTTTGTCTGTTGAATTTAAAATCATTTAGGGCATGGGTGGCAATGTATTATTGAATTTTCAAATGTGGTGTTTGGGGTGTAGTTAACTGTTTGGGTGTAAACTGTAAATGCCTTGTTGTTTGTGTTGTTGTGTAACTTTCAAACCTTTTAGCCATGGGGATTTTCCTTTTTTGCATTAAGCTGTGATGTGTAACAGGCATCCTCCTTTTTCTGGCCATATAGGGTTATTAGACCTGCTTGAGTTTATTTAAATTGTATGTACTTTCTTGTTGGTGGGCTGATCATGGGGCTGAGGCCCATTCCCATTTGGTGAAGCCATGCTTTTTGCGTTTTCCCATAGGCCTGCTTTGTCTGTTTTTTATTTTTATTCCTTTCTTATTATTTTTTATTCCTTTTCTTTTTTTTATTGTGACCGCCTGTCCATGTCGTGGCGGCCATTTCCTAGTAATAGTAGTAGCCTCTGTGTTTTTGCCATAGGCCTCCAAGCTTGTGGCCTACTCTGCCAGTAGGCCCAAGGGTACTACTAGAGTCCTCATCATGGGTGCATGAAAGTTGTTCAACTGTTATTGGGGTGTTTAAGTTCTAAGTGTAACATCATGTAGGTCATGGATGGCTTTGGATTGATTAGCAAAATGTGTTTTTGGTGTTGAATTGCAGGTTTTGGGTAGGTGTTGAATAATATGGCTTTTTCTGCGCACTAGGTAACCCTAGAACTCAGCTCGCGTAGTTTTGGTAACTTTGCACAGTGCTACAACGCGACCTTACAGTTTTTGTCTTCTTCGCGCGCTCAATGTGCGTGCTCGGGAACTCGATAACGATGTTTTGTACAGTTCGCGCTGCCGAACACGCCGAATTTGCATTCTCGCGAGCAATATCTCTCGAGTTGCCTAAAACCTTCCTGAAAATGTAGATGCTGTTCATTTTGCTAAAGAAACTCCTCAGGTTGTCATTTGCTTGTAGTTTTTGGAGCATGGACCACTTACTGTTTCTGTCCTCTTTGTACTTTGTTGTTTGAGGGTGGCCTGACCATGTGGGCGGCTTGGCGGCCATTTTGTGAAGCCAAGCATTGTCCTTCTGCCATAGGAATTTATTGTCTGTCTTCTCTTTCTTTTCATGTTTTTGGGGGTGGCCAGGCCATGTGGGGCGGCCATTTTGTGTGAGCTTCCATCGTGCTTTAGTTTTTTTGCCGCAGGCCTACAAACTTGTGATTTTTTCTGCCAGTAGGCCTAGAGTCCCAGAGGTAGTCAGCGGGGATGCTTGATGTAGCGGTTTCCATTTTGTCTGTTGAATTTAACATCATTTAGGGCATGGGTGGTAACGCATTGAATTTTCAAATGTGGTGTTTGGGGTGTAGTTAACTGTTTGGGTGTAAACTGTAAATGCCTTTGTTGTTTGTGTTGTTGTGTAACTTTCAAACCTTTTAGCCATGGGGATTTTCTTTTTTGCATTAAGCTGTGATGTGTAACAGGCATCCTCCTTTTTCTGGCCATATAGGGAGGGATATAGGCCTGCTTGAGTTTATTGTTTTCTGGCCTTTACCCATGTACCTGTGATGAGAGTGCCCATGTGGAGCTATGGTGGTAGTAAATGTAAATGTGTGTAAATGTATGAAACTTATATAGCGCAGGACTTACCCTGGGGCATCTCCGCGCTTGCTTAGGGAACCCGTCCTGGTATTCCCCTGTGAGATAACCCTGAAAGGGTATCCACAAGGTGAAAGCCAGGCATCCCACCGCGAGGGGCCGATGTGGAGATTAAGCAAGCTATTGCCCAGAGTCGCAGAGTGTGAACCCGTGAGTCGAGAAGGCACCGGAGCGAGAATTAACGAGTCCGTGGAATTATTGAGCCCAAGACCCGCCGAGGCGGGGAATTGAACCCTGGTCCAGGGCCGAACTCAAGCTCCAGGTCTGCCGCCTCTAACCCCTGAGCCACACTTCTCTTCGTGCTGTTTTGTTTTTGACAAATTGGCCTGTGTCTTGCCATTGTTCCTGTGGCTTACTACTGTTCACATCCCCATTGCTATCTGCTGCAGGTCACTGATGCTGCATCCATCCGAAATGATGCACAAATTAAGGATAAACAAGTTCCACTTCCACTACATTTGCATTTTAGTTCTTTGCTATTCTTACTCTTACTGAGTGTACTAATACTTCTAGTAGTAATTAAAATTAAAGCTAACAAAAATCCACATTTGACTGATGTTATTCTGCCTTCTTTGCTTGTAGGTGCACAAAAGACTGAAGAGGAGGTGTCTGTCATCATTCATCGCCTGTTCTACTGCCAGACGGACGTCCTTCTGTACTACGTCACGTGTGGTGTGACTAACCTGACCAGACATCATTCTCAACAACTTGTGCAACTGAGTGCTGTTGCTGACATCTGAAGAAGATGGGCCCAAAGAAAGCAGGTACCAGGTCCTCCAAGACCAAGAAAGTTGCTGAGAAGAAGAAGGAAGAACAAAGGAAGGAAGTGACACTTAAGTCTGGTGTTGACCCAAAAACCTTTTTGGGAAAAAAAAGTACGCCTGCAGCAGCAGTGACCGGGGTCCAAGCTGGTGCCAGCACCTCTGCATCAGTGGGCCCAGGCCCAAGCAGATGAGTGGGGAAGAGGTAGCCAGCCTAATGGTGGAAAGCAGTGATACTGAGCCTGACCTGAACTTATCGCTATCTCAAAGTAGTACACATTCCACGCAAGAGGGAACACAGCAGAAAAGTGGTGAACAACAACCACTGCCCGCAATAGTAGATGTTCAACCTCAGCAACCGCCCGCAATAGTAGTTGTTCAACAACCACCGCCCGCAATAGTAGATGCTCAACGAAAAGAACAACCACAACCACCGCCTGCAATAGTAGTTGTTCCACAACCACCGGCCGCAATAGTAGATGTTTAACGAAAACAACAACCACAACCACCGCCTGCAATAGTTGTTGTTCAAGAACCACCACCGGCAATAGTAGTTGTTGTTCCTCCCGAAGTCGGGCAGTTCAGGAAATTGAGCCTGATGCAGAGCAAGAAGAGGCAGCACCTCATGCAGGAGATCTATTGTTTTCCAAATCCCCACCAAGGAAATGGAGGGTTAGTCCATCGAGTTCTTCGCCAAGCATTCCTTCTGATGATCTTGATCTCAATTGGGAGCCACAACAATCTGAGCATGAGAGGGAGAGACATCCCAAGAAGACCAGGCTAGGGAAAAGGAAGGTTCCAGGAAGCCTACAACTTATGGAGTGCGATGTTGAACAGCCGGATAATGATGGAGATGACGAGTCAGACCCAGTCATCACAAGCATTACTCCTGGCCCTGAGGACATGGAGACCAACATTTTAACCCTAGCAAGAATGACTGCGACTAGGGATGTAGCACGCATACCACCAACACAGGCCACACCAAAACTACCTCCAGCTTCCATTTTTACATTTGCACAGAGCCGGCAGCGTCCTACATCCAGCACAAGTTCCACCTCAGCAGAAGTAGGTAGTGGTACTACTGCGCAGCCACATAGTGAAATTCAACACACAACCTCCAGTTCATCTGGCATTGGAAGTGGCACCTCTAGCAGGAGACAAAAGTTAAGCTCCCCAGTGTGGGACTTCTTTACAGTTAGCCCAAATGAGGAGAACATTGCTATATGCTCCATTTGTCATTCCTCTGTTAGTCGTGGTAAGCTTGGTACAAACTATGGTACCGGAGGCCAAATGACCCATATGAAAAAACACCACGCAATCAAGTGGGAGGACCACCTACGTCTCATAAAAGCAGGAACCATTAATGTTGGTGGGGAAGCAGTAGAAGGTCCACGGGTCGAACAGGAAGAAGAGGGAGACATTCTATCTGGTAGTGGTACACTAAGTACCCCTGTCCGACTCCCCAGCACTGCAGTGGTAGATCCCACATCCTCCGCATCAGCAACATCTCAGTGGCACCAGAGTAAGAGTAACTCGGAGACACCAAGGAGTACTGGTGTGAAGTCTGCGACTCGAAGTACTGCATCGGGCATAACTGAAAGAAATACCAAGCAGCGTACCATTGTTAGCATGTTTAGGCAGGAGGGAAAGTAAGAGCGCAACCACCCAATAGCACGTTTGTACAATGCTAAGCTTGCTAAAATGTTAGCTCTGGACCTTCTCCCTTTTTCTTTTGTTGAAGGGGTGGGTTTCCTGGAATTTGTGACAACCCTCTGCCCAAAATGGAATGTTCCCAGCCGCTACTATTTTGCCAGAGTTGCTGTTCCAGCACTACACCACGACGTGCTGGAATTGCTTGGAAAAGCCTTGCAGCAGAGTGCTGTGCATAGTATCCACCTGACAACAGACATGTGGACCAGTTGCCAAGCCACTGATTACATGTGCATCACTGCACACTGGATCTCTTTTTCAGGTGTTAGAGACAAGATGTCTACAGGCATTGACACTACTGAGATTTTTAATGATACTCGCAGACATGCTACTATAGTCATATTTGCTATGGAGAAATCGCATACTGCTGCAAACATTTTGGATGAGTTCAACAGCAAGGTCTTTGAATGGCTGCGACCAAGAGGCCTCAACATTGGTTTTGTTGCCACCGACAATGGCAGTAATGTAGTTAAGGCCATTGAAGATGGTCGCTATTTCAGGGTCCCGTGTTTGGCACACTGCATTAACATTGTGGTTCAAGACTTTCTGAAAAATGAAAGCAAAGTCAGCAACTTACTGACCATTTGCAGAAGAATCTGCACGCATTTCAATCATTCTTTTAAAGCCCGGAAGCAGCTACGGGTCATTCAACGTGAGTATAAAATGCCAGTCAAAGCACTCATCCAGGAGGTACCAACACGTTGGAACTCTACTTATTACATGCTTGATCGGCTGTTTGAGCAGTACATACCACTTAATGCTTATGTCATGACAATGTCAAGAAGATCAGGGGATCCAACTGTTATTAAAGCCATGACAGTTGAGATGTCACAATGGGACCTCATTAAATGCCTGACAGAGATGCTACTTCTTTTTGAGGTCTTCACACGTGCAGTCAGCAGGGAGGACTGTACTATGGGCCAAGCTATCCCATTGTTGTACATGCTTGAGCAAGAGCTGGAGGAGGTGTCTGAAACATACGAAGGTTTTGAAGGAAAACTTGAAGTATGTAATTTGGCGAAGTCCTTAGCCGGCCGCTTATCTGAGAATACAAGGATTCAAAATAAGATTGTGTCACATCAACATTACATTACTGCCACAATTTTGGATCCACAGTACAAATTATTTGTGAACACTAATGCAGTAATTCCTTTTTCAGAAGGGGATGTTTCCAAGTACAAAACTGTAATAGCCGAGGAAGCCACTGATTTAGAAAACGAACGGCTCTCAATTAGAGGCCTGCCAGTGCCAGCCCAGGACAGTGCAAGTACAACTGAGCATCCTACAGAGTCAAGTTCTTCTTCACAGCATGCGAGCAGTGCGTTTGCTTCCCAGCTGTCACCAACACAAACAATAACAACAACCGCACCAACAGGATCTGATTCATCAGACACAAGCAAAAAAATAGCTGCTTGGTTTCTACAGAAAGGGATGGGTAAGTCCGTTGCTGTCGCAAAGCAAAAAGAGGACGAGCAAACCCGAGCACCAATGAACATTGAGCGGTTGGTCCAGGCCTATCTGGATGACACAACAGAGGTGTTCATGGAGCAAAGCCCATTGGTGTATTGGTATAGGACAAGAAATCAATGGGCCACTGCTCAGCAGGCTGGCGATAAAGTATCTAGCTTGTCCTGTTGCAAGTGTCTTTTCTGAGCGTGTTTTCAGTGCTGCTGGTGCCATTGTGACTGTGAAAAGGACCAGTCTCTCGCCCAAAAGCGTGGAGAGGTTAACCTTGATCAAAATGAATCAACACTTCATACCACCAGACTACAAAATACGTGAATCAGAGCTGGAAGAGGAGAGCGAGTCGGAAGACATAACTAGTGGGTTACAGGACCTACTTCTGTCAGAAGAACCACCAGGGTTTGAGGACAAGCTCCTCTTCCCTGACAACTAGGCTTTGAAATTGTTACATTCTCCCTTCCTTTATTTCTCCCTTCCTTATTTGTGTGTATCTGTCTTTCTGACTCAAACTTCAAAACCAACACCATCTTCCTTTCTCTTTTAATTACCTATTGGAGTTGCACATCTGAGCATTTACTGTGCACTCCACTCATCAGAGTCCTGCTCCATCTTCCTGACTCACCCTAAATACATTTCCATCTTGCCATACATTGGATGGAGATGGACAATAGTGCAATAATGTAGCTTCTAACAGTCCCTCCAGAACAAGTGAAACGTACGTGACTATAGCCATCTTCTGTTTTGTTTCCAATCTGAAATGCATCACTGTATTAAGGCTACACCTCTGTCTGCAGGCATACACAACTCTTCAATGTCAGAACTTGAGCAGGGCTCTAAAATTAAAGTAAACTCGTCATCACTTTCAGAAGACTCTGCTGCATCTGTGATCTGACAGCCACAAAGAAGAGAAAGACAGGTATATGAAATGAATGATGCCATACATTGCATTGGCTGCTTGCTGACTCAGAGAAAATGTGCATGAAGTAGAAATATACTAGTAGTTTAATATAATAACAAAGTACTTGTGTCTCAAGTGATGGTCAATGTTTCCATGTTGTTTAATAATATGTATCCAATTGTACTCCTACTACTGCAGGTGCAGTCTGGACTTAATCTTAGTCACTCACTACAGACTGAGTTGCTGTTGGTGGTCTATTGGAGAACACGTACACGTGCCACACCGGATGATGATGATGATGACCACCATACCATCTATGCACGCTGTCAGTCAGTTTGATCAGAGATGATTGATGGAATATGTTCAATACAAGGTAAACACACAACCAATCAACGAAACCACAGCAGACCTAGGCTACATGTGTGTGCAGTGGTGGAATAGAATAGTGGTATGATTGACTGACATTGGCGCATTGATTTAATCACTTGTTTTGGAAAATGCTAGGTTGATGTATAAGCCTTTTGTCTGAAATTGTGAAAAATGTAGGTAAATGGAGTTTGGGCCACAGACTCATGGCCCGGTGTTGTGGTGTGGCCCTGTAACTGTTCTGTGCTGGCGCCTATCTTGTTGTTCTTTTCGATGACTGCTGTGCAACTAGAAGAGTAGAGTTAATCAATATATCCAAACAGCCTCTGTCTGAAAATCTTCTCGCTCACGAGTCTTGTCTTTTTTGCACTACACCGTAATTTATTTTTATGTTTTCATTCAGTTAACCTATTTTGTAATACCCCATTTCTTCTTTCATCAACACTTACAGGCCGGCCTTTCACCCAGCGCTATTATACGTGGAGCAACAACTCACACTTACCTTACCAATCCTCCTCATCATCATCCAGCCAGAGGCGCACAAGAATGATATAATCAGTCATAGTGTCCATGGAAGGGAGGACAAGGATGAATGACGAGATACAACTACACATTTGGCCCTGGATAATACATTAACTTTAGTATCATTTTCATATTTTCCTTTGATTCCCTTTTCCTCTTCATTTATTTTACGCTTGTGTTTGGTAATTGATTGTTCACTTAAACTATCTCTTAATTTTCTTTGCTAGCTTTCAGCCCGCTACATCAGGTATTACGGTTTCTCAGATAGCATACAGCCTAGGCAAAAGTCATATTCATATCATATATAAGAAATACTTCCTTTGAATTGTGTAGTAGTAGTTAAGTAATTACCACTTATTATTAACCATCAAGTTAATAATAAACCTTCATCATGCATCCATTTCGTTTTTCTTACTTGACTTTACATTTATTGGGTAGTTGTGGATCAGCAATCATCGTCTTCATTGTTTTGCTTTTGTTGTCTCCATGTGTACTGTTTTTCTTTATTTACAACAAGGGGTGGTGATGGACAGAGTCTCTGAATTAAGCAGAATACTCTCACCCAGTCAAGAGATCAGGGCTAGATCCAACACCGTTTTTTAGCTCATTGCACCATCCCAGTTTCAGAACCTGGCTGTATGCAAATTAGTCTGTCCCTGGCCCAGTGCATCATGGAAACAGGGCAGACCAGACTACAAAAGCCAATTCTTACACTGGGAAGGAAACAAGCTTCCGGGGACCGGTTTCTGGCATTTCAGCCGTCTTCGGCCCGGCTTGCTTGAATCCTGATGGTGCAATGAGCAAGGGACTCACATCTGAGTATACCCTTCCACGCTTAGGGTGGACAAAAATATTTACAACAAGGGGTGGTGGTGATGGACAGAGTCTCTGAATTAAGCAGAATACTCTCACCCAGTCAAGAGATCAGGGCTAGATCCAACACCGTTTTTTAGCTCATTGCACCATCCCAGTTTCAGAACCTGGCTGTATGCAAATTAGTCTGTCCCTGGCCCAGTGCATCATGGGAACAGGGCAGACCAGACTACAAAAGCCAATTCTTACACTGGGAAGGAAACAAGCTTCCGGGGACCGGTTTCTGGCATTTCAGCCGTCTTCGGCCCGGCTTGCTTGAATCCTGATGGTGCAATGAGCAAGGGACTCACATCTGAGTATACCCTTCCACGCTTAGGGTGGACAAAAATATGTACAACAAGGGGTGGTGATGGACAGAGTCTCTGAATTAAGCAGAATACTCTCACCCAGTCAAGAGATCAGGGCTAGATCCAACTCCGTTTTTTAGCTCATTGCACCATCCCAGTTTCAGAACCTGGCTGTATGCAAATTAGTCTGTCCCTGGCCCAGTGCATCATGGGAACAGGGCAGACCAGACTACAAAAGCCAATTCTTACACTGGGAAGGAAACAAGCTTCCGGGGACCGGTTTCTGGCATTTCAGCCGTCTTCGGCCCGGCTTGCTTGAATCCTGATGGTGCAATGAGCAAGGGACTCACATCTGAGTATACCCTTCCACGCTTAGGGTGGACAAAAATATGTACAACAAGGGGTGGTGATGGACAGAGTCTCTGAATTAAGCAGAATACTCTCACCCAGTCAAGAGATCAGGGCTAGATCCAACTCCGTTTTTTAGCTCATTGCACCATCCCAGTTTCAGAACCTGGCTGTATGCAAATTAGTCTGTCCCTGGCCCAGTGCATCATGGGAACAGGGCAGACCAGACTACAAAAGCCAATTCTTACACTGGGAAGGAAACAAGCTTCCGGGGACCGGTTTCTGGCATTTCAGCCGTCTTCGGCCCGGCTTGCTTGAATCCTGATGGTGCAATGAGCAAGGGACTCACATCTGAGTATACCCTTCCACGCTTAGGGTGGACAAAAATATTTACAACAAGGGGTGGTGATGGACAGAGTCTCTGAATTAAGCAGAATACTCTCACCCAGTCAAGAGATCAGGGCTAGATCCAACACCGTTTTTTAGCTCATTGCACCATCCCAGTTTCAGAACCTGGCTGTATGCAAATTAGTCTGTCCCTGGCCCAGTGCATCATGGGAACAGGGCAGACCAGACTACAAAAGCCAATTCTTACACTGGGAAGGAAACAAGCTTCCGGGGACCGGTTTCTGGCATTTCAGCCGTCTTCGGCCCGGCTTGCTTGAATCCTGATGGTGCAATGAGCAAGGGACTCACATCTGAGTATACCCTTCCACGCTTAGGGTGGACAAAAATATGTACAACAAGGGGTGGTGATGGACAGAGTCTCTGAATTAAGCAGAATACTCTCACCCAGTCAAGAGATCAGGGCTAGATCCAACTCCGTTTTTTAGCTCATTGCACCATCCCAGTTTCAGAACCTGGCTGTATGCAAATTAGTCTGTCCCTGGCCCAGTGCATCATGGGAACAGGGCAGACCAGACTACAAAAGCCAATTCTTACACTGGGAAGGAAACAAGCTTCCGGGGACCGGTTTCTGGCATTTCAGCCGTCTTCGGCCCGGCTTGCTTGAATCCTGATGGTGCAATGAGCAAGGGACTCACATCTGAGTATACCCTTCCACGCTTAGGGTGGACAAAAATATTTACAACAAGGGGTGGTGATGGACAGAGTCTCTGAATTAAGCAGAATACTCTCACCCAGTCAAGAGATCAGGGCTAGATCCAACACCGTTTTTTAACTCATTGCACCATCCAAGTTTCAGAACCTGGCTGTATGCAAATTAGTCTGTCCCTGGCCCAGTGCATCATGGGAACAGGGCAGACCAGACTACAAAAGCCAATTCTTACACTGGGAAGGAAACAAGCTTCCGGGGACCGGTTTCTGGCATTTCAGCCGTCTTCGGCCCGGCTTGCTTGAATCCTGATGGTGCAATGAGCAAGGGACTCACATCTGAGTATACCCTTCCACGCTTAGGGTGGACAAAAATATGTACAACAAGGGGTGGTGATGGACAGAGTCTCTGAATTAAGCAGAATACTCTCACCCAGTCAAGAGATCAGGGCTAGATCCAACTCCGTTTTTTAGCTCATTGCACCATCCCAGTTTCAGAACCTGGCTGTATGCAAATTAGTCTGTCCCTGGCCCAGTGCATCATGGGAACAGGGCAGACCAGACTACAAAAGCCAATTCTTACACTGGGAAGGAAACAAGCTTCCGGGGACCGGTTTCTGGCATTTCAGCCGTCTTCGGCCCGGCTTGCTTGAATCCTGATGGTGCAATGAGCAAGGGACTCACATCTGAGTATACCCTTCCACGCTTAGGGTGGACAAAAATATGTACAACAAGGGGTGGTGATGGACAGAGTCTCTGAATTAAGCAGAATACTCTCACCCAGTCAAGAGATCAGGGCTAGATCCAACTCAGTTTTTTAGCTCATTGCACCATCCCAGTTTCAGAACCTGGCTGTATGCAAATTAGTCTGTCCCTGGCCCAGTGCATCATGGGAACAGGGCAGACCAGACTACAAAAGCCAATTCTTACACTGGGAAGGAAACAAGCTTCCGGGGACCGGTTTCTGGCATTTCAGCCGTCTTCGGCCCGGCTTGCTTGAATCCTGATGGTGCAATGAGCAAGGGACTCACATCTGAGTATACCCTTCCACGCTTAGGGTGGACAAAAATATTTACAACAAGGGGTGGTGATGGACAGAGTCTCTGAATTAAGCAGAATACTCTCACCCAGTCAAGAGATCAGGGCTAGATCCAACACCGTTTTTTAGCTCATTGCACCATCCCAGTTTCAGAACCTGGCTGTATGCAAATTAGTCTGTCCCTGGCCCAGTGCATCATGGGAAGAGGGCAGACCAGACTACAAAAGCCAATTCTTACACTGGGAAGGAAACAAGCTTCCGGGGACCGGTTTCTGGCATTTCAGCCGTCTTCGGCCCGGCTTGCTTGAATCCTGATGGTGCAATGAGCAAGGGACTCACATCTGAGTATACCCTTCCACGCTTAGGGTGGACAAAAATATTTACAACAAGGGGTGGTGATGGACAGAGTCTCTGAATTAAGCAGAATACTCTCACCCAGTCAAGAGATCAGGGCTAGATCCAACTCCGTTTTTTAGCTCATTGCACCATCCCAGTTTCAGAACCTGGCTGTATGCAAATTAGTCTGTCCCTGGCCCAGTGCATCATGGGAACAGGGCAGACCAGACTACAAAAGCCAATTCTTACACTGGGAAGGAAACAAGCTTCCGGGGACCGGTTTCTGGCATTTCAGCCGTCTTCGGCCCGGCTTGCTTGAATCCTGATGGTGCAATGAGCAAGGGACTCACATCTGAGTATACCCTTCCACGCTTAGGGTGGACAAAAATATGTACAACAAGGGGTGGTGATGGACAGAGTCTCTGAATTAAGCAGAATACTCTCACCCAGTCAAGAGATCAGGGCTAGATCCAACTCCGTTTTTTTAGCTCATTGCACCATCCCAGTTTCAGAACCTGGCTGTATGCAAATTAGTCTGTCCCTGGCCCAGTGCATCATGGGAACAGGGCAGACCAGACTACAAAAGCCAATTCTTACACTGGGAAGGAAACAAGCTTCCGGGGACCGGTTTCTGGCATTTCAGACGTCTTCGGCCCGGCTTGCTTGAATCCTGATGGTGCAATGAGCAAGGGACTCACATCTGAGTATACCCTTCCACGCTTAGGGTGGACAAAAATATTTACAACAAGGGGTGGTGATGGACAGAGTCTCTGAATTAAGTAGAATACTCTCACCCAGTCAAGAGATCAGGGCTAGATCCAACACCGTTTTTTAGCTCATTGCACCATCCCAGTTTCAGAACCTGGCTGTATGCAAATTAGTCTGTCCCTGGCCCAGTGCATCATGGGAACAGGGCAGACCAGACTACAAAAGCCAATTCTTACACTGGGAAGGAAACAAGCTTCCGGGGACCGGTTTCTGGCATTTCAGCCGTCTTCGGCCCGGCTTGCTTGAATCCTGATGGTGCAATGAGCAAGGGACTCACATCTGAGTATACCCTTCCACGCTTAGGGTGGACAAAAATATTTACAACAAGGGGTGGTGATGGACAGAGTCTCTGAATTAAGCAGAATACTCTCACCCAGTCAAGAGATCAGGGCTAGATCCAACTCCGTTTTTTAGCTCATTGCACCATCCCAGTTTCAGAACCTGGCTGTATGCAAATTAGTCTGTCCCTGGCCCAGTGCATCATGGGAACAGGGCAGACCAGACTACAAAAGCCAATTCTTACACTGGGAAGGAAACAAGCTTCCGGGGACCGGTTTCTGGCATTTCAGCCGTCTTCGGCCCGGCTTGCTTGAATCCTGATGGTGCAATGAGCAAGGGACTCACATCTGAGTATACCCTTCCACGCTTAGGGTGGACAAAAATATGTACAACAAGGGGTGGTGATGGACAGAGTCTCTGAATTAAGCAGAATACTCTCACCCAGTCAAGAGATCAGGGCTAGATCCAACTCCGTTTTTTAGCTCATTGCACCATCCCAGTTTCAGAACCTGGCTGTATGCAAATTAGTCTGTCCCTGGCCCAGTGCATCATGGGAACAGGGCAGACCAGACTACAAAAGCCAATTCTTACACTGGGAAGGAAACAAGCTTCCGGGGACCGGTTTCTGGCATTTCAGCCGTCTTCGGCCCGGCTTGCTTGAATCCTGATGGTGCAATGAGCAAGGGACTCACATCTGAGTATACCCTTCCACGCTTAGGGTGGACAAAAATATTTACAACAAGGGGTGGTGATGGACAGAGTCTCTGAATTAAGCAGAATACTCTCACCCAGTCAAGAGATCAGGGCTAGATCCAACACCGTTTTTTAGCTCATTGCACCATCCCAGTTTCAGAACCTGGCTGTATGCAAATTAGTCTGTCCCTGGCCCAGTGCATCATGGGAACAGGGCAGACCAGACTACAAAAGCCAATTCTTACACTGGGAAGGAAACAAGCTTCCGGGGACCGGTTTCTGGCATTTCAGCCGTCTTCGGCCCGGCTTGCTTGAATCCTGATGGTGCAATGAGCAAGGGACTCACATCTGAGTATACCCTTCCACGCTTAGGGTGGACAAAAATATGTACAACAAGGGGTGGTGATGGACAGAGTCTCTGAATTAAGCAGAATACTCTCACCCAGTCAAGAGATCAGGGCTAGATCCAACTCCGTTTTTTAGCTCATTGCACCATCCCAGTTTCAGAACCTGGCTGTATGCAAATTAGTCTGTCCCTGGCCCAGTGCATCATGGGAACAGGGCAGACCAGACTACAAAAGCCAATTCTTACACTGGGAAGGAAACAAGCTTCCGGGGACCGGTTTCTGGCATTTCAGCCGTCTTCGGCCCGGCTTGCTTGAATCCTGATGGTGCAATGAGCAAGGGACTCACATCTGAGTATACCCTTCCACGCTTAGGGTGGACAAAAATATTTACAACAAGGGGTGGTGATGGACAGAGTCTCTGAATTAAGCAGAATACTCTCACCCAGTCAAGAGATCAGGGCTAGATCCAACACCGTTTTTTAACTCATTGCACCATCCAAGTTTCAGAACCTGGCTGTATGCAAATTAGTCTGTCCCTGGCCCAGTGCATCATGGGAACAGGGCAGACCAGACTACAAAAGCCAATTCTTACACTGGGAAGGAAACAAGCTTCCGGGGACCGGTTTCTGGCATTTCAGCCGTCTTCGGCCCGGCTTGCTTGAATCCTGATGGTGCAATGAGCAAGGGACTCACATCTGAGTATACCCTTCCACGCTTAGGGTGGACAAAAATATGTACAACAAGGGGTGGTGATGGACAGAGTCTCTGAATTAAGCAGAATACTCTCACCCAGTCAAGAGATCAGGGCTAGATCCAACTCCGTTTTTTAGCTCATTGCACCATCCCAGTTTCAGAACCTGGCTGTATGCAAATTAGTCTGTCCCTGGCCCAGTGCATCATGGGAACAGGGCAGACCAGACTACAAAAGCCAATTCTTACACTGGGAAGGAAACAAGCTTCCGGGGACCGGTTTCTGGCATTTCAGCCGTCTTCGGCCCGGCTTGCTTGAATCCTGATGGTGCAATGAGCAAGGGACTCACATCTGAGTATACCCTTCCACGCTTAGGGTGGACAAAAATATGTACAACAAGGGGTGGTGATGGACAGAGTCTCTGAATTAAGCAGAATACTCTCACCCAGTCAAGAGATCAGGGCTAGATCCAACTCCGTTTTTTAGCTCATTGCACCATCCCAGTTTCAGAACCTGGCTGTATGCAAATTAGTCTGTCCCTGGCCCAGTGCATCATGGGAACAGGGCAGACCAGACTACAAAAGCCAATTCTTACACTGGGAAGGAAACAAGCTTCCGGGGACCGGTTTCTGGCATTTCAGCCGTCTTCGGCCCGGCTTGCTTGAATCCTGATGGTGCAATGAGCAAGGGACTCACATCTGAGTATACCCTTCCACGCTTAGGGTGGACAAAAATATTTACAACAAGGGGTGGTGATGGACAGAGTCTCTGAATTAAGCAGAATACTCTCACCCAGTCAAGAGATCAGGGCTAGATCCAACACCGTTTTTTAGCTCATTGCACCATCCCAGTTTCAGAACCTGGCTGTATGCAAATTAGTCTGTCCCTGGCCCAGTGCATCATGGGAAGAGGGCAGACCAGACTACAAAAGCCAATTCTTACACTGGGAAGGAAACAAGCTTCCGGGGACCGGTTTCTGGCATTTCAGCCGTCTTCGGCCCGGCTTGCTTGAATCCTGATGGTGCAATGAGCAAGGGACTCACATCTGAGTATACCCTTCCACGCTTAGGGTGGACAAAAATATTTACAACAAGGGGTGGTGATGGACAGAGTCTCTGAATTAAACAGAATACTCTCACCCAGTCAAGAGATCAGGGCTAGATCCAACTCCGTTTTTTAGCTCATTGCACCATCCCAGTTTCAGAACCTGGCTGTATGCAAATTAGTCTGTCCCTGGCCCAGTGCATCATGGGAACAGGGCAGACCAGACTACAAAAGCCAATTCTTACACTGGGAAGGAAACAAGCTTCCGGGGACCGGTTTCTGGCATTTCAGCCGTCTTCGGCCCGGCTTGCTTGAATCCTGATGGTGCAATGAGCAAGGGACTCACATCTGAGTATACCCTTCCACGCTTAGGGTGGACAAAAATATGTACAACAAGGGGTGGTGATGGACAGAGTCTCTGAATTAAGCAGAATACTCTCACCCAGTCAAGAGATCAGGGCTAGATCCAACTCCGTTTTTTTAGCTCATTGCACCATCCCAGTTTCAGAACCTGGCTGTATGCAAATTAGTCTGTCCCTGGCCCAGTGCATCATGGGAACAGGGCAGACCAGACTACAAAAGCCAATTCTTACACTGGGAAGGAAACAAGCTTCCGGGGACCGGTTTCTGGCATTTCAGCCGTCTTCGGCCCGGCTTGCTTGAATCCTGATGGTGCAATGAGCAAGGGACTCACATCTGAGTATACCCTTCCACGCTTAGGGTGGACAAAAATATTTACAACAAGGGGTGGTGATGGACAGAGTCTCTGAATTAAGTAGAATACTCTCACCCAGTCAAGAGATCAGGGCTAGATCCAACACCGTTTTTTAGCTCATTGCACCATCCCAGTTTCAGAACCTGGCTGTATGCAAATTAGTCTGTCCCTGGCCCAGTGCATCATGGGAACAGGGCAGACCAGACTACAAAAGCCAATTCTTACACTGGGAAGGAAACAAGCTTCCGGGGACCGGTTTCTGGCATTTCAGCCGTCTTCGGCCCGGCTTGCTTGAATCCTGATGGTGCAATGAGCAAGGGACTCACATCTGAGTATACCCTTCCACGCTTAGGGTGGACAAAAATATTTACAACAAGGGGTGGTGATGGACAGAGTCTCTGAATTAAGCAGAATACTCTCACCCAGTCAAGAGATCAGGGCTAGATCCAACTCCGTTTTTTAGCTCATTGCACCATCCCAGTTTCAGAACCTGGCTGTATGCAAATTAGTCTGTCCCTGGCCCAGTGCATCATGGGAACAGGGCAGACCAGACTACAAAAGCCAATTCTTACACTGGGAAGGAAACAAGCTTCCGGGGACCGGTTTCTGGCATTTCAGCCGTCTTCGGCCCGGCTTGCTTGAATCCTGATGGTGCAATGAGCAAGGGACTCACATCTGAGTATACCCTTCCACGCTTAAGGTGGACAAAAATATTTACAACAAGGGGTGGTGATGGACAGAGTCTCTGAATTAAGCAGAATACTCTCACCCAGTCAAGAGATCAGGGCTAGATCCAACACCGTTTTTTAGCTCATTGCACCATCCCAGTTTCAGAACCTGGCTGTATGCAAATTAGTCTGTCCCTGGCCCAGTGCATCATGGGAACAGGGCAGACCAGACTACAAAAGCCAATTCTTACACTGGGAAGGAAACAAGCTTCCGGGGACCGGTTTCTGGCATTTCAGCCGTCTTCGGCCCGGCTTGCTTGAATCCTGATGGTGCAATGAGCAAGGGACTCACATCTGTTTTTCTTTGTCAAACTTTTCCCCAAACCCCCGTTCCCATCCATTCATCAAACCCTAACCCTCTTCTTCCAGGCTGTGTGGTTTTATATTGAGGTGTGATGTTACTACATTGAATCTACACCAACAATTGATCACACGCTTGCTGGGGCAGATGTGGTGAAAGCAACACTAATGAAATCAAATGTCAACGAGGCAGGGCGAGGATATTCTTCAGCTTGCCCACCCAAGCTCACTTTATGTACTAGTGTACAAGGCAATTAATTTCCCAAAGTGACCCAACGAACAAATGTAAATCATCGCTGGCATTGTTTGAATTTAATTTTAGAGCATTTAAGTTTACGATTTGTATTGTGTTTTAATGACTCCAACGTAACTACAGTTATCTTCTTGTACTTAGCATAGTCCCCGACACCATTAATTTCTTTGAGTTCGTTTAGCAGTTGCAATATTGTTTGTATTTTTTTGTCAGTATTATGTACTGTAATTTTCTACTTCTCCCACATTCTCTCTCAGGCAAATGACTGTCTCTTTGTTTTTGTTTGCCAATGCTAGTGCCAGTGTCTAGTCTACTACTACCATCACACAACCACGGCATATTCTCCACTGTCTTGGGAAACCATGCAGCCCTTCCGGTGCCAAACCTAATCATCATCAATCACAGGTAAGAGGAGAAGTTTGCTGGCAGGTATAATGGAGGAGAGGCTGGTAGTACTAATAGGACAAATATAACTGAGTGAGGGGTACAGCATCTATCTGTTTGCATGTTACACATGTGGTCAATTAATAAAGTATTTCAATCAAACACTGGCCGCTGCCCTGCATCTAGAGTAAACCTTGTGACGTACAACAGTAACCCCACCACAAAACAACATCATATGTGTAAGTTGAAAATAAATATAATTTATTCATGTAAAAAAATATCCACCTATCCCACCCTTATCCCCACCCTAACCCCAACCAATGTCCAAGTCCAAAGAATGTCCCACAAAAATAACCCCAACACCCAATTCCCACCCACCAACAAAAGTATTAAAAAAGGGGCAATTCAACAGGGTCCATTATAATTGGCGGGCTTTGAGCTGTTTGTCCACTATAAGCTTCACGCGTTCCTCTAATTGGTCCTCCAGCTTGGCCACCCGGAGGAGAAGTTGGTGCCGAAATGCACGGCACCTACATTTGCATTTGCATCCATGCTGTGTGGGGGTGGCAGATGTTAATTGCCGGCGGTGAGCGGCTGCCTGGCCGCTGCGCCGTACTCCTGCAGGTGGGGCCTTGCTGGGGCCAGACGCATTGGAAGAGGCAGCAGCTGCTGCCGCCGCCTCTTCCTCCTCGGCCTCAGCCACCAGCTTACGGTACTCCTCCACAATGGCCTGCAGTTTCCTTTGCCGGGCCCTGGCTGCCAACTCCTTCCGTGATGTTTTTTTGGAAGGAGTATGAGTATCTATAAAAAAAGAAACAGAATTGTAACTGAAACTCTTCAAAATTAATTCAACAGTACATTGTGGCATAGTAGCACTACCAGGCGCAGTACATAAAATTGGTGTCAACTTTTAATATCTATCTGATCTACCCTCCTGCTTCCCCTGCCTGTAGCATTTGTTGAAGTTTTTTCCGGCATTATACTTGCCCTAGTACTGGGTGGCCTTGAGTACACAGAAGAACACCAGTCTTTTTTGTATCTCCTTTTATATTTTCAAAGTAAGACTCTGCTTCCAGTGACAGTCTCCACCTATGATGAATGCAATACATTTAGGGGGCATCCACCCGTTAAAAGTAAATGTCTATCATTCTTTATTATCGGCTTAGCTGGTTTCACTTTCACCAGCAACCACCCATGCGTTCACTCCTTCATTGCCTTGGGTTTCATTGACACAAACTCCGCTCATTATTCTTGCTATCCACTATATCCATGCACCCATATTGTTTTGCCCAACCAGGCCAGCATTTTCTTTCACCTTCCAGTTCTACCCATCCTTCAACAACCCATGCATCGGATTCATATCAGCCACGTGCATGAACCTTCCAAAGTATCCTTCTATGGTAGTTAGTCTTATTATTACATCTCTTTAGTCCTTCCTCCTTCCACCCTAGTTCACTTCTTTTCCTTTTTGTTCAACACACATCCCTCAAGGTCATCTGATCTGACTTTTAGTCTTCTCCATAACTTTCACAGCTGAGTTGGAGTCTGATGGAAGAGGCCTTGTTTACTCAACTCACACTGGTAATGCTACAAAGGGTGTCTTCTTCAACCATTGTATATTGTCGAGTACAACTTCAAATTCATACTTTCTTGACAAGTCTCATAGCACAGTGAGGGAAATGTTCCCCTTCCACCTAGTAATGCAAATAAGTAATGAATATAACTTACCACCGCCCACCGCTGAAGTTTCCTCCCCCACTGATTCTCCTGCAGGTGCCGCAGCCCCTGTCCCCTCCTGGATGGCAATCGCATCGCCGCTGGTCCCCTCGGCGCTGGTGGTTGGTAGTGATTGTGCACCTATAAAAGCAAGTACACCTTTTTAGATGCCTGTGCACCTCCCCCTATTTTACTAGTTGTACTTTTTTCACCAGGAAGGAAGATTGAAAAAACAGTTACGTACAACATAAATCGTTGTTGTAACTAGTCCAAATTGCGTCCTACTGTACAACAGTCACATTAGACAGAGTTTAGTTTTAATTTATTAGATGGTCCCTAGGGTCATCTAATCTCTACTCCTACTCTAGTCTTTGGAAAGTTAGCCTGAGCCATATAACCATTTTAGATCTGGGTCTACTGCTTTGCCCATGTTACCTCGCAGCTTGTTGCACAGTAAGAAAGACACCTTTGACAGGCCACATGAGTGTTGCATACAACTAAAGAGGTTGACAAACCAGTATTGTCGTTAGTCCCTTTTGCTTATCCATAATGTTGCAATTTTTGCCATGACTGCTAAAAACTGGCATAGTTGTATTCACTGTCTAACGTGCAACATTTTTCTCATAGGCAGATGAGAAGATTGCCTTCTACGAAACAAGGGATTTGCAGAGCTTTCGAAAGATGCATGTGTAACCAGTATACGTTCAATGGTGAGGGGTCTCCCACAATTCACACATTTCTCTATCGTGCACTAGATGTACAAAATGTATAGTATTTAATCTTCTTCATTTTGCATGGTGGAGCAGGATGTTTTTAATGGAAATACTTACAAGGTACAACAATACAAAGCTTGTTATTAAAAAAAATAAAGTTTTTGAACTTGCACATAGACTCTGTGGTATATTTTTGAGTGTCTGGGGTGTTGTGGACTGAAACGAGTGAGTGAGCGAAAGGGTGTTCTTCTGTTCTGGCCTGGGTTGTGTAATAAAATCATTGGGTATATATATCTAACTATCTTCGTGTGGGGGTCGGGAGTGGGACAAATGACTATGACCGAGACACGTAGGTAGGTAAACGGTCATTGGATTGTGGGTTCTTCTAACTGAATTCTGTGACTAGGGTGTAAGGTGTAAGGTCCAACCTCCCTATCACCGACATCAACATCCTATTTTCTTGTGCATAGTTCAATATGTGTATGTGCAGAGAAGAATAATAACCACAACAGTAGTAGTAGTATACTAACTGAACAAAAATAAGTAGGCAAACATCTGGTTGTGCATTTTGTTGGTGGGAATTGACAAAGACTGGAGATTACAGAGGACAACGCAAAAGACAGGAGTGGACCCAGTGGGTACAGCTATTCTATCACATCTTTATTCAAAAGGATACCTTAACTAAAGAGTGGCCAACAGGACAAGCTTAGCTACACACAGTCTAATAGTAGTAGCACAGAGAGTCTTAGGGCAGAGGCAATTTGAAGGAACTGAAAGTCAGGGATGGCATTGGATACCCAAAATTTGGAAAACAAATTTAAGACCAAAGAAGGTTTTGCTAACATTGAATTAGGAAGGAGGCTTAATAGGTTGGAAAAAATAAGGTGCGTTAAAAAGTTAGGGAAATATAATTGTTAATAATATAAGCACTGTAGGACTTACTGGGGCCAGCAGCAGGATCCTCGGTAGAGGAGCGCTCCTCTTGTGGTTGTCCCGCCAACTCGGACCCCGTCTTCTTGCCCCTGGGTGGTGCTGATCATGTAAGAAATAATAAAGAAAGAGAAACATGAAGAGCTGTGTAACAAAGACATCATTCAAAAATCCTCTCAAACATTTTAGGAAACAACAATTCCAATAAAATTGACTTCGAAGTCTAAATGACTACTGGCTTGCAGGATACACAGACCGTCTACTTATAGAACACTAATCAAATGTTCCATAAACATTCTGATTGCAGAATATACTAACGAAGCCAGTACCACCTGACCTACACCACCTATTCAAGAATCCAGACGGGCCTATTGTTCAGTAAGTCGGCATTTCCTTTTTATTTTTGCCCGCAAACATGCATAGATGATGAGATGGAGGACACATGCATAAATTTGTGCATACACGGAATTGTTGGTTGCTTGCGTCATATGAACTGCTACTGACTCACCTGACCATGCTATTGCTGCTAAGCCTACCACTCAGTAAACAAACTTCAAACCGGTTCTATAGAGGGGTGGGGTAAATAAAAACTAAGCATTCAGTGACAGAGGAGGCGTCATGCAGACCGTTGAAAAAATATGAACTAATAATACTATCCATCCACCACTATTTCACTAAAGGACAATGTAAGGAAGGACTAGACTCCAGCAATAGCATTAACTAACTTCAGTTCTCTAAAAACTCTAACATCAATAATCACCAGCCCAAGCTAGCGCAAAGTTACAAACCAGTAAGAGAAGTGGCGAGCAGCACCTGTGTCATACAATAACAGAGGATGAGACGGAATTGTTCTGCAATGTAACTAAGCGCACCAGTAATCGTGTTACTTTTTCGTCCATGAAATATACACAATACTTATACTACTATATTATATATTAAATATTACTAGCTACTCACCAAGCCCCACGACCTCGACACCTAGCAGGTCCAACAGGTCCTGCTCCCTGTCCAGAATGTCTGCCTACCGGTGGGCCAGCTGCTGGTGGGTGCGCCGGATATCCGAGCGACGGTAGAATGCCCGGCGCACCTTCGCCCACCGGCGGTGACGCTCCTCTGGGAGGTAACCAGAGCCTGGCCTGCCGCCTGCTGCCAAGGTCAAGGGGAGGTGGCACTGGATAAAAAAAACAAGGGCGGCCACCTCCGCCTCCCCGAAAAGATTCCGAGCCTTCACCCCTGAAGGTCGCATTCTGCCGCAAGGCAGCCGGCTCTTGGGCGCAGGCGCCTTGCCCTTCGAGCCGGTCCTGCTGCTCCCCTTTGCCATGGTTCTGGGGTGGAGGTGGAGGTGGAGGTGGAAAAGAAAAGTTAGAACAAAAGGAAAAAAAGTTAGGGGGAAGAAGTAGGACTAAAATAAAAAAGTAGAAAAGTTTAAAAAAAGGTGGAAAAGTAGAAATGCAAAATATAAACTTAGGGACAGAGAGAGATAGATGATAAGTAAAAAAAGTAAGAAAAACTGTGAAAATAAGTAAAGATTGCACAGATATAAGGTGGATAGAAAACTAGGCCCAGAACCATAGCATAGAGTGTGAAAAACAAGATGGCCGCGCCCATCGCGACCACGTGGGTAAGTTCGCGCGCGATTTCACGCGAACACGCACTTTGTCAGCGTGAACAAGTAGTTGTGTTCCCGAACAAGACGTGCACCGCGCGAACACGTTATACGCGACCCGGAAGAGGAAATAGGGGACGCGAGCGGGCGGGACAATTGAAAAAACAAGATGGCCGCGCCCATAGCCCACCACATGGGTAAGGTCGCACGCTACACCCCCCCGAACACGCAGACAGCGCCCCGAACACGCACAACTCGCTCCCGAGCAAGAAAAACGGCTCGCGAATGGGACCAGCAAGCTACTACGCACGCTCGCGAAGCTACGCGAAGCTCGCGTAGTGCGAGAACGTCTTCGCGTAGCTTCGCGTAGCGTGACTACACGTACTACGCCCAGGGTTAGTTGGGACCTGATTGCAACCAATTTTTATTTCGTCTACACGATCCTAATTATTTCAAACGAGTAAAGTTTAAGACAGCTAGACAAATTAAAAAAATTTGGGACCAAATCATGATCATTGATAAGACTTCTTTCTATAATGCAGAGCTCAGATTATGGGGTAATCCAGGCCTACCGGATATTTTCTCAGACGGGGCAGGTTTGGGTTAGACACGGCATAAACACTTTGGGGGATTTGTATGGCCCAAATGGTCTCTTGGATTTTGACACACTAAAATTCATATTCGAATTAAGCGTCGATATGTATTTTAAATATATTCAAATAAGAGATCACCTGCTCCGAAAGATGAAAATCTCTGAAGTGGCCCAATCGGACACATTAGTATGTCTATATTCTGACAAAATAAAATCACTTATTAGTTTGGGCTATGGACGCTTAATCCGTGGCAAAACTGACGATAGTATCAAAATGGCGGCTAAATGGTCTTCTAGACTGGGATTGAATATCAAGCCCACACAGATTCTATCTTCACTATGTCACTTAAACTTGATAGTCCATTCTTCAAATCTGAGGCTGCATTTATACAGAACCATTACGCAGCTATATTATACTCCGCAAAGAATATCTAGTTGGGCACAGGGAAATCAAGCTAATGACAGCACAAAGTGTCCGAAATGTGACATGGAAGCTGCTGGCATAGAGCATATGCTTTTTTCTTGCCTGTGGTTACTTTCATTTTGGAAGGGGATAACTGATGTTCTAATTAGTAAACAAATTACTACCCCATTACTTACAGCACATTTGGTTTTACTGGACATCCAAGATGTTAACTGTCAGCATAAAGATTTAATAACCATAATATTCGCCTGCGCCAGGCTAGTCATTGCAAGATCATGGATCTCAAAAGAACCTCCAAATATATTTGAATGGTGGACTTTGATAAACGAAATAAACGTAATGGAAATCTCGTTAGCAAGACTTAGAGGTCCTATGGCATTAAAAAAGAAGGAAAAAATCTGGCAAACTTTTTTTTCTTCTTGAGCTCTGAACCATGAACTCTTTACTATCATGATTGAAGAGGCCAAGCTAAACCTACGTTGACTTCTGCTAAAAACTATATTTGTTTTCTGAAAATGTAACAGCTTTTCCTCTGTCTTCGACGTTAATTGATTTGCTTTTTTTTCCTTTTGTTTGCATATCTTATGTCATGTAAAATGTAATTGAGTTGTCCTTCTTGCAATAATAAAGATATTTAAAAAAAATAACAATATCTAAAGCAATAATATAGAGTGTCAGAATATCGATGTATTAAATATAGACTTAATAATGTCGAAAAATGTTGGTGTTTGTTTAACAAAAAAAGAAATATTTCAAATTTTTTTAATTAAATATAATACATTTGTAATGAAATGTATTATTTATTTTAATTTTTTTATATTTTATTAAAAAAAGTATTATACATTTTAGGAGCGAGATGTGGGTTTATAGGGGAATAGGGCGGGGAGTGTTTTGAAATATATATTTATAAATTTTAATTTTTTAAAAATTTCCTACATTTTCTAAATTTTTTAAATATATATAAAAAATGTATATTACATTTTAGGAGCGGGATGTGGGTTTTTAGGGGAATAGGGTGGGGAGTTTTTTAAAATATATACATATGATTTTTTTTTTTAATTTTATAAATATTTTACAAATTTTAAATATATTAAAAAAATGTATATTAAATTTTAGGTGTGGGATGTGGGTTTTTAGGGGAAAAGGGTGGGGAGTGTTTTAAGAAATAAAAATTTAAATTAAAAATGTTATCGATTTTTGAAAAATATTAAAAAAATTAAAAAAAATTAAAAAATTGTATACTAAGTTTTTTGAGTGGGATGTGGCTTTTTAGGGTAATAGTGTGGGGTTATTTTAAAATAAATATAAATTATTTAAAATATTTGGTAATTTTTATAAAATATTTCCTTTTTTTTAATTTGTTTTAAAATACATGATTGGTATGTTGGATTTAAGGTGAATAGGGTTGTGAGAATTTTAAAATTTTGATGTATAATTTTTTTGAAATTAATTTCTAAATTTTAATTTTCAAATTTCAAATTTGTTTTTTTTAATTTAAAAAATAAATGTGATTTGGATGTGTTTTTTATAATATGGGTGGGGAGTGTTTTAAAACTTTCTATTTAATTTGTAAATTGTAAATTATAGATTCGAAATATTTTACATTGGTTTGTTGTTTTGTTTTGGTATGTATATTTATAGGTGTTTAGGGTGGGTATTATTTAAAAAATGAAAATGTAAATGTAATTTTTTAATGTTTTCAATTTGAATTTTTAATTTATACATTTTGATTTGTGATTAAATATAAAATATGTTTAAGTACATTTTGCTTACACAAAGTTTTTTGTGTTTATATGTATTATAGTTTAATTTGAAATAAAAAAAGTACATTTAAATTTTAAAATTTACATTTAAAAAATATTTATATACATTTTAAAAAGATTTAAATGTGAAAAATATTATTTTTTTATTTTTTTGGGAGTGAAATTATTAATAGTTTGTTTTTAGTATGTTTAACTTTTACAGTTTTTATATTTGCTTGAGTGATAATAGTAATTTATATGGGTTTACTGTCCACCACCTTTCCTGAGTTTATACTTGGTGGAGTGGGAATAGTAAATTATATGGGTTTAGTGTCTAGCACCTTACCCTACCTTTATACTTGGTGGAGTGGGAAGAGTAAATTATATGGGTTTAGTGTCCAGCACCTTCCCTGACTTTATACTTGGTGGAGTGGGAATAGTAAATTATATGGGTTTAGTGTCCAGCACCTTCTCTGACTTTATACTTGGTGGAGTGGGAATAGTAAATTATATGGGTTTAGTGTCCAGCACCTTTCCAGAATTTATACTTGGTGGAGTGGGAATAGTAAATTATATGGGTTTAGTGTCCAGCACCTTTCCTGAGTTTATACTTGGTGGAGTGGGAATAGTAAATTATATGGGTTTAGTGCCCAGCACCTTTCCTGAGTTTATACTTGGTGGAGTGGGAATAGTAAATTATATGGGTTTAGTGTCTAGCACCTTACCCTACCTTTATACTTGGTGGAGTGGGAAGAGTAAATTATATGGGTTTAGTGTCCAGCACCTTCCCGGACTTTATACTTGGTGGAGTGGGAATAGTAAATTATATGGGTTTAGTGTCCAGCACCATTCCAGAATTTATACTTGGTGGAGTGGGAATAGTAAATTATATGGGTTTAGTGTCCAGCACCTTTCCTGAGTTTATACTTGGTGGAGTGGGAATAGTAAATTATATGGGTTTAGTGCCCAGCACCTTTCCTGAGTTTATACTTGGTGGAGTGGGAATAGTAAATTATATGGGTTTAGTGTCCAGCACCTTCCCTGACTTTATACTTGGTGGAGTGGGAATAGTAAATTATATGGGTTTAGTGTCCAGCACCTTCCCTGACTTATTACTTGGTGGAGTGGGAATAGTAAATTATATGGGTTTAGTGTCCAGCACCTTCTCTGACTTTATACTTGGTGGAGTGGGAATAGTAAATGATATGGGTTTAGTGTCCAGCACCTTTCCTGAATTTATACTTGGTGGAGTGGGAATAGTACATTATATGGGTTTAGTGTCCAGCGCCTTCCCTGACTTTATACTTGGTGGAGTGGGAATAGTAATTTATATGGGTTTAGTGTCCAGCACCTTCTCTGACTTTATACTTGGTGGAGTGGGAATAGTAAATTATATGGGTTTAGTGTCCAGCACCTTCTCTGACCTTATACTTGGTGGAGTGGGAATAGTAAATAATATGGGTTTAGTGTCCAGCACCTTCCCTGACTTTATACTTGGTGGAGTGGGGATAGTAAATTATATGGGTTTAGTGTCCAGCACCTTCCCTGACTTTATACTTGGTGGAGTGGGAATAGTAAATTATATGGGTTTAGTGTCCAGCACCTTCCCTGACTTTATACTTGGTGGAGTGGGAAGAGTAATTTATATGGGTTTAGTGTCCAGCACCTTCCCTGAGTTTATACTTGGTGGAGTGGGAATAGTAAATTATTTGGGTTTAGTGTCCAGCACCTTCCCTGACTTTATACTTGGTGGAGTGAGAATAGTAAATTATATGGGTTTAGTGTCCAGCACCTTCCCTGACTTTATACTTGGTGGAGTGAGAATAGTAAATTTTATGGATTGACGGTCCAGTATTTTTTAAGAGTATATATAATGAAATTAACCTTATTTAAATATGTATTATACAGTAAAATTTATAAAAATTTATAAACTAATTATTATAATTGATAGTAAGAAAAATTCAAATAAACAGACTGAAACAGTTTTTAATGACTTTATTATGTTCAGAAGAGGGTTATAAAATGGGAAAATAAAGTTATTCATATTTTTTAATGGTAAGTACACATTTTCATTTTGATGATATATAGTTTCATAACATATTTACATTATTGTCATAGTTCTTTATTGGTGAAAAATAATATTTAAAAAAACATTTTTAATACAATCATTTTAAACAAAACATTTTTATTCAGTGTACATTTGTTAGTTTATTTTACAATTTTTATTGTAAAAATAAAGATTTTTTTCTAGACATATAGAACTAATATTTTTAATATTTTTTAATACCGTCTTTGTATATTGAAACATTTTTAAAGCAAACATATTTATATATATATCAAAAATAAGTAGGTATTGTTCACATTGATATATAATTGACACTTGTATTCTTTGAAATAAATTAATATTATTAATATATAAAATATTAAGAGGTAAAGTTTTATTACATAGGTAATGTTTTTTATTTATTATTTGTACATATAAACAGTAAATAATAGTAACATGTATTAAACTGTTTCATATTCATACAATAATATAAGTATTTTTTTTATAGTAAATGGTTGTTAAATTAATAGTAAGTAACTGAAAATAACATATAGGACATTGTTAGTAATTTTTATAACATTGTTATATTTTTTTATAATTTAAAAAAATACAATAGTTGGATAACATTGATTTAAACATGTATTAAATCTATATGAATGTTATTTAATGTTAGTATGATTGGGACTATTTGTTTGTTAGGGACTATTTTGTAACTATTTGTGTTATATCGACGTGGAAGATTTTGCTGTTGGACGCTGCTTTGCGTGTGGAAGGGTAAGTTTAATTTTAAGTATATTATTTTAGTTAGATATATATTTTGAGTGTTTATGGAGTGTGTATGGGTTTTCTAGTATTGTGTAGTTGTAGGATGTGTGTGTTTTAGGCAGTAGTTACGGTTTTTGTTTTGGTTCCGGTTTCTCATTTTGGGATTACTATGTTGAGGTAGGAATATGATTAGAAATGTTGATTAAATGGAGGGGGCAAGATGGCCGCTGCAACGTTGTGCTGAGAGGTCGCATCTTCTCCCTCTCCCGCAACGAATAGGATGTACCGAGGATAATGCTGTGCTACCTATGAGAAAAGCCTCTGATGGAGATCGGACGTCGGTGGCTCAAAGGAATATCCAGAACCCAGCATCTTAAAAAGCAAGCGCTCCGTATCGGACAGGCTTGGGTCCGAGTGAAGGAAATAATATTGAGAGTCGTAGCCGAGCACCTAATGGCTCCTAAACTACCAGTCCGTGCTGCTAACCAGGAGAAGGCGAGCGAGAGGGGAAAAAAGATGCCCGATCCCTCAGCAGCAGCGAAGACAGGGACGGATACTAGTTTAAAAGTAGACACTCCGGCAGGGAAGAATACCGGAGCGATCAAAAAAGTATTTCCTCCCCCTCCGACGGAGAAAATAAAGAAAGGAGACATGCGGAAACAGAGTATGATCCCCAAAACCAACACTACAGTGGAGGCTCGCAAATCAAACAAAGGCAATCCAGTGAAAAGAGACGAACATAAGACACGCGAAACGGGAATGCGGCAACCTACCATGACGGAGATTTTGACAGCAAAGTTCCCTGAAACAATAGAGATGCTGGATTCGGATTCCCTCCGCGAAGCAGACGCTGTCAATCAGGCTTCAGGAAACGTCCTCGAGGACGTATCTGACGGTGATGCTGAAGGTTCTGTGAGCTTGGCTGCTAGGCAACGAGCTGAGGCGGCGCCGAAAGGGAAAGTGAGTCAGAACACTGCAGCAGCACAGGCTGACGGAACGAACGCTGGAGATGTGCAACCAAAAACGCTGGACAAAAACGGAGGTAAAGGGGAGAGCGGAGGGAATATGAATATGGATAATGCTATGGGGAATAAGGAAAATACAACTGCTGACATGCTAGGAGCCCTATTGCTCGTGGAAGAAGAGATGAATGCCTCCGAGAAAATAACTGGCTCCTGGGGCAGCAGGGACTGCTTAGTGAATCAGAAACTCCTAGGGGAGTTAAACAATAGCAAACATTCCCAAGGGGGAGGAGATGGTACCTCTATAGAAAGGGAAGGAGAGTTTTACTCGGTGAATGAAGATTCGGAGTCAGCACTATCATCAGTGTCTAACACAGAGGAGGATGATGATCATGAAGGTACTGAGTCAGGCATCAGTACATCGGGGAAGGAGTCCACATTAAAGAAAAGACATGCTAAACTAGAGAAACGGCTCTTATGGGATTACTCAGCGACCTCGCAAGTATACCAGGAGGAAGATGAGCCTGGTAACATGGCGGAGGGAGCAACAGCTGGTACTATCCCCTCTCAAAGGGATCCTTTCCACACTCTATTCGTGACTCTTAAGCAGATGCAAAGTGAAGCAAGGGCAGAGAGCCGTAGAGCGAGACAGGCATCAAAGAAAATCCAGAACAGTCTAAGGAAGGTTAATAAACTATATGATGAGTTGGTTGATCGGGTAACAGAGGTTGAGGAGCGCACAGGGAAGCTGGAAGATGATGTTGGGAGATGGCAGTCTTTTAAGACGGAGCAGGAAAAGATGGCGGAGGATGTGCGTTGGAAGATGGAGGACTTCGAGAATAGACAGAGGAGGAATAATGTTCGATTGCTGGGTGTGGCGGAAGGGACAGAAGGGCAGGACGTTAGACAATTTGTAATAAACCTGTTGAAAGGGGCCTTTCCAGAATCCCAGTGGCAGTGGGAAACAGAAATTCAGAGGGCGCACAGATTCCCATTCACAGTAAAGAAAGCCGGGGCTACTGGAGGAGCAGGGAGGGACGGCCAGAAAAACCACCCCAGGGCAATTCTAGTATACATTGGGAATTTCCTGCTCAGAGAGGAGATTTTGAGTAAGGCAAGGCCAGAGAGCAGGAGGACCTTTGAAGGCAACACCTTCTTTGCCAGGCCTGACTTTTGTCATTTTACTGTAGAGAGGAGGTGGAAGCTGAGGCAGATGATCGCTCCCTTTCAAGCCCTTGGCATGGAAGCATACTTACTGTACCCAGCCAGACTCTAAGTAATAGTGAGGGGGAAAACTTGGATGTTCAACTCTGAGATCAAATCTGAGCTTTTTTTGGAAGAAATGAGGAAGCAGAAGGGGGGTTAAGAGAAATGAGCACATACAATATTGATAAGAGAGAATGGGTTTAAGGGGAGCACAGCAAGATATTTGAACTAAGCGGGGAGGGATGCGGCTTGCACAATCTAAGGCGGGCACACATAGGTCTGTTGACCTATTTGCCTGTAAAGGAGAGGGGGGTGCAGAGCAGGGGAGGAGAGGGAGGGGGTGGCCGTGGGGGGGGGGGGGCGGAACTGCAACATTTTTTATAAGATTTGGCACATTGTTATGTATTTAGGAAATACCGGATGTACACAAACCGGCTTGATGATGACAAATAATGCTTATTTTCTTTGGCAATTACCAATAGTGGTACAATGGCATGTAGGATAGCATCAATCAATGTATGTGGTCTAAATGAGCCGAATAAGAGGATGAGAGTTGCAGCATATTTAAAAACTATGCGATTGGATTTGGTATTTCTACAAGAGACCCATATAGAATCAAGTAGGACATATCTTTTGGAGCAACTAGGGTTCAGGGTGCTGGCAAGCTCTAAACAGGAAACTAGGACCAGAGGGGTAGCAGTTTTGGGTAGGCAAAGGGATGTGGTAGTAGGAAAGAAGAAGGAAGATAAATGGGGCAGATGGGCTATCTTAGAAATATGTTTTAGAGGGCAGAAATTAACACTTGTTACAATTTATGGATCTATATGACGACCCAGATGTATTTCAGTTTCTTGACATGGAGCTAGCCCAGTGGCCTGAACCCATAGTGTGCTGTGGTGATTTTAATATACATGATCTAGAGAGCTCATTTACACGATCAGATGCGACCTACCGGGGTAGGAAAAAGAAAGTATTTAGGGCTTTAGCAGACTTGGTTATACATAATGCCCTGGTAGATCCTTGGGTAGAGTTACATCCCCATCTTGATGGAAGTACCTTCTTCTCCGCCCCACACAAAGTAATGGTCAGGCTTGACTATTTTTTGATAACTAACTGTTTATTAAATGGGTCACAAGTGGAGAAGCTACCTAGGGTAATCTCAGACCACAATCCGGTGATTCTTACTATTAAAATTAGTCAAACACCAAGAACACCTTCACAGTGGACTTTCGAGAGAGGCCTATTAAAGGATCCTGTATACAGGGAGCACATGACAGCTTGGATTAAATGGTTCTGGGATATTAACAGGGGAACAGCGGCCCTAGGTGTGGTCTGGGACACTTTTAAGGCGGGAATAAGAGGAGAAACACTCAGCTTCATTCTGGGAAGACAAAAGAGAGAAAGGGATAAGAGAGAGGAGGTAGGGCAGAGATTATTAAGAGAGGAAGGAAATCTAAGCAGGGCCATAATACAAAATCTGCCTTTAGAAGAATACCTGCTTAGAATCATAGCTTTAAAAGCTGAAGCGGTGGAAGGGTTCGCTAGGTAGGCTGCAGATAATTTCCTGACAAAAAAGGAAAAGACATATGAACTCAGTGAGAAGGTGGGGCGTGTGTTGGCAGTTAGAACTAGGCAGAGAGCGGCCAAAGCGGAAATAAGGGAAGTTAGAGATGCACAGGGGAATAAGGTTATGGAGTCCAATTTAATAAGAGAAGTGTTTAGAAAGTTCTACGCAGATTTATATACCCCAGAAGACCCACCGAACTTAGTGGAGATTGATAAATATTTGAGTGGTACCCCTCCACCGATAATGTCTGGAGAGGAAAAGGAAATACTAGATGGACCATTACAGATAGAAGAACTTGAGGAGGCTCTTGGTAGTTTACCACCAGGCAAAGCGGCAGGACCAGACCAAATCCCGCTCGAATTTTACCAAATATTTAAAAATGAGCTCCTGGCAGATATGTTTTCGATAATGCAACAAGCACAAGTAGGGGAATCCAGCCCGGAGTCATGGGGAGGGGCTGACATAATAGTAATTTTGAAAAAAGGGAAGCCATCAGAAATACCAGGGTCATACAGACCAATTACATTAATGAATTCCGACATTAAAACATACTCCAAAATCTTAGCGAAAAGGCTGGCTGGGATCATTGAGCAGTTGGTAACCCCCATACAGCATGGATTTATTCCTGGAAAAGGGACAACGCAACATGTAAGGACTGTTGTTACTATGCTTGACTCAGCAGATATTATAGGGGACCCTGTCGCAGCACTCTTCCTAGATGCTGAGAAGGCATTTGACAGGGTCTCCTGGGACTATCTCTGGCAGGTTATGAGGTGGTGTGGGATGGGGGAACCTTTTATAAAAGCTATACAGGTACTATACAATACCCCGGCAGCAAGAATAAGAGTTAACGGGGGGCTTTCTGATACTGTAAAAATTGCTAGGGGGACCAGACAGGGATGTCCCTCCTCTCCCCTACTCTTTGCGCTATATCTTGAACCGCTACTGCGAAGGCTTGAAGCTAATCAAGAGGTACCACCAATGAGGATAAATAGTTGTACGGTGAAGACCTTAGCGTACGCAGACGATGTAGCAATTCTAACTCCCAATCCCACTTTAGCTATAAAAGAGGTCGAGATGGAGTCCCAGGTGTTTGGACAGATATCAGGGTATAGCCTGAACAGACTGAAAACGCAGATTATTAAAAATAGATACACAACATGTAATGATGACAGGGTGGTTAACTCAGCAGTAAACTTAGGGGTGTTATTAACGGCGAACCTGGATAAGATAGTAGAGCTGAATTTGGCCCCTCTGATTGACAAGGTTAAAAAAGATTTGGAGAGGATGAACAACCTACACCTTTCTCTTATGGGGTGTACGAATGTGATTAAAATGTTAATTTTGCCCAAATTTTTATATTTCTTTCGCTCTATTCCTTTAATTTTTGAGGTTAAGTGGTTTAATTTGCTAGAGAGAGTACTCAACAGATTTATTTGGGCACATGGGAAAACCAGGCGGGCCTACAGGTATATGACTCTCCCAAGAGAAAGAGGGGGCTGGGGGGCCCCTGATTTTAGATTGTACCAAATGGCTGCAGCATTACAGTACATGCAGGGGCTAATTGGGGGTGGGGGACGCGACATCGGGGTCACGATCATGTCCACGGAAGTCTACTCTATAGTATTGGGGGCAGAGGCAGAAAATAATTTTTTATATAGAGTCGAATTTGGATACCATAAAAGGACTAGATTTAAGACTGCAGTGGCAGCATGCAGGATTTGGAATGCATTTCTAAAAAAAATGGGATTGGGAAGATACAATAGATATGTAAGGCTTTACAAGAATAAATCCTTCCCTGCAGAAGTATTTGCTGATTCGACAATGTTGGGTTGGACTCAAAAAGGGATAGTACAGATTGGGGATTTAATGGATGCGGAGGGGATAGCTCAGTTCACAGACCTTACCCTCAAGTATGGGATTGAGAGGAAGGACTTCTTCAAATACCTACAGGTTAGGAGCTTTCTTTGTCGCAAGCAAGGTGGCAGTATGGGATTCAATAGTAATGAAGTACTGGAGAAAATAAAAAATGGGGGGGACTGCACAATTAGATCTTTTTATGCAGGCTTAGCAAAAGGAAAGGTAGATGACTTAGAGAAAGTTAGTGGCAAGTGGGTGGAAAAAATGGGTGGGGAGTCTGGTAGTCTTGAAGAATCCTTGATCATGGGATGTAATATTCTGTGTTCGGGTCCCCTGCAATCGAAGCATTACAAGACCCTATTCTCATTGTACCATACCCCCGCTAGAATAGCTAAGTGGGGAGGCTCCACTGGCACCACCTGCCCACGTTGTAATGCAGAGGATGCAGATATAATTCATATGTTTGCTACCTGCCCTCAGCTCTATACTTTGATTAAAAATGTAGAAGACTTCATTGGTAATACACTTGGTGTACGAATAAAATTGACACCGATGATGATATTGTTTGGGAGAGATAATCAGGATGGATCTGATTATAAGGAATTTTTGTTTATGGCTGCCGCAGTTTTGAGACTGACAATAGCAAGAGTGTGGTTAGACAAGATACCCCCGGGAATGCAAATATGGTTGGCAAATTTATTAGCTAGCTACAATCTTGAGAAAGCAACATATGCACGTAAGGGGAAAAGGGGAAGAAGGCTTGGGTTGAAAATCTGGGAACCAATAGCCAAATGGAAAGAAAGAATGGCATTACAAGATAATGTAATATAATAGGAAATATAGGTTTTTTACTATGCTGTATGGTATGCTTATATTGTTTAAATTTCAACCAGAGAAACATAAAATTATGGATGTGATAAAACTGGAAGGAAAAATGTAAAATGTAAATTGTAGAATGTACAAATGTATGATGTGTAAATACAATGTGTGCATTAAGAAAAAAAAAAAATTAAAAAAAAATAAAATAAAAAAAAAGAAATGTTGATTAAATGATATGTGTAATGTTTAATAATGTTTGTAAATGTATTTTTGGGTGTATTGTGTGTGGGTGGGTATATTTCTTTTCTGTTTTTAGGTACTTCGCATGGATCTCTTTTTTGGGAGAAGGTTGTGGTTTTGTTATAGTAAGAAGTGTGGCGATTATTATTTAATCTTTTTTAAAAACACTTTCTTAATTTTTCGCGTTTTCAAGGAGCGTTTCTTTTAGTTTTTACTTTTTTCGGGTTTTTTATGGTTTATCGGTGGATCGATTTTGGAGAAGAATTGTTATGGATGTGTTTTTTTTGTTTTTTTCCATTTGGTTTCCTTGGAGCGTTTTTTTACTTTTTGATAACTATTTTCAGGTTTTTAAGGGTTTTCGAGTGGATCGTTTTGGAGAAGAATTTTTTTGCATTTGTTGCTATTTTTATGGGTTCCTTTGGATTGTTTGGATCGTTTACTACTATGGAAGGATTTCTTTCATTCGAAAGGTTTGTCTTCAGCAACAAAGTGAGAGAATTTTCTTTATTTATTTTTTGGGTGGGATTGTTAATGTAATTATTAAAGTATTTTAGGTTATATGTTAGAAATTATAAGAAAACTGTTCAGATATATTTCTATAACATTTTATAAAATATATTTGACAATTTTGTTACAGTTTCTAGCATGTATTTTATACATATATTTTATGTCTATTATTTGTTCTGTATAGGTATTTCAGATATGTTTAAAGAATTGTTTTTGCTCTCATAGAAAGATATTGTAGGCCTCTGGTTGTTGGGTATAGGGTAACTTGTTCTTGTAAGGTGTTGTACATTTTTTTTGTTTGTTTAGTTAGCTTAGGGCCAATTAGTGTAACAGATTGTTCCATTCGGAGTTGTTGGTAACTTTGCTCCTTTTGTAATGATTGGAGTAGTTTATGGAGTGTGGGGTACTTCTGCCTGTACTTGCTAGGAAAGCATTGTGCCATCCTTCGACTGTGTTGTTACTTTTAGCCTGTTTATTTAGTGTACTTAGGTAGACGTTCCACCAGGGAATTTGGAATTTGGATTGCCTTCTGTGTCCTGATCTGTGTAGCCTTCCTACCCATGTGTCTTCGTAGTAATCTAATAGAGGGCTTAGTTTTGTTTCATTTTTTTAATAGTAGGGGCTGTCTATTAATAGGTTGTAATGTTCTGCTACACCTGTAACAGGAACATAGGCTATTGCAATTAATTATTTTACCTGGTAGGCAAAAGTGCTGTCATTGCAGTATTGGGAGCTTAGGTTAGTTTTTTGTATATGTTTCCATATACATTGGTTAAAATGGTAGTACCAACCTTGGATTGCTGTGCGAGCGTATGTTTTTAGGATTGTGTTTATCATTGCTTTCTCAAAGTCAAGGATAATTTTTGGGGGGAAATAAGGGGCCCATTAGGATGGCGGGCGGACTTTGCCCGCCCGCCATCCTTGCGGTAGTAGGGACCACCCGCCATAAGGGTGGGGGTCCCGTCGGCAGCATTAGGATGCGCCCGCCACAGTGGCGGGTACATCCCGCATTCCTACCATTGTGGCGGGCGGTGCACTTAGCACCGCCCGCCACAATGGCAGGAAAGCATGCTGTGCACTTCCATGCACAGCAGGGCAGGCACCGTGCGGTGCCTGCCATGCTGTGCATGGAACTGCTGGGGGGTACTATAGGTACCCCCCATGTGCACCCCCCGGAGTCCCTGGGGGCCCGCAACGGGCCCCTGCAGGGATTCTCCGCATGCCGTCACAGAAAGGCATCCACAATTGCCCATCATAATATGGCTGGCGGTGTCTGATAGACACCGCCACCATATTATTCCTTTTCCACCCCGGCCGCAAGGCGACCGGGGCGGAAAAGTGGCGGACATTCTTTCCGTCCGCCGAGGTCCCCCCGCCATACTAATATGGCGGGGGGGAAACAAATGCGGATGTCGGGCAGATTGCCTCCGCCAGGCTGGCGGTGGCTACCGCCAGCCTGGCGGGGACAATCGCACGACATCATAATGGGCCCCTAATTATTTGTTTGTTCTTTTATTTTATTTAGTAGCTCAATATAGGTTATCTGCTGTTTGTTGGGTAGGAGGGTATATATGAAAGGAATATTGCAGTTTTGATAGTGTCCATGGATGGTGTATAATTGGTAGGAAGGTTTTGGGCATACTGGAAATGTACCATCCATCATCCATGTTTCATATTGTTGTCATTTCAACATATTGTCTGCTGTAGCAAACATTATTATTGTTTTTTCTGTAGATGCATTGTCGCATAGGATGAAAGGTTCATCATTGTGAGTGATTTTTAGTTCGGGAGGAATTTGGACTTCCTCAAAGGTTTTTGGGGTAGGTGGAGTAGCTGTAGTTAATCTTTTTTGTCTAGCTATTGTCCTTTTTAGCGAATCGATGGAAGGTAGTTGGCTTGAAGAATGTTGGGGGAGTGTTTCTAAGTGTTCTTTAAGGATAGTTGCAGTAGGGAGGTCTGTGCTAGTACTAGCTTCTTTTAGTGAGTCAAGCATTTGTCTAATTTCTATTTCTGTCACGTTGAGAGGGTGGTTATGTTCTGTAGTATTGGTTACAGTTGTTGCCTGTGTTATAGCGTGACCATATCGTTTGTTACTGTAATATTTGCTGCATTTCCAAAACACTTTCAGTTCATGCTGTTTTTCCTGGGTATATGTATAGCCCATACAACATAAAAGCATTTTGCCTCTCTGTCAGGTAATACATTTTGCTCCTTCTGTCATTTTTCTTTGTTCTTTCTATAGTAAATAAATGGTACATGGAGATATTTAGTATTGTTTCTAAGTTAATTAATTGCATTTATCACATTTTCACTGTATATTTACCTGTTTCTTTGTTCTTTGGAGGGCTGTGCTGTGTGTTTCGATGCTTTGCTTCTCTTTATCTTGTCGATGGTTCTGTTGTGAAAAGAAAATGCAATTTATTGTATTTGTTCAGCTTTGTATTATTGGATTATTTCCCATAGGAAGTTTTCTTGCTCCTTTTTGAGTTAAAGTTGTCTCTGTTATTTTAGTTTATATACTTACTTTTGTTTAATAGTTGATATAGTTGTTTTAGGTGGGCTTTTTTTCGGTAAGTTTGATGTATCTGTAAGACATGGTAAGATGGAAAGAAAATATATAAAGTTATTGTTGTTTAAATGTATCTTTTTAGTTTTCAGTTCTAAGTTGAGTAGCTATTATGAAGTGGTGGTACTTACTTTTCTTTTGTGTACTCTTTTTTTAATGTAGCAGGTTTCTCTTTTTCTGAAAATGTAGCAGAGTTTCCCCTTCTTCAAGTTTTGTGGCGCAAAGTGTTACTTAGTTTCTTGTTGGTTTCTTTTAATAGTGTTGCTGTAATGTGTTGGTTGTTTTTATTGGTTGGCCTAATTGTTTGCTGTTATTTATTGGTTGTTTGCGAGTTTTTTAATTTTTTGGGCAGTATTGTGGTTTTAATGGAAGATGTTAATTAACTTTTTATTTTTTTGTGGAGCCTTTTTATCTTAATTTTTATATAAAAAATTATTTGTATTGTGAGATATATCATGTTTAATGTGTTTATATGATGTGAATGTATTGTATTTCAGAAATGTAAATTTATTAAATTTTTTATATGTTTATGAAGTTAGTGATTATAGTATGTATTGTTTTATATAATTATATTGGGTTATGTTAATATTTATCATAATGTTTTCGTTAATTGTTGTGTTTTTTATGAGGTTTTATGAGGTTTACAGAAGTCGATAAAATGTTTTTTTATATTTTTGTGGTCGATATTTTTGTATTTGGTATTTAGGCTTAGGTCTTGACATGTGTTGAGAGTCGATATTTAATGTTTCGATATTTTTTACTTTCGATAATGTTGTCGATTTTTTTTTATTTGCGATATTGTGGAATCGATCTTTGTGTAGTTTCTTGTTTAAGAATTGGTAGTCGATATTTTTGTAGTCGATAATTTTACTTCGATATTTTAGGTACTCGATATTCGGTCTGTCGATATTGTTTCAGTGATCCGAGTTTCCCAGTGTAACCCCTCTAATTTAACTCGGAAGTAGGCACAGGTACAGCTCACTCAAATCACGCCAAGGTGTAGACTTTCCAACAGTTCAGTCACTTTCACCTCTGCACCAGTCTAGATCAAGCTCCCAGTCTTCGAGTCTTTGGGGAGCAATACTGCCCCAGGCCCTTGCAATGTTCTGCTTGGCCACCCCTGCAGCCATCAACAGACAGATTTTCTGATACTTGGGCCAGAAGGAGGCGAGTTGCCCCCCCTCCACTGCTTCCCAAAAACTGCATCCATATGAACCCTCAAATCACACCACTGACAACGTGCTTTGGTGCCTTAAAATGTCGCAGTTTATTCAACATAACATGTTGATACATTTTGCAAAATTCATGGTCATACCAATTGCTCTCTTAAGGTCCATGTTAACACATTTCATTGTCTTTGCAATCATTTTTTGTCGTTGTGTGGACCCTGCCTCCTCAATTTCCAGGGAAGGTAGGGGCCCCTTGTCTGGGCCTCCGATTCAAAGGTCTAGGCTTCAACTTGGTAACGACTTGGAGGGTGTCCGTCATGAACTGTCTGGGCTGCAAGTGCTATCCCGCTTGCCCTGGACCGTTTCTTGGACCCTCCCTGCTTCCAGGGGTCCCCCCATGTGGCATCCCAAAGACCTTGCTTGAGCATCTACTCTATCCTTCCTGAGTCCTTGCATTTTGCTCCCTTGGTACCCCTGTAGTGAGGCATTTCAAGGGTCCTGCGGGAGCATCACATCTACTCTTTCTATGGCAGTACGCCGCCCTTGGCTCCCTCAGTGCCCCTGCCGTGAGGCATTCTAAGGACACTGTGTGAGCCTTCCATCTACCTTTTAGTAATTTCTCTCTTTTTTCTACCTTCCTTGTGTTCCGTCCGGCATGCTACCTATGGTTTCCCGATCGGAAGAAGCTCCCCCTACCCTGGCCTCCCCTTTGCTTTTACTTGAAACCCATCTGTTCCAGCACCCCTACAATGTTCGGTAGGAATATATCCATTCCTACCCAGGTGTAAGGTGTACCCTGTCCTCCAAGTGATAACCTGGGGATCTCAAGTTTATGAAACCGTGTCTAACAAAACCCCATCCAGTGGCACTACAAACATTTGCCATGGTGATATTCAGTTTCCGTCTGGATATCTCCACAGTCCCCAAGTCCATGGCCAAACGCCATGCCTCACCCCCTATTATTTCTGAAAAAATTACTTAGCTGGACGTATCATTCGAGTAAAGGCCATGAGGCTTTTCTGCATATTTTCTAGGAGGACCCTCGTTCCCAATGCTGCCAAGTCACCACATCCAATCTGCCACCCTGCCCTTTTGCCTCCAGCACCGCGGGGAGTAGTTGATCCTATTTCATTCCCGAACGCCCCAACCAGGCTTCGTCGGTGTACGGCAGCCCTATTGTAAAGTGTTGTATTTACTTTTAAATGTGAACATGCCCACTGTTCAGTTTATGTATTTCTTCTATGTCTTTTCACCTTATTGTGTTCCACATTTTATGTCATCACTTCAGCATGCGCAAGCTTGTACATGTGTATTTTCAAAGGTGCATAGTTGAAGTTCTCTTCCACTCTGAGGCTTCAACTGTTGGACCACCCATTCAACCGTTGAGCTTCAGTGTGGAGAGCTGTACTCCTGTGTAGCTGCTTACAATTTGGATTAAAGACTATTGAGAGTTACCTGAAACGTCTCATCCTTTATTTTCTACAGATTCCCGTTTTTCAACCTTCATCTTGACCTGGTGTCCTTCAAAAGAATTTCGGGTGCTATTCGTCGGATCAAGAATCTTCTGCAGTCATTCCGTATCCTTTCCCCGAGCCGGATGTGACCTCCAATTGCTGTGACGTCTCCTTCAACACGTCACATCCTCAAGCGAACGTGATTACGTAATCACGCAATCACGCAGCGTGCCACCATTTTGAGTGCATTTCTTATGTGAGTTAATTGTTGTTTTATCTTGTCTTTCCGTGACGAATCCACGTTTCGAAGCTGACACTTTTACTTCATAATTCAACGTGCAATTGTCCACTGCTCTTCGGAGGCATCAGCTATTCCTTCGCTGCACGATTGTTTTCCTCATACAATCGACATGTGGTTTTAAAGGTTATTATTTCTCAAGATCACTTTCTACAACTTCAAAACAATAAACACAAAGGGGTCCATTAGGATGACGGGCGGACTTTGTCCGCCCGTCATCCTAACGGTGAATGGGACCACCCGCCATAAGGGTGGCGGTCCCGTTCTACATATTAGGATGCGCCCGCCACAGTGGCGGGCGCTTCCCGCATTTTTAGCATTGCGGCGGGCGGTGCTGAAAGCACCGCCTGCCGCAATGCTAAAAATGCACGTTGTGCATTTCAATGCACAACATGACAGGCACCACGAGGTGCCTGTCATGTTGTGCATTGAAATGCATGGGGGTACCATAGGTACCCCCCATTTCCACCCCCCACCCCCACGGAGTCCCTGGGGGCCCGCAACGGGCCCCCGCAGGGGGACTCTGCATGCCTTTCCGTGGCAAAGGCATTCCGAAATACCTATCCTAATATGGCTGGCGGTGTCTAATAGACACCGCCACCATATAAACCCTTTTCCGCCCTGGCCGCAAGGCGACCGGGCGGAAAAGCGGCGGACGGTCTTTCAAATAAGGCTGGGGGAATTCTGGAGTGGATGTCGGGCGGATTGCCCCCGCCAGGCCGGCGGTGGCTACCGCCAGCCAGGCGGGGGCAATCCGCCCGACATCCTAATGGGCCCCAAAGTATTTAATTTACATTTTTAAAAATATTTAATTCTCTTCAAATTCAAATGGGTGGATTTATGCTTTATTCACTGGGTTCACAAATAACAATTTATTATCTTTAACTTCACTTTCATTCAACAGGTCTCTCAAATTATTCCTCAACTCTATAATTAAACCTGGCATCAAACCAACAAGTTGTTCAACTAAATCACTTTCTTCTGGCCCCAGGTAAACCAAAAGAACCATGGAAAATGTGGTTTCACAGCTTTTTAATTGTAATTGATGCTGAGGAATACTCACCAAAGCAGAAAGTTGCCATATAATATAATCATTTGGGAAGTGCTGGTCGACAGATATTTGACAATCTCCTAACCTCCATTCCCCCTCCAGGAAATGGTGATGGTTGGAATGTTAACACAGACGCTGTTCAGAAACTTAATGAAAAGATTTTGGAACAACCTAACATAATGCTGGAAAGGTTTAACTTTATAAAACGCAAACAAGACCCTAATGAGACAATGGAGGAATTTATATCTACTTAGAAATGTGGCCGCAGACTGCAATTTTGGTGCATCACTTGACGTGTACATTAGAGACCAGTTCGTGTATAGTTGTTATCATAAAAAAATCCAAGAACGTATTCTAAGTTGTAGAGACCCAACCTTATCAGAGGTTATAGACATGGCTAAAGGTATTGAAAGGGCCATCATATCTACGAAATGTATCTCAAATTATGGCATCTCTCCTGTCAATTTAGTACGAAATGAGTCTCTGATTAATGCTATAGCTGTTAAAAACAAATTTGCTAACCCTTTTCAAAAGAAATTAATATTATTTGTTACAGGTATGGTTCATAGACAAATCTGGGCAATAGTTCCATTTGTGCAACACTCCGTAAGAGATGTACCAATTGTCACAAAATGGGGCATGTTTACACTGTTTGCAGGAGCAAACAAATGGTTTGTGTTAGTTCAATCTCTTCAACAGAACATCCTGATCTTAATGTCTCTTCTCTTGGGTCACCATTACAGAGTCTTGACATAATAATAATACCGTAGATTTAATTTCTCAGAAAGTTAAACAAAAGATTCTTTTATCTATTGATACCAGTGAAAATGTGGCTAATTCTGAACACATTAAAGATTCCACTTCTGAAGTCATTATTGATAATAAGTCTATCAACATGAATGCAGACTCTGGTGCACCTGTGACCATCATCTCTGACACTCTTTTGGATTTTCACTGGTCGTCGAATGTTCATTTACAACCTTTAGACATTGTTCCTAAAGCTTATGGTGACAAAGACATAGATAAGATGGGATTCTTTATTGCCAATCTAACTTGCTTGGGTAAACATATTAACACAAAAATGTATGTTGCTATTAAAGGTAAGAATATTATTGGTTGGAGAGATCTTGCTAAAATGGGTTTGAAGTTGGTTCCGGGTTCAGAAAACCCTGTACAGCTCAATTATATGTCAATTTCACTAGTTTCTGAAGATTTGAAGCCACTCATTCATAGTGTAATTCATAGTGTAATTTCTGAATTTCCAGAAGTTTTCAACACTTCCATTTGTAAAATCAAATATTTTGAACACTTGATTAAACTCAAGCCTGGTGCAATACCCGTCACACACACACTCAGATCTATGCTTCTAAGTGTGAGGAAGGATCTGAAAAATTTACTAGACAAAATCGTTTTAGAAGCTATTATTGAACCAACTAATTCATCCCAATGGGTCAGTCCCATTGTTATTGCGAGAAAAAAGGATTCTAGTGTCCGCTTGTGTGCTGATCTCCACTCCCTTAATCAAAATATAATTATTGATTGTCATCCCCTTCCTAAAATCCAAGATGTATTAACTGGCATCAGTGGTTCAACATATTTTACTTTGCTTGATCTCCGCTGTGCATATCACCAAATTCCTTTATCTTCTCAATCCTCAGACTTAACTACTTTCATTACTCCATTCGAAGCATTTAAATATTTGAAGTTACCATTTGGCCTGGCTTCTGCGGCCAGTGTTTTTCAAAAATGTATGGAATGTTTATTGAAAGACATTGACTTTGTGCAAGCTTATCAAGACGATGTACTCATTTTCTCAAAGAATAAGGAAGCACATCTTCGTACTTTAAAAGAGGTTATGTCTTGCTTTAAAGATGCTGGTGTTACCTTGAGCAGAGATAAATGCACGTTTTTTTTTTAAACAGAAGTTGATTATTTACGGAACTGGCAAAGCATCCGCAAGACTGGTTCGTATTCTTTCAAGACTGCATGAATATAATTTTAACATTCAACACATTGCTGGTGGTCACAATGTTAGAGCAAATTGCCTTTCTAGATTACCTTTGCCGGATGATTCTTTTGATTCAAAACATGACTATGTAGAATGTGTTGTTGCTTCCATTGAAGATTTCTCTAACACTCTTTCACAATCAGATTGCCATTTGTCAATGATCCCACACTTCAAGCTGTCAAGAATATGATAATTTCTGATTGGCCCAAAGAGCGTTAACTTCCAGCTCCCCTGAAATCATATGCTCAGATTTCTGATAAACTTTCTTTTGTCAACAATGTCATTATGCGTGGTGACCAATGTGTTCCTCCCACGTCCCTTCACTTCAAGCTTTTTCAAAGGGCACATGAAGGACATTTGGGTATAGGTGCAACCTCAAAGAAACTAAAGGAGCTTTAGTTTGATGCATGTGCCCCTAAGAGACCTGGTTAGGGTAGAGTCCAACCAGCCTGGTGTGTATCTAGATAAGACCTCACAGTGTTCGACAAATTCCTTGAATAACATCCCATAGCACCTAATCACACCTGTAACTAGAACAGTGGAAAATAGTCCCCAAGCTCCTCAACTCCAGGGCAACTGAAAATTTTTAGACCTCACCTTTGCTGGTTCCTTGAAGATTCCTAGGATTAAAAAGGGAGAACCTGAATCAATTAGAGCATTGGACAGCTCCGAACTCTCTTCAGGCATAATTGAATACCAGACCGCACTAATAGGTCTGATATGTGAGAACGGACAGACAGAGTCTCTGACCTTCAATCTGAATGACACACCTCTGTTTGAGGCTATATTAGACCCTGATATTGATTGTTCCTTATGCTTGATAACTCTGGGGGGTCACTCTATTGTCGAACACATTGTTATGCTACACAACAGGAACTAGTATCACCCACAATTTGTGATGCAATTGAACATGTGCTGTAGCTTCCCTATCTATCGAATATCAGTATTTGCACGACATATTCGATGAACAAAAGGCAACAAAATGATCTCCTCATATAGAATTTGACTGTTGTATAGACTTATTGCCAGGCGCAGTCCTCCCCTGTAGTCGCATCTATGCCTTGTAGGATTCTGACTGAGACCAAGCATTTAAAGATTTACCTGGATGTGCTCCTTACGTTATGGTTCATTAAACATTCCAACTCTCCATATCACAATGACTTTCTTCAGGACTGAAAAGAGACTTTTGTACAACTCCAAGAAGACGGTGGCTGAGCTCCGAGGCACGCAAGTCTCTGTTTTGTTATTTTGTCCCAAGCACCCTTCCCTTCTGGGGTGACAATTGATTCACATTACAACTCCCAGATCAGACTCCCCCCTAGAATAATTAAAGAGGTACAGCATCATCTCTGTGGACAAGAGCCAGGTGAGTGGCATGACAGTTCTGCCAGGAGAGAGCAAAGCTATGTTCCCTGCCTGAGAGTATGCAGTCTGGAAATTAGATTTGTATTTCTTGCCCATACTCTACTAAGTGGAGGACAAGAAAGGGATGGGGTCCGTGGGACTCTGCTTATCATCTAGCCCTGGGGGATGGGGTCTGCCGGGGCTGATCTGTGTCTCGAAGATGGGGTTCCCAGGTCCTGCCAGTTGTTCGGGAAGGAAGACCACCTGTCCCCCTTTCCATTAACAATATTTCGGCCCTGGGGGGTAGTTTCCCTGGGGCCTTTTACTGGATCAGGATGGGGGATGCTGCACACCTCCCTCCCAAAAATTAATGAATGCAGGGGACCCTCTGGCACTGGTTCACACCAGGTTGGCATTTACTTTAAAAAGGGGGGCAGCCTGTCTTTTTTTATTTTTGTATTACTTTACAGCAGAGCCACAGATCCTCTGAGTAACAGTGGTATTGTTATTAAAAAAGGCAATTTTGGCCGGCGTGGTGGGCAGGACCTTTGGGACACCCTCACCAAGTTTAGATGGTCAGGGTATCCCTACCCTGTCCCATATATTCTTTTTTTTAACATTATTTTCAGGACTCGGGGATTGAGTCCTCATGTCCTAATATGTCTATCGCAACATCCTTGTTGATGTTAGGACAGCCAATCAGATCATTACCTTTGACCTGTGTTGTCCACTGCAGAGTGAAATGTACATAAATTGTAAACCTGAATTTCTCCAAAACTACTGAACGAATTTGCACCAAACCACAAAAAGCATGCTTTATGGGTAAGGATCTAGCTGTCACTCAAATTTGGTGCAATTATATTCAGATGTTTCGGCTTTAGCTGTGTCTGATTTTCCTATAAAAAATTGAATGGGGAAAACAAGTTTTGGGGACCAGCCTTTTTGTCACACCAGCTTGATGGTCACCCCGAAATTTACCTGGAAGGAACTTAGGTGGGTGAGACTTTTTTTTGCAATGTTTTGAGAATATTTTCAAAAGTTATAAGCAAACCAAAACACCAATTTCTTATGGAATCATAGTCCTAACTAAAACTACCCAGTAGCGACTGCCGCTGGGTAGTTGCTACTATATACCTAATGTATTTAGGGTTCAGGGATAGGTAATGAGGGAGCTTTAGGGTTCAGGGTTGTGAAGTGTATAGGGGTGGTAAGGGGATTTTAGTGTTCAGGGATTGATAGTGAGTGGTTGTTAGAATTTAGGGATGGATAGTGTATAGGCGTGGCAATGGTTAAAAAATGGATGGTGTACAAGAGTAGAAGGGAGTTTTTAGTGTTCGGGCACTGGTAGTGTAAAGGGGTAGTAAGTGTTTTAAGGGCTCAGGGATAGGTAGTGTATAGCGATGGCAAGGTTTTTTTTTACCATTTTGGGATGGGTAATGTAAATGAGTAGCAGGGATGTGTGGTGAAGAGGGATAACAAGGGGGTTTGGGGATCTAGCGTAGGTGGTGTTTAGGGCCAAACAGGGGCATTTAGGGGTCAGGGATGGGTAGTGATATGGGTAGTAAGAAGTGTTTTGGGTTCCAGGGAAGGTAGTGTACAAGGTTAGTAAGGGTTAGTAAGGGAATTCGAGATTATATGTAGGGTAATTTCAAAATAATATTTATTACTTACAAATAGGTAACATTCGTTATTTTACAATGTTAATATTAAATACTTCATATATAATATGTAAAATAAAATTATATTTAAAAAGAAATAATTTGAAAAATGTAAATTCTTAGCATAGAATGTGTCTACATAAATACATAAAAATAGGGTATTCATGTATGAATATATTAAATTATATATAACACTAAAATATATAAAAATTATAAAGTCTTATAAATATCTACTTGCGAGGTAGAGACACTTGCGATGTAAATGCATGCAATGTATAGGCACTTCCAGTGTACTGACATGCGATGTAATGGCACTACCAATGTAAAAACCATTATGTAAGTTCTCCCTATGTAATACACTCATAAATTATGACTGGCATTTAGTAGTAGACGTCCTTCTGTTTTTTTAGGTTTTGTCTCAAAGTTGCTGCTGATTGGCGAAATGGGGGAACACTATTTTGGGGGAAGAGAAAAAAATTATTTTCTGCACATCGGTGAGTATTCTGAAGGGCCCGCTGCGTTGCGATCTGAAAAATATATCCTCCTGCCAGGCCCGGTTCCAGGATGTGGGATCTGGGAGGGCCATGAAGAAGCATGAGTGGGCCATAAAGATGAATCGGGTTATCCAGGGACTCCCAGGTGTCTGGGAGCTGGGTCTAGGCATGCTGGGTCATCTTGTATGGGTGTGAGCTGCACATGCTACCAACTGCTGGGTTCTGTCGGCTAGTTAGTATATTTCTAGAGGTTTAAACCTTTGGGCTTGATTTTTTCTGCTCTCCCAACCTCACCCTTCTTTCTACCTTCTTCACCTTACGGTCCTGCTCACCTCTTCCTCTAATTCCTTTGACCCCTCTTCACATCATCATACTCTCTCTTTCTCCACCTTACCAACCTGTTTCCATGTTGTGCCCTTCTCTTTCGCCATTTCTCCTTCATATTTCTCTTACCTCACCCTTCTCTCTTTCCCTTATACTACTCTCTCTCTCCTGACCTCGCCATCCTTTGCGTACTCTTGCTGCATTACATTCTTCTATTTCCACTGCATCCTTTTCTCCACCTCACCCTCCTCTCTTCTCTCTTCCTCCCCTTCTCTTTCTTCCACCCCCTCTTCTCCATCTCTGACCCTCCTTTCACCCTTGCTCACCCTCCTCTGTCTCTCCAGCTTGTCCTCCTTTTCTACTTCTCACCGTCTTCCTTTTTTGCTCACAATCCTCCCTTCTGCCTCCTCCCTATCGCCCTTCGTCTCTCTGCTTCTTTCGTAGGGGTGAGAGTAAAGTTAATGGATGCGTTAGTAGCAGGCACAAAGGCAGTGGTCTGTGTTTTGAGGTGGTCAACTGAGTGGGCTTCGCTTGAAGGTCGATCCTTATGTAGGATGGATGTGTTTGGTGGGCCAGCCGGAGGCAGTGTTATGTAAATTCGCTGGAGGGCGCAGCAGCAGTATTTACTGATGTATGTAAATTGCCTGATGGAAGGGCGGATGTGACCAATGGAGGAACCAGAATCATTTTTTTTATGGCTGGAGTGAGCCCCTGCAGTATGGCGAGTCGCTGGCCTGAGAGCTCTTGACTGAAGCGGAGAATGGAGGGCCTCCTCCATGTACTTTGCAGGGGGGCACCCTCAAGTTTTGTTACACCACTCGCTTCACATTCCCCTCTCCACCTTACCCTTCTCACCCTTCTCTCTCTCTTCTCTGTCCCTCACTCTCCTCTCACCCTTTCTCATCATCATGTCTTACTGACTCTCCCTTCTTCTTCGCCTCTCATAATTCTCTGTTTTTCTCACCATCCTCCCTCCTGTCTCAGCCTCCTGTCTTTGTGCTTCACCTCCACCTCTCTCCACCTCCCCCTTCTCTCTATCAACTTAGGAGCTGAAGAACAGCAACACTATAATGAGGGCCACTGGAATTATGCAACAGGGAAGGGCCAAATTATGCAGCAGGGTTGACTAAATTTAGCAGCATAATGCGAGGTAGTATCACATTATTATTTCGACATTTTTTACATGCTAAACTGTCTGGATTTTTTTTTACCATACTAACACCTGTTTAAAATGCAAATACAGCAATAAGCAGATGAAAGTGACTAGTAAACCTTTGCGAAGGACCTTCCACTATGCAGCAACACATGACTGTGTTTTTAGTAACGTTTGATCTGTTTAAGATGAATTTTTGTTAAAATCTGCAAATTATGCAGCATACGAGAGATAATATGGTATATGTGACAAAATCCATAATTACACGTAAAATGTTGCAGCTGCAGATTCGCATAATTCCAGTGGCCCTCACTATAATCCATTTCTGCCTGTTCAACGGACAAAATGAGAGAAGTTATTGGGAGAGAATACATGCAGTCACAGCTGCCCCAAAAGGGGGTATCTGTTCTTTAAGTTCCCTCAGATTATATTAGCGAGTTCCGCCTTTTGCGACCACCTCGGGAGATTGAGAATAGGCAGCACATTGTCAGCACATGTTGCCAGTGTTACCATGCTATTGTTGCTTGTGCTTTCCTGTGCATTATAGACACTTGCACTGGTCCTTCTCATTTTGATTCTGTGTTGTTCCATTGAAAATTGACAATTCGTTTCACTTAAGAAAAGTCCAAACTTTGCCATTGTCAATGTTTTTTTGCCTTAATATAGTGCCATAAACAGGGCTATGGAATTATGCAATTCTGAGGCTGCAGAGTATCATTTATGATTATAAAGCTGCAATGTTTGTCACATAATCTGTGTAATATACAGATTTTAACAGCAAACATTGTTGCTAGCTCAAACGGATCAAAAGTTACTCAAAAGGTTGTGAGATGTGATGCTGTGCCATGGAAGGCCCTTCTCAAAGTTTGATTAATTTGGTTTTACCCGGCCGCATAATTCCAGTTGCCACGGCCATAATTTAGGAATAGCATCACAGCAGAAAGAAAAGAAAACAAACCACTACTTACATATCAATTCTGCTTGTATGCATATTTTCGCTTACTTTTCTTGAAATTGGAAAATTCTTCACAATATTTCTGCCATCAAGCTGTTTTCACCTCTTAGTCACGGGAGCTTGCGATCGTGATGTAGTGGGGGTGACTCACATACTCCTGTATACACTTACACACAAGTAGCAATCACCCCATGTGACCTCACCCCTGTCCCCAGGCACTTATGGTAGCCCAAGGCATTGACGTTATACATGTACACTGCACAATTTAGACTTTGAAAGACAGGCTGCAGTCCGTGTTATATTTTTTCATCAATTAAAAGAAATTAAGGAGTGTTTTTTTTACTCGTGAATGGGCTTTGGGTAGGCCACGGGGCAATTTTGGGAGGGCATGGCCCACCTGCTGGAACCCGACCTGCCTCCTACTCGCATAGCAAAGGGTACAGTACTGACTGCCACTGCCAAATGCCTCCCCTTTTTTTCTTCTTCAGAGTTTTATATAGCGCGAACATGACCCAAATCGGGTATCAGAGCGCTTTACATAGCACCAGTTGCATTACGAGGACACATTCTTTTTTTTTTGTTTGTTTGGCACAGGGAGATTAAGTGATTTGCACAGAATCACAGGATGTTCAGTGTCATTGCCGAGACTCGAACCCAGGTTCCCTGATTCCCATTGAAGTTAAAAGGATATCATGTCCATGTACATGGTGTGGCTGCTCCGCCTGCCATATTCACTCTTATAACTGGGACGAGTTGCAGGATAAGAGGGAATACTATATAAGCCCCTGTGCTTCAGTGAATGTGCACGTGCCACTGGCGGGGTCTGATGGGAAGGCGCAGTGCGGACGATACGCCAGAGCACTTTGAAGAGTGCACTGCTCACTTCTGATGTAAAGGTGGATCAATCAACAGCCGGATGGCTTAATCAGTAATTGGGAGGGAGGGGTGGGGGCAGACCACAAACCAGCTTTTGTGTGTAAAAGGCCGCTTTATTGAAACAGGTGCACATTTCCAATTATAAAAAACCTCGGCCAACGCCTTACAATACTAAACCTCACTAAATAAAACCCTTCCTTAACCCCCACTCTCCGCCCCTAAAGGTCCTTTGACCCCGCCCCCATCCATCCATACATTACATCAATACAAAATACAAACAATGCAAATCCCTGCATAATCGTCTAAACCTAACAATTCAAACAATCCGTTACACAAACTCCCCTGCCTGATCCTTGACAACTTTTGATCCCCTAACCTATGCAACCACCCCAACAACTTAGCCTGCCCAACTTATCCTGTCGATGACACAACTACGCAAATGAACAACAACAATTCTGCCAACCCTGGCAAAACACCACTAACCCCCGCACTGCACCTGTTCCAAGCGACAGTACAAAATAATCCCCTGCCCACCTGTTCCAACAAAGCCAACCGAAAAGATAAAATAACCTAAAAAAACCTGAAAGAAAAAATTCTAAAGAGGGAGGGAGGGACTAAAATGAACCTGCCTAAAGCTCCCAGCCACCAGGTCACCAAACCTAAAATGGTGGCTGGGAGAAGGAGCCCAAAGCATTTATGCTTGGGCTCCTTTTGAGCTACATGGAAACAAGCCCAAATAAAAAGCCCGCCTTGCTATCTGCAAACCCCCTCCTCCCCCACCCCTCCCAAACTGCCCGGGGGGGACGTCCCTGCGGTCGGCTGACCCCCCCACCCCACTTGGGAGGGAGGGGTGGGGCGGAGCAGACCACAAACCAGCTTTTGTGTGTAAAAGGTCGCTTTATTGGAACTGGTGCACATTAACAATTATAAAACCTTGGCCAACGCCTTACAAAACTAAACCTCACTAAATAAAACACTTCCTTAACCCCCACTCCCTGCCGCCGCCCCTAAAGTTTCTTTGACCCCGCCCCCACCCATACATTACATCATTACAAAATACAAACAATGCAAATCCCTGCATAATCGTCTAAACCTAACAATTCAAGCAATCCGTTACAACAAACTCCCCTACCTCCCCCTTGACAACTTTTGATCCCCCAACCTATGCAACCACCCCAACAACTTAGCCTGCCCAACTTATCCTGTCGATGACACAACTACGCAAATGAACAACAACAATTCTGCCAACCCTGGCAAAACACCACTAATCCCCGCCACCCAGAAAGCCGGGGGAGGGAGAGAAACTACCCCCCCCTTTCTGCCCCCCCGACCTAACAGAAAAACATTTCTTTAGTGTGTAGCTTAGCTGGCATATTCCTGAACCTTCAGACACCTAGACAGCACCTCTCTCAAATCCAGAAGATACAGGTCCATTCCCATCCTGGACAAGTGTACCCCGTCACTCCTAAAAAACTCAACCGCATCAAAACGAATATCTCTGTGAGTCACTCTCCCAAAACCCAAGCTCCTACAAAATCTGGAGATCTCTAGGTTTACCTTCTTGCGCGCCCTGTCAATCGCTTTGGGATTATGCGCACCCCTCCACATCCTGCGGGGCACCAGTTCTGTCCACAAAACATGGCGACCTGACCACTGCTCTTTTAAAAATGTTGAATCTCTTTTCATCGTCCTCAACAAAACAACTCCCTTGACCCCACAAAGATCATTCTCGCCCAAATGAATTAACAGCACATCCGGGCACTGGCCCCCGACCAACCAATTATTTAGCACAGGAATCAACTCCCTCCAAAGCATCCCCCCTTTTCCTTTCCACACCACTTTGAACAAACGCTAATTAAAACCCAACAATGACCCAAAATAACTGCGGCACGCCTGAACATGTGCCCATTTAATGAAAGAATGCCCCACAATCCAGATGGTCAATTCCGTCCAGCAGGGGCCAGCCACTGAACCTGCAACGAGAAAAGCAATATCAGACTTATGGCAAGGAGGATGACGCATGCACCTCCCCCGCATTATTTTTCACATAGCGTTGAAAACAGTTAGAAGACCAGCTCCCCAATCGCATAATGTCTTCCCTAGACCATCCCCTGTTGTAAGCCTCCGTCGCTGCCCCGATTCAGAAAGAATGCGTTCCATAAAGTGCCCCGTCCAGCCCGATACTCCGCAAAGCCTTACGCAGCACCATGCGCAACTGGTATTCAGAGACCCGGCTCTATCGGCATGTCTAAAAACTCCATCCTCCACTGTCCCTCCAACGCAGGGCCCACTGTAAAGGGCATGTCAAAACTGGGGAGGACGCTTCCAACCAAACCCCTTTTCTCTGGCTCATCTTGTCCGTTTTAGAGCTTGACAGCCAAATGTGAACTCCTTTTTCTGAAAAACATATATCCTGCCACCCGATGCCCCCCTTTAACTTAAAACCCAACAGCTCCGAAACTCTGAACGCCCCAAAAAGATCCATACCATGAGTGTGGAAAACAAACAAGCCTCAAAACTATCCCTACAAACCAACAGTAAAACCTCTAATAGACGGGCTAAATTCTGCCATGACATAGGGCTACGTGCAGAAAGCTCCGCCCCGCTCCCTAGCCCAACCTTCCAACATTCTCCTCCCAACCTCCCCCGCAGAAGGAGAGTAACCCCAAAGGAGTTTACCCATGAAAGAAATGTCTGCTAGCTTCCCGGCTATAGTAACCCTAGACAGGCCTTTGTCCATTAAGTCAAGAATAAACTGTATCACATCTTCTGGCCGCCGCCATCCTGCCTCCCACTTACAAGCTCCTGATGCCAAGAAATCCTTCCAAGCAAGCGCATATGCCGCCCGAGTCGACGCAGACAATGATCCTCCCACCAATTGTATAACCCTACGTTGCCTACATACCACAGGTGATCCGGCTTGGGGGTCGGTGTCATGTCTGCTTCCTTGGCCAGCCCATGGAATCTTTCCCACTGCGAACGAGACAAAGCATCCGCAATGTCATTGTCCACACCGGAGATGTGTAATGCCCTGAAAGCGATATCATGTCTGAGGCAGCCTAGCACAAAAACCCGCAGCAGTTTCAAAATCTGTTCATCTCTCGCCGACTGCCTATTGATAATGTCCACCACTGCCATATTGTCAATCCGAAACAGAATCTTCTTATGTGCCAAATCTTCCCTCCACAGTGTCAAGGCCACCATCACCGGAAAGAGTTCCAAAAAGGTTATGCTCCTCCCACCCTCCTTCCATTGAGCCGGCCACTTCTCTGCACACAACTTGCCCTGCCAGTAGAGACCAAAACTGTCACTGCCCGCTGCATCCGAAAAGATCTGTACATCTTCCCTGGCTAAAGGAACTCCATTGAAAGAGTGTAAAAAGACTGTCCACATACACAGATCTTCCTTAACCCCAGCTGACAAACGGACATTGTGGTTAGGCAAATGATGTCCTCACAGTGCACGACCCAAACACCTACAAAAAGTCCTCCCTGCCCTGACCCCCCTCAAGCAAAGCTAAGATGGCACAGTAGGACCTGCACAGCTTTCACCGTCACTTTCAGTTTTGATAACATTACATCCAGGACCTCCAACATCTTCAATTTCTTTTCCACTGGCAAGCGAGCCTGCATTGCCACTGAGTCAATCTCAATTCCTAGAAACGACTGGTCCCGCAAGGACCCATTGTCTTTTCTGGTGCCAACGGCACCCCCAATTCCTCCATGAGCTCTTGGAACGTGTCCAGGGCTGCCTGGCACTCCATGGAGCCCAGGGAACCAACGAAAAAGAAATCGTCCAAATAGTGCAATACCAACTCATGACCAGTGCGTTGTGTAAAATACCACTGCAATAAGGTGCTGAAACATTCAAACAAGACATTGAACAACCCATCGGCAATGCTTTGTCCATGTACCATTTACCATCGAAATGGATCCCCAGAAGATTCCTATCATCTGGATGGACTGGAAGCAAATTAAATGCAGATTTTATATTGCATTTTTCCATCTCTGCAGTTGCGCCCGCGGTCACTACCAGTGACATAGCAACGTCAACTGAGGAATATGAAACAGAGGCCGCCTCCTCGTCAATAAAATCGTTGACTGAAGCCCCCTCTGGCCTTGATAGGTGTTGAATTAATCTGTACTGCCCGACCTTCTTCTTGGGGACTACCCCAATTGGGGAAATAATCAAGTCCTCCAATGGCCAATCATCAAATGGCCTTGCCATCCTCCCTTCTCGCACCTCCTTGTTCAATTTTTCTTGTACAACTGCACTATGTTCCTCAGCCGATTTCAAATTCTTTGACCATTGCTGCAGCCGAGGCCCATTGTAACCTAGCCGAAATCCCTCCTGAAATCCTTCCAATAGCACCCTTTTCACCCTCACATCCCCACACTCCCTCAGGCCTTCTGACAATTGTACTATCTTAACCGGAGTAGGAGCCTTTGGGCCCAGCCCCCTGTGGACCCTTACCTCCTCTAGCACTTTGGAATTGCTGAGAGGGGCCTGGAGTGCTGGCACTTGGCTGTTGACACTGCTGGCTGCCTGTATTCTTAACCCCCCAACACTTGACCAAGGGATGTTTCTTACCACATTGTGAACACTCATGCCGGAACCTACAGTATTCCCTTGTGCACATGCCCTTGTTAAAGTCCCAGCATGCCCCAGACCCAGATTGTGCTGCTGTTTCGCTCCCCACCCCTCCTCAGGTGGGCTTCCCCTGAAAGGGCCGGTATACTAACGGTAACCCACTAGCTGTGAATATAGTCTTACCCCCATCCGGTGCCCCCATCGTGTGTTGCCACAGATCAGTATCCAACTCTCCCCACTTTGCCTCCGGGTCCCAAGCCATACGGGCCCGGAACTCCTCATCGTATTGAGCCCATGCGAAACCACTACCAGTGATCTGAGTCTTCCTAATAATGTCCATGTATTTGAAAATGGCAACGCAGCGCTCTGGAAACTTCTCACAATAAACGCTGGCATAAATTAAAAATGCTGCCGTCCAATTTTCAATTGTTAAAGGCACCTTTGCTCGCTTAGCTAACTCGTACTCCTCCTCTTTGGACCCCTCTTTCAAACGTACTCCTCAGTGCAAGAGCTTCAGTATTTCAACATACTCCCCTTTCCAAATCCGCTCCTTGGTTGCCAACATCAAATGTACACCTAAAGGCTTTGTCACGCCCATATAGGGGAGCTTCTTGATCTTTAACTCCTTGCTATGTAAGGGTTCTTTACCTGTTTTGATCACCTCAGTGTTCATCCCACTCTCCACCTTAGTACCCAATGTTCCTTCCCCTTCACCAGTGCCCACACCTTGATCTTTAACATAATGACCTTTGTGAAGCTTCCCTTCCCCAACCCCAACCAATTTCTTCACTCCCAGTCCCCACAGACACCATTTTTGGTCTGGCCCGTGGTTCATCAATCTCACCTGGCTCTATCAAGGGGGCCCGGCTGGGCACTGGCCACCATGACACTTGTTCTGCGTTGTCCACCATCCAAGGAGCCCTCACCGAGGGACTGTACTCTCTTCTGGGTCCAAACACCACCGCCCTCCTGGGCTGCACCACCTCTGGTGCCTGCAAAAAGCTATGAGACACATGAGAAGGCCCCCTATCCTCATTATCACGCAGTTCCCCTTCCTCGGGGCTATCCTCATTATAGTCCAACACCAACGGCTCCTCCATCTGTGAAGGGCCCGACACCAATACCATACCACGGGCCTTACCAGACCCTTCATGACCTGTAATGGCCTTAACGGCCCCTTTCTGTACACATGGCGGGGGAGCCGACTGTACTCGCCGATACTCTCCCAAATGTTGACCACACCTAGAATCTCCATCCACTGTCCATTCTGTCCGTCATGACCAAACTATAGTTGGGGCCAGCGAGGTCGCGCCGGACCTTCGTATGCTGGCAGCGCCGGGCTCCCCCGACGGTACGGAATGTGCTGCGCCAGGCTCCACGCTCCCTTCTCCTCAGCGCCACTGGGCCACACTTCGCCCTACCGAGTCTGCTGCTCCGTAAAACTCCCTGCCCTGTGGAGAAAACGTTTGGACTGATGTGCTGGGTCCCTCACACCTAAACACCTCCCAATGCTCTCGCCTACCTGAAGCACCTTCCCCTGACCATGTACCCCTACCCTGCACAAAATGCCCTGCACCCCCAATACTTACCCCGGGGGCGTCAGGGGGGGGGAGATTCCCCCTTCCCCTTCACTACTCCATTCAAGCATTGCTTGCACCGTCGCAGCCAATGGCCCAAGAGCCTGGCCCCCACTTCCTTTGCCCCCTGTACTCGGAAATTCCTTTGCTGCACTGCATCTATCCACCCTGTCCCCCACAGGACCTGCCAAAGCACCCCTAAAAGAAACACGCCGATGTAAACCATGACTTGCCCCACCCTCTCCTGCACCAGTATCGCGCACCCCTTCTGCCCAAGATGGAAAAATATCCAAACCTTCCCAGGACCTGCCCTCCCCATCCTACTCCTTCTCCCCCACCCCTGCTGCATCCACCACCTTCACGCTACCTGTGCACCCAGAAAAAGACCTCTCTGAAACCCAAATAGGGGGGGGTGGCAAAATCCCTGTATCGTGCTCTACCTCTGGTGCATGAGAACTACCCCACCCACCTACCTGAGCCCACTCCCCTTCCCCCAACGAGCAGCTATCTACCGAGGCCACATCACCCCTATTAGCATAAGGAGGTGAAAAAAGGAGGAGGGTCAAAGGAACCATCTCCCCCCTGCCTCATACATCACTGCATCCTGCATGGCCCTGCTAACACGTGCTATACTATGTGCCCCTACGACAGAAGGAGCCCGCACAGGAGTGCTCATCCCAGCCCCCATCCCCACCTGCACCACGCAAACTCCTTGGGCCACAAAGCCTGAAGGCGGAATGAGGCCCCCGTACTGCTCCCGCCCCGCTAGCAAGCGGCAGAAGAAAATCTCAAATCCCCTACCCTCCCCCCTCCTGGTGCCGTGTCCACAACCGGGGCAGCGGCCAACGAGGCAGAGTGCCTCTTGCTGCCCCGTCCCCCCGCTCTTCCCTCGAGACGCAGGAGCCAGCAATGCTCTGCCACGAACCACCGGAGCGGAAAGCAGCTCTGGCGGTTCCACAACCATAGCGCCCTCCTCACAGGGGCTCCCATCACCCTCCCGCTCCAACGCGCACGCCGCACCAGACCTAAGCGCCACAGCGTCATGCGCTTTTTCAGCCGGGGCCGCCTTTTTAAGGCGCGGGCGGCCCGTTCACTCACCGCCTCAGTCCTGGGTGGCTTGGGGGACATACATACAGCCACGACAGCTGCCACTCCCGCGGAGGCCTGTCGCGTGGGGCACGACAGCTCGGCCAAGTCTCCCACGACTAAATCCATCCTCCAGCCTCGCTAAGAAGCCTGATGGCTTCAAGTACCCAATAATCCTCGGCCGACATCGCTAAATTGAAAGCGATAAAAATCACTAAACCTGACAATATATACACTACAAAAATGTACCTGCCTAAAGCTCCCAGCCACCAGGTCACCGAACCTAAAATGGTGGCTGGGAGAAGGAGCCCAAAACATTTATTCTTGGGCTCCTTTTGGGCTACATGGAAACAAGCCCAAATAACAAGCCCGCCTTGCTACCTACCTCGCTGCGGTCGGCTGCCCCCCCCAAGTCCCCTATGTATATTACCTTCCACTGTGGGGGGCGAAAAGAATGACCCACTGTAGCTTCTGAACCCTGCAGAGCACTAACCTGCTCCATATGTAAACCTTTTTGCAGTGGCGGCTAATCCTCTAAGGCATAGGAGCACTGCCCCACTGCATTTTTTTGCAGTCGAAAAAGGAAAAAGAAAATGATAATAACACTGTGTTATTATCATTTAAGTTTGCCTTTGTAATGCAGCTTTATCGGGTGGGCGGAACTTGGCTGTCAATGGTGGGCACATACGTGAGAATGACTGTTTGGCCGGCCCCCTTGTGCCGGCCTAACAGTCCTGCACACTTTGTATGTTCCTAGAAGTCACTGGTGTTGGAGGACACAACAGATAGGTCCATTAGTTCAGTTATGTCACTGGACCGATAGTACATTGCTCCCAAAATATGGAAATCATAAAACATAAATACAGCATAGGCACTAGAAACAGAGATTTGGTGGGGAGTGTTTTAAGTGTCTCTTCGATCTTACAAATTACTCAGGCGAACCCTCAGCATACCTGTTATGTCATTTATCGGATACCATGTAACGCCACATTACACTAGATGGTCTCAAAGTGGACTCAATGACATTGGGTTACTGCGGAGTCCATACTTGGTGCGGGCTTCGTGACTGGTTAGAGATCCTTATGTTAATTCAGATTCTCACCACCCCTGTTCTTTCGATTTCTTAGCTACAAGGATGGGGGACACCCAACGGGTGGGTCCAGCAACTTTCTCAATGATGCCTGCATCTTCCACTTGCTTCAGCTCTTGCTCGCCTTTGGGATGCAGGTGAAAAGCAATTCGGCGGTGTCTGGGAGCTGCAGACTGTATTGATTTTTCAGTGCGTAACTGCACGGCATGATCCTTGAGACATCCAATCCCTTAGAACAGAGCAGAGAACTCTTGTACCGGAAACTCTGCTGATGACATGGGGAAGACGAAGTAGACCAGGCCATGGTTTTGGGCTGTCTGGCACCCAAAGATAAATCCAGCCTGTCCCTTCCTGTGAGATGTACACCAAACATGCCTGCTAGTTGGAAGGGTGTTGAATTTCCATAGGCATGCCCTCTTACATTCACAGGTTTGAGGGCTGGCGCTGTGGCCATTGAATGATACAGTCCGATAACATCAGGCTGATGTAGACACCTGTGCCAATGAGAGCTGTGATGGGGGAATCCAGAATGCGTACCCAGCACTGCGATGCTGCTTTTGCCTGGTGGCTATTCGGCTTGATGGCATGGAATCTCTCCGGCCCGTTATTGTTCAGCTGTTTGCTTCAAGGGCAGCCGGGGCTCTGCTGGCTGTTAGTGTATTTTTCAGGGTTTCCTTGAGGACTGCATTGACCGGTTTGGTATTGACTGCCCATTATAGGGTAGACAGTACGACCCACTGTGACTGCTGTACCTCGAGAGGAGAAGCACACAGTACCCTAAGGCCTATGCTTACTGAACCCTTGGGCGCTGAGAGTGTTACCCACTGTAACTCCTGTACCCTCTAGAGGAAAGGCTCAATTATCATTCCTGTACCCGGAGGACCACACAGCACGTCCCACTGCAACTCCTGTGCCCTGGAGAGCAGAGGACGCACCTATACTTATTGCACCCTGGGAAGCAGAGAGCACAAGCCACTGTAACTCCTGTAACCTGGACAGGAGGGACATGCCTATACTTCCTGTACCCTCCAGAGTAGAGAACACGACACGTCACAACTCCTTTACACTGGAAAGCAGAGGCCACATCGCTGCCTTCTGCATCCTGAGGAGCAGAGACCGCAGTCCACTGTAACTCCTGTACCCTGGTGACCAAGGCCACACCTATAATTCCTGTAACCTGAGGAGCAGAGAGCACAAGCCACTGTAAACCCTGTACTCTGAAGAGCAGAGGCCACGCCTATACTAACTGTACCTTGAGGAGAAGACAGCACTGCAACTCCTGTACCCTAGAGGACAGAGGCCAAGCCTAGGTGTCCTGCACCATGGGGAGCACAGGGCACACCCACTGCAACTCCTGTACCCTGGAGAGGGGAAGCACATCTACACCCATTGTACCCAGAGGAGCAGAGCTCATGACCCACTGTAAACCCTGTACCCTGGAGAGTAGATGATATACCTATACTTCCTGTACCCTTCAGGGTAGGGAGCATGACCCACTGCACCCACCGTACCCTGGAAAGAAGAGGCACACCTAAAGTTCCTACACCCTGAACCTGAGGGGCACATACCACAATCCACTGTACATCCTGAACCTTGGAGAAGCATGGCATTCCTATACTTCCTACACCAAGACTCTGATTACGATTAAAAGTGGTATTTATAGCACATGGTAAATAATGATACCATTGTGTATGTTATTTATTGAGTGCGATAAATACTACCTAATATGAGAACAACATGCTGATGTTGGTGTTTAATACACCTAAATCCACATGATACAGTAAATACAGTGTGGTTTTCCTAAACCTGCCGAAATATAATGAAGGTTGAGTTATTTAATGCATCCAATAATTATTAGATGTGTTAAATACTAAACAACTCGTAATTCCAACCTGTGCGTAAATAGGTTAACGCATGGGTCAGAATTAACCACCCAACTCGTAATAAGCCCCCACAGTGTCTTGAAGAGAAAAGTGTACTATCATCTGCAAACCATAGTATTTGCAGAGTACTACTACACCTATCCATGGGTATTCCTTGCGAATGCTGTGCCCAGGAGAGCACAGAGAACGGCCCCTGAAAACAGTGTACCTTGAGCCTGCGAACCCTGTACCCTGGAAATCAGAGAGCTACTACTCTTGCAATTACTGTGCCATGGATATAAAAAATGCATTCCCACAGGTCATCGGGTGCCCTGGAAAGTAGAGTGCAACCCTCTTTGAATGCTGTGTCCTGGAAAGCAGAATAAACAATAGTGTGACCTGGGAAACTACCTCTGTTAGACCTGGACCACCAGGGCCACCCCAAACAATTTGCTTTTACCCTCTATGCGTTTGCTGAATTTGCTTTTTTTAAAAAAACTCTTTTTATTGACTATCAAGACAGTTGTACGTGCTCACGTCGAAATATTACAATTTTCAATAAAGGAACATATCTTTGAAATACAATAAACAATCTGTCACAGCTCGACATCAAAAGATGAAACAATAGCAGCCCTGTAAATAACATTTTGACAATTTGTACAATGTCCAAGGTGTCTTTCACGTCCCACGCCCGCTTAGCTGTCTCCTAATAGCAGATTACTTAGTCCACCCCATCTCATGCTCAGTATGCACAGCTTCCATGGGAGGCAGATCAAATCACCGCAGGGTATCACGTTGGGAGTAGGGCATCGTTAATGTGTGGCCTAGACTGTTCACCCTATCCCGGTAGGTACTATGCCTAAGCCCATCTGGGAGTCAGAAGAGTTTTGAAGGGTAATCACATATGACTTATAAGGCTCCCCAACATAGAGCACTAGCTGAAGTGAGATCCTGACCCCCAAGTGATTTCCCTCAGTTCACGGATGTGAGAAGTTGGCCTAGTATATGATGCTCACTAGTTCTAGTGATCACCTTGTACCATGCCAAGCAACCCTTATGGTGCAGGTTGTAAAGTCAACCTTATAGACAAGCTATCCTAGGGGTAGCATGGATCAAGCATTCTTAGGCTAAACTCTGTAAAGGCATGTGAAGCAAGCTGTTTTACCATACACAATCCCTTGAATACCAAATGAAAGGATACCACACAGATATATATTGAAAATATATATAGATTTATTTCTACAAATAACCCTGATACTCTTTATGAGCACAGGAGCAAATGCGTTAAAACAAAACACAGTTTAAATACACAAAAGTTGCACAATTTTGGATGAGCCCTAGGGGCCACCTAAACCATATACTAAAATAGTGGTATAAGAACCACTATGGGGAAAGTGAAGAGGCCTAGGGCCTGGGGAATCACTGGAGCTGTTCGGGACTAGCAGTAAAGAAGTCGGGAAAGGCCCGCGGGACTCGGGTGCAGTGCGGAAAGTGCACGCTTTACCAATGCAATGTCAATGGTGCGTAAAAGTTACAAAGTTAGTTAAAAAGGAACCTTCCGAGTGACCTAGAAGGATGAAACTTTAGACACAGACACTAGAGGTGTGTACCAGTGTGGGAACACCGGCGGAGCTGAGTTACCTCACCCACAGGAAGCGGGTGCATAGGGTCGAAGTAGTGTCGGGTTTCGTCACGCAGGTCGATGGTGCTTGGAGTTGAAGATGCTGCAGGCGACTCGATGTGAAGAGTTCTGGTGGATCCAAGGATGGATCTGAAGAGGTGAAGACCTGAAAGCAGAGGGGACAATGTTCAAAGTCACTAGCCAGTGACTACCGTGGAACCAGAGTGGAACCAGGCGATGTCGGGTGCAAACAGGCGTCGAGGTGTAGCTTCTCTCTGCAGCCACGTGGACACGAGGGGTCGAAGATGTCCAGGAGTCGGTCACGAGCTGTCCCACGCAGGCTTCTCGCTGTTGGCGGTGTCGGCAACTTGATTGGAGCAAACAGGCCTTGGCTAATGCAAGCCACGCAGGAATCGAAAAAGGCTTGTTACTCGGACCAGCAAGGTCAGAGCAGGTGCTCCTTTTTACAGGAGCGAGGGCAAGTTTGGAGCAACCAGACCCGCAGTGTAAGTTGAAGGTTTCGTCGCCAAGATGGCCACTAGCCACGTGGCAAGTGGCCGGGATGGCGCGTCGAGTGGCACGATGCAACAGGGCCCCACGCAGATCGTGGAGATGCTGGGGGGCTGATCTTCGGTGCAAGGGCTGCTCGAGGTTGGGGCTTCTCAAACCCCAAAGCACAGCATCGAGGGTGCCTCTGATGCTGCGCAGTCAGCTTCTCGGGGGTCTTTCAAGAGGTCCGGTCCCACGTCTCTCGGTGCCTCCACGGGTCCCTTCTTTGCAGGGACTGTGGATCGGGCTGTGAGAAGTTTGGGAGTCTGGGTCTTGTCAGGCTCTGGGCTCGGGCTCCGGCGGGAGGCGGCGGCAAAGCAGATGTCGAGTTGCTGGTTGGTGCCTGTGTTCACAGGGTGGTCACTCCTTGGCCACAAGGGAGATTCTCTTCCGTCTTCTGTGCAGCAGAATGTCGAAGTCCAGTCTTCTTCTGTATTTCAAGTTGATTCAGGATGATCTGAAGTCTCAGGACACAGCTCCCACTCTTATTCGAATCTGGGGCACCGGATCACCTACTAGGTCCCTCCTCTGGGGGGAACCAGGAAGGGGGGTGGTTACACCCCCTTTCCTTTGTCCAGTTTCGCGCCAGGACTGGGGCTGGAAAGCCCCAGCACCGGTTTGAACTGGCCTATGCACAGGGACACCTTGTGTGCCCCAGGCATGTCTGATTCTATTCAGCCCTGTCCTACCCAATACACAAAATCCTGTCTGGAGTGGTGCTAGCACCTCCCCAGGCAGGAAACCCTTTGTCCAAGCTGCCCTCGCTGGAAGGACTCCCAGCAGCAGGAGGTCAGACTTGTGTCTTTGGTGGCAGCATCCATTTTGGGATGCTAAGGCTCTGTTTAACTTTAACCGGGGTTCAGGCTAGGTACATGTCGTGTCCCTCTAGAAGGGTGGAATGCTACCCCCGTCGCCAGAACTGGCGAGGGGGTAGTATTCCAATTCGTATGACACCTTACTCGACATGTTTTGATAAAGCCAAACCCAAGATAGCATTTAACCGCGAGGTTCATAATGCACTTAAGAGTATATGGTATGGCAATATCATGAAACAGCTAAAGGACATGGTTCCGAAAGCTGCAGACAGGCTCAGCTCATGCCAGAGCACCATCTCACATATTTCCAAGCACTCTGCCTCCAGGATTGATGAGGCCTTCCATAGGAGTGGCTGATAGGAACATATGTGTCCATTTTAGGTTAGGTATAGGCATACTACACCTAAGTAAGGGGTGGTTACACCGACTTACCCCAGCTGAGTGATCAGCCAGTTGTGTCAAATATGGAGGCCAGGCCAGGGGTGGCACAATACATGCTGCAGCCGCTGGTAGGCCTTGGAAGCACCTATGCCCTGGGTACCTGGGTACACTGTTACAGGGGCCAATAAGGTGAGCCAATTCCAATTGGGTATGTACCTAAGGTACATGGAGTCCATTTTAAGGAGAGAGCAATTAGCCTGGGGCCCTGAATAGCAGGATCCCAGGCCAACTATGTCAAAAACCAGCTAAACACCAGGCAAAAAGTTTGGGGGTAACCATAGTCAGATATCCACCTTCCTACATAACCCCCCCCCCCCCCCCCCCCAACGAAAGGAGATAAGGCTAACCTTGACCAGGTAAGCCTATATTGCCTAAGTGGCCATATAAGGAAGTACCAGCTCTGGCTTGGTTACCCCCTGTCTCATGGTCCACTAAGCAATCCCTCACCCTAAGGGTATCTGAGGGTCTCCACCATAGGGAATCTCTACCTGTGGTGTGTCTTTGCAAAGTTAAAGGCTGGTGTTGGGATGGAGTACTGAAGTGAGATCCCTCTGTAGGACTCAGCTTCCTCCAATCACTCTCCACCACGTGTGCCTTTCTTTCTTTGACTGAGTTGCACTGTGCTCTCAGGGTCAACCTCTGGCTACCTAAAGCTGGAGGCTGGGTCCCTCTTGTTGGCTTACTGGAGGGACAGGTCAGGTTTGGGGCCTTGGGGTCCCAGGTTTGGCTGTGCCCAACAGAATCCATCTGTGGGAGGTCCCTAACTACTTTTAAGGGGGCTCCCTCAGGAGTTTTTAAAGTTTTCACCTCACTAGGGCTACTAGTTTCGGTGCCCCTAATCTGTTGATGGGGGTGCTTTATTTGACAGGGGGCCCTTTGGGGCTCACTGTCCTTCTTGTCCTCTGCAGCCCTGGGCTGACTAAGGCAAGGTAGAGAGGGGCAGGTTACCTGCTCCAGACTGGGTCCCACCTGAGAAGGGTCCACTGTCATCAGAGGCTCTGTCAGGCCAGGCCTAACAACCTCTGGGACAGTTCCTTCATCAGGGGTAAGATCAGTTCCCTGAGGAGGCTGATCCTTTCCTAAAGTCTGGTGGGAGGGATATTTCTCTTCCTCCTCAATGCTCTCTGTTTGTGTGGAGTGATCCATCTTTTCAGGCTTCACAACACATGTATCAGTTTGAGTTTGGGCTGTGGCCATCACAGCCCCACCAACCTTTTCAGGAGGCGACTCAGTTTGGGTATGGGCTGTTACCATCACAGCCCTGCTAATCTTTTCAGGAGGGAAGTTAGCCGAAGATGGGGCTGAGGTTTGCTCAGCCCTACCAACCTTTTCAGGAAGGACATCTTGTATTGGGGCTGTAGCCATCACAGCCCCACTAACCTTTCCATGGAGATTTACCATTCTAGAATGGGTTTCTTGTTCCACCTCAGCCCAGGCTGAGATTTCTAAATCATTCCCCAGTAGACAATCTACAGGCAAGTTTGATGACACTGCCACTCTCTTTGGGCCAGTGACACCTCCCCAGCTAAGATTTACTACTGCCATGGGGTGACTGGTTTCTATTCCATCAATGTTTGTCACCTGATATGTGGCATCAGGTAAAAGTTGCCTTGAGGGGACTAGACATTCAGCCAACATGGTGATGCTAGCCCCTGTGTCTCTAAAGGCCTCAACTTTCAAGCCATTGATGAGGGGCTCCTGTCTATACTTGCTCAAAGTGTTTGGGCAAGCAGTGAAATTGGCAAACCTCATGCCAGTCTCATAGACAAGAGTATCTGAGGTAGGGGACCTGGTTAGGCCAGAATCCACCTGTCCTCCAAAAGTAAACCCACCCAGATTCCTGGGTGTGCTCCCACTTCCTGGGGGATTACTGCTGACAGTAACAGGAGGTGTTGGAGCTGGCTTTGGAGGTATATTCTCTTTATTGCCATTCTTGGGACAACAGCTGTCTGTTTTGTAATGCCCAACCTGTTTACAGACATGACAATAAGGCTTTTTCTGGGTTGAAGAAGTGTCTTGGGACCCACCCCCATCCTTGGAGTTTTGGGGCCCTGGGGAAGTCTTTTCCTTACTTTTATCCCCACCCTTCTCTTGAGGCTTGGTAGTCTCTTTCTTTTGGTCACCACCCTGGTTCTTAGGCCTGATCCTGGTTCTGACCCATTTGTCTGCCCTCCTACCCAATTCTTGTGGGGAGGTCAGATCAGAGTCAACCAGGTGCTGATGTAGAAGCTGATTTTGACAATTACTTAAGATTTGCTCTCTCATAATTAAATTATACAATCCTGTATAGTCAGTAACCTTACTTCCCAGCAACCAGCCCTCCAGAGCCTTAGTGGCACATTCAACAAATTCATACCAGTCCTGAGTCTGTGTCTTCTGGGTGTCTCTGAACATTAACCTGTACTGTTCAGTGGTTAAGCCTAACCCATCAATCAGAGCACTCTTCAGGACCAGGTAGTTTCTAGAATCCCCATCACTAACTGTGAGGAGTCTGTCTTTGCCTCTACCTTCAAAGGAGAGCCACAAGATTGCTGCCCACTGCTCCTGAGGGACCTGATGTACTTTGCAAGCTCTCTCAAGTGCAGTCATCCATTTGTGGATATCATCCCCAACTTTGTAGGGGGGCACAATCTTACTCAGGTTTCTATTGTCATAGGACCTGTCTTTATCCTTAGGGATAGTGCTGCCACCAGTGGATTCTAATCCACTCTCTCTAGGCTGCCTTGCTCTAGCAAGTTTCTCTTTGGCCAGGGCAACTTCTAACTCTTGCCTCTGGATCCTAAGTTCAGCCTCTCTCATTTTGGCCTCATGTTCCCTTCTCTGAGGGCTAGTGAACTCCCTTCTGGAGTTACCATGAGAACCTCTAGAAACATGGGAAGTATTGGATTCACCTGAGTGATTCCTCCTCCTCCTATGCTCCTGGTTAAGTCCATTTGGGGGTCTGAATGGGTTGGACCCACCTTCAGTCCCAAATAAGCTTAGGTTAGCCTGGTTAAGCCTGCTGACTAACACCTGGCTATCTCTATCATCATCAGACTCACTTTCTTCAACCTCCTCCCCCTCTTCTTCCTCAGGCTGAGTATTCCCAGTGGTCTGGTCTTCCTCATCTATCTGGACGACAGGGGTAGGGGCATCAGGGTTATCATCTTCAGTGGGAGAGCCTCCATCTCCAGTCCCTGAGGTGCCTGGTTTGGAGTTCTTTAGAGCTTCAGACTGATCTAACAGCTCTCCGAGGTGTCCTGCTGTAGGAGTAGGACCTGTTTTGATTCCTCTCATGGAACACAGTTGCCTCAGTTCCTTAAATGGAAAGATAGCAAATTTGGATGGTGCCCTTGGAGGGTCACTCTCAACAGAGGTGGTTCCAGTGGATCCCTCTGCTCCAGACATTGCTCTAGTGTGGTGGATGTGTTGCAATCTACCTACACTTGTGTTTTCCTACAAAACCTATCTAGTAGTTGTAGTCAGGGTGTGCTACTCCCTATCCTCTACAACAACTAAGTTCAGTAGAACTTAAGTATATCTAGTCTTGTTTTAGTGTACCTATCAGGTACCTGTATGATATTTTCAAAGATTGTAATGGTAAAACAACAGCAAGCTCAAATCCCAATCCGCTGCTCACCAATGTGAGAAGTTGGCCTGGTATATGATGCTCACTAGTTCTAGTGATCACCTTGTACCATGCCAAGCAACCCTTATGGTGCAGGTTGTAAAGTCAACCTTATAGACAAGCTATCCTAGTGGTAGCATGGACTAAGCAGTCTTAGGCTAAACTCTGTAAAGGCATGTGAAGCAAGCTGTTTTACCATACACAATCCCTTGAATACCAAATGAAAGCACACCACACAGATATATATTGAAAATATATATAGATTTATTTCTACAAATAACCCTGATACTCTTTATGAGCACAGAAGCAAATGCGTTAAAACAAAACACAGTTTAAATACACAAAAGTTGCACAATTTTGGATAAGCCCTAGGGGCCACCTAAACCATATACTAAAATAGTGATATAAGAACCTCTATGGGGAAAGTGAAGAGGCCTAGGGCCTGGGGAATCGCTGGAGCTGTTCGGGACTAGCAGTGAAGAAGTCGGGAAAGGCCCGCGGGACTCGGGTGCAGTGCGGAAAGTGCACGCTTTACCAATGCAATGTCAATGGTGCGTAAAGGTTACAAAATTAGTTAAAAAGGAACCTTCCGAGTGACCTAGAAGGATGAAACTTTAGACACAGACACTAGAGGTGTGTACCAGTGTGGGAACACCGGCGGAGCTGAGTTACCTCACCCACAGGAAGCGGGTGCATAGGGTCGAAGTAGTGTCGGGTTTCGTCACGCAGGTCGATGGTGCTTGGAGCTGAAGATGCTGCAGGCGACTCGATGTGAAGAGTTCCGGTGGATCCAAGGATGGATCTGAAGAGGTGAAGACCTGAAAGCAGAGGGGACAATGTTCAAAGTCACTAGCCAGTGACTACCGTGGAACCAGAGTGGAACCAGGCGATGTTGGGTGCAAACAGGCGTCAAGGTGTAGCTTCTCTCTGCAGCCACGTGGACACGAGGGGTCGAAGATGTCCAGGAGTCGGTCACTAGCTGTCCCACGCAGGCTTCTCACTGTTGGCGGTGTCGGCAACTTGATTGGAGCAAACAGGCCTTGGCTAATGCAAGCCACGCAGGAATCGAAAAAGGCTTGTTACTCGGACCAGCAAGGTCAGAGCAGGTGCTCCTTTTTACAGGAGCGTGGGCAAGTCTGGAGCAACCAGACCCGCAGTGTAAGTTGAAGGTTTCGTCGCCAAGATGGCCACTAGCCACGTGGCAAGTGGCCGGGATGGCGCGTCGAGTGGCACGATGCAACAGGGCCCCACGCAGATCGTGGAGATGCTGGGGGGCTGATCATCGGTGCAAGGGCTGCTCGAGGTTGGGGCTTCTCAAACCCCAAAGCACAGCGTCGAGGGTGCCTCTGATGCTGCGCAATCAGCTTCTCGAGGGTCTTTCAAGAGGTCCGGTCCCACGTCTCTCGGTGCCTCCACGGGTCCCTTCTTTGCAGGGACTGTGGATCGGGCTGTGAGAAGTCTGGGAGTCTGGGTCTTGTCAGGCTCTGGGCTCGGGCTCCGGCGGGAGGCGGCGGCAAAGCAGACGTCGAGTTGCTGGTTGGTGCCTGTGTTCACAGGGTGGTCACTCCTTGGCCACAAGGGAGATTCTCTTCCGTCTTCTGTGCAGCAGAATGTCGAAGTCCAGTCTTCTTCTGTATTTGAAGTTGATTCAGGATGATCTGAAGTCTCAGGACACAGCTCCCACTCTTATTCGAATCTGGGGCACCGGATCACCTACTAGGTCCCTCCTCTGGGGGGAACCAGGAAGGGGGGTGGTTACACCCCCTTTCCTTTGTCCAGTTTCGCGCCAGGACTGGGGCTGGAAAGCCCCAGCACCGGTTTGAACTGGCCTATGCACAGGGACACCTTGTGTGCCCCAGGCATGTCTGATTCTATTCAGCCCTGTCCTACCCAATACACAAAATCCTGTCTGGAGTGGTGCTAGCACCTCCCCAGGCAGGAAACCCTTTGTCCAAGCTGCCCTCGCTGGAAGGACTCCCAGCAGCAGGAGGTCAGACTTGTGTCTTTGGTGGCAGCATCCATTTTGGGATGCTAAGGCTCTGTTTAACTTTAACCGGGGTTCAGGCTAGGTACATGTCGTGTCCCTCTAGAAGGGTGGAATGCTACCCCCGTCGCCAGAACTGGCGAGGGGGTAGTATTCCAATTCGTATGACACCTTACTCGACAATTTTTGATAAAGCCAAACCCAAGATAGCATTTAACCGCGAGGTTCATAATGCACTTAAGAGTATATGGTATGGCAATATCATGAAACAGCTAAAGGACATGGTTCCGAAAGCTGCAGACAGGCTCAGCTCATGCCAGAGCACCATCTCACATATTTCCAAGCACTCTGCCTCCAGGATTGATGAGGCCTTCCATAGGAGTGGCTGATAGGAACATATGTGTCCATTTTAGGTTAGGTATAGGCATACTACACCTAAGTAAGGGGTGGTTACACCAACTTACCCCAGCTGAGTGATCAGCCAGTTGTGTCAAATATGGAGGCCAGGCCAGGGGTGGCACAATACATGCTGCAGCCCCTGGTAGGCCTTGGAAGCACCTATGCCCTGGGTACCTGGGTACACTGTTACAGGGGCCAATAAGGTGAGCCAATTCCAATTGGGTATGTACCTAAGGTACATGGAGTCCATTTTAAGGAGACCGCAATTAGCCTGGGGCCCTGAATAGCAGGATCCCAGGCCAACTATGTCAAAAACCAGCTAAACACCAGGCAAAAAGTTTGGGGGTAACCATAGTCAGATATCCACCTTCCTACAACGGACCTGATCACATATGACTTATAAGGATGTCTTTAGGACAAGAGGAGCTAGGCATGGTGCTGGAGTAAACTTCGCTATTTGTATTGCAATAGGTGAGACTGTTAAACGAGCTTTGCAAAGTAGGGACAGGCGCACGACCCAGGCGACTTCTCGCTTGGCCAAGAGCAGGCCTAGGAATGCGAACTTACGGACAGTCCTTGGAAAATTTACTGTATATTCCAAGAGCGCCACTTCAGGTGTGGGGATGAGGGAGAGTTTAATCATGTCCCACAGCGCTTTGTGAACCATCTCCCAGAACTGAATTTGCTTTTGTTGGCCTTAGGACTCTGTGCACTTTACCACTGCTAATCAGTGCTAGAGTGATTGTGCTCTCTCCCTAAAACATGGTTCAATTGGCTGATACCCAATTGACATATTTAATTTATTTGTAAGTCCCTCGCAGAGTGGTATACCATATTCCGAGGGCCTGTAAATTAAATGCAACTAGAGGGTCTGAAGCACTGATTGAGCCACCTACTTAAGTAGCCTGGTAAACATGTCTGAGGCCTGCCATTGTAGAGTGTGTTTGTCTAGTTTTAAACTGCCAGTTTGACCTGGCAAAATAAACCTTTTACCAGACCCACACCTTCAATTTTAATACATATACGTACTCCCCTACGGTAGTCCCTGGGCATTCAAGAGGGCGGGGTGCAATGTATTTAAAAATTAGGACATGTACTGTTTCGTTTCAGTTGCCCTAGTATTAAAAATGTCTTAAATGTGTCTTTCACTACTGCAAGGCCTACTTCTCCCATAGGAAAACATTGGAGTTACATTAAAATATTAATATGATGTTATTTCCAAATGGGAACATACTAACTAATGGTGAAGTCGAATTTTAAAGTACATTGTTGAAAATTCCACTTTTAGAAAGTTGATGTTTTCTTGCCTTAGCCATTTGGTGCCTGCAGCCTGTCTCTAGGTCACCCGACTGGCTGTAGTTGACAGTTGGGCTTTGTGTATTCCTCTTAGACAGTCACACATAATAAGAAGCTTCCATGTGGCTGGATGGGCCATCACTGGCCCAGCTCCACTTACACATGAATATGCTGTGTCGTGTGTCTGTCTCCAAACAAAGGGCTTCATACTTCCAGTAGTTAGTCTGGAGCCAGGGCCAGGAAGGCAGGGCACCTGTGCTCTTCAAATGCATGCCTCTAAAAGCTTCTCTCCACTTCAACTGCACAACTGGGTATAAATACTGGACCTCGGACACAAACTCTTCCGTACACTTCCGGACCTGTGGTCTGCTTTGCTGCTGAAAGGACTGCTACTCTGCTCGACTGCTGCTCTGAAGGAACTCCTGCCCTGCTGTGCTGACTTGCTGTCCTCTTGCCTGGGTGAGAAGGAAACTGGACCTGCAACTTCACCCTTGAACCTAAGATAGCAGAGTGACTCCAAAGGCTAGTCTACTGGCCTCCTGATCTAAGCCTCAGGGACATAAAAGGCTCCCCAACATCGATCACTAGCTGAAGTGAGTTCCTGACCCCCAAGTGATTCTCTCAGGTCACGGACCTTACAGTGGCTCAGGGAGCTGTTTTCGAGCTTTTGGGCTCTTCAAACAGCAATCTGGCCTGTTCGCTTGAGACCTGCGGCGCTCGTACGGTGATTTAACACGAAGCTCTGGCAGCCACCTCTTTGCACATCACTAATGAGGGACCGACAATTACCGCTAGTGAGGGACCGACAATGTAAAGCTCTAACAATGCCCATCTGCATTGCTCTTTGCGTTACTGCTAGTCTGTCCTCCTCCCGCAACACTCTCCCAGCTTCTCACGGCTGCCTCCACTGGTCTCTTGACACAATTTTGCAAAGGTAAACTTCACTGGGCCTTACTTAATTACTGTAGCCGATCTGCGCTCCATTACTTTCGGCTTGGAAGTGTGACTTTGACCCAGTCCAGCACGGCCAGAAATGCCTAGTTTGCACTTTATGCATTTTTGGCGCTATATTTACTAAACTCCTTAAAATTAATAATTCCAGATCTACTGGTTGGATTTTTGTCATTATGATGTTGAATGATTTATTACAATTATCTCTGTTTTTCTAAATTGGTGTGGGATTTTCGTTTTGTTGTGTTTTTACTTTATTGCTATGATTGTACTGATAAATACTTTACACTCTAGCTTCCAAATTAAGCCTGACTACATTGTACTAAGCTACCCGGGGGTTAAGCACAGGTTAATTTAGGATTGGCTTGTGCCTCCCCCTGAAGAGGAGATTGTGGTTGCTGCCTGACCAGGGCTCACACTCCAGTCAACCAACAACCAATATCTCACAACCCGCCTGAGCAAAGTTTGTCTTGAGGATGTAGTGCAGAGCAGACCAACCTACCCCACATGCCGAACCTGTACCCTTAATAGCATTGTACTATTCTATTGCACACTGTGTACTGGAGTGCAGAGATCAACCCTTACCCTTTCCCATACTTAGTACTTTATATGGGCAGGTGGTGTCAGGTACTGAGTACCTGCACTTTTTACATTTGAAAGGGAAAGTACTACCACTTCTATAATTCCATTTAAAGTACTACCCATTTAGTGTGCCAGGTACAGCAACCCTCCCATCCTGCAGATTCTTGGATCAGAGATCACCAGAGATCTCTGTTATGTAGTGCACAGGCAACTAGACTGAACTGTTGCTGCTATGACCTGAAATCTTTTTTGTTACTATCTCTTCTGTGGGGATGTACGTTGTTACAACGCATGCTTTTACTACGCAGGCCTTTACAACACAGGTTTCTCAATGCAAGTCGTTACAACGACTTGCGTTGGGGGGTGCTGGATAGTGATAGTTTAATTTACTATTCCAACTCCAGTCCCCGTGGATAGCAGGGAAGGTGTTGGATAGTAAATTAAACTATTACCTATCCTAGAGCACACCCCAGTGCAATTCGTTGTAATGACTTGCGTTGAAAAACCTGCATAGTAAAGGCACTGCGTGGTAAACGTTGCGTCGTAAAGGATGTTTCTCCCTCTGTGGCCATGCCTTCAAATACCACCTCTGCTCTGTGCTCCAGAGGGCAGGGATCAGCCTTCACTGCTGCAAAGCCTTCACCTTGGGGATCAGATATGGCTGATATCGCTGATACACTCATTCAGATCCTGAAACGCACAGTTCTTTCAAAGTCCCCTGTCCAGAAGGCAACAGGGCCAGATGACAATAGCTCCACAAATGCTAAGAACACTTCCACTTCACCACACCCCGCCGATACTTAATACTGGGGAAAGACTGCTGTTCCCTACCTGTACTTCCCTCTCTTCCAGACTGCCCATGGCACTCTCACTCCCACTATTGGGAGTACCAATTGGGAGCTGTGTGAGGCAGAGAAAAGAAGAGACAGGCACACCTTAGGTCCAGCAGAAATCCATAAGAAAAGTAATCTTTATAAAAAGGTTTGTGCACTGTATATTGGAACAAGTGCATGTGCCTGTCTGTATCTGTATGCATGTGTCTGTGTGTGCAAGTGCGTGTCTGCGTGTTTGTGTGTATCAGCCTCAGGTCAATGGGAGACCTTGCAATCGGACTCCCATTGACCTCAGTGTGACGCGTTCTTGTCGTGAGCACTTGGATCAGCCACACATGTGGCACAGCGATTTTTAGGCACAAGTGGGGTATTGCGGGGTGGTCGGATTTTTTGGGATTCCTAGGGATTCTGGAACTTTCTATCACAGAAATTTAAGTAAAATGTGTGATTTCAAGCAAAGTTGGTAGTTTGTAGGACATTGTGGGTAAGAAAAGCTCGTGGTATCAATGCGAGGCACACTACCCTGATATCTTTGTCTGTGGATCGTAGGTTTGTGTGAGTTGGCACAACAGCACTGCCCCAAATACCGCAGCTACCTCTATTGCTAATCAATTTTTTTGATTAGATTAGATTAAAATTTATTGAGTGCACAACTCACCCTGGGGCAACTCGGCTCTGATTGACAGTTCTATCTGGAGGAGAAAGGAGCAGAGATTGTCTATTACCTGAAGAGAAAAGCTTTTAACTGTTTTCTGAAGGAACGATAGTTTGGGTTATTGCGAAGGGTCAGCGGGAGTTGGTTCCAATATATGGTGGCTAGAGAGAAAAACGACCACCGGACCGGGCCAGACAAATTCTGGGGACCGTTAGTAGTTTGTGAGTAGCGGATCTCAGTCTCCTGTGGGGGCAGTATTTGATTACTTTATTTTGGAGATACTGAGGGCCTTTCTTTCTAAGAGCGTTATGAGTGAGGCAGCATATTTTAAAGAAGGATCTCTTTTTGACAGTGAGCCAGTGCAATTCTCTGAGTAATGGGGCAGAAGGAGAACCCGGCAGATGATTGAGAATCATTTGCGCGGCTGTGTTCTGAACAGTTTGCAATTTTGACAAAAGGATTGAACCTGCCTCAGCCAGCAAGGCTTCGCCATAGTCTAGGCGGCTAGTTACCGTCGCATGAACTAAAGTTCTGCGGTGGGCGATGGGGATGAAAGGGAATATTTTCCGGAGTAGTCGAAGATTGTAAAAACAGGTGCCGGTAGTGGTGGTAATGTGGTCTTTCATAGACAGGGAACAGTCAATTTTTATACCCAGGTTTCTCACACAAGGTTTGGGAGTAGGGGCAGTACCTAATTGTACAGGCCACCAATCTTCTGACCAGATAGCTGGTGCTTTTCCCATAAGCATGATCTCGGTCTTGCCTGGATTTAACTGGAGATAGTTCATTGTCATTCAATCTGAGATCAGCTTCATGCCATCAGAGAAACAAGCTTTCTCTAGTTCTGGACAGCTCCTGATGGTGAACATGAGCTGTGTGTCATCTGCGTATGAGACGATTTCAAAGCCCAATTGTTCCACAATCTGGGCTAACGGGGCCATATATATATTAAAACTGTAGGGCTTAAGCAAGAGCCCTGTGGCACCTCTTTGTCTAAGGGTAGCTTATCTGAGGAATAAGGGCCAAGGGACAAGGGACAAGGGACGTAGCACAATTACCGTGGCGATTTAGGAATTTTTGTATCGTGGTCTCTTGGCCCACCCACACAAGTGGGGTACTGGTCTTATTGCGGGACATGTGAAAACTCAGGTTGGTTGGAAGTTTGTGGCTCCCTGCAGAAACCTGAACGTTCAGCCACAGAAATATGATGAAAATGTGTTTTTTTCTTACCAAAGTTTGACGTTTGGAAGATTTTCCAGGTACAAATACCTAGAGAGAGCATTGCAACTCACACACCCATACACTCCACTAGTTTGCTAGTTTTCAAAAATGTGCAGGTTTGCTAGGTTTTTCTAGGTGCCGACTGAGCTAGAACACCAAAACAAAAAAATTTAAATTTTCAGTGCACTAATGTGATGTATCCATGCTGTGTTTTAGGCTCTTTCCTTTCATAACCACTAGGCCTACCCGCACAAGTGAATGCCATTTTTATTTGGAGACTTAGGGGAATGCTGGGTGGAAGGAAGTTTGAGGCTCCCACAGATTCCAGAACTTTACATCACAAAAATGTGAGGAAAATGTGTTTCTTTTTAGTCAAAGTTTGGGGTTTGCAAGGGATTCTGCATAGGGAACCCCAGTGAGAGCCATGAAAGTTATCCTACCCTGGATTCCCCCAAGTGTCTAGTTTTAAAAAATTTACAGGAAAGCTAGGTTTCCCTAGAGGGCTTCTGAGGTAGGGTCCAAAATCCACAGTTATCCACTTTGCAAAAAAGGATCAGTTTTGAGTGGAAAAATGTGGTGTCCTTGTTGTGTTTTGGGCCCTTTCCAGTTGCAGGCACTAGGCCTACCCACAGAAATGAGATACCATTTGTATCGGAAGACATGTCGAACAGAGAATAGTTGATCATTTGTTATTACCAATTGGATTTTGTTATTATCAATTGGATTTTGCTGCATTTTTGCCTTCCAAATGTGAGCGACTGACTCTGGAGCCTGGAGCCCGCAGTTCGATCCCCGGCGGCATCTCAGGTCAGCTCAGCATCATGTGACTCTGGGCAATAGCTCACTTAATCTCCCTGAAGGCCCCCAGATCCTTGAAACCCTTGAGGGGTGATATGTTTGTGCTATACAAATACATATTATTATTTATTATGTTCCTAAACTCCATATCTTGTGCCGAGTTCTGGTTATGTAGTTTTCCTTGATACCCATTTTTTCACTCTACATAGTTCACCATATGAAATGGTCTATACTGGGTACACAATGAAAAATCATTGCAAAGTGCAGCTCAGTTGTTGGCTATCTACAAACACTATGTATCCCCGCAACCAGACAGGTCTAGCGGACCTAATGGTATATTACTTTTGTAAATCGCCCATTGTGACAAAAAGTTACAGATGAAAACATTGTCAAAAATGTCCTTTTTTTTCCCTACTCATTTCAATATTTCTATATTTCCACAGTAAGTTTCATTAGGAAAACCTTGAGTGATCTACACATATGACCCCTTGCTGAGTTTGAAATTGAGTCTACTTTTCAGAAATCAATAGATTTCCTGAATCACCTATGAGTTTCACATTTGTTTCTACCACAGACTGGAACTAGGTTGAAAGCACAGACAAATAGGAAAAAGGGGTTACCTCTTTGAAAAATGCCAAAACGGTGGTAAAAAGAATAGTTTTTGGCTTCAGGTCTGAACGTTTCTAAAAGCTGGGGACATAGTAACTTTAGCGCAGCAAACGGTTTGTTGATGTCGTATTTAAGGAAAAAATCTGACACTTTTGTCTGGTGCACTTTTTCCTATTTTTCCCCTTAAATTCAAATGTAGCAATATTTTGCCAATTTTCTCAGTCCCATCCTGGGGAATCCACAAACACTGGGAATCTTTAGAATCCCCAGGATGTTTGGAACAAAAAGGACGCAAGTTGGCATGGATACCTCATGTGGAAAAAGAGTTATGGTGCCCTAAATACAAATTACCCCAAAGAGCCAAAAAAGGATTCAGCACTGGGGGCGAAAACCCCCAACAGTTAATGGGTTAATGCATAACTTAAGGAATCGGTATTTGAAATGGGCGCCCTTAACAAGCTCCTTCAAAATACTGACTTGATATTTACTCCAAATTGCTATTCAGTAACGTGTTACAGAATCGCAATTTGCGTTTTGTAGATTTAAAAATGCCATTTTGCCTGTCTCAAAGGCTCCGATTTGAGCTTTGTGACCTTAAAATTGCTTTGTACATCTGGCCCTAAGTTACATCTGTACAGGGCTGGCTCTAGGGCGGTGCGAAGCACAGATTTTTTGCTAACGTGTTTTTAAGTCACGCCCTTAATTATATCAGTCACGTCCCTCAAAGAGATGCTGGGTTTTTTCATACCACTTAAAACCTTGGGTGGTAGTGAAGGAATCAGTGGAGAAGGAGGTCATTGGGGGCGCCAACAAACATTGTAGCATCGGGCGCCACCAGCGATAAAGCCGTCCCTGCATCCAGGGGCGGCTGGTGACATTTTACAGTGGTGAGGCGCAAACTGATTTGCGAGTGCGGGCCCCAGCCACTCAGGCCGGCGGCGACCCCCCCCTCCCCACATACACAACACTCAAAGAAATGTATTCACACACGCATACACACAAACACATCCATTCACAACACTCTCCACCAAACATTCATGCATACACGCACGCTCGCACCAAACACTTTAAAATAAAAGAAAAACACACACTCTTACCTTGCTGCCGGTCCCGGTCCACGCCACCTCTGGGCTCTGCTCCCCACACGTCACAGGCTCACAGCGCCCCTGGCCAATCCGGGCGCCAGGGGCACAGGTACCTTCTCGCCCACAGCACGCCCATTAGGGCTCCTAATAGGCATGCGCAACGCCGCAAAAACACAAGTGCGCATGCGTGGGCACGGGTAAAAATTCACCCTCCGTCCCCACTCATGCGCACTTGTGTTGCCGCCTGTACAATCATGTCAATCAATCAACATGACGCCCGCCCGGCGGTCTGACGTCATGTTGATTCATTGACATGATTGTCACAGTCTTAACTCAAAAACGCTGAGGGAGCTGCGGGCGGCTTCGGGCAGGGGGGGCTACGCCCCCACGCCCCAGTGGAGGAACCGCGCCTGCCTGCATCTATATTCACTGGGTGTAAATGTGTTGTGTGTCTAAATTATGAAAATCTGGCATGGATCCAGCCCTCCAGCCCTACATTAAACCCTAACGCACTAAAAGTGGAAAGACTGCTTTTCCTCCTGTTCATTGCCATGGGTGGAAAAAAGACTCGTGACTTAGCTTGTACAGAGCTTTAATTTATGTAAGAATTCTTAAGCATGAATTTACTTGTTGAACTGAGCGCGGAGTAATGTGTTTCCCATCTCAGTTGCCACGAGAGGGCAGTGTCAAGTCAGACGCTACTCGTTTGTTCACAGTCTGTCATTTAAGGAGAGCACCTCCGTTCCTGCCTTTACCAGGAAGTCCTGTTCCGTCTGGTGTTTCCCCCAGTGTGCAGACTGACTTTTAACACATTCCGTTATGCAAAAATACTTTATTTCATGTAATTCGATCACCTCTTCACACTGTCAGCTCACGGCTAAAAGATGTGTTCACAATTCTTTTGTTGTCCTCGTTTGTTTGGGGCGTGACTATGGCAACAGTAAAGTTATCAACATCCTTTTAGAAAAGGCGTAAAACAGCCGTGACGACTAGGATTTAACACTGATTATACTAAATGTACAGGGACGTCTTAAGGATTTCGGTGGCCCAGGGCCAAGCGTGTTTTGGGGGCCCCTGTTCAGAACAGATTTGAATTTAAGATCCAATTTCAGCTCTTTCATGCCCTCTTTGGCCAAGCGACAGCTCACAGACACACTAGTCCATATTCTAAATGTATTTCCATCCAATATTCAGGGATAGTGATGTGTGTTTTCAACATTGTAGCACAGCAGCCACTCACTAATATTACTGCAAATAATCTCTGTGACAACCTCCTATTTCTCATATGTGAGGTCCTGTTTTGATCTAAAGAAATGCATTTTTTGGGAATGTTGCATGAAAACGGTGTTTCAATCACTATATTTAAGAATTATTAAAGGCATCAGGGCAAGACTCTATGCACAATATTGCTGGTTCTATAAGGGCCCCCCTGACAAGCTGGGGCCCTGGGCCAGAGCCCACGTTGCCCATGCCTTAAAACTTCTCTGTAAATGTAGTTCCTTAGACAAAGACCCATGTAAATTCCTACAGCTAGTAGGATTAAAGTTAGGTCTTAATTTGAAGAGGCTGTAGCTTCAGAGAGATTCTCCTGACACCGAGACGGGGAAGCATCCTATGGTAATTGTAGAGTCGTGAGCCATAGGCCCACATGCTAGTGAAATGATGACATGGACACAGGTAGTCTGAGTGTGGAACTGGCCCATTTATTAACAGGGTCACCTGACAGGTGACGCCTGTGTTAGATGGGCGTGCGGTGGGTGTAAGCACTGCCCCTAGAGGGGGGCTGCTGCATAAAGTGCAATGTTGGACACTACATTCCTCCCAAAATCCAAATGAAAAAGAACAAGCACAACCTGTGGAAACAAAAGAATGCAGACAACACAGAGGCTTTAAGTCTCTAGAGTCAATCAGCAGGACATTAGTGGACTGTGTGAACTGGTGACGCTGGATGCCACACGACATCTTTGCTGTCCTTCATGATTTAACCTATGTGAGACAGGACATAAACATTGGGTCAAGAAGTCCCAAACCTCCTGGCGGTATGCCGTCCGGAATCATGTTCGTTGTGGGGAGTACACTGAGTATGATTGGTGGTTAGTGTCACAAATTCAACCAGCGTGCATCATGAGCGTTGTTGGAGTCCATTGCAAAGAATCCATCACGATTCTTACTTTGGTGATGTTGCATAGCTTGCTAAATATAGTGTTTTCATGCTGCAGCCTTTTGGGGTCTCTGCTGCAAGGCTTTGCTAACTCCTGAAATCTGTCGGAGGGGCAGTGTCAAGGCCATCTCTCGTGCTGTGGAGCTCCCTTGGATGGGTTGCCCCGGATGTGTGTGTGGTCTGTGCTGGGGCTGAGTGTGTGCTGCCTCATGGTCGCTGCAAGACCGCAGATGAGCCACTGCAAAGTTGCTAGTGAAACCGCAGGTGTAGATGGGCCCTGGTCAAGATGCTCTCACTATTGGGATCAGGATGCAGACAGGGTGAGCAGGTAGTTGCTGTTTGGCTGCATCTTCCTAGAGTAGTTGGTGGTTCTTGTCTGTTGATAGAACAACGGTGCCTGACTCCACTCTGGTTGTTCAACGCTCCATGGATGGTTGTGATGACACACTAGACAGGGACTTGCATGATGGGGTTGTCAGTTGTGTGGTGAACCTGTGCGATCTGGTGTGACAACTTGCCTTGATGTTTGAAGGCATGCTTTCTTGGTCATTGAGCAGCTTGGGTTGATGGTGGCCAGGTGCGTACATTCTTTCTTTGTGAAATCTGCATCATTTTGCCTGGATGTTTTGAGTTGCTGAGCCATCGGTGACTGTGTCTGGACAGATACACTTAGAAGCATGGGGTAGAGACTCAGTTCACAAGTGCTTACAGCTTACTCTTGGTTCTCCTGCTGTGCTGTCACCAGGTCGTCCTCATTTCACTTCAGTGGCTTGCTGCTTGGATGGATTCACTGGGAAGCGTGGGGCAGAGACTCGGTTTATACATGCCTGCGGCTTACTCCACATCTCTCCCGCTGTGCTGTTGCAAGGTCGCCCTCAGTTCACCCTGGTGGCTTGCTGCTTGGGTATCTTGATGAGCTTTATCACTAGCTTGAGTCTTCTTGAGCGTGTCTTTCAGGCCTGGTCTTTCTTGAGATTCCCTCCTGGGTTTGGTTCATCATCATGTTTCCCAGTGTGACCCAGCTCCTCTTTCTCCTTGGCGCTTTGGCATGCTCCTTCCAATGATGCAGTTGAGACTTGGGCGAGTCTCTTTTTCCGGGAGTAGTGGCATGCACCCTCACCGGGACTATGCGGGTGAGACTTCTAGTCGCTTGAGTCTCTTCTACTGGGTGCAGTGGCATGCACCTTCTCAGTGATCGACTTGCTCTATAGCCCAGTCTCTAGTGTTGGGCTCTGGCTTGGTGGTGATCAGGGCTGTCGCTGATCCCATTCTCCCCTGCTTCTCTGGTGCTGTGTGGCATCAGGCCACTCGTTGCTTGTCCCATCTTGTGGGACTTTCTTGGAGTCCCCACTCCAAGGGTGGATGTGTGTCGATGGCCCTCTGCCTTGAGTGTCTTCCTGCTGCTTGCCCTCATCTTCTCGGGGTCAGTGTGGCAGCATGCCACGTGTCGCACATTCGCTCCTCAGAGACCTTCTTGGAGCCCCTACTTCATGGTGTTTTCTCATCTGGAAGCTTCTTCCATGGGCAGTAGGGAGCTGTGGTTCTGACCCACTTTCTTTGGGTCAAGACTTGCGTCTTGAGGCATCGCTGCCATCAGGCATGGTTAGTGGGATTGTGGCACAGTGTGCCTTGAAGGTGCGGGATGAGGTGGTCCTAGTGTCTGGACCACAGTTGTGTCATTATGTGCTTCTGTCCACCTTCTGGTCTGGCCTCACTTTCTTTGGCCCTTCTCTTGCCTGTGTCCATCTGGCAGGCTTGGACAACCAGTATGGTGTGTCTGGGGTTCTCAGTCTCTTTATTAGGTGGCACCTTAGAGGTTGCGCCTCTTGCTCTGGGTGTCTTCTTGTGATGCCTCCTCTCCTTCGTTGCGCTGAGTCCGGGGTCCTCCCCTTTTGCTGCTCAGCTTCTCTAATCCTCTTCGCACCTTATTAAGGAGATAGGCTCCTGTCTGCTACCTCTCTGAACCCAGCTCCTTGGTGGTGCTGCACAGCTTTAGCAGTGTCTCCTTCTGGCTTGTCAGACCGATACTGGGTGCCCCGGAGGACGACCACTGCTGTTGTTCTCAGGCTGGGGCCATTGTTGGCTTCGTCACCCTGATTTGCTTATACTGTGGTCTTTGGCAGTGCCCCTACTTCTGGTATTAAGTTTCGAAGGTGATGACGTGGTGCAGTTCCACCGCTCAGTAGCAGACATAGCATTTCATGCTCCTGCCGTTGGACTTGATGGATTGGGTGAAGCAGCCTGTTTGTGGGCCCTGGGCTGCTGACATTCTTACTTCCCCTGGGCGTGAGCTGCAGGTGTTACAATCTGTTGGTACCATGCTTGCGTCCTCTTCCGGCCAGTGTCATGGCTGCAATGTTTGAGTTGCCCTGCGCTCATATGTGTGGTGCCTTGGGCCACTTATGTTGAGCATTTGCCTCTCTTTTGGTATCTGTCCAAGAAGCCCCATTGCTGGAGACAGATCCATGCAGTTATTGAAGGCGATGCTAATAATCCATTGTCTTTTTGTCAATGCAGAAACCACTGCGCCCTTATCAGTTGCCTGTGAGCACCGCACTGCCTCTATGAACGATTTGCAGCCGACACAGGGACGTCACGTAGTGTAATGTGGTTTACTGGTGCTGTTCTATGCACCTACTTATGTGTTCTGTTGTTGGCAGCCATTACCTGTAACATGCCTGGCAGTCTGTTCTTTGTTGTGCTCTTCCCTCACTTACCTGCTGGCTCTCTCACTGGGAAGCTACACAGACAAACCCTGGTGTGTACATATGCTCTGAAATGGAGTGCATTCAGCACTGAACATTACATTTGTAATTGTTATGTCTTTATTTTAGTTGTAGAGCGCGCAAACACATGTGAGGGTATCTTGGCTCTGAGCAGGTCTGAGTCTACTAAAATAAGAGAGAGGACCCCTGACACTAAGGGGACGGAGCACCGTATTAATCAGTAAAATCAAATCTCTCCTTTGGAAGTCACCGTATTACACACATATACTCGGGAAACATCCTTTACAACGCAACCATTACATCGCACTACACTTACAACGCAGTCATTACATCGCAACATCCTTTACAACACAGGCATTACAACGCATGACACTACATCGCATGTCACTACAACGCAGGCATTACAACGCATTCTATTACAATGCATACCATTACAACGCATAGTACCCCTACACTATCCAAAACCTACCCTAGTGTTGCGCCCCCTGGAGTTAGAATAGTAATGTTTACCCCTACACTATCCAACACTTACCCTACTGTTGCACCCCCTGGTGTTAGAATAGTAATTTTTACCCCTACACTATCCAACACTTACCCTACTGTTGCACCCCCTGGTGTTAGAATAGTAATTTTTACCCCTACACTATCCAATACTTACCCTACTGTTGCACCCCCTGGAGTTAGAATAGTAATTTTTACCCCTACACTATCCAACACTTACCCTACTGTTGCACCCCCAGGAGTTAGAATAGTAATTTTTACCCCTACACTATCCAACACTTACCCTACTGTTGCACCCCCTGGAGTTAGAATAGTAATTTTTACCCCTATACTATCCAATACTTACCTGAAATTAAATGTAATGGTATGTGTTTTAAAGGTATAATGCGATGTAATGGAATGCATTGTAAAGGTAGTTTCTAAAAATGCGATGTAGTGTCATGCGATGTAATGGAGTGCGTTGTAAAGGATATTACAATGTAAAGACTGCATAGTAAAGGCATGCATTGTAAATGTATGCGTGGTAACGTCATACATTCAAATACTCTGCATACTTTTACTAGCCACAATTCCGGCAAATATCACTCCTTCAGACAGGGCCAGTACCACAACAGTGTAAAGGAGCACAAATCTTTCAATGGCATGTTCGCTGACACGTGTTTTCAGTGCGCAAATAATTACAATATATGTGCCATCAATAATATAGTGATCATATCACTGTGGTGTAGATTAAAAACAATAATGCACAATAACCCCTCACACACACATAACTCTGGCGCAAAGAGCATAAATATACTCAAAAATGAAAAAAAGGGAGAGAGATAAGATGGCAAGCAATTGTCTACTTAAATGGCACCAATCTGTTTGACCATTACACATAATGTAGCGTGCAGAGCACCATCTAATGCATCAAGATATTTAACAGATTCAGTACATCAGTTACAGCAACACATTTTAGCCAACTTCGCCAATTATTGCCGCCTTCTTCAGGACAGAACATGTATTCTCCCACACACAAGATAAAATACCTGTTGAGAAAGACATAATGCAGATATTACGAAATTCATGTAACAGTTGTAAGAACTAACAGAAATTCTATGTGACAAAACATTATGCCCCTGAGCATCCCATACTGAAGTGGCACTGTCACAGATAAACATTTCACCATTTCCATGTGGACCGAAACAGACATGATATTTAGCCCGCATGGCATTCATAAAAACTTACCACACCCCCCATGGTCGACATTGTGTTTCAATTGACTACTCATTCATCCTCTATTGGAACAAACCTTTTTCCACAGGTGGCCTCAATCCCGCCTTGACAATGTATGTCAATCGAGTACTGTGGAGAGGTGTGGTGCAGCGGCCAGGGCAGCTGACTTTGGAGCACAGGGTTAACAGTTCGATCCCCGGCGGCAGCTCAGCTCAGCACCATGTGACTCTGGGCAATAGCTTACTTAATTTCCACAACGGCCCCCAGTGCCTTGAGACCTGTAAGAGTGAGTAGTTCGCGCTTTACAAATATGGATTTACATTTACTCAGTCCCATCCTCTATTTTATCAAGCTATTTCACACAGAGGGCCCAAGCCTCAATCACCCCATCATTCGTAAAAGAAATCACCCACTCATCAATAGGCATTGTTTGAAGTTCCTTATAGAGACCCATACATAGAGATTACTGTCCCTGAAGGGCTTCCAGTCTGAGTCTAGCTAAACCTTGGGCCTAGTGAAACTACTCAAAAAGCCAGGGGGCAGATTTATGAAGGCCTTGCGCCGCCGGTGCGTCACTTTTTCCCATGTTAAAAATGACGCACCGGCGGCGCAAGGCCTTCATAAATCTGCCCCCAGGTCTTTAGCTTCTAGCTGAATCCAAGAAGTGAGTAGGAGGTTCTTGGGTGTAGTGGCAGGTCTTTCTATGCTTTAGGAGCGTGGAACAAGGATTGTGTTAAACAATCATACCACATCGAAAGTACATCTCTTGTGAGTCAATATATATGCATAGAGAGTCCAGGCTTTTGGGAACAATGGTGCTTTTATCATGCTTTTGTGCTGTCTGCCTATCGGGCCTGCATCTTGAGTCATTCTGGCTCGCATGAGACAGTGACACTGGTGCTATGGATATTATTGGTTTCATGTTTTTCACCCCAGACTTTTCACTTATTGATTAAAGTTGGTGGGTCACTGCAGGAGTGCAATCTATTTTGTTCTGAAGAGCATGAACTTACTTCTTTTGGGGCGTAAGCGGTTGTTATCCCGGGGCGTGAACTTACTTCTTTTGGGGCGTAAGCGATTGTTATCCCGGCTTCAACAAGGAAAGTTAACCCAACATGTCATTTGGAGACTGACGTGCTACGTCTCCATGCTATGTGGGCCTGTTTTTGTCATGCGTGACAGCGATATTGGATTGGGCTAAGAACCACCATGGCCTAACACATGTAAGTGAGTCAACAAAGGAAAGTCATCTGTGTTGATGTAGATGGTGATATTTAAAAATATCCTGTCTGCGTCTTCAAGTCGGTGAGACGCACATTTAAGGAGGAGGGTTGATGTCTTCATTTCATCGGTGACACACACACCTACTCAACATGTTAGATTAACTATGACAACGATATTGATGACTCGCTTGCCTATTCAGCCTCAGGACATTCATGCACTGAGCGCGTCATATCAAATATGGCAAAGGGATTCGCTGACGCGCACTCCGGTTTTAAGTACAAGACATACAGATGAGCTAGTGAGGTTATATACTGAATCACAGAGTTTCTTTTGCTCCCATATTGTGTCAGTGCACCAACACTCTGTATGATGCAGAAAGTTAGCCCTCCCCCTCTTTTTCTCCAACTTCCAGGAGAACCACCTACAAAGTGGAAGACATGGTGTATGGTGTTAAAAAAATACTTAGGGGTTGTAGACGGAAACAGACACTGCCCTGAGCGTAAAAGATATTTATTAGAACATAGTTTAGGATTTGAGGGTCAGGAAGTTTTCGAACACTTACTTATGAAGTGAATGAAGCTGAAGATGAAGTCGGTGAATATCAAGAAGCTGAGCACAAACTCAAAAACTCGTTTAATGGACAGCCTAGTTTATTAGTGATTAGAGACCAGGTTTTTTTCAACTGGGGCGCAGCATCAGAATGAGTCTATTAACTCATATGTGGCAGTTTTACACCTCTTGGCTGCGAATTGTGAAGTTAAATTTTACATCGAACACAATCAAAAACCAGATAGTGGTTAGATGCGGGGCTAAGAAAGTTCATGAGAAATTACTCACACTAAAAAACCCATCATTAGGAGAAACTGTAGGTTATGTAAAAAGTATTAACAGGCATATGCATCAAGCCCGCATTTTGCGATTCCCAAATATCGAATTTTACCCATTCGCTATTTGGGAATCGCAAAATGCTATGCATGTTGGAATCACAAAAAAAAATTACGATTCCTTAACATTACCTAATAGCGATTCAGAAATTGCGAATCGCTATTAGGTAATGTGACTTCATTCATTGCTATGGGCCTACAGGCTCATAGGAATGAATGGTATTGCATTTGCTAATTGCGCTTACCAAATTGATAATCACAAATAACAAATGCAAATCCAAGGGTGCCCGGGGGCCCAAGGCCCCCTGAAGCACCCCACAAAAATAGGTAAGAGTGCACATGTAAAGGTATGTGTGCGCAATATGGCACTTTGAAAAATGCTTTTTTGTGTATTTTTCAAAGCGTGCACATATTACCATCATCTTGATGGTAATTAGCATTTCCTAAATGCACAGTCCGCATTTAGGAAAGGCTACATGCATCGGCATTAAGGAATTGTAAATTGCGATTCCCTAAATGCATTCGCAGTTTAGGTCATCGCAAAAAATTGCGATCACCTAAGATGCGAATGCCACAACCTACATTTATAGGAAAAGGCCATTTTCCATTCGCAAACGGGGCGGTTCTGTGAATCAGCCCATTTGCGACCGGGAAAAGGCTTGATGCATGTGCCCCTAAATCTCCAAAGTGCCATCTGAAGAACTGAAAAGAAAAGAAAATCTAGGAATAGGTGCTTGTGGGGAGCAACGAGGAACAATAAAGCAAACTTACCTGGTAAGAACGCTATCGATCCTGCGGCATCCTAGACGGAATTGACGGATTGGAGACAAGAAGAGATAGGGGGGTAGAGAATAAAAAAAAGGCTAATTTCGGCAGGAGTAGGCTGGGGGTCTAAAAGAATGTGCGGAGAGGAACTCAGAAGAGGAGATGACAGAGAAAGCAATGAGAAGAATTAGGAAGAAGAGAAACAGGTGTAAGGAGAACGGAAACCGAGTGGCAGAAGGAGTGCAACAAATCCTGAAATAGAGGAAATTGCAGAGGAGTCCCGGCACAAGCCAGAGGAAAATGCATGGTTTGGAGAGTAGTGGGCACCACAGACTAGGGTCATTCGCCCTACTATAGCTCCGGAGCGCTGTGGCATACCTGGATGGGCGTATTGTCATCAATAGACATAAATGGCACAAGGTGATTTTTGTGGGGGGGGGGGTTAAAAGAGTCTAATATTTGCTGTGTAGCGCATAGAGGTCCACCTGAAGAGTTTAGAATTAGTTTAGGGAACTGATGAACAAACTTTGGGAAAAGAATGAACTTCGCTTCCTACCACGCAGCCACCCTTCTCACTTTTCTTTCTGCTTTATGTTTTCCCACCAAAGCAGAAGAGAATACAGGAAAGGAATAAACAAGTGAAATATTGAGAAAAGAAAAGCAGATAGGGATAGAAAATAGATAATTTGCAAGCAAAACCTGTACTTACTTGGGTATCTTTCCATTCTTTCGAGGGGACATTGGTGGCCCGAACCAAGCAGACCGTAGAAGGAAAGAAAGAAAGACCATTAAGGCTCTCCATGGCTACACCAGTGCTGAGAACCCGTTGGGAAATAAAATGTTGCCTGACAGAAAGCCTTACTGTTTTGTTCTACTAATTAGAATAATAGACAACAAACGGAATATCGTAACATCAAAGCCTCCAAAGCATTAGTTCCACTCATCCATTCATCCCTCCACAGTGATGTAATGGAAAAATGTATGAAAATAACATTAAGCAAATGGTGTCGTAGACTAGGGAATGGGATTCAGAACAGGGAAAGAAGACTGAAGTTTTTTTGTTTTTTAGGTAGAACATTTGTGTAAACTGTGAGTTTTCCGCATAATTCTAGTGGACGGGCATGCCCAGCTAAATTTGCTACATGTCGTAACAGTGGTAAAATTAGGCATTTCACCAAGGTGTAAAGTAACCAGTCCCAGATTTAATAGTATAACAGACAGTGGTAATGATACTATAGAAGTTGGACCAGTGGAGAATGTATAGAAGGATGTGATTTTAGTGATTAAAGAACAGTCAGGGTTAACAATATATTCTTGATGACACTCAGCTCTTCTTTTTGCTTTCCTCTAAGGAGATTTCGAAGACATCATCTCCCCAGCCGGGGCTAAAAAAGATAGCTGACTGGATGCACGCTAATAAACTGAAACTAAATGGTGGGAAAACTGAACTGCTCATCTTTGGTGGAAATAAAACTCTCTGGGGCCCCCAACATTGGCCACCGCAAATGGGCGATCTTCCCCTCCCGTCACAATCGGCCCGCAACTTTGGCGTTATTATTGATGACCAGTTGTCCATGAAGCAGCAAGTGGTTAAAGTTGCCTCTACCTGTTTTGTTATTTTAAAGTGGCTTAGAAAGATTCTTTGGATGCTTCCATCCTCTACGCAAAAACCTGTCATCCAGGCCTTGATTGTGTCCAGATTGGATTATGGAAACGTGCTCTATCTGGGTGCTAGTAAGGAAGTGCTTCGCAAGCTGCAAGTAGTCCAAAACTCTATGGCCAGACTGCTTTGCCAACTCCGCAGAATGGCCTCCACTTTATTTTCACTTCCTGAACTACATTGGTTGAGAATTGACAATCGTGCTAAATTTAAAGCCCTCCTCTACATGCACAGAATAAACATGGGCTCAGCTCCCCACTTTTTAAGTGCTTTGGTGCACCATTACCCACCCCCACGCCTATTACGATCCTCTAATCAATTAAAATTCCAGGTTCCCAGGATCAAACGAGCCAGAATGGGTGGACGTTCTTTTGCCTATCTGGCTCCTTCCCTATGGAACTCTCCTCCTCTTCATTTACGTTTTGAAAAGCACTACCTTAAATTTCACAAAGATTTGAAAACTAGGCTTTTTAATCAGTAGCTTTTAATTAGTACAACTTTAGGCCCTTACTCTTTGTTTTGTATGTCCGTTGGCGCCGGGAAACCTCCGGGTAGCTGTGCGCCATATACATTTAATAATAATAATAATGTGTTGACCCGTATGCAGAGATACTAGTGGAACTTAAAAGCTCAATTTGCAGCTAGACTCAGAGGTAATAATGACTATTATGTCAGAGGAATTATTTAGAGACTTGCAAGAAGTTAGAACCACCTGAAAAGAGTCCTATCTCATATGATAGGAAACGGATCGAATTGTTTGGGCATTTGGAAACTTTTCTTTACTTCAAGAACAGAAATATTCATGGTTGGGAAGGTATAAGAGGCTAGGAAGGGACTCAACAATTTAGGATGGTACCACCAAGGGTTATTTGGTATAACATTGAGAACGGGTGGCAAGGAACAGTCAGCATTGGTTGGTGACCTGCCCAGGGTTAACGATCATTTTGGTTTGAATCTTTTGAAAAAGTATTTTCCAATAAACTGGCTTTAAAAAACGACGTAGACATAAATTAAAGGTTAAGAAGAGAGCTGTACCAGTCAAACATAAACAGAGGATTGTCCCATTTAGCATTAGAAAGGACATAGCTGACAACATTAAAAAAACAAATGTGTAATGATTTGGGGATCAAATCTATTAAATTATCTCTATGGTTGGCCCAATTTGTAATAACATGTAAGAATGATGCAAAGCCAAAAATATGCATTGATGTTATGAGTTCAAAGAAAGAGTAGATTCACTCCCTTTACCAAGGATTTATGAAATCTTAACTATTTTTGCTGGTGACAAATGGTTTAGTTAATATTTATCTAGCTTCTACATACCTTCAAGTTGTATCAGATCATTTGTTCAGACATTTAACATCATTTTTGCATCCATAGGCACATTTAAACACAAAAGAATACATTTTGCAGTAGCATAGGCTGATTCTGTTTTTCAGAGGATCATGGAGAGTGTATTACAAGTTGAGCTCCCAGTTTTATGGTATTTTTTTTTGCCTTTCCGTGTGTATTTATCAATATTTATTTTTAGCCAGCTTATTGGTATTTATCCATATTTATTTTGTGTTTAGTGAACATATGAGGCAATAACTCATATATTTCCACATGTTTTTAACACATAAACGTGCACTCATACTTTGAGACCTGTCAGGATTTAGCACATTACACAAGAAAAACTAATAACATAATAAACCCACATAAAACAATTAGCATAATAGCACAAATACATGTTGAGGTATACAGTAATTGAAGCAAATCTGATTCAGCTTTGTAACTGCCCATGCTGCCAATATGTACAGCTATTTACCTTAAAGTCATTAATCTCTGCATGGAGAATCACTGTCTGTATAGATCTGTAAAACACAGTAAAAACAGAAAACAGGGAGCTCTAATTGCAAGGAATCACAGGAACAGGGATGTAGTGATTTTCCAAGATGACATTTAAATTGTAAGCAGGGCCTGACTGGGAAAGTAAACAGGCCCTGGCTATTAAGTTGGACCGGCCGCGGTGGGAAGCACTGCTGCTGCTTTTGGTACAGGGACCAATAATACAGCACTGCTGCAAAACCGGCCCCTGTACCAAAACGGACACCCACCGGTCCAAAACCGGCCCCTAGCCTTCCGCCCCCCTGGGAACACGCACGGTGCCCGCTACGGCCAGTCCGGCCCTGATTGCAGCTAACACAAGGAAGAACATTACGAAATATTGAAAACAGTGTTGTCTAGACTGACTGAGATGGGTATTGTGGAAAACAAAGATACATTGAGTACATAGGGCATGCCATTCCCCAAGAGGGAGAAACCTAGACCTGACTTGGTTGAAGCCATAATGGATCAACCTACTCCAACAGATAAGAACAAGTGGCATTTAATTTTAGGAGTATACACAATTTATGCCAAATTTATCCAGTATTTCACTTCCAAATCTGAAAATTTGAGAAATTTGGTGAAGAGGAAAACGTTTTATATGGAATGAGTTTTGAGAAAAAGCTTAATTGTTAAAGACAAGAAATTGTATCTCAATAAGTATTATCACCGTATGACCCTGATAGAGAGTGTACTGCAACAGTGGATGTTGGCAACTGTAGGTTGGGAGGAAAAATCGCACAGACTGACGGTGAGATAGGATGCACCATAGTGTTCACTGCCAGACTTTGCCACTCTGTGAAAAATATTACCCTGCAATTGGGGAAGAGTTAGTAGCACATTGTGGGGTTCTAGAGGAGTTTAGAAATTACCTATGGGGAACATTTTTGTACTGGTGATGGATCACAAACCATTGATGTACATCTTGGGAGGGAGTATGACACAAACCACACCCCAAGAATAGCTAGATTTAGTTTCCAGGTTGCCCAAAAACAACTTCTTTGAACAACACAAACAGGGTGGTAAGAATAGAAAGGCTGATTATTTATCCAGATCTCCTTTACCTGTCACAACTCATGACAACAGAGTGGAGAGGATGAATGTGTGATAGCAGTACTGGATGAGCATGAATTAAAAGGTCTGTCAGAGTAAGAATGGTTGAACGAGTTAGAAAAAGATGATGATCTGCAAAACGTTCAAAAATATGTCGTGAATCGGTGGTCAAAGGAAAAGATGTGTACCAGGGAATATACAAACATATGCTAAGATCTTCGATGAAGTTTTATTAGAGAAAGACAAAATGTTAATGTAGATAATACATCTGGCCCTCCTTTGAGTTGACACAAAAGATCATTATTGTGGGTCACGACGGCCCTTTAGGTCAGACAATAACAAAAAAAGATAATTACTGCTATTTCATTCTATAAACAACATGATGACAGATATGGGGAACCCTTGTGTTATATGTGCAAAAAGTAACAAGGAGGAATTAAAGATTTCAACTCTGCCCTTACAGCCAGTTATGCTACCTGATGGTCATTGGACTATGCTAGTGTTTCATTTTATCATTCTTTCTTGCGCTACCAGGCACATGCAATTTACTGTAGTGCTGGCTGACTATTACAGTAAGTGGTGGGAGGTGGAGTTTCTGTCTGATCTGATGTCAAAGAGGTAATCACATTTTTTGAAAAATATGCGTGCAAGATTTTCCCATGTAAATTGCACCAGAGAATACTGTTCAATTTATTTCAAAGGAACTGACATAAATCGTCACATAATTTATTTCTACCATTCCCAAGCAAATGGTTTTGAACAGCCTATGACTCACACTCTGCTCGATTGCATTCAGCGGCTTTTAGGAATAAATTCCATGTACAGGAATCAGTACATTGCTCATCGACCAGTACTGTCACGCGCAACATTTAATTTGAGATGTTGAGGGGAAGGTCAGTGTCGTTCAGGTTGTGCCTAGTATGGATGAAAAACTTGAGTTTGAGGACGCAGCATGAAAGAACAATGGTGCAGAAGTCAGAATACGAGTAGAACAGTATCAATCCAAGCTTAAGTTTGTTTTGAAGCATTGTGTACAAGGAAGTTCAGATCAGATAAATGTAGTTGACTGGGTTTGCATCGGGTATCCCTCAAAAGTACTGAAGGGGCATGCCAAATTTGGTTCACCAGTAGCAGTGTAGGACGGATGCGAGAGGAAATGCAGTGTTGGTGAGAGGAAGAGAATGGTGGAATTTGTCAAAAACTGCAAACATTAGTGGAGTTCAGGTAATTACTGAGGAAGATGATACCTATGTTCACAATAAGCTTAATGATACATCTATATTGTGTAGAAGCTCATGTATGCGTAAATGTCCAAGCAAGTGCCATTGACTTCACTTTGATCAGGTTTTTGCAAACTGTAGGATATGGAGTTTTAGGAAGTTGACGTCTTTGTTCAATTTCTTTTTTACTGTTCCTAGAGAATTTCATAGCTGCAGTTTTATTTGCGGTGTAGACAGTTATTGAGTGTATTATTTATCAGAGATGTGTTATATTTGTACACAAATGTAGTTTTTGATAGGAGGAGGGAGATGTGGTTGTTATGTCATACCTTTCATAAATTTGGCATTTCATTCAGAATGTTTGCGATGATAGATGTGATGTGAAGGTTCTTCTCAAGTGATCCTGAGGAGCTGCTGAGGGCTGTGCTGAATAAACTGGACTACAGAACTATTCCCTTCATAGAGCGAATTGTTATTACACCTCCTTTCTGCTGCCTTAACACCAAAACTTTAGGAACACATTTTGTGATTCCCTTGAACAGAGAGCAGGTGCATGGGAACCTAGTGAGAACAAGCATTTATAGCAAATGCTGGCATACCTAAACGGAGTGCAGTGAGTGATAAAAAAAGCATCGTAAATCATCTGCTATATTCAAAATATGGAGCCAGTGAAGAGACTTCAACAAGATGGTGACAGCATCAAACAAAAAAATAAATTGGTCTGCTGAGTTCTGGGTGTGTTTCATCAAGTCTCTAGGGATCTCCAAGTACTTAAAGTTGACTATGCTAGTCCACCTTTAACTATGCAAAGAAAGATGTGTCTTAAATGTTTTGGGTGCATCTTGTAAATCCCATGATCTATTAGGAAAAATGAATCGATAAACACTCCAATTACTTAATGGCTCGGAACACTAAGACTTGCTGTAGTGAGACCATCCACGTTTTATAGGTGTGTGCACATTTTTTATTAAGCTGAGAAAATTTGCTAGTCAAGTTTCACAGTTGCCTAATTCACACATTTTATACATCAAGGGACTGACTCAAGCAGAAAATGGTTTACTCGTGCCAGTTCCCTTAATGTTATTGCACCTGACTTTTTAGCATATTTCATTATCAATGTGCATGTCAGAGTCAGGAAATTTATTTCACATAGATTTGACACAATTTTCACAAAAAATTAGCAATTTCGCACACACCTAAGGGCAGATTTCCAAGCCCCTTGCGCCGTTGCTTGACGCACCAGAGGCGCAACCTGATGTGTGATATTTTCCTGTGTTTGCTTTGTTCGCCCTAAGTTGGCAGGCTATTACACGTGGGACCCTTGCTCACTTTGCCACTGGATACAAGCTAGCCTGGCTGATGAAGGGTGTTACCCAGAAACCGGTCCCAGGATGCTTGTTTCCGGTTCAGGGAAGTCCTAGCTTGGCAGTTTGGGCTGGACTGTTCCCATGAGGCACAGGGTCAAGACTGGTTTGCATATAGCTGGGTCTGAACTAATGTGGCAAATTGAGCTAAAGAATGATGATGGATTCAACCCAGATCTGTGACTGGGGGTGAGTGTCTGAAAAGTTTTAGCGCTCCGTCCATCATCTCCTTGTTTTTGCTTTGTTCGCCCTAAGTTGACAGGGTATGCCCAGACGTGGGTCCCTTGCTCACTTTGCCACTGGATTCAAGCTAGTCTGGCTGATAAAGGGTGTTACCCAGAAACTGGTCCCAGGATGCTTATTTCCGGTTCAGGGAAGTCCTAGCTTGGCAGTTTGGGCGGGACTGTTCCCATGAGGCACAGGGTCAAGACTGATTTGCATATATCTGGGTCTTAACTAATGTGGCGAAGTGAGCTAAAGAATGATGATGGATTCAAACCAGATCTGTGACTGGGGGTGAGTGTCCAAAAACTTTCAGCGCTCCATCCATCATCTCCTTGTTTTTGCTTTGTTCGCCCTAAGTTGACAGGGTATGCCCAGACGTGGGTCCCTTGCTCACTTTGCCACTGGATTCAAGCTAGCCTGGCTGATGAAGGGTGTTACCCAGAAACTGGTCCCAGGATGCTTGTTTCCAGTTCAGGAAGACCTGGCTTGGCAGTTTGGGCTGGACTGTACTCATGAGGCACAGGGTCAAGACTGATCTGCATATAGCTGGGTCTGAACTGAGGTGGCGAATAAGCTAAAGAATGATGATGGATTCAACCCAGATCTGTGACTGGAGGTGAGTGTCTAAAAAGTTTCAGCTCTCCGACCATCATCTCCTTGTGTTTGCTGTGTGATATTTACAAGCACACGTAAAGCCATCCTGCGTGGCTTTACCTGTGCTTGTACTTATCACCCTTTTCACACAACACTTTGCGTGTTAGGGGTGTGACATGGGTGTTGCTGTGGGTCTTCCCACGCAACATCCATGTCCACTGGTGCATTTCCAAATTTACAAGCAATCGTAAATCTGGAAATCTGTCAGAATACTACACCACCCTAGGGGTGGCGTAGCGGGTGCAATGAGGAAACATTTCTCCTAGTTTTTTCCTCTTTCAATGCACGCTTCTATTTTTTTTTGCAGCTTTATATAGCGCGAACTCGGCCCAAAGGTAATGGAGCGCTTTAAAAAAAAAACAAAACTTTATTCATCATTTTGTTACAGACAAAACAAAGCAAAGCACTGAGTTCAGTTGAATGACATCTAGGGTACAATCACAATACGTTTTTGATAACATTTTCTTCAAAGCTCATTAGGTAAAAGAAACGTGAGAAATAATATACATACTACATACATGACCCACCTTAAGCGTTACCTCTGATTACAGGCCCATTGATACATCCTTATCTCCCCTTCAATGGAACATATACAGAAAAACAAGAGATCTTAGCCTTGATGGGTGGGTATAATACAATAAAGACCACTGATGTGCAGGTTGAGTCTCCTTAGCCCACCCCAGTCGGTACTATACCCTGCTCCTGTTGGGTGGGGGGGTCCTGCTGCTGTATCGAAAGGAAGGTTCTGAAGGGGCCCCATATGTCTTTAGGCCTGGAGGAGGGAGGGACACTATTGGCATACAGGTCCCTTCTCATAGAGCAGGTTGCTAAACTTTGGATCCAGCCCTTTCTTGTCAGAGCCCTCTTGCCACCCCAGTGAATTGCGACTTCTCTTTTAGCCAAGAGTAGAGAGACAGCAAAAAATCTGCGAGTTTTCGGAGAGAACTGTACAATATATCCCAAGAGGGCAATCTCGGGCAGGGGTTCTATCGGCACCTGTATCATTTTGCTTAATGTTTTATGCACTTCTACCCAAAAAGTGTGAATGCGTGGGCACGTCCAGGCAAGGTGCGGGAAGTCTGCTTGAGGGGCCTGGCCCGCTGGCAGTGGTGTGGCCTAGCGGGATCTATCTTGTGTGCCCTGGCAGGTGTAACATAAATTCTGCTTAGGAACTTGAAATGAATCAATTTATGTCGACTATTGAGAGATACTGTTTTAGTCATCTTGCAGCAGGCTGCCCATTGCTCCTCAGTGATTTGGTTGCCCAAGTCTGATTCCCACGCACTATACACCCTGTCGTCATTAACTGGGACAAGATCGGTGCATGCCTTGTACAGTTGAAATATAAGATGGACTCCTTTGCTGCTAACTATCACCATTGTGGGGGGGGGGGGGGGGGGGCGATGGAGGCTCTAGTGGATAGTCTGGGAGCTGAGCCCGCAGAGCTGAACGCAGTCTAGCCAAAACAAATCTGTCCATAAATGTGACATCTGGGAACGTGGATATATCATCTGGATCGAAAATGTAGCCCACCGGAAACAAAGCTCCCATTGTGGCAATATTAAATTTAGAACAAGTCTTTTGCACCAACTTTTCGCCAGTCATGGGTAGCCATTTGGCGTTAGGGAGCGGGAGGGCAGAGGAGTACATTGTCAGGGTGTTCGTAATGCGACCCAAGTTAGCCCACGCCCAGCTGGTAGTGGAGACTGGCTGAATGCCTTTGGGATCTTTAGGGATGCCTGAGGGCAAAACGGTGGCCAGGGTGTCTGGTAAAACAAAATCCGATTCCGGTTGCAGTAATGTAATCCTGGCTTACGGGTGGTACCACGTCTGCACAAAACTACATTGTGCTGCTAGAAAGTACAATTGTAGATCAGGGACCCCATACCCTCCTCTATCACAGAGGAGCGTCATTATCTGTCATCTCACTCTGGGCATCTTGTTGCCCCATACTAACCTGATTAAGTGAGAGCGTAGAGTGCTAAAGAATTTATTCGTAAGAGGGATTGGAATGTTGTGAAATAGATATAGAAACTTTAGGAGTACAATCATTTTAATCAGGCCTACTCGCCCTGCCATGGAGAGGGGGAATTTGAGCCAGTAACCTATTTGCGCCTCAAGTTTGGAGATCGCCACTCCATAATTGCGACGAATGATCTGGTCCGTGCCAAAATGGATGTGTACCCCCAAATACTTTACTGAGTCTGAGCGCCTTTCCAGTGGGAATTCCAGCTCCCATCGGGCTGTACCAACCGTGAGGGGGAAAATAACTGATTTACGCCAATTTATCCCCAGTCCAGAGAAGGTGCTGAACTGGAGGATCTCTCTGATGAGTGGATCCAGGTTTGTTTGAGGGTCTTAAACATATAAGATTGTGTTGCCTGCATATAAAGAAACCAGTAACGGGCCCGTGCTGAATTGTAAACATCTGTGTAGGTGTTTCTCCTGGAAATGCCTTACCAAGGGGTCCATCGCTAATGTAAATAACAAAGGTGATAGCGGGCAACCTTGCCTTGTGCCTTGTGATAAGGGAAAGGGCGCTGACAGGGTACCATTAAGCCGGGGCCTAGCCTTGGGTCGACTATAACAGAGCTGTAGTAGCAATGAATCTCTGCGGCATTCCCATACGCTGCATTATGGATAGGAAAAAGGGCCATTCCAGGGAGCCAAAAGCCTTCTCAGTGTCTAGAAGGATTGCTGCTGCAGGAATCTCCGGGTTTATTCTGTGTAAGGTGTTAAATAAGGTGCGGAGATTGAATGCAGTGGACCGATGTGGGACAAAATCAGAATGGGCCGGGGAAATTATAGATTCCATAAGCAGGAAGAGACGGCATGCCAATGCCTTGGCGAGGATTTTGTAATCTAAATTTAGAAGTGACGGGACGATACGTGCCACACATTAGGGGGTCCTTGCCCGGTTTAGGGAGAAAGATGATAACCGCCTCTCGGAGAGTAGGTGGGAGTATCTGTTTCTCTAGAGCTTCAGCATAGATGTCCAAGAGACGGGGGATCAATAGGTCTTTATAGGCTTTGTAAAATTCACCTGTGAACCCATCAAGTCCAGGGGCGGTGGACGAGTTAAGGGCTGTAATAGCTTCATCTATGCTATCCTCTGTAATGGGAACTGCCAAGAAGTCTTTCATAAATCTCACTAGGTATACCAATGCGATCTCGGATAAGTAAGACTCCTGGTCAGTTCAATCATGGCCCAGTTTTGTAGTATATACAGTGTTTTAAAACAAGATAGAAACTCTTTCTGGATTGCCATCGCGTCCGTAATTCATTGCCCTGTCACTGAACGCAACTCCGTGATGTATGCTATAGTGTAGGGGGGTCTGATAATTTGTGCCAACACTCGTCCAGGGCGGACCCCCCTCTCCATAAACCTTAGCGTTGTGATATTTCCACATATAAAGGATTTCTCTTTCAGCTGCCTCTCTGTTCTCCAAGAGCAAAGCTGCTCTCTTTTTATCATGACACGGGACCGCCACCCCCATCTGACCAGCGCCAACAATCCAAGCTCACTTTCCAGACGGGCAAGTGTGCCACGCAGGTCACGAAGCACTCCGGAGCTCTTAGATATGCATACTCACCTCATGTAGGACTTAAAGCCCTCCCATAACATCGCCTTGGAGTCTCCAGACCCAGTGTTTATTTTAAAGTAGTCTTCGATAGTTACCTGGATTTCCTGTCTGAACACCTGATCGTCTAATGCGCGGCTTGGGAACCTCCACTGTCTCTCAAAACCTTCAGGGCGAGGGATCTTCAGTGATAATAAAACAGGGGAGTGATCGGATTATGTTCAGGGCAGTGTTTGGAGCTCATGGAACCAGCGAGATATTTCTGGGAAGGTCGGACAATAATCAAGCCTAGACCTTGTGTCATGGAAGCTGGTGTAGTGTGTATATGTAGAGTGGTCTGGGTCATGAGTGCGGCCCAAGTCCAGAAGAGAAAAGGGTTCGCGCAAAGACTGCAAGGCTGTACGTGGTCTCAAATTGAGGTCTGGGGCAGTTGAAGTGCTATCTGTGGTTGGATTAAGGGCAATGTTAAAATTGCCCCCTAGTAGTAGTGGCACTGAGCCAAGCTGTAGCAATTTAGAGAGTAGTGCATAATAAAAATCAGGAGAGTCAATGTTGGGAACATAGACGCATACCAACGCTACTGTGTAACTCAACAGTGTGGCTACCACAATCACAAATCTACCCCCTTCATCACATGTTACAGAGTGGCACTTGAAGGGGAGCTGTTTGTGTATAAGAATGGCTGTGCCTCTGGCATAGTTGCTGTGATTTGCAAAAAATCAGTTTGGGCCCCAGGAAGATGCGAACCAGGCCTGATCACTGCCAGGGAGATGTGTCTCCTGTAAGAAGACAATATCGACCCTGTGCCGGATCAAATAATGGATCACCTGTCTCCTTTTGCGGGTGTTGTTTAAACCCCGTACATTCCATGTGGCGAGAGTAATGCTCGAAGGGGCAGGGTTGTGACCTAACTGCGCCATAACAGTGTTCTGATTTGAAGAGCAAAGGATAACCAACATAGTACCCATACAATGCGTCTGCGAACAAACATACCATAAACTCAGTGCTAAGCAATGATAACCAAACCCCTCCCACCACCCCCCACCCAGCCTTCCCGCCCAACCGGAGAGCCAATACCAACTTTTCTGAAGCAGTGCATGGCACCAGTGGATCTCTCAATATAGTGAAAAACAAACAATTAGGTTACATTCTATCATCACCAAAACTATCTCTAGGTGTACACCAAAGGGGGGTGTACTCTATCCTACGGCCTAGTAACCTGAATAAGATGTTATACTGAACAAGCCAAATCCCAGTATTTACAACAAACGATCAAATGCGCGGGGAGTATAAGAAAATGAAGCAGTCAGCCATGACCAGAGCTTGAGAACAGGTCTGCATTGACAACCTTAACTCCAAGGTATTTCCTCCTTGCGTCTTGCACCATGGCAGTGAAATCGGGATAGAGAGACAGTTTGGAGCCCTGCCAGGAGAGTTTGCCCTGCTCACGAGGCAGTTGCAGTGCTGTATCCCTGTCGCCACACCGACATCAATTTAGATTTTTTGATTTTAAAGACAATATGCTCATTTGATGTTCAATGTATACAGATCAAGTGTATCAATGTACATGATTGTATTATGTTAGCAACACATATAGAAACAGCATGTTAATGTCATGTTATGTCATCCTTTAGGGGTCAACTTCACCATATTAACTCTTCGTCCTGATGATGGTCTTGGGATAATACCACAAAAGACCGAAACGTCGACATACCAGTCCACGTCTGCACATATTTACATCTGATTTACTGGTCATTCCAACAAGAAGTCACATTTATTAATCATACAGACTGGACTTTTTATCTTTTGTATTAATGGAATGAATGTCTGTTTCCTTATACCTAAGATCTGGTAACAATTCAGTTGATTGTGTACCCTTATAATAGATAAGTTCTATTCAAAAACATAAAATATAAGTTATTTTGAAATATGAACTTTTGTGTTGCCTCCAATTTCTGAAATTGTTTTGATTCCTTAGACCTAGTGTGGTAGCTTTTGAGGTCCATTCATCAATTCCTAGGTGTGTTAAACTAACAGCAGCCACTGCTTTTTCAGTCCAAGAGTCCTAGTGATATAGACCTTTGATGCTGTAATCTCTAGTTCGAAAATAAAACCCTTGCTGGTACTTTTATCTATACATATTGTCTGCCCAAGCCCGCAAAGGTATATTGAGTTACCCACCCCTCCTTACCAATTTTGTAGTGCAGACAATCTCTGCTGTGGGCCACTCTTTGTAAGTGGTTTAAACAGGTAAAATACCTGATAAACTTTCCTTCAAGACCTCAACAAACACAGACATTAAGATCTCTTAATGTCTGAGGTTGAAACTCTTTCCTATACGGAAGAATATGTCCAAAAAATAGCCGCAGGTCCTTCCCTTTTGGGCAATAAAGGTGCAGTCTCACACTTACCCTACGAATCGGACCTCAATCAACTTGAGAGACTCAAAAAGAAGCTCGTAAGAACAGAGCTTCACGCCAAATTTCTTACAGATTGCCTCAACGCTAATATTATACCCACAGGGCTTCAGATCAAAAATATTGCAATTATCTTCATAGATGACAACAACTTCAAAATTGGCTTCAGTTTCGCTGCAAATAAATGTTCACGAACGTGGATGGTTTTAAGCATCGAAACTGCAGCTAGACAGATTATACTTCTATTGAAGGAAATAGAGATAATTGAAAATAAGATCAATTCTGATACCAACATCACTAATCCCAAGTTTCTCTTAGAAAAGGTGGCACATACGATTAAGGAATTCGAGATCTTTAATGCACAAAAGAAAACTGACAAACTCCACAAAGACATTCGTGGATATAATAAGGACAAAACGTATCCCTATTTACAAAAGACTTCTATGAACCACAGAATACCTACAGAGGTCCTCAACAATTGCAACACAAAAGAATAACTTTCTCTGATACAGGATCAGACACAGACTCAGAACAACAAGGGGGACAGACTAGACCTAATTTTGACCAACATCCCTCAACATCCCGGCAGTCTTTTTTAGCCCAGGACAGGAGAGGAACAGGCCACCCTCGGAGCAACAGAGGTGGGAGAAGAGGATGGTTCCGAAATCAGTACACCCCAGGCCAACGCCAGACACGGAACTAATACTACGAGTGGTAGGAAACAATAACACCATTCCTATCTTTGATCTCTCCAACCATATTCTGACTTAACCAGAGATAGCTGTTCTTTCATCTGGGCTTTCCTTCGTACCTACAAACAGGAGCAGTCAGTTCCAGACTAAACTTGAACTGTATAAATTCTTCAGAACCATTAGATTAAAAAAAAATTCTTTGACAAATCATCTAACCAAGAACGAAATACCACAGGTTTACGTCCACCATCTACCTTTTTTCCATCAAACAATATGGTGGCAAAAGAAATAGTAACTTTTGAAAATGCAGTTCTGATTGAAACAGAAAATCTTTTTAAACAATTGCCCTTTTCCAGAAATAATCAAAGCAAAGAAGAACAAATAGCCTTGAGAAACCTTGAATCCCTACCAGATACCCTTATAAAACCTGCTGATAAGGGGGGGGGGGTTGTCCTCTGGGATAAAACGGCATACAGAAATGAGGTTCTGAAACAGCTCCTAGTAACAGACAATTATAAACAACTCTCCAGTAATCCCACCGCAAGACTGGAACATAAGATATTGTGTCTTAGTCAGACAGGTCTGAAGGGTGGCTGGCTCAGTGAGAAAGAAGCCTTGTTCTTGGTTAATAAGGCCCCCACTGTACCGGTCATATATATCCTTCCCAAGGTGCATAAAAATACCACCCAACCACCTGGTAGGCCCATAGTGTCTGGGTGTAATTCGATTCTTAAACCCATGGCCCAATATGCGGACCACTTCTTTTTTTTTTTTTTTCCTCATAACCTCCATGTTGACAAGGTACCAAAAGGATAAGTGGAAAAAAGCTGTCTCAGTGTAACCAAACAACTGGAAGGGATAAAATTGTTGTAGGAGTCGCCTACCCCTCAGCTTTCCACCGTAATCCAGAAAGGCACTAAGTCATTGATACACCAACATATGGCGAACCTTGGAGTAGTTTTAACAGCCAGAAGGGGGGCCGGGCATGAACCAGATATCGGCTGTTCCATAGGTACAAAAAAGCACCCTGGGAAATCAATCATTGGACTCGGGGGGGCGGGGGGGGGGTTGACCCGAGTTGATCACTGAAGCCATGCAAACAAGTGCCAGAAAGCTCTTTTACTATGATTACCGGATCTGGCCAAGTCAGAGAGTGAAGTCTGCAATACTGAGTTTTGCCAATCCCTAATCGAGGGAAGAAGAGGGTCCTTCCACTTCCTGCAGATCTCTCTTCTTGCAAGCAGGACGGAGTAAAAGATTAAACATCTGAGTGGATATTGGGCACCATCTAAGACTCCAAAAATTATTAGAGACAGATCCATTATCACCGGTCTTCCTAAAGATTCTGTGAGGGAATTGCTAATATCCTGCCAGAATGTAGTTAATGCAGGACATTCAAAAAACATATGCGTATCCGAGGCAGCGATCAGTCCACATTTGGTACAAGACACTGACTGGCCAGGTGTAAATTTAGAAAGTCTTAGGGGGGAATATTATGCCCTATACAAAGTAAAAATGTGATTTCTACGCAGCCAGGAGGGCTTAACAATACTCCACAAGAGCTCGAAAGAAGACTTCCAACGCGTTTGCAGATCAAAATCCGTCATAACCGAACCCCATAAGGAGTCTGGCAAAATGAAATCTCCATCTGACTCCTCCAGAATAAAGTTATACCATTTAGAAATTTCTTTCTTAGCTGGATCACTGTTTAATAAGTCCATAATAAAAGAGCTGTGTCCTCCAAGCTTTAATTTGTTCTTATTGGCCGAAGATATTTTATAAGCTGCTGTCCAACTGTGGATTTGTATGTATTTGAAACGGGAGAAGTTAGAGCCAACCTTAGCTTGCAAATGTTCCCACGACAGTAAATCCCCCTCATAGAAAAGGTCGCCCCATACTAGCAAACCTGCCTCTCTCAGCGGGATTGCTAAGGCGTCATCCAGCCAGGGAGGATTTTCTGGCAAATCCCACAGTGGAGTTTTCTCAGAGAAGTAATTTACTTTTATGCATTTCGTGATTTCGGCCCATGTTCTAGCAAAACCTTGCAGAGTCTTCAGTTTAATTTTTTTAAAGAACTTAGGATTTCCAAATTTGAAAAGAAAACCGGAATGGCCGATTTTTTCCCCCTCCAACATAGCTGTATACATAAGACCCACCCCCAAAGCTGCGGGACCCTTCAATAACATACGTGAATGAGACAGTTGAAAGGCCCAAGCATAAAATTGTATATCCGGGGCTGTCAAACCACCCTTATCACGTCGCCGTCTTAGTTTTTTCCAGGCGATCCGTGGAAGATGGTTATTCCAGATGAAAGAAGAAATGTTTGATTGGAATTTGGCTAGGGTTTTTGAATCAAAGTGTAAAGGGATGGTATTAAACAAAAAAGAAACCTTTGGGAGAATAGACATTTTGACAAGATTAACCCTGCCTATTAATGACAGAGGGAGGTGTGACCAAGATTGGAGAAGCTTACGGCAATCTTTAAATACTGACGACAGATTAACTTGGACAATTTTGTCAATGTCTTTAACTATGGTCAAACCTAGGTATCTCATTGAGGTGCCCGGATGAAGATACGTTAGAGGGTTGACATCATTCCAAACAAGCATTTCAGTTTTGGCAGTATTGATTTCATAGCCAGATACCTGACCGAAGGCTTGAGCCAGTTTCACGATGGCAGGAAGAGCCGTAACGGCTTCTGATGTTAAAATAAGCACATCGTCAGCATATAGTGCCACTTTCCTCATCCAACCTTGATAACAAAAAGGTTTAATAGAAACCTCCTCCCTCAAATATTGAGCAAAAGGCTCGATGTAGGAATCGAAAAGCAAAGGGGAGAGCGGGCACCCCTGTCGGGTTCCCCTAGTAATTGAAAAAGGGCACGATAGTTCGCCATTAACAAGAAGGGCAGCAGAGGGATTGCTATACAAGAGGCTAATTACCCTACGGAAACGGTCTCCGACGCCAAACCTGGCCAAGGCCTCCGACAGATACACCCAATTGACTCTGTCGAAAGCCTTGGTTGCATCCAATGTAAGGGCCGCCAGTGGAAGATTATAAGATGTTGCAATATCTATGGCGCCGATGAGGTCATAAGTCAATTTGTATAATTGTCTACCCTTCAGGAACCCCTTTTGATCCGAATGTAGGACAGAAGGTGCAATGTCAGCCAATCTTGAAGATAGAACTGTGGTAAATAATTTATAATCCACGTTCAAGATGGAAATTGGCCTATACGACCCACACTCTTCCTTAGGCTTACCCGATTTTAAGATGAGAGTAATAGAGGCATTATCCCAGGATGATGGAGGGGCCATTCCTTCTAGGAGTATTTGATTAAAGAGATTAGTTAGAAAAGGAGTGATCTCTGAGTCCAAGATCTTATATAGCTCAGCTGGCAGGCCATCTGGTCCCGACGCCTTTCCCTTCTTAGATCTCTTAATGGCAGATGTTACCTCACTCTCTGTAATTGGTTTATCCAAATATTGGGATTGTTCAGGAGAAAAAGAGGGCAGAGTAATTTTATTCAGCCAAGCTTTAGCAGATTCAACTGATACCACACTGTCTTCTCGGTATATTTCCTGGAAAAATTCTCTGAATGCCTTCCTGATCTCGTCATCTGAAGAGATCTTGATATTACCTACTTTAATGGATGCAATGTTGTTCCGGACCTGATCTACTTTAGTCTTCCAAGCCAGTAGTTTGCCTGCGCCTTCACTATATTCAAAATGAGCCAGCTTACTGGCCTCCCATCTCTGTTGGACCCTTAGATTTAAAATCGATGCCAAGCTTCCTTTCAAGACGACCAGCTCATTCTGAAGAGGATCTAAAATAGATCTCGATGCTGTACTGTTAAGGTCAATCTCATGTTGAACGCGGGTCATTTCTAATTCTAGAGAGGAGATCGATTCATTGTAGCCTTTCTTCCGAAAGGCAACCCTAGACACAATCAACCCTCTCAACGTTGCCTTAAACGAGTCCCAGAAAATACTATTGGAAGCAGTTCCACTATTAGACAAAAAGAAATTATAGGTCTCTGACTTAAGGTACAGGATGTCTTCTTCCTTAGTAAGGAGAGAACGATCAAAGGACCATGTTGTCGAGGTTCTTTTACCACGGAGACCTAATACCAATTTAACCGCAGAGTGGTCTGAAAGATGCGATGGAATATATGCTATCGTTTTGACAGAATCAACCAATCTTTGAGTAACTAAAATATAGTCGATCCTTGATTTATGATGATATTTAAAATTCCTATAGGAAACCCCCTGTTGATTTCCCGACATAAGTCGCCAGACATCCACAAACCCATGCAGTCTCATGGCCTCTAGTAAGAAAGATCTAGTTTTAGACAAGACCATAGATCTATTATTTGGGGACTTGTCCAAGATGGGGTCCAGGACAATATTAAAATCGCCGGCTAGAATTATAGGTCCAGAAATAGAAAGCAACTGTAAGAAGATTGATTTCAGTGAAGAGGGGTCGTCTTGGTTCGGACCATAATAGCCCACTATTGTGACTGAGAAGCCAGCCAAAAGAACAGAGGCTATGGCCCATCTACCCGAAGGATCTACCACCTGTGATATTAATTTGGCTTTAACTCCCCTTTTAAAGATGATAGCAACACCTCTTATATGAGAGGTTTGGGTGGTAGAGACAGAAAAATCAATCCATCTATTCTTCTTGATAAGTGCCTCTAGTTCAGATTGTGTAAGATGAGTTTCCTGCAACACCATGACCTGCGCATCCGAGTCCTTTAAATATTGCAAAATCTTGCTAGCTCGGGACTTGGAGCGGAGGCCATTGACGTTCCAGGAAATGAAACCCACATCACTCATCTCCTAACTAAAAAAACAAAAACACGGTGAATAGTGCCATACATAATGAAACAAAAAATGTTTATAATAATGTAGCAGACATGTATAGAATATGAATTACCATTCCAGATGCTTCCACTTCATTTTTGTAGGTTAATGAGGACTTTTTAAAATTTTTGCCACCCGTGCACGCTCCCCCCCCCGTGAGGTGGGAGCCCCTCCCCCCTTGAAGAACCCCAACATAATCTAACCGGAACAATGTCCAGTAGATAGTGCCCCACCAGTTGATCCCCTGCAAGAAAGCCTAATCAGTGCCTATTCAAGTGACTAGTAACAAATGAATAAGAACAGTTGAAACTAGATTTGGTTGGCTCTGTAGCGCCTTTAAGTAATGTGATGAATACATAATGCCTATATATATATATACATATATATATACAGCTACCTTATGGTTTTCCCAAATAGAAAACATGAAAGATTATATAACGGAAGGCACTAGGATTTTGAAAAAAGAAAAAAAAAAAAAAAGGGCGTCGAATATTTTAGCCAAAACAATGAAGCTAATGTTAGACCTTGCGACCCCCTTTGCCCAAATCCATTAATAGCTCATCAGCTGCTTGCACAGACCTAATGTTATACATCTTATTGTTGTACATTATTTTAAGGGCTGCCGGGAACATGAGCTGGGCTTTTGCACCCAAGTTTCTAAAGGCGTCCAGCCGCCTCCCAAACTCCCATTGCTTTTCAAGAGTGATTCGGGAAAGGTCCGATCTAATCAAAAAAGTAAAGCCTTTTCCAGACAGAGATTTTTGTTTTAAAGCCATATTTAAGATGCGCTCCTTTAGTACGTAGGTGTGAAAGTTGACTAAAATTTTGCGTGGTTTAGACCTCTGTGGATTCAGTTTAAAAGGATCTCTATGTACTCTCTGGATATCAAGAGACAATTCTGCAGGAGTGCATTCTAAAGAAAGTGCTTCTTTCAGTAGAGAAACGATAAACTGTTTAATATCAGACCCTTCTGGAACATTCAATATGCGAATGTTCCCTCTTCTTGCGTTATTTTCAAGGGATTCCATCCTCTCGCTGAGGGCCAGGTCTTCCTTAGTTAGTTTCTTGATATCCTCAACCGCCTGGTCCAAATGGACTGAGTGGGCGCCAACAGTCTCTTCTAACACTCCAGTTCTTATGGTGAGACTTTCGATTTTGTTGTCGAGTGTTTCACAATAGTTTTTGAACTCTAGTTGGTTAGCGGATGACTCAGCAAATCCCTTCCTTATCTCTAGTGTAAGAGCTGAGAACATTTCCAGCACAGAGGCTGCTGTCAATGGAGCTTGTAAAGAAGAAGAAGGGGCCGATAATGAGTTAGTATCAATTTGAACAGGTTTAGCAGAATCATCTAGATCTGGACCGCCAGATGCACCTCCCAATTCGTTGGAGTCTAATTCTTCAACCTCTTCAGAGAATACAGTAATAGGATCTTGAGGTAAGCTCCGTTCCTGCGATAAAGATTGGAGCTGGAATTGTCCTGGCAGGAGGAGCTGCTGATCTGATTCTGGATCTATAGTTCCTTGTACCTTGACCACTAAACCCTTAGATTGAGCTACTTCTGAGACTTGAGCTGAACTTTTTCCAGCGCTATCTGCCACCGCAGAAACTGAGGTATCCCCTAGTATGGCAGCTTGACAAGAAGATAAGGAGTTAGTCTCAAATGTAGATGCCATGTCTTTATCGTCTAAACCTTCAGGTAGATGTAGAATCTGTGGAATGGCTTTAAAGTAAGAGCGAAGAGAAGGAGTAATTTTGGAGCCTGCTGGAAATACTATTTTAGAATCCTTGGACTTCGCCTTAGCTTTAGTCTTCACAATCGGGGTTTTAGGTTTGAATTCGGTATTCAAAAAAGAGGATGACTTCGTTTTAGATGGTGTATTAACTCCCTTTGCTACTTCTAGTCCCCTTACTGGAGCGTCACTTTTTTTTTGCTCTAATTTCTTTCTTCGTCCACGACCACAACCTCGTTTATGCTCCCCTTTCGCAGTATTTAGTATCACAGCATTTAGAGGGCTGGCTGTAGTGTTAAGTACCCCAGGGAGACTTAAAATACTCTTGCAAGGAGAGGTGTGTATATGTCCCTTGCTATTAAGAGTATCAAAATGCGAGTCAGGTATAGTAGGGGTGGTAGAGATTGACTCTAACAGCGACAAGTCTGGAGGGCTACTACTGGCCAGGTTATTGCCAAAAGATCCCTCCACTACAGCAAGGGTAGGGGAGTCTTGTAGATTTCCAGAGTGGGAATGACCTTGTAGCCCGTCCTTAGAGGATGTGTTTTCATGAGAATATGTATCCAAATCTAAGGTGCTTCGAGGAGCTGATAAATGTCTCAGTCTCTTACCCTTTCTTAGCTCCAGTGATCCTTGGGCTGGATGTTAAAATAGCTTGTGACAGTGGGCGTTCTACCAGGAGGGGTGAGCGCTACTCGCTCGAAGGAGAGAATGACTGGTGTAGGTCTTAGTTTTATTTTTGCATCCTAACCTCTCCACAAGACAAACACCCTGAAAATTACAATCACCGGGGTTTAGCACATCAAAACCCGACTTGCCTGTATTTGCTGAGCTCACTTGAACCCCATCAGCAGACCCGTTACCTCCGAGGCTACACCAAAGACCGCCGCCGCAGACTGCTCCGCCGTGGCCGAGGTCGGGACACCATAGAGGTAGAGAGAGGACTTCCGCGCACCGCCGAGTGAGCAGGAAGAAACCAACCATGGATGCAGTATGAGGGTATGGCGATATAGGTTTTACCGTAACCTCTGCAAAAAGCTGAAGCTGAAAAGAGATGCTGCCCGTAGATTGTTCACAGGACGTTTACTGACATGATTAAGGTCCGTCACGCATTGCAGTAAGCAAAAAAGGCGATCATTGCAGGGTGATCTGTGCGGAGCACCGCGGCAAGCTAACTAGCTGCCGCCATGTTCTCCAGTGAACCCGTGGCCCAATATGCGGACCACTTCATTCGACCCTTTGCAGTAGAGTCAGAAACATATATTAGAGACACAACATCAGTCATAAACAAACTAGAGAATCACACCTTCAATCCAGAAGAGGAGTATTTGGTAACGATGGATATAGAAAGCCTCTATACTAACATTCCCCAACAAGAGGCTTTAACCATACTCAGTTATCTCCTAGACTCTCGTAGTCGACCACATGATGTACCAACTGACTTCATACTTCAATGCATTAGAATCTCTCTATGCGAGAATTTCTTTCTCTTTGAAAGAAACTACTTCCAACAACTCAAAGGAGTAGCGATGGGGGCGATATACGCCCCAGACATAGCAAATACATATGTCTCTGATTTTGAGAAGAGATTCATTTACCATCCTTTGAATCCATTCCTGGCCAACATTTCATGTTGGCTCAGGTATATTGATGACGTGCTTGTCATCTGGAGAGGCAGTAAAGACCTTCTTGCCATCTTCCATACATGGATAAATGTAAGAAATCCCAACCTGAAATTCACCCTAGAAAGTAACACTCACAAGATCAATTTCCTGGATCTAACAATCAGAGTCAATGATGATAACACCCTATACACAACTCTTTATACAAAACCTACTGCTAAAAACACCCTCTTGAAGTACAGCAGCCATTACCCCAAAGCATGGTGGGATGGTTTACCTTTTGGTCAATTTCTCCGCCTACGGAGGAATTGTACTAAGAAAACTGATTATTCAGAGAAGCCAAGATACTCAAAAACAAACTGTCTGACAGAGGATATCCAAATAAACTTCTCAAACACTCTCTGAAGAGAGCGTGGTATAACAACCGAGACATGTTACTTACAAATGGAACTAAGAAAGAAAGCAATCCTCTAGTTTGTGTAACAACATTTGGCACGACCAGTAACCAGTTGAAAAAAATAATTACCAAACACTGGTCACTTCTAGCAGAGCTGCCTGAACTGAAAGAGAAGCCACTCTTTACATTCAAACGTGGTCGCAATTTACGCGACAGGCTAGTACATGCATACGAAACAAAAAACCTGAATCTTGTAGACAACATGAAACAACTTGCCCCTCTCACAGGACATTTCAAATGCAATACATGCATGGCCTGTGGTATTACCTCCAATATTAAGTCATTTAAATTGAATGGCAAGACAACCAAGATTAAAAATTTCTCAAACGGTCGGACACAAAATGTCGTGTACTGTGAAAAGTGCCCGTGTGGTCTGACATATATTGGGAAAACCACCCAAATGATAAAACAAAGAATCCTACAACACCAATCTCGGATAAGGTGTAAAATTGAGAATGCCCCTTTAGTTGAGAATTTTCTACACTTTAAACATACTGAAAGAGAAATGAATTGGTGGGTTATAGAGGCGATTAAACCCACCATTAGAAAACAGAACATTGATAAGCTCCTGACCTTGAAAGAAAATCAATGGATTGAATCTACCAATAGCATAGAAAATGGTCTGAATTCGTCCACAGAATGGCACACGCTTGCATGTCTGAGCTAGATCTATAAAGTTAGTCAATGCTTTCAAATATTGTCTCATGATAACTTCTCTCGTTTCCTAAATGTAACTATGAGCCGAATTTATATGTACATAAGATTTATCTTTTGTTGACATTAAGAATGTGCGCGTATCACCATGCGACAGTACGATTTCGATCACAACCCTTGATTGCTCCAAACAGGATGTTTATCTATGTAAAAGAGTGTCTAAAAATGATAGGTTCATTACTCATATATTAAGATTGTACACGCTTTAACAGCGATAGATGTGTCCTGTCCAAAAGTATTTACATTGTTGTGTACATTAGTGCTTTTAAGATGGCACCCTTCCAAGCGTTGTGATCCCTTTGAAAGTATATATGAAAAGTTCTCAGAGGCGCAAATATACTAGAGTGCTATTATAATGCAGTTTGTAATATTTCACTGAAATTCAAATATATAACGTGTCTTTTTCTTCAGACTGTACAAAACATGTAAACATGTATGCATTCACGAAATACTTAACAAAACAAAAAACAAAAAACCGCCGGTTAATACTTCTTAGTATTCTTGGCAGATTCTATCAAGCCCACGTAATAAACATTACAGTGTGCTGAGATCTTAGTGTCTCGCTGATAGCGATAGCCATTCAAAGATGGCTGCCACTCTAGTTTGCCGTACTGCGTCAACCAAGTCTGCCACTTCAGCCACTGCCCTTTACAACGCGGGAATCGAATATAAAAATGGTGCCAAAGCTACAGCAAGCTGACAACCTCCTATCAGACATTTCGGTGGCAGCGTTTTCCCGTCTCGTTTCACTTCAATTGAAAGAAGTAAGCACGGCGTTGTACATAATTTTATCAAATTTAACTAGGTTGTTTTGTCCATGGAAGGGATTCCTCCTGCTCCCGCCTAATTTAGCGATTGATTCTTTAACCCAACTAGAAACCTTGTCAATATGAGGGCAGAATTATAAGACAAGGACTTAAAGACTTTAAATATTAATCAATCCTGTCTGTCCATACTACGACATGGTTCCTTAAAAAATGGGAGGCATAATTATGAGACAAGGACTTAAAGACTTTAAATATCAATCATTCCTGTCTGTCCATATTACGACATGGTTCCATAAAAAATGGGAAATCTTTTTGTAAAAAGCCCCTGCACAGATACTCCGTTTTGGAATGAACTTTGATGAGATAGATTGGGACTATTATACAACACTAACGATCACATGATTTCTAAACCACCGATTATGTGTTAAACCCGATCTAAGATACAACACAACTTTTGCATGTTGTGAGTAATTGTATATAGCTAATGAGACAACTCCGGGTAGAAGCAACTCCTCCGTAGAATGTAAAAACAACCGTAAGTATAACATGCACCACAATTTTATTTCTTGATGCTGTCACTAAATCGTCGTTGTTCGTTCATCTTTACAGTTGAACTTCGAGTCTACTATTAAGAAATAGAATTCGGCCTTGTACTTTCGACATATCGCCGTTAAGGAGAGATACTAGTGATCTCCAAGGTAAATGAGTTTAAAAATATGGATCCACATAAAAAAGAATGGCGCACAAGCCTAGTCATTGTTTTTTATTAGTCCTACCTTTGCCTTTTTCAGAGTGTGACTCCAACAACTATATTTGAACGATTCTTTAGAAGTCACACATTGCAAGTATTTCTACAAGTAAATAGAATTCAAACAGCTAAGTTCAAACAATTCAAGGTTGTAAGAAAACCATAGTTTTGCTCGACTTATTCTACACCAAAAATGTCAGTTATTCCTGTCGCCACACCGACATCAATATTGATTTTTTGATTTTAAAGACAATATGCTCATTTGATGTTCAATGTATACAGATCAAGTGTATCAATGTACATGATTGTATTATGTTAGCAACACATATAGAAACAGCATGTTAATGTCATGTTATGTCATCCTTTAGGGGTCAACTACACCATATTAACCCTTCGTCCTGATGATGGTCTTGGGATAATACCACAAAAGACCGAAACGTCGACATACCAGTCCACGTCTGCACATATTTACATCTGATTTACTGGTTATTTCAACAAGAAGTCACATTTATTAATCATACAGACTGGACTTTTTATCTTTTGTATTAATGGAATGAATGTCTGTTTCCTTATACCTAAGATCTGGTAACAATTCAGTTGATTGTGTACCCTTATAATAGATAGGTTTGATTCAAAAACATAAAATATAAGTTATTTTGAAATATGAACTTTTGTGTTGCCTCCAATTTCTGAAATTGTTTTGATTCCTTAGAGCTAGTGTGGTAGCTTTTGAGGTCCATTCATCAATTCCTAGGTGTGTTAAAATAACGGCAGCCACTGATTTTTTCAGTCCAAGAGTCCTAGTGATATAGACCTTTGATTCTGTAATCTCTAGTTCAAAAATAAAACCCTTGCTGGTACTTTTATCTATTCATAGTTTCATAGTTGGGCATTCCTGCTTTGCCGCCATCTTGGGGTGCGCGTCTGCTGGAAACGGCGCTATTCACCCCTGGATTGCCGTTGCTGGACTATTCCGCTCACCACCATTGATGCCAGGATGACCCCGCACTTCTCCTCTGGCTTTCATGGTATTACGAGCCGCATCGGAGTCCGGGAAATGGCCGATTGGTTACTATGGCCGGGAGAGTTTCAGCTCCGTGCGGCCATCCTGATCCACGGCTTAGCCACGTCCCCAAGGTAATGGAACGCTTTACATGAGCACCAGTTACATTACACAAGGACACATTCTAAACAGTTTCTTTTACGCCCACCAAGAACAGGCTGTTCAACAGGACGTGATCTACATAAATGCCTGCCTAACGGCTTGTTGGGCTTGGGCCCCACCATTAATTTATGATAGTTTCCCAAGCTTTGGGCAAATATCTTTCCCATTGTTTTGTGGTTGAATGTGCAGGAAGGTCATGTATTGCCAGACATCTACATTCAGAAAGACAATGGGGCCTATTTACAAGCCCCTAATGCCACCGGAGCATCACTGTTTCTGACGGTCCAGTGGCTTTGCTCTCTAGGTGGCTTAACGTCACCTGGTAAATATGCCCCTTACCGCAGCAGTTCATTGCAGCAAAGGGGTGGGCAATGGGTGTTGCTTTGGGCATGCCACCGCAACGCCAATTGCTTTTTGAAGCTGCCCCAGATTTACAAGGCTGGGGCAGCTTCATAAACTAAGGCCAAGTAATGCCTGGTCTTAATATGGTGATAGGAGGAGAAATTAGTAATTTCTCCTCATATCTTACTCGTTATATGTATACTGTATTCTGCAGCACACATAGAAAGAGCAAATCGAGATTATTGATTGTTTATGTGCAGCAAGGTGTTCATCCCTGCAAAATAAACAATCGCAGGTACCCTTGCAACATGCACAAGGGTGCCTGCGCTGGTGCCAGTGCTTGGGGAGACACTGGGTTGGGCAGTATTTTTGTAAATAAAATGCACCCCTGCATTTTGAAAATGTCAGAACATGGCGTAACCAATTTTGCTGTAACTCCACATTCTGACATTTTATTTTAAATTTCCTTGAATGTTTGAACTAGTGATCCCATTTCTATGGAGATCTGAGGTGGGGTTTTATAGACATAAGGCTGCAATTCATAGCCATCTCTCATTTCACATACCTGTTGCCCACATGCATTATAACATACAAGGTATAACATTTACTTTATGTGTTGAAAAACTCCCTTTTGAAGTGCGCCAAACAAGAGCAGCCGTAGTTTTCAAATTTCACTCTGACCCATACATAAGTTGGAAAACAAGCATGTGATTTACATTAGTTAAACATGTAAATGTCCCTTCTACATTTCCATTTGAGATAGAATCTAGTTTATTTTTTAAAGTGCTTAAACAGTAAGAGGGCTCTTCATAGCACCATTAAAACAAAACATGATCTTAAACCTCTTAAATCTATGCTTGTGGTTTGTGTATGAAAATATGCCCTGCATATATTATGCATACATAGTACACATTGATAGGTTTTTACCTCACCTATGACTGTAACAGAGGGGTCAATAAGGTTTCAACAGTCCTTATGATGAAGTGACATTGATGTACACTGCCTATGCTAAATTCTTACTGTCTTATTTTTATTAGGACTTGGTTCCTGCATTCAGGGTCAAGGGATAGCAAGCTTGGGCATGCAGTTGGTGCTACAGAAAACAAATAATGTGCTTTATTACTTCTGTGGAGTTAATGTGAGCTCAATCATTTGTGGACCACTATGCTTGTAAATGAAGATATCATGGGGTGTGAGGAGAGGGCAAGCTTATCATCTTGCCTCCCATGGAATGGCTCATATGATCTGGACCCCGCCAATCGTAATGTGAACCTGGCTGCTTTGGTAACCAGGGTGTAAAATGCTGCTGAAAGATCAGATTTCACCATGGTGCTGTCTCTACAACACAAGGAGAGAGCATTGGATAATCCACATCAACTCCAGGTCCATCTCACTACCTCGGTTAAGTTGCAGGACCAGTGCTGCCACTGGCTTGAAGATATTTGGTCTTAAACTGTTTATATCAGTAATCAAGGGAGGGCTACTTAGGAATGCTGTCACTGTTGAACTATGAGGAGCATCCCATCCAGTATTTAAAGACTACTAACACCATAATTTTGAAAGACTTTTGATTGTCCGAGCCAGGCATGGTCATATTGAAGTAGAGTATCAATATAAATTGTGTATCAATATAAATTGTTGAAGCGACGACAAAGAGCAGTAAGTTCTAACTTCATCAAACACAGATGTGCAACAATAAGGCATTTTCAGATTTCTCCACTTGTGGGTCACAAAAAAGTGTAAAGCAGTCACAGGGACCTTGAGAGGCAGTCAAAATGGCCTCAGAGCAGGAGAATTGGAAAGTAATTTCATATTACTCACTCCCTTTTCGCCTTAGTAACAGCAAAAAATACTAGTGATGGAGTAACTTTTAGGCAGTACGAAAGTCTGCCTTGTATAATCTCAGTGTGGATCTGTAGATCACTTTAATTCACATGTCAACTTGGTGTCTTTGACATCAGATTTAGTAACGGCGGAACCAAAGAAAATCAGGGAGATGGCTTGGAATAATTCCTTTTATATTTCCATTCAGTAGCGACAGCTTTATCCATATTAGAGGATAGCTTCTTTAAAAATGCAAATAGGCTATAATATATGGGATAAAGCACTCCCTGTGTACATTATAAGGACATTGCAAGTCACCGAGAAGTTCCTTAGCCATATAGAGGAACAAGACTGAGTTCCTTTATAAGTTTATGGAACTCCAATGTGACTTTCAATATCCTTATAACATACGAAAGGGGGTGCTTAATCCTTTATAGTACTTGGTCACACATTCACCTTTCCCAAAAGCCACTTAAATCCTTGGTGAGTAGCTCTTTCATATGAATGAGAGAGCATGTTTCCAAACATGAAGAATAAAAATAGAATTGCTAGTGCAAATTTTAACACATCAAAAATTGTTAGCTAGTTGAAAATAGATATTAGGAGCACTTGAATAGAAGTCAGTTTAAAAAAAAGTGTTGCAGAAACATGCAGAGATATTCTCTCTTTTCTATATTTCCCCAAGAAGTGCTACCAATGAACATGTTGCCATACAGGTCTACTTTCTACCTGGCACTGCAGAGATAAGAAAACAGAGCAGAAGAAAGAAAATCAATGTTTCATTTGGCTGCTTTATTTAAACAGCTGATCCATAACCGGTCCTACCTTTCCTCTGGCTGCTGGCAGCAGGCATTGTGACGTCACAACTACACTTTAATAAGTTATTACAGTTGACTTCTGACATCTTGTTGGACTTGGCCCTTCTGGCAGATTCACCCCTTAACTTTTTGCATTTTAATGTTACATCATTATAGTGATTTCTGGTCTTTGCGCACTTTAGCACTGTGGCGCAGTGTAAAGTGCGTGCGCTCTCTGAGTGCAAGTTGTGAGATTGACCTGCCCTCCCATAGGAATGCATGGGGAATGTATGTGTCCATGGTAGTTCCAGATGTGTGGGGAGCCCCAGATAAGGAATTCCCCGGGAGCCTCGAGCATCCCCTCCCTGTAGTCCCGGTCCCGAGATGGGGGACCAGGTGAAGCGCGACATCGTCCCCCTCCCCGAGAGGAGGTGGGGATTCTTCTGCCGGTCCCAGGAGCATGGAGAGCACGGCCACGGAGAACAGCCCCCGCCTTGCTGGTGAGTGAGGGCTTAAGGGTCATGCTTCATTTCTAAAGCCCGTGACGAGGGGGTGTAGGTATTGCCAGAGCCCCGTAGGCTCCAACTTATTGGGTAGCATATTTTGTGCCTCCGGGCAGACCCAGATGGCAGCGGGCCGCTCCAGCATTTTACATTACTTCCTTTAAGGGCCCATGTTCTTTCCAGACATCTTGGCCCCATTCCCCACCGCGCCTGAGTGGCTCCACCATGGCATGTTTATTTCAAACGCCAGCGCGCTCCACATTTTGGGGGGGGGTACGTTTGTTCCCTTGTTGGGGGCCTTATTATTTGAGGAGCCAGTGTGCTCCCTAGGACATGATTATTCTCAGAGCCTGCAGGCTCCCCTGAGGCCCCAGTATCCCTTGAGCCTAGATGGCTCCAACCTGGGTCACATTTGTTTTCAGGGCCAGAGTGCTCCAATGCGCACAGTTATTTCTAGAGCCAGAGGGCTCCAACCAGTTGGCGCAGTCTTTGTTCAGAGGGCCAGTGAGGGCCCATGTCGCAGTTTTGTTTCCCAGCTGCCCAGCAAGTAGTGGGCAGCTGCACCGTTTAGGTATTTTCTTTCTAGGGACTTGTTCTCTGGACTCAGGAGTGAGTCGCACTCCTTCATCCCTACTTTGACCTTTCCCAGCTGCGCACCACTTAGTGCCAGCTGCAGCGTTTAGGCCCCGTGCTTGTCCACCAGCTGCCCAGCAAGTAGTGGGCAGCTGCTACGTTTAGGTTTTGGTGTAGTGGCGCAACCTGGACCCTAATGTGATTTGTGTACTACTTTGGGGTGTTAGGAAATGTACCGTGTGTAGTATGCTTTGCGCACCCTGTCTTGATACCTCTAAATGTATTTTTATGCTTAGGAAGTTGGGTTTCCTAGTATAGTTATACTAGTGAGGTGGTGTCCCTGCGTAATATATGCCTAAGGTGGTTAGGGTTGCGTAGAGTGTACCTACCTTTTACCAGTGGGTACTGGTTGTGTGCTACATTTGCTATTTGGTGCTACAATTATTCTATGTTCAAAGTGCTAGTTCTAAAAGTGCTTATTTCTGAGAGTGGTCCATGTGGCCCTGTCCTATATTTACATAATCCCCTGTAAATTCCGCCTGTGCCAGTGGCACAGTGTAAATTGTGTGGTTATTATCTAATGTGTTTGGTATAATACAAAGGCTATTTTTATATATAACCTTGTGTGGAGTTCCTGGGATGTTGTTGCTGGTGGGTGCGTGTGCAAATGCTTTACACATTGCCTCCGGGATAAGCCTGACTGCTCGTCCCAAGCTACCAAGGGGGAGAGCAGGGGTTATCTTGGTGGGTGACTTCCTTGCCCTGACTAGAGTGGTAGTTTCTGCCTGGCTTTGGCGCAAGCCTCAGCCAACCAGAATCCCCATTTCTAACATTGGTGATCAGCGGTGGGAAATGGACTTGTGTTTGCGCAGTACCACAGGGACAACTGGCTCCACTACAAAACTCTGCATTTTAGATAGTCACATGTAAGGGGATTATTGTTTTGAAGTTAGTTCTAAATGTAATTTCTTTGGAAAGGTGTTTCTTGTGCACTGTGAGTTAGGTGTCACTAGCTCGGGAGGGTAGATCATCCCCTAAGTGCAGTGTGAGTTTTCTGGATTCCCCAGGAAGGGTGGGATCCAGTGGTGGCAGCATAAGTGTGTCCAGTACATGTGTTCCAGTCCCGTTCCCAGAGTAATGGTACCTGTGTCACGTGGTGGTCAGGTTGAGAAATCAGGGGCGGTAGAAACTGTCTTACCAGTCTTGGGAGGGGTTTGGGGATGAATGTGTGATGCGCTGGATGAATGTGAACGTCCCATTCCCACCCGCTCCACTGTAACCAGGCGTCGTAGCACAGCTGGGTTGCATTCGGCAACTCAGCTGGGACCCCAATGATGAAGCATGCCACCAACTCGATTGGTGGTTGAGGGATCCATTGGATGTTTGATCGCTGGTACTAGCTATGTGAGTCAACTCAAGTGGTCCCACTCTCTGCGGTCCGTCCAAGTTGTTTTGATTATGAAATTGGGTTAAACCCAAAATCTGGAAACCCAAATTATGATTAACGCTCTCTATTATCTCTTTATCAGACATGCAGACCTAAGAGTATTTTTTGACCATGTAAGAATACACTGAGAAGAGGGTGTGGCCTTGGCGAGGGACCAGGGACATACTGAGTGGGGATTTGAACCACCTGCTCTGCCTAAAACAACACTGCTACCCTCTCTCATTAGAAAAATAAACTAATCTGGTGCCATATTCTATGTCCTGGGCGTATTTTAATTGAACCTCAGCTACGCAGAACATTCACACTTGATCTGGAAACCCCTCCTGTGCAACAGTTTCGAGCTCATCCGTTTTACTGTGCTTCTTCACTGTGTGGCCCTGTGATGAGGCATGAAACCATGGGTCCTATGGCGCATATGTGAGTTGGCAGGCCTGGTTTTACTGATTTTTAAGAGAAATGCAGACAGATTCTAGCTTTTCTTCTTTATGTTTAAATGTGGAAAACATTAAAAAGGAACTTATCTTAAGTGTCAGTGACACTTAACCTCAGCGCACTGTCGCTCTGCGCGGTTGTTAAACAAACACTCTGCCTTAATTTTTACTCAATAAACGCAATTTTTTTGCTTTCAAATTATACACTTTATCGTAGAATAAACACAAATGATTCAGTAACTTTTCCTCAGTTACATGACAATTTCATTCCAAAATTATACAATACATGAAAAATCGCATTGTTGCATTATCAAACAATTTTAAACAATGAAAATAGATGACTTTATCTTGGTGCCCAATGCATTTCAAGCTCTAACGAGCTCTTCCTCAGGGGCCTGTGAAATAAATTATGCATATAAGTTACTCTGTGCATCATTGAATGAAACAGGAAACAAAACATCACTATGTACAAGGTATCCAGAACGTCATTAAAAACGTGCTTTGCAGAGTAAAAACACACATCACCATCACCCCAGTGAATGCACCTCACTGTGCTGAAAATAATAACCCAAAATCACGAAGAAACGAACTTACTGCGTCGTAGTCACCTATGCCTTCAATCTAAACCCTAAAAAATGTGGAAAACATCAGAAACCAAGTGAAGCTGCTCTCGACTACCAAATGGTCCAAGAAACTAAACTAACTGGTCGCGCAGTTCTCTCTTACCTTGTAATGGAAACTCAGTGCCAAAAACATGGGGTTCTGCTCTTGCGGGAGTGTCAACTGATCTGAAAAGACAAACCAGGTCACTAAACCCTGGGTTCACAAACCTCAAGACCGAGTGATTGTCTGCATGGACGGATTGTTTTGAAGCCCCTTACCGGATTCTGAAGAACTGCGCTTCAAACGTCTACTCCACTACTCAGCAATACTCTGTGACAGCTGCTCAATGTACCGACACGCTGTGTGAAGCGCACCGCGGTCTTCCTCGCTACAAAGCGTGGTTGCTAGGGGTATGGACACTAAAAACGGACTCGAGTCACCAGCTATAGATCACAGAAATGCGGGCGCCATATTCAAAGGGTCAAAAGCGACTCAATGCTCACACGAAAATGACTCAAAGTGGAAAATAAAATAAGAATCAAGGAAATAAACCAAAAGAAGAAGAAAGAGAGTGTGTTTTTTTTTTTTCCAAAACTCCTACTATGCATCATTTTCTTACTATTATACAATAGTCATGACATTCTACACAAAACAACAGACATCACGCTGAAACAGACTACAGGGTGAAAAGACTCATATAAAACATGATAAATCAATTTTTTCATTTAGCCCTTTAGGTTCCTGGGTGGCCAAAAATGTAATCCAATGTATTTCTCTTTGGAGGAGGGATCTGGTCAGATCGACCCCCTCGTAAACTTTCACAACTTCAAGAATGGAGAACTTAATTTGAGCTATGCCATGATTATTTTCATTCCAATGTTTTGCCAGATTGCTTTTTACGTTTTTGTTTCTTATTGTACTTTTATGTTCAGTTATTCTCGTTTTGAGTTTTCTCTCCGTCTTGCCTACGTAAATTTTCCCGCAGGGACACTTGATGTAATAAATCAAATTTTTTGAATTACAGTCTCCATTGTAGTGCAGTTCCATTGCTTTCCCAGTTTGGGGATGATGTAAAGTTTTCCCTGTGATCACATTGGAACAATGAACACAATGCTCACATTTCTTCATCCCTCTATTGGACACTTCTCTGTCTCTTGTCGGAGTCAACAGCAGTTCTTTAAGGTTTTTCGACCTTGTGTATGCAAATATTGGTTTGTTATTGAAGATTCCATTAAAATCATCTTCGTTGCTCAAAAGATCCCAATGTTTGTTGATAATTGTTTTTAGCTTTTGGGATGAAGTTGAAAACTTAGATACAAACACGTGTCTATCCGTGGTTTTTTTTGGTTTCTGGGTTAGTAGATTCTCCCTACTATTTGAATCTACCCTTTTTTTTTGCTTTTAGCAAAACTTCATCAGGATAACCTCGTTCTTTGTAACGTTGATGTTGAGTTCTGAAGTTCTCTTTCAAATCTTCCTCTTGAGAGCAGATCCTTTTGATCCGCATATATTGCGATACTGGTAAGTTATTCTTTAGGTTCTGAGGGTGAAAACTGTGAAATAACAATGAATTATTAACATCAGTCTCTTTTCTGAACACTTTCGTTTTTATCTGTGTGTCCTCAATATTGATTAAAACATCTAGAAATGGTAGTTCTTTGTCGCTGATAGCATGGGTGAATTCAATGTTGTCTACACAGTGGTTCAATCTGGCAATTTCAAAATCTAGACTCTCCTTTGTTCCAGACCATAGTACAAATATGTCGTCTATGAATCTGCGATATAGAATTGCATGTTCATTCCAAACTGTGTTCGTGTAGATATGGTCGGCTTCAAATTTGGCCATAAACGTGTTAGCATATGCCGGGGCCCCAGCAAATCCCATGGACGTACCATTCTGTTGGAGATAAAACTTTGATGACCATTGAAAATAACTGTGATACAAACAAAAATGTAATAGTTCCAAAATGAAAACTTTCTCTGCCTTTACAGAGGGTTGTTGAAGCAGAGCCCATTCCACGGCCTCCATTCCTGCGTGATGAGGGATAGAGGTGTACAACGACTTCACGTCGATAGTACACACAAAAATAGAACATGGTATTTGAGTTTCCTTTAATGTCAATAAGAAATCATTGGTGTCCTTAATGTAAGACGGCCATTTTTGTACAAAAGACTGTAGGAATTTGTCGATGTATTGGCCCAATGGTTCAAATACTGTCCCGCATCCGGTGACTATGGGACGCATGGGTGGATCCAATAGATTTTTATACACCTTGGGGAGCATATAAAGACGTGGTCTTCTTGGAAATTGTACTGTCAGAAATTGTTTGGTCTTCGCAGAGATATGCCCTAATTCAAGGGCTTTTGTCAAAATATCATTGAGGGCAATTTGTAGATCTTCAATGGGATCTTTATCCAACTCAAAATAAATGGAAGTGTCAGCCACATGTTCTTCCACCTTTCGATTGTACATGGTTTTGTCCATCACTATTATAGCGCCTCCTTTATCAGCTTTCTGTATCAAAATCTTCTGATTCTCTTGAAGCCATTTAAGCACAGATCTATCGTATACAGAAAGATTCTTTCTTTTTGATTTTTTAACATTCAAGCTGTCTAAGTCATTGATGACTGATTTCTCAAAGGCTTCCAAGATTTTGTGTGTTGTTGGTGCTTGGAATTTGGATTTAGGCCTGAATTCCAAAAATTCAGGTTCTTCTTTGTCATTTTGGGGTGGCGCAACATTAGTGAAGAAATGTCTCTATTTTAGGACTCTCATGAATTTATAAAATGCAACCTCCATTTCGAGCTTGTTGGTGTCGTATGTGGGCACAAAGCCTAATCCTTTGTTTAGTACTCTCAATTCGTCTTTAGTTAGTTCAGTCTGTGAGATGTTAAGAACCAAATTTATCTCATGCTCCTTGTGCGTGCTCCTTCTCCCTCCTCTCCTTGTTTTTGTGCTGGTTGCTTTTTTTGTTGTTTGCCTGGTGGTTGGCTGGAGTCCCCCATATAGAGGGATGAAGAAATGTGAGCATTGTGTTCATTGTTCCAATGTGATCACAGGGAAAACTTTACATCATCCCCAAACTGGGAAAGCAATGGAACTGCACTACAATGGAGACTGTAATTCAAAAAATTTGATTTATTACATCAAGTGTCCCTGCGGGAAAATTTACGTAGGCAAGACGGAGAGAAAACTCAAAACGAGAATAACTGAACATAAAAGTACAATAAGAAACAAAAACGTAAAAAGCAATCTGGCAAAACATTGGAATGAAAATAATCATGGCATAGCTCAAATTAAGTTCTCCATTCTTGAAGTTGTGAAAGTTTACGAGGGGGTCGATCTGACCAGATCCCTCCTCCAAAGAGAAATACATTGGATTAAATTTTTGGCCACCCAGGAACCTAAAGGGCTAAATGAAAAAATTGATTTATCATGTTTTATATGAGTCTTTTCACCCTGTAGTCTGTTTCAGCGTGATGTCTGTTGTTTTGTGTAGAATGTCATGACTATTGTATAATAGTAAGAAAATGATGCATAGTAGGAGTTTTGAAAAAAAAAAAACACACTCTCTTTCTTCTTCTTTTGGTTTATTTCCTTGATTCTTATTTTATTTTCCACTTTGAGTCATTTTCGTGTGAGCATTGAGTCGCTTTTGACCCTTTGAATATGGCGCCCGCATTTCTGTGATCTATAGCTGGTGACTCGAGTCCGTTTTTAGTGTCCATACCCCTAGCAACCACGCTTTGTAGCGAGGAAGACCGCGGTGCGCTTCACACAGCGTGTCGGTACATTGAGCAGCTGTCACAGAGTATTGCTGAGTAGTGGAGTAGACGTTTGAAGCGCAGTTCTTCAGAATCCGGTAAGGGGCTTCAAAACAATCCGTCCATGCAGACAATCACTCGGTCTTGAGGTTTGTGAACCCAGGGTTTAGTGACCTGGTTTGTCTTTTCAGATCAGTTGACACTCCCGCAAGAGCAGAACCCCATGTTTTTGGCACTGAGTTTCCATTACAAGGTAAGAGAGAACTGCGCGACCAGTTAGTTTAGTTTCTTGGACCATTTGGTAGTCGAGAGCAGCTTCACTTGGTTTCTGATATGTTTTCCACATTTTTTAGGGTTTAGATTGAAGGCATAGGTGACTACGACGCAGTAAGTTCGTTTCTTCGTGATTTTGGGTTATTATTTTCAGCACAGTGAGGTGCATTCACTGGGGTGATGGTGATGTGTGTTTTTACTCTGCAAAGCACGTTTTTAATGACGTTCTGGATACCTTGTACATAGTGATGTTTTGTTTCCTGTTTCATTCAATGATGCACAGAGTAACTTATATGCATAATTTATTTCACAGGCCCCTGAGGAAGAGCTCGTTAGAGCTTGAAATGCATTGGGCACCAAGATAAAGTCATCTATTTTCATTGTTTAAAATTGTTTGATAATGCAACAATGCGATTTTTCATGTATTGTATAATTTTGGAATGAAATTGTCATGTAACTGAGGAAAAGTTACTGAATCATTTGTGTTTATTCTACGATAAAGTGTATAATTTGAAAGCAAAAAAATTGCGTTTATTGAGTAAAAATTAAGGCGGAGTGTTTGTTTAACAACTGCGCAGAGCGACAGTGCGCTGAGGTTAAGTGTCACTGACACTTAAGATAAGTTCACAGTGTAGGCACGGACAAGACAAACGTGCTACCTTAGCAGCACACTGAGAGAAAATTACAAAAAACCTTTTCAGTATTATTGGTTGAACCTAATTAAAATAACCCAAAAAACGAGTGCTCCTCCCACCCACCAAACATTAAAAAGGGTCATATTTTTAAGTGATTTCCTATGCTGTTAACCATGAATGTCAGGGTTTTTAAAAAACACAAATGGGGCAAGGAATCCTAATGAAGCTTCAAACTGCAGCAGATGCGCATTGTGTTTCAACCACAATGCTGACGTTTTCATCTGAGTGTATTGTTTATGAGTTATGCACTTCAGTTGGCTTCTATTAGTTAGTTAAGTTTAGTTCTAAAAGCCATCGGTCTTCAAATAAATGCAAACATATATTGTCGGGAAGCTGTTTTGAAAACACTGCGCCATCAGTCCCCACCCTGCCCTAATTCGGCCCGCAGCTACAAAAAATAAAAGGATGATAATAACCTTATAATTTTATTCTTGCGGCTCTGCTCTGTAGTGGGGCGATGCTCCGCCCCTGGTATGTTTTGAACGCGGTACAACGATACTCCAAATCTGCTTCTGCTAAGTTTCTTTCAGATAAGAAAAGGCTAGCAGTCATCAAGAAGTGTGATTGCTGCCTGACTGAAGCTGCATGCATGTGGAAAACACATTACGTGGCAGCATTCCAACCAGAGACTACAAATGCCAACAGGCTATGAACCCATGCATATCCTGGAGAGACAACAGCTGTTTTGGATATCTTTGTATAACTTCCTTCATTGCCCATAGTGTCTTTATTGGCAACCAGGCTGTAGCCAGAACCTCGCTCAAAAGATCTTAGAGTTTCCTATCAAACTGTATACTTACTATTGATTTGTACTGACCAGCATTTGGAATTCAAAAAAGTTTTCAGAAAGTTGCAGATGAAAAATAAACATAACTATTTCTTGAACTTTTATATGAACTGTTCTAAGTCTGGAAACTGTTTAATTTTAGTAAGTGCCTAATTATTAAGAAAATTAAGTGCCCGGGCCCTCATCAGGAGAACACTGCAGCCTACACCACCCATTGCCACTGCCAGCGTTGCCAGTCACAGTACGAAAACAAACCAGCATCTAACCATCACACTCCTACAAGTATGAGAGTTCAGACTATTCCAGGCCCCTAAAGCTATAAGATTAGCATGGGTGGCAGGTAATAGTAATTGTTAACGTATATTGAATTAGTAAACAAACTGTTATTTTGCTCACTCGAAATCAGACAAATTGCCCACCATGTGGCAGACTGTCATAAGTGCCGGTGCTGTCAATTAAGTGCCGGTGCCGAGGACCGGAGACCACCAGCTTAAATTAAGCACTGATTTTAATAAGGCTGTTCTATGTCAGATTAAGAAGGATTTTTAGACTGGACTATTATCCACATGTATACATAAATGTCACGCACCAGTATTAGAGTTCTAGTATGCATTTATTTGAGGTACTCATTCTTTGTGTGTTTAGTTTTCACAAGCTAACATCAAAGTACAGAGAGATGGTTACAAGAGATTGCTATGGTATATCCATTCTCTATTACATTTAAGAATCAAATCTTCTATGACAAGTTACTAAAGATATCTTTTTGTCTTGATTAACAGGAGTGTCCAATCATTGTGGTGAAGCCTGTATCTGTTTTCTCCCTTATCCGATTTCCCCCTTTCCCACTTCCATCACTGGCCCTCATATCTATTATGTGTATGTGGTAACTGGTGGAGGTGATAAAGGCAGAAAAGTACTCCCACTGAATTCTGAGTACCAAGTACTCCTATTGAATTCCGAGCACAAATGTAAGTGCATTATGACAGGTATTAGCTATTAGTTACAGCTTCATTTTTCTCACAAATGACTAAATAAATATAGGTAAATCCAGAGAAAATGAGATACAAATAATAATTGATAAATACAGATGGAAAATTTGAATAATAAACATCATAAAACTGGAAGCCCCAATTATGATACAAACATGAACTGGGCTTCACAGTGACTGTATGATAAAGTTTTAATGTAGATATACCTCCAATTATTTTAGTGTAATTATACAGAATTAGTGCTAGAATAATGATAAACGTGCATAAGGTGGTGGTGTTTTTGGTCATTGTTGTTATTCACATAAAGTTCATAAACATATTTGAAAAAATCTCTTTTTGTAAAGATGAGGGGAGCTATCCCTAGGTTGTGGCACTGCAATAAGGTAAAGGTTCTAGTCAGGATTGAGTTTGGGCCTTCCTGTTTTTGGGACATTTGGGACATTTGGGTTGGGCTTCTATTGGCACAAGATTGATTGTCTTTCTCTGGATGAGCCTACTGTTTCATGCACTGTTGGTACCCCATAGCCTATTGCTGGAAATTGCCCTTTTTGCAGGGTTATACCCAAACCTTTGTTTCTTCCTTCTATTTTTCCTGACCTATTTTTGCTTGCTATAGGACTTTGGGCACTTTTCCACTGCTGATCAGTGATAAAATGTATATGCTCTCTGTGTAAGTTGTGATTCGGAGTGGTTATCCATGCGTGGCATATTTGATTTACTGGTAAGCCCTAGTACACTGCACTGTGTGTGCCCAGGGTTTGTAAATCAAATGCTACAAGTGGGTCTGCGTACACAACAAAACAAGTGCCAGTACCGGATGAGACTTCACTAATTTGAAAAAGACCTATATGAAAGAAAGCATAAGGGTCCGTATTTTGAGTTTACATCACTAGTTTATTTATTTATTTTAACACTAGTGGGAACTTTTTTCTTTGACAACCAACTTAATTATGGTGTATATACAAATAGAACGAAAAAATGCACACTAATATTTACACATAATTTCTACAATAACAATTTACAAAATTTACAGTACATCCAACCTTACATTCTGGCCAAACCATTCATCCATCCACAATCATACAAAACAACAAAGCAAATATACAGGGTCTGATGTCAAAAAAACTATATATATATATACTTTTGTCGTTGTATATATACACTTGCAGGTGATTTGATTGATACTTTGTAAAATACACAGGACTTAACCTATTAGTGCGCACACCACGGCAGTTCCAAAGAGAGGAGACAAATTCATTCACTAACGGCAGCGGGCAATTTAACTTCGAGCACGCTGTTCCCGGTTTTGCAAGAAGTTTATAAAACATATGATATGGCTACTCACTTCTTAACATAGCTGTCTATCGTCTACCTAACATCCATTGGTGGAGTGCTTAGTTCACTCTCTTAAAGATTGTTGGTCCTGAGGAGAACTCCGCATTGGGGAGTTCGAAACGCGTCGACCCGGTTCTGGGTGCTTTTGTCAAAAATAAAATAATGCTTGTAAATAGGGTGTACTAATAGGTTAAGTCCTGTGTATTTTACAAAGTATCAATCAAATCACCTGCAAGTGTATATATACAACGACAAAAGTATATATATATATAGTTTTTTTGACATCAGACCCTGTATATTTGCTTTGTTGTTTTGTATGATTGTGGATGGATGAATGGTTTGGCCAGAATGTAAGGTTGGATGTACTGTAAATTTTGTAAATTGTTATTGTAGAAATTATGTGTAAATATTAGTGTGCATTTTTTCGTTCTATTTGTATATACACCATAATTAAGTTGGTTGTCAAAGAAAAAAGTTCCCACTAGTGTTAAAATAAATAAATAAACTAGTGATGTAAACTCAAAATACGGACCCTTATGCTTTCTTTCATATAGGTCTTTTTCAAATTAGTGAAGTCTCATCCGGTACTGGCACTTGTTTTGTTGTGTACTTAAATTGGGCTCAGCCTTACTGGTACGGAGTCACGACCCTGTGTCGTTGTTTTAGGTACAAGTGGGTCTGCAGCACTGGTTGTGCCACCCACGTAAGTAGCCCTGTAAATGTATCTCTATCCTGCCACTGCAGTGTCTGTGCATGCAGTTTTAAACTGCCATGTTCGACCTCATAAGTGCACCATCTTGCCAGGCCCCAACATCCCCTTTTCTTGCATATAAGGCACCCCTCAATAAGGCCCAATGTACCCCATGGGCAGGGTGCAGTGTAGAATGTAGGACATGTGCTGGTGTGTTTTGCATGTCCCGATTGTGAAATATTGCCAATTTTGTTTTTTACAATTGAAAGGCTATCTGTCACGTATGCTAACATGGGAGTTGCTTTGTAACGTCTTACAAGTATAACTTTACATTGGGACAAGATAGAGGAATGGGGTTTAGGCTCTCTGAACTCAGAATTTACTAACACATCTTTTTAGGGAGATGTTTTTTAAATAGTGTGTTTGAAAATGTCTCTTTTAGAAAGTGGTCATTTTCTTGTCTAACCATTCCGTGTGTGTCTGCTGTTTGTGTACTGGCTTTCTGGTTTTGGAGTGACAGGAACTGTGGATGTGTATTTACTGTAGACAGCCACAAGAGGGGTTGAGGTGTGCCCTGCCTTTCCTGGGTGACTCTTAGCTGGGCTGAATTGACCTTGGCTGCAATTAGAGTGGTGGGAGGAGTTTCACTTACACCTGAATAGGCAGTGTCTCATTTGCACTATGCTGTCTCCACCTCCTGTGGTCATGCTGCACCAGAGAGGCCAGAACTGGTTTGGACTGGGCTCAGAGACCCTTGCCAAAAAGAGAACAAAGAGAAAATGGGGTATAAGTATTGGGCCTTAAACCCCAGAGAAGTAGATCACTGTTGAACCAAAGAGGAACCAACACCGTCGCTGCCAGTGCCTGCATCCCGTTATTGCGGAGCCGATAACCAATGAGGGTGACTTCACAAACTCCTCAGCTTTGCATCGCCTCACTGGAACCGATGCTTCACAGCCGACCTGCCTAACTTCCCTTGTCCTGGATTCGACGCCTCGCCTCCTCACGAACTCGACACTTTGCCTCCCTCGTGGCAACCAAGGAACCAGCCTCAACCCCAACCTCGGCACCGACACCGCCCCTCCATGACTCTGTGCATTGTCCAAAGACTTAATTTCCCAAAATATTGTTGTTTGGGGTCCGTGTGACTCCATGCATGATCCCGCGCACCTTGCGGTCTGCCCCGTACTTTGGATTTATGCCTGTCACGATGTCATAATAGCCCCAGTTGGACCTATTTTGTTTCTACAAGTTCTATTGTTTAAATAACTGTTCTAAACTCACAATTTGATACATGTATGTTGGATTTTGTCGTTTTGGTTCTGTTTGATTTAGGTAAAGACACTTTATTCTTCTAAACTGGTGTCCATTTGTGGTGTTTTCACTGTGTTACTGTGTGGTTTGAGTACAAATACGTTACACATTGCCTTTGGGATATGCCTATCTGCTCATTCCAAGCTACCAAGAGTGTGTAACTCCCTTACCCTGACTAGAAGAAAGGGTCCCTACTTGGACAAAGGGGCATACCTCTGCCAACTAGAGACCCCCCATTTCTAACATTATCTTCTCCTAAAGGTCCTATAGATCATGTTGAATGTGTCTGATCTGAACTTCCCCATGGTAGGATCACCAAACTGAATGAGAAATAGATTCTGAGAAAATGAGAGTAGATGAGATAAATACCTCTTTTACATAATTTTGTCATGGGTTAACTCTGTCAATTGTCTGTAGGTAGAAATAACATGTCACACTTTCTTACAATAGGCAAAATCAAATTTATAATGAAGTATATTTATTTCCCTGCTAATGTTCTGGATTTACTCCAGGATACATGGATCTAGGAGGCACCTTTGTAGAGTACTTTCCTTTTGCAGAGAAGTCAAAAGAAACATCCAAGTTTTCGTTTTTCACCTTTGGTAGCAAGGTTAAAGAAGGGGGAAGAAAGCTATTGAAGGGATGTCAGAATCAAGCATAATTTCAATGTACCATCTTAAAAAGGAAGTGATACCAAAGGGGATGATGGATGGAGCGATTGAGCAAATCAAACACTCACCCCCAGTCAACTGATCTGAGTTTAATCCATCATGACAGTTTGGGCTGGATTGTTCCCATTGAGTGCAGGGTCAAGACTGATTTGCATATGGCTGGGTCCAAACAGGAATGGCATGGTGAGCAAAAAAACAATGGATTTAGGCCCAGATCTCTATACTGGGGTGAATGTATGACATTGTTCTCCATTCTGTCTATCAATAATTCTTTTTGCATTTGTCACCCCGAGTGGGACGGGCATGCTCAGACGTGGGTCCCGTGCTCTCCATGCCACTGGATTCAAGCTATCCTGACTGAAGAGGGATGAAACCCCGAAACCGGTCCTAGGATGCTTGTTTCCAGTCCAGGGAGGACCTGGACTGACAGTTCGGACTGGAATGGTCCCATTGGGCGCAGAGTCAAGACTGATTTGCATATGGCTGGTTCCAAACTGGAATGGCATGGTGATCAAAAAACACTATGGATTTAGGCCCAGATATTTGTACTGGGGTGAATGTATGACATTGTTCTCCATTCTGTCCATCAATAGTTCTTTTTGCATTTGTCACCCCAAGTGGGACGGGCATGCTCAGACGTGAGTCCCGTGCTCTCCATGCCACTGGAACCAAGCTATCCTGGCTGAAGAGGGGTGAAACCGGTCCTAAGATGCTTGTTTCCAGTTCAGGGAGGACCTGGCCTGACAGTTCGGGTTGAACTGTTCCCATTGGGCACAGAGTCAAGACTGATTTGAATATGGCTGGGTCCAAACTGGAATGGCATGGTGAGCAAAAAACGATGGATTTAGGCCCAGATCTCTGTACTGGAGTGAATGTATGACTTTGTTCTCCATTCTGTCCATCAATAGTTCTTTTTGCATCGTAAAAATGAAGACATAGATGAAATGTCAAGGCGGATATATTTTTAAAAGATAGCTCACTTTATTTTCAGTCAAGATCGCACACATTCTAAAAATGATACAGGATAGTGAAAATAAGAACATTCTAATTACAACCAATAAAACTGATGTTTAGACCTTTTTGGAGATCGCTAGCTAGTACTTAACCCATCACTACCCTCCCATTTAGGTGTTATGGCTACTGTTGATACTACCCCTAGATTAGAGGGGTTGATGGTCCTGGTGATGGCAGGGTAGTGGAATGTGTCAGCATAGCGGTAAATCCATCTCCATGATGACATCCTTGTTATACAAGGTACCCCCCAAGGGGTTCTATCAGGGTTAAGTCTATAAAGAGAGTGACAATGGTTGAATGAGGGTCCAGCATACATGCCCCCAATCATGTGAGTTCAATCAAAAGTTTTACAGTTCCTAAGAATGGGGCAAGGAGAGGTAAGAGGCACCTGAGGTGCCAGATCAAGGGATCTGATCCTTCAGTAGCAACAGCTCACACACTCCAGAGGGGTGTCATGCTCCATTATCAGGCAGCTCCTTGTTGGGTCAGCACTGCAATGCCCAAAGGGCCCCGCAGGGAGGCTCTTTACAGGAGTTCTTTTGATTTTGTCACTGATGTGAAGAGTGAAGTGCAGTCTGAATGTGATGAAATGAGTAGGCTGGTGTCAAGTGAATTCAAAATAACTAAAGTGAATCCAAAAGCGACTTGATATCTGGATCGCTTTGTTACATTAAAAACTGATGATGGCCAGAAGTGGAAATTAATGGTCCACACTAGTTCAAATGGGTTAAATAGTAGTCGGCATGGTTCTTGCTTGTTAAATTTCAAAAAAATGAACACAGCAATTCTTCAGGACCAAAAAAGCTAGAATACCCAGAGGTGGGTTGGTAAAGCGTGTGTGCTAATCAAAACCATACCCTTTATTAAAACCATACCCTACACCAATCACAAAGGTATATAATATACCTTGGGTTAATAAACCGACCTTAAAGACAAAGCGGGGAAAAACCCCAAAGCGAAGACCTTGAATTAACGTACATATACTGGCACGCTATAAAAGTGAGGCTATGCATGCTGAGGTCAGTACCACCTGAAACAATGTTTGTGGAATAACCGTTAACTCAACGAGGCACACATACATAACCATTAAGAGTCACATTACTGAGTATCAGGGGTGACCCAACACACAAACAGTGATCACACTAATGTGCAGTGTAGAGACAGAGCAAGGCAAAGGCCTCAATCTTAAAAGCACGTAAGGCCTTACCTTAGAGTCAGAACCCGTATCCTGCTCGCCGTCAGTACGTATAGCCCATCAGGTGCTATACGTACTGACCGCGAGCAGGATATGGGTTCTGACTTACTTCACATCTCTTCCTCGTGAAATTAGACGGGGTGTCAAGAAGAGATTCTCTGAAACTCGTGCACAATTATTCTAAGTAGTCGATCATGTAAGCACAGGTGCACACCCCTTTGATGGTGCACCTGAGAGACTCCCTGTCTCACATATTGATGACAGGTGACTCTTCATTTATAAATATACCTAGTCAATTCTTCAAGCTTACGTGCACGAAAATACTGCAGGACAGTATTCCTTTTACAGAACCCCACGTGTGACAGTGACGACTTTAAGCTCGACTGCTCTACATCCTTGGAGGATCTACATTATATACACACCTCCAGGCATCCTAATAGTTAATTCTTTTTGCATCCTTGAATATATTCACTCACCATCGGTCGTCCAATATATGATCTTCTTTGACGCCAGGAAAGTTTTTCTTTGCCCTGAAGAAGTCCCGTCACGGGACGAAACGCGTCGGCTGTTCTCTTTTGTATGAAAAATAAAGAATCAAACAAAACAAGACTTCTGGACTTCACCATTTGTGCTTCATCATGTTATCACTAATGTAGTACAATTTTGATATATGGTGCACCTGTGCTTTTTTCATGATAACCAGTAAGCAGGACAGGTTGCATTAAAAAGCTGAGACGGGTCTCGCGTACCCAGAAGCCGGTAACTCCGGGACTACATAGCTAGACTGAGTCTCGAATGCTGGAGTGTATATACAGGGGCTGTCTTTGATGGGGTGCTGCGTACTTCCCAAGTTAGTACAACACAAAAATCCATAGGTGATGGATCATAGGAACTTAGCCAGCGAGAGATTGTAGGTCTACCCAATTTGGGTGCGCCTCATAAGAAAAGAAAATGTATTTTCTTGAGTCCCCTCATTCACCCAGGGTTGCCCCTAGGTGACATGCTTAATCATTGGGGCCATCCCAAGCATCTACTCCTTGGGGCTTGCTACGACGTGCGAGAGACACATAGGAACACTGGTTTTGTGAATCTATGTGTAGTGCAGTGTGTGGGGGAGTGGTGTTTTGTGTTGGTTAAAATTACCTAACTAGTAAGCTAAAGCTTTATTCCTGCTCCTAGTTGGTAGGATAAAAAGGGGTAGATAAAAGGAAAAATAACTGTTATGTGGTTGTAATCCCTAATATTCCATCGACATGTTTCGAGGTGTGCTCTACACCTCTTCTTCAGGACAATATGGGGGCCAGCCCCATGTGTACCACTCCTGTGAACAAACCTAATTATAAGGTGAAAAAAGAAATGTAGAAAGCACACCTATTGTATGCGCAATTTACTTATACATACGGTTAACGCTGTACCCGCAGTATTTTTTCAGTACCAGTACCATGCCCCATGGTCCACCTGGGTGGAGGGGCCTGTAGAATTTTTGCTCGGCTGCCCTCCGTCAGTTTGACCTGTGAGTCCCAGGCTCGACCGCATCTTGACCAAGTTAACCATAGGGGAAAAATGGCATTGGTATGCCACGAAACTAGGACGGATGTGGTGGCACAATTCGTAAGGTACCAGAAGGAAATAATTGAGTGTCATGTGGTGCCATTTTCACCACTTTAAAAAGTTGTCCAATCACAAGATAGAGAAGGGGGGGTCTCCAAACTGTGCAAGAGTGGCCAAGTTGAATGATTTTGGAGTATTCAATTAGAGTACAAACCCTGCATGATTCACAAGGGAAACAAGTTAAATGTCCTGCAACAGATGGTAACCCCCATAGGTGCTGTTGCATGGAACTAGTGGTGACCCTGGGCCTGTTGTGGGCAATGGTATCTTTTATACTGTTGGTGCATTTGAAAGTAAACCATGGGATTGTTACTTTGAGACACAGTGTTTCTTAATGATTTAATTAATTTTATTGGATTGTGGGGTGAAAGTTGTCACACACATTAAGGTATAATCTTGGGTCTGTGGTTTTGGTTCAAGTAATGCGGCCCTGTTGTTATTTTTGCCCCTTTTTTTTGAGCCACCTTAACAACATGGGGTGGTGGGGATGTACTTCTAGGTTGGCAGTTAAAGAAAGTGCTTTGGAGTCATAGTCACTGGTAGAGCTATAGCTACGGTGCAGCCGCAAAAATTTCCCAAACAGTAAGTTGACTCTCAGGTGTTTTGGATGGTGTGGTGGCTGTTGTAACAGAGAAGACTATCACAGTCCATGGGTATTTTGTATGTCGTGGTATGTAGGCATTCTCCTTCTCGGGAGATCAACAAGCACAGAAAAGGAAGATTGTCAGTGGAGATGTTCCTAGTAAATCTTATAAAAGGGTTCAGGGTGTTCACCCCCTGACCAAAGGAAATACACATGTCCATATCTCCCTGCCACAAGATAGGTATACCATTGATATAACAGCGCCATACAATGATTTGGATGGAGTAAGGGTTGTTATTGCATATAATACTGTCTTGCTCGAAGTTGGACATGTGAGGCTGGGGGAAAAAGTACTGCCCATCGAAGTACCCTGTGTTTGATGGTATAGCTTATATTGGAACTGGAAGAAATTGTCTTTAAGGGCAAAAGTGGCGGGTCGACGAATAAAAACTCACTGGGGTAGATGATGTCCAAGTATTTGAAAGGAGGGTATGCTCTATCACTTCCAAAGTGGCCTCCTGAGGAATATTGGTGTATAGAGCTTCCACGTCAAGGTTGACCAGGAGGTCAAAAGGGGTCATGGTGTCATCGTTCTCATCAATAAGGTGTCCTTAAGAAAAGAGGGTGTCCTGGTGACTAAGATCTTAAGAAATGGTGACAAAATGTAAAGAGGCTCGAGTAGAGACCCTATCCCTGACATGATAGGCCTACCTGGTGATGGTACGTATGTATGTATTTTAGGGAGAATGTAAAAATAAAGAATCCTGGGATGGAATTACCCAGAAAGTCAGCCTAATTTTTACTGAGCTATCCTTGTGCTTCAGCAGCAGTTACTCAGGAGTTAATGATGGTGCTCTATTTCTGAGTGGTGTCCTGCATGATGGGTGTGTAGTACCATCTGTCTGAAAGTTATCGGAGCCTAGAGGCTCATAGGAATGAATGGGAAGACATTCTCAATTTGCGATTCTCAATTAGAGAATCGCAAATTGAGAATGCAATTTCAAGGGTGCCAGGGTGTCAAAAGGACACCCTGTTGCACCCCTGAAATGTGCATGTGTGCCCATGTGGCACACATACATGCCCTAAGGGCATGTATGTGCGCCACATGGCACTTTGAAAAATACAAAAAAGTGAATTTTTCAAAGGAATCGAAAAATTACCACCAACTTGAAGTTGGTGGTAATTTGCAATTCCTTATGGCCAAATTGCACTTTTTCTGGGCCTCATACATTGCATTTAAGGAATTGCAATTTGTGATTCCTTAAATGCAATCGCAAAATAGGGAATCGCAAATTGGCAATTCCTTATTTTGCGAGGCTGTTTTGATTTCATACATACCAGTTAGCTATTTTGCGATCGCAAACGCCAAAATACTGCAAATGTTGGCGTTTGTGATCGCAAAATTGCCTTCATACATATGGCCCTATATTCCATACGGTACAGAAGAACTACAGGTTACACGAAAATCCTGGTGTTTCCCTTTGTTGCAGCGAAAGCATGGTAAAGCCAGGGAAATACAAAGAATTTCCCGATTACCAGGCACCGCTTGTATACCCCGGGCGAATGTAATTCTAGAGCTACGTACCTTCCCTCTTAGCCAGATTATCATTGCCCAACCATTTTCTGAAAATATTGGGTCCTATTGTTTACATAAATATTGTCCCTTTGGAATTAATAACAGAATATTTACAACCAGTGGAGCAGTATTGTTGTAAATGATATTTGCCCACAATATTTATGTTGGATGATATTTTTATCAGTACTCTAACAAACAGCCTTTTGGCATGACACAATTGCGCATGACACAGGAGGATAGCGCTGGTGAGGCCATTGCCATCCCTCATCACTTGTCTGTGCAAAATACTGGCACAAGCAAATACAGCCATCTGCCTGAAACATGGCAGGAACTTGGTGAGCCAGCATTGGTAATGGAGCCTTTGAATTTACCACTGTATTGCTTAAACTGGATCACTGAAACAATATCGAGAGACCGGATATCGACTACCAAAAATATTAAAGCAAAATTATCGACTACCAATACTTAAACGAGTAACTCCACAAATATCGACTTCACAATATCGCAACTAAAAAAAATCGATTACAACATTATCGAACCCAAAAAATATCGTAAACAATATATATCGACTTTCAACAAATATAGAGACATAAGCTAAAATATCGAAAACAAAAATATAGAGTACTAAAATATCGCAAAAAACATTCTATTGACTTCTCTATACATCATAAATAACAAAATATATAACGAAAAAAACATCGTAAATGGTAACATAACTCACCATAATTATATAAAATTAAATAAACTATAATCACTGAGTAAATAAACATCAAGAAAATTATAAACAGTAAAAATTTGAAAATATAATACATTCACATCATTTTAATATATAAAACAGTATACATCTCACACTATAAAAGAATTGTATAAAACAAGATAGAATAAAAAAGGCTCCACCATAAAAAAAACCATTAATTGGCATCTTCCATATAAGGCACATAACTCCCAAAACAATTCGAACACTCTCAACCAATCAATAAAAAATACCAAATAATTATGCAGACCAATGAAAACAACCAACACATTATAGAAACACTATAAAAAGAAAGAAAATACACAACTAGATAACACTTTACGCCACCAAACGTGAAGAAGGGGAAACTCTGCCAGATTTTCACCAGAAGAGAAACCTGCTACATTCAAAAAAGGGCTACACAAAAGAAAAGTAAGTGCCACTACCTTATATTATCTATTAAACTTAGCACTAAAAACTAAAAATAAAATATAAACAACAATAACTGAAACATTTTCTTGCCTTCTTACCATGTCTTGCAGATATATCAAAATTACCGAAAAAAAGGCCAACTTCTACAACTCTATCAACTCTAAAACAAAAGTAAGTATATAAACTAAAATAACAGAGAGAACTTTTAAACGAAAAACTATCAAGAAAACGTCCTTATGCAAAGAAATCCAGTAATACAAAATAAAATATATACAATAAATCACATTTTCTTTATCCAACAGAACCACCAACACAATAAAGAGAAGTAAAGCATCCAAACACACAGCACAGCCCTCCAAACAACTAAGAAAGGAGCAAATATATAGTTAAAATGTTATAAATGCAAATGATTAACCTAGAAACCATACTAAACATCTCTATGCAACATGTATTTACTGTAATAAGAAAAAAGAAAAATGACTGAAGGAGCCAGATTTATAACTTCACAGAAAGGAAAAATGATTTTCTGTTATATGGGCTATATATATATATGTATACACAAGAAAAGCAGCATGAACTGAAATTTTTTGGAAATGCAGAAAATATTACTCTAATAAATGTTATGGTCGAGCTATAACACATGAAACAACTGTAACCAATACGACAGAACATAACCACCCTCCCAACATGACAGAAATAGAAATCAGACAAATGCTTGACTCACTAAAAGAAGCAAGTACTAGCACAGACCTACCTTCTACAACTATCCTTAAAGAACACTTAAAAGTTCTCCCTCAACATGCATCAAGCCAATTATCTTCCATTGAATCTCTAAAAAGGACAATAGCTAGGCAAAAAAGAACAACTTCCGCTACTCCACCGGCCCCAAAAACCTTTGACCAAGTCCAAATTCCCCCTGAACTCAGAATAACTCATAGTAACAAACCGTTCATCCTATATGACAATACATCTAATGACAAAAAGAATTATAATGTTTGCTACAGCAGACAATATGGTGAAATTACACCAATGTGAAACGTGGATGATGGATGGTACATTCTCAGTATGCCCTAAACCTTTCTATCAACTATACACCATCCATGGACACTATCAGAACTGCAATATTCCCTTCCTATATAGCCTACTACCCAACAAACAGCAAACAACCTATGTTGAGCTCCTAAATAAAATAAAAGAACAAACCAATAATTACTTCCCCAAAATATTATCATTGACTTTGAGAAAGCAATGATAAATTCAATTCTAAAAACCTACCCTCACACAGCAATCCAAGGTTGCTACTACCACTTCAACCAATGTATATGGAAACTTATACAAACATCTGCCCTAAGCTCCCAATACTGCAATGACAGCACTTTTGCCTACCAGGTAAAAAAATTAATCGCCCTAGCCTATGTTCATGTAACAGACGTAACAGAACATTACAACCTACTAATAGATAGCCCCTATTATAAAAAAAACGAAACAAAATTAAGCCCTCTATTAGATTACTTCGAAAACACATGGATAGGAAGGCTACACAGATCAGGACATAGAAGACAACCTAAATGTCCAATTCCCTGGTGGAACGTATACCTCAGTACCTTAAATAAACAGGCTAAAAGTAACAACGCAGTTGAAGGATGGCACAATGATTTCCAAGCAACTACAGGCAGAGGTACCCCTACACTACATAACTTAATCCAATTGTTACAAAACGAACAAAGTTATCAAGAACTCCAAATGGAGCAATCTGTAACACTAATTGGCCCTAAGCTAACTAAACAAACTAAAAAAAGTATAATACCTTACAAGACCAAGTAACCCTATACCCAACTACCAGAGGCCTACAATATCTGTCTATGATAGCAAAAACAATTCTTTAAACATATTTAACATACCAATACTGAGAAATATTTAGCATAAAATATATATACAGATACATGTTAGAAACTGTAATAAAATTGTAAAATATATTTAATACATTTTATTTAAATATATCTGAACAGTTTTCTTATAATTTCTGACATATAACATAAAATAATTAAACAAATAAAATGACAATCCCACCCAAAAAAGAAATAAATAAAACGTACTCACTTTGTTGCTGAAGACAAACCTTTGTAACGGAAGAAATCCTTCTATAGTAGTAAGCCATCCAAATAATCCAAAGGAACCCATAAAAAACATGCAAAAATGCAAACAAATCTAAAACAATTCTTCTCCAATACCATCCAGTCGAGAAACCCTTAAAAACCCGAAAATAGTTAGCTTAACTTAAAAAAATGCTCCAAGGAAACCTGATGTAAAAAGTAAAAATAAAAACACATCCATAAAGATTCTTCTCCAAAATCGATCCAACGATAAACCATTAAAAAAACAAAAATAGTAAAAAAATTAAAGAAACGATCCTTGAGAACGTGAAAAAGTAAGAAAGTGTGTTTAAAAAAGAATAAATAATATTCTACACACTTAGTAAAAAAAACGCAATCTTCTCCCAAAAACAACATCCACGCGAAGTACCTGAAAAATAGAAAAAAAACATACCCACCCACACACAATGCACCCCAACATACATTTTCAAACATTATTAAACATTATACATATCATTTAATTAACATTTCTAACCCTATTCCTACTGCAACATAGTAGGCCGAAAACGAGTAAAACGGAACCAAACGAAAACCGTAACTACCGCCTAAAACACACACATCCTACAAGTACCCAACACTAGAAAACCTATACACACTCCACAAACACTCAAACTATATATCCAACTTAAATACAATACTTAAAATTAAACTTACCCTTCCATACGCGACGAAGCCTCCAACCGCGAGCTCTTCCAAGTCGAAATGACCCAAAATAACATTACGCGTTTACAAAATAGTCCCTCACAAACAAATAGTTCCATTCATATTAACATTAAATAACCTTCTAAAATTATTTAATATATGTTTCAGTCAATATTATCTAACTATTATATTTTTTAAATTAAAATAAAATCTAACATTGTTAAAAAAATGATTTACAATGTCCTATATGTTATTCTGAAATACTTGATATTAATTAAACAAACATTTACTTTATTAAAAAATACTTACATGACCGTATGATTGTGAAATACTGTAATACATGTTGAATAATGAATGAATAAATTTATTGCGTGGTTACTCAAAACCATTACATTAAAAACAGAGTACAAAACTACAAAAGTTAAAAGAATCAGAGGAGTCATCTTCTTTAAGACAAGTCTGTGTGCTCAAAGTCTAGGTACTTGTAAACGGAGGGGGTTAGAGTCTATTTTCTTGCTGAACAGCGTGCGTCGGGTAAGACTCTAGACGTTTTAGCTTGTGATGGCCATCAGCTTGGAGCGAGTCTGTTGAATGAATTTGCCAAATGTGGCCTTCTGTTTAACTGAGTTCAGTGTGTATAATTGATGAACCGCCTCCTTTGCGGTTCGAGTCCCGAGTTGTAAGATGATGGGCCTGAGGTAAAGACGGCGGGCTGTGCGCAGAGCCGGGCAGCAAAATAGGAGGTGGGCCAGGGACTACCGTTTGTAGTTACAGAGCCTGCATTCCTTAGTCCCTGAACCTGTTCGTTCAGTGGGGTATAATTCTTTGAGGGGCAGGGGGTGTAATCTGTAGGCTAGAATTTTATATAGAGCTGGATGGCCCACTGCCTGCGTAAGATGTTGGTCAGCGTTATACGCCGTGTGCGGCAGGCTTTGGGACTCATGGAAACCTCTTTTTGCCAGTGACTCTAAGTCCAATGCACGAAAGCAGAGGCGGACTTGTTTTGTTATTACATTTTTAATAGCAGAATAGTTGACTAGCTCAGAGCCCCAGTTCTCCGTGGCTAAGCTAAGGAAGTCCTTTGCCGCAGTGAGGGTTGCTGACCAAGGGTTCCCGGGTTCCTGGAAGATGTTTTTTAAGACTGCCTTCAGTGTTTTGTCATGTGCCGCTGTTGTGAGGTAATAGTATTTACTCAAAGCAGCCATCTCTTCCAACTTTTGTTGGTTCAGAGAAAATTCAAGGCATACAAGGGTGTTCCTAGTGCACGCAGATAGGTGGAATAATTTCTTGTATGCGCTGCAGTTAATTTTTTCTAGGTCCCTATTTAGTTTTCCAGGGAATGCTTGTTGAGCGTAATTAAGGGCTGGCATTAATTTTGCCTTTAGTACTCTTTGAATAGCCATTGTAGAGGGGCTGTGTAGGGTGGCTTGTAGTTTGCAAATGGGGTAGGTGATTGTTTTCCCTTTAAGTTGAATTTTCCTTAGATGAACAGCGGGTAGCCCCGATTCGTGATACCAGACGCCCAAATAATTGTATTGCTGCGTGCAACCAGTGTCAAGTGACCGAGCCTCCATTTAGCTAGTTTAATTTTCGGATAGTGCCCAAAGATGACAATTTTGGATTTGGCTGCATTGGCCACCAGCCTATTTTTATCGTTGTAAATTGCCAGGGCCGATAGCGCCTTTTGTAGGCCTATTTTTGTATGATCCAGGAGTACCAGGTCGTCAGCATATTGCATAAACTGGATTTTAATGCCCCCGATTCTTGGTGTGGCTAAGGCTGCTCCAGTCAAGGCTTGTTCCATGTCAGCTGTGTATAAATTAAACAGCAGAGGTGCTAAAACGCAACTTGTTTCAAACCTCGGTCCGTTTCAATCTTCTCTGATGCGGAGTCGCTTGAAAGCTTGATTCTGACCCACGTTGTTTGGTACAGCGACTGAATTGCTTTCAGCAGAGCTGGGTTGATGTTCCAGAGTTCCAGCTTCTTCCAAAGAATTGCGCGGTCAACCCCATCGAACGCTGCTGAGTAGTCGATAAAGCAAGCGAAGAGGGGAAGACTTTTGCGTAACCGTGCTTGGTGGGCTAGATAAGAAAGTGCAGTTATATAGTCCACGGTTGAGGCCCCAGGTCTGAATCCTGTTTGGGAGCGGGTCAGGAGTCCTTCTGTGCTTTCCCAATTTGCTAGGTCCGTCAAGATGGTGCTCGCGTAGGCCTTGCCCTCGATGTCCAGGAGGGCAATCAGGCGGTAGTTGGACGGGTCTGATTTAGGCCCTTTCTTGTGTATTGGGTGCAGAAGCAACCCTCTCCAGGAGTCCGGGACGTCCCCCAGGAGCCAGCATTCAGTATATAAGTGGGTCAGGTTTTCAGACCAAAATTCTATATTCCCCTTGAACAAAGAGCCCGGGAGGCCATTGGGGCCCGGTGCGCCGTTTTGTCTGATTTGTTTTAGGATTTTGGATACTAGAAATTTTCCGGGGGCAACCTTCGGGTGTGCAATAAGATCTAACTCTTCCCTTTCTGCGGCTGCTTTATTTGAGTGAAGTCCGGTTAATTCTTCTTTATACAAAGCTTTGACGTGGGCAACCCAGGTCCGTGCGTCGAGGGAGTTTTCTCTATGGTTTTTCCCTTGAGTTAGGTTGTTTATGTAGCTCCAAAACTCTTGCGATTTACACGGTCTAAGCAAGTCGAAGATCTTTAATCATTGTCCCTCGCGATATTCGCGTTTTGCGGCCCACACATTCTTTGAGTGGCTTTTTGCTGCTACTTGTAGTAGTTTTTTGTCCGAAGCTGTGACACTTTTCCGGTGTGCTTTTCGTTTTGCGTTCAGGTGTTTGGCGCTATCTTTTATTGCCTGGTTGAAGCCGAATGAGAGTGGTGGGTGCCAGCGGTTTATGTGTGCGCTATCACCTCGAAGTAAAGATGCTTAGTTCCCAGCGGTTTTATCCCATTCTTTTATTATTGCCCCCGACTTGTGAGAGCTCGGTGGCCAATCTGCCCAAGTGCTTCTCCATTTATTGAACGTGGTGATTGATACCGGCCCCCATTTGATTCTTCTAGGAAGCTTTGACAATTCATCGCTGTTTGGCGCCCCAATGCAATGTATCCTGTGACAAATGTCTGCTGTCAGAGTCAGTGTGAGAGTTAAAGCAGCGTGGTCACTTTCATTTCGCTGGTGCACTGTATAATTTGACATCAGGGGTTGTAATTTGTCACTTAAAATAATATAATCAATCGTTGTTTGATTGTTGTATGTTGGGGCAATGAAAGCCCCAGGTTTGTTCTTTAGGAGAACAAAATGAGCTGTTGCCAGATTATAAGATTTTAATAAGGCATTCAATGCGTTGGTGGCCCCAGAGTGGTGGTTTTGTTTGGCGGTGATCTCTATATTGTGTATATTGAGGTCCCCAAGGATGATGCAGTCCAATAAAGGATGTTGTAGTAACAGAGCTTCGAGCTGATTTATTAATGTGGGCAGATTGTCCTTAGCTGTGAGCCCATGCGCGTTGTGGTAGATGTTGATTACCAAAATTGGGCGTGGCCCGTTGGTCGAATAAAGGCCTTTCAAAATGCCCGCCAAGAACATGTTTGGTAAGTCTTTTATTTCCGTGAATTCAAGGTTCAGCGAAAGCTTGATGTAAATGGCTATCCCTCCTGAAGGTCTTCCAAATAAATTGGTCTTTGTGGCTGGTTTGCCCTATTCTGCATATCCTCTTATTGATGACGGTTTTGTCTCCCAAGTTTCTTGTATGCAGATTATGTCTGCCTCTTCCAGAAAAGTCACTGCAGCGTGGTTTTGGAGCAGCTTTGTAATTCCAGCAGCGTTCCAGGTCAAGATATTCAATCTGCTGATGGTCAGTGGTTGATTTGTGTGAGTGTTCTGGCCGTTTATCGAGCAATGAAGGGTTCGACCCTTTTTTCCGAGGGGGTGAATGTTAGGAGCTGGAATTTAAAGCTTGTGGCAACCAAGACCAGTCTTTACTTGCGCACCCCCTGATTGAGCAGGAGCTTTTACCCTGGCCCGGATTAGTTGTTATTTTAATAGCGGTTTCATTAGTTAGGCCTGTACGCATGCCACCTTTACTCCCCTGGAGAATGGACCCCACATGTGGGGTGCGGTCATGCGGGGCGTTCATACTTGGGTTCCTCCCAGTAGTCAGTTCCCAGGTGTCCGTGCCAGTCATAGAGTAGCAAGTTTTTAAAATTGAGGGATATTTTAGTGCTGGCTAGATCTTTATTGTTATGCCCTAACTTTCTAGTAGCGGACGATTTCTCTTCAGGACCTCTGCCATACGTGTGCTGGTGAAAGTGAGCTCTGTGGTCTCATTTGGCTCATTGGAGTCTGAAGTGAGGAAGGAGACAGTCTCAATGTCTGTGGTTTTTATCCCTTCCAGACTGGGGATGTTTGCACAGAGTGTTAAAAGATTGCTGCAGTTGAGAATGTCCCACTTGCCCTGTGAGGCGTATTCGGGGTATAGCAATATTTTCCGGTCCTGGGGGGTTGTGTGGGTTGAATTGTAATCAGGAGGAGCGCCCTTTTTGTTTCGGCCTGTGTACAGGTGGAGATTGCATTTGCCGCGTTAATCAGGCATGCTTGGCCCTGATTTAATAAGCATGTTGTCTGCTGTGATGTCATCTGAAGAGGTGGGCTAGGTGGCCTGGGGTTCAAAACCCAGTTCCCGTTGAGCTCAAAGTTAGATTCGAGGGTGCATTGGGGTACACTCAGGACTTGTTCCGGCATTATAAGAGGGTTTGTGAAATGTTTAGTGTCTTGAGGCACTTGGGTCATTCCCCCAAATGTTGTCTTCGGTTTTTCGCAAGGCTGATAGCTTTTGAGGCAGGCTTCGCGATCTTTTAGTAAGGCCTGAGTTGTTTCCCCGAGATGATGTCCTTGTGGGTCCAGCGCTTGTTTTTGTTTGTTCGGTGCCAGGTCAGCTGTGCTCAGGCTGGTGAGGAAGTTAGTGGTTTTTGTGACTTCCTACACTTCCGCGGTTTTTACTTTCGTTTTGTTAGTGACTAGGGGGCAGATCGCCTTTTGAGTGTCAGTATGGCCGGCAATCGTCTGGTTAACGGGCAGTAGCCATTGCCTGATTGTGCTATTAGAATAAGAATTGTTTTTTCTCTGCTTATTAAGTTTTCTTAGTTAGTTTTTTTTTCTGGATAAATTCTGAGTTTCTAGGGAAGCCAGTTTAAGTGTGTGGTCAGTTTCCTGGTTATTATCGCAAGTGGGGCTGGGTTTTATTTCAGTCTCCGAAGGCCCAATGCCCATGTTCTTCGCTTCTTGGAGGCCGTCTGTACCGCCAGTTTGTGAGTTTATTATGTGTTTTATGTTGAGAGGCACATTAACAGTTTGCTGTGCGGCTGATGTCTTCTGGTACTTGCTAGCTTCAGTCTTGAGGTCCTCAATTAATGTGTTCATTATGTTTGGTAGTTTTTCTAGATTGAGCAGTATGGGGCTACAACCACATGTTTCAGGCTTGGATATTAAGGTTGTGCTGTCCTGAGCTCTATGTATTAATGAATTCAGGTGGTCCAGTTTGGAGTCTATCCTGGAAATCAGCCTCGTGGCTATTTGTAAGATGTTAATTTGGGCATCAAGCTTGTCTGCATGCATTATTGCTGCATTTGCCATTGAGATAAGGGCCTCATGGATCAGTGTTAAATGATTTGCAATCGGAGGAGGATTTTCGTCCTTATCCGCCCCTCCGCTCTTCGGGCTTGGAAACTGCGCCTCTTTATCATGTACCTGGACGCAGGGTTTTATCAGGTTTGCGGGTTGATTTTGTGGGGTAGCGAGGAGTCTGGGAATTTTGGCTCCAGTGACTTCATGGGACCTGTTGATTTCATGGGCCACAGTCTTTCCATGTATGATGAAGCTCAAATTGCAGTCTTCCAGCTGTGAGGGTGGCAAAATAACTGAACTTGTGTTGGTAGATCTGGATAGGGCCGTATTTAATGTCGGAGATTCGGGAGGTCTTCCCCCTTGTAGCAGGATTATTTTAGGTGAGAGTGGAATACCTGGCCACCAAGGAGCAGTGGGGATTGGGGTTTTCCCATCCTCCATAGGCGGGTCTGTGTCCCCAGATAGTTTTCCCAAATGTGGGGTTGGTTGGAAATTCAAGGCCCCGCTGGGTTCACTTATTGTAGATGGTTTGTGGTACAGAAATTCTCTTATATCTCTATTCCCGTCTGTCCCAGTAGTTGATTTTATAACACTGGGGTTGAGCTTGCGGGTCGTGGCGTTGGCTGTGCTGGAGGTCACCCCTGATGGGAGTGCTGGTACCGGTACCGGTGATTCCGGTTGAGGCAAGGTGGCTCCAATTGCTCCCCTTTGCTCACCGTCCTTGGGCCCTAGCCCTAGATTGAGACTCCCTCGTCCCGATGGATAGAGTAGTTTGGCCTTTTGTCTCCTTGCTGATTTGTGAGGCCGAGGCCTCTCCTGAAATTGGGTCAGGTATGAATTTCTAGTCCTCATGTTGAGGGTGCACTAGATATGCGAAAAGGGGTTAATATAAGAACTGGGGTTCAAAGCATAGAACGGTCTCGCCGGTTTGCTTCAAGGGCGGTGGCGGCTGCTACTCAACTATTCAGTCCTCCCTTGCGGCCTCGGCCTTGGTCGTGCTTGCAAAGTGTGATATCCGGGCTAGCTATCTTAGAGCGACGGCGCTCTAACGGGAGCAGGCGAAGACCACCTCTAGTAGTACACTGTAGAGTTTAGTTGAATTTAAGTTGTTTCCCAATTATTTGTGTCCCTGATAACTGCTTTCTGCCAAACAGAGGGGATGCTGCCCTTCTTCTTTCACCCCGTGTTTGACACTCTTGTCCCCCTAAACGGGGGGTGAAGTGGCGTCTAGTCAGGTCTCGTGGGACTGGGTGAAATTACAGCTGGCTTTAGGCTTGGGGCTTTAATCTTTTTTTTTGGCTGTGCTCGAGGGCTTGTTGTTCTCTGCGCTTACGATTTATGCTTCGTGCTTTGTGCCTTGTACTTTGTGCTTTGTGCGCCGTTTTTGGGCGATGGAGAGCAGGACACAGTTAGCAGAATAGATGGAGCTGCGGAGCGGGGGGGGGCGGAGGCCGGGTGGAAGCTGCGGGCTGCAGGCTTGCGTATGACGTGAGCAGCCTGGCGCCTTGCTACCCATCGGCTCTCCTGCGACTTGAGAGACACTGCAATGGGATCCGCGATCTCGATCGGTCCTGAGGTGCGTGTCTCGCACGGATGGGGGATCGGCGCTGGGACCTGCAGGCGGGCTCTGGTTCGGAGGTACCACACGGAGGAGCCGTGTGGTGAGGCTCGGAGGATGCCGGGAGGACCTGCTGTGCCCCCGCTCTGAACCGGGTGCGAGGTGCGAGGTGCAAGAGTGACAAGGGCTCCCTGGGGAAACTAGAGAACGAGGCGATTGCGGGGGTGAGTCATCACGACCAACTTACTGACTCCCCCAGGTCTCACAGTCCTGTGCTGCTGGCCCCCTCCCCCCCTTCTCCGGGATAGCACAAATTGCTGGTGAATGTGGCCTGAAAGCTACTGTTGCTGCCTACTATAGCGGAGACACTTCCCTGACCAGACTGTACTGGCTGGTGTGGGCGAGGGGCAAGCAGACACAAGAGAGGACTGTGACTGCGCCAAGACACAGCTGCGATTCTTTCACGCATCATTCTTGTGGACAGGGGAGACGCTTCGTTCATGTGGACATTGCAGTGGCTGAAGGCAGGCAATGAAAGGACTCCTAGCCCCAGGAACCAGCGGGGCTGCGAGCAGACCGGCAGCCCGTCCCCCCTCATCGGCAGCCCCTCCCCCTCAACACCGGGGCGACGTGGTACGCGCGCCGGCAGGCGCATGACTAAGTCCGGGCAAAGGGTGGGCCGTCTGTGGATGGACGAGGCAGGGCTGGGCTACCCCTCCTGTAATCCAGACACGACTTCCGGCAGGTAGAGTGTGCATTGGGACATTGGGCTACGTGACTGTTTTGAGGACCTGCAGCACCTTCCCATAGATAGTGGTTGCGAAGTTTAAATATGGGGAAACGAAAGGCTGTGGACGCTACGGGGGGAGTCTTAGACTCGGGGGTGGAAGCTCGGAAGGGGAAGAAGGCAAGAAAAGCTACTAAGATCCCTGTAAATAATTGTGTCTTGCACAGAATTGATGGTAATATTACAGAGTGTGAGGAAATCCTTTTATCCGATGGACCTACTCCCGCATCTATCACTACGTCCCATGTAACCAAGAATAGTGGCTCAGTTCATACTCAATCTATACCCCAAATGTGCCGGAGACTCCCTAACTCACAGGCATCAGATATTGTGTCCCCTTTAGTTTCTGTTCAGCTTGGAGAAAGGGGCACAATGGTGAGGACCCCTGTTGATATTTCCAAGGGGGCGGAAGGGGGTCATCTGGAGCCATCAGTGGTTATGTTATGTTATGTTATTCAGAATTTGTCAAGCGCACGGTCACCCAGAGGTTTCATGGCGCTAGGATGAGACAGATGGTAAACCAATAGCCTAACCGTGCGCTTGCTTGAATAACCAAGTCTTCAAAGCAGCCCTGAATTTCGCCAGATTGGTACAGGTCCGGAGAGACAGGGGGAAGGCGTTCCACATCTTAGGGGCAAGGTAAGCGAATCAACATCCGCCCAGTCGTTTTCTTTTGTACAATGGCAGCTTGAGGAGGGACTGGTGGGTAGAGCGGAGGTTACGAGTCGGTTCGTATTTATTTATTAGATGGTTGATGAACCTTGGGCTTTTGCCATAAAGGGTCTTGTGAACTAAGCATCCTGCTTTGAAGGTGATCCGGTGAGTGATAGGTAGCCAATGAAGAGAGGCTAGTAGAGGTTTTGCCGAATTCCTGCGATTGCTTTTGAATATTAATCTAGCAGCTTGATTTTGGACAATCTGCAGGCGTTTAGATAGAGTAAGGCGGAGGCCCAGATATATAGAGTTGGAAAAATCTAGGCGGGAAAGAACCAAGGCAATTACCACTTGGATAAGGGCAGAGTGTGTCAATAGATGGGCGATTTTCTTGATCTTTCGAAGTTGGAAGAAACTGGAGGAGATCACTGTTCCGACCTGACTTTTCAATGAGAGGTCGGAATTAAGAGTGACTCCGAGGCTCTTCACCGACTGGGAAGGTTTTGGAGGGAACCCCATTGAAGATGGCCAAAAATGAGGGCCCCAGCTTGTTACACTGTTACCAGGGAGTACCAACTCAGTCTTTCCAGGATTGAGCTTTAAATGGTTCTCGTCCATCCAACCCTGGATATGCAGCATAGTGGCCTGGAATTCTTCAGCCGAGTCCGCAGAGTTTAAAGGGAAAACCAGCTGCAAGTCGTCTGCATAATTGTAGATGGTAACTTTCCTATTTTTTAGGGACTGCAGCAATGGTTTGAGGTATAGGTTAAATAGGAGAGGGGACAATGATGAACCCTGCGGAACCCCGCATGTAGTGGAGAGTTTAGGTGCCATAAAATTCTCCAGCTTCACTGCCTGGGATCGGTCCTTCAAGAAGGACTTAATCCAGGCAAGGGCCGAGCAGCAAAGGCCGGCTTGTTCGACACGGTGTAATAAGATGGTATGATCCACCGTGTCGAACGCGGCCGAGAGATCTAAGAGTACAAGGGCCTGATGATTGTCATTGTCGGCGTTGGACCTTAAAGTATCGAGGGCAGCAAGAATAACCGCCTCAGTGGAGTGTGCCTGGCGGAACCCGGCTTGATTTGGCTCCAGGTAGTTGGATGTCTCGATAAAGTTGGAGATACAGCCAGCTACATGGGCTTCAAGCAGCTTGGCCCCAAACGGGAGGAGAGATATGGGCCGATAATTAGAGAGAATAGATGCATCCGCACCCGGTTTTTTTATTAATGGAACCAGAATAGCATTTTTAAATGAGTTGGGGACTATACCATAGGATAGAGAGCTATTCAGGAGTGGTAGTATTCCCTGAGGTAGTGTTGAATAGACATCCTTCAATATATGCGGGGGCAGGGATCCTTGGGAGACCCCGACTTTACCCGGTTCATAAGCTCCAACAGTTTGGGAAGGTCAATATGGGGGATAGACTGAAGTTTGTGAGGGTTTTCGCAAATTTCCGTGCTGGTTGCCCTGGCATGAGTCGCTTGGATACTCGCTTTTATAATATCAATCTTCTCCCTGAAGAAATCGTTAACCTGATCACACATCAGTTGAGTCGGGGGTTGAGAAGGGGAGGTGCGGGTATCATTGCATAGATCGTTAACTACTTTAAAGATTTCTCTCGATTTGTTATGGGCCATAGAGATTTTATCAGAGAAGAAGGCTGCCTTAGCAGCTAAGATGGAACTATTATAATTCCTCCGAGCTGTCGTGAATAGGCGTCTGTTTTTATCATGATAACCCTGCCTCCATTTTCTTTCTAATTGGTGGAGTTCTAGTTTTTGAATTTTTAGATCTGTGGAAAACCACCTATGAGCGTCCATTCGACGGGCGCGGGAACACTTTGTTAGGGGGACATGTACGTCACAGGCAGATGAAAGCCAGTCAGTGAGTGCTTTATCCATCAGGTTGATATCCAGATTCTGGGCCGGAAGGGAGTTAGTCAAGGTAGTTAAAAAATCTGGGATGCTTAACGATCTCCATTTCCTGGCTAAACCTCCCAAGGGCACAGGGATTTTTAAATTGCCCTGCAAAGTAATGGAAAATTGCAACAAATGATGGTCAGACCAAATGCAGGGCGATGCAGTGGGATTGGAGGTAGGGGTATTATACGACCAAATCTGGTCCAGGATGTGACCTTTGTCATGGGTGGAAGTCTGGACATGTTGGTGAAAATTTAAATTGGAGAGAAGCTCTAAGAGTTCTGAAGCGTGGGGGCCTGCCTCCGCATTATTATACCAATAATTTAGATCCCCTATTAGCATGACTTTGTCATAGTCAACGGTCAGACCGGCCAATTGCTCAGATAGGGAGACTGGAAAGGATGGCATAGGTATGGGTGGACGATAAATCAATACCAGTACCAAGGTTCCTATGTCGTTGTCAGATCTAATTACCAGGTTTTCAGTGTCGGGTAAATCTAAAGAAGATAAGGCGGTGAACGTATGGTCTTTATGAATGATGGCTGCAACGCCACCACCGGTTTTTCCTGGTTTTCTGTTTGCAGATAATATCTAATAATCTGATGGTAAAGCTGAGAGAATATCTGGCAAGGAGTCAGCGGTGAGCCAGGTTTCGGAGACAAGCAGTATGTCTGGCCTATCCGATTGCAGTAAAAGAAATATATCTAATTGATGTTTTACCAGGGATCTGGTGTTGAGGTATAAACAGCGGAGGGTCCGGGCAACAGGGCATGAGGACGGGATGATAAGGTTAGAGCTTTGAGGTAAGGTAGAGGATGGCTCCTGCCCCCCATAACGGGAGTGGATGTTATTAGCCTTTAAACGCGCATAAGTTATAGGGTCTAGGAGGGTCGGGCCAGAGTTCTGTAAAGCACGAAGTTTGGCAGAGGTGTACCTGGTGATTTCGCCATTCTGCCTGGTACCTGGGCCCGGCCGGTCACGGACGGGCGCAGACGGGCTTGCCTTAGGCGCGCCCGCTGCGCTCGTCCACTGCGCGTCCTAAACAATCACATGATTATATAGAGGCGATAGGTGAGGAGAAAGGGGGCGTGGCCTCGCTAAAGAGGGCGTGGCTTGTGCGTGGCTGGGGGAGTGGCGGCAAGATTACCCTGTGCAGCGCATCAGCGCTAAAGTCCGCAGCGCGTCTGCTACAGGAAGCGCCCTGTCCCAAAATGTAAGTGCTCAGGGAAGGAGGTGGTTTTAAAAATGAGCAAAGAACAACACAAGTTTAAAAAAGCAGCAGCACAATTCCTCTCCCGGCTTTTCGCCTCAGGAGTAGTCAGTCTCTGGCGTGCTCGTAGTCAGCGCAGATTATATGCGTCAGAGAGGGCGCGTGGCCTCGCTAAAGTGGGCGTGGCTTGTGCGTGGCTGGGGGAGTGGCGGCAAGATTACCCTGTGCAGCGCGTCAGCGCTAAAGTCCGCAGCGAGTCTGCTACAGGAAGCGCCCTGTCCCAAAATGTAAGTGCTCAGGGAAGGAGGTGGTTTTAAAAATGAGCAAAGAACAACACAAGTTAAAAAAAGCAGCAGCACAATTCCTCTCCCGGCTTTTCGCCTCAGGAGTAGTCAGTCTTTGGCGCGCTCGTAGTCAGCGCAGATTATATTCGTCAGAGAGGGGGCGTGGCCTCGCTAAAGTGGGCGTGGCTTGTGCATGGCTGGGGGAGTGGCGGCAAGATTACCCTGTGCAGCGCGTCAGCGCTAAAGTCCGCAGCGCGTCTGCTACAGGAAGCGCCCTGTCCCAAAATGTAAGTGCTCAGGGAAGGAGGTGGTTTTAAAAATGAGCAAAGAACAACACAAGTTTAAAAAAGCAGCAGCACAATTCCTCTCCCGGCTTTTCGCCTCAGGAGTAGTCAGTCAGTGGTTGTGTGCTCAAACCGCTATGCCGCCCTTGCTGAGCTTCCAGATTTTCACTCTGTTGGCACATGTTTCACCCCCGAGGTCACTGAGATTTTTAATTAATCGGGTGATATTCCCCCTACGACATTTAGAGATGTGGTACAGCTAGTAGGCTCTCTTCAATCAGAAATTGAGGATTTGATAAAAATTATATTAAACTTAGCGGTGGTAATTAAAAAACAAACAGTGATGATTACACCTCCACCTTCTAATAAACCAGAAGTTCCCTCTCCGGTTTTAAATGCAGATGACCAATTGGTTTCCTGTACATAAACTAAACCCGTACAAGATGGTAGTACTATGTCTCGCCAGGGGGCGACCAAAATACCAGCGATGTTTTCTACCCCTCTGGGACTCCCTCCAATAGCCAAAAATCCCCAAAAAGAGCCATTGCCGCTTGTTTTTTTGAAAAATCGGGTCGATGGGCGTACTGATCTGGCCCTTGGTTTGACACACAGCCTATCTGCATGTAAAACCACCTTGTTAGGAGAGCCTGTAGACTCTTCCTTAAGGAATATTGCCTACCCACAAAGCTCAGGGACTTCTCTCAGAGACGATGCAATAACTCTTCACCTTCCACCTGATTGTTCACCGTATGTGGTGATTCTCAAAAATGTCCCATTATTGGATAACCAACGTAAAGAGACATACCCCGAGCTTAAAAACAAGGTTTGTCATTGGCTCTCTAAATCTATAAATTTCTCTTCTAGTAATACTGGGGATATTTTGTTTGTGAGAAGAGTCAAGTGGGTTGGTCCTTCTGCGAAAAAAGTTTGAGGCGACTGTGTTGTAGTCAATTGTAGATCTTATCTACTTGTAAAATGGCTGATAGAGGAAGGAAGACTTTGGAACAACCAGTGTGGGGCAGGCGAGATTAGTATTCTACCACTGGGAGACTTCTATAAGCACCTAGACACAAATTATACAGGTATTATTAGTGGTGAGACTTGGAACTGGAGGCCTGCCATCTACGGAAGTAAACCATCGCTAGTAGGGGTTGGTAGAGCTCATTCGTTCTCAGCCTTGGACGCCCGGGATTGACTTCTATCTGTACCTGGTTTCAGTTTGGATTCTGCTGGGGCACCAAATGGCATGGTCTCAGTCAGGGGTGCAGTGCCACCAGATGATTCTCCCTTGATCTTAACTGATACTAGTCACTCAGATGGATATCAGGTAGATTCTATTAGTGACAGAGCTGATATAAAGGGGAGGGATACTATTGAGGAGGTGGCTAATCCTATGCAAACTTTGGAAATTCTCTCATGGAACGTGGCTGGTATCCAATCCAAACTGGAAGATTTGGACTGGTGTATTTTCATGGAGAAATTCCATATATGCATTTTACAAGAAACTTGGGCGTTGGAAAAAATGTATAGAGCAGGCTATACCACTTATAGTGTGGAGGCTAAAAAGGGAGCGCTAGGTCGGGCTGCTGGTGGTCTTCTGATATTGGTAAAGAACTCTTTGGTTGGTAGTTTTCAGGTTCTTGACATGACATTATATCAGATGAATTATTAGGCCTGGAAGTGGGCTTCCCTAATGGGAAAACCCCCCTGAAGATTTTTAATATCTGTAATCGTTTCAGTAGCCCCCATAGACCCTCAAACACAATAATAACGTTGTTAAACCATCTAGAAGCTTCCTTGGAGCAATACTATCTGATGGTGGCCGGTGATTTTAATATTTCTTTTGAACCGGTAAACTATATACAGGATCTGACAGCACCTGAAGATGAAGCAAGAGGGATAGCGAGATTAAATATACCTTGCTTAAAAAAATGCTCTAAGGCTGTAGAACAGATCTCATAATTTGCCGTTAAACATGGGTTGCGTGCATGCAATGGCAGAACAGATTGAGATAGAGAGGCATCTTATACTTTTAAGAGAGGGCTATTTAAATCTAGACTGGATTCTATTTTGGTAGATTTAGATCTCTGGACTAATGTTAAAGAAATGAAAGTCCTAGAAAGAAGCGACAGCAACCATAACGCACTAGCTCTTTCTATGTGTGATATGATTGACTGCCTGGGCCCCTCTAAGTATAAACGCCCCCCCACCGTAATAGCAAGTGAGGATGGAAGATGAGTTAAGTGGGGGAATGTTTTGGCTGAACAGGATGCGTTAGCTCAGATTCATACAAAGGTGTCAGAAGTTATTGTTAACATAGATCCAGAAAATGGTAATGAAAATGACTCCTTAAGGGTCTTTGAGAACCTGAAAAATGATATTAAGAGGTATTTTTGTAAGCTGTTAGGTAATTTGCAGTTGAATAGATTTTCAGCTCCATGGTTTAATAATGCCTGTAAAATGGCTAGAACAACTCTGATTACAGCAGTTAAGGGAAGTTCTTCCTCTACCATAAGAGAGTGTAGGAAAAGCTATCAAAAAATACAAAGGGAGGCCAAGAAAGATTGGGAAACTGAAAAATGGAGGCCTCCCATCAAAAGAATAGTAAAACGTTTTGGCACCTTTTAGGTAGAGAAAAATCTGAGGGGGACAAAGGGTCACCAGAGAATTATAGGCCAATTAGTTTAATTAACGTCCCCACAAAAATGTTTGGTAAAGTAATCCTAAATCGAATTCAAGACTGAATGGATGAAGTAAATATTTTGTCGGACCTCCAAGCAGGATTTAGGGAATCCATGAGCACAACAGATCAGGTCCTCAGGTTTATGATGGTCATCTGGAAAGAGGTCACCATCAACTGGGGCCACCTCTATGTTGTGTTCGTGGACCTGAAGACTGATTTTGATTCTATAAATCGGGAACAGCTGTGGGCCACACTGAGGGACATGGGGATGCCGGTTTATTTGGTTAACATCTTGATCCGCATGCACCATGAAACCTATGCAAAGGTGAGATGGAGTAATGATGCTGCCCTTTCTGGGAAAATATCCATACAGAAAGGAGTACGCCAGGGGTGTGTCCTGGCACCTACTCTTTTTACCCGCATTATACGGGAACTTTTTACCTGTGGTGGGGACCCCCCAAAATAGGCTGGCTAACAGATCCCTTGCCTATTATTTGCTGACGACACGCTACTTATTGCAAAAACTCCCAGTGGCATCCCAAATTTGTTAAATAGATTTGAAAAGGCTTGCAAGAGCAGGGATTTAATGATAAACTGTGGTAAAACAAAATACATGGTTTTCAACCCCTATAAGAAAAGTACAGGGCCCTTGTTCCTGGACTCGCAGGCTCTGTAGAATGTTAAAGCCTTTGACTATTTGGGTATTGGGATAAGTGATGACGTATCATGGTCAAACCAGATTAGAAAGAGTACTTTGAATCTCCAACGTGTTGATAGAGCAGTTTTGTGTACGATCAGAACCTCCCCCTATAGGCCATTAGCCCATATTTTAGAAATTCATAAGGCAAAGGGCCTAGGAACAGCCCTTTATGGGGCTGAGCTATGGGGTCTGGAAAATCTAAAAGAGTTGACAAGGGCCGAGAATAAGTTTATGAGGGCAATTGTGAACCTCTCTGAATTTACACCTCTAATACCCCTTAGATCTGATTTAGGGCTAAGATGCATAGGATATTATGCTATCCTAAGGGCGCTCATCTTTTGGTTAAGAATTTGGGTGAGTAGAACGAAGGTACCATTAAGGTGTGCTATGAGCGAATTGCTTGATTTACATAGAAAAACTGGGCGAATTAAATGGCTTAAACAATTGAGGGATTGGTACACCAAGCTCAGTATGAGCTATCTATGGGATTATCCAGGGTGTATCCAGAAGGCGGCTATTCTGTTTTTAAAAAAAAGATTCTGGGTTTTTATGAATAATGAATTTTTGTTAAATAGCACTAATGGTCCGCTTACAACAAATTTTCTAAATTTTAAATGTGAACATACCTTTGAACAGTTTCTAGATGATATTGAGCCCCTTCAGGATAGAGCTATATATTTGCAGTTCAGATATGGGATTTTACCATTGTATACTAGAAGAAGTAATTGGGCTAATGCACTTGTCTCATCTATATGCCCCCTGTGTTTGGACAAACCAGAGACTATAAAACATCTTCTTTTTTTCTGTACTGCATATAATGATTATCGGGGAAAATGGATCATCCTAGTCTGTCGTATTTTATCTTGTACTCGCCCCTCTGATGCCATCAGGATATTTATGTCTGATAATACCAGGTGGCTTGTATTTGCACTAACAAGGTATCTTCTGTATGCGTGGTGGAAACGTTTGAAGTTTTTATCAGATTAATTTTAGTATATGTAAAACAGTATTATTGAAATGAACTGTTATTTTTTTAACTGTAATCGTTCCTATTTGATATATGATCTTTTTATTGAATTTTATCTAACTGTTATGTGATATTGTATTTTGATGGTTTTTATTCATGTAAATGATCAATTTTTCATTTGATCGAATAAAATTACTTACTTACCTACTGAGAAGGGAATGGAGGGCTAAGTACTTTTTAACAAAAGTAATCTATCTCATACAAGAATATCGTTTCCCAATGAGCTCAAAAAGGGGTCAGGAGCCATGCCGAACTCTGTAAAGGGAACGGATAGCTTCTACAGCCTCATCAATGATCTTGGCACAAGCTCTTGTAGTTCCCAAAAATGCATGGAGGTTGTGGCAGAGTGCGGAAAGATGATGGTGCTGTCTGACAAAAAATACTCCAAACTGCTTCTAGCAAGCAAATCAAGGCAGATGAAGCAGATTTCCAGCATGGTAGACAATGTGCGAGACTATGTTTGCCATCTGTTTGGGTGAAGAGCACTATCTTGGTCAATCCTTGGATGTGCCCCCACTACCTCTGATGGGGGTATTAGTCTTATGGTGCCAAAGTGAACTCAAATTACTAGTTGGGTGCAGCGCAGTTTACCTCCAATATCAGAGTTTTGATTTTGGTGGGAGTCAACCAGTGAAGAGCAGATTCACGTTCACATAACAAGTCCATAGTGTATTAGGATTTGAAGATCACCTCAGGGTGCTGTATGGGATCCTGACCTGTAACTAGGGCCTTTGTAATTATGAGACAATAGAGGGCCAAATTAGGTGTCAAGGTTGACTAAATTATATGCCAAGATAAAGCAAATTATGTGGAGTAATGCAGCACATTCTGGGGTAGTAATCATTTGGTATTTCGTCATGGGACAGTGCAAAATATAATTACTTTGTCAGTGTTAATACTGAAAACGATTAAAACGAAAACAACATTATATACTTATTTTATCTACTTGAAATCAGCTTTTGACAAAGTTTCCAAACCTCTGCTGTGGTCTAAACTATTGCAAATCCTAAGGGCCATACAGCTCCTATATACAAACATATGGGTCAGAATAAAAAATTTAAATCAAGGAGCAGTCCCCTGAAAATTACATACTTTTAGGAGCCTTGAGCAGGGTTGTGTATTTGCCCGACTCTATTTAATCTTTTCAGAGCAGACTTAAAAGAGACATGGAAAATGTAATTTGTGAGCCACCTAAAATAGCCCATCTGCTTTTTCCAGCTGTTGTCCGTGCAGGTAACAGTGGTGGGGCAGTGGGGCCGGGTAAGGGACGATGCCGAGGGAAAATTAAATAAATAATTAATGTTCCCTCATCATCATCCCTCGAAATCCCCCCTTACACGGCCCCACCGCTGTTACCTGCACGAACCGCGGCTGGCATCTTCCCATCTTACAATGGGCAGGTGATACGCTGCTTATGAGTAAAACATCGACTGGTTTGCAATGACCACTAGACGAACTGCGAATGTACTGCTCTATAATTGTCTCGAAATAAATCGAGAAAAAACAAAAATCATGATGGTCAGTACTCAAAGATCCAAAAAGAAAGGAGCCTGGTTGATCAACAATCGAAAACTTGAAATTGTAAACTTTTAAAAATACTTAAGCTTTACGTTTGATCATCAGGCTTCCTTCACATAACATAAAGGAGCAGTGTAATTAAAGGAAAAGTCTCTAACATCCGCTTTCAAACAGCTACATGCCAAACTGCAGGGTCCTTCTTTGGAAATACTTCTGAAAGCAATTACCAGGACGCTTGGCCCTGCCTCAAACTATGGAATTGCAGCATTACCAATTGATAATGCTTGTTTCTTTAACCTTATGTTCCCTAACACATTCAGAAAAAGATTTGAGCTGCAGCCAACTGCGGCCCAAACTAAAATCAAACTAGAAGTTGATCTCCTCAACCAGCTCTGTAAAGAAACTCCATCATGGTTTGTTAATGGTTCTTATAATCAATTAAGCCCTCAAGAGTCATCTCATCATCTCCTGTGTACCTGTCCGAGGCTTAAAAAAGCGAGAGACCATTTGTTAAAAGTGCTTTGTAACATGATTCAAATATGAATGTGTAGTCAGCGATGATAGCCCAACATCAAACTGAGCTGCCGGTTGACCAAACTTTTCATGGCCATTATAAAGAGAAAAAAACTTTGAGATCATCGAATCAGAGTGAACCTTTTCATTGTCTACCCTTAAATGTTTTATAGTACCTCACAGCCTTAGACAATAATGTTTAAATTAACATTTTAACACAATGAGCCATCTGGCAACTTTCCAGAGGTCAAATGTGGCCTGGAGCAGTAGTCACAACTCTGAAATTTCTCTGTGAGTGTTCCCTGCTTATAGGGACAGATTGGATTCCTTTCCTTTATCTGTAAATACTTTTTTTTAAAAATGTAACCGATGTTTACCAAATTACACTTCCAGTTTTTAACTTAATGTCCTTTTCAGGACAAGCTGCTAACCATGGTATGTTGCTATATCTTTTTCATATATTCTAATATATTGTAATGACATATTAACATCTACCTGAGCTAAAGGTTCGCAACACTAGCACCGGTATAATAACTGAGCTGAGCAATCAGCAACTGAAAGGAGAGCAGTTAATCTTTCTGCCAATGCGGGACTTCACTTGTGGCATTTTCTTTAACTGTCTTTGATTGGTTTGAACTTGAAATGTTTTGGGGAGAAAACTGCAAATCATGCAGGTCGTGGATTACCTTGAAAGGGTGGTAAAGCCAGTGGCGGACGGCATGGATCGGGGGTGGCAGGGCGGGGGGTGGAGAGGGTGTAAAAAAATTAACTTAGTTCCTCGCCACGTCTTTCCTCCGTCGTCGTTTCACCGCGTCTCTTGGGAGGGAGGGGTGGGGGGGAAGAAGACCACCGACAACTTCTAGGTGTGAAAAAGGCCGCTTTATTCGGAACAGGTGCACATTACAATAAATAAACCTCGGCAATGCCTTACAAAACTAAACCTCACTAACTTTCTCGTACTAACCCCGCCCCCCCTCCCCCGCCCCTAACTGGTCATTTGAGCCCCGCCCCCACCCCAGCATTACAACATTAATAACATACAATATCATATCAACACAAAACATATGCTTTATAAAATCAACATCTTTATTAACGCAAACACCCCTGCCTGCCTTTTCATCATTTACTAACCCCCAAAAACTGTAACTGCCCCAACCATAAAACCGCTCAAAAATCCCTGTCCATGACCCCCTGCTAACCATCCCATCCAACTCTTTGCCAACCCTGGCCAAACTTCCGCCAAACTCCGCCACCCAGAAAGACAGGGGGGAGGTAACTAACCCCCTCTTTCTGCCCCCCAAAAACGGAAACAACCCGAAAACCTCTAACATAAAGGCAAACCGGACCGTTCCCCCACCTCAGGACACCCTGTGGTGATCCCGCACCACCAAGCACCGAGACAGCACCTCTCTCAACTCGAGCAAGTAAAGCTCCATCCCCAACCCGGACAAATGGACGCCATCGCCCCTGAATAATTCCACCGCCTCAAATTTGATGTCCCTGTGACAAACCCTACCAAAACCCAGCTCCCTGCAACAACGCGAAACCTCCAGGTTAACCTTCCTGCGCGCCCGATCAATCGCTCTGGGATTGCGCGCCCCCCTCCAAACTCTCCGGGGCACCAATTCCGTCCACAAGACATGGCAACCCGCCCACTGCTCCTTCAACAACGCCAGGTCCCTCTTAATGGCTCTCAGCAACACCACCCCCTTCACCCCACACAGGTCATTCTCGCCCAGATGTAATAGTAAGACATCCAGGCATTGCCCCCCAACCAACCAGGTATTCAAGGACTGAATCAGGTCTTTCCACAACATGCCCCCTTTCCCCCTCCACACAATGTTAAAAAAAGCGAGCGTTGAAACCCAGCATCTGTCCAAAATAGCACTCCTGAGCTTGTACCTGAGCCCATTTCACAAAGGAATGCCCAACGATCCATATGTTCAATGCCGGGGAAAGGGGGCCCGCAACCGAACCTGAAACAAGAAAAACAACGTAAACATCATGAAGAGGAGGAAGTCGCCAGCGCGTCATCTGCAGTGCTCCTAACGTAGCGCTGGAAACAGTTAGAAGACCATCGCCCCAGCCGCATAATCTCCCCCCTGGACCACCCTCGGTGACTTGCTTCCGTCGCCGCCCCGATCCTGAACGAATGAGTCCCAAACTGGTCCCCATCCAACCCCAACTCCCGCAAAGCTTTCCGTATGACCATCCAAAGCTGGTAATCCGTCACCCTGCTCCCGTCCGAGTGCACAAACACCCGCACCCTCCCTGTACCCCCAGAGACCTTCTTCCAACGCCTCGCCCACCATAACGGGCACGTGCATCCTGCAGAAACTGCCTCCAACCAAATCTCCTTGCCCCGACACCTCTGATCGGTTTTCGAACCTGTCAGCCAAATGTGGACCCCCTGCTCTGCTAAGAAAACATCCTGCCACAACAAACCTGCCTTGGCTCTGGTACCCAACAATTCCGACACCCGGAACGCCCCAAAGAACATCCAAACCATAAGGGTGGAAAACAGGCAAACTTCGAAACCGTCCTTGCCCACCGCCGGAAGAACCGAAAGCAACCGAGCCAACAACTGCCAAGACACCGGCCTGCGCACCAGAGCCACCCTGCCCCGTTCCCTGTCCCATTCTTCCAACATCCTTCTACCCAGTTCTCCTGCCGACGGGGCATAACCCCACCACAACTTACCCATGAAGGCAATTCCCGCTAACTTCCCTGCAATCGTCACCTTTGATAGGCCCCTGCCCATCAATGCCAGCAGAAACTGCACCACGTCCTCCGAGCGTCTCCACTCGTCCACCCTCCTACGCGCACCGGACGCCAAAAAGTCCCCCCACGCCAAAGCATACACCGCGCGAGTAGAAGCAGACAACGAACCTACCACCAGTTGTAAAACCCTACGTTGCCTACATACCACAGATGTTCCGGCATTGGTGTTGGTGCCTCGTCCGCCTCCTTGGCCAGCCCACGGAATCTCTCCCACTGTGAACGAGACAAGGCATCCGCAATGTCATTGTCCACACCAGGAATATGCAGGGCCTTAAAAGCCACGTCATGCCTCAAACAACCAAGCACAAACACCCGCAGCAGCTTCAACACCTGTTCGTCCCTTGCCGAGTGCCTGTGGATAATTTGCACCACCGCCATGTTATCAATCCGAAACAACACTCTCTTATGTGCCAGATCCTTGCCCCACAAAGTCAAAGCCACCAAAACTGGAAACAACTCCAAAAACGCTATGCTCCGTCCACCATTCTTCCATTCCTCCGGCCAACTCTGCGCGCACCACTTCCCCTGCCAATAGACTCCAAAACCATCACTGCCTGCCGCATCCGAGAAAATCTGAACATCCCATGGCAACTCCTCCTCCCTGACCAGCGGAATCCGATTGAACGAGCGCAAAAATGTGCTCCACATTCGCATGTCTTCCTTCACACCCGCCGTCAAACGCACATGGTGGTGAGCAAATGGTGACCTGACAGCGCCCTCCCCAGACGTCTGCAAAAAGTCCTTCCCGCTCTAACCACCCGGCAAGCAAAATTGAGATGACCTAGCAAGACCTGGATGTCCCTCACCGTCACCTTGTCCTTAGCTAGCATGACCCCCAGCAACAGCAGCATGGCCTCTTTCTTCTCCGGAGGCAAGCGCGCCTCCAGCCCGACAGAGTCAAGCTCAATCCCCAGGAATGACATTGTAGTACAAGGCCCCATCATCTTCTCCGGAGCTAAAGGCACCCCCAACTCCTTCATCAATGCCTGAAATTTGTCCAAGGCCCACTGACATTCCACCGTGCCCGGTGAACCCACAAAAAAGAAGTCGTCCAAGTAGTGTGTAATCAGTCCCAAACCAGTCTGATGCGTAAAATGCCACTGTAAAAAGGTGCTGAAACACTCAAACAACGCACAAGACATCGAACAGCCCATCGGTAAAGCCTTGTCCACGTACTAGCGCCCTTCAAACTGTATGCCCAACAGACTCCAGTCATCCGAATGTACGGGAAGCAAGAAAAATGCTGATTTTATGTCGCATTTCGCCATTTCCGGAGTTGCGCCCGCAGTCACCACTAGTGACATTGCAACGTCAACTGAGGAATAAGACACTGAGGCTGCTTCCCCATCAATAAAATCATTGACAGAAAACCCCTCAGGCCACGATAGGTGCTGAATGAGCCTGTACTGACCAACTTCCTTCTTGGGCACCACCCCAATTGGTGAGACAATCAAGTCCTGCAATGGCCAATCCTGGAATGGGCCCGCCATCCTGCCTTCCCGAACCTCCCTATCCAACTTGTCCTGTACGACTGCCTTGTGCTCGAATGCTGACTTCAAATTTTTTGCCCATCTCCTCTCCCTAGGCCCCTCGTACCCGAAATGGAAACCTTCTGCAAACCCCTCCAACAATACCTGCTTTGCTTCCAGATCGTCATAGTCCCGCAAAGCAGCTCTCAAGGATGCCAGATTAACCGGTGTAGGAGCCTTTCGGCCCAGCCCCTGGCGGTCCCTGTGCCTGCTGAGGGGGTCCTGCTGCATTACCCCCTGCCGGGTGCCACTGCTGTCCTCCCTGCGGCCTGAGTCCCCAACATCTGGCCAGGGGGTGCTTCCTCCCGCACTGCGAGCATTCATGCCGGAATCTACAATACTCTCGTGTGCACATCCCTTATTGAACTCCCAGCAAGGACCCGATCCCCCCGGCGTGGCAACTGCAGACTCCACCCCTCCCCGGGTGGGCTTCCCTGGAAAGAGCCGATAGACTAAGGGCAAGCCGCTGGCTGTGAATAACATTTTACCCCCTGCCGACGCCCCCATGGTATGCTGCCACAAATCCGCATCCAGCTCACCCCACTTCGCTTCCTCGTCCCAGGGCATCCTGGCCCTAAACTCCTCGTCATGCTGAGCCCAGGCATACCCTCCCCCTGTGATCTGCGCTTTCCTGATTACGTCCATATATTTAAATATGGACACACTACGCTCCGGGAACTTCTCGCAATACACACTAGCATATATTAAGAAGCCTGCCGTCCAGTTTTCAAGCTTGTTTCCTTTCCAGTGAAGAATTGGCTTGGTAGTTTGGTCTGCCCTGTTCCCATGATGCACTGGGCCAGGGACAGACTAATTTGCATATAGCCAGGTTCTGAACTGGGATGGTGCAGTGAGCTAAAAAACGGTGATGGATCAAGCCCTGATCTGTTGACTGGGTAGGAGTGTTCTGATTAACTCCGATACTCTGTCCATCACCACCCCCTTTTTGTAATTATTTTGGCCACCATGAGTGTGGAAGGGTATGCTCAGACATGAGTCCCTTGCTCATTGCACCATCAGGATTCAAGCAAGCCGGGCCGAAGACGGCTGTAATGCCAGAAACCGGTCCCCGGAAGCTTGTTTCCTTTCCAGTGAAGAATTGGCTTGGTAGTTTGGTCTGCCCTGTTCCCATGATGCACTGGGCCAGGGACAGACTAATTTGCATATAGCCAGGTTCTGAACTGGGATGGTGCAGTGAGCTAAAAAACGGTGATGGATCAAGCCCTGATCTGTTGACTGGGTAGGAGTGTTCTGATTAACTCCGATACTCTGTCCATCACCACCCCCTTTTTGTAATTATTTTGGCCACCATGAGTGTGGAAGGGTATGCTCAGACATGAGTCCCTTGCTCATTGCACCATCAGGATTCAAGCAAGCCGGGCCGAAGACGGCTGTAATGCCAGAAACCGGTCCCCGGAAGCTTGTTTCCTTTCCAGTGAAGAATTGGCTTGGTAGTTTGGTCTGCCCTGTTCCCATGATGCACTGGGCCAGGGACAGACTAATTTGCATATAGCCAGGTTCTGAACTGGGATGGTGCAGTGAGCTAAAAAACGGTGATGGATCAAGCCCTGATCTGTTGACTGGGTAGGAGTGTTCTGATTAACTCAGATACTCTGTCCATCACCACCCCCTTTTTGTAATTATTTTGGCCACCATGAGTGTGGAAGGGTATGCTCAGACATGAGTCCCTTGCTCATTGCACCATCAGGATTCAAGCAAGCCGGGCCGAAGACGGCTGTAATGCCAGAAACCGGTCCCCGGAAGCTTGTTTCCTTTCCAGTGAAGAATTGGCTTGGTAGTTTGGTCTGCCCTGTTCCCATGATGCACTGGGCCAGGGACAGACTAATTTGCAAATAGCCAGGTTCTGAACTGGGATGGTGCAGTGAGCTAAAAAACGGTGATGGATCAAGCCCTGATCTGTTGACTGGGTAGGAGTGTTCTGATTAACTCAAATACTCTGTCCATCACCACCCCCTTTTTGTAATTATTTTGGCCACCATGAGTGTGGAAGGGTATGCTCAGACATGAGTCCCTTGCTCATTGCACCATCAGGATTCAAGCAAGCCGGGCCGAAGACGGCTGTAATGCCAGAAACCGGTCCCCGGAAGCTTGTTTCCTTTCCAGTGAAGAATTGGCTTGGTAGTTTGGTCTGCCCTGTTCCCATGATGCACTGGGCCAGGGACAGACTAAAATGCATATAGCCAGGTTCTGAACTGGGATGGTGCAGTGAGCTAAAAAACGGTGATGGATCAAGCCCTGATCTGTTGACTGGGTAGGAGTGTTCTGATTAACTCAGATACTCTGTCCATCACCACCCCCTTTTTGTAATTATTTTGGCCACCATGAGTGTGGAAGGGTATGCTCAGACATGAGTCCCTTGCTCATTGCACCATCAGGATTCCAGCAAGCCGGGCCGAAGACGGCTGTAATGCCAGAAACCGGTCCCCGGAAGCTTGTTTCCTTTCCAGTGAAGAATTGGCTTGGTAGTTTGGTCTGCCCTGTTCCCATGATGCACTGGGCCAGGGACAGACTAATTTGCATATAGCCAGGTTCTGAACTGGGATGGTGCAGTGAGCTAAAAAACGGTGATGCATCAAGCCCTGATCTGTTGACTGGGTAGGAGTGTTCTGATTAACTCAGATACTCTGTCCATCACCACCCCCTTTTTGTAATTATTTTGGCCACCATCAGTGTGGAAGGGTATGCTCAGACATGAGTCCCTTGCTCATTGCACCATCAGGATTCAAGCAAGCCGGGCCGAAGACGGCTATAATGCCAGAAACCGGTCCCCGGAAGCTTGTTTCCTTTCCAGTGAAGAATTGGCTTGGTAGTTTGGTCTGCCCTGTTCCCATGATGCACTGGGCCAGGGACAGACTAATTTGCATATAGCCAGGTTCTGAACTGGGATGGTGCAGTGAGCTAAAAAACGGTGATGGATCAAGCCCTGATCTGTTGACTGGGTAGGAGTGTTCTGATTAACTCAGATACTCTGTCCATCACCACCCCCTTTTTGTAATTATTTTGGCCACCATGAGTGTGGAAGGGTATGCTCAGACATGAGTCCCTTGCTCATTGCACCATCAGGATTCAAGCAAGCCGGGCCGAAGACGGCTGTAATGCCAGAAACCGGTCCCCGGAAGCTTGTTTCCTTTCCAGTGAAGAATTGGCTTGGTAGTTTGGTCTGCCCTGTTCCCATGATGCACTGGGCCAGGGACAGACTAATTTGCATATAGCCAGGTTCTGAACTGGGATGGTGCAGTGAGCTAAAAAACGGTGATGGATCAAGCCCTGATCTGTTGACTGGGTAGGAGTGTTCTGATTAACTCAGATACTCTGTCCATCACCACCCCCTTTTTGTAATTATTTTGGCCACCATGAGTGTGGAAGGGTATGCTCAGACATGAGTCCCTTGCTCATTGCACCATCAGGATTCAAGCAAGCCGGGCCGAAGACGGGTGTAATGCCAGAAACCGGTCCCTGGAAGCTTGTTTCCTTTCCAGTGAAGAATTGGCTTGGTAGTTTGGTCTGCCCTGTTCCCATGATGCACTGGGCCAGGGACAGACTAATTTGCATATAGCCAGGTTCTGAACTGGGATGGTGCAGTGAGCTAAAAAACGGTGATGGATCAAGCCCTGATCTGTTGACTGGGTAGGAGTGTTCTGATTAACTCAGATACTCTGTCCATCACCACCCCCTTTTTGTAATTATTTTGGCCACCATGAGTGTGGAAGGGTATGCTCAGACATGAGTCCCTTGCTCATTGCACCATCAGGATTCAATCAAGCCGGGCCGAAGACGGCTGTAATGCCAGAAACCGGTCCCCGGAAGCTTGTTTCCTTTCCAGTGAAGAATTGGCTTGGTAGTTTGGTCTGCCCTGTTCCCATGATGCACTGGGCCAGGGACAGACTAATTTGCATATAGCCAGGTTCTGAACTGGGATGGTGCAGTGAGCTAAAAAACGGTGATGGATCAAGCCCTGATCTGTTGACTGGGTAGGAGTGTTCTGATTAACTCAGATACTCTGTCCATCACCACCCCCTTTTTGTAATTATTTTGGCCACCATGAGTGTGGAAGGGTATGCTCAGACATGAGTCCCTTGCTCATTGCACCATCAGGATTCAAGCAAGCCGGGCCGAAGACGGCTGTAATGCCAGAAACCGGTCCCCGGAAGCTTGTTTCCTTTCCAGTGAAGAATTGGCTTGGTAGTTTGGTCTGCCCTGTTCCCATGATGCACTGTGCCAGGGACAGACTAATTTGCATATAGCCAGGTTCTGAACTGGGATGGTGCAGTGAGCTATAAAACGGTGATGGATCAAGCCCTGATCTGTTGACTGGGTAGGAGTGTTCTGATTAACTCAGATACTCTGTCCATCACCACCCCCTTTTTGTAATTATTTTGGCCACCATGAGTGTGGAAGGGTATGCTCAGACATGAGTCCCTTGCTCATTGCACCATCAGGATTCAAGCAAGCCGGGCCGAAGACGGCTGTAATGCCAGAAACCGGTCCCCGGAAGCTTGTTTCCTTTCCAGTGAAGAATTGGCTTGGTAGTTTGGTCTGCCCTGTTCCCATGATGCACTGGGCCAGGGACAGACTAATTTGCATATAGCCAGGTTCTGAACTGGGATGGTGCAGTGAGCTAAAAAACGGTGATGGATCAAGCCCTGATCTGTTGACTGGGTAGGAGTGTTCTGATTAACTCAGATACTCTGTCCATCACCACCCCCTTTTTGTAATTATTTTGGCCACCATGAGTGTGGAAGGGTATGCTCAGACATGAGTCCCTTGCTCATTGCACCATCAGGATTCAAGCAAGCCGGGCCGAAGACGGCTGTAATGCCAGAAACCGGTCCCCGGAAGCTTGTTTCCTTTCCAGTGAAGAATTGCCTTGGTAGTTTGGTCTGCCCTGTTCCCATGATGCACTGGGCCAGGGACAGACTAATTTGCATATAGCCAGGTTCTGAACTGGGATGGTGCAGTGAGCTAAAAAATGGTGATGGATCAAGCCCTGATCTGTTGACTGGGTAGGAGTGTTCTGATTAACTCAGATACTCTGTCCATCACCACCCCCTTTTTGTAATTATTTTGGCCACCATGAGTGTGGAAGGGTATGCTCAGACATGAGTCCATTGCTCATTGCACCATCAGGATTCAAGCAAGCCGGGCCGAAGACGGCTGTAATGCCAGAAACCGGTCCCCGGAAGCTTGTTTCCTTTCCAGTGAAGAATTGGCTTGGTAGTTTGGTCTGCCCTGTTCCCATGATGCACTGGGCCAGGGACAGACTAATTTGCATATAGCCAGGTTCTGAACTGGGATGGTGCAGTGAGCTAAAAAACGGTGATGGATCAAGCCCTGATCTGTTGACTGGGTAGGAGTGTTCTGATTAACTCAGATACTCTGTCCATCACCACCCCCTTTTTGTAATTATTTTGGCCACCATGAGTGTGGAAGGGTATGCTCAGACATGAGTCCCTTGCTCATTGCACCATCAGGATTCAAGCAAGCCGGGCCGAAGACGGCTGTAATGCCAGAAACCGGTCCCCGGAAGCTTGTTTCCTTTCCAGTGAAGAATTGGCTTGGTAGTTTGGTCTGCCCTGTTCCCATGATGCACTGGGCCAGGGACAGACTAATTTGCATATAGCCAGGTTCTGAACTGGGATGGTGCAGTGAGCTAAAAAACGGTGATGGATCAAGCCCTGATCTGTTGACTGGGTAGGAGTGTTCTGATTAACTCAGATACTCTGTCCATCACCACCCCCTTTTTGTAATCAGTTTTCAATAGTAAGCGGCACTTTTGGTCTTTTCGCCAGTTCGTACTCTTCCTCCTTTGACCCCTCCTTGGACCTTACCTCCCTGTTTAATAACTTTAAGATCTCCACATTCTCCCCCTTCCAAATCCTTTCCTTCGTGGCCAGCATCAAGTGAGCCCCCAGCGGTTTAGTCACCCCCATATACGGAAGACGTTTACACTTCAACTCCTTACTCTGCAACGGCTCTTTGCCTGCCACCTCCGGATCCGTATTCACCCCGGTTTCCACTTTCGATCCCGGCAATGCCGGATCCCCCGTCCCCACTGCCTGGTCCTTGACGCACTTTCCCTTGTGGAGCTTACCACCCAGCTCATCCCCAACAACACAATCACCCCCAGTTCCCACCGACACCATCATTGGTCTGGCCCGTGGGATCGCCTGCTCACCCGCCTCGTGCACCCCGTGTCCCCAATGGAGCCTACCACCCAGCTCCTCCCCGGCAAAGACCCCTCCAGACCTTTTTGCCACCACCTTTGGCCTGGCCTTCGTAACAGCCCGCTCACCTGGCTCAAGTACAGGCGCTCGCCCAGGCGCCATTCTCCAAGCCGACCGTCCGGGTGGGTCCGTAGTCCGAGGAGCCCCTGCTGCGGGGCCGTATTCTCTCCGGGAGCCCAACGGAGCCGCCGGCCGACCAACCTGCGTGGCCTGTAACACAGTAGAAGACAGATGAGAAGGCCCCCCCCTCCTCATCCCCCCTCCACTCCCACTCCTCGGGGCTGTCCTCATCGTAGTCCAACACCACCACGTCCTCCAACTCTAGAGGCTCCTGCACATAATTCACATTCTGGGCCTTTATCAACCCAACATTGCTACAACCGGCAGAAAACCCTGCCACTGGGGGAGCTAGCTGTGCTCGCTGAGACTCCCCTTCACGCTGCCTGAAGGGAAAAGAAACATCCACGGTGCCAGCCGACCGTCTGGCCGTGCCGGTTGTTGGGACCAGTGAAGTCGCGCCAGACTTTCGTGCACTGGCCGCGTCGGGAACCCACCGCCGGTATGGGTCGTGCCGCGCCAGGCTCCGCCCTCACTTCTCCTCGGCGCTGTTGGACCGTACACCGCCCTACCAAGTCTGCTGACGCACCCTGGACCCTATCCTGAAAGGAAAAACATTGGACTGGAGTGCTGAGAATACGACCACCGCTAGCTGACCTGCTGCCCCTAACATCCTGCACCCCCCCTTGGCCCTCCTCTGCCCCCCCGAAACGCACCAAACGCCCCTGCGGTGGGAATGGAGGGAGGGGGACCCCTCCCTGCTCATCCTCATCGCCCTCCTGCCCTGAGGGGCCCGCCAACCGCCCCCCCTACCTCCCCCCGCCTCCCCCCACCTCCCGCCCCTCTCCAAACCCCCCCTCCTGCGACACGACACACCCCCATCCCCCCAACTCTGAGCCGTGCCCCCCGCACCCCCTGTCTGCCCACCCCACCCCCTCCCCCCCACCGCCCGCACCCCTTCCGCCCATGCTGGGAACACATCCAAGCCCTCCCATGCCTGTCCACCCCCCGCCGGGTCCAGCTCCCCCTCAGGCAAAACGCACACACCCTGGCCCTGCACCCTCACCGGGGACTGAACCCCCCCACCCCCCCATCTGCGCCCACTCCCCTTCCCCCAGGGAACTGCCCCCCAAGGACCCCCACTGCTGCCTGTGCGGGGACGGCGAGGAAAACAACAGGGGACTAACCGACCCCACCTCCCCTCCAAGGCCTCCTCAGCCATCCTGTCCACCCTCGCCCCCTCTGCCTGTACCAGGGGCCTCCCGCCCCCCTCCAAGCAAGCACCGCCAACCCCTGCCCACTCCTCTGCCCCCCCAGGCCCACTTCCTGTGCCTCCAGGGGCCCACTCGCCCGCCTGCCCACTTGCCGAGTCGCCTCCCTGTCCTCCTCCGTGATCACTGCCCCGACCCCCCCCTCCTGCCATTCCACGCCCAACCAATCCGGGGCCTCTGCCCCCAAAACTGCCCCCCCCTGCGCCTCGCTCCGCACTTGCAACGCCCCCGGGCCCTGCCGCTCTGGCAAAACATCTGCCTCACAGTCCGGAGCCCCCGGCAGCAACCCAGGCCCTCCCCCTCGCTCCCCTCCCAGGCCTCCCGAAACCAACGGCAGCACCACCGGGGCCGAGCGCTTCCCTCCCCGGGACCCGCCCGCCTTCCCCACCCCCCCAGGCCCAGAAACGGCGTGCCGCTCACCAGGCCCGGGGTCCACCCGCCGCTCGCCAGGCGCTAAGTCCGCCGTGTCCAGCGACCACCCGCCCCGCCCCTACCCACGCCCCCCAACCCCTTCCCCCCCCGGCTCACCTCTACAAACGCCAGCGATGGGAACGCCGCCCCACGACTCGCCGCACCACGCCTCCGGGGGGCCGTCTTCCGCCCCCGCGGGCGGCCCCGCTCCACCGCCGCCTCCAGCTTCGGTCGCTTCGGCGGCATACAAGCCGCCACTGCGGCGGCTACTCTAGCCGATGCTTGCTGAGCGGGGCGCGATGGCCCGGGCAAGTCCCCCAGCACTAGGTCCAGCCTGCCCGCCTTGCTGAGCAGGCGAATCGCCTCCAGGACCCTCACGTCGTCCTCCGACATTCTCCCCCACCACGCTGCTGTCACAACCTGCGAACCTGCCCACTCTGCTCGACAGCCGCGGAAAAAACACCTGCCCTGATCTACACAAACGCTGCCTCCCAGCGACCTACTGAAAAACGGCCTAACTACCACAATTCAAACTAACTGCGCTACACTCAAAATTAAAACTAACTGCGCTACACTCCCAGCCACCAGGTCACCAATGACAAAATGGTGACCGGGAGTGGGCGCCCAGCGCCTTTAAGCCCTGGGCTGCCTTTGGGCTGCTTTTGGGCTATACCAAAAAGCAGCCCAAACCCTAAAATGGCCGCCGTGGTCCTCGACTCCGCCCCCCCGCCCCTCCCAAACAGCCCGCGGGGGGGGGGGGAGCCTCCCGGTGGTCGGCCGCCCCCCCCAAGCCCCCCTTCCAGTCGGAACAGGAAGCACCCAGGCTCCCCTAAGTCAATCACAATGCTGCAATGCAGTGTTGTGATTGGTCTGAGCCCTGTGGTATGGTGCTCAGGCAGGGACTGGGAGCCTGGGCATGTTCTCCACCCAGGCTGTAATGCAGCCTGGATGGAGAACATGCAAAGTACGCATGACGGATTGGCTGGCCCAAGACGGCCAGGCCAAACATTCATGTGCATACATACATAGTGCGTACCACTCCTCCCCCTGCTCTGAGTGTAGAGCAGACTCGCCACGCAAAGCTGGCGCAGCAGGAAAAACTAAAATGATAATAACTATGAGTTATTATAATTTTATTTTTCCTTTATTCGCACTCCTGAAAAGCAGTGGGGCGACACTCCTCTGCTTTGAGAAGGAGCCGCCACTGAGTAAATCCATTATTATGCAGAAGTCTTAGCTGCTGCAGGATTGCATAATGCAAGTTGCCCTCCTTGTAACCAATCTAAACATTTCCATTCACTTTCCTCCCATCAGTGGACTGTGCATGGGGTTACCCAGTTAATGACAGCTGTACAGGGGGAGTTAATACCACAATGGGAGGACATTTCCAAACAAGTGTTTGCTCTGCAAGATGGTATCAATCTATAATACTCTTTTTACAGGTCAATAAAGTACTTGATGTCGTAAACCGGGGTACAGGTCGTCACAAGCAGATACAGTAGCTGAGATATGCGCACACAAACCAGGACACCCAGCTCCCTGCCAGCCTTGCACGGATATTGGGGTGTCCCAGTGTATCTAGTAGTACACTGGGTATGGGGGTGTCCTGATTTGCAGGGGTTCCTAGGTACAACAATGTCACTATGAGCACTGTCACCCATCCCGTTAAGTTTCAATGATTAACTTAACATGGAAATATTGGCAATTGAGCCTTACAGACCACCCTTGTGACAATTCAGATTTTATATGTTGCACAGATAGTATGTTGCCTTCTGCATCAGAATGAATAAATTCAGGGACGCATCAAATAACCTGATAAATACAGTAATGATTGGGGTGAAAATGTCCAGTGAGGGTCCTGAGAAGCCCGATGGTCACTCTACTTTGTTTTGAATAGAGAGGGTAGCAGCAGCATTGCGTTAACAAGGAGATCCATGAAAGCTGCTGACAGCAACTCACAGCTAGTTTGGAGAGTCGAAATTGCAAAATGTTGTTTGTAAGGAAAGAACTTCAGGTAAGGTGGCAGGGATGAAGGAGAGCAAGCGACGGCTTGTGGAGTGGACATGAAGTACTTGTGGGTGAGTAGGAGATGCCCAAGAAGCAAAAGTAGAAGACAGGCAGGTTCAGACTGGGATCACAATTAGGAGCGGGCACTCCCAAAAAAGTGGCTCACATTCCTGGATTGTGCCTTTTTATGCAACACCATTTTTGGAGAAATATTTGGTAACTTAGGGATTTTAAAGCATACAAAACACAATAACATTGGTAAAAACTAGAAGCACTGCATTTTTGCCAGGCGTGTGAGGGGAAATAAAATGGCTCAAGGTCCACAACACCTGATCTGGCTAAATGTAAGGTGAAAGCACTTTAAGATGTGTTCTAAATCTGCCTAATTGATCCGTGACTGATAGTTAAACTGAACAAAGACAGAAAAGCCTTGTTAAAAAAAAGGTCCTCTTTCACCGCTTAACCGCGGCACAAATTACGCCACTGTGCGGCACTTTGATCTAGTGGGCGGGGCGGCGTCGGCCAACGGACGTGCGCAGCACTATGGAGGTAGTGCTCACGACAGCGGTTGGGTGACAGAAGCAGCAAAGGGGTTAATGATCGAGTGAGCCTTTGCAGAACTTCTCTATAAAATCTATAAAAATGGCCTTTGATTTTTTTTTTGCAGTTTTATTCAACCCAATGGCATTGAAGCAATTTACATGAGTACCAGTTACACTACAGAAGATCAAATTTATTTATACTGGAGGCCTTGAAAGATTAAGGGCTGATTACGGGTCTGGCATTCCGAGGACCGCCAGACTCATGGCGGACGCAGTACAGCAGTGGTGGTCGAGCTACAACCGCACCCGAAATCTGACTGTCCTATTGCGACTAGGGCGGACCTCCATGGGACTGCACCACCACCAGGGAATCACCGTTCCCTGGGGGTGGAGCAGCAGTCTTAAGTCACCAATATGCTTGGTGGAACCGCAGCAGTCCCGCCAAACATATTACGAATTTCCTCACCGCAGGCAGTGTCATGGATGTTCCTACTCCATGAACACAGTGGCAGAGAGGAATGGGGATGCTTTTGATTGATTAAAAAGCTTTATTTCAATCTCTAGGATCATAAAAGCAACATACAATTTACAAAGGCAAACATATTATATTCACTTACATGAAAATAAATAAAGTCCCCAGGCAATTGTTCTTCTAATACAGACCTCCACTATATCATCCATCATCTACGCTTGTATCTATAACATAATCCTGGGCAATTAGTATAATATGCAAATGGGAAGACAAATAACAATACAATCAAGATATAATAAATAGGATTAAAACATGCAAAACTTCATACACTTGTTTTAAAAAGTCCAAAATATAAATAATCCATTTATACGGGGTATAGTGCGAATCCTCTCTTCCGCTAAACACATTTCTACAACCACAAACGTCTGTTCAACTACTGCATCCCCTCTTCTCGATATATCTATAAATGGATCAATTAAAAAATGTAAAGCTTAAAAAATATTAAAATTAAACATAAAATACTATTTACATGAAATATTTAATCATACAATAGTTTAGCTAAAACTTCTAGGGTATGAAAGCAAGAAAACTGTAACACTCCATACATGACGAGAGACACTGGATCTTTTGCACCAAAACATTTGGCATGCCATATCCAAATAGACTCTAGGAATTTTGCAAGAGCAAACTCTATTACTTGCATTGTTTCTGTGCTTACTATCTGTGTTCATACACCCTGGTTCCTGCATGGCATAGACTTTTGAGTCTATGCCATGCAGGAACCTTGTGCTGTCCCATTATGGTGCCTGTTTTCTAAGGCACCGCTGCGGGACTGCCACGCCACCTGCCCGACCACTTTAAATGTATAAACTGACGGGTGGGCCGCAGTGACATTTGGCGGTACGGGAGGGCAACTGTAGCATAGAGCCCGCTCCCACACTGCCGAATGTCGTAATTTGGCCCTAACTGATTTGCCCTGAATCAGAGGATGTGCAGCTGAGACTGGAATCAGAACCTCGTTCCCCAGTTCCAAAGTCAGCAGCTTTGGCCCTAATGCCACATCCTCTCTATGTTATTTCTTTGGGCAAGGTGGACTCAAAGCAAGGCCTTTGCAAACATACGCAGCCTCCTCCACCAAGGACTGCAGGTATTGGGGCTGAGTTGACAACACATGGCCCCCAGCAAGGCTGAGGCTGCTTCTCTTACTCAGCTCCACCCCAGCACACTTTAGCCTCAGTGTGATGGCCAAGCAGGTGAGTGGTCAAGAAAAGAACACAGCTGCTGCTGCTCCAGGGGGGCTGAACTGAGGGTGGGCCAACAGCCAAAAAATTAGCTGCCGCCCAGCGAGGCCCCTGCATCCTCCTACCCTCCTTCGCCAACCACGGCCTGAATCCGATGACCCAATGGTGTAGGGGTCAGGAAAAAACCAGAGGCAAGAAGGGCCCCCAGCCAGGACTGGGTGAAGTGAAGATGGCCCTCAGACAGAGCAACACCTGCCCCCAGCAAGCCTCTTCTTAGACTTGCTCCTCCCCTCAGACTCACTCCTCCCCCGCCCAGCATATCATCTGTGCAATGGTCTGGCAGGGGAGGAGTGAAGCATAGGCCCTAAAAAAACTACCCACAGTCGGGGACATCGTAAGGATTTTGGCGGACCTGGGCTAGAGTATTTTTTGGGCCCCTGTTCGGAACTGTTTCGAATTTATGATTCAATTTCAGCTCTTTCATGCTCTCTTTGGCCAGGTCATTAGCAGTGCACAGGCACACTTGTCCAAATTCTTAATGTGTTTGCATCTAATATTCAGGAATAGTGACCTGTATTTTCAATATCGTAACACAGCAGCAGCTCACTAATATTACTATAAATAATCTCTGTGACATCCCCCCATTTCTCGTATGTGTGGTCCTATTTTGATCCAAAAGAAACTATTTTTATGGACTTTGCTTGAAAAATGAATCCAACATTTCTCTGCAAAATATCTGTATTAGACTCTCACACAGCACTTGAGTTAAAAATAAAGGAAAATGGTATTTAAAATAATCTGTTTAACAATTATTCAACTTCATCAGGGCCTGACTCTGCAGAACAGTCCCGGCTGTACAAGGGGGCTCCTGAAAGTCCAGGGCCCTGGGCCAAGAGCCCACTTTGCCCAGGCCTTCTGGCCATATGTACTAAAGCATTTTCCCATAGACACAGAGGGGTAGATTCCGATTCGGGAAAAAACGCTCCGAATAGCTGTACGGAGCATTTTTCCCATACGAATCGTACCCTGCAACGTCCCACGTACGTACAACAAAGTACGATTCGTACCAGGAGCTGGATTCAAATCCCCATACAAATCTCCCTCGGAACCCGCTGTACGCGACATCCGTACGGTTCGCGGCTGGTTTTTCCGACCCAGCAAGTACGATTCGTGTCGGGTACGCACCGTACGACGGTTTTTCTACGGGAGCCGAAAACATCCGGAGAAGCAGAGTTCGCCTCGAAACAGGTACGGAACGGGCCCCCCGGGTACGGTCCGTACACCCCATGATCGCAGGGGTACGCACCGTACCCCATGATCATGGGGTGTACAGACCGTACCCCGCGATCATGGGGTGTACGGACAGTAGCCCATGTTTGCTGGGTGTACGGTGCGTACACCCTGCAATCGCGGGGTACCCCTGCGATCATGGGGTGTATGGACCATACCGTGTGTATGTGATTGTGTGCTTTTCCGTATGAATTGCCCTTACCTGACGTGGACCGTACGAATCGCGTCCTCATACACCGGTCCGGATCGTACTCGTCGGGTGGTACGGGCTCCCGACGAGAGAGGGCTCCAGATACGAATCGTATGGACGTTTTTTTTCCAGGATCGGAATAGACCCCAGAATGTGTAAAAACCTTTCATACATCTGGCACTTCTAGGATCTGCGGTTGGCTGTCAGTGCCAGCCATATGAAAATGTGTGAATGGTTATAAATGAAAACACAATAAAGAGTGTTATAAAAAGAAAGGAAGCAGACGGGATGTCTTTTTTTGAATGCTTTTCTCTAAGGATGCCGCCACACAGCTGAGCAGCACACAAATATGTGATAATACACGCCAGAGGTGCAGAGAAATTATCGGATATGATAATTAACACCTGTCTCGAATTTTCTCCTAAAATGATGCATATGTTGGTGATTTCCACATTAAAATCCACATGTATGTATCATCAAGGTCGAATTGGGATCACAATTAGGTCCGGGCACTCTTCAAAAAGTGGCCCACATTCCCTGATCTTCCCTTTCATGGATCACCATCTATTTAGTCTCACTGGCATCTGGCCAGTTATTTTTTGTTATGATTTTGTATAGTGTGAACTCGACCCAAAGTCATTGCAGCAATGTACATGAGCACCAGTTACATTACACAATATCAAAAACACTTTCGGTATAGAGATGAAGTGGTTTGCCAAGAATCACAGGATATTGCGCTGAAGCTGGGACTCATACCTAGTGTAGGAAGGTGGCTACCTGACTATGGTTACCCCAGATTTTTTGCCTGTGTTTAGCTGGTTTTTTGACTTAGTTGACCTGGTTCCCTGCTAATCAGGGCCCCAGGCCATCTGCTCTCTCTGTAAAATGGATTCCATGTACCCTAGGTACATACCACAATTGGAAATGGACTCCTTGTCAGCCCCTGTATAATGCACTATAGGTGCCCAGGGCATAGGGGCCACCAAGGCCTACCAGCGGCTGCAGCATATCTTTTGCCACCCCTGGCTGGTTCTTAAATTGACACAACTGGCTGATCACTCAGCTGGGGTAAGGTGGTGTAATCACCCCTTGCTTAGATATAGTATACCTATATCTAAACCTATATCTGGACACATATTAACCTGTGAGCCACTCCTATGGAAGGCCTCATCAATCCTGGAGGCAGAGTGCGTGGTTTCATGTGAGATGGAGCTCTAGCATGAGCTGAGCCTGTCTGCAGCTGTCGGGAACAACTCCCTAAGCTGTTTCAGGATAATGCCATACCATATACTCTTAAGTGCCTTATAATCCTCGCGGTTATATAGCAACTCTGGTTTGGCTTTATCAAAACATGTCGTGTAAGGTGTCATACGATTTGGAATACCATCCCCTCGCCAGTTCTGGCGACGGGGATGGCATTCCACCCCTCTAGAGGGGTAAGACATGTTCCTTTACTGTAATGCGGTTAAATTCTCCAAAGACCTTAGATCCACAAAATGGATGCCTCTGCCACAGACAAATGTCTGGACCCCTGCAGCTGACCGAAACTCAGCCAAAGGGGTCCTGGACAAAGGGTTTCCTGTCACAGGAGGGTGTCACCACCCTCCAGACAGGAGATAGTGGATTGTAGCAGGGAGGTCTGAAAGAAACCAGACACTGCCTGGGGCGCACAAGGCTGCCCCTTGCATAATCCGGCCAAACCGGTTCTGGGGCACTCCAGCCCTCGTGCCAGGGCGGCCTGGATCAAAGGAAGGGGGTGTATCCACCCACTTCCTGGGTCCCACCCATAGGAGGGGACCTAGCAGGTAATCACGCCCCCCAGATTGGAATAAGAGTGGGAGCAGTGCCAATGCACATCAGATTTCCTGGAAGAAACATTAGAAACGAAACTCTGGACCCTTGGACCTCCATCTCAACGTGGAAGCCCGAAGAATCTCCCTTGTGGTCAAGGAGTGACCACCCTGCAGCAGCAGGCACCATCCAGCCCTCGACGTCTACTTAGTTGCAGTTCCCGCCGGAACTCGAGCGACTGAGACCGACGAGATCAAGCTTGCCTGCCTTCCAACAGCCCGATCCACAGTCCCTGCAGAGCTGAGACCCGTGGAGGCGACCGGAAGCGTGGGGCACGCCATCTTGAATTGACCACGAGACGCTGACCGTGCAGCCCACGAGTGACCCTCGAAGCTGTGCACCGGGGTTTGAGAAGCCCCCACCCTGAGCTACTCCTGAGCCGAAGTTCAGCCCTCCACACTCGACGAGTGCTGCGTGGGGCCCTCCTGCTCTATTTGGCTCAACGCGTTGGCCCGGTCACTTGCCAGCTGGCTAGTGATCCCTGTGCCGACGAAACTACAAAGAAGACTCGTGAATCTGGTTGCTCCAGATCCACACCAGCTCCCCTGAAAAGGAGCCCCGACTCTGACCTTCCTGGTCCGAGTGAGAAGCAATCTTCCGATCCCGCGTGGATTGCTCTTGCCAAGGCTTGTTTGCTCCAAACTTGAAGCCGACTGCACCGACGGTGAGAGCCTGCGTGGGACAGATCGTGACCTGCTCCTGAACGTCGCAGATGCCCCAGAGCCCACGTGACAGCGGAGAGAAGCTCCTCGACGACCACCTGATTGCGCCCAACATTGCCTGGTTCCGTCCTGGTTCCACCCTGGTCACTGCTGAGTGACCCAGACTCTGTCCCCTCTGCTTTCAGGTACCCTTCGACTTGAGTCCACCCTTGGACTCCACCGGACACTTCATCTTCAACCCGCCTGCAGCCCTTTCAGCTTCAAGCACCAAGAGCCTGCGTGTCAAAACCCGACGCCACTTCGACCCTGTGCACCCACTTCCTGTGGGTGAGGTAACTTTGCTCCGCCGGTGTTCCCACACTGGTGCACATCTCTAGGGTCTGTGTGTTAAGTTTTGTTCCTCTAGGTCCAGCGGAAGTGTCCTTAAACTTTAACTTTATGACTTTTACGCACCATTGGTTAACATTGGTGCATGCGTGCGCTTTCCGCACATCTCCCGAATCCCGAGGGCCATTCCCGACTTCCGCATTGCTTGTCCTGACTGCTCCCAGCGATTCCCTAGGCCCTAGGCCTAACCACTGTTCGAGTGGCATCTCTTATACCACTTGTTTAGTATATGGTTTGAGTGGCCACCCGCCCTCATCCATAATTGTGCAACTTGTATGTTTAAACAGTGCTTTTGATTTAACGCTTGTGCCCCTTTATTCATAAAGAATACTGGGGATTGTTTTTAGTAATAAACACATATATTTTTATAATATATACTTGTGTGGTGTCCTTTCATTTGGTATTACAGGATTGTATGTGGTAAAACAGCTCGCTTAACACAACCTCTTAAGTTAAGCCTTTAGGCTGCTTAGTCCATGCTACCCCTAGGATAGCTTGTCTAATAAGGTTGACTTACAACCAGACACCATAAGGGATTGTTTGGTCTGATAATAGGTGGTTCCAGAATTGGAAACATCACCTATCAGGCCAACTTCTCACATTGGTGAGCAGCGGTGCGGATTTGAGCTTGCTGTTGTTTTACCATTGCAATCTTTGTATCAAATTGAAAGATCACATCAAGTACCTCTAGGTACATATAAAATCAAAAGCTTAGCATATTAAGTTCTACTGAACTTAGTAGTTGTAGGTTGAAGGGATTAGCACACCCTGACTACAACTCACTTGTAAGGTACAGTAGGAAAACACTTAGTGTAGGTAGGTGCATCACTTACACCACACTAGAGTCATGTCTGACACAGGAAAAGCCTCAGGGTCTACTCCTGTGACAGTTGACCTTACCCAGGCAACTTCCAGCTATGACAAGCTAACCCGAAAGGACTTGGTTGCCTTGTGCAAATCAAGAGGGTTAAAAAGGGGCAGTAGCCCCACCTGTCCAATCCTGATAGCCATTCTAGAACAGGATGACTTAGAAAGGGCGAAAGGAATTCCCCTAAGGTCAGGAGATGGAGAGAACCCAGCTGTAACTGGTACCCCTCAGGAGGAAGAAGGAGAAGAGGTGGATGAGGACTCAGAGATTGAGGACACAGAAGACCAGGGTCAGGAGGGTAGCCAGGTTGGATTTGCCAGGCTTAGCCAGGCCAATTTAAACCTACTGGGAAATGGAGAGGGCCAGCACCTCCCCAGATCCCACAGTCTTATTCTCCCAGGCAACAGAAGAGTGAGATCTCCCTCAGGGGACTCTCATATTTCTAGTGCCTCCAGAGAATCTGAGAGAGGTATGACTGCCTCTCAAAAGACTGAGCATAGGGCCAGAATGAGGGCTGTCAAACTCCAAATAGAGAGAGAGGAGGTAGCCCTGAGTCAAGCTAGACTTACCTTAGCTCAAGCTAAACTTGCCTTGGCAAGAGAGCAAAAATTGTGTGGCTTAGATGCCACTGGTGGCAGCAATATTCCTAAAGAGAAACCCAGGTCCTATGATAGTAGAAACCTGACAAAGATTGTGCCCCCCTACAAGGAAGGGGATGACATCCACAAGTGGATAACTGCTCTTGAGAGAGCCTGCATGGTACAGCAGGTTCCTGAGGAACAGTGGGCAGCAATCTTATGGTACTCCTTTTCAGAGAAAGGGAGAGATAAGCTCCTCACTGTCAGACATGAGGATGCAAACAATTACAAAGTCCTGAAGAGTGTCCTAATAGATGGGTTTGGCTTAACCACTGAACAGTACAGGTTGAAGTTCAGAGACACCCAGAAGACACAGACTCAGGACTGGACTGATTTTGTTGATTGTGCAACTAAGGCTCTGGAGGGTTGGCTACATGGCAGCAAAGTACATGACTTTACAGGATTGTATAATTTGATTATGAGGGAGCAGATCCTAAGTAATTGTCAGAACCAGCTCTTACACCAGCACCTGGTGGACTCTGATCTGACCTCTCCCCAAGAATTGGGAAAGAAGGCAGACAAGTGGGTCAGAACCAGGATTAGGCCTAAGAATCAGGACAGTAACCAGAAGAAGGAGTCTACCAAGCCTCAAGATAAGGGTGGGGATAAAAATAAAGAAAAGACTTCCCCAGGGCCCCAAAACTCCAAGAATGGGGGTGGGTCCCAAGACACTTCTTCAACTGAGAAAAAGCCTTATTGTTATGCCTGTAAACAGGTTGGGCATTACAAAACAGACAACTGTTGTCCCAAGAATAACAATAAAGAAAATATACCTCCAAAGCCAGCTTCAACACCTCCTGTTACTGTCAGCAGTAATCCCCCAGGAAGTGGAAGCACACCCAGGAATTTGGGTGGGTTTACTGTTGGAGCTCAGGTGGACCCTGGCCTATCCAGGTCCCCATCACCCAAGGATCTTGTTTATGAGACTGGCATGGGGTTTGCCAACTTCTCTGCTTGCCCAAATACTTTGAGCAAGTATAGACAAGAACCCATCATCAATGGTTTGAAAGTTGAAGCTTTTAGAGACACAGGGGCTAGCATCACCATGGTGGCTGATGGCATAGTCCCCTCTAAGCAACTTTTACCTGGTGCCACATACCAGGTTACAAACATTGATGGAATCCAAACAAATCATCCCATGGCAGTAGTAAGTCTCAGCTGGGGAGGTGTCATTGGCCCAAAGAGAGTGGCAGTGTCACCAAACTTGCCTGTAGACTGCCTACTTGGTAATGATTTGGAGATCTCAGCCTGGGCTGAGGTTGAACAGGAAACCCATTCTAGAATGGTAAATTCCAATGGAAAGGTTAGTGGGGTTGTAATGGCTACAGCCCCAATGCAAGATGTCCTTCCTGAAAAGGTTGGTAGGGCTGAGAAACTCTCTGCCCCATCTTTAGCAAAAGCTCTTCCTGAACAGAATAGCAAAGCTGTTATGATAACAGCAGAAACCCAAACTGAGTCTCCTCCTGAAAAGGTTGGTGGGGCTGTGATGGCCACAGCCCAAACTCAAACTGATATGTGTGTTGTGAAGCCTGAAATGATGGATAACTCCACACAAACTGAGAGCATGGAGGAGGAAGAGAAATCTCCCCCTCACCAGACTTTAGGACAGGATCAGCCTCCTCAGGGAACTGATCTTACCCCTGATGAAGGAACTGCCCCAGAGGTTGTTAGGCCTGGCCTGACAGAGCCTCTGATGGCGGTGGACCCTTCTCAGGTGGGACCCAGTCTGGAGCAGGTAACCTGCCCCTCTCTACCTTGCCTTAGGCAGCCCAGGGCTGCAGAGGACAAGAAGGACAGTGAGACCCAGAGGGCCCCCTGTCAAATAAAGCACCCCCATCAAAAGATTAGGTGCACCAAAACTAGTAGCCCTAGTAAGGTGAAAACTTTAAATACTCCTGAGGGAGCCCCCTTAAAAACAGTTAGGGACCTCCCACAGATGGATTCTGTTGGGCACAGCCAAACCTGGGACCCAAGGGGCCCAAACCTGAACTGTCCCTCCAGCAAGCCAAACAGAGGGACCCAGCCTCCAGCTTTAGGTAGCCAGAGGTTGACCCTGAGAGCCCAGTGCAACTCAGTTAAAGAAAGAAAGGCACACATGGTGGAAGATAATTGGAGGAAGCCAAGCCCTAACTTAGTAGAGCCTCACTTCAATACTCCATATCCAAACCAGCCTTTAACTTTGCATAAACACACCCAAGGTAGTAATTCCCTATGGTGGAGACCCTCTAATACCCAAAGGGTGAGGGACTGCTTAGTGGACCATGAGACAGGGGGTACCCATGCTAGTGCAGGTACTTCCTTATATGGCCACTCAGGCAATATAGGCTTACCTGGCCAAGGATAGCCTTATCTCCTTTCGTTTGGGGGGGGGGTTAGGTAGGAAGGTGGCTACCTGACTATGGTTACCCCAGATTTTGTGCCTGTGTTTAGCTGGTTTTTTGACTTAGTTGACCTGGTTCCCTGCTAATCAGGGCCCCAGGCCATCTGCTCTCTCTGTAAAATGGATTCCATGTACCCTAGGTACATACCACAATTGGAAATGGACTCCTTGTCAGCCCCTGTATAATGCACTATAGGTGCCCAGGGCATAGGGGCCACCAAGGCCTACCAGGGGCTGCAGCATATCTTTTGCCACCCCTGGCTGGTTCTTAAATTGACACAACTGGCTGATCACTCAGCTGGGGTAAGGTGGTGTAATCACCCCTTGCTTAGATATAGTATACCTATATCTAAACCTATATCTGGACACATATTAACCTGTGAGCCACTCCTATGGAAGGCCTCATCAATCCTGGAGGCAGAGTGCGTGGTTTCATGTGAGATGGAGCTCTAGCATGAGCTGAGCCTGTCTGCAGCTGTCGGGAACAACTCCCTAAGCTGTTTCAGGATAATGCCATACCATATACTCTTAAGTGCCTTATAATCCTCGCGGTTATATAGCAACTCTGGTTTGGCTTTATCAAAACATGTCGTGTAAGGTGTCATACGATTTGGAATACCATCCCCTCGCCAGTTCTGGCGACGGGGATGGCATTCCACCCCTCTAGAGGGGTAAGACATGTTCCTTTACTGTAATGCGGTTAAATTCTCCAAATACCTTAGATCCACAAAATGGATGCCTCTGCCACAGACAAATGTCTGGACCCCTGCAGCTGACCGAAACTCAGCCAAAGGGGTCCTGGACAAAGGGTTTCCTGTCACAGGAGGGTGTCACCACCCTCCAGACAGGAGATAGTGGATTGTAGCAGGGAGGTCTGAAAGAAACCAGACACTGCCTGGGGCGCACAAGGCTGCCCCTTGCATAATCCGGCCAAACCGGTTCTGGGGCACTCCAGCCCTCGTGCCAGGGCGGCCTGGATCAAAGGAAGGGGGTGTATCCACCCACTTCCTGGGTCCCACCCATAGGAGGGGACCTAGCAGGTAATCACGCCCCCCAGATTGGAATAAGAGTGGGAGCAGTGCCAATGCACATCAGATTTCCTGGAAGAAACATTAGAAACGAAACTCTGGACCCTTGGACCTCCATCTCAACGTGGAAGCCCGAAGAATCTCCCTTGTGGTCAAGGAGTGACCACCCTGCAGCAGCAGGCACCATCCAGCCCTCGACGTCTACTTAGTTGCAGTTCCCGCCGGAACTCGAGCGACTGAGACCGACGAGATCAAGCTTGCCTGCCTTCCAACAGCCCGATCCACAGTCCCTGCAGAGCTGAGACCCGTGGAGGCGACCGGAAGCGTGGGGCACGCCATCTTGAATTGACCACGAGACGCTGACCGTGCAGCCCACGAGTGACCCTCGAAGCTGTGCACCGGGGTTTGAGAAGCCCCCACCCTGAGCTACTCCTGAGCCGAAGTTCAGCCCTCCACACTCGACGAGTGCTGCGTGGGGCCCTCCTGCTCTATTTGGCTCAACGCGTTGGCCCGGTCACTTGCCAGCTGGCTAGTGATCCCTGTGCCGACGGAACTACAAAGAAGACTCGTGAATCTGGTTGCTCCAGATCCACACCAGCTCCCCTGAAAAGGAGCCCCGACTCTGACCTTCCTGGTCCGAGTGAGAAGCAATCTTCCGATCCCGCGTGGATTGCTCTTGCCAAGGCTTGTTTGCTCCAAACTTGAAGCCGACTGCACCGACGGTGAGAGCCTGCGTGGGACAGATCGTGACCTGCTCCTGGACGTCGCAGATGCCCCAGAGCCCACGTGACAGCGGAGAGAAGCTCCTCGACGACCACCTGATTGCGCCCGACATTGCCTGGTTCCGTCCTGGTTCCACCCTGGTCACTGCTGAGTGACCCAGACTCTGTCCCCTCTGCTTTCAGGTACCCTTCGACTTGAGTCCACCCTTGGACTCCACCGGACACTTCATCTTCAACCCGCCTGCAGCCCTTTCAGCTTCAAGCACCAAGAGCCTGCGTGTCAAAACCCGACGCCACTTCGACCCTGTGCACCCACTTCCTGTGGGTGAGGTAACTTTGCTCCGCCGGTGTTCCCACACTGGTGCACATCTCTAGGGTCTGTGTGTTAAGTTTTGTTCCTCTAGGTCCAGCGGAAGTGTCCTTAAACTTTAACTTTATGACTTTTACGCACCATTGGTTAACATTGGTGCATGCGTGCGCTTTCCGCACATCTCCCGAATCCCGAGGGCCATTCCCGACTTCAGCATTGCTTGTCCTGACTGCTCCCAGCGATTCCCTAGGCCCTAGGCCTAACCACTGTTCGAGTGGCATCTCTTATACCACTTGTTTAGTATATGGTTTGAGTGGCCACCCGCCCTCATCCATAATTGTGCAACTTGTATGTTTAAACAGTGCTTTTGATTTAACGCTTGTGCCCCTTTATTCATAAAGAATACTGGGGATTGTTTTTAGTAATAAACACATATATTTTTATAATATATACTTGTGTGGTGTCCTTTCATTTGGTATTACAGGATTGTATGTGGTAAAACAGCTCGCTTAACACGACCTCTTAAGTTAAGCCTTTAGGCTGCTTAGTCCATGCTACCCCTAGGATAGCTTGTCTAATAAGGTTGACTTACAACCAGACACCATAAGGGATTGTTTGGTCTGATAATAGGTGGTTCCAGAATTGGAAACATCACCTATCAGGCCAACTTCTCACACCTAGTTTCAACATCTGCAACTCTGACCATAGGGCAATTTTATACAACCCTCTCCTCTACCCTCAACAAGTCCTAATAGACACTGGGATGAGGTCACAAAACCTGGCTCCTATGGAGGCCACTTCTCTTATTTACCCCTTCCCGGGCCCATTATAGACTCAGGGCATTTACCTGGCAAGGGAGGTGTCAAAAAGCTCATGGTATGGGGGAGAAGTAGGGGGTAGGTGAGAATGGCTTAAAAAATCCAGCCCTCCTGTGAGACCGATGCATGCAACCCACCCTCCCTCCACTCGCAATGGCCTAAATGTGATGGCCCAGTGGGGGATAACACTGCTTCTGGAAGGGCATGCGAGGCAGGGTGCCAAGTTGAGAATGCCCCAAAGGCTAAAGCAACCCCTGGCCCCCAGCCTCAATTTACATGAGTGACCAGACTGGCGCCACATTAAAATAGCCTGGCGGAGACTAGGAAAGAAAGTCAGCCTCTTGGGCTGGTTTCCAGAGGCCCCAAAAAAACAGCCCACAGGTGACCCTGGGGCACCGGCCCATCGACCAATGCCCAATTGCCCGCCTTCCCAATCTGTGCCTGTGTATCGGACATTTTTGACCTGGTAAATTCTGGCAGGTTTGGCCTGTTGAAATTCAATGAGGGTGGTGAACTTTAATGCACCAGATAATTCCCAGCGTCCATAAACACATGCCTGTTATACGTGCATTCCGCAGGGATCATCATTTCATGGGGCATTTGTAACCAGGCCTGAAGCACTGTTTTTACACCACGCCGAATTTATTTGTTAGTGAGGAACAGCTTCGGCGGTAATCAGATAATCATTAAGATTCAGATAAAGTCTCCATTTTTATTCATTATTCTTTTATCAGTTTAAATTCAGTAAAATTAAAGAAAATTAAGTAGAATTGTTTCATTTTATAAAGTTATCTGCCTCTGATTTCCTATAAAAATATATTCTCAGGCGTTTTGTCAAGAACAGTCATATCCAGACTCAAACATTTGAGTTCCACTTCCCCCAAACCACTACTTCTTAGTATTTACCCTGTCAATCTACTGCTAACTTATAAGACTTTGCATTCAGAACCTCATTCCATTATTCATTCTAAGTGAGAAATCACCCCCATTCCTGTGATCTGTATTCTATTGATGATAATGAGCCTGAGTCATAAAGCTATATTTCAAAATGCAATTCTAAGCATCAGTATGCCTACGCATTCACACTTACCTATGCTTACAATTTAATTAGGTTCTCATAGAATCTAATTATACGTTCCCATGTTTACAGGCAGATTAAGTCCTGCCCATTTTTGCCAACGTTACTTCATATTTGCATATATTAACTAAACTTGCGAGCCTTCAGTAACAGGAAATAGGAAAAGTCTGTACGATAAATCACGAGGAAGGGCTTAAGTGTACGAAACGTGCTTATATTGCATAGTATTACAATCAACTCAAATAGCAAGGGCAAAATATCTACCGCAAGCAGGGCATACTTGGTGGCGGTGAGGCATATCTGATGTAAACATGACACCAAATGTGCCAGCATTCATGTGGCAGATGCATTGTTGGTGATGAAGGTTGATTTAACTTTACACAACGAATGCCTAGGTGTTTGTACTGAGAAGAATTCCCCAAATTGTAAGGATTTAAAAGATTTTGGATGCATGGCCTCACCCACAATGTATGGTGGCATGATTCATCATATGAGAGCTAGCCACATCAAGGTAGGAAAATACCACCTTTGAGGCGTTGATCTGTGCTTCAGATCGTTAAGTTAGTATTAAATTGAATCAGGGATCTAGATGTATCTTAAAAATTACTTTTCAGGGAGAATCTTTTACTTGTCAGGTACCTTAAATATGATTAAAAATCACACAGTTCAGATATTGGATGAATGTCAATGATTCATCTATCTTGAAATAGATGCCGACATGTTTCAGCCGTGTTATTAGCCCACATGGGTCATCAGCTTTCGTGTGGGCTCCTTCAATCCCTGCCTACCTCTACGTTCGCGCCATCCACTAGCATGAGGCCTCAAGCTCTTATACCTGTTGCTCCTGTCTTCAAAGGCACCTGCAGGAAACACATTACAGACAAAATGAATCGTTATATATGCATCCTCTACCCCACTTGGTGAATCCACCTCCAACTCATGGACACTACTCATGGACACTGCCCTTCTTCTCAGGGCCGGTCCTAGGCCTTCTGAGGCCCCGGGCGAAAGGGAAGATGTGAGGCCCCCCTAATTGAATATTGCGTCACAAGAAGTGACATCACAGAAAGTAACATCACAGTACTATTGATCTTATTTGGCATCACTGAAGCTAACTAATGTGGATATCAGTAACATGGACAAAAAGTAGAGGGGATGGAAAACAGGTGAGCAAATATCCAGACAAAAGGAAATATTGCAATCAAACAACCACACACACACAACCACACACACACACAACCACACACACACACACAACCACACACAACACACACAACCACACACACACACAACCACACACACACACAACCACAACCACACACACACACAACCACACACACACAACCACACACACACACACACACAACTACACACACACACAACCACACACACACAACTACACACACACACAACCACACACACACACAACCACACACACACAATAACACACGCACAACCACACAACCACACACACAACCACACACACACACACAACACACACACACCACACACACACAACCACACACACACAACCACACACACAACCACACACACACACAACCACACACACAACCACACACACACAACCACACACACACCCACACAACCACACACACAACTACACACACACACAGCCACACACACACAACCACACACGCACAACCACACACACACAACCACACACACACAACCACACACACACAACCACACACACACAACCACACACACACACACACACAACCACACCAAGCATTGGCATAGCCAATAGGTCTCGCCTTTGGGACCTTATAAGTGTTTAGTCATGCAACAGTTGATGTGGTTGCACCAAAGATATTGTGCTGCATAACTAAATACTTAGAAGGTCCCAAAAGCAAGACCTATTGGCTATGCCAATGCTTGTTTTTATAACCCATAATACGCAAACCCAGTCACAGTGGTGTGTTTTTACATGAAAACATGTGGAGTCAAGAAGACAGTACTACCCTGGTCAGTTCCAGGGATTCAAAGATCACTAAATTTAACTGAGACACTTCATGGTATATTTGGCCTGTGTCAACGAAATTCCAGCTCTAAAACAACACAATCATGGGAGAGCATCCAGATGCATACTTATCTCCAAGGCATCAGACCTAGGACGTAAGGTGTTCGAACTATCTAGTAAAAAATTAAATATTTACATTCTAAAACTATATGGTTGATGTTGAAGCACTAAAGATCAATTTGGATATTACTGAACACGTATTCGAATCACGGGGATGTTTGTCACCAAAAGATACATATAATAATGCTGAAAAGTCTCTGGCACAGCTGAAAACTGTTGTGGGTGAAGAATGAGCATGGTAGCTAAGGATGTTAAAGCAAGCCCCAGTTCAAAATTTAAAGCGTAGAGCACTGTTTTAAAAGGTCCACTATACTTAAACAGCAAGGTTCTGTTACGTTCTACTAGTAACTTATGAACTTTGTTTCCGGCTACGGAGCCCACTGCAATGACAAAGATGATAACCATATTGTAGTCCAGGACAGGCTCAATAAAGGCATACATTGCCACCTTCACTGACTTGCCGAATGTATCACCAATATATGAATGAGTCCTGCTTCATACTTACACTCCTGCTGCGCTTTCTGAAGCAGACACCGAAGGCTACAAGGCCCAGGGAAGGGGGCCCCCACACTATGACCTTGCAGCTCGAACCAGTGCTTGAAGGCCTTGGGAGGGGGGCCCCCTCCCATGGGCCTTCAAACAGTAACAAGGCCCTTCCCAAGACACTGTTGAGAGCTCATCAGAGTACACAAAAAAAACAACAAAAAAAACCTCAGTTGAAGGGGTGTTCTTCAATAGTGGGCAGAAAATAAAGTGGTAGCTGTACCTAGCTTAGATGGCAACGAGAACGGTAAATATTTTTATGTTTTGTATGTAATACTGCCCCCCTGTGTCAGATCAGTATGAGTCAGATAGTGTTTCTGCATAAATGAATTAATTGCTTTTAATTTATTGAGCTAGGAAGAATGTATCGATCACTGTATGTCACAGGCATTATTATTACCAAACTTTAGCTGTATTCAATGAAGATTAGAGACACTGCCCTATCAAGATTCGAAGGTTAACAAAAGCCTGCCTGCACTCAGCCTTCCTGCACCCAGCCTTCCGTCACCCCGCCTTCCTGCACCCATGCTGGACACCAGAGGCCTGGAGTGATGAATGGATGAGTGGGCCGAAACAACACTAAGAAACTGAGCTTGAGCGAAACCAGCAGAAAAATGAACTGAAGAGTATGTGCAATGTCAAGAGAAAAACGTGTCTGAATTAATAACATGTTCAGAGCGCATTTGTGGTATCAAGAAGACAACCTGTCTAAACAATATCAGGAGCATAAAACCTGTGCGATATCAGAAGCAAGGTGATTCTCAACAAAATCAGACTGCTCAAGCCTTGGGGCTGGATGGACACATGAAGCGGCGCTCTGACTGGACACTCTCCAGAGCTGAAGAGGTCTGGGCACTATAAGAAGCTGAATGTATGGGGGTTGTCAAGACCTGCGAGCCTGTGCCTGATAGAAATCCTCTGTGTGTTAATCACTGTGTTCATCCAGTGCAACCATCTACTACAATCACTGCTTCCCTGCTGTACCCAACACTCGCAGTTCAGTAGGACTTCTGTTTGCTCAGCCCTTGTAACCCATTGTCCGTCGTGCATGCCCAGGGCTTCTGTTGCCTAGATACAAAATGCACAAACAGCGCCGATAATGGCCGGTACTTAACAGAGGCGCTGCCCTGCCCCTGACATTGTGAGCCAACATAATTGATGGCCCAGCTGTTGTGCCGTCCCCCATTCTGGTTGTACCTTCCCCCACTCGTAATGTAATCAGGTGAGGCAGGGGGCCCTGTGGTGGGCTGTGGAAGTGTGACCTTTCACAGGGGCGCGAGGCCCCCTGAGCGCGAGGCCCTGGGCAGCTGCCCACACTGCCCATGCCTAGCGCCGGCCCTGCTTCTTCTGGCGCTAGAAGGGTGTAATGATGAGTCGTAAGCTGTACTTCACTGCAGATCAACACTGCACTTGCGTGCATGTGTGTGCATTCACACCCACACTTTCTAATTAACTGTACATCCGCTTACGGCCATGATATATAGAGAAGAGTACAGTTCAGCCTGGTTGCTTGTGTTGGTGTATTTTTGCAGTGAAAAGGGTGTACAGCAGTATTCACCGGGATCAGTGGTGTAACAAAATTTGAGGGGTCCTCCTGCAAGGTGCACGGAGGGGCCCCCACTCCGGATATTTTCAGGGGCTCTCTGACCACAGTACCGTGCTTAGGGGGCCCCCTGCAGCTCAGGCCCCATGCTCCTCAGGGGCTGCGGGTGCCTGTGTTATGCCACTGACCGAGATGATGAACCCTCACCCACCAAGTATACCATGGTTCATCAATGAGTTCCTCATCTAGTAGAAGGGGACATCCTAGCTAAGCCTTTTGAGCTCCAGACTTCCCTATTATTGAACATATATGGTAGTGGGATGGTGAGATTTTGTTTATTTTGCAAGAGGTACAAGATTGATTAAACCCTAGCATGTTAAAATTCTTATACTTTTACAGTGATGTTATTAGCACTTCTCCACATGGTGAAAAATGAGAGAACGATCAGCAGATCTAAGTCTTAGATCTTGTTTGCCTGAGTGGTTGTCATGTTTCAGCATTGTATCATATTAGTAGGCTTTCCCTAGGACTGGTTCATCATAATCATATACAAAGTTTACAAAGACCCAATGGTCTTAAATACTGGTGGAAGTGTTGAAGTATAGTCATGGGAGAAGGATACATATTTTGCTGTGAATTCCAACATAAGTTCCCTTTTAAAAAAAAATTATGAAGCCACACTCAAGTTTATATTGCTATCATTTTTATGCCTGCAAAAGTAGGGAAAGAGTTAATATTCCTGCCCCAATCCAACCAACAGTAGGCAAAATGTTGGCCTTTGGAGAGGTTAGATTTACTGTTCCTACTTCAACATAAGCAAAACCAGGGAAAGTGATTGACTTTGGAAGGGTTGGATTTACTATTCCCACTGTAATCTAAACAACAGTAGCGAAAGTGCTGCAATTTGGTGGTTACATTTACTATTCCCTCTCCGAGCTAAGCAACAGTAGGGTAAGTAGTGAACTTTGAAGGAGTTACATTTTCTATTCCCAGTCAAACGTAAGGGAAAACATGGATTTGAACTTACAAAAAGTCACCAATACCACTCCAAATCCTAATAATGTTTTAACAGACAATTAAATACCTAACAAAATAAAAATGTTAAAACATATTCAAAACAAAAAATATATAATATATAAATGAATACATTAAATATAAAAATAATAATGCAAAATTAATTTAACAAATAAAAAAAAACACTTCCCTTCCTACTACCCAAAAACACAACCCTCCAACAATTAAAATACATTATTAATAAAACAATAATTGCATTAAAGTATTGATTAAATAAAAAATACAATCACAAGTAATAAAAAAACATACAATAAATTTTACAAATTGTATTATTAAACACATTAAATATTCAATCAACAATGACTTAAAAAAATGTACATAGCAAATAATCAATTGAGATTTACGTAATTAATTACTGAATACATATTTAATTAAGATACAAAATGTAATCTGTCACACAAATATATAATAAAAAAAGTTCCACCATATTCCTCAAGAAACCCAACAATCTACAACTAAAATATAAATTACTAATTTAACAATACAAAATAAAATAAACATTTAAAATCACAAAGTATATTCATATAATTCAAATATTAATTAATTAGTCAATCAATTTACATAGTCAGTTAAATACTTTTTAAATATTTTAAAGTTTTTAAAAAGTTAATTAAAATTTAAGGCAATAATTTATCATTAAAATAACTTTCCACTCTGTTCCCCTACAAAGCCAACAATCCCTACTAAGTTATAAATTACGAAATAAATGTAAAACATTACAAACTATACTTAAGAAATAAAACAATTACATTAATATTAGTAAACTCTAAAATGAATATAACATATATTAAGTTAATTAAAACAAATATTTAATACAACTATATTAAAGTAAATTCTATTATATGCAACTATATTTTGAAAAACGATGTCATATACATAAAAAACGATAGTCTTTCCTTCTATATGCTGTTGCTCGATATTTTGGTAGTGATTATATATTTTGTACGCTGTTTATTTCATACAATAATTTAGATTCAATATTTTTGTCATTCATCGTGTTTTCCTGCTGCCACCATGGTAGTCCTCAATGGGAGCAATAAAAGCAATTCCAAGAAGTTTGCTATTCTGATAATTTTAAGTGGGATATCGTGCTGTGGGCAATAGATTTGTATGAAGCTGTACTTCGCTTTGGGTAAAGTCTGTAAACTTCTAATTGTTAAAGTAGGCAGCATATCTGGATTTGCCCGAAATGGTAGACATAGTTTTAATCTCAACTACCTCTAGCTATGGCTCTATATTATGTGATTTGTAGTGCCACACAGTATAACACTTGCGTTAGGGATTGTATCTGAACTGCGAAGTGTGACAGGACTGCTCGGTTTTTCGTGTTGTGCCTTACTGTCCTCAATCATAATAAAAGATCAAGGGCCTTATTAGAAGTTTGGAGGTCTTGCAGCGGGCCGCCACACCAGCGCATTGCTGCAAGACCACCAAACCCATAGTCTGACTGCTCGATAGATTACGACCTAATCCTGTGTGGCGGTCCTGCTGCTACAGTCCCACTGCTGTGCTTATTTAAGACACATAGGAGACCGCCTCTGCCATTTCCTTCATGGAAATGTGCAAGAACAGGTGTTGCAAATCTACAGGGGGGGCTCAACATATTCCCCCCTACATGTATTTCCAGGCCCAGAGGCCGCCCCCTGAGTGGCCTCACAGCCATGGAAATGATGGCAGTGAGGCAACTCGTAATATGCTTGGCGATGTCACAGCAGCACCACCATCATATTGCTGCCTCTGACCTCTGCGCAACCGCCACGGATCACAGGTTCCTGGCAGTTGCAGCAGTCCTATCGTGGTCCAACCACCCAAGTAGTAATAGGGCAGGTGGACCGCCACAGTGACTGCAGCTGTTCTATGGATTGCTGTAGTCATAATAAGACCCCAAGTCTTTTCAAAAACAAAAACTCTGACTGGACATTGAGTTTATTTTATATAATTACTGTTGTCAAACCGTTTCTGGCTTTCAAACACTCTACAGCCTCCTGAGTAAGACGTACATGCTAAGCTTGCAACAAGAAAGATATGAATCTCAGGATATTGGAGTGGCAAGCACTGTAAAATTATAGAAAGACAGCCCTTTGATGTTAAACACAAATGATTAAAGCTGGATCATTGAAAATGTAAAAATGTATATCATTATAGATATACAGTTTTACAACACATGTTTTGAATGTATTAGAAATAAATTTAAATAATCGCTTAGATCATAACCCACTTGTTGAAATAAAAAAATAAATTGCAGTTTTGATATCTGAAATGATACAAAAGGCGATATTGAAACTGGTCTTTATTTGACACAAAATTAACAACAGACACCTGTTTTATATGCTCTTCCAAAGATTTATGAGATCAGAAGGTTTCACTATGAGACCTACCGTTTCAAGTAATTGTTACATTTTCACAACCGTTGTCAAATGTATGTATTATTTCTGAAGAAATTGGTGACTAAAATTCAGATTTTATTCCAGAATAATTTTTTGCAAACAACTGACGTTGCAAAGGGAAGCTTTATGCATATTTCTGAGAATTTCTATTTTTTTAGAATGCACAAAAGGAATAGACTGAATACAAATAAGGGGGAATGAAACGAGGAAATATTTGAAATTCATTAATGTCCTGAATCTCAACTAAAAGATATATTAGAAACATTCTAATTACTCTCTAAGAGGAACCTCAAGTCATAGTAATCTGCATATTACGTTTTAGACAACACTATTACAGAAAGCTTTAAAATAGATTAGTTGGAGTCAGATCTAACCCGTTTTACTGGGTATGAGTTATCTTCCAAAATAGTTCATTAGGAATCTTCCTTAGAGTGAAGTGTTACGAGAATGCGAGGTAGCAGTGAAGAAATACTGAAAAAAGACGACTATCTGGTATCTCGATAAAAAATAACATTAATGGCGAAAGAAAGGAGAACAGCCGATGCTGACTTTTAAATTTATTATGTCGTATGCACCAGGTAATACAAGAAAGGTCGAATGATAGCCCATAAAAATGTGAGTATTATTGTTACCAATCAAATTCTCTGCACAATATGTCCTGAGAAACCATTCTATTCGATAAAAAAAGCTCGAGGGATGTTTATGATTAAAGTTGAAAACAGTCTGAGAGAAACTATTAAATCTACATTCATGAAATAGAAACTAGCATCTACCCTTTGACCAGGTAAGCCATCGACTGAGCCTAAGTGCAACAGCTGCAGCCATGTTTCCTTCCTCATGCTAACTGTGCCTAAAGAATGTGCTTCTTTTTGGTGTTTAGAACTTTTCTTTTTACATTTTGGTGCCTCAATACGAGAAAGTGATGATTAACTTGCCCAACCTGAAAAGTTTGCATTCTTCTATCAAATTCAAATTAAAAAATTCTTTATTCGGTTATTAAAACTCAATAACCATAAAAGTTCAGGTAAAATCACATTCAATTAATAAGTACATCATGAGCACCATTGTCAAATTGTCGTAAGTACATAAACATTTTGTCATAATACCAAAGAAATTCTACATAATTCCGGAGACAGATCAGCATAATTTCATAAACAGTACGTTATAACTCAGGGTACCATTGTTTTTCGTAATTTAAAAGAATTTTTTAAAAACGAGGAAATAAATACGACAGTTAAAATATTATCCAGTTTCTGTACAGCTAAAAAGGCAGGACAACAGCGGTTTACATCCATAATCTTCAATAGGGGAATAACCAATCTTCGTCTAGGCTTAATGTAAAATTTACAAAAGAAAAGAATGTGCATGTCTGATTGCTCTGACAAGTTGTCGAAAGGATATTTGATCAGGTGTTTTGATCAGTCCTTTATATCCGGGAAACTAAATAACCGAAACAGTAAGTTAAACCTAAAACGAGTTAATAAAAACCTCTCGTAATCGCTCATTTGGAGTTTGACATATGGCTGCATTTTATTTGAAATAACAGTTTGTGCATATGCAACTACAGTTTTCTTTTTCATTTCTGTTTGTACTCTGCATTCGTGTAAGAATGCCATACACTTATCTTTCAAAACTTTCCTTGAGATATTACTTAACCCCTTCGATGCTGATGACAAAGCCAGCTCGTCATCAACGTTACCTGCGGTGCGCGGATGACGAGCTGGCTTTGTCACGATCAAGCCATTTTTGAAATTCCCGCGTACAGCGGGAAACCACGGTAGCGCGGTAGCGGTTAAAGAGGTTGGGTCGTTAAAAAAATATATAGTTCCCAGTTCCTCGAAAAATTTCTTCACGTACGACAACCAACAAATTTTGCCCTTCTTTTCTAAGCCTAACACATTATTCAAAATCAGACGGTTTAGACCGCATTCGTCAGTTGTCCAAACTCTGTGCCATAACAATATCGGGGCGGTTCTTATTATATCTACTAGATTTGGTTCCCCAAGTTCTGTGTGGCAAGCGAACGTGGAAGCACTTCTCAGGACAGCCAGGAGGTATTTCATAAAAAGATTTTCTACCACCTGTAGACATGTCACATTGGCATACCCCCACAAACCCGCCCCATAAGTCACTACTGCTAAACAAGTGGCCTTATACACAGTTAGCATTTCCCCTATAGGCTTCCTGCCCATTTTATTGCTAAAATGTTTTAACGCCGTTATGGCTTGACAATACAACAGTTTTCTTGTTTTGATTGTAATATTCCAATTACCAGTGTAATTGAACAAAACTCCTAAATAGGAAAAAGTTGGAGTAAAATCAACTGGGGTCGTGCCAATAAAAACTGCTTTCCTCTTTTTATTTGTGCCACCACCGCAGTTCATGGTAAAAGTTTTTGAACAAGTTATCTTTAAATTTAATCCGTTCATAAAATTTGCAAAGGAGGTAACTAGGGCTTGCATGGCCAGTGGGGTTCGGGCCATCAGGACAGCATCGTCGGCGTACAACAATGCGGGCACTGATCTTTCTCCTGCCATAGGCAAATCCCTACATTCCTTCAAAAGAGTTTTCTCCACATCGTTAATATAGAGTGTGAAGAAGAGTGGGGCCAGCACGCAGCCTTGTCGTACGCCCCTAGCTATACCAAAAGAATCGGTGCATTCACCGTTTTTTCCAAATCTAATTCTTGCAGATGCGCCCAGATACAATTCCCTTAAAAAATGTATAATTGATATATCTACCCCCATATTGCTCAAAACCAACCAAAGTTTGCTGTGTGACACGCAGTCAAATGCAGAGGTTAAATCTATGAAAGTTAAAAATAGTCGACCTTCTTTGGCCTTTTTATATTTCTTTATTAAAATAAATAGGTTCAAACACTGGTCAATTGTACTAAGCCCTTTCCGGAACCCGTATTGTAAATCGCTGATTATCTTGTTTTCATCCGCCCATATTTGGAGTCTATTTAAAATGACCCTTCCAAAAACTTAGAAGTGAGATAGGACGGTAACATTGACAGCTGAGTCTGTCCCCTTTTTTAAATATAGGAACGATCAATGATTCGCGCCATGATGGCAGAGGACCATTCTGAAAAATAAAGTTAGAAACTCTAGCCAGGATTGGGGCCCATAAGTCGATGTCATTTTTATATAGATCTACCGGAACCCCGTTGGGGCCTGGTGCTTTGCCCCCCAAACTTGCCTTAATGCTAGCGCTGACTTCTTCTGCAGAGAAATCATATGCCAGAGTATTCTCTAAATGGAATTCTTCTCTATTAGGGGTGTCAAAAGATGAACAATCTCCTAACGGGCTTTCAACAGAATATAATTCTCCGAAATGCTTCACCCACTCCGGTGCAGGTATTGCTACCTCTATTGTGGCAGCATTGTTACAGTTAGAAAAAGGAGAGTTTACAACTTTCCAGAATGCTACTGAATCTCGACTTAACGAGGCCTCACACAGAGCATCCCAAGTTGCCTGTTTTATAATGTCTTTCCTCTTTCTTAGCGCCTGTTTATAGATATATCTGCATTCCTTAATTAAAGTCCTGTCTTTATCTGGCGCGTGTAATGCATATTTTAAATTTGAGTATGCTTTAATGCACGCTAAGTCAAACCAGCTTACTCTGGGCTTTTTAGGGCCTTTTGTTTTAACCCAGAGAAGTTTTTTGATTTGTGTGACAATTAATAAAAAATTATTTACAACAACGCCATCATCGATGTTTGCGTCAGTGCATACCTCAAACTGGGGCAGGGTGCTCCTCATTAGTTATTTGAGAAAATCCTCAGGGGCTATGTTTGACCATTTTAAACGATAGCCATTTTTCCTGGTCAAGGTGATGTTACCCAATTGTATGTTGGGAGTTCCTAATAGACGTAAAGTACTATGTCTACTTTGCAGTACTATTCTAAGAGGATAGTGGTCGCTCAGTGAATTATCAAGAGTACTAAATGACTGAATCATCCCCCCATGTCTCACAGCCATGATTATATCATCAATCGTGGTTGTAGCACCTCTACCGCAAAAAGTGGGGGCGAATGTTCACAAACCCCATATCAAACCCGAACATGATCTCATTTAGGTGATCTCCACACTTGGGGCCAGATGTAGGTCGCCAAATACCGGTCAGTAACGGTCGATTTCGGCCGTTACCGACCGGTATTTGGGATTTGATATGTAGGTGGGCTTAATTTTACAGAATCGGTATATTTACTGATTCGGTAAATTTACCGATTCTGTAAAATACCGAATCGGTATAATTACCGAATCAGTATTTTGACATGTAGGTAGCACTGTAATCAGTGCTACAGGGGTTTAAGAATTCTTAATTTACCACCAACTTCCAGTTGGTGGTAAATTATGAAAACCCTTTAAAAAACATTTGTTTTTGCTTTTTAAACAGTGCCATGTTGCAGACATATATGGCCTAAGGGCATGTATGTCTGCAACATGTGCACCCATGCACAATTGAGGGGTGCAACAGGGTGTCAAAGTGACACCCTGCCACCCTTCAATGTTTCCCCCAATTGCCAAATCGGTATTTACCGATTCGGTAATTGCCATTGATTCCTATGGGCCTCAAGGCCCATAGGAATCAATGGCAATTACCGAATCGGTACATACCGATTCATTAATTACCGAATCATACCGATTCGGTAATTAATTCGGTAATATTACCTACATCCCGATTGCCAGTTCTTAAATACCGAATCGGTATGATTCGGTATTTAAGAATCGGTAATCTGGGATTACCTACATCTGGTCCTTGGTATGTTCAAAATGGGACAAGATGGTATCTTCGTCGAGCTTAACACCACATGTGCCTCTTTCGGCTCTTGCACATAGGGAGCAGTTAAAATCTCCTGCCCAAATTACGCAGACATCTCTAGGTCTTCGTGTCACCATGGCTTTTATGTTCCTTCCTAAACATTTAAAAATGTTATCCATTTCCTCCAACTGGACATTATTATAAAAATTCACTAAAACCAAAGAAAGCTCAGAATCGATGGTAATATGGAGAATATGATAATACCTGTCACTGAAAACAAAATCAATTTTAGTATATGAAAACATGTTTGATACGTATGTGCATAATCCCCCTTTTGCCCTTCCATGGGTCGAACTAATGGCTGGGGAAAAATAAGTCCTAAAGCCATTAACATGATCTGGATCTGTAGTCCAGGTTTCTTGTAAACACATAACATCCTGAGCATTCACAAGATTAATCCAGTTTTCGTTTCCCAGCTTTGACCTTAGACCAGCTATATTCCAGCTCACCAGTGCCAGTGTATCCTTCTTCTTTAAACTGGCTGGCTGCCCGGGGTACCCTCAGAATCCAAAATAATCTCTCGAGATAGATCTTTATCTGAAATACCAAATATGCTAGACATACTTGGGGGTTGCTCCCTTCTCATGGGGTCTGTGGATCTTTCTTTATCCTTGCTCTCTATCACATTTGGATCTCTCAGATCAGAGACAGAACCTATACTGATTGGGGTCATAGATGTTCCAGGTTTTAGGGTGGTTGTAATTTCAGGGAGTCAGTCAATGTCCTCCATCCCCTGTAAAGCAGCGAAATGATTGAATGTTGGGACATTAAACCTGACCCCCTGTCTATCCCAGTCCTCTCCTTGCCGATAGGGGTTTGATCTAGATACCTTGCCACTCATTAGTGGGTAAAAGTAGGACAGATCCCGGGTTTGAATCCCAGCAATTACTCCAAATGGATTCCACCCACAAATGTGTCTAACAGTGTGTCTATCTCTGAAATTTACAATTATGCAGTCCCCAGGTAAATCTTTATATATATGTCCAACCCAGCCCACTCTTCGGACATTTATGATTTCTGTACATGTCCTGGGAGGGGTCTGTATATATTTAGCCAACATACCACCTTGTTGTTTAAAGTTGTATGGGATTCCTCCCTGTCATTCTGTAGTTCCAGGACGCCCGTCAGTACCACAGTGTAAGGCATTGACTCAGGTGAAAAGTCTATGCGTGGATGTCTGACCTTCTGAATATCAATACTCTTTTTTGCTGAGTCTCTAACAGGGTTTACCCCTATTTTGTCCATTAAAACCTCTCTTTTCACCATTATATTGGCTCTTTTATTAGATGCCTGGGCTCTGTTATCTGGGACTAAAGATTGCTGTCTTGGTCGATTTCCACCTTCTATCACTAAGGTAGGTGTTTTTTGGGGAGGTTTAGAGATGCTACTAGCTGTAGTAAGAGTTTCAACAGGGCCTGTTGCATACCTGTTTAAATCCTTCATGTTGAGCTGTTTCAGTATGTCCGAATTGCCCAGTACCAATTTTTCTAGATACTCTATTTTGTTTATCAGAACTTTTGTTCTTTCCAGCAGTGGTAAGATTAAGGATCTCAGCATCTGCTCTAAATGAATCATAAAGCCTACGGGGTTGGGTGGTAATGTTTCCAGATCAACCGTAGCACTCTCTGTGCTATTATAGTTCTCAGAAGTGATTGGGTGGCCCTCACTTACTTCCCCATAGTGTCCTTGAACAGTAAAGGCTGATTTTTGCTGTTTAAGTCTACCTTTAACCTTTCCCCTGTTTGGCTTTTTAATAATGTTACTTTTTCTGATTATTTTTCCGACCCCTTTTTCTTTGAGGGGGGCTCTCATTGCGTAATCCAACAGATATATTGGAATTCGTCAATAAAGAAGCACCCGAGCCCTCTAAATTAATAACATCGTTATTTAAAGTAGAGGACTACACCGATAGAGGGGGCGGTTGTAATGTGGGTGTTAATGACAACCTAGTAGCCGAGGGAGAGGATACAGGAGGTATACATGATATTAGTGGGGTACAGTGAATATCTGCGGGCCTAGGAAACTCTGCAAAGGAATCCATAAGCATAGAATCTGAGATATTTGCCAGTGTTACGGAGGTATTAGTAGCTAGTGAAGGTAAACACATATTAGGGGGCAGCGATAGCCGTCTCTCAGTTCTCTCGATAGCAGTGACGACCACCCCTATAGTCTTCTGTAACACCCTGTCTATTGCAGTCAGGGGTGGCAAAGGGGTGCCAGTACATTTTTTCCGCCTGGAGCTGGATCGCGTAGTCATAGGAGTGTTCTTACCCATAGTTCATAAAATAATGCACAGTAAGCAAGTGTACCTTGAGTTCACAGCGCAAATCCAAGTGAGTCCTGCGTCTGTATACTGAAGCCAAAGGACGGGGCCCAGCCACGCTCTGCCACGGACGGCCACAGACGACCCGCCCTCTGCCCGGCCCGTCTCGCGCGCGTCCCGCGAGGCGGGAGGCAGCACGCTGTTTTAAAGCGCCTCCGGGCGTGTTTGTGGGCGTGGGGTTGGTGAGGGCTGCTGGGGCTTGTAGTTTACAGCCTCCCCCACTCTGCGGCCGTGCCCGATGTCCAGCGTTGCAGGCAGCAGGGGGAAGCGTCAGCAGGGCAGATAGCAGCAGGTAAGAGCCCACAATCCTTAAAAATGCACCAAGGTTCGTTCCGGCAGTTTGTCAAGAGCAACCCGCGCGACCGGAGGCAGCACGCTGTTTTAAAGTGCCTCTGGGCGCGTTTGTGGGCGTGGAGTTGGTGAGGGCTGCTGGGGCTTGTAGTTTACAGCCTCCCCCACTCTGTGGCTGCGCCCGATGTCCAGCGGTGCAGGCAGCGGGGGGAAGCATCAGCAGGGCAGATAGCAGCAGGTAAGAGCCCACAATCCTTAAAAATGCACCAAGGTTCGTTCCGGCAGTTTGTCAAGAGCAACCCGCTCGACCGGAAGCAGCACGCTGTTTTAAAATGCCTCTGGGCGCGTTTGTGGGCGTGGAGTTGGTGAGGGCTGCTGGGGCTTGTAGTTTACAGCCCCGCCCACTCTGCGGCCACGCCCGATGTCCAGCGGTGCAGGCAGCGGGGGGAAGCGTCAGCAGGGCAGATAGCAGCAGGTAAGAGCCCACAATCCTTAAAAATGCACCAAGGTTCGTTCCGGCAGTTTGTCAAGAGCAACCCGCTCGACCGGAGGCAGCACGCTATTTTAAAGCGCCTCCGGGCGCGTTTGTGGGCACGGAGTTGGTGAGGGCTGCTGGGGCTTGTAGTTTACAGCCTCCCCCACTCTGCGGCCGCGCCCGATGTCCAGCGGTGCAGGCAGCGGGGGAAGCGTCAGCAGGGCAGATAGCAGCAGGTAAGAGCCCACAATCCTTAAAAATGCACCAAGGTTCGTTCCGGCAGTTTGTCAAGAGCAACCCGCTCGACCGGAGGCAGCACGCTGTTTTAAAGTGCCTCCGGGCGCGTTTGTGGGCGTGGAGTTGGTGAGGACTGCTGGGGCTTGTAGTTTACAGCCTCCCCCACTCTGCGGCCGCGCCCAATGTCCAGCGGTGCAGGCAGCGGGGGGAAGCGTCAGCAGGGCAGATAGCAGCAGGTAAGAGCCCACAATCCTTAAAAATGCACCAAGGTTCGTTCCGGCAGTTTGTCAAGAGCAACCCGCTCGACCGGAGGCAGCACGCTTCTATCAATTGAAGGCTGTCTTCCTTCTCTCTCATGATCTCAGTCTCCTACAGAAGTGTACCCCCTTTGCTTTTTTGAAGCCATCTGATTCAACCTGAAAATACTGTGATACAATAATATATATTTGTGTCTCCCTTTTTCTCATCTACGCTCATTTTATAAGACGAGTGTTGTGTTGTCAGCTGAATCTTTGATTCATAATAGTCTAATTTTTGATTTTTTAATAAACTGATTTAAACGGCATTTGACTTGAATGTAGAGTTTCTTTGACAGGCCTTCTGCGTTGGTGCTGGGAAGTGCCTGCCATTCATCGTAAGCAAAGAGCAGAGCTGCTCCGTACTTCATATGATCCCATTTACCAAAGTTAAGACAGAGAAATTCCTGGTGGACATGGGTGGAGGACAGCACCACGTTTGACCAAACAAGCAGGTCAGACCAGTAGTGCACTTCAAAAGTTATGAAATATGAAGTCTGGCTGTGTTTATTGAGGGTATAAAATGTTAAGACTTGAAAAGTTGAGTCAAGGTAGGTGATGATGACGTAAATCGAGTTGGGCTAGGTACAGGAAGAGTCTCAGGAAAACAGGAGTTAAAAATGTTAGCGTAATCCACAGTATAGAGTTGGTGCAGGGTGCAGTTAGGCAGTGGAAGGGGCAACTAGAACTCATTGCACAGACCACTAGTAGATAACTATAAAAAGGCCTAGGGCCAGAAACTCTCCTCCTTAAAACCTCCAGGTACGCAAATGCTCAGGGACTAACACTCCTGAGTATCCACCCTCTTTACTTCCACAGGGTCAAGATAAGTACTGAGCTACAGGTGACTATCAAACCTAACCACTGGGAATCGGAGATACCAAATTAATAATTTGAGGTGCAGAGTTAATGTTTGTACACCCACTGTGCCACCTCTTCCTGATATGTTCCCCAAAATTAACAGTGAGATGGTAAGAATAGAAGAAATGGGGGAGTATTTTCTAGATGTTTTGAATTACAACATGTGAAGAGGACATGATTGAATTATGCAACAGGATGCAGCTAGGCATGGATCAGGGCTGGTAAGTGGGGCTCAATCGAATCCGGCACAAACAAGTGTGGAGACTTTAGCAAGTGACAGCAGGACTGGCAAAAAGACTCAACAAGAAGCCAACAAAATGACATCCCTACTTGCCCACTCAAGTGTGGTCTGGTTCTGTACTTCAGTACCCCAAGGCAACACATCAGAGTAATAAAACTCACATCCCAACTGTAGCTTTATGAAGATTGGTAGGTGGAAGGTGAGGGAAATGGAGCATACACTCCGACTAGAGCATTGTCCCTCTTTGGGTAGCAAGTAATAAAGCGATGACCCAAACAATAGTGCCTGTGTCCAATCAGAGGCCTTTGGCCTCTAACAGAAAACACTGGCTTTGAAGTAGGAGGTTTAGTCACTGTCCATGTTGCCTGGTCCCCTGTTGATCCAACAAATGTTAAACAACAGTTCCCGCATATACAAGATTCTGTAAAGAATAGCAGACTGTATTTGAATGTTGCATATAGAGATCGGCAGTGGTGTTTCCGAAGAATTGGAAAAAACCGCACATACACTATTACTAGTGAAATGATAGACAATGCTGGACAGGCAATAGGATCTTTCTAAATATCAAAGATAGAGTGCTACATGGACCAGTATCCCCCACTACCAGGAAGGAACAAACTCGGCAAGCCATAAGGATTGACAAATATACATCTAAACAAAAATGGTCAGGAGAGCACAATACTACAATGTAAATACATACAAGACTAATATGGTTTATAGTCAAATCAACAATGAATCCAAATAAAGTCAGCAACTTCTCATATAGGACAGGACAAATAGATGAATAAAGTTCATATTTTGTGTCATCTTTTTCTTTATTGATCCTTAAAAGTGATTATCCAATTGATAAAACGACAGCCGACACGTGTTTCGTCCGTACTTTGAATTAGTACAAGGACTTTTTCAAGGCTGTAAAAACATGATAAGAAGATATATACATGAAATTACAAAATTATAAACATTAAGTAATTACAAAAAAGAGAATAGAAGGGCCTAAGCAAAAACAAGTATAAGTAATCACATGGTGATAAATATACAGTGAAACACCCAAAAGGCAGAGTGAATGTGCCAAGTAAAGGAATCCAAGAGAAGATGTATACTGTGGTCTAATGGAGAATTAAAGAAATTAGAGAGAGAAAAACCAGAATGAACGAGTGACTAAAAAGTAAACCAAAATATAAAAGCACAAGAGATGTGAATATATACAACACCCAGAGTGAAACTAAAGCTAGAACTATAAAATAGCAACATCTACCACAAAGAATGATATGTCTAGAGAAAGACTGACCTAATGAGGTTGACAAATGCGGTGCATGTATCATCAAATCTTGTAGATGATATTGTAAACTTGAGGCTCCTGAATCAAATGGAGAAAGAAAGTATATATATAAAAAAGAATGTTTAAACTATAAGTAAGTCACTCTTGGGTATATTAGCGTCAACGGATATTATCCTATAGAATTTACCTAGAAGGTAAAGTGGCAACACATGAAATTAAACTGTCTAATCCTGGTCAGATTTAATAGAGGTCAGAAGATTCTATTCAATCAAAAGATGGTGAACTAGAAACCAAGAGTATACTGTATTGATAACAAAAAGTCTCACCAGAGAAACAGCAACAGTCCAAATTGCCCGAATGGGTGGATCGCACAGATATAACTGGATGAGTATCAAATGGGGTTCCACACTGTTGGACCTGGGATCTCCAAGTCACAAAGGGTAGCTTGGCACTAAGCAGGAAGGCTTAATTCAAAGGCACATGCGTTAAGTTTGCGTCACACCCTTCAGTAACATAACGTCCATCCACTCAAAAATAAGGACACTACACCAGTTTTAGGAAAATACGGTTGTTCTTTTATAAAATAATCTTTAGCAGTTTCTTTTAACTTTCAGCACAGTCTCCCTTCAATACAGTACATCCCTCTGTTGTCAATTTATGGTCTAAGCACAATTTCACAAAGCAGCATTTATACTCTTCACTTTTCTTTAAGGCAAGTTCCCAGGTTTAATTCCTGAAACTCATGCAAGAAATGTACATTCCACAACTTCAATTAAGGTACACAGAGGTTATCAGATTGCCCTACAACTTGCCAACTTTGTACATTACCCTCGATGTTTCAGCGCTACTACAGGCAGGGGGTACAGGTTTTCAGCAACAGTCCACTAACAGGCCCCTAATATCATGGCGCAAGCAGCTGGAAATCTGGATAACGACAGGCAATGTATATTACTTTTTCATATCACCATATAGATTGCTCTTAACCTACAATGGAATATTTGTTTCTTACAGACTCATCCTTAGGCTTTAGGTATTCTTTGTGCAATTGGAACACCCTTCTCATCCGGTTCCCCCTTAACCTCCGTGCAACCCTAACACCTCAGCTATTATGTGCGGAGCGGAATTACAGTCAGTTAGCTCCTTTCCTCAGAGATTGTTGACTTAAACAGTGGTACTTCCCACTTAATGCAGAGTTACTCGGTACCCAGATGACAACTCGGGTGCCAGTCTCTCCCCTCCCGCCACCACTTAGTAGGCTGAAGCAGGGCCCGTTCACCCCTGGGGCCTCGCGCTTCACTCACGGCCTTACCGGGTTCCTGCTAACTTGTCCCCGTCTGTTCACTCGGCCACGCACCCCAGCTCTGTGGTGTCTCCGGCCCCCATGCTGCCGGCTTCCAAACAGCTGACGGGACCGGGGTTGTGCTGCGTCTCTCCCGGCGTTCCTCAGGACGTCGTATCCCGCCCCGCGCCTTTCTCGTCAGAGGGGGAGGAGGCGATGCGGGCGGCCTTCGTCAATGTCCCGCCCCCTTCTTCCAACGCTGGTCCGCCTCTTCCGATACTGCTCAGACTTCCGTCAACAACAGAAGGAGTCCGCACCGAATAGGGTGCTTCTGCCCCACAGGAAGGACGACTGGCCTTGCAAGATCCACGCGCGGTGAGTCCTTGATGAATGGGCCAGATAACTCCCCGCAGGCAATACGAGGGGCAAGTTGAGTTCCGCAGTCTCTAGGGATGACCCCTCGGAGTTAAATTTCCTCAGCTCCTCAGTAACGATTCAATATGGGGTCCCCAGGGCATTTGGAGAATCACGAGGGTCTTTTGAGAATTTTAGGTGTGGACTACCCTGGCAGGGTTTGGTCAGCCCAAGTGGGGTCAGGTCAAAACAGGAGATCAGCCGGCCCACAGGTCGATCCCACTCCTTGTAAAGCGCTGTCCTCCCTCTCAGAGTCGCCTCTCTCCTGGCCAGGTCCACTCTGTGCTCTCACGGGTCAATTCTAAAATGGTTGCCTAACAGTCCGCCTTATATAGGCTCCCCTACAAAGGTCCAGCTGGGTCCAGAAGGTTCTGGAAGGTCCCTATTCTAGCCTATGGGTCTTTCTCCCAAGGAGACCGTTATGGCAGTTACTGTCCACCATTTTAGGTATCTAGGCTGTACCTCAGAAAAGGAGGGATTTCTGGGTCTGAGAGGAACCATGGGGTCAAGGAGCACCTAACCCCCCTGGTCAACACTTGAAAAATTCCCAGTGGACATAAAAAAAATGAAGGTTATGAGGGGCAAAAAGGGGACAAATAAATAATAAAAGGAGGGACCACCCATAAGGCCTTCAGGTCTCACACACACCATGTGTTCTAAAAAATAAAAAGTGCATTTAAGCGACAAAGAATAAACATAAATAATTAAATTCAGTAGGGTGACGTAGCCACTCTAGAGATCATCGGCCAATATAATGTAGGGCCTCAAATAATAATAAGAAATCTCGCCTAATATATAACCAAAATGAAGTTATCCATGTGGGTCCCACATAAATGAAAAACCACAATAAATGGCAAGATGAAAAAAATCAACCGGGACTCTGTAACAAAATATAAATAATAACTTAAATAAAACAATATCCAGTATAAGAACATAATGTCAATGTCTATATAGCGGAGAGTCAGCTGTACAAGCAGACACTCACCAGTACTTAGTTACATTTTTTCCACATTCGAGTAGGGAGATAATAAATAGAGCATAGTAAACTACCTGTATAAAGAGAAAAGTGACAATGATGAGACAAGCATGTTAAAAGGAGCCAGGTAATTACAAGGTTATTATATCCTCTACACTCATGAGAAAACATCAATCTAATAATATAATATTGCTAGTGAATACAATTCATTAGTAAACTAGTATCAAACCATCAAAAGAACAAACATAGATGCCCAGTGTATCATAACATCCTAGTAACAACGCAGTACTCAAGTCTAAATCGAACAAAACTCGCTCAATACGTCGTAAAGTGAAGTTGCATACCGCACGCGTCTTTGTCAAACCATTTCAATCAAAGTTATGGTGGCCCAATCCTGGGTCGCAATATATCTTTAAGGTGTGTTGTAACACCAACGTACTGAAAAAACAAGAGAATATAAAATTGTGTGGGAGTTGAATAGATACTCTAATCACAACATACAAAGCCTCGTGATTTACAATACTGTTTTACCTACAAAATCGTCTCGATAGTATATGAGGCTGTAAGAAAACAAAAAAATAAAAAATGTCTAAGTATTATACAAAGCATGCATACTGACTAAGTCCATAACGCAAGCCGCGTTCCCTTCGAAGCCCCGCTTACCGCACTTGAAAGATCTGACGCCACTTGATACTGGCACCCTGTAAGCGGCTGTCCCCCGCCAAACACACTGATATATACGGAAGCGGAATCGGGCGCCATTGAAAAAAACGGAACTCGCCCGAAAAACAGTCATGATAGAAATAGGACTGGAAGTGCTCTGATGGGCGTACAACCTCGCAATGGCTGAGATGAACAATCTACCTGCCATCTTGAAATATGCAATGAAATAAATATAATAATACAAGTATTTAACAAGCCAAAGTAAAAAAACATAAATATATAATAAATGCTAAACAGCCAGTCCAGTAAGACATCCAAAAAATTAATGTCGTTAAACCGCACTGTCGAGTTGATTGTTCGTGAAAATGTTGCCGATAGTAAATAAGGGTACGAATTCCACGAAGATTATAATGTTCGAAAGCTGCGCTGCCTCTTTCCCGAGTGTATGGTAAACAATTTACAAATCAATAGGAAAGATAGATTAAAAAGCCAGGTGTTCGGAAAGCAGCAACACGAGAATTATAAAGACAGGTATAGTATAGCCCAAGTGCAAAGGATCAGCGTGATCGATAAAGTTAGGTAAACATAATGAATCCAATAGTATAGTCATCATATTGTAACAATAAAGCCAATTTCAAAAGTTTTGATATAAGGTTACATTAAATCATATCACATCAATATATAATATCGTTGAGGATTTAGTCATTGAAAACATAATGTAAATTGTTTTAAAAGAAGGGGACAATGGTTACATACTTATCAAGTTTACCACAAGAAAAAACTCAATTTAAGAACAGGAGGTATAGAAATATGGGTCACTGTAGGTTACATCAAAAACACGAACACCATATACAATATGATATGAAGTCATTGGTCCATTTCGATATAAATTAGATGGTCTCTCATGTTGCAAACATGAAACACCAAGATTAGAAAAACAAGGGAGAGAATTCATATCATTTAGGCATGAGGGGGCACATTCAATATTCCAGATGTTTAGCAACATAACTAAAGGCAAAAGGAAACAGTATATATGGTATCTAGAAATAGAAAAATATATAGTCAGGAGTTTACACAAAGACGTGCATTTCTCTGTCTACATTCAACCCCCGATCTACCGCTCTCAATTTAATGAGCCATTGTGTTTCTAATTTTCTAAGTGCAGCTACCCTGTTACCACCACGGAAATCATGTTTAAGGGTAGCAATCCCATGGAATTTAATGTTGATTAATTCAGATGATCTGTGTTCTGTGTTATAATGTGCTGCCAACGGATAGTTGGAGGTATTATTACGAATGGCCCTGACATGTTCTTGTATTCGTTCCTTAAGGGGACGAATAGTACTCCCTACATAGATCTGTTTACATTGGCATATAATACAATGAACAACAAATTTCGAATTACAGTTAATGAATTCATGAATTTGGTAGGTCTTGTTAGTATTATAACAGAAAGCCATTGTTTTGGTGCATGCAAATTGACAAACATTACACCTAGTGCAACTGTAGAAACCCTTAGGTTTTGAAGGGAGCCAATTTTTTGAAGCCAAAGTCTTAGTATTGCAACCTGTTGGTCCCAACAGATTGCGTAGAGTTTTGCCCCTTCAATATGTCATTAGAGGTTTGTTCTTAACGAACGGGTCAATATCTCGGTCCAGTTGAAGCAGGTGCCAGTGTTTACGTAATATGCCAAAGATCTCATTACTATGGCAATGATATTGTGTAGTAAAAGCTACACGTCTTTGGTTGTTGATACTGTTTTTTCTCTTTTTGTGTTTGAGTAAATCACTATGTTTACATTGTTTAATCCTGATATTAGCTTTTGTCAGAATTTCAGGACCATAACCCCTTTGGGCAAAGCGTTTAGTTAGTTGGTCCATGGTCATGTTTTCTCATGAGTGTAGAGGATATAATAACCTAGTAATTACCTTGCTCCTTTTAACATGGTTATCTCATCATTGTCACTTTTCTCTTTATACAGGTAGTTTACTATGCTCTATATATTATCTCCCTACTCGAAAGTGGAAAATATTTAACTAAGTACTGGTGAGTGTCTGCTTGTACAGCTGACTCTCCGCTATATAGACATTGACATTATGGTCTTATACTGGATATTGTTTTATTTAAGTCATTCTTTATATTTTGTTACAGAGTCCCAGTTGATTTTTTTCATCTTGCCATTTATTGTGGTTTTTCATTTATGTGGGACCCACATGGATAACTTCATTTTAGTTATATATTAGGTGAGATTTCTTATTATTATTTGAGGCCCTACATTATATTGGCCGATGATCTCTAGAGTGGCTACGTCACCCTACTGAATTTAATTATTTATGTTTATTCTTTGTCGCTTAAATTCACTTTTTATTTTTTAGAACCCATGGTGTGGAACCCCATTTGATACTCATCCAGTTATATCTGTGCGATCCACCCATTGGGGTAATTTGGACTGTTGTTGTTTCTCTGGTGAGACTTTTCGGTATCAATACAGTATACTCTTGGTTTCTAGTTCACCATCTTTTGATTGAATAGAATCTTCTGACCTCTATTAAATCTGACCAGGATTAGACAGTTTAATTTCATGTGTTGCCACTTTACCTTCTAGGTAAATTCTATAGGATAATATCCGTTGACGCTATTATACCCAAGAGTGACTTACTTATAGTTTAAACATTCTTTTTTATATATATACTTTCTTTCTCCATTTGATTCAGGAGCCTCAAGTTTACAATATCATCTACAAGATTTGATGATACATGCACCGGATTTGTCAACCTCATTAGGTCAGTCTTTCTCTATACATATAATTCTTTGTGGTGAATGTCGCTATTTTATAGTTCTAGCTTTAGTTTCACTCTGGGTGTTGTATATATTCACATCTCTTGTGCTTTTATATTTTGGTTTACTTTTTAGTCACTTGTTCATTCTGGTTTTTCTCTCTCTAATTTCTTTAATTCTCCATTAGACCACAGTATACATCTTCTCTTGGATTCCTTTACTTGGCACATTAGCTCTGCCTTTTGGGTGTTTCGCTGTATATTTATCACCATGTGATTACTTATACTTGTGTTTGCTAAGGCCCTTCTATTCTCTTTTTTGTAATTACTTAATGTTTATAATTTTGTAATTTCATGTATATATCTTCTTATCATGTTTTCACAGCCTTGAAAAAGTCCTTGTACTAATTCAAAGTACGGACGAAACACGTGTCGGCTGTCGTTTTATCAATTGAATAATCACTTTTAAGGATCAATAAAGAAAAAGATGACACAAAATATGAACTTTATTCATCTATTTGTCCTGTCCTATATGAGAAGTTGCTGAATTTATTTGGATTCATTGTTGTTTTGACTATAAACCGTATTAGTCTTGTATGTATTTACATTGTAGGATTATGCTCTCCTGACCATTTTTGTTTAGATGTATTTGAATGTTATAAACCTAACTGTGCTGATGTTAATCAACTTCTGCATATTAGTATGCAAAGAGAAGTGGAACAATGACTATAACATATAACCAGTTGGCCACGACAAGAACTTGTTGATGTGCCTATTCCTCTTACTGCTACAGATGCATTGTTAAATGCTGTTTTTGTGGTATGTCTGGTCAAACCAGCTTGGATCAAGATTTGAAACAAAGCAAAGGTGACTCTCTAGATGATTATCTTAATAGTTTGCAAGATGTACTTGATTCTGGTATTGGTAAAGATAATGAATATGCTCAAGAATCTTTTAGTACTCTATATGTGCATGGATTACTGTCTAAGGTACAGTAACAGCTGCTCTCCACCTGCATCAGGGTGCAGCTTAAAGGTCTCCCTGAACTGGACCATATTGTACATCATTGTGTTGCAGCAAAAGAGGGAAAGAATCTACCAAACCTAAATTAATGTCTGTAAAATGCGAGTGATCCTACAAACAGTCTGAAGGAGGGGCCATGGAGGTATATGCAGACAAAATGATCAAATGGGTAAGGGGGAAGTATGGCCAGGCAGAGCCAGAGGCGAGAAAGGGGAGAATCCGCTCTGCAAGGCCACTGGAATTGCAGTTGTTCTAATTTGTGTTACTCTAATCCCTGTATATTAGAATAGGTCCTTCGTATGAATTGTCATTAATGGGAAGTTTATCTCATGCCTTACTGATATTGGTGCCAGTAGGTCTACACTGAAAACTTCATAACTTCCTTCATTACCATGCTCAGGCAAGACTAGTTATGCAGTGGCATTTCTGATACACATATACCTTTTATGTTAGAATACCTATGTCTGTGTCTCAGGGTCCCATCGCTGATCAACGTGCTTTTCGTCTAGACCCCAACTCATCTGTGAACTTTCTGGGATAGGATCCATTATGCAAATTAAATGCACAGTGCAGTGCACTCACAATGGTGTCTCTTTAAATGCTCTTAGTGAAAACAAGAATGCTGTTCTAGCTTTTCTATTAAACATTGACGTCAATCAGTGTTGGATGTGCTTAACCAAGCGTCCTCCACCTCATGACCTGATTATGCTAATAATGAAGACTGTGTTCTCACTTCTGAGCAATATAAAAATATGATTCAACGCGATGAAAAATCTTCCTCCAGACACCCATACCCCTTACATCCTGAGGTCGAGATCCATTCATTCATTAAGATTGCTTTGATCTGTTACTTCCAGTTCAGTAATTGCTCCAAGAGTTATGAAGGCTTCGTGGGGTTGTCGAAGTTTCATATATCCCATCTACCAACTCTGGAAAAGACTGCCCACGCACCTCAAATGTCAGCCTAATTTCCTTAGATTTCAGACACACCTAAATGTTGGTTGTTCCCGCTGTCCCTATAGTTTCTAGTTGTTCCCCCGTTGTAGTTTTTAGGTTTGCTCACAAGATTGCCAGTGCCAAGACACCCAAGATCCTTTGTGCACTAATCGCAAATCAAATCAAATTGCTGCCTACTGTTTGGCACCCTCCATCTGCCAATCAAAAAAGCCTGGTAAAGACACTTAAGGATTTGTATAATATGTATGTTTCATTAATGTTGTTGAACTGCCAAGTATTCCTGTTGTACCCAATCCTTTCCTGTTTCTAATGTAAACGATGACTGCTGTGTGAATAATGGCTGTATACCTGAGCTCCCTTTCTTCTATAATCAGATATATCCTGAGAGTAAGCATCACTTCTCCTTTACTACTTTACATTTTTTAGGGGTTAAATCATGTGATCTTGACTACCTCAAATCTGCACATAATCTCCTTCAGTCTTCTTATAAGTCCTCATATGGGCTTTGGAATCCCTTATCTTCACAGACGTGTTACAATGATTCAATCTGTTGATGATTTAATAATTGCTTCTAGGTCAGTGCAAGGCTGACTCCCTTTATCTGCTCACTGAATTAGCTAGGAGGGGACAAGTAGCTTCTGAAGGAAAAATAAAATTTTGCTTGCCTTGTGTTAGATATTTATGTCAATACGTCACAAAGAATACTTGTCTGCCCTACCCGCAAGTTGCACCCACAGAGCGTGAGAAATGGTCAAATAGATCCAACGGAAGTGAGCACACACGTGATTCGCACATTCTTAAATAGAAGGAACTTTGTGAACTAAGAGTCGGTTTCATCCAGTTGACAGACAGGAAAAACAGTTCAAAGACAACACTACATACCGAACGAAATGTTTTACAAACTTTTACAGTCTAATTTCAATCGAAAATCTTTGTTACAGCGTGAAAACAACATAAGGGAGGGCGGGGAATAGTTTTCAAATGTCTGGTGAAATCTTGGGTGTGATTCAATATGAGATATCTCCGTGTTTTGGCCATGTAAGAAGAGATGCATTATGGGTCATGAAGTTTATAAGGGATTACACTGTGATGTATGATTAACAACAGGTGGTGAGATGTTAATCCCAGAAGAAGGGTGATGTCACATGATTTAAAGCAGAGGGGAGTTACGATGTGCAGAGCAGTACTGTTTCACGAGGGGAACCGTTGTGAAAGGGAGAGAGATGTGGCAAGAAGCAATGAAGGTACGAGCAAAACAGAGTTAAGATAGAGTAGATAAATAATGGGTAGTATGAAGGAGAACGTGGATAAATACAGAATTGTGATGTTACATTTGTGGGGAGGTTTAAAACTCGAAGTGGATGAATGGTGGTTTCTTAGACATTGTAGCGGTAGCATTACGCTCCGTTGTAGAGGGAAAACGTTGTTAACATTCTGGGAAATACGACTGTTTTTTTAACATATTTGCTGTCAACCACAGGGCATGAAGCTATATTCTAATTTCAACATTCTTTTATTGTAGTGAACCCCTGAAGAAGGGCTTACGAATAGCCCGAAATGCATTGGGTATAACATGATTTGCTACTGAGGATGTTTTTATATGTTTTGGCGTGACCAGACAAAGGCTCGGAAAGCATATCTGGATCATTAGAAGCTGTAAAACGTATAAGCTTTTTTACGTGTGATTGAAATGAAGAGAAAATAAAGGAAACAGAACAAAAAAGTTGGAGTACGGAGATTAATTTTCAACAAAATTGGAAAGTTCGTTGACACAAAAGTGGGCTAACCCCAATTTAAAGCTGTGCACCTGGGTCAGGAGTGAAACTTCGCTCCTCCCATTTAAGATATTTATGTCACACATTTTGGTAGGAGAGCGGCACCTGTTGCAGATCAGACTAAAGCTATGATTATATGCTATAAGGATCCATTACAGTCTCACAGGTATGCACTCTTTTGAGGAAGACAGGCTACTGCCATGAGTGATCTTTGGGTTATGTCAATGTTGTCCAACCATTGCAATATTGTGTATACAAGGATACCTCTGAAACTATGCCCTGTTCCAAAGAGGTAGAACAAGAATTAATTGAAACAATCACTGTCCCCTGCACCAGTATTAGGTTTACCAGATTACTCCAAACCTTTCAAATTGTATTGCCATGAAAAATACGTTTTTTTTAACATCAGTGTCCTAGTTCAGTGATAAAAGAAACTGATTGAATACTATTCTTTTTACAGACTCCCTCCTTGCCTACATGTGGAGACAATGGTAGCCTACATTGTTGAACCTTCTCAGAAACTGGTGTTAGAATGCATACTCACAGTTGTTGTTAAAGAAAAAAACATCTAACACCCACTATCCAACCTTTTGCCGTTACATCCTTTAATTTGCAACACACTGTTCCCAGGCTGCCTTTGTCATCTCTCTTTCTCCAAATTTAATTTCCCACCTTCCTAACTTAACCATCTCTCTTTATATCTTTCATTCTCCCCTCTTCACTCACTCCATCTTTCCTTTTGCCACCTTCTTCTATTTCCAGCATTTCCCCATCAACCAATTTTCTCTTTCCCTGCTCTCAGCATGTGTTTCACTTGTTCTCTTTCCTCCCACCTCTTATTTCTATCTCTTTTTTCCCTTCTACTGCCTATGTCTTTCTCCTCTCCCCTTTTTCCCCTTCCATCTCTCCTTTCTCATTTTATCTCACTTGCCCAATTCTCCCCCTATGCCCTGCTTTTACATTTTTAAATTTCCTTCTCCTCCCCTCGCCCACAGTCCTCCACATTTTGGGCCCAATTTAGAGTCTGGCAGACAGAGTATTCCATTGCAATATGGCAGAGTACCCTCTCCCCTAAACCCTTTGTTTTCCTGCCTCATTTAGAGAGTGACAGACATTACATTTTCCCATCTATTAGGCCAACAAAGATGGGGCCGTTGGAGGAAGGACATTACACTGCCTGCCCTATTTAGGGTGTCATTTATTTATTTGTTCTTGTCAATCGAAGCCAGGGCATTTTATGTTTTGTTTTTCAGAAATCAACTCCTGCTGAAAAACCACATTTTTTAAAGGTGTGGTGGATGGCCGTCAAAACTGGCAGCAGCTGTCCAACAAATCTTTGCATAACGCAATGAACACCTGTATAGTGATCCCTTTCAATGTACAGAGATGACCTCTGGGCCAGTTGTAATTTCTAAATGTAATGGGCAGTAGTCCTTCAGGATGGCAGAGGCAAAGTCCTCAGATAACCTGATGACTGAGTACCATCTGTCAAATTCTAAATCAGGGTTTGTCTGTTTTTCTTCCGTTGTCATTTTTCTCTTCAAACTTCTAAGACAGCCTATTGTCTTCCTTTTGTTTTTATGTTCCTTATTTTGCCTCCTTCCGCACGTTTCAGCCTTCTCCGTTTGTCTGTCTCTTCCAGTCTCTCTTGTTCTTCACCCCTCTTGCATCTGTTTGTCTCTCTGTCTCTCTCTCACTCTCTCTCTCTCTCTCTCCCCATTACTATCTCGTTTCCATAATTGTCCCTTCCTCCTAGTCACTGTCTCCTTTTAACCCTCCCCCTCTTCCTTAAGTCTGCCCCTCCTTCTCATCCAATTTCTTCATCTTCTGCCACTGTTGAGATTACATAGTAAAATATTCCATGTTGGACAGCGTGTTGACCATTTTGAGTACAAACTAGGGTTAATTCAGTCTAAGAACTTAACTTTGTTGTGACCTGTATTATATGTATCTGGTTAATCTCTGTTACTTTCTCCCTAGCTGCTCAGCCAGTGTGAATGTGATGCATGGAATGTTGGTGTGATGGTCTTGAATGGAATGTTTGGGTGCCTGGATGCTTGAGTGTGACAGTTGGAGTACGGACTGAGCAGCAGGCTGACTGCTCCTGGTGGGGCTGCATCTCTACTTCTCAACTACATGTATCTGAACTCAATAAATCTACATGAAACTAGACCCTGGCTGCGGACCTTGTTACTACAGATTATTGGCGACGATTCTTGAAACGAAACTCTGCGTGTTTTAAAAAGATCTCTGTAACAACAAATCTCAATAGGAAAGCTACAGAAATTTAGAAGAAAACCTCCAGTCTGAAGTACAAGGCGCGTCAGCCCCACCAGTGTCTTTTCCATCAGAAAGTCCAAGCCTGCTTGTACTTCATTGGTTTAATGTATTGGGAGTTTCCTGCTTTTGTGACAGTTTGCGTGATCCTGAGCACTGTCCACAGTGCACTTTCTACTGTGACAACTTGTGAGATCTTGAGCACTTTCTCCTGCTCTTCGCCATCACACTGCCCAAACCCAGCACAAGCGTGAAGTGCTCACAAGGATTATGGACGTATTCTTCATGGCAAAATACACCAGTCTGCTGTAATCTTACTAACACATACTGGGTCCTGTTTTACTCTGCTTACCTGTCTGATTTTTGAGTCAATGTGCTCTCATCAAAGGTCTGGTTTAAAATTTCAGTGCGATCTTTTCACTGTGTCATGGTGCCGTTTAAGTATCTTTTTCGACTTGTTTTTTTTTACTACCAACAGCAACAGGGAATGGCTTTACACATGTCTGGATTACTTTCCAGTTACCAGCGAACGGAGCAAGACTTTGTTGGTGAGACAATTTTTCCACTTTTATTTGTCTTTTATTTCTTTGACTTATGGCAGTTCAACCTCTGCGTTGCAGTTTAAAAATAGAGGAGCGTTCTGTCCTTAGCGCGTGCACACATCCCTACTTTTCCGGATCGCGTGGATGTGCTACGCGGCATTCTCGACAATCACAATGCTTTCAATCGCTATCCAGCACCAACGTGCGTGGAGCCATCCAGCAATGCGTCGTCTATGTGCCACCATCTTGGGGTTTGAGGATGTGCACACTCACGGGCCACGGAGTATCTTGTAGTCTCCAAACAGCTTTTGATTTCCTTCTGCCAACCGCGAGCTCGGCCATGGAGTATCTTGTGTTCTCCAGTCTTCAATGTCCTTCTGCCAACCGTGTGCTCAGTTGGTAGATCCCAGTGCACTTCTGCTCCGCCCTTCATTTTGGAGGAATTGAACTTTTGTGGTAATGTACCAGTGCCTGACAGTCGATTTACTCTGGATATTAGACATCACAGTAACATGCATGTACCAGTGCCTGACTGTGGATGTAATGTGGATATCAGACACCTCAGTAAGAAGCATATGAGGCAGCGTGTGGCACAGGATTGCGGTGACAGGCACACCTTGGACATTTTTTGCCTGTTTTTCTTTAAGAATTGTTCACTCTTAAAGCTATTGGTTACTGGTCTATTAATACTGTGCTTTTTCTAAAAGTGTGTTTTTGCATTTTCCACAGGCTTCAACAACATTCACTCTTCAACATTCTTGCACACTTTTTCAAGACTTGTACATCTTACATTATTTACATTTATTGACATTACACGTGGTCATGTAATTCTAGGTTTGGTTGTTGTGGCAGAGTTCACACATCGTCTATATTTCTATGTTTGCCTCTATTGTTTTTCCAGGGTCAACATGTCTACAGTGTGGTCAGAATAGCTTTACTCGTAGGTCACTTACCGGTGAAGTATTTTGTTGTTTGTGGTCTTTTGTTTTCATTTGGCCATGTTCTGCATATTATTCATGCCTCTAGCTCTTTATGTTTGTTTAGATGTCATACTGACAGTATTTACATTTTCTTGTTTATCCTACATGGATTGTTGTTGGGTGTGTAGTCCAATTCAACACAGTTGATGGGTTTTAGTCCCTTTCAACGTAGTCTTCACAGTTCATGGTGTAGTCACCTGGTGTTTCACATGTTGTGTGCTGTAATGGGTTTTAGTCCCATCTATGCAGTTCTAATTGGTATGAGTCCCATGTTTTTCTATCATTTTGTTCACACTCTAACCTCCACATAGAGGTTCTAATGGGTACGAGTCCCATGTGTTCTTTTGTTCTGGGCACGTTTTTAACCTCCACTGAGGGGTTCTAATGGGTACAAGTCCCATGTGTTCTTTTGTTCTGTTCACATTTCTAACCTCCACACAGGGGTTCTAATGGGTACCAGTCCATGTGTTCTTTTGTTCTGTGCACATTTCTAACCTCCACACAGGTGTTCTAAGGGGTAAAAGTCCCTTGTGTTCTGCTGTCTGTTCAAGCTACCAACCTCTTTGTAGGTGTTCTAATGGGTACCAGTCCCATGTGTATCATTGTTTGTGTGCACGATTGTGCACACTCGTCGTCGTCTGCCCCTAGGCCTCTGCGGCTGCATGGTTAGCAGTCAACATTCTTTTCTTTCTTTCCCTTTAATTATCTCCTTTGTTTGATATTGGATGTAGTTGTTCCATATTTCTGGTCCATTTGTTCACCTGTATTTTGGGGAAAGTCAATTTGAGTGTCCGTCACCCATTTCTACTGTTGCTTTTTTTTAAATGTATAGGAGGATGATGGGTGGGTGATATATATATATTATGTATATTTATCTTTGCATCTCTTCTACATAGTTTATTCTTCTTACATGTACTTCTTGTACATCTCATGTATATTTTCTCTGAATTTTCTTTCCCTTCTCTTGTACTTTGGTCTTAATCTTTTATTTCATTTTCTCTTGTACTTACTCTTGCATGCCTCCGGTGTATTTTCTGCCTTGATCATACTTGATTTTTCTTGATATCTTTCCTATGATTCTTTTATGTTTGGGTTCACTTTCTTCTTGCTTTTTCTCTACTTTCCATTTTTCTATTTTTTAGGGGTATCCTTGTTTGAATCTTTTTCTTCTTTGCAGATTCTATTTTGTTTTGTGGATGAAGGGAAGGTATGTTGTAACCTGTATTATATTTATCTGGTTACTCTCTGTGACTTTCTCCCTAGCTGCTCAGCCAGTATGAATGTGATGCATGGAATGTTGGTCTCATGGTCTTGAATGGAATGTTTGGGTGCCTGGATGCTTGAGTGTGACAGTCGGAGTATGGGCTGAGCAGCAGGCTGACTGCTCCTGGTGGGGCTGCATCTCTACTTCTCAACTAAATGTATCTGAACTCAATAAATCTACATGAACCTACACCCTGGCTGCGGACCTCGTTACTCCAAACTTGTTAGGCCTAGTGATGTAATTCATTTGAGAAAAGAACATGCACATGGATTGCCATGTTTAGTATTTTGTCTCATAGTTATTAAAACTTTAAAAAAGCACTATGCAGAAATGAGAGCAAGGTGCATGTAGGTGAGAGGTTTCTATGTTTACAGTGGTGAGCATTGTTTGTTGGATGTAGGTGATATGAGGAAATGAAAGGTGTACACAAGTGAGAGGGAGCTAGGTTCACGCAGGTGAGATGTAACTATGTGCCCACAGTTGAAAAAATGACCTATGGGCACACACTTAAGGGCAGCACATGTGCACATGTAAGATACGGCTCAGTAAATAAAGGTTCAAGCAAGCTATGCGCATACAAGGAAGAGGTGTGTACGTGCACAGAAGTGAGAGAGAGAGTTAGGTGTGCAGGTGGTTCAATCACACGAGACGTGGCTCAGTGCTACATATATGCTAACATAATTAGAATACAGTGCTCAACCAAGATCCAAGCATGCTGGGCCCATATCACATCCATGCCAGATTTTTATGCTAGCCAAATAAAATATATTTACATGGAATTAATCTAAATGCAACTGACTTGTTATCCTGAAAACCTGGTGTAGATCAAAACTCATGGACCTATATTGGCCACACAAATCTGTGAATAAACGAAACATTGTCCTCACAATAGGCATCCAGATTTTCAGTGCACCGAGGTAGTTTTGGTAGAAGAATGGAAAAGAACTGGGAATCGTGTGTGAGATGAGTATGTCCATATTTGGTGAGCCATGTTTCCCTGGGACAGGGCCTGCGGAGTCTGTGTATAGACTTGTCACGATTGGGGGGCTGTCCTTGTTTTTCTGCCCAGGGCTACTCTATTTAATGATTATTGTCTTATCCTTGGCAAAAGCAAACCACACAGGGAGACAAGTAGTTGCAGGAAAAGGACCAGCAAGGTCCAGGAAACTCACTACCAGCAGGGGAGTCCGGGCAAGCCCAGAGCAATCAATAAAGCCAAAAGAAGACATAGTTGACCCTCCATAGGACCCACAAGTCGAAGACACTGGAGTTGCAGGAGGACCTCTTGCAGCTTTACAAAACCACAGGCTACAGAGCACACAGTGTGATGTGGATGAAGTTCTTTGCAGCAGAGGTTGCCAGAGGCTGGGGCTACATGGAACCTAATGCACTTGCTGCAGAATTGTCAATAAGCATTTGCACTTGCAAATGTACTCTGTGCACAGGGGTTCGGGTATCGCAGCCCCCACGAGGGATTCTGGCCTCAAACTGAGTGAGAGGGCAGCTCAGGCTGCGAGGGACGTAGAAACCCACCTCCTGTGTTGTTAAACCCTTCAGAGTCAGTAGGAGCTCAGGATCAGCAGATAGGTCCGCAGTGCTGCGGGGCCTGTGAAAGCAAGGGAGTGACTCCTTCATTCCAAGGGAGTTTATCTTCAGGTGTCTTGGATGCTCCACAGGCCCTGCATGAATTCTGTAAGGTGCACAGGCACAGACGAGGAAGCAGACTGAAAGGGAGATGAAGTCAGACCGAAACGAAGTACAATGAAGTCCAGAGTGCCCAGACAGTAGAAGTGCAGCAGTTTCAGTTCTGAATCTTGTCCATGACGAATCTAGGGACCTACACTCTTGTAAGCCCTTAAGTACCCCCAGGAAAGGGTTGGAAAGATTCATGGGACCAGGGGAAGGTCAGGACAGGGGAGAGGTTACTCCCATGTCCTTTGTCCAGTTTCCCACCAGAGCAGGAGCCAACAGCTCCCAGGACTGGTTTGAACTGTACTATGCACAGGGACACCAAATGTGCCTCTCATGTACACTTTCAGGTGCTGGCAAGCGCACCCACCCAGCCAAATTACACTAAATCCTGTCTAGGAGGTGGTCACACCTCACTGTGACAGGATGACTATTGTCCTTCCTTCTCCTGCTCAAGCTTGACTCAGCAGAAGGAAGGCAGAAAGGTGTCTCTGGTCGGCAACAACCATTCTGTGGTGTCCGGGACTAGAAGGCTGATACCGGGAATACTAAGAGCCTAACGCAGGGCTTTACCGGTGGGTGGAATCAAACCTCCCACACCGGTAATGCTGTGGGGATATGATTCCAACATGTTTGACACCAAACATGATAGGGTTCATTGCAACCGTTTTCAAGATGGTCTTACGGCGGTCACGCAATGCACCTCTATATTAGTATATGGCTGCTTCACTGACAACCCCGGAGAATGGACTCTGTAGGCTGCAGGGGTGCTCTGCTCATGCAGGGGCACCCTCTCACTTAGAACCAAGCACCCTGCCCTCAGGATTGCAAAAGCCTTCTATAGGGGTGACTTATAGGTTTTAAGTGCAGTAACCCTTAGAAATGCTAAACCTATATCTTTCGTAAGTGGTGCATGAACCACTTTACATAGGCTGCAATGGCAGGCCTGTAGTTCCATTTTGAATGGTCTCTCATCGGTGGCATAATACATGCTGCAGTCCTTGGGGGACCTCTGGGGTACCTATGCCCCGGGTCCATGGGTACCATATACTAAGGACTGACAAGGGTACCCCAATATCCAATCTGGGGTGTTCCTAAGTTCATAACACAACAGTTTAAGGAGAAAGCCAAAGCACTGCAGTCCTGATTAGCAGGATCCCAGTCAGACTAGTTAAAAACCTGCTTAGCACCAGGCAAAGAGATGGGGTACACATGCAGAATGATCCTACCTTCCTACAAGCTGTGATCATCTGAGAAATCAGTGCTTGCTCCCACTGTGCTATCACCCGTGCTGACTGTGCTGCAAGAACCTTTGTGACTTGTGACCCTTTGAGAGATCAATACTTGAGATCATCTACTCTGACTATATGGGTAAATGCTGCCTTAGCACCTCAACAAATCCACTCCTTCTGAAAAACAGTGCTTAGGTATATCTCAAAATCACCAGATTTAAGCCTACAGCTTACATAGTATTGTCACAGCTCATGGCAGTTACACCCACTCAAAGTATTTGCTACCTGCCACTCCTCATTACACCAAGCATATACCCTCACTAAATCACAACCCCTGTCTCTGCCAACTTACCCACAATGTCTTTGCAATAAACCTCTGCCATGGACTTTCATCCCTCCTAGGAGTTAAAATCCAAAAACCATTTACCCACACAGAAAACCAACAAATCTCCATCCTCACTTTATTGTGCCCATGTATTAAGAAGTGCCCATGTAAAAGACCCCAAATTGTATTAATCATATGTATCGTAGAGATCTGGCTATGTATATACTGTAACAAAATATGGTATAGTTTGCACAGAGTCCAGGGATTCCCCAGAGGCTAAATTAGGTAAGTACTAACAGCTCTCTTTGTGGTAGTGTGGGAGAGACTTTAGGCGTATCCAGAGGGTGTGTGGAGCATTTATTGTATTCACTAAATCAAGACTGATTGCACAAACTCAGAGACATAATCCAGATCAATTAGGTAAGTATAAAAAAGGTATACTTGTATTTTATTTCTAGAACCAAGCAGGACTTGGTACATGTAGGTAAATTGTACTTTTAATTGTAAACCTTAGAACTTTAAAAATATATACCCTACTTACCTGCACACAAGTAGAAAGTTTATTGAAAATGCATTGGTGGAAAAACTGTGTTTTGGGACGCTCTTTTTTTCTTTGCAATCGTTTGACCAATCACCATGAAGTCTGGCATCACACGCCAGTGTAAAAAGTGAAAGTTAATAGTGGTAAACAATCTGTGGAATTCTTAACTCTGGGAATCCTAACTAGAACTACAGAGTGTTTACTACCACTCTGTAATATATATCTCATGCAGTGTTAGTATTGAAAGTAATTCATAATAAAAGCAAATTCCCGATAGGTACTAAAAATAGAGTGCACACCAAATATTACAACATAAAAAGTGTTTAAGTTGATAACCATTTGTTTTTAGATGTTTGAAAACATTGGAAAATAATGGAAAAGTTCACAAGAATTGACAACAAATATAGCTGGAAATTAAACCATTCCCATGATTCAAAGTACAAAACAATGTCTGCTTTTTTATTAAAGTGTACAAAAAGTAATGGATGGTATGATTGAATTAATCTCATCCTCCAGTAATTACACGGGCTCATCCCGATCCATTATTATTTTCCATACCATGCCACCTCAGTTTGGACCCAGTCAAATCAGTCTTGACTCTGCTCTAATGGGAACAGGCAAGGTTCTCCCTGAACAAGAACACAAGCAACCCAGGACTAGTTTCGTCCTAGTTCGGGCTGATCAGACAGGTATAGCTTGGTTCCAGTGACAAAGTGTATGTGCAGACCTGTTTTATTTTTACACTGTGCCACTGGAACAAAGCTTACAGAATAACTATGACCTTTTCTGCATTTTCTTTAAGGATAATCCTGCTTCTGTTGTTTGTTGGAATTTCACACACCAGGATTCTCAACTCAGTCTTCCACCCTATGCAGATTCTGTGTCTGTGACATCATCAGACATTGCCAGTTAGCAGAAATAGAAACATAACAAGCCGATGGTTGCTGACAGTTTCATAATGGCTCCATTGCTGTTGCCTATGGCACTGAGGATGAGAGTTCTAGATCTCAGGCGCAGTGGTCACTTTCCTTGGAGACTTGGAAAGAGGAGGTTGGAGCTGTGTTAGCTTGTGAGAGCTGCAATTTCTTTACACGCTGACATTAATTACTGCGCTTCAATACTACTACCACTGGTAGGTTCACTTATTCATTAGATTGCTTGACTGAGGTTATTATTTAGAGTATATGGATGGGTTACTCAAAATGGGACAGATACTTCTTCCACCATATTACCAGTGCCTTAGACTATAATACAGTTGTAATACAATGGATGGGACTTCTGTTACATTTTGACTCTAATCATTATGTTCATATTTATCTAAAATAGAAGTGAGCCTTTGTTCTACCTCTAAAGGCCTATGCATTTTCAGAATGTATGCACACTTACACAAACCCACACATACTGATGCCAAAAGATGAGTGTTTACTTTAAAGTTAACAGGATAGGGATTATGCACTAGAGGAATAGATGTGAGGTTATGGGGTTAGAAATATGTGGTTTTAGGTTAAGGGTATGATAGTTAAGGTGTTAAGGTGCAGGTTTGAGAATTAAGGGTTTTAGTTATAGTGTTAAGGATTTAAAGGGTTAAGAGTTAGGGTTATGATGATTATAGAGAATCGGGTTTAATATTGTGGATATACAGTATAGGTATTTACACTTTTAGGTGCAGGGTTAAAAGGTTAAGAGAGCAGAGTTTAACAAATCGGAGTATAAGGTATAGGGCCTAAGGATATGGCTAAAGTATTATGGAGATTCTTTACAGCTATGGGGGAGAGGGTTAAGAGTGTGGATTACAGGATTAAAGAAACCCTGCTCTTAAATGTCTTTAATGATACAGATGGAAATGTTTTAGATATGAGGTATGCTAATGAGTGTTTTGTGTATTTTTATCCCATCTGTCTAAAAAATGAAGGTTCCCTGTTCACAGTAACATTGTACTTGATTTAATGCAACACACGTGAACTTCCAGGTAATTCAATTAGAAGTGTTGCAAAATAACTGGAGCTATGTCTCAGTAAACAATTGAATTATCAAGTTACAAAAACATATACACTCACACACACACACACCTCTTGAGTATGTAGTTTTATTGTTATCTATAACAGTTTCTTCGACAAACATGTACGTCTCTCTGAATCTCTTCTTTTGTAGTTTTAAACTTAGGGGTCCATTAGGATGCCCGCCCGCCACCCTAGCGGCAAACGGGACCACCCGCCAAAAGGGCGGGGGTCCCGTGGGGGGTATTAGGATGTGCCCGCCACAGTGGCGGGCACATCCTGTATTTTTAGTATTGTGGCGGGCGATGCACTCTGCACCGCCCGCCACAATACTAAAAATGATTTGCAGCATTTACATTAACAAAGCGGCAGGCACCGTGCGGTGCCTGCCGCTTTGTTAATGCAAATGTGGGGGGTACCCCCCATGTGCATACCCCTACTCTGCTTCACTCTGGGGGCCCGCAGGGGCCCCCCAGAGTGAACACCGCCTGCCTTTCCGTGGTGGCATTGCCGCCGCGGAAAGGCATGACACACAGCCCATTGTAATATGGCTGGCGGTGTCTATTAGACACCGCCACCATATTTAATTTTTTCCGCCCTGGCGGCAAGGCGACCGGGGCAGAAAACAGGCGGGCTGTGTTTACTGCCGCTGCGGTCCCCTCCGCCATTGTAATGTGGCGGGGGGGGGAATGCAGGGATGGATGTTGGGCGGATTGCCTCCGCCAGGGTGGCGGTGCTCACCGCCACCCTGGCGGAGGCAATCCGCCCGATATCCTAATGGACCCCTAAGTATCCAAATATATTTGTGCACAAGAACCAGTTTAGATGATTTCTCATTTCGAAGAAAGTTTATGATTTATGTGTGCATTTTCTTCTATGATTGATTTTGTTTGCTTTTGAAACATCTAGAAATGTGGTAAGTGAGTGTGAAGTGTATTAAGTGTTAGGTGCTGAAGTCTGCAAATGTTACGCCTTATCTAATTTGTGAAATTCTTTCATTGTAAAATATTTCCTAAGCTGTTCAGAGTTGATTTTCTGAACTGAGAAAAAATGTTGGTCACCCATTGTCCTCAAAATTCTATAGGCATCTCTATTTTTGCTTTGCTAATGCACACATTCAGGTTTTCTGGTAAGTTGTGTTGTTTGCTGCTCTGTTGGGCTAGAGTTTGAGGGCTGTCATATTGTGCATCTATGTTTTGAACCTGAATAGTGGTAGAGTACAAGGGTCAATCTTACAGGCTGTGGTGAAAAGAAAGAATCATTACTGGTATTGGGATAGAACACTATTCATCATACAGAGAAATCAAATATATGTTTGAATTAAGCTAGGGTTGTCAACCTATCACATAGTAAAAAGCATAGAGGTTTCCTGCATACCCATACTAAATACCTAGATACTTGCATATCATTAATTTCAGTGGTGATAGTTTGAATAGCTGTTGGTCAGCCTGACAACCGGTTTCAGTATTTTCTATTCGATGGGCCACCATTGTGAGCTCTGAATGTTAGCAAGAGCAATGGAATAAGTTGGTCTATTTAGTTTTTAGGAGTTGATGCTTTAAGTCAAAAGTGAGTATTCAGTAAAAGCATGGATTTTCTTCAGGTGCATGACATTCTTTTTAAATGAGTTCACATGGATGCCCTCATAATTAATCCATCCTTTGTGGTATAGGGGCCAATAAGGCAGGGCTTTCCATTACCTCTCTTCCGACCTTCTCAAAAAGATTCCTGCTAACAAAGCTTTGTTCAGGCTTTTTTTTACATAACACGGTTTGACAAGAGAAGACACAAGGCAATTTCATGTGCATCTTCCAACACAAATGTATTGCCACATTGAGCTACCCCCAAATTTGTATTTTCTAAAGGTTTAAGATCGGTTATCTGTGAATGTCACTGCTCTCCCAGTTTAACCTTAACCACTAAGGGCCATCATCCTTTGCATGTGTTTTTGCTCCTATTCGCTGAATTATATTTATGGTCAAATGTTTCATTTAGTTCACAACTAAATGTTGATGCCAATTATTTAATTAAATTCTTTACAGTTTCTCACTGACCAATGAACATTTATGACTAGCAAGCATTTCACACACGTGTCTAAACAGCTTGGTCCCTGAGTACCTGAGTGACATCAAAAAGACAATGAGATTGAAGCTTAACTTTTCTGTTTGTTGTGTATGTTATGAATGAAACACACAAATCATATGTCCCTGGTTTTACCATCTGTGCAGGGTTAGAGGAGTCATGGGAGAGCCATAAGCACTGTAATCTCACCTCCCTCTGCGCCTTTCCTTGTGTTACATTTGGTGTCTTGAAACACAATTCCTCAACCTCTGACCATACCTATATCACCTCCCTACAAAAAGTAATACCTGTTATCCAGCTATACTCCAGACAATCTCTAGCATTACTTTATCCTTCCCTTTGCAAATATTTACAACAAATGTACAGGGTGTCTTGCTGTCCACACTCAGCATCCTCTGCATCGATCATCTTCTCAAAATCAAATAATTTTTTTTATTTACAAAAAAAACAAGCATTTACAATGCAACGGTTTCGCCTTTGGAAAAGTTTGAGCTATTGGCATTGTAAATGACAAAATTTGTATTTATGTGTTGGTTTTGAAAACAGATAAATAAATGGAATTGTCATTTACATTGCCAATAGCTCTAACTTTTCCAAAGGCGAAACCGTTGCATTGTAAATGCTTGTTTACATCTGTGTTGACTTTCGAGTTATTAACTGTGTATAAACAACTAAATAAAAAAAAATGTAAATAATTGCCACAGGGGGTAACTGGGATGTGGGGAGCCTGTCCTGAACAAGGACAAAACTGAAATTTAATAGCCAGTCTGTTACAGAGGTATGGTCTGCCGCAAGAGCCAGGCTGTGCCTAACAGAGTCATGGACGTAGCCAGTCGCTATAGTCACCAGGAACGTCACAAGAGCCAGAATGCCTGCAACAGCCTCATGACTGTCACAAGAGCCAACTTAACTGTAAGAGCGCTAGCCATGACTGGTCACAAGAAAGAGCCTAGTCATGTAGGAGTCCGTATGCCTGTATCTGCTTAGTCTCTCACAATTAACCAGCTCCTAAACACATTCATTCATGGCTCACGAAACAGGCCTGAAGGGTACACAGTCTGTCTAAAGAACTTACCCCAGAGAGACAGCTTGCCTATTGGGAGACAATATTGTTCAACAATTTCTGTTATTTTGGAAATTCTTATGAACCAAAAGAAGAAGTGAACCTGAAAGTCTCCCCGAGGCTCTTTTCACTCAATATGAAACTTCGGCTGAACCGAAAGGGAAAGGCAGCTCGTCCGAATACGGCTGACTTCCAATACAAGGATTGCAATACAGGGGTGGGATGTAGAGCGTCAAAACGAAGATTCCAGGCTGCTCCACCTTGAAACAGTCTGGCAGGGGAGATGATCGCCAATACTCCTAGCCCCCAGAACTTCTACACCGGTTCTGGCCACAAAAAAGACTGAGGACGGGTGTACGTTTTATTATAGTGAAGAGCGCCATCCAATTAAGTTCAGAAGAAAGCTCCTGACTTTAAATGGAGGACGCTCTTCACTACAAAACAAAATATAAGAAACACACCACAACAACATGTGCAGCCCCTCAATAAACAATATTTTTTGGCCGGATTCCATTTTTTAAGTCGAAACAACGCAACGCCTGAAAGACAGCACAGAACTTACCTAGTAAATGCATCATACAGCTACAAACATATACTACCACGAAACGCAAACCCTAAACTTCCTCAACAGATTTAATGCTAATCATATAACATCCAAAATAAAAGCCACCATAAAAATACATCACAGGAAGTATATTAGGTGCGGTTAGAAAAGACAGAAGGGCGAAAAGGAGAAGCAACCTACGAAACATCATTACAACCGCTTACAAAAAAAGTGCGAAGCAACCACTGCTACGTAAAAGTAACCTACTGAATTATATATGAAACATTCCCAGAAACACAAGCCAGTAAGACTGGGAATGCGCTTGCTATATAACAAGCCCTCGCAAAAGCATATGTTTTTCACATTTCAACGGTACGTGCGGAAATTATTTCAAGTTACTAAAGAACAAACATATTCGGTTTATGTAAAGTGCTCGCACAATACCCGATAAACTCGGCGAAGCTTGCATTGTGCACCTGAGCCTGTGATGCTGGCATTTTGAATCTGGTGTGTGGTAGATCGCAGAGCGTGCACTTGGGGGCTGTATAACCCAGACTATGTTTTACCTTTATGAATCAACGGGCGTCCATAGCTTAGATTTTTGCAGCCCGAGCTGAATATCACGTGGTACGTATTTTTCTTTTTTTTACTTTAAGTTGCTGGCACTGAGTCAGAGCCCCAGGAGTACGAGTTCCAGTTCCCATTTTGGAACAGCGTTACTCGCGCTTCACTCCCAAAAGGATGGAAGAGCAGCATTTCCCGTTGCTATGACTGCGCGCTCCCCTTTTCCAGCACTCTCCCGACTCTCCTATCAAGCAACCTATCTGCAAATGTTCCAGGTGTGGCTACACACACTCATGGAGCCCTAACAAAACACACAGACAGAAGCTGGCAGCAGAAACGTGTAGATGTTGTTTAGATAATGTAGGACACTTTCAATCCCATAAGGGAAAGCGCAGGGGAGTGTTGTATTGGTCTGCTCCGTCACTGTACTTTGGGCAATCTAACCTCACCGACCTAGACCTTTGTCTCCTAGCTAGCACCTACATTCAAGTCAAAACAAAAAGAAATAGCAAATTAGTATTACATATACCCCTTATTTGAGGTGTATACCCCTCTCCATTAATACACATCAGACGTTCTGTACCGTTTGCTAAGAAACCTACTAGGCTACTCAGCTCGCACTTCTCTTAAAATAGGGCAATTATACATGTCACAAAAAAATAATCTGATGGGAGTCAATTTACGATCCACTGAAGGAAGGAGTGTTTCACAGGCAGGGGATGGAGATTCCATAGGCAGTATGCGTCAGCGACATTCAATAACAAACACGCAACACCTAAAGGGTTACAACAACACAATCCCACTCGGAAAAAGATGGAGGCGCAAACTGGCGATCCCCCATGCGGAGCGCTGACAGGCGAGAGCCTTGACACAAAGCGCCACCAGGATGTGTCGGGGGGCACAAAGGGGCAATTTGGCCAGACAATTATAATGCGTATTTTTCAGCGAACCTCGAGACGCGAAGCACCCAGGTACGGCAGACCGAACAAAAATATAACGGGGGAGGGGGTGCAGCTTCCTTTAGGGCCGAACAAACAGAATGCACTGTCTCCGAAATTGTATGTGTGGGAAGCTGCCCCAGGAGATCGACAGTTATAATTCTACATTAGGTGGTAGTAGGGTCCACATACAGGAAACATGCATGGAGCGCGTATAAGCGACATTTAAGGTTCCGAGCATGGCGCATTAGGAATTTAGTAGAGTAGCCAACTCATCTCCCCAGGGACCTCCCATCCACAAAGTCTAAGCACAGATGGGGCGGGGTCGCCGGGCAGCGAGTGTCCAAGTCTCTTTCCTTTAGCGCTTTCCCTCCCACGAGAGTCATTCTCCTGGGTCTCACCGGGAGCTGGGTTTGTCGGTGTTTTCCAGCCACTGGTAGTTGTTGGTAGAAGTCATGCTGGCACACCACTAATGCTCTTCTCTACTGCCCGCTTACCTCTTCAATGTTCTTTTCACTCCACACTACGTAGGTAGTAAGAGCAGCAAGGCGGGTCCAAGAGACGAATGGCTAGGGTTGCTCCTTTTGGGCGATAGAAGTGTCAATCTCCTGTCCAACCAACCACAGTCTTCCCAGCATCGTAACAACAAGTCAGGTCCCGGCCGCGCTGTGATTGGCTGACGTCACGGGGGTGTCCCGGGCCAGCAGCCAATCACAGCGCGGCCCGGGAATGACGTCACGGGGGTGTCCCGGGCCGGCAGCCAATCGCAGCGCGGCCCGGGACAAAGGGGCGGGGCTTAAAAAAAGCACCAGAAACGCCCCCGAATCGCGTTTTCGAGAGAAAACGCGATTGACAGCCTCTGCCTCCCAATGGCTAGCCTCCATTTATGGAGCTAGCCAATGATAGGCAGAGGCGGGTCATCACCCCAGATAGAAATCAAGAGGTTTTGCTAGCGCATGCGTACTTCGTACGCATGGCTAAGGCAAAACCTAAAAAACTGGTGTATTGCCTCCCACTCATTTAGGATTTCCAATGTATGAAATTGATTTTGCAGAGCCAAAAGTCAGTTGCTCTTGTATTTCTGTTAATCTTCCTCAGGCCCATATCCCTTGGGATTTAGATTACGGTGGACAGGATATCCTTCATCCATTGTGACGGGGTAACCAGCCCACTGAGTTCTAAATCAGGTCCTAAATTAGAGTTAGAAAAACTCTAGTTATTGTTTCTATGCAAACCAAACCTAAACTACACAAATATCAGAAATTCTGAAGTTATAGTTATGTCCTAAATATATAACTTACTCACCAGCTTCAAATTCTATAATTCAGGAACCTTTAAATACAGTGCTGTCAACTCACTAGTCACAATACAATACTATCTCATGCACCTTTAAGATGCACGGTGTTCTCACAACTTATCCTATTTGAGATGTTTTTAGTGTTTTTATGAAATGTGTGATTTCATATAGTATAAGTGATATAATAAGATAGGGTATAAGCAGTGCACTATAAAGATGTCAGTTACAGTTACAGTGGAGTGGCGTGAAGTCGAGTAGCACAGAGTGGAGTGGCATAGAGTTGATTGGCATAGAGTGGAATAACGTAGAGTGAAGTGGTGTAGAGTGGTTTAGAGTTAAGTGGCGTATAATGGAATAGTGCAGAGTCAAGTGGCATAGATTGAAAAGGCACGATGTGGAGTGGCATATACTAGAGTGGCATAGAGTAGAGTGGCACAGAGTTGAATAGCGTTGAGTATACCAGAGTGGAATAGAGCAAACTGGTGTAGAGTGGAGTGACGTGTGGTGTAGTGGAATGTATTCCAAAGAGACGTAATGTGAGATTCGGAACGGATGTAGATGAAATTATGCAGGAAAAGAGATTATGACATGAATATAGGTTTCTGGTGTTACCTGTCAATTGGATAAGTACTGTTAAAGTTCTAAGGGCGTATGTATCAAGATACCCATTTGCGATTCTCAAATATCAATTTTTAAGAAATCGCTATTTGAGAATCGCAAATAGGTATGTATGTACAAATTGCATTTATTTTTGCGATTTCTTAAAATTCCTTAATTGTGATTCGCAAATTGCGAATCGCAATTAAGGAATACTTTCCCATTCATTTCTATGGGCCAAGAGGCCCATAGGAATGAATGGGAAGTGTTTCTCAAATTGCGATGCGCAATTTGCTAATCGCAAATTGAGAATAGTTTCAAAGGTGGTGGGGTGTCCAAAGGACACCCTGTTGCACCCCTGAAATATGCATGGGTGCACATGTGGCGCACATACATGCCCTAAAGGCATGTATGTGCGTCACATGGCACTTTGAAAGCTGCAGAAATGTGCATTTTCCAAGGAATTCGCAACTGGTAATTTGTGATTCCTTAAGAACATTTTGCAAATTGTTTTGGCTTCATACATTGGATTTAAGGAATCGCTAACTTTGCGATTCCTTAAATGCAATTGCAAAATAAAGAATCGCAAATTTTGCGATTCCTTATTTTGCACCAGATTTTGCTTAACACATACCATTTAGCAAATTCGCATTCGCAAAATATTGCGAATGCGAATTTGCTTGATACATATGGCCCCATGTGACAAAACGCTTAGAGATATATTGTACTGCAGTATACCACAATAATTTTGGGGGATACTTAGGTACAGGCCGAGCACAAGGCAGTATATCATTGGCTAATGACCACCCTTACAAAACTAAAAGGCAACCATGTAGTTTTCACCACACTTTGGCTGTGTTCTAAGTTATGGCTTTAGATATAGGTAAGTTGTGTCAGGTTCCTAGGCGGGTAGCGCCTTTCTAGACGGAAGTGAACTACAACTCCCATAAAGCCATTGTGAGGAGGGGCCTTTTTTGTGCGTAATTCTGCTGAAGCTGTCGGCTTCTCTCGCGGCTGCGAGAGTGGAGCTGATGCCGACCGCTTTTCCTTCGTGTTTTTCCTGTTCCGCGCTGCGATAGCGTGTCTTCTCAATTTCCCGTTTCCGGACCCATATGGAGCTGTTACATGTCGGGTGAGTGAAGCGGGAAGATCCTGGTATTTGGTGCCTTAAGTAGAGTGGAATGCAGTGGTGAGGTTAACCACGCATTGCCGTCTCTACCCGCTGTGATCATAACGTGTTGTTTGCGCTCTGATGCCGCAGAGCAGGAGCGTTCTGAGGAATGCTGTGGTGAGGATTACCACGCATTACAGTTTCTAGGAGAAATTAGCGGAAGTCAGCGGTATAGGATTTACCACGTCTTGCCGTGTTTTGGACTTTACATTGTGTGCCTTTTCCATGCGGCTTTCTTTCCTCAACATTGTTCATTACCTAGAAGCTAACATTTGAATCTTTGGTTATAGAAGGACTTTTGATTTATGTACTATTAACTTTGATATCAGCTCTCTATGTTTCCTCTTTGGATTTATGGCAATTGAGAATCATCAAGAAACCTATATCCCTGTATTGGATTTAAACCTTAGGATTACCTCACAGATATTTTCTTTATATGTTTCTTCGGATCAATACCTTGAGGTTCTTTGCACTAAGAGAATATTGTATGTATGTGGTCAGCCTGTAGTAATATAATCTAGGGTACAGTGGGGTTACCAGTGTTAATCTGTGAATGTATTCCTTGTAGATATTATATTTATGGAGAAGAAGTTTCCCTTTACTTACAATGTATGTGGGAGTCCTGTCAGACACCACCAAGGTATATCAGAACTATTAGCAAGATCATATGAAAGTAGGGTATCATTCTTTGATGTTTCAATGTGGTTCTACTTTGTTTTACAGGATCCCTTACCCCACTGTTCCCTTCCTCTCCTTCCTTCGCCTGATCGCCTTAATACTCTGTAACTATATTCAAAGTTAGGGATGTCAAGAGGTGGACCCTTTATTGCTTCAACTTGATTCTGAGAAGTTTCGATCTCAGGAGGAAGAGATCCCTGACAAGTTGTAGGTTTTATTGATGATCCCTACCTATTTCCACTTTATTAAAATGGCAATAAGTAGTTGTAGGAAGCTGTCTCTGAATATACTATACGAAATTAAGGTATAGTGTTCACAGAGTCCAGTGTATCCAAAAAGGGAGTCAGAGGCTAAAGTAGATAATACCTTACTCTCCATTTGTGGTAGTGTGGGCGAGCAGTAAGGCTTTATCAGAGGGTATTGATAAGCATTTATTGTACACACTCAGGCAACAAAATGATGGCACACACTCAAAGACTAATAATACTTTGCTAGAATAATGCAGGTAAATACAGTTTAAATGCTGTTGAATGCAATTGGGTTGGTTACAGGTAAGTCACTTGTTCATAAAACAATTGGAATTACTTTTCAGTTCAGTTACTTTTTAGATTGCTTTGTAGAGAAAATTTAAGTAAATCAGTTTTTTTACATATGCAGTTGCTTAGGGTTCATACAAGCCAACTCCACACTTAGCACAATTTTCACAAGAAAGCAGTCAACACAGTCCTATTGGAGAAAACAATGTTATCGGTTTCAAGAAAAATACTTACGTTTTGGAGTTGGTTTTCTGGGGTTAGAGCCAGGGTTCCCCCAGGGTCTAGGATACACTCTCGAAGCGCCCTCAGCAGCACTAGGGCGGCTGGGTGCAGAGATCTGGGGCCCAATGTTATCCAATGGGGGACCGGGGGCTTCTCATTGGTGGCCACAATGTTGTGGTAGCAAAGATCCTGGGCTTAAGCTTGGATCAAAGGGGGATCTGGGTTAGCACACAAAGTGCAACCATAGCTGCACAGGGACGGCTGGGTGCAGGGTGCTTTTTTGGCAGCCGGTGCCCTGTTGTTTTCAAAGGGAGTTGCCGGTTTTACATTGTGGCTGCAGGCTTGGTTGAGGAAGTCTTACGGGACGAACAAACAGCTGGGCAGGTAAGGTGGAGGGCTAGGAGACATAGGTACACTTCGGGTTCTCTTCTCCAAGGCGCAGGGAGGCACGATACAGAGGCGACTTTTGAGGTCGGTTTTTACCTTACCGGGGTACGCTTCGTTGAGGGTCTCCATGCAGAGTGACATCGGGAGTCCTGGAAAGGTCAACCCACGGTGGACTCAGACTCTGGAGTGCTGGGGGACCTCGCTGGGACCAATGGGCCACTTAGACTTGGGCTATAGGCATCGGGTGCAGTGGTGGTTTCAGGCGTTGGGTTCTTTTGTCCTCAGCAGGCTCTGAGTCTTTCTTTGGTGATTCTGTTGAACAGAGCTGCTGTTACAAGAGATCCAGTCTTTGTTGAAGGCAGTCTGTCCTCCCAGGGGGTCTGGAGGTCGCAGGGTATAGGACAAGGTGATGTTTACACAGGATCTCTTTAAACTGCAGAAAGGCTTGTAGGGCTGGGCCAACTCAGGACTTCTCTGCAGTCTCCTATGCGGGTGTTTTCTTTCACCCTTCTTCTTCGTAGGCTCTTGAAATGTGTCTTCTTGGTTTATGGCTGCCTCCTACATAACTACACCCTTGGTGTGCTGACCCCGCATGGGGCGTGATGGCAGGCACAATCCCTAATCCTGATTGGAGAGTGCCTGCCATCTACAAGATGGCAGGCACTGAAGAGTGGGTTTCACCACTCCTCCCTCACCTGAGGGGTGGAGTTGGAATAGGTGGGCACACCTTCTGGACTGTTCTAATTTTCCTGCCTGTCTTCCCACTGAAAAGGTGGGGAGACAGGAGGGGGGCCTGCTCCTGACAGCAGGAGAGGCTGAGGGTTATGTTACCAAGGCGGCAAGGCCTTTAAAGCTCCCCTGCCACGAATGGCTCTTCTTGACCTGTGGGAGGTGTGACCACATCTGCCCAGGAAAGGCTTTGTTTCTGGGCTCAGTGATTGAAGGCTCCTACCCCAGGGGTCCAGAAACATATCTCGTGGTAGGAGGCTGGTGTTTACTAAGATGCACTCTGAGTACATGGTATAATAAATCCCACACTGGGATCACTGACTTAATATCGAATACAAAAATATAGACTTACCAAAATATCGATGACAAAATATAGAATGCAAAAATATCGAATTCCTATCTACAAACAGGTAAGTACAAAAATATCGAATCAAAAATATCGTTGTAAAAAATATAGTTAGTCAAAATATCAATTTTTTTTAATGTCTTAAAAGTAATTTAAAATTAATGAAATAATAAATATAATTAACTAAAACATACTTAAAAATACTTAAATAACCTTAAAATTATTAAATAATTATTTTAAGTTATAAAAAAACAGTTTTTTTAAACTACATATATATATATATATATATATATATATTATTGTAATATTATTAAAAATATACAATATTTTTACCGTAGGATAGCGGGAGGGTAACATTTATTATTACCACTCCAGTGAGTGCAACAGTAGGGAAACTGTTGGATAGCATAGGGGTAAAAATTACTATTCCGACTCCAGAGAGTGCAACAGTAGGGAAAGCGTTGGATAGCAGGAGGGTAAAATTTACTATTCCCACTCCACAGAGTGCAACAGTAGAGAAAACGTTGGATAGCGTAGAGGTAAAAATTACTATTCCCACTCCAGTGAGTTCAACAGTAGGGAAAGCGTTGGATATCGTGGGGGTAAAAATTACTATTCCCACTCCAGAGAGTGCAACAGTAGGGAAAGCGTTGGATAGCATTGGGGAAAAATACTATTCCCACTCCAGAGAGTGCAACAGTAGGGAAAGCGTTGGATAGCGTAGGAGTAAAAATTACTATTCCCACTCCAGAGAGTGCAACAGTAGGGAAAGCGTTGGATAGCGGGAGGGTGAAAATTACTATTCCCACTGTGGTAAATAAATAATTAATTACCGGTACTATTTTTGAATACAGTGAATAAAACAGATAGCTCAATAAATAAGAGACAGGATTCGAGGTATCTGAGTCTAACAGGCTTTAATCAGGCATAAGGGAAGGGACAGGAACGGGATAGCCTGCACGGAAATAGAATGGATGGCAGCTGCAATGCCTCATCGACAGTGCAGCATATATATAGTATCATACATTACATTACATTGCATACAATAGGCGTAGCAGTAGGCGTAGCAGTCGCGAAAGATAAGGACACATTGATGGAAGAAGAAGGCGTGTACAGGGCGTATACATGGACATGTGGTGTAGACGTCACAGAAGTGTCATAACTGGGGTGGAAACATGGAGGGGGCTGCCTGAGAGCAGCTGGGACCTTTAACCTAGTGGTGCGCGCAAACGGGCAATGACGTGTTACCAGGAAGAACTGGGGGCTATGACTTCTGCGCTAGAAGAGGAGACTAAAGTCTACGGTGTCAGGACGACATGTACCTGTGGCATATCTGGTATCTGGTGTTTGGAGTACATGTTGATAGAATCCAAAAGTTATCAGGGCAGAGGCTACTTGACACTAGGACTGGTGCATGCATTATTCTACATGTATTGCATGGGCTAGGAATATTCTACGAATATTAATACAGTATTTCTCTTACATGGAGACAGAAAGACTAGACCATGGCTGGAACTGTTTTTACGATTCAGTAGCTAAGGAATGCAGAGAAGGAGGGCTGGACTGATAACTAGAAGCATAACATACTCTTGGCAGACAGGCAGGCAGAGCCAGGCCGGGCCGGGCACCGCGCGGCAGGAAGTAAGTGAAGGGTCAGGGGTGCAGGTGGGGGCTGCATCGCTCCTTGGAGCGGGTTCAGAAGACTGGAGCTTGAATCTGGTGTCCGGGCCCTTTTGAGGCCTAGAAACGGGGACAATTCAATGAATTAACGTGTACACTGTAAATCGTGGTAACATGGGCCTAATACTTGTTGCTTTCACGAGAACTGGAAATTGGCATACTAGAGTTGGACACAACTGTGATTGCGTCTTTAATCGATCATAGGGGGATACATGCATATCGATCATGCACATATAGCATAGGATGGGGAACACGTAGGCACATATAACATGGCAAAATTTACTTTTCCACATTCCCTCCTTGTGCCCTACGTTTCCATCAGGAAACATCAATATTCATGATACCATCTATCTGTTCATATAGCATCATTTGCTCGTCTCGAATTGTTTTGGAACGGGATTTAGGACTAGGAATACAGGATGTAGCACACAAGCCGCAAATCGCAGGGCCACATTGTAAACAGAGACAGCAACTGAATATGATCATTACTGCTATACCTAGGAATGACAATACTTTCCATCCCCAGGCAGATATGATACTCCAGAGCCAACCGGACCATGTCCAGGTGCCTGGATTCTGGTGTAACTGATGGGCAATTTTATGAAGTCTGGTTATAGCTGAATAAACAGACGGCGCGTTATTAGGAATGAAAATGCAGCAACTAGATCCGATGACTCTACAAGCTCCTCCTCTATCGGCCAATATGACGTCAAGAACGAGACGATTTTGGAGCACAACAAAACGCATAGCAGATTGCTCTTCGGTTAAGTTACCTAGAGCGGAAGTAGTCTCATTCACTACTGCTTCAAGGGTTCTGGTTAACCTACGTATTAACTTACTATTCTGGACAGGGCCTATAAAGAAAAAGAAACCTTTATTGAAGTCTTGATATTGTTCTAGAGTAGTTTCAGTTTGATCGACAATTGGGGGCTCGATCTCCCTTCTATGTCTAACGTGTACTAGATGTGTGTTTCTGTGATAATCAGATGGGGCTAGGAAAACTGGTGGCAGTAGGAAGGCAATGTAACATGTTCCATCCCAATCGAGGGGCAGACGAACATATGCGGTCTGACCACAAACAAAATAAGAATGACGTGAGGCTTTGAAAATAGATTTCCCACTGTCACTATACTCGACCACAGTAGTACAATCACTATGTCCTACATGTGCTGAACCATTCTTTCTGACACATAATTCGCCTTTGACTGGTAGTACTGAAATAGCAGGCAATTTTGGGGTAGTATTGGACTGGACATTCAAGACCATGAAATTCGAGGAATAATTACCTAAATCATATACTTCATTTTCTAGATCTAACCCTGTTCTATGGGAAAGACCTTGCTTGTCTGGGAAACATGTTCGATTCAGAAGGGACATATCGGTGGAGGATGACGTTAATGTGGACCATGCTCCACACGAACCATTGTGTGAAAACGGATAAGGAAAAAGTGGCAGAACTCCCTTTGATGTCTGGAAAGGGGGAAGTCGACCACACACCCAACAATTAGTGGCATTGCTGGTCTGGTGTGAATAGTGTAACATTCTGATAAATGTGTTATTACGCATAGCAAGACGATAGGATAACTCGTGAGGAGGCAGGTCACTAAATGTGTGCTCTACTGTAACATTAGGAAACATATGTACATGTGAAATAGGAAAACATAAATGAAAAGCATAACTTATGCAGGTAACCATAAGACTCAAAAACAATAAAAAGAATAGAACGATAATACATCTTTTAGAGTTTTGACTAACTCTCTCACTATGTGGGTCTATCTCATACATGTCAGGAACCTGTCTAACCGTTTCACCCGAGAGGGACTTAGACAATTAAACTGGCTGACTTATTTTACTAGACCGGAGTTTTACTTTATACTCCTGCTGCGGAGTTTTCTCTAACAGGGGAAGTTTGAATTCAGAGTCTGTCTTTGGGCAGTCCTTAAGAATAGGGCAGCCTTTGATAAATGTCTTTTGTCGCAATCCATGGAATTTCTTGATATGGCTGGTATGCACCCAGCCTTTGCGTCCCTCGAGCTTGACGGCGGTCCTTGTTGTTAATAACACCAGCTGGGGCTCCTTCCAACGGGGCTCCAACGGACTTGAACGATCAAAATTGCGCACCAGGACGAAATCCCCCGGAACAACTTCATGCGGTTTCACCTCAGTGTTGTCTGGAAAAGCAGCGGCAACCTGTGAACGACAAGAGTGTAGGGCAGACATCAAGGAAGCTAGGTAATCTGTCAGCATATTACTGGAAACGTCTGTAATCTTTCGGGGCATAGGTGTACCCCACATATTTGGAGGACGGCCGAATACGACCTCGTACGGGGACAGACCTGATCTAGAGTGTGCAACCATTCTCATATAAAGAAGGGCAACTGCCAGTGCTACCAACCAATCTACACCTTTTTCTGTACATACTTTGGCAATGCGGATTTTCAAAGTCTGGTTATGTCTCTCCACAAGACCGGCTGCTTCAGGATGGCGTACACAATGGAACTTCCACTGGTACCCTAACAGAAGGGAAACTTGTTTCATGAGCTCGGATGAGAATGGCTGGCCGTTATCTGAATACACGACCCTAGGTAAACCATAGCGGGGGAAAAACTCACGAACCAACTGCCTGGCAGTGGTCGCGGCAGTGTAATCTGGAACTGGATATGCTTCTGTCCACCTGGACAAAGCGCATGCAACTACGAGGACATACTTGAAACCTCGACATCGCTCCATCTGAATATAATCCATTTGGAGGACTTCAAAAGGGTGGTCGGGAGGTTGGAATCCACCTTGTTCCACCGGGACACTTTTACCTGGATTGAACTGACAACAGATCATGCAGGTACGCACTTTCTGCTTGGCTGCTGCTCGTAAATGCTTGTTGAACCAAATGTTCTGGATACTGTCTAACATAGCTTTTTCTCCTAAATGTGCTGGACTATGTGCGGTGTTAATAATGACTTGAACCATAGAGTCGGGGAGAAACCATGTGGCTTTTCCCTTCGTCAACCATCCTTGATCTGTCTGGACCCCTCCTTGTTCGGACCATTTCTTGATTTCATCTGGAGTGGCATGTGACTGTATATCTATTACATCTTGTGTAGGGTCCTTAACTGTCATGCAAGTAGTCTGATCTGGAATGAGTGTCTGTGTCGTGTTAACTGGAATGTCTGGAGTCTGAGCTGTAAGCTTGGCTGTTCGATCTGCCAGGTCGTTACCCTGGGAAATGATGTCAGTAACTTTCGTATGTGCCTTGCACTTCATAATGGCAATAGCTGTCGGTGAATGTATTGCATCTAACAGAGCTTGAATGAGGAGACCATGCTGAATCTTAGTTCCATGAGAAGTCATGAAACCTCTTTCTTTCCAGAGCACTCCAAAGTCGTGTACGACTCCGAATGCATAACGTGAATCTGTGTATATATTTACTTTCAGGTTCTTGGCACGTATGCAGGCTTGGGTCAGAGCGACTAGCTCTGCTGCTTGAGCAGACAGGGTATCAATACGGTGTGTTTCTATAACTTCAGTGTCCGTAGTCACTGCATACGCGGCTACTAGTTCTCCTGTACTTGTTCTCATACATGAACCATCCACATAAAGTGTCAGGTCAGGATCAGGTAATGCAATATCTGTTAAGTCTTGTCTCGGCTTTGTCATGGTGTTAACAACTTCCACACAGTCATGTGTGGCAGGATTTGAAGTAACTGAGGGTAACAGTGTAGCGGGATTTAAAACGTTGCAGCGTCTGATTTCTATGTGTGGCTGAAACAGTGTCAGTTCATAACCTGTTAAACGTGCAATTGTCAAGTGCTGAGTCTGAGTTCGGTTTAAAAGAACTTCCACGGAGTGTGGAACTTGTACTGTCAGAGAGTGTCCTAACACTATGGAATCACTTTGTCTGATAGCTAGAGCTGTGGCTGCAACTGACTTGAGGCACGCAGGCAGAGCCTGGGCCACCGGATCTAATGTGCTAGAAAAATAAGCACAGGGCTTGTATTGTCCTGCTTGATCTTGTGTGAGAACAGATAATGCAGTACCATCACGTTCTGTAACAAAAAGTGTAAAAGGCTTACTATAGTTCGGTGTTGCTAGAACAGGTGCTTGGTATAAAGCTTTCTTTAACTCATTAAAAACAAGTGTATGTTCTTGGGTCCAAGGGAGGACAGTCGATACGGCTGCCTCCTGTGTCGTTAACTGTATCAGTGGCTTGGCTAGAAATGCATACTGAGGAATCCATTGTCTACAGTAAGAAGTGAGGCCGATAAAAGCTCGTACCTCCTTCTGAGTCTTGGGCTGTGGAAGATGCGCTATTAACTGGATACGGTCAGGTGTCAACTGCCTACCCCTCTTGGACAGTAAGTGTCCCAAGTAGACCACTTGCTGGACACAGAATTGTAATTTAGAAGGGGACACCTTGTGCCCCATCTCGGCCAGAAAATACAGAACTGTAAGTGACGCACGCTCGCAGTCACGTTCAGAACGGGCTGTAATTAACAGATCATCGACATACTGGAGTAGGGCAGTGTCAGTTGGCATGTGAATATTGTCTAGTTGTCTTTTCAGTGCTTGGCTGTAAATGCTAGGACTTTCTGTGAAACCTTGAGGTGCTCGTGTGAATTTATAGCTTCTTCCATTTAAACAGAATCCGAAAAGGAACTGGCTGTCTGGATGAATAGGGACACTAAAGAATGCGTTCTTGAGATCGATAACTGAAAAGAATGTGGCTTCAGAATCAATGGCTGTCAAGAGTGATGAAATATCAGGGACTACTGGGTACTGGGGTATGATACACTTATTAAGTTCTCGAAGGTCGATCACTAATCGATATACTGGAGATGCATTTGGATCGGTACGTTTCAGGACTGGAATGATAGGAGAATTACATACATTGGAGTCAGTTTCTACAACCACTCCTTGAGCAATAAGTTCGTTAATAATTTTGGATAAGGCTGCTACAGCCTCAGGTGGCAATTTGTACTGTCTGATTCGTGGTAAAACAACACCTTGCTTTAGAGTCACACGATGGGGTGTGATATGCATACAACCTACATCAGTTGGACCTTGCGCCCATAAATGCTGTGGTACATTCAATAATCTTGGATCAAAATCACGTAATACATAATGACCTTTAAAATCTCGCCGGAACAGTCTTACTCCCTCTGGGGAGCAACAAATTATGGCACCTAATTCTTTCAGTGTCTTAATGCCTAATAAATTTTCTGGACAAGACTTCGTGAGTAACAAATTAGTAGTTCGGGACAGTGGACCAACTTCTAGAGTAACTGGTTTCGATATTTCATTAACAATAGGCTTTCCTGAAAATCCAAGGGAAACATTTCTTGAGCCTGAGAGCGGAGCCCCTGGAACCTCGTCATGACTGATGGTAGTCCTACTTGCCCCTGTATCAATCAGAAACTTTCTGTCTTTCCCTAATACTTGACTATGTACATAGGGACCCTCTTGATCTACAGGAATCTCGATGAGAGGCAAGCCTACCTCCCTCTATAGGCTGTTTCATGAATACGGCTGATAATCTGGATACTCTGTCTGTGCATACTGGTACATCTGCTGTGTAACGTGCTGTGTTGCAGCTATAGGCTGCGGTACTGTAACTGTCTGTTGTGCGTTCTGCGGTGGCTGGGAAGTCTGTAAAACTTGTTCTTGTCTAGGCGGACGTGGTCTTTCTTTAGTCTTACCAGTAGCTATGTTGTGTTTCAGAACTGCACACTCGTTTATAAAATGACCTGGCTGTTTACAATAATTGCATGTCCCTTTAACGGGAGCTGCAGGATGACTGGCTTGATTCGGACCCCTCTTCTGACTGTCTTGTGGAACAGATTGTGCAACTAATACTTTCATTTTCGTGTCTTTCATACGTCTTCTTTCATGTTCCTGCTCTTCCCTGATTCTGTTCTGGTGATACTGGAGCATCTGGAGCATCTGTGACGGAGTATTAGCTTGCCAGGTACTTTCGACTTTCAGGACTCGATTTTTAACTTGTGGACTTGAATTCTCGACTAGTTTGGTAACAAAAAGATGAGGGTACGATTCACTACTTGTTTTCAGACCACTATTAATAATAAAACATTTCTCAAATCTAGAATAAAAATCACTAGTATCTTCGTCTTGTTTCTGTTTACAGGCTGAGATGGCATCCCAGTCTTCCTTTTTCATGGCTAGTAATCTTGGCAAGACTTGTATTAACAGTTCGGGCAAAGCTTTAGCTTTATCCCCAAGACCGGTACCTGGTACTCGTGTGTTATCTTCGGCTTCTAATGCGGACCAATCTATCTTTTTCTCTCCCACCTCCCATTCTTTTTCCTTGAGTTTTTCATATATGCCCGCAGGCAACAGGACCTTTAACATTTTAATGATATCAGGATACGTGTATTCTCCCATACGGAGCATGTCCTTTAATTCATGGTGGAACCCTGCTGGATCTTTATCATGACAGGGAATTAACTTTTTCATTTCTAAGAGTTCCATTTTTGTGATAGGGGTGTAAACAAATACTCGTTCTAGACCACCACCCTCTTTCTTGACTGGATGCACTTCTCGTAACGGATTCTGTCTGTCTATGTAGAATGATTTACTTTCTGGGGGTGAGACGTGAACAAAATGTGGATTCAGAAACGTTCGGTATTTGTGGCGCTGTTCTAGAATGCCACTAATTAAATCGGTACCTAGACCTTTCCATCTGTACTGGAGTAACTCGTTTAGTACATCATGTAGAGGACCTGGATCAGAATGTTGTTCCTCATACAGCGTAATGAGGTGCTGAATCATATACATACCCACCAGACGTTGTTCGGCTGGGGGCAGTTTCAGGAACATTTGTGCCACGATTTCATCTGGAAACGTGGTAGAATCACTAATCCATCGGACTGCTGATCGAGCTAGTTCTCGTTCATGCATGGTATTAAGTTCACTATAACCTATTCGTGATTTCAGAATTTTATCGGTAGCTTGGAATACTTGCTCAAGAGAACATTGTTCTGGCACTGGAGGAGGAAAACTTTTCTTGTAATCTGGACGTGAATGTCTGTCGGAAAGTCTAGTTCTACCTACATACGCTATTCTGTCGGGATTCTCGCTGTCTACCTCTTCACTTGAAGAGTCATTCTCTTTCTCGGCTATTTTCCTTGCTTTCTCTTTTTCGTGTATGTCTAGAATTTCCTTACGGATCTTCCTGTACATAGCGTCTATACAATTCTGTGTCTTGTGTTTTCCCTCGGCTATATTGTCACTCCACCTGGTCAGGACTTTCATTTCTTCTTGATCTTTTTCCGGACAATCTTGCTCTCTAATTAAACAGTTAATTAGAAACTTTAAAATCATGAGCTGAGTCTCGACTTTTCTTTGAACCATGGCTTCGTGAACACTTTCTGGATTTGCTCCTGTACGGATAAAATGATATATTCTGTCTAGATGTTCTCTCATATCGGGCAGGGTGTCCAAATAGTCGGTCACCCGTCTTAAACGTAATGAATATATGACCATATGACCTTCGCCTGGAACTGGATCATAACAACATTCGGTAAGTGCTCGCTTGATATCTACGTATGTATTCACTTTTGGCGTACGCTGTAACGCTAGTTCATGTAGCGTCATACGTCTGTGTTGAGGCGGGGTACCAGGAGAATCTCCCCCCGCGGCTCCTAAACTAGAATCGTCGGTGTGTACTGTACGTGCTGGTAGAGTGACTGACGAAACGGGTACATGTACTGTGGGCTGGGCCGGGGGTACTGTAACGGGTGCTGTAACATGAACTGAACCCACGGAACCAGCAACTGGAGGAGCAGGAATTACATTATTAACGGGAGCAGGCGGAATGGGATTTGTATATTCTGGAACTGTATCGTCCAAATAGGACGAGAGAAAAATTTCAGCTGCGGTCGGTTTATGACGTAGCTTAATCGGGACCAATGGCGGCGGGAAATTACAGGGTGCTTCCGGGGTTGCCTTCGGCAAGCCCTCGGCAAGAAGAGGATACATACCCTTAATAAGGGCATTCCACTGTCTGTCTGACTGTTCTGCTCTAACTCGTTCACCTTTCTTGGGCTTTTTCTGCGGATTCCCTACTTAATTCTGTTTTTCTGAATTCTTTTTCGGTTCTTTTATGAGATTCTTTACGCCATAACTCGATGGCATCTTTCTGGGACTGTCTGGCTTTCTTTTTCCATAATGCTTCTTCTACTCGCATGATGCACTCGGCATCCCATGTACCTGATACAGGCCATCTATATTTCTCTTCTAGATCCTTGGTATAGTCGACCCATAAATCTAAATACAATATGGCACTTAAGCCATGCTTATGATACATAAAATGTCCTGGACTGTCCCTAGGCGGGACAGGAACTGATTCTTCGAGTAACCCTTTCCGGGTTCCTATCTGACGTAACTTGGAAAACAGAGGCATTCTAGACTTGAATCCAAACACAATACAATACACGATAAACACAGTAATGAATAGCAAAACAAATCACTCATACCACGACATTAAAATACATTAATAACATTAATAACAGTTCGAACAGAATATTACCTGGTACATTTTAAAACAGAACACATGAATTTCTCGAGAACAGACTTACTAGAATTACTGGATGCACTGCTAAAACAGTACAGAACATACCGGTCCCATAAAGAGACACGTCGGACCCGTATCCACCTAGGTGAATACTTCGGACTGGATCTGTGTACCCAAACCCATCGGACCAGAGACAAATTAATTGACCCTGTCTAGATACTACCCCAGCAATGGTACTCACCGGGCAGCACGAACGGAAGGCCTCGGACTGGACTGGACTGCTACGACGTCGGACTACGAACTTCGGACTTCAGTTACAGGTGGGCCTCTGGATACCTCGGACCTTGTACTCTCGGCTTGGGCTCTGGTCGGGACTCGCCGCGTTCCTCACCGCCTCGTCTGGATGCTGGACCGCAACCTCCGTCTCCTCCGTGGGCCTGAGGGATACTTGAAGCAGAAATATCTGCACGTGCACAGTATGGTTCCGTCACGGCTGCAGAGGGTCAGGGGGCCCGCGTGGCTTCGCCGGCGCGTGGGGAAAGGGCAAGGCCCTATTCGGGCGCTATTATGTGGTAAATAAATAATTAATTACCGGTACTATTTTTGAATACAGTGAATAAAACAGATAGCTCAATAAATAAGAGACAGGATTCGAGGTGTCTGAGTCTAACAGGCTTTAATCAGGCATAAGGGAAGGGACAGGAATGGGATAGCCTGCACGGAAATAGAATGGAATGGCAGCTGCAATGCCTCATCGACAGTGCAGCATATATATAGTATCATACATTACATTACATTGCATACAATAGGCGTAGCAGTAGGCGTAGCAGTCGCGAAAGATAAGGACACGTTGATGGAAGAAGAAGGCGTGTACAGGGCGTATACATGGACATGTGGTGTAGACGTCACAGAAGTGTCATAACTGGGGTGGAAACATGGAGGGGGCTGCCTGAGAGCAGCTGGGACCTTTAACCTAGTGGTGCGCGCAAACGGGCAATGACGTGTTACCAGGAAGAACTGGGGGCTATGACTTCTGCGCTAGAAGAGGAGACTAAAGTCTACGGTGTCAGGACGACATGTACCTGTGGCATATCTGGTATCTGGTGTTTGGAGTACATGTTGATAGAATCCAAAAGTTATCAGGGCAGAGGCTACTTGACACTAGGACTGGTGCATGCATTATTCTACATGTATTGCATGGGCTAGGAATATTCTACGAATATTAATACAGTATTTCTCTTACATGGAGACAGAAAGACTAGACCATGGCTGGAACTGTTTTTACGATTCAGTAGCTAAGGAATGCAGAGAAGGAGGGCTGGACTGATAACTAGAAGCATAACATACTCTTGGCAGACAGGCAGGCAGAGCCAGGCCGGGCCGGGCACCGCGCGGCAGGAAGTAAGTGAAGGGTCAGGGGTGCAGGTGGGGGCTGCATCGCTCCTTGGAGCGGGTTCAGAAGACTGGAGCTTGAATCTGGTGTCCGGGCCCTTTTGAGGCCTAGAAACGGGGACAATTCAATGAATTAACGTGTACACTGTAAATCGTGGTAACATGGGCCTAATACTTGTTGCTTTCACGAGAACTGGAAATTGGCATACTAGAGTTGGACACAACTGTGATTGCGTCTTTAATCGATCATAGGGGGATACATGCATATCGATCATGCACATATAGCATAGGATGGGGAACACGTAGGCACATATAACATGGCAAAATTTACTTTTCCACACCACTCTAGAGAGTGCAACAGTAGAGGAAGCATTGGATAGCGTAGAGGTAAAAATTACTATTCCCACTCCAGAGAGTGCAACAGTTCGGAAAGCGTTGGATAGCGTTGGGGTAAAAAATGCTATTCCCCCTCCAGCGAGTGCAACAGTAGGGAACACGTTGGATAGCGTAGGGGTAAAAATTACTATTCCCACTCCAGAGAGTGCAACAATAGGGAAAGCGTTGGATAGCCTAGGGGTAAAAATTACTATTCTCACTCTAGTGAGCTTAACAGTAGGGAAAGTAATGATTTAATATATTAAGAAAAATAAATTAAATACCAATAAAACAATTAATTAAAATGAATTACCAATTTAATATTATGTAATAATTAATGAATTAGAAATACAAATAAATATTCGTTATTAAACAACTAATTAATTTTCAATAACAAAAACGAATTAATAATAAAAATTAATACCAATTAATAATTAACAGTAAATTAATTATCAATACACAAAAATATGTTTAATATGTAATTATTACAATTAAAGAAATTCCCACCCTATTCCCCTATAAACCCACAATCCACTATAGAAAATAAGTTAATACAACTATCGTATTTATCAATTAATCAACTAATGCAAATTAATTACCAATTAATAAAAAATAATTACCAAATAAAAATTAATAAGCAATGAATTAAAAATAAATACCAATAAATAAATAACAATTATTTACTTAATTACAATTAAATTACCTCCCACCCTATTCCCCTATAAACCCACAACCCGCTACGGAAAATCAATTAATAAAATTAACATAATTCTCAATTAATCATTTAATAAAAAGTAATTACCAATTAAAAATGAATTAACACTAAATTAAAAATGAATACTAATAAATAAATAAAAATATTTAATTAATTACAATTAAATTACTTCCTACCCTATTCCCATATAAACCCACAACCCGCTACAGAACTAAAATGCAAAATTTAATTAAAAATAATTAGTAATTTCTAAAAATTAACATTTAATTTAATATAATTAAATTACTTCCCACCCTAATCCCCTATAAACCCACAACCCGCTACAGAATTAAATTACACAAAAATTAAATAACATAAAATTCATTACTTAAAATAAATTACAAAAATAATATACACTTTTCACACATATACTAACATATAAAACACTTTTAAAAAATTGATATATTTTAACACCTATAATATATACTTCAATATTTTGACTTTCTATGTTTTAAAAATTGATATTATATTACTTACCTTCAATTCAATATTTTTCACCCCTTTATTGTGTCCATTCGATATTTTGTCCATTCTGTATTTTTACTTCGATATTATGGCTATTCTATATTTTGTATTCAATATTATGTCTAGTTACCCCCACACTGGCATCAGTGTAGGTTTTTATGCTATGAAGTTTACTACCAAACTTCCCAGAATTCAGTAAAGCCATTATGGTGCTGTGGAGTTCGTAAAGAAAAACTCCCAGACCATATACTCTTTATGACTTTACTGCACTTACAATGTCTAAGAATGGACCTAGACACTGTAAGGGTGCAGTGCTCATGCAACTATACCCTCACAAGAGTTATAGTGCACCCAGCTAGAGGGGTGTCTGACCTACACCAAAGGCAGTGGGTTGCAGGCATACAACACAGGAATGTGTGCCATGTCGACTCTTCACTTTTCTCTGCACCAAAACACGCAGCCTGCAATGGCAGTGTGTGTGTGCTAAGGTACAGGAACTCTAAGGTTGGCACAATATGTAATGCAGCCCTTCTAGGTATTTCCTGGTCATAGTGGCCTTAGTACCCATGGGACCTTTAACAAGGGGCTTACATTTGGCGGGAGAGGTGCCAATTAGGGGTACACAGGTACAGTTTTGGGAAAGAACACAGGCCCCATGGAACCTCATTGGAAGTGACCCAGGGCACATCAAGTCAAAGTGCATAAGAAATCTGGAAACAAGTGGGAGGGTTACTGCAAGAGAAACCCAGCTTCTTACACAATCCTCCACCAGCCCAAAGGCCAGGAGAATCAGCCAAACCTGAGTCTTCCTAGTCTTTCTTTCAGGCAAGGAAGAGTAGAGAAACCCACCTTCCTACAGTAAGAAAATGTATTAATTGTTTCTATACTTGAAAGAAAAAAAAAGTTTACGGAGTGCCCCAATAATACCTACAAAGTACCATGGTACTTACTGGAAAAATAAATAAATAAATATGTCAAATTAAAGAATACACAGGATTTTTCTTTCACAGTTTAACCCCTCCCATGCTGGTGACGAACCCCAGCCGTCACGCCCCGCGGTGGGCGTGTGCGGATGACGGCTGGGGTTCGTCACGGCCCCGCCCTGTTCTTTTGTTTACCGCACAGCGGAAAAATCGCAGCTGCAGCGAAGGGGTTAAAAAATAAATCAGTAGTGCAGCACTTTATAAGTAGTATTGCTATGCTGAATTATAATTCTTTTTTAAAGTAAAACATTTTTTTTTTTTTAGAGCACTGAGATTTATGGCACTGCCAGGGATAGGGGAGGATGGGCATTGCCGGATCTGAAACTCTACCATTGGGCATCTGCCCTACAATATATGACAGGCCTACTGGGGGGAGCGTAGCTGGAAGGGCAGGATGAGCTAGGTACAATAGCAATATATGCCCTGGTCCTGGGGGTGGAGGCGGAGAATGCACTTCTGAAACATACTAGTTATTTTAAAAGGACCAGATTCAAAACGATTATTGCAGCGCATATTATTTGGAAGGCTTTCACAAAAAAGTTTGGCCTAGGGAAATATAACACGTATACCAGAATGATTAACAATTCTGCATTTCCCCAAGATATATTTTCTGATTTAGTGTTCAGAGAGTGGGGGAGACAGGGGATAATAAAGATTGGGGCATTATGGGAACACAGGGAATGATGCAATTCTTGGAGATTCAGACAATGTATGGATTAGAATCAAGACAATGTTTTAAATATTTGCAAATTAGATGTTTTATAGCAACAAAAAAGGGAGGGCCGGCAGGATTTGAAAGGAATTCAGTTATGGAGATTATCCAGAGTGGGGCAGACTGTACAATTAAAAGGTTCTATGCTGAATTGATAGAGCATAAACAGGACTATTTGGAAAAACATGGAGATAAATGGGTGATCAAGCTAGGTATAGGGAAGGAGTGTTTCCGCTTATCGCTCGATATGGGACAGAAAAATCTGTGTTCAGCGGCTCTCCAGGCACAACACTATAAAACTTTATACCAATTATACTACACACCTGCAAGAATCGCACAATGGGGGGGACAACTGGAATTAACTGCCCAAGATGTGGGAGCTTGGAGGCCGATATTGTCCATATTTTTGCGACATGCACTCACTTGCAAAAATGATAATTGATAAAATGATATTGAGGTGTTCTTTCAAAGGGCATTAGGAATAGAGATTACTTTAAAACCATCGATAATATTGCTTGGAGTGAATGATGCTGATAGACAGATGGAAGGTGGATACTTTATCTTTGTAGCCATGGCAGTGTTAAGGTTATGTATCGCTATGGCATGGCTTGACTGCCTTCCATCGACCTACCATCAATGGCTAGCGAAATTACTTACGACTTACAACTTAGAGAAAGCAATTTATGCAAGGAGGGGGAAAAATTGAAGGAAACTAGGTAGGCAAATTTGGGAACCTATAAAAAGATAGAAGGAGGAAGTCAGTGTGTAGCTTGCTATATATTGCTATATGTTTGTATTTTTTTATTTTTGTTTGCTCGATACACATTATGTAATATATGTTAACATTAATGCAGAATTTGGTGAATGTAATGTTAATGCTTTGCCGTGCCCTGTACAAACAACAAAAAATGGGGAAAATACCTTAATAAAATTTTTCATTTTAAAAACAAAACGTTTTTTTAATTGAACAACAAGTGCAGAACACTCTGTTTGTAAAATATAGTGTAGTACAGTGTATTTTTCAATTTTGTACATATTTATTTGTTTGTAATTTCTTTCAAGTTACACTGTACTTCCAAGATGGTACCTTAGTACTCTGTGATTTCTTTTTAAATATCTAGTAACTTATAGATAATTTGCCCTACCTAGTATCATTTTATTAAACTGGAAGTAGATTACCCAGAACTCAGCCAAAGTGAGGGTAAAACAACATGACTGCCTCTTACATTGCTAAAGGCAGCCATCATGCAATCATATACTGCCTTGTCATTGGCAAGTACCGCAAAATACCTGTGAAATTTAGCTGTGTTTCACGGCCTCAAATATCACTCAGTTTAAATGCCTTATAACTTTTAAAATGCATTCCCTACTTACCTACACACAAGTAAAAAGTGTGTTAAAAAGGAATGTTTCAGGAAGAAATGTGTTTTTGGACCCTCTGATTTCTTTGCACACCCTTGACCAATCATCATGAAACTGTGCATCATCTGCCAATGTAGAAAAAGCAATAGGTCTGCAAAGGTTTTTGGCGAATCATGAAAAAGGCATACATTTATTAATGCTCAAATATCTGACAAGTTCCTATCTATGGCAATCCTAACTATAACTACAGAGTGTCTACCGCCACTCTGTAATACATCTCATGCTATGTTTCTATCGAAAGCAATTCATGATAAAAGAAACAGTCCCTGTAAGCACCAGAAAAGAGTGGACCAAATGATAACAACACACAACAAGTGTACAAATTGATAGCCACTGGTATTTAGATGTTTGAAAACATTGGAAACTAATACAAATTCCCCGCAAGAATTGCCCAAAAATATATCTGGAAATTAGGAAACCCTTCTCAATGGGAACAGGCAAGGTTCTCCCTGTACCTAAGCACAAGCAACCCAGGACTGGTTTTGCCATACTTAGGGCTCATCAGACAGGTATAGCTTGGCTCCCATGACACAGAGAATGTCCAGATGTGTTTTCTCTGACATTGTAACTGGAACAAAGCTTTACCTGGATTGGAAAGCTTGTGGGCAGTCCCTTATTGAGGAACTATGAACTCTTCTGCATTGTATTTAAAGATAATCCTGCTTCTGTCGTTTATTGGAATTTCCCATACACCATGATTCTCAACTCAGTCTTCCACCCTATACAGATTCTGTGTCTGAGATATCATCAGGCATTGCCAGGTAGCAGAAATAGAAACATAACACTCAGATGGTTGCTGACAGGGTCATAATGGCTCTATTGCTGTTGCCTAGGACACTGAGGATGAGAGTTCTAGATCTCAGGCACAGTGGTCACTTTCCTTGGAGACTTGGAAAGAGGAGGTTGGAGCTGTGTTAGCTTGTGAGAACTGCAATTCCTTTAAACACTGACATTTATTAGTGAGCTTGAATACTACTACCACTGGTAAGTTCATTTATGCATTAGATAGCTTGACTGAGGGTGTTATTTATAGTGTGGTGGATGGGAAACCGGACAGATACTTCTTCCGCCATATTACAAGTGCCATAGACTATAATGCACTTGGAATATGATGGATGGGACTTCCGTTACATTTTGACTCTCAATCATCATGTTAATATTTAACCAAATTAGAATTTAGACATTGTTCTACCTCCGAAGGCCTATGTATTTTCTGAATTCATGCACACTTACACACGTACTGGGGTCAAAAGATGAGACTTTACGTTAAAGTTAAAGGATTATACATTAGGGGAATAGATGTGTTGGTGTGGCGTTAAAATGTGTGGGTTTAGGTTAAGAGTATACCTGTTAAGGTGGTGAGGTACATGTTTAAGTGTTAAGAGTTTTGGGTAAAATGTTAAGGATTTAAAGGGTTAGGAGTTATGGTTCTGACAGTTACAGAGGATACGGTTTAATATTGTTTCATATGCAGTATAGATATTGACACTTTTGGGTGTAGGTTTAATGGGTTAAGGAAATAGAGTTTAATAAATTGGAGAATAAGGTATAGGGACAGGGGTATGACTTAAGTATTTTGCAGGTTTTTTAATAAACAATTGTATTGATTTTTGCATAAACAAGTAGCCGCATGACACATTTGATCGATATTACACAACATCACAAGGTATATTGGAATTTAAGGAGTACCTCGTTTTACGTCTACGACATGTACATTGACAATTTCGTACATCAGTATGTTACCCTTTAAGTCAATTTAGTTGGCTGGTCCATTTGCCCCGTATCCTACAGTATTTAGCGGGACACCCCGCGCCTCAAATAAAAGTTTTTCCTGTATGGCACATCAATCACCCCCGGCGCCATTTGGAAACACTCTGGGCTTAGTCTGAGCCCATGCAGTGGCAATGTCATGTTTGGCCACTGCGGTGGCTGTCCCAGGAACAGTTTGTCGGATCGGGACCCGCCTAGACTGTCCAGCATTCCTAAAATGAGTCGTATGGGGTCATGAGGAACCTGTCCGCCCAAGATATGTGTGAGCTCGGATTCTATTTCAGTCCATTATGGGGCTAGACGTGGGCAAGTCCAGAGCATGTGATAAAAATCTGCCGGTACATGACCATAGCACATGCATCCTGGAGAGGAGTGCAGGCCCGCCATAATAAGACATTCTGGGGTGAGATAAGCGGTGTGTAGATAGTATAATTGAATGAGGCGGAGTCTGGCTGAAGTTGTGATAGTCTTGGGAGCCATAACATCATTGCACCAGTCTTCTTCATCCAGGGGGCCCACCCATCCCTCCCAGCGGGTCCTGAGTGAGTCAAGTGTTGCCTGACTATTATTAATTAGGGTTCAGTATATTCGGGACACCCCACCCTTCCCCAGGTTTCCCATCATGACCTGAACTTCTAGTGGCCTGAACTCTGGGAGTTTTGTGCTTTTTGAAATGTGAGTGCTGAGTGCATGGCATAGCTGCAGGTATCTGTAAAATTGCGGGGTATGAAGGGTGTATCATCCCAGCAGGTCCTGGAACGTCCTAATGTGATTGCCCACCCAGACATAGCCCAGTAGCGAAATGCCAAAATAGTCCCATAGTTTGAAACCAGCAAGTGCGGTCACTTCTCCCAGCCATCTTCCTTGTCAGAGAGGTGTCTGTTGGCTTAGTTTTTTGTCCTAATGTGTGTGTCTTAATGCTGTGCCCCATGCTATCAGGACTGCTCTAGTGATCAATAGCATTGCTATGAGTATTGGGCTTCCGTATAGGAACGCCTGGATCTGAGGGAATTCTAGGTTCAGGAGCTCTGTTTTGTAGGCCGGATCGTATAAACCCCCAGTAAACCAGTCGTGGAGAACCAAAAGCCGGGTGGCTATGTAGTAGAGGTGAAGATCAGTCATGCCCATACAGCATTCAAAGGGCGGGATCCAACACCCCCCACAGGAATCTCGAGGCCACACCATCTATTTCCTTCAACCAGCTACGCGGGAAGTGAAGGGAGGTCTTCTGGATAACGTAGAGGAAGCATGGAAGGACCATAATTTTAAACAGAGCCATTCTCCCCAGTGGTTTGAGTGGTAGGGTTGGCCAGCATTTGAGATCCTCTGTGATTTTTTAACCAGCGGGGTAACATTTAGTGCCCATTCCAGTTCAGGGAGCAGAGCAATCCTGATCCCTAGATATTTGAAGGATTGTCGCCTAATGGGGATAGACGCTTGACAGTCAAAGCACTCCCTGGAGGAGTGGAGGGGATTTAGGGTCGATTTTTCCGGGTTAAGCCGGAGTCCTGAGACCTTCTCAAAGGTGCAGAGGGTCTGGAGACATCTAGGGCCGAGTTGGCTGGGTCTGCCAGGAAAAGCAGGACATCGCTCGCATATAATGCAATTTTGTCGATGTGGTGAACGTCCCAGGTCCAGCCTTTGATCAGGCAATCTGACCGAATGAGACATGCCAGGGGTTCCATTGTCAAAGCAAAAAGGAGAGGAGAGAGGGAGCATCCCTGTCTCGTGCCTGTTTGAATTAGGAACACCTCTGATAAGGCTCCATTGGTGAGCACTCTGGCTCTTGGGTTAGAGTAGAGGACATGAATGAGGGGCCGGAATCGCTGACCCAGGCACATCATCTTCAAAACCTCCTCCATATAGAACCAATCGACCATGTCGAACGCTGTTTCAAAATCGACAAGGAGGAGTGTAAGATAAGGAGTAAGACATCAAAAGTGAGCCAGGGCCAGGTGGAGGCGCCTCAGAGAGTGCCTCGTACTGCATGCTGGCATGAAACCACATTGGTCTGGATGAACTAATCTGCTCAGGAGTGGGCAGAGACACGGGGCCAGTATCTTGGCATATATCTTCACTTCAGTGTTAATTGAAGAGATGGGACGGTAGTCCGGGCAGGACGGTGATGGCGGTTGGGTTTTATAGATCACTGCAATGGTCGCCACATCTGTCTCAGGGGGGAAGGCCCGGCATCGGCCACCTGTCGGTACAATTCCACAAGGTGGGGAAACAGTAAATCTCGGTACGCCGCATAACACTCTTGTGGGAAACCATTCGACCCTGGTGTTTTCCCCGCTTTCAGCGAAGAGATGGCATTGTGTACTTCTTCTGGGGTGAAAGGAAGATCTAAGTCTGCCACCTTGAAGTCCGCGAGACAGGGAAACTGAGTTTTTGCTTGGTTAATTATGTCGGGGAGGGATGCATCGGGTTTGCTAGCAGAGTGTAAACTGGCAGAATACTCTACAAATGTTTGTGCGATAGCAGGTGATGTGCGTTTGATGGCCCCAGAGGGGTCATGGATTTCATGGATTATCCAATTAGCCAGGGGATATAAGTCCAGACTATGTGTTAGCCTTCTATTCTTGTCACCCCAGCTGTATACTCGGGCTACAGAGGAACTCCACAGCATCTTGGTCGAGTCTAGGGAAATATCTTTGATCTCTTGATGTATGGCTGTGAGCTGCCTGTCATGCAGATCGCTTGGGGGCTCATTCAGGACTGTTTCGAGCCGTACTGCTTGCGCCTCAAGAATGGTTGTCGTATTGTTTGAGTCTGCCGTAGCACCTGAACTTGACCGCTAGCTATGCCCTGGATGGTGGCTTTACTGGCCTCCCAGAGGGTGCTCGGGGAGTGTACCGATCCAAAATTGGCGAGAAAGTACTTGCGCAACTCTTCCCCTATTGCTTTCTTTACCTCCTTATCTTGCAGGAACCGGCCATTTAGTCACCATATTGGGCGAGGTGTATCAGTAGTTTCACCTAAGCGCAGAAGCAGGGCTGAGTGGTCCGAGATTCCCCAGGGAGAACTGCAATGCTTGCTACTCTCTGACACTCAGAGGTAGGCATGAGGATCATATCAATTCACGAGTGTGTGCGGTGCGCCACTGAGGTATGAGTTTACTGGGAGCTCGGGGGGTTCCAGATTCTCCAGACATCTCACAAGCCCAGGGCAACTGCCCAGTCAACCATTTTTTTTGCATTTGCTATCCTAGCGGGAGTGGGTGCACCAGTCATGTCCAGTAGTGGTTTCATGTTTGCATTAAAGTCTCCCCTATCAACTTCTGGCCCTCGAGTAGGGCAGTAACAATGTCAGTAAGGTGGTGCAAGAAGGAGGTGAGCGTAGCTGGTGGAATGCATGTGGAAACCAAATTGAGGGTGTTATCTTCCAGCGACTCTGATAGGGTGCCAAATCGACCTTATGGATTTGTGGTAATGCTGCTGAGCTTGAAAGGAAGGCCTTGTCGTAGTAGGATTGCAACCCCCTGTGACCCTTGCTCGAATCCACACCCTATCAAAGCCATATCTCCCAAGGAAAGGGCATTGAGTTCCCAGGAGGTGGGTCCCCTGAAGGAGAAGTATGTCCGGGGCATGTCTTTGGGAATACTCAAGGACAGCTGTTCGTTTAATGCGGTCTAGCAGTCCATTCACATTCCAGGGCAACATTTGAAGGGGTTTACCCTTAAGAGAAGGTCACGTCATATCTGGTGTGTGACGCGGTTGGGACATGGGGCGTGAAGTCCTCAAGTGACTGATGTATTTTTACAGGAGGGCGCAGTTACAGCCTTTGCCCTGTGAGGTGTGTGGTCACAGTGCTTGCAGGAATCAAAATGCTGCAAACAATGAAAAACAGAGGAAGAAACATTGGCTAGTCCCAACATGAAACTTGACAGAGGTCAATATTCCTAACCCTCCCCTCCCTACCCCCTCCCCCCCACCCTATACTTCTGGACACCCTGCAAAGGAAAACATAACTGGTTAGGATAAACTAAAACATTTAGCTGGGAACTACGTGGTGGACCCCTCTACAATATATGATATAGTGTTAGCATTGGTAGGTGATTTTAGGAGCTGTGGCTCCGTAAGAAATGTTTCTCTTGTCTCTTCTCGTTGAAACCCCTCAATTGCATCTCACACAGGTGGCGGTGGTATCTCAAATTTCAGGGCTTCTGGAGAGGTCCGAGTCTGTGAGTGCCGGATCCAGGGTCTCGGAAGGACTCTGTCGGGTGGATAATTTGTCTGCAGACCTGCCCGGAGTCAGGGGTGAGCCCGCCAGGCTGGTGGTGGCATCAGGCCCCTGGGCCATTGCACTTTATGGCCTCTATGGTACTGTGTGCACCTCCTACGTGTCTTAGGAGATGGAGGATCCATTGCCTGTGATCTCAACGATCCAGGCGAGGATGTGGAGCAGACCCTGAGGGGTGGTTCTTCGGTTATCTAGGTCCAGGCTGATTGTGGAGACTCAAAAAAGTGTGTTTTGTTTTGGAACACAACTCGGAATCAGGCTGGAAAGAGAAGTCTGTATTAAAGGCCCAGGTTGCAGAGTTTCTGTTTGACCTCTGTGTAGAAGCACCATTGAGCCTGGATTTCCTTAGTGTAGTCTGGGAAGATCATTATAACATGGTTGTGGAATTTCAGGGTGCCCTGGGACCAGGCCACACTTAGAATAGTGTTTCTGTCCCTAAAATTCAGGACTCGGGCAATGATGGGGTGGTGTGGGGCCCCGGGAGGTGGTTTAGGCACCAGATATTGATGGGCCTGCCCGATAGCGAACCATGTTGACACAGCGTCTCAGGGCATCCATGATGTCAGCCAGTTCTCACGGAATGTTGCCTCCTGGCCTTGTTAGGCCTCTTGCGGGAATCCCACCAAGCGCATGATATTGCATTGTGACCGATTCTACGCATCTTCAGCTCTTCTGTGCAGTTCCTTTGTTTGATTACGTAAATGGGTCACTTGTTCCTGCAGTTGTTGTATATCGTCTTTGGCTGTGGAGATGCGGGATTCCTCTTCTGAGATTCGAGCAGTGGCGTTACGCAGGTCTTGGCAAATAAGGGCTATATCCACCCGGATCTCTCCGATTTTGTTTTCGACTGAGGCCTGGAATGTGCTGATACCTTGCAGGATTGCAGCGAGGTCGACCCCAGGGAGGGATGAGCCCCTGGTGTCCCTTCAATTGGGCCTGTTTCACTTGTGGTGTATTGGTCCATTTTGGTCTGGTTGGTGGGCGCTTTGGGGGCCTGATCTTTCCCCATTTTGGATATCAGTTGGTGGTAGTGTGTCCCGGTATAGGGTGCAAGCGGGTGTCAGAGGAGAGCCACCATCCCACTCCAGTGGTCGATGTAGATCGGGGACAAGGCCCGGCCACCTGGCCGCTGTCCACCACCGACGGTGCCCCACCAAAAGGTCTATGAGGGGGGTCACGCCATCTGTAACCAAGCTCTCTGAGGGTCAATTGGCTGCAGCAAAGGAGGTATTAGTGGTTGGATAGGCAAATTGGACCAAAGGGGCCCGAATCGTGGTCCAGGTTTCCTCCGGTTGCAGGTTGGTAGCAGTCGGGTCTGTTTAGGCATCCGCCATGCGGCCCTGGGCTCGGACCGCCTCACTCTCCATGGCAGCTCCAGTTGGGTGAGGAATACCGCAGCACAATGTCCAGGTGAACAAGTTGGACTCCCGCCAGGTATGAGCTCCACCGATCACTCAGGGGGGCAAGCGGCCAAGGTGTCTGGCAGCTGGGCTCGTATACTCCGTCCAAAGGCCACGCAGACTCAGACCCGGGGAACAGAAGGTCCAAAGTTCCCGCGATTACGCAGTTGTGGGTTTCAGACCTCCTAAGCGGCTCCCAATTTGCCCAGGGTTCGGCAGCAGGGCCAATTTGAGGTGGTGTGGGTGGCTTCCGATGACCACCAGGGTTTATGTGCCGGGTCTCAGGCACCCGCACCTCCAGCCCTGGTTGTATGCCGTGCTCCATAGAAGGCCCTCAGCGAGATTTAGAGATGGGAAGATGGTGGGCCATGGCAGCAGGCCTCCGCAAGGCTTCGGCACCGAGATGCAAAGGATTGCGAAGGATGCGTGTTATTGAAATTTTTTAGGTATTTCAGGTAGTTGTGCTGAATTCGCAGTTAATTTGTAGCCTTTGAGGCATAAATATACCTACCGATGGTTGTGGATTATGGAGCGGATGACGGGAAGGACTGGAGCACTCTTAGAGTGTGACCGCCATCTAAACGCTCCTAGCCATGCCCCCCCCCAGGGGATCTTTTTAAGGCTATGGGGGAGAGGATTCAGGTTGTGGGTTACAGGATTAAAGAAACTCTGCTATTACATTTCTTTATTGATACAGATGGAAATGTTTTAGATATGAGGTATGCTATTGAGAGTTTCGTGAGTTTATAGCCCATCTGTAACAAAAATATGCAGGTTCACTTTTCACGAGTAACATTGCACTCAATTCATTTCAATGTACCATAAATGTCTTTCCCGATAATTCAATTAGAAGTGTTGCAAAATAACTAGACCTATTTCTCGGTAAACAACGTGAGTCATCAAGATACAAACACTCACAAACACACCTCTAGAGTACATAGCTTTATTGTTATCTATAATAGTTTCTACGCACAACATGTGCATCCCTCTGATCCTCTTCTTTCTCAGCTTTCAATTAAGTACCCAAAGATAGTTGTGCAAAATGTCGCAGTTTAGATGGTTTCTCACTTCGTAAAAAGGTTATGATTTATGTTTCATTTTCTTTTGTGATTGATTATGTTTTCTTTTGTATTTTTAAAACACCTAGAAATGTGTTAATTGAGTGTGAAGTGTATTAAGTGTTAGAGGCTGAAAACTGTAAATAGTATGCCTTACCTAATGTGTGAAATTCTTGTATCGTCAAACATTCCCTTAGTGGTTCAGAGTTAATGGTTTTTAATGAAAAAATATTTTTTGTGATTTATTGTCCAGAAAATTCTATAAGCATCTCTATTTTTGCTTTGCTTATGTGCATATTTAGGTTTTCTGAAAGGCGAAAGATTTTTTGAAGAGAAACCAGAGTAATTTTAGGTTTTTCTGATACATTTAGTTTTTTTCTGCTCTGTTGGGCTGGAAGGGTAGTTATTACACTCTGCTCTTCCTCCTGTCTGTTCATGTGAGTCTTGGGCTTGAGGGCTCTCAGGTTTACATGCGAGTTATGAACCTGTGTAGTGGTACTGTACAAGAGGAAAACATACAGGCCGTGGTGTAATGGAAGAAGGATTACTTGTGCTCTGTTTAAAACTATTCACTATCTAGAGATATCTAATGAATGTTTACATTAGGACTGGGCTTGTATACCTATCAAAGAGAAAAATGAAGAGATGCTTATGAAGAATATTTGCATCTATTCAATGTCAATGGTGATTGTTTCATATATGTTGGTCAGTCTTACAACCTGCTGAAATTTTAATATTCAGTGATCCGGTAATAAAAGTTCTAGATGTTATGACCAGGAACAGAATGAGGTGGTGTTCAACCTGACCCCTTATGCAAGGTCACCCCACATTTTTTAATTCATTCGCTGAACCTGTTTTTGTTGACTTTTACTCTGTGCACTTTTTCTCCTGTTAATCAGTGTTAAAGTGATTGTGCTCTCCCTTGAGAACAGTGTATAATTAGCCTTTGATTGATTGGTTACATTTACTTTAATTGTAAGACCCTAGTGAATGGCACTAAATATACCCAGGTCCTGGAAATTAAATGCTACTAGTGGGCTGCAGAACTCATTGTGCCCTCCTCCCCCTCACTGAAGAAGCACTGCAAAACATGTCTCAGGCCTGCCACTGAAATCTGTAGTGCCGTTTTAAACTGCTGCTTCCACCAGCCAAAACAAACCTTCCTGTTTAAGACTGATATGTCCCCCTCTAAGTCAGGCCCTAAAGGCTCATAGGGCAGGGTGCATTGTATTTCAAAAGTATGCCATGTTTATTTCAGTTTCACATGCCCGGACAATGAAAAAATCCTAAAGGCAGTTTTCAAAGTTGTAAAGCTAGCTCTCCCATAGACTAACACTGAGTTAACTAGTTACACGACAACTTCAATTTGGGACCAGCAAAAGAAACACTGTTTCCATTCAAATAAATTATAATTTGAAAAACTCTTTGATGGTAAAACCGAATTTTAAGTTGTTATTCTGAAAAAGCTAATTTTAGAAAGTGTGCATTTTCTGCATTAAACAAATGTGCCTTACTGCAAAGGTCCAGGATCACATGACTGCGAATGTCTCTCCTGTGGTGTTTTGTGTATTACTTCCAGATATGGGGTCAAAAGGGCCTAGAGTCTGATGTTATGAAAAGTTGTGCTCAGCCTTCCTGAGCTTCAAAAATAGACTTGGGGCTTGCCCACCCCTACCTGACTTCTATGGGTTGCCTGCTGTGCCACTGACAAATGCAGCTCTTAACTAGGCATGTCTACCCTTTGTTACCCCACACAGTTTTGAGCCAAACACAGGAAAGAGGGAAGTTTAGACAAAGGGGACATTTCTCACCTGCATGCTGGCACACAGGATAAAAGTGGCACCTTAAAAACTTTGTGGAAGATTCAGGAAAGGACTGCCCTGCTATCTGAAGTAGGAAAATGGGACCTGCTTGACTTGATCTCAGGCTCAGTAGTAGTGATTTCAGGAGTCAGTTGACTAGCCTCCTGTTTGAGCTACAGGGGAAAAACAAGCTTCCAGGGGCCTCCAGGCAACTGTCAAGCGGACCAGTATGAAATGGAACTGCCTGTACCTGGCTGAGCCCTGGTGCTGGCCTCTGCTGGAGTGAGCTCTGATCCCCAAGAGGTGCCCATCCAGGTCCTTGACCTTTGGCTGGCATCAGAGTGTTCTCTTCTTGCCTGAAAACCACACGTCCTGAGTCCCAAGTGAAGATTCTAAAGTTGTTGGTCCCTGTGCGCCTGGATGACATGTCACATGGATGACCTCATAGTAAATCTATACTTTGTGGTATGGGGTCCAGTGACGCAGGGTTTTCATTGATCTCTATTTGGCCCTTTTCTAACTTATTCCCGCTAATAATGCTTTGACCAGACTTTTTAACATAATACTCTTTTGCAAGACCATAGGTATTTCATGTGTACCTTGCAACAGAAAGTTATTGCCACAGTGTGCCATCATCAATTGTATATTTTCCCCAAAATGATTCAGCTATAAAGGACAATTTTCTTCAAGTTAAAGTTGAACCACAAGGGACCATCTTCCTTTACATGTTGTTTAATTCCTATTAGCTGAATAATATTTATGGTCTAATAATTTGTGGAATCCACAAATAAGTGCCAATGTGGATTATTCAATAAGATCACTTGAAATTTCTAATTGGTCAATGTAACATTTATGATAAGCAAGTATTTCACACAACTGCCGAATCTTGCATCCAGGGATCCCGTGAAGGATCAAATAAAAAATTAGATGGAAGCTTGAGTTAGCTATGATGCATCTCATAAAACTGATAAAAAAACCATTGCCCAACTCACTGATAATCCTGATACTTTGCCTCCCACCACACCTCTCTTCCAATCTTTCTACGGCCCTAATATATACAAAAATAAAACCTGGCCTCCGACCACCCTACCACACCTCTCTACACAGCTTTCTTTTGTCTTCACACTTGAAGCTGTCCATCCCAGGCTGAGAGGCTCTCTGGGAGCCTTGTCAGGATTGCTTAGAATGCATGTATCAGTTTGCAACAGTGTGAAACAACTTATGTCTCTCAGGTTTCCCATGTCATAGCTATAGCAGGATTTGGAATCTGGTATTTCTGCTAATGACTCTCTGTGATAATCAAACATAACATAAAAATATTAATAGCTGGTGAGCAAGTCACATAACAGCCTACAGATTTCACATTTTAAGGTCAGTAGTAAAATGTTTGAATCTGGCGAGCAAGGCACAAACATTCATAGATATTATGCACCTTCCATTTCAATTCACAAATGTGAAGATTCACTTCTTTTGGAGAATACACTTTCTGCTTCCTAACTGAACACCCCAAAAACACTAGGAGTCTTATGGCAAATCTTACAACCATTCCTGATGATGTGTCAGTGACATCATCAAGCATTGCCAGGCTGCAGAGATAGAAATATAACAAGCCTGGAATTGCTACTGATGTCACAATGGCTCCATTACTGGAGCCTAGAACACAGAGGCAGAGGCTTCCAGATTGAAATTCGGAAGCCTCAGTGTTCTAGGTCACTTTCCATGCAGTGGTCACTTTCCTTGGATACGTGGCGAGAGAAGGTTAAGGCTGTGTTAGCTTGAGAGAAACTGAGATTTACTTCATCATGGATATTGTGAGTCTGAACTACATGTGAGTGAGTCGTGTCCTTTGACTTATTACTTCACATGCTATGAAATTTAACTAGAATAGCCAAGGAAACATTTCCCCTCCAAATGTATGTCACTTTTGGCATATAGATTCTGATGAGGGTTTTTACTATAAGCAGAATGATAAAACATAGAAAATCCACAACACAGACACCAACATTTTTTAACAGTGCACATCATCCCTGAAAACAAATAACATGTCTTATAATGGAGGATTAACACAGATAAGTATATAAATATTCAAACAAAATGTTCAAAAAAAATGTCATGAAGTCATACGAGCAATTTATGTTAATATTCTGAATAACGGGTCCCTAGTCCTCCGAATGATCATCGTGCAGCAAACTTGTGAACTACAATTATGAATGATGAGTATACCATCACTTCTTTCTGTGAGTTGTGTGAGAGGCTGGCCTGGTATATGCTGTCCACTGCACAAGTCCACACAACGCTTATGGTGATTGAGGAGGTTTCAGACAACCTTAGAAAGCTATCCAAGTGGTAGCTGTGGAGAGCAGCCTTCAAGCTTCGTCTTGAAGGAGTGTAAAGCAGCTTGTTTAACCAGAATGTAATCTTGTAGTATAGATTAAATGAAAAAGAACCACACACGGAGATATACACAAAGCACACAATTCTATAGCAAAGAAATCACAGTAAATAGCACTAATACACAGTGGGCCCCAGGGAGGGCCAAACCATTTACTAAAAAAGTGATATAAGAACAACAGGACCGAGTCACAGAACTAACTTAAGACAAAATCTAAAACTTACTACCATTTAATCATTTTGGTATTCACAGAAGGCACTTACTCATTTTGGTATTCACAGAAGGCACTTACTCATTGATGAGTAAGTGCCCTCTGTGAATACCAAAGTGAGTTAGTGCCTTCTGTGAATACCAAAATGGTAGTAAGTTTAGGATTTTGTGTCAAGTTAGTTCTGTGAATCACGTCCCACAGCTCGAGTCAGGACAATGTCAAGAGGATGTAGAATCGCTGGGGACCCAAGGAACCACCCAAGGTAAGTAGACAGGGTCCCCATGGAGGGTGCGTACAGTGTGAGTACATGACCGCAGGCTCCATGGATTTTTAAAGATTATGGACCCTTCCCAGTGGACCCTGAGGAAACCCCATGGAAGACAGAAGGTTGGAGAGCCACCTCACCCGTGGATACCGTGGTTCCAAGGTTACCTATCCGAGGGAAGCGTCAGGAACCACAGTCGAACCCAATGGAGGGCCTCAGGAAAATGATGCTGGAAGAGGAGGCAGTGTCTGTGGGAATCCAAACATGGATTCTTGATGAAGAGTACCTGAACGGAGAGGGGACAGAGTCTGGGTCACTTGAGGGTGACCAGAGGCTCAGTAGACGAATGCCCACTAAAGTCAGGTGCTTCAGGATAGATGTCGAAGACCTTGACTCTGCAGCTGTGGGGACCAGGTGACGCTGACCAGTAGCCAGATACGAGCTGTCCCATGAAGGATATTGAGTCCTGAGGTGTCGGTGTCTGGCAGGAGAACCAACAAGCCTTGGCAAAAGCAAGCCACACAGGGAGATAAGTAGTTGCAGGAAGAGGACCAGCAAGGTTCAGGAGGCTCACCACCAGCAGGGGAGTCAGGGCAAGCCCAGAGCAATCAAGAAAGCCAAAAGAAAACATAGTTGACCCTCCATAGGACCCACAGGTCGAAGACACTGGAGTCGCAGGAGGACCTCTTGCAGCTTTACAAAACAACAGGCTACGGAGCACCTGGTGTGATGTAGATGAAGATCTTTGTACTAGAGGTTTCCAGAGGCTGGGGACACTAGGAGCCCAATGCACTTGCTGCAGAATTACCAATAAGCATTTGCACTTGCAAATGTACGAGGTGCACAGGGGTTCAGGTATCGCAGCCCCCACAAGGGATTCTGGCCTCAAACTGAGTGAGAGGGTAGCTCAGGCTACTTGGGACGTAGAAACATACCTCCTTTGTTGTTGAACCCTTCAGAGTCCATAGGAGCTCGGGATCAGCAGACCAGTCAGCAGTGTTGTGGTGCCTGTGAATGCAGAGGCGTGACTCCTTCACTACAAGGGAGTCTTGGATGCTCCACAGGCCCTGCATGGATTCTGTAAGGTGCACATGTACAGACAAGGCAGCAGACTGAAAGGAAGACGAAGCCAGGCCCAAACGAAGTCCAGCGAAGTTCAGAGTGCCCAGACATTAGAAGTGCAGTAGTTTCAGTTCTGAATCTTGTCAACGACGAATCTAGGGACCTACACTCTTGTAAGCCCTTAAGTACCCTCAGGAAAGGGTTGAAAAGATTCATGGGACCAGGGGAAGGTCAGGACAGGGGATAGGTTACTCCCATGTCCTGTGTTCAGTTTCCCACCAGAGCAGGAGCCAACAGCTCCCAGGACTGGTTTGAACTGGATTATGCACAGGCACACCAAATGTGCCCTTCATGCAGACTTTCAGGTGCTGGCAAGCGTACCCGCCCTGCCAAATTACACTAAATCCTGTCTAGGAGGTGGTCACACCTCACTGTGACAGGATGCCTATTGTCCTACCTTCCCCTGCTCAAGCTTGACTCAGCAGAAGGAGAGCAGAAATATGTCTCTGGTCGGCGGCAACCATTTTGTGCTATCTGGGACTAGAAGTCTGATACCGGGAATACTGAGAGCCTAACGTAGGGTTCTACCTGTGGATGGAATCAAACCTCCTACACCGGCAATGCTGTTGGGGATATGATTCCCACATATTTGACACCAAACATGATAGGGTTCATTGCAGCCATTGTCGAGATGGTGATTGGGCAGTCACGCAATGCCCCTCTATATTAGTATATGGCTTCTTCACTGACAATCCAGGAGAATGGACTCTGTAGGCTGCAGGGGTGCTCTGCTCATGCAGGGGCACCCTCTCATTTAGAACCAAGCACCCTGCCCTCTGGATTGCAAAAGACCTCTATAAGTGCAGTGACCCTTAGATATGGTAAACCTATATCTTTCGTAAGTGGTGCATGCACCACTTTACATAGGCTGCAAAGGCAGGCCTGTAGCTCTATTTTGAATGGTCTCTCATGGGTGGCATAATACATGCTGCAGTCTTTGGGAGACCTCTGGGGTACCTATGCCCTGGGTCCATGGGTACCATATACTAGGGACTGACAAGGGTACCCCAATATCCAATCTGGGGTGTTCCTAAGTTCATAACACGACAGCTTAAGGAGAAAGGCGAGGCACTGCAGCCCTGATTAGCAGGATCCCAGTCAGACTAGTCAAAAACCTGCTTAGCACAGGCAAACAGTAGGGGTACACATGCAGAATGATCCTACCTTCCTACAAGCTGTGATCATCTGAGAAATCAGTGCTTGCTCCCACTGTGCTATCACCCCTGCTGACTGTGCTGCAAGAACCTTTGTGACTTGTGACCCTTTGAGAGATCAATACTTGAGATCATCTACTCTGACTATGTGGGTAAATGCTGCCTTAGTACCTCAACAAATCCACTCCTTCTGAAAAACAGTGCTTAGGTATATCCTAAAGTCACCAGATTTGAGCCTACAGCTTACATATTTTTGTCACAGCTCATGGCAGTTACACCCACTCGAAGTATTTGCTACCTGTCACTCCTCATTACACCAAGCACATACCCTCACTAAATCACAACCCCTGTCTCTGCCAACCTACCCACAGTGACTTAATGACAAGCCTCTGCCATGGACTTTCATCTCTCCTAGCAGTTAAAAATCCAAAAACCATTTACCCATAAATTAAACCAACCAATCTCCATCCTCACTTTATTGTGCCCATGGAATAAGAGGTGCCCATGTAAAAAGACCCAAAATTGTATTAATCAATCATATGTATTGTAGGAAGCTGGCTATGTATATACTGTAACAAAGTACGGTATAGTGTGCACAAAGTCCAGGGATTCCCCAGAGGTATAGCAGAGGCTAAATTAGGTAAGTACTAACAACTCTCTTTGTGTTAGTGTAGGCGAGATGTTAGGCTTATCCATAGGGTGTGTTAACCATTTATTGTATTCACTGAATCAAGACTGATTGGACACACTCAGAGACATAATCCAGATCAATTAGGTAAGTATAAAAAGGTATACTTGTATTTATTTCTAGAACCAAGCAGGACTTGGTACAGGTAGGTAAATTGTACTTTTAATTGTAAACCTTAGAACTTCAAAAATATATACCCTAATTACCTGCACACAATTATAAAGTGTGTTGAAAATGCATTGGTGAAAAAACTGTGTTTTGGGACCCTCATTTTTTCTTTGCAATCGTTTGACCAATCACCATAAAGCCTGGCATCACACGCAAGTGTAAAAAGCAATAGGTATGAAAGATTTGTGGAGATTCATCAAACGGGAGCAAAGTTAATGGTGGTTGAAAATCTGTGGAATTCCTAACTCTGGGAATCCTAACTAGAACTACAGAGTGTCAACTACTACTCTGTAATATATATCTCATGCAGTGTTAGTATTGAAAGTAATTTAGAATAAAAGCAAACTTCCCTAAATACACTAAAATAGAGTGCCCACCAATTATTACAACATAAAAAGTGTACAAATTGACAGCCACTTGTTTTTAGATGTTTGAAAACATTGGAAGATAATGGAAAAGTCTCACAAGAATTGACAACAAATATAACTGGAAATTTGGAAGCCTTTCCCATGATGAGCAAAGTACAAAACAATGTCTCCTTTTTTTTAAAGTGTACAGAAAAGTAATGGATGGCATGATTGAATTAATCTCATCGTCTTGTAATTACTCAGGCTCATCCTGATCCCTTATTATTTTCCATACCATGCCACCTCAGTTTTGACCCAGTCAAATCAGTCTTGACTGTGCTCTAATAGGAACAGGCAAGGTTCTCCCTGAACCAGAACACAAGCAACCCAGGACTGGTTTCGCCCTAGTTAGGGCTCTCAGACAGGTATAGCTTGGTTCCAGTGACAAAGTGTACGTGCAAATGTGTTTTGTTTACACTGTGCCACTGGAACAAAGCTTATTGAATAACTATGACCTTTTCTGCATTTTCTTTAAGGATAATCCTGCTTCTGTTGTTTTTTGGAATTTCCCACACACCAGGATTCTCAACTCAGTATTCCACCCTATGCAGATTCTGTGTCTCTGACATTAGCAGAAATTGAAACATAACAAGCCAAGCAGCTGGTTGCTGACAGTGTCATAATGGCTTCATTGCTGTTGCCTAGGACACTGAGTATGAGAGTTTTAGGTCTCAGGTGCAGTGGTCACTTTCCTTGGAGACTTGGAAAGAGGAGGTTGGGGCTGTGTTAGCTTGTGAGAGCTGCAATTTCTTTACGCTCTGACATTAATTACTGCGCTTCAATACTACTACCACTGGTAAGTTCACTTATGCATTAGATTGTTTGACTGAGGTTATTATTTAGAGTATGTTGATGGGATACTCAAAATAGGACAGATACTTCTTCCACCGTATTACCAGTGCCTTAGACTATAATACAGTTGTAATATGATGGATGGGACTTCTGTTACGTTTTGACTCTAAATCATTATGTTCATATTTATCTAAAATAGAAGTGAGACTTTGTTCTACCTCTAAGGGCCTATGTATTTTCAGAATCCATGCACACTTACACAAGCACACACACATACTAAGGCCAAAAGATGAGACTTTACTTTAAAGTTAACAGGATAGGTATTACGCATTAGAGGAATAGATGTGAAGTTATGGTGTTAGAAATATGTCGTTTTAGGTTAAGGTTATAATAGTTAAGGTGTTAAGGTACAGGCTTAAGAATTAAGGGTTTTAGTTATAGTGTTAGGGATTTAAAGGGTTAAGAGTTAGGGTTTTGATGATTATAGAGAATAGGGTTTAATATTGTGGGATATACAGTAGAGGTATTTACACTTTTAGGTTCAGGTTTAAAAGGTTAAGAGAGCAGAGTTTAACAAATTGGAGTGGAAGGTATAGGGCCTAAGGATATGGCTTAAGTATTATGGAGATTTTTTATGGCTCTGGGTAGAGGATTAAAGAACGTGGCTTACAGTATTAAAGAAACCCTGCTCTTAAATTTCTTTATTGATACAGATGGAAATGTTTTAGATATGAGGTATGCTAATGAGTGTTTCGTGAATTTATATCCCATCTATCTGCAAAATAAAGGTTCCCTTTTCAGAGTAACATTGTACTGTAATTTAATGGAACACACGTGACCTTCCAGGTAGTATAATTAGAAGTGTTGCAAAATAACTGGAGCTATGTCTCAGTAAATAATTGAGTTATCAAGGTACAAAAACACATACACTCACACACACACCTCTTGAGTACGTAGTTATTGTTATCTATAATAGTTTCTTCGACAAAAATGTACGTCTCTCTGATTCTCTTCTTGCTAAACTTTAAACTAAGTACCCAAATATATTTGTGCACAATGAACCAGTTTAGATGATTTCTCATTTCGAAGAAAGTTTATGATTTATGTTTGCATGTTTCATTTTCTTCTATGACTGATTTTGTATTTTTGAAACATCTAGAAATGTGATAATTGAGTGTGAAGTGTATTAAGTACTAGGGGCTGAAGTCTGCAAATGTTATGCCTTACCTAATTTGCGAAATTCTTTCATTGTAAAACATTTCCTTTGCTGTTCAGAGTTGATTTTCTGAAATGAAAAAAATGTTTGGTCACCTATTGTCCTTAAAATTCTAAAGGCACCTCTATGTTTGCTTTGCCATTGCACACATTCAGGTTTTCTGGTAAGGTTTGTTGTTTGCTGCTCTGTTGGGCTAGAGTTTGAGGGATGTCATATTGTGCATCTATGTTTTGAACCTGGATAGTGGTAGGGTACAAGGGTCAAACTTACAGGCTGTAGTGAAAAGAAAGAATCATTACTGGTGTTCGGATGGAACACTATTCATCATACAGAGAAATCAAATATATGTTTGAATTAAGCAGGGGTTGTCAACCTATCACACAGTAAAAAGCATAGAGTTTCCTTCATATCCATTCTAAATACCTAGATACTTACATATAATTAATTAATTAATTTCAGTGGTGATAGTTTGAATAGCTGTTGGTCAGCCTAACAACCGGCTTCAGTATTTCCTATTCGATGGGCCGCCAATATGAGCTCTGAATGTTATCAAGAGCAATGGAATAAGTTGGTCTATTTTGTTTTTATGAGTTGATGCTTCAAGTCAAAAGTGAAGATTCAGTAAATGCATATACATTTCCTCAGGTGCATGACATTCTTTTTAAATGAGTTCACATGGATGCCCTCAGAATTAATCTATCATTTGTGGTATAGGGGCCAATAAGGCAGGGCCTTCAATTACCTCTTTTCCGACCTTCTCAAAATGATTCCTGCTAACAAAGCTTTGTTCAGACATTTACATAACACGGTTTGACAAGAGAAGACACAAGGCAATTTCATGTGCACCTTCCAACACAAATGTATTGTCACATTGAACTACCATCAATTTAGTATTTTCCCAAGGTTCAAAATCGGTTATCTGTGAATGTCACTGCTCTCCCAGTCTAACTCGAACCACTAAAGGCCATAATCCTTTGAATGTGTTTTTGCTCCTATTCCCTGAATTATATTTATGGTCAAATGCTTCATTTAGTGCACAACTAAATGTTGATGCCAATTACTCAATTATATTCTTTACAGTTTCTCACTGAGCAATGAAACATTTAAGACTAGCAAGCATTTCACACAAGTGTCTAGACGGTTTGATCCCTGAGTACCTGAGTGATATCAAAAAGACAATGAGATTGAAGCTTGAGTTATTTATAATGCTTCTCAGAACACTCAGGTGAAAAATATTGATGTTATTCACTGACACCAATCTACACTTTTATGTTTGTTGTGTATGTTATGTATGGCACACCCAAATCATATGTCCCTGGTTTTACCATCTGTGCAGGGTTAGAGGAGTCATGGGAGAGCCAAACACACTGTATACTCACCTCCCTCAGCACCTTTCCTTGTGTTACATTTGGTATCTTGAAACATATTTCCTCAACCACTGACCATACCTATATCACCTTATTCCAAAAAAGGAATATCTGTTATCATGCCACACTCCAGACAATCCCTAGCATTACTTTATCCTTCCCTTTGCAAATAATTACAACAAATTTACAGGGTGTCTTGCTGTCCACACTCAGCATCCTCTGCATCAATCATCTCCTCAAAACCAAATTATTTTTTTATTTACAAAAGAAAAAACTGGTGTTTTGCCTCCCACTTACTTAGGCTTTCCAATATATGAAATTGATTTTGCAGAGCCAATAGTCAGTTGCTGTTGTATTTCTGTTAATCTTCCTCATGCACCTCACTGTGATGTACATTTGATTGACTTTCTCATGATGATGCAGCTCTATATAAATTTTGTCAGCAACAATACAACGTTCCTTCTTGATGCGCAATTCTAATGCAATTAGTGCATCTAAAATGCCTTAAAAGGTTAAAACTGAGGGCCCATATCCCATGGGATTTAGATTACGGCGGACAGGATATCCGTCATCCATTGTGACGGAGTAACCAGTCAACTGAGTTCTAAATCAGGTCCTAAATTAGAATTAGAAAAACTCTAGTTATTGTTTCTATACAACGAAACCTAAACTACAAAAATATCAGAAATTCTGAAGTTATAGTTATGTCCTAAATATATAACTTACTCACCAGCTTCAAATTCTATAACTCAGGAACCGCTAAATACAGTGCTGTCAACTCACTAGTCACACTACCATAGTATTTCATGCACCTTTAAGATCCATGGTGTTCTCACAAATTATCCTATTTGAGATATTATTAGTGTTTTTATGAAAGCTATGATTTCATATAGTATAAGTGATGTAATAAGATATGGTATAAGCAGTGCACTGTAAAGATGTGAGTTACAGTTACAGTGGAGTGGCCTGAAGTGCAGTAGCACAGAGTGGAGTGGCATAGAGTGGAATAATGTAGAGTGAAGTGTTGTATGTACTTTATTCGATATAAAATATCATAAAAGCATAGACAGATATTTTTAAGAATAGCAGAATTAGACAATTCTTACAACAATTAACAGTTTAAAAAGAATGCTATAAAAATCAGTTTAAAAAAGAGCAGATTATACACTATATACAGTAAAACAGAAGATATTTACAATTAACATAAAAAAGGCAGCATTTGCTCCCTACTGACTCTAGCTTTTACTGAGCTTTATACGAATCAGCCAAGCACTGCCCAAGTATTTTGCTACCGCACAGATCATGCTGAGGGAGGAGGTATCTGCTTTAAACACACGTAATGCTACCCTGTAGTCAATAAACCCCAGGTTTTTACATATAGGTTTCAACCATTTCCTCCTGGCAGCTCTATAGGCGGGACATGCGAAGAGGAAATGGGGAAGTGACTCTGATGGCGCATAGCACCCCGGGAAGCTCATAGAAACCAAGCTATGATTCCTCCAACCCGCTACCAATTCATTAAGTGGGAGCGTTCCTAGCCTGAATTTCGTGTAGAGCAATCTATCCCGAGGAGATTGGATAAAGTCAAAGTAGTGCTCAAATTTAGCGGCCGGCTTGTGCTCAAGGAACTGTTCAGTAAGAGTCCCCCAGTTAGATTTACGTGCCTCCACCCCTTTCACCCAATCCCAGTATGCCTTCTTGATGGTTTGTTTGGCTGGCATGGTCTGGGTTGCCCAAGCCTCTCCGAACCCGATCTCTATCGCCAACTGCTTAAGTTTGCCAATCCACTTGATCTTATTCCCTGAGTCTAGTTGGATAATCTCACTCAGTGTGGCCGCGCAGTTGGCCAGTTTGGGAGTTCTTCTAAGGCGTATCCAGAACAATAGTGGTCGTAGTCTAACAATATTTGTAAAGGACTGCTTGCCCAGGTCTCTACGGAGCGGTGTCAGAGGGGTAGAAAGAGGGAGAGATAGCAAACCCCTGAAAGACTTGTTCTCAGATCTCTCTATGTCACAAACATCCTCAAATCCCCATAACTCCGACCCGTAGAGCGCCGAAGGCAAAGCCTTACCCTCATAGACCACGAGAGCCGGGCCTACAGCTCTACTAGTTGAGAGCTGTTGTTCTCTTAAGATGGCTCCCGCTACCCTCCTGTGATTAAGGAGCATTTTGGCTAAATGGGTATTCCACTTCCCCAAATAGTCAAAAGACTCCACAGTTTCCAACGGAGTGCCATTCAGGTTGATACTGTTCTTGAAGCGTTTAGAGGGGGAGATTGTCATCAATTTTGTTTTATCAGTGTTGATCGTTAGGCCCCGTAAATTGCAGAAGTGGCTAAACCTATCTAATAGTTTCTGTAGGCCGGACCTTGTTTTTGAGACCAGTAGCGTATCGTCTGCGAATAGGAGGGTAGGGGTTTTCTCCCCTGCCAGGGTTGGGGCATCAGATGGAACCTCTCTCAAATGGTCTACCACCCCATTTACAAAAAGAGAGAACAAGGTTGGAGCCAAAACACAACCCTGGTGCACCCCTCTATTTACTGCCACCCTTCCCGTTAACTGGCCTTGATTGCCCCACCTGATTCTCGCATAGTTCCCCTCATGGAGACGCTTAGTGAAATTTATTTATTTCTTTATTTATTTATGTGATTTGTTGAGCGCGAACAATTGCCCAAGGGCGTCTCGGCGCTATGAATGAGGGCATAATGAAAGGGATTATAAGTTACTGGTTAAAAAGCCATGTTTTTATTTTTTTTCTAAAAACAGTCAGAGTGGGAGCAGACCTAATGTCTGGGTCAAGGGAGAATCAAGAATCATGGGAGGAATCCCCAGGTCATGCAAGACTTGCCATAACTTTGCCCGGGGGACCAGATCGAAAGCGGTCTTGAGATCAATAAATACCAGATATAAGCTGCCCTTCCCAATGATTACCACTTTCCAGTGTAGGGTGCAGAATCTGAACACTTGGTCTATCGTCCCTACTTTTCCCCTAAATCCCGCCTGGAAGTGCGAAAGGACGTTGGCTTCGTCCATCCACGACCTTATTCTCGTTGGGGGGACCCTGCCAACCACTTGTTGTATTACGTCAATTAAACTAATCGGCCTGTAGTTGGCAGGATCCTCCCTACTACCCTTTTATATATCGTGACCACCACTGCCCCTTTCCAGGATTCAGGGACAGGGTGGCCTCTAGCTATCAGGTTCATCACGGGGAGGATGAAGTCGGCCCACACTTTAGCTTCGCGCAAGAGTAAATCACCAGGAAGGCCGTCGGGACCCGCCGCCTTTCCTGCGGCTAACCCCGCTATGGCGGATGAGACCTCGCTAAGCTCAAAAGGCTCTTCTAGATTCGCCCCCTCTAACAGGTGTGGTGGAATAGAATCCCCAGCTACTGTTGGGAAGGATCCATTAGACCGTTCCAGGGTTGTTTCAACATCACAATACAAGTCAAGGAAATGAGCATGCCATTCGTGTTCCGTAATGTGATTAGGAATCAGATCGGATCCCTTCCGGCTACCTTTGTTAAGTATTTCCCAAAATACTGCAGAATCTTTTAGTAGAGATGCAGCTTTAAGTTCCTGCCAGTGGACTTCTTCCCAATTGTGCTTAGCAAGCTCGACCGCCCTAGCGTACTCCTTCCTCGCTAGTCTAACCAGAGGAGGATTGTTTCTTTTTAGAGCCAGGGAGAGTCCACGCCTCTTTTCCCTGCAAACGTCTGAGTACCACAGGTTTGAAGGCCTGGGGGGCTGTTTATTATAAATACTCTGATTGCTAGGGTCCGGAGCGGCGAAGAACTCTCCCAAACTATCAATCGTCCCCTGGTAGAATTTGGGGAAAGGAGAGGGGTCTAAGATCTCTGTGTCGGCACTGATCACCTCAAGCTCAGTTGCTTTCTGCACAATGAGCTCTCTGATATTAGCCAGTTTATCCTCTTGGTAAGCAACCTTATGCCATTTATGCTGCGGTTGAAGTGGGAGGGGACTACTTCTTTAGTCAACGTCCTCGCCAGGTTTAAGAACTTGGAGATCGTCCAGTTATTTATTAATTGCATACAGAGTGGGTTGTGGTTACTATCCTGGGTTGATTTCACCTCCATATCCAATAGGTCGCCCACAATCTAAAAAAATATAATCAATCCGCGATAGGCAACTAGGCCTGTTGTATGTATTAGCCCCTTTCGGATCGGGACGTGTTTGTCCGTTAGCAGCTCTCAAATTGAACTCCACCGATATGACGTTCAATTGTATGACTCGTTGGGTCCACTTCTTGATTGGGGGGAGGCTCCGATGTGGGATGTCAAATCTGCTGTCCTGCTCCCCAGTGCCCAGCACATCCTCCTCGCTGAGCGGTTTGAATGTGCAGTTAAAATCTCCCGCCACTATAATGGCAGAGTTCGGGGATAGAGTGGACAATTCAGATTCGAGAACTGATAGAATTGTTGATTGGACATTACCAGGTGACCCTCTAGCATACACGCTAAATATCTCCAAATTGGGGCTATTTGGCGGACCTTTCACCGTCAAGTGCAAGATGTGCTTGGATGGTGTAGTATGCATGGTGGTAACCCAATTTAGGGATATACTAAGCCAGATAAGGAGACCCCCAGAAGGTCGTTCCCTTCCCGTACTTATAGCTGGGATGAAATTTGTTACATACCCAGATTTGTGCAAGGGGGCCAGACTCCATGTCTCCTAGAACAAGCAGATGTCTTGATTCTCAATAAAATCATTCCATTCTGGGAGAAGCATTTTTTTCTAACCCTGCGATGTTCCTCGAGAGGAGACAGATTAAACTTACGCTACTTCCTTCCCCATTGAGTGGTTTGTGTGGTCTCCCTCCCACAGACCTGTCCGCCCCTACACCACTAGGGCATGTAGGCTAAACCTCCCGAGCCCCGTCCACTACATCCTGGTGAAGATCCGAAATATGAGGTTCGTCTAGTCAATCGACTGAGCCTAAGCTGGACTCAGTCCCCTCCTCCCCTATTGACCATTGTGGGGTACAACGAAACTGAATTGCGGAGTGCCCTGGGGGGAGAGTAAGGAATTCGAGTTCCACCAGATTTTTAGCAATGAGAGCGCTAAATAGCTGTATCTCAATACAGTCCGTCAGGGAACTACCTAAACTGACCCTTCTTACTTCTGCCAGGTCCTCTCTTATGACCGACCTGCAGCCCCTGACATGTCTAGTCCAATGTATAACTTTGTTTTTAAGGGACTCGCTACTCTCATAATTTTGGTTGCTTATTAGCTTTGGAACCTTGGTCATATATATCTTAGGAAGCGGGTTCTCTCGGGGGGTGTTTCCCATGTCTGTGCCTGATCTTGGGATGATGCCCTGGCCTTCCCTCAGCGTAGTGCCACAACGTGCACTTCCTGAAGGGGGCTGATTTCCTGATGCCACTCGCCTATTGCCTAGGGAAGGGTCGCGGTTACACCACAGGTCAGCGTTAGATTTACCAGGGCAATTAGGCCTTTTAAGGGGTCTCTCTGCATTAATATTATGCCCTAATGCTGGCCTTAGCCCTACTCCCTCAACGGCCCCCACCCTGGACCTATTGTTGGCACTGTTGTTAACACTATGGGGATAGGGAGTGTAGGCGGAGCCGCAGTAGTAGGGGGTCTAAACCCGCGGCTAGACTCAAGTAACGGAGGGGGTGCAGAGGAATTAATTCGTCTAACCTTGAGGGCGTCCATCTTTTTGCTCAGCGAGGCTAATCCACTTTCAAGAAGAGCTACTCTTTGCAGCAAAGTGCTAAAGTTAGCAGAACAGGTGCTGCAGATTTCTGCGTTCAGAGGAATTTGGGTTACAATTTCTTTACTCGCGGCCTTTGGTGTGTTATCTTCACCAATGGATTCTAGGATGACATATCTGTTAGAACACTCAATTTGGACCTCAGCCACAACCGCATCAGAACTACCATTGGCAGTACCACCAGCTGATCCACAGCCATTCTGGACTATGGCAAGTGTCGCTAAGGAACCCTCCTCTGACCTATGCACCTCTCCTATAGCACTAGCTTGTGGTATTCTCTTATTAAAAATTGCAGGAATTACTCTTGTCTTTGCCCTGGCTAGGGCATCATCCAATGGGTCGTTAGTGGCGGCTGGGAGGTTTGGGTTGTTAGCCCCCAGCACTTCCTCACATTCATTTACAATTGCCTCTATCCTTGTTAGGACACAGTTACTAGCGGCATGTGTTGCCTTCTTAGATTTTTTCCCTTTCTTTGATGGAACTGGTCCTCCCCCCTCCATAGACTTCCTTTTACCCATCGCTTAGTACTTATCAGGGCGGGAGCGAAAAATACACAATTTCAAGTACAATTAACACGACCCCCCAGAATTCACAAAGCCAGTCAACTCCCACAGTTCAGCAGAGCAGACCGCTTGAACCTCCAGAGCCCCAAAATGAACCCCTGCTTCTAACTGCAAACAGTACCTTATTGTCCAGCAACCTGCCGTTCGAGGAGTAAGGGTGGGCCCAGCCTTCTCCAGCCCCGGACAGCCACAGACGGCCCGCCCTTTGCCTGGGCTTAGCCCGCGTGCGTCCCGATTTGCGGAAGATCTTAGACAATTAAGTCCTCCCGAGGACGGTGCTGGTGGAGGGAGGGGCTGCCGGTCTCGCTGGCGGCCCCCGCTGCCTGCTGGTGCTTGTAGGCGCAGATAGTGACCCCGCTGCTCCTCACGCTCCTGTGTTGCTGCGGAGCGGGAAATGCGAGGTCCAAAAATACCCGGTAGTGGTGGGGGGAGGGGCTGCCGGTCTCGCTGGCGGCCCCCGCTGCCTGCTGGCGCTTGTAGGCACAGATAGTGCCCCCGCTGCTCCTCACACTTCTGTGTTGCTGCGAAGTGGTGTAGAGTGGTTTAGAGTCGAGTGGAGTAGAATTGAATAGTGTAGAGTGAAGTGGCATAGATTGAAAAGGCACTGTGTGGAGTGGCATATACTAGAGTGGCATAGAGTAGAGTGGCATAGAGTTTAATAGCGTTGACTAGATTTGGGTAAACAAGAGTGGAATAGAGCATACTGGTATAGAGTGGAGTGAACTGTGGTGTAGTGGAATGTAGTCTAAAGAGATGTAATGTGAAAGAGTCGGAACGGATGTAGATGAAATTATGCAGGAAGATAGGTTATGACATGAACATAGGTTTCTGGTGTTACCTGTACATCGGAGAAGTATTGTTAAAGTTCTAAGTGACAAAACACTTAGATATATATTGTACTGCAGTATAGCGTAATCATTTTGGGTGATACTTAGATACATGCCGAGCACAAGGCAGTATATCATTGTTTAATGACTACCCTTGCAAAACTAAAAGGCAACCATGTAGTTTTTCCCACACTTTGGCTGTGTTCTAAGGTATGGCTTTAGAGATAGGCAAGTTGTAGGTTTTATTGATGAATCCCACCTATTTCCACTTTATTAAAGTGGCAATAAGTAGGTATAGGAAGCTGGATCCTTATATACTATACGAAAGTAAGGTATAGTGTCCACAGAGTCCAGTGGATCCACAAAGGGAGACAGAGGCTAAAGTAGATAATACCTTACTCTCTTTTTGTGGTAGTGTGGGCGAGTAGTAAGGCTTTATCAGAGAGTATTGATAAGCATTTATTCTACACTTAGGAGTGGGTGGGCGCACACCGCCTCACACTCCAGCACTCAATTTGCCCCGAGGCATCATAATAAATGCAGTGCATGATAACAGTTTTGTCCAATGTCAGGCTATAGTTTTTCACCCTTGTTGGTGCATCCAGTGCTGTGTATCTTTCGACACGTGTTTCAGGATACTTGTCCTTCTTTAGTAGAGAGCAACACTTTTGGTTTTTTTTGGGAGATGCACCTGTGTGCCTGTGAGTGGTACTGTGACCTGAGAGAAACTTGGCAGCATTTCCAGCAACCCCAGATGAATTTTCTTTGTTCTCCAATACTGCTGCTCTCTACTGATGACGGGCTCAACCCAGAAACACGTGTCTAGAGATATACAGCAATGTCTGCACCAACTTTGGTGAAAAACTCCAGCAAATCTTGAAGTAAGTTTGAACTGTGTACTGCTTTTACCAGGATGCAAAGGGGCAAACTGTGCTGGGACTGTGAGGCAGTGTGCTCCCAACCCCCATTCTGTTTAAAAGGCTACCTTGAGCCAGCAAGCTGACGAGCTTTGGAGATGCACCCGTGTGCCTGTGAGTGGTACTGTGACCTGAGAGAAACTTGGCAGCATTTCCAGCAACCCCAGATGGATTTTCTTTGCTCTCCAACACTGCTGCTCTCTACTGATGATGGGCTCAACCCAGAAACACGTGTCTAGAGATATACAGCAATGTCTGCACCAACTTTGTCACTCGTTCATAAAACAATTGGAATTACTTTTCAGTTACTTTTTAGATTGCTTTGTACGTTATATTTCAGATTACTTTTCAAGTCACTTTTTCTGCTGAGTGTTATATGCCTAAATATCACACTAGGACATTTCCTAGAGAAAATGTAAGTAAATCAGTTTTTGTACATATGCAGTTGCTTAGGGTTCATACAAACCAACGCCACACTTGGAACAATTTTCACAAAAAAAGTAGTCAATGCAGTCCTGTTGGAGAAAACAATGTTATTGGTTTCGAGGTAATTACTTAGGTTTGGCAGTTGGTTTTCTGGGGTTAAAGCCAGGGCTCCCCCAGGGTCCAGGATGCACTCTCAAAGCGACTTCAGCTGCACTAGGGCGGCTGGGTGCAGAGAGCTGCCGCCCAATGATTAACTTTGCCCCAATTAGTCAAGGGCCCCACACACTTAGCGGGTCATACTCTTGACCTACTCTTCACCAACCATCCCGGTATCATTTCCCTTCCAGCTATACCCCTCACTTGGTCTGACCATTTTCTCCTTCCCTTTGAAATTACCATGCCCACTGCTCCGCCTGGTTTCTCTCGAAATAGAGAGAATGGTCGAAAATGGTTTAAGGTCACTTGTGATACTATTGATCCCTGTTTTTCGTACCTGTTTGACTCTTATACAGATCTTAATGAGGAAGTTGTTAGATACAATACCGCTATCATTGACGCCCTGGATGTTATCGCCCCCCTCGCCCCGATTGCGTCTGCTAGATCTCGACCATCTGCGCCTTGGTTCTCTCCCTCTCTGCGGGAGGAAAAAAGCCGTTGTAAGCAGCTTGAGCGCATTTGGCGCCGGACTTATGACGTTGAATCCAAAACTATCTACAAAGCTGCTTTAAATAAATTCCAAAAATTAAAGCGAGCTGCGATGAGAGGACACTTCGCTCAGCTTATTCATGAAGCTGAGAATTCCACCAAAGCCCTATTTAAGATAGTGAAGGATTTCGTCCATCCCTCTGCCATGAAGACCCAGAGTGCCCCCAGTCAGACCTTTTGTAACGGGCTCTCGGATTTTTTTCAGGACAAAATTTTGAAGCTATCCTCTTCATTTGATTCTACCTTGTCCTCTCTGCCAATTGTTGAGTCAGATCCTCAGCTATTCTCATTGAATTCCTTTGAAGAGCTCACGTCAGAGACCGCCACTGAGCTACTTGTTCAAGTTAGCTCAGGATCACCGCTGGATCCAGTCCCCGCCAAGGTAATGGGCAATCTCGCACCGGTTCTCATTACTCCCCTACTCTCCCTTTGGAACACTTCTTTAAATCTGGGTCAATTCCCTACAGTATGGAAACAAGCCTTACTGGTGCCCATTTTAAAAAAAGCGGATGCTGATCCTTTACTATTCAGTAGCTATCGCCCAATATCTCTCCTGCCCAAACCTGCTAAAATCTTGGAGAAGGTGGTGCAGAGGCAATTGGCCCACTATCTTGAAATAAACCACCTGTTGCATGACTCCCAGTCGGGTTTTAGAGCTGGTTTCAGCACAGAGACGGCTTTATTGGAAGTATCTGAGACAATACGTGAGTGTGCGGACAGAGGTGAGGAGTCCATGTTGGTCCTCCTCGACCTGTCCGCCGCTTTTGATACTGTGTCTCACAACATTCTATTAGATCGCTTACAGCAGCTGGGAATCGGAGGCACTGTACTTACCTGGATAAGATCATTCCTTACGGGACGGTCACAGAGAGTACTCCTTCGGCCCTTTCAATCAGAGGATAAACCCCTCCTGTGTGGAGTGCCACAGGGTTCTGCCCTGAGCCCTCTCTTATTCAATGTCTATCTAGGCCCGCTTGCTAGGGTGGTTGAGGCATGGGGGGTCAGAGTGGTTTCCTATGCTGATGATACTCAGCTTGTGTTTTCTTTTAGAGACCACTCTGACTCCCATTTTTCAAACTTCCGCAACTGCCTTAGCAACATCTGTTCCTGGATGGCCTCTAACCACCTGGTTTTGAACACGGATAAAACGGAGGTCCTGTTTTTTAATCAAAAAACTACTCTCTCTGCGACCCTTTGGTGGCCTACTATTTTGAATCCCCCCCCGACCCCTGTTCAGGCGGCCCGTAATCTGGGCTTTCAATTTGATAATGCCATGTCTCACAAGGCCCAGATTAATAAGGTTACATCTGCTTGCTTTGGCAAGCTCCGCATGATCAAGAAGATCTGTCCGTACCTTCCGTTGGATTCACGTAAAACTATTGTCCATGCTCTGATTACGTCACACATTGACTATTCAAATAGTCTATATGCCGGTGCCCCCTTGTACCTTATTGAAAGGTTACAAGTAGTTCAAAATGCAGCGGCAAGACTCATTGGAAATATCCCTCTTCGTCAGTCTGTAGCAGCATATCGGAAAGAACTTCACTGGTTACCTATTTCCTGCCGTATACAGTTCAAAATCTTGACCCTTGCTTTCCGTGCCATTAATGACTTGGGCCCGGTCTATTTGAGAAAAAGACTCAAACTATCCTTATCATCTAGATCTTTGAGATCTAACAGCTTGCGTCTCTTAGTGGTACCTAGATTCCGCCGCTCCAGGTGTGGGGGAAGAACGTTTGGAGTAGTTGCTGCCAAGCTTTGGAACACTCTTCCTTTAGATCTAAGGTTCTGTGAGTCGGAACTAGTGTTCCGTCGCAAACTCAAGACTTGGCTGTTCACTACTGCTTAATATAGTTCTTCTAATGATCAGTAATCTACAGCGCCGGGACACCCCCTTCTGGGGGTAGCCGTGCGCTTTACAAGCTTCTTAAATAAATAAATAAAATAAATGTTATCCAATTGGGGACAGGGGGCTTCCGGATGGTGGCTGCTCACGAGCAGACCACAATGTAGTGGGATCCTGGGCTTAAGCTCGGGGCAAAGGGTGATCCGAGTTAGCACACATACTACAACCACAGCAGCACAGGGGCGGCTGGGTGCAGGGTGCTGTTTTGGCAGCGGGTACTCTGTTGTTTTCAAAAGGAGTTGCCAGTTTAGCCTTGACCAGGCTGCAGGCTTGGTCAAGGAAGTCTCCGGGATAAACAAACAGCTGGGGAGGTAAGGAGGAGGGCTAGGGGACATAGGTGCACCTCAGGTTCTCTTCTCCAGGACGCAGGGTGGCTGGATGCAGGGGTGCCTTTTGAGGTCAGTTGTCACCTTACCGGGGTACTCGCGGTTGGTGGCCTCCATGCATCGTCTGCAGGTGACGTCGGGGAATCCTGGAAAGGTCAACCCACGGTGGACTCATATTCTGGAGTGCTGGGGGACCTCGCTGGGACCAATGGGACACTTAGACTTGGGCTATAGGCATCGAGGTGCAGTGGTGGTTCCAGGCGTCAAGTTCCTTTGTCCTCAGCAGGCTCTGAGTCTTTCTTTGGTGATTCTGTTCAACAGAGCCGCTGTTCACAAGAGATCCAGTCTTTGTTGAAGGAAGTCTGTCCTCCCAGGAGTTCTGGAGGTCGCAGGCTATAGGACAAGGTGAAGTTTACACAGGATCTCTTTAAACTGCAGAAAGCCCTTAGGGCTGGGCCAACTCAGGACTTCTCTGCAGTGTCCTCTGCGGGTGTCTTCTTTCGCCCTTCTTCTTCGTTGGCTCGGGGAATCTGTCTTCTTGGTTTGTGGCAGCCCCGTACATACTGTATTTCAGGGGCATTTTAGGGGTCCTGAGGTCAGTAGCCAATGGACTACTGACCTTAGAGTGACTACACCCTTGGTGTGCTCACCCAGTGTGGGGTGTGATGGCAGGCACAATCCCTAATCCTGATTGGAGAGAGCCTGCAATCTGTAAGATGGCATGCTCTGAAGAGTGGGCTTCACCACGCCTCCCTCACCTGAGGGGTAGAGTAGGAATAGGTGGGCACACCTTGTGGGCTGTTCTAATTTTCCCACCTGTCTATCCACTGTAAAGGTGGGGAGACAGGAGGGGGGCCAGCTCCTGATAGCAGGAGAGGCGGGGGGTTGTATTACAAAGGCTGCAAGGCCTTTGAAGCTTCCCGGCCACAGATAGGTCTTCCTGACTCTGGATAGGTGTAACCACCTCCACTGAGGAAATGCTTTGTTCCTGGGTTCAGGGATCGAAGGTTCACACCCCAGGGGTCCAGAAACATGGCTTGTGGTGGCAGGCTGATGTTAATCAGTCAGGGAACCCCCCCAAAGGCTGGTCATTTTTCAGGGGACATCTCTAAGATGCCCTCTGAGTGCATGCTATAATAAATCCCACACTGGCATCAGTGTTGGTCTATTTTGCTGAGAGGTTTGCTACCAAACTTCCCAGAATTCATTAAAGCCATTACGGTGCTGTGGAGTTCATAATGACAAACTCCCAGACCCTATAGTCTTTATGGCTTTACTACACTTACAATGTCTAAGAATTGACTGCAATACTGTAGGGGTAAAGTGCTAATGTAACGTTACCCTCACCAGTGGTAAAGTACAGCCAGCTAGAGGGGTGTCTGACCTATGCCAGAGGCAATGGGTTGCAGGCAAGGCACACAGGAATGTGTGCCATGGCGACCCTTCACTTTTCTCTGCAGCAACACACCCAGCCTGCAATGGCAATGTAGGTAAGGTACAGGACCTCTAAGGGTGGCACAATATGTGCTGCTGCCCTTAGAGGACTTCCCCAATCACTGTACCCTTGGTACCCAAGGTACCTTTTACAAGGGACTTACATGTGGCCAAAGAGGTGCCAATTGGGGGTACAAAGGTACAGTTTTGGGAAAGAACACAGGCCGTGGGAACCTGATTGGCAGGGACACACGTCACATCAAGTCAAAGTGCATCAGAAATCTGACAACAAGTGGGATGGTTACTACAACAGAAACTCAGCTTCTTACACAAGCCTCCACCAGCCCAAAGGCAAGGAGACTCAGCCAAACCTGGGAGAGTCGTCCTAGTCTTTCTTTCAGGCAAGGAAGAGTAGAGAAAGTGGTTTGAATGTTGCAGGGCCTACTCTGCCTTACATCCTTCTGTCCAGGTCGTTCCCTCTGGGGAGCTGACCTACCTCAACAGTTTCAGGACTTAATTACCAATGCTACTTTTCTAGATCTTTGGTGTATTTACACTATCTTCTTAGTTTAGGTTCAGAGGAGCCTACCTATGCAAATTCTAAGTTAGTAAGGCCAAAACCCAGGTTACCCACAGAGGATACCCATTGCTTGATTAACCCCACCATGACCAATAGGGTCAGGGGGGCTGACTTACTATTTGGCATGGGACTAGGCCACCATGCCAAGGACAGTGCTGCCATGAAGTCTAACCCCCAGTAGAGGACACTGACAATTGTCAGTGCCCAGACCCACACTTTAAGCTCTTCACTGGTCAGTGAAGGGGCTAAATTACAGGCATCTTTGGGTTCTGCTGGCCTATCTGCTGTTTTAGGGTAGGGGCCACTAAACCTTGTAGTGAACACCATTCTTCCAACCTCTGTTCTATCAGCTGAGGAGCCACCAACTCAGGCTGGTCAGTTTCCTGACTAGTCAGGTCTTTTTGTGGGCTAGGGAGGACTTCATCAGTGGCAATTTTGGAGTTCTCCCTTACTGATGTAGAATCTCCTTGGCCCACTGGAACTGTGGCTAACAGATGCCACCTTCCCTACACTGGTTTTTATTTTAGGGCTTATCTACACTAACTACAGGTTCAGCCCCCAGGTTTCTTGGATCAGGTCTGGCTATGGACTTGTAAATCAGTTTGGCTCTCACCAACCTCTGAGTGGTCATTCCCAAGGAGACAATGAAGGGGAGGTCTTTATTGACTACCACATTTCTCCAACTAAGGGACCCAGCTATTTCTAAGGCAATACACTACAGGCCTAACAATGACCTCCCCTGGCATAGCCCTTACTCTTTGTGTTTTCCCTGGGACATACTGGTTTGAGAGTACCAACCTGTCATGCACCACAGTATGACTGACGTGGGTATCTCTCAGGGCAGCGGCTGGGATTCCATTCCCCAGTAGGTCAGTGAAGTGTCTATTTTCCTCTGGAATCTCCAACTTACCTTTTGGGCCCATTTTCCAATTGAAAGCTAGGGGGACTTCCTCATCTGAGGAATCACTATCCAAAGCTACACTGGCAACGCCTGGAGCTACACTAGGGGCTCTATTCTTAGGACAGCTAGGGTCCTTGATGTGGTGTCCTGTCTTTTGACAGTTTTGATACCCTACCTTGTTGAGATCCAAACTCTTACCTTGGTACCTAGTTTTAGTTTGTGAGGTGTCTTTGGGCCCACCCTCCTGGACAGGTTTTTGGGAGGCTACCTTGGACTCTTTTCTTTTATCTTTAAGAACCACACTGTCTTTCTTCTGGGGAGTTTTTTTTACCCCTTTCTGTTGGTCACTCCCAGTAGATGTCTTAGTCACCCTTGTCTTGACCCGGTGGTCCGTCTTCTTTCCCAATTCCTGGGGACAAATTGGACCTAGGTCTACCATATACTGATGCAACTTTTCATCAATGCAATTACTTAATATGTGTTCTTTCATAAACAAATTAAAAATACCTACCATCATATTCTTGCACTTTACTTCCAGTCAACCAGCCACCTTGTATTTTCATTGAGTGGTCTACAAATTCCACCCAGGGCTGACTCTGGATTTTCTGAGCCCTCCTGAATCTAATTCGATACTTGAATCCAAGTCCAAGTCCTCAATCAGGGTGCCCTTTATGAGTTCATAGGACTCTGCTTCTAACCCACTAAGAGTCAGAAGTCTGTCTCTGCTTTTACCAGAGAACAGTTTTGACACTTTTCTGGCTTCACAAGCTCTCTCAGAGGCTGTGAACCACTTTGTGATATGATTACCATCCTCAAATTTGGAAACAATCCATTTTGGGATTTTGGGATCATAAGATTGCTCTCTGACCCTGTTTATGAAGTTGCTGCCATCATTGATTGGAGATAGGCCTATCTCTGCTCTTTCTTTTTTCTGGAGCCAGGAGTCTGGTCTCTTAGTCCAATCTTTTAGCCAACCTTACTAAACGTTGGTCTCTTCACTGAGGCTGTCCTCAAGGGACTCAGAAGCACCTGACCAACCTGTGTGGTATCTAGGTGCTGTGAGTTGTATTCCTGGAGTAAGGGGCACAGGGACCCTTGTCTCTCTAAGAAGTGACTTGGTTGGAAGGTATCCTCACCCCCTCTTCCTTCTTCCCCATTTGAGAAGACCTCACCTTGCTCAGAGGTGTGGTCCATTGCAGATCCTGCCAACAGCTCTTTGAGCTTTTGTTTGGAGGGATGAGACCCCATAACAATGTTTTAAAGTTTGCATAGAGACCTTAGCTCCTTAAATTCTAAATGGAGGTAAGGGGTGAGGTCGAGCTCCTCAACCATATTCTCTATGCCAATTGGTATGTTTTCACTAACAGTTGGGTTCTTCTTAAGAGACGTTCTGAAAAAAATCGAAACCCTCTTACCCATAACTATGGTAGTTTTTATTTTTCTAAAATTCTAAATGGACTCAACCAAGGCCCTAACAAGGCTTTGAGTCATTTGACTTCTAAAGACTATTTAGGAGTTCTGTCGTGAGATCAGCTGTTGACCAAGTCAGTCCAACAAATGCAAAGATGTAGACCCCACCACTGATCCACCAACGAGGAAAACTGGTTCTGTATAAACTATGCCAAAGTAAGGTATAGTGTGCACCGAGTCCAGTCGATCCCAAAGGTAGGCAGAGGCTAAAGTAGATAATACTTTACTCTCTATATGTGGTAGACACGCCCTACCACAGTCCGGGTTTTCCAGCGTTTCGAGCCAGCACTGAGCGACCGAGCGTGAAGGAGGCAGCAAGGGGGCCGAGAAGGGAGCCGAGAAAAACGCCAAAAAACCCGTGGAATACCGGGCATTTTTCTTTTCTAATCTCTCACTCAAAGCCTGACGGATGTCAACCCAGTGGGTGACGACGGTGTTTCACACCCGTTTCATCGGACGTTTACACCCAGCTGCAGGGTTGCCTGTGGCTGGGCCAGCTAAGGGATCAGGCTGCAAGAAGCAAGAGGTGACTGCAGTCACGGTCACAGCTGCGGAACCCATTGGAAGGCACTCTTCCACGCCACAGTCTTTGACTGCTGTCTGTGTAAACGGGGAAAAGGGGGCTGTGTGACCAACGAGCTGTTGTGAGTCCTTCTTCCTCCTTCTTAGCATGCATGCCATTACTTTGCATTGTAGCTGGAGATTACAACGGTAACCACAACCCCATAAAATCACATAACTAAAATTGAACTGCAAGCCCTGTAGCCCTGTAGCCCCACACCGAACATCAGCTGTCTGGCACCCTAAGATCATCAATCCCTGGAGAGTGGAGGTGAGCGGGGGCGATTAAGAAGTGGGCACAGTGCTAAATTGGGAGAGCCATTTGCCAACCTGCCTGCCTGACTGGGGGTCTTGTCTATGGTCCTGGGGGTCTGGTACTGAGCAGTCTGCCAGCTTGCCTGTCAGCCACCTACAGGTGTGCCGTTGAACGGGCATGAGTGTGCACACCCGCTCACACAGTACTAAAACTTGACAACTTGGTGGGCCTGGTCTAACCTTCAGTTTCCACAAACCCAACAACCTGCCCGGCCTGATACTCCATACCTCCAGGACTACGGCAACCAGGGGGCTCTGCAGCAGGAGCCACGTTGTGGAGAAAGCGCCATCCGGCGCATAAAGCCCGCTACCACTCCCGCAGCACGTCCTTGCCCGCCGAGGACCGAAGAAGACTGGGCTGGGCCCACCCTGGCTGGGCCCACCCTCTGACATCCATCATAAGAGAGGGGGTTCTCTGCATCACCCAGTAAAGGTACTGTAAATTATTGTTAATTACTACCAACACTCACTACATATTTTATAATTCATAATGGCCAAACGCCAAAAACGTAAAGAGACTCGCTCTTCCTTAGGGGGACCAGGAGGCATAGTGGGGACATTGGATGCCTTTTTGGCTCAAGCAGAATCTGTTTTAATCCACGCAATTCAAATTAGGGGAAAAAGACTGTCACTGGGTACCTTGGCGAACAATAAGAGGTCGTCCCTGGGGGAGATAAGAGAAGCAAAACCTCCTGTTAGTACCCATACAGACCCGACACATATGCAAATAGTGTCTGCCCCCGATGAAAGTTGTGAGGGGGAGGCGGTTGATGTGACTGATGGAGTTAACATGCACAACCACAGAGTTATCGGAGTTATTGCAGATGCGAGGAAGGCGATGCAGGTGGGAGATGTTGTCACGCCAGTGCAAGAGTCGTCCACACCCCCAGAGCTTTTATGTACTGGATCTGGTTCTCTAGCTCCCCCGCTTTCTCCTGTAGTACTGGAGCAACAGGGTCCAAGGTTAAGAGAGATGGCGACAAGAGCCAAGAAGCATTTAAGAGCTAGCCCAAGAGGGAGAAAGGTGGGCCTGGGATCAATAACTAATAATGAACCACCAGCAAAACGACGGAGGAATGTTCCTCCACAAAGACCAATGCAGAAGTCCAATCAGGTTACCCTCAAAATTACTGAAGAGGATCCTACAGACATGGAAATGCAATCTAGGTCTCAGGACCCAGACTGGAGTTTTTGGGACTCGATCCCAGCACTAAGTATTGGAAAAAACTAGAGTCATTGGTGACAGCTTTGTTAGATCCCCTAATTTGTCAATTAAGGCTGTTTAAAGAGAAAATTGATACGCTTGTTCATCTGAATAGGGGGTCTGTAAATTTAGCTAAATTGCAGGAGTGCTGTTGTAAACAATGCATAGGGACCCCATCATTGGTGTATCAGGGGACAACAGGGGGGGTGGAACCAGGGACAGGGACCCCTAACATATCACGCCCAACTGTGTCTGATCCTAAGCTGGCCCAAAGATCAGGGAGGTACAAGGAAAAACCAAACAGATTCACCCAATTAAATATGGCAGGTGCCCGCCCCGAAACGCGACCAGACCCTGTTAGGACTTCAACGGAGGTAGGACAAACTGCTGCTGAATTAGTAACAATACTGCTGATAGAGCGCGCGGGTCACCCGACCAATAATTTCGCCACTTCCGGCTTCGGGCCCATATATTTCAAATCACCATATACATTGATCGGATTTCCTCACGGTCTGCTATCAAATATTTGTGAGTTCCTTTCGTTTTCTTCAGCGTACCCGACTTACCATCCACCGACGCGGGTACCTATGACCACAATGGATCAGGGAGCTAGCTGTAAAAGGAAAGGCAGCAAAATACAAACCCAACAAATAACATTCAATAATCTTTGTAAAATGACCACGGACAACTGGAAGTTTTTAAAGTCTTTATCTAATTTTAGTAAAATTCAGAGAGTATCAAATTCACAGTAATTAAGCAATCAATAATCAAAATAACAGAAAGTACATAGCTGAATAGCAAATAAGTCAGTGCAACCATTTATAAACTAATGGAACCAGGACACACTTAAAATGGAGGATCAGGAATTAGAACGTTTTAAGATGAATCACTAAAGATGGGATAAGCTTCGATTAGGACTAGTATTCTAGAATTATCTCAGAGAAAAATGAGACAGGAGTTCGGGACATTTATATCTATAGGAGAGTCTATGAAGAGAGACACGCTATGCTTTAAGGCAAAAGTTCTTTAGACAGTTTAAGTAAGGAGGTTCTAGACCATATCAGGAAATGACAAACTGCAATGCAAAATATAATTTCTAACAGGTAGGATAACATAGGAACACGTTACGAAACAAATGCAAATGACTTTATGATTCAATGGTTGCGGAAAAGCATGGAAAATTAACATATGCAAAGGTATGTCTTTATTGAAGCAAAAGACAGAAATTCAGAAAGGTGCAAGGTTCAGAGTTTTCAGAGTGATATTTACCTAGACTGGTGTGGAAACCAAACCCTGGCCACGGGTCAGTTAAGGACAGGAACCCCTCAAGGAAGGATACCCCTCAATGGACAGCAGGTGCAGAATGGACACCCAGGACAGGACAGGAAGACCAGATTAGGATCAGGACAGGACCGTCAGGACAGGACCCTCAGGACAGGACCCTCAGGACAGGACCGGCACCCGCAGTTCGGAAGCAACGCCTGCGCTCCACCCTCTCTGCAGCTATCGATCAAGACCCCGATTGGGTCAGCGAACTCCCAGCAAAGAGCTCCGCCAGCACTTTAAGGTCTAGTAAAACCTTAGTCTATGGTCAATTTCGGACAGAGTGCTCCGCAGTACTCTGTATCAGGTCACCTATTGAGTGCGTTTGGTCAGTGACAGGTCAGCTAAACCAGACAAGTCGGACCATTTCCCTAGGTGAACCCAGGGTAGATATACTGTTTTGGGACGGTGTACCACCCCCCAATGTTGCAAAGTGTCAGAATCCCTCAATTTGGATTGGTCCTAAGGTAGGGTTTGGGTAACACACCAATCAGAATAGACTATTTGGAGGCCTACTTTGCATCTCTGGGTACCGCCTAGCGAGATTGGGGTTCCCATGGGAAGCTGTACAGCAAACAATATCGCAACACACAATGTATCATATAAGGAGCAACTTTCTCCATTCTCGTAGGGCAGAGGTGGCTTTCCCATGAGCATCTTGACTGTGGCTGCCAGCTGGCTGAGTTCCACTGTCCAATGTTGCCACCTTTCAGTGCACCACGAGTATGCGCAGAAGGGACCTTCAATATGGCTCCCAACCGGTTCGGGCCCCCATTCCCCGCAGTACATGAAAAGTAAGCGAGAACAAATTAATACATAGAAGTGAATGCATGAAAAACACATCATGGTTTTATACTTTAACTTTATCATCATAAAAATATACTATGCAGTTTAAATATTAGCAACATATACACGTTCACAAAAGCATCACCACGTTATTCACAAAAGCTGTGTATTACGCATGCGCACCCTTTCCCACCAAACTTATAACTACGTCAGGTCACGTGATTGTGACTGACGCATGCGCAGAAGCAATTTTCCAAGCGGCGGCCATGTTTAGGAACACGGATTAGTTGTATTAGAAATACACATACGCAAGCTTCCTCTACTTCGTTCGAATATAAAATAAAAGATTAGTAAGACGTACAAAATTTATTAATTGATTACACACGGGCGAGGTTCATGACTCGAGCAAGTCGCGATGCGAAGCTTGCTCTATCAATCCCCTCTTTGATGATATTTACTATCATCACAAAAATAATGGAACCAGATGCCAACTTCTCACACCTTATACAACTCTATCTCTTCCAACAAGCGATTCAGCTTCTCTTTCTCATTTTTGGTAGGGTGAGAATTTTTCACCTTTTTGTATATCTGATTATTCATTTCCTCTAGTTCAAGCTCATCCACACTTCGTTTCACTCCTCTGGCATTCACTTGATGCTTTCTGGTGTGCTTACGGCATTTGCAACAGACAAATATGAAAAATAGGATAAGACCTATAATTCCAATTGGCATCAGTACCTTGAACAATAAGCTTTTACCTAAACTAGCAAGCCAATGACCTACATTTGAGAGACCATCTACCAGTCTCTTCCAGGCACTGTCAACCTCGAGTGGTTTGAGTTCCTTTTCCAAATTAGTAATGTTTTTCACATATCTTTTGAGCTGCACACTTTTGTCCGGAATATAAGTGCAACAATGTTGCGCCTTTAACATCCGGCAGACTCCGCCCTCTTTTGCTAATAAGGTGTCAAGAGCAAGTCTGTTCTGCAAAACCATTGATCTGATCGCAACCATTTCGGTATTGACCAGCAGAAATCCATGAGCTGTGTATGTAGACAACACATCCACTATAGTGGACAATTTGCAAATTCTGTGAGTGTTCAGAACCACTCCCACTCCAGGTATCAGTGCACTGAAAATACTACCCATTATTTCACCTACGCTTTCTCTTTTACTACGCACTAAGCCATTAGTATTTTCACTGCTTCCAGCAATTTCATTCACATGGTATATTTTCGGGAAGACAATGCCAAAATAGCAGCTTCCATACCAGTGATCCGGCAATTTGAAATAAGCCTTGTCTCCACATATATAATAGATTCCAGGAAACACAGGCTCTGACCCATTTTTGAAACCCCATCCTCCAATTACCTTGTAATTATGTTCACATTCACTGGAACCAATGAAAATGTTATTATAATAGCTAGTCTTCTCGCGGTGAAGACACAGCTTTCCTTTCTTTTCAAAATCCAGCAACAGAGCAGGTCCCGCCCCACCCTTTGAGGTGCCTTCCATGTCCTCAGCCCATTTTGGCGTTTTCTGTCTTTCGTCATCTGCCTTTCTTTGTATTTTTATTCTCCTCTTCTCTGCCATGTTCAGGAACATCTTTTCCTGTTCACGCAAAGAACAGGTCAAGTTATCTCTGTGTGCGTCACCTATGTCGATATTACCTATAGTCAGAAAGTATTCGCCCATGTAGCGAGTAATGTCACTTTTGGTATGTACAGGATTCAAGTTCCCACGTATAGGAAGTTCAGAAAAGATCACGTCATTGTTAGAGTAATAGTACTGTAATGGTCCTCTTTTGTAAAATAAGCTTGCTAAAATGCTACAGGATATTCCATATGTCAAGGGCAGGTGATGGTATGTCACGCCTTCAGCCACAGAGGTGGGTAGCTTCATGCAGACATAGCAATCCTCAATTTCCATAGTCTCTACATAGTGTATTAACAAGTTTGCGAAAACATTTAAATGTGTCTTATTCTTAACTCCATGATAATGTAGTCCTCCCTCATCTGATGCTTCTAGGTCTCGTTTTGTTTGTTTGAGTGCTCTCTCATGTCTTGCTACACTCTGTGTTGTCAGCTCCTCATTGTCAGTATTTACAATCTCAGTAGGGTCAACATTAGTATTTTTGCTCACCGCAAAAGGAATGAAAACTGTTAGTCCTATCCAAACTAATATCACTATAATTATACTACATACACATACCTTGCAGCATGTTTTGCAACAACTGCGACTAGGTCTACCATTCACGTTTGAATCAGACATTTTGGCTCAGAAGAAGTTTCTCGACCCCTCTTTGTCTCTTTGCACGAGTAGCTTACTTTGTGCAATTTCACGGTGGCTCGTCTTCTTCTTCGGCAGAGTACTCATCTACTGGTTCTCCGTCGCTTTCGTCAGTTATATCAAGATCTTCAAATTCTTCCAAAACGAGCGTCCATTCAGGAGACTTGTACTTTTTGTTTTGTCTTTTTATTCGATCGCTCCTTCTTTTGGAAGTGTCTTCTGGTTGCTCTGCTATGCGAGAACTTCTCCTTTCTTCTGCACGTTTTTCTTCTACCGTTTTTATCCTCAGTCTCAATTTCTTTATGAATCCAGGCTCAATATGCTTTCTTTTCTTAAGTCTTTTAGATGGCACTGGGACTTCGTTCTTTTCTCTTGCCCTTTTATTTTCATTAGTTTGTGGCAATTCTGCTTCTTCTTCTTCCCTTCCTATCTCACTAGTTCCAGGACTTGCATCTATTTCTTCTGCCTGGTTACTAATCTGGCCTTGTTCAGGAGAGTTTTGTGTTTGCTTTTCAAATGTCTCTGTTTCTGTGTCCTGAACACGTTCTTCTAATCCTATCTGATCCTGTTCGAGCACTTCGATCCCTTGATTTTCTTCTGCTCGAACTATTACACTATGTCTAGTCTGTCCCTTTTCGACATCAGGAGTCAGTGGAGGTGTATCAATTATTTGCTCAGTCCCTGTCTGACCTTCTCCTTCCTCAGTTTTGACGTGAATCTCAATAGTCTGAGGTTCTTCGCCTGTGCCTTGCTTTTCCTCTCTATTCCATTCTCTACCTTTCCAAATTCGCTCTCTTGTTCTGATTGGGTCTTCGGTGAGGTCAATCAAGGGTATCCACTCATCTGGCCATATGCTTGGCAGCTCGTCATCAGCTACTTCTGGACCAACTTCTGGGAACCCTTCAGCAGGCTTGACTCTTGGTAGCTCGTCATCAGCTACCCCTGGACCAACGTCTGCGGACCCCTCAGCTTGACTGGTACTGGGCTGTACGTCGTCAGCTACTTCTGGTCTTGCTTCTGCAGGCCCCTCTACTGGACGGCCTCCTTCTCCAGGCTCCTCGTCTGGTAATACCTTCTGGGTGTGGCTGGCGTGGATCCAATGGGGAACACCTGCACACTTCACTGCTGTGGTCGTTACCAGGATCACTTGGCGCTTCTGTCCCCACCTTGGTTCCAGGCAGCTCGACCGAGTATGCTTCTTTATTTTGACCCAGTCCCCGGGAACCAGTTTGTGGAGAGGAGTCGTTGGATTGGCGACGGCGTCTTCTCCGATCTGGCGAGAGATATAACGCACTTGGTCACCTAATCTCTTGCAGTATTCAAGCACCAAATCATCAGTAATACTCAACAATTTGCTTCCTGGTACCCATGCTTGTCTCATCACTCTTCCCATCAGGATTTCATGAGGGCTCAGGCCTGTCTTCCGGTCTGGAATACTTCGGAGTCCCATCAGAACCAGAGGCAGGGCCTTTACCCAGGTCATGCCAGATGCATCACACAATTTCGCTAGTCTTGTTTTGATAGTCCCGTTTATTTGTTCCACTACTCCAGATGCCTCTGGATGATATGCACAGTGGAGTTTTTGCGAGATCCCAAATGCCTTACAGAGTTGGTCGATCACATCATTCTGAAAATGTCGGCCTCTATCTGATTCAATAGTGACTGGAACCCCGAATCTAGGTATCAGTTCTTTCAGTAAACACTTTGCTACTGTCAGTGCGTCACTTTGGGGAGTAGGGTAAGCTTCCACCCACTTTGAAAATAGGCAGACAATGACAAGGACATATCGTTTCCCCTCACAACGTGGCATGGTGATGAAATCAACCTGTATTCTCACAAAGGGACCCCCTGACCTCCCAATTTTCCCTAGTTCCACCATTGTTCTCTTGCCTGGATTCATCTGTTGACATGACAGGCACCTCTGGCAGAGGGACTCTGCTATTTTCCTGAACTTTTTGCTGTACCAAGTCTGTTGGAATACCAGAATCATGGCGTCCCTACCAATGTGTGATCCCTCATGTATCAATCTCGCCATTGTGCCAAGCAAGTGTCTGGGTAACACAGGCATACCATTTGGGCCCAAGATGACACCATCCTCACGTCTTGGTCTACAACCTTCTTCCTTCCACTTCTCTCTCTCTTGCCAGGGTGCCGCCTGCTGCCATTCTCTCACTTCATCCCATGTAGGCACTTCTTCAAACACTCGAAGTTGGCAGCTGTTTCCGGGCCCCCCCCGTTTTGGATTTATGATCAATCGATCCCTGGCGCATAATTGTGCCACTCGATCAGCAAAATCATTTCCCAAAGATACAGGGTCAAAGTCCTTCTTATGGGCAACACACTTGACCACTGCCAATTCCTTTGGTAATTGGATTGCCTCTAAAAGGTCTTGAACAACTTTTCCATTCCTAATAGGGGTACCTGATGAAGTCAGGAACTCCCTCTGTAGCCATAATTGGCCAAAGTCATGCACAACTCCAAAACAGTACTGACTGTCAGTATACACTGTTAGGCGTACGTCTTTCCCCAATTTGCAAGCTTTTATTATAGCGATCAATTCGGCTACTTGTGCAGACTTTACTTCAAATAAATAACCTGCTTCTACAATTTTGGTTAAGGAGACTACCGCATAGGCAGCACTCAGGCCTCCTTGTTCATGTCTTAGGCATGAACCATCCACAAACAATTCCATGTCATGTTTAGGCAAAGGTGTTTCTTTAATGTCTGGGTGTGGCTTTGTGCAAAATTCTGTTAAATCAATGCAGTTATGCTCATCTTCCTCCCCATCTTCCATATCCATTGAGTTGAGAAGCAGAGTGGCAGGGTTCAGAATGTTGCACCTGACAATTGTTATATTTGCAGCACCCACGAGAATCCTCTCGTATTTAGTCAGCCGACTAGGGGTGAGATACTGAGTTTTCGTTCTGGTTAGCAAAATTACCACTCCATGTGGAACATACACAGTTACAGGATGTCCCATGACAATGGATTCACTCTGCTCTAAACTTGTGCAAGTAGCAGCTACTGCTTTTAGACATCCTGGTAATCCAGCAGCCACTGGATCCAGGGTGGCGGAGAAATATGCCACTGGCCTTCTGGTTGTGCCATGTTCTTGGGTTAGGACTGACAATGCGCAATTATCGCGAGTGTCACAGAACAGGGCAAATTCCTTGGAATAGTCTGGCATTCCCAACGCAGGGGCTGTACACAGACAATCTCGCAATTTTGTGAAGGCTGTTAAGCTTTCATCATCCCATTCTACAATATCTGGTGTTCCTCTCTTGGTCATTTTTATCAAGGGCCTAGCTAGGACTGCAAATCCCACAATCCATTGCCTGCAGTATCCTATCACTCCAAGGAACATTCTGACTTCTTTCTGAGTACGGGGTAACTGCATCTTTTGAATTATTCTCACTCTTTCTGACGTTACTTTCCTGATGCCTTTCTCTATCTGGTGCCCCAGATATTTCACTGATTTTGCACAGAACTGTAATTTTTCAGGGGCCACTTTATGTCCCTTTTCACTCAGGTGATTCAGTAGGGCAATGGTGTCAATCACACAGACCTTATGACTTTTGGACGCCACCAAGAGGTCGTCAATGTATTGCACCAAGACAGAATTTCCAGGTAAGACCAAAGTTTCCAAGCATTTTTTCAAGATCTGATTAAAGATAGAGGGGCTCTCTGTGTACCCCTGGGGGACCCTGTTCCAGACATACACGTGACTGTTGAAAGCAAATGAGAAAATAAATTTGCTGTCTGGATGCAAGGGAATGGAAAAGAATGCATGACACAGGTCTATCACAGTGAACCACTCAGCATCCCAGGGAATCTGGTACAGAATCACTGCTGGGTTCGGGACAATAGGACAACAAGGAACCACTATTTTGTTTACCTTTCTTAGGTCCTGCACTACTCTGTACTTGCCACTAGGCTTTTTGATGCCCATAATGGGTGAGTTGCATGGGCTACTCATTACTTCCTGTATGATGTTTCCTTCTAGCAGTTACTGTATTTCTAGGGCAACACCTGCTCTTACTTCTGCATTCATTCTGTATGGTTTAGTATTAGGGTATACTGCATTGTCCTTGATGGCTATCTGTATGGGGTCTACGTTTTTCATTAATCCTACATCTTTCCCGGTAAAGTCCCATACCTCTGGCTTCACTGTTTCTTGGAGTTCTTTGGGCAAATCCTGCATAGGCATTCGTTTAATTTCTGAGTCGGGTCTGATTAACATTAATTTATAAATACCATCTTCATCTGGGGTCTGAATTTCAACACCCTTTGGTGTGCAAAAGATGGTACAGTTCATTTTGCACAGCAAATCACGTCCCAGTAAGTTCACTGGACTGGTGTCACAAACGACAAATCTATGCATTTCTTTAAAATTCCAATTGAGATCTCCATGGGCTCGGTAACAGGAGTACTAATCAGTTGATTAGATACCCCCACTACTTGGATGGCTTCTCCCGAGAGGGGTAGGTTTGGAACGTCCACTGTTCTCACAGTAGAACGGGTAGCGCCAGTGTCCAACAGAAAAGTGACATCATTTCCGTCAACCTTTCCTTCAATGTATGGTCCTGACTGGTCTACCGGCAAGGAGGCGCCAAGTACGCACTCCTCGTCCTCCCCTCTCAGGCCCCGTCAGTACTGGTCATCACAAAGGACGGTATCATTTAGTAAATACTGCGAAGTTGCTGTATTTCTGTTCTCATTACTCCCCCAGACTTCTACGTCATCACCCTGCGTGGATTTTCCCTTAAATACTGGCTTTGGTGCTCGGGGCAACTGAATCGTTTTTACCTGTTGTTGGGTCTTTCTTGGTCTTTCATTCTGCGTCTGTGGAGTTAAATCAGGTGTTTGGGAGTTATCATCCTGCAAATAGGGACACTCGTCTCGCCAGTGTCCAATTTCTCCGCACTGGTGGCAGGGAAATTTCTTCTTAGCCTCCTCCCTGCTCATTTTCGGCCGGGGCTTTCCTCCACCCCCACCCCCAGGACCTGGATTCTGAGTAGTTTTGGCCATTTTATTCAATTGTTTTTCCTGCTGTTCTGCGAGCTTCACTTGAGCCCACATAACCTTCTCCTTGAGAGCCTTTTTCTTTTCTGCCATCTCGTCCTCACAGTACTTTGCGTACCGTAGGACCTCATCCATCTTTTTAGTATGCCAACAGATTTTATTATCTTTTATCCATTGACAAATTTCGGGTCTTAAACCATTTACAAACCTGTAAATAAAATGTGTCATATCCTTCATCTCGATGTTATCTATACCACTGTATGTTTTGAACACCTGCAACAGCCTTTCATAAAAGGAGTGCACTGTCTCGTCTCTTTCCTGCGTGGTTCTATCTATCTTGGTCCAATCAGTTTCCTTTGCTGGCACTTTTAGTTTCAGATGCTGAATTACTTGTTCATATTTTCTCATCACTTCTTTCGATGGTTCCCCTGTTTTGCCATCTCTCGGGTATTCCTCACTAGGCCAAGCTATGGCTATTTTACACTCGGTCCACAGATCTACCGGGACCACAATGTCGAAAAACCCATCCAGGTCTTTCCACAGGCATTTTTGCACCTTTACGAATCTTTCTACCTGCCTATACCAATCCACGGGCTTTTCTCGTAATTTCGGGAAATCGTTAGTAAAGGACACAATATCCTGTCTGGACCATGGAACGTGCACATATTTTCCACCTGGTACTTCGCGCATAGGGCATAACTGTTCTGGTTTTTCAGCTTCTTTTAGCAAGAATTCGGGAGTTGCCTGCCTAGACCTGGCCTCATCCTTTTTCTTGAACCATCTGGCTTTCCACCTTTCCACATCTCCCCATTTTTGCAATACGGTCAATAGTTCCTTGACCTGTGCTTTCTTCCCTGAAACATTCAAGTTTTCCAAATCCTTGTCTGAGAAATCTGCCCTATATGGTTTCTGCAGTGGTTTTGATTTTGAAATATCTATTCCCATGCTAGCAGCAGTGTCTGTCAGTTTTTCATGAAGTACTCGAGTATTTCGGGTGAGACTCCTGCAGATAAACAGCATTTCGTCTTCGGAGTAGGTATTTAATCTATCTAATCCTACGTTTCCTGCCATCAATTCCTCTATTTCTATTCTCAGCTTGTAGAGATCTAAAGGTTTCGTTGGGGACGCTTGTTTATCAAATTCTTGACTCCATCTTTCGATTTCTTCCGGAGTCACCATTGTGACACTCTTCGTACCAGAGGTCGATTCCATCTGAATTTCCCTCGCATTAAAAGTATTATGTCCTTTCGGTATCCTTTTCCCAGTCTTTCTAATGGGCAGATCTAGCAGTGAGACCTCCGACTCGCACTCACTTGTCTGGTCATCTATAATTAATGGTTCTGGTCTGGTCGGTGCAATGACAGGAGTAATTACTGAAGGTTTCGGACTTCCTTGACGGTCCCCATACAACGGAACCACCGGTCCGATTGTTACTGGGATCGTTAAGGCTTCAGGACTTGCATTTAGCTGTGACATTTTCTGTATTATCTCAGCTCTCTGGTTTGCTAGCGCTTCCCGCTCTTTCTCTTCTAATAACCTGTCCAAGGATTTGTCATGTAACACCTGCGGTGTTAGAATGGGAGCATAACTCGGGGCAGTGGGATGTGTCTCACTTGGTCCTCCGCCATAATTAGGTTTCTGAAACAATCTTCCTGTGCCTAGAGTTCTCGGATCTTCCTCATCCCGGGGCTGTAATAACGGCATTCCTGAACCTAAGGACCTCACCTCACCTCCGTAAGGGGGACGAGAGCAAAAATCTCCTTCACATGAATATCCCGCCTCCCCACCAATTGGTCTCCTTGGGTAAATACTTCTGGTTTCTACGGGTCCTAGATTTTCAGTATAAGGAGGAATTAGATAATCCCCTCCTACACTTGCGGACCTGACCTCCTCCCTTTGTAGGGGTCTCCGGGGAATATCTCCTGCACTCGAAGGTCGGTGTCCCTCATTATAAGGAGGCGGACTTCTCATGCATATGTCATCTAACAATTCGTCATCTGATTCTCCGAGGGGCCCCCAGTGTTTGGATTTCTCTGTCCTTTTTCCCCCCCCCAGGAGGATCTTCTGCTGACATCATGGGAAACAGTCCCTCAACAATCATGCTCTGTCTCCATTCTTTCATCTTTTTGTCTCTGGTTTCTTGTTTCAGTTTTGGGTAATACTTTGTCAGCCCTTTATCCATTCGGGGCTTTTCCCTTTGGAAAGCCTCAATCTCCCATTCCTCTAATGCCTCATACTGCGTTAGTCTCGGTCTGGGATGTAATTCATTCATTCGGGTTCTTAAATTGAATAGGATCCTACCATTAAAGGTACCTTCTAACGGAAAGGCCATTATTCCGTCGTCTTTTGTGTATTTCACCCAATTTTCTAACCACACACATGTATTGTACCCTCTGTCGAACATCATGAAAGATGCAGGAGTATTTGGTGGTGGAATAACAATGCCCTCTCTAGTTTTAATCGGCTTGTCCTTTTTGAAGTAATTCTTTACCTTATTTACAAGGGACAATTTTCTCTTATTTCCGTACATAATGCCGTATCTATTAGCCTTCCACTGATCCCTTTCAAACCCTAGGTTTCTTGGATCGGGTCTAGTCTCTGGAGTATACGAGTGCCACATACGATTCCTACGCCTAACTTTGTTTACAAAATTACCTCCAATCAGAATGCGTCTTGTAATTCCGTGCGACCAATGAGGTGCACGAGTTCAAATATTTTCGGCGAATGGGTGCGCGGCCTTTTTGCGAGACAGTTCTCACGCTTCGGCGCTCACCCCTCCTTCACAATTCCAGCCCCGCTACCCGCCCGCTGTTTCTACCAATCCCAGCGCGGCACGGAGTGACGTCAGAGACGCTTCGCGACTGACTCCCTCCCTTCACAAGGTAACGGAAACTTTCTTTCTTTCTAAAGTGCTTAGTACTTGGTTATTTTACAACGAATACACATTCGCCACAGTGCTCAAGTGTCTAGACAGGAAAGAGTTGTTTTACTGCAAGTAAACTACTTCCATTTACTTTTCACACGCTGCGGGTAGATCTCTTCCGCCTACCCTTCACTCTAGCATCAGTGAACCAGTTACTTCCCTAGACCCATCCACTCTTTCTGGGATATATCCGAGTCTAAGGTTTCCCAGCGGACCCCTTTGCTTTCACCCAAGCTCCGATGAACCTGCTACTCTTCCGATGTGACCCTTACTAGGTTACGCCACTATTGGAATTTTGCCAATGAACCTCGTTACTAACATTTATTCACTCATGTATTCAGAAAAAGCCCTAGTTAGTGCTTCCGGTTCTGCCTAACCTGCACCTAACTTTCCTTGAGCCTGCGACCTCAAGGCAAATGGATTCTATTCACCACTTGCCATTCAATTCCCCCGGGAGTTCCGACAACACTTAACAAAACGTTTTACATACGCATGGATTAATACATATAACAATATAAGAACAAGAAAACCAATTTTAAAACAATTCATAAATTTTAAAAGCAATACATCTCAAAGGAGTGATCAATTCCTCGAAACGGCCGCTCTTGTAGCAGCAATAATGTTAGCAGCTACCGACTTGACTTAGCCTAACTAGTCCTACCTAACCTTTAACTATTCCCTAACCATGGCTCTGCTACCAGAAAAATACTGATAGAGCGCGCGGGTCACCCGACCAATAATTTCGCCACTTCCGGCTTCGGGCCCATATATTTCAAATCACCATATACATTGATCGGATGACCTCACGGTCTGCTATCAAATATTTGTGAGTTCCTTTCGTTTTCTTCAGCGTACCCGACTTACCATCCACCGACGCGGGTACCTATGACCACAATGGATCAGGGAGCTAGCTGTAAAAGGAAAGGCAGCAAAATACAAACCCAACAAATAACATTCAATAATCTTTGTAAAATGACCACGGACAACTGGAAGTTTTTAAAGTCTTTATCTAATTTTAGTAAAATTCAGAGAGTATCAAATTCACAGTAATTAAGCAATCAATAATCAAAATAACAGAAAGTACATAGCTGAATAGCAAATAAGTCAGTGCAACCATTTATAAACTAATGGAACCAGGACACACTTAAAATGGAGGATCAGGAATTAGAACGTTTTAAGATGAATCACTAAAGATGGGATAAGCTTCGATTAGGACTAGTATTCTAGAATTATCTCAGAGAAAAATGAGACAGGAGTTCGGGACATTTATATCTATAGGAGAGTCTATGAAGAGAGACACGCTATGCTTTAAGGCAAAAGTTCTTTAGACATTTTAAGTAAGGAGGTTCTAGACCATATCAGGAAATGACAAACTGCAATGCAAAATATAATTTCTAACAGGTAGGATAACATAGGAACACGTTACGAAACAAATGCAAATGACTTTATGATTCAATGGTTGCGGAAAAGCATGGAAAATTAACATATGCAAAGGTATGTCTTTATTGAAGCAAAAGACAGAAATTCAGAAAGGTGCAAGGTTCAGAGTTTTCAGAGTGATATTTACCTAGACTGGTGTGGAAACCAAACCCTGGCCACGGGTCAGTTAAGGACAGGAACCCCTCAAGGAAGGATACCCCTCAATGGACAGCAGGTGCAGAATGGACACCCAGGACAGGACAGGAAGACCAGATTAGGATCAGGACAGGACCGTCAGGACAGGACCCTCAGGACAGGACCCTCAGGACAGGACCGGCACCCGCAGTTCGGAAGCAACGCCTGCGCTCCACCCTCTCTGCAGCTATCGATCAAGACCCCGATTGGGTCAGCGAACTCCCAGCAAAGTGCTCCGCCAGCACTTTAAGGTCTAGTAAAACCTTAGTCTATGGTAAATTTCGGACAGAGTGCTCCGCAGTACTCTGTATCAGGTCACCTATTGAGTGCGTTGGGTCAGTGACAGGTCAGCTAAACCAGACAAGTCGGACCATTTCCCTAGGTGAACCCAGGGTAGATATACTGTTTTGGGACGGTGTACCACCCCCCAATGTTGCAAAGTGTCAGAATCCCTCAATTTGGATTGGTCCTAAGGTAGGGTTTGGGTAACACACCAATCAGAATAGACTATTTGGAGGCCTACTTTGCATTTCTGGGTACCGCCTAGCGAGATTGGGGTTCCCATGGGAAGCTGTACAGCAAACAATATCGCAACACACAATGTATCATATAAGGAGCAACTTTCTCCATTCTCGTAGGGCAGAGGTGGCTTTCCCATGAGCATCTTGACTGTGGCTGCCAGCTGGCTGAGTTCCACTGTCCAATGTTGCCACCTTTCAGTGCACCACGAGTATGCGCAGAAGGGACCTTCAATATGGCTCCCAACCGGTTCGGGCCCCCATTCCCCGCAGTACATGAAAAGTAAGCGAGAACAAATTAATACATAGAAGTGAATGCATGAAAAACACATCATGGTTTTATACTTTAACTTTATCATCATAAAAATATACTATGCAGTTTAAATATTAGCAACATATACACGTTCACAAAAGCATCACCACGTTATTCACAAAAGCTGTGTATTAACCATGCGCACCCTTTCCCACCAAACTTCTAACTACGTCAGGTCACGTGAGTGGGACTGACGCATGCGCAGAAGCAATTTTCCAAGCGGCGGCCATGTTTAGGAACACGGATTAGTTGTATTAGAAATACACATACGCAAGCTTCCTCTACTTCGTTCGAATATAAAATAAAAGATTAGTAAGACGTACAAAATTTATTAATTGATTACACACGGGCGAGGTTCATGACTCGAGCAAGTCGCGATGCGAAGCTTGCTCTATCACTGCATATATCCCCAAGGGGCCCTGAAATCCAACCGCCAAGGGGAGGGGAAGCAAGGTTGTTGGTCCCTCATAGCGCAGAGCTCCCAGTATTAGATCTCCCACCGCCATGTTGTCCATACACAGTGGCATTGACAGGTGTCCCCGGGCATGACAATACCCATGAGGAGACCACCCCCCAGTTGATTAACAAAGTGGCGCACTGGATGTGCAAGTATGCTGGATTCAACATCAAAGAGCATCTCCAGATCCTCATGGCTAGGTGAGTCACCTGGATAGGGAAATCAGGGAAAGCATTCCCGGGAGACTGTGTTATTATCACATTCAGAAATCCAAGACTGGCAAAGGGTATCCTCCTGTATTCATCTGGTATATTTGCCTTAGAGTCCACCATTAAACCTTTGTCCCTGGGATATTTTTATAGACCAGGGCCTTAAATAAATTATGCTCAATCTCAAGTGGGAAATGAACAGGGAGCGGATCGGGCTATGGGGTGGGGGTATCCTCAAATGTATTTGCCTCACTGAGGGATTTGAATGACATTGATTGACTGCCATACAGGGAGGGTCAGGGGGGAGTCAGCAAGAGGCAGTTAGTAAACTCCGGGGTGGCAGAGAGGAGATAGAAATCCACCCTAGAGATAATTCTACCATCCCCGCCAGCATCTAGTGAAGTGATTAACGGGGAGGCAAATTGTATGGAGGTTCTTGTAAGCCCGCAGAGTAGCAATGGACCTACTGCTTTAAATGCTGGGAATAGTGGAGGAGATATATATATAGGTTATTTCTTGGAACATAGCGGGGTTATCAAGCAAATTTGGTGATGAGTAGTGGCTCGCCTTTGTGAGGGAGTTACATATAACATGTCTACAGAGGACATGGGAGCTAAGTAAGAACTTTTTTTATTGAAGGTTATAAATCCTTCTTTTCCCTGGCAGTTAGATCAGTGTCTGGAAGAGCCAAGGGGTGCTTGATTATATTTGTAGATCTGAGACTACAAGGCAAATGGAAGAATCTGGCTTGGGATTCAAAGGTTGTTAAAGCTTTAAAATTAACTAATAACTCCGTCAGACTCATTCTAATAAATATTTACAATGCAACATCAAACCCACAGGGCGGGGGAAGTCTTCGTGAATTAAACACATGGCTAGACAAGACACGAGGGAACGGGATGGCTCAGTCCCAACTGTTATTAGCTGGGGATTTTAATTGTCATCTCTGCCCTCAATTGAGGTTTGCACAGGAGGATTGGCTATCTTGCCCACTAAGGAAAGGCCCTCATATGGAGCACACCCAGGTGGGAAGAGAACTCTCTGACATGCTACACCCATTTTGCTTAATTCACACGGTGGATATGTCTTTTAACAAAAAGAATAGCCTGATCCCCCCACATATAAAGGGAGTGGTTGTCATTCTTTCATTGATTTTATTTTTGTTACGCCCCTGTTAAGGAGGGATATATTGACATTTGATATTGAACATAGTGTCTACAGTAATCATAACCCACTTACCCTAGTGCTCGGGACACAGTCACAGCTACGAGTATTGGATGAACAGGCAGGTTCATGGAAGTTCTTGCCACAGACCAAGGTAGAAGGCTTAGATGGGCTCAGGTCGACACAGGCTCTTTTAATGCCTCTCTATTTGACAAATGACAGCAGGATATATTGAAGTGCCTAGATCTAGGGGAGGATAGCGAGGAAATAATAGAGGCCTTCAAGAACATCGCACATCTAGTAGCAAACTTACTGAAGGCACCGTTAAAGGGACCCAGCGGGGACACTCCAAGGTGGTTTGACAGTCAATGTTCAGGGGCCCTGAGAAAACTGAAAGGAGCACTTAAACAGAAACGCAGAGATAGGGCTCTGGTGGCTGCTTGTAACGCAAACTACAAGGTAGTGGTCAAGGAAGAAAGAGGGAATTACAACGCGCTACATGGGAAGAACTCTCAGAAGCAGCAGAATCTAAGAACTCTGCCCGCTTCTGGAATGTAATCAATAATCTCTGTTTCTCTGATCCAAACAAGCCGGGGTTAAGCAATAACATTCTTCCAGATCAATAGCGAGAGCAATTTCAGGGACTGTATTACCACCTTGCCACCAAGAATCATCAGCAAACCCCAAATATACCACTAGGTTGCACTCCAGTTGTCTTCACGTTGGAAGAAGTAACATCAGGAATAGAGGGTCTTACGAGGAATAAGGCTACGGGGCCGGATGGGATACCACCGGACCATTTTAGGTCCAATATTGAGGTCTGGGCCCCTCTCTTAACAATGGTATTGAACGCAGGAGTAAACACAAAAATCCCAGATTCTTGGTCCTCTGGTATTATCTTACCAATTTTCAAGAAGGGGAATAGGGATAGCCCACAGTGTTATCGGCCAATATCGCTGATAGATGTTGCAGCTAAGGTCCTGGGGCGGGTCCTTTTAAATAGGTTGATGGATTGGGCAGAAGAGACACAAATTATCACAGATGTGCAATATGGGTTTTGCCCAGGTAAATCCACCGTAGATCATTGCCTTAACCTGTATCTTATTACTGCTAAATATACTATAGTGAAGGACGGCACATTATACCCAGCCTTTATGGACCTCACCGCGGCTTTTGATTGCGTGAATCGCAGCAAGTTGTGGGCTCTAATGAGGGACCTTGGGGTAGATATAGCTATAATAAATATCATACACTCATTGCATTGCAACACAACAGCAGCTGTAAGATACACAAAGGAGGGGGAAGTTACATGGCTTTTTAATAGTTCTAGTGGGGTGAGACAAGGATGTATCTTAGCTCCATTCTTCTTTACCATCTACATTAATGGGCTCGATGCTACCCTGCGGAACATTGAGGCTGATATACCTAGAAGAGGGGGTAGAAAAGTCGTGGTGCTGCTGTACGCAGACGAAGCGGTGCCTCTGGCCCGCACCCCACACACCTTACAGCACATAATAGACAGATTTGTAAAATTCATGGAACATCCGGACATGTCCTCGAATCTTGCAAAATCATACGTTATGGAGATTGGAAAGAAACCCAGCAAAAATTATAATTACCCTATAGGCTCATACACCCTGGGTAATGCCTCAGCCTTCGCCTATTTGGGTGTGTTTTTTGATAACCACCTGAATTTTAAACATCTTATAGACGATAAGTGTATGACTTTGAATAGATCCATGGGCTCAATTGCAAATTATGCCCAGAGGCTGGGGTACTGGACTCCAGATGTGATTTTAAAATTGTATAAAGCAGTTTGCCTAGCCAAAGTCCTGTACGGCAGTGAGGTGTGGGGATTTGTTCAACCTACTTCCCTGCAAAGGGTTGTGAACAAATATAAAAGGCGAATGCTGGAAGTACCACAGAGCACACCAGCATATTGTATCCGTGAGGAGCTCGGTGTTAGTTACATAGCAGACAGTATAGGAGTGAAGCCTAGTGGGTTGCTTAAAGATCTGGACCAACGAAGAGGTGGGCCTGACAAGGTTGGTAGTACGGGATTGTCTCGCCCTGGAACATGCACGAAAAATTCCATGGCTGAAATACGTCAGGGACTCCTTCGTCAACATAGGACGCGTAGACTTATTTGACAAACCTGAGAAAATAAAGTTAAAAGATATAAGGGATAATAAAACACTGTTCTCAATGTTTGCGATGACACAGCGCGAAACTGTTGAACTGGGGAAACACTCGGTTAGTGATTATATATTAGTTAATAATAATAATAATAATAATTAGTTGAAAAGTCACAGTGCATAGAACCTTATCTAACATTTATGACTAATGCCCATGATCGTTTGTTAGTACCCCGTTTTAGACTAAATTATATCCACCACTTATTGGCAGTACCGGCAGGTTTTATTATAAACTCAGAAGAGAGAGGGCCCTGCGGCTGCGATATGAAGTTTCCGCAGGACACACTTCACCTAGTTTTATTATGTCCATACTATGCCTTCCCCAGGAAACTGTTCCTGAAAGAGCTGTTAAGGCGAGCTAGATTCAGGCAGGCTCGGGTAGCTTTGCTGTTTTTAAAAATGTCAACTGATGTTTTTACCCTTTATTGTGTGACAAACGTTTTAAAGGACGCTTTAAAACTACGAATAACAAGGGGGGATATGCATAGTAGGTTAAGGACTTTCCACGGATGGTATTATATTTTAGCCCTGTTGGAACCTGGGATGTCAGGTCACCTAGGGTAGCCTGGCCTAGGGGTAAGACATGCAATTCTAGAGGCACAGTGTGAAGGTTGCAGACCACCCAGCAGTAAATCCACGCAATAGCACTTAAAAAGGACACTGCACCAATTTGTTAGGAAAATATGAGCTGTTTTATAAAAATAAGATTCTCTTTGGTTTAGCTCTCAGTATTCACAAAGGAAAATTTTACACATAGATCAGGAGAAATGATAACGCTTGTCTGTCTGTGGAAAGAACATTACAACTCAATACATTCAACCTGTAAATATTCTTAGTCTTTCACAGTTACTAAATCGACATCTTATGCAGATTTCCTTTTAGAGATGAAAGCACAATACTTATTAGTCAGGAAATTAATACAGTCCCTGCCAAGGTGCTAACTTAAATCATCAATTTTACATTACTAGGCCATGTACTCAGTTCCCAGCATTAATTAGGCATAGTTACTATATAGTGCCCAAAACTTTCCAACAATAGATAGGCAGCCCTAGAGAGGATTTAGAAACTCAGGTTTTTATATAAACACCCACTCTGTCAAGGAGGAACTGAGTTCTCTATTTGGGAAGTAGGCACCTTCAGCACAAATCTCACAGCTGGAGTCCTCCAACTACTCCCCACCTCTTGTTCACAGCTGAAGGGAAGTGAGCAATTTATCAGTTACTGCTTGGCCGGTTCCGCTCTTCCCCCTTTCTTGTCAGAGCCCTCAAGGACCCCTCTCCTTACTGTACTGTGGAGACGGCCTCTCCTAGTCACCCAGCGCCGCGATTATCCGGAGGCTCCTCCGAGGTCTCGATTGCCCAAACTGCTTCCTCCCGCCCAGCCAGCTGCTCACTTGATGCTGGGGCGGGAAAAACGGGGAACACAACTCCCCCTTCTGGTACCAACCGAACCCGCTGCCGGGGTCCCAGCTACAGGCCACACAGTTGTCAATCGGCACCGCCGAGGCTGACCGGCGTAGTTGATTGCCGCTTCCTCTCCTCGATTCCAGCCGGCGCCGCCTCCCAGAGACCGGCGGTTCCACGGGGCATGCGCGAAGGAGCAGTGTCTCCAGCCCAGAGATCGCGTACTTGCGTCAGCGCCTCCCCTCGCTCTCCTCACCCACTAGGGCCGGGGAAATCACCACAGGACTGCGCCTACGTCCAGCGACGGCCTCGCTTCCTCTCCTCACGTTACCAGCGACCTCAGCGCTAATCCGGCGCTATTCCACAAGCGCTGGCTTGGGGGTCACTTTGCACAGCCTTACCCTGCTTCCGCCTCTCCTAAGGATGGCTCCTCTCCACAACTAGATTTCGCCCCAGCCAGTAGGTAATGAACTCTGGCGGGGGGGGGGGAAAGGTTCTGCCACTAAAGAAAGTCACGGCAGACAGAGGCAGAATGCAAATGTCCACTGCACGAGGGGGCCACAAGGATTAACCCTTCCTCAATTAAACACCGCTCAAAAAGAAGCCTCTCTACTGGGCAGAGGACTGCGCACCGCAGCACTGCAGTCTCCTTCTCCTTTGACACCCCACTATTCCTAAGCTAGGGGTTGGTCAGGCGCCCAGGGTCTCCCTTAATCATCCACAGCAGGGACAAGACAAGGATCCCAAAGGAAGGGTAGAGAAGTGGATTTATTAGGCTACTTCCCAGTCCAGGAGATCAACCCATTCACTAGTCTCCCCCCACCTCTCAAGATAGCCTGTCCTCCAGCTGACTCTCTCAGGTAGACAAAATGGCTGCCCCGCCCCTGCCCTTTTATAGACAACCCCCACAGAGTCCAGTAGGGTCCAGAAGGTTCTGGAAGGCCTAAGGTTATCCTATGGGGCTGTCTAAGATGTGGCAGTTGGAAACAGTTAAGGCCCTCCATTTTGTGAATTACAGCAGTTTCCTGACAGAACAGGCCTCTGGGCCTGAGGTGAAAAACTATGAGGGACAAAAGAACACCTATCCCCTTGGCCAACACCTATAAAAACTAGTGGACACAAAAATTATCAAGGGTATGAGGGGCAAAAAGGGGACAAAATAAATAATAAATTGGAGGGACTACGCAAAAAGCCAGACAGGTCTAACACGCGTCCCCCCCAGCTGAAAGTGGGGAGAACTACCCAACCCCTTGGGAGTCCTCATCACTAAGGCGGAAATACCTGGAGAGACCGTCTGCATTGCGTGGTCCACTCCAGGCCGATGTTCCACCCGGAAGTCCATTCCCTGTAGGGAGATGGACCACCTCAACAGCTTGGGATTTTCCCCCTTTATTTGCATCAGCCAACGAAGGGGTCGGTGGTCAGTCTGAACCAGGAAGTGCGAGCCAAAGAGGTATGGCCGCAGCTTCTTCAGAGCCCACACCACAGCAAAAGCTTCCCTCTCAATTGCACTCCACTTCTGTTCCCGGGGAAGCAGTCTCCTGGATAAGAAGACTACAGGCTGATCCAGGCCCTCTTCATTTAGTTGCGATAACACTGCCCCAATGCCATGTTCTGATGCATCTGTTTGGACAATGAACTCCTTGGAGAAGTCTGGGGCCTTCAGGACCGGTGCTGCACACATTGCCTGCTTCAACTTTTCGAAGGCTTGCTGACAAGCCCTCGTCCAAACTACCCGTCGAGGTTGTTTCTTTGAGGTGAGCTCTGTGAGGGGCGCTACAATAGTGCCATACCCCTTCACAAAGCGACGGTAGTAACCTGTGAGGCCCAGGAAAGCTTGGACCTCAGTCTGTGTCTTGGGGGGTTCCCAGGCCATGATTGCCTCAATCTTTGCCTGCAGGGGCTGCACTGACCCCCTACCCACCAAGTGTCCAAGGTACACAACCGACCCCTGCCCAATCTGGCATTTGCTGGCCTTGATTGTCAATCCAGCCTTTTTCAGGGCCTGGAGAACTGCTTGCAAATGTTGCAAATAGTCCTCCCAACTGCTACTGAAGACAGCAATGTCATCCAGGTAGGCAGCAGAGAAACTCTCCATTCCAGAGAGGACCTGATTCACCAGCCGCTGAAATGTGGCAGGGGCATTTTTGAGCCCAAAGGGCATCACACAAAATTGGAAGTGTCCCTCAGGCGTGGAGAAGGCTGACCTTTCCTTTGCTCCATCTGTCAAGGAGATCTGCCAGTACCCTGAAGTGAGGTCAAAGGTACTTAGGTATTGGGCAGCTCCTAGCCGGTCAATTAACTCATCCGCCCTAGGGATCGGATGAGCATCAGTCTTTGTAACTGAGTTCAGTCCTCGGTAATCCACACAGAACCTCAGTTCTGGTGTGGTGCCTGGTGGGGCGGCTTTTGGCACTAGCACCACCGGACTGGACCAAGGGCTGTTGGAAGGTTCTATCACTCCTAGCTCTCGCATCTTGGCAACCTCTCCATGGATGCTAGCCTTCACCTTGTCTGACAGCCTGTAGGTCTTTGACTTCACTGGGGGGCTGTCTCCTGTGTCCACATCATGGGTACACAGGTGGGTTCTTCCCAGGACAAGGGAGAACAGCGAAGAGTACTGCTCCAATACCTGGCGGCAATCCTCTCGTTGCTCAGGAGTTAGGGATGGGGAGAGAATCACTCCCTCCACCGACCCATCCTTCTCTTGGGATGAAAAGAGATCCGGGAGAGGCTCGCTTTCTGCTTCCTCTGCACCATCCGTCACCATCATCAGGATGACCTCTGGCCTCTCATGGTGGGGTTTGAGGCGATTGGCATGCAGCACCCGTAGGGGCTGTCGCGGGGTCTTAAGATCCACCAAGTAAGTGGCCTTACCCTTCTTTTCCAACACCTCAAATGGGCCTGTCCAACGATCTTGAAGGGCACTTAGCTCTCCAGGTTCCATCACCCATACTTTTTGGCCAGGCTCCAACTCCACCGGGTGAGCATTTTGGTCGTACCATTCCTTCATTACTGCCTGGCTGGCCTCCAAGTTATCAGAAGCCTGCTTCCACAACTTGGCCATCTGGCTCCTAAAGGCCAGCATGTAGCTCACCACATCCTGAGGAGGCTTCCTGGGAGACTTTTCCCATCCATCCTTCACCAGGCTGAGAGGTCCACGCACAGGGTGCCCGTACAACAATTCAAAAGGGCTGAAGCCCACTCCCTTCTGCGGCACCTCTCTGTAGGAGAACAGCAAGCAAGGCAGGAGGACGTCCCATTTCCTCCGTAGGCTCTCAGGCAGACTTCTTATCATGCCCTTCAGGGTCTTATTGAATCTCTCTACCAATCCATTCGACTGGGGGTGATAAGGAGTGGTGAACCGGTAAGTCACTCCACACTCCTTCCACATCGCCCGCATGTAATCTGACAGAAAGTTGGTCCCCCTGTCAGACACAACTTCCTTGGGGAATCCTACTCGGGTAAAGATTCCCATCAGGGCCCTAGCCACCACAGGTGCTGTGACTGTCCTCAGAGGAATGGCCTCTGGGTACCGTGTGGCATGATCCACCAGAACCAGGATAAACCTGTGACCAGCTGTTGTTGGTGGATCCAATGGCCCTACAATGTCGATGCCCACCCTTTCAAAGGGGGTGCTAACGACTGGAAGTGGTTCCAGGGGAGCTTTCAGCTTCACTCCTGTTTTCCCACTGGCCTGGCAGGATACACATGTCCGACAGTAAGTGTTGGACGCCACTTTCATCTGAGGCCAGTAAAAGTGGAGGACAAGCCGAGCAAAGGTCTTGTCCTGGCCTAAGTGTCCTGCCAAGGGTATTGCATGAGCCAATTCCAGCAGAAAGGCTTGGTATTGCTGCGGGACCACCAAGGCCCTTGATGAGCCAGGTAGGGGTACCTTGGGTTCACTGTAGAGGAGTCCATCCTCCCAGTAAATATGGTGGTGTCCCGTAGCATCACCTGCTGCCTGGGCTTCAGCCTGTCGCCTCAGTCCCTCAAGGGTGAGGCACTCCCTCTGCCCCTTACCTGAATTTTAAACATCTTATAGACGATAAGTGTATGACTTTGAATAGATCCATGGGCTCAATTGCAAATTATGCCCAGAGGCTGGGGTACTGGACTCCAGATGTGATTTTAAAATTGTATAAAGCAGTTTGCCTAGCCAAAGTCCTGTACGGCAGTGAGGTGTGGGGATTTGTTCAACCTACTTCCCTGCAAAGGGTTGTGAACAAATATCTAAGGCGAATGCTGGAAGTACCACAGAGCACACCAGCATATTGTATCCGTGAGGAGCTCGGTGTTAGTTACATAGCAGACAGTATAGGAGTGAAGCCTAGTAGGTTGCTTGAAGATCTGGACCAACGAAGAGGTGGGCCTGACAATGTTGGTAGTACGGGATATTCTCGCCCTGGAACATGCACGAAAAATTCCATGGCTGAAATACGTCAGGGACTCCTTCGTCAACCTAGGACGCGTCGACTTATTTGACAAACCTGAGAAAATAAAGTTAAAAGGTATAAGGGATAATAAAACACTGTTCTCAATGTTTGCGATGACACAGCGTGAAACTGTTGAACTGGGGAAACACTCGGTTAGTGATTATATATTAGTTAATAATAATAATAATAATAACAATAATAATAATTAGTTGAAAAGTAACAGTGCATAGAACCTTATCTAACATTTATGACTAATGCCCATGATCATTTGTTAGTACCCCGTTTTAGACTAAATTATATCCACCACTTATTGGCAGTACCGGCAGGTTTTATTATAAACTCAGAAGAGAGAGGGCCCTGCGGCTGCGATATGAAGTTTCCGCAGGACACACTTCACCTAGTTTTATTATGTCCATACTATGCCTTCCCCAGGAAACTGTTCCTGAAAGAGCTGTTAAGGCGAGCTAGATTCAGGCAGGCTCGGGTAGCTTTGCTGTTTTTAAAAATGTCAACTGATGTTTTTACCCTTTATTGTGTGACAAACGTTTTAAAGGACGCTTTAAAACTACGAATAACAAGGGGGGATATGCATAGTAGGTTAAGGACTTTCCACGGATGGTATTATATTTTAGCCCTGTTGGAACCTGGGATGTCAGGTCACCTAGGGTAGCCTGGCCTAGGGGTAAGACATGCAATTCTAGAGGCACAGTGTGAAGGTTGCAGACCACCCAGCAGTAAATCCACGCAATAGCACTTAAAAAGGACACTACACCAATTTGTTAGGAAAATATGAGCTGTTTTATAAAAATAAGATTCTCTTTGGTTTAGCTCTCAGTATTCACAAAGGAAAATTTTACACATAGATCAGGAGAAATGATAACGCTTGTCTGTCTGTGGAAAGAACATTACAACTCAATACATTCAACCTGTAAATATTCTTAGTCTTTCACAGTTACTAAATCGACATCTTATGCAGATTTCCTTTTAGAGATGAAAGCACAATACTTATTAGTCAGGAAATTAATACAGTCCCTGCCAAGGTGCTAACTTAAATCATCAATTTTACATTACTAGGCCATGTACTCAGTTCCCAGCATTAATTAGGCATAGTTACTATATAGTGCCCAAAACTTTCCAACAATAGATAGGCAGCCCTAGAGAGGATTTAGAAACTCCGGTTTTTATATAAACACCCACTCTGTCAAGGAGGAACTGAGTTCTCTATTTGGGAAGTAGGCACCTTCAGCACAAATCTCACAGCTGGAGTCCTCCAACTACTCCCCACCTCTTGTTCACAGCTGAAGGGAAATGAGCAATTTATCAGTTACTGCTTGGCCGGTTCCGCTCTTCCCCCTTTCTTGTCAGAGCCCTCAAGGACCCCTCTCCTTACTGTACTGTGGAGACGGCCTCTCCTAGTCACCCAGCGCCTCGATTATCCGGAGGCTCCTCCGAGGTCTCGATTGCCCAAACTGCTTCCTCCCGCCCAGCCAGCTGCTCACTTGATGCTGGGGCGGGAAAAACGGGGAACACAACTCCCCCTTCTGGTACCAACCGAACCCGCTGCCGGGGTCCCAGCTACAGGCCACACAGTTGTCAATCGGCACCGCCGAGGCTGACCGGCGTAGTTGATTGCCGCTTCCTCTCCTCGATTCCAGCCGGCGCCGCCTCCCAGAGACCGGCGGTTCCACGGGGCATGCGCGAAGGAGCAGTGTCTCCAGCCCAGAGATCGCGCACTTGCGTCAGCGCCTCCCCTCACTCTCCTCACCCACTGGGGCCGGGGAAATCACCACAGGACTGCGCCTACGTCCAGCGACGGCCTCGCTTCCTCTCCTCACGTTACCAGCGACCTCAGCGCTAATCCGGCGCTATTCCACAAGCGCTGGCTTGGGGGTCACTTTGCACAGGATATATGACGTTAAAACGCATACTTTTACAACGCCTACCGTTACAACGGGACTTTTACAACGCAAATACTATTACAACGCATGTATTTACAACGCATTTTTTTACAACGCAGGTACCTTTACAACGCATACCATTACAACGTAAGTATTGGTAAGTATATATAATTTTTTTAATTGTATATTATTTTAAATTATTTTTATTTAATGTAATTGTATTTAATTTAATTTAATTTTATTTAATTAATTTAATTTATATTTATTTTTATTTTATTTTTTTCTTGTATCCCTTTATCTAAAATTCCCAAAACTGACCCTGAACCCTAAAAATACCCCTTTACCCAAAAACCCAAAACTGACCTTGAACCCAAAAAATACCCCTTTACCCAAAAACTGAAAACTGACCCTAAACCCTAAAAATATCCCTTTACCCAAAAACTGAAAACTGACCCTGAACCCTAAAAATACCCCTTTACCCAAAAACTGAAAACTGACCCTAAACCCAAAAAATACCCCTTTACCCAAAAACTGAAAACTGACCCTGAACCCTAAAAATACCCCTTTACCCAAAAACTGAAAACTGACCCTGAACCCTAAAAATACCCCTTTACCCAAAAACTGAAAACTGACCCTGAACCCTAAAAATACCCCTTTACCCAAAAACTGAAAACTGACCCTGAACCCTAAAAATACCCCTTTACCCAAAAACCCAAAACTGACCCTGAACCCTAAAAATACCCCTTTACCCAAAAACCCAAAACTGACCCTGAACCCTAAAAATACCCCTTTACCCAAAAACCCAAAACTGACCCTGAACCCTAAAAATACCCCTTTACCCAAAAACCCAAAACTGACCCTGAACCCTAAAAATACCCCTTTACCCAAAAACCCAAAACTGACCCTAAACCCTAAAAATACCCCTTTACCCAAAAACCCAAAAATGACCCTGAACCCTAAAAATACCCCTTTAAAAAAAACCTAACATATAACATTTTAAATATAATTATATACTTACCTATACTTACGTTGTAATGGTATGCGTTGTAAAAGTACCTGCGTTGTAAAAACATGCGTTGTAAATACATGCGTTGTAATAGTATTTGCGTTGTAAAAGTTCCGTTGTAATGGTAGTGCGTTGTAAAAAATGCGTTGTAATGTGTGTTTACCCTTTGCACAGCCTTACCCTGCTTCCGCCTCTCCTAAGGATGGCTCCTCTCCACAACTAGATTTCGCCCCAGCCAGTAGGTAATGAACTCTGGCGGGGGGGGGGGAAAGGTTCTGCCACTAAAGAAAGTCACGGCAGACAGAGGCAGAATGCAAATGTCCACTGCACGAGGGGGCCACAAGGATTAACCCTTCCTCAATTAAACACCGCTCAAAAAGAAGCCTCTCTACTGGGCAGAGGACTGCGCACCGCAGCACTGCAGTCTCCTTCTCCTTTGACACCCCACTATTCCTAAGCTAGGGGTTGGTCAGGCGCCCAGGGTCTCCCTTAATCATCCACAGCGGGGACAAGACAAGGATCCCAAAGGAAGGGTAGAGAAGTGGATTTATTAGGCTGCTTCCCAGTCCAGGAGATCAACCCATTCACTAGTCTCCCCCCACCTCTCAAGATAGCCTGTCCTCCAGCTGACTCTCTCAGGTAGACAAAATGGCTGCCCCGCCCCTGCCCTTTTATAGACAACCCCCACAGAGTCCAGTAGGGTCCAGAAGGTCCTGGAAGGCCTAAGGTTATCCTATGGGGCTGTCTAAGATGTGGCAGTTGGAAACAGTTAAGGCCCTCCATTTTGTGAATTACAGCAGTTTCCTGACAGAACAGGCCTCTGGGCCTGAGGTGAAAAACTATGAGGGACAAAAGAACACCTATCCCCTTGGCCAACACCTATAAAAACTAGTGGACACAAAAATTATCAAGGGTATGAGGGGCAAAAAGGGGACAAAATAAATAATAAATTGGAGGGACTACGCAAAAAGCCAGACAGGTCTAACACGCGTCCCCCCCAGCTGAAAGTGGGGAGAACTACCCAACCCCTTGGGAGTCCTCATCACTAAGGCAGAAATACCTGGAGAGACCGTCTGCATTGGCGTGGTCCACTCCAGGCCGATGTTCCACCCGGAAGTCCATTCCCTGTAGGGAGATGGACCACCTCAACAGCTTGGGATTTTCCCCCTTCATTTGCATCAGCCAACGAAGGGGTCGGTGGTCAGTCTGAACCAGGAAGTGCGAGCCAAAGAGGTATGGCCGCAGCTTCTTCAGAGCCCACACCACCGCAAAAGCTTCCCTCTCAATTGCACTCCACATCTGTTCCCGGGGAAGCAGTCTCCTGGATAAGAAGACTACAGGCTGATCCAGGCCCTCTTCATTTAGTTGCGATAACACTGCCCCAATGCCATGTTCTGATGCATCTGTTTGGACAATGAACTCCTTGGAGAAGTCTGGGGCCTTCAGGACCGGTGCTGCACACATTGCCTGCTTCAACTTTTCAAAGGCTTGCTGACAAGCCCTCGTCCAAACTACCCGTCGAGGTTGTTTCTTTGAGATGAGCTCTGTGAGGGGCGCTACAATAGTGCCATACCCCTTCACAAAGCGACGGTAGTAACCTGTGAGGCCCAGGAAAGCTCGGACCTCAGTCTGTGTCTTGGGGGGTTCCCAGGCCATGATTGCCTCAATCTTTGCCTGCAGGGAGCTGCACTGACCCCCTACCCACCAAGTGTCCAAGGTACACAACCGACCCCTGCCCAATCTGGCATTTGCTGGCCTTGATTGTCAATCCAGCCTTTTTCAGGGCCTGGAGAACTGCTTGCAAATGTTGCAAATGGTCCTCCAAACTGCTACTGAAGACAGCAATGTCATCCAGGTAGGCAGCAGAGAAACTCTCCATTCCAGAGAGGACCTGATTCACCAGCCGCTGAAATGTGGCAGGGGCATTTTTGAGCCCAAAGGGCATCACACAAAATTGGAAGTGTCCCTCAGGCGTGGAGATGGCTGACCTTTCCTTTGCTCCATCTGTCAAGGAGATCTGCCAGTACCCTGAAGTGAGGTCAAAGGTACTTAGGTATTGGGCAGCTCCTAGCCGGTCAATTAACTCATCCGCCCTAGGGATCGGATGAGCATCAGTCTTTGTAACTGAGTTCAGTCCTCGGTAATCCACACAGAACCTCAGTTCTGGTGTGGTGCCTGGTGGGGCGGCTTTTGGCACTAGCACCACCGGACTGGACCAAGGGCTGTTGGAAGGTTCTATCACTCCTAGCTCTAGCATCTTGGCAACCTCTCCATGGATGCTAGCCTTCACCTTGTCTGACAGCCTGTAGGTCTTTGACTTCACTGGGGGGCTGTCTCCTGTGTCCACATCATGGGTACACAGGTGGGTTCTTCCCGGGACAAGGGAGAACAGCGAAGAGTACTGCTCCAATACCTGGCGGCAATCCTCTCGTTGCTCAGGAGTTAGGGATGGGGAGAGAATCACTCCCTCCACCGACCCATCCTTCTCTTGGGATGAAAAGAGATCCGGGAGAGGCTCGCTTTCTGCTTCCTCGGCACCATCAGTCACCATCATCAGGATGACCTCTGGCCTCTCATGGTGGGGTTTGAGGCGATTGGCATGCAGCACCCGTAGGGGCTGTCGCGGGGTCTTAAGATCCACCAAGTAAGTGGCCTTACCCTTCTTTTCCAACACCTCAAATGGGCCTGTCCAACGATCTTGAAGGGCACTTAGCTCTCCAGGTTCCATCACCCATACTTTTTGGCCAGGCTCCAACTCCACCGGGTGAGCATTTTGGTCGTACCATTCCTTCATTACTGCCTGGCTGGCCTCCAAGTTATCAGAAGCCTGCTTCCACAACTTGGCCATCTGGCTCCTAAAGGCCAGCATGTAGCTCACCACATCCTGAGGAGGCTTCCTGGGAGACTTTTCCCATCCATCCTTCACCAGGCTGAGAGGTCCACGCACAGGGTGCCCGTACAACAATTCAAAAGGGCTGAAGCCCACTCCCTTCTGCGGCACCTCTCTGTAGGAGAACTGCAAGCAAGGCAGGAGGACATCCCATTTCCTCCGTAGGCTCTCAGGCAGACTTCTTATCATGCCCTTCAGGGTCTTATTGAACCTCTCTACCAATCCATTCGACTGGGGGTGATAAGGAGTGGTGAACCGGTAAGTCACTCCACACTCCTTCCACATCGCCCGCATGTAAGCTGACAGAAAGTTGGTCCCCCTGTAAGACACAACTTCCTTGGGGAATCCTACTCGGGTAAAGATTCCCATCAGGGCCCTAGCCACCACAGGTGCTGTGACTGTCCTCAGAGGAATGGCCTCTGGGTACCGTGTGGCATGATCCACCAGAACCAGGATAAACCTGTGACCAGCTGTTGTTGGTGGATCCAATGGCCCTACAATGTCGATGCCCACCCTTTCAAAGGGGGTGCTAACGACTGGAAGTGGTTCCAGGGGAGCTTTCAGCTTCACTCCTGTTTTCCCACTGGCCTGGCAGGATACACATGTCCGACAGTAAGTGTTGGACGCCACTTTCATCTGAGGCCAGTAAAAGTGGAGGACAAGCCGAGCAAAGGTCTTGTCCTGGCCTAAGTGTCCTGCCAAGGGTATTGCATGAGCCAATTCCAGCAGAAAGGCTCGGTATTGCTGCGGGACCACCAAGGCCCTTGATGAGCAAGGTAGGGGTACCTTGGGTTCACTGTAGAGGAGTCCATCCTCCCAGTAAATATGGTGGTGTCCCATAGCATCACCTGCTGCCTGGGCTTCAGCCTGTCGCCTCAGTCCCTCAAGGGTGGGGCACTCCCTCTGCCCCTTACAGAATTCCTCTCTGGTAGGACCTCCCTCCACATGCCACTCGGCAGGGAGGGGTAAATCCTCCAGAGAGTCTACTTCCCCCTCCACGGACTCCTGGTCCACCACCGCAGGTGGCCGATCTGTCTCATGGGGTGTGGAAGCCGGAGCAGGCTCTTCCTGTCTCCGGGTCTGTCCCTTTTTAGCAGCGGGTTGGGCCATTGTTCCAGGCTCCAACCCAGGCGAACTCCCTCTCCGGGCAGTCGCAGACCGTGTGCTTACACAGGCCGAGTCAGGTGTACCCAGCATCGCAGAATGCGTCCGGTATTCCACCTCTCTCCAAGTGTTGTGCTCCATGTCATTCCCCAACAGACAATCAACTGGCACGGCAGGGCTTACGGCAACTCGAAGTGAACCTGCAACCCCTTCCCACTCAAAGGGAACCTCAGCCACTGGATAGTGGCCCATTCTGCCGTCAGCCATCGCGGCGGGGTGGAGTACATTAGGAACAACCTGCTCTGGAGACACCAGTTGACTTCTCACCATAGTCATACTGGCTCCTGTATCTCTCAGAGCCTCCCCTCTCTGGCCATTGATGGTGACCCATTGCCCATACTTTGTAGTATTTGGGGGCACCTGGATCTTTGGAACCATCTCCCGCTCTCCCAGGGACACTAAGGTGACACCCGCCCACTCACCCCCCTTATCTAAGGGCAACTCCTCCCCGAGCGCTACACTAGCTACTCCCGGTGACTTTCCTCCGGTGGGAGGGGGTGGTCTCTTTGGGCATCTGACATCTCCCTTATAATGTCCAACACCACCACATTCAAAACAGTGGAGAACCCTTGGCTGCTGGCTTTGGCCAGGATTAGGGTTTCTGGGCGGGTTTGCCTTAGGGGTGAAACCTGCTCCCTTACCTTGGAAATTATTTTGGGGACCTTTGGAGAACTCCTTCTTTTTATCTCCCCCCTCCTTCTTCTGGGGGGCGCCCTGTCCGGCTTTTTGAGAATCCCCTCCAGTCCCCTTTGAGGACACCCGGGTACTCGCCCAAGTGTCCGCCTCCTCTGCAAGCTTCCGGGGATTGGTCAGCTTGCTGTCCACCAGGTGTTGCAGTGGGCCAGGGACAGACTAATTTGCATATAGCCAGGTTCTGAGCTGGGATGGGGCAGTGAGCTAAATAACGGTGATGGATCAAGCCCTGATCTTTGGACTGGGTAAGAGTGGTCTGCTTAATTCAGACACTCTGTTCATCACCACCCCCTTTTCTGAATCGTCCACCAGGTGTTGGCGCAGCTTGGGAAAACATTTCTCGAGGAGGTGTTCTTTCAAAAATAGATTGTACAGCCCCTCATAATCTTTCACCTCGCTGCCCTTGACCCAACCCTCCAAAGCTTTCTTGGCGTAGTCTAAGAAGTCTACCCAATTCTGGGTACTCAGTTTGTGACTTCCCCTGAATTTCTGTCTGTATCTTTCAGGGGTAAGTCCAAACTTCTTCACCAGTGCCACCTTCATTGTAGGGTAGTGGGTTTGCTCATCCTGCTCCAGAGCCAACAAGGTGTCTCTGCCAGCAGGTGGCATGTATTTATACAGCCCACCCCCCCAGTGAGTTTCTAAGATCCCGTGAGCCCTTAAAGAAACCTCGTATGCGGCTAACCATTTGGCAATGTCATCGCCTGTGGTATAACTGGCAATGACATCCTTGGGTAGATAGGGTCTGGGTTCCCTGGTATTCATCTTATTTTCGCTGCCACCATTATCTGGATTGGGAGACCTTCTTATTAAGGCTTGTAGGTCCATCTCCTTGATGGTTCGCTCATGGGCTAACCTCCTGTCCTCCCTTTCCATATCCATCCTAGCTAATTCCAACTTCATTCTCCTCTCCTCCCTCCTATCTTCTAGCTCGGCGTCAGTTAAACCCCTCTCTGAGACGCTGCTGCTCGCCCTCGAAGGTGTCCTGGGACCTGTCAGCAGATTCCCCCTTCCAGGTTGGTTCAACATTGCAATCTCAAGGACAGTGTCCCCGTCACTCTCTTCGGTATCTGGTTCTTCCACTAAATGAGCTTCCACCCATGCCCTTATGCTTGTCAGCAACTCGCCTTTCCTGGCACCTTTGTTAAAGAATACCCCTTGTTGCTGACACCATTATTTGAGTTGGGTCACAGTATGGGATTCTAGCTCTTTAAAATTCAATTCCATCTTTCACTATGGAATAAAATTAACACACAGGAGAAAACCAAGAAGTGACCTGAGGTTAACCTCCACCCACCACCAGAAATACATTTGGAAAAAACAAAATTCAAATTAGGAGGGCCGCAAGGAGAAAACTCCTAGTGTAGGTCAGTGTATTGCGTTGAATTACTAATGAGTAGCTGCAACCAAGTCAGAATCCCACCGCTAGGCACCAATCTGTTGGAACCTGGGATGTCAGGTCACCTAGGGTAGCCTGGCCTAGGGGTAAGACATGCAATTCTAGAGGCACAGTGTGAAGGTTGCAGACCACCCAGCAGTAAATCCACGCAATAGCACTTAAAAAGGACACTACACCAATTTGTTAGGAAAATATGAGCTGTTTTATAAAAATAAGATTCTCTTTGGTTTAGCTCTCAGTATTCACAAAGGAAAATTTTACACATAGATCAGGAGAAATGATAACGCTTGTCTGTCTGTGGAAAGAACATTACAACTCAATACATTCAACCTGTAAATATTCTTAGTCTTTCACAGTTACTAAATCGACATCTTATGCAGATTTCCTTTTAGAGATGAAAGCACAATACTTATTAGTCAGGAAATTAATACAGTCCCTGCCAAGGTGCTAACTTAAATCATAAATTTTACATTACTAGGCCATGTACTCAGTTCCCAGCATTAATTAGGCATAGTTACTATATAGTGCCCAAAACTTTCCAACAATAGATAGGCAGCCCTAGAGAGGATTTAGAAACTCAGGTTTTTATATAAACACCCACTCTGTCAAGGAGGAACTGAGTTCTCTATTTGGGAAGAAGGCACCTTCAGCACAAATCTCACAGCTGGAGTCCTCCAACTACTCCCCACCTCTTGTTCACAGCTGAAGGGAAATGAGCAATTTATCAGTTACTGCTTGGCCGGTTCCGCTCTTCCCCCTTTCTTGTCAGAGCCCTCAAGGACCCCTCTCCTTACTGTACTGTGGAGACGGCCTCTCCTAGTCACCCAGCGCCTCGATTATCCGGAGGCTCCTCCGAGGTCTCGATTGCCCAAACTGCTTCCTCCCGCCCAGCCAGCTGCTCACTTGATGCTGGGGCGGGAAAAACGGGGAACACAACTCCCCCTTCTGGTACCAACCGAACCCGCTGCCGGGGTCCCAGCTACAGGCCACACAGTTGTCAATCGGCACCGCCGAGGCTGACCGGCGTAGTTGATTGCCGCTTCCTCTCCTCGATTCCAGCCGGCGCCACCTCCCAGAGACCGGCGGTTCCACGGGGCATGCGCGAAGGAGCAGTGTCTCCAGCCCAGAGATCGCGCACTTGCGTCAGCGCCTCCCCTCGCTCTCCTCGCTCTCCTCACCCACTGGGGCCGGGGAAATCACCACAGGACTGCGCCTACGTCCAGCGACGGCCTCGCTTCCTCTCCTCACGTTACCAGCGACCTCAGCGCTAATCCGGCGCTATTCCACAAGCGCTGGCTTGGGGGTCACTTTGCACAGCCTTACCCTGCTTCTGCCTCTCCTAAGGATGGCTCCTCTCCACAACTAGATTTCGCCCCAGCCAGTAGGTAATGAACTCTGGCGGGGGGGGGAAAGGTTCTGCCACTAAAGAAAGTCACGGCAGACAGAGGCAGAATGCAAATGTCCACTGCACGAGGGGGCCACAAGGATTAACCCTTCCTCAATTAAACACCGCTCAAAAAGAAGCCTCTCTACTGGGCAGAGGACTGCGCACCGCAGCACTGCAGTCTCCTTCTCCTTTGACACCCCACTATTCCTAAGCTAGGGGTTGGTCAGGCGCCCAGGGTCTCCCTTAATCATCCACAGCGGGGACAAGACAAGGATCCCAAAGGAAGGGTAGAGAAGTGGATTTATTAGGCTGCTTCCCAGTCCAGGAGATCAACCCATTCACTAGTCTTCCCCCCACCTCTCAAGATAGCCTGTCCTCCAGCTGACTCTCTCAGGTAGACAAAATGGCTGCCCCGCCCCTGCCCTTTTATAGACAACCCCCACAGAGTCCAGTAGGGTCCAGAAGGTTCTGGAAGGCCTAAGGTTATCCTATGGGGCTGTCTAAGATGTGGCAGTTGGAAACAGTTAAGGCCCTCCATTTTGTGAATTACAGCAGTTTCCTGACAGAACAGGCCTCTGGGCCTGAGGTGAAAAACTATGAGGGACAAAAGAACACCTATCCCCTTGGCCAACACCTATAAAAACTAGTGGACACAAAAATGATCAAGGGTATGAGGGGCAAAAAGGGGACAAAATAAATAATAAATTGGAGGGACTACGCAAAAAGCCAGACAGGTCTAACAAGCCCATTTTAGAAAAACTGAATTTCTGTGAATAATTTTTAATGACTGTTATTTATATGCTTGCATGGTTTGTTTATCAAATCAAATAAAGATGATGATATATATATATATATATATATATATATATATGTGTGTGTGTGTGTGTGTGTATATATATGTATATCTGTTTTTGATATTTGTGTGCAATAAACCTTAGCGGGTTTTACCTACTGCGAGTGCTGATTTTGTCCTTTTGACTGCGGAGCTTGAATATATATATATATATATATATATTACCTACTGGCGGTCGCCAGTAGGTATATATAGTTAGGATTTTTTCTCTATGGGTTTTTTGAAAATTCTATGTCTAATAACTTTGGCGTTTGTGGACGGAATTGGCTGAAATTTTCAGGAAAATGGCACATTTTGTTTCTGAGCAGCCCTTGAAAATTTGGGGGGGGTTCGTCAAGGGGGGGCCGAGAAAAAAGGGGGGTCCCAAAACGTGTTTTTAACATTGAGTTTTCCATAGGGCGGTTGGCCTCACTTTTAGCCCGAACGGCTGAATGGATTTGCACGAAACTTGGCAAAATTGTAGGGACTGGTAGCCCGATGTGCCTTTTGTAGGTTTCAATATATGTGCTCCAGTGGATTTTGAGAAATTAACGTTTAAAAAAAGATATATATCTGTAACAGCGGACCGGGCAGCGGCCCAGGACGCGTACTTTTCGCGCAACGGAGCTTTGTGAAGCGAAGCTGATTGGTTCTCTGGCGTCTGTCAACATTCCAAACAGTCCGTAGCGGCCGCCATCTTGTCTCTCGGTAGGATCGAGAGACAAGAGGAGGCCAAAGCGAAGGGGCAAATGACCATAAGGGGGCATAGTAGATCCTCGCTGACCCCCTAGGTTTGATGTGGAGGTTTTAAAAGGGCCCCGCGGGGCAAAAAAAAAAAATAATAATAATAATCGAACGGCTGAATGGATTTGCACGAAACTTGGTAAAATATTAGGGACTGGTAGCCCGATGTGCCTTTGCTAGGTCTCAATATATGTGCTCCAGTGGATTTTGAGAAATTAACGTTCAAAAAAAGATATATATCTGTAACAGCGCTCCGCTTCGCGTACTTTTCGCGTTACGGAGCTTTGCGAAGCTGATTGGTTCTCCGGCGTCTGTCAACATTCCAAACAGTCCGTAGCGGCCGCCATCTTGTCTCTCGGTAGGATTGAGAGACAAGAGGAGGTCAAAGCGAAGGGGGAAATGACCATAAGGGGGCATAGTAGATCCTTCCTGACCTCTTAGGTTTGATGTACCATTTTGCCAAGTTTGGTGTAATTCCGTTCAGCCATTCAGGCTGTAGACGTATGTAAATGTCCTATGGAAAATTGCATGGGGAAAACACATTTGAAAGTGTTGAAATTTAGAACCAATTAAAATGTTACTTTGGTTTTGTATTTGTGTGTGATGAAAGTTAATTGGTTATGTATATATGTCAAATGAGAGGAAACCACAGCCATTTTGTGATACTACTGTCTGAGGTACATTTGTGAGGAATTTTTGGTGGTGAATTTCTGGTGTTTGATTTACACAGTACTAACACTTTTCCTACTTTTAAAAAGGTGAGTTGTTAATTTGTAAGGGGAACTATGTTGTACACTTGAAGATAATTTGAAAAATGTTTTCTGTTATTTATTTGCAGTCCTTCTGTTATACTAAATACTTGATAACGTTAGTTTTATATTATGTATTACTAAAAACGATAAATGAAAGTGATTATTTTTTTCTGCAATTTACAGCAAGCAATTTCAAAATAAAATGGCTCACAATGAAGAGACCGTGGCAATTTCTTTTGAATTGTCCACTACATTGATTGAAATTGAGAGCACCAATAATGAAATATTGTCACAAGGAGGACATGACTTGTATGATTCCATTAGATTGATTGAAATGGACAGCACCAAGAATGAAATATTGTCACAAGGAGATGACTTGAATGATTCCACTACGTTGATTGAAATTGAGAGCAGCAATAATGAAATATTGTCACAAGGAGGAGATGACTTGTATGATTCCATTAGATTGATTGAAATGGACAGCACCAATAATGAAATATTGTCACAAGGAGGAGATGACTTGAATGATTCCACTACATTGATTGAAATTGAGAGCACCAATAATGAAATATTGTCACGAGGAGATGACTTGAATGATTCCACTACATTGATTGAAATTGACAGCACCAATAATGAAATATTGTCAGAAGGAGGAGATGACTTGAATGATTTTTTTGATCAATCTCTTGATGGCGAATTTATCGAGTGTTTGGAGACCATAGAGTTACAAGAATCATTATTGGAGACTTTTCATGAGGACATTGCTGATGAGGACATGTTACTAGTTCTTTCAAATTTAGAAAATTCTGAAGAATAAATGTATATTTAGAAATCAAAAATTGTTTGAGACATTATTCATTTTTATTTTTAATTTATGAGGTTGTAGCGAAGTGATTGTAGTATAAAATGAGACTTATAGTATAGAGTGCAACATTTTTATGTTACATGGTAAGTTTACTCATATGTACTTCCCTTCTGCCACTATATTATCTCCAATGTGTATTTGACATCTCTTCTTCATCTCCGGCCTCCTTTCTCTCACTGTGTGTCTCCGATGCATCTTATCGCTGCTATTTTGTGTAATTACAGAAGAGAGTAAAATAAAATAGTTCGGAACGTGAAAAGGGGGCAAAGTAGAGTACTCCTCACCCCCTAGGCCTTTTTAGGCGGTCCCAAAAGGATCAGTTTCTGCTTTCCTGAGAGATTATGGTATGAGTTCCATATACCACAATAACTTGCATTACAACATGCAAGATATCTATCTCCTATTACCAACTTTTGGAGATATTCGCGCTAAGCGCGAATATCTCCAAAAAGTAACACCTGCCCTGAGCAGTTCTTAGCCATGTTATCCAATGGGAGGTGGATAACATGGCTAAGAGCATTAGCTCGGTAATGTATGAATATCGCTGAGTTTTTAGCGATATTCATGCATTGCGGCCGTTTATTATCGCATTTGTGATAAACCTTGATAATAGCAAGGTTTATCTTCGATAATTTCTGATGATGCTTAGCGGTAAAAAATTCGTTGGTAAGCATCGTTAGCGATAAATATCGCTTAACTTTGGTAATATGCCCCAACGTCTGTTAACGTTCGATTCGAAGGAAATGAGGAAGTGTTGAAAAACATTGTCTGCGCCATCTTGCCTTTTTTGAAATGCCACACTTTTGTCGTGCACGGCAGCCATTTTAGATGTCTTGACGAGACCCACTCTCTGCACGCTGTCGATTCGTAGCATGGCTCCTCACCCTCGCAAGCATCTTCCCCAGGCACTGGTCACCCCCGCTCTCTGTCTTATGCATGGGCAATAAACCTCCCCCCATCTGCGCTGCTCTTCCCTGAGAATCACACTGTGCCCGCCCGACACCTCCCTTTCGCCCTATTCACTACCGCACCCTCTGACACTCCTCTTCCTCTGTGTCCGATTGTCCAGGCTATCAGCTAGCCCTGCAGATGTAGTTTATGGCCCCAGCTGTAAAGAATCACCCCTCTTCAAAGGAGTTATAGTAGATCAAGGCCCACACCCGATGAGATCCGTCACACCACACGTGTTCCTACTATCTGAAAACTATCCTGTATTGTGATTGGGGAGGGGACAGAGCCTGAAGCGGAAGATTCCAGGAATGACTCTTTGTACATCAAAGTTTTTACAATTATGTGTCACATTAAAAATATATAGCACTCCAACAAAGTAGTAGGAATATAAAACTTTAATAACATATAAATATATACAACAAAACAAAAACAGTAAAAACATTTAAACAACGAAGAGACCGTGGCAATTTCTTTTGAATTATCCAATAGATTTATTGAAATTGACAGCACCAATAATGAAATATTGTTGTCAGTAGCGGTCTGTTGTGCGAATAGTTCCAAGGCAGCAGAACGCGCTGAAATCTAGATGGCACGAAAGTGATGTCTAGCAAGTTGCCGCCCAGCAAATAACGGCGTGGGGCGCCGCGGGGGTGAGTGAGTCCAGTAGGCACCACAGCTATTCTTAGCGGCATTGCAGAATTACTGCTGGGGACAATGCCTGTGCTGTAGCAGGGTCACAGCAGAAACAAAAAGGATTCTGTTGAAGATGTTGTTGGTTTTCAATTTGAAAACAGTTCTGGTGTCAACTGCTATGCTATTGTAGTGGTTAATGTTTTGTTTTCTCTAGAAAATGTAAAAGAGGGGGAGGCAGTCCAAAGTTCCGTTAAAAGGGCAAAGGAAAGGATCGGTGGTTTGAACTATCAGTCAAAAAGGGGAGGGGGTGCAACAATTTTTCCTACCGGGTCACACTGTGCTTTCACCGGAAGTGAGGTCTGCAGGATTCTAGTAATTCAAAGTGAGGCTGGCGCCGACGTCCCGCGGATACAGTTTCGTCACTCCACGGGTGATCATGGCAGTCATTCCCCATCGGGGGTCGGAGACTCCCGCGGCTCCTCTAGAATCTTCAAGGTCGTGGAGGACTACGGTGGTGGAGTCAACCAGTGACCGGGCCATTTCTTTATGCTGGGCCCGCTCTTGCCAGGTCGACCGCCATTTTGAGAGTTCGGTAGCTACTGGCGATCGCGGGGTCAAATGAGCGGACGGGCTCCACCCTGCCGGGCGAGACGTTGCAGCATAGCCACAGTGGAAGAACCCTTTTCCGGGCGCCTGGAGCGCTGAGGGTGCAGCTGGGAAGCCTCCACCTGGGGAGGCGGGAGAGGCCTGTTCGCACCGTCTCTCCCTCCCAGTGCACCCCACGGCGTCTCGCTTGAGATTTGTTATGGCCGGACCAGGCGATGAGGACGAGGGGGGGGGGGTCGGAGGCATGTGCAAGACATCCCCCCCCCAGTGTTGTCGCAGCCATTTTTCAAGAAAGAAGAAGTGTCCCGTCCGTCTTCGGGCCGGGCTTCCGGTAGATGTCGGCCGGACGCCCCTGGCTCTGGCCCCATTAACGGGTTTCTTGGTTTATTGGCTGCAGCCGGATCCCGTCGGCCTCGGCCCCCCGACCGTTGGTGGCCGGACCGGAAGAGCATGTGGCGGGACTACCTGCAACTCTCAAGGGCCACCGCGGCCGGACTGGGAGAGAGAGGGGAGGGTCGAGGAGACATTCCCCCCCCCCTGCAACTGTTCAGCGTTGTAAAGGCAATCCCCTGGCCGGGTCCCGCTGGTCTCGGCCTCTCCTCCGGCTACACCCTACGTTAGGATCTCCTGGCTGAGGCGTGGCAGCAGGACCTGCTTTATATGGGCTGCTCCCGGCTGGGCGTAGCCGGAACCCTGCCCCACCTTGGAAGTTTCCAGAGTGGGGGCGGATGTTCTACTGACTTGCATTTTCCCTAGTCTATCGATTTTTTGGGCGTGGCAGGCGGTGGGACAGCGAGGGGTGATTTGGTTTCTCTTACTGTTTTTCTGGTCTCTCACCACTGGCATATTTCTAACGTTTTCTTGTTTCTAGGACATTAATAGGTTTTATCATTACGTTATGTTATCGTTTCTTTGTTCGTTGTTTAATAAAAGTTCATGTTCATCAGTGGCCTACTGATTTTCGATTTCCTATTCTTTTCTTTCCAGGTTGTTTCATGCTAAAGTTTCTGTTAACAGGATACAGTGATCACTTCGTTATTATTGCATATGTCTTTTTCACTAGGGGTGCTCTCTGGTCGGGCCAGATGACGTATGTCTAGTAAATGGTCCGGGTGAAACAGGTGCATCAATCAGTGGGGAGTAGATAGGCATGACAGATTACAACGGGGGAGAAAGGTCCGCATTACGTACCCTTTCACTACTTGCAAAGATTTTCCTACGTTTATTTGCAAACAGGGAATACCTCCAAAAAGAACTAATTCCCAAACAGTCAATGTTCGGACAATCAATCAATCAATGAGGAATGAAATAGGTACGACGTGTTAAAGGCTTGCGTTACCTACCCTTCACTATCTGCAAAGGGAGAGAGAATATTCCTATTCTTCCTCGTTTGCAGGCAGAGAAGATCCTTAAGAGAACCAACTTCGAACAATTCAATGCTCGATTCAAACAATCAACAAGGGGTACTGTGAACACAAATGAACGCCGCTTATGTACATACGCATTGCTATTTTCAACAGGTTGTTCCTAATGTTTCTATTTTAGCGAGGTCAAAAAGAGATCCCATTAGTGGCCTACTGATTTTGCTCGATTCCTTTTGTTTTTTTACACGGTTTTTCGCTATCTGCAAAGACTAAACAGAGTATTTTGACTCTGTGCTTGTTTGTAAATAGAGAATGAACCAAAGAGAACAATCAATCAAATGGAGAGAGAAGCAGGCACGACGGATTACAAAGGGGGCAAAGGGCTGCGTTAACTACCCTTCACTATCTGCAAAGAGAGAGTACTCCTAATAGAAATGAGGGGTGGGGGGTAGCATTCAAAGCAGATCAGTGTGCATAAACACGAAAATGTTTTTACTTACCACGTACTTGACATTCGACAGCTTATGATATTTGCTATTAAAAAACCATTGAAATTCACTGAAAAAACCATAGGTTATAGACCATATATAGTTAGGAATTAGCATTTACAAAACCTTGAAAATTCACTGAAAAAACCATAGGTTATAGACCATATATAGTTAGGAATTAGCATTTAAAAAACCTTATTTTACTCACACAAAACCATTGAAATTCCATATATAGTTAGTTGCACTAACTATATATCGCGCACCCGCAATCCACTGCTGATGATGTCACATATTACATCATTCATGACATGGTCAGTGACATCACTGATGACATCACTGATGACATCTCAAATGACATCACTGATGATATCTCATTTGACATCAATGGTCACATCAATGATGATATCATTAATGTGACAATACAATGCATCTCCTCACACTTTAATATAACCTCTGTTACACCCAGTGTTAAATACAGAGTATAATTTTTGAAACCATTGACACACCAATACTAGTTACTACATACGCACTCACTGATTCCTACGTCTACACACACATTCACTCATTCACCCATACAATCATTCATACATACAATCACTCATCTTTACAACACTATCATATGCACTCATACACCTATACAGACACTCACACTCTGCCACTCATCCATGGAGTTACTCACACACCTAGTCAGTCCTGTAAAGAATCAATCACAGTTCCATTTTCTAATCTACACAGTTAAACATAGAGTACCTTACATTTTAAAACATATACTAACACATACTTACTCTCTTATAGAATCACTGATACAAGTACACATTGATCTGCACAGAGTCACACACCTCCCAGCCAGCCATACACACACTCAGTCTCCCATACAAATACTTGTGCAACCAATCAATAACCCATATAGCTACTTATATAGCTACTGATCAACACATGCAGCAGCTTGCACAACAACAGACATGCTGATGCACACTTTCAGACAGTTTAGTCACTAACCCGTGCATTTAGTAAGACGCATTTAATCACTCACTCATACAGTCAATCACGCACCTACTAAAACCTTCATTCAGACACTTATACATCCACTCATTCTTCAATATGTAAAACATATTTAAACTTTACAGAAACACATAATCACTGGATGTTGTCATCAGTGATGTCATTTGAGATGTCATCAGTGATGTCATCAGTGATGTCATTTGAGATGTCATCAGTGATGTCATCAGTGATGTCACTGACCATGTCATGAATGATGTAATATGTGACATCATCAGCAGTGGATTGCGGGTGCGCGATATATAGTTAGTGCAACTAACTATATATGGAATTTCAATGGTTTTGTGTGAGTAAAATAAGGTTTTTTAAATGCTAATTCCTAACTATATATGGTCTATAACCTATGTTTTTTTCAGTGAATATATATATATATATATATATATATATATATATATATATATATATATGTGTGTGTGTGGTAGTGTGAGCGAGCAGTAAAGCTTTAGCAGTAGTTGTATGCATTTATTGTACCAAGAAATGATACCACACACTCAAAGACTCAAGATGAGACATAGTGGTGCCAGGAGGAGCCACTTACCTGACTTTCCAAGAGTGATGAATGTTGGGAGTTGTAGTTTGCCGATGCAGCCACAGCGCAGTTCCTCATATTAACCTGGCCCACCTGGATTGCCACCAATGGCAAGACGACTTGTTAAATTTTAAAGCGGATTGGCAGAGAGAAGTGTGTTACCGGCATTTGAAAAAGACATTGGCTGTCGAAACGCGTCATGCCACACATTGCTGAAATAAATACCTTTCCTTAAACCCCGCTGTGTCCCTCCGGTTCTTCAGTGCAGGAATCGTGTTATATATATATATAGTTTTTTCCCATCTTGGAACTGCAACTCCCACAATGCCGTGTGGCAGCAAAGTTGGTTGGTGAAAATAACGGGGATGGAAGGTGAGTTGTTCTGCGCGGTTCCCAATAGCTGGCAGGCACGTTGACACCATCTGCAAAATCCTCCCACTTCAGTCTCCCCTCGAGTCCCCTTTACTGCCACAGCCTCCAGCTTCGAGGTGAATGGGGCAGGGACTAATATGATAGTATAATAATAAAATAATATAATAAAATATATTATGGCGATAGCCAGTAGGTATACATAGTTAGGGCCTAGTTTCCATAGGAAATCCACAACATTCTATTGGGAATAACTTTGGCGTTGATTGAGGAAATTGCGTGAAATTTTCCAAAATTTTGGCCAGTTCAGTTCTGCTCCTTTCCTGAAAGTTTTGGGGGGATTCGTCAAGAGGGGGCCGAGAAAAAAGGGGCTCCCAAAACGTGTTTTCCCCATGTTAATTTCCATAGGACGTTCAGACACGGCTACAGCCCGAACCGCTGAATGGAATTACACCAAACTTTGCAAAATTGTAGGGACTGGTACACAGAAGTGCCTTTTCTATATTTGGTGAAAATTGCTCCAGTGGTTTTTATGAAAAATGAACTTAAAAAACATATATATATCTATATGCGCGCTTCGAGTGCTTACCTGTACGCGTACCGGGGAGCGCACCCAGCGCGCCACGGAAGTGCGCGAGCGGAAAGCTGATTGGCTCTCGGGTGTCTGTGAACATTCCAAACGGTCCGGAGAGTCCGCCATCTTGTGTCTCGGTAGAACCGAGACACAAGAGGTGGAAAACAAAAGGGGAAAACTATAAAAGGGGGCAGGGTAGAGACCCCCTGACCCCCTAGGTTTTCTCAGGGGGAGCCTAGGAGGACCCTGAAGGGCAAAAAAACGAATATTTTTTTGAAAATTTCACGGAGTACGCGCTGGGTACGATGCCATGTATGCTTACAGGTACGCATACCCTGAGCGTACCACTGGGAAAAGCAAAAAATATATATGGGGTCAGGGTGCTTCTACCCTGCCCCCTTTGCGTGTTTTGCACCTTTGTTTCACTGCTTTCTTGTGGCTTGGTTCTACCGAGGCAAAAGATGGCTGCCAACACTTCCTGGTTTGGAGTGTTGACAGACAGTGGCAGCCAATCAGCATGCATTTCACAGGAAAGCAGCATGCTCATTGGCTGTCAACACGTCTAACCAGGAAGTGTTGGCATTCATCTTGTGCTAGGTAGACCGAGGCACAAAAGAAGCAGAAAAACAAACGTGTAGAATGCAAAAAGGGGGCAAGGTAGAAACAACCTGAACCCCTAGGGCTGCTCAGGTGGTCCCACAAGGATATTAACATATTTAAACGTTATCCGCTAATAGAATTAGCATTTTAAAAACCTTGCGAATTCACTGAAAAAAACATAGGTTTCAGGCCTTATATAGTTAGGAATTAGCATTAAAAAAAACTTGCAAATTCACTGAAAAAACCATAGGTTTCAGGCCTTATATAGTTAGGAATTAGCATATAAAAAACCTTTGAAATTCACTGAAAAAACCATAGGTTTCAGGCCTTATATAGTTAGGAATTTAAAAAAACATTGAAACTGCTCCTATATAGTTAGTTGGACTAACTATATTTCGCGCACCCGCAATCCACTGCTGAGGATGTCACATATTACATCATTCATGACATGGCCAGTGACATCACTGATGACATCCACAGGGTCAAGGATGCACTCTCAAAGTACCCTGAGCAGCACTAGGGCGGCTGGGTACAGAGTGATGAGGCTGAATGTTATCCAATGGGTTAAAGGGGGCCTCCGTTTGGTGACTGCTCACGAGAAGGTCAAAAGGTTGTGGGATCAAAGCTCCTGGATTTAACCTCGGGGCAAAGGGGGATACGAGTTAGCACACAAAGTGCAACCATAACGGCACAAGGGCGGCAGGGTGCAGGGTGCTGTTTTGGCATCTGGAGCTCTGTCGTTTTCAATGGGAGATGCCGATTTTGGAATTTGGCTGCAATATCGGTGTAGGAAGTCTTCTGGGATGCACCAACAGTGGAGCAGGTAAGTAGGAGGACTATGGCATGTAGGTGCACCTCAGATTCTCTTCTCCAGGGTGCAGGGCTAGGAGGGAGTAGGTTTGCCTTTTGATGTCTGATTTTACCTTACTGCAGCTCTCGCGGTTGGGGGAGTCTCCTTACAGGGTCTGCAGGTGACATCGGGGAGTCCTGGAGGGGTCAACCCACGATGGATTCAGACTTTGGAATGCTGGGGGATCTTGCTGGGGCCAGTGCGCCACTCAGACTCGGGCAGTAGGCGTCGGGTGCAGTGATGGTTCCAGGAGTCAGGCTCAGAGTCTTTCTTTGGGGATTCCGTTGAACAGCGCTGCTGTTCACAGGAGATACGGTCTTTGTTGAAGGCAGTCAGTCCACCCAGGGGCTCTAGGTGTTGCTGGCTGCAGGACAAGGTGATTTTTTGCACATGTTTTCTGGAAACTGCAGACGGGCCAGTAGGGATGGAACCAAGTCAGTTCTCTGCAGTCTCCTCTGCATGGCATCTTCTTTCGTCCTTCTTTGTAGGTTGGTAGGTCTTTGTCTTCTTGGTTCAAGGCTGCCCCTAAATACTGTATTTTGGGGGCTTATTTGGGATATCGAAGTCAGTAATCAATGAGCTACTGCGCTTAGGTTGACTACACCCTTGGTGTGCTCACCGCATGTGGGGGAGTGGGCACAATCCCTGATCCTAATTAAAGAATGCCTGCCATCTACAAGATGACAGGAACTGAAGCGTGGACTTCACTTCAACTCCTCCAACTGAGGGGTTGAGTTGACATAGGTGGGAACACCTTCTGGACTGTTCTAATTTTTCCCATCTGTCTTACTGCCGAAAAGGAGGAGAGACTGAAAAGGGGGCCAGCTTCTGATAGCAGAATAGGCTGGGGGTCAAGTTACAAATGTGACTAGGCCTGTAACGCTCTCCTGCCATGAATGGCTCTTCTTGACCTGGGTGAGGTGTGACCACCATCTTCCCAGGAAAGGCTCCCACCCCAGGGGTCCAGAAACATGTCTTGCGGTGGGAGGCTGGTGTTTACTAAGATGCCCTCTGAGTACATGGTATAATAAATCCCACACTGGCATCAGTGTGGGTTTTTATGCTATGAAGTTTGCTACCAAACTTCCCAGAATTCAGTAAAGCCATTATGGTGCTGAGGAGTTTGTAATGAAAAACTCCCAGCCCATATACTCTTTATGACTTTCCTGCACTTATAATGTCTAAGAATGGACTTAGACACTGTAGGGGTACAGTGCTCATGCAACTGTACCCTCACCAGTGTTATAGTGCACCCAGCTAGAGGGGTGTCTGACCTATACCATAGGCAGTGGGTTGCAGGCATGGAACACAGAAATGTGTGTCATGTCGACTCTTCACTTTCCTCTGCACCAAAACATGCAGCCTGCAATGGCAGTGTGTGTGTGTGTGTTAAGGGGCAGGACCTCTAAGGATGGCACAATATGTGCTGCAGCCTTCAAAGTCTTTCCTGGTCACAGTGGCCTCAGTACCGATGGTACCTTTAACAAGGAACTTACATTTGGCCGGAGAGGTGCCAATTGGGGGTACAAAGTTACAGTTTTGGGAAAGAACACAGGCCTTGGGAATCTGATTGGCAGTGACCCAGGGCACATCAAGTTAAGGTGCATCAGAAATCTGGCAACAAGTGAGAGGTTACTGCAACAGAAACCCAGCTTCTTACACAAGCCCCCACCTGCCCAAAGGCCGGGAAACTCAGCCAAACCGGGGGGAGTCTTCCCAGTCTTTCTTTCAGGCAAGGAAGAGTAGAGAAACCCAACTTCCTATAGTAGGAAAATGTATACATGTTTTCTATACTCAAAAAAAAAAGTTTACGGAGTGCCACAGTAATGCCTACAAAGTACCATTGTACTTACCGGAAAAATAAAAAAAGAAATATGTCAAAATAAAGAATACACAGGATTTTTCTTACACAGTTTTTAAATAAAATTCAGTAGTGCAGCACGTTAGTATTGCAATGCTGAATTATTATTCTTTTTTGAAGTAAAAAAAGAAATGTTAATTGCACAACCAGTTCGGAACACTGTTTGTAAAATATAGTGTAGTACAGTGTATTTTTCAATTTTTTACAAATTTATTTGTTTGTAATTTCTTTCAAGTTCCACTGTACTTCCAAGATGCTACCTTAGTACTCTGTGATTTTTTTTTAAATATCCAGAAACGTATAGATAATTTGCCATACCTAGTACCACTTTTTTAAACTGGTAGTAGATTACCCAGAACTCAGCCAAAGTGTGGGTAAATCAACATGGCTGCCTCTTACATTGATAAAGGAATCCATCATACAATCATATACTTCTTTGTCATTAACAAGTACCGCAACATTACTGTGAAATTTAGCTGTGTTTCACTGCCTTATATATCACTAAGTTTAAATGCTTTATAACTTTTAAAATGTATTCATTACTTACCATCACACAAGTAAAACGTGTATTGAAAAGGAATGTTTCAGGAAGAAACATGTTTTTGGACCCTCTGATTTCTTTGCACACCCTTGACCAAACAACATGAAACTGTGTATCATCTGTCAATGTAGAAAAAGCAATAGGTCTGCAAAGGTTCGTGGAGAATCATCAAAAAGGCGTACATTTATTAATGCTCAAATATCTATGAAGTTCCTAACTCTGGGGATCCTAACTATAACTACAGGGTGTCTACCACCACTCTGTAATACATCTCATGCAATGTCGGTATTGAAAGTAATTCATGACAAAAGAAACAGTCCATGTGCGCACCAAAAAAGAGTGGACCAAAATGATAACAGCACACAAAAAGTGAACAAATTGATAGCCACTGGTTTTTAGGTGGTGGATAACATTGGAAACTAATGCAAGTTAGCCTCAAGAATTGCCAAAAAATATATCTTCAAATTAGGATACCTTTCCCATGATGTAAATGGTAAAAAAGCAATGTCTGCTTTTTCATTAGAGTGTATAGAAAAGTGATGGATGGAATGCTTGAAAGAATCTCATCCACTGGTAATTACTCAGTCCGTATCCCAATCCATAATTATTTTCCATACATGCTTGCTCAGTTTAGACTCAGCCGTATGCAAATCAGTCTTGACTCTGTTCCAATGGGAACATGAAAGGTTCTCCCTGAACCGAAACACAAGCAACCGAGGACTTGTTTTGCTATAGTTAAGGCTCATCAGACAGGTATAGCTTGGTTCCCATGACATAGAGAATGTCCAGATATGGTTTCTGTGACACTTTGTAACTAGAACAAATCTTTACCTGTATTGGAAAGATTATTGGCAGTCCCTTATTGAGGAACTATGACCTCTTCTGCATTTTATTTAAGGCTAATCCTGCTTCTTTTGTTTGTTGGAATTTCCCGCACACCAGGATTCTCAACCTAGTCTTCCACCCCATACAGATTCTGTGTCTGTGACATCATCAGACATTGCCAGGTAGCAGAAATGGAAACATAACAAGCAGATGGTTGTTGACAGTGTCATGATGGCTCCATTGCTGTTGCCTAGGACACTGGGGATGAGAGTTCTAGATCTCAGGCACAGTGGTCACTTTCCTTGGAAACTTGGAAAGAGGCGGTTGGAGCTGTATTAGCTTGTGAGAACTGCAATTTCTTTCAACACTGACATTTATTAGTGTGCTTAAATACTACTACTACTGGTAAGTTCATTTGTTTATTAGATTGCTTGACTGAGGGTCCTAGTAAGAGTATGTGAATGATATACTCAGTCAAAATGGGACAAATACTTCTTCCACCATATTACATGTGCCTTAGACTACAATACACTTGGAATATGATGGCTGGGACTTCTGTTACATTTTGACTCTAAATCATTATATTCATATTTAATTAAAATGGAATTTAGACACTGTTCTACTTCTGAAGGCCTATGTATTTTCAGAATCCATGCACACTTACACACACACATACTGGGGACAAAAGATGAGACTTTATGTTAAAGTTCAGGGATGAGGGATTATGCAATAGGGGAATAGATGTGAGGGTATGGGGTTTGAAATTTGTGGTTTTAGGTTAAGGGTATAACAGTTAAGGTGCTGAGGTACAGGTTTAAGTTTTAAGGGTTTTGGGTATGATGTTAAGGAGTTAAAGGGTTAGGAGTTAGAGTGATGACAGTTACAGACGATATAGCTTGATATTGTTTGATGTATGGTATAGGTATTGACAATTCAGGGTGTAGAGTTAGTGGGTTAAGGGAATAGAGTTTAAAAAATTTAAAAATAAGGTATAGGGACAGAAGTATGGCTTAAGTATTTAGGGGATCTTTTTAAGGTTATCGGGGAGAGGATTCAGGGTGTGGGTTACAGGATTAAAGAAACCCTGCTTTTATATTTCTTTAATAATACAGATGGAAATGTTTTAGATATGAAGTATGCTATTGAGTGTTTCGTGAATTTATTGCCCATCTGTAAGAAAAATATGCAGGTTCACTATTCACAAGTAGCATTGCTGTCAATTCATCTCAATGTGAAACACATGACTTGACCGGTAATTCAATTAGAAGTGTTGCAAAATAACTGAACCTATTTCGCAGTAAACAATGTGAATATCAAGGTACAAAAACTCACACACACACCCTTTGAGTAAATAGTTTTATTGTTATCTATAATAGGTTCTATGACAAATATGTACGTCTCTTCGATCTTCTTCTTTCTCAGCTTTCAATTAAGTACCCAAAGATATTTGTGCACCATGTGCCAGTTTAGATGATTTCTCACTTCGTAAAAAGATTAGGATTTATGTTTACATGTTTAATTTTCTTTTGTGATTGATTATATATATTCTTTTGTATTTTTAAAACATCTAAACATGCGTTAATTGAGCGTGAAGTGTTTTAAGTGTTAGGGGCTGAAGGATGTAAATGGTTTGCCTTACCTAATTTGGGAAATTCTTTTATCATCAAACATTCCTTAGTGGTTTAGAGTTGTTTTTTTTTTTTTAAATGAAAACATATTTTTTGTGATTTATTGCCCACAAAATTCTATAGCATCTATTTTTTATTTGCTATTGCACACATTTAGGTTTTCTGATGAGTTTTGGTTTTTGCTGCTCAGTTGGGCTGGAATTGTTGTTAATAAACTCTGCTCCTCCTTCTGTTCATATGAGTCTTGTCCTTGAGGACTCCCAAGTTATACATACTTGTTATGTACCTGGGTTGTGGGTCAGACAAGAGAAAAACCTACAGGCTGTGGTGAAGTGGAAGAAGGATTACTTGTGTTCTGTTCAAATACTATTTACCATCTAGAGATATCTAATAAATGTTTACATTAGGGCTGGGCTTGTATACCTATCAAAGAGAAAAAAGAATAGATGCTTTTGAGGTATTTTTGCAGCTAATCTATGTCAATGGTTTGATATCTGTTCAGCCTTACAACCTGCCAAAATATTAATATTCAGTGAGCCGGTAATATTCGTTCTAGATGTTATGACCAGGAACAGAATGAGGTGGTGTTCAACTGCGCCCTGTATGCAAGGTCACCCCAGATTTTTTCCTTCATTTGCTGAACCCGTTTTTTCTTAGCTTTTAGGACTCTGCGTACTTTGCTCCCGCTAATCAGTGGTAAATTGATTTTGCTCTCACATCGAAACAGGGTAAATTTGGTTGGCCTAAACCTGATTGATTACATTTACTTTACATGTAGGACCCAAGTTTATTGGACTAAATGTACACAGGGCTTGGATATTATATGCAACTAGTGGGCTGTAGCAGTTTTTGTACCCCCCCCCCACTGAATAAGCGCTGCAAAACATATCTCAGGCCCCCTACTGAAATCTGTAGTGTCGTTTTAAACTGCTATTTACCCCCAGGGAAAACAAACCTTTTGCCAAGCCTAAACCTTCTTGCTTAATACTTATGTCACCCCTAAGTCCAACCTGAAAGGCTCATAGGGCAGTGTGCATTGTATTTAAAAAGTAGGCCATGTTTATTTCAGTTTTACATGACTGGACAAAGAAAAAATCCTAGAGGCAGTTTTCAATGTTGTAAAGCTAGCTCTCCCATAGACTAACACTGGGTTACCTTATTACACCATAACTTACATTTTGGACCTGAGAAAGAAACACTGTCCCACTCAAATAAATTGTAATTTGAAATACACTTTAGGGGTAAAGCTGGATTTTAAGTTGTTTTCTGAAAAAAACAATTTTAGACAGTGTGAATTTTTCTGCCAAGGTCCAGGATCACATGACTGTGAATGCCTCTCCTGTGGTGTTTTGTGTATTACTTCCAGATACGGGGCAACAGGGCCTTCTGACCAGGTAATCCTAGAAAGTTGTGCTCAGCCTTCCTGAGCTTCAAAGCATCAAAAACATTTTTGGATAGGCAATGTTGATGTTGCCTCAACACGTTTTGTGCCCTTGCATGTCACGGGTACTTGGGCCTCCCACACAAGTGAGGCACCATTTTTATCATGAGACCTGGGGGAACGCTGGGTGGTAGGAAATGTGTGTGAGCCCGGTGATGCCACACTTTCCCACTCAAAAATGTGTGAAAAAACTGATTTTTTCAGCTAAACTTAGGGTTTGCAAGGGATTCTGGGTAAGGGAACATTGGAGTATCACTGCAAGCCATATCTTCTTGGAAGCCTCCGGGTGTCTAGTTTTCAAAAAAGTGTGGGCTTGGTAGGTTTCCCTAGATGGCTGCAGAGCACGGGGCCAAAAACCCGGGTGACCCCCTTTGCAAAAGCAGGTGGTTTTGAGATAGGCATTTTTGATGTTGTCTCACTACGTTTGGGGCCCTTGCCTCTCGAGGGTCTTGCGCCTTCCACACAAGTGAGGCACCATTTTTATCCGGAGACCTGGGGGAACACTGGGTGGTAGGAAATTTGTGTGAGTCTGGTGATGCCACACTTTCCCACACAAAAATGTGTGAAAAAACTGTTTTTTTTCAGCTAAAATTGAGGTTTGCAAGGGATTCTAGGTAAGGGAATGTTAGGGGATCCACGCAAGCTATACCTCATTGGACTCCCCTGGGTGTCTAGCTATCAAACATTTTTGGGTTTGGTACTTTCCTAAGATGGCAGATGAGCCTGGGGGAAAAATCTCACATGCTCCCCCCAAAAACCAGGTTGTTTTGCTATGGGTAATTTTGAAGTCTCCACAGTATGATTTGGGCCATTTCCTGTTGTAGCCACTATGCCTACCCACACAAGTGAGGTACCATTTATATCGGCAGACCTGGGGAAACACTAGGTGGGAGGAAATTTGTGGATCCACACAGATTCCAGAACTTTCCCACACAGGAATGTGAGAAAAAAGTAAACATTTTTGCGAAAATTGCGGTTTGCAGGGGATTCTGGTAGGAGAATGATGGGTACCCATGCAAGCCTTACCTCGCTGGACTCACTCAGGTATCTAGCTTCAAGAAATGTGCGGGTTAATTAGGTTTCCCTAGAGGGCCGCTGAGCTCAGGACCAAAAAATCATAGGACCCCCCTTGCAAAACCAGGTTGGGTTGTGATAGGTAATTTTGATGTCGCCTCAATAGGTTTTGGACCCTTGCCTGTCGCGGGCACTAGGCCTATCCATGCAAGTGAGGTACCATTTTTCTCTGAAGACTTTGGAGAACGCGGGGTAGGTGGAATTTTGAGGACCCACGCAGATTCCAGAACTTTCCACCACAGAAATATGAGGAAAATGTGTGTTTTTGACAAATTAAGTTTTGCAAGGGATTCTGGGTAACAGAACCTGGTGAGAGCCAGTCAAGTCACCCCATCCTGGATTCCCCTGTGTGTCTACTTTTCAAAAATGTACAGGTTTGCTAGATTTTCCTATGTGCCGCTAGGGCCCAAAATCCACAGGTAGGCATATTACTATAAACAACTCCACGCCTAGGCGGCTTTCTGCTGCCCGGGAGGGGATATCGGGGGGGGGGGGGTTGCCCCATTATTCCCCCAAGGGCGGCAGAAAGACTGAGGCTTTTTTTGGGGGGGTGGTATTGGTATGCCCATTCTGGGCAGCCGCCACCCCCATGCACAAAAAAGCCAGCATAATCGTTGATGACTATTGGGCTTTTTGCCCACACCAGATGGGGCAAATTGGGGGCTAATGCCCCCATCTGCCCCCCCCAGTGGGGCAGAAAGCCTACTAGATTTTTAATTAGGGTGGAGGCTGCCCAAAACAGCATGCCAATGCCCCCACCCTAATTTATATTTGCCCAAAAAAATCTCTGGCGTCTAGTGGGCTTTCCCCCCTGGGGGCAGATTGGGGGCTACTGCCCCAACTGCCCCCGAGGGGGGGCAGGAAGGCGGTAATTTTTGCAGGGGAGGGGGTGGGAGCATCGGCATGCCTGTTTTGGGCAGCCCCACCCTAATTAAAATTTGCCCCCAAAAAATCCCTGGAGACTAGTGATCTTTCCCTCCCCCTGGGGGTGCAGATTGGGGGCTAATGCCACCATCTGCCCCTCAGGGGGTGCAGAAAGCCTACTAAGCACCAGTGATTTTTTTGGTCACATTTTAATTAGGGTGGGGGCTGTCCAAAACTGTATGCCAATGCCCCCACCCTAATTAAAATATGCCCCAAAAATTTGCTGGCATCTAGTGGGCTTTTTGCCACCCTGGTGGGCAGATTTGGGTCTACTGCTCCATCTGCCCCCCGGGGGGGGGCAGGAAGGCTGTAATTTTTGCGGGTATTTTTACTTTCTAAAAAAAAAACTGGTGTCTAGTGGGCTTTCCGCCCCCCTGAATGGGTAGATCAGGGGCCAATACCCCATCTGCCCCCTGGGGGGGCAGAAAGACTCTAATAATTGCGGGGGTGGGGGCATGGGCATGCCCGTTTCAGGCAGCCCACACCCTAAAAAACTTCAAAAAACAAATCCCTGGTGTTTAGTGGGCTTTCTGCCCCCGCGAAGGGGCAGATTAGGGGCCGATGCCCCATCTGCCCCCCAGGGGGGCAGAAAGACTATAATAATTGTGGGGATGGAGGCATGGGCATGCACGTTTTAAGCAGCCCCACCCCTATTTTACATACATTTAAAAATCCCTGGTGTCTAGTGGGCCCCCTCTTTTTGCCCCCCCAGGGGGGGCAAAAAGACTGAATTGTGCCAAATAACATTGGGGGGAGCAAAGGCCCTTGGCCAAGGGGCCGCTCCCCCCTCCCTGGTGTCCAGTGGGTGGATCCCTGCTTGGGGATCGCCCTCCTGTGGTGATCCCCAAGGAGGGATCCACTGGGGAGAGGTACCATTGGAAAGGGGAGAATCTCCCCTTTCCAGCGATACCTCTTCCATCTTTCTACGTGCTCAGGGGGCTGAGATAGCCCCTGAGCACGTAGAAAGGAAAACTGAAATGAGCATCAGAGGGATTTCCCTGGGTTGGGTGTGATAACGAGCTGAGCTCGTCTTCAGCACACAAGCACTGTGTGCCATGACAAGCTCAGCTCGTCATCAGCAGGGAAGGGGCTAACTAGGCGTGTCCACCCTTTGCTACCTTAGACAGTTTGGAGCCAAACACAGGAAAGAGGGACGTTTAGACAAAGGAGGCATCCCTCGCTCGCAGGCCAGCACTGAGGATAAAAGTGACACTTTCAAAACCTCTCATCAAAACACTGCTGGACCTGTGGAAGATTCAGGAAAAGGACTGCCCTGCTATCTGAAGAAGGCAAATGGGACCTGCTTGTCTTAAACTAAGGCTCTGCAGAACTGATTCCAAGAGTCAGTTGACTAACCTCCTGTTTGAGATACAGGGAAGAAACAAGCTTCCAAGGCCCTCCCTGCAACTATCAAGCTGACCGGCACCAAATGGAACAGGTTGAGCCCTGGGGCTGGCCTCTGCTGAAGTGAGCGCTGATCCTTGAGAGGTGCCCATCCAGGTCCAAGACCTCTAGCTGGCATCAGAGTGTTCTCTTTTTGCCTGAAAACCACAAGTCCTGAGTCCTAAGGGAAGATTCTAAGGTATTGGGTCCATTTATAGACCTCCAGGAGCCTTAGGCCAGTTCAGGGCAAGTCTACAAGAGGGCATTGCCCATCTGGTGATTAGGCGGGACAAACTCCTGGTGCTGGGTGACCTGAACGTGCATTTTGAGCACCCCATGCACAGGGAGGCAGTTGAGCTGCGTCAGGACCTGCAGTCCATGCTATTGGAACTAAAATCTAGTTCCCCCACGCATCAGCAAGGCCATTTGTTGGATCCAGTGTTTGCTAGCTGGGAGGGTGTGGCGGGAGGGACTCCGCTACCAGTTCCTTGGTCGGACCACTTTCTGGTGCCTTTCAGCATAGACCCGACTGCTGAGGCGGGACAGAAGGGGGGGATTAATAGCTATCCCTGTAGAAAGTAGAAAAGCTTCACTCAGGATAACTTTAACAAAGAGCTGAGTGAAGGGGGCCCTCCAGGAGGGTCCAACAGTGAGAGTGCAAGTGAGAAACTGGAAAGGCGCATTCTTAATGCCCTCAATAAAGTGGCTCCGTTGCTCTCGAATAAAACTGTATATAGAGCAAGGAAGTCCGCCCCATGGTTTACCCCCACCTTGCAGCAGGCCAAGGCAGGCTGCAAGCGTTTGGAAAGGAGTTGGATAAGGGGTTTTGGAGCTCAGGACAGGCTGCTATATAGAGAAGGACAGAGAAATTATCAGATGCTACTGAGAGGGGCCAAGGCCGCACACTATAAAGTCAGAATTGGAAATGCGGAGAACTCCTCAAAGGAACTTTTTAGAATTTACAAGGAGATCTCTACCTTGGATAGTTTAAAAGTGTCCAGTAATGACTCAGTGGAAGAATGCAACAGGGTGGCAGTATACTTCTCTCAGAAGGTGAGGAATATTTATTCTTCGTTCGCTGGCAGTCCAATGAATGGAAGGGATTTTGAAGAACAGTTCGGAGACGGTAAGACAAAGTGGACACTGGAACATTTCTCTGTCCCCGCCCCTGAGAACTTAAAAACCTGGCTCCCCTAGAGACCCTGCTCCTCCTAAGGTGTTAGTGGAGAGTTTGGAGATCCTTGAGCCTTATATTAGGCATGTCCTGGATATCTCTTTCACACTACATACGCTGCCAATGAAGTGGAAAAGAGCTGTGGTTCTACCCATTAGGAAGAAAGCCACTGTCAGTCACAACATTCTAGAAAACCTGAGGCCTATTTCACTGCTGCCTTATCTAGCGAAGGTAGCAGAGAAAGTGGTCAATAAACAACTGATGGCGCATTTAGAGGTGGCCAATCTCTTACACCCCTCTCAATCAGGTTTTCGGCCAGGATACTCCACGGAAACCACTCTGCTAAGAGCCACGGAGACTATCAGGCAAGGAGTGGACGCGGGACACACCATGGCACTGATAATGTTAGATCTCAGTGCAGCGTTCGACACTGTAGCGCATTACACCTTGCTGCTGTGTCTGAACAGAGGTGGTGTCTCAGGTCCAGCTCTGTGTTGGCTGAAATCTTTCTTGGTAGGGCGTAGTTTCCAGGTCCAACGAGGGACTTTTCAGTCCAAGGACATTGCACTGGAACAGGGGGTGCCTCAGGTCTCCGCCCTGAGCCCCACTCTGTTTAATTTGTATATGTCTCCCCTGGCAGAGGTTGTACAGGCGTTTGAGGTGGAGTTAGTCTCCTACGCGGACGACACCCAGCTGCTGATCTCCTTATCCCAGGCTCCCTCGGCTGAGGCATCCAACTTTAAAGCATGTATGCAGGAGCTTGCTTCCTGGATGAATAAGAACTGCTTAAAGTTGAATGGAAGCAAGACCGAGGTGCTGGTGGTAGGGGGAGACAGATCTAGCTGGACCTCAGAGTGGTGGCCACAATGTCTGGGTCCTACCCCCACACCTTGTACAGAGGCTAAAAATCTGGGGGGGTGGGTGGACCCCTTCCTTTCCTATGATGGCCAGATTCGGCGTTTAGTGGGGAAATGTTTTGGTGTTTTAAAAACTTTACGCAAAACATTAGACCTGCTGCCACTGGAAGCTAGACAGACGATGACGCATGCTCTCATCACTTCCCGTCTAGATTACGGAAATGTATTATATCTGGGAGCATCAGAAAAAAATCTGGGACGGCTACAGGTACTGCAAAATGCGACTGCACGGTTGTTTCTGAGGCTGCCCAGAAGGGCAGCGTCGAAGCCCGCCCTTGAGGCCCTTCACTGGTTAGCGGTCAAAAAAAGAGTGCTGTTCAAGTCATTGGTCATTTATCATCGAATCCTCCAGAATAAGGCTCCGACTTATTTGGGGAATCTGGTCTCCAGGTATTCTCCAGGTAGATCCCTGAGATCCTGTGGGACTGGGAAGCTGGAAATCCCTAAGATAAAGAAAGCGAGAATGGGCGGCCGCTCATTTAGTTTTTTAATAGCACAAAATTGGAATAAACTTCCATTATGCCTTAGGCTAGAAAGGTCGGAAACAAATTTTAGGAGATTACTTAAAACACATTTGTTCACTATGTAGTTTCTGTTAAGCTTTGATCTGTCTTCTGACAGTCCTCTCTCCACAGCGCGGGGACACGCCGAAATGGCGTAACCAGGCGCTTTTACAAATGTCTTTATTATTATTATTATGTGCAACTGGATGATATGTCACATAGATGACCTCAGAATGAATCTATACTTTGTGGCATGGGGGCCAGTGATGCAGGGTTTTTAAGGATCTTTATTCAGACCTTTTTTAACTGATTCGAACTAATAATGATTTGATCAGACATTTTAACAGAATACTCCTTTGCAAGACAAGACCATTGGAATTTTATGTGCACCTTGCAACAGAAAGTTATTGTCACAGTGTGCCATCATCAATTGTATATTTTCCCCAAAATGATTTAGCTATAAAGGACACTGTTCTTCAAGTTTAAGCTGAACCACAAAGGACCATCATCCTTTGCAGGTTGTATTATTCCTATTGACTGAATAATATTTATGGTCAAATGAATCGTGTAATCCACAAATAAATGCTAACGCTGATTATTGAATTAGATCCATTTAAATTTCTCATGGATCAATGTAACATTATGACTAGCAAGCATTTAACACAACTGCCAAGTTTTGGACCCAGGGATCCCAGGTAGTATCAAATAGACAATAAGATTAAAGCTTGAGTTGTCTATAATGTATCTCAGTACCCTGATACAAAAACCATTACCTTACTCAATGATAAGCTTGGTATTTTGCCTCCCACCGCATCTCTCTTCAAATCTTTCTACTGCCTAAATATAAAAAAGTATTACCTGGCCTCCGACCACTCTACCACACCTCTCTCTACAGCTTTCCTTCCGCTCCACACTCGAAGCTGTGCTCTCTGCTCTCCATCCAAGGCTGACAGGTTCTCTGAGACACCTGTCAGTAAAGCCTGGAATGGATATATCAGTTTGCAACAGTGTGAAACAACTTTTGTTTCCCAGGTTTCTCATGTCATAGCAATAACAGGAGTTTGGAATCTGGTATTCATGCTAATGACTCTCTGTGATAGTCAAACATACAATATTGATGGCTGGTGAGCAAGTCACAGAACAGCCTAGAGATTTCAGTTTCAGGTCAGCAGTAAAATGTTTGAGTCTGGTGAGCAAGGCAACAATGTTCATAGATATTATGCACTTTCCATTTCAATTAAAAAATGTGAAAAATCCCTTCTTCGCGGTAAAAACTTTATGCTACATAACTGAACATCCCACAAACACTGGGTATCTGTGTCAGTGACAGCATTAAGCATTGCCAGGCTGCAGAGATAGAAACATAAAAATCCTGGAATTGCTAATGATGTCACAATGGCTCCATTACTGGAGCCTAGAACACTGAGGCTGAGGATTCCGGATTTTAGGTGCAGTGGTTACCTCCCTTGGATACTTGGTGAGCGAAGGTTAAAGCTGTGTTAGCTTGAGAGAAACTGAGATTTGTGAGTCAGGTGACTTATTACTTCACATGCAGTGAAATTTAACTAGAATAGAAGTGGAAAGATATTCCCTCCAAATGTATGTGGCTTTTGGCATTTATTCTCTTATGCGGGTTTTCACTACAAGAAGCATTACTAAAACATGGAAAATTCACAACACAGGCACCATAATTGGTTGAAGGATCACTGAAAATATATCGACCACATAAATATCGAGATACAAAAATATCGATGAGAAAATATCGACGGACAAAATATCGACTGGCTATCTTCAAACAGGTAAGTACAAAAATATCGAGTTAAAAATATCGTTTACAAAAATATAGTTGTAAAAAATATCGACTTTAATAAAAACAATGTTTAATTACATTAATATAAAAAATTAATTACTAAAATATAATTAACAATACTTAAAATAACTTTTAATAATTAAATAATTAATGAAAGTAAAAAAATAATATTTTTTTAAGCATATTTCTTAAAACATATATATATATAGTAACAAAATTTAATTAAATAATAGCCAATATTATTAACGTACAAATACAAAAGAGTAAAAATTACTATTCCCACTGCAAAGAGTGCAACAGTGGATATATGACGTTACAACGCAACGTTTACAACGCACTACCATTACAACGTAAGTATTGGTAAGTATATAATATTTTTTTTTAATTTAAATTATTTAAAATTATTTAAATATAATTTAATTTAATTTAATTTCATTAAATTAAATTAATGTAAATTTAATTTTACTTTATTTTTACACTGTACCCCTGTACCCCTGTACCCCAAAACTGACCCTGAACCCTAAAAAAAACCTTTACCCAAAAACCCAAAACTGATCCTGAACCCTAAAAATACCCCTTTACTCAAAAACTAAAAACTGACCCTGAACCCTAAAAATACCCCTTTACCCAAAAACCCAAAACTGACCCTGAACCCTAAAAATACCCCTTTACCCAAAAACCCAAAACTGACCCTGAACCCTAAAAATACCCCTTTACCCAAAAACTAAAAACTGACCCTGAACCCTAAAAATACCCCTTTACCCAAAAACTAAAAACTGACCCTGAACCCTTAAAATACCCCTTTACCCAAAAACTAAAAACTGACCCTGAACCCTAAAAATACCCCTTTACCCAAAAACTAAAAACTGACCCTGAACCCTTAATATACCCCTTTACCCAAAAACTAAAAACTGACCCTGAACCCTTAAAATACCCCTTTACCCAAAAACTAAAAACTGACCCTGAACCCTTAAAATACCCCTTTACCCAAAAACTAAAAACTGACCCTGAACCCTTGAAATACCCCTTTACCCAAAAACTAAAAACTGACCCTGGACCCTAAAAATACCCCTTTACCCAAAAACTAAAAACTGACCCTGAACCCTAAAAATACCCCTTTACCCAAAAACTAAAAACTGACCCTGAACCCTAAAAATACCCCTTTACCCAAAAACTAAAAACTGACCCTGAACCCTAAAAATACCCCTTTAATTTAACATAATTAGCAATTAATCAATTAAATTAAATTAATTACCAATTACATTTTAATTAATTAACAAATATTATTTAATTACCAATTAATTAAATATTACTACCAAGTAATACATTTACATATTTAATAAATAATAATTAAATTACTTCCCACCCTATTCCCCTATAAACCCACAACCCGCTACAGGAAATACATTATTTTAATTTACATAATTAGCAATTAATCAATTAAAATAAATTAATTACCAATTAAATTTTAAATAATTAACATATAATATTTAATTACCAATTAATTAATTATTACTACCAATTAATACATTTACATATTTATTAATAATAATTAAATTACTTCCCACCCTATTCCCCTATAAACCCACAACCCGCTACAGGAAATACATTATTTTAATTTACATAATTAGCAATTAATCAATTAAAATAAATTAATTACCAATTAATTTTTAAATAATTAACATATAATATTTAATTACCAATTAATTAATTATTACTACCAATTAATAAATGTACATATTTAATTAATTATAATTAAATTACTTCCCACCCTATTCCCCTATAAACCCACAACCCGCTACAGAATAAAATTACACAATAATTTAAAAAAAATCATTAATTAAAAATAATTATAACATAAAATGACACTTTTCACACATATTATAACATAAAAACACTATAAATAATTACATATTATATAAAAAAAGATATTTTTTACTTTCGATATTATTTACAGTCGATATTACTTCACTTACCTTAAAAACGATATTTTGGCTGTCGATATTCTGTCCTGACGATATTTTCTACAAACGATATTTAAAACTCGATATTTTGTCCTTTCGATATTGTGGAGTCGATATTATGTCTGTGCACCTTGGTTAAACAAAGGACATCACCCTTGAAAAAATAGCATGACTCATAATGCAGGATGAAAACAGATAAATATAAAAATAGTCAAACTGAATTTTCAATTAAAATGTCATGAAGTTATACAAGTCATTGATGTTAATACTCTGAACAACGGGTGTGAACTACAATTACGAATGATGAGTACTCCACCACCTCTTTCTGTGACCTGTTATCATCTGAGAAATCAGTGCCTGCTCCCACTGTGCCATCACCCCTGCTGACTGTGCTGCCAGAACCTTTGTGACTTGTGACTCTTTGAGAAATCAATATTTGAGATCATCTACTCTGACTATCTGGTTAAATTCTGCCTTAGCACCTCAGCAAATCCACTACTTCTGAACAAACAGTGCTTAGCGAATTTTTCAAAACTAATGGTTAGCTTAGATCAGCTCCTGTCTTGAAAGTTTCAGGGTAATTCGTCAGGTGGGGGCTGAGAAAAATGGGGGGGTCCCAAAACACGTTTTCCCCATGTTAATTTCCATAGGAACTTTAGACAAAGCTACAGCCCGAACTGCTGAAAGGAATTTCACCAAATCTGGCAAAAGGGTAGGTCTTGGTTCAGAAAGCGTGCTTTTTGTAAATGGTGTAAATCCGTTCAGTAGTTGCTGAGAAATTAAAAAAATTAAAATATCGACTCTTGAACACGAGGAGTAATTGCGACTCCTCCCGAGCACAAGCTTCATTCTAATTGGCTGCCAACACTCCAAACCAGGAAGAGTTGGTAGCCATCTTGTCACTCAGTAACTGAGTCACAAGAAAACCGTTAAAAAAAAGGTAAAAAACAAGAAAAGTGGCAGGGTAGAAACACCCTCACCCCCTAGGCCTGCTAGGGCGTCCAGGGCCAAAAAAAGCATTTTTTAAATGAAATCGGCACAATTCGCACTGGGTGCAGGAATCAGGCCAACAATTTAAAACAACTAAGAAAGGTCTCCTGCGCTTCATTTAATTAAGCCCCCACGTGGGCCAGGTCCCGGGGGCAATCACAAAATATAATGCAGGGGCACATGGGAGCCCCCGTAGCCCCGGGGACCGCCACTGTGCTTGGGCCATACTGATTATCTACGGGGGCATGCAGCCCCTCTGCAGTACCAAGGACAGCCACCACCCGGGGCTTTATTATAGTTAAAAGGCATAGAGGGGATATGTCTCCCCCATGCAGCCCCAGGGGCTACCACCTCCCTGGGGCTCTGATTATAAAAAAAATGTGTGGGGGTTTTCAAGCACCCCCACATGGCCCCAGGGACCACCACCTCCCCGGGGCACACCATTTACATATGGGGTCTGTTGCAGGCCCTGGGGACCACCACCTTGCTGGGGCTGTGCAAGCGATGGAAGGGGGGCCACATTACCCCCCCCCTCCTGGAGCCCTCAATGGGCCTGGGGACCGACACCCCCCAGGGCCAGCTCCTGCTATGTCCCGGGGTACCCACCCCTGGGACATTGCCGTTTGCTATGGCAGGGTGGGAGCACGGCTCCCGCCCTGCCATAGCAAACACTGCTTTGCTTCTTTGAAGCAAGAGCAGGAAACCTGCTCTTGCTTCCAATAATCAAAGCGGAATTGCTTTAGGACAAGGGAAGCTGCATGTCAGCAGCTCCCCTGTCCAAAGCAATGCCAGCTCCCACAGGAGGCGGGAAACTCGCAGGGATTCTGGGGGCATTGGGGCGCCCCCATGGTCCCATTCAAAGAGGCCATGCCCCAGGGGATGGAATCCCTGGGGCCACGGAGGGGGGGCCATACCCTCCCTTTTGTGTTTAAAATAAATGAAAAAATAAGGCTGGGCCCCAAGTTTGGGTCCCCGGGGCCTAAACTGGCCTCAGGATCGGGGGCCACAAGGTGCCCCTCCTTAAAAATATTTTTTTAACAAAAGTAAATGTGGGATGGGGTCCTTGGGGCTAAAATCGGCTATGGGAGGAAGGCCCTTTTCCCATTTTTAAAAAAAAGGGAAAAAATGCTCAGGCTCTGGTGGACGGGGCTCCCAGGCCCCAAAATAATAAAGGGAAGGGGGGCCACTCAGCCCCCCTTCCAAAAAGCAAATTTTTTAAAAGCCGTTGTCTCGCGGGAGGCCCCGCCTCCTCCCTGCACAAATGTATAAACATACCTCCTGCCGCGATCTAAGTTGGGGGATTAAGTCCCCATGAATCCAGTGGGTCCCTGGGGGCCAACTAGCCCACCAGGTACCTCCAGTAAGCCACACACAGTGGGATTGTTGAGAGGTGGTCTGAGGCCATGCCCCTTTTTATACCTCTCTGCAAACTAGCCTCTTGGCACACTGCTGGTGGAGTAATGAGGTCTTTTAGTGTCCTGAGGACGTGAGGACTAAAGTGGACCTCATCCCGAGACAAAAACAAATAAGGAATTACTGAAGAGCATTTCTGGACCTTGTCAGAGGTATGAGCAGGGCCACTGGAATTATGCGACTGTTTGGCTGCACCAACTTTGGCACAATCATACATTTTTCGCATTAGCCACATAATTCATCATCTGCTGCCTAATCTGCAGATTTGAACAAAAACGCCTTGTTTCTAGCTCAAACAGATCAAACGTTACCAAAAATGCAGTGGCAAGTGTTACAGGATGGTGGAAGGTCCTTTGTAAACCTAGAATGGTCACCTGCTACTTATTGCTAAATGTGGGTGTTAAATGTGTACTAATGGTGCGCAAGCCACTTCTTTCTGCACCTCTCTTGCCTCTTTCTGCATTTCTGTTGCATCTTTCTGCACCTTTCCTTCTTTGTCTGCACTTCTCTTGCTGCTTTCTACATGTCTCTTCTACTTTATGCACCTTTTCTGCCTCTTTCTGCATGTCTGTTGCTTCTTTTTGTACCTCACTTGCTTCTTTGTGCACCCCTCTTGTCCCTTTCTGCACCTCTCTCGCCTCTTTCTGTACCCCTCTTCCTTCTTTCTGTACTCCTCCTGCGTCTTTCTGTACCTCTGTTCCTTCTTTCTGTACTTCTCTTGCTTCTTTCTGCACCCCCTTTCCCTTTCTGCATGTCTGTTGCTTCTTTCTGTACTTCTCGTGTCTCTTTCTCCACCCCTCTTTCCCTTTCTGCATGTCTGTTGCTTTTTTCTGTACTTCTCTTGTCTCTTTCTTCACCCCTCTTTCCTCTTTCTGCATCTGTTGCTTCTTTCTGCATTTATCTTGCGTCTTTCTGTGCCTCTCTTTCTTCTTTCTGCATCCCTTGTGCCTCTTTCTGCACCCCTCTTCTCTTTCTGCACTCCTCTTGCCTATTTCGGCACCTCTGTTCCTTCTTTCTGCACTTCTTTTGTTGCTTTATGTACCTCTCTTGATTCTTTCTGCACACCTTTTGCCTCTTTTTCAATCCCTCTTTCTACCTCTGTTGCTTCTTTCTGCACACCTTGTATCTCTTTCTGCACCCCTCTTCTCTCGTTCGGCACACCTCTTGCCTCTTTCTGTACCTCTGTTGCTTCCTTCTGTACTTCTTTTGTTTCTTTCTGCACCTCTCTTGCTTCTTTCTGCACCACTCTTGCTTGTTTCTCCACCCCTCCTCCCACATTCTGCATCTCTGTTGCTTCTTTCTGCACCTCTCCTGCTAGTTTCTGTACCTCTGTTGCTTCTTTCTATACTTCTTTTGGTTCTTTCTGTAACTTTCTTGATTCTTTCTACATGCCTCTTGCCTCTTTCTGCACCCCTCTTCCCTCTTTCTGGACTCCTCTTGCCTCTTCCTACACCTCTGTTACTTTGCTGCACTTCTTTTGTTTCTTTCTGCACCTCTCTTACTTCGTTCTGTACCTCTCTTGCTTTTTTCTGTACTCCTCTTGCCTCTTTCTGCACACCTGTTCCCTCTTTTTGCACCCCTTTGCCCGTTTCTGCAACTCTCTTGCCTCTTTTTGCAGTTCTCTTGCCTCCTTCTGTACCTCACTTGCCTCTTTCTGCACATCTCTTACTCTTTCAGCACCTCTGTTGCTTCTTTCTGTACTTTTCTTCCTTCTTTTTGCACCCTTCCTGCCTCTTTCTGTACCTCTCCTGTCCCTTTATGCACCTCTCTTCCCTTTTTCGGCACCCCCTTGCATCTTTTTGCACCTTTGTTGGTTCTTTCTGCACTGCTGTTGCTTCTTTCTGTACCTCACTTACCTCTTTCTGCACTTCTCTTGCTTCTTTCTACACCTCTGTTGCTTCTTTCCTCAATTCTCTTACCTTTTTCTGCATTTCTCTTGCTTCTTTCTACACCTCTGTTGCTTCTTTCATCAATTATTTTGCCTCTTCTGCACCCCCATGCCTCTTTCTGTACCTCTCTTGCCTTTTTGTGTACCTCCCCTACCTCTTTCTGCTCCCCTCTTGCCTTTTTTAGCACCTCTCTTGGTTCATTCTGCACTGCTCTTGCTTCTTTCTGCACCTCACTGCCTCTTTCTGTACTTCTCTTGCTTCTTTCTGTACCTCTGTTACCTCTTTCTGTACTTCACTTTCTTCTTTCTGTACCTCCCTAGTGCTTGGGGATTGATCCAGGAGGGTGACCCCAAGCAGGCAGCCACCCACTAGGCATCGGGGAGGGGGGAGTGGCCCCTTAGGCAAGGGCCTTTGCTCCCCTATATACATTTGGGCAAATGTTGTCTTTCTGCACCCCCTGGGGGGCAGATGGGGCAGTAGCCCCCAATCTGCCCCCCTGGGAGGGCAGAAAGCCCACTATATACCAGGGATTTTTGTTTACATTTTAATTAGGGATGGGGCAGCCTTATATGGGCATGCCAATGCATCCACCCCCGGCCACAAAATCACAGTCTTTCTGCCTTATGGCCCCCAATCTGCCCCCGGGGTAACCCTAGATGCCAGGGATTCTTTTTTTTCTAGGCCCGGGGTGGGGGCTCCCCAGAATGGGCATGCAAATGCCCCCACCCTACCACCCAAAGAAAACAAAAGACTTTCTGCCTCCCCCCCCGGAGGCATATGGGGCAATAGACCTCGATCTGCTCCCAGGGGGGCAGAAAGCCCACTAAGCACCAGGGATTTTTTACATACATAGGTTGGGGTGGAGGCTGCCCAGAATGGGCATGTCAAGCTCCCACCCAAATACAAAATGCTACAGTCTTTCTGTACCCCCCTGGGTGGCAGATGGGCCAATAGCACCTTATCTGCACCCCCCGGGGTAAAAAGCCCACTAGCCACTAGGGATTTTCTTTTTTTCCAAAGTTCGGGGTGGGGTCTGCCAAGAATGGACATGCCAATGCTTCCATCCACCTCAAAAAGATGCCACAGTCTTTCTGCAGGAGGTTCTAGGTAGGGAAACGTTGGGGGATCCACGCAAGCCATAGCTCATTGGACTCCCCCTGGTGTCTAGTTTTCAGAAATGTGTGGGTTTGGTAGGTTTCCCTAGATGGCCGCCGAGCCCAGGGCCAAAAACCCAGGTGACCCCCCTTTCAAAACCAGGTTGTTTTGTGATAGGTCATTTTGATGTCTCATCAATCATTTTAGGCCCTTGCCTGTTGCGGGTACTAGACCAACCCACACAAGTGAGGTACCATTTTTATCGAGAGACCTCGGTAAATACTGTGTAGAAGGAAATTTGTGGATCCACGCAGATTTCAGAACTTTCCCACACAGAAATTTGAGAAAAAATGATTTTTTCAGCTAAATTTGAGGTTTGCAACTGATTCTAGGTTTCTCTAAATGGCCGCCGAGCCTGGGGCCAAAAACTCATGGTACCCCCCTTGTAAAACCAGGGTGTTTTGTGATAGGTAATTTTCATGTTGCCTCAATAGGTTTTGGGCCCTTGTCTGTCGCCGGTACTTGACCCACCCACACACGTGAGGTACCATTTTTCTCTGAAGACTTTGGGGAATGCGACGTGAGTGGAATTTTGTGGATCCACACACATTCCTGAACTTTCCACCACATAAATGTGAGGAAATGTGTTTTTGTGTGCAAATTTTGAGGTTTGCAAGGGATTCTGTGTAACAGACCTTAGTGAGAGCCAGACAAGTCACCCCATCCTGAATTCCCTTGGGTTTCAATTTTTCAAAAATGTATAGGTTTGCTACGTTTCCCTAGGTGCTAGCAGAGCTAGAGTTCAAAATCTACAGCTAGCAAAATCTTTGCAAAATAGTGTCAGCTTTCATTGGAAAATGTGCTGTGTCCACGTTGTGTTGGGCCGTTTCCTGTTGGGGGCACTAGGCCTACCCACACAAGTGAGGTATCATTTTTCTCGTAAGTATTTGGGGAATGCGGGTGAGTGGACCCACCCACACAAGTAAGGTACCATTTTTCTCTGAAGACTTTGGGGAATGCGGTGTGGGTGGAATTTTATGGATCCACGAAGATTCCAGAACTTTCCACCACAGAAATGTGAGGAAAATGTGCTTTTTCTAAACAAATGTTGAGGTTTGCAAGGGATTCTGGGTAACAGAACCAGGTGAAAGCCAGTCAAGTCACCCCATCCTGGATTGCCCTGGGTGTCTAGTTTTTTTTTTTTTTTGAAAACCTTTATTGATATCAAAAGAAGACAAATCGAGGCCCACAACCAAGCCGGCCGGCCGCAGTGTACAAAACAGTCAGGAGTCATCAGGCAAATAGTACATAATCAATCAATACAAAGCAGAGGCCGTACAATCGCAATAGGGGAAAAGAAATACAGAAACTAAAGGGCTAAAACACAGGAGTAAAGAAGGCTTAATTTTACAACAAGGGGAGAGGACGTATGACAGGCACACTTGCAATACGGAGGCATCCGACATCCCGTAATCAACCTCAACATTAAGAAGGGGGCATGGGGCAAAATATCAGGGGGACAACACAATGCAGTCAAGAAATCAGGATATGTGAGATACAGTCAGCCCCTGAGCATTATCCTCGTAACACGCCCACCACCCGGGACACTACCAAGCCAGAACAGAGGGATCAGAAGACAATGCATGAAAACCCGCCCGTCACAGTACCCTCTGGGACGCAGGAAGGAAAAAGGGAAGGGGGACTAGGTAGGGAGGGGGAAGAGGAAGGGAAAGGAAAATGGAGGGAAGAAAAACCAAACAATAAAAAGGGGATAAGGAAATATGAAAAAAGAAAGGTAAAAGACACGCCGACACGGCTCCCCGTGGTGGGAGGACAGGAGACAAAAGGATTAGCGGCCCAAGTGGAGCATGGCAATCGGATGGAAAGACAGCCAAAATGTAGCAGGAGGAGTAACGATGCCATACCCCCACCCGAAACACACCATAGGAGGTCGGGACAGACGCGGCCTCACGAAAAAGAGATACAAAAGGGCCATAGAACCAGAAGACAAACAAAAAATAGAACCCAACCCACCCGTCCCACCCTGCACCCCTGTAGAAGGCTACGGCCTACCCTTCAAACAGCGTGCCTGTCGCCCTAAACCAGAACCCGAAATATAGCAAGAAGAAAGAAAGAAAAACGAGACAAAAAGGCCACAAAAGCGGAGAAAGAAAACAGGAGGGAGGAGCAGAATAAGAAATGCGTTACTTACCTGTAACAGCAGTTATCCAGTATTGGTGTCTTTCATAGATTCACATGCCTGAATCATTCCCCGTCGTCGAGATGGGAGCCCCGGTAATAGAAAAGTAATGTCCTATAGACATACATAGAGAAAAATAGGCCTAAGGGCCTTGCCTTAGTAGCCTATCTATGTCCTTTTGTAAAAAGGACCAAATTTCCAAAGGTAGCCAATCAGCTACCACCTCCCTCTAGAACCTTCCTGCCAGGAGCCTCAGTCTCTCAGATTTTCGTACGCACCAAGCTAGGTAGACGTAACATATGCTCTGTAGTGAGAGATGAGTCCTTCCTGGGGAGGTGGGAGGGTTGCATGTGAATCTATGAAAGACACCAATACTGGATAACTGCTGTTACAGGTAAGTAACGCATTTCTTATCCAGTATTATGGGTGTCTTTCATAGATTCACATGCCTGAATCAGAATAGCAAGCAATACATTATGCACATATGCGATGGAATATAACAGTCTGAGATAATACATATCATGTGACTAGATACCATCAGTAATATAAAGAGTAAAGTAAATAAATGTGCATACCATTGCAGGACGGTGGGAAGTAGGAAGGCTCATCTTACTGGAAGAGATGGCGAAGTACAGCTTGGCCCACAGCTGCATCCTGCATCAGTTCCGTGTCCAGGCAGTAGTGTCTGGTAAAGGTGTGCGGCGATTTCCAGGTGGCCGCTCTGCAGATGTCCAGAATCGGTACACCAGCGAATAGTGCTGCCGATGTGGACACAGCTCTCGTGGAATGTGCTCGGACTGAGGAATGTAATGGACGTCCGGCTTTGTCATGACAAAATGCAATTGTTGCCGATATCCATCTGGAAATGGATTGTTTGGAGAGTGGCATGCCTTTTCTCGGCCTGCTGAAGGCAATGAAAAGTTGTTTGGTCTTTCTGAAAGCTTTCGTTTTGTCCAGGTAAAATTTTAGACATCTCTTAATGTCCAAAGAGTGAAGAGATCTTTCCGCCACTGTGCCTGGGTTCGGGAAGAATGAGCGAAGCACAAGTGGTTCATTGAGATGGAAGTCCGAGGGGACTTTAGGAATGAAACGGGGGTTGGTTCTCAATATGACTCTGTCCTCTCGAAATTGCAAGAAAGGATCCTGTATCGAAAGAGCTTGCAACTCACTGACTCTTCTGGCTGATGTTAAAGCTAAAAGAAGTGCAGTTTTCCAGGAAATGTATTTGATTTCAGCCCTATGGATAGGTTCAAATGGATGTTTCATTAATTGATTGAGTACAATATTCAGATGCCACGTTGGTGGTATTCGTCTTGGTCTAGGGAAAGATCTGTAAAGCCCTTTAAGAAACTGTTTTATCAGTCTGTTGGACCATAGTGAAGGGCCTTTTGAAGACCTTGTGAAGCGTGAGATTGCTGCCAGGTGTACCCTGATGGAAGCATGCGCAAGACCTGTTTGGGCCAGATGCAGGAGATAAGGCAGTATCTGCTCTGGAGTGATCCTGAAAGGGTGTATATTGTTGTCTTTACACCAAATACAAAATCGTTTCCATTTCAAGGAATAAGTTTTGTTCGTGCTAACTGCTCTTGCTTTAGCTAGGACTTCCTTGCACTCCTGCGGGATGCTTAGGTGACAGAATTCTCGGTACTCAGGAGCCAAGCCGATAATCTGAGAGATTTCAGATTCGGGTGGAGTATCTGGCCTTTGGACATCGAGAGTAGAGAGGGATGTTGAGGCAGTTGGATTGATGGATGGACTGAGAGGCGACGGAGGTCCGCGAACCAATGTTGTCTCGGCCAGTATGGGGCAATGAGAATCAATGTGCAATGCTCCATTTTCATCTTCCGGATGACTCTGCTTATCAGGGGAAATGGCGGAAATGCGTACGCAAACACGTTGCTCCATGCGATGGAAAATGCATTTCCTAATGACCCCTGTTGGGGATGCCAACTTGCGAAGCTGTGGCATTTTTTGTTCTCCTTGGTGGCGAAGAGGTCTATTTGTGGTTTTCCCCATGCCGAGAAGATGTTGTCTAGAACTTGATGGTTCAGTTCCCATTCGTGGGACATTGACCTCTGTCTGCTGAGAGCGTGTGCTATGATGTTGTCTTTTCCTGGGACATACTCTGATGTTAATGTGATGTTGTTGAGCAGTTGCCAGTTCCAAATTTTTTGTGATTCGCGAGACAGCGTCAGCAAGCGTGTCCCTCCCTGCTTGTTTAAGTAGTGCATTGTGGTCGTGTTGTCCGTCCTCACTAGCACTGCTGAATTTTTGATGCGAGGGAGGAATGCCTGTAGGGAGTGAAGGACTGCACGTAGTTCTAGGAGGTTGATATGCAGAGCCTTCTCTTGCTCCGACCATCTGCCGCTGATTTGTAAGTCTTGAAGGACTGCACCCCATCCTTCGAGAGATGCGTCCGTCGTTATGACGTGTGGAGTTTCTGGTAACAAGAACGTGAGACCTTTGGATAGGTTCTTGAGCTTCATCCACCAACCCAGCGTCTCGGATATTTGTCGAGTGACGACAATGTGATCCTCGAAGGAATCTGTACATTGGGTCCACTGTTTGGTCAGGGCCTCCTGAAGGGGGCGCATTCTGAGCCGACAGTGAGGGATGAGTAGAATGCAGGAAGACATCATCCCTAGAAGAGATTTGAAAATCCTTACTTTGATGGTTGGTTTTGAAGATATTGCGGTAGCTAGAGTCATCAGTTTGTTTTTTCTTTCCAGAGACGGGAAAGCTTTGGAGGAAATGGTGTTTATAGTGGCCCCCAGAAATGTTATTATCCTGGTGGGTTGTAAAGTAGATTTTTCGAAGTTGAGAGTTAAACCTAGGTTCCGGAAAATATCGAGACAGGCGTTGGAAGACAGCTGCGCGTCGGTGAGAGACGGTGCTTTCACCAGCCAGTCGTCCAGGTAGGGGAAGACCTGGTGATTCTGTTGTCTCGGGTAAGCTGCCACAGGAGCCAGGCACTTTGTAAAAATGCGAGGCGCTGATTTGAGGCCAAATGGGAGGACACAAAATTGGTAGTGGAGACCTGCTACTTCGAATCGTAGGAATTTTTTGTGTCGTCTGTGTATTGGGACATGGTAATATGCATCTTGCAGGTCCAAAGATGTCATAAAGTCTCCTTCCGCCAGGGAGCCTAGGATTTCCTGGATAGTCACCATTCGAAACGATTGGCTTTTCAGGAATGCATTGAGCGCCCTGAGATCTAGAATGGGTCTCCATTTCTTCTTTTTCTGTTGGATTAAAAAGAAGCGGGAATAAAATCCCTTTCCCTTTTGAGCTGATGGGACTCGCTCTATTGCTCCCTTTTTTATCATGGAAGAGATTTCCTTCAGTAACATACGAAGGTGTTTGTGATGATGTTTGTGAGGAGGGGTTAACGGTGGGATGGAGTTGAATTCCAAGGTGTGACCGTGTTGAATCAATTGTAGTACCCACCGATCCGTCGTAATCATTTTCCAATTTTGGAGGAAATGTGTCAGCTTGCCACCAATTTTGAGCGGACAGGATGGTGGGGGGACTGGCTGCGGGAAATGGTCATTGTCTTCCGCCAGCCGTTTTCTTTTGCGATTTGCCCCTGAAGTTCTGTCTCCCGTAGGGGGTCTGACGACTTTGTTGTTGCTGTCGCTGCGGATATTGTGAGCGATTTTGATTATATGAGTATGTGGATTTGCCTTGATAGGATCCTCTGTATGTGGATTGTCCTCTTCCTCTGTGCCCTCGAAAGGACTGGTTTCTGAATTGTAAAGTCCCGAGGGCCCTTGCAGTATCGGTGTCTTTCTTAATCGTCTGCAAGGCTTCATCTATTTTAGCTCCAAATAGTTGTTGTCCGTCATAGGGCATATCTACAACTTTGGTTTGTACCTCTTGCCTGAAGGACGTCGCTTTGAGCCATCCTTGTCTGCGCAAAACTGCGGCGCCTGCAAGCTGTCTGAAGCCTGTCATGGCGACATCGACAGCTGAATCTATGATTTCTGATGCTGACATTTGACCTTCATGAAGGAGTGCCTGGACCTCATTTTTCAAGTCGTCAGGCACGTGCGTGAGATATGGAGCAATATCTTCCCATAGTTGCCTATTGTATCTGCCCAGCAGAGCAATGGCGTTTGCCACTTTGACCGTCATGGCTGACGTTGTGGAGAAGCGTTTGCCTATGCCATCCAATTTCCTGCCCTCCTTGTCTGGTGGTGCTGACAGTGGCGAGGATGGGTTTCTGGAGTTCTTCTGGGCGGCTTGAGTGACGACCGAATCTGGTTTTGGATGTGAATTAAAACAAGTGGGTGCCGTTGACGGAGCTCTATATTTTTTGTCCAGTCTAGGGACCACTATTGAAACAGATGCAGGAGTTTGCATGAGTTGTAGCCCCTGTTCCCAGATATGTTCTATTATGGGAATGGACCGTGCCTCCTTCCTTATGGGGTCTTTGAAGTCATACAAGAAACAATCCGTTACTTTTGTTTCCATTGCCATGTGAAATCTAGTGGCCGCTCTCTCTATTAAATTGTGGAATCCACCGATATCCACTGGTGGAGAGTCTGATGTGCTGGGTTCCGGTGTGGCCGGAGAATGAGCAACGTAATCCTCATCATCTCTGTTTTGAGAGAGGTCATCTCTAACCTCACCTTCCTCAGGAGGTTCGTCGTCATCATCAGAGGATTGTATGTTGTGAACCTGTTCATTGTCTTGAGGAATAACCAAAGGTGCTGGTCTTGCCCTTGGTGATCTTTGCTGTTTGGAAGATTCTTGAGAATTGACATGTGAAGGTGTCGCCGACGATTCTGGGAATCGCTTTTTATAGTCGGTGATCAGGAATTGAAGATCATTAACTATCTCAGCCGGCAATACGATCATTGGAGTGACTTGAGTATGTACCTGAGCCCGAACAGTTTCTTCCGTAAAAATAACATCATCTCCGTCATCGTCAGTACTCTGGCATTTGACATTGAGATCTGACGGGCTAGTAGCTTGTTCGAATTGTTCATCATCTGATTCGTCAGCTTGTAGTATGTGAGAAGGAAGCAGTGATTGAACCCTACTGGGTGATGTCAATTCGGGCGTAATAGGGAGTTTGGTGACCTTTTTTGATGGAATTAACTCCGCTTTTTTCCATGGTGTCGATGATGTCGTCGTCGACGAGGTCGTCGACGGTGTCGTCGACGGTATCGACGTCGATCGTTTTTCAAGCGTCGAGTGTCCCTTCGCCGATGAAGCTGTCGTCGACGTGGCGGTCGTCGACGGTGCGGCTGTCGACGATGTCTTCGTCGACGCGATCGTCGACGGTGCCTTCGCCGTCGTCGATGCGGTCGTCGACGGTACTTTCGCCGTCGTCGATGTGGTCGTCGACAGCAGTTTTGTCGTCGGCGGCGTAGTAGCCGTCGACGGTGCATTTGTCGTCGGCGGTGCTCCTACCGTCGTCGGTGTCTTCGTCGACGATGCGGTGGACGTCGACTGAATTCTCGTCGACGATGTCGGTGTTTTCTGTTTTGTCGACGTCGACGGTGATGACGACGGAGTTTTGACAAACGATTGCTGTTTTTTAATAAGTACAATCGACGATATTGGCTTACCCGTCGTCGACGAGTGGGTGGTCGTCGTCGTTGAAGTCAAGGCTGACGATGCCACCGTCGTCGAGACTGTCGTCGTCGATGTGGAAACATAGTTCGTTTTTCTTGAAGAGAATGTCATGGAAGTAGACGACGAGGACTGCGATGGCTTTCTGAAGGTTGCAGCATCCTTCACAGACGTGTCAGATCTTGCCTCAGAAGACTTTGAAGTAGTCTTTTTGTGAGGGACGTCTGGATGGCCAGGGGAAGCCTCCCTTGGCCTTTTTATGGACAGTTTTGAGGAAACTGAAGCCATTTCACTGCCCTCCGAGGAGAGCACCTCATCATCTCTGGTTTTGAGTCTGTTTAACCAGAGGAGCAGTCTGCCTTCTCTATCCTTAAGTGTTTTGGAAGAGAATGTTCTACATACCCTGCAGTCCTTTACTGTGTGGTCAGGGTAGAGGCAGTAGAGGCAAGTCTCATGCTTGTCGTCGACGTGCAGTCTCTTCTTGCCACAAGAAGAACAAGCTCTGAAGAGTCCTTTTTTCTGTTGTTCAGCCATAGTTGAAGTATAATCCAAGTTTTTTGAAGAAAAGTAGAGAATTTGAAGAAACCTGAGGAGAGCTCAGGTGGGGACTCCCTAGCACAACGTGCGGTAGAAAATCTGAGAGACTGAGGCTCCTGGCAGGAAGGTTCTAGAGGGAGGTGGTAGCTGATTGGCTACCTTTGGAAATGTGGTCCTTTTTACAAAAGGACATAGATAGGCTACTAAGGCAAGGCTCTTAGGCCTATATTTCTCTATGTATGTCTATAGGACATTACTTTTCTATTACCGGGGCTCCCATCTCGACGACGGGGAATGATTCAGGCATGTGAATCTATGAAAGACACCCATAATACTGGATAACTATAATACAAACGGTAGACCACAGCCCTCCGCCCAACCCGACAAGTACAATCAAAAAACAGACCAGGACGACACCCCATCACGCGCCACAAAATATTAGGAGAAGGGGACCTCCCACCCCTCTACGATCAGAGACAATTGTGCAACGAAATCGCATACCGGGAATCAAGCAGAAGTCGTACATTTCACCCCCAACCCTTCCGAGCGACAAACCCCACCCACCACATGGCAATGTACAACCACATACCAAATACGAAATCAGCATATAATCGAGTTGAATGGTGACTAGCATAGCTACGTGAGGGGTAGATAGATCGAAAAGTGAGCAGTAGTCCAAACTGAAAGTATCGATGCATCAACAATCGAAGCACGAGCCATGAGAAACAGGAGTTCAGTTGCGCCACTGGAGCGGGCGAGGTGGTCCCAATTTTAAACACAGGCAAAGTCATCGAAGCAGGCGCAGGAGGAAGTCCACCCATAATTCCAGGCAACAATGTCGAACAGGGTCGCAGTACAGCATCCGAGTCCCCGGGGTCCGAACCCTGAAAAGCAGGGCGCCCCAAAGTCACCAGCACACTACACGATCTTCGATCAGTGGTGGAGACACTCAGGTCAATCGAGGGGGGTGAGGCAATGGAGGCATCGAAACAAGATGGCGACAAGAAGAAACGGCCGCCCAAAATGGCGGCGGATCGTGGCGGACCCACCGAGACACCCAGGGCCAGGGAAGCGTGCAGGGATCTGAGGGCTTCCAGGATATCTCTGACTGTCGGCTCACGCCCACCAGATCCGATCCCCACACAATCAGGCAACTCGGGCCCGCCGCCACAGGGAGACTCTCGTTCCAGAGGGCCGGCCGCCATTTCGTGAATCAGCCCAATCGCCGCCCACGAGGACCCCCGGAAATAACAGTTCTCAAATGTAGGACTTTACAAGCGCCGGGGGTCCCAGCAAGGGCGGCTTCGATGCCAAAAGGATGTCCGCCCAAAACGGGTCTCCGCCCGCACCAGCACCGGTGCCCCAAACAAGCGGAGTCCGGGCCCCGAGGACCAGGGCCGCCGGACAAAGCAGCGGCGGGGGGAGACCCCCTCTCAGAATCAGGTTCCAGGGCTTCTCACCCACATCGGCCACGCGACCACCAGGGCAGGTCCGGTTCAGGATCGCCGGGATCTTCGCACATCGGCTCCCAACACTGGTTCTCGCTCTCGGCCGAGGCCGAGAGCCGTCGGATCCCACCGGCCAGGTCCCGGTCCAAGTCTCGCAGAGGTCCCGATCTCTCGGAGGCCAGAACTCCGGAGCCACTGCACGTCGAGACCCCGAGGTCAGATGGTAAGTACAAACAAGCCGTAATGTTTCCAGTTCCCCAAAAGTGCGCCGTCCCGGGACAGGATAAAAGACAGGATAGGCAGTCGGGAAGGAGGGCTGCGGGAGCCGAGCTAAAGGGCGACCATCACGGCCGCGAGCTAGGCTCCTCCTTGGGTGTCTAGTTTTAAAAAATGTATAGGTTTGCTAGGTTTCCCTAGGTGCCGGCAGAGGTAGGGCTCAAAATCTGCAGCTAGGCACTTTGCTAAAAAGGGTCCATTTTTACTGGGAAAATGTGGCGTGTCCACGTTGCGTTTTGGGCCATTTCATGCCTCGGGCACTAGGCCTACCCACACAAGTGAGGTAGAATTTTTCTTGGAAGACTTTAGGGAACGCAGGGTGGGTGCAAGTTTGTGGATCCACACAGATTCCAGAACTTTCCACCGCAGAAATGTGAGGAACATGTGTTTTTTACAAAGTTTTTAAGTTTGCAAGGGATTCTGCGTAATAGAACCTGGTGGGAGCCAATCAAGTTACTCCATCCTGGATTTCTCTGGGTGTCTAGTTTTCAAAAATATATAGGTTTGCTAGGTTTCCCTAGGTGCCGCAGAGCTACGGTTCAAAATCTACAGCTAGGCACTTTGCAAAAAAAGGTCAGTTTTCACTGTAAAAATAAAGCGTAAAAATAAAGTGTATCCACGATGTGTTTTGAGCTGTTTCCTGTCGTAGGCACTAGGCCTACCCACACAAGTGAGGTATAATTTTTCTCAGGAGACCTAGGGTAACACAGAATTGTAGAGCAACTGTTATTACCTATTGACTTTTGATGTATTTCTGCCTTGAAATTTGAAAGACAATGTGTAAAAAATAAGGCATTTTGAAAAATGAGCTATAATTCTCATGCTAGTATGGGTACTCACAACTTAAAACATGTGCAAATATCTACTGTTTCTAAACTCTATATTTTGTTCCAATTTTAGAAATTCATAGGTGTTTCTCATGCTGATTTTTCAATGTATATATTTTCCCAAATTAATTGCCATTTACCCGGTACATAATAAAAAACTATTGCAAGACGCTGCTCAGTTATTGGCTCTGGGTTCGTTGGGTTCTTGGTGAACCTACAAGTCACATATATCCCCACAACCAGAAAAGTCCAGCGGATGTAACAGTATATTGTTTTCAAACAGCTGTCATAATTAGAAGAAGTTACAGGTGAACATGTTGACACAAACGGCTTTTTTTTCAACTAATTTCCAATTTTTCCGATATTCATCTGTTAGTTTCTATAAAGAAACCTCGAAGGATCTACACACATGACCCCTTGCTGAATTCAGATTGTTGTCTACTTTTCTAAAATGTATAGCTTTCCAGGATCCATTATTGCTTTTATACCCATTTCTACCATTAACTGGAAGGAGGTTGAAAGCACAAAAATAGCAAAAATAGGCTATGTCCAAGAAAAATGCCAAAACTGTGTAAAAAATGTTGGCTTTCTGACAAAAGTCTGCTTGTGCCTGAAAGCTGGGAAGATGGTGATTTCAGCACCATGCCTCCTTTTTTGATACCATTTGCAGGGGAAAAAACAGACTCTTTCATTTGTAGCCCTTTTTCCCCCCAAAAAAACAAATTTAGCTGTATTTGGCTAATTTCTGAGTCTCTTCCACAGGAATCCACAAACCACAGGTACCTTTAGAATTGACATGTTGGGGGGGCATGGCCAGGCACCAACAAAGATGGCTGCTTAGCCCGGAGCTCCCCGGAGCCGCAGTCCTTCATCCCTAAAAAATCCAGTAGTGTCCGTTGCTGCCACACTCCATCTGCATCGCCGCTTCGGTGAGGGGAAGCGGCATGCAGCAAGCCTACTCCGGTCTCTCTCCTTGCATCTGGGGCGGTGCTGCGGACCTGTGGCCGGGCGCCGTACGCCGGCCGGCAATGCTGGTGCTCGCCATGCGGCCTGGAGTAACTAGAGGCCCCGGCTTCGATGCCTAGAAGGAGCGGGGCATTGAGGAGGCATCGGCGGCGATATATAAACCTGTGGTGTGGCGCTATCATGGAGGGGTCGGAGGCATTTTATGGACCTGCTGGTGGCCCCTGAGAACTGTCTCGCGCCCCGGGGAGGAGGCTGGCCGGCCCGCGCTGCAAAGCACATCCTGCGGAGGAGAGGCCTGTGGCGCCATTGTTACGAAGGCCGCGACGGCCGTGGCGCAGCTAGGCCGAGGATGGTGCGCGTGACTCCCACCCACGGCGCTCTGAGCAATCCTGGCAGAGGAGAGGAGGGACGGGGATGCGGTAATTTTAATGTTGGGCCGGCAGAGAGGGGGGCCGCCGATGCCCCCGAGGTGCACTCCAGCCATTTTGGGCAGCCTGATAGCGGACTCGAGGGCATGCTAAGTGCCCCCACCCGTGGCCAGGGGCTGCGTATGATCGAGCTGCGCCCCTGCTGGTGTTAACTCCCTGTGCCTGATGATCTGCAGTTGGTGGTGGCACTGGCTACTTTGAGGGGGCAGTGCCGGGCATCATTTAGAGAGTCCTTAGCTGCAGGGGCGCCTAGCCCTGGGACCTGAAGTTGGACAAGGGGCCTGCGGAGTCATTGGCGCAGCGACGCCCGGAAAGGGTCTTGGCGCTCTGGTGGTGGGCTGATCCTGCGCAGCGACGGCGGGACAATTTGTTGCTGGGAGCGGCCTGACTCAGCCAATATGAGGCCTAAACAGACCACAACCTCGCAGTCCAACAAGCTCGACAAATATAAGGTGCAGAAGGGAGCACCGCAGACAGAAGGTGCGACTGGAGAACACACGGACAAAAAGAACCGTCTTCGGCCTCCATCATGACCGCTATCCAGACGCTTGGCGCTACGCTGGAAACCAAGATTGACAAGGTTTCAATAGAGTTAAATCTACTCCGCGCTGACCTTAGTAAAACCTCAGAGAAGGCCAAAGCCAATGAAGCCGATATCCGGGAGCGATGAAGACTCATCAAAAGCGATGAAACGACGCGTTAATGAACTGGTGCATTAGCACCGACAGATGTCCCTGCGGCTGGAGGACCAGGAAGGGAGAGCCTGCAGGAGTAACATATTCGCGTGGTGGGGGTACCGGAGGAACTTGAGGGGCCCAGTGTCGAACTCTTCTTGTAAGACCTGATCCTTACTCACCTCAAACCTAACCGGCTGTCGAAATTCTTCACCGTTGAGCGTGCCCACCGTGCACCTATCCCTAAACCCAAACCAGGGGCTCTGCCCAGGACAATCATTGCTAAAATCTTGAATTATAGGGATAGGGATGCAATCTTACAGACAGCGAGGCAGGCCGGGGACCTACAATATGAAAATGCGACTTTACGGTTTTTCCCGGACTTTACTCTTCAAGTGCAAAGGAAGAGGTGCTCATTTACGGGTGTCAAGGCAGCGCTGCGAGAGAGAGGAGTAAAGTACATGATGTTCTTTCCGGATCATCTCTGGTGGCAAGAGCCTGTTCTTCACCTCGCCGGCTGATGTACAAGACTGGATTGATCGGGAGTTTTCACGAGCCTGGGATCGAGCGGGTGGCGAGAACTGGAGGGACACTCAGGCTGTGTGACCAACGTCGATGGTCGGGAGGCTGGAGGTAGATGCGCAGAGCCAACGTTCCTGGAGATTGGGATCTGCGAGTCCTCGCTGGGGGACGCCTTGAGAGGCGACAGAATACTGATGACGATAGGGTGGTACAAAAGGGGTGGTGATGGACGGAGCATCTGAACCAATCAAACACTCACACCCAGTCAACAGATCTGGGTTTCATCCATCACCATTCTTTAGCCCACTCTGCCACCCCAGTTCAGACATGGCCATATGCAAATCAGTCTGACCCTGTGCCTCAGTAGGTCTCAGCATCAGTTCTATCCTCATGGGAACAGTCCAGCCCGAACTGCCAAGCCATGCCTTCCCTGGACCGGAAACAAGCTTCTGTGGACCGGTTTCTGGCATTTCAGCCGTCTTCAGCCCGGCTTGCTTGAATCCAGTGGCAAAGTGAGCAAGGGATTCACGTCTGAGCATACCCTGCCAACTTATGGCGAACAAAGTGGTACAAAAGGGGATTCAAGCAAGCCGGGCTGAAGACGGCTGCAATGCCAGAAACCGGTCCTCAGAAGCTTGTTTCCGGTCCAGGGAAGGCATGGCTTGGCAGTTCGGGCTGGACTGTTCCCATGACGATAGAACTGATGCTGAGACCTACTGATTGACGTAAAGTACTCTGTGTTGTGGGGCCTGGGGGTGGGTCGGGTCTGCCTCCTTTGTAAATCCTTTGAAGGGGAGGGAATGGACATTTACCCCCTGACATTCTGAAGGAGAGCCGAGATTAGACTGGCGGTTGTTGTGTTGGTCTCCTCCTCTCAGTAATGGTCTGGTGACCCCCATAGGCCCCTTACGGGAGATGATATTGGATGCTCACATCGCGGAATTGACTCTAGCTGGATAGACCTTAATCCTAGCGGAGTGTGGGGGGAATGTGATGATAATGTGCCATTCTGTTCCATTATGCAAGGGATGGAGGGGGGCGGCAGCTTGAGCTGGGGCTGGTTCACGCACCGTAAAGGGAAGTTACTGATAGGAAGGAGGGCAGGGGGAGTTCTCTGCTAGTTTCTTCTCCTTTCTGGTTGGGTCGAAAGGCACCCTGCTAATTGGAGATGTGGGTAGTTCTGAACCTACGGAGCAGGGCAGTAGGGAGGGGGGTTGGGGGGGACAGTTGGGGAGAGGGGGAGTTGAGGGGGCTGGAGTTGCGGGGGTATGATGGGAGGGGTTGGGAAATGTTTGGTGTGGTCACAACAGATTTATGCACATATTGAAGTACGATGTACCTGGAGCCTTGGGGAGGTTATTGCAGTTAGGAACACTTACCAATATGAGGTGGGATAAAAGACTCAAGATTTTGAGTTGGAACGTCAACGGGCTTGGGGACAAGCTTAAGAGAACTATGGTGCTACAATTTATTAAACGACACATGCCGGATGTTGTGCTCCTTCAGGAGACCCACTTACTTGGCAATACATGCCATGCGCTTAACAGATGGGGGTATTCACTGATGATTCATGCCGGCTTTACTTCAGGGTCCCGGGGGCTGGGCATCATGCTGCATCGCAGCCTTCCTCTGGTGGTGGACCACACGGATTCTGATCCCCTTGGCCGCTTTGCTGCTATCTCAGGTAGATGGGAGGGCCGCAGAGTAAATCTAGTCACAACCTATATCCTGCCTGGGCTGCAAACTCAATCCTATCAAGATTTAGGGAAGCTGCTTCTTTCCCTACTGGAGGGGCAGCTCCTAGTGGGGGGGGATTTCAATGCGGTGGTCTTAGGACATCTAGATAGGCATGCACCAAGGGATCTCCCATCGGGCCACACATGGTTAGCGGATTTCATCGAGACATTCGGCCTCACTGATTTATGGCGCCTTAGACACCCAATAGACAACCAATACACCTTCTTCTCGGGCCCTCATCGCTCCTTCTCCCGCATAGATTACATATTAGCACCCATACAGCAGGGCACCATGGTGCAAGATGCCACACACTTAGCAAGAGGCATTTCGGACCACTCCCCGCTGATGGTACATCTCACTCTCGGAGAAAGGAGGGTGGGAGGTATAGCACCGATCAATGCCTGGTACCTCCATAATGAAGACACGAGGAAGACACTTACACTGGCGATTACTCGATACTTTGAGGACAATGATGGTACGGTGGAATCCTACGTGACGCTGTGGGAAGCTTTCAAAACTGTACTTCGAGGGGAGACCCTCTCGGCGATTGCGGGACGCTGCAAGGAGCAGGAGGCACACATGGTCCAATCATAGAGTGATCTCCGGGAGTTGGAAGAGGCGGCACTTACCCAGGGAGAATTAGAGGCGACCCACCAGATGCAACTCAAACATGCGGAATATAAGGCATTGGCCAAGGATGCCGCAAAACATGTCCTTAGAGACTGGGAGGGGAGAATCTATGACCAGGGAGACAAGGCGGGCAAGCTGATAGCTTGGCTAGATAGGAAACAGCAGTCGCAAAAAGTGGTGACGGAGCTCAGAACGGAAGCGGGGGCTGTTATTACGGAACCATCTGCTATTGTCCGGGAGTTTGAGCTGTACTACCGGAAGGTATATAGTAGGGGGTCTGATCGGCCGGAGGAGGACTCGGTTGACTTACTGGATGGCATCCGGCTTCCTACCCTCACGGAGGCAGAACGGGAGACCCTGGAGGCACTGCTCACAGTTGAGGAGTTGGGCCGAGCCATTAGTGATCTCCGCTCGGGAAAAGCCCTGGGACCTAATGGGCTGCCTATTGAGCTTTTTAAGCTTAAACCCGATGGACTAAGCCCTTACTTGAAGCGGATATTCGAGGAAAGCAGGGAGAGGGGTCTGTTACCATGAGACCAGCGTATAGCTACAATAGTGGCCATCCCCAAGGACGGCAAACCAAGAGACTCGTGCGCCTCTTATAGGCCTATGTCTCTACTGAACGCGGAGCCCAAGATATTGGCCAAGGTGCTGGCCAATAGGCTCAAGCCCGTCCTGCCGACACTGGTCCATCTGGACCAGTCAGGTTTTATGCCCCACCGCAACAGAACACTTACCCTTCGCCGTTTACATGGAGTACTGGGGCGCTGTCACACCTTCAGGGAGGATGCAGTAGTGGTATCACTCGATGCCACTATGGCATTTGACACTTTAGAATGGCCATATATGATGGCGGTCCTCTAGAGTTCATCGGGTGGATACGTCTCCTCTACGCTGAGCCTTTGGCCCAGGTAACAGTTAACAACAAACTCTCCAAGGTCTTGGCCTTAGAGAGGGGGACACGACAGGCGTGTCACCCTCGCCCCTGCTTTTCGCCTTATCCCTGGAACCACTTGCGGCTTGGATCAGCAAGACCTTTCCCTGAAGGGGCTCCGGTGGACCAATGGATGGGAGGACAGGATATCGCTCTATGCAGACGATATCCTTCTCTATCGCGTGGGTCCCTGGTGGAGGACATGGACATTTTTACTAGTTTCGGGAGGAACTCAGGGTACAGCATTAATTTGGACAAGTCTGTAATGTATGTCCTTCACGGAGACCCTCCAGTGGTCCCCCGGAACTGCCCGATTAAGACGGCCACAGATGGGTTTAAATACCTGGGGATTTTTATCTCCAAAGACAAGGCCACCAGATACGAAAGAAACCTCCTGCCACCTCTGCAGCGTTTCAAGAGGGACTCGACCTCCTGGCGGAAACTCCCGCTGTCCCTGCTAGGTAGGGCGTCACTCTTTCAAATGATGGCGTTGCTGAGATTCCTATATGCCTTGCAGAACTATCCAGACCTGGTTCCGCAATCTTATTTCGCTTCTATTGAAACCACGCTGAGAGAGCTGTTATGGGTCGGGACGCCCCGTATCTCCCTTCAGATACTTACACTGGGCTGGTTTGACGGAGGTATAGCGTTCCCGGACATTCAGAAGTATTACTGGGCCGCCCATCTCTCGGCCATTAATCAGGGAACGTATTGCGACGGCAGCGATCCGGGGTTTGGAATGGACCGGTGGCTTCTACCAGGCAGGAACTTTGAGGCGGCACTATACTCCAAACCTGGCAGGTACCCGCTCACAGGGCCCACTAAATACTCGGTCCAACTGTGGCACACCATGCAACGCAAATTGGGATGGGCAGACACTTTGACTATGGCTACCCCGCTACGGGTTTCGGAAAGATTGGGTACCTTGGGCCGCACCAAAGGGTTCCACAACTGGGACCTAATCGGGATCTCCCACATAAGGGACTTATGGGGTTCGGGCGGTGTCGTGTCCTTTGACTCACTCCAACGCACGTATGAGCTCGCTCAAACAGAACATTTCAGATATTTACAGGTCAGACACTCCCTACAATCCAACATCCCCCCGGGGACTCTCCCCCCAGCCTCATCCCCCTGGAGGACAGACTACTGGATGGCCACCTACCCGAGCATGCCATCTCCCTCACATACAAGAAAATTATCAATAACTCCCCAGACTTACTGCGGCCCCTCAAAGGGAAGAGGGAGGCGTATGGGTTAGAAATGGATGAGGAGGAGTGGAGGAGTGCCCTAGCGTCCCCAAAGGAAGTAGCCATATCAGCCACACTTAGGCTTATTCAGCTCAACATTCTCCATAGAGTTTATATATCTGGAACTAGGTTGCAGGTGATGGGCCACAGTGAGGACGGGCTCTGCAGGAGGGGATGTGGTGAGGAGGGGACGTTTTTCCACATAATATGGGAGTGCCCTTTGCTTCAGACTTGTTGGCAACGGATACATCGATGCATGCAAGAGGTGTGGGAGGTGGAGCTCCGAGTTGAGGCAAAGTGGTGTCTCCTAAACAACTGGGAACCTACTGACCTGTCACCCCGTGGGAGGACATGGGCCACACCGGGATTCATAATAGCAAAGAGAAACATAGCTAGGCTATGGGGGGCAGTGGAACCTCCAAAATTGGGCACATGTGGCCAGGGGATGTCCCTGGAAGTGGGCTGCAGTGTGGTCCAACTGGAACGAGTACAGGGGTCACATATGCGAACCCCCCCAGATTACCCCGGTTGACGAACCACTCGCATTGTTGAATGTTTAGCGATAGACTGTAATGAATGCCTCCATGAATATATGTTCTGTCAGCTTTGGCTTCCTAAGGTACAACTGTATGTAATGTATTATATTACTGTGACAATCACCACTGTTTTCTACAACGTTAATAAAAAGAATTTATAAAAAAAAAAAAAAGAATTGACATGTTGTTGAAAGAAAAGGACGCAAATTTGACGTGTGTACCTTATGTGGTCAAAAAGTTACAGGGACCTAAGCGCAAACTACCCCAAATAGCCCAAAAAAGGCTTAGCATAGGGGAGGAAAAGCAGTAAAGGGATTAATGTATATGTATACATATATATATTTCTTCGCATTGCTTGTGTAGCAGCCACCGCAAACTCCTGACCAGAGGATGCGTCGTCACGCCAGACCACCCAAGCTCGGTCCGTATTTATGAAATTTACACGCCTGTGCAAACAAGGATTGACGACAGGCTAGTACAGGCGTAACGCGTCCAATCAGCCGACAAATACAACCTTACATTTGTCAAAACACGGTGTTGTCAATCCTTGTTTGCAGAGGAGTGTAAATGTCATACATATATATATATATATATATATATATATATATATATATATATATATATATATATATATATATATATATATATATATATATATATATATATATATATATATATATATATATATATATATATATATATATATATATATATACATTTTTTTGTAAAACTCTTTATTCGTGACTGTAGCAGTTATTGTACATTACATTCAATCATTACACATTGTATCAGTCTTTTCCTTTTTCTTTAACATTAACTTTTGGTAGCATATCGCCCAAAGTCACCTTCATCATGTCTTACAGTTCTCCGGGTATTTCTCAATTACAGCGTTTAATTGTCTCACATGTGACTTATATATTCTGCTAAACCCCAACTACTCTTCCCTCCCTACCCTCCCTCCCCTCGTCTTCTGGTCATTCTCTCACATACACTCTACATGTCGGGTCTGTAAACTTCCGCCTTTTCAGGGAGTGTTACAGATCGTAGGCTAGGCTATCCATTGCATCTTTTAACCGTGCCCGTGTACTTTGGCAGTCCACTGTTGTGTGTGTGTAGTCATACCGCTGGGTCTTGCGATATTTCTAGGTCAACCTCTCCCAGTTCTATCAGCATTTGGTCCCATTCCTGCGCTATGGGGTATTTGCGAAGACCCTTTTCTTCCTCCCCACGCAGCGCTGCGGTTTCAGCTTTGCCCCATTTCAGCAAGTCAGATCGCCATATTTCTGCATCTGGGGATCTGGGCAATTTCCACCTCATAGTAAGTACCCTGAGTGCCAATAAGAGCGCTAAGTCCATAAATTTCAGTTGTGCTTTACATGTTTTGGGTCTTTTCCTGTGCCCTAACAGACAGGGTAGTGCCCCCTCAGGGATCTGCAGTGCTGTTACAGTGTGCAATGTGGTTTTGATCGTCCCCCAGTAATTACGTATTTTTGTGCATGTCCATAGCATGTGGAGGATGTGTGCCTCATCCTCTTGACATCTTGGGCAGCAGTGCGTAGTGGCAGGGAACATCCTGTGGTGTCGCAGGGTTTCTGTTCTCACACAGAACTGTGCACAGAGGAGTGGAACCTCGGCGAATTAGGGTGTCCCAAAACTCACCTTAGCAACCACCTCACCCCTTACCGAGCTAGCTACAGTGTCTCATTGGGCGTCTCAAACTCCCAATGTTTAGACAAACCAGAACATGAACTTATAGTACCTCAGGGTACGTGGGACTCATGAACACTCTTTCGTTATATTATCATTACAAACCAGAACATGGAGTAAAGAAGACACATGTGCATTTGAAATGTTTATTTACTAATGCCGTCTTCTCAGGCGCAGTATCTTAGATAATACAAGTATACTTGTTATCAGTAGCAAAATTATCAGCATAGTTACTAAGACATAAAAAGCGAATGGTGACAGCATGTTAACATGCTGTAATGAATAAGAGTTAACAACACTTATATCTCACCCTCCCTAATACATATATTATATTATTAGTTAAGAAGGTCTCTTTGGGTTGTTTTAGGGCGGGCCCATACCTTAGTGTCCTAGCATGAAGGAATCACATCAGCATACACCAGCTCTCTCTGCATGTGCACCGCATCAAGTGTGTTCTATGTGCCTCGTGCAAAGCAATATCAAACCCGCCTGAAGCCAGAGTTGGCAAAGGCTGCACTTGTGTTATGACTATGAAGGCGTAGAGATCAGACCTCATAACAATTCCATATCGTGTTGTTCCTGAAACTTCAGCACTCTTCGTGCAGACATAGTTTATTAAGCAAAGCTGATATCAGAGCAATAACATATTATTCTCACATAAACCACGGCAAACTACTAGGTTGAAAGCTAAGTCAACAAATAAGTGTCGTGTGCAGAAGTTGCAAGAAAGAAAAATGGCGTTTAAACCTCAAATGTACCTATGCTAACTTAACACGATATAAGGATATACAGGAGCTATATGACACCCCCCCATGATCCGAGAACGGACTAAATGTGATAACAGAAGTGCCATCACATGAGAGCAGAACTCAACAGTAAACGAGCATGAGTCGAAACCAAACTTTAAAAAGTAATGCTAAAAAATAGCCCAAAAATATAACGTGGCTCAAGCCAATAGGCAAACGAAAACAAAAAGTTCTTGACAAATAGGTCAATAAAATCAATGAAATGCTATTAATCAGCACGTCAATCCGAAGCAGTGTCTATGACAAAACTGTATATGAAAAGTAAGTAACAACAGCCTCCAATAGGAAGTCACTGTCCTCATCCGAAAACAGTTCAGCCATCCAATTTAAAAGATGAAAGGAACATACGTGTTCTTCCAGCACCGGATCCTCTATAACCATCAGAGGACAGCTCGGTGGGTTTTCAAGAAAACTCAGTTCCAAAAAATCCCATGCTGCCGACAACACATCCCAGGGACCAATTAGTCCATGCGCCACTGCTAAGGCCATAATCCTCTCGTCAGAACAAACCAACTCGTGAGCAATGATAGGACTCATCAGTTGATTAAAATCGACGTCAGGAGAAACCGGTCCGCAGAGACACAAATCAATGGCCCACTGGAAATCACAGGTCAGGCAGTGAAAAACAGGTTGGACACAGGTGAAATAGGAGAATCGAAAAGATAATCCAAATGCCGTGCTCAAAGTCGCCAACGGCAATGTGCCATAATATTCAAGCATGCGATTGCGGAACCGCGTCAGCAGCAGTTGCGCGTGGTCTTGCACAGGATGGGCATCCATATTTAAAAAGACAGAAAACCACCAGAGCGCCAGCCGCTATAGCAAGTAAAAACGGGAACCCTCCAAACAAGGATGAAAAGATTGAATGGAAGAAAGCAGGGATGACTCCAAAAATTTTCTCAAAGGAAGTCACGAGACCACTGCTAACAACTTTAAAAAAATGTGATAGGCCCTTTGTGGAGGATGCGTTAAAGATAGTACGAACCATTGCTCCGAAATGCAAAGGCAAATCAGTATTTAATAGAGCCTGAACTTCTGTACGTGTGTTAGCAATGTGAAGCACGAAAGTTTCACGGGCCGAGCTCAAGGCCACCTCTTTCTGGGACAAAAGAGCTCTTATTCTTGCCATGCCGCTGAATTCTGCTCCCAAGGTTGGTATTCTCGGCCAGATGGAAGAATCTCTATGTTCATGTGTGGGAGGGTAAAGCACATTTCTGCAGCAAATAACCCGCTCACTTACTGTAACTATGAAAGGGATACCTTTAATTAACCCACAACAGACTTCATTATTGAGCATTAAATAACTTCCATTCCCTAATAATTTAAACGTGGGGATGATAGCAGGAACTGGCGTGCCTTGTAAAACGCAAGCCATATTCGGCCTGTCCTTGTTGCATGAACCGTGTAACTGTATGTGTCGACACATTAAAGAATGATCTGGCGTCTCAGTACACTCCTCCCCATTCAGATAAACTTCCTGGTCATCCTTAAAACATCTGTACGTGTATGGGAGTGACCAGACTTCATGAAGGAAACCGCTACCCAAAGGTTCATAACGACCTATTGGCACATATTTCATACAATTTGAAAATTTATATAAAGCAAAAGGCAGTGTTATTAAACCGTGGATAAGCCACGTTGCAGCAGAGGCTTCTGCCACGGAAAAAGGTAAAGATTCTAACCTCTCAATATGTAACATAGAAAAGGAAGCATCACGCATTGAAAGCAAGCGTTGTTTCTCAGTCAAATTAAAAGGGGCGAATAAAGAAGAAACTTTCATGTAACCCCAGGGGACTTTACCCATTTTCAGAGTTTGAAGGGTCCACGCAAACTGCATGATTGATCGTAATTGATTCTGACCATGGTATAACACAGATATTTCATCATGCACAATATCGACAACTGACGACACAATATTATCCAATGTGTAAATTCTAGAGGAAAGCACATTAATGCTATTGTCAACAACTGCAAGCACTTTCTCAAGATTAGCCTGATCAATAGCCCTAAGGCGTGTAGCAGCCTCAATCTGTGATAGCTTCCAAATTTCATTGTAAACCCCATATAACCACCTTTTCGACCTGCCACTAGCCGGGCCTTTAATGAAATCATTCAAATCCACTTCTGCATTCAATTTGGAAAGGTGATTCTTAACCGCAGGTAAAGTTGAATGCTTCAGCCAATTTTGACACAACTTGCCCACGGAATACGAGGTGACAGTATGACCTAAGTCAAACCGGGGATCAGATCTAACAGTCTTAAAACCGTCAGTTAAATTTAAAAATCTACTTTGACAAGAATCTGCACTACGGTGCCAAAGCAGCCAACCCTTAGGATTCATACTGGAAACGTTAAAGGAGGAATTGAGAAGGAGAGTCTGTAATTCTCTAATTGATAACTGAGTAAAATTACTCCACCCATCATATTCCTCCAACTCCGGGAAAGACGGAGTGTTTAACCTTTTAGATGTAGCCAATCCAAAGCATGTGGTCTGGGAAATTGTTTCATTTAAAAACAACATATGATTCGGGATGAGACATGCACGGTGCAAAGCCTCAGTGCCTTGTACCTGCCAGGCCCTTGAACCCCAAACCGATTTAAGGTCTATTGTTTCCTTCCATAGCTCATAGCCTCCAGTAACTAATTGATCTAGGAAGGCCTTCGAATACAACAATTGTGTATCGGTAAGTCTAACCTTGGACAGTGGCTGTTTGTGAAATTTAAAACAAAAGGACTCGGGATTGGACTGGTTAAAGTCAGTGAAATAAGTATACTTTTTAAGAAATGTTTCTGAACTCCCTTGTGTAGGTGCTGGGCAATGTTCCCATTGAGTAAAATTAACAGCATCCCTTCGGGATGATGTTTTGTGTAAAAAGTGATTGCCATAATGTTGGTAACAGAACAATTCACCATAATTAGCAGATTCTAAATATAAATCCTCAGCATCAAAGGCAGCATAGTATTTTAAATCAGAAAACAAACTTTCCACAGCATTAACATCCCAGTCATCAGAACGAATGTTTTGTTTCACCACATCCCCCATATTCACTCTAAGTACATTAGGAACGTTAACGACTTCCGTGGGGCCATGAATCTGAAACCGAACTGCATCCCACACGATTCCATCAAGGACAGACCATGCTGTGATGTTAACCAAAGTCAAGTCTCTTTTTAATCTGTGTGTAGAATGTGAAGAGGAAAGTGGGGCCAAAGTTCCATTTAAATGAGTAATGCATGTTCTTTCCTCGACATAATGTCCATTGATGATTCGAAAAAAATAAAACACAAAACCAATTGACATAAAAAGGTAAATCGAAACAAGGACTAGCCAAATGTAAGTCCAAGGCGGTATCAAAAAATGTTTTTTAAACAGGCTTGCATAAACTGCAACACGAGAGGGTTCCTTTGAGGCAAGAGAAACAGAGTCAAACGAAAATCTGGAGTCTGTGGCTAAACGTGCTTGCATGTCAGGTATGGACAAATCAGTGGGATAGGCATAGTCTGTCTCATCAATGTTAGTTCCAGGTAAATTATTTAATAAAGGACTGGAAAGAGCAGGTAATTCGATGGCCACTTCAGGTTCATTATTAGAAGCAGTAGGCATAACTGAATTTCTCACAATGGAAGGACAGGAAACAGCCGGTGTCATGCTAAGAAGAATCGGCCACTCTGTGTATCTTGACATTGTCAATTGAAATAAACCTGTTTTCCTTACGACCAGGAAGTGGTGGTAAAATGACTGTTCTTGTGCCCTTCACTCCAACGACGGGAACCGGAGCTCGATAGGAAGGACCAAATTCTTTTTTGTTATCGATCTTCTCCCGAACCAGTTCGCCAACTTGGGGTAGCCAGCCAACTACCGGGATCTGCAACGCATCATCCGACGTGGAGGGCAAATGTTCCTTTGCAAGACTGTCTCTGGTCTTTTGTAGATTCTGTAAAACATTGCAATGTTCATCTGCGTCAAAGGAAGTGGCGCGAACCACATAGTCTAGACCGTCAAGGTCAGGGACGTACATCTTGATTCCAAAGAGCATTTCGTATGGGGTCCGCCCACCCAGAGACCTTCTAGGGAGATTATTAAGAGCACGCTGCACGCCATATAGATGAGCCAGCCAGTTTCTGCCAGTGCCTATAACCCGGGCTGTCAAAGATTGCTTTAAATCACGGTTCATTCGTTCAACTACACTATTACCCTCAGGTCTGTAGGGTGACGAAAACTTGACTTGGACCCCCATCGAAGTCATGGCATCCTTATACGCCTTAGAGGCGAAAGCCGGACCCTGATCCGAATGGAAGGTACCACAGGCAAAAATCCCTATAAAGACACGCAAATCTCTAATGACAGTCCGTGAATCAGCGCTGCGATGTGGCCAAACCCACACAAAGCGTGTGCATGAGTCAACTGCTACTAAGATGTACTTATACGCAGTATCAGATGAAAAAGGACCGCAGTGATCTAAATAAACACAACCTAGCGGTTTATTAGAAATGTACAACTGAGTCTGTGGCGGACGCGTAGCAGTCGAAGGTTTAATCTGCTGGCATATGTCACAAAGAAGGACATAATCATGCGTCTGTTTGTACAGTCCCCGCCACCAGAAACGTTGTTGTAATTGAGTTACAGTGGCCGAGACGCCCGCATGCGCAGACGCCACACCTTCATGTGCCGCTGTAATCAAGTCTGCTCTGCGATCCGAGTTGGGAATCAGCCGTTCCCCAACGTCAGGAATTGTCACAAAAGGAACCTTTTCGGGACTTAAGTGGTATTTGTACTTTGAAGGGAATCCCGCAGGATGTTTACTTCCCTTCTCAGAGGCAGCAATCGCTGCCAAGATGTCGCTATCAATCTTGGTTTTAGACCTAGTAACCGCTGCAACTAAGTATGTAGATACTGCTGATTTCGCTGCTTCATCAGCAAGCGAGTTGCCAACAGCGTGAACTCCCACACGTTGATGACCGAGAGTATGAATCACATAAACGAGAGGCAACAGAGCCTTAAGCTCTGCCACTCGAACCCAGATCATTTTGTGTTTTATTGTGCTACCCTTGGAATCATGAAAATCATTTTGAATCCAAAAGAACAAGTTTTCATTGTAAGACTGGACACAGTAGTAAGAATCACTTACAATCAATGTTGTAACACTTGGATCCGCGTACTCTAACGCTAGTAAGAGTGCACGAAGCTCTGCTAATTGCGCGGTGCAGTCACCCAGGGGCAACGTGTGCACTTCCCTGGAAATGAACTCATCATTCAACATAGCACCGACCACAATGGCACATGCGGAAACTTAGGCATGTTTAGAGCCATGCGCAACCTGCGCCGACCCATCAGTGTAAATGATGCAATGGAAGTCCTCCAAAGGTCGCATAGCCAGAGGAGCAGGATGAACGAATTCATACTGCAAGTACTCTTGCGACCGTAAGGAGGCGTCAAAAATAAACGTGACATCCGTGGATGTCAATGACGCAGCCCACTGAATCCACCGAGGGTGCAAAGCTTTTGAATTTGGTACACTGGCTTTCGTGACTGCCTCCAAATGAGGACAGGGTGTTACCACCAACATGCGTTTCCCCTGCGACAGTGCTCGTTCTTTAAGAATCGCCATCTGTACAGCTGTTAAAACTTTCTCCACAGTGGGAAACCGCAATTCAGCCGAAGTGTACAAGTGTGACTTGTAAGCAATAGGTACTGTGTCACCTTCATTAAAAGTCAGGTACGTGAAACCCACCGCCCCTGGAATTATTCTTATCACCAGGTTGGTGTGGTTATCACGAGTCAGTAAGTATTTAGAAGCGAGCAGATCAGCCTGCAAAGATTGCAAAATGGCCGAATGCTCAGGCAGCCAGCATGATTTTGAAAAAGTTGGTTGTATCAAAGCATACAAAGGCTTGATACGCTGGGCATATTCCGGAACATAAGTTCTGCCGAAATTCAAGAAGCCCAGTAAAGACTGTAATTTTTTCAGTGTTGTAGGAGCGCGCAACTGTGCGCATTTCTCCAGGAAGTGAGGAGCCAATCCTCGACCTTCATTGTTCAGCTCATAGCCGAGGAACAACACTGTGTGTTCTGCAATGTGCGATTTTGCAAAATTAAACTTGTAACCCATATCTGCAAAGTTACAAATTATTGAATTCACTCGACACAGATGCATCCAAATTTCGTCGTCTGTGAGATAAATGTCATCCACATAAGAACATGCATCTGGATCGATATTCTCCAAAAGAGTGACTATTCTAGAGGTGAAGACACCAGGACTATTTTTGTAGCCCATTGGGAGTCGCCGGAAGCATTTTTGCACACCAGCGGACGTAAAACTTGTCCATTGGGAGCTAAAGCTATCCAGTCTGTGGGCATAAAAACCGTTGGATATGTCAAGCGTTGTCTTGAAACGCTTACGCACTAGACTATCCACTAGCGCAGAGCCGTGAGTATTCTGTACTGCACAGTTACGGCAATGCGAGTTCAAATGCCGGTAATCCAATACCAAACGATATGATCCGTCAGGTTTGGTCACAGTAAAAAGGGGATTATTCATTGGTGACACACACGTTTCAATAACTCCCTGATATTCCAATTGTTCAAGGATTTCCGCGACGGCAGCTTTAGCTTCACGCCGTATGGGATATTGAGGCTGAGGCTGCGGCTCAGACCGCAAAGGAATTTCGTGACAAGGGGACAATTTGTCCCAACCACATTGGTTGCGGTAGAGAGCCGGTGCAAGAGCCCGAGCCCACTCTTCTGCAAAATGCTGCGCATGCTCAGTCGAGACAGTGTGCGCGAAACTGGGAAGGATTACCTCCTCCCCTCGCGGCGCCGCGAGCACAAAAGGTGGGGGCCAGTCAGCCTCGGAAAGCAAAATGTCGTACGTAGACGAAAGGTTCTCCCAAAATACCCCTATGACAGAACGCTGTATGTCACCTTCAATTAACAGGACAATTTCAAAAAGTCTTTCAGGGGGAGCTAATCTCGTATCGGCTGTTTCTATTACAACAAACACTTCAGTCGCTGTCACCCTCAGTAGTGGACGGAGCGCCTCTCTGACTATGGTAATCTCCGCCGCGCTGTCCAGCAAGGTCAGAGCCCACGTCAGATTCCGAAGCCGCGTTCTCACTATCTGTGGCATATCTATGTGCTGTTAAGGCTGCGACTTTCTTTTTCGCAAACTGCGGACGCTTAGGCGTAGAATCCTCCTGCTTCACAGCGCCGTCCGTCTGGCGGGACTGACCACGTCCTTGTTGGCCACCACGTCCACGTCCACCCCCTCCTCCAGTGGTCTTCGGGACCGATGTTTCCTGAAAGGAACGAGGAGAGCGTTGATCAGAACCCTGAAATCGATCAGGTGATTTAATCATCGCGCGATCGCGCAAATCATAAACTTTTTCTGTTGGCGCAGGTGCTTGTACTGCAGGAAAAGAATCCTGAGTCTGTGTATTCTGCTTCCCCTGTGTCTGTTTCTTAGGCCAATTTTGTTTTTTGGACTTGGGCTGGACATCTGTCACTGCAGATAGTCCCTGAGGTTGTTTTTTCTCCTTTACAGGAAAATATTTCAGACCTCTACTTGTGCGGCCAATTGTCTTATAAGCGGCCACCACAATCTTTGCTAACTGTCGGGGTTTGTCGGCAGCGGGCAGAGCAGCCAAAGCATTCGACACCTGAAAGTTAACTGCATCTCCTTTAACATTGGAGAGAATGAGATCACATACAATCTCAAAAGAACCACACAGGCGCATACCCAATTCAACCGCTGCCTCTGGACCGTGATCATTCTGAACACGTCTAATGATGTCAGGCAGGGCAGTCATAGACGGGGTGCCGAAGCACCTTGTATAAACTGCCGCAAACGTTTTTCCCCAGCTTTCACAGTCAACAAGTTCAGGAGTTAAATCCTTCGGTAGAGTAATCGTTAACATTCTATGTTTATCAGCAGGAGTAGAATTCGGAAAAACCGCCTCCAGTTGATCAAACTTCTCTGCTAGCCAGAACGGGAAGTCATCGTTGTCAACTGGACGAGCACCAAAAACCGAATTAACCATCACTGGATTGAGACGCATTCCGCCTCGATCGATGGGAACGGCCGCACCCCCCTGGGGACCACCAGGCAGGTGGCGACCGATGTATTGCACTAATGCACGAATCACGGAAATGGAAACAACATGCAGCCTACGAATTTCCTGCAGGGTCCAAGCGCCGTGATTCGGGTGCGGGGTAAAGCCACCCAACGCAGGCCAATTTGTACCTGGAATTGAGAGTGGACCTAACCTCGCTGCGGACAAAGAGTGGGGGAGGGCGCCATCAAACCAAACTCGATGCTGCCAATGATCAATAGGTATTTCCAATGCCCTGTACGGTGTATACTCAGCCGGGACATCCGAGGCGGTGTAGGAGTGGAACAAACCAGAATTAGCGTCCACAGCCGGAAACGTAACCCAAGAGTAAAACAACTCGTAAGGGAACGCCGGATCTGCACATACCACGAAAATCACAGCCATCCCATCTACTGGGACCTGGTACGTCTGAAGATGGTTGCGTACCGCTACGCGACTATGCTGCGCAATAGCCACCGCCGCCATGACAACACTGGAAACAAGAAAACACAAAGAATACTTTGTAGCACAACTGGGTAGTAATTCAAAGAAACCGTTTAAGAAAATATCAAGCTTGAATCAAACCTATTTCAAAAAATAGGTAGGTTTCACCGACACCCCGCTTTCCGGAAACGGAGGTGAAGGGGTTAAGGTATGAACGATAAACTACTCGAGTGTCATGATATAAGACCACCGAAACCGTTGGGCGCCATGTCGCAGGGTTTCTGTTCTCACACAGAACTGTGCACAGAGGAGTGGAACCTCGGCGAATTAGGGTGTCCCAAAACTCACCTTAGCAACCACCTCACCCCTTACCGAGCTAGCTACAGTGTCTCATTGGGCGTCTCAAACTCCCAATGTTTAGACAAACCAGAACATGAACTTATAGTACCTCAGGGTACGTGGGACTCATGAACACTCTTTCGTTATATTATCATTACAAACCAGAACATGGAGTAAAGAAGACACATGTGCATTTGAAATGTTTATTTACTAATGCCGTCTTCTCAGGCGCAGTATCTTAGATAATACAAGTATACTTGTTATCAGTAGCAAAATTATCAGCATAGTTACTAAGACATAAAAAGCGAATGGTGACAGCATGTTAACATGCTGTAATGAATAAGAGTTAACAACACTTATATCTCACCCTCCCTAACACATATATTATATTATTAGTTAAGAAGGTCTCTTTGGGTTGTTTTAGGGCGGGCCCATACCTTAGTGTCCTAGCATGAAGGAATCACATCAGCATACACCAGCTCTCTCTGCATGTGCACCGCATCAAGTGTGTTCTATGTGCCTCGTGCAAAGCAATATCAAACCCGCCTGAAGCCAGAGTTGGCAAAGGCTGCACTTGTGTTATGACTATGAAGGCGTAGAGGTCAGACCTCATAACAATTCCATATCGTGTTGTTCCTGAAACTTCAGCACTCTTCGTGCAGACATAGTTTATTAAGCAAAGCTGATATCAGAGCAATAACATATTATTCTCACATAAACCACGGCAAACTACTAGGTTGAAAGCTAAGTCAACAAATAAGTGTCGTGTGCAGAAGTTGCAAGAAAGAAAAATGGCGTTTAAACCTCAAATGTACCTATGCTAACTTAACACGATATAAGGATATACAGGAGCTATATGACAGTGGAGCCTCTGGGGTGTGAGATATGCTCTATGGAAAATCATGGCCTGTATGAACTTGAACTTAACGTTTCTAGACACTCTCCTATGGTGGCCAAGGATGATTTTCAATTCCCCGTCCATTATGGGTTCCCCTGTGTCCGCAGCCCAGATCTCCTTGAGTGTGGTAAGGGGTGACGCCACATGTTCCCTAATACCCACATATAGCCATCTCACCAGGTGTCCCCCCGTTCCCATATAATGCAGGAGGTGTACTAATTCATGTTGGTCTGGTTTCGTGCGTTGCGGAGCCCAAGCGCGCCATATGTAGTGTGTCACCGAGGCATGTAAAAGGTATAATCGCGGTGGGGCTCCTGTGAGCTGTACAAATGAGGCATGATCCAGTAAAGTGTCATTTCCGAACAGGTCTCCTACTCTATCCACCCCAGCCTCTGTCCAGGGACGCAGTCTGCGTTGTGTCAGATACCCTTGCGGCGTTGGGAGTCCCAGGAGGGGGATGTTATCCGCATATGGAGTGGTCCCTGCTGTGTATGTCAGTGCCTTCCTCCAGCAGGTCAGAGCCACATGTAGTAGGTGGTGGCAGTCTCTGGGGATCCTGGCAGTGGGTAGGAGGAGGGAGTGGAGATCCCCGCATGCCAGCTTGTCCGTTGTGTAAGCGATCTCATGTAGGTTCCTGCCCGCCACCCATCGCGTCAACCATTGGAGTTGGCTTGCATAGTAGTAACTCCGTAGGTCCGGTACTCCCAGGCCTCCCTGTCTGGTGCTCAATTGCAATTTTTTAAGGCTAATTCTTCTCCTCCCCGAGCCCCAAATGAGGTTGATCAGTAATGTATTTAGTGTGGTAAAAATTTGCTGTGGGAGTAGCACCGGCAGATTTACAAAATAGTACAGTATCCGGGGAACTAGGGCCATCTTCGAGACCGCCACTCGTCCCATTACAGATAGGGGCAGGGATGTCCAAAAGTTTACACTACCTCGGAGGCCATTGATTGCCCTTCAGACGTTACCTTCAATCTGGTCTTCCGAGTTCCGGTACTTATTTATCCCGAGATATTTAAACGTGGTCGGTGCCACCTGGATCTCACAGGCACCGAACTGTATATGGGAAAGCTGTTGTCCTTCCCGGAAAAAGAAGCCTAGAGATTTTCCCGGGTTTATGGCTAAGCCAGATATAATCTCGAATCGTTCGAAAATAGTCGCCAGGTGGGAGTGGTCCCCACGTAGGTTCCGGAGAAACACCAATATGTCATCTGCATATATAGAGACCAAGTTATTGGTGTCCCCAACTGGTATGCCCTCCGCAGCTCTAGTTCGGAGCGCAATTGCCAGGGGTTCCAGCGTCAGCACGAACAGCAACGGCGACAGCGGGCAGCCCTGTCAGGTGCCCCTGTGAACGCCATAACTGTCCGAGGTGTACCTTCCCGTGCACGCTCTAGCTGTCGGGCTCGCATATAGCAAGCGAATCCATTTTATGAGGGCATCTGGAAAGCCGAAGCGGCGTAAGACTTCGAACATAAAATCCCACGTCAGGGAATCGAATGGTTGTCGGAGGTCCAGGGCTATGCAGCCAGCATGTGGTAAGTCCTGGGGGGTAGTTGTCAATAGGGCGTGGAGTCGCCTCGAGTTTTGTGAGGTGCTCCTCTCTGGGAGGAAGCCACACTGGTCAGTGTGAATCAGGCCAGGGAGATGGTTTTGTATCCGCAGGGCGATAGCTTTACTAAGGATTTTATACTCCGTGGAGAGCATAGAGAGGGGTCTATAATTACTCACGTCCAGGATATCCCTACTGGGTTTCGGAATAGATATCACCAAAGCCTGCATGGTTGTGGCAGGTAGGTGGCCAGCTTCGTAAGCAGTTTTATAAACTTTCTCCAGGACGGGTGCTAGTATGTCAGAGTACGTTTGATAAAACTCTCCAGGCAGTCCATCCATACCCGGAGTCTTACCCCGGTTAAGAGTGTGGATTGCTACTTTTATTTCCTGCTGCGTTATGGGTCCAGCTAGAGCTGCCTGGACTTCCCAGGTTAAGGCTGGGATTGTTAGTTCTCCCAGGAAGTCCATCATGTCGTCCCTGGTATCTACAGAGGGAGGAGCATAGAGTTTTTCCAGGTGGTTCCTAAACACAGTGTTGATTTCTAGTTGTGTGTGTACCTGTGTGCCTGTTATATCTCGAATGCTCGTTATCGCAGGGCTCTCAGGGGTGTCTCTGATCAGGCGAGCAAGTAAGGCACCGGATCGATCCGCTTCCGCCTGTTGGCATTTCAGATAGTTTCCATAGTCCATCACCCTTAGGGTTTCCAGGAGTTCCGCGTGCTCAATGTTACATGACTGTAGGTCATCTCTACCATCAGGGTCCAGTCCTGCCGCAGTTTCGAGGTCCCTCAAGCGACTCTCCACTTCACAAAGTTTACCGTGAATTTGGCTCCTACTAATCGGCCGATAGCAGCCCCCCTCACCACAGCCTTCATTGCATCCCACACTATCAAGTTCGAGGACGTAGAGTCCCAGTTTTCATTGAAGTAGTCAGTCAAGATGTCGGAGAGGTGTGTGCGGAACGGGCCATCCTCAAGTAGTGGGGGATGGAGTCTCCAGGTAGGAACTGGTGAGGGTATCTTTCCCCAGAGTAGGTCAAGTGTGAGTGGCCTGTGGTCTGAAAATGTTTTAGCAAGATAGTCCGAGGAGACACACTTGGTCGTCAAGGAGTTAGAGCAGACAAATCTGTCTAGTCGGGTATGCAGGTTGTGCACAGGAGAGTAGTATGAGTTTTCCTTGTGTGTTAGATGTAGTGTACGCCAGATATCGGTCATTCCCCATCCCTGAAGCCATGTCCCAAATGACTCAGACAGCTTGTATATCCCTGTCGCCTGAAGGGGGGGGGGTGCGATCTGTCCAGGTCCACATCTAGTATCATGTTCCAATCACCACCCAGCAACCAGGGGACATCCACCCAGTCCGCCAATGCCAATGCCACTGCAATAAGGAATCTATCCTGATCGAAATTCGGGGCGTAAATGCTACCCAAAACTACCACTACCCCATCCAGAGTGCCCCTCACCAGTACATAGCGTCCTTGTTCATCCGTTAGTCTTTCTAGCTCCACGAACGGAGTACCATGTCGTACCCATATCGTGGCCCCCCTGGAAAAGGCAGAGTATGTTGTGGAGAATATAGTCCCTCTCCATTTCCTCCGTAGTAGGAGTGCCTCGGACTGTGTTAAGTGCGATTCCTGTAGGAATACTATGTGTGCCTTTTGGTGAAGCAAGAAAGCGTGTACTCTGTGTCTTTTCTGGACTGCCCCTATCCCTCGCACATTCCAGGTAACCAGCCTATATTTCCCTCTCTTGTCAGCCATATCCCAATGTAGGTGTCGTAATGAGTGTCCTTTTATGTTGCAATATGTATTTCTTCAGTGTCGACCAGAGGACGGTACCCTCCCTATCCCAATCCCCAACTCTTGAGGCGCAGCCTCTGAACCCTGCTGTGCCAAACAATAAACTTTGAAACAGAGCTAAACAAATTGCGGTGCATACGCTTGTGGGGGGTCGGCGAAGCATGAGCCGTGTCCGAAGGGCCATACTCGTTCTTGCCGTCGGCTCAACGGCGCCGCCGGAAGAGTCATTTTGGAGCTGTCTAGTACTGGTAGCCGTGTTTTGCGGAGGGGGGGAAGAGAAAGGGGGGGAAGAAGGGGGGTCACTTCTCCATACATATAATAGTCTGCATCCGTGTATCTTAGGAGTGTGGGAAGTGTGCGGTTCTCATCCCATGAACACTATATAGAAAGAGCTTCCCCCCTCCCCATTTTGGGACCATAAGTTACACACCATCAATAGCGAAACACATATATGTACCTTGTTTGTAGGTCCCCTCTCATCCCACTACCTTGCTGTACCAACAGGTTATACATAAAAGGATACCAGTTCGACCTGAGGCTTCAGGTTCTGTCCATATGAGGAGTTATTCTAGAGCATTGTCCAGAAGTTCTGCTGCCGTTCCGGGCGTTACAGTCGGGAATAGCACCATACTATTGTCCGAGTCCGAGTGTACAGTGCTGTCTTCAGTGTCCGTGTTGATTGTCTCTCGCTCCTCTCTGAAAGAACCCACCTGTGCAACAGCATCTTCCTGTCCTTGCTTCTGTTGGTGGGCAGCAGGTTTATGCCGTCTCAGGTCCTTACTTCGGGCGCCGGACCTGTCCTCCTCGCGAACTGAGCCTTCTCTAGATCCAGTGGCCGGTGATCCTTGCGCCGAGCCCAGGCGCTCATCGATATCCGTCACTTCCATCCACTCTTCCACGTCTGCGGGGCTTTCAAAAAAGTAAGTTTTGTTATCGTGGATCACCTTCAGGCGCACAGGAAATAACAAGGCGTAGTTTGGCCTTCTGGAGCCTCTTTTTATCCTCGTAGTAGGAGGACCGCTGTTTCTGCACCTGGTTGGTGTAGTCCGGATACAGTGATATACGTTTGTTCTCGTACTCTATGGTTGATTTTATTCGGGCTTGACGTAGTAGCACGTCCCTGTCTCGGTAATTCAGAATCTTAACGATCAGTGGTCGCGGTGGCTTTCCCGGTCTCGGTTGGCCAGTAGGGATCCTATGAGCCCTTTCTACGCAGAAGAACGACGACAGTCCCTCGGAGGCGACATTATCTCGGAACCACTGTTCCATGAATTCCGTCGCGTGGGATCCCTCACTGCGTTCCGGAAGACCAATGACGCGGATGTTGTTGCGTCGATTGCGTCCATCGGCATCCTCTACGTGTTCCATCAGGGATTTTACCTGGTGTTGGATTTGTTGGATGGAGTCCGTGTGTTCCGCCACCGCCGGGGCAAGGTCCGCCAGCGTCAGTCCCTGGTCTTTGACTTTATCCGCCAGCTTCCCGTGATCAGCTTTAAGTAAGGAGAGGTTAGTGGTGAGGGTGCCCATCTGTGTCTCCATCGCAGCCCTGGAGTCTCTGATCTCTTTGAGTAGTAGATCTAGTTTGTTATCTTGCTGGGTAGCTGAGAGGGTGGAGGTCAATGTCAGTGGTGTAGAGCCGTTTGGGTCCGCATCCAGAGTGGGCCCCGTGAGTGCCCCATCCCTGCCCTCTGCGGCCTTCGTGCCCTTCCGTACCATGATGAGCGCCGAAAGGCCCGTGTATTGTCGGGATCACGTCGTGGGTCGAGCCTCTGGTGCCCGCTGTGTGTCTGTCCCACAAGTGCTTGCCCCGCTGGTCGCCTGTATCTCTAATTCCCCCTGTGTATTCGCTCTCAGGGCCCCAGCGCTTCTTTGGGGGATCGTCTCCCACCTGCCCAGGGCAATTGCAGTTGTCCCCACCGCGTCCTCAACCCTAGCCAGGGTCTCCGTCGGTTTTCGGCGTCCCAGTCTCAGCAAGAGCAATGGGTAGGAGGGGGGGGCGAGACAAAAAAAGGGGGGGAGAAGGCCGGTATCGCCAAGCTGCGTCGTCTACAGTACCTCCGTGTCTTCCCCACTCATCGGCTCCAGTCAGGGGGCTTCAGTGTTTGGATCAGTTTCAGGGCCGTCCTCTAGCAGCTTCCACCCCCGGACGGCAGGCCGTGCCCCCCAGCGATCCCGCTTCGGCGTCCAGAAGCCGGCGGCAGAGGCGTCGGGCCCCCGGCTCGTGTTTCTTCTTTCCCGCTAATAAGCGGACGGGCATCTAGAGTTGTGCTGCCAGGCGGGCTTTAGTTTGCTGCAGCAAGCCTCCCTCAGCGTCTCGGGCCCAGTCTGCACCCGAGGCCCCGGCTTGCAGCGTGGGACCAGGTCTCGGGCCTCTCCTCCTCCCTGGGCACTGGGATCTGCAACTCCTCGGCTTCACTCACCCACGTCTACATTGTATATGAATATATATATATGTGTGTGTGTGTGTATATATATATTACCTACTGGTGGTCGCCAGTAGGTAGTTATAGTTAGGTCCTAGTTTCCATAGGAAATTCACAACATTCTCAAAGAGGATGGGGCGCTCCGCTCCGCTCCTTCCCTGAAAGTTTCGGGGTGATTCGTGAAGCGGGGGCCGAGAAAAAAGGGGGTCCCAAAACGTGTTTTCCCCATGCCATTTTCCATAGGGTTCTTTAAGTGAGCCTACAGCCCGAACTGCTATACGGAATTACACCAAATTTGGCAAAAAGGTAGAGTTTGGTTTGCAGATTACGCTTTTTGTTCAATGGTGTAAATCCATTCTGTAGTTCCTTAGAAAATCAAAAGTAAAATCATACATATATCTATAGACGAAGTACCGTACACATACCGTCCGAGGACAGTACACGTACCATTACGAGCACGAGCTGCATGCTAATTGGCTAAAACCTGTCTGTCAACACTCCAAACCAGGCAGTGTTGGCAGCCATCTTGTGCCTCGGTAGAACCGAGGCACAAGAAAACAGAAAAAGAAACACGAAAAACGTGAAAAGGGGGCAGAGTAGAAACACCCTGACCCCCTAGGCCTGCTTAGGGGGTCCCAAAAGGACCCCCAAGGCCCCAAAACATTTTTTTTTAAATCACGGGATACGGGTATGGTACGCGTACCCTGCCGATCCCCCCCAAAAAATTAAGGCACCACTCTGCAAACGCGCCCCCTGGTGCGTTTGCAGAGGGGGACATTATTTTCCTTGAATACTGGGGGTCCCTGGGGGCCAAGAAGCCCACCAGGAACCTCCAGTATGCGCCAGGGGGCTGCCTTGCAGAGACGTGTAAAGAGGCCACGGCCCTTTTCACACCTCTCTCAACACAGCCCCCTGGCGCATACTGGAGGTTCCTGGTGGGCTAGTTGGCCCCCAGTGACCCCCAGTATTCAAGGGGACTTAATTTCCCCTCTGCAAACGCGCCAGGGGGCTGCCTTGCAGAGACTTGTAAAGAGGCCATGCCCCTTTTTACACCTCTCTGCAACGCGCATACTGGAGGATGTATGACGTTACAACGCATGCCTTTACAACACATTTTTTACAACGCAACATCCTTTACAACGCATTCCATTACAACGCATGCCATTACAACGAATTGTCTAAAAACTATCTTTACAACGCATTCCATTACAATGCATACCATTACATTGCATGTATGGTAAGTATTGGATAATATAGGGGTAAAAATTACTATTCTCACACCAGGGGGTGCAACAGTAGGGTAAGTGTTGGATAGTGTAGGGGTGAAAATTACTATTCTAACTCCAGGGGGTGCAACAGTAGGGTAAGTTTTGGATAGTGTAAGGGTACTATGCGTTGTAATGGTATGCGTTGTAATGGTATGCATTGTAATGACTGAGTTGTAATGAAATACATTGTAATGGTATGCGTTGTAGTGTCATGCGTTGTAATGGTTGCGTTGTAATGTCGGGCGATGTAATGGATCTTGCATTGTAAAAGTTTCGTTGTAATGGTAGTGCGTTGTAAAAGTTGCATTGTAAAGGTTGTTTCCCATACTGGAGGTTCCTGGTGGGCTAGTTGGCCCCCAGGGATCCCCAGTATTCAAGGGGAGTTAGTTCCCCCTCTGCAAATGCGCCAGGGGGCTGCCTTGCAGAGACGTGTAAAGAGGCCACGCCCCTTTTTACACCTCTCTGCAACGCAGCCCCCTGGCGCATAATGTAAGCTCCTGGTGGGCTATTTAAAATCACTCTGCCAAGGATTTTGACTGTTGAGTCTAATAATGATATGGGGCGATAGCACGCGCAACTAGTCCTATCGCCCTTTTTAAATATGGGTATAATAATAGACTCGTATCATGTCGATACCAATCCATCTGAACAGGAGGCATTAAAAAGTTGTGTGAGGAGTGGGGCCCATAAAGCCATATTATTCTTAAAGAGGTCAACCGGAAACTCATCAGGGCCCAGCACCTTTCCCCCCAAGCTGGCTTTAATGCTCGAAATCACTTCCTCAAGAGTGATACTCAAATTTATTTTATTCTTATAAGGCGCAGTCTCACCCTCCTCTGCTTCCTCACCAAACGATTCCTCTAACAAAGTTGGTGCACTATAGAGGGTTTCGAAAAACCTAATCCATTCAGTCTCGGCGATGGCAATCTCTATCCTCGCCCTAGAGTTATCATTAAAAAAGGGTGTGTTTAATGCCTTCCAGAAGGCTGTCATATCTCGGGATGAGAGGCTTCACATAGTAAGTCCCATGCTTCCCTCTTCAGAACATCCTTTCTCTTTTTTAAAGCTGCCTTATAAGCCTTACGCAAATCCCTAATTAAAATCTGATCCTTATCGGGGTTAATTAACGCGTATTTAAGGTTGGAATAAGCCCTAGTGCAGGCTGTGTCAAACCAGCTAGATCTTTATTCTTTTGGTTTTTTTTTACTTCTATGCACAGGCTAGCCTTAATTTGTGAGGTAATCATCTTGAAGTTTTTAATTATTTCGAAATTTTTAACTGTCTCACCCAAACATGCATTAAAACTAGATTCGCAGTTCTTAATTAGTTAACATAGGAAATCTTCGGGGACTACCTTAGACCACTTTAGTGCATACCCATTTAGACTTTTTAGGGCAATGTTTCTCAAGTAATGCCCTGGAATATGATCACGCTGCTGATCAAAATATGGATTTTAAAGTTCAACCCTTATAGGAAAATGGTCGCTTAGAGGATTTTCTAACGTTTTAAACTTTAGGACATTATCTCTGTGACCAGAAGATATCATTATAAAATCAAATATTGAAAACACTCCTCTACCGCTAAACGTGGGAGAAAATGGGATCTCGGGTTGGCACATTCTGTTAGCAAAACCCAGATCACCATACATGTACTCACTCATCATTTGTGCTCATACACCTATACATCCTGTTACCCACTGACACTCATCCATAGAGTTACTCACACACATACTCACACATGCAAATAACTATCAAACATCCATTTATTTGCATATACAGCTATACACACACACAACTACACTTACTTTTACAGAAACGTACACATACTTACTCTCTTAAACAATCACTTATAGAAACACATACTTATTTATACAGGAACTCTTCCAATCTCTCACTCTCACATATAATCACTTATAAACATCAATACTCACATATACTAGATTAAAACATATGTAGTTACTCATAAAGATACTATTGAGACAGTCACTCACTCACTAACACTCATACACACACTCATCCACCCATACAGTCCTGCACACATGCTGTCTTCAAAACACATACACAAAATCAATCAAAGGTCTGTCCCTGGATAGATTCAACAAAAATTCTAATTCCAGCACGAGGTGGGTATTATAACCTCATCCACGACTCCCTCTAGGACCTACTGGTCGCTATGCTGTGGTGTATCCTAATTCAAGAATAAACTACCATCAAAGACCCACCCATAAAATAAAAAAAGTGTGGGATGGAAAGAAAGCACCTCACGGTTGTAACACCAAGGGGGATGCTGACCGGTACTCGCCAGCAAACCCACAGACTGAGTGAGGAATTGCTCACTGAGATACTTGAACTCGAGAGACTATTAAAAGAGACAGCACAATCACAGACGCTAAAGAACAACTAGCGAGAATACAGGGTGATTTACTGGAATATAAGACCTACACGGTAAACCAGAAAATCAAAGGTTTAACAAGGAATTTGGACCGTTTCACACACGAGTGGGCATACCCGTATGTAGAAGACAGATACTACCAGACAACAACTGAGCAGGTTCATCATCAGAAACAATAGAGGGGTGGTCGTAGACAGACAAGACATACCCTGTCCAATTGGACATTTGACAACACCAGTAGCGAAGAGAAAGAGCAGGGAGAACAACATCCAATCAGAATAGAGTCAGATTGACCCCGGACACCAGATCTAACGAGGACCTTGGTGCTTTGTTGAGGTCTTTTTTATGGCAACCCCACAGGGGGAATCGGGGTGGTGGGGGCCCAGCTCTGAGAGGCAGAGGCAGGTGCAGAGCAACCCACATACCAACATGGCAGACGTACTCCCCCCGCATCACGCGCAGCCCATGCAGAACACATCAGTAGAATCTTCTGGAGCTGCTGCGCGCTGTGCCCAGCACAATGACAATGATATTGTGGTGAATCTGTCTAGCTATACACTGTCCCGGGATGAATCTAGAGTGCTGAACAAGGGTTTGGGCTTTGATCCGACTCCACGCCATGATTCGTTTAATTGTCAGACAGAAATTTATGAGTTAATGAGAAAGGTTAAAATTCATAAATTTTTCTGTGGCAAAGACAGGGAAACCCAGTCTGTGTTTCCCACTGATTTGCGGAGAACATAGAGCTTTTGTCTGCCAGTACTTCAGTTGGCCCTGAGGTCACTGTGTATGAGCAGCGGGTACTACGTGACATAGAGGACCTTGAGCAGTCTTCGGCACAGGCCCGAAAAATATGAGCAAAGATGATTGGTTAGCTATAAAATCTCTACAGGACAAAAAGCTCATTACAATTAAATCAGCCGATAAGGGCGGTGCTTCTTGGCTGATTTATGGGTGGGTCTTTGATGGTAGCTTATTCTTGAATTAGGATACACCACAGCATAGCGACCAGTAGGTCCTAGAGAGAGTCGTGGATGAGGTTATAATACCCCCTCGTGCTGGAATTAGAATTTTTGTTGTATCTATACAGGGACAGCCCTTTGATTGATTTCGAGTGCAGTGAGTGGGGGCTGGCTGTCCTTTTGTTCCCCCTATAGCTCCTATTGTGTTGATGGTTCGAAAAACACATACAAACAGTGAGTCACTCTTTCATGCATCTATGCGCTAAGTAATACTCCCCACCGAACCATACAGACACTCATACTGATACTCAAAAAAACAACTAATAACCAATGTAGACACTCATGTAGCTACTCACCAACTCATGCAGCCACTTATAGACAAAGTAAGACTCTGATACAGATATTTAAACATTACTCGCTAATACATGTATTCACTAAGATACTCTTAATAAGTTATGTAATTTTATGTTAATTTGAATTTGTTGAGCGCTTAATACCAAAGGTCTCTAAGCGCTATAAAAATATTGGCGATGGAACCAGGCAGATTAGCAGAATGATTATGTCCAAGCTTCTGTGAACAGGATGTTTTTTAGTTGTTTTCTGAAGGGTAGAAGGCGGCTTTCCGCATGGAGATGGCTTGGCAGCTTGTTCCAGAGAGTGGGTAGGAGGCTAGAGAAGGCTGGTCCTCCTTTGGTGACGTAGTTGGAGCATGGGCATTTTAAAAGGCTCTCCATGGAGGACCTAAGCGAGCAGCCTGGTACGATGCAGAGGCCCTTAAATTTTTCTCTTTGTTTAAGAGGCAGCCAGTGGAGGCGTTGAAGGTGGGATGATGCTCGCGTGTGCCTCAGTAGTTTGAAGATGAGTCTGGCGGCATCGTTCATAACTCAGTTATGCAATAAGTCAATTATGCAACCATTTTTACAAAAAAAAACCCATCAATTTAGATACTTATTTACCCATTTATTCTTCCATCGACCTTTAGATATACATATATAAAAAATATTTATTTTTCAGAAAGACACACATTCACTGGATGATGTCATCAGTGATGTCATTTGAGATGTCATGAGTGATGTCACTGACCATGTCATGAGTGATGTAATATATGATGTCATCAGCAGTGCATTGCGAGCGCGCAAGTCATAGTTAGCTGAACTAACTATAATGGGGGAATTTCAATGGTTTTGTATGAGTGAAATGTCCAGCTAACCATAACATGTGTGAAACCTATGTTTTTTTCAGTGAATATATATATATATATATTTTTTTGAAACGCGTCTGTTGAAGGGGCACGGGGGTCTGCCAATAAATCCATTGTGGTGAAACATCGACTTGGAGTGCCGTCTATTCTTCACTTGTGGATTTGAGTGTGTGTCGGGTATATATATATATATATATATATATATTCACTGAAAAAACCATAGGTTTCAGGCCTTATATAGTTAGGAATTAGCTTTTAAAAAACCTTTGAAATTCACTCAAAAAACGATAAGTTTTAGGGGTGTTATAGTTAGCTGGACATTTCACTCATACAAAAACATTGAAATTGCCCCTATATAGTTAGTTGTACTAACAATATTTCGCGCACCCGCAATCCACTGCTGATGACGTCACATATTAGATCATTCATGACATGGTCAGTGACATCACTGATGACATCTCAAATGACATCACTGATGACATCACTGATGACATCATCCAGTGAATGTGGTTTGCTTCGTTATTTAAATATGCATTATATATATAGCAATTTGCATTGAAGAATGAGTGGATATATATAAATAAATATTTGGATGGAGGATTTAGTAGCAGTGTAATTGACTGTTTACTAGACCAATTTATAATGTCTCACTAAATATAGTGGATAGTGACTAAACTGTGTGAATATCTGTATCACTTTGTCAGTTGTTGTGTAAACTGATTCTACAGTTGGTTACTAGCTATGTGAAAGTCTATATTAGTTATTGATTAGTTAACTGAGTATTTGTATGGGAGTGTGAAAGTGTGTGTGGTTCGGTGGGGGGTGTGACTGTCCAAAGATGTGTGAATAGTTGATTCAGTAGATATATGAAGTTAAAACTACATGTTCTAACAGTTTGGGTGAGTGAATCTCTTTATGGGTGTGGTGATGAGCAAATATATTTCTCAATGGTACATGTCCAACAAACTAGAAAAATAAAAGGCAGTGTATGTGTCAGTTGTTGTATCTAAATAGGAATACATAAGACTCAATGATTGTGTGAGTGACTGTATGGATAACTGTATACTTGTAATAATGATTTTATAATTCACTAAGTATGACTTACTATCTAAATGAATAGATGAAGTGGTATTTGTATAAGTGTTTTGCTAAGTAAATATGTAAGTATGATCCATTGTTTGCATACGTGAGTAGGATGACTTCATATGTGAATAGGATGTGTTCTGTTGTTTAATGTCAATATAGGTGTATAAGTATTTTTGATAGTGTTCTATTGTTCATTGACGGCATGTATGAGTGAATCTACAGGTAAGTGATTAGATGTGTGTATACATCTATGAATCACTGAGTGGATTTTTAGATACTGGTATTGCTGTGACAATGGATTCAAATATGATACTCTGTATTTTACAAAGAGTGATACATTTTTTTTATAGTGTATGAAAAGGTGTATGTGATTGTCACATGGATGATGTCATCAGTGATGTCATCGGTGATGTAATTTGAAATGTCATCAGTGATGTCACTGACCATGTCATGAATGATCTAATATGTGACATCATCAGCAGTGGATTGCGGGTGCGCGAAATATAGTTAGTACAACTAACTATATAGGAGCAATTTCAATGGTTTTGTATGAATGAAATGCCCAGCTAACTATAACACCCCTAAAACTTACAGTTTTTTAGTGAATTTCAAAGGTTTTTTAAAAGCTAATTCCTAACTATATAAGGCCTGAAACCTATGTTTTTTTCAGTGAATTTCAAAGGTTTTTTAAATGCTAATTCCTCACTATATAAAGCCTGAAACCTATCGTTTTTTCAGTAAATTTGCAAATTTTTTAAATGCTAATTCCTAACTATATAAGGCCTGAAACCTATGGTTTTTTCAGTGAATTTGCAAGGTTTTTTAAATGCTAATTCTTAACTATGGGGCCGATTAGGATGGCGGACGGACCTGCATCCGTCCGCCACCCCAGAGGTGGAGGGACCGTCCGCAGGGGCAGTAGCGGTCCCTCCGTGCAAATTAGGATGTGACCGCCACCCTGGCGGTCACATCCTGTATGTTTAACATTGCGGTGGGGGCTGCTTGAAGCAGCACCCACCGCAATGTTAAAACTGCATGTTTTACATTTACATGTACAAAGCGGCAGGCACCGCGCGGTGCCTGCCGCTTTGTGCATGTAAATGTTGGGGGGTACCATAGGTACCCCCCATGTGCACCCCCACCTCTTGACACCCTGGGAGCCCACAACGGGCCCCCAAACACCAATGTCCACATGCTTTTCCACGGCAGAAAAGCCGCAGCGGAAAAGCATGTGTCCGTGCACATCCTAATTTGGCTGACGGTGTCTTGCAGACACCCTCATAAAATAGCCCTACACACCCCGCGGATCAGCGGCGGACGGACCAGCCGTCCGCCGCTGGTCCCACCGTAATCCCACCGCCATCCTAATCTGGCGGTGGGTGTTGTCTGTGGCCGCGGCGGTTAATCCGCATCCTCCAGGCCGGCAGTGGCTTCCGCCGGCCCGGGGGATGCGGATTAACCGCCATCCTAATCGGCCCCAAAATAAGGCCTGAAACCTATGGTTTTTTAAGTGAATTTGCAAGGTTTTTTTAAATGCTAATTCCTAACTATATAAGGCCTGAAACCTATGGTTTTTTCATTGAATTTCGAAGGTTTTTTAAATGACAATTTTTAAATGTATTAATTGTTATTTTTTATACTGATTTACTACATTTTTGCAGGCAGGTGTTCAGAGGGCATGCCCCCTATTTACAACGTTCTGCAGCGCAACCTCTGGCGCGTTTGCAGAGGAGGAACTAATTCCCCTTGCATACTGGGGGTCCCTGGAGCCTTCAGTATAAGCCAGGGAGCTGCATTACAGAGAGGTGTAATGAGGCCATACCCTTTTTTACACCTCTCTGCAACGCAGCCCCCGGGCGTGTTTGCAGAGGGGGGAACTAATTCCCTTTGCATACTGCGGGTCCCTGGGGGCCAACTAGCCCACCTGGAACCTGCAGTATGCGCCAGGGGGCTGCATTGCAGAGAGGTTAATGAGGCCATACCCTTTTTTACACCTCTCTGCAGCGCAACCCCTGCCGTGTTTGCAGAATAGGAACTAATTCCCCTTGCATACTGGGGGTCCCTGGGGGCCCAGTAGCCCACCAGGAGCCTCCAGTATGTACCAAGGGGCTGGGTTGCTTTGCCCCAGGGGCGGCAGTCCCTGGGGCAGTGTGGGGGGGATTGTGGACCCCCCACACTTCTTTATCACTATGCCACTGCGATTTGGTCCCCCCAAGGGGTAATTTTGTAAAAAACAGACCAGGTTTTTTTTAAAATAAATGTGGGCCTTTTTTGTCCTTGTGGGACCACCTGGGCAGGCCTACGGGGTCAGGGTATATCTACCCTGCCCCCTTTTTGTGTTCTTCATGTTTGTTTTTTTGCTTTCTTGTGCCTCGGTCTATCTACACGCACACATATACACATATATATATGCATATATATGCATTTATATATATATGTATGTGTATATATATATATATACATACATATACAAACATATATAATCTGCATATCTGTATAAATACAAATATAAATGCATGCATACATATACATATATGCATACATATGCATGTTATTTACATGAAAGTTTGAAAAAAAATATTAAAAGCAAAGCTAAAAAGCCACCTCATTACAAACAGAATGGCTTTAACTTAAACGAGGGACAGATCTATTGCATTTTCAATGCTTGTTTACTTTGGTTCCATCAAGGACGCATTCAGATGTGTCACACATTTGCCATAAATTCTGAATGTTAGCACTCTAGTTGCTCATTATATCACTGTAGTAAAGCTACTGCTCACCAGGGAAGTCTGCTGCTGGTATTCAAAGTGCATGTTTCAGTCTGCATGTCAGAATTTTTTTAATGAAATTGAAGAGGATTTGAGAAGTCACTCAAAATGTGTCCTAATTTTTCTTTCTGAAGCACTAATCATACTTTCTATGGCAAAATGAACCCCCTCAAATTGTTCCTTTTTAAATTAAATGTTTTCAGACTTACCACTTCATTCCAATCAAGATGGCTTCTGTTGTGCCATACTTTTGTCATAAGTAAGACCGTCAGGGCTCTAGTTGTTCTATAGAATACTCTGGGACATTCTGTCATTGGGCTATACTTGGGCTACATCTGGGTGCTATTTGGGCTACATTTGGGCTATTTTGTCTCTGGTGGCCATCTTGGGAGACTGCATGTCAGAATATTTTAATGAAATACAAGAGGATTTGAGAAGTCACTCAAAATGTGCCCTAATTTTTCTTTCTGAAACACTAATCATACTTTCTATGGCAAAATAAACCCCCGCATTTTGTTCCTTTTTAAATTAAATGGTTTAAGAGTTACCACTTTATTCCAATCAAGATGGCTTCAGGTGTGCCATACCTTTGTAATAAGTAGGACTGTTAGCGCTCTAGTTGTTCTTTAGAACACTCTGGGAAGCTGCAGTAGAACACAAAGGAATCAACTGACAGTCTCTGTCCTTGTTGGATGTACATGTTTTACTGAGAATGTCAGACTTCATTCTCACATGACTGAGAAAGATAATGTGAATTTTCAGAAAATATGCTTTCAGTTTAGCTTATAGATCCCCTTCCAAACCATTGTGGGAAAAGCATGAGATAATAGTTTTCTTTCAAACATGATTCATGATATCCCAGCAGACGGCTTTTTCACATGGTAAAATCACCTTAGAACACACCACAATTCCTAAAATGAGTATGGTACCATCAACAAATGATTTATAATGTAACTAAAGCCCTAAAACCTTCTATTAACTGCAATGCTTTTTAATGAGGTGCTATCATGTATATTGGTCCCAAGATGGCTGCCAACACTTCTTGGATGAAGTGTTGACAGCCAATCAGATCTCACGATGAGATGTGTGGTTAGGCTCCGCCCAGATATATTTTTTTTAAAGTTAATTTACGTAAAAACCACTGGAGCAATTTTCACCAAATATAGCAAAGGCACTTCTACGTACCAGTCCCTACAATTTTGCAAAGTTTGGAGTAATTCCATTCAGCGGTTCGGGCTGTAGCCTTGTCAGACCGTCCTATGGAAATTAACATGGGGAAAATACGTTTTGGGACCCCCCTTTTTTCTCGGCCCCCACTTCACGAATCCCCCTGAAACTTGCAGGGAAGGAGCGGAGCGGAGCTGGCCAAAATTCTGGAAAATTACACACAAATTCCTCCACCGGCGCAAAAGTTATTCCCAATAGAATGTTGCGGATTTCCTATGGTAGCTAGGTCCTAACTATATATACCTACTGGCTATCGCCAGTAGGTAATATATATATAAATATATATACATATATAAATATATATATATATATATATATATATATATATATATATATATATATATATATATATACATTTATAGATTAATAGATAGATAGACACGGTAACAGTGTTGTTTTAGTTAGGCTCAGATTGCACTTGTACAAAACCAGTACAGGTTTTGCAGAGATTTTTACATTTTATTTCCCAAACATAACGTTCCTCTAACCTGATTGTGAGTGGTTGTGTGGGTGTGCAAGTAGGTGTTAGAGTTCATGTGTGACTGGATTTATGGATCTGTGAGTGGGTATGGAAGTGGCTATCTGGGTGAATGAGTATGTGTGTGTGGCTGTGTGGGCGTGTCAGTGGTTTTGTGGGTCTGTGAGGGGATGTGCTAGTGGCTGTATGGGTGTGTGAGTAGGTGTGTGAGTGGTTGTGTACGTGTGTGAGTGGCTGTAGGGGCCTTTGAGGGGGTATGTGAGTGGTTTTGTGAGTGGGTGTGGGAGTGTTTTGGGGATTTTGGAGTAGGTCTGTGAGTGGTTAGGTGGGTGTGTAAGTGAGTTTGTGGGTGTGTGAGTGAGTGTGTGAGTAGGAGTGTGGGTCTGTGATAGGGATGGGTGAAACATTCCCTTCTGCCAGTGGAGTTCAGAGTGTTGCCCAAACAAACTTGCAAAGTGATGTGGAGCAGAGTTTTTACTCTTAAGCGGTTCGCTCACATTAAATGTTCGTGTGCTAGACCTCCTCCTGGCGAGATTTCTCAAAATGGGAGGTCGACACCATGTTAATAGAAAATCTTTAACCACAGATATCTCTATTATGGTTCACACAAAACTTTCCCTATGTATATATTTTAAGAAATGTCACAATTTTTATGATATTTTTTGTAATATAGTGTACAGCACAAAAACACACTAGAGGATGAGAGAGTGTATGTTTGATCAGTCCACTTATAATAAATGACAGCAGTGGTGTTTAAGCCCATTGTTTCAAGCCAAAGACCCAGAATTACCACTGTTTGTACATAATGTTGACATTTTAATATATATATGTAAACAGTGCGCGTTAACTCTAGATCATTTATTTTTCTTGCTTCGTAGTATTCACTGGTAAAAGAAAAATCCTGAAGAAGGCATTCACCGAAACGCGTTGGTGGTATTCTGCAAATCACTACCAGTGTCTTTTTGTCTTTTTTTGTTTCTATGTTCACAATATGTTCAAATTTACTGTATAAAATGAGATAAAATGCGAAAAATCTGTCATATAATCCTAATTGTGATATCCAAATCAAATTTGTGTTTGAACTTATTGAAGTAATATATGCAACAATGTGTATTTATTCATGTGCATAATAGAAAAGTGAATGCAGATATATCGTGTGTTTTTGATACTAAACAAAAAACAAAGATTAATAAAACTGAAAATATTTTCTTAACTGGATTGATACAGAGTTTATTATGTTAGAAAGTATATACAGTTAGCGCGCAGATTCTTTGTATAAACAGCACTGAGCCCGGTGCTATTGCTTTTTTAAAAAAAATGTATTTCCCTGTTAGGGTTTATCCTTGTTTCAGGGGCCCCGTGTGTTTGTCATAGCAAATTTGGTGTAACACCACGCTCCAGCATTGTTTTGTAAATATGCCCCTTATCTTATACTGTTTCCTAATTGGGAGGATATGTTATTGATCTCAGAATCTCACAACTCATGGAATGTGTGGCAACTGAAGTTCTTTTATTTCACATACTAACTTTTTTTTAAATTCCTAGCTGTTTGCCTACTGTCCAGTTGGGTGAGCACCAACAACCACAGCTGACATTTGGATTTTACTCAATTCAAGATGTCCATCAATGTGAGTTTTTATTTCATGTCTGTAAGTGTCAATAAGGTATCATGCTTTGTTTTCATTATCAGGGTTTGAGTTTCTGAAATACAAAAGCGTACTCTTAATTAGTGTGAAAGATTACAGCTTAAGGGACCAAGACAATAGCAGCAAATATAGCAGAAAGAGCTAAAGGAAGCTGCAAGTGAGCAAGGGAAAAGCATGAGGCATGTACGTGTTTTTAAAATAGGAGAGGTATACCATGTAGTGTCACTAAAAACACAGGGATTGGTAACAGATTTTGGAGTAACCTTTGAACTTTGTTTTTGTTTGGTAACTGAGAAATGATTGGAGCTAGACATATGGTTCCTTCCCAACTCACAGCATGAGTTTAAAGGATTGGGAGAATAAGTAGTGAGTAAATTATAGTGCTCACTATAAAGTTAACCCCTTGATGAAAAGAGTATGTAGATTCGGATGTTCTCAGATTTGTTCACAATTGATTCAGTGTCTCCATAAAAGTATGGGAGATTGATCTTTTTACCAAAGTTGCACAAACATCATGTTTAGTTCTCACCCCACTACAGGCCTTCAATGTGAAGTGAAAGAGTTACACAGAACTAAACAATTTACTTCCCTTCAAGGCATGGGTGAAATATAGGGCAGCACACCAAGGAGGCTCAAAGAATGTGGTGAGGCCAGTAACATGGAGACTATGGCAGTTGAATATGTAGGTGTTCCTTTGAGTAGATAGCTACTATATTTCAATAAGAAGGTGGCTGCACAGGGCGTAACACCGTATAACAACATGACTTAATGGCAAAATCTAGTTTTAGAGAGAATGAGCTCATGATTTTTTCTGCTTCTCCTGTAGTTGCAAATACGAGCCCGCCTGGGGTCAGTAATCCGCTGCTGTAGACCATATGCAGTGCCTGAGGGAGGTAAGTGGTCAAAACCAAAACCCCTCATTACCTCATGGTACTAGACATAAATGTACTCTGGGTGGTCTCCTTTTGTGTGCCCTTTTTGATTGTTTATAGTTGCATGTAAACAAATGAATGCAGTTCTGAAACAAGTACAATTTCAGCACAGTACAAGCTGTCCTTGAAGCTATTGTGTAATAGTATAGTACATGAAATGCAGGGGGAATCAACCACTCAATATTGAAGTACATGGGGGTATGGAGGCAGCAGTCACTCAATATGTATGGTGGATGTAGTGGCGGCATCAATCATTCAGTATTTCAACTTTGGATTGCAGTCAACCCTGGTAGAACCATATGACTGCTAATGTTTACAATTGTACTGCATACTCTCTTCACAACTGGTTTTTCATGATGCCCATGGGGCTTTTAGAAAACAAATTAAAGTCTGTTTTTTAAAAAAAAATCAATCATTCAGTATTTCAATTCTGGGCATATGGGGCCATCAGTCATTGAGGTGGGAGGCACTTACTGGGTTTCAAATCCTGGCACCACCCCAGCAGAATGCTCAAAAGACAACCAAATGCAGCACTGACAAATTATTAGAGCCTTATGGCATGTGGGTGGTGGACTTGGAGGCCACAGGATGGATAGGCAAGATGGCCCCCCTCCCTCCCAAGAGACCCCATGGGAAAGTGAACTTTCTCTCTATTTGATCTCTGGCTATTCTAATTATGTATCTATACTCTTTGCCTACTGCTACAACTGACTATTTTTACCCTATGTCATTTTAAAGACTTTTGACATCCTGGTCAAGACATGTTTCAACTAGTTATGTGACGCTGTTAACTTATAATTTAGTACTGTTTGGCATCATGTGGGCTTGAATTACCAGGAAATGGGTAATGCAATTCAAATTTGTACCGCACAGGGGCCTTTATATTATGTTTTGTCCAGGACCCACAAAATCCTTAAGATGACACTGAAAATGATCACAGGTAGTGTGGCCTTTGAATGCATGCTGCCAAATGTTGGTGATGGCCGCAGAGCTACGTTACACAACAGGTGTCCTTTGGAAGTACCTAATCTACAGAGTCCAAAGGGACAATGTATGCTGATGGGAAATGGAGAAGTCTGCTCACCTCAGCAATCCTCACTCTCAAATTACACTTTTCTTCAGTGTGGCAAAATCAGCACAGCACTCCTCGTATTTGGATAGGAGTTCCGTGGCCCTAGAATTCTAAAGCAAAATTACCAATTGTAGATGTAGCAGTTTCAGGGTTGCAGTAAGTAGATTCATGAGTGCCTGCCCAAAACAGTGACCAAGAGACAATACATTTGGGAAACTGCCACTACAACGCAGTCGTTTCCACGTGTAACCATAACCACGCATGCATTACAACGCATTCGTGGTTACAACAAATAGCCTTTACCACGCATACCTTTACTACGAGATACATAGTAAAGGCATGTGTGTACCAACAACATGGCCTTAGAAAAGGGGGCTTGGGGGGTCTCCACCCTCCCCCCAAAAAAGAAACGCACCTGATTCCGTAAAATTATGAATCTGAAGGAAAAAAAGGTGAGACAATAGGCGCCGTTAGAGGAAACAGAAAGACACTTCTGTTTCCTCCTAACGATGTGAAACATCACCTCAGAAGTGCTTGGAGTGGAGAGGATGTGGAGAGGTAAGGGGGAATGAGGGGGTGGTGTTGCGAAGGGGAAAATTATAAGGGTTAATTTTTAGGGTTCATAAATAGTGATCGGAGATATCCTTTAACATAAAAATGCTGTTAACATGCATACAACGAAAATCGTAGTAAAAGTGTGCGTGTTAAAGGCATCTTCATGGTAAAGGATATGCGTGGGGAAGGCAATCGTATTGTAAAGCATGCGTGGCAAAGGCATGCGTTGCAACAAATGCGTTGTAACATCATACTAAAGAATTTCAATGGGGTGCATGAGAACAGGCACGCCACTTGTAAACCTCTCTCAAAAAATGTGATACTTTGCTGTAGAGGCAAATTAGAAGAACCTTCTAAATTAATATATAATCAATGCAACAATCCGAAATATGTATTGTGTTTTGTTGTGTTATTTTATAATTTGGTATGTCATGTTGTTATGTTTTGTTATGTTGTGTTATGTCATGTTAGGTTATGTTACATTTTGTTATGTTGTTATGATATGTCTTGTTATGTTATGTTATGTTACGTTATGTTACGTTATTGTTTCAAGCACCAGCAACGTGGGCCATGAAAAGAGGACCATCTGTAATCTACTATCTTTAGGTTGTGCAGTTATATGGGACTCTGTAATCGAAATTCACATTGAATCTAGTGATACTCATGCCCTTAATCTAACCCTAATTTTTGACCATAGGCTCCTTGTGATTAACAAATACCAAAGGTGTCCAATATGATGAACTCCAATCAAGGCCCTTTTATATAGGTTAGAGAGCTCATGGGGTCTGTTGTCTTGGATGCTGGAGGGCTTTTGCATAACATAACAATTGAGGACTCTGACTATAGAAATTAAGAGTAACAGTGCCAAAACCTTTTGAAGAGGGCCACAGGGCATGAAGGGACTATTGGAGTCAACTGTTGTGGTTGAGGTCTTCTTCTCCGGATCTCCCAGGGTCTGACCTACTGTGGGTCCTGAGCAACTGGACCTAGTACCCCTGCTGCACTTAACTCTCAGTGATAGCTGTGGATACCTAGTTAAAGGCTCCCTTGTGGGGGAAGTGTTGATAAACACGACTCATAACTCGAAGTGCATTCAGTAATATCAATAAATCAATGACCAGTGAAGTATTTGTTTTTATATTAAAAAAAGTATTACAGCATTCGAAAGCAAGAAAACAATCCCCTTGAGGTCGGGGCTCTAGTGTTTAACTGGCAAATCCCGGTCTCACACTTTTTCTTGTAATGTGGTTGGGGGTGTCCACCATTCACTGGTGGCCACTCTTTAGAAACAGTCAAAAGTGTCTATGGTGACACAGCACCTTATCAGCGAGTGACCCTGAGCCTGGAAGGCCTGTATTAATATACAGCAGCAGAGAAACATTCCGCACTACAGAGGGTGCCTTGACTTCGGGTGCTTCCAATGCTCCACTCCTGCTCAGTCAAGTTGATCTGCACTCTAGATGCGTGGCAGCACCGAGCAGGTGCAGGTTCTATTCTCAGGAGCAGAGACCGGCTTCAACAGCAATCGGAGGTGCTCTTGGCTTCCACTGGTGTGGTAAATTCAGCCTTTCCTAATCAATTGGAGGGGGTTGATCCTTGTGCCCCGACACGGTACCATGGACGGGGCGAAGTCCTCTCAACCTACTCTGGAGTCCACGGGTCAGGTCGAAGGGCTGGTCTTAGTGCTTCTTTCTGACCTGCAGGTCGCAGCTTCAGTATACTCAGGCGACATCCCAAACATTTATAGTACTGGGTACTGGTAATGCCTCCTGGCACACGGGGTTGCTGCAGTACCTGCTGGCAAGACATCAGTCTGTATTTTGCAGGAACATATACCACGACAGCCCCTCCCGGCATATGATGTCACCGCTAAGGCCTGCACAGATCTTGGCACTTTGTTGGCAACAATTACTGACATGGTGGCCCCTCCTGGCATACAGAATCATTGCAACCAAGTGGTACAGGCTGGGTTTAACACTCTTGACACAGCTCTTGATTCACTGCTGAGTCTACGGTGGCCCTCTCTTGGCATCCGGGGGTCGCTGATTTGATCCTGCACATAGGCAAGGACCCATCCAGTGCACAGCTGTCTCCTCAAACCTCAGACTGGGAGTTTTTGTCAGAGCTCGCTTCTGGGCCTCGCTCCCTTCAACGCGCTCCTCTACCTCACAGGGCACACTGATCTTGGCAAGCAGCAGGCGATGATGCTCCAGGCTCCAGAGCAGCTGGCCTTGGTTTCAATGGGTGATGCCCTCCTCTTACCCAGCAGGAAAACCAGCAGGCCTTGGCCCCCAGTCCAGGTCACAGGCAGAAATCTTGCAGAGCTTCCCTTCCTCACGCAGCCAGACGGGCTGCTTGGCAGAAGACACATTTGGGGTCTCAACCAACCTTTCTTATACTCTTTTTCCAGACGCCGAATGTCATTTAGGGTCTGAGTCTTTTAAGTTTTATGTTGGGGTTCTGCTTCTTTTAGAAGTGTACTCTTTCCTCTCTCTTTTTTCTCTTGAAAGGCTGTCTATTATAGCAGGAGAGACTCTGAAGCTGATAGTCACACAACAGAGGCCATAGGAGTGACTAGAGTTCACACCTCGATGCCAACCACAGCAACATGTGCATCAAAATGTTAATCCCAGGCTCCCAGCTCTAGTCTTTCTGAGACATTCCCTTAGCCCCATAGCCTTCCTGAGATGTGTTCCGGCCCTTTCCTTCGTGATCTATTACTGAATGAAAGTGCACCCATTGAAGTGTACTGGGGTCTCTTTCTCTCCCTTCTCCAGTGTGTCCAACCCAGCTCACAGGAATGCAGCCATACACAAAGCTCTCTGAGGGGAATCCCCAACTCCTAATGTCTTCATTAGGCAGGCCAGATCTTCCCAAAACGGAACCCAGGGTCTTCTATATAATGTAACATTGCGGGCACATTTGCACTCAGTGTATGGACACAGAACACACTCTATGCAGTACTGTTACTTTCATGCATAGTGCCCTCACAGGCACACATGCATTCAGCACACTCATTCACTCTACTCACTGTTCATTACTGTAGCGTTTCTGTGTTATGCCATGATGCGCTACTTGAAAACACACACTTCCAGTACACATATTCATCAGGCACGTATTGCATAACCCTTAACCTTTCATGTATTGTACTTTTCGCAAGCATCTATATATCCAGTACATGCTTCCACTGTGCTCAAACTGAACAACACTACATCTCTCATAACCTGTATTCCTCACAGGCATACATACAGCCAGTACTGCACTCACCATGCATGTACTGCACAGCACTGCTATACTATTCACAGGCACACATACAACCAGTGCATAGTCACCACTTCTGTGCAGCACTGTAGGCATGAAGGCCAAGGGTGAGCTAGGCACACAGCAGAGAAACTTTTAAAATGGTGAGTGAGCCTTGAGGCCAAACTCCAGTGACGCAGGATAAAAAGGACCTGTACACTCATATAATCACTACACAGTATGCTGCCACCAAAGCACTCGTGCTGCTTAATGTCTGGTGGAGGCAGTGGCCTTCCAGCACTTTTATGTTCCATATAGACACTCAATATAGACTCAGGTAGCAACCTAACACCTCACCTACATTTCCATGCCATTACACTACATAACAGTTCTTGGGATTGACCTTTTACCAAGTTATGGTGCTGCTAACAGGTTGTAGGGGTTTTCCCTGAAACCTAGCCTTATTTATTATGCATAAGGATTCTTGGAAACTCAGCAGGACTACCATCTCCTGCATAATAACCATGTAAAAGGGCCGTTCCTTCCGTCATCCTAAGTCTGACATGACACAGCAAGGTAGATCCCCTGAGGGTACCACGTTGGGTATATAAACACCATATCTTTGCAGAGGAAGGGAGAGGATAAAAAGGACTTCCATGCTGACACACTGACACAAGATGCTGAGATTCCTGCACGCAGACACTCCAGCTCACAGCGGTCTAACATCTCTCGCGGGGTGTCCATCTCGAGACCAAGAAGGCGTCCCACAGCCTCCCACTTCATGTAATGGGGTTGTTTTTATCCAAGCAGGATTCTTGGCTTTACACCTGCATGCATGCTAGGTACACTTAGGTACATCTAGTTAAGGTTGCATCGTAGGAGTACGCATTATTACTGTGATGTATTTTTATACCTGCCTGTATTCATTGTTTTAGCACTATGGTAGAAATCTACCATCCTTTTACTCTGTCGGTGCCTATAATCATGTATATCTGTTTCTGTCAAATGGTTGTTTCAGCATACCTATTTTACACTAGAATGACGCTGGTTCAATAAATGCTTATTGAAAACGTTCCCACCATTTATTCTGTGTATCTCTCTGAGACAAAGTGAGCACGAGTGACTGAGCCAAAAGTACTGTAGCCACGATCCCCGATGGGACAGACTTGTCATGTTCGATAGTTGCCAAGAACTATTCTCTCCTTGTTAAGAGGAGTTTACAGTGGCACTGTGAGCAATCTGGTATACAGGGTAACATACCCGGTGGTGGTGTCTGGAATCAGTCTGGAGACCAATCCCACATTCTATGTTATCTAAAGGCGCGGACCCTATATAGGTTTATAGGAATCACACAACAGCACTATGAGGGTAGTGCTTTGGGCGCCCCTCCCGGCCCAACAAGTACGCAATGTGTGAGTCAGGTCTATGTCATGGAGCAAACACATGATATGCAATTGCTGATAACAACCAGCATTAGGGATCCAGGCAACAGTACAGTTGGGCACTCAGGGCAGGGGTACAGGTCCTTTACCATGCAGAGGACTTTTCTGTTCCAACAAACAGCTCTAGCAGTATACCCTTATGGGTACTTTCAGTACATCTGCAAACTTATGGAAGTTTTGTTGTAGTTGTCAACCAATTAAACAAATACATAAATAATGTGTAGTTTGGTTAAAAAGCCTCGACTGAAAATGTAAAGGTATACATTATCACATTTATGGGTTTTTAGATTCCAAAACCATGGAGGAGCAATTCTCATTGCAATTCTCTTCGTAGGCTTCCTCAGGTGGAAGTTAGAGTTCAACCAATCAGCTGTAAACGAAAATAAGATAAGGGAATTATCCAAAGTTGAGCATTTACCATCTGTATTTCTCCCAAAGAATGCTCCAAAGTAAAATCAAATACTCTAGACAGAACATATCACATAAATACAACACACACTCCTGATGATACTATGGTCAGCTATCATGGAGGTCACAACTGCACTTAGGAAACACCTTACACAATTCCAACACAACACATAAGAAAGAACATATTTTACAAACCCAACCCATACAAGATATGTAATTTAGCTGGCTAGCATGTTACTCACAGCAGCACTACCGATTATGAAACACACCAAGTTCCAGAACATAATAAATAGAATACTACAAACATATTCAACATGCAAAGTACTACAGGTATGCAGTATAGATGGCTATCACAATAGCCATTCAACAGAAAACATTAATACTCTTAACCTTTTCGGTGTGTCGGACGGCCCCCGGCCATATGATGTCGCGGTGGGCGTCATTTTATTTCCGCACGGCGGTGGAATGCCTGCCGCTGTGAAGCGGTTAGCATACATTGAACACAGATTCAGATACACTATATAGTAGGCTATTGCAGTACCAAAAAGCACCAATGTTAAAAAATACTACACACACAAGGCATACACAGGATTCAAACTCATGCACATGTATGTTTAGCAATGCAGATAATGTAGGAACAGTTGGGGAAGACTTACAGCCTTAACTATACAGCTAACCAAAAGCATGACCAGCACAAAAATGCAATAACATATCTTATTTTTGGGTAAATGACACAGGTCTGCTTTATTACCACCAGCACCATGTAGAAAGCCACCAAACTGTGGATAGCCCCATAAGACCAGCCAAAGGCAAAATGTGCACTATGCAAATGCCTGAGATATAGTTAAAAATGCAGATACATTCAGCAGTAGCTGATGCATTTACTTAAATATGAGACAACCTACAGTTGCAATGCAAAATATCAAATATTTAGCTTTATACCCCAATATTTAAGTTTTGAGTTTGGATAAGGTTGATATTTGAAATTTATGATGAGATGCTTTTAAGTCAATCATTGGAGTATTCACAAGTTTTTCATCAAAATATATATTGAAGTGAACAAATCATTCCACCATTATTTTGCTATAACATTCTCTCCCTTCCCACACTTCATTTTTTACGCATTTCCTCATTATTTTGGTGCCGGTCCTCTGTTATGTTAAGCGGCTACATTTTGTTCCGTGGCCTAATGTTCAGTTTTCAGACAGGAACTACTGTCCCCCTGCCTGACCTACTTGTTGCTTCCTTCTTAATGAAATATTGGTAATTTGGAAACCTGGGTATGCATGATCCTCAGGGAGCAACACCTACCTGCACATTGTCTAACGCTGCGTAATCTAACTGTTTCTATTTACAGCATCTATTACATCTTACACTGCTTATCTTAAGTTCTGAAAATGTAACTCAACTTTTCTTCAGGCTGAATTATCACACCACTTTCATCTTGCAATCCTACTCTAAATTTACCCTTTACACTTCATGTTAAGTTACCATGACAAAATGAACACTGTGCACAACCTTCCAAACAGATTGAAGAGAGAGTCAATTGCCAAACACCACATGCAAGACTAAAGGCTCCATGGCATCTATATTTATTTATTCATTTATTTTGTGTTTTATATAGCACGAACGTGACCCTTTAGTGTGTCAGAGCGATTAACAAGGATATAGCGGTCCCGAATGCGACCAATAGCAAGCAACATAAACTTACGCATACGGATAACATAAAACTATAAAACCAGTGGACGGTAAAAGTTCTCAGGACCTACAATAATATCTGAGACTGAACGAATACATCAAATTACAAATGATCTTTTACCATCAAAAGACCCTCTAATTTATAAATCTGTAGTGAACGGGAGGTGATTCGATCGACAGATGAATTAGCTGATTCTTTGTATAGAGCTATGGCAGGAATTTCCCCATTAGGAAGATCTTAGCTTCTTTCTTGAGATTTGAATAGAATGGTATTCTTCTAATGTTTGGCGGGAGCGAGTTCCAGATTCTGGGTGCGGTGCCTGAGAAAGCTCTGTTGTATATTTTCTTCTACTGGAAGCACGGCGGTTCCAGCACAAGATCTTTTGCGCCTCTGGATTACCTGCCTCTTCCGAATATCATCACTTTCTGGGCAAGGTATGCCGTTGTTTTTGAGTGTAGCGCCTTATGTGGGATAGAGGCCAGTTTGAGTTGTACTCTGGCATGGTATGGTAGCCAGTTCAGAGCTTTTAAGTGTGGAGAGATGTGATCAAAATTTCTAGATCCAGTTATGAGTCTTGTGGCTGCGTTGAGACAAGCTTTTAGCGGCGCTGTTGAGGTCTTGGGCAGGCCAGATAAAGTTGAACAACTGTATTCGATTCTCGTGATGACCAACGCCTGAACTGCCATTTTGAGGTCTGACGTTTATAGGAATGGTTTCAGTTTTCTAAGACAACTCAGGTGGTACCTGGCGTTTTTAGCCATCAAGTTGATGTGGCTTTGCATGTTCAGGTTCTTGTCCAACATGATTCCTAGTGATTTGGCTGCGTCCACTAAGGTCTGGGTGCAGTTAAGCACGGTGATCAGTGTGGTCCATTCCTTTATTTCAGAAGAGATTTTGTGGGGGGATTTATTAGAATTCAGTTATTTGCTCGTTTTGTTTACGTTAATAACTTGTTAGCAATTGAATGGTCATCGTTAGCGCTTCATTCATTGACTTGATCTCCTCCAGTGATGAGACTTTAATGTAGATCTGTGTGTCGTCAGCATACATATGAAACAAGATGTTGGCTGTCATAGAATCTCAGCCAGCGGTTCCATGTTGAGGTTAAAGAGACTTGGGGAAAGAGTTAATCCTTGTGGTACACCAATTGTAATAGGGGATAGCGATGATAGCTTTTGATTACCTAAAAATCTTTGTGATGTATTCTCCAAGAATCTATATGATAACATGCCATATGCCAGCCATTGACTGGTACATCACTCAAAAATTCAATCAGTTGTTCCACCTGCCCCAATAACCTAGAAAAAGGAGTATGTCTGACTCTCTCGTTTTGGGGCTATTTTTAGGCCTCTTTAGTTTTAGATGTCTATTGTTGAAGACCTATTGAGCAATACAAAACAAAAAATAGTCTTTGTGTTTTTTGTCAGTTCTTTGCTCATGATTGGATGTTTTCTTGTCCCTCTTACTTCTCTGCTACTGTTTTGATGGCTTTCCGCCCTATTCTTGTGCTTGTCGCTCATTTGAGCCTTTTCTACTAACTCAGTTTTGATTGTATGGCATGACTCCTTCCAGTACAGGCATCAGATATTGCACTGCAGTGCATATGAAGTATTATTTTTTCTTCTTTTCTCCTGCTGCCAGATCTTCTGCCACCACCCTCTCTTTGTTAAGACTGCCCCCTCAACATTTCCTTGACCCTCCAGAGACTTCGGGCTCTTAGCTCAGCAAACTGTTGTATTGGGAGACCGTAATCCTAAAATGTTTTTTAAACATTCCAAGATGTCTGCCGGTGCTTCCACGTGCACAAGTATACATGACAGACTTTCCCCAATGCATTTTTATCAGCTTTAAGAAAATCCATTCTAAGATGGCTGACATGGATGTATGTTCATGTGCATGGATCATCTTTGAATGGATTTTCTTAAAGCATAAGAAAATCCATTCAAAGCTGACAACTGTGAATGTGTGTAAATCCTCTATCAAGGATATACCATCCATCCCCACAGTTTCTCAAATTGTAAAACCAAGAACGTTATTTATCTTTTGGTTTGTCCCTGCGGATAAGGTTATGCGGGTGAGACAGCAAGATCTTTTTGCACCAGGTTAACTGAACACCGATCAGCGATACATACTTCGAAAATCAATGCCCCCCTAGTAAAACACTATCTAGACTGCCAACACAAACCAAACGACATACGTTGGTTTATTATTGAAAATTTTGAGAATAATAGCAGTACCAAAACAGAAGACTACCGTAAAAAACAAGAGGTCTTTTGTATCTTTTCTTTGGTAGCAAACATCAAGGGATTAAATAACGACATCCTTTGGCAAAATGCAATTAAGTATAATACCTGACATTTGAGCCACTAATTATTTCGCCATAGCAGAATCTTTTTTGGAATTTTCCAATTATTGAGCCCTTAGTCACATAATGACATAGTAGTATTCTGTTCTGACTTTTCCTAGCAATCACATTTATATTGGCATCCTCTTTTCTTTTCGTATTATTAATTTTAGTATCTGTTTTAATCTTTTTATTCAGTATTATTCCCTTTTATATTTTAATATCGATACTTTTTTATCTCAGCCAATACTTGAAATATTTGTTATGAATAATTCCTCTATTGCCTATTTTCATCATTATGCGCTTCTGTTTGTTTAAATTCTTTTGTTTATATCCCTTTTCTTATTTTTATTATTACATTGCTCGGCGCTAGTCCTTCCTTAGGCCAGCGCACCAGTTATTTTATGTTTGTATCCTCTATCCGCATTTTTTAAGTCTTTCTTTTCTTTTTATTATTATATTTGATTGGCGCCAGTCTTTCAGTAGGTTAGCGTACCAGTCATCTTACGCTCGTATCCTTAATCACGTGTTTTCACGTTGCGTCTATTATTCGCGCTCTTTCTTCTCAGATGCTAAACAAGATTTGTGGCTTTAAATGCTGTGCTAATAAGAACCGCAAACCATTTATCCTGGCAGCCGATTCCAGGCTGGTCCACATACGCGAGGCTCTAAGTAAGTACTACGTGATTGCTGTTTGAAGTCTGACTGCGTTGGATAATTTTTGGACATTGAATTAGGACCCGTTCAAATATCATGTTTTTGGCAACTTTAAGTTATTATTTCCAGCCTTGCCCCTTTTGTGCGATACTCTGCTAATAATTTCGGCAGCTGACTTCAGGCAGGTCCAATTTCGCGAAGTCCTTCTTTAATATTCCTGCTATGTGGTCTACTGTTTCTTCCACTGGGTCCTCTCTGACATTTTAAGGGGACTCTCTGTAGGTTGTTTTGACATCGTTCTGTGGTTGTACATAACTGACACCACCATGGAACTTTCGACCTAAGATAGATGTATTTGGAGGAATCGTGACCCGCATTCATCTTCTTTAGATTAGAGTCGGCCCACCCTCATTCAAGTTATTTTTCACAAGGGGCAAGCAAAGATAGTCTCTACTCACCCTGTACATTATAATTGTGTTATTATTTGGCAATTTAGTGACAATGCATTATCCTTTATTGCATATTATCATAAGTAGGTGCCTTTGACGTCTGTTCATATTTAACCAATCCACTGACGAGTTATCCAGGACTCAGAATTTTCATCTGGTCTGTCGTCATACAGGTAATCACAGCATAGTACATATAGGATGGCAGTCTACTTTAGACATCTAAATGCAAGTGCTTATGTGGCTTTACTTATTCACTGCAGCTCCTTTGTGCCCGATCATCCGGCTATCTAGTCTTTTTACTTGAAATCTACTATACTGAATCTCTTGTTGGAGTACCTCAGAACAGAACAGGTATTCATATGACTCTGCCTGTCCCATCCTCCACTTTGATATCCTTTTTTGGGCAATTGGAGGGACCAATTCATATCATTTTATAGAGGTTCCAGGTTGCTTTATTGAGATCCATCTGGTGCATCGACATCTATCTTCGACTTCGCACCTTCATTGCCATTATTAGGTACCTTTGCATGATCTTTTTTATTTTTCACAGTTGGTACTGCGGTAGTACACCTCAGTGAATCATTTCACTCTTTCTCTGTTTTAATAGCGACCTATATCAGTCAGAGCACGCTGCCCAGCACTTTCTAGTACATAGACTGCAATCATTGTTAGGTAAAGCTCCATGCATTCCTGTTTCTTAGGTATCTGGGGTGCACCTTGCTTCTTTTCCCTTTTAGTGCACGAGCAACTATTTCACATATCTTTTTTCTTTCTGAACACTACCTATACTCCAACCTTGTCAGTGGTAATTCTTTCCTCCTTCTAAATTCAACTTCTATTGCACATGTATAACTTTAATGTCGCGTTTTTCATTGTGTTGTTAACACTACATGTTGCAATGTTAATTTATAGTCACTTTTTAGTCCATCACCTCGCTCTCTTGCACCAAGTTTATCCTAATAGCCTCAGTATACTGCATTGTGTTATACAATTATGTATGTTCATGTGTATATATTTTTGTTTATATTTAGAATCTCAAGAGTAACTCCTGAAGAAGGCGTTGTTACGCCAAAACGCGCGTAGAGTGTCATCGTATATACTTTAATTTTTGAAAAACCCTTGTCATTTTTTATCTTTAGAAACACAAGTTTTTAATGTATTATTGATATATGTATTATTTGGTATGATTGTATGCTGATGTTGCTTTAGTTTGAATAATTGATTTTTTATGCACTGAAACAAAATAAAAATGTATATATATTTTCTTTTTTTTTTTGTTGTGTTAGTATACTGAGGCTTTGTTTATTAACTGTTGTGTGAAACCTTATCTTTAATAGGTATTGTGTTGTCTAGGAACTGTTATTATTGAATTTAATGTTACCCTGTCCTAGGAACATTATCCAGACTCAGGGGGTCCCTATTCATTACATTGAATGTACATCCACAGAAGTCATCTAAAAAAAGTTGGCAAAACAAATATGGTTCAGTGGTAGGGTTGCCACCTAACTTCTTTCCTATCAGCACCACTGTCATTTTAATGTTTCAGTCAGAACAAAAATAAGCTAAATCACCTAATGCAGGAATTTTTAGGCCTTATCTGTGTATACTTCAAAGAAAAAATATAAATAGAAAACCAATTTAAATGTGTTCTATGCGTGAGTTAATGATCCATGACAAATGATTAAAGTAAACAAAGACAGAAGAGTCATTTTGCGATTTAATACATACGATTGTGTTTAAAGTCCTATTTTGGGCCTCTGCTGACTCTTAAAATATCAACATATTACTGCATTTTTCTCTTGGAAGGAAAGGTGGCAACCCAATTTAGGGGTTGAGATCTATTGCCTATGCCAATGCTAGTTTTACCAGTTGTTCATCTGCACTTATATATAGAGAGCATAACACTTTCATTCCATATGTAATCAAGCCGTAAAAAAAACAACATACAACATGAATCTTGGACATCTGTCCTACCTTTAAAAATTCATGCAGATTGCTCTGTGAGTTACAAAGGTCTTGTGATACGTCTTTCTAAACGACTAAAGGGCAACATCTGCCTAGACATTATTCGTACATGTGTCTGTTTCTTGGGGTTGTCATTACAGTTCGACTGATGGAATCGGTCCGGCGCATGGACATAGAAAGCCTTATGGGCTTTTTGGATACGTCTGCTTCTGTCAAACCAGATGAGACCATTTTATCGTGTTGTAAAATCCTGGAACATCGAAAAAAGGTATATGTGAGTATCCATTGCTTTACATGACACTCAAGGCAATGAGAGGCAGTGAGCTTTAGCTACATATGTGGTTGTCTAACATTGTGTTATATTGTGTAGTGCTGTAGTGTGACATTCTAGGCTTTACTGTACTGTGAAGGACTGTGTGGTGTGAAGCACAGCTGTAATAGGTTAGGTTGTTTTGGGTTGTAGTGCAGTGTGTTGCTATAATGTGCAGTATAAATAAGTTATTGTGCGATATTGCATTGTTATATCACATTTCTGCAAACACAAGGAGATGACGAACAGAGCGCTGAAACCCTCAGACACTCAGCCCAGTCACAGATTTGGGTTGAATCCATCATTGTTCTTTAGCTCACTTCGCAAACCCAGTTCAGACCCAGCCATATGCAAACTAGTCTTGACCCTGTGCCTTATAGTAACAGTCCAGCCCAAACTGCCAAGCCAGGTCTTCCCTGCACCCGAAACAAGCATCCTGGGACCCGTTAATGTTCAGTGTCATATAAAGGAGAGATTTCTGAGAGAGCAAGCATTCATGGCTTGTTCCTCCTCTGGGTATGGATAGTTGAGAAAAATGAAGCACCAGAAAAAGGTCAATGATTACCAGTGCAAAAGGACACACACAAACACACACACACACACACACACACACGTACATTTACTCTTAGACTTTGTAGTAACTTTACTGCTTTCGTCACTTCACCATTTCCAAGCATATATACATGTACAACCATTCTCCAAAGATTGGCCTGAGTCAGTGTTATTGCTTAAAATCTGCTGACATGGTTTACTACAACTTAGGTTCAATGGGACAACACGGAGCACTCAAGGGATCACAGTTTGTTCTTAAATTAACAAGTAGACGCATTTCGGTATTGCCTGTTTCAGGCCTTGCTTAACAGTGAAAGGGGCATCTTAAAAGAGTGTATTTTTATATGTGAACACCATCATACATCCCGATAGGGGGATTTGAAAATAGCAAAGGGGGAAAGAGGGCTGCTCCGAAAGAATCCCCCGGGAAGACACTCTGTGAAACAAAATGAAATGTAATGAAACGTAGCAAGTGGCAGACAAAACGTCTATGCGTTCGGCTTGTGAAGCCTTGATCTATATATAGATATATATATATATATATATATATATAGATATATCTTTTTTTAAATTCAAAATAAGTTCATGTATTTCTCACATTTATTTCTATTGGGTTTTATTTTACGTCCTTATCTCCATTATTTGTTGCGGAATGGTGTTGCAATTTCAGTGGTTTGCCATGTGTGATTCTGCACTTACTCTAGGTCTGGGCTGAAAAACATTTGCAACTGTGGCTTAAGTAATAAAGTAAGTACAGTTTGTGAATATCAACAAGCTTACCTTTTTGTGGGTAGGTGTTTGTCCCTCCCTAAACACCTCTTTAATCCTTCCTTTACCCCCTTACCTTTTCCAAAATCCCTCCCATTTTATAATAAATGTTCCCCATTTTCTAGCCAGTCACCCCTATGCTTCCGACAGATAGAAAAAAACGGTAGGTATACATGAGGGGCATAGATCTCCTCGTAGAATAGATAAGAGAGTTTAAGGCAGAAGTCTTCAGATATAGGTTTTGTGAAAAGCATCTTATAGTATGTTGCAGTTTGTTAATAAGTCCCTGATTGACCCTGTTGTTCAGATGCATAAAATGTGCTTTTTACCCAGTTAACACCCCTGCAGGAATTAGCTATTGTACGTTGTATGTACACTGCCATCACTCAAAGGGATTTGACAGAGAGCAACATGTTGGTGACTTCTGACACTCTGGACAGCATCTTGAAGTACTCGGTAAGCAACAGGTTCTCACCGACAGATGGTAATTATTCACTTAATCTTGGGAAACCTCTGGAGCTTCAGGGCAGGAGCTGCAAAATACTGCATCTTAACTGGTGTGGCAAAGCAGAATTACTACTGATCATCCAGTCAGAACTTTGGTATCCCAAATAGTTCTGTTGTGATCTGTAGTCAGAGTGGAAACCAGCAGATGTGCCATTGTATTGTTAACAGGGTTAACAGATGGCTCTCCCAGAGGTTCTGAAATAATTTACACTGGATGATTATCTTGATGCCACAATGAATGTGAGTAGAGAGCCCAGCTGAAGAAATGCATGGGAGATCCAATGGGGCACTAACAAATAACAAGATATTCCTGACATGAAAAAGTTTAATTAATTACCCAGTGGCAATAGAAGGGATTTTGTAGGATGTATCACAGGATTGGTGATATCGTGGGAGCTGCAAGAAATATAACAGCTCTTGAAAAGAGAGCACCAACTTAGTTTTACAGTTGGTGGGAATGTAATAATTAATAGGATTATATATCGGAATATTACATATAGAATATAATTTGACATCAATATCCTGACCTAAATGTGGTGATAACTTCTATCAACAATGTTTAGTACAGAATATTTATGCCGGACAATGTACTGACAAAGATATTCTAGTACCAGACCTTAAAGGAATGTGGCACAGGATGTCAGATTCAAGAAAATAAGTAGTGATAGCGGGTAAATCAGTAGTGCTCGACAGGCACCATATGAAAATCCGGTATGTGTGGCCATATGTTGATATTGCGCAGGGGCCCGTTTTTAAAGGCAGAGCGGAATAACTCTATGTAAAATACCGCATTGACACCAGCTGCTACTGCGTCATTAGATTTTGTCAGGAGGACCTATATAATATTTCTGATAGATACATCTGCCATGTGGATTCCTCACCTTGTGAATACCCCCTGCGTCAGCAACATTCGGAAATTCTTTTTTCGTAGCCTCGCGCCGACGTGGACTCCTGACGTCATAGAGACACGACCTCGCTCGCGACTCCGCTGATGTCACCGACGCCTATAATAGGCCCACGCTGGCGTGATGACATCAGTTCCCTTTTTTCCGCGTCGTCGACGCTAACGGTTATCGGGAATCTCTGTAGCCAACGGATACTTTGTTGTCTATATTGTTGCCATTTTCTGCTTCTCTGTATCCTGTCTCTTCGACAATGTCTTCGAAAAAGACCGGCTTCAAGCCATGTAGAGAATGCGGAAAAATGATGTCCACTACCGACCCACACAGCGACTGCATCTGGTGCTTGAGCTCGGACCATGATGTGGAGGACTGCTCTTCGTGTAAGAAGATGAACCCGAAGGCCCTGAGGGAGAGAGAGGCGAAGCTCCTGGTGGCTAAGATGAAAGCTGGAAAGGAGAAATCGCCGAGGTCTCGGTTTCGAAGGGCGAGGTCGAAGTCAAGATCGAGGTCGAGGTCTGGATCTCGAGGAAGGTCGTCTTCGAAGTCGGCTTCTGATCGTGTTTCAAAAAAGAGGAAACATAAGAAGAGGAGACATGAGTCCCGACGTCGTTCTGGTAAGGAGTCGGGATCGAGGTCGAGGTCACCGAAGAAGGTACGTTCGAAGGTGGTGACCGTTGATGTTTCGGATCCAGAACCTGAAGGTGAGGCCTCCCCTTCTGAGTCACGGGCGCCGTCTCCGGCTCCGTCTCCGACTCCGAATCCGGCTCCGAGTCCATCTCCGGCGCCGTCCCCGGTCCGAGATGAGGAGGAGCCTCGTGAGGATGGGGGTTCCGCGCCCTTAGGTGAGCCGAATCCGAACGCTCCTCAAGACAGGCCTGAAGATTTTCATCCACCATTTCCTGCCCCAGGCCAGGACCCTTCTGCGTTTCTCAACGCAATGTACGGAGTCTTTTCGAGGGCGTGGTACCCCTCTGGTGCACCTTCGGGTCCCATGGGTCCTTTGGCTTTTAGCTTAGGAGTCCCTCACTCCTACCCTCCGGCTCCGTTTATGCCTTACATGCCGGCTCCGACGCCGCCGTGGCATTTTCCGGCTCCACCGAAGCCGTCGACGCCGGTTCCGGCTTCGTCTGCTCCGAGTCGTCCTCGAACACATCCCTCTGAGCCTTCGGATTCGATCCCGACGTCGATTCCGAATCCGTCGGAGCCGGTGGTGGATCCGATAGCAAAACGAGTCAAGATGAGATCCAGAAGGGAGGCTCAACGCCTTCTGGAGGAAAGGAGGTTTTTGGATTCACAATCTGACGTTGAAGAGGGTGAATTGGATGAAGATGCTTTTGAGGATTTGGCAGAAGCAGGAAGCCTGGATTTCTCTCCAGAGTGGGAGTTACCCTCAGGTTCTAGCACTCCTTCTAAGGACGTTCAACCCTATCATTTAATTATGAGGAAGGCTGCCAGTCTCCTTAAGTTGACTTTGCCTACAGCAGAATTCAAATCTAATATTCTGACTGAAGTATTGCATTCTCCGAGTTCAGTGGTGGAACCTCTTCTTCCTTTCAATGATGCTCTGACAGAGCCCATTCTAGAGGTGTGGAAAAAAACCTTTGTCGGCTCCAGCTGTCTCTAAAAGTGTAGCCAGAAGATACAGGGTTGCCCCTGAGGATCCTGCCTTTTTAACCTCGCATCCTTCACCGGAGAGTTTGGTCATTCAGGCTGCATGCTCCAAAAAGAACGTTAGTGCTTTCCCTCAGGTTCCTTTTGAGAAGGAAGCAAAGAAGCAGGATCAGGTGGCAAAGAAATCCTTCTCCTCTGCCAGTATGGCATTGAAGTCATCAAATGCCACTTGCTTGATGGGAAGATATTAATTAATTAATTAATTATGTGCTTATATAGCGCTGGAATCACTCCCGAAGGGGTACCTCCGCGCTTCGACCGCTGCGAAACCCTTCCTGGCTTCCCTGAGAGATGGTCCCTTAATGGGTATCTCCAGGGTGAGACCAGGCATCCCCGGCGGTCTGGTGGGGCCGTTAGTGAAGATGAGGCAAGCTAGTGCCCAGAGTTGCCGAGTGTGATCGCTGATCAGAGTGGGCACCGAGGCGAGAGAATTATCGAGTCCGCTGACCCTGGTCCAGAAACCTGCCGCGTCGGGAATCGAACCCTGGTCCCGGGCCGTCCTCTGCTCTCGGGTCTGCCGCCTCTAACCAGTGAGCCACACTACTCCACATTTACTCCATATTTACACGCTCTGATGGACTCTTTGCGTGTTCTTGTTCCAAAAGTTCCTGATGACAGCAGGAAGGATTTTGAGGAAAACTATCAATACAAGAAGGGAACAAAGTTAGGACAATATTTTACGGGGTCCAGTGTACTCGTCCTATAGACTAGTGACACAAAGGGATGTACAAAAGTTCCCCGGGAAGAGTGACAGAGAGGTGTGTGTGTGCTAGTGAGTGGGGGGAATCCCCTAGTTGGAACTAGAACCCTCACACACCCAGCAAGCTAGGTGTCATGCTTCATCATATGGGCTCTGCTCCTCGTCAGACTGGCGCTGCAATGTCTGACGGGCTCCCGAAACCGGGGCTCTTTATCGGAGATCTTTTGTTCCCGCCATATGGTGCATGTGTGTGAGAGGGCCTGGGGAGTGTGGTCGTGACGTGGGTTTTAAGTTAAAAAAGGTGAGTCAATCCACATATTAAATTTATTCTCGTAGTAGACTCCCTTGGTTAAAAACAGAGAAAGGTGGTGTGGGAGGGGAGAGACAATGACCCCAGTACTACTAGGCTCAATTGGACTACTACCCTCAATTAACGGTCGACATGTTTCTTGCCTGATGGCAATTCTTCAGGACCTAAACAGGATCGTACCACACAGTGAAAAATGCTAGTGACAAATATATATACAGAAGTGAAGGGTTAAAACTTGCAGGTAGGTATATGACCGTATTGTAGTCATAAATACCAAGATGCAGGCTAGTCAGTCCTGCTGCAGTTTGCAAAGCCTGTAGAAATGAGATAAGGTTTGTTTAAAAAAACATAGTACAGTGCAGCTGCTATGATAGTGATTATCACCCTGTAAGTATAGTGAGCACACACACACCCACAATAACTGTGCGAATTGAAAAACCGATCATAAATGTTGCTAGCAGTGGCACACCATCAAAGTGATAGATTAGTACCAGCCATTACATGTGTCGGTCTGATTAGGCATGAAGAAACAACATAGTATAGTGCTATACACTCTGGGGAATATAATCAGGGAAACCTTACCCTAACCCGGATCCCTGGTGGACCTCTCAGTCTGCTCCCGTGGGACTGGCTGGGGAGGTGTAGTACCTATTTTGCAGGAGACAATAGTTTTGTAGACAGTATAAAGTCTCGTCGCAATAATATTTTGGGGTGCTGGCCGGTAGGTGTGGACTACCCAATTGGCCTGCCAAAACGGGGTAAGGTAGAGTGCCTCCCTGCTAGCCCTAAGCAAGCGAGTCCTCCGGTGTGACTCCCACTGCCACAACCGGCCAGGGATACATCAGAGAGGCGAGTGCGGACATCCAGGCCGGTGCCCGCCTTCCCCGTGCTGAACCCCGAACACAGCCTCAGGGGGCCAACGCGAGCCGGCAAGGCCGCCGGGCAAGGTAGCCGCGCCCGCCCCGTATTACTAGCTGGGCGTGCTGCACCGGAGTGCAGCGGGAGACAACCACCCAAGGAGTCAGTTACTCCTGGGCCACCCAGGGGGTTGACGAAAGAGCTTACCTGGTCAGACGTTGTTGAACAATCGCGTCTACCTTAGAAAAAATCTCACCTCCGGCGGCAGCAGTCCAAACGGTATCACCTACCCCACGAACAGCGTCTAGGTTATGGCGCAGAGCAGCTGGTAATGCTCTCTCTGCGCGGACGATATTTAAGCGCCATTGAGATTGTCTTGCGCGGCGTCATCCTCTGGTGAGGGGCCGCCCCCCCGGGGGGACAGCGCATGCGCAGCGTAAAGGGAGTTTAACCAAGGATCGGGCTGTTGGCTATGGCTGCCATATTGGAATGGTGACGCGTTGTAAGTAAAGCAGGATAGTAGCTGTACCGCTCAGAGGACTGTGCGGTGGACCGGGTAACTGCGAGTGTCCAGAAAGTAAGGTTTAGAAATTTCAATCGGACCCTGCTTAGCCCGGAACAATTAAGGTTTAGAAACTCAAATCGGACCCTGTTTAGCCCGGAACCAGGGACTTCCCCCACCCATCACTGCGCATGTGTCTAAAGCGCGATTTTATTAGGAGAAGGTCTGGTGGCTATAGTGGCCATCTTAAAGTGGTGGCGATTAGATGGATGTGGGTTGGGAAGTAGGATGATGGCTAACCTATTAACAAGGCTGGGCGGCAGAGCAGATGACTACGAGAGTCCAACTGGCCAGGAGGTGGATTGTCAGCTGGTCTCCACAAACCAAAGAACCAGTTATAGACATGTCATAACTAGTAGTGGGCATAGCATGAGGTAAGGTCACAGGGTCATGTTCCTAGAGATACCCATGGGACGGAGTCATTCAACCCAACAAGGTCCAATCGAAGACGATGGACCCATCTTTGTTCAATCCTGAACAGGGCTTTTCTGGAAATGGCTGGGTGGGCTTCTAACACCAACCAAGTGAGACTGTCTGCCGTGTGGTTATTCTGGCAAAAATGTTCGTATAGTCTGGTATGTGTTTTGTGGCACCTGATATTGCTCTTGTGCTCTAAAATCCTTACTTTTATGTTCCTCATGGTCATGCCTATGTAGTTCTTGCCGCAAGGGCAAGTGATCATATAGATACATTTGGTGCTGTTGCAATTGGTATGCTTGCGTAGTTGCCACCGAAATGTATCAGACAATCTTACTTCTTTGCATTGTGATGTCTGAGGGCATGCCGCACATCCTCCGCAGGGAAAGTGGCAGTGGGAGTCACACCGGAGGACTCGCTTGCTTAGGGCTAGCAGGGAGGCACTCTACCTTACCCCGTTTTGGCAGGCCAATTGGGTAGTCCACACCTACCGGCCAGCACCCCAAAATATTATTGCGACGAGACTTTATACTGTCTACAAAACTATTGTCTCCTGCAAAATAGGTACTACACCTCCCCAGCCAGTCCCACGGGAGCAGACTGAGAGGTCCACCAGGGATCCGGGTTAGGGTAAGGTTTCCCTGATTATATTCCCCAGAGTGTATAGCACTATACTATGTTGTTTCTTCATGCCTAATCAGACCGACACATGTAATGGCTGGTACTAATCTATCACTTTGATGGTGTGCCACTGCTAGCAACATTTATGATCGGTTTTTCAATTCGCACAGTTATTGTGGGTGTGTGTGTGCTCACTATACTTACAGGGTGATAATCACTATCATAGCAGCTGCACTGTACTATGTTTTTTTAAACAAACCTTATCTCATTTCTACAGGCTTTGCAAACTGCAGCAGGACTGACTAGCCTGCATCTTGGTATTTATGACTACAATACGGTCATATACCTACCTGCAAGTTTTAACCCTTCACTTCTGTATATATATTTGTCACTAGCATTTTTCACTGTGTGGTACGATCCTGTTTAGGTCCTGAAGAATTGCCATCAGGCAAGAAACATGTCGACCGTTAATTGAGGGTAGTAGTCCAATTGAGCCTAGTAGTACTGGGGTCATTGTCTCTCCCCTCCCACACCACCTTTCTCTGTTTTTAACCAAGGGAGTCTACTACGAGAATAAATTTAATATGTGGATTGACTCACCTTTTTTAACTTAAAACCCACGTCACGACCACACTCCCCAGGCCCTCTCACACACATGCACCATATGGCGGGAACAAAAGATCTCCGATAAAGAGCCCCGGTTTCGGGAGCCCGTCAGACATTGCAGCGCCAGTCTGACGAGGAGCAGAGCCCATATGATGAAGCATGACACCTAGCTTGCTGGGTGTGTGAGGGTTCTAGTTCCAACTAGGGGATTCCCCCCACTCACTAGCACACACACACCTCTCTGTCACTCTTCCCGGGGAACTTTTGTACATCCCTTTGTGTCACAGGATTTTGAGGAAGTCATCTCTGACGCTCAGGCGGCGGCTCGCCAGGTCATTCAGAGCGGTTTGGATACTGTAGACTCTGTGGCGCGCATTATGGGCACTGCTGTCGCTACTAGGAGGTCTGCCTGGTTGAAATCTTCTGACTTTTCGGCTGATGTTCAGGCGACATTATTAGATCTTCCTTTCGATGGTTCAGGCCTCTTTGGGAAGAAGGCTGATGCGGCCCTTGAGAGGTTTAAAGATAGCAGGGCGACTGCTAAATCCTTGGGTCTTCAAGTGAGAGGCTGTTCAACTGGCAGAAGATTCAGGGGTTTTGGCCGCTCTTCCTTTCAGAATTTCCGGCAGGGCCAGCAGCAGCAGCAGCAACAACAGCAGCAGCAAAACTCTTTGTATAGGTCATACAGGGGAAAGCAAAGAGTGCGTCCTCGTGGACGTCAGGTCTCTTCCTCCTCCACTTCCTCCAACCCCCCTGCCCCTGAGAAGCAGCCCTAGATCCGACATTCAGGATCATGTGGGTCCGGTTGGGGGCGGCTTACCCATTTTCTACAGGATTGGGAATCGGTTACGTCAGATCTTTGGGTTCTCAATCTTGTAGAAAATGGGTGTGCCCTTCCCTTTCGGGAATTCCCTCCCAATTTCCCTCCTTGCCAAGGGTATTGCTCCGAGGAGCATCTGTCTCTTCTGCAAGAGGAAGTTTTGACTCTGATAAGAAGGGTGCGATAGAGGTGGTCCCAGAGCAGGAAAGGGGTCAGGGATGCTACTCCCGGTATTTCCTGATTCCGAAGAAGGATGGCAGGCTTCGTCCAATCCTGGATCTCAGGATCTTGAATCTCTATCTGAAGCAGGAGAAATTCAAGATGCTCACACTTGCTCAGGTTCTTCAAGCGCTGCAAGAAGAAGACTGGATGGTGTCGCTCGACTTGCAGGATGCTTACTTTCACATCCCTATCCTGAAGTCGCACAGGAGGTATCTCCGTTTTACGGTGGGATCGCAGCACTACCAGTTTGCTGTCCTTCCGTTTGGACTTACTACTGCGCCTCGAGTCTTCACCAAGGTGATGGCAGTGGTGGCGGCGCATCTCAGGAGATCAGGGATTCCAGTATTCCCTTATTTGGACGACTGGCTGATCAAAGGGGAGTCGTCAGAGAGAGTGCTCCATCATTTGCGAGAGACAACCCAGTTGTTGTACAGGTTGGGTTTTTCAATAAATGTACCCAAGTCTCACCTGGTGCCCTCCCAGCGCAACCTGTTCATAGGTGCGGTACTGGACACAACCGTATGTCGTGCATTCCCTCCCCCTCAAAGGATTCGCGACATACGGGAGATGATTCCTTTGTTTTACAATGGAGCGGTCGTTCCAGTCCTGAAGGTCCTTCGCCTGCTCGGTCTGATGGCTTCATGCATTCTGTTGGTCAACCATGCACGCTGGCACATGAGGGCACTCCAGTGGTGCCTCCGCAAGCAGTGGTATCAGCACAGCGGAGATCTCAGGGAGTCAGTGAGGATCTCCAGAGAAGCTGCAGTGGATCTGTCTTGGTGGGGCGTGGAAGGCAATCTGTCCCAAGGAAAGCCTTTTCAACTTCCCCCATCGGTGGCCACGGTGATAACGGATGCATCCACTCTCGGGTGGGGTGCTCATCTGGGGGATCTGGAGGTCAAGGGCCTTTGGTCTCCAGAGGAAAGGTTGCTTCACATCAACCTTCTAGAATTGCGGGCGATACGTTTGGCGCTCAAGGCCTTCCTCCCTTCCCTTCGCGGTCAGTCTGTTCAAGTCCTGACGGACAACACGACCGCGATGTGGTACGTCAACAAGCAGGGAGGGGTAGGGTCGCAGTGTCTCTGCAGAGAGGCTCTGCGTCTCTGGTCCTGGGTTCAGGACCATCAGGTTTGTCTGATGGCGAATCATCTGGCCGGTGTGTTGAACCTTCGTGCGGACAGTCTCAGTCGGCAGTTCTCTGCCGACCACGAGTGGAGGCTTCACCCGGAGGTGGTTCACGACATCTTTCGAATGTGGGGGACTCCTCGGGTGGACCTGTTCGCCACTCACGAGAATGCGCACTGCCTGTCGTTCTGCAGTCTCCAGTATCCGATGCAAGGAGCCTTGGGGGACGCGTTTCAGTTGAGTTGGAGAGGTCAACTCCTTTACGCGTTTCCCCCCATACCCTTGATTCCTCGGGTTCTGAGGAAGATTCGGCAAGACCGGGCCCAAGTCATATTGGTCGCCCCGGATTGGCCAAGAAGGGTGTGGTATACAGATCTACTCCACCTCTCCTCTCACCCGCTGCTCCGTCTCCCTCTCAGGGCAGACCTCCTCTCTCTGATGGAGGGGCAGGTTCTACACCCCCACCTCCAGACATTGCACCTTCATGCCTGGAGATTGTTGTAAATAATTTTGTCCACCCTAAGCGTTGAAGGGTATACTCAGATGTGAGTCCCTTGCTCATTGCACCATCAGGATTCAAGCAAGCCGGGCCGAAGACGCCTGAAATGGCAGAAACCGGTCCCCGGAAGCTTGTTTCCTTCCCAGTGTAAGAATTGGCTTTTGTAGTCTGGTCTGCCCTGTTCCCATGATGCACTGGGCCAGGGACAGACTCATTTGCATACAGCCGGGTTCTGAAACTGGGATGGTGCAATGAGCTAAAAAACGGTGTTGGATCTAGCCCTGATCTCTTGACTGGGTGAGAGTACTCTGCTTAATTCAGAGACTCTGTCCATCACCACCCCTTGTTGTAAATAATGGAGATTGAACGGGGCAACCTGAATTCCTTTTCCCTTCCGCCTGACGTTGTGGATGTCATCTTGTCAGCCAGGCGTGACTCCACTAAGTCCATCTATTCTTATAGGTGGTCAAAATGTGTTACTTGGTGCAGGGAGAAGTCTATAGACCCTTTGAGGGCCCATTTATCTGATGTTCTCCAGTTTGCCCTTTCTCTGGCACAGCAGGGGCTTGCTGTTGCCACGGTGAAGGGCATCTTTCAGCGCTGTCGGCTTTTATCTGTTTGCCTGACCAGCCTTCTCTTTTTAAATCTCCTGTAGTCTTAAGGTTGTTGAAGGGCCCTATAAATAAGTTCCCTCCTACTCCTTTTATTGTGCCTCAGTGGGACTTAAATCTTGTCTTGACCTTTCTGATGGGTGCTCCCTTTGAGCCTCTTCACAAATGTCATGTGAGGCTTTTGACTTTTAAGATGGTTTTCCTCGTTGCGATAACCTCGGCAAGGAGGGTAAGCGAGCTTCAAGCTCTTAGTTCCAAGCCCCCTTTCTTGACCATTCATGCTGATCGAATGGTTCTTAGGACCAGGGCTGCTTTTCTGCCAAAGGTGGTTACTCCTTTCCACCTTGGTCAATCCATTACCCTCCCTACCTTTTATCCTCCCCCTCACTTTTCCAAGGAGGAGGAGAGATTGCACCATCTGGACCCCAAGACGGCGGTGTCTTTTTACCTGGACAGAACTAAAGACTGTTGGTTGGATGACCAGCTCTTTGTTGGCTTTGCTGGCTGCAAGAGAGGAAGAGCGGTCCATAAGAGGACTTTATCAAGATGGATCGTTCTCTGTATTAAGATCTGCTACTCTTTGGCCGGTAAGGAACCTCCAGAGGGTATAAGGGCTCCTTCAACTAGAGCTAAGTCTTCGACCTCAGCATTGGCTAGAGGTGTGCCTGTTGAGGATATTTGTAGAGCGGTAACTTGGTCTTCCCTCCACACATTCGCGAAGCATTACTGCTTGGATTCCGAGGTGAGGAGGGACGGTCACTTTGCACGCTCTGTCCTTCAAGATTTCCTGGTCTAGAAGAGTGGACACCCTCCTCCGGGAGTGGGGACTGCTGTGGGACTTTATTCACAAGCTGAGGAATCCACACGGCAGATGTATCTATCAGAAGAACAAGTTACTTACCTTCGGTAACGCTTTTTCTGGTAGATACAATATCTGCCTGTGGATTCCTCACTGACCCACCCGCCTCCCCGTTGTCCACTTTTCTATGCCAGAGTTTCTTTTATGTATTTGTTTATTTCAAATGTTTTGTTGCATTTGCTTCACACTGTGTGTGTTACCTTGATATTTGTACTGCGTATACTGGGTATATGTCTACTGTCATTGGTCCGCCGTGTGCCTCGAAGGCACGGAAAAAAGGGCGGAACTGATGTCATCACGCCGGCGTGGGCCTATTATAGGCGTCGGTGACGTCAGCGGTGTCGCGAGCGGTGCCGTGCCTCTATGACGTCCAAGTCCACGTCGGCGCGAAGCTACGAAAAGAATTTCAGAATGTTGCTGGCGCAAGGGGATATTCACCAGGTGAGGAATCCACAGGCAGATATTGTATCTACCAGAAAAAGCGTTACCGAAGGTAAGTAACTTGTTCTTTAGTTCCATAATACCACAAAGTAGACCCCACTTAAGTCAACTGCGACCAGTCCGGTAAACTATGGCGGGATCTGGGCTCCAGACAACTGTGTGCTTTCCTCCAAGAACTTCCTATGGGTTGTCTACTCCTGGTATTTTTTGCTGCTCTTTCCACAGTCCCCAGAGTCTATCATACTTTTGTGAGCATCCTCTGGAGCTATACACTAGGGGCCAGATGTAGGTAGGATTGATTTACCGATTCTTAATTACCGAATTTTACCGATTCGGTAATTAAGAATCGGTAAATCTGAGGGGTGGGTATGTAGGTATTCCAGATGTGCTGGAATACCGAATCAGAGAAAAATCGGTATTTACCGATTCGGTAAATACCGATCGGTAATGCCCATTCATTCCTATGGGCTTTGAAGCCCATAGGAATGAATGGGCATTACCGATTCGGTATTTACCGAATCGGTAAATACCGAATTTCACAAGGGTGCAGGGGGTGTCACTTTGACACCCTCTGGCCCCCCCAAAACAGGCTCGGGTGCCATGTGGCAGGCATACATGCCCCAAGGGCAGGTCTGCCTGTCATATGGCAGAGGTGTGCATGCACACATGTGCATGCACACCGGAATCGGTATTTTGCCATCAAATTGGATTTGATGGTAAAATACCGATTCGGTAAGGCTTGTGGGACTCAGAAGAGTCCCACCTACATCTCAAATTTACAGAATCAGTAAAAAATACCGATTCGGTATTTTACAGAATCGGTAAATTTACCGATCGGTAAATTTACAGATTCTGTAAAAATAAGCCCCTACATACCAATTCTTCAATACCGGTCGGTAACTGCCGAAAATACCGATTTTCGGCTGTTACCGACCGACCTACATCTGGCCCCTAATTCCTTAACTAAAGAGCAGTAATCCATCCCTCTTAGCCAGTTTGAGATTGGGGAGGCCTCATGGATCCCCAATGGCCCGCTATGTGACGTTTAGCCAAAACACAACCTATCCCAGCCATCATTTTTTGCCCCCTTACCCATCCCATCCATGGAATACTTCCATGATTCCCAATATGGGGTTGCATTCTATCAGAAATCGACATACCATTTCTAGGTTGGAAAAAAGCAGGTTCAAATACACCTGAATGACCCGGCATTCCTATACCACATGCATAAGAGAACCTCTGGCCTGTCCGCAATTGAGACATTCAGGGCTGCTGTCGCTCCCCATCCTGCACAGCCTGTCAGGGGTGTAATACATTCTAGGAAAGTATTTAACCTGGTCTAATCTAAAGCAAGGCAATATTTCTAATTCTCAAGTTGCCATTGTTTGCCTCAATCCATTTGTTATCATCCAAGGGCCGCAGGTCTAATTCCTGCAATTTGTTTAGCAGGTCTGGAACGTTTATCACCAGAGTTCTGTATAAGCAAGATCTGTCCTTCCTACCAATAGCTGACATCATGAGTCAGATTTCTTATGGGCTGTACTCTGTGAGAGCTGATATGTGTGCATTGTGCCTGACCGCCAATTGGTAATGTTGATTATGCATCATTAATTCAAACTGTTACATACACATAGCATAAGTGATTAAATAGGATTGACTGTGTTAAATAGCAAGGTTAAAGTGAAGATTAAAAGGGCCTTATTTGACCAATTATGTCCATTTAGTTAAAATCGAAAGAAAGCTGCTCTGTGCTCCATTTGTACTTTCCCGTGCCGATGTTGTTTTGCTTGAAAGGGAATCTTGCATAGATTTGCATATAAATAAGTCTTGTGCGAAGTGCCGCTATGCTTACTAGGCTTATGAGATTCGTGGGACCAAGTGTCTCCACTAAGCAGTCCTTTGTTGTGTGTTGGCTGTATTGTAATGCTTACTGGAGTTGTGCAATGTGCTGGGCTAGAATGGTTCTAACTTCAGTCTCTTCTTTGCAATATTGAGAAATTTTGGAAATCAACAGGTCAATTGCATGTTGACAGATATGAAACAAATAAGCACTGCCTGTCTGCAGGAACGGATCCCGTATAGATTAAAAAGAGGTAGCAAGAGTAGATGTTATTCTTGTACTAGGCTTTTGCAGTTGCAAATTATGTGCGCGAGATCTTCCGTTCCGAGGCTACATAGTTGACATATGTTGTCTCTGGGTTTCCTCTTCCATGGTGGAAGGTGTGGTAAGATTGGCATTATACCCATCCTCTATTGTAAACATTTCTCTTTCAGATGGATATTGAATTCATAACTAAAATATTTTGGTAGTTTGGCTTCTACATATTTGTTTAGTACGTACCAGGCATGTACTCTCTTCGCAAGTACAGGCTTAGCTTCTTCCATTGACAGTGCTTTGATGGTCTTGTTAACCGCTTCCTTGAAGCTGGTGTGGGACACTGATGTTGCCCATAGGTTTTTCAGACCAAGGGAATCTCTAAGATACATTCCCACCGGTAAGTTCTTTCTTAGTGATAGTTCAACCCAAAGTTGCCAGTTCAGTGTATCTTGCTCTGCCCCTGTGATCTTGTGCCAGCATTTTATAAATGCACCCCTTCTGGCCAGTAAATGCTTCTGTAACCCAAACTCTATCCTTATTTGGGATGGGAGGTGTATTTCGGGAGGCTGAAGATTGTTCTAAATGAGCCGGTGATTATTTTTCCACAGTAGTGGTATGTTTTCCTCTCATTGCCTCGCTCCCGTATGTTATAGTTGGCAGGAGTTTGAACGGGGCAACCTGAATTCCTTTTCCCTTCCGCCTGACGTTGTGGATGTCATCTTGTCAGCCAGGCGTGACTCCACTAAGTCCATCTATTCTTATAGATGGTCGAAATTTGTCACGTGGTGTGGGGAAAGGTCTGTTGATCCTTTGAAGGCCCATTTGTCTAATGTTCTCCAATTTGCCCTTTCTTTGGCGCGGCAGGGTCTTGCGGTTGCCACGGTAAAGGGTTACCTGTCGGCGCTGTCGGCTTTTCTCTGCTTGCCTGACCAGCCTTCTCTTTTTAAGTCTCCTGTGGTCTTAAGGTTTTTGAAGGGTCTTACTAATATGTTCCCTCCTTCACCTTTCATTGTGCCTCAGTGGGATTTGAATCTTGTATTGACCTTTTTGATGGGTGCTCCCTTTGAGCCTCTCCACAAATGTCCCATGAGGCTTCTTACCCTTAAGACAGTCTTCCTGGTTGCAATAACCTCGGCAAGGAGGGTTAGTGAGCTTCAAGCTCTTAGTTCCAAGCCTGCAAGAAAGGAAGGGCGGTCCATAAGAGAACTTTATCGAGATGGATTGTCCTCTGCATAAAGATCTGCTACTCTTTGGCCGGTAAGGAACCACCTGAGGGTATAAGGGCTCATTCAACTAGAGCTAAGTCTTCGACCTCAGCATTGGCTAGAGGTGTGCCTGTTGAGGATATTTGTAGAGCGGCAACTTGGTCTTCCCTCCACACTTTCGCGAAGCATTACTGCTTGGATTCCGAAGTGAGGAGGGAGGGTCACTTTGCGCGCTCTGTCCTTCAGGATTTCCTGGTTTAGAAGAGTGGACACCCTCCTCCGGGAGTGGGGACTGCTGTGGGACTCTATTCACAAGGTGAGGAATCCACACGGCAGATGTATCTATCAGAAGAACAAGTTACTTACCTTCGGTAACGCTTTTTCTGGTAGATACTATATCTGCCTGTGGATTCCTCACTGACCCACCCGCCTCCCCGTTGTCCACTCTTCTATGCCAGAGTTACTGTAATGTATTATATATATATTTTGTTGTCAAGGAAATGTTTCAATTGCTTTCCTGCTTTTGCCTAACACTGTGTGTTTTGCCTTGAGTATTGTGTACTGTGTATACTTGTATATTTCTACTGTCATTGGTCCGTCCGTGTGCCTCGATGGCACGGAAAAAAGGGCGGAACTGATGTCATCACGCCGGCGTGGGCCTATTATAGGCGTCGGTGACGTCAGCGGAGTCGCGAGCGAGGTCGTGTCTCTATGACGTCAGGAGTCCACGTCGGCGCGAGGCTACGAAAAAAGAATTTCCGAATGTTGCTGACGCAGGGGGTATTCACAAGGTGAGGAATCCACAGGCAGATATAGTATCTACCAGAAAAAGCGTTACCGAAGGTAAGTAACTTGTTCATTAGGTGCTAGTCCAGAATTAAGTGCAGCAAGAAAGTATAACTTGTTTTACACTATGTGAAATGCAGTTGTAGTACTTAATCCATACTAATATTATAAAGAGAGAGTCCAAACATTTGAGGCGGGTAATCTCAGTAACCACAGCACCAATCACAACACCCAATACAGCGTTGGAAAGGGCAGTTGCAGCAGAAGGACATAGGCTATGCAGATGGCCACCATATATATATTTTCTTTTGCAGAGTTTTATATAGCGCGAACTTGACCCGAACTGAATCTGGTATCAGAGCGCTTTACATAGCACCAGTTACGTTACATGAGGACACACATTCATTTTTGTTAGACACGGGGAGATTAAGTGATTTGCCCCGAATCACAGGATGTTTGGCGTCGTTACCAAGGCTCGAACACAGATCCCCAGGTCCGAGGTCGAGCGCCTTAGCCGTTAGGCCAACTCCTCTACACATTTAAAAGGTAAAAGAACCGTGCCAGCAAAGTAGTTCCTTGTGGGCGTGTCTGCCTTGTGCTGTGGGCATGGACAGGGGGCGTGACTAACGCTGGGGGCGTGTGGTACGGCCATCACATCGTGGGCTGTGGGCGTGTGCTGGGAGCGTGACAAACGCTGGGGGCGTGTGTCCGCCTTTCATGCCATGTGAGTCGTACATACAATCGCCAATTACGTTGCAGCGCAGCATCAAGGGGCACGCTGGCGGCGTGAGAAACGCTGGGGGTGTGTGTCCAGCCTTCATGCCATGTGAACGTAATTGCACCGCATCAAGGTGCACGCTGGGGGCATGAGAAACGATGGGGGCGTGTGCTACGTTCCGCCCTTCATGCCATGTGGGTCGTACATTAATCAGAAGATCGTCTGCTGTGGCCGGGTGCTGGGGGCGTGACAAACACGTTCACCTGGAGGCCTGGTAAGTAACGTTACTGCAGCCTCTCGTGTGCGCTGTTACTGAACTCTCTCATGCAACGAAATTACATGCGCCTGCTACCATCAACCAGGGCTCTAGCCGGGCTCAGGCGGCCGATCAGTACACTAATTACATGCGCCTGATAACATGAACCATGGCTGCAGCTGGGCCTCAAGCGGGGGAACACGCGCCTGCTAACATCAAACAGGCCTGCATCTGGGCCTCAAGCGGGGCAACACGCAAATGAGCGTGTCTGCGGGGACAATTACTATAGCCTCTCCTACTCGCTGTCACTCAACCCTCTCATTAAACTGATGATGACTCTCTCATTCAACGACATTACACGCGCCTTCTAACATCAACAAGGGCTGTAGCCGGGCTCAGGCGGCGGATCACTACACCAATTACACGCGCCTGCTAACATCAACCAGGGCTGCAGCTGGGCCTTCTCCGTCCCTATTCTAATGAAACAAAAACTGTTGTCTACCGCGAGATTTTAAAATAAATTGCCCTTGCCAAATACACACATTCTATTTCATACCCGGAAACTTCGGGACGGGCTGCTAGTTATCAATAAAAATATAAAAACTTAATGTGACACTGTATCCACACAAATTATTTTAAACAATGGCCTTTTTAACTAAGTAAGCTTAAGCAAGTAAGTTTGATTTGTAAAATGCATGGTAAATTAAAACCATTGCACGGATAATAAAATCAGAAAAATTATTAACTATAAAATATGGCATTTTTTAAACAGTTTTTTCATTTACACACCAGTTATTCATTTATTTTCATTAAGAAGTCTTTAAGTAGGAATATAATACAAGTGCTGGATTTTTTTTAACTACCATCACTGATACTTTTATTCAGTAGAGACTGCTGCTGAATAGTGGTGGTGGGGCGGGGGCACAGAGGGAGGTGGTGGGAAATGATAAAAATAATTAAAAAGCACTTACTTATACCACCGACTGCAGGCTGCCACCTCTTCTTCCTCCCTCCTCCTTCCACTGGAAGCACATAGCCTCCCAGAATCCCCTGACCAATCACAAGGCTGCCTTACAGCAGCATTGTGATTAGTTGAATCGCCGTGGTTCAGCGCTCAGACAGGGGCTGGTAGGCTGTGCATGTTCTCCACGCAGGCTGTAATACAGCTTCCGTGGAGAACATGCAGTGTGCACATGACGCTTTGGCTGGCCTGAGATGACCGTCCAAACCATCATGCACACTTTAGGTGCTGCCATGACTCCTCCCCCTGTGACACCCGGAGCCCAGCCCCACCCTCCTGGCTTCAGCTGCAAGCTGAATACAGAAAACAAAATGATAATAACAAACATTATTAAAATGTTATTTTTTGTATCAGCTTGCAATTCAAACAGTGGGGCGATGCTCATCCACCTTAACGGAGGAGCCGCCAATGCTATTGTGGGTGCAATATTCAATTATTCCCTTTTAGGGTTTTAGTTACGAGTCTCTCTACTGTTAGCACTCACAAGACAACAGTCAATTTTTTTGTTACCTAGTGTTTGCACGTTATATGTTTCATCATTCCGGGCCATTTAGTTTGGTGTAGTGTTATTTTAGAGTTCAAAGGGATGAATTATTTTATTAATATTAAAGAGTGTCCCTAGGAAGGAACCATGGAGAACGGTCTGCCTCTATAAAATGAGTGTATTGACCACCATGATGCAATGCAAATTAGTGTAAGCATGCTACTCTGATACATTTTAGGGACATTTGACACCACCAGGAAAACTCTAACCTGCACCAACACTGCACCTTCAATACCTACAACATACATGAAACCTACATACCAATGTTTGCTGTTCTACACACCTGCAACACAAACTACATCAGGTACGACTAACTAGCATACAGTTCCTTCACCACCACATGCAGTCTACACTGCCATCAACACTCGTTAATTCAGGTGGCTTCACCCTTTTCTGAGGTTCTGTCTAATATTGGAGTGATAAAGGCACACAGAGGCCAAATAATGTAAACACTGCACCTAGATACCATAGAGTAACTCATTCCAGATACAGGGACCATAAAGTGTTAATAAAATAGGAGATGTATCACAAAGGTTTACATTTGGGGTACCTGTGGGTAAGTTGTGTCCCTTTGCTCTTGAAACCTCAAAAGTTGTGAAACAGAGAGAGAGGAAAAAACTACTCTGGTTGTATCTAAATCAGAAAATATTCATCCCATGTCCCTTCTTCCCTTCCTGGCTAAAACTATTGAATTTTACATCAATTCTATTTTAACAAATTTGTGGAGTCCATCAAGATCTTGGACCCCAATGGTTTTAGATCCCATCACAATACCGAATGTGCCCTGTTGGGAGGTACTGAACATCTGCGGGACTCCCTAGATGAAGTCAACACTTCTACTCTGTTCCTTCTTGATCAAAGTGCCACGTTTGACACAGTATTACTTGAGATCCTTTTGCAGTGCTTACAAGAGATAGGTTTTGGAGGTTTGACCCTAACCTGGCTTACGTCATTTCATTCAGAGAGAGCATTTCAGGTTGGTTCTTCCCCTTATTTCTTTCAGGTGCACACTGTATGTCATGGAGTATACCCCAGGGATAGCTCTGAGCCCCAGGCTATTTAACATTTATAAACAGCCTCATGTGGTGGTAGCAAAAGACAGGGGGCTCTCATTAGTATCCTATGCTGATGTTACTCAGCTCGTGATCTCCTTCTCCAACAACTCTAATTAGAGTCTGATCAAATTCCATGATGATATGGTGGTCGTTGCGGATTGGATGTCGGCCAACTGTTTGCAGCTAAATGCTAACGAATCAGAGATTCTTCTTTTAGGAAGAGATACCCACATATGGGGGTGATCATTGGTGGCGCACCTCGCTAGGGTCCCCCCCTTTGCCCAAGGAGGCTGTAAAACAATCTGAGTGTCTGGGTAGATGGTGCATTGTCCTTCGAAGAAAAGACAAAATCAGTGGCAGCTGCCTGCTTTGGACTTTTAAGAGGACTTAAGCCTTTGCTTGGGTTCTTTGACTCACAGACATGCCAGATCATTATCTAGTCTACTTTACTCTCTAGACTGGACTATTGCAACTCTCTCTATCTGGGCTCTAATAAAACAGGTATCAAACAACTTCAGAGGGCTCAAAATGCCGCAGTGCTCTATTCGCACTCCCTAAATTCTGCTCAGTTGCTACATGTATTCACATATTGCACTGGCTCCCAGTGGATAAGAGAATCCACTTCAAGACACTGTGCTTTGCACACAGAATCTTTACTTCCCCTATCCTATCAAATTTATTATTTCCATAAGTCCCACGTTGTGAGCTGTGTTCTGCAGAGCTAAACTTGGCATCTGTTCCCTCGAGTCAGAAGAGCAAGAGCTGGAGGGCGCACGCGAAATATAGGAAATGAAAAAGGAACAAAATTAAGGAGAAAACCAATGAGGACAAAACAATCAGAGAAAAGAGCACAAGACGGGAAATTAAGGAAGAAAATAAATGAAAGATAAAGAAACCAATCTTGAAAGAAAGGATTGAAAAGAAGGGAAGAAAGAAGGTATGGCAAAGGAGGAAGTAGAAAGAATGAAGAGCAAAATAGAGAAAGCGAAAAGAAAGAAGGTAAGAGAAAAAAGACAACAAGAAAACTATGGAAAGGAATTAAAAGAAAAAAATTAGAGAAAGAAATTAGAAGAAAACAGAAAGAAATAGATAAGGTCAGTAGTAGATGAAGAAAAGGCCAGTAGTTGATGAATAAAATAAAAAAGGTAGGAAAGAAAAAAGAACAATAAGTAAATACAACAAAAGGAAAAAGACAGAAAAAGAATAACAGACGAGGAAAGATGAAGGCAGAGAAAAAAGATAAGACTGAACGAAAGGAGGGAAAAAAGAAACAATAAGAGAAAAAAGAGAAGAAAGAAAGACATTGAAAAAGACAGAGTTAGGACAAATGAAAAGAAGGAGCAAAAGCAAGTAAAAGTGGAAGATAGAAAAATAAACAGAGAAAAACAGACATAGGAGAGAAAAAAGAAAGAATGAAAGAACAAAGAAAATAATTACTGAGAGAAACAAGGAGAGAAAGAAAGGCGAAGAAGAAAGAATTAGCCTGGAAAAGAAATAAGCAGAGAAAAATAGGGAAACAATTAAGAGATTGAAATAGGAGAAGAAAGAACAAATATGAAAGAAACAAAGAATGGGGAAATGGAAGAAAAGGAGAAACTAGAGGTAGAAATGAAAAAAAGAAATATAGCAATCAGAAACGTTTGCCAAAAAGAAAGAGAACTGAAAAAGAATGCACAACAAAAGAGGGAAAGGTAAAAATAATGTAAACAAATAGTAAGAAAGTGAGAAAGAAGGATAAATTAAGAGCAAGCAAGAAAGAGGGAATAAACCACATTAAGACAGGAACAAGAGCCATGAAAGCAAGGAAAAAAGAAAGAAAAGGAAAGAAAGGCTAGACAGAAAGTAGAAAAAGAAGAAATAATTTTTCAGAAAAGGGTTTTCTGCATCATCCAGCACTCTCAGCTTTTGAGTAAATCATAGAAACGGGCACAGTGTTTTAAATAGCTTTGTCATCTGTATGGCACCTGCATATCTTCAAGCTTGTTGACAGGCAATTATCATATGTGAGCTACTCAGTAGCAGCCTGCGAGCTACTAGTAACTTGAGATCAACCAGTTGGTGACCCCTGTTTTTAATCCACCAATAAGAAACATGCCTTTGTAAACTTTTAAATAGCCTATATTCCATCACCTACAATTCTTCTCCTTCTATGCCTTACACTAACATCTACACCAGACATCCTATAAATCTTACACTATTTTCTCCTTATCAACCAATGCCACCAACATTTCAAACTCACATTATTTAACTCACATTATTACCTATATCCCACATACTGACTAACAACCGTTGCACCACCACAGTCATTCTCACCACCCTCCAAATCATATGTCTCACAAAATTTGGTAAACGGCTGTCAAACCGAGGATGACCATCAACTAACCATTTTGTACCTAGAAGGAAACTCTAGGTATCATAATAAATGTAACAACTCAAGTAACGTCCACTGACATCCTGGCGAATCAAAATGAGTAAGTGCCTTCTGTGAATACCAAAATGATAGTAAGTTTAGGATTTTGTCTTAAGTTAGTTCTGTGAATCGGGCCCTAAGTGTTTGGTAGTCAGCGATATTCTGTTACAAACGTGAGGGACATCTTGTCGTTCATATTACAATTCCATTATATCCTATGGAACTTGTAATATGGCGGACGGCATATCCATCACATTTATGACGGAGTATCCCATCCGCCAAACTCATCATCAGGCCCTTAATGATGTGTTTAGGCATCTCCTGTTTCACAATATTGTCTGCATACCTGATACTTTGTACTTAATTCTTGTTTTGTATTTGTTTATCTCGTCTTGTTTGTCATAAATCATTTAAATTACCAATATTTCATATTTCTCCATATTTAGGAGAATTCTGCTGAACTTGAAAGGACGGCTTTAATGTGTCAAATTGCTCTTACCAAGGGGATACCAATGTCAATATCTTCTAGGATTGTAAATCTATTTATGGTGCCATCTATTCAAGAGGAGATTGTGTTTTGGGCCATCCATCAAATGACAATTCAATACGGTAATTTCAAAAATGCTATGTTGTTGTGGAACACTGTGATCTGTGGCAATCTAACGGATTCTACATTGCTTTAAGGTCTGGCTGCAGATAGGATTATCTGACTTTAGCTCATGTCATCACACCACTCAAATACACAGATAGTTGGCTTTGAAGCATGCCCTGACAGATGTTGGCTTCTTCTTTCTGGTCCCTTAATAAAGTGTTTCACATTTTGTATTAGCCCATGGTAGATTAATACATGTTACAGTGGTGTTTGAAAGTGGGTCAATCACTAGCATTGCAGTTCTATGCAAATTGAAAGTGAGAAGAAGCCACACAGGGTATATTTAAGTTCTTTTCTACATATGTTTCAAACAAATAGTGTCATTGAGAATAGAAGCCCATGACTTTGTCTTTTCAACCCACATAGTTGAAACACTTGTGAGGAAATTGACAATGAACAGGAAAAAAATATAACAGCAACACTATCTGTTGCGACCCCATGTCATAATGGTTATGCAAATCAACTCTAAGATGATTACTTTCCAGACAGTGCTCATTACAGAAAGAAACATCTCAGTGCTAACTCTATCAAGAGGCTTCAAATATGGAGCTCCAGCAATAGGCCTTTGAAGTGAATGGTTGCATCTTAAATATAGGTCCACCGACAGCAATTCTTGTAGGACAAACATGCATTGCTGCTATTTTGGTTATTATGTTAAAATTATACATATTGTTTTAGATTTGTTGTCGTTCGTAGTCTTTTCACTTTGCAGATTCACATTTTAGCACCATATGCCAGCACCAGATGTTCCTTACAGGTATTGTTTCATTATGTCTCTTGCTTGAAAAAACAGTTAAAAACTAAACAGCTCTACACCAACTAACTACTTAACTATGAAGCCTTTCTTCGTGTAAGGATTTTGGATTTCTGTAAAAATGAGGCAACCCTGCTATAATTCCACTCTCCTTCATCACCATTATAAAAAGGTGCAAGTGAATCCAGGGAATCTAGGGTAAAGACAATGTGAAACTTTCTTGTCCGCTTACTGATGGAGGCTGATTGCCTTACATGAGCTGTAAAAAGTTGCTTTGCCTGGAGCATGTTTTGGCTAAACGCCCTACTTGCTTTCTCCTGAAAAGTTAGTATAAACTTTGCTGTAATGCAGAAATGCATCAACTGCACCAAGATGCAAAAATTTTAGTTAGGTCTTACTTGTGGGAGCCATGTTTAAAAGGAGTTGCAATCATTTTGTCAAAAAAGAAAGGCGCCCATTTTCCAATATCAAATCTGGTGAAATTTGGTTCCCCTTTACCTCGTAGGTTTGAAGTTTCATTTGCTTCTGAGTGGAAAATGTAGAAAGCAATGCATCAAGTCATTTTTCAATATGTATCATAACAAACACATGAGCTTTGTAGCACACTCATCATTTTAGGTTGGTATTCATCTTTCTTTTCATTAATAATGTTTTTTTTAATTTTCTCTTGCAGGACCAGAAATTGAATCTCACCTGGGTCTGATTCTCAGAACCTTCTATCCTGTAATGAAGACTGCTTCTACAGTCAACCAGAAATATTGGTTTAGCCTTGGTGTGTACCTGCGCTGGTGGAAGGGTGGGGTTCTTTATGATGGTTGGGGGAGTGTGGGGAAAGGACACCTTTATTAAGTTCCCTTTTGTAACATTTGCAGAGAGCACCCTTCATGCAAAGAGATGCAATTTCTTATGTCTGATTGGTGCAGAGAATAATAGTCCATATTCATCCCATAGTTTTCAACAACTGATAACTTATCTGCATTGAAGTCTCATTTGTAGCCCAAATCAGAATTCAACTGCATAATTGGTCTGCATAAAGTGTAACTCCACTACCTTCTAGTACATCTGCCAATTGAACTTGCATGCTGAGCTGCTGTGTCAAGTTTGCCATGTCAGAAGGGGAACACATATCATGTCTGAAGAGCACACCTCCAGGAAAAACCTATTCTTTTTAGTAACAAAAATATAAGGGCCTGATTTAGAGTTTAGTGGACAAATTGCTCCATTGCAAACTTTACGTCTGTTCCCGCGGACTTATTACAAGTCCTTTATATCCTATTGTACCTGTAATTAAACGGACCGGTTCTCCATCACATGTGTGACGAGATACCCATCTGACAAACCCAGAATCCGGTCTTAAGTTATAAAATTACCTCCATAGGAAGAGGAGCATTAAAACCTGTAGAAACCATGCATCATTTTCAAGAGGTATTTCATTGGCAGAGGCATCTCGCTGCAACCTACAGCTCACACAATTGCAAACTAAGCACCATATTAAGTAAAAGTTTTCACTGGTGCAAATCATGGAGTTATTATATTTTAACCATTTTTACCACTTAAAAAATAGAGAATGCAGGAAACAAGTTTTGCTCCCAACTAAACATTTACAATAATAGGACAGGAAAGGGGGAAATTTGAGTCCACACTTTTTGTTATGTTTAAAATAGAAAATTGAGTGAATCAGTGTTTATTCGGATGTATGAGATTAAATTGGTTCAGTTTCTTGCTTCCTCAGGAGCAAAATAGTGCAAAATCATTACACCACTCTTTTTACTCTGGTGATACCCGAACTGGCACTTCTTTGTTAACCACATAAAATTTGAAGTAGAAAGCACCCTGGTGATACATATTCGTCCTTTCATTCTTTTGAGTTCAATACAGTGAGTTGCAGTAATGTGGAATTATTACCATGTAATGTCTAGAGTCTAGAATGCTACAAAAGTACAATAGGATGTAGGATTGAAATGGATGCCATTTTATGACCCATGAGAGTCAGAGAAAACCAATGTGAATTGAGTCTAATTCATGCAAAAAATCATTTGCTGTCAGCAAACACATTGCACTGTTTTTGTTCAGTATGTCCTACCAGGCAAGGTGGTGAATGTGCAGAAAAATGCAACACTTAAGCCTTTGATCTTTAACTGTGATTTTTTTATGTTTCTGCAGTCATTGAGATGTTAGCAGGCCAGTTTGCTGCCACTGTAGACGCTCCCCTAGTCACACTTTTCTTTGAAGCCTACTCAGCCTGCAAGGTCTTTCTTCTTGAAACCATCCCCAGTCTGCAGGAGGTGAGTTGGAAAAGTGGGGAAATAACACAGCGCAGAGGATGATTGATTAGAGCAGTACCGTTTTTTGTGAGAATACTGATTCATACACAAGACTCCCTCTGCCTTTGCATATGCACTTCATTTGATGAAATACAACCAAAATGTAATTCCTTCTCTTGATCCAGACTTGCGATCTCTATTCTTGTAGATTACTAAAATGTGTAAAAACCTGTATTGTACCATACCAAGTATCCAATGCATATCAGGCAGCTATATAAAACAAAATCAAAGCTAAACCATGTTACAATACTAAAGTACTAAGGAACAGTAAGTGCAATAAGTATTTTTGAAAAAGAAAGTGTTAGACCTGTCAGCCCTTTGGGTGGTCCCTCCTATTTATTTATTTATTTTTGTCCCCTTTTTGCCCCTCAATCTTCTTACTCTTTTTATGTCCACTGGACTTTTCAGGTGTTGACCTAGGGGTTAGGTGCTCCTTGACCCCATAGTTCCTCCCAGGCCCAGTATTCCCTCCTTTTCTGAAGGGCCAGCTTAGTTACACAAGATGGTGGATAATAACTGCCATAACTGTTACACCAGACAAGGGGCCCATAGGATAGAATAGGGGTGCTCTAGAACCTTCTAGCTGGTTCCAGAAGCCGGAGGCCTGCCTATATAAAGGCCAGTGAGAGGTCAGCCATTTTGTGATGACCAGAGAATTGAGGAGTGAGGCAGTGGTTTGGGGAGGTGGGCGCGCTAGAAGTGATTAGTTCCTGTTAAAAGTGGACAGTCACTGCTTGAGGACGTTCCCCCCTTAGCCTTTGACTGAGCCCTGTTATTGGTCTATGGACATTGATTGCCAAAACTCTTAAAGAGATTCCTGGGAGAGGCGGCATTGAACCCCCCCCCTTTTCTCCTCTCCAAGACAACACCTGCTGTCCGTGACTGGCCCTCCACAATTTCCCCTTACCGGCACTTGGAAACGCAGCTGGAGTTGTCCCTCTTAGCGCTGGGTGAACCTGGAAGAGAGTGAAGTGTCTGAGGAGGTGGCGCGATACGGCGCAGGGTTGCTGTGGTGCTCCTTCAGCCAGACGAAGAGGGAGCGGAGTGCCTTTCCCATCCCTGAAAGACCCTGGCCGGGTGAGAAGTGTCTGCGGGGGTGGCGCGATACTGCGCAGGTCTGCTGTGAGAGATCCGGGTGAGGAGAGAAGCGTCGGAGAAGGTGGCGCGATTCCGCGCAGGCCTGTTGTGAAGATCCGCCTACTTGGAGAAAGAGGGGCGGAGCGTCGACGGAGAAGCGTCAGCTGGTGCGCAGGCCTGAAGAGGAGTTTCCGACCATCTGAGGGAAGAAGAGGGGCGGCAACAAGCTGAGCCACTGCTCTCTCGCGCCTGTCCAGTGGCGCGGATGTCGGAAGGTCAGAGGAGCCGTCTTGAGGAACCCGCATCGCCGTCAGCTCAGTGAGGCCTCCCCCTCGGTGCCGGCTTGGATTTCGCTTGGCCTGGCCCACGAGGGAGGCGCTGCGGGTAGAAGATGACTGTTGGTGAGCGCCGGTTAGCGGCAACAGTGCGGTGCCCGGCTGGCCTCAAGTAAGGTGGAAACTGGGGACTGTTGTGGGGCCGGGGGTTGATGAAACCAGGTCCCAGAAGGGAGATCTTTCTTTACCCCAGCGATTAAAATTGGTAGTACAGGTCTGAAGAGACTGGGAAGCCTGAGACTAAGAAGTCACCAGGACTAGTGATGAGGGGAAACAAGTAAAGTAAAGGAGAGTGACCGAACACTCCTCATGCCGAAAAAGACGGAGACTGTTGTTTAACCTTTTCCTTTCAGTGGTGGTAGGGAAAGGAAACTACGGCATGTCTTCTGGCAAACCTCTGAATTAATCTGATTAAGCTGAATGTAATATTCAATCTTTCATTTGAAACCCTGTGGTTACCCACCTGTGTCTTGAAAAGCGTTAAGCTCTGTTTACCAATGTACCAGACCAGTTAGGAGGCCGGGATGTTCCCAGAGAGTCAAGTAATGATATTCTGTGAATTGATTGTTGGGGGATTAATTTATGTAAGTGCAAATGGAAAAGTATTTGATTTGAGCAATGACCAAGTTGACAGACAAGAACAATAAGAGAAAATATTATTATTTATATAAACAGCTCATATTTTCCTAAAAAGAAGTGGTGTAGCGTCATTTTTAGAGTGGATGGTTGCTGGGTTGCTGTAAGGGTGAAACGAAGCTTAATACTTTTGCCTCTAGGATTGACTGTCTTACCCTGGGTCAGGCTACCCTTTGTGATCTGGAGACCCCAGGTCCAACATAATTGGTGTCCAGCGGTGGGATGAGAACTGTGCTTGCGTCCACTCTATAGTAACCTAGTGTACTCCACAGGCCTACACCTGGAGTTCTCTCCTGGCGGTCTTCCTAATTATTTCTTTTGGTTTTTCCAAATTTGCTCCTGGCGGTGGGTGGAGGTAGCTTCTAATTACCCTTTGAACCAATTCCTTCCGAGTGGCTGTCCCGAAACTCTCTTGGCAAAAATGGAATTCGCATTGGAGGAGTTAGAAACCTATACTGTGGCTCAACTCCGAGAATTTTGTCCGAATCTGGGAGTGTTTTTCAAGCGTGGTGCTAAGAAGGGGGAACTCCAGACCAGCTTGAGGGCATGGGTGGCAGCTCACCCAAATGGGAAGGAAGAGGAGGAAACATATAGGGAAACTGTCATCGGGGTAGATGTGCTGTTCCAATCTGAGAGGGAGAACTTACTGACAGGTCCCAGAACACTCTCAAGAGAGGGTAGCAGTGTCTCAGCGAGAAGCTTGACTGAAGCCGAACTAGCGGACAGGAGGGAAAAAAGACAACTAAAATGGGAGTTAGCCAGGTTGGAAAAGGAGAAGGAGGAGCAGAGGATGGCTCACGAGTTGAAACTCAGGGAGTTAGATCTCAAGGTCCTACAGGCAGGGACTCCCAGTTCTCCAAATGGTGGCAGTGAATCAAAGGATTTGACCAGGGAACCCAGACCTTACCTACCTAAGGATGTAGTTGCCAGCTACAGTACAGGGGATGACATCGCCAAGTGGCTGGCCGCCTATGAGGTCTCCTTAAGAGCCCATGGGATTCTAGAGAAACACTGGGGGGGTGGCTTGTATAAGTACGTGCCTCCTGCAGGGAGAGACACACTCTTGGCCCTAGAGCAGGGGGAGCAAACCCACTACCCCACCATGAAAGTGGCGCTAATCAGAAAGTTTGGACTTACTCCAGAAAAATAACGTCAAAAGTTTAGGGGTAGTCACAAACTAGGCACACAGAATTGGGTGGATTTCTTGGACTACGCAAAGAAGGCATTAGAGGGCTGGGTACAAGGCAGCGAGGAGGGGGACTATGAGGGGTTGTATGACCTTATACTCAAGGAGCACCTACTCGAGAAATGTTTTCCCGAGCTGCGTCAACACCTGGTGGACAGCAAGCTGACCAACACCCGGAAGCTTGCTGAGGAGGCGGACATCTGGGCAAGTACCCGGGTGTCCTCAAAGGGGACTGGAGGGGATTCCCATAGGGACGGACAGGGCGCCCCCCAGAAGAAAGAGGGGGGAGATAAAAAGCGGGAGTTCTCCAAAGGCACCCAAACCAGTTTCCAGGGAAAGGGAGCAGGATTCACCCCTAAGGCTAACCCACCCCGAAACCCTTATCCTGGCCAAAGTCAGCAGCCAAGGGTTGTCCACTGCTTTGAGTGTGGTGGTGTTGGACATTATAAGGGAGATGTCAAGTGCCCAAAGAGACCACCCCCTCCCACCGGAGGAAAAGCCCCGGGAGTAGCTAGTGTAGTGCTCGGGGAGGAGTTGCCCTTAGATAAGGGGGTGAGTGGGCGGGTGTCACCTTAGTGTCCCTGGGAGATCGGGAGATGGTTCCTAAGATCCAGGTGCCCTCAAATACTGTAAAGTATGGGCAATGGGTCACCATCAATGGCGAGAGAGGGGAGGCTCTGAGAGACACAGGAGCCAGTATGACTATGGTAAGGAGTCAACTGGTGTCTCCAGAACAGGTGATTCCACATGTACTCCACCCCGCCGCGATGGCTGACGGCAGATTGGGCCACTACCCTGTGGCCGAGGTTCCATTTGAGTGGGAAGGGGTTGCAGGTTCACTTCGAGTTGCCGTAAGCCCTGCCGTGCCAGTCGATTGTCTGTTGGGGAATGACATGGAGCACAATGCTTGGAGAGAGGTGGAATACCGGACTCATACTGAGATGCTGGGTACACCTGAATGGGCCTGTGCTAGCACAAGGTCTGCGACTACCCAGAGGGGGCGTTCGCCTGGGCTGGAGCCTAGAACAATGGCCCAGCCCGCTGCCAAAAAGGGAAAGAACCGAGGACAGGAGAAGCCTGCTTCGGCTTCCACGCCCCATGAGATCGATCGGCCACCTGCGGTGGTGGACCAGGGGTCCGTGGAGGGGGAAGTAGTCTCCTTGGAGGACTTACCTATCCCTGCTGAGTGGCATGTGGAAGGAGGGCCTACCAGGGAGGAGTTGTGTAAGGGCCAGAAGGAGTGCCCTACCCTTTAGGGACTGAGGCGACAGGCCGAAGCCCAGGCAGCAGGGAAAGTTGCAGGGAACTACCATATTTACTGGGAGGACGGACTCCTCTACAGTGAACCAAAGGTACCATTGCCCGGTTCATCACGGGCCTTGGTAGTCCCTCAACAGTACCGAGCCTTTCTTTTAGAACTGGCTCATGAAATCCCCTTGGCAGGACACTTAGGACAGGACAAGACCTTTGCCCGGCTTGTCCCCCACTTTTACTGGCCTCAGATGAAAGTGGCCTCCGACACATACTGTCGGACGTGTGTATCCTGCCAAGCCAGTGGGAAGACAGGGGTGAAGCTGAAAGCTCCCCTGGAACCACTTCCTGTAGTTAGCACCCCCTTTGAAAGGGTGGGCATCAACATTGTGGGGCCATTGGATCCACCAACTACAGCTGGTCACAGGTTTATCCTGGTTCTGGTGGATCATGCCACGCGGTACCCAGAGGCAATTCCTCTGAGGACTGTTACTGCACCTGTAGTGGCTAGGGCCTTGATGGGGATCTTTACCCGAGTGGGTTTCCCCAAGGAGGTTGTGTCCGACAGGGGGACCAACTTCATGTCAGCGTACATGCGGGCTATGTGGAAGGAGTGTGGAGTTACCTACCGGTTTACCACTCCTTATCACCCACAGACCAATGGTCTGGTGGAAAGGTTCAACAAGGCCTTGAAGGGCATGATAAGAAGTCTGCCTGAGAGCCTGCGAAGGAAATGGGACGTCCTCTTACCCTGTTTGCTATTTTCCTACAGGGAAGTGCCACAGAAGGGAGTGGGCTTCAGCCCCTTCGAGCTTCTGTATGGGCACCCTGTGCGTGGACCTCTCAGCCTGGTGAAGGACGAATGGGAAAAGTCTCCCAAGAAGCTTCCCCAGGATGTGGTGAGCTACATGCTGGCCTTCCGGAGCCAAATGGCAAAGTTGTGGAAGCAAGCTTCTTACAACTTGGAAGCCAGCCAAGCAGTGATGAAAGAGTGGTATGACCACAATGCTCACCCTGTGGAGTTGGAGCCTGGCCAGAAAGTATGGGTGATGGAACCTGGGGAGCTAAGTGCCCTCCAGGATCGCTGGACAGGCCCCTTTGAGGTGATGGAGAAGAAGGGTAAGGTCACCTACCTGGTGGATCTAAGACCCCTCGACAGCCCCTACGGGTGCTGCATGCCAATCGCCTCAAACCCCACCATGAGAGGCCCGAGGTCATCTTGATGATGGTGACTGATGGAGCAGAGGATGCGGAAAGCGAGCCTCTCCCTGGTCTCTTTTCGTCTCAGGAAAAGGATGGGTCGGTGGAGGGAGTGATTCTCTCCCCATCCCTAACTCCTGAGCAGCGAGAGGACTGCCGCCAGGTCTTGGAGCAGTACTCTTCGCTGTTCTCCCTTGTCCCAGGAAGGACCCACCTGTGTACCCATGATGTGGACACAGGAGACAGCCCACCAGTGAAGTCTAAGACCTACCGGCTGTCAGACAAGGTAAAGGCCAGCATCCACGGTGAGGTTACCAAGATGCTGGAGCTAGGAGTCATTGAACCTTCTAGCAGCCCCTGGTCCAGTCCGGTGGTTCTGGACCAGGGGCCCACCGGGCACCACTCCAGAACTGAGGTTCTGTGTGGATTACCGGGGACTGAACTCAGTGACTAAGACTGATGCACATCCGATCCCTAGGGCGGATGAACTTATTGACCGGCTGGGAGCTGCCCAATACCTGAGTACCTTTGACCTTACTTCAGGGTACTGGCAGATCTCTCTTACAGGTGGAGCAAAGGAAAGGTCAGCCTTCTCCACGCCTGAGGGCCACTATCAGTTCTGCGTGATGCCCTTTGGGCTCAAGAACGCCCCTGCCACTTTTCAGCGGCTGGTGAACCAGGTCCTCTCGGGAATGGAGGCTTTCTCCGCTGCTTATCTGGATGACATTGCCGTCTTCAGCAGCAGTTGGGAGGACCATTTGTGTCACTTGCAAGCTGTTCTCCAGGCCCTGAAACAGGCTGGCTTGACAATCAAGGCCAGTAAATGTCAGATCCGTTAGGGGTCGGTTGTGTACCTAGGCCACTTGGTGGGCAGGGGAGCGGTGCAGCCCCTCCGGGCAAAGATTGAGGCAATCATGGCCTGGGAGCCCCCCAAGACCCAAACTGAGGTCCGAGCTTTCCTGGGCCTCACAGGTTACTACAGACGCTTTGTGAAGGGGTATGGCACTATTGTTGCGCCCCTCACTGAGCTCACCTCCAAGAAACAACCTCGACGGGTAGTCTGGACAGAGGCTTGTCAGCAAGCCTTTGAAAAGCTGAAACAAGCCATGTGTGTAGCACCGTTCCTGAGGGCCCCAGATTTCTCCAAGGAGTTTATTGTCCAGACAGACGCATCAGAGCAAGGCATTCGGGCAGTGTTATCGCAACTCAATGAAGAGGGTCTGGATCAGCCTGTTGTCTTCCTGTCTAGGAGACTGCTTCCCCGGGAACAGAAGTGGAGTGCAATTGAGCGGGAAGCCTTTGCAGTGGAATGGGCTCTGAAGAAGTTGCGGCCAAACCTGTTTGGCTCGCACTTCCTGGTTCAGACCGACCACCGACCCCTTTGTTGGCTGATGCAAATGAAGGGTGAGAATCCCAAGCTGTTGAGATGGTCCATCTCCCTACAGGGAATGGACTTCCGGGTGGAACATCGGCCTGGAGTGGACCACGCCAATGCAGACGGTCTCTCTAGGTATTTCCGCCTTAGTGATGAGGACTCCCAAGGGGTTGGGTAGCTCTCCCTACTTTCAGCTGGGGGGGACGCGTATTAGACCTGTCAGCCCTATGGGTGGTCCCTCCTATTTATTTATTTATTTTTGTCCCCTTTTTGCCCCTCAATCTTCTTATTCTTTTTATGTCCACTGGACTTTTCAGGTGTTGACCTAGGGGTTAGGTGCTCCTTGACCCCATAGTTCCTCACAGGCCCAGTATTCCCTCCTTTTCTGAAGGGCCAGCTTAGTTACACAAGATGGTGGATAATAACTGCCATAACTGTTACACCAGACAAGGGGCCCATAGGATAGAATAGGGGTGCTCTAGAACCTTCTAGCTGGTTCCAGAAGCCGGAGGCCTGCCTATATAAAGGCTGGTAAGAGGTCAGCCATTTTGTGATGACCAGAGAGTTGAGGAGTGAGGCAGTGGTTTGGGGAGGTGGGCGCGCTAGAAGTGATTAGTTCCTGTTAAAAGTGGACAGTCACTGCTTGAGGACGTTCCCCCCTTAGCCTTTGACCGAGCCCTGTTATTGGTCTATGGACATTGATCGCCAAAACTCTTAAAGAGATTCCTGGGAGAGGCGGCATTGAACCCCCCCCCTTTTCTCCTCTCCAAGACAACACCTGCTGTCCGTGACTGGCCCTCCACAATTTCCCCTTACCGGCACTTGGAAACGCAGCTGGAGGTGTCCCTCTTAGCGTTGGGTGAACCTGGAAGAGAGTGAAGTGTCTGAGGAGGTGGCGCGATACGGCGCAGGGTTGCTGTGGTGCTCCTTCAGCCAGACGAAGAGGAGCGGAGTACCTTTCCCAGCCCTGAAAGACCCTGGCCGGGTGAGAAGTGTCTGCGGGGGTGGCGCGATACTGCGCAGGTCTGCTGTGAGAGATCCGGGTGAGGAGAGAAGCGTCGGAGAAGGTGGCGCGATTCCGCGCAGGCCTGTAGTGAAGATCCGCCTACTTGGAGGAAGAGGGGCGGCGCGTCGACAGAGAAGCGTCAGCTGGTGCGCAGGCCCGAAGAGGAGTTTCCGACCATCTGAGGGAAGAAGCGGGGCGGCAACAAGCTGAGCCACTGCTCTCTCACGCCTGTCCAGTGGCGCGGATGTCGGAAGGTCAGAGGAGCCGTCTTGAGGAACCCGCATCGCCGTCAGCTCAGTGAGGCCTCCCCCTCGGTGCCGGCGTGGATTTCGCTTGGCCTGGCCCACGAGGGAGGCGCTGCGGGGAGAAGACGACTGTTGGTGAGCGCCGGTTAGCGGCAACAGTGCGGTGCCCGGCTGGCCTCAAGTAAGGTGGAAACTGGAGGCTGTTGTGGGGCCGGGGGTTGATGAAACCAGGTCCCAGAAGGGAGATCTTTCTTTACGCCAGTAATTAAAATTGGTAGTACAGGTCTGAAGAGACTGGGAAGCCTGAGACTAAGAAGTCACCAGGACTAGTGATGAGGGTAAACAAGTAAAGTAAAGGAGAGTGACTGAACACTTCTCATGCCGAAAAAGACGGAGACTGTTGTTTAACCTTTTCCTTTCAGTGGTGGTAGGGGAAGGAAACTACGGCATGTCTTCTGGCAAACCTCTGAATTAATCTGATTAAGCTGAATGTAATATTGAATCTTTCATTTGAAACCCTGTGGTTACCCACATGTGCCTTGAAAAGCGTTAGGGTCTGTTTACCAATGTACCAGACCAGTTAGGAGGCCGGGGTGTTCCCAGAGAGTCAAGTAATGATATTCTGTGAATTGATTGTTGGGGGATTAACTTATGTAAGTGCAAATGGAAAAGTATTTGATTTGAGCAATGACCAAGTTGACAGACAAGAACAATAGGAGAAAATAAAATTATTTTTATAAACAGCTCATATTTTCTTAAAAAGAAGTGGTGTAGCGTCATTTTTAGAGTGGATGGTTGCTGGGTTGCTGTAAGGGTGAAACGCAAGCTTAATACTTTTGCCTCTAGGATTGACTGTCTTACCCTGGGTCAGGCTACCTTTTGTGATCTGGAGACCCCAGGTCCAACAGAAAGGGACAGAGTGAGATTGTTGGGTAATTTAATAAAATCGGAGTTGCAGGAGTCTCTTTTTTACGTCTACCACAATCTTAACAGGTAGATGAGGCAAGGAGAACAATGGGTATTGGGATAAAATGATGGTACGGATTTAAGATGGTAGTGAGGATTATGGCAGGAGGGGCAATGAGGGGCTTCAGGGAAGAGATGACTTAAGTAGGGGAGTAGGAATTGTTGAAAACAGGTGAGAGACCTGGTGGGTGGCAGGGAAAACATATAAAATACAAAAGGGGAGGAGGGGAGTAAACAGAGAGAGTGGATGTAGAACTCTCATCCAAATAACACAAGAGAGGGTTGTGAGGGATACGGAATAGGAAATGTATGGCGGCGAACCCAAGGGTCTATGCAATTTTAAAAATGGAATTGGAGGTAATTACTCCAATATTAAATTCATTAATCAGGATAAATATAAAAACTTGGGATTATAATTTATTTGAAGTATTTGTGGAAACAAATTCATGGATAAGATTTCTATTTTCCAGAATCAGTCTTGTCTAGTTTTTTATACTGCCAGTAAAAACAAGCCTCTGCCTTTGTATGGCAAAACCACTTCCTGGAGAACAGGTGTCAGGTGCAGCTGCCTCTACAGGGAACCACCTACTTCCGCATGTGGCTCATGTTTTTTTAGTAGTTAATGTCTAGTGTGGGGTACTGAAAACCAGGTGTAATGTAGGTGTAACGCTTGCCAATAATTCTACCCTCACGTACGCTAATAACCAATGCCCCAAACTCATAACCCCATTTCTAACACCCAAACCACCTGTGCCCTCTATATTGCTCTTCCCTCTATTCTCCCATTTCCCCCTAGTCTTCATCCTCTTAAACACACATGTCCCCCAAACTCAGATGGTACCCCTCCTCACACCCCTCTCGTCCTCTCCTCTCCACCTCTTTCCCCTTCTCAAGCCTCTACTTCTAATCAATCGCTTTCTCCTGAATCCCCCCTTGACATCCCCAACTCACTCTGCATCTCCCCAAATCTCTTGCTCATGAACAAACCAAATCCTACGCCCTCTAATAACACTCCGCCAACTCCCATTCTCACCTCTCCAACTCCCAACCCCACCTCCTGCTCCTGCTATACTACCAAAATACCCCTCATTGCCACTATACTCCCTTCTCCGACCCTCCCTTTTCTTAACTACACTCCTTCTCCCAACATTGATGTTATTTCTCCCCACACTCATCTCGACCTCTTACCCTCTGCTCAAAACTTTCTCCTTCCTCTCTCAGTGCCCCACCCTCCTCCACACCCCCCTCCATCCCTCGACATGATTGTCCGTCCCTCACCTACTCCCAACACACTTCAATCCCTGAACATTAACTCCCTCCTACCAACCAATACTGAAAATACACCCTTCCCCACCCCTGCCCCTTCTGTTCCCCCGCTCACCCTCCTTACTCAAACACTCATCAACATTGACCGAAATATTACTACCTTAGTGACCAAACTGTCTCTACTTAGAGAGGATTATAAACAACTTATATCCCTCAACCCCAGGGCCCCCACTTTACTTCTACTTCTCCCTACTCTGGCTTTCAAAAGGTCACTAATCCCAAACACTGGAGAACTACTCCCCTCCGCTGCCGCTCTCATAGGCCACATCGCACATTGAACGGTCTCTCGAACTCCGACCTCTCTGCCCTTTTCAAATCTTACCTCCCTTCAACACCGCCTAAGGATCTCTCCCCCTCACTCTCTCATCCCAGTTATCCTGGGGACTAGTAGAATCCCCCCTCTCCCTGCTCTCCCAGACTCCCACCCTCAACGTACCACCATCCACTCCCGCTCTCCCCCCAAAACTTACCCTAACCCCCTCACCTGTATGCCTGCTATTGGCCACTCGACCATTTGCCATACATCTGAAATCTCTCACCTTCCTTCAACACCACCTGAAGATCTCTCCCCCTCACTCTCTAATTGCAGTTATCCTGGGGGCTAGAGGAATCCCCCTCTCTCCTTGCTCCCCCAGACTCCCCCGCAACATACCACCATCCACTCCCACCCCCTCAAAACTAACCCTTATCTCCTAACCTGTATGCTTATCAACTGCCGCTCGGCCGGTTGCCATGCATCCGAAATCTCTGAAAATATCTTGAGTGAAGCTATTGATATCGCCTTCCTCACTGAAACATGGCTGAATGATCACTCATCACCCATCCTTGACCTACTCTGCCCCCCTGGCTACTCTATCATCAGAAAGGACAGACCAGTGGGAAAAGGAGGGGGACTAGCTATAATCTTTAAAAACCAACTCCAACTCTCTCTTGCCAAGAATACTGACTACTCAACTTTCGAATACCTCGGTGCTGAACTCAAAGTCCTGGGTGCTCCCCCGATTCGCCTACACAATATCTACCAACCTCTTGGTGACACTCCTCACCTTGTAGACAAATTATCCAACCTTCTTACCCAATCCTCTCTCTGTAACTCTAAAAATCTCTTCCTTGGAGATCTCAATCTCCACTGGAACGAACAAGATAACCGCTCAGTTACACTTCTTTCCATTCTCCTAGAGATTAACGACCTCAAACAACTCTGCCTCTCCCCAACTCACTCTAACGGCGCCATTCTTGATGTCATCATCTCTAACAATGACCTGGCCTCCCTTTCCAACATCATCCCTCTTGACTGGTCAGACCACCACCTCATTCGTTTCACAATCTCCCCCTCGGCCCCGTTCCCCCCACCGAAAAACACCATAACTGAAATTAATTTAAAACTTCGCCTCACCCCTCTTTCTCTTAACACCAATGAGCTCACCGAGCATTTCAAAAAATCTCTGAGGTTCTAGACCAAATAGCTCCGTCTAAACTTAAAACTAAAAAATAATCTCCTCTAAATCTTGGTTTAACTCAGACCTCAACATAGAAAGACGTGCTCTCAGAATGACTGACAGAACCTGGAAACTAGACCCTTCTCCCTCCCATCTTGCCCTCCTCAGAGCTGCCAGATCCTCCTGCAAGAAACACATCTTTAATGAAAAGGCATCTTTTTTCTGTTCGCAACTCTCAAGTGCCAAAAATAGACCCAGAGAACTGTTTAACATTGTTAGAAAACAAACCTCCGCTACCCCCCTTAAGCTTACGGCCTCCACTACCAAATGTGAAGAAATCACCAACTACTTCTCTTAAAATATTGGCAAGATTGATCAATCTTTTGCTCAAATTCAGACCCCTCCCAACCGACAGAGTACCCCACACGCCACCCCTGTACTCCCCGCCTTAGCCCCCCTCCCCCCTGTTTCATCCCCACTTCTTCCTGCCGCAATCATACCTGAAACCAACCCCGCCCACCAACAACTTAAAAACAAAGCCTCGTGGCATAATTTCCTCCCTGTCTCTGAACTTGAAGCCTCTAATATGTTGTCTAAACTAAAACCGTCTTCTCACACAAAAGACCCTCTGCCTTCTAACCTTGTCCAAGATCTTAAACATCTACAACTTGGTTAAATCACTCCATTCTCAAAAACCCTAAAGCTGATCCTGACAATCCTAAGAACCTCCGCCCTATCTCCAACCTCCCCCTCTTCTCCAAAGCCCTTGATAAATATGCCCTACTCCAACTGGACAAACACATTGACACTTTCAACCTTCTTGACCCTCTACAATCCGGCTTTCGTAAAGGCTGTAGCAGTAAAACCGCATTGTTAAAAATCGTTGATGACATCCACCACGCCCTGGATAAGGGTGTGTCCTCCCTACTCATTCTCCTCGACCTCTCTGCTGCATTTGACACTGTCAACCACACAACCCTACTTAACACACTCAAATGTCGGTTTGGCCTTAATGGCCCTGTCCTTTACTGGTTCACTTCCTATTTTCAACATAGAACTCAAAAAATCTAAATCAAAAATTGTCTCTCAAACCCTTCTCAAGTCTCTCTTGGTGTTCCCCAAGGTTCTATTCTCTCTCCAGCACTTTTCAACCTCTTTATGGAACCCCTCACTGCCATACTAAAACAAGCCGGAATTAACTACCACCTATTCGCCGATGACACTCAACTATACTGTAAAATGTAATCCCATTCTGATGTCCTGCACCTAAATAACACCTTGATTTCGATCCAATCCTGGTTCCACTCCAACCATCTCAAACTCAACCCTAACAAAACTGAAATTATTCTTTTCTCCCCTGAAAACAGCTCACTCCCTATCCAATCATGGATCTCCAATCTCAATGCCCTCAACTGCCCACTCTCCTTATCCAAAACAGTTAAAACTCTGGACATTACCTTTGACAATAAGCTTACTCTCAATTCCCATATGAAAAACTAGGCTAAAGGAGCACTCTGCACTCTCAGCCAGCTCAAAAAAATTAAACCATTCATCCCAGATGAAGATTTCAAATCCGTACTCCAATCCCTAGTCCTCTCGAAAATTGACTACTGCAACAATATCCTTTCCGGAACCCCCAAAGTCCGCCTTGCCCCCCTCAAAACCATAATCAACCTGGTAGCCAGACTTATACGGACACTAGACGTTTCAACCACATCTCTCCTGCCCTTAAAGTCCTTAAATGGCTTCCTCTCGAAGGCAGATCTGCCTACAAAACTGCCTGCATTACACACAAAGCCCTTCACCTTAAGTCGCCGATCTACCTCTCCAGAAAACTCAAAATAGCAGGCTGCTCCCGTCAGTTGAGAAGCACCAACACACTCCTCATCGTCCCCCCTCTTCAAAGAAAGAAAGCCTCTAAATCTCGTTCCTTCTCAGGTAATGCTCCCAGCATACAGAACACCCTCCCTATTGATTTATGCTGGAACCCCTCTTACTTCAGCTTCAAAAAAGACCTCAAACTCTACCTGCTTCACAAATATTGGGGCCCTTAAATCTTCTCTCTTCTCGCCAACTCCTCACTTTCCTCACCTTATTCACCCCTCCTCCTCCCCCCTGACTTTTCTTCCCCCTCTCCCCTATCCTTTCTCCCCCTCCCCATCTCCATGACCCCTTCCTTCCACTCCTTCACCCCTCTGCACACATCAAACCTGCTTCATATATACACTAACCAAGTAGTTAATCCTCTTGTTGCTGTAAATAATTGTATGTACACACTATAACTTTTCCTTCAAGCAATTCCTTCTGTCGCTTATTTACCAATGCAAAATGTTATGTTTACTTTGTTCCCTACACTGATCTTAACTTAACACCGCACTTTATTACTGTATTTTTTACTTTATGATGTGTATTTCTTCGGATACTTTCCGACTGTATTATCTTCATACTTATGTAAAGCGCTCTGATACCCATGGATGTAGCCAGCGCTATAGAAAACCTTTCTAAATAAATACATAAATACATTTATCTTAACAGGTCTGGGGGCAGGTTATCACCACTCTGGGACATTTGGCCTCTGTCCTGCCAGAGGAGCAACTAGATAAAGAGCTTCCTTGGTTGGTTAAAAGGTTGAAAGCCTCCAACCCCAGCTGCCTGCTGATATGGCATTTCGTTTGCTCAAGGTGAGTGTGACCTCGATTTGCTGTCCATGCCTGCCACTGCAACCATTCCCAAGTGATCCGCTCGTAATGAATACCCTATCCCATAGTGAGAATTAGCTTCAATGAAATAATAAATTATTGAGAAATGAAGAGCAAATACAGAACTAAAGAATTCCATTGGTGAGTCACTTACACCACAGGTGGGGTTGTGCAATGGTTCAGGCCTCCATCATGTGCACTTTGGGCCAACATATTGGTATTCCACACCTGACACTACCAATGTTCTGAGTATCAGTAATTTTGAGTTACAGGAAAAATCTATGATTCCAAGTTTGCCCCTAAGGTAACCGTGAGAAATGGAAATACCACATCAATCCAGACTGTAATTCCCCACTATTTGACACATTCACCCCTGATAATTTCTTCAGCTTTGAGCTGGTGTATTGTGTGGGGAGATGAAGGGATTACGGTGAATATAGTTTTTCAAGCATTCATTCTAAATACTGAACCAGCTAAATTCTGATTTGAACACAATTTGTGAAGACAGCTTGAGAAGCAAAACTTGTATTTTTATTTGTTACATATGAAATCAGGATAAATAAAGGAAATATGTGAACCCAAACAATTGTGCTAGAATTAAAAAAGAACATCAACTTTGCTGCAATTTTTCCACTTGTTGTGATACTGGGTAAGTCAACTTTGGTTATTTAAGTGAAATCAAGCATACTGACGTCCCATATTGGTGCGTTAATCACAACAGAACAGCAAATCTTCAGTCACTAGAGCCCAGCGATAGGTCCTGAGCAGCTATGAGGCATCCTGAAGCCCCAGTGACCGCTTAGAGCATACAGAGAGACATTGTATCTTCTCTAGTCTGAGGGGCTGCTTACACCCTTCGAAATACAAGGTGAATACCACAAGTACATTTTTAAAGGACCTTCACTAAAGAGCACTATGACTTTGCATTACACTCCTGGTGACCGAACATACAGGTAAAACAAGGTAATTTTAAGAGGGGCCCTGGAATTGTATCATTATTGAATACTACTTTTTGTTGCTATGTGAAATTAAAAAAAAAAACATTACCAAAGGAAATAGTCCACATATACTGGGGTTCATACTGTATTAGCTGAAAAAGCAAGAGAGACGTAGAGCTTGGTGAAAACATTATTGGGATCATTACTTCTTGAATCTTCCCATTTTAATTTCCACAGAAATATTGTTTGGAGAGGCTTTAGAATAAAAGATTAGTGCTGAGTTTCTAAGTGGGCCAGTTTCTGCAGGATCTGATCATTTACAGTTCAAAGGACAAGATGTTCAAATTTCCCTACCAGGCCTTCTTTTGACAGACTCCACTTGGAATAAACATTTGAAAGCCAGCTACAAACCAAAAACTAATCACAAAAGTTTGGTGTAAGACATACTGACCATGCACTTAATTTGAGCCATTTTTCCGATGATTCTTCTGAGTCTTCACTGTAGGTGAGAATTCTCCTCATTAGCATCGGTGAAGCTAAATGTGTTCCTCAAACAGTTTTTAGGCACACATCTTTTGTCCTGCAGCTCCTGCCTCCAAGTTACCTGAGATTCTCATAAGCAAATGCTCCCACATTTAGGCACCTCTGTACTCCCTTGGTACACATTCTGCATGGCTGCAAAGGGGACATTGAGGAACCTCGGTCCACAAATGTTAAAAGTGAAACAGGTGCAGTGGCACTGGGATCCAGGGCTTAGAAGAGCACCCACATTAATACTATATTGTACTATCTAACAGATAACAAGGGGCTGATTTCCTTTCAGTAGTGCCCATCTACCCATGCTACATCTCAGTGTGCCCTCTAGCTGGAGGTTTATCTGGTTGACTTTGTATGAGGATATATTGTGGGGGGTGGAGCACTTGGAGAAGCAGGCAGATACCTAAAGGTCCTCTGGGATGAAGCGGGAGAACCAGGGGAATGAAGAGGAGGTCACAGAGATGAGGAAGAATTAATGGAGGAGGAAGACCAGGTCCACCAGCAGGATTAAGAACACAAGGGACTGGATGTCCAGGAAAATGAAGAGAAAGCTATAGCAGGAGGACCATGAGAAAGACCTGGGGGATCACACAGCCAAAGACCAGGATGACTGGGACCACCAGGACATGAGGATCAGTGAGCCCAAGAAAAAGAGGAGGCTCTGTAAAACTAGGATGAGAAGTAGAATGAGGAAGCCCAGATGGACCAGAACCAGAAGGCGAAAAAAGGGGAGAAGGGTGGCCAAGTAGAAAAGGAAGACTATCAGGAGGACGAAGACGACCAGAAGAAGAAAAAAGATGACCATATCCACAAGGAGAACCTAGACCACTATGAATACTGCACACAGATGAGGAGAAGGAAGATGACCATGAGGATGACTAGTAGGGGGTCAAGTGGGGAGAGGAGTTGGCCTAATGACTAGGGCGGTAGACATTGAATCTGGGGTCCGGGTTCGAGTTTCGGCAATGACGCTGAACATCCTGTGGTTCTGGGCAAATCACTCAATCTCCTGTGCCTAAAAAAAGGAATGTGTCCTCATGTAACGCAACTTGTGCTATGTAAAGCGCTCTGATACCCAATACCGGGTCAAGTTCACGCTGGATAAAACTCCATACTTTTTTTTACCAAGAGGCCCATGAAGATTTGGGACTTCAAGACCACCAGAAGGATTTGGAACACTAGAACTAACAGTGGACCAATACCATGCCCCAGAACTAGGAAAACCAAAAGGATCAAGACGAGGAGGACAAGGAAAAGGACTTCCAAGAGGTAGGAGAAAAAAGAGAAAAACCAGGAGGAGGAAGACCATAAAGAGGAGGAGGACCAAGAATAGAAATAGGAGGTCCAGAACAACAGTCACCACCATGACCAACCTGAAGGCCAACACCAGGACCGCTAGGAAGAATAGCACCAGAAGATTCAGAGTACCAGGATGAGGATGACCAGGACTAGCAGGACCACAAGCATAAGGACAAGAAAGATCATGAGGACCAATAGGACTCAGACCAAAAGGAAGAATAACTAGGACAGGCACAGCAAGAAGCACCATGGTGAAGATAATATTTACCAACAGAAGGATGGTCTCAGGAGGATGAGGGCCACTTATGAACAATGAACAATACCCAGGAGGCTAGGACCAAGAATATGTAGATGAAGACCAGGAGGATGAGTTTGAGGAAAACTACGAGGTGGCAGAGGGGAAAGAAGAGTAAGAGGATGTTCAGGAGGAAGAGATCTAGAAAAAAGAAGAGCATGAAAATCAACCCAAAGATTAGGAGAACTAGGAAATGTAAGACTTGGTAAACCAGGAGCATGAAGATGAAAGCCTACAGGTGGGAGACCATTAAGGCCAGGAGCACTAGGATTACCAAGTTCACCAAGAGAATTGGTGGACCATGACCAGGAGGATCAGGACACCACCATCAAGAGATTCACAAGAAGAAACATCAGTTGGACTAGGTACAGGAGTAGCAAAGGCAGAATGAGGATTTGAAAAAAGGAAAGGGAGAGCAACAAACTGATTAGTGCCATCAAGACCAAGACCAGCATGAGGACCAGGAACAGGATGACCAAGACCAGGGAGGAAGAGACTAACTGGCAGATGCATCAAAGTTAAGTTTTGCGAGTCCTTAATAGCTAATTTTAAGGAATCGCTATTAAAGTCTCGCAAAACGGGATGCATGTAGGAATCGCAATGTTATTAGCGATTCCTAAAAATTCCTTATTTGGAAATCGATAATAACTAATCGCTAATAAGGAATGGCATTCCCATTCATTCCTATGGGCCTAAAGGCCCATAGGAATGAATGGGAAAGCCATTCCTTATTAGCGATTAGCTGTTACCGAATCGCTAATGTTCCGCTATTTCAAGGGTGCCAGGGTGTCGAAAGGACACCCTGTTGCACCCCTGAAATGGACCTGTGCACAAATGTTACACACACACATGCCCTAAGGGCATGTGTGTGTGCAACATGTAACTTTGAAAAATGCACAAAAGTGCATTTTTCAAAGTTTTAGCAAATTACCACGAAGTTCAACTTCATGGTAATTTGCTCCCCCTATTAGCGAATTCGCTATTTTTTGGGTTTCATGCATTGCATTTAAGGAATCTCATTTTGGGATTCCTTAAATGCAAGAGCAATTTAAGGAATCGCTATTTAGAGATTCCTTAAATTGCGATTTCTGCATTTGGGATGATGCATCCCAAATGCAAAAATACCGGGAGCAAACGGCCAGATTCTGAGAATCTGCCCGTTTGCTCCCGGTATTTTCTTTGATGCATCTGCCAGTAAGATGGCTAAGTGGATCTAGACAACAGTACCATAAGAAGCAGGAGCAGCAGACAACCAAGAGAGCTCAAAACACCAAGAGAATTAGGACAACTGAGACAAGGGCCATCAGCAAGAGTGACTAGGAATACAGGGCCTACAATGACAAGTAGTGATTCTGAGCTACGTGTTAGGGCATGCCCCGTTAAATGCTGCATATGTTCGGTTGTGGTTCCTTGATAGACCCTAATCCAACATCTGATGCCAACAGAGAACACTACTATGTGAAGCACAGAGAGTCAAGAAAACAGACAAACCAGTGAAGAAATAATTAAACCTACGAATGGTCATCTGTCTACATGGACTTGTGGTAATGTCTATTAAGAATTAGAACATATGAGAGCTCATTCACACACAAACTCACTCTGGCATTCATACAGAATTTACACTTTAAAGATTGTAACACGGGGCGTGGTTTGGCTGCAAGTGGAATGGCCGCATTGTAAAGCGGCTCCGCCGGCCAGGAAATAAATCCGTCACTAATCCGTACACAGGACGCAAGCTTCTGTCCTCACCTGTTGCTGTACACCTGCTGGGATGCTGCCGTGAGCTGGCCGGCCCCTGGTGGACTCCTGGCCGTTGTCTCGGCGGGTTGAGGGGTCTGTGGCTTTCGCGGGGCCTGTTGTGCCGGACTGGGCCAGGACCTCAATTTTTGGGGCTGCCCTGGTCGCGGACCTGCGGAGGCAGCTGCGGTGGGGCTGGGCGGACTGGCCGCGGGATCGCGGCTCAAGAACTGGGTGGAGTGGATCGAATCGGCTGGAGGCGGCGGCGGCGAGCACAGAGCAGGTCCCCGGGACGAGAGAGAACCTCCTGCGACAGGTCTTGGTGAGCGTCTGGCTGCAGAGGATCTCGGCGATGCGATAATTACTTGAGCCCAGGTCCCGGCTGCTGGTGAGAGGGGCTTCTTCCACTGGCTACACCCTTCGAGTCAGCGACACATACGGCAGGATCCATACTCTGTGGGAGGTGGGTCCTCCCTTCTGCACACCCAGAGACATTAGCCACCATCTTGCTGCCGTAGCAGCAGAAATACAGACAGGGGCTTTGGTTCCCTTGCCCCCACCATTTGCGGCACGGCTGAGAGCGGCCCACCTACTGGCTCCCTTGGGGTTCACCTCCTCACCCCCCTGGCGACAGGAATTACCAGATGGCAGGCGCTGCGCCCACTTGGGCCATGTATAATTGAGGGCGGTAGATAACCACATCGATCTATGGCCCATGGCAAGGTGTGCTGTGACAAGGCCACGGAATACACCCACATTGTCTACTTGGCCATATACTCAGTCCGTGCAATAGGATAAAGTGCAACATAATCTGTGGTGCTCTGACGGCGCTGCAGTGCGAAGTGCGAAGGTAGTGTTACGGAGCTCGTGCACCGGCAGCCCTTTATGAGGACACTCGGCCTCACCAGTTACGCTGCTCACCCACGTGCTTGCATGGTCAAGATTGACACACACAGTCCTGCAGTTGCATGGATTTCTATTACAGTTCTTTTTGGGTCGTGCCAGTGCCACGACATAGCCTAAAGATCGCACACGGCGCGTCAAATACCTTAAAGACACCGGGCGCATCTTCCGTGCTCCTGGAACGGACCTACATCGGCGATGGGGAAGCCTGACACGAGACAGCCACGACTCACCTTTGAAAAAAAACAACGAAGGGTTCTGAAGTGGACAATGGCGCATTGGGCCAATCAGCAGAGTCTATATCAACTCAACCGCTACCTGAAGACATTCGTGACATGTTTAAGGACCTCAAGTCCAGTCTACAAGCCATTGACGCCAAGATGGACACTCTGGCCACAAGAATGGACGGGATAACCCGTAGAATGGATAAGCAGGAAGGTCGAGTGAGCATCCTCGAAACTAGAGTAACCGAAACGGAAAAGGGACTGACGGAAACGGACAAGAAGCTACGGAACATGGATGGAATCCTCCACGTTATAAGGCAGAAGAACGAGGATTTAGAAGCCAGGTCACGACGCAATAACATTCGTATTACTGGCATTGCGGAAACGACAAACATTTCAAACATGGAGTGATACATAGCAGCAGCTGTCGGCCATGTTCCTAGTCAAAAGAGCACATCGTACACTTGGCCCGCGTCCGCGGCCAGAGGCACCAGCGCACCCGGTCCTTGCGCGAGTCCTGAACTATAGAGACCGCGACACCATATTGAGGTTGGCTAGGGAGAGAGGGGATATTCAGTATGACGGAAATCACTTGCCATTGTATCCCGACTTCACGCTCCAGGTACAGGCAGCACGAAGAGAATTCATCCCCGCCAAGAAAATTTTTCAGCAAATCGGAACCAAATACTCTCTAATATACCCGGCCAAGCTAAGGGTACAAGGGCCGGGGAAACCAACGTTCTTCACAGATGCACGGGCGGCACTCACATATGCTAAGCAACTGGCAAAGGAACATAAACATCAGGATACGGCGGAGACCCGGAGCGTGGACAACCACCTCAGTGACAATGACTGGATAAGGGACATCAGGAGACTGAACGCAAAAGATAGGTACATTCTCAGTGCAGCTTGGACTTACCTGGGTTGTCGCTGGGGGGGCCCACCTTGGAAATGAGGTGGACCGACAGAACTGTGTTTTTACTTAGCATCATACATATTGGGGGTGTGAGAAATTGATTGCATATTTATATTCTGTCTTTTGGGACTATGGAGCGTAGCGTCAAATCCCGGCCACCCTGTCATAAGGGCAGGGGTGTTTGGCTGGCCGACCCATGTACCCCACTGGGATGATTCCAACAAGTTTCTCACTTTGGAATTTTTGTTTGCACTTTGTTGGGTTATGGAAGGGTGTATCACAACCTGATTGGTGGGTTGGTGTGGGTGGTTGGGGGCAGGGAATGTGATCTTTTCTTTCTTGTATTTACTCTGCCTCATATTGAATGTCCATAATTGCAACGGGTGTGACTGCGCATACTGGAAAAATCTTATATTTTCTGCCTCCGAGGGTAGCCACTTGCTTACAGCACTACACAATTTCGCCTAGGTGCTACTACGCAAGATACTAGTATAAACTCGCTTAAATGCATGTCCTGGAACATTCGGGGATTAAATGATGGTAGAAAGGTGCGTCTGGTGCAGGCCTACCTGCAGCGACATGGGGTGGACGTCTGTTTCCTTCAAGAAACTCATCTCCCGCAGCATCAGTGGTACAAAAGGGGGTGGTGATGGACGGAACATCAGAACTAATCACACACTCACACCTAGTCAAAAGATCTGGGTTTGATCCATCACCGTTCTTTAGCCCACTATGCCACCCCTGTTCAGACATGGCTATATGCAAAGCAGTCTGACCCTGTGCCTCATGGGAACAGTCCAGCCCGAACTGCCAAGCCATGCCTTCCCTGGACCGGAAACAAGCTTCTGAGGACCGGTTTCTGGCATTCCTGCTGTCTTCAGCCCGGCTTGCTTGAATCCAGTGGCAAAGTGAGCAAGGGACTCACGTCTGAGCATACCCTGCCACACTTATGGCGGCCAAAGCGGTGCAAAAGGGGGTGGTGATGGACGGAACATCAGAACCAATCAAACACTCACACCCCGTCAAAAGATCTGGGTTTGATCCATCACCGTTCTTTAGCCCACTCTGCCACCCCAGTTCAGACATGGCTATATGCAAATCAGTCTGACCCTGTGCCTCATGGGAACAGTCCAGCCCGAACTGCCAAGCCGTGCCTTCCCTGGACCGGAAACAAGCTTCCGAGGACCGGTTTCTGGCATTCCAGCCGTCTTCAGCCCGGCTTGCTTGAATCCAGTGGCAAAGTGAGCAAGGGACTCACGTCTGAGCATTCCCAGCCACACTTATGGCGGCCAAAGCGGTACAAAAGGGGGTGGTGATGGAAGGAACATCAGAACCAATCAAACACTCACACCCAGTCAAAAGATCTGGGTTTCATCCATCACCGTTCTTTAGCCCACTCTGCCACCCTAGTTCAGACATGGCTATAGGCATATCAGTCTGACCCTGTGCCTCATGGGAACAGTCCAGCCTGCCATAAGTGTGGCAGGTTATGCTCAGACGTGAGTCCCTTGCTCACTTTGCACTGGATTCAAGCAAGCCGGGCTGAAGACGGCTGAAATGCCAGAAACTGGTCCTCGGTACCTTGTTTCCGGTCCAGGGAAGGCATGGCTTGGCAGTTCGGGCTGGACTGTTCCCATGAGGCACAGGGTCAGACTGATTTCCATATAGCCATGTCTGAACTGGGGTGGCAGAGTGGGCTAAAGAACGGTGATGGATTAAACCCAGATCTTTTGACTGGATGTGAGTGTTTGATTGGTTCTGATATTCCGTCCATCACCATCCCCTTTTGTACCGCCGCAGCATCAGTGGGCACCCTTCGGAGCACCGAATGGGGGGAGATACAGGCATCAGGCTACTCGACATACTCCAGAGGGGTGGCCGCTCTAATTCGCAGGGGTCTACAATGGAGGACACATCACACAATGATTGATAGTGAGGGTCGGTTTGTTATTGTACAGGGCACATTGTATGACACCCCCATGTTGTTGGTCAATGTCTATGGCCCGAATTCAGACGACCTGTTTTTTTTCCAAACACTCACTCACAAGATTTTAACACTTCAGCCACAAGCTATCTTATGGGGATGAGACTTTAATGTAGCTTTATCGCACCTATTAGATAGGGAGGGGACCACCCGCGGTCAACACCACAGGGCTGCACAGTCATTGTCTGACATTATGCAAGACCTTCATTTAGTAGACTCATGGAGGGCACTACATCCCACAGTTAAAGAGGGCACTTGTATCACGCACCATAGAAGTTCATGGTCTAGGATAGATTACTGGCTTGTATTGAAGGACGTCCATACTTGGGTGTCTGCTGCGGCGCATTATCCGCACACTCTATCGGACCACACACCTACTGTTTTGACACTGCGTATTCCTGAGCAATACATTCGGCCCTTCGTCTGGCGCTTTCCGTCCACCGCATTATTAGATCAGGTCTTCAGGGAAGGTCTGAGGTAAAAGATAGAAGAATTTTTTTAGACTCAATGAAGGGTCGTGGACTCACCCGGGACGCTTTGGGAAGCTTTTAAGACAGTCATTAGAGGCAACTGCATTGTGTTGAAAACTGGTGTATTGAGGGAGCTCAGACACACGCTAGCCACGGTGGAGAAAGATATAGGGAACCTGGAGTGAGATTTTCAAGCTTGTCCATCCGCGGGCACCACGGCAACAATTAGGTCAAAACTGACTGAATTTCAAGAAGAGGCGGAAAGAGAGTTACACTATTTACACAAATACGCGCAGACACGTAGATATGGTGAGGGTGATAGAGCTGGAAAGACATTGGCTGGTCTATTACGTATGCCTAGAGGTGCGGATTACATTACCGAACTAAAATTAGATGATGGCGAGGTGGTAAGGACCCCGCGCAAACTATTGGCCACTATATCTAGCCACTATCAGTCACTATACCTTGAGCAAGGGAAAGTAGCCCCTCCCCCACACGAGGTACGCGATGGTGGAAGGCGTCGGCGTTTGTTTCTCGTAGCGGGAGTGAAAGCTACGGCGGTTTCGGACCAGCGTTCTCTGAGGTTTTCTTTCGGTGCCCTGAGCCAAATTGAGTTTGAACGTGAGGAAGAAGATCAACAGCTGGAATTAAGAACGCCGAAAATGCTGAGGAAACCATGCTGAGGGAGCTACTCCGCTTTTCCGTGGGGTAGAGAATGGCGGTTATACTGTGAGAAATCGGTTTGCACTCTGAGGGGAGCCTGCACCAGCATCTGCATCCGTGAAAGTCGCGGTAGGTGCAGAGGAGACACGTTGTGTTTTGTTTCAGCAAGTAGAAGCTGGTAGCCCTCTTTGAACTTGTTGAATACTTTTCTATTTGGAGCAAGTAACTTTGATATCTGATGGGAATCCTCAGTGGCTTTCTTTTCTCAAAAAAAAAACGTCTTGACTCGAGTTGCAGAGCAGGGCTGAATTAGGCTCAAATCATCACGCCACATAATTGAGGAAAGTGAACGGCGGCTCCTACTGGATATTCCTATCATTCTAAAGGGACTGTATTTAAATATACGAAGAAGTGTTAAAAACTGTTTAAAAACTGTAAAAACTGTGAAACACTAAAGGAAACAGAGAAACAGTGAAGATAACGCTTTGTTTGGTGTTAGTAATTAGCAGTCGCTAGTTTGTAAAGGAGCTATCGCTGGAAAGGAACATTGAATATTGTAATAAAAAACTTTTCCCCCTTTTTCGAAAATTAGAAAGAACAGAGGAGCTTGCTTTGAAGGAAAGCAAAAGTCAAAAGGATTTTTCCCCGCTGAGTGATCAGGGTTAATCTGCTTGTATTTTAAAAGGGGAAAAAACTTTGGAAGCCTCTGCAATATTTCTGCAATACCTTTCTAATAGTCTTTTGCAATAACTTCTTGGGGAGTGTTCTTTAACCCGTGAAGAGCTGAGCTGCTGAGTTATTGAGCCACTGAGTTACCAGCAGTCTCTCTGCTCCCCAGCTGCTGCCTCTTCCCTCGGCGTTCCCGCCCCCCCCCCCCCGCCTGGACATTATATTTTATTAACCTATCGCGGCCCCCGCTCCGCGGGAGCCGCTCACGGTGTGTTTTCTGCCCGGGAAGGACGAGGTTGGACCCGTGCGCTTTGCTAGCGCTTGTGACTCTGTGTGGGGCTACTTGAGAGGAAAGGACTGAGACTGCACCAGAAGCCGAGGGAATGCGAGGACCAGCATTCTCTCTGCTCCCCAGCTGCTGCCTCTTCCCTCGGCGTTCCCGCCCCCGCCTGCAGTGTATAAATCTCGCTCCTATTCCCGCGGCGCGGGACATAGCCCGGGCAAAGGGCGGGCCCTCTACGGCCCGATTAAGGACGGGACGGGCCACCCCCCTTGGTTGGCACATTGTAGGCCTATCATATAGAAGGTAAATACTCCCCCTGTTTCTATACCTTGTGGACTCTTCCATATATCACGGTCCTACATCCCTACACCATCATGACCTCCAAGGGGGACCATTCAACCAGCGAAGCTGGTACTGGGCAAACGTTCTCCCTGCTAGACGAGCTAAACCTCCTATGCAAAACCAAATACGCCACATTGGAAACTCCCCCTCTGCCCAAAAGGGTTAGTACACTTCCAGACAAGGCTACACCTTTAGATCTCCCCATATTAGTTAATAATTCCTGCAGCCCTAACACACAAAGTATTGAATTCCCTCAGGTCCCATCTGCAAAAAGGATAAATAACGATGACAATCTAGCTGGAAACAACCCCAAAACCCAAAATTTGTGCCGATGCCCATCCACTACTAACTCCCCAATGATTCCACCGATTGCTGAGTTTCCAGAAGCTATAACACCCCCTCCCCACCTGCAAATACTACCCCTTATCGAACAATTGGTTAGCTCTATGATAGCTCCGATATTAGAACAAATGAACTTGTTAGGCGAACGGCTATCTGAGATAGAGAAAGCCATTAAGTTAAACTCGCTGGTTGACAAACGCAGTGTCACATCCAATCACCCTAAGACACCTCCTACCCATCTAGGCTTAAAACCACTTGTGCAGGAAAAAGGGCGTCAAACACAACCTGCTGGCCCTGGTGCGACAGGGCAAAAAATAGCTAAATACCCCACTAAAGTTTCCCCTCCCCAGCCGACCGCACCTAGAGTAGGTCATAATAAGGTTAACTCTATTCATTTACCTCCAGAAGCGGCCCCATACGTGTGCATCCTTGCGGGTGTACCTGCTCTTCCACCGGGAAAAATTGAGAGTCAATATGACTTAGTCAATAAAACCAAATTTTGGCTGTCAAAAAATAGGCCACTGCCTCTTAATCTATACAGAGCGATAAGGAGTGTTAGAAGGGTGGGCTGGTTGGGCTCTCTCCCCAAGGATATTGCAGGGGACCTGGTACTTGTGAGATTTAGAGACCGAAATATTGTCCCTTATTTGAAAACTTGGCCACCCCAAGTAAGAGACGGCCCAATATCAATATGGGACTTACATGACTTCTACCCCATAATCCCATGTTTTCCTCCCTGAATACCTGGACCAATCATGAACTCCTACGTTTAACCACGATCTCCTTTGAGACTGCCATAACCTTGGAGTGTAAAAGAATTTTTTATGTCTGGGACCCTACCTTACTGTACTTTGATCATTTAAAATGTTTTTTTTATTTTTATTTTTTTATTATTATTTGGAATGTAAATTGTATTTATTATGAACTTTTATGGTTTTGTATCTCAAAAACCGAATAAAGTATATTTGATTTGATTTGATTCAGTCACTATACACGTCCCGTGTGCGTCCGTCGGAGACAGATATTTCAACCCATTGAGACACGGTGGCGCTAGCCTGGTTCAATGATGGTCTATATGAACATGCCTATCACGGTTGAGGACATACGGCAGGTAATCGGCAGTATGCCGGCAGACAAATCCCCGGGGGCGGACGGTCTTACGGCTGCATTTTACAAAGAATACACTGACATTTTAGCTCCTCATTTACTGCACATTTATCAGGAAGCGATGGAATCGGGCGAGCTACCCCCCACCATGAGGGAAGCTCAAATATAACTCTCCTTAAACCTGACAAGGATCCTACTTCTCCCGACTCCTACAGACCCCTATCACTCATTAATCTGGACGCTAAGATATATGCGAAATTATTGGCCAATAGGTTACAACCAATGCTACCTCAGATAGCGCTCCCGGATCAATCTGGTTTTATACCAGGGAGGTCGACGTCACACAATCTGCGTACTTTGTTCGGGGTATTACACTACTTAGCTTCTCATGTACAAGCGGTAGCGGCTCTCTTAGACGTGACCAAATCATTTGATTCCCTGGAATGGACATTCTTATTCAAACCGCTGGCTCGAATGGGCTTTAGTCCAATGTTTATTCAGCAGATTCAGCTCTTATACTCCAAACCGGTGGCAATGGACAGGTGTCGGACCCGTTCGACATTACACGTGGCATGAGACAGGGCTGCTCTCTGTCCCCCTTACTCTTCGCCATTGCGACGGAGCCCCTGGCAGCACGACTCCATCAGCATCATACACACAGAAGCATAGAGTTTACTTCTAGGGGTCTTTTAATTTCCATGTATGCGGACGACATGGCTATTTATATGATCAACCCTAAGGACAATTTCAATGCCATAATGAGGGAACTCATCCGATATGGCGGACTGACAGGGATTCAGATCAATTGGTCCCAATCTACGATCTTGGCGCTCACTGATGGGACGGTACCTTTCACAACAGATTACCCTATAGGGTGGGTGAAATCGGAGATGCGATATCTGGGCATTATCATTAGCAGATCCATGCAGGACTTGTGGCTGGCAAATTATGGGCGAGTCATGGACTGGATGGAGACAAGGGTTCATAGATGGAGGGGGCTTCCCCTGTCACTGCTAGGTCGGATAGCAATCATCAAAATGGTGCTGCTACCGAAATTATTATATTTCTTTGTTAATATACCAATGCCACTCAATGCGCACTTTTTTCCTCGACTGAAGACTGCTGTGCTTATACTGGTGTGGGCTGGTAGACAACCCTGTGTTACCTGGAGCTTGCTCACGTTGCCATTCATGCAGGGTGGTCTGGCCGCCCCTGATTTTGAGCTCTATGCTTTTAGCGCTCAGGCGCAATTTCTACATTTTTGGCATCATCCAACACCGTTACAACCACATGTGGCGATAGAGATGGACAGAGCTGCACCAGTCCCTTTGAATGCAGCGGTCTACCAGGCCTATAAACGTCCTCAGCAGGAAGTCGACACAGTAGAGGTAACAAGATGGGCATGGTCTAGGATAGCGAAATGAGCAGGAATAAAGGATCTCTATGCTCCGTCCATGCCATTAGTCGGAGATCCACTATTGTCTCCGCTCACAGATAAGGCCACCACTAGATGGGCGGAGGCGCACGGGTTGTCGACGGGTAGAGACATATTTCCAGAGGCCCCTTTTTTAACCTTACCAAATGTGTGCAAAGAGCAGTCACTCACAGCTTCAGACACATTATTATTCTACCAGCTTAGAGCAGCATGTAGAGCGCGCTATACCTCGTTTCCTCAGGAGCCGCCAGTCCTCCCGACATTGGAAAATGTTCTTTCTAATCCATCTTCAAAGAAATTGATTACGCGTATATATAATGAAACACAAAAGTCCTCCCCTATAGCACACTACGCCTCGAGGGTAGAGTGGGAAACAGACATAGGTATACAAATTTCAGAGGAACAGTGGACGTACTGCTGCTCCCAGTTAGAGCATTTATCACCGAATTACAGGCTACGGTTAATACACTTTAATTTCTTAAAAATGACATATCGCACGCCGGTGTAATTACACAGGATGGCCTTCTAACAGACCCGTTATGCTGGAGATGTAGTCATCAAGAGGCTACTTTCCTGCACCTGGCATGGACCTGTAACCCGATAGCTCAATACTGGGTGGAAGTGGATAGACACATTGGTGACATCATAGGCACACAAATAGAACTCACACCAATGGTCGTACTATTGAGTCATGTCCAGGGGCTTCCGAAGACGAACCGCAGGTTAGCGTCTATGCTATTTTTATTAGCTAAGCGGCAGGTGGCAATTCATTGGAAAAAAGTAAACCCACCCACAGTTAAGGGCTGGCTACATACAGTCACATACTGCAAGGACCAACTGTCTCGATATTGGGAACTGATGCCTGCAAGAACTCGTCCAGAGGATATATGGGGGCCCTATGTAGCGTGGCTAGAGGCGGGCGGTTCAGACTAATATCTGTCTGAAATAGGTTACTCCACATGTATTGAAGGGAGACAAGCCACACAGGTTTGAAGGTGTAAGTGCCACCCATTTTTGCAAAGAGCAGCTTCTGTACTCGAGCAGTACAAAATGCTATACGGAATGAATATATTGTACATCCATCGCACACACTTTGGTCACACTGTGTTAAATTGTATGTCATGTATTGGGCAGATGAGGGCAGAAAAGAATTTGGGGGGAGTTCAGGGTACAAAGTTTTCTTCATTATGGTAATGATTGTGGCAAAATGTTGCCTTTGGTTTCTCTATTATTTATCGATGTGTAGGGCACTGTTGTTGTATTCTTTCTAATGTCTTATTGACAGATTAAGTTTGCTGCCGGACCCCCGGGTTGTCGGCCATTGAGATGTGTATTAGACAAATCCTTGATTTATTTTTCGCTGCTGGCCTCAGGGTTGTAGGCTCATTTCAGCTGTGTATTGCCTTACAATTGCAATAAAATCCTTAAAAAAAAAAAATTAAAAGCTTGTAACTCACCACTGACCATCACCATTTCCTCAAATTGCCCTTTGGCCTCATCCCAGTTTTCTTATTTTACAGACCCTTGAGTTATGCATGCAGGCAGCTGTTACTAAGAGTTGCAGAGGCCTGAATGGAACTGTGCCAAATGTTCTTGCAGCCCTGCATCCCCTGGTAAGTATATACATGAGGATATACAAAGTATCTCAGTGGGAAACCACAGTCATTTCCTATGTAACATATTGTAACATAAAATAACCACATTGTTCCCATTTATAGCAAGAGTGTTTTTAAAGGAAAACATTGGGGAAAAAATATTAAATTATAATCCATAAAAAGCCTTGTTATGTGCAATCTCAGCAACTGAAAAAAGAGCATGTGCCATTTGCATTTTTTGATGTAACCAGGGCAGGAGTCATGCCTCTCGAAAGCAATCAGAGCAGGTTGTCTTCACACCGCTACTTAGTAGTGTGGGATCTTCCCTTATTCTCCACCAGGTATTGCCTACTGTGAACTAGATCCCCACATGTAGACCCAGGATCACCAAATGGTAGCAAATGTCCAAAATGAAACATGAAAATCTGCTCATGCGTACAACCCAGATGTGAGCTTCCATATTATATTGGTTTGGGTCATCCTGTAGTCAGAGATGGTGAAAGTTCTAATGGCCTTGAACTTTTCCTTCCCACTATATCATTTTTAAACATTTTTCCCAACACATGACAAATTTCAGTGTGATTCATGCCAGACCAACACACAGAGTCTCATCAACATGAACCAATTATCATCAAGAATGCAAAGATAGAAGATTATTGCAAAAACCATGTCAGAACTGTCAGCGTAGTGAGGTACTAGGCAGGAGCCACCCATAAATCCACCTCTCTGCAACTATGGCTCTCATAATAGATAACAGTGAAGGATGGCGACCTGAAAGAGAAACGTCTTACCAAATAACAATGGTTTACAACAGAGGCATAATCGCTAACAAAGCTTATCTCGGAGGATCAATTGTCCATCTAGACTTTTCTATATAACATTTACTGGACTCTCTGTGACATTCCCAACAGGAAACCCAATGCTTAAAAGGTTGATACAAAGAGGTTTAAAAACATCACATGTCATAAATCGATAGGTATAACAATAAATAGTATATATCATATACATCTCATTAATAACATCAATTAAAGGAAATGCATTACTCACCCAACAGAAAAAGGTCCTAATGTAGGCACTGACAGAAAGACACGCTCCCCCTTCTGCCGACCAGAAACCTGGGATGCAAAAGGAGCAAAAAGTGCACAAAAGATGCCCGCTCTGAAAAGCATGCAACCCACCCTGCCTGCCAGACACCTCGGGATGAAAAAGGAGAACACACTTATTGTCCCCAAAGATAAAAAAAGTTGAAGTGCAACAACAGTGTCCTCCTTTATTTCCTTGAATAGCTGACACCGTCCCTAGTGCCAGCTGTGTTAAATAGCATTCTGTACAACTGCCTGCTGCAATCTCGTGAGACTTCAGAGTCTCCAAACCATACAAAAAAACATTTGAAACTAAGGTGCCCATCTTGAAGTGGTAACTGAGGATTTGCAATTCCACCAATATTGTACTCCCAAATAATGCTGTTTTCCATGCAATTGAATTTGCTGTAGCGCTGTATGGATCATGGCCCCACAAGGCCTCACAAACTCTTATGCTGTCATTCCCCCACTGAAAGTTATTTGCCCTCCGGATGTACGGGATTGACTTTCGGATAGCCTAGCTTCCATTATTGTTTATTATTGCTTTGTTATTGACAGATCTGCACACCCTCAAGGGGAGTTTCCGATGAAAGGGAAGAGCCACTCAAGGTGTCCACAGCCATTATCCTGTCACTGGGTAAGTTGGTCAAAAATGCATGTATGTATATATTTGTGATACTGCAAGTATATTATGGTCTTTACTAGGGATCAGGTCCTCAGAAACATTAATTTCTGTTCACTGCCCTGCATATAACTTGATCTTCCTAAAAAGAAATGCGTTACTTACCTGTAACAGCAGTTATCCAGTATTGGTGTCTTTCATAGATTCACATGCCTGAATCATTCCCCGTCGTCGAGATGGGAGCCCCGGTAATAGAAAAGTAATGTCCTATAGACATACATAGAGAAAAATAGGCCTAAGGGCCTTGCCTTAGTAGCCTATCTATGTCCTTTTGTAAAAAGGACCAAATTTCCAAAGGTAGCCAATCAGCTACCACCTCCCTCTAGAACCTTCCTGCCAGGAGCCTCAGTCTCTCAGATTTCCGTACGCACCAAGCTAGGTAGACGTAACATATGCTCTGTAGTGAGAGATGAGTCCTTCCTGGGGAGGTGGGAGGGTTGCATGTGAATCTATGAAAGACACCAATACTGGGTAACTGCTGTTACAGGTAAGTAACGCATTTCTTATCCAGTATTATGGGTGTCTTTCATAGATTCACATGCCTGAATCAGAATAGCAAGCAATACATTATGCACATATGCGATGGAATATAACAGTCTGAGATAATACATATCATGTGACTAGATACCATCAGTAATATAAAGAGTAAAGTAAATAAATGTGCATACCATTGCAGGACGGTGGGAAGTAGGAAGGCTCATCTTACTGGAAGAGATGGCGAAGTACAGCTTGGCCCACAGCTGCATCCTGCATCAGTTCCGTGTCCAGGCAGTAGTGTCTGGTAAAGGTGTGCGGCGATTTCCAGGTGGCCGCTCTGCAGATGTCCAGAATCGGTACACCAGCGAATAGTGCTGCCGATGTGGACACAGCTCTCGTGGAATGTGCTCGGACTGAGGAATGTAATGGACGTCCGGCTTTGTCATGACAAAATGCAATTGTTGCCGATATCCATCTGGAAATGGATTGTTTGGAGAGTGGCATGCCTTTTCTCGGCCTGCTGAAGGCAACGAAAAGTTGTTTGGTCTTTCTGAAAGCTTTCGTTTTGTCCAGGTACAATTTTAGACATCTCTTAATGTCCAAAGAGTGAAGAGATCTTTCCGCCACTGTGCCTGGGTTCGGGAAGAATGAGCGAAGCACAAGTGGTTCATTGAGATGGAAGTCCGAGGGGACTTTAGGAATGAAACGGGGGTTGGTTCTCAATATGACTCTGTCCTCTCGAAATTGCAAGAAAGGATCCTGTATCGAAAGAGCTTGCAACTCACTGACTCTTCTGGCTGATGTTAAAGCTAAAAGAAGTGCAGTTTTCCAGGAAATGTATTTGATTTCAGCCCTATGGATAGGTTCAAATGGATGTTTCATTAATTGATTGAGTACAATATTCAGATGCCACGTTGGTGGTATTCGTCTTGGTCTAGGGAAAGATCTGTAAAGCCCTTTAAGAAACTGTTTTATCAGTCTGTTGGACCATAGTGAAGGGCCTTTTGAAGACCTTGTGAAGCGTGAGATTGCTGCCAGGTGTACCCTGATGGAAGCATGCGCAAGACCTGTTTGGGCCAGATGCAGGAGATAAGGCAGTATCTGCTCTGGAGTGATCCTGAAAGGGTGTATATTGTTGTCTTTACACCAAATACAAAATCGTTTCCATTTCAAGGAATAAGTTTTGTTCGTGCTAACTGCTCTTGCTTTAGCTAGGACTTCCTTGCACTCCTGCGGGATGCTTAGGTGACAGAATTCTCGGTACTCAGGAGCCAAGCCGATAATCTGAGAGATTTCAGATTCGGGTGGAGTATCTGGCCTTTGGACATCGAGAGTAGAGAGGGATGTTGAGGCAGTTGGATTGATGGACGGACTGAGAGGCGACGGAGGTCCGCGAACCAATGTTGTCTCGGCCAGTATGGGGCAATGAGAATCAATGTGCAATGCTCCATTTTCATCTTCCGGATGACTCTGCTTATCAGGGGAAATGGCGGAAATGCGTACGCAAACACGTTGCGCCATGCGATGGAAAATGCATTTCCTAATGACCCCTGTTGGGGATGCCAACTTGCGAAGCTGTGGCATTTTTTGTTCTCCTTGGTGGCGAAGAGGTCTATTTGTGGTTTTCCCCATGCCGAGAAGATGTTGTCTAGAACTTGTTGGTTCAGTTCCCATTCGTGGGACATTGACCTCTGTCTGCTGAGAGCGTCTGCTATGACGTTGTCTTTTCCTGGGACATACTCTGATGTTAATGTGATGTTGTTGAGCAGTAGCCAGTTCCAAATTTTTTGTGATTCGCGAGACAGCGTCAGCGAGCGTGTCCCTCCCTGCTTGTTTAAGTAGTGCATTGTGGTCGTGTTGTCCGTCCTCACTAGCACTGCTGAATTTTTGATGCGAGGGAGGAATGCCTGTAGGGAGTGAAGGACTGCACGTAGTTCTAGGAGGTTGATATGCAGAGCCTTCTCTTGCTTCGACCATCTGCCGCTGATTTGTAAGTCTTGAAGGACTGCACCCCATCCTTCGAGAGATGCGTCCGTCGTTATGACGTGTGGAGTTTCTGGTAACAAGAACGTGAGACCTTTGGATAGGTTCTTGAGCTTCATCCACCAACCCAGCGTCTCGGATATTTGTCGAGTGACGACAATGTGATCCTCGAAGGAATCTGTACATTGGGTCCACTGTTTGGTCAGGGCCTCCTGAAGGGGGCGCATTCTGAGCCGACAGTGAGGGATGAGTAGAATGCAGGAAGACATCATCCCTAGAAGAGATTTGAAAATCCTTACTTTGATGGTTGGTTTTGAAGATATTGCGGTAGCTAGAGTCATCAGTTTGTTTTTTCTTTCCAGAGACGGGAAAGCTTTGGAGGAAATGGTGTTTATAGTGGCCCCCAGAAATGTTATTATCCTGGTGGGTTGTAAAGTAGATTTTTCGAAGTTGAGAGTCAAACCTAGGTTCCGGAAAATATCGAGACAGGCGTTGGAAGACAGCTGCGCGTCGGTGAGAGACGGTGCTTTCACCAGCCAGTCGTCCAGGTAGGGGAAGACCTGGTGATTCTGTTGTCTCAGGTAAGCTGCCACAGGAGCCAGGCACTTTGTAAAAATGCGAGGCGCTGATTTGAGGCCAAATGGGAGGACACAAAATTGGTAGTGGAGACCTGCTACTTCGAATCGTAGGAATTTTTTGTGTCGTCTGTGTATTGGGACATGGTAATATGCATCTTGCAGGTCCAAAGATGTCATAAAGTCTCCTTCCTCCAGGGAGCCTAGGATTTCCTGGATAGTCACCATTCGAAACGATTGGCTTTTCAGGAATGCATTGAGCGCCCTGAGATCTAGAATGGGTCTCCATTTCTTCTTTTTCTGTTGGATTAAAAAGAAGCGGGAATAAAATCCCTTTCCCTTTTGAGCTGATGGGACTCGCTCTATTGCTCCCTTTTTTATCATGGAAGAGATTTCCTTCAGTAACATACGAAGGTGTTTGTGATGATGTTTGTGAGGAGGGGTTAACGGTGGGATGGAGTTGAATTCCAAGGTGTGACCGTGTTGAATCAATTGTAGTACCCACCGATCCGTCGTAATCATTTTCCAATTTTGGAGGAAATGTGTCAGCTTGCCACCAATTTTGAGCGGACAGGATGGTGGGGGGACTGGCTGCGGGAAATGGTCATTGTCTTCCGCCAGCCGTTTTCTTTTGCGATTTGCCCCTGAAGTTCTGTCTCCCGTAGGGGGTCTGACGACTTTGTTGTTGCTGTCGCTGCGGATATTGTGAGCGATTTTGATTATATGAGTATGTGGATTTGCCTTGATAGGATCCTCTGTATGTGGATTGTCCTCTTCCTCTGTGCCCTCGAAAGGACTGGTTTCTGAATTGTAAAGTCCCGAGGGCCCTTGCAGTATCGGTGTCTTTCTTAATCGTCTGCAAGGCTTCATCTATTTTAGCTCCAAATAGTTGTTGTCCGTCATAGGGCATATCTACAACTTTGGTTTGTACCTCTTGCCTGAAGGACGTCGCTTTGAGCCATCCTTGTCTGCGCAAAACTGCGGCGCCTGCAAGCTGTCTGAAGCCTGTCATGGCGACATCGACAGCTGAATCTATGATTTCTGATGCTGACATTTGACCTTCATGAAGGAGTGCCTGGACCTCATTTTTCAAGTCGTCAGGCACGTGCGTGAGATATGGAGCAATATCTTCCCATAGTTGCCCAGCAGAGCAATGGCGTTGGCCACTTTGACCGTCATGGCTGACGTTGTGGAGAAGCGTTTGCCTATGCCATCCAATTTCCTGCCCTCCTTGTCTGGTGGTGCTGACAGTGGCGAGGATGGGTTTCTGGAGTTCTTCTGGGCGGCTTGAGTGACGACTGAATCTGGTTTTGGATGTGAATTAAAACAAGTGGGTGCCGTTGACGGAGCTCTATATTTTTTGTCCAGTCTAGGGACCACTATTGAAACAGATGCAGGAGTTTGCATGAGTTGTAGCCCCTGTTCCCAGATATGTTCTATTATGGGAATGGACCGTGCCTCCTTCCTTATGGGGTCTTTGAAGTCATACAAGAAACAATCTGTTACTTTTGTTTCCATTGCCATGTGAAATCTAGTGGCCGCTCTCTCTATTAAATTGTGGAATCCACCGATATCCACTGGTGGAGAGTCTGATGTGCTGGGTTCCGGTGTGGCCGGAGAATGAGCAACGTAATCCTCCTCATCTCTGTTTTGAGAGAGGTCATCTCTAACCTCACCTTCCTCAGCAGGTTCGTCGTCATCATCAGAGGATTGTATGTTGTGAACCTGTTCATTGTCTTGAGGAATAACCAAAGGGGCTGGTCTTGCCCTTGGTGATCTTTGCTGTTTGGAAGATTCTTGAGAATTGACATGTGAAGGTGTCGCCGACGATTCTGGGAATCGCTTTTTATAGTCTGTGATCAGGAATTGAAGATCATTAACTATCTCAGCCGGCAATACGATCACTGGAGTGACTTGAGTATGTACCTGAGCCCGAACAGTTTCTTCCGTAAAAATAACATCATCTCCGTCATCGTCAGTACTCTGGCATTTGACATTGAGATCTGACGGGCTAGTAGCTTGTTCGAATTGTTCATCATCTGATTCGTCAGCTTGTAGTATGTGAGAAGGAAGCAGTGATTGAACCCTACTGGGTGATGTCAATTCGGGCGTAATAGGGAGTTTGGTGACCTTTTTGATGGAATTAACTCCGCTTTTTTCCATGGCGTCGATGATGTCGTCGTCGACGAGGTCGTCGACGGTGTCGTCGACGGTATCGACGTCGATCGTTTTTCAAGCGTCGAGTGTCCCTTCGCCGATGAAGCTGTCGTCGACGTGGCGGTCGTCGACGGTGCGGCTGTCGACGATGTCTTCGTCGACGCGATCGTCGACGGTGCCTTCGCCGTCGTCGATGCGGTCGTCGACGGTACTTTCGCCGTCGTCGATGTGGTCGTCGACGGCAGTTTTGTCGTCGGCGGCGTAGTAGCCGTCGACGGTGCATTTGTCGTCGGCGGTGCTCCTACCGTCGTCGGTGTCTTCGTCGACGATGCGGTGGACGTCGACTGAATTCTCGTCGACGATGTCGGTGTTTTCTGTTTTGTCGACGTCGACGGTGATGACGACGGAGTTTTGACAAACGATTGCTGTTTTTTAATAAGTACAATCGACGATATTGGCTTACCGTCGTCGACGAGTGGGTGGTCGTCGTCGTTGAAGTCAAGGCTGACGATGCCACCGTCGTCGAGACTGTCGTCGTTGATGTGGAAACATAGTTCGTTTTTCTTGAAGAGAATGTCATGGAAGTAGACGACGAGGACTGCGATGGCTTTCTGAAGGTTGCAGCATCCTTCACAGACGTGTCAGATCTTGGCTCAGAAGACTTTGAAGTAGTCTTTTTGTGAGGGACGTCTGGATGGCCAGGGGAAGCCTCCCTTGGCCTTTTTAAGGACAGTTTTGAGGACACTGAAGCCATTTCACTGCCCTCCGAGGAGAGCACCTCATCATCTCTGGTTTTGAGTCTGTTTAACCAGAGGAGCAGTCTGCCTTCTCTATCCTTAAGTGTTTTGGAAGAGAATGTTCTACATACCCTGCAGTCCTTTACTGTGTGGTCAGGGTAGAGGCAGTAGAGGCAAGTCTCATGCTTGTCGTCGACGTGCAGTCTCTTCTTGCCACAAGAAGAACAAGCTCTGAAGAGTCCTTTTTTCTGTTGTTCAGCCATAGTTGAAGTATAATCCAAGTTTTTTGAAGAAAAGTAGAGAATTTGAAGAAACCTGAGGAGAGCTCAGGTGGGGACTCCCTAGCACAACGTGCGGTAGAAAATCTGAGAGACTGAGGCTCCTGGCAGGAAGGTTCTAGAGGGAGGTGGTAGCTGATTGGCTACCTTTGAAAATTTGGTCCTTTTTACAAAAGGACATAGATAGGCTACTAAGTCAAGGCCCTTAGGCCTATTTTTCTCTATGTATGTCTATAGGACATTACTTTTCTATTACCGGGGCTCCCATCTCGACGACGGGGAATGATTCAGGCATGTGAATCTATGAAAGACACACATAATACTGGATAACTAATATTGCTTCAGTTTTTATCTCCCTTCCAAGTGCATTGGTTGGCTTTTTACTGGAACAAGGAGTCCACTTACTATATACAGCTATAGTAATCACATGAGTACTATGTGCTCCTAAGATCATCATTAAATGTTGTAGACCATTGATATAGTACCTCCCGGTTATGAGTTGAAGAATATCTGTATATTTGACCTTGATGACCTGCTCCCCTGCATTGAGTTTCTCCTTGCATGATTTTATGTTGTGTTATTTTTCATTTATGTCTATTTTTTCTCTTCACTTTACTCTTGCAGCCCATTCTCACTCTAGTGAGGTCCTTAAATATTTTGAAAGTAGCTTGATCCAGATGGGTGCAGAGTCCCGTGCAGTAACAATACAGCTGCTCTGCAAGCTTCTTGCTGAAACTGGTAAGACTGTCAGTGGGTAGGTGGCAGTGTTTGATTTAGGGAGACATGGAGAATAGTTAAAGGACTAAAATTCTTGTCATGGAATCTGGAGCCCTAAATTATAGTCCCAACTACTCCCTTACTTAACCAATATGGTGCAGCTCTGAGCAAATCAGTTCAATTTCATATTCCTCAGCTATATTAACTGCGAATAGTTTCTGATAGAGCACTGTAATTTAAGATCAAGCCACCCTTCCATCATCTTCAATAACATGAATTGTGTGAAAAAATAAAGTAGTGGTCAAACAATACCACTTCTGTCTTTTCCGTTAATTGTTCCCATTGTGAGGCATTAATGGGACAGGGAGACTGTGAACAGAGATCCTGACATAGATATTGGACAGGAATAAAAAGGGACATAAAATGTGGAGCAGGAAGACAAAGACACGCTCAGTGGGACATGATGACACAGACATGTACAGTGGAACAGGAAAGTATTGATAAGCCCATGGGACTCACAGTCACAGACTCGCAAACCAAAACTAAAAGACAGGACCCTCAGGGTGGTCAGCACAGTTGATAGCGGAAACTTCATCTACTAATTTAATAATCTTGATCTTACTAGACAAAGACAATATCTATGTGTTATGAACATTTGGTGTATGGCTTTATTTCATAGATTCAGAAGGTGCCTCTTATCTGGATGCTGTCTGTCACGTGCTTGAGGATGACAATCGCAAGGTACCATCAAACTATTATGTGTGAAGCAATCTGTGTTAAAGCAGTTTCATACCCAACACCTCAATCTAATTAAAGTTTTGCACTTTTTAGATAGTGCAGTATTCTCTACTTACAAGGACCCATAGCAGTGGTATGCATACCACAGTCTGTTGATTTTCTCCAAGGCAAATCTTCTTGGAGGTGTTGGATCATGGAACCTCCATTCATGTGTGTCTGTTCAGTGCATCCTGTGTTCCATTGTTTCCCTGTCCAAGTGGATATATCCCAGTTTTCCTGTCCTACGCGCTGGTCCCTAATTGTTGAATAAATGTGTGTTAAGAAACAATTATTTTGTGCTGTCCACGTGTTTGGTCTGTATTTCACATTGAGTTGGTCTGTAATACCCTTCACTGAAGAGGAGAGTGTTGATGATCAAATCAGGAGTTTGAAGTTTAGAATAATAATATTTGCTCAAACCTTTAACAACTGGGGAGTAAGATATTTTGTTGATGAGTCAAAGGTCTCTTCCAAGAATGGTATTTGGGCTATGTCTCAGCAAAATCTCACCAAATGTGGATCAATAGTGCAGAATAATATTCAGTGTGCACATTTGAAAAGTCAAATTGTGATATAAAAGATGTATTGTCTGTAGAGATTGGAATATATGTAACTTTCTTGACGCCATATACGTTCACAATGTGCCCAACTTCAGTGACATTTAGAAAGCAGGTAACTTCAATAACCTAACAAAAAGAGGGTTCCTTCTCCTGGGAGTCAGTAATGCTTAAGATCCCAACTAGGGGATGTTTCGCAATAAAGGAATGGGTTGCAGTGTTACGCTGGTTACCAAATTTACAACTAAATATGTATGGACCATAAAGATATCATTAAAACCATGAGGCATACTTGTTAGTTAAAGCATTTTCATACATTTATTAGAATAAGTAATCTTAGGTAGTAGTATGTACAAATCATATACACAATTGTATTCACACATTTAAAAAAAGTTTAACAAGGAATAATTAAAAAACATTTAAAACTTCACTGATTTGGTACTTGAACATAAACATTACATAGTCATATTCATAAAACAATGAATTGTTACAAGAACGAAATTGTCGACGCTGCGTTTCGGTGCTTTTTTTCTATTCTGCACCTTCTTCAAGGACTCGTTCACAGCTTAATATTTTCTAAAACACATATCATAATACATATCGTTAGGTCCAGATTTTTTCACAGTTGTACTTAGATTTATATCGCATATTTAAACTATTATCCCTCTATTTGGTAACCCCGAACACCTGGCAACCCCAGATCGTACGTTACTATATTCTCATATCTTTAGCGAGAGTATAGTGGATTATTGTAATCACTAGTCTAGTGTCCATGTCTTGGTTTTGTTTTCTTGACATGAATAGGCAAACGATTAGCTTTTCGTGCCAAAAAGCTCTTTTTTTAATTTATTTTTTTATATTATTGTTATTATTCTAGGCCATTATGTTCAGTATTATTCTTTACACCCCATCGTTGTCTTTAACTTACCCAGGTTTAGTCTTTCCTGGTTTCGATGTTATAGGTTTTTATGAGCACGTATCCCTCTGCTCATGTTGCTTTCATTCTTTTCTACTATAGGAAAGATATGTCTAGTTTTAAGTTAGCTCAATTTATTCAGGGAGTGTTATATTTTCGAGGAGCATTCATGTGTAACTCTACCTTGTTTCTGTGATGTGTTGAAAAACTTTCCTCGGGTTTTGAAGAAAATGGACCAACTTCAATCCTATTGCAAGGATACATTTGTATTACAAAGGTGGTCTCTTTGTTAGTAAATTACACACATTCCGATTTGTCAGAAATTTATTATTTTTATTTATCTAGCATTCTCTCCATCTCTCATCGGTTTTACTACTTCAAATTGGCCAGGTTAAGAATCATCACAGTTAAGTTATAATTTCTCTAAGGTGAAGATTCACTTTTATGTTGCATGTGATTGTCCCTCACTCGCATCTTTGGTTTTTTACAAAAATCTATTTAAAAATTATTAAAAAAATATTTTAAAAGATATCTTTTCCCAAGCTTACCGATCCTATTTCCTTGATCGTTGTAGTAGTTGGGGGGACGCCTCTGGGAGCTACCTTATGCTATTCCGTCCACCACTTTCACTGCAGGACAAATAATATTGCTAGTTGATTTTTAATTTATTCTGTTTTATTTTTACTAGCCTCACTCTAAGAGCTGATATTAAGTCATGGTTTCCTTGCCTCTGTGTAGACAGGAATCTTTTTAGCGGTTAACTCTTGCATGTATTCATCATGGAATCAAGGGTCACTTTCTTTGAGCTTTTTTTAAAATTAGCTGTTCACTCTAGAGAAAATAATAGAGTATAAAATTCACTACTTTTTCTATATTAGAGCTAGTTTCTATCTGTAGTTGCTGCTAAAGTTTTTGGTGGAGAAACCCTTCTCTTACTTACTTCTAGCTGGTAGCTGATCTGCGTGGCGTCCTCCTCCTCCCAAGGTTGGTTTCGAATGACTAGCTCTTAATCTGGGTGGTATTTATACTATCCTTAATTGGTAGATTTTCAACACCTGTTTGGTATTATTGATGATTAGAGTGTGCTTAAGGATGGATAGAGCAAACCCGTTGCCATCTTGTAGTGTGTTTTTGTTCATGTACTTCACACCCTCAAGTCGTTTGTTGCGGACTTATGGGCTGCTGTACTATTTTTTGTCTATTTGTTAGTGATCCTATAGAAATGTGTTTTCTAAAGACCTGCTCTTATTGTCCGTGTTCGTTATGCCGTAAATATAATTAAAATTAATTAGGAAGCCTGCTGTCATTTCTCCTTATCTGTATTTGGAGAATTTTTTGTTTATTTTATTAAGCGCCTCTGTTTTAGTGAGCCGGTTTAGCATCAATTAATTCTTTACCTGAACTCTGTGTATTTCGGCCGATTCTAAACGCAGCCGCCATCTTGAAATGGGAATAAGAAACGAAAAACATTTATCGTATTCTCATCCCTACTCTACAGTGGCTGTTTCTTAGCTCCATTCCAAATTTTTGTATGGCCCATATAGACCTATTCGGGTCGGGTTATTCTGTATACACATGTTTTGGGTATATATAGTTAAATGTGTAAACAATCGCCGTCTATTTGCGGCCGCCATTTTGAAGTGGGAACGAAGGACGAAGGTCAGTCCTTATGTTATCCTACATCCTTAGTGGGGAATATTAATATTTATATTACTATTCAGATCCCCACATGATGATCAAGTTGTATTCTGAAAATTCTATTAACCCCCGATTATACCTTCAAGTATGTGTCATATTATTGCAATTTATACTCAAAATTCTGTTTTGTATATATCTTTTCCCCAAAAGTCCGTTATATTTGGTTAGTGAAAAAGGGGGTAATAATAAGCGTGGAACCTCAGTCTTATTTTAAGCCTGTTTAATTATGCCTTCCATGCCGTCAATTTAGAGTGGAGAAGGCTCGTTATCGAGTAAATCTAATTTTACTCTACTATTCCGTTTAGCCACCCCACCTGGTTGGTTCAATGGGAATGAGAATATTCATGGAAGTATTCTATTGTGACCTTAACAGAGTTGATGGGCACTCAATCATATTATATATTACTGCTCAAAAACCATTTCCTACACCTATTTTCAGTATTTGCTAATTGACTCATAATCTCACTTCTTATTCAGTATTCATTATTAAAGGATTCTCTCCCACTCTTCTCTATTATTCAGTCCCGTTTTGTAAGTGTGAAATTTGGACATATAGTACTGTTCCCTCAATTTGCGTTTCCTAGTTAGATCTTCTCCTCTTTTGTTAATATTGATAGCTTCTAAAACACACCATCTCAGATCTTCGATTTTATGGCTCTTTTCCATCCAGTGTGTTACCAATGGTGCTGTTGTCCTCCTAGTACGGATCGCTGACTTGTGTTCGGTAACTTCAATAACAGCATCACCATGGTCAGCATGTAAGAAAGTACAGGACATAGGCATAAAGGAAAATCGAAAAATTAATTTTCTTTTGATAATCAACAAAACCTGTATTTCCATAACTGGGTCTCTATTGTATTCTCTTTGGGGGCTGTAATGGGTTTGTTATTTTTAACCTCATGATATAAACGCAGTTGACTTTAGATGCTTGACAGACTAAACCAGAAACATGAGAGACAGGACTCTACGAGGAACGTTAGAATCACAGAAATCAAGCATGGATGTATTCTTTGGTGGTTGAAGCCATTGGGGCCAGCTTGTGCAAATATGCAGCATACAGAGCCATATTAGGGACGTGAATTTTAACCCTGATACGTGGAAATAGGAGACTGTGACTATTTACGGTCTTGAGACCAAATGACTTCTTGAAAGTGATATGGACCAACCAAACATCAAGGTGTGCAATAATGGACTTTCAGTACTTTAACCCATTTGTTAACTGATGGCAGAGTGGGGATGGTGTAGGTTTGCTATATCCTGCGGGTGGAGTTAGAAAGAGGCCAGCATTCTTCCCACAGACTACTATTGGTTGTTTTCATTCCCACAGTAGTGGAATCCACAGCCTATTTTTCAGTCTAATTTTTTGTAATCAATTGCAGGTCCGGAGAGGTTCTTTGTTGTTTGTAACCTACCTGGACATATTTTGCAATCTTTTACCAAGTCCCAGGCATCTATTGAAGGTGTAGTCTACCTGGAATGTTTGAATATTCCCTCAAGTGCACTTTGGTCAGACACTCTGTAAAAACAGTTCAATTAAATTGACTCCAGTTTCATTCTCAGAGTGTCTTAATAACCCTTTTCCAATATTTTTATAAAGGTTGCATCCAGATACTAGCTTTCCACACATAACAAAATGTATATTTCTATCCTCTGTGAACAAAAGGGAAGGAGAGATTGTATGGTTTCCTCACACTCCCTTGCTGCTCCCTCACCAGAATGTGGGATTTGATCCTATTTATATGCCAAAAGGGTTTCTCACTAAACATGCATACCATTTTTTTTATTATAGGTTATTCTTGCTACTTTAAGTTTAATATCCAGTTTAACATCGAAAGGTTATTATGATATGAACGGAAGAGCTGTGATTGAATATGTGCTCAAAAAGTACAACCTCCTCACCAAAGAGAAAGTAAGTGGTAGATGTACATATTTGTTTAAGTGAATGTGTTAGGGAACAGCAACCGTAGTCATTCAAAAATAAATAAGGGTACCTTTTAGCCACCTTGTGCCCCGATGAAGCTCCAATGCCATATAATATAGATCTGCAGTGTTCCATATTTGCCCCGGGTGGTGAAATATAGACTTTGTGTCCCTCTATTTAGTTCCTATAGGCCCACCTTGACATTCCATGTTCTTCATTTGAGCCTAATGTTTCCCCACTACCACTCCAGTATGTCTTTCACCCTCCCTCGCTTTAAAGGTCTCCCTTGCTCCATCTATCCGCTTACATTTGCATCTGAAATAAAAATGCTCAGACACCGTGGGAATGGCACAGGATCCACAGCAGTGCTCACAGGCAGTGCAGAGGCCTACCACACAATCCAGCCTATGAAAGGCAACTGACCATTAGACTTTACCAGAGCTTCTAGGGTGATTGGGCAAGGCACAAGGGCATTCCGCTACTGCACTTAAATGATGTCACTGACAGTGTATTATGCTGTTACATACCCTTCTTTACTGTTCAAATGCCTAACGGGGCAAACTACCAAATCCTGCACAAAGTAGCACAAATATACTTCAAATCAATATTTCATATCAACATTGTCTCCCAAAAATGTAGTTCCTGGTATTCTTTTGTCCTTATTGAGAGTAAAAAGTCCCATAACATAGCACATACTTCCCCATCAAGCGGTGGGGGCAGGGTGCGTGAGCAGCCCAATCCCTGTGGTAAGGATGAGAGACTACCTTGAGGTGCCTGAGGTGCAATGTCTCAGGTGTAGTGTCCCATATATCAGACGCTTACATATTTTAAGTGAGCCCACCAATATAACTGCAGTATATGAATGCTATACCCTTCCCTGCCAAATTACTGAATAATAATACAGAGCAGAGCATGAGAGCATAACCTCATTTATACATTTTTATTTACATGTTTGAGGTGATTGTTTTTGTTTTCACATTTGAATTTAAGCCAAGAGATTCTCTTTGGCTTGCAACTTGGATTAGGAAGTTGTAATGTTTTGACTTTCACATCTCTTATCCCTCCGTAAGGAGAGAAAATATAGTGAAAATGATGTGAAAATACATGTTAGTTTACTTCTCTTGCTTTCCACATTTTCACAGTGTACTAGTCGCATGGATCATGAATCTGATGTTGAGGAAGAGACCATCTGCATCCAAATCTCTCAGTTCCTCAATAAAATTGCATTACGCCATAGCAATACTGATGAGGTAAGTGAGAAGGATGTGGAACAAGGTGGGACATTTAACTAGGAGTATAGAAAATATAAATTGCAGAATATCCAGAGAGTCCTGATTTCCCAGGTGATCTTAATTATCCTCCACCTCACAAACAAGCATGTTTTAGTAAAGCTCCCTCTGCTACAGGGTTGTATGTGGGAAGCATGCAAGCATTCATCACGCCTTCCTTAACAACGTGGTCTGAACCACAAATGCGTGTTTAAAACGCATTTCTTTACCACACAAGTTGTTACGATGACTTGCCTTAGGGAAAGCGCTGGACTTTGGAATAGGACAATTTACTATTCCAACTCCAGTCTGCGCAAAAGTAGGGAAAGTGTTAGATTTAACGTCCAACACTTGTTGTAATGACTTGCATTTTTAAAAGGAAGCGTTGTAAAGATGCATTCGTGGTTTGGACCACGTTTTTAAGCACGGCGCGGTTCGAGACGCGATGTAAAGGCTGTTTCCTCTGCTGCTGGGATGGAGGTCTGCTGTCCCATGCGGTGCTCAGTCCCAGTGTTTGCAGCATTCAGGGAAGATTGCTAATCAAATCCTACCTCATTCATTTTAATGAGGCAGGAGGTTTTGCATTCTTCTAAATAACCAGTTTGAAATGAGACTGAATGGTACATGAGTGATATTGCAAAACATTGCTACTCAATTTGCATCTAATATTTGCTATCTGCCCCATGATGCATCAGTCACCAATATTTCACATCAACAGGGTCTTGCATTCCCAGCAATGGCTTTGCATACTCTGGCACATTGATAAAGATAATTATATGAAGATACCAGCAGATAATGAGATCATTTGCAAAGTTCAGCTCACTTGCAGGGTTTTTGGAAAGTAAATGTTGCACACATTTTCTGCAAATAATGTCTTCATTCTCCTTGGATGCAGAGCCACAGATTGTAGCATTAAACAGGGTTGGTGCTACATGAGTTTAATACTAGGCATCTGCCTTGGACACCATCAGCAAGGAATGGTATAAGGAAGGGGAAGAATTAAATGTAGCCCCATCTCCAGGAGAGGTGGACTTAGAAAATGACACATGACCTTAGGTGCCAAAAACCCTCCCACCGGGAATGACTGTTTATCTTTGGAAATAAAGCCTTATTAAATGCTAATGATACAAATAACGCATTTGCCGGTCTTTCTTGCAGGAATTTTGGAAAGAGATTTTGAGCTACATGCTGGAAGAGGACTATACTTCATCTGTGCCAGCTCTGTGCCAGATGCTACTTGTTGTGGATAAACAAGCAAGCATCAACTTTCAGAAATGTGGTGAGTCTTATGAATCCCACTCATTGATACTGTGGGATCTACCATTGAAGGTGGTTAATGCTTCCTCCTCAGCTCCCCAGATCACCTCTTACATAGTCATTATATGGCATGAGGTAAAAAAATCAGTCCATTAGCTCAGGAGTTGTGGTTGATGTATTTTAGAATGTGGGTGTCCTTTCAAATACCAGTTTTTGCTCTCCTTTTAGAGTTATATGTATCTGTGCCAATGTTGCTGCTCTCTACATACTTTTTGCAGTTTGCCAGCCATAAAGTTACTTTCCTGTTGGTTTCATCTCTTCGTCTGGTTAATGCTCTCAACCCCTGTCAACTGTCCCAGGTTTCCACACTCTGTGAGGCTACTCAGTCCTCTAATGCTCCTCTGCATACCTTGGAGTGTTTTTGCTCTGTTTGGAATTACTTCTATCTGGTATGCTGATCAGACCCTTCTGGGTATGATACCTATTTATACGCGTTTAATCTTGTTGACAGCAACAGGGGTGTATTTTATTCCTCCATGGAGTTACTTTTAGTTATTATATTTTTCTCTGCAATGTTTCTGGTTCAACATTTTGGACCTCAGATCCAGACTAGAACACAAGTAATTTGCCCCCACTTGACCTATGGACCTGGTACACAAGGATGCCTGCTCAATGAGGGTAAGTGAAAGTAACTATTTTGACTGACTCCAAGGTTAGGAGGGAGATTTGCATCTGTGGGTGAGTACCTGTAATTGCAGACTGTATTTCCAGGGTTCCAATTAGCTCTCCTCACTCAGTTTTCCATTGGCGGTGTTGCTAAAGTGCAAGTGACCTGGACAGATGGTATCATAGTCTATTTCTTTGTCTCCTGTGTTACAGGGTCATGAGCAGAAGAGAACAGGCAATATGTACCCCTATATTGCCTGGCTCACAGGTCATTAACATTATTAGAAAATGGATATGCAAGAACATGTTCTGGAGTCCTATTTTCTTATGGGTATTCGCTGTCACAGAATGACATGGTCCATTCAGGATGAGAAGCAGGTCCTCAGCTCCTGCGGCATCCTCTCTTATCCCAATGAAGACTTTTGCCCCACAATGACAGCTGCAGGGGAGATCTGTGCATGACTGCTGGGGGTGGGAGGGGGAGCATTGTAACATAGGACATCGATGCACCTTACAACTCTAGCAGCACCTTAGTGGTAGGGGATCTTTGCCAGTATCTGCAGTATTCTCAAAGTATCCTCATGAGCTCTAGAGCAGTGTTTCCCAAACTGTGGTCCGCGGACCCCCAGGGGTCCGTGACACATTCCCAGGGGGTCCGTAGGCAACAGTTTTAAAAGCACAGAAACGTTTCTTGTATAATTAGCAGCTTTCCAGCAACAATAAAAGTGTCAAGCGAATGCCAGTGATTAATGACCCTGTCCCACGAGGCACAGGGTCAGACTGATTTGCATATAGCCATGTCTGAACTGGGGTGGCTGAGTGAACTAAAGAATGGTGATGGATTAAACCCAGATCAGTTGACTGGGGGTGAGTGTTTGATTTGTTCAAACGCTCCGTCCATCATCCCCTTTTGTATCGCTTTGTTCGCCCCAAGTGTGGCAGGGTATGCTCAGACGTGAGTCCCTTGTTCACTTGGCCACTGGATTCAAGATAGCCTGGCTGATGAGGATTATGAATCCGAAACCGGTCCCAGGATGCTTGTTTCCGGTCCAGGGAAGACATGGCTTGGCAGTTCGGGCTGGACTGTTCCCACGAGGCACAGGGTCAGACTGATTTGCATATAGCCATGTCTGAACTGGGGTGGCTGAGTGAACTAAAGAATGGTGATGGGTTAAACCCAGATCAGTTGACTGGGGGTGAGTGTTTGATTTGTTCAAACGCTCCGTCCATCATCCCCTTTTGTATCGCTTCCTTCCTCATGTTGACAGCATTGGTTTGCTGAAAATCAGTTAGTGACAAAGCTTCTGCAATGAAGTGCTTCAGCTGTCAGACGCAAGCTTGATCACATAAAGAAGTGGTATCTTGAATCCATGTTTTAAAGTGCACATTTGCTCAAAGATTCCATGAACATAGAAAAAATACTTCTTTATTATATCCAAGGCCATATGATTATTACACTTCTCAGATCCGCAACAGGTCTTATATTTGAATTGTGACTTATTTTAACAATGTAATATCACCACTTCTTCGAAATTATTGAGCTTGAAAAAAGACCACGGGTGGCTTCAATACAAAACACATTTATTAACACCAAACGTTGTCTCTACTTTTATATTAGAAGCAGGTATTAGTCAGGGTACATGGGAGGGTAGATTAGCCTACTTGGGCATAACATTGTTTGTATGAAGAGTAAGGCTGAACAGGGTATTTCACCAGAAGTAATATGTAGGAAAATGTTAGGGCACTGGTTCAACCATTAGTTGCAGTTAACAGAAATGTTTTAAATGTTGCAGAACTGAATTCTGCTATGTGAGAATTTCAAAGTGAGGGACATTAAGAAGAGCTGGTGATATTACGTTGGTAGTAAGGAATTGACATGTATTACTGTTAGGTTGCACACCCTTGTTTTCTGAAACACAAGACATATTTTAGCCTGTGTATACCAGATATCATGCCGAAGTGTTTTAATATGTTTTTAGGTAGATATTACTTATTATAATTTCATTTAGGTGAATTATGAAGTGTTAAAATCATTTTGGTCTTGGATATAGCAAAAGAGTATTTGTCTATGTGTATGTAATTTTAGAGCAAGTATGCACTTTTTAACTCTGAACTATGATGGTGATCCCCTTTGTGATCACGGTTGCACCTGACAGCCAAAATGCTTAAGGGCAGAAGCTCTGTAATACACTTATTTAAGGAGTTAAGAGTAACATCAAGTGCACATGAATAAGCGAGGGCCTTGAAATCAATAACTAGGTGAGGCTGAACCAACAGACACATTTTTCACTCTTTGAATTGTGTGATTCTACTTCTGCCAGTGCTTGGTATGTAAGCCCATGGCCTTTAAAATGCCTCTTGACGTTTACCTTTACTTACCTATATATCTTTTTTTCCAACTGCTATTTCAGCTTCAACGGAAAGAACCTTTGACTTGGCACAGTGGAAATGCATCCTTGTTTCAGTAAGGATTATTTGCTAATGAATGTCACACATGACTCTTGACTCATTGTTTTCTTCCATAACCAGTCATTCAGAGTGAATATATGCAGATATTTAATTCACCCCTTCATAGTGCTGTTCTGCTACGTGGTTGCACTATTTTCACCATATTTCTATTGTTTCTCTGGATTATGATCCTTTCTATTACCTTGATTATGATTGGACACAGAGGGGGAGAAGCCGTACTGGGTACACAACATTTTATTAGGATGTAATATCTACCAGCAGCATTAATAACCTCTTTGGCCCAAGTTGACACTCAGAAAATTGAAAATTACGTACTTACTGCACCTAGTCCTGTATGTATCAGAGTGTATCCCCATGTTTTACTCAGGTAAATTACAGGCTCTGCTGTGATTAATCCATTACTCATAAATTTGACTGCTGTTGCACAGGGCTAACAATGTAGCCACACATTGGTAATCGGGTACTCTGTCTATTTTTGTCCCCAGGATAGTCACAGTAGCACAAAGTTCTTTTTTTCCATGGATTGTCACAATATTTCTCTTCCTGCTCTGCCCACTGCTTTTTTAAGTATCAGTATGTTCATATTATGCAGTCGGCTTGGCACATGATCAGTGCTCCCTATCTTCGTCTGAATTATCACTCTGTCACTGTTCCAGTTCAACCTTGTGATGGCCATATAATTGCTTTCTCTATTCATCCCTTGGTCGGCCCACTACTACTTAATTCCCAGATAGTCACATTAACTGTATTTTGACAAGGTCATTACACTCCACTGTGCTATTATTGTGCTCCTTGTAGGAAGGTGGAATCTGACTACATGGTTGCCCCCACTTTTTTCCTTGTGTTTTGATGGTTTATGACCTAGTTTGGCTGGGAACCTGCTAATCAGGTCCCCAGCCTGTCTGCTTTCTCTTGTAAATTGATTCCATGTACTTTAGATACACTCCAGATTGGGTTCTAGGGTACCCTCATCAATCCCTAGTATATGGTATACTATGTACCCAGGACATAGGTACCCTGGAGGCCTCCCAGGGGCTGCAGCATGTATTATACCACCCCTGGGAATCCTTCCAAAATTACATAACAGGTCTGCTACACCAGCCTGTGTAAGGTGGTGTATGCAACCCTTACTCAAATATAGGTTTCCTATATCTACCTTATCACTACACATATGTACCTATCAGTCACCCCTTTGGCAGGCCTTATCAATCCTGAAGGCAGGGTGCTGGGATTTGTATGAGAGGGTGCCCATGCATGAGCAGAGCCCCTCTGCAGCCTTCGGAATCTATCTTCCGGGGTTGTTAGTGATGCAGCCTAGACCATATACTCTTAAGTGCGGTATAACCTCGCGGCTTCACAGGACCATGTGGTTTTTAAGTATGGGCAGAAAATTCATTCCGCTTGCGGAATTTGCGAATTTTCTGCAATTTTGCGATCTGCAAATCTTGCGAAATTGCAGAAAAATCCACGAAATCGCGAGCGGAACGGATTTTGCATAACTGAAGTACATGAAGCACTTACAGGGTTACAGCAGGTGCCCAAGTTGAAGCTAATTTCTTTGTAACCATTTCCAAATGGTTACAAAGAAATTAATTTCAACTTGGGCACCTGCTGTAATCCTGTAAGTGCTTCCTGAGCGGCACCTCCAGAGTTTGTTGCCTACTTGCAACTATTCTCTGACCCTGCTCTGACCCTCGAAGCAGGGTCAGAGAATAGTTACAAGTATGGCACAATGCTCCTGTCACAAAAATTAAACCGCAACAGGAAGCACTTGCAGATAAGGAAGCAGGTGCTGGACTTGAAGCTCAAATTCAGTAACACATTAACCAGCACCAAATTTATTTGTCTCGGTTGAGGCTGGGCAGGTGTGCTTTCTCCCCATAATCTACAGTGGTGAATCAGAGGGTGGCAGTGATGAACCAGAGGGTGGTAGTGATGAACCAGAGGGTGGCAGTTGTGAACCAGAGGGTGGCAGTGGTGAAGCAGACAGTGCTGTGATGAACTAGAGGGTGGCAGTGAGGAACCAGAGGGTGGCAGTGGTGAACTAGAGGGTGGCAGTGATGAACCAGAGGGTGGCAGTGGTGAAGCAAAGGGTGGCAGTGATGAACCAGAGGGTGGCAGTGGTGAACCAGAGGGTGGCAGTGATGAACCAGAGGTGATGAACCAGAGGGTGGCAGTGGTGAACCAGAGGGTGGCAGTGATGAACCAGAGGGTGACAGTGATGAACCAGAGGGTGGCAGTGGTGAACCAGAGGGTGGCAGTGGTGAACCAGAGGGTGCTGTGATAAACCAGAGGGTGCTGTGATGAACCAGAGGGTGACAGTGATGAACCAGAGGGTGGCAGGGGTGAACCAGAGGGTGACAGTGGTAAACCAGAGGGTGGCAGTGGTGAACCAGAGGGTGACAGTGATGAACCAGAGGGTGGCAGTGGTGAACCAGAGGGTGACATTATTGAACCATTGAGTGGCAGTGGTGAACCATAGGGTGCTGTGATGAACCAGAAGGTGGCAGTGATGAACCTAAGGGTGGCAGTGGTGAACCAGAGGGTGACAGTGGTGAACCAGAGGGTGGCAGTGGTGAACCATAAGATGACAGTGATGAACCAGAGGGTGGCAGTGGTGAACCAGAGGGTGGCAGTGGTGAACCAGAGGGTGCTGTGATGAACCAGAGGGTGCTGTGGTGAACCAGAGGGAGCTGTGATAAACCAGAAGGTGGCAGTGGTGAACCAGAGGGTGGCAGTGATGAACCAGAGGGTGGCAGCGATGAATCAGAGGGTGACAGTGGTGAACCAGAGGATGACAGTGGTGAACCAGAGGGTGGCAGTGGTGAACCAGAGGGTGCTGTGATGAACCAGAGGGTGGCAGTGATGAACCAGAGGGTGGCAGTGGTGAACCAGAGGGTGACAGTGGTGAACCAGAGGGTTGCAGTGTTGAACCAGAGGGTGCTGTGATGAACAAGAGGGTGCTGTGATGAACGAGAGGGTGGCAGTGATGAACCAGAGGGTGGCAGGGGTGAACCAGAGGGTGACAGTGGTGAACCAGAGGGTGGCAGTGGTGAATCAGAGGGTGACAGTGATGAAGCAGAGAACCAGAGGGTGGCAGTGATGAACCAGAGGGTGGCGGTGGTGAACCAGAGGGTGATGGTGGTGAACCAGAGGGTGGCAGTGATGAACCAGAGGGTGGCAGTGATGAACTGGAGGGTGGCCGTGATCAACCACAGGGTCGCGAACAGGCTGGACACGTGGAAACAACATGGTCGTGATCGTTGCGACCACACAAGTAAGTTCGCGTTCCCGAACTTGTAAAAAACCACCGGGAACTGGCAAAAAAAACAAAAATTCATGAGTTCGCAGAATTTGCGAATCGCGGTTACGATTTCACGCAAATTCGCGTACCGCGAATTCGCAAATTTCGCCCATACTTTGTTTTTGGGGTAAAAAGCACCTTGGAATCATACCTCCACACCAGTAACTGGTATGGGAGGTATGATTTCTCCATCGTAGAACCACTAGTGTGGGGCACCGGGCTACCCGGTACTAGCTTTCCTTAACCCTGGCATCACAAAATGGATGCTGCAGCCACAGACACAAGTCTGGCCTCCTGCTGCGGGACAAAACTCTGGCAGGGGAGGCCTGGACTATAGGTTTCCTGTCACAGGGAGGTGTAACCACCTCCCAGACAGGCTTTGGGGCTGTGCAGGTGCACTCCAAGAGTGCTTTGAAGTCTGTACTGGGGGCACATTTGGTGTCCCTGTGCATAGCCCAGTCCATACCAGTTGCTGGCGTGAAACTGGACAAAGAAAATGGGTGTTGCCACCCCTCTTCCCAAACCCTCCCATAGGTGGGTCCCCAGAGTTTGTCCCACCCCTTCCTTGGGTATAAAGTAGGAACCCCTGACTACAGGACTTTAGATTTACCTGGACGAAACTCTGATACTGAATCCTGGAACTTTGATGATCTACTTGACACTAGATGACTGAAGAATCTCCCTTGGAGTAAAGGAGTTACTCCCCTGCATGGCAGGCACCAAAGACGCATCTGACCGGTTTGCATCTCCAAAGCTCCCTCCAGACTCCAAAGAATTTGCAACACAGGAGGTGGGTTTCCAGACTTCCCAGTGGCTAACCCAAGCTCTCAGTAAGTCTGAGACCCGTAGCCCTCGTGGGGACAGTGGAACTGGAGCCCCTGGACACCATGTACATTTTCAAGTGCATATGCTTCTTGGCGATCCTTGAAGCTGTGCTTTGGGTTACTTGTAGCCCAGACCCGGAGCAGCATTTCCACCAAAGATTGTTGGCCTACACTCCACGAGTTTTCCGTGAGCTGACCCTTTGTGTTTTCTCTTGAGGTACCTTCGCGATCCCTGGTTCGTCTACCTGTGGGCCCCTGAGAAGGCAAGTTTAACTTTACTTGGGCTTTCCTGGTTGCTCCAGATGTGCCCTGACTCTAAATCACTAGGTGAGTCCCCTGGGCCCTGCTGATCCACACCGAATTATCTTTTCTCCTTCTGCGTGGGTTGCTGTTGCTAAGGCTTGTGTTCAATACGAGCACCGATGTTGCAGCACTCAACATGCTTTGTGGGACAGCTCAAATCTAGCTCCTGGTCATAGTCTATGCCTCCGTGTCCTCGTTGCTGCAGAGTCAAGCTTCACCTCTTCACACTTGAATCACCTGACATCAGTGGGCCTCGTCTATCATGCCCCTGTTCACTGGCAAGTGACCCAGACTCTGTCCCCTCTGCTTTCAGGTTCTTCACATCTTCGATCCAGGCTTGGATCACACCGGACACTTTCCTTCTTCATGGCAGCAGCACTTTGCAGCAGGTCGCCATTGAAAACAGCAACAATTCTCAACACCATTTGACACCTATGCACCTGGCTTCCCTGGGTGAGGTAACTTGAGTTCTCCGGTGCGCCTATGGGTGTTGGCCCTAGAACCCCTTAAGTCTAAAGGGGTCTGCTCAAAGTCCTCTGCTAAGTGTCCTTAAACTTTAAAATTTCGACGTGACTTTCCCCATAGAAGCTAACGGATCTCGCGGCTGTGTTCTCTCACTGCACATGTCACCCATGGGTCCCCTGTGTCACTACCTTGGGTGGTTCCTTGGGGTCCCGGCGATTCTACAGGCTCAAGGCCTTGTGTCTAGTCAAGTCGTGGTTCTTATACCACTTTCTTAATATATGGTTTGGTCTCCCCGTGGGGCCCATTGTATATTGTGCTATTTACTTAAGTTCTATCGTGTTTATGTTGTGTACCTGGCTCTGTAATCTCATAAAGAGATTACTAGAGAGTGTTTAGTAATCAATACATACAATATATATATATATATATATGTGAACAAGGGCGGATGCCCGAAACGCGTAGGATCTGGTGGCTTAAGCGCAAATAAATTGTTTTTTTTGGCCCATGACGAACGTTGGAGTGGCGTGGCTTCTTTTCAACACTGTTGCGGCGGCGGCTGCAATAATTACTGGAGAGAGCCTCATTTGTGCATATATATATATATATATATATATATATATATATATATGTATATACCTTGTGTGGTTCTCCTTTCATTTAGACATTCAGGAGGGTATGATCTGGTAAAACAAGCTGCTTTACACTCCTACAAGACTTAGCCTAAAGGCTGCTCTCCATAGCTACCACTAGGATAGCTTTCAATAAAGTTTGTCTTAACCTATCATCAATAAGGGTTGTTTGGACTGGTGCAAGGTGCCCACTATAACTAGTGGACAGCATATGTCAGACCAACTTCTCACACTTCTGAGATGCAATTTTCTTTTCCCTGTGTTCAGTCTTCACCCTTGTTCAAATTAAATTTACATTTGGCCCCCATGCTGGTGATCAAAGAGTCTATATGTTTGCATTCTGCTCCTAAGTATGTGATATTGTTGCAGTCTCCATCTGCTTTCTGTCTGGATTGCTGCACTGTTGCTCTTTTCACAGTAATTTGTTGGCAGCATGCTTTTGTTTCGTGTGTTTCTTTGTAAATCATGGACACTGTAAAGGTCTCCTTGTTTCTTCTGACCTCTGATTTCACACCATACTAGTTAAGCGTTGCTGTATGTGTTCTCTGGTTCTTCTGCCATCATAATATTTCATCATTACTGAGGTTGTTATTAGCCGTAGTTTGTTCACGCATCTTCTCAAAGTCAATGCACCCAGACGTCAGCTGTAGATACTGCGTTTAAGTATATATTACTGCGTTAAAGTTTCTTTCTGTTTTCTTTTCAGTTCCTGGGGTCTATCCTGAAGCAAGTCCCATACAGAGAATGGCACGTCTCATTAATGGAGGAGTTCAGCTTTCAGATTTCCAGTTTCGTCCATCATGAGAATGAGGAGGTTAGTGCTCTCAAAGGTCAGCATTGAAGCACTGGGGAAGTCAATTTAACACAAAGGCAGAGAAGGATAGAACTGTGTATTCCAATTGCCCAGTGGTTGGTAAAGTTCATTTTTATACTATGGGTACACAGGACTGGATTAGACCAGTCGGAAAAATAAGGTATGGTTCTCCCACTCCCTGTAAAAGCCGACCTATTAAGAATCAGATGGAGATGAACTCCATGAGGCAATTCCTCTCCACCTGTCTCATTAGGAGCCACCACATGTCAGGGTTATACTCATTGCCCCAATGGATCTCCTTCAGCTAAAAGGTACTCTTCATGTTAGAGCCACTCTCCATTCAGTGGATCTGAGGTCATATTCATGCAAAAAGCAGTTTAGGTATTGTTCCTATCAAAAAGCAAAGAAGAAAGACAGGCAAACAAAGAAGGGGGAATCCTAAGGATTATTTCCTGGTGCCCTCACATATCCATGAGTATGTCATGCATCATAGTGCACGTTCTGTTCGTAGGGTCAGCGTTGCAATGCCCCCATGGGCCACACAAAGTGCCTGTGTGTGGGTATTTTGAATGTGAGTGTGGAGTGAATGTGTGCAGTGAAGTGAAGGGAGACTAAAACTCTCTTAGAGATACCAAACTTGACTTTAATGTAATGGTTCCCTTGGAAGGATTAAAAAAACATAATTTGATAGGGGCTACTATAGTGGTGTGATGTACCCAAGTAGCCTAAAAAGATCCACAACACTTCTTCAGGACCCCAATAAATGGGGAAACCCTTCCCTACATCTAAGACGTGATATGCAATGTAGGTATTCCCTCAGAAGAAAGTACCTGTTTTAAAATGTTTAAAATTGTTTTTCCAACCTAGACAGTAAATTATGAAAATAGAGAAAACACACAGTAAACAAATGTTTTGTATGTATGGTCCAATACGCCACCAGAATCGCTTTTCTAGCTCACTGTATCATAGTGTCTCCAAAGGTAGACATGTACATGCTATTGTTGGCACTGATCAGTCACCACAACCTGAAAGATGTGAAAAAAACAAGCTAGTGCACACAATATAACAAAAAAGGCAAGTGGACATACGTGTAATGTGTAATTGGAGTGATTGTTCTCAGGTGTGGTGAGCATGGCCCCGGGAAGAGGGATGACCAAATGGCCAATGAGGAGAGGAGGGGCGAACTTGAGCCAATAGGAGCGAGCCCCCTCGTATGCTAGTGCAACAAAAGTATCGTCCCTCAGTGGCGGCCGTCTCAGAGTGTGTAGTGGTCAAATGCTGGCCAGCATTTGACTACTACACACTCTGCAAGCAAGACACCATGGTTTTATAAATGGGGCATCTAAGCAGTAAAATAGGACAGTTGAATGTTTTCTAAATGGAGAGTGACGGTAAGAGAAAAGCATGGTGCACTGGCATATATAGTGACAGAGAGCAAGTCAGGTGCACATAACTGCTAGCCATCCCTCATGGTGGAATCTAGGCCTATTGGTGTCTGTGTTCATGTTGGAAATATGGTCCTCCTCATGTAATAAGTAACATGGGTGACCAAGGGGTCTATTTCCAATGGATTAGAGTGCTTGGAGATCGCTATTGGGCAAAAGGCTAATGAGGAGAAGAGAGAAGAGAAGGGGTAAGCTGGTACACTAGAGCCAATAGGAGCAAGCCCCTCGAGTGCTGGTGTAACAGAAGTATCGTCCCTCAGTGGCAGCCATCCTGGAGTGTGTAGCGGTCAGATGGAGGATGGCCCAAAGTCATCAATGGTATTAGTAAGGGGCAATCTAAAACAGCTGACACACAGTAAAATGTTTTCTTATTGGAGGGTACTGCCTCATTGTTATCAACAGAAACATTCATGTTAATGAAGAAGAGACCCATGCCAAGTCATAAAATACTTATCATAAGCACTGCTTAGTTTGGCGTGAGAGACTCTATAACACGGCATTTCATATGTGACATGGTGTCAGTGGTGATATGGTAGATCAGATTGCATGTATGAAGAGAATGTCAGTATATCCATGGTAAGGGAGTATCTGATTTTGCAGGTGACTGACTGGGGAATTACACCTCGCACCAGCCAGAGGTTTTAATTTTTCAGACATTTGCTGTTGGTGGAGAGGCAGAAAATCCACTGTTGCTCTCTTCTGAATAGGTTAACCAGGCCCCATGAGTTAGATGCTTCACAATTGTCCACCGGAGGTCATCTGGAGAGTAATTAGAGTCGCAAAAGTGATTGGACATTTTTGTAGTGCTGTGTCTGCTGTGGATGTTGCGCCAGTGCTCCATTATTCTTAGTTTGATGGTGCATGGGGTCATTCCCACGTAATGAAGGCCACACGGGCAAGTGATCAGGTAGATGCAGTGTTTTGTATTGCAGTTAGTGTCATTTTTTGTATCCAGGTGAACTGGGGACCCAACTTGACCTCTTTGGAATGTTTATAAGAGGGGACATTCACCGTAGGACCCACAGGGATAGTGTCTTGTGACAGGTGGTAAGACCCATAAGGTGTTCTACATGAAAGACTGTTGAATGCGGGGCCTGGTGTGTACCAAGAGGTCCTTCAGGATCTGGGTACACTTAAAAGCAAATTGTGGCCGTGGAATCTCAAGTGACCCAGTGCATAAAATTCTCCAATGTTTCATTATGGTGCGTTTGATCCGATTGGAGTTGGGGGTGAAGATAAGGACATTTTCAGTGGGTCTTGTGTTGGTCTCTAAAAGAGATTCCTATTAATTGTTTTGTGTACTTTTCTCAGCTCGTTTGATAACTCTGGATGCGTAGTACCAGGAGGACAGATTCCTACTAAGTGTTTTGGCTTGAGCACTATCATCTTTCAAAAAGCTGCAATTTCTCCGGACACAGAGAAACTGCCCATATGGCAAGTTCTCCTATAAGGCTTTTGGATGGTGACTATTAAATAACAGAAGACTGTTGCTATCAGTGATATTTTTATATGTCTTAGTACCAATTTCCCCACCTTAATGGAGATTAGTAAATCCAGGAATGGTATCTGCCTTGTTCAGGCAGACTGGGTAAATCTCAGGTATGGGTTAAGAGTACTGATCCAGCATCCAAATTCCTGGCATGTAGGGTTATCACCTTTCCAGAAGACCAGAATAATATCTATGTATCGTCGCCACGTTAGAATGTTGGCATTGAAGGGATTCATGTCAGTAAAGAAGTGTTGTTCTTCAAAATGGGCCATGTTTGAACAGACCAGGCTTGGGGCAAGTGTGCTGCCCATTAATGTTCCTTGTATCTGATGATAGATCCAGGTATTGAATTTAAAAAAGGTATTATTCTACACTATTGTGGCACATTCGATGATAAAGTCGATCAGCACTGCTGTTGTCCAAGTTTGTGCTCTGAGTCAGGCCTCAATGACCACTATGGTGGCATCTTGAGGGATGTTGGTGTACAAGGCCTTTAAGTCTAAGGTCAAAAGGAGGTTGATTTCCTGTTGATCATTGGTGTCAGCAATCAGGTTCATCATGTCCCTTGTCCTAGAGGCCAGTGGTATAAGGTAGTGGTCGCAGAACTTACTCAAAGGTTCCAATGGAGATCCAATGCCGTAGACGATTGGCCTTCCTGTAGGGGGGCTGTTTTCCTTGTGTATTGTGGGCAATACGTAAAAGTAGCGTATCCTTGGTAAGGTATTCACCAGGAACACTGCTTCATGTTTAGCGATTCAATCTTGTGCCTCCGCCATCATGACCATGGATTGAATTTGTTTTATCAAGGTCTCAGTTGGATCTGACCTCATTGAGCGGTAGTATCTCCAATTCGCTAGCTGGTGTAGGCCTTCTTGGTTTTAATCGGTGATGTCCATCACAACAATCGCTCTGCCCTTGTCTGCTGATTTGATCACGATCAAAGGATCCTCAGTCAAGGCTTTAGCTGATTTGTGTTGTTCTGGATGACAAATTGTTGAAGAACCTAGGAGCTCTTATCTGTGCAGTCTTCTTCAGTATGGCTTTTTCAAAGGTGAGGACCTCACTGGGTGTCATGGCTGAACGTAGGTGTCAACTCAGATAGAATCGGTAGTCCTGAGTCCCAACTGTCAGGGGTTTTCCTGTGCTGAAAAAAAATCCTGAAGGCGAACTTGCGGAAGACCTGGTGACTTTTGCTTATGAGACGGAATTGGTCTTCCAAAGAGGTGGGCACGAATACAAGGCCTTTGCATAGTACTGCATTCTGATAGATACATCTGCCAGTGGATTCCTCACCTTGTGAATATTCCCCGTTGCATCAGCAACATTCGGAAATTCTTTTTGTAGCTTCGCGCCGATGTGGACGATGTCATAGAGGCACGGCATCGCGCGCGACTCCGCTGATGTCACCGACACCATAATAGGCCCACGCCGGCGTGATGACATCAGTTACCTTTTTTCCGCGTCGTCGACGCTAACGGTTTCAGGGAATCTCTGTGGCTGTTGGTAACTTTGTTACTCTTCTCTTGATTTTCCTGCTTCTTTGTGTCTCTAGCGATGTCGACTAAGAAGACCGGGTTCAAGCCTTCTATGGAGTGCGGCAAGATGATGTCTATCACGGACCTGCAAGAGGATTGTATCTGGTGTCTGAGTTCGGACCATGATGTCGACGGCTGTTCTTCGTGTAGAAAAATGAACCCGAAGGCGCTTCGTGAGAGGGAGACAAAGCTTCTGATGGCGAAGATGAGAGGCAGTAGAGAAAAGAAGACTTTGAGATCACGTTCGAGAAGGGCGAGGTCGAAGTCGAGGTCGAGGTCGCGGTCAAGATCCCGTATGGCGTCGCCTTCGAGGTCTTCATCTGATCATGCTTCGAAGTCGAAGAAAAAACATAAGAAACGAATGCATGGGTCTCAACATCACTCCGGTAAGGATTCGGACTCGAGACCGAAGTCGCCTAAGAAGAAGGATGGGAAGGATTTTGTGTCTCCATCGCCGGAAGTCTTGGATCCAGAAGGTAGGGCTTCGCCTTTGGAATCGCGAGCTCATTCACCAACTCCGGTTTCGAATCCATCTCTGATGCCGTCCCCGGCTCGAGAGGATGAAGAGGTCCCTTTGGATGAGGGTTCAGTACCTGTGGAAGAAGAGGCGAATCCGGAGCCTATAAATGGTCAGTCTGAAGGTTCTCATCCTCCTTTCCTGGCCCCAGGTCAAGACCCTTCGGCATTGTTAAATGCTATGTATGGTGTCTTTTCCAGAGCATGGTACCCCTCTGGTGCACCTTCGGGTCCTATGGGTCCTCTTGCTTTTAATTTAGGAGTTCCCCACTCCTATGCTCCGGCTCCCTTTATGCCTTTAATGCCGGCTCCGCCGCCGCCTTTGCAGTATTTGGCTCCGCCGAGGTCGTCGAAGCCGATACCGACGTCGCCTGCTCCGAGTCAACCTCGTGAACAGCGCCCTGGGCCTTCGGAATCGATCCCGATGTCGATCCCGGCTCCGGCTTAGTCGTTTACGTATCCGATGGCGCGGCTGTTGAAAGAGAGATCTAGGAGGGATGCTCAGCGCCTCTTGGAAGAACAAAGGTATAGGGAGGCTGAGGCTGAGATGGACGAAGGTGAGCTTCAAGATGATTTTTTTGAAGATCTAGCTGAAGCTAGTGGTCTGGAGCTCTCTCCTGAATGGGAGCTGCCATCTGTATCTGATGCTCCTTCAAAGGATGTTAAGCCTTACCACATGGTCATGAGGAAGGTTGCAGAACTTTTGAATTTAACCTTGCCTACGGTCGAATTTAAATCTAATCTTCTGACTGAGGTTCTCTATTCCCCAAGTTCTGTAATTGAGCCGTTGCTCCGTTTTAATGAGGCTTTAACTGAGCCTATTTCGGAGGTTTGGAACAAGCCTCTAACAGCTCCTGCAGTGTCTTAAAGTGTTGCAAGGAGGTATAGAGTTGCACCTGGGGACGCCCAATTTTTAACGTCACATCCTTCACCTGAAAGTCTTGTTATTCAGGCAGCCTGTTCTAAAAAGACTGTGGGCGCATTTCCTCAAGTGCCTGGGAATAAGGATGCCAAGAAACAGGACCAGACGGCTAAGAAGTCCTTTTCTTCAGCAAGTATGGCTTTAAAGTCAACTAATGCCACTTGTCTTATGGGGAGATACATTCATGCCCTTATGGATTTGCTGTGTTTGTTGGCTCCTAAAATTCCTGATGACAACAGGAAGGATTTTGAGGAAGTGTTGACTGATGCACAGGCGGCTGCACGCCAGGTGATCCAGAGTGGGCTGGACACTGCTGATTCGGTTCCTCGCATCATGGGAACCGCTGTTGCCTCTAGGAGATCTGCCTGGCTGAAGTCATCGGACTTTTCGGCGGACGTTCAGGCCGCATTATTGGATTTGCCTTTTGACGGTGTTGGACTTTTTGGAAAAAAAGCTGATGCAGCCTTAGAGAGATTTAAGGACAGTAGGGCTACTGCCAAATCTTTGGGGCTGCAGACCAGGGGTTCATCTACCAAAAGGTATAGAGGCTTTAGACGTTCTTCCTTTCACCCCTTCCGGCAAGGTCAACAGCAGCAGCAGCAGCAAAACCCCTTGTACAGGTCTTACAGGGGTAAGCAAAGAGCTCGTCCTCGTGGACATCAGCCCTCCTCCTCCTCCACCTCTTCCAACCCCCCAGCCACAGAAAAGCAGCCCTAGATCCGCCATTCAGGATCATGCAGGTCCTGTAGGGGGTCGGCTTACCTATTTTCTACGGGATTGGGAATCGGTTACATCAGATCTTTGGGTTCTCAATCTCGTAGAAAATGGGTATGCTCTTCCTTTTCGGGAATTCCCTCCAAATGACCCTCCTTGCCAAGGTTTTTGCACGAAGGAACACCTGTTACTCCTGCAGGAGAAAGTCCAGACACTGTTAAGAAAGGGTGCGATAGAGTTGGTTCCAGAGCAGGAAAGGGGTCAGGGATGCTACTCCCAATATTTCCTGATTCCCAAGAAGGATGGCAGGCTTCGTCCAATCCTGGATCTCAGGATCTTGAACCTTTACCTGAAACAGGAGAAGTTCAAGATGCTCACCCTTGCACAGGTTCTTCAGGCACTGATGGAAGAAGACTGGATGGTGTCAATAGACTTGCAGGATGCATATTTTCACATCCCTATCCTGCAGTCGCACAGGAAGTATCTCTGTTTTACGGTGGGTTCACAGCACTACCAGTTTGTGGTCCTACTGTTGGGTCTTACTACTGCGCCTCGAGTTTTCACCAAGGTGATGGCTGTGGTGGCGGCACATCTCAGAAGATCGGGGATACCGGTATTCCCGTATCTAGACGATTGGCTGATCAAAGCCGAATCCCCAGAGATAGTGCTCCATCATTTGCAAGAAACAACTCAGTTGTTACACAGGTTGGGTTTTTCGATAAATGTACCCAAATCTCACCTGGTGCCCTCCCAGCGCAACCTGTTCATAGGTGCGGTACTAGACACAACTGTGTGTCGTGCATTCTATCCTCCGCAAAGGATTCGCGGCATACAGGAGTTGATTCCTTTATTTCACAATGGAGCGGTCGTTCCAGTTCTGAAGGTCTTTCGCCTGCTCGGTTTGATGGTTTCCTGCATTCTGTTGGTCAACCATGCACGCTGGCACATGAGGGCGCTCCAGTGGTGCCTCCGCAGGCAGTCGTATCAGCACAACGGAGATCTCAGGGAGTCTGTGAGGACCTCCAGAGAGACTGCAGCGGATCTGTCTTGGTGGAGTGTGGAGGGCAATCTGTCTCAAGGAAAGCCTTTCCAACTTCCTCCAACGGTGGCCACAGTGATAACGGATGCATCCACACTAGGGTGGGGTGCTCATCTGGGAGAGCTGGAGGTCAAGGGTCTTTTGTCTCCAGAGGAAAGGTTGCTTCACATCAACCTTCTGGAATTGAGGGCGATACGTTTGGCACTCAAGGCCTTCCTCCCTTCCCTTCGCGGTCGGTCGGTTCAAGTCCTGACGGACAACACCACTGCGATGTTGTATGTCAACAAGCAGGGAGGAGTGGGGTCGCAGTGTCTCTACAGAGAGGCTCTGCGTCTCTGGTCCTGGGTCAGGACCATCAGATTTGTCTGATGGCAAATCATATGGCCGGGGTTCTGAACGTGCGTGCAGACAGTCTCAGTCGGCAGTTCTCGGCCAACCATGAGTGGAGGCTTCATCCAGAGGTGGTTTGTCTCATCTTTCGGACGTGGGGGACTCCTCAGGTGGACCTGTTCGCCACTCGCGAGAATGCTCACTGCCTGTCATTCTGCAGCCTCCAGTATCCGATACGGGGAGCCATTGAGGGACGCGTTTCAGTTGAGTTGAGACTCATGGCTCCTTTACTTGTTTCCCCCATACCCTTGATTCCTCGGGTTCTGAGGAAGATTCGCCAAGACCGGGCCCAAGTTATATTTATCGCCCCGGATTGGCCAAGAAGGGTGTGGTACACAGATCTTCTCCACCTCTCCTCGTGCCCGCCGCTCCGTCTCCCTTTCAGGGCAGATCTCCTCTCTCAGATGGAGGGGCAGGTTCTACACCCCCACCTCCAGACCTTACACCTTCATGCCTGGAAAATGAACAGGGCAACCTGAATTCCTTTTCTCTCCCACACGATGTGGTGGATGTCATTCTTTCGGCCAGGCGTGACCCCACTAAATCTATTTATTCGTACAGATGGTCTAAATTTGTCTCTTGGTGTGGAGAGAAATCCGTTGACCCTTTGAAGGCTCGTTTGTCTGATATACTACGGTTTGCACTTTCTTTGGCGCAGCAAGGTTTTGCTGTGGCTACAGTCAAAGGTTATCTTTCTGCATTGTCGGCATTTCTCTGTTTGCCAGATAAGCCACCTCTATTCAAATCTCCTGTAGTTTTAAGGTTTTTTAAGGGTCTCACTAATAAATTCCTTCCTACTCCCTTTATTGTGCCTCAATGGGACTTAAATCTTGTCTTAACCTACTTGATGGGTTCTCCCTTTGAACCCTTGCACAAGTGTCCCATGATACTTTTGTCTTTTTTATTACGGTCTTCCTGGTCGCAATTACCTTGGCAAGGAGGGTAAGTGAGCTTCAAGCTCTAAGTTCAAAGCCCCCATTCTTGACTATTCATGCTGAACGAATGGTTCTTAGGACCAGGGCTGCTTTTCTGCCTAACGTGGTAACTCCCTTCCATCTGGGACAGTCTATTACCCTTCCTACCTTTTATCCTCCCCCTCACCCTTCCAAGGAGGAGGAAAGACTACACCGTCTGGACTCTAAGAGGGCGGTGACCTTTTATCTCGATAGGACTAAAGACTATCGTGTGGATGACCAGCTCTTTGTGGGATTTGCTGGCAGCAAGAAAGGAAGAGCGGTGCACAAGCGCACTCTTTCAAGATGGATTATTCTATGCATCAAGATCTGCTACTCCTTGGCGGGTACGGACCCTCCAGAGGGTATAAGAGCTCACTCTACTAGAGCAAAGTCATCACATCTGCTTTGTCTAGGGGTGTTCCTGTTGAGGACATTTGTAGAGCAGCAACCTGGGCCTCCCTCCACACTTTCGCGAAGCACTACTGCTTGGATACCGAAGTGAGGAGGGACGGCCACTTTGCGCGTTCTGTCCTCCAGGATTTTCTGGTATAGGAGAGTGGACTCCCTCCTCTGGGAGAGGGGACTGCTGTGGGACTCTATGCACAAGGTGAGGAATCCACTGGCAGATGTATCTATCAGAAGAACAAGTTACTTACCTTCGGTAACGCTTTTTCTGGTAGATACAGTATCTGCCTGTGGATTCCTCACTGACCCACCTGCCTCCCCGTTGTCCACTCTTCTATACCTGAGTTACTGTAATGTAATGTATATATATATTTTATTGTCAAGGAAATGTTTTGTTTCAATTGCTTTCCTGCATTTGCTTCACACTGTGTGTGTTATCTTGGCATTTATGTACTGTGTATACTGTGTATTTATCTACTGTCATTGGTCCATCCGTGTGCCTCGAAGGCACAGAAAAAAGGGCGGAACTGATGTCATCACACCGGCGTGGGCCTATTATGGTGTTGGTGACGTCAGCGGAGTCGCGCGGGATGCTGTGCCTCTATGACGTCGTCCACGTCGGCGCGAAGCTACAAAAAGAATTTCCGAATGTTGCTGACGGAAGGGGGATATTCACAAGGTGAGGAATCCACAGGCAGATACTGTATCTACCAGAAAAAGCGTTACCAAAGGTAAGTAACTTGTTCATCTCGTCTTCGGTCAGAGCCATCTTTGAGAGGTTAATGACTAGTCTTCCTTGGCCGACTGACTCCTGGTCTGCATCTTGGTTTCTTGCTATTTCCAGTGCACTTGTGTGTTACCTCCTCTTCTTCTTCTTCTGCTCCCACCCAAAAAAGATTGGGGAAAGGGGTATTGGAAGAAGGGCTGCAGTGGTTGGGAGGGGACATCTGGAATCCAGGGTACCACATTTGTCGGTCTGCTGAAAATGGGGGTATTTGATATCCATACATGGATGGTGGGGAACCCTTAACTCATCGGTTCTCATTGCTGCCCCAACTGTCATTACTCAAAATGCCGTTTGAAGAATGATGTGTCCTGGGAGATGTGATAGAACCTTCGTCTGAAGAGAGCTTACGCTGAAGGAGGTAATCCTTGTGCTCGTTCATCTGGGCATTGATCTCCGAGAGCTGTGAATTGAATGCTGAGATACTGAACCCAGCTTTCAGTGCAATCCCTGTAATGTTTATTTTGATGATGAGTGCATCAGACAGGAATTTGGCCATGTTGATGATAAGAATGAGCCAGTAATGTGTATATTTTGTGAAATATGTGACCATTCTCATCCTGAACACCATATCATCAAGAAACAGGTGTGGTGCTGCAGTCACTAAGAACCCATTGGGTGCTATATTGGCTCTAAGGTACACTGAAGATGTCCTTACTTGTGTGACCGCCTTCACCTCCAACTTCGATCAGATGAAATGCACCATTATGTAACATTGGGGTATTTTATGCTCTGGGTCCCTTTAGATTCCACAGCCACAATTCACTTTTAAGTGTACCCAGAAGAACCTGAAGGACCTCCTGGTATACATGAGACCCCATGTTCAACAGTCCCACATGCAGAAAACCTTGTGGGCCTTACCACCTGTCACAAGACAATATCCCTGTGGGATCTGCTGGGTATGCCCACTCACTAAACATTCCAAAGAGGTCAAATTGAGCCCCCAATTCACCTGGATACAGGCGATACAAAAAAACTGTTTTGACCTGATCACCTGGGGTGTGGCCTTCTTTACATGGGAATGACCATGAGGGCTATCAAAGCAAGAATATTAGAGCACCCGGGCAATATCTGCTGCAGGCGCAGCACTACAAAAATGTGCAATAACTTTTGTGACTCAAACCACTCTCCAGATGACCTCCAGTGGACGATTTTAGAAGTAACTAGCTCATGGAGCTCTGTTAACTTTTTCAGAAAGGAGCTACAGTGGATTTTCTGCCTCTACACCAACAGCAAAGGTGCGAACGATGAAATCCTTTGGTGCGAGGTGTAATTCCCCAGTCAGTCCCCTGCGACATCAGATACTCCCTTACCATGGAAGCATTAATATTCGCTTCATACATGGCATCTGATTTAACATTTCACCACTAACACCATGTCACATATGGGACGCCCTGCTATGGAGTCTCACACACCACACTAAGACGTGCTTATGATAAGCATTTTGCGAATGGGCCTCTTCTTCATTAACACAAATGTTTCTGTTGATACCAATGAGGCAGTACCCCCCCCCCCCCATGAAAACATTAACTGCTTAACCGCGGCGTGAATTCCGCTGCAGTGCGGCAGTTTTAATCAGTGGGCGGGGCTGCGTCAGCCAATGGACGTGCACAGCACTACGGAGGTAGTGCTCGCGATGGCCGTTGGCTGACGGGGTTAAACTGTCTTAGTCTACTGTTTTAGACACTGCTGTTCTAATACCATTGATGACTTTGGGCATTTGACTGCCACACACTCCAAGATAGCTGCCACTGAGGGATGATAATTTCACTACATCAGCATGCGAGAGTTCGCTCCTAATGGCTTGAGCATACCCCTTCTCTTCTCCTCGTTAATAGTGCTATCCAAGCATCCTATTATATTGGGAATAGACCACTTGGCCGCCCCATGTTACCTTTTAATGAATAGGCCCATATATGCAACATGTACGTAGATGTCAATTTACTTAGATTTCACCATGAGGGATGGCTAGCGGTTATCTGCACCAGGCTTTCTCTCCGTAACTATTTATCTGAGAGCAATTAGGTGCACCATAGTTTTCTACTACTGTCACTGTCCATTAAGAAAACATTCAACAGTCTCAGTTTACTGCTAAGATGCTGCCTTTCAAAAACCATTGTTTACTTTGCGCTGGCCTGCATTTGACCACTACACATTCCGAGATGGCCACCACTGAGGGATGATACCTATGTTACACCAGCATGTGAGGGGCTTGCTCCTATTGGATCAATATCGCTCCTCCTCTCCTGTCCTCATTGGCCATTTTGTCATCCCTCCTTCCTGTAGCTGCACGCACACCACCTGAGATCCATCACTTCAATACCCGCACCGTAAAAGGCAGGTCTTCTCCTCTGCTGAGTCTCTATCCAGGTGACCGGAGGAAGGTAGGTCTCGGGCACTCTCTGCGCAGAAACCACATGAGTATGATTGCTTCTCTAGAAAACTCTCAGCTTTTCCTTTTCTTTTCACCGTAAGGTCATTTGGGTCCCCTTGATTTACTGTTTCTTTATGCTGAGTATCATTGCTCTTACCACAGTTAGCAGCTAAGCTCTACCCTCTGCTTTTGACCTATGGAGCATTATAGATTGATCCAAAGGATAAGACACGCCATTCACACCTGAGGACAACTAATCACTTATGATACACTGTGTAACACCAACACAGATTGGTTTTATGTTGTCTGTTAGAACAATGTCTACTTACCTGTTCTGTTTTATTTGATGTATCAGTGTAGAATGTATGTTATTATCCCCCTGTTTTTTTCATGGAAATCACAACGCAGTTGTTACAACAACTATGTTGTAATTCTGCATACCATTACTCCGCAAGTCGAAACAACGACTTGCCGAGGGGGGGGGGGCGCTGGATGTTGGAATAGTAGAATTTACTATTCCAACTCCAATCTGTGCTGACAATAGGGAAGGTATTGGATAATAATCCAACAACTCCACCCCTCCCCGACTTGCGGAGTAATGGTATGTGGAATCATGACGCGGTCGTTTTAACGACCGCATTGTGATTCCCATCTGGGAAAAAGGTTTGTGGTAAATGCTGATTGATTGATTACCATCAGCGTGTGCTTCACTTCTTTCATGTTGTGGTAACTGATCAGCGCCAACATTAGCATGAGCATATCTACCTTAGGAGACACTATGATGCACTGTGCTGGAAAAGGGATCTTGGTCTGGTGACGCATTGGACCATACATTTAAAACATTTGTTTACTGTGTGTTTTCTCCATTTTCTCATTCATTTTCTAGGTTGGATGATCAATTTTAAACTTTTTGAACAAGGTATTTTCTTCCAGGGGAATACCTACACTGCATAATACGTCTTAAGTGTGGGGTAGGTTTATCCCCCTTTTCTTTTAGGTCCTGAAGAAGTAGTGGAGATCTATTTTGGGCCATCAGTCGTTAAACATGCCAACCTGACCACACTCACAGGATACATCATGTCCATGTAGTAGCCCCTACCAAATTTTGTTTTTTTAATCCTGCCAGGAGAACCATCACATTAGTTTGGTGTGTCTTAGACAGCTTTAGTGTCCCTTTATTTCAATATACACATTCACTCCACCCCATACATTCAAAACACCTTCACACTGGCGCTTCTCATCAGACGGCAAAAAAATAAAAGGTCTCTGCTAAAGCGACCCTTTGTGGAGCCTTACGAGGAGCAAGTCCAATGATGATACATTTCATCCTCATGGTTGTGTGAGGGTACCAAGAAATATTTTTTAGGATTCCTGTTTCTTTGACAGCATTTTTTTCTTCTTCACTTTCTAGAAGAAAAGTACCTCCACTGCTTTTTTGCATTAGCACTTTCTGAGCCTAGGTACAGGACCTTTATTGGCTCCCACCCCCTCCCCCTTTTTGCTGTTTTAAGTCATATTCATGGCCATGTACGAATCTTTACAATGTCCATAAGATATAACATAACATTACATAATAAACATTTCTCTCAACTCATTAAAAGCAAAATCAAAGTGAGAGACGACGTGTAGAATTTAATCAAAGATGAATGTTCCTCTATAAGTAAGACTCTCATAGAGTGGGCAGGAGTTGCTGCTTATTCTGAACTTGGACTGTCTTTAATTCACTCCCATATTAGGGTTTTATTTTCCGGTGCATCGGTAAATGCCTCGCAGCCTGTGATGATAATGCGCTGATCTTACACTTCCTTCGAAGTATGTTCTTATCTGCCCGGTTCATCTTAACTCCTAACCATTCAGTAAGTACCAAGTGTATTTCTTACAATAATCATAGATCTATTCCCCTGAGATAAAATATCCCCCTGTACGATCAGAACAGACACATGTTGAGAAAGAAGTCATAAAGGACTGAGGAGCATCTTGGTGTACATTGTTCAGGTTTGTAACTTCATTACAGGAGCTTGACGGTAAATTAATCATGACCATGAAACCTTCCTAACTCAGCACTTCCTCTCATCCCAAAGTGTGATATCTACTCCCTGGATAGCCAAATCGTATCAGACTGAAAACCCTCCACAGAGTGGATGAGGACTAAGTTAGCAGAAACTAGACGAATATTTCCTTTGTTCAGGTGACCACTGCTACATTTCATCAGGGATAGTTAGGCGCCTCTTTAGGTGATCTCTCCTGATAGATGCAAGTGATTGAATAAGATTAACCAAGTTTAATCAATATAGCAGATAAAGCGGAGGAAGGTCTAAAGCTATGTAAAAGCTTTGAAATGATTTTCTCAGAGAGACCTACAAAAAAGACAACAAAAACAAAGCTGTCTGTTTCTACCTATTGTCAGGGGGGGTGGTTCTCAAGGATTGAAGGGCAAAACCGAGTCTGGTGTAATCCCTGCACAGTAGACTTGAGGAAGAAAGGAGAAGCCCTCCTGCTAAAGAAATCTCACTCCTTCATCACAAAGAAGGCTTGTGAACTGAAATTTCCTTGCAGTGCCTTTATGTGAACAATAGAGAGAGAACCTAGTGACGGAGCACAGATAATGACTGAACTCTAATCTTCTTATTCAAAGATGCTTCTTCAGTCCCATGGTAAGAACACTCCAGCATAGTTGTAGAAGAGTATCCTTAAATCATGCTTTCTGGGCACTGAATATATTTGCTTTAGTAGTGAAGAATCATTCGCCAATGCCAGTTGTAAACACTGAAGGTCCAATCAAGAACCCCATCTTTAGCTTTTCTTTCTAATATGGAATCTCTTGTCCTAAATATCTGTGTTTGGTTAATGTCTCCCTGAGGCTGTGAGTTGTCTTTCATTCTTTGCAGGATATAGTAATTGGCTTTCAAACATGTGCCAGAGTTCATGAATTCGAATGCCGTCAAGTACTTGAAGAGTTCAAGGGTTCCCTCTTAGCTACTGAGCGGGTAAGAACTATGCATCTATTTCTGTGTCATATTTTGAACTTTTCTCAGCAGCAGCAGTTCACATTTGCAAAAGTGTATTTTAAAATTGGATAAAAGTTTACAAGGAAAAAAACAAAAATATGTCTAAAGACTTATGCGGTCTACAATACTGAAAACAAAAATGTATCAAATAGATGGCCAGTGCAGCCTCCTGTGTTCCTCGCCAGGACAGTCTTGACTAACAGTGCGCGTTACAAATCAATATATAACATAACATAACATAACATTTGTTGAAAAAATATTGAAACTTGTATAAAATTTTTATTTTGAAGGCACTTATGATACCAAATGCAACAACCTCTTAAATTCACCATTAATGACAAGTAATTCAACCTTCACTTCCTCCTTTGGATTACTCATGACTTCAGAAGGGATAGAGCACAGACGGAAAAGCCGCTCTCCGAGAAAACTCATATTTAGGAATGTGGGTGTTCAATACAAGACCGGGTCTAAGACCAGGCCCTGGACTCAAGGGTGGTGAAGTGCTCAGGATCAAACGTCAGGCATGGGTAAAGGCTGGGCTCTGTTTCCCCAGAATACAGAATACAGCTACATTGAAGAAAGGAACAGGGAGGAGGATATATTCCATAGCACACAGCTTACTGTGTTCAAAACTGCTGCTGAAATAGTGACTGGTCCTGGCCAGGAGGCAACTGGTACTGACCCTGGTGTGTTTTGTTACATGATTACCAGTCCTCTCTTTTGGCAAGGTGGAGGGGCCTTCATAAGGTCAACGTGAACAACCCACCCTGACAAATGGCAGTGTATTGCAGTGTGATTGCATTATAGGGGCTGAGAGCATAGTTCCGATAGAATCCAATGCTATGTTGGCTAAAATACTGCTTCCAAGTTATTAAAAACAAATCGGAGCGCTCAGTCAGATCTCATTGGAAGCAAGCCTGCCTATAAGACCCGGCAATGAGATCTTAGATGGGACTAACAGGGGCTGCTAGCAAGACAGGAAAAGTTGTGGTATAAGCTGCAGAGGCTGCATTCTTCTCTGCAGGTTTTGTCCTCACCCAGTAGAAACACTTGGTTTACTTGTGTACTTTCTTTCTGGTCTCCTCCTTTGACTTTGTACACCTGTTCATGTTTAACAGCGTGAACACTGTAATAATAATAAATTACGTTTTCATTTATAGGTCTTGTAGCTATATTTTTGTTGTTTCATAGCGTTGTCACATGTCTTGAAGATACTATTTTTAATAAATTGATAACCCAGGCACAAATAAATATCACGTAGGCCCAGGGCTTTAAGTGGGCTGGGTCTTGCTGGTGCACCAACTGTTCTAAAAAGTATGTGCAGGGACGGCTCCCTATCAGGCTCTTTATTTGCCCACACCCTCCGGGCAGAAACCTCAGTTTTGTCTGACTCCTGTTTACCCTGGAATGTCTGCTCTGATCCCACTGCTTGAAGAACTAATCTTCATTGCTGCATTAACTTTCATTGTCCTCTACTAGAGAAGGTTTCTACCCTATATACGCTTGTATACTTTTACAGTCAAGGCAACTATGATACTTACATGCTGTTGTTACACAAAAGGACATATTCCCCAGCTAGGGCACTCAAGGCCACGTTATGCTGTTCTCTGTTTTTTAATATGTCAGTTTATATATAGCAAACTTTGTCCGCACTAAAGCACTTTACATGTAAACAATACGTTTTTACATGACAACTGTTTTGCAGGAAGAAATGCTTTGAGCGTGTAATCACACCGGGAAACCTCTTGGAGTAGCTGTGCGCCTTACAAAGTCAAAATAATAATAATAATAATTGGAACATGTATTTTGTTACACGCCAATGTTGCTAAAAAGAAGTTGCGCTGAAAAAATAGTTATGAGGGAAAGGCAAGGAATTTACTTGAATATCCCTCTTTAAACAGAGAAAAAAACAGGAGAGGGCCTATTTAAACTAACCTTTGCAAATCCACCCTTTGAGAGAGAAAATATTTAAAAGGAAACAAATTATTTGAAAAGGACCAAGCATGTTTACCCTCAGATATAGCAACAGAAATACATACCATTGACAAAGCCGACAGCCCTTGCTTGTTGTATATGCAATGTTACTTGCTGTAGTATATATCTGGATGCAATGACAGAAGCATCAAAATATCAGTGGGGCGGCACACTATGCAAAAGCACATATTTTTAGCTTATGTGTCTTAAGCCACGTGCTTTTTTATATCTGCCTCGCCTCTTTGAGAGGCCTACCAGTATTTTCATTCCACATAGGCCCTTCGTCGCAGGCCAGGGTGTATTTCACAAAGCATGCTCCGAACAGTAACTTGCTACATTCCATTTTATTTCTTTATGAGCATGATGAACTGGCAACTGTGGTAAATGTTTATGCATGTGGTAATTCAGAATTATTCAAAGCTGGGAGAAGCATAGTGAAATCGTGTTGGATATTTGCATAATGCACCCTGGCAGCTGGGGTTGTTGCAAATTGCTTAGGGGCTTTGTTTCAATTATTTTGTGGCTAATCTTGTTAATTGTTCTCTGATTCTAACTCCTGTGGCCTTGCACCCCCCACACTCCAGTGGAACTGAAAGTGCAAGCGATTAATTATCCCTGGCCACCGCCCAATCTGCAGGCAGGGCCTTTCAGTGCATAACGTGGCGCACACTGAAGCAGCCTCTCACTCCGTGTGCCGCCTGTTCAATAAAATGTGAACATCTGCAATTTTTCTTAGAAAGTAAATGTTGGTGAAAAGGTTGGCATGTGTATGGAAATGAGTGGCATACCCTACGGTACCACACTATAAACATTTTGGCAAAAGTGGAAGTCATTTTACAATCATTATCTCATCTGAAGAAACCTTCTACATACGTTTCTTTTCTTAAATGGGATTATACTGTAATTGCATGTACAGGTGATTTTCCTAAAATTACCTTTGTACACGTGTGCTGCTTTCATGGGCATTGTCCCATGGGCATGATGACATGTTGCACATGTATTAGCACTTATAATTTTTGCATCTACAATTTTGTCCACTGCCCCATATCGTGGCCTAAGCACACACAGCCATTTTCTTTAATGGGCATACTGCTACCACCGATTCATAAACCACAATATCTGCTTGGTCGCTCTAGCTTGCTCTATGCCTCACTATGAGAACGCAGAAGAGAACACATGTGCGCTGGCAAAGGCAAAGCATTGTAGCGCTATTCAAGTATCTCAAATTGAGACATACTGCATCTACTAAATGGGCTTACGCATGCCCATAAGGTTCCCATTTGCTGCCACCATCGTCGATCTTCAATTTTGTCCACATAATTCCACTGCATACCATGACACATATCTCCACTACACAACTTCATACCACGCCACAGAATTCTGCAAAAAGAATTCCAATCTACCACATCTCTCACTTTGACAATCACCAGCCCTGTCACCTCTCCCCTATACACCCACTGCCCCCTCATCTCGCCCTCACACTACCGGTACTCCCTCTCATCTCAATCCCACCACCCCTTTCATCTGTCTCTCATTCTCCCTGTCTCCTCTCTATACTGCCTGCTCACACAGGCTACCTTCCTGTACCACCTCACGCTCTGCACTGGTCCAACTCTCGCCTCCCCCATATGGGCCCCTTTTACTCGTACCACCATCTCAGTCTGTCTCTTACTTTCTCTCACCCTTCTCTCTCGCTCCCTCACACTCTGTTCGTGCCTCTCTCACATGGTTCAATTTATGTCTTCCAGTACAGTTTCTTTCCTTGCCTTTTCAAAAAATGTCCATCCCTCAAACCCACGCTCTCCTCTTCTTCGGGTGTATTCTGCGTACACATGTGCTCCCTCTTTATGCATCTGTGGCTTGCTCTCCCCTTCTTTCTCACACACTCTTTCTGCTCCTCAATCTCAAATTCAATCATCACTTCGTGCACAAACTACCTATTCCTGTGTATCCTCCTTTCTATCTATGCTGTGCAGCTCTCACCCCTTTCTATTCACCATGCCACATAATTCCACCACAGAAATAGACCATACAATTCCATCCCACACAATTCCACGACTAACAATTCCAATACAACCCACATAATACATCTCAACATCACACACATCCTCTACACTCCAAACCAAGACACATAGGTAAAAGATTTTGTCATTTACGATGTAAATAGCTCTAACTCTCGCAAAACGAAGACCTATTGTATTGCAAATTTTTGTTAAATTATCCAAGCTAATAACTGCGCAGGTCTCTGCTTATTGACTGAGGGGTATGACAGGGGTGATGAAGATGCTCAGTGGCTAACAAAAGCAAGGCAATGAAATGCTCAGACTAGATGAATAGTTTAGAAAAATGCACCAGCACCAAAAAGTAGGTGCCTACCTTAACCAATAGCTGTTGATCCAGAAACATGTAATATGATTCTCTAAGAATACGTCAGCCACAACAGCAGTCCCAGCTCTTTCTCGGTAACCTTTTCACACTGCACTGATATTGCATGTATGTATGCAGAGATATTTCTATAATCTGAACATCAGAAATATTGAAGCGTTGATGGATGGGCCAGCCCATCAAATAATGTACTCCATTTGAACAGGGAAGTGTAGGCATGTACTCCACTGACCTGGCAGACATACAGCCCACCATATTGAGGGATTTCTGTCAGCCTGAAAATTCCATGCTAGTTTGTAGGACTGGAGTCAATAACATCAAAAATTGTGGTAAAATCCAGCTCGCACAACTGCAGGTCAGGGTTTGACTGTGAAGTGAACAGATTAGTGGTGTTTCATTGCTGCATTTCACCCGGATTCGAGAGCAGCTATTGCACAAGAGGCAATTCTTGTTGATTTGTCTTGTAGCTGGATAGTAATTTCTTTTGATTGAATTTTTAACAATGTTAAGATCACAATACTGTAACACTGCATTGTCATGCACCCCATGCTCCCCTTGCACAACAACCCTTTCTGATAGATACATCTGCCGTGTGGATTCCTCACCTTGTGAATATCCCCTTGCACCGGTATTTTACCATCAAATCCAATTTGATGGCAAAATACCGATTCCGGTGTGCATGCACATGTGTGCATGCACACCTCTGCCATATGACAGGCAGACCTGCCCTTGGGGCATGTATGCCTGCCACATGGCACCCGAGCCTGTTTTGGGGGGGCCAGAGGGTGTCAAAGTGACACCCCCTGCACCCTTGTGAAATTCGGTATTTACCGATTCGGTAAATACCGAATCGGTAATGCCCATTCATTCCTATGGGCTTCAAAGCCCATAGGAATGAATGGGCATTACCGATCGGTATTTACTGAATCGGTAAATACCGATTTTTCTCCGATTCGGTATTCCAGCACATCTGGAATACCTACATACCCACCCCTCAGATTTACCGATTCTTAATTACCGAATCGGTAAAATTCGGTAATTAAGAATCGGTAAATCAATCCTACCTACATCTGGCCCCTAGTGTATAGCTCCAGAGGATGCTCACAAAAGTATGATAGACTCTGGGGACTGTGGAAAGAGCAGCAAAAAATACCAGGAGTAGACAACCTATAGGAAGTTCTTGGAGGAAAGCACACAGTTGTCTGGAGCCCAGATCCCGCCATAGTTTACCGGACTGGTCGCAGTTGACTTAAGTGGGGTCTACTTTGTGGTATTCTGGAACTAAAGAACAAGTTACTTACCTTCGGTAAAGCTTTTTCTGGTAGATACAATATCTGCCTGTGGATTCCTCACCTTGTGAATATCCCCTTGCGCCAGCAACATTCGGAAATTATTTTCGTAGCTTCGCGCCGACGTGGACTTGGACGTCATAGAGGCACGGCACCGCTCGCGACACCGCTGATGTCACCGACGCCTATAATAGGCCCACACCGGCGTGATGACATCAGTTCCCTTTTTTCCACGTCGTCGACGCTAACGGTTTTCTGGGATCGTACTGTAGCTTCCTAGTAACTTAGTTACTCTTGTTCTATTATTACTGTTTCTATTTTCTTCGAGATGTCGTCGAAGAAGACTGGGTTTACAGCTTGCGGAGAATGTGGCAAGACAATGTCTATTACTGACCCGCATGAATGCTGCGTCTGGTGCCTGAGTTCCGACCATGACGTCGAGGATTGCCCTTGTTTTAAGAAGATGACCCCAAAGGCTCTACGAGAAAGGGAGACAAAACTCCTCGTGGCAAAGCTGAAAAGTAAGAAGGTTAAAAAGACTTCGAAGTCTCGATCTCGACGTTCGAGGTCGAGGTCTCGATCGAAGTCGCACTCGGAGTCGTCTTCAGCTCATGTTTCAAGATCATCAAGGAAGAAACATAAGAAGAGGAGCCATGAGTCACGTCATCACTCAGGGAAGGACTCTGGTTCGAGACCGAAATCGCAAGTAAAACTTCTTAATAAGGAAGTGGAGATTTCGGCGTTGGAGGATCAGGACTCTGTTGGTGAAGCTTCGCATCCGAATTCGCCCGAGTCACCGAAACAGATGGCTATCCCTTCTCCGGATCCGTCCAATCCGTCTGGTCAGGAGGATGAAGGTGAGGTGCAGGGGGCTGGTGAGGCCGAGGTTCCGGTACCTGCGGGTTCGTCGACCCCGGTTCCGAGACTCGAGGAAGAAGTCGACGTCGTGTCGACTCTGCCTCCTCGGGAACAGCCCGGAGGACCGTATCCAGATTTTCCGGCTCCAGGTCAGGATCCATCCCATTTCCTAAACGCCATGTTTGGTGTTTATTCTAGGGCGATGCACCCGTCTGGTGCACCTGTTGGTCCCACGGGTCCTATGTCTTTTAACTTGGGTGTTCCCCAAGCTTATGCTCCTGCGCCCTTCATGCCTTTTATGCCGGCTCTACCATCGCATTGGCATTTTCCGACACCGCCTGTGTCGTCGACGCCGAAGCGTACGACGCCGACTCCTTCGACGCCGGTTCCATCGACGCCGGTACCTACGACTCCGAAGCAGGATTCTGTTCGACCTCATGTGAAACGACCTCATCCGACTTCGGGTTCGACACCGGCCCCGACCCCTTCGAAGTCGATTCCGAATCCTTCGACTTCTATCGTGAAGAAAAGGTCACGGAGAGAAGCCCAGAGACTTCTAGAGGAGGAACAATATCGGTATGCAGATGTGGAGGAAGGAGAGTTACAGGATTCTGGAGATCCTTTTGAAGACCTGGGTGAAGCCAGTGGGCTTGAACTGTCTCCTGAGTGGGATTTAGCTTCAGTGTCGAATGTACCTTCAAAGGATGTGGTACCTTATCACACTGTTATCAAAAAGGCGGCAAATTTGTTAAACATTACTCTGCCCACTGCAGATTATAAGCCAAATCTTCTGACTGAAGTTCTTCATTCACCCTCCTCTATTATTGAACCAATGCTGCCCTTTAATGATGCGTTAGCTGAACCCATCTATGAGGTTTGGAAGAAGCCTTTGTCTACTCCTGCAGTTTCTAGGACAGTGGCGAGAAGGTACAGGGGTGCACCTGGTGACCCTGAATTTTTGTCAACACACCCCTTGCCTGAGAGTTTAGTTGTGCAGGCTGCCTGCTCGAAGAGGTCTGCTGGTGCTTTTCCGCAGGTTCCTGGGGATAAAGAGTCCAGAAAGCAGGATCAAGCTGCCAAGAAGGTCTTCTCCTCAGCCAGTATGGCGTTAAAGTCAACCAACGCAACTTGTATGATGGGGCGACATGTCCATGCCTTGTTGGTTCCGAAAATCCCTGAGGAGGATAGAAAGGATTTTCAGGAGGTGATATCGGACACTCAGGCTGCTGCAAGACAGGTGATTCAGAGTGGGCTGGACACTGCTGATTCGGTGGCGAGGGTCATGGGCTCTTCTGTGGCCACTAGGAGAGCCGCCTGGCTTAAAACATTGGAGTTCTCTACTGATGTTCAGTCTGTTTTGATGGACTTGCCTTTTGATGGCTCAGGATTGTTTGGCAAGAAGGCTGATGCTGCCTTGGAACGTTTTAAAGACAGTAGGGCCACTGCAAAATCTTTGGGCCTTCAGTCCAGGGGTACTACTGGAAGACGCTTCAGAGGATTTGGCAGATCTTCCTTTCGTTCCTACAGACCATCTCAACAACAGCCACAGCAACAGCAAAATACGCTGTATAAATCATACAGGGGCAGGCAAAGCGCTCGTCCTAGAGGCCGCCAGGCTTCCTCCTCCTCCTCTTCTTCCCCTTCCCAACCCCCTGCCAACGCAGCAAAGCAGCCCTAGATCTGCCATTCCGGATCATGTGGTCCCAGTGGGGGGCCGGCTTACCCATTTTCTACAAGATTGGGAATTGATAACATCAGATCTTTGGGTTCTCAATCTTGTAGAGAATGGGTATGCTCTTCCTTTTCAGGAGTTTCCCCCCAATTACCCTCCTTGCCAGGGTTATTGTTCGGAGGACCACCTGCTTCTCTTGCAGGAAGAAGTCCTGGCACTTTTTCGAAAAGGTGCGATAGAGGTGGTTCCAGAGCAGGAAAGGGGTCGGGGATGCTACTCCCGGTATTTCCTGATCCCCAATGGCAGACTTCGGCCAATTCTGGATCTCAGGATCTTGAACCTTTACCTGAAACAGGAAAAGTTCAAGATGCTCACTCTTGCACAGGTTCTTCAGGCGCTCGGAGTTCAGAACGTTCGTGCAGACAGTCTCAGTCGGCAGTACTCTGCCGATCATGAGTGGAGGCTTCACCCGGAGGTTGTTCACGACATCTTTCGGATGTGGGGGACTCCTCGGGTGGACCTGTTCGCCACTCACGAGAATGCTCACTGCCTGTCATTCTGCAGTCTCCAGTATCTGATGCAAGGGGCCTTGGGGGACGCGTTTCAGTTGAGTTGGAACTCGCAACTCCTTTACGCGTTTCCTCCAACACCTTTGATTCCTCGGGTTTTGAGGAAGATTCGCCAAGACCGGGCCCAAGTTATATTGGTCGCCCCGGATTGGCCATGAAGGGTATGGTACTCAGACCTCCTCCACCTCTCCTCTCAGCTTCTGCTCCGTCTCCCTCACAGGGCAGATCTCCTCTCCCAGATGGAGGGGCAGGTTCTACACCCCCACCTCCAGACCTTACACCTTCATGCCTGGAGATTGAACAGGGCAACCTGAGTTCTTTTTCTCTCCCACACGATGTGGTGGATGTCATCTTGTCAGCCAGGCGTGACTCCACTAAGTCCATCTATTCTTATAGGTGGTCAAAATGTGTTACTTGGTGCAGGGAGAAGTCTATAGACCCTTTGAGGGCCCATTTATCTGATGTTCTCCAGTTTGCCCTTTCTCTGGCACAGCAGGGGCTTGCTGTTGCCACGGTGAAGGGCATCTTTCAGCGCTGTCGGCTTTTATCTGTTTGCCTGACCAGCCTTCTCTTTTTAAATCTCCTGTAGTCTTAAGGTTGTTGAAGGGCCCTATAAATAAGTTCCCTCCTACTCCTTTTATTGTGCCTCAGTGGGACTTAAATCTTGTCTTGACCTTTCTGATGGGTGCTCCCTTTGAGCCTCTTCACAAATGTCATGTGAGGCTTTTGACTTTTAAGATGGTTTTCCTCGTTGCGATAACCTCGGCAAGGAGGGTAAGCGAGCTTCAAGCTCTTAGTTCCAAGCCCCCTTTCTTGACCATTCATGCTGATCGAATGGTTCTTAGGACCAGGGCTGCTTTTCTGCCAAAGGTGGTTACTCCTTTCCACCTTGGTCAATCCATTACCCTCCCTACCTTTTATCCTCCCCCTCACTTTTCCAAGGAGGAGGAGAGATTGCACCATCTGGACCCCAAGACGGCGGTGTCTTTTTACCTGGACAGAACTAAAGACTGTTGGTTGGATGACCAGCTCTTTGTTGGCTTTGCTGGCTGCAAGAGAGGAAGAGCGGTCCATAAGAGGACTTTATCAAGATGGATCGTTCTCTGTATTAAGATCTGCTACTCTTTGGCCGGTAAGGAACCTCCAGAGGGTATAAGGGCTCCTTCAACTAGAGCTAAGTCTTCGACCTCAGCATTGGCTAGAGGTGTGCCTGTTGAGGATATTTGTAGAGCGGTAACTTGGTCTTCCCTCCACACATTCGCGAAGCATTACTGCTTGGATTCCGAGGTGAGGAGGGACGGTCACTTTGCACGCTCTGTCCTTCAAGATTTCCTGGTCTAGAAGAGTGGACACCCTCCTCCGGGAGTGGGGACTGCTGTGGGACTTTATTCACAAGCTGAGGAATCCACACGGCAGATGTATCTATCAGAAGAACAAGTTACTTACCTTCGGTAACGCTTTTTCTGGTAGATACAATATCTGCCTGTGGATTCCTCACTGACCCACCCGCCTCCCCGTTGTCCACTTTTCTATGCCAGAGTTTCTTTTATGTATTTGTTTATTTCAAATGTTTTGTTGCATTTGCTTCACACTGTGTGTGTTACCTTGATATTTGTACTGCGTATACTGGGTATATGTCTACTGTCATTGGTCCGCCGTGTGCCTCGAAGGCACGGAAAAAAGGGCGGAACTGATGTCATCACGCCGGCGTGGGCCTATTATAGGCATCGGTGACGTCAGCGGTGTCGCGAGCGGTGCCGTGCCTCTATGACGTCCAAGTCCACGTCGGCGCGAAGCTACGAAAATAATTTCCGAATGTTGCTGGCGCAAGGGGATATTCACCAGGTGAGGAATCCACAGGCAGATATTGTATCTACCAGAAAAAGCGTTACCGAAGGTAAGTAACTTGTTCTTTAGTTCCATAATACCACAAAGTAGACCCCACTTAAGTCAACTGCGACCAGTCCGGTAAACTATGGCGGGATCTGGGCTCCATAGGAATGAATGGGCATTACCGATTCGGTATTTACCGAATCGGTAAATACCGAATTTCACAAGGGTGCAGGGGGTGTCACTTTGACACCCTCTGGCCCCCCCAAAACAGGCTCGGGTGCCATGTGGCAGGCATACATGCCCCAAGGGCAGGTCTGCCTGTCATATGGCAGAGGTGTGCATGCACACATGTGCATGCACACCGGAATCGGTATTTTGCCATCAAATTGGATTTGATGGTAAAATACCGATTCGGTAAGGCTTGTGGGACTCAGAAGAGTCCCACCTACATCTCAAATTTACAGAATCGGTAAAAAATACCGATTCGGTATTTTACAGAATCGGTAAATTTACCGATCGGTAAATTTACAGATTCTGTAAAAATAAGCCCCTACATACCAATTCTTCAATACCGGTCGGTAACTGCCGAAAATACCGATTTTCGGCTGTTACCGACCGACCTACATCTGGCCCCTAATTCCTTAACTAAAGAGCAGTAATCCATCCCTCTTAGCCAGTTTGAGATTGGGGAGGCCTCATGGATCCCCAATGGCCCGCTATGTGACGTTTAGCCAAAACACAACCTATCCCAGCCATCATTTTTTGCCCCCTTACCCATCCCATCCATGGAATACTTCCATGATTCCCAATATGGGGTTGCATTCTATCAGAAATCGACATACCATTTCTAGGTTGGAAAAAAGCAGGTTCAAATACACCTGAATGACCCGGCATTCCTATACCACATGCATAAGAGAACCTCTGGCCTGTCCGCAATTGAGACATTCAGGGCTGCTGTCGCTCCCCATCCTGCACAGCCTGTCAGGGGTGTAATACATTCTAGGAAAGTATTTAACCTGGTCTAATCTAAAGCAAGGCAATATTTCTAATTCTCAAGTTGCCATTGTTTGCCTCAATCCATTTGTTATCATCCAAGGGCCGCAGGTCTAATTCCTGCAATTTGTTTAGCAGGTCTGGAACGTTTATCACCAGAGTTCTGTATAAGCAAGATCTGTCCTTCCTACCAATAGCTGACATCATGAGTCAGATTTCTTATGGGCTGTACTCTGTGAGAGCTGATATGTGTGCATTGTGCCTGACCGCCAATTGGTAATGTTGATTATGCATCATTAATTCAAACTGTTACATACACATAGCATAAGTGATTAAATAGGATTGACTGTGTTAAATAGCAAGGTTAAAGTGAAGATTAAAAGGGCCTTATTTGACCAATTATGTCCATTTAGTTAAAATCGAAAGAAAGCTGCTCTGTGCTCCATTTGTACTTTCCCGTGCCGATGTTGTTTTGCTTGAAAGGGAATCTTGCATAGATTTGCATATAAATAAGTCTTGTGCGAAGTGCCGCTATGCTTACTAGGCTTATGAGATTCGTGGGACCAAGTGTCTCCACTAAGCAGTCCTTTGTTGTGTGTTGGCTGTATTGTAATGCTTACTGGAGTTGTGCAATGTGCTGGGCTAGAATGGTTCTAACTTCAGTCTCTTCTTTGCAATATTGAGAAATTTTGGAAATCAACAGGTCAATTGCATGTTGACAGATATGAAACAAATAAGCACTGCCTGTCTGCAGGAACGGATCCCGTATAGATTAAAAAGAGGTAGCAAGAGTAGATGTTATTCTTGTACTAGGCTTTTGCAGTTGCAAATTATGTGCGCGAGATCTTCCGTTCCGAGGCTACATAGTTGACATATGTTGTCTCTGGGTTTCCTCTTCCATGGTGGAAGGTGTGGTAAGATCGGCATTATACCCATCCTCTATTGTAAACATTTCTCTTTCAGATGGATATTGAATTCATAACTAAAATATTTTGGTAGTTTGGCTTCTACATATTTGTTTAGTACGTACCAGGCATGTACTCTCTTCGCAAGTACAGGCTTAGCTTCTTCCATTGACAGTGCTTTGATGGTCTTGTTAACCGCTTCCTTGAAGCTGGTGTGGGACACTGATGTTGCCCATAGGTTTTTCAGACCAAGGGAATCTCTAAGATACATTCCCACCGGTAAGTTCTTTCTTAGTGATAGTTCAACCCAAAGTAGCCAGTTCAGTGTATCTTGCTCTGCCCCTGTGATCTTGTGCCAGCATTTTATAAATGCACCCCTTCTGGCCAGTAAATGCTTCTGTAACCCAAACTCTATCCTTATTTGGGATGGGAGGTGTATTTCGGGAGGCTGAAGATTGTTCTAAATGAGCCGGTGATTATTTTTCCACAGTAGTGGTATGTTTTCCTCTCATTGCCTCGCTCCCGTATGTTATAGTTGGCAGGAGTTTGACTTGGATAACCTCTAATAGAGGGCTCAGAGAGGGCCCGGCAATCACTTTTTAAAAAGTGTTCTTGGTGAAGGATATTGTATTAACTTTTTGTTTCAGTGTTTCCATATGAGGGTTGAAGGAGCCTTTGTTATCTAGTAGAACACCCAAGTATTTGTATTCCTTTGCTGATTCTAGTTGGTGTGTGTCTAGAAGCCTAACTGGTGCATGCCAGCGCTGTAAGATAAAGAAAGAACTGGGATATGTGTAAATCGTATTCAGGTTTAAATGGATCATAGATCATCATACGGTGTGTCTGCCAGACATCTCCCAATTTAGGGATCCCCAACTTATCTCAGTGTCCTGGACCCCTACCGTTTTCTATAGCCATGTACTAATCCACAGTGGCTTATTCCTAGTGGGCACCCTCCACTCTCCAACCTACGGCAGTGCATCTTGCCAGCTAATCACAGGAATGGCTGAAATAGCCGGGAGAGTGGGCAGGGGGGACTCTCCATACAGCCAAAACCCTGGGTCCTGCCAGGTTAAGAGAGTCCGCTCGAATCTCGAAGCTGGGTCCCCCCGATCCCCAAAGATCCACTCATTAATCGCAAGCAGGTGGACCGACTAGTAATACAGTCTGATGTCTACTGCCCCTAGTCTGCCATCATAAGGGGATTGTATACACTTCTTATGGGAGATTCACAGTGCGATCCTCCCTACTTGTAGCTATTGATGTTGGCAAGTAGGGTTGTAAATGAATGGGTACAGATTTTGTGGGGCTGGTGTTGCAAAACTTATCACAGCTATGGCAAGGCCACTATTTTGAAGAGGGCTATACGCCCCATAATGATCGGGTGAGGGGAGCTCCATTTTGCCATATATCCCTTAAATTTGCAAGTCAAAGGGGTGATTTTCCTGTCCCAGCGTTCCTGTGGGTCTCTTGATATGTGCATGCTCTAATGTTAGACAATTGGTTTCTGATTGGCAAGAGTATGCACCCCGTCCAAGCAGAATCCATAATCTTAGTCAGGGTAAGCTAGAGCCACACTTAAAGATAACCTGTGCTTACCCTCTGGTGAGGCTATCTAAAGAGGCAAAGTGTAAAGTATTTGTGCAACACACACACAGTAACACAATGAATACACCATAAAAAGACTCCAAACAGGTTGAGAAAAAGCAGGTTATCATATTATAAAGAAAATAAGACCAAAATGACAAAAATCAAATGTACTGACTTTGAGATATTGAATTTTAAAGGCATAAATGCAGTCAAGTGCTTAGAAGCAAGTAGTGCTAAAAAAGGTTACTTTAAGTCATGCTGGACCAGGTCAAAGTCAAATATCAGGCTGACCACATGGAAGAGGAGGCCAGCTAAAGAATCCAAGCAGGACCTAGTGAACAAAGCACCTTTCCTGATCGCAAACAGTGAGATGTGTCGATCTGCGCCATCTAGTGAAGGGGATGCGTCAGCTCCGAAGACGGGTGCTGGAGTCAAGAGGTGTCGAACAATTTGTCACATCAGATTCTACCACGCAGTCGAGGGGATGCATCAATCTCACCAAGCAGCAGTGGCGGTGGGGGATGCATCAATCTCTGATGGAAAAGTGCTGGTTCCAATGTGATGTGCTCATTTTACCTGCGCAACCGGATCGATGCACCCGTTTTGATATACACAGACAGAAGATGCATCAAATTCCGTGCAGCAAGTATCTGGGCCACATCCATGGAGTTCAGGCGCAGGAGTAGGGGTAGCAACTTTGATATCCCTGAGTCTCAAGCAAGAGGAGGCAAGCCAACAAGCCCTTGGAGATCACTTGTAGGGAAGGTAGAGTCCAGCTCTCCTTCAACAGAGTCAAAGAGCAGCAGACAGCAGGGAAACACAAGAGAAAAGCAAACCTTCCAAGCCTGCAGTCGAAAGATTAGTTATTTAAACAGCACAACAGTCCTTGTAACAAAGATTCATGTTCAAGATCCAGAAGTGCCTAATTCTTTTTAGGGGGGATGGTCAGAAACCCAGTACTTATACACAAAAGTACCTCTGTTGTGGCGTGGGATGACTTCAAGGCAGCTCTCTTACATGCACATGTTCCCTTTACAGGCCAGACTTGTCTGCCAGGCTACCGGTGGGGGGTAATCAGTCCTTTGTTTGGGGACAGGATACTACCTATTCAAGTGAAGTGTTAACCTCTCCATTCCATCCAGCCCAGGCAAGGACATCAGAATGTAGATGTATGTAGATGGGTACTCAAACCCACCTATCCTTCCTGTGCTGTAGCTGTCTAGAGGGAATGCACAAAGTGTAGCTGTCCGCCACCCCAGACATGCATTGGAGATGGGCTGTCAGGCACACAAAGCAGTAAGTGCAGAGAAATGTCCACTTTCTAAAAGTGGAATTTCTAAAATAGTAATGTTAAATTCAACGTTACCAGTAAGTAGGGTTTATCACTACCATTCCAAACATATGAAACAGGAAACAGCTACTCCTCTCTGATCAGGAATTATAGCTTTAAAAGTGTATTAAGGAATTCCTGAAGCTAATCTATGAGAGGAGTAGGCCTCACAGTAGTAAAAAATGAAATATGCTGTTTGTCACTACCAGGACATGCACACTATAAAGTAAATGTCCTACCTTTTGCTTACATACCACCCTGCCCTAAGCCTCCCTAAGGCCTACCTTAGGGGTGACTTATATGCAATAAAATGGAAGTTTAAGGCTTGGAAAGTAGTTTTAAATGCCAAGTCGAAGTGGCAATAAACTGCCCACAAAGGCACTGCAGTGGCAGGCCGAGATGGGTTAGACAGGCGTCTTCTGTTGGTGGGACAATCATGGCTGCAGCACACTAGCGGCAGTAAATTTACAGAGGCTGGGTATATGGTATACCACCTTACAAGGGATCTACAAGTAAATTAAATAAGTCAATTAAGTATACACCAATTGCACACATGTTTATGGAAGAAGCACATGCCCTTTAGCACTGATTAGCAGTGGTAAAGTGCTCAAAGTCCTAAGGCCAACAAAAGATTCAGCAAAATGTGCAGCCAAAAAGATTGAGGTAAGACCACCATAAGACTGACAAGTCTAACAACAAATATTTAAATACTCCAGCTCGCCGGGGAGTCTGGAATCTGGAGGAGAACCCACCATAGGGTTTATGGCTGATTCCCCCAGTTCACCCTCAGGCCTGACACTTCTTTGCAGATTTTTAGAATATAAATTAGATTTAGGATGGATTGGTTTAGGCACTGGATATAAAGGAGGACATTGTCTGCATACAAAGAGATGCAGCCCTATAATTTCCGTCATACCTCAAGCTCTACACCTGCACCTCCCGCCAATATATTTGGCATGTGGTTCAGTTGCAAGAGTGAGCAGGTTAGGAGACAGCAGGCCTCTGCCTATCTGGAACTGCTGTGAGCAAATCCTGTTCACTCTGACCCTAGCCCATTGCATCATGTATAACAGCCTCACATACTACAGGAATCTAGGACCAAAATTAATATTTTTCAAGATATTGTGGAGGAAAGACCATTCAAATGGGCCAAAGGCCTTCTCCAAGTCAAGTTGCATCATGGCTGTGTGGTCAGATACAGAATGTATGTGGTCCAAGTACATATTTAGCCTCCTAAGACAAGGCCTTGTGCTTCTGACTGGCATAAAGCCATTTTGATCGCAATGCACTAGGGGTCTCACCTGTTTCAGTAGCCTGGTTGCTGAGGCCTGTGCAACTATTTTGACTTAAATATTTATTAGGGAGATCAGTCTGTAAGATGCGCAGTCTGTAGGTGGCTCTATGGTTTGAGGAGGGCTACCACTGAGGCACTCTAGATATCATAAGAAAGTAGCAAAGCTGTCTTTGCAGCTTCAACCTTCGTGAGGAAGTGAGAGTAGTGTTGATGCAAACCTTTCCAAGAATTGCATATGGAATCCATTTGAACCAGGTACCTTCTAAGATTGCATCTCCTGCAAGGCTGCATATAACTCCTCCTTCAACAGGTGAGCATCCAAATTTACCCTCTCACTGCTGGAGAGCCTCGGCATAACCAGGTTTGCAGCTAAGAGGTTTTGTTGCTCCAACCCGCCTGGCGGCTTAGATTGGTAAAGTGCCTGATAGTAATGTGTGATTTGTAATGGGTCACCTCACTGTCGGGCCCCATGTCTATGGGACAAACCTGTCTTCCAGAGTTGGCTGCAAGCCTGTTTAGCAATTTTCCTGTCTTGCCTCAAATTCGTACTCTCGGTTTTTAAAAATCAGATACTGGTGCCCTGGCATGAGTCATCAGTTTCTGTTTAAGGGCCTCCTTAGTAGCCTCTAGACTACAAAATGTGTCATGATCTCTCATTTGGTTCAAGCGATATTCCAATTCCCCAATCTGCCTTTCCAGGGCTGTACTTTTCTTTCTCCTCCCACAGGGTATGGAATTGGAATTGGAAGTGGATTTGTGAAGCGCATAGCTGGACTCGTGGAATTAGCTCGGGAAAAGAAGAGACCTAAGGGAAACAGCCAGGTTTTCAGGAGCTTACGGAATTTTAGTAGGTTGGTCTCCCTGCGAATGTTGAGGGGAAGGGAATTCCAGAGCTTGGAGGCATTGTATGAGAATAGGCGTCCTCCTGACCGCGCTTTATTGATTCTGGGAACGTTTGCCAGAAAGAGGGGGTCGGATCTTAGCTTCCTGTTGGCTTTGTATGGGTTGATCAGGGATCTCAAGATTGGAGGGCCCTTGTCCTGTAGAATTTTATGTGTAATACAGAGGGATTTGAAATTGATTCTCTCATGGATTTGGAGCCAGTGTAGGGAGCTTAGGGCAGGCTTAGCAGAGCATCGTTTTTTGTGTTCCTGTTAGCAGCCTAGCTACAGAGTTCTGGACAAGTTGAAGTTTGTTTATGACCGATTTCGGGGCGCTAAGATATCGGGCGTTTCCGTAATCCAGCCTGGACAGGATGAGACTCTGAATGAGGAGTTTTCTGGAGTGGGGGGGGGAAAGGGGAAGGATTTTACATGTGGTGCGTAGAAGCCCAAAGCAGGTTCCCGCGATTTTCCTAGCTTGTGTTTGAAAATTGAGGTCCTGATCGAGCCAGACACCTAGGCTTTTTATTTCTTATTTTTGGAGCGGGTACTGGTCCCATGCACGATGACCACAAAAGTGATTAGATTGATTGCCTAGCACTAGGATCTCTGATTTCCCTCTGTTTAGTTTGAGGAGAGATTTGCTCATCCATCTGGAGATTTCTTTGAGACAGGAGCATTGATTTTCCTGGCAGTGGTCCGTCTGATTTAGAGAGACCACGAGTTGGGTGCCGTCGGCATACGTGACCAGGTTGATGTCGAAAGGGGCTACAATTTCCTCCAGAGGGGACATATACACGTTGAAAAGTGTAGGGCTTAGGGATGAGTCCTGGGGCACCCCATATTGGAGTGGCACAGCTCTGGATCTAATGTTGTCTTTGGCGACCTGAAAGGTGCTATGTTCTAGAAAAGATTTGAGCCAGGATATTGCTGAACCTGTGACTCCTATTCTGCTTAGACAATGGACAAGTATAGAGTGGTCCACCGTGTCGAAGGCAGCGCTTAGGTCTAGGAGGATCACTGCTGCAGATCCACCTGCGTCCAGGATCATTCGCGCCTCTTCCACCACTGCCATCAGGGTGGTGTCTGTGCCCTGGCCAGGCCGGAAGCCTGTCTATGAGCGGTGTAGGAGTCTGTTGGATTCGAGGAAGGCGGAGAGCTGTTGGTTAACAACTTTCTCCCTCACTTTGCTGATTCCAGGCAGTAAGGACATGGGCCGGTAGTTGCCCAGCTCTAGGGGGTCCAGATGGGATTTCTTTAACAGTGCTCTAACTGTAGCCCTTTTCCAATTGGGGGGACGGTGCCCAGTTCTAGAGAGGTGTTAAGTTAGTGATGGGGGTGATGGTGGGTGTCACGAGTTTCAGGATGTTGAAAGGTGTGGGGTTGAGTGGGGAGCCACTTTTGTTTGAGTTTAAGATATGGGTGAGCATCTCCCTTATCAGGGGAGAGAAGGAGTCCAAGAGGGGGGTGTTAATTGCTGGGGCTGGGGTGAGGTAATCTGATGAGTAGTCGGGGACGGGGAGTGTTTTTAGGATATTTAGAATTTTAGTGGAGAAAAACTCTACCAGTTCGTTGCATCTGCGACCCGAGGGGTCGGTGACAGGGTTTTTTTTTTACGATACGAAATGTCCCTAGAGGAGTTGGCGGATGATTGGATTTTTTCTTCATAGAAGGCCGTCTGGGTTGTTTTTAGGTTAGCTTTGTAGGACCTGCTGGCTGCTTTGTATTCTATTTTTTTGTTATTGGCCCAGTCCGTCCTGAATATGCGTTCAAGTTTTTTGCATTGTTTTTTCAAGTCGCGGAGTTCTGGGGTGAACCAAGGGGATTTGAAGGTTCCATTTTTTTTAGGTAAGATGTTTCTTGTCAGTACTTGTTCTAATGAGTTTTCTATCCATGTGGAGAATTGCTCATCTGCTAAGACTGGGTCTGGTTCGAATGAGGGGGTGGTGATTTTGAGTTTGCGCCGCCAGTCCTCAGGGACTCATTTTGACCATGGGCATTCTGGGAAGCGAGGTGGAGGCCCGTGAGAGGGTTCGGTGTTGGTTTGCCAGTGAAATGGTACTAGGAAGTGGTCTTCCCAGGGGATGGGGAGGGGCTTACTCGTTTTTAATTCGGTGATGTTTGAGAATATGGGGTTCTAGTAAATGGCCTTTTACATGTGTCGTTTGGTGGCTTTTCAAGAGAAGGTGGTAGGAAACCAGGTCAAGTGTTAGGTCCCCTGCCACTTTGTCCGAAGGGTCATCAAAGTGGAGGTTTAGATCTCCCAGTAATGTAAAGTTGGAAGAGGAGCAGGCACATGAGATGATGGCTTCCATCAGGGAGCTACAGAAGTGTCCATGTGCTCCTGGTGGGCGGTACAGGAGAATGCCCGAAAGTGATTTTAAACGGGAAAGTTGGATGATAAAATGAACATTTTCACAATCAAGAATCGGGCTGTCTAGTATGTGGCAGGAGAGGTGACTTTTGTGAATGATTGCGATTCCACCGCCTTTCCCAGTGATTCTGTCGAGGCATTGGGTGAGGTATCCTGGGGGGAGGGCTTGAACGATGTCTGGCTTTGAGCTTGGGGATAGCCAAGTTTCTGTCAGAAACAGAACATCTAGTTCTGTATCTTGGAGAAGCATAATGATTTCCACGGAGTGTTTGGGTAGGGACCTGCAGTTCAGCAGGGCCATGCTGATTGAGTGCTCGATGGGGGGTGAGATTATCTTTGGAGATAGTGATAGAGTGTAGGAGCTGTGAGTGCAGTTGCTTTGTCGTTCCTCCAGGGAAAATGAGTGGAGGCATGGTGTATCTGTGACCTGTCTGAGTTGTAGTAGTAGCTCCCGAGTGTAAATTCTAGGGGCTGAGGGAGGGGGGGCAGCGATTCCTGGCCCTGGGCCAGTTCTGGCGCAGACTGGCGCAGACAGGCTTGCCTTTGGCGCACCTTCGGCACGCCCGCTGCGCACGTCCGCTGCGCGAACAGAATTGCATCATTCTTTTATGGTAAAACAGGATAGACCAACTAGCCTGCTAACCTGTGCCGCAAACGAGGGAAATTTGTAATCACTTCCGGTCCCGCCTTCCCTCCACAATAATCTGACTATGTCAGTGGTGGACCAGGGAAGGGGGTGTTTGACAAGGTGAGCGCTGTGTGACTAAAAGGTGAATTTAGCTGATTAAAAAGTGAAAGAGCGCAAGGTCTGCTGAGCAGAAGTGGTTTAAAATCAATGGGAGCCGTTTGCCACTCGCTCCAGCGATGTGGCAATTCGGTCTCTGTTACCTGAATGGCGAGTCTGCCGGTGCATGTGAATGCTCAGTTCTTGTACTAAGGGTGGGCAGAACAACTAGCCTGCTAACCTGCGCCGCAAGCGAGGGAAAGTTGTAATCACTTCCGGTCCCGCCTTCCCTCCACAACAATCTCACTACGTCAGTGGTGGACCGGGGAAGAGGGTGATTGACAAGGTGAGCGCTGTGTGACTAAAAGGCGAATTTAGCTGATTAAAAAGTGAAAGTGCGCAAGTTCTGCTGAGCAGAAGTGGTTTAAGGTCAATGGGAGCCCTTTGCACTCGCTCCAGCGATGTGGCAATTCGGTCTCTGCTACCTGAATGGCGAGACTGCTATTATTAACCCCCAAAGAACTGCTTTCATTGCCTCCCACAATGTGATTAGGGAGAGTTATGTTGTGGAGCTTGCTCTTAAGTAGAGTTCTATCTTTTACTTCATGTGTTCTTAAAACCTAACATCCTTTAGCCACCCAACCTAAAGGCTCCAGTGCATGTTAGACCTACACCGCCCCAGCCCCATAGGTAATTAAATCGGTGATTGGCCCAACAGCACCCCTGCATGAATTGTAGCTCCTGACGACTATCAGAGTCCAGCAGCTGGGAGGAAGTGGGAATAATATGTGAACTCACATGCCGACTTGTTCTTTGCTCTCCAAGGATTACAAAGCCGCAGGGACTCCGCCCATGGTGCAATGGTTTAGCCCCTCTTTTCAAATCAAGTTGTAGGTACATGACATCATTGAAATCCCCCCTACGATAAGCTACTCTTCCAGGCCCAAGGTGATAGCTGTCATCAGATTTGTCATCGTAGTCGCCTGCAGGGTTAGTGGAATATACACAGACACTACTGCCAATGGAATGCCAAACAGGAAGCCCGTAACCACCACCTATCTATCTATGGCATATCAGATAGTGTCCATGACCATCAGGGAAAAAGTAACTCCTCTGGAACCCCTAGTGAACCCTGCATGATTAAAGACATAGGGGCTCATTAGGATGGCGGACGGACTTGCGTCCGTCCGCCACCCTAGAGTAGGAGGGACCGTCCGCATGGGCTGCGGCGGTCCCTCCGTGCAAATTAGGATGTGACCGCCACCCTGGCGGTCACATCCTGGATATTTAACATTGCGGCGGGTGCAGCTTCAAGCTGCACCCGCCGCAATGTTAAAAAAGCATACATTGCATATGTATGCAGCAAGCAGCAGGCACCGCGCGGTGCCTGCCGCTTGCTGCATACATATGCAGGGGGGTACCATAGGTACCCCCATGTGCACCCCCACCCCCCCTTCACCCAGGGGGCCCGCAACGGGCCCCCGCAGTGAAGCACCGTATGCTTTTACACGGCGGAATATCCGCTGTGTAAAAGCATTTCTTTCTGTGCATCCTAATATGGTGGACGGTGTCTGAGAGACATCGTCACCATATTACAGCTTTTCCGCCGCGGTTGTAAGCCAACAGCGGCGGAAAAGCTGCGGACGGAAACCAGGACCCACCAGCCATCCTAATGTGGCGGTGGGTCTTTGGTCGGTCCGCTGCGGTTTTTCCGCATCCTCCGGGCCGGCGGTGGATTCCGCCGGCCCAGAGGATGCGGAAAAACCGCAATCCTAATGAGCCCCATAGTGTCCAAAAAGGCACCCCTATTTCCAAGAAAATGTGTCTCTTGCAACAATGGAACCACTAGGACCACATTGTGGGCCTGTCAAAGGATTTTGTGCGTTTTATTTTATCCAGCAACCCACTGAAATTCCAAGACAATTGCTTGTAGTGGATGGTGTTGTTGCCAGAGGTCATGGCAGGTCATTGCGCCCTTTTGACTGGGGTCCGTAATCTGTCTTGCATGAGACGTAGTATTGTGACCAAATCAACCCTAAAGTACCCAACTCTCCCCCGAACAACCCTCTACTCAACACCTCTAAGTGGAAGCATTTTTCACCTATAAAAAAAGCAACCCCAATAGAAACAACATACAATACAATGTAATACTAAATCAAAATAAAGTAACCACAATAATCTTGTGGAGTGGGGAGTGGTTTGCCTCGGGCCAGCCCCTCTCCCCAGAGGCAATGTGTCTCTTCTCCCTCCGTGAATGAGAAAACACTTGTAGCTTTACATGGAGGAAAGAAAGGAAGGGGACTAAACCCCTCCTCTATACTGCTGAATAATATCTCATCATCCACTAGTAGGGTCCCCTCCCTGGTACTCACCAGAGCTCTATGAGGAGGATGCCCTATGTTTATCCTCCTGTTATAACCAGATTTGGCCTCCTATCAGTCTGCTGCATTTTAGCCTTGAGTGGGATGGTTGACCCCCTTCAGTCTCCCGAGATGTCATTGGCACCTTTGTTGATATGGGCAGTTATTCCATCTCCTTCGATCAGATCCAGGTCTCTTCCAAGCTTTAAAATAAAAAGGGTTCCCTACTGATACATAACTTTTAGTTTGGCTGGGTACATCAGCACATTCAATGTACATAGCCCTGACTTTCCACTTAACCTCTAAGAAACATTTACGAAGGAGCTGCACTTAACTGTGTAATTGGGGAAGAGCATAAACTTGGAGTCGGTGCAAAGGACGTCTGGATGTTGGTGTCCTTGCCGCTGGATAGAGTCTCTGCCTAAAAAGTACAGTACCCTAATGATAATGTCTCTAGGCTGTGTCACCGACAGAGGGCATGGGGCCAGCGCTCTGTGTGCCCTTTCCACAATGAAGTAGGGGGATAGCTCACAATCCGGGTCCCTGGTTCTGAACTATTCTGTGAGGAATTTCTCTGAGTGCTCGTCCCCCACGCCATCTGGCAGGTCTACCAGCTGGGAGGGTCCTCCCTACACACAATGCAAGGGACATCTGCCCGCGCTTGTTTCTGTGAGGCCATGTCTTACTGGCCCAATGCTGGGGCACCCTCTCTCCCCTCCTCTCTCCAGATGTCCTCCTGAGACGCCACGGTGATCAGGCGTGGAGTAAGGCTGGGCTTGTGTGACCGTCACTGCCCCCCCATTGGCTGTAGGGTAAACAGTCAAAATATAGAGTAAAAAATATCGAATGGACATAATATCGAGTTTAAAATATAGAATGGACAAAATATCGAATAGACAGAATATAGACATCAAAAATATCGTTTTTAAGGTAAGTAATGTAATATCAAATTTTAAAAATATAGAAAGTTAAAATATCGAAGTATATAATATAGGTTATAAAAATTATCGAATTTTTAATAATATCGAATTTTTTATAGTGTTTTTTATGTTATCATATGTGTGAAAAGTGTGTATGTATGTTATAATTTATTTTAATTAATGAATTTTGTTTTTTTAATTTTTGCGTAATTTAATTCTGTAGCGGGTTGTAGGTTTATAGGGGAATAGGGTGGGAAGTAATTTAATTATAATTAATTAAATATGTAAATTTATTTATTGGTATTCATTTTTAATTAATTGTTAATTAATTTATATTTGGTAATTAATTAAAATTTAATTGGCAATTAATTTTAATTAATTGATTAATTGCTAATTATGTTAATTTTACTTATTTATTTTCTGTAACGGGTTGTGGGTTTATACGGGAATTGGGTGGGAAGTAATTTATTTATAATTAATTAAATATGTAAAATTATTTATTGGTATTTATTTAGAATTAATTGTTAATTATTTTTTATGGTTAATTAATTACATTTTAATTGCCAATTCATTTTAATTAATTGATTAATTGCTAATTGTTAATTTTACTAATTTATTTTCTGTAGCGGGTTGTGGGTTTATAGGGGAATAGGGTGGGATATATGAAGTATTTACTTTCCCTACTGTTGCGCTCCCTGGAGTGGGAATAGTAATTTTTACCCCTACGCTATCCAACGCTTTCCCTACTGTTGCACTCACTGGAGTGGGAATAGTAATTTTTACCCCTACGCTATCCAACACTTTCCCTACTGTTGAACCCACTGGAGTGGGAATAGTAATTTTTACCCCTACGCTATCCAACGCTTTCCCTACTGTTGCACTCTTTGGAGTGGGAATAGTAATTTTAACCCCTACGCTATCCAATGCTTTCCCTACTGTTGCACTCTTTGGAGTGGGAATAGTAATTTTAACCCCTACGCTATCCAACGCTTTCCCTACTGTTGCACCCACTGGAGTGGGAATAGTAATGTTTACCTCTACTCTATCCAACGCTTTCCCTACTGTTTCACTCACTGGAGTGGGAATAGTAATTTTTACCCCTACGCTATCCAACGCTTTCCCTACTGTTGCACTCTTTGGAGTGGGAATAGTAATTTTTACCGCTACGCTATCCAACGCTTTCCCTACTGTTGCACTCATTGGAGTGGGAATAGTAATTTTAACACTCTTGCTATGCTACGGTAATAATATTGTATATTTTTTAATAATATTATATTAATATATATATATATGTTTTAACAAATATAATTGTATTATTTTTTTATGACTTAAAATAATTATTTAATAATTTTAAGGTTATTTAAGTATTTTTAAGTATATTTTAGTTATTAATTTTAACTATTTTTGTAATATTACATTAATTTTAATAAATTCGATATTTTTACAAAGTACATATTTTTAAACAATATTTTTGATTCGATATTTTTGTACTTTCCTGTTTGTAGATAGGACTTCGATATTTTTGTAGTCAATATTTTGTAGTCGATATTTTAAATGCCTATATTTTTGTAGTCGATATTATGTCAGTGATCCGGCTGTAGCAGTCTCCCAGGACTTCTGGGCTCCCAGAGGGGGATCACCTCCTGAGGTTGAAGCCATGTACCCAGTCTCCTACCTTTGGGGCGAGACAACTTGTGTGGGTCACAATCCGATGTGGCTGCCTAAACATGAAAAGTGTTCCCTACCACTCCCCTCCCATGTGGCTGTTTCCTCTGTGCTAAAGTCAAATACCCACACCTGGGTGAGAGGCGCACTCAATATTCACGCAATATTTTATACTCTTCACTCTGTTTGTACAAGGGTGCTACACTATATTCATGTGTTGGCTCCACACTAAATTATAACTCTACATAAACAGGAATTACCCAGCTCTAGTGTGCACTGTACCTATTGAACTAATCGTTCATACTAATTTTAACGCAATAATTACATTTTTTACATCAAATTTGTTTGCAAAGTGCTGATGATTAACATATCACTATTCACACAATGTTACCCTTTTTTTTATAAAAAAATTATATTTAATATTTCATGCATGTATTTAATTCATATGTTATTTCATCACATATAATATATATTACAACTCTTTTACATAACTTCTTAAATTGATCCAAATTCCTCAGACTTTTTCATCTATAAATGTTCTTAGATACTTCCATAGATACTATTGAACCAAATTTTTTAAACGTCAGGGGTCACCATATCAAAATCTGTACAATAACAACAACATAAACTTCAATTGTAGATGGTTTCTCCACAGGTCTATACATATTTGTATACAGAACCCCATAATCTTATGAACATGTTTGTTGAATTACGGACCCCTAGTCCCAATGTTACATTAACTGCTCAAAGCGGTATTCAAAATCGTAATTAACTCATATTGATCAATATTCCTCTTGCTCATGTGGATTACATCTATCTGGCATTGTACTAATGTTGCATTCTGGTTGAATCACGGACCTTAAGTCCCAATATTACATTAACTGTTCAAAAACAGTGTCCACAACCGTAATGAGCTCACGTAGATCAATATTCCTCTTACTTATGTGAATTTCTTGCTACCAGCATTGTACTTATAATATAGCGTAAAAGCTACCTTATTCTGTTAACCTTGCTACCATTTTATAAAACTCACCGCCGTTTCAGTGTATTTGTCTCTTCGCCGTCTACGTGTAAATATGTAGTTTTGAGGAGTCAATTTTCCCTTTGTATCTGAAACTAGATACATAGTTTCCTAAGTTTACATTCTGTATGTTATGTTACCTTTGTAGCATTATATTTGCATGTTATACCACACTCACCGATAGTTTGTAAAGCGGTTACCCTTCCTTAGAGTATATTTTAGTTATTTATTTTAAATATTTTTTTAATATTTTATTAATTTTAATAAATTCGATATTTTTACAAAGTACATATTTTTAAACAATATTTTTGATTCAATATTTTTGTACTTTCCTGTTTGTAGATAGGACTTCGATATTTTTGTAGTCGATATTTTGTAGTCGATATTTTAAATGCCTATATTTTTGTAGTCGATATTATGTCAGTGATCCGGCTGTAGCAGTCTCCCAGGACTTCTGGGCTCCCAGAGGGGGATCACCTCCTGAGGTTGAAGCCATGTACCCAGTCTCCTACCTTTGGGGCGAGACAACTTGTGTGGGTCACAATCCGATGTGGCTGCCTAAACATGAAAAGTGTTCCCTACCACTCCCCTCCCATGTGGCTGTTTCCTCTGTGCCCCAAGAGTCAATACGGAGGTAAAGATGGATCGACGCTGTGGGATTGCAGCTCCAGGATGGGTACGTTGGCAGCAGGCCAGTCTTCCGACATGTCGTTGTTTGCCTAATGCTTTTCTCTTATCCCTGGCTACCTGCATGGGCTTGGGTAGGACAAAGGGTACAAGAGTAGGGGCCACAACATGGATGTTTGCATCAGAGAAAAGGTTGCTCCATAGTCGGCTCGCCCAGTCTGCAGTTGCAGCCCTGTCCACGTGTGGCACCCAGTCTGGCTCCTCCACTCTAAGGTACCTGTTCTGCTGTTTCCAGCCACCTCTTGGAAGTGAAAGCGGCTTCGTGCCACACCCCGGCCACTTGGCCGTCTTCTCTCCCTTGCACGACCCAGGAGGCGATGCACAGGGGGGTTCACCATTGTGATTTCACAGCTTCAGGTGATGATTGTCACCAGCAGACACGTCTCCAGGCAGGTCGTACGTACACCCAGGCTGTCGATCGCCAAAATTGTCTCTCATCCCGGGCTCCCTGGATATGCTCCGGTGGGCCAAAGCCGGTTAGTATATGGGCCACCGCACCGGTACTTACGGCTGAAAAAAGGTAGCCTAAGGGTCGGATTCAGGAGGATTCTCGGAAATGGCACGGAGCTCGCGTAAAATGTAGCCTCCATCTTACACTACTTGGCAACTCCTCCCAGTAATTTCTTTCTTGATGCTCTTTACAATGTAGTCGAGGTAAGTGATTTGTCAATAGTAGGCGAGAACTTTGGGAGCCAGGATGGTATTCATCAGATAACGTAGATACTGTATTGTTTAGAAAGAGACATACACAATTTCTTGGGTCAAGAACAGAGTGACCACTTCTAGTAGCAGTACACTTGTACACTGTCAGCTTACCATTATTCACTGTTTCTGCATCTTTGATCCATTACTCGCAAAAGGAATAGTTCTGCTTTTAAAGGGGATGAACACAAGGTGCTAAGGCCGTGAAATGCCCAATAGGGATTGAACATAGTATGCTATTTCTTGTACAAATGTTTTTCTTAGTTTTTTAGTTTCTTGAGGTGTGCAGCCTTTGCGACTTCTGTCTCTGTGAGACTCATGAGAGTCTAGATGTGTTGACAACGGTCTTGGTAATGCTGATATTTTAAATATATTTTCAGGATCCATCTATTCTGCTTGAAGAAGTAACACCACCGGAACACAGGGATACCTTCGACATGCCCACCATTGCAGCTGAGAAATATGTGAGGCTTCTTTAAAGTTCTATACCATCAAGTTCATGTGCCCTCCCTCTCAAACTCTGTCGCTTCCATTCCATCTACACAAAACAAAGTAAATACACAAGATACCAGAGGAATAACTGCCCATGTAAACTGTACTCCATTCTCAGAAACAAAAGGAACTCATTACAATATTATCAAGGAGTGAATGGTAAAGTAACTCACTCAGGGCCCGATGTAGGTAATCCCAGATTACCGATTCTTAAATACCGAATCATACCGATTCGGTATTTAAGAACTGGCAATCGGGATGTCGCTAATTTTACCGAATTAATTACCGAATCGGTATGATTCGGTAATTAATGAATCGGTATTTACCGATTCTGTAATTGCCATTGACTCCTATGGGCCTGAGGGCCATAGGAATCAATGTCAATTACCGAATCGGTAAATACCGATTCGGTAAATTTACTGAATTCACAAGGGGGATAGGGTGTCACTTTGACACCCTGTTGCACCCCTCAATTGTGCATGGGTGCACATGTTGCAGACATACATGCCCTTAGGGCATGTATGTCTGCAACATGGCACTGTTTAAAAATCAAAAGAAATGCTTTTTAAAGGGTTTTCTTATAATTTACCACCAACTTCTAGTTGGTGGTAAATTAAGAATTCTAAAACCCCTGTAGCACTGATTACAGTGCTACCTACATGTCAAAATACAGATTCGGTAATTATACCGACTCTGTATTTTACCGATTCGGTAAAATTACCAAATATGTATTTTAACATGCTTCTACATCTCATTTTCCAAATACCGGTAGGTAATGGCCGAAATTACCGAATTTCGGCTGTTACCGACCGGTATTTGCCTACCTACATCTGGCCCTCAGTCTCTCATCCAGTGGTACCCTTAGAGAGATAGAACGAGCAAGGAACTATGGGATCGAAAATTCCCTTTCACCGTAGCAGCAAATTTAGCTTTTTCTATCCTTACATCTAAACCAGGCAAAGAATTCAGCTGCATTGGCAATGAGCAACAGAGAAAACAATCTCCTATTCCCTGGGATCAACTAGTTACTGGCAATGCCCACAGTTTACCATTTTTTAGAAAAAGAAGTCATCTGTTATGCATGTTGTCACATCTAAATAGCCTTCTCGTTTCCGTTCTCTCTATCTACCAGCTCGAGGACATGCTCAAAGGCATGAAAAACACTCTCAAGTTGTGCGACTACATACTTTCTAAGTAGGGTGAGTAAGATTTTGATGCTTTTGTTTTCTGGCAATGTCAGTGAGAGTGTGAGTACTATCAGATTGAAAGGATCACACAACAAACCATCACTAATCGATGGGGTCACTGGAATATAATGTAAATGCAAGGTGGATTTGTACAGTGCTGCTTGTCACCCATGAGGGTAGCCAGGCGCTTCTTCCATACAATTGTGGGTTTGCTGTGCTTACCAAATAATCCACCCTATGCTACATAGATTGCAGATTTCAACAAATAAATGTATTGATAGTTTAGAATAATCAAAAATAACACAAGGTGCTGCGCCACGGCAAACATTAACTACTCACCAGATTACCTCACCCACGTGCTATACTGGGATACGAGAGGCAAAGCTTTTTGGGAGAACAGCATTAATGTGTGATAAAATAGTAGAATAGTATTCTCACAGAATGTAATAAATTATGCTGCATAATTTTCACTGTGTCCCATAATATAGCCTTCCAAATGTGCCTCCTGAACATTGATATTGTCGGACACTAATATAACTGACAAAAAAGCGAGCCAAAATATCAAAAGGTAAATATGAACAGATTTTCTGTACCTAATTCCACATATGTGTACCAAAAATATATATACATATATCTTCATTTATGTGGAGTTAAGAATGGTAAATATATCTGCCCCTCTTTTCATTTACCATTCAATATTTTGTCCCTCGATATTTTGTTCATGGCATTAGTGTGCCACAATATTCTTGTCCCAGACGTTCAAGAGTACAATTGGCCCTTCATAGTCTCATAATTCCAGAAGCACTTCTGACAGAAGGCCTTTGATTAATGTTTTAAATTACATTAAAATTGGGTGTGTTGAAAAGGAACGAAATACATAGGTTTTCAAGTCTAGAGAAATATGTAGAGAAATATGTAACCAACAATGGACATGGAGAGACTGAGGGATCACATCACATTGGTGCTGGAGGAGGAGCAATTATGGGGTAGGGTTGTCCAAAGCAGTTGTCATCAAAGAAATACATCTATGTTGGGAAAGATTGGGTGCAAAACCTTTTAGAAGAGAAAGACAGTGGACCTTTACTTTTGTGAATCAGGCCCTTTTTGTGTTTATGAATTCATAGATGTATCATCTGAAAATACAGCCACCAAGAGCTTGGCTGTAATCCCAGTATGGATGCTTTGTGATTTCAAAAGAAGAGCATAATAATTCTGAACATCTAGTTCAGATGCAAGAGGAGGCTATGAGTAAGCATGGGTATCTGCCCCCTTAGGTCTAAGACTGCCATTTATCAGGTCGGGAGAACATTGTTAAAATTAATCCATCTGATTACAAAACACCTACTGCCTGTTTAGGGACTTCACAGAGTCTTCAATTCTGTAGAGTAGCTCCTGTGTAGTAGAGGGTGTGACACTGAAGAGAGCCAGAGGCAGCAGCTGGAGTACAATATTTGAAGGCAGCACATTTTAATGAACTAACTTACCTCTTGTCATATTTGAAGAGGCACAATCTTTTCAGTGCTGAATCCCCTTCACCTTGGTTAAATGTATTCAAATTCTTTGCAAGCCAACGTTGGAAACAAGGCAAAATATATCTTATGTGCTCATGGTGCCTCAATTGCTTGCTGCACTGTAAGGATGGACAATTGCCTACTTGACCTATCTGACCATGTACCTTTCAACTTCCAGGTCCCAGCCTAAGTGCCATCTCTTTGGCTTTTGATTCAGACCACTGTGGCTGATATCACCGATAGCATTTATTGAGGATCCCTCACCATCTCCCTTTCTGATAAGCACTCAGAGCTGAAACACCATCTCCCACCAGAGGATATGCAGAGAACCATTAGAAATCATTGAACAGTAAAGCTTCACCTGCCATAGAGAAACACGAAGATTCGACTTTTGTGATTTGGTGAAGGATGATGACCCTATCTCAGGAGTACGGTGGAGGATCCCCTTGAATGACGACGAAGTTTTGCTTCCTCCGGTCTGGGGCTCCTACATCAAATAATTAACTGATATCAGTCTTGACACTTTGGTTCATCACAACCTGAGCAATATTAAGCAGTTGTAAATAGTTATTGTACAGCCATGATGAATTTTAAATTGCCTACTATTTGTAATGTGGATCAGACTCTTTAAAATATTTGTATTGCGAATGCTGTTTCCCAGACCCACTGAATGTAAACATTGTACATTTTTTGTATGTAATCTATTTTTAGGGCTCTTTGCAGTAAATATTTTTTTTTTAAAAAGATAATAAATCACTCTTGCCTTTAATGAACACTCTGGTATATTCTTGGCTACACAGTAAACCTTCAAGATTGAGTTTTAAAACTAAGTAGGTGTGGGGCCCATTGTATCACCATTCATCACTCATGAAAAATCACTCCCAGCAAGGTTTTTCTATGCAGAATTTAAGATTTGGATTAAACATGTTTCTTCAATCACATTCAAAAGTTTGAAACACAGGGACCCACTGATCTTTGTCTATTAATTCATTTGGGTCAGTCCTGTGCAAGGGAAGCAATATGAAATAAAGAATTCCTTTCATTAGCCTGGGGGGTAAACTGCTCCACTCTCTGAGTTTGCAGAGTTTTCCCCACTCTGCTCTCCGCACAGAGTGCAGAGTTTCGAAAAAACTCTGTGTAGTAGCATGGAACTGAGATTTTCCTCTTGGATGGGTTGCCAACGTTAATTTGGCAAGGGCAAGCTAGGAAAATCCACCGCCAGACTATCTCCCGGGGAGATTTCTCAACACGGGCGGTCACAGCAGGTGATTACTGCTCACATTGAGAAGCCTGCCACTTGCGTTGAGAAAGCTGCCACTCGAGTAGAACATCAGCTCAAGGGGCAGAAAGAAACTGTACCCTCGTGTGCTGCAGGTGGTGCCATGTGTGCTTTAATAATCCCCGTACGAAACATCTGAAGCGTGACTTAACTCACTCCGCCGCATGCGGAGCTCAGCGGAGCACAGTGGAGTTTTTCTATGACTTCGTGAACTCTGCCCAGGCCTTCTAATTTGTCCCTTGTTTATGTAAACGCTTATGCCAGCAATTAAAAAGCCATGAAGAACCTAAGAAATCACATTTACACAAATTACCATATAAACAATCAATGTTGATCACATTTATTAATGGTCTTCAACTATTTTCAACCCTCATCACAATTAGGGGTGTTTCAAGGGACAAAAATAATCTCACTCTTTGAATTGTTATGCAGTATCCTTGAGCCGGGTAATGGGCACATACATCTTTCTTGGGACAATTTTTTTTTAAAAGTGACCTCAAATGACTTTTTCTACTCTTGACTCATTCTAAGAAGAAGGCAGAGATGTAACTGAGGGTCATATGGCTTCTCTGGCACTGGTCAGAGACAAGGTAATTAGTAAACAACCCCCAGTTGCTGTCTGTCTCAAAATGTCCTTTGGGAGAGAGAATTTGCTTGTTGTTTTGTAAAAGTGGGAGGAATGGAATCAATTGAGCAAGATGAGGGTTTGGTGCTTTTTATGGCAGGCTTAATTCAGCACTTTCTAGAACGGATTTCTTTCCTTGCAATGCACCGTGTTACTTCATCTTTACTTGAGGTACGAAAACTCATATTATTGGGGATAGTGCCTCACTAAGTCCCATACCAACTGCCTTTTGGGGTACAAGTTTTTAAGGCCTAAGGAGGATAGCTTGAGTCCAGTGGCTGAAAGTCCGAAACCGGTCCTAGGATGCTTGTTTCCAGTCCAGGGAGGACCTGGCTTGGCAGTTCGGTCTGGACTGTTCCCATGGGGCACAGGGTCAAGACTGATTTGCATATGACTGGGTTCAAACTGGAATGGCATGGTGAGCAAACAAATGATGGATTTAGGCCCAGATCTCTGTACTGGGGTGAATGTATGCCATTGTTCTGCATTCTGTCCATCAACTTTTGCTTTTTCATTCGTCACCCCCGAGTGGGACGGGTATGCTCTGACGTGAGTCCCGTGCTCTCCATGCCACTGGAATCAAGCTATCCTGGCTGATGAGGGCTGAAAGCCTGAAACCGGTCCTAGGATGCTTCTTTCCAGTCTAGGGAGGACCTGGTTTGGCAGTTTGGGCTGGATTGTTCCCATGGGGCACAGGGTCAAGACTGATTTGCATATGGCCATGACTGAACTGGAATGGCATGGTGAGCAAAAAAACTATGGATTTAGGCCCAGAACTCTGTATTGGGATGAATGTATGACATTGTTCTGCATTCTCTCCATCAACTGTTGTTTTTGCATTTGTCACCCTTATCCATCAGGGCTTGTTAAGTGTAACAGATACAAAAGAAACCTCAATGTTACTAAATCGTGGCTGATGAAATAAATATTCCACAGAAAGTGCATCCTGTGGTTACAGCCTACTTGGCAGGAAATAGAGTTCCTGCTGACAGAAGAAGTCACATTCATTCCAGGGACATGTTCACTTGTTAAATCTATTATTAATGGGTAGTTGTAGCTGCAGCCGATGATAAGACATGATGAAAAAAATGACTTGCTATTATACCTGCCCAAAATCATCATTACCAATGCAAAGAGCGTCTCTTAACATATTCGGAGCACAAGTGTTATCAAGGAGGGTTACCACATGTCATGGCGCCAGGGTGGGCGAGTCTATTGATGTTACCTGTCAGCAATGGCCAGCATTCGTAGAATACACAGCTCTCACCTACCAAGAGACCAACAGTAATTAGTGGTCGACAAAAACATTCTACAAGAGATTATACAAGTTTACTGACAGCTGACACAATATGTATTACATGAACTGAGACTGCAGCAGGCCGACTTTACTTGTTACTCCTACCCCGATTAATCCACTGACTATAACTTACAGGGCAAAATGAGATGTCTCTTAGGTAGCCATTAAGACATGTTGTATCAATTTTAGGCGGCCCAAGACAGAAAATGGTTACTGATCTTAATTTATAACAATGACAGCCTTTTACCAATGGCGTCCTGTGGCTAAGCTTTACAGATGAACCAATAAATGAGCAACAAGTATACCCTTTTAACACTAGGCCCTCAGGGTAGAGAAGTTGAGCAGACCAAGGCTTGTCAGGGAAATGGTCAATCGAACAATCAATCAGGATTTATAAAGCATGGCTAATCACCTGATAAGACTATTAATGGGCCTGCAGGCCCCACAGGCTTATTCGAACAGCCAGGTCTTGAGAGCCATTTGAAATTCTGAAAGTGAGGTGATTGTCTGGAGGTATGTGGAGAGGCTATTCCAGGTCTCTGCTGCAATGTGTGAGAACTAGCGCCCTCTACTTCGGGAGATGCAGGGAGTAAGGACAAGTGAAAGGGGGCAGAACGTAGTCTTCTTTTTGTTTTTTTAAAACTTTTTTTATTGGCATTTTGAATCAACTTACTCATAATTGGCACATTACAGTTAATTTTCCACCCCATCAAGCACCTCCCCGCCCCTCATCCATTTCAGTGATATTGCATGAAGCAATTCAACATTGTCCATTCCTAGCCCATCAAACACCAAGTCCGTACATGTGGCATCCCTTAGGTCCCAGTGTCAAGCACCACAAGCAGTGGACCACAGGCAACATCCTAGCCGATGTGCCCAGAAGCTTTTCAATCAGTCCCCAATCCCACATCAAATCCATGGTACTTCCTCCATTTCCCCCAGACCTTATGAAACTTTAGGGGGCAGCCACTAGCTTTATATGTCACTCTTTCTGCCGCCATGTACATGTCCATTTCCCTCCGCCAATCTCCCACCTTTGGAGGTAATGGTGCTCCCCATGCTCGTGCTAAATCTCTCTTTGCCACTATTAGCGCCAGCAAGGAAAGATCAGGTGCGGGCGAGTCAGATCTATCTCCGTGGTTATTCCCAGTAACACAAACTTAGGGTCCATCGGTAACGTAACCTCCAAAATGTTGCTCAGCTCACCCAAGATACGTGTCCAATAAGTGGTTATGATGGGGCACTCCCACAGGGTGTGGAAAAATGTACCCTGGGGGAGTCCGCATCTCAAGCAACAAGGGCCACTAGCCCTGCCTATACGGTGCATTCTAACCCTGTCATAATCGACCCTGTGCAGTATTTTGTATTGGATGAGACGTAGTCGGGTTTTGATCGCTACCTCCCTGTGGTGCATCAGGGCCGCCTCCCAGTCTACGGTGTCCATGTCACCCACGTCCCGCTGCCAGATTGTCCTCAGTATTCCTAACCCGTCCGGTGCATTATTGTTCAGCGTTTTATAAGTCAAGGATACCAGTTTATTGGGGACCTGTTCTTGTAATAGTCGACCCTCCAGGGGGGCATACTCTGGTAGTGTAGATGTTAACGCTAACTCAGCATTCCAGGCATGATGCAAACACGCATATTTGAAGAACTGCGCTGGGGTCAGCCCATATTCCGCCCTTAGGTAGTCATACATCCTAAGCTCTCCTTTTACCACTAGGTCTCCGAGCATTGAAATCCCTATGGTGTCCCACCCACCAAAGCCGGTAAGTTTATGCAGCTCTTTCAGCCACGTACAGGTCCAGATCGGTGTCTGCTTGGTCGGTTTGTGTGTCCATCCCATCATCTTTGTCGCCCTTTCCCATACATCTACGGTAATCTGTGTGGCCGGTAGCAGCCGTCGCCTCCCAGTTCCCCCGTATAAATAGTGCAAACTGGTGCGGTGTGTCATGGTGGCCCTCTCTAGCCTATAGGTTGGGTGGTCTGCCGGTGCATGTAGCCATTCATTTATTGGTGCGAGATGCTCCGCCCAGTATTAGGCCTCTATATCCGGCAGGGAGATCCCCCCATTGTATTGATTTCGTTTGTGTGTACTTAGGGCTATTCTAGGTTGCTTCCCTAGCCATAGGAGCGCGCGTAGTTCGGCATTAATTGTCTGAAATGTCTGGCGGGGTAGGGGAAAATATTCATTCTGTAGGGCATACAGAAATCGTGGTAGTGTAATCATTTTGAACATTGCCGCTTGGCCTCGGATCGTCAGTGGTAGGGACATCCATCGGAGGGCGTCTTCTGCAAAGTTCTTAATTACCCTAAGTATGTTTTTTTGATAAGAGACTTGTTTGTCGGTTGTCAGGTGTACCCCAAGGTATTTAAATCCAGACTGGGTGACCTGTAGGGCTCCTGGAAGTGGGGGTCAACCTTCTTTCGGGCGTGGGCTATATAGAATCGATTTGTGCCAGTTTATCTTGTAACCTGAGAAGTGTAGTGTAGTTCCTATATTCCCAATAGGCTCTGCGCATTGGAATAACATAAACGATAGTTTAGACGTAGGACTGAGGTCGACTAGGTCTCTATTGAATATGTTAGACTTAATTATGAATGCCAGCTAGCTCAGAGGTCACTAGAAACTTTCTCGAGTAAACTAGAAGGTGTTAACTTTCCTGAATAGACAAGAAGGGATTAGTTTCTGACAACCGCATAAACATGACAACTTTGCTCCCTCCAGAATAAGGTGTATATCTCCAGAGTCGCGGAAACAATAGATAACTATTTTACTCAGTCAATCATACATGCTTAGTTTCACCAGAAGTGCAGAGAAACAGAGAGACAGGCGTTTTCAATAAAAGAGTTTATTTATTGAACAGTCTTCTTTCTCATGCAAGAGAAGTGGATTGCCACAATTGCAATACTTATCATAAAGTAAAGTGCGTACACTAAAAGGAGTATTATAAAATAATACTGTAAAAGCATGGTATAGTTTCTGAGCCATACGGTGTTTAAAATGGTTAAAATACATACAACGATAAAATCATATCTAACAGTACTCAACTGGTGCTTCTAAGATACGCCTACCCCGGTGTACCTAACCTAAGCTTAGTACGTGGGAAAGAGTAAATGAGCTGCAGTTTTAGTTAAGATAGTTTTGCCAAGAATCTGAATCAAGAATTCTCTAAGGGTCTAATCAGCTCCATACCTTGGTTATAGAATGAAGGAGGTCTTGTATCTCTCTCTCTCAGGACTCGATCACCCAGCAACCCGCGAGGGTGACCTGAAAACACTGGAGCTGGATTTCTCGGCAGGAGAAAAGACAGCGTCTCTCTCAGTGCGTCTATGGGAGGGTCGGCTTCCTTCCACACTCGCTACAGCAGGGCGTCGGGTAAGTAGATAGTCGATCTGCTCCAAACCACCGTGTGTTTGCTAGGGCAGATGCTGGTATATTTATACCTGGAGGGTGCCAAGTTTGACGTAAGGGTGGACATAAGACGTCACTAAGAACTCGCAGTTCTTTCAGGACTCCGGGAGTTCTAGGACAAATCAATACAGAAGCAGGGGGAATTCCCGGGCTGCTGGAGGCTTGGTTTGTTTACGAACACGTTGTGCTTTCTAGAAGTCTATGGGAGTAGCCTTGCCATATTTGGACTGCATTGGCCATGTCTTAATATGGATATGATTCTTATGCCTATATAAGGATATGATTCGATATAACTGTATAAGGACATGAATCGGGAATATTTAAATAGGGTCCTAGATTCGTTTACAACACCCACTCCATGTATAATGTCCATCATTACGAAATAATAAGCAATTTTAAACATATGACTATGCATGTGTTTTTCATCCCACCCCAAAATACATAAAATGCATTTGAAATGGTATATACACGAAAAATGAGTATTATACTGTACGTTTTTCAAGCAGTGGTATCATTTAGATAATGCATATATTGTACATTGAAATATTGACTGAATGAATCGCGAAAATTACATTTATGAAATGGCTCTTAATACAGAAGAGAAGGGCGAGCCCATTTCACCACATATTTATACGATACTGTACATGTGCTAGAGGCTAAATCAAAATATTTGTCTCTAGTGTTTTCAAAAATAGAAATCATGTTCTCTAAGAATAGTTCTACTTTAAGCAGAGTATCATGTGCCAAAAAAAGGTAAATATTTTGGAAATGGTAAAAAATGATTTTGCTTTCAGGGAAAAAATAGTTCCAATAGTTTTTCAGAGGTTCTGTTTATAAAAACTGAAGGCCGAATTCAGAGTTCAGGGAATGCTGTGTGCTCGTATTTTCAAAAGTTATTCTCGTTGTTAGGAGAAAACATGAACTCAGATAGGCTGGCAAAGAATTCGTCTACAACAGTAGGTGAAAGTTGGGCCATGTCTGAAAAAGTTGAAATAGTGCATATGTGAGATGCATTGCCGTCATCGGTGTCTAGATCAGCAATGGTCACAAAAGGTTGTACCTGTGTGCCGCTTTCATCTCGTACCTCACCGCCACCTAATCGTAATGGTGAGGTCTCAACGAATGCCGTCATCAGAATAGGTAGCCGCTGGGGACAACACGTTGCATGAGCCGTTACCGAACCAAGCAAAGTATTGATATCCTTTGGTACTGCTGGTGGGAGTGTGAGACAGACGTCTAACACGCATTCTTCTCCGCAGAGCAGGCATCGTAGAACAGGTAAGATGCAATCTTGCCAGATTGGTCTGAATGAAAGAAACCAGGTAGTATTCAGATCTCGTAGCTGAGCCAAGCCAAGGACTTTAGTAATCCGATCTCGGTATCTTATCGCTAGGAGCGTTTCTTCCATGGTAGCCTGAGTTTTTTCTGTGGCTGGACTTGCCATATCGGAGCAGAAGGACAAAAAATAAAATTCCTGCTACGAGTCCCAAGATGAGAGGCAGGCCGTCGAACACAGAGTGCACGAAATTCGGGAAGATGCTCAGGACTGCTTCAAAGGGTGCTAACAGTCCCGAAAAAAAGTGTCTTAAATACATGTGCGATTCCACTGGTATCTGACATGTTTAAGATTTGACTTAACATTTCTACGAAATGCACGGGGCAATTTGTTGATAATAATGCATGTATCTCTGCTGCTGTCCTTGCGACTTGCAGATCATACGTTTCTCTAGACGAGGTTAAAGGCACAGTTGTCTGTAAAAGAATAGACTTCAATCTGCTTAAAGTATCAATTCGAATAGAAGAGATATTAAGAGAAGGCCATTGTTGGACTTGGCCGTTAGGGCAGGTTCACCCCTGGTCTTTTTGCTTTTATTTGTGACCCTGTGTTAGTGATTTTTGGGTCTTTGCGCACTTTTCCCTGTGTCCCAGAGTAAAGTGCGTGCGTGTAGTATGGCTGGCCTGCCCTCCCATAGGAATGCATGGAGAATGTGTGTGTCCATGTTAGTTCCTGATGCGTGGGGAGTGCAGGCTCGAGTTTGATATGTGTGAACTCGTGAGAATGAATGCTGCGCAATGGTATGTGCGGCTTGTATGTGTCTAGAAGGGAAGTGCTACTTCTGGACATTGATGTATGTGTGCAGTGAGGGTGCTGGAGCGTGATTGGCTGGAGCTGGCTGGCATGCCAGGCTCCAGGAAGTCTGGATGGGTCTGCCCGGTGGTGAGTGTGAGATCAGCATGAGTGATGTGTGGGAGGAGTGCACCTGGGTCCTGGATGGGCTGGGTTTTTCCCCACACAATGCTGGCTCCGCCCCCCTGTGGTTTGTCTAACGACCCAAGCCTCCCCAGTGAATGAAAGGGGTGGTTGGGCCATCAAGGGTACTCCCAAACCAGCTGCAACTGGTTTCCCCCACCCTGCACCCTGAAACAAAGGATTTCTTAGTATAAAAATGGGGCTGTGTCCCCACAGAAGTTGTTCTCTGTTCTGCTTTTGGATCCTGCCAGAGGGGGCTGTTGCTGCTGGGGCCAGGAGGACCGCCACTTGGACTGTCTCCCTGCCTGGGGACCCAGTGTGCTGGCTCTGGGCCCAGCCTTGCCCCCTGCCTGCCTCCAGACCTTGCTGGAGCTTTTCTTTGGCCCCTAGCGCTGAAGAGCGCTTCCTTTGTGCTGCCTAGCGCTGAGAGCGCTTTATTTGGATTTCCAGCGCTGGGAGCGCTTTTCCCTTTTCTCATAGCGCTTGGGAGCGCTTTGTGTGCACCCTGTGCCCACCCGGCATCTGCCCGTCGAGTTTTGCCGCTTTTTGGCCGAGCGAGTGCCCACCTCGCTTTATACTTTCATTGGAAGCCGGTGCCCACCCGGCATTGCCCGGTTTTATTTTTATTAATTAAAAGCCGGTGCCCACCCGGCATTGCCCGTGATCACCGCCGCAGCCCAGGAGCATTGGAAACCGTTGCCGGGCCGCTGCCTAGTGCGACCCGGAAGTCCCGCCTCCTGACCCCCAGGGCCGCGCTGCCATCGGCCCCAGCGGAAGTCAGGCGGAGGGCAGTGAGACAAGGCCAGGCGGGAGACGCAGGAAGCAGCCTGCAGCGTCTCTGCGAGGCTCCCGAGTGAAGGGGAGCCCCGCCCGCGGCCCCTGCAGCGCCGCCCAGGAGAGGAGAAGCCGGCCGTGTTTCCCGCCTCCCGCAATACCAAGAAGTCCCGGTGAGTGCGGGGGCAGGTTCTGTGTGGTTCCTCGAGCGGCCCCGTTGGGAGAGGGCAGCTCCAACGTGGGCAGCATTTCTTTGTGGGAGCCAAGGGCTCCGGGGGCATTATCTGTCTTCGAGTCCCCCGTGAGGGACTCCCACGTTCCGCCCCCGAGTGCGAGGGAGCCCCGAGAGGCTTCAGGGGCACATTGGCCTTTTCGAGCCCACGAGGCTCCGAGCTCCCCAATGTCCAGAGAGCCCAGAGAGGCTCTGAGGGGCCATTCCGTTTTGAGCCTGCGAGGCGCCCAGCCCACAATTGTTTTAAGGGATATATGACGGTACCATGCGTACTTTTACAACGCGTACCGTTACAACGCTACTTTTACCACGCAAGTCGTTACAACGACTTGCGTGGAGGGGCGCTGGATAGTACATTTTTTTATTTACTATTCCAACTCCAGTCCCCGTGGACTCTAGGGAAAGGAGTTGGATAGTAAATTAAACTATTTACTATCCTGGAGCGCCCCCCAGCGCAAGTCGTGGTAACGACTTGCGTGGTAAAAGTAGCGTGGTAACGGTACCGCGTTGTAAAAAATGCGTGGTTACCGTTGTATACCGTTTTAAGAGCTCTGAAGCTCTCAAGTGCCATATTGTTCTAGAGCCCCAGAGAGGCTCTTGGGCGCCATTCATTGTTCTTGAGCCCACGAGGCTCCAACGTTGCCCAACCTTATTTACAACTGTCCAGCACTTAGTGGACAGTTGCTACGTTTAGGTTTGTGTTCTGGCTGCCTGCGCAGCCTTCCCTGACATTGATACTCAGGGCATTTCAGCCCTTGCGAGGCCAGTTGGCCTGAGGGACAGTTCTAGTCTTGTGCTACATGCACCCTGCGCAATTTATGATTTACTGCTTATGTGATTCCTGCGCAAATGTTCTACCTGCACCTCTGAATGTGTTTTAATACCTCATGTGCCATGTTCTCTATGTTTTATCCCCTTTGCTAAAAGTGACCTGCTTAGAGGATTGTTTATGTTATTACCTTTGCTAAAAGTGACCTGCTTAGGTAATTGTTTATGGTTTATTCCCCTTTGCTAAAAGTGACCTGCTTAGAGGAATGTTTGTTTTTACCTTTGCTAAAAGTGACCTGCTTAGGTAATTGTTTATGCTTTTGTTCCCCTTTGCTAAAAGTGACCTGCTTAGAGGAATGTTGATGTTTTATTGCCTTTGCTAAATGTGACTTGCTTAGGTGATTATTTTAGGTTTCCTTCCCTTTGCTAAATGTGACTTGCTTAGGTGATGGTTTTCCTTCCATAGGTCCTGATGATAAGGTCCTAGTTCCCTGCGTGATTTTCCTACAGTGTTTAGGGTTGCGTAGGAGGTATTTACCCTTTACCAGGAAGTCCTGGTTGTATGCTACATTTACTATTTTTGTGTTACAGTCATTATATGTTTATGTGCTAAGTGTTATACCTACAAGTATTATTTCTAAAAAGTGCATACCCCTGACAGTGGTCCAGGTGGCCCTGTCCTGTACATAATCCCTTGTAAATCTTGCCCGTGCCTGTTGGCACATTGTAAAGTGTGTGTCTTATCTAATGTGTTTTTATTATAATACAAAGGCTATTTTTGATATAACCTTGTGTGGAGTTTCCTTTGTGGTGGGCCTAGGGTGTTGTCGCTGGGGTGCGCGCGCAAACGCTTTACACATCGCCTCCGAGATTAGCCTTGTTGCTCGCGTCACGTTACCCAGAGGGTGAGCAGGGGTTATCTTAATGTGTAACTCCCTTGCCCTAACCTTAGAAATGGCGATCCCTGACTGACTTTGGCGTGAGCCATGGCCGGCCGGGGGTCCCGTTTCTAACAGCCATATTGTTGCCTCCTTGTCTGGTTTGCTGTTTGGATACAATACTTGCCTACAGCAAGTGACCTTGGATGCAACACTGACGAGATAGGCCTTTCCTGGCATCATGCCACAACAGCTGCGGTCACTTAATATAACGTAACTGCCGTTGGAAAGATGTCTTAAAAAAGGCTCTATTTGTGTAGCAGGGGTGCCGTGCAGATGACATGAAAGGTTATTCGATGAACCTCTGCAGGCTCCATGCAAGTTAATTCCTTGACACAGAAGTGTACCGCTCAGTGAATTTTTACAGTTGTTACCACTAAGAAATACCTTTTTTCCCCCCACTCCAAGAGATTATACAAGTTTACTGACAGCTGACACAATATGTATTACATGAACTGAGACTGCAGCAGGCCTAGTTTACTTGTTACTCCTACCCCGATTAATCCACTGACTATAACTTACAGGGCAAAAGGAGATGTCTCTTAGGTAGCCATTAAGACATGTTGTATCATTTTTAGGCGGCCCAAGACAGAAAATGGTTACTGATCTTAATTTATAACAATGAGAGCCTTTTACCAATGGCGTCCTGTGGCTAAGCTTTACAGATGAACCAATAAATGAGCAACAAGTATACCCTTTTAACACTAGGCCCTCAGGGTAGAGAAGTTGAGCAGACCAAGGCTTGTCAGGGAAATGGTCAATCGAACAATCAATCAGGATTTATAAAGCATGGCTAATCACCTGATAAGACTATTAATGGGCCTGCAGGCCCCACAGGCTTATTCGAACAGCCAGGTCTTGAGAGCCATTTGAAATTCTGAAAGTGAGGTGATTGTCTGGAGGTATGTGGAGAGGCTATTCCAGGTCTCTGCTGCGATGTGTGAGAACTAGCGCCCTCTACTTCGGGAGATGCAGGGAGTACGGACAAGTGAAAGGGGGCAGAACGTAGTCTTCTTTTTGTTTTTTTAAAACTTTTTTTATTGGCATTTTGAATCAACTTACTCATAATTGGCACATAACAGTTAATTTTCCACCCCATCAAGCACCTCCCCGCCCCTCATCCATTTCAGTGATATTGCATGAAGCAATTCAACATTGTCCATTCCTAGCCCATCAAACACCAAGTCCCTACATGTGGCATCCCTTAGGTCCCAGTGTCATGCACCACAAGCAGTGGACCACAGGCAACATCCTAGCCGATATGCCAAGAAGCTTTTCAATCAGTCCCCAATCCCACATCAAATCCATGGTACTTCCTCCATTTCCCCCAGACCTTATGAAACTTTCGGGGGCAGCCACTAGCTTTATATGTCACTCTTTCTGCCGCCATGTACATGTCCATTTCCCTCCGCCAATCTCCCACCTTTGGAGGTAATGGTGCTCCCCATGCTCGTGCTAAATCTCTCTTTGCCACTACTAGCGCCAGCAAGGCAAAGATCAGGTGCGGGCGAGTCAGATCTATCTCCGTGGTTATTCCCAGTAACACAAACTTAGGGTCCATCGGTAACGTAACCTCCAAAATGTTACTCAGCTCACCTAAGATACGTGTCCAATTAGTGGTTATGATGGGGCACTCCCACAGGGTGTGGAAAAATGTACCCTGGGGGAGTCCGCATCTCAAGCAACAAAGGCTACTAGCCCTGCCTATACGGTGCATTCTAACCCTGTCATAATTGACCCTGTTCAGTATTTTGTAGTGGATGAGACATAGTCGGGTTTTGATCGCGACCTCCCTGTGGTGCATCAGGGCCGCCTCCCAGTCTACGGTGTCCATGTCACCTTCGTACCGCTGCCAGATTGTCCTCAGTATTCCTAACCCGTCCGGTGCATTATTGTTCAGCGGTTTATAAGTCAAGGATACCAGTTTATTGGGGACCTGTTCTTGTAATAGTCGACCCTCCAGGGGGGCATACTCCGGTAGTGGAGATGTTAACGCTAACTCAGTCTTCCAGGCATGATGCAAACACGCATATTTGAAGAACTGCGCTGGGGTCAGCCCATATTCCGCCCTTAGGTAGTCATACGTCTTAAGCTCTCCTTTTACCACTAGGTCTCCGAGCATTGAAATCCCTATGGTGTCCCACCCACCAAAGCCGGTAAGTTTGTGCAGCTCTTTCAGCCATGTACAGGTCCAGATCGGTGTCTGCTTGGTCGGTTTGTGTGTCCATCCCATCATCTTCGTCGCCCTGTCCCATACATCTACGGTAATCTGTGTGGCCGGTAGCAGCCGTCGCCTCCCAGTTCCCCCGTATAAATAGTGCAAACTGGTGCGGTGTGTCATGGTGGCCCTCTCTAGCCTATAGGTTGGGTGGTCTGCCGGTGCATGTAGCCATTCATTTATTGGTGCGAGATGCTCCGCCCAGTATTAGGCCTCTATATCCGGCAGGGAGATCCCCCCATTGTATTGATTTCATTTGTGTGTAGTTAGGGCTATTCTAGGTTGCTTCCCTAGCCATAGGAGGGCGCGTAGTTCGGCATTAATTGTCTGAAATGTCTGGCGGGGTCGGGGAAAATATTCATTCTGTAGGGCATACAGAAATCATGGTAGTGTAATCATTTTGAACATTGCTGCTCGGCCTCGGATCGTCAGTGGTAGGGACATCTTTCGGAGGGCGTCTTCTGCAAAGTTCTTAATTACCCTAAGTATGTTTTTTTTATAAGAGACTCGTTTGTCGGTTGTCAGGTGGACCCCCAAGTATTTAAATCCAGACTGGGTGACCTGTAGGGCTCCTGGTAGTGGGGGTCAACCTTCTTTCGGGCGTGGGCTATATAGAATCGATTTGTGCCAGTTTATCTTGTAACCTGAGAAGTGTAGTGTAGTTCCTATATTCCCAATAGGCTCTGCGCATTGGAATAACATAAACGATAGTTTAGACGTAGGACTGAGGTCGACTAGGTCTCTATTGAATATGTTAGACTTAATTATGAATGCCAGCTAGCTTAGAGGTCACTAGAAACTTTCTCGAGTAAACAAGAAGGTGTTAACTTTCCTGAATAGACAAGAAGGGATTAGTTTCTGACAACCGCATAAACATGACAACTTTGCTCCCTCCAGAATAAGGTGTATATCTCCAGAGTCGCGGAAACAATAGATAACTATTATACTCAGTCAATCATGCATGCTTAGTTTCACCAGAAGTGCAGAGAAACAGAGAGACAGGCGTGTTCAATAAAAGAGTTTATTTATTGAACAGTCTTCTTTCTCATGCAAGAGAAGTGGATTGCCACAATTGCAATACTTATCATAAAGTAAAGTGCGTACAGTAAAAGGAGTATTATAAAATAATACTGTAAAAGCATGGTATAGTTTCGGAGCCATACGGTGTTTAAAATGGTTAAAATACATACAACGATAAAATCATATCTAACAGTACTCAACTGGTTCTTTTAAGATACGCCTACCCCGGTGTACCTAACCTAAGCCTAGTACGTGGGAAGGAGTAAATGAGCTGCAGTTTTAGTTAAGATAGTTTTGCCAAGAATCTGAATCAAGAATTCTCTAAGGGTCTAATCAGCTCCATACCTTGGTTATAGAATGAAGGAGGTCTTGTATCTCTCTCTCTCAGGACTCGATCTCCCAGCAACCCGCGAGGGTGACCTGAAAACACTGGAGCTGGATTTCTCGGCAGGAGAAAAGACAGCGTCTCTCTCAGTGCGTCAATGGGAGGGTCGGCTTCCTTCGGCACTCGCTACAGCAGGGCGTCGGGTAAGTAGATAGTCGATCTGCTCCAAACCACCGTGTGTTTGCTAGGGCAGATGCTGGAATATTTATACCTGGAGGGTGCCAAGTTTGACGTGAGGGTGGACATAAGACGTCACTAAGAACCCGCAGTTCTTTCAGGACTCTGGGAGTTCTAGGACAAATCAATACAGAAGCAGGGGGAATTCCCGGGCTGCTGGAGGCTTGGTTTGTTTACGAACACGTTGTGCTTTCTAGGAGTCTATGGGAGTAGCCTTGCCATATTTGGACTGCATTGGCTATGTCTTAATATGGATATGATTCTTATGCCTATATAAGGATATGATTCGATATAACTGTATAAGGACATGAATCGGGAATATTTAAATAGGGTCCTAGATTCGTTTACAACACCCACTCCATGTATAATGTCCATCATTACGAAATAATAAGCAATTTTAAACATATGACTATGCATGTGTTTTTCATCCCACCCCAAAATACATAAAATGCATTTGAAATGGTATATGCACGAAAAATTAGTATTATACTGTACGTTTTTAAAGCAGTGGTATCATTTAGATAATGCATATATTGTACATTGAAATATTGACTGAATGAATCGCGAAAATTACATTTATGAAATGGCTCTTAATACAGAAGAGAAGGGCGAGACCATTTCACCACATATTTATACGATACTGTACATGTGCTAGAGGCTAAATCAAAATATTTGTCTCTAGTGTTTTCAAAAATAGAAATCATGTTCTCTAAGAATAGTTCTACTTTAAGCAGAGTATCATGTGCCAAAAAAAGGTAAATATTTTGGAAATGGTAAAAAATGATTTTGCTTTCAGGGAAAAAATAGTTCCAATAGTTTTTCAGAGGTTCTGTTTATAAAAACTGAAGGCCGAATTCAGAGTTCAGGGAATGCTGTGTGCTCGTATTTTCAAAAGTTATTCTCGTTGTTAGGAGAAAACATGAACTCAGATAGGCTGGCAAAGAATTCGTCTACAACAGTAGGTGAAAGTTGGGCCATGTCTGAAAAAGTTGAAATAGTGCATATGTGAGATGCATTGCCGTCATCGGTGTCTAGATCAGCAATGGTCACAAAAGGTTGTACCTGTGTGCCGCTTTCATCTCGTACCTCACCGCCACCTAATCGTAATGGTGAGGTCTCAACGAATGCCGTCATCAGAATAGGTAGCCGCTGGGGACAACACGTTGCATGAGCCGTTACCGAACCAAGCAAAGTATTGATATCCTTTGGTACTGCTGGTGGGAGTGTGAGAGAGACGTCTAACACGCATTCTTCTCCGCAGAGCAGGCATCGTAGAACAGGTAAGATGCAATCTTGCCAGATTGGTCTGAATGAAAGAAACCAGGTAGTATTCAGATCTCGTAGCCGAGCCAAGCCAAGGACTTTAGTAATCCGATCTCGGTATCTTATCGCTAGGAGCGTTTCTTCCATGGTAGCCTGAGTTTTTTCTGTGGCTGGACTTGCCATATCGGAGCAGAAGGACAAAAAATAAAATTCCTGCTACGAGTCCCAAGATGAGAGGCAGGCCGCCGAACACAGAGTGCACGAAATTCGGGAAGATGCTCCGGACTGCTTCAAAGGGTGCTAACAGTCCAGAAAAAAAGTGTCTTAAATACATGTGCGATTCCACTGGTATCTGACATGTTTAAGATTTGACTTAACATTTCTACGAAATGCACGGGGCAATTTGTTGATAATAATGCATGTATCTCTGCTGCTGTCCTTGCGACTTGCAGATCATACGTTTCTCTAGACGAGGTTAAAGGCACAGTTGTCTGTAAAAGAATAGACTTCAATCTGCTTAAAGTATCAATTCAAATAGAAGAGATATTCAGAGAAGGCCATATTGTTGCCTCCTTGTCTGGTTTGCTGTTTGGATACAATACTTGCATACAGCAAGTGACCTTGGATGCAACACTGACGAGATAGGCCTTTCCTGGCATCATGCCACAACAGCTGCGGTCACTTAATATAACGTAACTGCTGTTGGAAAGATGTCTGAAAAAAGGCTCTATTTGTGTAGCAGGGGTGCCGTGCAGATGACATGAAAGGTTATTCGATGAACCTCTGCAGGCTCCATGCAAGTTAATTCCTTGACACAGAAGTGTACCGCTCAGTGACTTTTTACAGTTGTTACCACTAAGAAATACCTCTTTTTTCCCCCCCACTCCAACAACTATGAGTGTATGGTAAATTCCAGGTCGACTTGATGTAACCTTTACCCAACCTTTCATACAGGCCTGCTGGTATGTGCTTTTTGCAATATTGACACTGAAATGTCGTTATTGGAATTGTGATTGTGCCATGTATTATCCATTCAATGACAGCTCGTTCAGAGATTCTTAATGGTAATCTCTCAATTTTTTCAACGCTCAGCACCGTATAGTCTGCTCCTTTTTGTGCCAAAGAGATTTGTTTATCAGTAAGGTTAAAGATAGAAAATATTGACGTTATGTTGATTAGACGCCATGGCACGTAGCCTGAACGGAGATTTTGTAACGTCCAGCCTAACTGTACATAGCAGATGATACAATGCTGTCCAGTGAATAAATTCTGGAGGACAGAGTCGTTAACCCATTGTCCACTACAGACAGTGATTTTTCCAAATTAATACGATCACTTTCTCGTATTTTTTCAGCAGTTTCAATTTGCGTTACTTTCCAAGCTTCGTTGTAAGCAGCGTATATACAGGCGTATATGAAACATTTTTTACGCTGTTTGCGAGGTCCCAGTAAGAAATCTCACAAGTCAGCACCTTCTTTAAGTAAAGTCAAGTGTTGCTTAATTTCAGGTAGTGTAGATTTCTGTAGCCATTCGAGGCATAGTTTCCCTACACTGTATGTTGTTACTATCCCTGGATGTTGTCTCTGGGAATATCTTGGGTCTTGCCTGTTCTGTTTGAACCCCTGTGTTTTGTTCAGGAATCTATCTTGACAGTTATTAGTGTCTGTGGGCCAGATCAACCATTTTTTCCAATCAGGATTAGTTCTGTTTTGGTATAAAATATGGGATACGTCTATCTACACATCTGTAGTGCTATTACTATCAGGTATGGGCTTTGGAATAGACGGTTTGTTTAAGTCTTTTATCTTAGCTAGGCCAAGACAGGTTGTTTGTTGAATGGTGTCATTCAGGAATATTATCTGTTCTGGGATCATGCAGGCTCTAAATAATGATTCTAAACCTTCTACTTGCCAGTCTTTTGTACCCCAGATGGTTTTTGTTTCGATGTTGTTTTTCCAAAATTCAAAACCAAATGTAGACAATTTTTCATAAAATTTTGCAGAATAAATCAGTTTAGTATTTGTCAACATGTTTTTCATTCCTGTCTTATTTATCATTTTAAAATAAAACGTTCTGGATCAGTTGTAGTAAACCCTGAGAAGTATAAGAATTTCTCATAAAATGTTTTCGAACTGCCTTTTGGCGGTGTTGGACAATGTTCCCATTGATTATAAGTAAAAACATTTCTAGGATTAGCAGATTCATGCAAATAGTGATGACCATAATGATTATAGCAATGCATTTCTTCATAATCTGATGAACCTTCTAAATAATTATGTTCTGTAAATTGTTCTGACATTTCTAAATCTGACATCATATTATTAATAGTTTCAAAGTCCCAATCATGAGAGAAAGTGCTAGGTGATACAAAGTCATTTCAAGAGTTCAACCGGGCCATAAATTTCGCAGTCAGTAGCATCCCATGCTACACCACTAGGTATAGGAATGGCTGTGAAGTTCACTGATGATAGTTCTCTTTTCTCAATGTGAGAGGATCTGTGAGACCTTAGAACCAAGTTGATGTTCTGACTTGCTTGTCCATTGTACTGTATTTTCCATCAATAAATCTTCCCAAGCTTAAAACCAAAATGAGCCAGAGTAGGAGGAAAAGTACACCTAACACAATCCACAATTCAATCCATGGCGAAATCAGATATATTTCTCCGAATTGATGAAAGAGTTCAGTTATTTTTTCTTTGAAGGTTTTAGTTGCTGGCTTTTCTTCATGTTCACTTGGATCTACAGAAAAGTCATTGAAATTGATGAAGTAGCCAGATGCAGTTCTGTCAATTGTTGGAATTGCTTCCGGATTTTCATTAATCTTTGGATTTGTATAGTCAGAGGCTACATCATTGTAGATTGGTGTTTCTTGACGAACTGTTGCAATTTGGGTTTCAAGAGGCACAAGCTCCATGACTTTGTTGCATAGTCCTTATTTATTTACTGCAGGTTTATCAAATGTGATTAGTCTCTTAGTTTGAACCTCTTGAATTGTAGCAAGGTTTGGTCTTCTGCTACATCTTGGGAATCCACTGGGCCTACTACTTATTATTGGCCACATGATTGTGGTTTTACCAGGTCGCTTGATACAACTCTGTTCTCCTTTTTACCAGTAAGGGGCGGTAGTACTACTGATCTTGTTCCGATGATAGCTAAGACAAGTACTGCTTTTCTGTAAGAAGGCCCAAATTCCTTCTTCAACGCGATCTTTTCTCTGACCAGATCCCCAATCTTTGGAATCCAGACAGGTCTTGCTGGGACAGGTGGTTTCTCTTCAGTGGCCGTTGGCTTTAGCTTTGTGTTACTTAGATTTCTTCTTGTTTCATATAAGTCCTGTAAAACAGCCAAACGATCTTTGATATCAAAAGTTTTTTGTTCCACCACTGAAGTCTGACAATCGAGATCACTGATGATCATTCTAGTACCAAACAAAAGTTCATATGGAGTGATTCCACCCAGAGAATTTCTTGGCATATTATTAAGACTACTTTGGACACTTATTAGATGTTTGACCCACCCGTCACCCGAACCTAATACCCTCGCTGTTATAGATTGCTTTATGTCACGGTTTTTTCTCTCCACTACCGCATTTCCCTCAAGATGTAATGGACTAGAGTACCGCAATGCAATGCCCAAGCTGGCCATGGCCTCCTTGTAAGCTTGAGAGCTAAACGCAGGACCCTGGTCAGAATGTAGCATGCCAATTGCGTATGTGCCGATAAAGACTCGCAAATCTTTTAAACAGTTCTGGCATCAGCCGAGCGCTGGGGCCACATCTAAATGAATCTTGTCTTAATATTTATGGGATTGCTTCTTTCCTTGTGGACATCTGTGTGTAGATAGCCTAATGCTGTCTAGTAGCGGTATCTGGGCTGGTATCCGGTCCGGTTCACAACTGCGATCTCTGTTGCAGTCCTGACAATCTAATGCAAAGTTATAAACATGCACGCCCATCCCCGGCCACCAGTATGTTGATTGTAATTCTATTAGAGATTTCAAGATCTCTTGGTGCCTCAGACCCATTCCCTTGTGTGCTTCTTGAATCAAGTAAGCCCTCCGGTTCGTGTTTGGAATTACTCTGTCCCCCACTCCAGGGATTCGAGCAAAAGGAACAGGGTTTGCATCAAATATGTATGTATTATTGAGTGGATAGTTGAGAGGTAATGCTGCATAATCGCCTTTTAATGAGGCTTTTACTGCCAGCATGGTTTCTCCATCTATTTGTTTGTTAGAACGCTTTTTTGTAGCTATGGAAGCCGGTTGAACAGCTTCCGTCATGGGTAAGTTAGCCAATGAATTCCCTGCAATGTGAACGCCATCACGTCGAAGACTCTGCGTATGTATCACGTGAGTCTTTTGTAGTTCTTTCTGCAAAATAACTACCTGTTCCCATAGTTTCCTATGCTTCATTGTGGCACCTGTCTCATCTTTGTAACCATTTTCAATCCAGGTCTGCATCAAATTATTATAAGAATGGACGCAATAATACGAATCGCACACTACTAGTGTGGGGAATTCGCGATCGGCAATTTCAAGCACCATCTTTAAAGCTCGTAGTTCAGCTCGCTGAGCTGTACATTTTCTGAGTGATTCAGTTTTAGTGACCATCGGTCTAAATTTACCTAAGCGCCAGCGACCTTTAATAATCGCGCATGCTGCATTGTAAACTTGTTTGTCCACAACGTAGTGTTTTGCAGATACGCCTGTGTAGATAACACAGGTGTACTGTTCGAGAGGCAGAATTTCAATTGACAGAGGACATTCACTTTCGTATTCTAGATGTTCTAGATTTTTCATTTTGGGATCAAATGCGTGTATCACGTCTGTTACAGCAAGAGGATTAACCCATTATATCCATTTTGGATCTAATGCCATAGCATTTGGAATGCACGGTTTTGTTACTGCCTCAAGGGCTGATACTGCTGTTAAAACAGATATGCTCTTCCCTTGGACTAGGGCTCTTTCTTTTGCTACAGCAGTTTGAATCGCAGTCAGAATTTTTTCAGTAGAACTGAATTTCATTTCAGCTTGTGTGTACAAGTGTGGTTTATAAGCTATTGGTACCGTTTCTCCCTCATTAGAGGTCAGGTACGTGAATCCGCATCTTCCTGGGATGACTCGGATTACAAGGTTGCGTTCGTGTGCGCATTTTTGCAGTTTTGTTTTAGTTAACATATCTGTTTGTATTGATCTTAAAATCTTTGTGTGATTCTGTGTCCAATTAATTGGTTTGAAATCAGGTTTTATTAATTCGTAGAGTGGTTTAACCCTCTCCGCGTAGTTTAGAATGTAAGTTCTTCCGAAATTCAGGAAACCTAGAATTGGTTGTAAGTTTTTCAGCGTTTTTGGAGCTTGGAGTACTGCACACTTCTCAAAGAAGTTGTCTGCTAGGCTTTTGCCCTAACTTGATAACTCATATCCTAAAAATAGGACAGTGAGGTGGGCAATTCGTGACTTTTTAAAGTTGAATTTGTACCCTTCTAATGCGAACCCAAGTATAATGGTGCTCACTCTTTTCAAGTGTGTCTCCAGGTCATCGTCTGTAAGATAGATGTCATCGACATAAGATAATGCCTCATCATCATACATTTGTAGTAATTCTGTTACCCTGGCTGAAAATAATCCTGGGCTGTTCTTGAATCCCTGTGGGAGATGACAAAATTGTTTTTGGGCCCCCAAACTGGAGAAAGCGGTCAAATACCTGCTTTCTGGTGCAATGTTTTGACAGAAGAAACCATTTGAGATATCTAATGTCATTTTATATTTTTTGCGCACAATGTTATTCGTTAGTGCTGCACTGTGTGAGTTTTGTACTGCAAATGTTTTGCAACAAGAGTTAAGGTCTCCGTAGTCCAAAACTAGATGATATGAATTGTCTGGCTTGGAAACAGGAAACAAAGGATTGTTCATTTGTGAGGTGCATGTTTCAATCACCCCCTGGTATTCAAGTTCATCTAATATCTCCCTGACTTGTTTTTTAGCTTCTTGCTTAATAGGATACTGTCTCTGTGCAGTAGGTTGATTTTTTAACTGAATTTTATGGTGAGGAGAATCCTCATCCCATCCTACATGATTTTTATATAATGCAGGGGCTTGGGCTACTGCCCATTTTCTAGCATATGTGTATTTTTTATGAATTGGAATGTGATTTGAGAAGGCAGGCATAATCATTCCTTCGCCATGTGGGCACTCCCTGACAACTTCTGGTGGCCAGTCTTTCTCTGCTAGAAGGATATCATAGCCTTTAGATAGGTTCTCCCAAAAGAGACCTCTTATTTTCTTAGTTTTGTCCCCTTCTATACGTAATGTTATTTCATATAATTTATGGGGTACACTAACCCTGGTGTCTGCAGTTTCCACCTGAATGTATTCATTCGTGTCCACTGTCTCCAGATGATTCATCAGGATCTTGCGAGCTGTGGTCACTTCTGCTGCACTGTCTGGGCCCATTCTCCGTTCTTGAGTTGTGTCCTCAGAATCCTCTGCATGTTTTATTTTAATACTAGCTACCTTCTTTTGGGGAAATTGTAATTTTTTACTTTGATGAACAGGTTCCTTGTCTTTGGAATTGACGCGCTCTTCTTTATGTTCTGACCGTCCTCTTCTTTTCGATTTCTTTGAGGAAGTCTGAAAAGATCGAGAGGGGCGTGTATCATTATCTTGATATCTGTCAGGTTTTCTTAATTTGTCCCTATCTCTAAGGTTGTATCGTTTTTCAGAGGGCTCCCGTTGTGGAGACCTGTCCCCTCATCCTGGAGATCTTTTTCTCCGTTGAGGAGACCTTCCTCTGGACTGAAACTGTTTTTCTCTGGGAGTGGTAGCTTTATTTCCCTCCCACTTCTTTTTTGGAGTATTGAGATTATTCTTAATAAAGGTTTTTTCAGGATTTTCAGTTAGTTGGGGTTTTAGTGGTTTCCCACCCAAACTATCTCTACCTAATTCTTCATAGGATTTTTCAATTATTCTGGCAAGTTCAAAAGGTTGTTCTGCTATATCTGTTTCTTTTAACTTTTGGCGGATCGCCACAGATGCTGCTTCTCCTTTTATGTTGGCTAGTAGTATAGCCGAGACTTGCTTAAAGTCTTTCAGTAATTTTATACCTAGATTTAAAGCAGGCTCTGGACCGTATTCATTTTGAATCTGTCTTAGTACGTCTGGTATAACCGCCATTGACGGAACACCATGTGTTTTTGTGTATATTGAAGCAAAGACTGTTCCCCAAGTGTCACAGTCCTCCACATGTGGTGCATTTCCCATTGGTAGACAGATTTTCAGAATTCTGTGTTTTTCATGCGGTGTAGTATTAGGAAATACTGCCTCCATTTGAGTAATTTTTTGAGCTAACCAGAACGGAATTTGTTCCCGTTTTGCGGGTCATTTGCCAATGACTGATTGTATAGTCTGTGGTGTAATTTTCTTTGTGTTCCCCTGGTGAGGGATGTGCTGTGGAATTTTTATTGCTGGTTGGACTGTAAAAGTCCGCATGACATATTGGACCAATTGTCTATGTATTTTAATTAATTGTTTTAGTTGAGCTAAAAGTTCTCCGTTTGACATTCCTTCAATATCAGGATGTGGTGTATAGCTGGCTAGAACCGGCCATGTGGCTCCTGGTCTACCTACTGGACCGAGCCTGGTGATGTGATTTTGATGTTTTAGGGCGCCATTAAACCAGAGCTGATGCTCTTGGTAAGTTAGTGGAATTTCAACGTCCTCGAAAGGAACGTATTCCGCTGGAGATTCCCCTACTTTGTAGTAGTGGAAATCGTGTGTTATAGCATTTGCTGCTGGAAAGTTTATCCATGAATAGAATACCTCTGTCTGCCAATATTCATGGGCCTCTACCACAAATATGACTGTACCACCTCTTGATGATACTCCATTATTTATAAGTTTGTAAGTTACACTCTTCCTTACATTGACTGGGATGAGTATAGCATCCGGGTCATCTTGCCGGAGGCTTGTGTCCTCCACTAAGATTTGAGCTGCCAAAGCATCTCTTTCTCTGTCGTCATCAACATTTTACTGACTTAAAGTTATTGCAGAGTAAGTTTTCAAGGAAACAAAGATTAGGTGCACAATATTTTGGAACACTGTATCCTTCAACATTGACTAAACCAAAAACTAATACATAGGATTCTCATCCTACTAAGTTCTGGCGGATATTAACCTTTCACCCACTCCAGACGTCTATTGGAGTTTTTACAGGAGAAAGGGGCCTGTGTGAAAAGCACGACTGAGTTACTCTATTATCTAGCATTAAATTATCGCCTTACCAAACGTTGGGCGCCATGTAGTGTAGTTCCTATATTCCCAATAGGCTCTGCGCATTGGAATAACATAAACGATAGTTTAGACGTAGGACTGAGGTTGACTAGGTCTCTATTGAATATGTTAGACTTAATTATGAATGCCAGCTAGCTCAGAGGTCACTAGAAACTTTCTCGAGTAAACAAGAAGGTGTTAACTTTCCTGAATGGACAAGAAGGGATTAATTTCTGACAACCGCATAAACATGACAACTTTGCTCCCTCCAGAATAAGGAGTATATCTCCAGAGTCGCGGAAACAATAGATAACTATTTTACTCAGTCAATCGTGCATGCTTAGTTTCACCTGAAGTGCAGTGAAACAGAGAGACGGGCGTTTTCAATAAAAGAGTTTATTTATTGAACAGTCTTCTTTCTCATGCAAGAGAAGCGGATTGCCACAATTGCAATACTTATCATAAAGTAAAGTGTGTACAGTAAAAGGAATATTATAAAATAATACTGTAAAAGCATGGTATGGTTTCTGAGACATACGGTGTTTAAAATGGTTAAAATACATACAATGATAAAATCATATCTAACAGTACTCAACTGGTGCTTCTAAGATACGCCTACCCCGGTGTATCTAACCTAAGCCTAGTACGTGGGAAGGAGTAAGTGAGCTGCAGTTTTAGTTAAGATAGTTTTGCCAAGAATCTGAATCAAGAATTCTCTAAGAGTCTAATCAGCTCCATACCTTGGTTATAGAATGAAGGAGGTCTTGTATCTCTCTCTCTCTCAGGACTCGATCTCCCAGCAACCCGCGAGGGTGACCGGAAAACACTGGAGCTGGATTTCTCGGCAGGAGAAAAGACAGCATCTCTCTCAGTGCGTCAATGGGAGGGTCGGCTTCCTTCGGCACTCGCTACAGCAGGGCGTCGGGTAAGTAGATAGTCGATCTGCTCCAAACCACTGTGTGTTTGCTAGGGCGGATGCTGGTATATTTATACCTGGAAGGTGCCGAGTTTGATGGAAGGGTGGACATAAGACGTCACTAAGAACTCGCAGTTCTTTTAGGACTCCAGGAGTTCTAGGACAAATCAATACAGAAGCAGGGGGAATTCCCGGGCTGCTGGAGGCTTGGTTTGTTTAAGAACACGTTGTGCTTTCTAGGAGTCTATGGGAGTAGCCTTGCCGTATTTGGACTGCATTGGCTATGTCTTAATATGGATATGATTCTTATGCCTATATAAGGATATGATTCGATATAACCGTATAAGGGCATGAATCGGGAATATTTAAATAGGGTCCTAGATTCGTATATAACAGAAGGAGCCATATCTGTCTAGAAGTTCAAACAGCGTCAGAATCGTAATCGTCGGCTGTGTCACGTATAGGAGGATATCGTCTGCATATAACGAAATTTTCTCCTCATGGAGGTCCGCCTGTGTGATTCGGAAGCCGTGCACCCCATCTGCTTGACGGATATCACATGCCACTATTTCGACCGTGAGGGCGAACAGTAGCGGGGACAGGGGGCACCCCTGGCGAGTCCCCCTCCGAACGGGGAAATCTTCCGACATTACACCATTGATTTGTACCCGGGCCCTAGGATCCGTGTACAATAGACCTACCCATCTTCGAAAATTGGGGCCAACACCGAACTTGATCAATGTTGCTTCCAAAAAGGGCCAGTGGACCGCATCAAACGCCTTCTCGGCATCTAGGGAGAGGAACATATGTGGGTCTTTCCTTTGGGCCTGGAGCCTTCCCTGGCCAGAGCCTAGTTATCCCTTCCCTTATTTCCATGGCCGTGATATCGGCCTCAAGGGTTTCTTTGTCTTCCTCAGTTAAGACTGGGGGGTGGATCTCAGCCAGGTAGGCCGCTATGTCGCCAGTATCTCCCAGGTCCCGAGCCGCATAAAAATCCCAGAAATAGGAGGCAAACGCCTGGGCTATCTGAGGGTCTCCCCTCTGCAATCATCCCTGCCTATCAGTCACTCCCTCTACCCATTGTGCGTCTCTCTCTCTCTGCGACTCAGCCAAGCCAGGAGCTTCCCAGATTTGTCCCCGCGTTGTATAACCTGTGCAGGGTTGCAAGTTCCTGTGCCTTTGCCTCATTGGTGGCAATGTCCCTATACTGTTGCTGGGCGTCAAGCAGACACCGAAGCACCTGCGGTTCTCTGTCAATCAAGTGCTGTCGTTCAAGGCCTAAAATTTTAGTTTCCAGTGGGCACACTCCTCCTGGGCTTTCCGTTTCTCCCAGGATACCCTATTCTGTGCCTTATCTCGAAGGACCGTTTTGTAGATTCCCATAAGGTCACCCCTGACTGCATGGAGCCTAGATTTTCAGCAAAGTAAACCTTTGTATCAGCCCGGAGGCCCTGTAAGATCGTGTGGTTTTGTAGGTCCCATTGTGTCAGTCTCCAGCACCCTGTCTGTGGTCGCGGCCTCCCTCCCAGCCGGACCAGCAAAAGCGAGTGGTCCGAAATACCCCGGGCCAGATACGCAGCTTCGTCATCAGTTCCTAGGGTGTGTAGGGGAAGGAAGAAATAATCTATGCGGGAAATTACTCTTTGTGCCCCCGAGTAGTAGGAATAATTTTTCGCGCCGGAATGCAACAGTCTCCAGACATCCGTCAAACCCATCATTCCTATGGTCCTAGCTAGGGGCATCGCGTGGGAGCTGTCAAGTCTCGTCCCAGACCGGTTCAGGGGGTGGACATAACATCATTAACGTCACTGGTTATAATATGTAGCGTATCAGGCGTGTCCAACAATATTTCTGTTAACCCGGTGAGTGTCCTGGCCTGTAGTTTCGGGGGGCGTAGACCAAGACTAGAGTGATCCGTTGTCTCCTCCAATTTCCTGTCACCCCCACATAGGTCCCCTGTAAATTTACCCAGGTTCGGGTCGCAGGAAAGGGTGGGGATTTTTTTATCAGGATAGCCACCCCCCGTGACCCGGATATGTATCCCGCATGTGCCAGGACTGTGTAGGCTCCTCGTGCCAGGAATCCACACTTGGTGCCCTTAAGATGAGTCTCCTGGAGGCAGACTATGTCTGGGTGCAATTGTTTAATATATGTCGTTACCAGCCCTCGTTTTACCTTGTCCCCCAAACCATTTACGTTCCATGTGAGTATCCAACAGGGTCCCGTCTCCCTACTACCCCAGGGGGCATCGTGTGTGTTTACAGCAGTCATATCGTAGCAGCAGGTAGGTGTGGACCACGGGCGGGTGCGGCAGCATGTGTGTCCGGTGGTGTGGAGCTGTATGCCATATGCCAATCAAACAAGAAACAGAATACAAAACAACTGTCTCATGACCCAGAACCCATTGTAATCCCCTCCCTGTCCCGACTCACCCCCCCCCCCCCCCCTCCCCAGCGACCCGCTTCCGGCAGCATGATGTGGAGGTAGACTCTAGGGCAGGTGGAGATCTGTCACCCTCCCACAGCAAATTCAATCCACAAGTTCCAACTCTTGTGGGTACCCTTAAACCATCAGGGACGAGCCCTGAAGACGCGAACTTTAGGAGTTATAAGACTAAGAAAAGAAAGTAAAGAACGAGATAGGGATAAGAAAGGCAAACAGAGTCAAGTTCGAGAAACAAAACAAGCGAGCAAGGGGGGGGTGTTCAACTTGCGTGCTCCAGGCATGTTCCATCGTCTCTTGGTCAGCCAACTCAGTCCTAGCTTCATGAGTTAGAGTCCAGGGGGTCCCACTGAGATGCCGCTGCGTCCGGCGTCTGTCCTTTTTCCAGTTCGTGTATTTCCAACGCCAAAGGGTGCAGAGACTGCCCGTCCGCCTCTTCCCCTTCAGATGCAGTACCTTGGGGATCTTCTTCCTCCTCAGAGCGTGCTTTTTCTGCCAGACACTGATAGTGGGATCCCGAGGGTCAGGGGGAATCCAGCCTCGATGTCTTCGCCTTTTAAGCCCAGCCGTGGAGTATGAAGTCGCCGCCAGGGAGCGGGTCCCCGGTCCCTGGCGAGAGCTATGTGGCCTCGGTACCTCTCTACTGCCTCCTGCCGGCCTCTCCATCATAACGACCGCCGGGGCCCCAGACTCCCTCCGTGCCTACGGCGGGTGCTCCTCCAGCCAGTGCCAGGCCTCCTCTGGGGTCTGAAAGAATAGTGACTTGCCCTTATAGATCACTTTTAGTTTTGCTGGAATCAGTAGCATATATTGAATTTGGAGGTCTCTTTGTCTGTATTTAACCGAGTCATAGGAGCGTCTTTTGCTGGGATCAGTAGCATATATTGAATTTGGAGGTCTCTTTGTCTGTATTTAACCGAGTCATAGGAGCGTCTCTGCCTTTGCCCTTCCTGGCTGTAGTCCGAGAAGATCATTTTGTGGGCATTATCAAGACGGACTTCCCTGAGTTTCCTCACCTCCCGTAGTATCATGTCTCAGTCTAAAAAGTTTAGAAAGCGGGCTATGACCGGCCTGGGTCTCGCTCCCACTGGCGGTTTAGCCAGTAGTGCGTGGTGAGCCCTTTCAATGATGAAACTGGTCAAAAATTTCTCCTTAGGGATGGTGCGCATCAGCCAGGAGTGCAGGAATTCCGCCATGTTGGCTCCCTCGATTCCTTCTCTAAATTCCACAAAGCGGAGGTTGTTGCGTCTTGCCCTGTTTTCGGCATCGTCCACCTTCCACTGTAGTTGCTTATGGGATGATTGAAGCTCCGCCATCCCTTTTTTCAGGTCGTGCAGTGTGTCCTCCGCATCACCTAATCTTGTTTCCGATTCTGTCACCCTTGCTGCCAAATTTCGGAGGTCCTGTCGCAGGAGAGTTACGTCCGACCCCACCGCTCCAATTGTATTCTCCAGGGCTTCGCGGGAGGCCAGTATTGCGTACATCAGCAGGGCCGTATCAGAGCGGGTGGCCCCAGTGTCCTCCTCCAGCGGGGGCCCGACTCAGCATAGCTATCTAGTGTCCCCTGCTTGGGATGCTTGGGGGTCTTTATCCTTTAGCCTGCCAATGTTGCCTTGCTACACAGCACGCACCCCCAGGTACCTCTGTAGTACAGTACCGTCCAAGCCCTTCCTGCGACCCACCACCCTCAGGCCTCTTGGTTGAAAGGTCATCCTGTGTGCTTACAGAACGTAGTCTTCTTGACGGTTGGTGGAAGTTCAGGCGATGGTTAATGTAGGCAGGTCCTTGGTTGTGTAGAGCCTTGTGTGCGTGGATCAGCAGCCTAAATTGGCATGTTTACTGTACAGGGAGCGAGTGGAGCTTCCTGAGATGGGGTGTGATATGGGTTCTTCGGAGAAGGCCAATGATGAGTCTGGCTGCAGCGTTCTGTATGTTCTGAAGTGTCTGTAGGAAATGTGTGGCAAAGAGGGCATTGCTGTAGTCCAGTCAGCTGGTGAGTATGGATTGTGTCAGGGTACACCTCTTGTTTAAGGAGAGTAACTTGAGGATCTTACATGGCATGAGCAGAGTGAGGAAAGCAGGCAGAGGAGAAGGCGTTGATCTGAGATTTCATGGTGAACTTGTTGTCAATTAATATTCTGAGGTTTCTAGCATGGTTAGAGGGAGTGAGTGTGGGTCCTAGGTCTGATGGCCACCAGGAATCATTCCTTGTGTTGCTCTGTTGCCAAAATCAGTACTTCCATTTTGTCTGCATTCAGCTGCAAGCAGTTGTTTTTCATCCAGTCGGTGACATTTGTCATGCATCTGTGGAAATTGGTTCTGGTGGTGGTGGGGTTGTTGGTGAGTGAGAGGATGAGTTGGGTGTCCTCTGCATAGGAAACTATGTTAAGAACGTGGGATCTGAAAATGTTGGCCACTGTGGTCATATATGTGTTGAAGAGTGTGGGGTTGAGGGATTAGCCCTGGTGGACACCGCAGGTGACCTCCTTGCGTTCAGAGGTGAAGGGAGGTCGATCCTCTAAGTTCTTCCTGTGACGAAGGAGGTGATCCATCTGAGTGTGTTTCCTTGGATGCCGATATAGTGGAGTCTTTCAATCAGTGTGTGGGGTATAGGCTGCCGAGAGGTCAAGGAGGATCAAAGCTGCTGTTTCTCCTCAGTTGAGGGGGATTTGTATGTCATCGGTGGCTGCGATCAGAGCAGTTTCGGTGTTGTGATTGCTGTGAAAGCCAGATTGGGAGGCGTTGAGTAGCTAGTTCTGCTCCAGGTTTGTCATGAGTTGACTCAGCATTTTTCCAGGTATCAGGAAATGTTGCAGAGGTGATAGAGGTAGCGAGTAGGGTGGTGAGTTCCTGGTCTATCCTTTGGTTATCAAGGTTGAAGATGTTGTGCGGGCATAGGTCTGTGGGATGAATTTCATGGTGGAATTGGTGTCCTGCGTAGAAAGGATGTTACAGGTGGTCAGTGTGTGGTTCATGTTGGTTATGGTTGTGGCGTATCTGTTGAAGACGTCCGTAGGTGTGGGTTGGGGTTTGAGCTTTCTGTATATGGTTGCAATCTTGTCGATGAAGAAGTGGGTGAGGTTGTCGCACAGCTCCTGTGAGGGTGTGAGGCTTGGGGAGTTACTTAATTATTTAAAAAAGTTCCTTGGTGTTTTTGGCACTGGTTTCGATGCATGCGGCAAGGACTGTCTTCTTTATGGCGCTCAGCAGGTAGAGGGTAGAGATTGAAGAAGGTCTTGAAGGCTTCCCTGTCTGAGGTGTCCTTGCGCCAGCTCCTCTACAACTCTTTGCTATCTTGTTTCGCTGTTCTGAGTTCTTGGGTGTACCAGCTGGCCTTTTTGGAGGATTTTCTCTGGACATTGCTCTTGATGGAGACAATGCTGTCTGTGCAATTGGTTATCCAGGTGTTAAAGTCTGTCCCTCACTGTTCGAGGTTGGTGGTGCTAATAGGGTTGGGGGTGTTGTGGGCGTTCGCCCAGCTGCTCTCTAAGATTTTGTTCCACCTCCGGTGGTGGGTGTTGACCATCTTGGGGGTGATGGTACAGGGGCTGGAGATGCTGAAGTGGATGATGGAGTGATAGGTCCATGTGAATTCTGTGACATGGTTGTATTTGACACAGTTGCTGGAGGTGAAAATTGGGTCCAGGTTGTGTCCTGAGGGGTTTGTAGGGTCGTGCACGATTTGGGTATATCTGGGGCTGCTCATACTGTCCAGGAGGTGTGCAGTGTTTTTGTCAGTGGGGTCGTCGATGTGGAAATTTAGGTCACTCTGGAACACCTAGTCCTTGGAATCTAGCACTGGGGGTGCAATGAAGTCTGTCATGAGGTTCCACAAGCTGGAGCATGGGCCTGGGGAATGCGAGGGTGCCTCCAATAGTTGTTTTGTCATCCGTGTGGAGCTTGAAGTTGAGATGTTCCATGGGGGTGGTGGTGTTGTCGGTGGTGGTGGTACACAGTATGGTTGGTTGGTGCGGTCCTGGTGAGTGATTTTAAATGCGTCTGTATCACTGTGGCAATGCCTGGGGTTGACGTGGTGTTGAACTAGGTCTCAGTGAGGAAGACGATGTTGGGTGTGAGGATGGCAATGAGGTCCTTGAACTCAGTGGAATGCTTGCATAGTGAGCGTGTGTTGAGAAAGGTGCATGCAAATTTGTGTTTTTGGTCAGGTGGTGTCTTTGGTGTATTCATGGTGGGGCAGGTTGTGGGGATAGTATGTGTGCAGTGGCACGTGAGGTGGCCGTGGGTGCAGGTGAAAGGTCCTACTGTGGAGCGCGGCTCGCGCAGTGGCAGTGTTTGTTGCGGCAGCCGGGTTTGAGGGATATAGAGCTTGGCAATGGTATATATTTGGGGTCGGGAGAACCAGGGGCATGGCACTGGGCGCGGTCCATGAGCAGACGGGCACAGACGGGCACAGACAGGCTTGCCTTTGGTGCACCTTCGCCGCATTAAGCGGGTCCTGGGATGGGCAAGGCTCCTGTTGGTAGGAAGAATGCTAAGTTGGGAAAACCCCTGCGGTGTCACTGGATCAGTCTGGAACAAGCAAGAACTAGAGGCAACAAGCAAGAGGCAAGCCAGGTGCCCAGGTGCCTACTAAATTGTGTATGGTAAAGTCAATGAGACATCCAGTGTCAGCAATAAATCCAGGTCTAGCCATTGTTTTCACTCAAAAAGAAAAAGTAATTCACTTCTAACATACAAATGTATACAGTTCATAAATTTGAGAGAGTGAGCAAATGATAAACAGATATCAAAGCAATAATCGCTGTGAGCTGAGACTCATAGAACTAATCTAGGCTACTCCTCTGAGAAAGGTATCATATAGTTCTTCATTAAATAGTAGGACATTAGCCCTTATTGAGTAAGTGGTGTGTAACATTATTATTTTTACTCTTTTAAGTCAGTCTATAGTACCCAATGACAATTCTTCATGGGTGACATCACCTTTCTATCTTAATTGTTCCTCAGGCAGACCAAGACTGTGAGTGCCAGTGAAAGGCAAGACCTCACTGAATGTTGTCTTTCCTACAAATCCACCAAGCGGGATCACAGTGGCTCTGTCTTAGCCCAGCTGATATTGCCTCAGACCTTCCCTTCTAAATGTGGTGCACCTGCCCCTGTCTGATGAAGACAAGCAGCACCAGCACGCACAATGAGGAGACTGCAAACCGCTCGCTGGTTGTGTTCCATTGAATATTCACTGGGGGAATCTTCCTCGGACCCAAACATAACCCCATCACCCAAATGACCAGTCCACCCTATGTTGCAGCAATGATCAGGAGATGGAGACAGAGGCCACCACTGATTCTGGAGAGTGGTCTGACCTAGTGCTAAGCTGCTTACTGCACTTCAGTTTTTCAGATAAGGCTATCAAATGTGATCAAGATTTTCTGAGTTTTCAGTAATCACAAGCTCCATGCCTTCATGGCAGGAATACCACAAAATGCATTTGTGGTATCCCTGGTCATGCCTCAGCTACAGGAAATAATTTCATGGACACACAGCAGTGCCACTAGGGTCTCAAGGCCTCTCCACACAGCCTGAGATGCAGATACTGCTTTGTTAAGCCGCTCTCATCTTTCAGTTCTTCCTCTCAATTCCTCACTGTTCCCTCCTTATAGGTATGATCTTCTTCATGTAGCACCCTTCCTCAGCAGTCAGCCAGCTGCTTTTTTCAAGGCGGACTCCAGGCATCTTTTTTCCCGGCAGACTGCTGAGCATCAATGTTCATATTCTCACACATGACAGAGGGTAGCTGGCATTTACAAGCCCCAACCCTCAAGCAAAAAAGAATTTTTGAGTCTCCATTGCTGTGGGACCCTGGATTCTGCAAGACAAACCATGAGACACTGCCTGGTAGTTTCTGCCTCACATGTATACCATGCTTCCAGATGGAGTGTGCATACTCCAGAGTCTAACTCAAACGTTTGTTTCAGGCATTTCCTGACTTACATGTATACCTCCCAGACTCGGGGGTTGATTATGATCTTGGTGGATGGGATACTCCATCGCAAATATAGCTGATATCCCGTAACCCACATTACAAGTTCTATTACATCCTATTGAACTTGAAATACAGCGGAAGGGATATCCATCACGTTTGTGATGGAGTATCCCATCCGCCAATATTGTAATCAGGCCCTTTGTTCCACAGTGTCAGTAGAAAGGAGGGGTAGAGTTGGGAGTCTCTTCTAGGGCAAACCCAAAACAAAGGCACAGAATCGCCACTTAACCACCTCAGAAATTATTGTGGGCAACACTTCTAGCGAAGAATTAAGCAGCAAAAAGTTTTCCCTTTACAATAAAGGGTCCTTCTATCTCTTATCCTACACACTCTGGAGTCTGGTTCACTACAAAGGAACTAAGAAATGCCGATGATAGCCCTGCCATTCACATTGCCGCTTACAGCTCTATCCATCTCTCCATGCACAGCCTATTGCACATAGATGGATCACACATGCTCACACACATGGATTATCCATGTCCCACTTTGATTAAACAAATGACTGGCAGTCCAACTGAAAAAATGCAGACCACAGTCCAGCATGAAACTCTTTCTGACACATAACTTGTAAAAAGGCCTCTACAATCTTTTACTGCCACCAATGTTAGTTTCTACAGTCCTGCGAGTTGCAGGTAGTTACACTCAGTGAAGGAAGAGGCATCCACTCCAGACCATTCTATGTCACAGAAAACCCTCTGCACACAGTTTACTTCAGAGAGTGCACTATTTGTGCACTGACCTGTAATCAGTGTCATCCAACTGACATCCCATAACATTCTTACATTTACGGGTCGGGGGAGTTGGGCTCTTGCGACTCAAGCTCTTCATGGGAGCTCTAGCTTAACTTCCATTTTCCTAAGAGTTAAAAAGTTTAAGCAAAATGAAAGGTAAGCACAGAGTTGCCAGGCAGCAAAAACAATAACACATCAATCTCTACATAGCACATGAAAAACAAAGAGCATACTATGTATTTAAGAGTACTGACATGTGGTCTGCCTCTCTGGTGCCTGTCACTATCTTTGAATCTGCGTGGATCTAAAGACCTGCTCTTGTCTTTCTTTCACTCACAACTCACGTGAATATGTTGTGGGTGCACAGCTTTGGTGGTAGAGTAAGAGATCCTGATCCTTCAGGGCTGTCCTGCTCTCTTGGATCCCAGGATTACTGTGGTTGGCTGGGCTTTGGAATAGGCTCCGCTGGCACCAATGATTGGTTGTTGGCAACTGGAATAATGAGAGATGCACCGTAACAGGATCTGACTCTTTGACGCAGCACACACATGGATAACCTGGTGCCAAGACCTGGATGCATCAAAGTTCTCTTTCTGTTTTTTCCTGAATTGGCCGAAGAAAGGGTGACTTCTCCGAGGAGACACTGTCTCATCATGTAATAAGTTGTCTACATTTTTCACAGGAAGATACTAGTATCAGACGTTACCCACTGAATTATCATAGATATGGCATCGGACCTGGGGAACTGGGTTTGAGTCTCGGTAATGACGCCAAAAACATCCTGTGATTCTGGGCAAATCACTTAATCTCCCCGTGCCTAACAAAAATTAATGTGTGTCCTCATTTAACGTAACTGGTGCTATGTAAAGCGCTCTGATACCCGATTCCGGTCAAGTTCACACTATATTAAACTCTTTAAAAACTTTAAATTACATTTATTTCAAACAACCTGTCACAAACAGCTTATTGTCATCCCAAACAGTACAATACAAAATCTCATAAGGATTAATCAAAAGCATGTGGTTATGCAGTTACAAAGACTCAAATAGTAAGTAAGTTATTATTGAACAAAGGATGTTCTCCAAATTATCATTCAACAACGTGAATTAATACAGTTGTAACTGGAAACTAATTTCAAACGCGTAATTCTGAAAAATGTCCTGCCAAAATGGGTTTCACTGTGTTTAGCTACCACTTCTTCAGGGCTGTAATTTAAGAAACAAAACGCAACTATCTTTAGGAAACAACAATTCCCATCCAGATAGTTTGTAATCCACAAACGGCAATTCCAGTATATCTACCCAAAAGTGGGTTCCCATTTGTGCTACATAAACTCTTTCTCTGGTGCTATACGGACAATTTCACTCCTCTTATACTCCTTACGTCATAGTAATGAACCTAAAAGTGCTCAAAATCTTTTCATAGTACATTTTTTCTAAATTAAGCACCTGTTACTCTATGTTTATATCATGCATTCACTACAACTCAAGGTTACATTGGCCTAATCTCTTCAAAGGACTCCAAATATTTTTACAATACATTCATTTAAGAGCACCTATTTCTCCATACTTACATCATAGGTTAACTGGAATTCAAGATAACATTGACCTAATAACTTCAAAATGATAATCCTCATGCTATGATTAAACAAAATCTCAAGAGAGTGAGAGTTCTCCTCCTCTCCTGTTACAGTAATGGCTAAAAAAAAACCTTGACAAGTTCAACTTACCTGTATTCTAAATCATTAGAAATGCCTGATTCACCCCATTGTTTTATGCTCCTAAAACTCCAAAGTACAGAGAATTATAAAAGGTCTGAAAAGAAAAGGAAGAAAGGGATAAAGAATATGATAACAAATTAATTTAGCATCGTTCTACCATTCCTGTTATCAGATACAGATATTTCCCACTGGTTTACGCTAGAACCTAGTGTCTCTTTTTCCACACTTTGAACTATAAATCAATTTCAAACGTCCCTTCAAATATTACAGTTAACGCTTCACACATATTTACCAGGGGCATCCCAATCTCCTATAGAATCTACATCCATAATGTTAGACCTGGCATCTTTTGGCATGTTTCCACTGTCTTTTTGCTTTTTGACCTCTCGGTTTTGACAGGGTTTGCTGGTTTAGTGTCTCTGCGCACTTTCTCACTGATGTTCAGTGTTGAAGTGCAAGTGCTCCTATTATGAATTGTGTTATTGATTGGTGTTTCCATGATTGGCATATTTGATTTACTAGTACGTCCCTAGTAAAGTGCACTGAGGGTGCCAGGGCCTGTAAATCAAATGCTGCTAGTGGGCCGGCAGCACTGGTAGTACCACCCACACAAGCAGCCCTGTAAAGGGTTCTCAGACCTGCCACTGCAGTGTCTGCACGTAGTTTGTAACTGCCATGTCGACCTGGCACGTGCATCCACTTGCCAGGCCCTAATCATCCCTTTTCTTTAACCCTGTGTGCATGGTGCTGTGTAAATTAAAGGTAGGGCATGTACTGGTGTGTGTGTGACATGTTGTGGTAATAAATTACAGTGTATGACATTTTTCACTATGGAAAGGCTATCTGTCCCATAGGATAGAATGGGAGTTTGCTTATAACATCTAATAAACATAATCTTCCCATTGGGACAACATAGAGAAATGGGGCTTAGAAAGGCCTAAACTCAGAATATAAAAATGCATCTTTTAGTAAAGATGATTTTTATGTTCTGTGTTTGAAAATATCAGTTTTAGAGAGTAGGTATTTTCTTGCTTAGCCATCCTGTGTACTTCTGCTGAGAGTGTGGATTGACTGTCTAGCTTTGGAGTGACAGGTGCTGGGTGTGTACATTCTCTTCAGACAGCCACTGGGGGTTGAGGGGTGTCCTGCCTTTCCTGATGGATCAGGGCTGGGCTGAACAGACCTGAGCTGCATTCAGAGTAGTGGGAGGAGACTTCCTTGCACCTGAATGGGCCTGGTCAGCCTCAGACAATGCTGTCTCCACCTCCTGCCAGGAAGCCTGGCCAGAGAGGACAGAACTGGTTTGGGCGGGGCACAGGTACTCTCTGCAGAGAGAACAAAGAGAAATGCAGCATAAATATTGGAGCCCAAACCCCAGAACTTTAGAACTCGCTAAAATCAAGGAACCTGCTAAGAAGAAGAGCTTGAAGAACAGCCAGGAGGAGTGCTGCCCCTTCGCTATGTTGTTGCTTTGTTGTATACTATTTGGCCTGCAGTTGCTGCTTCTGCCTTGGGCAGTGATAGGACTGGACTGAACTTTCTTAAACTTGTGCTGAGTGTCACGCCTGCCAATTCCCGTTTGGAATCAAAGATGGCCGCTTTGCATCGCGCATGTGCGAGGAGGTCAGGCGACAGTAAAAGCCTGGCTTCCCCTTAGAGCAGTGCTTCACGTTCTAGTGCACGACCCCTCGTCGCGTCACTTCCGCATCGCTGCGTCACCCTCTTGCTATCCTCGCCGTCTTTCCTGCGTTTCGGTGCTCCTGTGACTCCGTGTTTACTAGCTTTCCAGGGTGCCCCACCATTCTGCTCCTGATTTATCTTTGGAGAAGTCTCCTGGGCTTTCGACTTGTTTCTCTCGTGCTTTGTTGCAGCTTTGGACTCCTGAGCGGTAACGGAGACTACCCCCCTCTCGATTGGGCATTGCCGGCTGTCTACTCCACTGTTCCGTGAGCTGGTCGGGCTAGTGCTGCTGGGTTCCGCCCGCTGGCCGGACTTGATGTTCCACCTGCCGGCCGGACTTGAGTGGTGCGGTTCTATCAGTCTCATTAGGGGCATTGTGGTAGTTGAAGTCCGCAATTCTATTATTTTGCTTATTCCCTTAGTATCACCCGCCTTGGATTTATTTGACACCCTGGCTCCAGACTCCCTTTACAGCTGAACCAAACTTGAAGAACGGGTAAAGGCGCATTGCGCAACCTTTTTATTAACTTTTCTCAGTTATATCATCATTGAGAGCTCATAGAGTTATATATGTTTTCATTTCATTTCATTTCATAATCTTTTATTCGGTTACCACTTATTTTGCAACCATAAAAAGTACATAAAAAATGACAACGAATTAATAAAAAGAAAATTCAAAACAAAAAATAAAATTTCCACATTACATAAAAAATCAAACGATATTACTAGCGGAATCAGAATCAGAAATAAATTAAAAATGATTAAATAAAATATACTACGAAAACAAATGTAAAACTTGAAGATAACAGTTGCATACGTAAAAATAAAATATATGAACATGTAACGAGATTAGTCAACAGCACGACGGATCGTAATACAAGCTTTTAAAAAAGTAACTATGCACTTTGCAAAGCATTCTGAGTCCAGGAACTGTAGAGACATAAATGCTGGGTGACACGACCTTAGGCCAATTAAACGGAGGAGTGGTACAATCCAGGACTTCCGTGGTAACTTATAGAATTTGCACAACAAGATAGTGTGGATTGTTGACTGGGGGGATACACCGTCACCGTGACCGTCACCGTCACATATATGTTTTCAGAACACACCTGTTAGATGAAGAGAAACCAGGATTCCACTGGCCCACATCTATTTTAGATATCTAGATAGGGTAAGACCTTTTATTTTGAGGCTTTTTGACATATATAGTATAGCCTTGAACAGTTCACACATACTCATATCTCTTTTCTTTAATCATTTAGGTTCTTTATAATACTTATTGATTCTGGACCCATATCGTGGAGAATTCTGTGAGGTGATTCATTAACCAGTGTTCGGGGAGAATTGCAAGTCTACCTTAGGTAAAGATTCCCAAAGAGTAGTTGGGTTTAGGGTTGTCCCTTTCTCTTGATATGTATTGACCCTTTCAGTACCTGTGTCATGCGAGCCAGAGTGGCGAGACATCACATCCAAGGAATTTCCTCGCTCTTCCTTCCCTTGTTTTGTTCCCTCCTTTCCCTTCATATCACCATTGTGGTCTAGAGTTTGATAGACACAATAGGTGTAGGAGGGAGGGGTTGGGTTTGTCTTCGGTTCCGGGACACTCCTGCAGAAACGACACCTGGATCCTTACAGAACGCGAAGCCCTCGCTGTTTTTTCTGCCCGAGTGTCATGGAGCTGAACCAAGTAACGTTGGCTGATTTAGTCAATATGATTGGGAATCTACAGCTGGAAACCCAGGCTTTGACAACTAGAGTGGATGCATTACAAAGAGATAGACGAACAGACTCTGATCTAGGCAGAGGTGGTCCTAGTGCTTCTTCCCCAGTCATACATGTGTCAACTCCCCAATCTATTCCTTTAGCCCTGCCTGAACGTTTCCTAGGCGACACAGCTAGGTTTGCCGCCTTTATTAGCCAACGCCAGCTACATTTTATGTGTAAGGCTAGTTGTTTCCCTACTGACCATCTAAAGTCGCTTTTGTTATTTCACACCTGGGAGGGCCCGCGGCTAATTGGTCAATACCCCTGATGGAGAGGAATGATCCTTTATTACAAGATTATTCGGCCTTTAGACGTGAATTAAGGAAGTTATTTGACAAACATACATTTACACTTTCTGCAGACACAGAATTGTTGTCTTTAAAGCAGGGAACTAAGGACCTCGCCACATATGTTACCACCTTTCATAGATTAGTTGCAGAGGCAGGTTGGCCAGAAGAAAAACGTAGTGCCCTGTTCTACAAGGGTTTACGTGATGACCTTAAAGATGCATTAGCACAGGTGGTAGATCCACCAGAAAGGTGTCCCGAACTCATAGATTTAGTGGTGAAGTTAGACCATCGAATTCAAGAAAGAAGAAGGGAAAGAGGAAGATCTGACACTAGGGGCTATGTCTGTAGAGAAAAAAGAACGGATACTGAAAAGACTGTAGAAGTAAGTGTGGGCGAAATTTGCGAATTCTCGGTCCGCGAAATCAAATTTGCGATCCGCAAAATTCACAAATTCGTGCGAATTTTTTTCTTTTTGCGTGTGCACTGCGTTTTTTGCGATTTCGCGGGCCGCTTGCAGCGCACCGACCGCGAAGTTACCCATGCGGTCGTACATGGGCGCGGCCATCTTGTGCGCGTTGCGTATTTCCGTTTCTGGGCGCTATTGGCAATCTTGAGTAGTGTGCGGTGCGCTATTACGAGTTTGCACGTGTTTTTGCGTGCCCGCGGGGGAAATATCGCGCAAACTTACCCACGCGGTCCTCAATGGGCGCGGCCATCTTGTTTTTCATTCATTGCTATGGTTCTGGTCATGCTTTTTCTATCCAGCTTCAATCTTTGCCATCCTTTGTTTGTTTAAAGTTGTTTTAAATCTTTTTTACTTATTATTTATCCCTCTATTTTTCTAGATCTATATTTTGTCTTTTCTTCTACTTTTGGTTACTTTAAAACTACTTTTTTGTTACCTCTTCTTTTATTTACTTTTTCCCTATTCTCTTTCCTATTTATTATTTCCATTCCTGTCCAGGACCATGGCAAAGGGAGCCGGGAAGGACAAGGGGAAGGGTCCCGCACCCCGTACCCAGCTCCCATGCGGGCGATTGAGGGGGGAGCAAGTCATAGCCCGGGAGATCTTTAGCACAGAGGAGGTGGCCGCACTGATTTTTTATGTCCAGCGCCGCCTCCCCAAGACCATCGAGGCAGGCGGCAGGATCGCTGGCGGGTACGGGCTCCGGGAGCGTCGGCAGCTGTGGGGGAAGGTGTGCTGGGCCATGTATCGGCAGTCTCGGATTCGGCGCACCAACAGCCAGGCCACGCACCGGTGGTCCGATATCCTGGACCGTGAACTTGACCTGCTCGACCTGCTAGGCGTCGAGATCCCTGGGCTTGGTGAGTAGTAGTTGCTATTTAATCACTACTCTGTTTTCTCCTGCTCTATGTTATCATATTGCAAATGTTTGTTTTTTCCGAAGAGCAATAATGCTGCCGATTACATTGTAGGTAAATTATGTTTCAAAATCTTCTGTGATTGCATTGCAGTTGCACTGCTCGCCTGCTCAGTGGCGGTGCTATTATGCTTACTTGTTTTCGATTTTGTGCTCATTTCATTGGCCTGAGTGATTATGTATGAGTGTACTTTACAGAACTGCGTAATGCTAGACACTAAGGGACATATTTACAATTACTGGCGCATCCCTGCAAATTAGCAGGGATGCGCCAGTAATTGTGCGCCACGCCTCCACCACCCATGGGGCAAAAATGACACAGATGCGTCACGCATCTGTGCCGTAAAGGCGGCGCATTGCTGGAGTTGCGTCGCAAGCACAACTGCAAGGGGCTTGTAAATCTGCCCCTAGAGACTCAAGTCCAGTCCTTCCTTTGTACTCCTGCCACTAAGAAGAAATAGTGTTGGTGGATTGATAGTTTGAGTATATTATGACTGGTTATTTAGTAGGAAACTTTTTAGTGTTCAACATCTCACTGGTCTGCAATCACGATGGACTGTGTCTGTCACTTCGTGTGCTGCGGAGTGCTGCCTGCCAGTCCTAGTCGAACCTTTTTATAGTTGGTTTAGTGAGTTACATAACTTTCCAAGTAGACGGTCCGCGAGTCCAGCAATACTAATATCCTCATAGACCACATCAGATAGGTCAATAAATTTAGTGCAATTGTTGTCTATTTCCCCGAAATAATTTGTTATTGTTTTTTTGAAATGTTTGATTTGGTTGACAACAATCATCCATGTTTGTGTCTTTCTTTCATGTTGTACATCAGCACCCCCCAGGGGCAAGGGGACACAGAACACAGGAGGAGGTAATGGCGCAGGCGGAGAAGGGACAAGATCAGGAAGGCCAGGATCGGTCCGGCGATGGCTCCTCTGCTGGCCCCAGTAAGTTTTCCTTTTAATATTAATAATAATACTTCCCTATCTTTTACAGCACCTATTTTTTCCTAACGTTCCTCATTCGATTTTTTCTAAATCATCTTTGATCTTCTTGTAGACTGTTTCTAAATTCTTATCCTGCCTCTACTGTGACTCCCTGTGGTACTACTAGATTATTATTAGTCTGTCTGTGTAGCTAACTAAGCTTGCACAGTTGGCAAAAGGTGTTAACCAAAACTCCCATTCTATTCAGCAATAGCTCTATGCACTGAGTGCAGTCCTCTGGGTTATCCATAATGTCTTTGGAAGTCTTCTAAATGTTTATGCTTTGACAATCCCAACAATAAAATGTCAATGGCCACCAAGAAAGAATAAGATACTAGTTTACTTTTTGATTGGATAGAAGGACAATCCATACTACTACTGTTGCAGGGACTATTCTGCACAAACAGAACTATGGACACGAAATAGTGCATTGTTTATCAATTATAATAGGCGCAGTTAGACTTTCCACATACCTCAGTCATAACAGAATTTAAACCCCCAATCTCCTTACTGACTAGCTAGTGTGTCAGAGTCATTTAGCTCCCGAATTCATCGATGATTGATCCCCAATGATTATACAACCCAGGACATAAGACTACGGAGTCAGAGTCCCGACCTCTCAGAGCCACGGACTCATGCTTGCAAATTGCAAACCCTTTCGCTCACTCACTCATGACCAAACACCACAGAGTCTATGTAAGTTTTAAAGCTTTATTAAAAGTAAAAACATTTATTAAAATCAAGTTCATCATACAACATAAACAGTGGATTGAAAATTGAAAAGTGCTTAGTGATTTCGCACATTAATTGTGGGCGAGCCCTCACCAGGTTGGAACTTCAAATCTTCTTTGTGGTGCTGAATCGTTGCTGACTCCGTCCAAGTGATGATGATCTGATCTTGCTCTTGTTCTTAGAAGGGAAGCTTCTGTCTGTTATGAGAAAAATGGTGTGTGTTAAAAAGTAAGCATTCATCAGTTGTGCCAAAAAGTTTAGGCAGACATGTTACGGGTAAGCATAACTAAAAAACACCCTTCCCTGAAAAAAGGGCAATTTGTAGTTTAGACTAGAGAGTCACAAATTATTAAATTTGTTTGTGTAGTCGTAGTAACATTTTTTCAAGCCTAGATAAAAATACTAGGGAATGGTGTATATGGCATCTAAGAATCTGAAATGTATTTTCTAGGCGGAACATCGGCACAGCCATCCACCGGTGCCGGGGCCAACGCGGAGGTGGCCACTCCTGGGGCGGAGGCGGTGCAACAGCCAGCGGGAACTGCTGTGGGGGATGCCATGGGAGTGGCGGGCAGTGGTAAGCTATTATATTCCTTACTTATTGAGATTGCAGACTGCAGAGTGTGCTCTCTGCACAGGTGTATATGTTGTACAGTACAAGTATACTTTACTGTTAAGAAGACTTACAAATTTAGAACTAAGTTTTTATCAACCAGGTAGTAGCCTCCTCTAAATTGACTTCAACTCAGCTGTGAAAGTTTTATCGAGAAGCCGAGTCAGATCAGAGATGAACTTGATGGATGGGATGAACGAAAAGGGAAAGAAGGGTGTAAGTAAGTGTGGAAGGACGAGCGAGTTAAAAGTAATGATGACTGGCAAAGAATGATACGTGTTTTTGAATGCTGCCCGAGGTGGCTGGGAATATGATGCATGGCCGGTTGAAGGATGAAGCAAGGATGGGTGGAAGGAGAAAGGGAAGAGGACTGCCTGGGTGGGTGAAACAGAAACTGTATGTATGCGCAATATATCCTTTGGTTCAAATTCAAATGCAAGTCAAGCAGGGATGCATGGCTTGCGGTTTCCAAAATAAAATGAAAATGTGTTTTTCCGGGAGAAAAACTAAGGTTTGTCCAGTTGAGACATTAAGAAGAATGATTGACATTTACTTTGAATGGATGGATGCCTGGATCAGGGTACTATCTGACTCATAGATAGCATATGTGTATGTAGACAGAGTAGACGGTCACTGGATGAATTAAGTGTTACTTTGAAGAGCATGTAACACCGCACCCGCACGTCCGTTCCAGTGTAGCAAAGGCAAGGAAAAGAAGTTGTACTTTTTCCGAATACTACCATGAATAGTAGCAGTAGTTTGTATTGCAAGCACAGCATATATCCAGCGATTACGGGGGCCACTCACTACCTCTGTTAATAATTTTAGTACAACTCTGTCATTCATGTGTGGCCTATCAGTGTTCACTCAATAAAAAACAAAGCACCTAAAGAGATCCCATATGTAAGCAAATATCCTGTGAAGGGATAGATAATCATATTATTTATCTTCTTCATTTTCCTTTTCTAGTAGTCATTGGCACTGTAGGGTGAAAGTTAAATTAATTAAGCAGTAGCCCTTGTAACAGAGTATTCTGAGTGCCACCCGTAATAGAAAAGTAAGAGCTTCACCACCTGCATGTACTGGACTGGTACAGTAACGCAAGTCTGTGTCATCATGGCTTGCGTCTGTTTTTCTCGGGTGCAAGTTGACTGTGCTGTCATTATGCTGGCTTACCGAAGTTTACGTACCAATTTCGCTAAACAAGAGAGAAGAAGAAGAATAAGACTGGCGTACTGTCATAGTCAACTCTAATGTAGTGAGTCCATATAGTGCTCATAGAATTTATTCCTGAAACTCCCACTAATGTTAGAGCAGAGGCTGACGAAGTGGGAGGTTAGATAGATATAGGCCACACATGTTATGTACTGTGCTTGCAAGTTGCTAGTTCTATTGTGACACAACTTTCTGCTGAATTATTTTGTGTTAACCTTGAAGAGCATTGTTTACAGTATGTCTTTCTTTCTTCATATAGATGCTCCTTCCAAACTGACATGGAAGGAGCTGGCTAGACGGGCCCGGCAAAGGAAGCTGGAGGCGATTGTCCCCGAATATCGGCGGCTGGTGGCCCAGGAGGAGGAGGACACGCAGTCCACCGCAACATCCACCGTGACAGCTGCATCCTCCTCCGCGCTCCCTGGGTCAGCCAGTCAGCGCAAGCCTCCAGCGGTACGGAGCTGTGGTACCGCAGCCACCCGCCACCGCCAAGCAGCCAAAAAATCAGCTGCCCCCCACAGCAGGTGCAAGGCCCGCATCCACCGCCTAACGCTCAGGGTGTCCAACCTTGAGCAGGAGATGGAGAGAATGAAGAGCCTGCTCTAGAAGAACCTCCGCGGGGAGCAATGGGCCCACCTGGCCTAAGGACACCGCCGGCGGCAGTAGAGGAGAAGAGACTGTCCCTTGTCCCTTTTTTAAAGACTTTTGGGGGGGTGGGAATTTGGAGTTGGGTTTTTTCTTGGACTTTGGGGACTTTTTCACGGACATTCTTTGGGGTTAGGGAGGGGGGTGAGTCGGGTTTTGCGGGATAGTTTATTTCTTATGGATTTAAATAATTATTTACTTTCAACTTAAGCATTGCATACGCGTTTTTACTGTTTTGCGGGGGAGGCGGGGGGGGGGTTAACTGTTCGTTTGTTTTCCTGAAACTTAACTGGCTGCTTGATTCAAATTGTCTAAGTAATCGCCCAAATGTTTACAAAAGTAAGTGCCACTCACAGAGTTAGTGAATTCGATTGTCCTACTACTTTAGTAGTACTACCGTCAGTCTCTCCTCTCTCCTCCTACTCCATTATTCTTCCTCCCCCAAACGCTTATCTTACCTGTGATTCGTGTTTGAGAATAGGCCTAGGGCTAGGCACAGGGCTGGCTGCATGGCAACTGGCGATGAAGGTTGGCAATCCTGGGCAGATGAAATGGTATCGTTGTGGTGGTAGTGGTGGTTCACAGTGGCAGTAGCAGCATATGAAAAAAAAAGAAAATGAAACCTTGAGTGGCCTGAGTGGATCATTACAACAGTACGATAGATAGCATAGTACTCAAGAACAGTGCCATAATTTAGCCTAACAAATGCTAAAGTTTCCAAAGTATACTAGTTGTGTGGAGTTTGGCTTTGGCTACTCCAAGAAATAGTACTGAATGTGAGGGGCACAGCAGCGTAATCATTCTCCACGTGTAGGAGGAGGATGTTTTCTGTTGCTTTGACCTTATCCTCCCCAGCAAGTGTGTGGAATTATTGTTGTAATTTACTCACACCTCAATGAAAAACACACAGCCCGGGGGAAGAGGGTTAGGGTTTGAAACTTGGATGGGAATGGGGTTTGTGGGGAAAGTTTTGTGAAGAGAGGAAAAAAAACACAGCATGGACAAACAACAAATGAAGATAAACAAATCTTTGGATACGAAGCTATCCATAAATCTTTTAAGGGACATAAAGGAAATGCATGCCCTACTGCATGTATGAAGTTGTTTGCTAAATGGATAGGTTACTGTAAAGTAAGTAGTACTTTCTACAATGTACTAACTATGAAGAAACAATGTGACAGTACAGGGCTGCAGTAATTACGCAATTTCACTTGCCTATCTGCCCTCAGAGAGAAGAACCACTTAGTACATTAAATTAGTTTAAAAAATAGCAAAGAAAAAAGTATACAATGGTTGGAGGGATGAATTGAAGCACAGAGAAAACAGATGCACAGAGTCACACTCACAGAAGTTTGCAGCAATAAGTAGCATTACTTAAAAGATAAGTAGAAATGAAGATGGATACTGTAACTATATGTTGTTGTAGTGCTTGGGTCTTACATTAAGGACCCAAGCAAAAAAGACAGCGGGTATTTGTATAGGGTTACTTCGTTCTGCTTGAAAGATTCTTCCCCTATTGCCAGAGCACTCGAGGAGACTACTTATTCAGGGACTGATACTATCAAGATTGGATTACAGTAACGCCCTTTTCTTGGCTGCCCCTGAATCTACAATTAATATTCTCCAACGAGTCCAGAACTCGGCAGCGAGACTGCTTACTGGCACTTCCCGCAGATCGTCAGCTAGGCCTGCACTCAAAGCCCTTCACTGGTTAACAATACGTGAAAGGGTCAAATTTAAGTCGTGAAAGGGTCAAATTTAAGTCCTTATGTATTGCTCACAAGTCCCTGCAGGAGAACGGACCCCCTATTTTAGGGTATCTTGTCCGCCCATACAAGGCCACTAGATCGCTTCGCTCCGATCATGGCAATTTGGCCATTGTTCAGAGAGTAAGGCGGACTCGAACTGGGGGACGCCGTTTTTCAGTGAACGCAGCGACCCTGTGGAATGCTCTTCCATCCAGGATCCGGATGGAGCCGAGTTATCCGAAGTTCTGAAAGCTCCTCAAAACCTTTCTGTTCCCCCAGTACTACTAGACGCTGGTACTGTCCTTAGTATTCCTTGTTCTGTAGCGCTGGGACGCTCTCGGGCAGCCATGCGCTCTATAAATCCATTTTCATTTCATTTCATTTCAGTTGTCCTGTTGAATTTGGGAAGTTGCATCCATCCAGCCATTCCTCTTTTTCGCGGTACTCCTCCATTCCATCTGACACTCCGCCGATAAATGTTGGAGACCAGAAGACATCTTGTCCACTGCCTGCCTGGTGGATGCTGAATTGTGGGTTGCTAAGCCTGAGGTCATCTTTTTTGCCATTGCACAGGGTAAAAGCCGGACTGTACTTGTTGATGGAAAAACAGGAAGTGATATTAAAACATCAGGGAGAAAAAAATATAAGGTACGCTCTGTAGTGCAAAAATAACACTGTCAGTTTCAGAGTCGACAGTATTACAAAACATAGAAGCATCATTTCGAAAGTGCGTACTCTGAGTCTCCTTTCCAAGGATAAATAAGTGTGGGCGAAATTTGCGGATCTTTCCCCTCAAGCTAGGTGTAAAGTGTAAACTGCGATTTTAGAACCCTAACCCTAACCCTAACCCTAACCCTGGGCCCTAACCCCCCTTTTTCACCACAAATTTCCTCCAAACCAGTTGCGCCCGATTTTAGACCTTCCCAGCAATGCCCCCAGCCCCGCCAACCCACCCACAAAAAAGTAGAACACACCCAAACAGGCAAAAAGCAAAAATGCAAAATCACACACTTAAAAAATGTAGGGCCTTCCTTCGATTCAGTCCAAATGCGCTCTGCAGCTAGGCCCTAACTCCCCTTTTCCACCATGGATTTCCTTAAAAATAAATAAAATCAAAATTAGACTGTGCCAGCAGTGCTCCCAGACCCCAAAACCCACCCCCAAAAACCAAATAGCAGACAGAAACTTTACCAGCGTCAAACAACCTTGGGACTCTGTCAGGTTGCAACTACTAGTAAGCGCTCAGCGCTCCTCGCTCTCCTTGTTCACTGGCTCCCTCGCGCACGGCGGCGGAAGAAGCGCCCAGCGAGTTGCAGAGCACTCATTTTAAACTTCATCTTACTATCTGCTCCCTCGTACACGGCGGCTGAAGAAGCGCCCAGCGAGTGTTGAGCACTAATGTAACCAGCTAGCATTGTGAATTCGTTAGCATGAGAAGAATATGCTTTTTTTAAAATTGTATGAACTGCTTTTAAAATTTAAACGCTGTCACTATTCACTTGCTGCACATTACCTGTCAACTGGAAGGCACACGGCGAGTCTCACTACTCCACCACCAAAAGTTTGGCTGTGTGGAGGGGACTAGCGCCACTAAAAGGAAGTACCCTACACCCACTTCCGTTTTGACACCACTAGCGGCAGGTCAGCACTCTAGTGCCTCGCCTACCCCGGCCATAAAAGACCTGATGTAGGCGCTCCGCCCCAGATCCAAATAGCAGACAGAAACTTTACCAGCGTCAAACAACCTTGGGACTCTGTCAGGTTGCAACTACTAGTAAGCGCTCAGCGCTCCTCGCTCTCCTTGTTCACTGGCTCCCTCGCGCACGGCGGCGGAAGAAGCGCCCAGCGAGTTGCAGAGCACTCATTTTAAACTTCATCTTACTATCTGCTCCCTCGTACACGGCGGCTGAAGAAGCGCCCAGCGAGTGTTGAGCACTAATGTAACCAGCTAGCATTGTGAATTCGTTAGCATGAGAAGAATATGCTTTTTTTTAAATTGTATGAACTGCTTTTAAAATTTAAACGCTGTCACTATTCACTTGCTGCACATTACCTGTCAACTGGAAGGCACACGGCGAGTCTCACTACTCCACCACCAAAAGTTTGGCTGTGTGGAGGGGACTAGCGCCACTAAAAGGAAGTACCCTACACCCACTTCCGTTTTGACACCACTAGCGGCAGGTCAGCACTCTAGTGCCTCGCCTACCCCGGCCATAAAAGACCTGATGTAGGCGCTCCGCCCCAGATCCAAATAGCAGACAGAAACTTTACCAGCGTCAAACAACCTTGGGACTCTGTCAGGTTGCAACTACTAGTAAGCGCTCAGCGCTCCTCGCTCTCCTTGTTCACTGGCTCCCTCGCGCACGGCGGCGGAAGAAGCGCCCAGCGAGTTGCAGAGCACTCATTTTAAACTTCATCTTACTATCTGCTCCCTCGTACACGGCGGCTGAAGAAGCGCCCAGCGAGTGTTGAGCACTAATGTAACCAGCTAGCATTGTGAATTCGTTAGCATGAGAAGAATATGCTTTTTTAAAAATTGTATGAACTGCTTTTAAAATTTAAACGCTGTCACTATTCACTTGCTGCACATTACCTGTCAACTGGAAGGCACACGGCGAGTCTCACTACTCCACCACCAAAAGTTTGGCTGTGTGGAGGGGACTAGCGCCACTAAAAGGAAGTACCCTACACCCACTTCCGTTTTGACACCACTAGCGGCAGGTCAGCACTCTAGTGCCTCGCCTACCCCGGCCATAAAAGCCAATGCTCCCAGTCAAGCGCAGCGGACGTGCGCAGCGGGCGCGACGTCTGCGCGCCGGAGTCGCGCCAGAGTCATGCCCGTCTGCGCCCGTCCGCGCCGGAACCGCCGGACCTCCGATCCGCTACCCTGATGTACTTCTCACCAATCCTGTACATACATATCAGTACTCTAGGGATCATTTACTTTCCATTAGGCAATCTTTACATTTTCCCCACTCCTGTCCTATCTTCCTCAATCCCAATACCTCATGTGGGCCGATTAAATGCAACACCTGTACTCCCCACTCACCTACCCCCGTTCATAACACTATTGTTGCCGCTCTCCTCAATACTCGTTCCCTTCCTAGACACAAATGGGACATTTTAGAGCTCATATCGTCTAAATCTCTGGATTTATTATTTTTAACAGCAACCTGGGCAGACTTATCATCGGGACCAGACTTTTCGGCCGCTCTACCCTTAGGATATTGTGTAAGTAGACTGGACAGAGAAGGACAGAAGGGTGGTGGAATAGCCATAGTACATAGAGAAGAAATCCGTCTCCATACCACACCCCTATCCCTCAAAGAATGTGAAGCCATGGCCTTCAGTTGCACCTTGTCCAAAAAACAATCATTTGCTGGGACATTAGTGTATCGTCCCCCTGGTTCACGTACTAAATTTCTTGCCAATTTCCATTCCATCTTGGAAAATTCAATAGGATCGACGCATTACACCATCTTGGGTGACTTAAATTTTCACCTAGAGATAACAGATGATACAGACTCTATCACTATTCTAAATGATTGCCTAGCGGCCGGCCTCCATCAATTAGTTGAAGCCCCCACCCACATTGCAGGACATACTTTGGATGCGATATTCACGAACAATAATGACATCACGGTCTCCGGAGTAGAACCTCTTACATGGACTGATCACTCGGTGGTATATTTTAACATCAAACTTAATCCTATGACTATAGTACCACCTAAATCACCACCCCATATTACATCAAGGAATTGGAAAAACCTTAACATCCCTGAATTTTCCACAATGTTAACGGAATCACTGCAAAACACCTACTCTGATCCTGACATAGGATCCAACAATTATCTTACACACCTCACCCAGGCATGCAACATCTTTGCCCCCCTCAAAACTTCCAATAGAAATCGTCATACCCCATCAGCACCTTGGTTCTCGGAGGATCTCCGTAGGCAAAAACAACATTGCCGAAACCTAGAAAGGAGATGGCGCAAGCATTATCACCCATCTGACAAATTAATTTATAAATCAGCTTTGATCAATTATAAACAAATAATCTTCACTCAGAAGACTAACTATTTTGTGTCACAAATTAACTCCGCACAAAATTCCACAAAGCAATTGTTCCAGGTAGTGAACCAGCTTTCCAATCCCCCGGCACCTCCGGAGGACACATCCCAACAACTCTGTGACTCTCTTGCCAAGTTCTTTACTGACAAGGTTATGTCAATCTTTAGCACTTTTTCCCCTTCCACTCACTCTGGGTCATCGACATCTTCACCTGACCATTCAAATACCTCAGCCACATTTTCTCATTTTCAAGAAACCTCCCAAGAGTGCATCCAACATCTCATAACTAAAATCAAATCCGGCTCCCCTACTGACCCTTGTCCACCTTCTATCCTCAATTCGATCGCACACATTATTACACCAGCAATTGCCAACATCTGTAACACCATGTTCAGCACAGGAATATACCCCTCAGTATGGAAACAAGCAGTCATACGCCCACTTCTTAAGAAGCCTAACCTAGACCCAGGAGATCCAGCTAGCTACAGGCCCATTGCCTGCCTACCCTTTCCGTCTAAGATATTTGAGAGTCTTATGAACACGCAACTCTCCAACTTCATTGAAACCAACGATCTTTTAGATGACACACAATTTGGTTTCAGACAGGCACATGGCACAGAAACAGCACTCATTAAAGCGGCGGATGAGATTAGGTCTACTATGGACAAAGGGGGAGCGGCGGTTCTGATATTATTGGACTTGTCCGCAGCCTTCGACACGGTCGACCATACCACCTTGGTCGACCGTGTCTCTACCCTGGGGATTACACACAAAGCAAAAAATCTCATATCTTCATTCCTTGAGAATCGATCCCTAACAGTCAAAATGGGACAATTTTGCTCGCCCACTTTTTCACTTCCATGTGGCGTTCCTCAAGGATCCTCGCTAAGTCCGACATTGTTTAATATATACGTGTCGGACTTGGCGAGGGTAATCAAAGCCCACAATATCAGCCTTACAACCTACGCCGACGACACACAGCTCGTCTTATCTATCCATCAAGACGGTGCTGATGTAGCCGCTAACTTTCAATCAGGCATGTTGGCAATAAGTGACTGGATGGCTGCCAATTGCTTAAAGCTGAACTCCTCCAAAACAGAGATAATGGTCTTCGGTAGACTGGAACCCATCTGGTCTCCCGTCTGGTGGCCTGACAAGTTAGGTCCTCCCCCCACCCCGGTCACCAAGGTGAGGAACTTAGGGGTAATATTTGATGATAAATTGCTATTTACCCATCATGCTAACAATGTGGTGTCCTCTTCATTTTTTATGTTACGGAAAATAAAAAAGCTACTACCGTATATCCCCAGTACTCATGCAAAAACACTCATCACCTCCCTAATTTTCTCACGTACAGATTATTGTAATGCTCTTTTTTTGAATGCACAGGCCAAAATTACTAATAAACTTCAGCTAGTTCAGAATGCGGCAGCCAGAGTCCTTCTCAAGATTCCCAAATTTCAATCCATCTCCTCCCATTTGCAAAACCTTCATTGGCTCTCCATCAAAAACCGCATCAGATTTAAGTCCCTCTGTATAGCATACAAAGCAATCAACAACATAGGTCCCGCTTTTCTCAGAGAGGCCTTTAAACCTAAAAACAACCCCAGAACCTTGCGCTCCTCTTCCTATCATTGTGTTAACATTCCCCGCACCCGAAGAGTCAACTGGGGAGACAGATGCTTTGCAATAGCCACCGCCAAACTTTGGAATTCTCTCCCCACTTACATCAAAACCAGCCCCACCCTCATGACCTTCAGGAGACAGCTAAAAACTTGGCTTTTCACTCAGTAAACTGCCCTTTCCGTGTAACCATTTCTGTCTGACTACTTTTGATCTATAGCGCCGAGACACCCATGGGTATTTGCGCGCTTTAAAAGTCGCATAAATAAATAAATAAATAAATAGAAGCCCCCCAAACAGCCCCCCAAAAACAGGCAAGTGAGCAAAAACGGAAAAACTTTTTCACCATGGATTTTCTCCTAACCACTTGAGCCCAATATTAGACCTTCCCAGCAATGCCCCCAGACCCGCCAACACACCCGCAAAAAAGTAGAACACCCCCAAACAGGCAAAAAGCAAAAATGCAAAATCTCACACAGAATATTTAGGGCCTTCCTTCGATTCAGTCCAAACGCGCTCTGCAGCTAGGCCCTAACTCCCCTTTTACACCATGGATTTCCTTGAAAACAAATGCAATCAAAATTAGACTGTGCCAGCAGTGCTCCCAGACCCCAAAACCCACCCCCAAAAACCTAGAACCCCCCCAAACAGCCCCCCAAAAACAGGCAAGTGAGCAAAAACGGAAACACTTTTTCACCATGGATTTTCTCCAAACCACTTGCGCCGATATTCGACCTTCCCAGCAATGCCCCCAGACCCGCCAACACAGCCGCAAAAAAGTAGAACACCCCCAAACAGGCAAAAAGCAAAAATGCAAAATCTCACACAGAAAATATAGGGCCTTCCTTCGATTCAGTCCAAACGTGCTCTGCAGCTAGGCCCTAACTCCCCTTTTCCACCATGGATTTTCTTAAAAACAAATGCAATCAGAATTAGACTGTGCCAGCAGTGCTCCCAGACCCCAAAATCCACCCCCAAAAACCTAGAACACCCCCAAACAGCCCCCCAAAAACAGGCAAGAGAGCAAAAACGGAAACACTTTTTCACCATGGATTTTCACCAAACCACTTGCGCCCGATATTAGACCTTCCCAGCAATGCCCCCAGACCCGCCAACCCACCCGCAAAAAAGTAGAACACCCCCAAACAGGCAAAAATGCAAAATCTCACACTTAGAAAATGTAGGGCCTTCCTTCGATTCAGTCCAAACGCGCTCTGCAGCTAGGCCCTAACTCCCCTTTTCCACCATGGATTTTCTTCAAACCGCTTGCAATCAAAATTAGACTGTGCCAGCAGTGCTCTCAGACCCCAAAACCCACCCCCAAAAACCTAGAAGCCCCCCAAACAGCCCCCTAAAAACAGGCAAGTGAGCAAAAACTTAAAAACTTTTTCACCATGGATTTTCTCCAAACCACTTGCGCCCGATATTAGACCTTCCCAGCAATGCCCCCAGACCCGTCAACCCACCCGCAAAAAAGTAGAACATCCCCAAACAGGAAAAAAGCAAAAATGGAAAATGTGACACTTATGCATGCCATCTTCATCTTCCCAATTATTCATTACCTGTTCTACTTTTTGTCCGCATCTTCTTCGGAAAGTGAGGGCCCACAGGACAGCCTCTCATGTCAATATCAGAAGTAACTCTGTCAGCAATCAGCAAGCATATAGTCAGTCAGTAATTTCAGTCCCACTTGAGGGGACTCGTCTACAAAGAGAAAGTTTCTTTATTCTTCGTAATCCATCCATCTGCCTTGAGGGAAATAGATAGGGGGAGTCTGGAGGAGGAGGATAGAGGAGCATGATTGAGTAGTGAACTTGTGAAAATCAGGAATGCAGACTGCGGCACCTTCAAATCAATAAGGAAAATAAGATGAAGACAGTGCTGCTGATGGACTTGTTGTGATTAGGTGATTAGAGTTTTGTTGTGGTAAAAGTTGCACAACAAAGAAAGACACACAGGAATAAAAACGAATAAGGACGAAAAAAAGGAAGTCATTTTCAGGCCTCTTGTCAGGGAAGTAGAGCTCGTCCTCAAACTCTATGAATTGAGACGGGAGTAGGTCAGGTAACAGAGAAGAACTTCTGTCACCTAAGTCGGTGTCCTTCTTCCTGCGTGCATTCACGTATTTTGTAATCTGGTGGTATGAAGTGCTGATTCATCTTGATCAGTGTTAACCTCTCCACATTTTTGGGCGAGAGGCGGGTCCTTTTTGAAGTTACAATGGCACCAGCAGCACTGAAAACACGTTCAGAAGAAACGCTTGCGAGTGGGCAAGACAAATAATTTAGAGCCAGGTTGGTGATCAGTGGCCATAGAGCCCTTTTCCTATACCGATACAGCAATGGGTTCTGATTAACAAAGGCCTCTGTTGGGTCATCCAGATAGGTCTGCACCATCGACTCAAGGTTCTCCACGGTTGCTCCACTTTGCGTACCATCTGTGGCCTTTGCAGAACTGTAACGAGCAAACCCTTGATGAGTTAGCCAATCCTCTTCCGACAATATTACGGCTCGGCCTGGTGCAGGTGAGGGTGATGATAGGTTGCTGCTGGTGTCATTAACAGCTGTGAGAGAAAGTGACTCCCTTCGGCCACAGATTCAGAAGTGGAACTTGACGCCGGATGGCCTGCTGATGCAGTTGTACTTCTGGCGGCTCCTTGAATTTTCTGCCGCTCTTTTTCGAACCGAGTGACTGACACAGCTAGCCAATGTTTGTACTTTGAAACATCTGCTTTATCAAAAGGAATGAATGCTTTGCTGGCCACTGTCTTTTTGTACCGTGGATCCAGAATAGTGGCACAAATGTAATGTTGTTCTGTATGTATGTTTTTAAGCCTTTCATTGTCAACTAGGCGGCGTAATAACCTCTCCGCCAAATGATATGCGTTTTGCTTTTCAGCATCATCTCGGAACGTTGAAGACACCACCTTCAGTTGGTGCTCTAGCATGCGCAACAATGGGATAGCTTTGCCCAAAGAACAGTCCTCCCTGCTGACTTCACGCGTGAAGAGCTCAAAAGGACGAAGCATGTCTGTCAGGCTTACAATTAGCTTCCATTCCTCCAACTCTAGCCTCATGTCTTTCATAGTAGAACCCAGTTTATAGACCCCCCACTGCTCAGACAGACTCTCAAGCATGTAAAAGGTTGAGTTCCAACGTGTTGCCACCTCCTGGATGAGTCCTTTGACTGGCAGTCTACGTTCATGTTGAATGCGCCTCAGCTGCTTCCGGGCCTTAAAAGAATGGCTGAAATGTGTGCAGATTCTTCGGCAGGTGGTCAGTAACTTGATGACTGTGTTTTCTCTTTTCAAGAAATCTTGCACCTCGATGTTAATACTGTGCGCCAAACACCGCACTCTGAAATAGCCACCTTGATGCATGGCCTTAACTATATTACTGCCATTATCCGTGGAAACATAACCAACTGTGCAATTTCTTGGATTCAGCCATTCAGAGACCTTCCTATCAAACTCGTCCAAAAGGTTAGGTGCAGTATGAGTTTTCTCCATGGTAAACATGGCTAATGGTGCATGTTTCCGAGAAGCTTGAAAAATTGTGTCCGGGTCAACACCTGTATTTGTCTTGTCACTAACCCCTGCAAAAGAGACCCAGTGTGCAGTTATGCACATGTAATCAAGGGCTTGGCAACTGGTCCACATGTCTGTTGTCAAGTGGATAGTGTGAACAGCACTCTTCTGCAAAGCTGCCCCAAACACCTCCAGCACATCTTGATGTAGTGCTGGAACCGTAACTCTGGCAAAATAGGACCGGCTAGGAACCTTCCATTTAGGGCAGACTGTTGCCACAAATTCTAGAAAACCCACCCCTTTCACGAAAGAAAAAGGGAGAAGGTCCAGCGCTAGCATTTAAGCCAGCTTTGCATTATACAGACGTACCGTTGGGTGGTTGCGTTCAAATGGTGCCTCTGACCAAAACATGCTTCTAATGGTGGGCTGGACCGTTTTACCTGATGATGATGATGATGATGCAGACTTCAAACCAGTTAGGCTCATTGATGTAGTTTTTTGCATTGGTGTCTGTCCCACACTCTTAGTGTGCCTCATACATGTTGCAGGGGTAGAGGGTGTGGGCGCTACCACTGCAGTGCTGCTGCCAGGGGTACTGGGTGTACCAGAATAAATGTTGGTCTGTTCTTGGCTTCCCCCCTGCACAATCAGCCCCTCGTCAGCATCAGATGCAATGTGAATGGATACATTTGGATCAGTTCTACTTTGGACTTCCTGGATCTTACTTAGGTGTGCATACCACTGGATAGGGTGGTGTTTTTTTAGATGACCTCTCTTGCCTCCGGTACCATAGTTGGTACCAAGCTTACCCCGACTAACCAATACTTTACAAACCGAACAAACGACCATGTTTTCCGCCTTTTGGCTAACAGTAAAGAAGTCCCAAACTGGGGACTGGAGATGTCTGCTGGTGGTGGAGGTGCTACTTTGACTTTCAATGCCAGATGAAGTGGAGGATGGGCGTGGCTGAATTAGTTTCTGTTGTTCACGTACAGCACCACTACTTGAGGTAATGGAGGTCGAGCTGGATGGAGGTCCCTGCTGGCCCTTCTGACTAAAAAAGATGGAAGCTCTAGGTCGTGTTGTAGTTAACTGCGTTGGTGGTGGTACCAGTGCCACGCCGCCCACATCCCGCTCAGCAGCCATTCGGGATAGGGTGAAAATGTCAGTCTGCTGCATTCCCGCTGGGGCTGGAGTGATGTCTGTGATGACTGGGTCGTCATCAGACTGTTCATCAGCAGCAGAAGACACCACTTCTTGTTCGTCGTCATCACACATAAGTCGAAGCCTTGCGGGAACCTTGCTTTTAGGCTTAGCCACTTTTGTCGGCTCATGGCGTGCCTCACTCTCAGACTGCATTTGTGGGTTCCAATCAGGATCAAGGTCATCAGAATGAAGGGGGCTTGAAGTAGAACATGTAGTAGTAGTAGCCCTCCTTGACCTTTTTCTTGCTGGGGATCTGGAAGACAATGGATCATCCTCAGGAGGAGTGGCTTCCTCGGATGATACCTCCGCTTGAATATCAATTTCCTGATGTGCCCCTACTTCTGGAGGAGCAAGCGTTGTAGGCAGTTGTGCCGCTCCATGAACCTCTAGTTGCACCTCTCCATGCACCTCTCCATGCACCTCTCCGTGCACCTTTCCTTGCGCCTCTCCTTGCGCCTCTCCTTGCGTCTCTCCTTGCCCATGTTCTTGTGCACCCCTGGGCCTAATGGAAGAAAGCAAGGCAAACTGGGTGCAGGCCCCTTGAGCCTTGACCCCCACCACATGGCCAGGCCCTGCCTGGACCAGGCCTCAAAATGGCCCCCACCCACATGGCCAGGCCCCAACAACACCCCAAAAAGTCGAAAAACACACACAAATCACATTCAAGACACCCCACAGAAAGACGTGGTCCATGCACCACTCACTACCCCTGGGCCTAATGGAAGAAAGCAAGGCAAACTGGGTGCAGGCCTGAGCACACTGGCTGGCTCCAAAATGGCCCCTTGAGTCTTGACCCCAACCACATGGCCACGCCCTGCCTGGACCAGGCCTCAAAATGGCATCCACCCACATGGCCAGGCCCCAACACCCCAAAAAGCCAAAAAGCACACAGAAATCACCACAATCCAATGCCATCCATGCCCTCAATGATGTTTAAATTCAAGACACCACACAGAAAGACTTGGTCCATGCACCACTGAGTACCCCTGGGCCTAATGGATGAAAGCAAGGCAAACTGGGTGCAGGCCTGAGCACGCTGCCTGGCTTCAAAATGGCCCCTTGAGCCTTGACCCCCACCACATGGCCAGGCCCCAACAACATCCCAAGAAGTTGAAAAGCACACAAAAATCACCACAATCCAATGCCATCCATGCCCTCAATTATGTTTAAATTCAAGATACCACACAGAAAGACTTGGCCCATGCACCACTGATTACCCCTGGACCTAATGGATGAAAGCAAGGCAAACTGGATGCAGGCCTGAGCACACTGGCTGGCTCCAAAATGGCCCCTTGAGTCTTGACCCCAACCACATGGCCACGCCCTGCCTGGACCAGGCCTCAAAATGGCACCCACCCACATGGCCAGGCCCCAACACCCCAAAAAGCCAAAAAGCACACAGAAATCACCACAATCCAATGCCATCCATGCCCTCAATGATGTTTAAATTCAAGACACCACACAGAAAGACTTGGTCCATGCACCACTGAGTACCCCTGGGCCTAATGGATGAAAGCAAGGCAAACTGGGTGCAGGCCTGAGCACACTGCCTGGCTTCAAAATGGCCCCTTGAGCCTTGACCCCCACCACATGGCCAGGCCCTGCCTGGACCAGGCCTCAAAATGGCCCCCACCCACATGGCCAGGTCCCAACAACAACCCAAGAAGTCAAAAAGCACACAAAAATCACCACAATCCAATGCCATCCATGCCCTCAATGATGTCTAAATTCAAGACACCCCACAGAAAGACTTGGTCCGTGCACCACTGAGTACCCCTGGGCCTAATGGATGAAAGCAAGGCAAACTGGGTGCAGGCCTCAGCACACTGCCTGGCTTCAAAATGCCCCTTGAGCCTTGACCCCCACCACAAGGCCAGGCCCTGCCTGGACCAGGCCTCAAAATGGCCCCCACCCACATGGCCAGGCCCCAACAACACCCCAAAAAGTCAAAAAGCACACAAAAATCACCACAATCCAATGCCATCCATGCCCTCAATGATGTCTAAATTCAAGACACCCCACAGAAAGACTTGGTCCATGCACCACTGAGTACCCGTGGGCCTAATGGATGAAAGCAAGGCAAACTGGATGCAGGCCTGAGCACACTGCCTGGCTTCAAAATGGCCCCTTGAGCCTTGACCCCCCACCACATGGCCACGCCCTGCCTGGACCAGGCCTCAAAATGGACTCCACCCACATGGCCAGGCCCCAACAACACCCCATAAAGTCAAAAAGCACACAAAAATCACGACAATCCAATGCCATCCATGCCCTCAATGATGTTTAAATTCAAGACACCCCAGAGAAAGACTTGGCCCATGCACCACTCACTATCCCTGGGCCTAATAGAAGAAAGCAAGGCAAACTGGGTGCAGGCCTGAGCACACTGCCTGGCTTCAAAATGGGCCCTTGACCCCCAGCCACATGGCCAGGCCCTGCCTGGACCAGGCCTCAAAATGTCCCCCACCCACATGACCAGGCCCCAACAACACCCCAAAAAGTCGAAAAACACACAAAAATCACCACAATCCAATGCCATCCATGTCCTCAATGATGTCTAAATTCAAGACACCCCACAGAAAGACTTGGTCCATGCACCACTGAGTACCCCTGGGCCTAATGGATGAAAGCAAGGCAAACTGGGTGCAGGCGTGAGCACACTGGCTGGCTCCAAAATGGCCCCTTGAGCCTTGACCCCAACCACATGGCCACGCCCTGCCTGGACCAGGCCTCAAAATGGCACCCACCCACATGGCCAGGCCCCAACACCCCAAAAAGCCAAAAAGCACACAGAAATCACCACAATCCAATGCCATCCATGCCCTCAATGATGTTTAAATTCAAGACACCACACAGAAAGACTTGGTCCATGCACCACTGAGTACCCCTGGGCCTAATGGATGAAAGCAAGGCAAACTGGGTGCAGGCCTGAGCACACTGCCTGGCTTCAAAATGGCCCCTTGAGCCTTGACCCCCACCACATGGCCAGGCCCTGCCTGGACCAGGCCTCAAAATGGCCCCCACCCACATGGCCAGGTCCCAACAACACCCCAAGAAGTCAAAAAGCACACAAAAATCACCACAATCCAATGCCATCCATGCCCTCAATGATGTCTAAATTCAAGACACCCAACAGAAAGACTTGGTCCCTGCACCACTGAGTACCCTTGGGCCTAATGGATGAAAGCAAGGCAAACTGGGTGCAGGCCTCAGCACACTGCCTGGCTTCAAAATGCCCCTTGAGCCTTGACCCCCACCACAAGGCCAGGCCCTGCCTGGACCAGGCCTCAAAATGGCCCCCACCCACATGGCCAGGCCCCAACAACACCCCAAAAAGTCAAAAAGCACACAACAATCACCACAATCCAATGCCATCCATGCCCTCAATGATGTCTAAATTCAAGACACCCCACAGAAAGACTTGGTCCATGCACCACTGAGTACCCGTGGGCCTAATGGATGAAAGCAAGGCAAACTGGATGCAGGCCTGAGCACACTGCCTGGCTTCAAAATGGCCCCTTGAGCCTTGACCCCCACCACATGGCCACGCCCTGCCTGGACCAGGCCTCAAAATGGACTCCACCCACATGGCCAGGCCCCAACAACACCCCATAAAGTCAAAAAGCACACAAAAATCACGACAATCCAATGCCATCCATGCCCTCACTGATGTTTAAATTCAAGACACCCCAGAGAAAGACTTGGCCCATGCACCACTCCCTATCCCTGGGCCTAATGGAAGAAAGCAAGGCAAACTGGGTGCAGGCCTGAGCACACTGCCTGGCTTCAAAATGGGCCCTTGACCCCCAGCCACATGGCCAGGCCCTGCCTGGACCAGGCCTCAAAATGTCCCCCACCCACATGACCAGGCCCCAACAACACCCCAAAAAGTCGAAAAACACACAAAAATCACCACAATCCAATGCCATCCATGCCCTCAATGATGTCTAAATTCAAGACACCCCACAGAAAGACTTGGTCCATGCACCACTCACTACCCCTGGGCCTAATGGCTAGTGAGGCTTTACAGGCACCGCAAAATTAAAAAAAAAAATCAACATGACATAAATGAGAATTAAGTTTAAAAAAAAATCACAGAAACAGTTGTATCATGCACCCATGACTAACCCTGGGCCTACTGGATACTGTGGCTACCCACAATATATATTTTTTTAAAGTTGTGAAAAAAGTTTTAAAACTGTAGATGCAGCAACTGCAATGCCCCAAACAAACAACACCAACTTACTTGTAAAATCTCAAGTCCAAAAGTGATCCAAACTCCAAAGTCCAAAAACTCCTCAAATACAAATATCCAGCAGCAGCCACAAAAAGTAATCCTTCCAGCTCCAGATCCAAATCAAAAGTGACCAGGACATGGACAAAGCACTGGGAGGAGCCTGCTGGACAGGAACAGGAAGTTGGAGACTTTGGGGCACTTCCTTCCTCCCACCCCCCACCCTCCCCCCCAAAAATGGACTCCTTGCACCAAAAAGTGCAGCCAAATCTCAATCTGAGGAGTTATGCTGATCAAAATCATCATTTTCAGAAGGTTTATGCTGCCTGCGGTGGATTTCTTTTGCAGAATTGCAATTTTTGAAATTTCCGGAAAGCGAGCTGTTCAAATCTCCTGCCGGAAGTCAGCTGCGCGCCGCATCTACGTGTTCGGCATTGTTTACTCCCACGATGCGTGATCGCGGGCCCTTATGACGTACTCGCGTTGTAAAACTCTCGCTGTGCAAGATGGCGGGCCGCGATAATGTAATTGCGGTCGAAAAACTCTTGCGCGATCATGCATCAAGTTCCAAAATGGCGCGGCACACGCAAACCGGGAGAAAAACAACTTGGCGAACACAGAATCACGGTTAGTCAATGCAGCGCGCGCGTTATTGTATTTTCAAGTGCGACCAAGCAAAATAATCTGCAGCTTGCGAATTTGCGGATATTTTGGGCAAATTCGCGCGATTCAATGATCGCGAAATTGCCGAAAATCCACAAATTCCGCGAGCGGAACGGATTTTACTCCCATGCTTATGTAGAAGACGTAGAACCCATGCAAATAGGTACAATAAGAGGCCCTTTGAGTCCCGAAGAGAGGCAACGTAGAAGAGATAATAAGTTATGCCTTTATTGCGGTAAGGCAGGACATTTTTTACAGACCTGCCCTACTAAACCCACTCAGCTAAAGAGGTCGGAAAACTAGAGACCCTGAGGCCTTGTGAGACTGGGACCTCGGGTAATTCAGGTTTGATAGTCTCAGCTATAGAAACCGGGATGGATCATCCCAGTCATTTTTCTCCATATGCTCGTTTGACCTGGGAGAACAAGGAATTGGAGGTCCATATTATGATTGACTCAGGGGCCACGGGGAATTTCATGGACAAGGACTTGGCTCAAAGTCACCATATTGATCATAGGCCAAAAGACATTTGGGAGAAGGTCACCACTATTGATGGTAGTGTGTTAAGATCAGGGCCTATAACTCACCATACCGTGACCCTGCAATTAGATTTGACTCAAGGACATAGAGAATACTTAGATTTCGATCTTATCCAATCTCCTCAATTTCCTGTGTTGTTGGGACTACCCTGGCTTCGTACACATAACCCCCTAATAAATGTTGTGCATTCTACCCTGGAGTTTAGGCAAGAGGTTTGTGGTGAACACCTAGTAGGTGCCTTGCACACTATGGAGCTTACTGAAACTCCAATTCCTGTTGAAGACCATACGTTACTCCCAGAATATCAAGAGTACAAGATTATATTTGATGCGGAACAAGCCACGAGTCTTCCCCCACATTGCCCATACGATTGTCGTATTGATTTACAAGCATGGGCAAAGATTGCTCGTAGCAGGGTGTACTCTCTTACTGAGAAGGAAAATTTGTACTTAAGAGACTATTTGGACAACATGCTCAAGATAGGGTTTATACGTCCCTCCAGGTATCCAGCTTCTTCGTCTCTTTTTTTATACCGAAGAGAAAAGGGGGCCTGAGGTGTTGTATCGACTATAGAGCATTAAATGACATCACTATAAAGAATCGGTATCCTCTTCCTTTGATTTCCTCCCTCCTTGACAGAGTTAAGAATGCCGTGTATGTAAATTAACACTCCCAGGCATAAATTCCAACAGTAACACAATAGAGTGAACAAACCAACTACTAGGGTTTCAAAAAATATACATTTTTAATTCAATTAAAAAGACAGTTAATAACAGTCAGTGCAATGATTAGAGTTAATAAAAAATCCTAGACTGATACATATAGATTCACAAAACAATCAATTTTAGAATAAAAGTTGAAACTTTTATTCTAAAATTGATTGTTTTGTGAATCGACAGATCCACCTCACATTATTGCCCAAGACCGATTCATTGGAGGGGTCTGCTCTGAAGAAGAATTCTTAGCCAGAGTAAAGACCGAGCAGAAGTCGGAAGAAATTAAACAAATTATACAGTCGCAGGAAGCAATTGAAGTGAAAGATTACTACTATGTTCAGTGTAGTTTAGTTCTTCCAACTACAGAATTACAATACCAGGCTTTAGAATGGTGCCATTCCCATCCGTTAGCTGGACATCCTGGATATAAGAAGACGATAGAAACCTTAAAGAGACATTTCTGGTGGCCAGGGATGGGGAAAGGCACCAAACAGTTTATACAGACATGTCATATTTGTGCCCAGAGTAAAGTCTCACATCAACACCCTGTGGGACTCTTACAACCACAACCCATGCCTCCGTGTCCTTGGCATACTGTTTCCTTAGATTTCATAGTGGAATTGCCTCGCACGGTCAAGGGACATAACACCTTATTAGTAGTGGTTAATACCTTCACCAAGATGGCCTATTTCATCCCGTTGACAGGACTCCCCACTGCTAAATCATTGGCTTCTTTGTTTCTACAGCACGTGGTCCGACTACATGGACTCCCCTCAGTTTTGATCTCAGATAGGGGCGCCCAATTTGGATCTAAGTTTTGGAAAGGCCTGTGTGCTCTATTATCAATAGATGTGAGACTATCATCCAGTCATCACCCAAAGACAGATGGGCAGACAGAGAGGGTCAACCAATGTTTTGAGCAATAAATTAGAAGTCAGGCATTACAATCTCTTACTGAGTGGGACGAATTGGTTTGGCTAGCAGAGATCTCTTACAATAACAGTCATCACTCTTCTACTGACTTCACTCCTTTCTATAGCTCCTATGGATACCATCCCAGAACACTACCTAGTACATCTGCTTCTTCTCCTACTTTCTCTACGCCTGCTGCTGCTGAGTTGATACAAGAAATACAAAGAATACACAAAGTCACACAAGACAATCTAGAGCAGGCCAAAACAAGATATAAGAAAGGCGCTGATCTCCACAGACGTCAGGAGCCACCCTACACACAGGGAGATGAGGTCTGGCTATCATCTAAAAACATGAGTTTGAAGGGAGCCTGTAAATTCAAACCTAAGTCCATAGGCCCCTATAAGATTCTCAAGGTCATGAATCCAGTAGCTATGAAACTCGATCTCCCTGCCTCTTTCAAGACACATCCTGTATTCCATGTCTCACTTCTGAAACCAGTGGAACCAGGTACGAGATTACCTATGTCCCCTCCTCCTGTACTACTCAATGATGAACCAGAATACGAAGTCGAAGCTATTATAGACTCCAGAAGAGTCAGGTGTAGACTTCAGCACCTCATTCATTGGAAAGGGTATGGAATTGAGGAACGCTCCTGGGAACCAGCTAGTCAAGTGCACGCACCTCACCTAGTGAAATCGTACCATAGGCAGCACCCCAACAAGCCCAAGCCCGTGGGGGGGACTGTGGGGCAGGTGTACTGTCACGCCTGCCAATTCCTGTTTGGAATCAAAGATGGCCGCCTCGCATCGCGCATTTGCGAGGAAGTCAGTCGACAGTAAAAGCCTGGCTTCCCCTTAGAGCGGTGCTTTGCGTTCTAGTGCACGACCCCTCGTCGCGTCACTTCCACATCGCCACCTCACCCTCTTGCTATCCTCGCCGTCTTTCCTGCGTTCCGGTGCTCCTGTGACTCCGTGTTTACTAGCTTTCCAGAGTGCCCCACCATTCGGCTCCTGATTTATCTTCGGAGAAGTCTCCTGGGCTTTCGACTTGTTTCTCCCGTGCTTTGTTGCAGCTTTGGCCTCCTGAGCGGTAACGGAGACTACCCCCCTCTCGATTGGGCATTGCTGGCTGTCTACTACACTGTTCCGTGAGCTGGTCAGGCTAGTGCTGCTGGGTTCCGCCCGCTGGCCGCATTTGATGCTCCGCCTGCCGGACGGACTTGAGTGGTATGGTTCCATCAGTCTCATTAGGGGCATTGTGGTAGTTGAAGTCCGCAATTCTATTATTTTGCTTAATCCCTTATTATCACCCGCCTTGGATTTATTTGACGTCCTGGCTCCAGACTCCCTTTACAGCTGAACCAACTTGAAGAACGGGTAAAGGTGCATTGCGCAACCTTTTTATTACCTTTTCTCAGTTATATCATCATTGAGAGCTCATAGAGTGATATATGTTTTCAGAACACACCTGTTAGATGAAGAAAAACCAGGTTTCCACTGACCCACATCTATTTTAGATATCTAGATAGGGTAAGACCTTTTATTTTGAGGCTTTTTGACATATATAGTATAGCCTTGAACAGTTCACACATACTCATATCTCTTTTCATTAATTATTTAGGTTATTTAGAATACTTATTGATTCTGGACCCATATTGTGGAGAATTCTGTGAGGTGATTCATTAACCTGTGTCTGGGGAGAATTGCAAGTCTACCTTAGGCAAAGATTCTCAAAGAGTCGTTGGGTTTAGGGTTGTCCCTTTCTCTTGATATGTATTGACCTTCTTTTCCCTTTCAGTACCTGTGTCATGCGAGCCAGAGTGGAGAGACATCACATCCAAGGAATTTCCTCTCTCTTCCTTCCCTTGTTTTGTTCCCTCCTTTCCCTTCATATCACCATTGCGGTCTAGAGTTTGATAGACACAATAGGTGTAGGAGGGAGGGGTTGGGTCTGTCTTCGGTTCCGGGACACTCCTGCATAAACGACACCTGGATCCCTACACTGAGTATCTCCAAGGGCTTCAAACTGAACTTGCCTCCTGTTCACGAAGTCTCAGGGACAGCAAGGACTTCTTTTACCTCTGGGTACCACCTCTAAACCGCTGTTTCAGTTGCCCAGAAGGGGAAAGCAACAGACTCCGTGTTCTGAAGGCACTGCAGAAAGCACCAATGCACTTTGAACCGCAACCCTAGTCTCAAAGACGACGATGACCACCGCGGCCACCGAGCCGCTGTTTGCACTGCTACCTGTGGGCACTGCACTCCGCACTGCCTCGCTTCACTCTGTCGCCCTGGTATTACCGACTACGTCACTGCCCGCTGAGCATGACACCTGTGACTGCACTGTGGTTCGGGGGCACTGCTTGTAAAGGAACAGATTTAAGGCTAGCCACACCTTGCAATGTAATGCTGATTTGCAGAGCGCTTCTTGTTACCCGTGAGGGTATCAATGCACTGAGTAGATGACAGTAGGCATGTGGCGAAGCTGGGCCTTAATACAGGCTGTCTGATGGCCCCCGCATGAAGATGAATAAAACAGCAAGGTCTTCAGCTTCTTGCAGAATTTAAGAAGTGAGGAGGAGGCCCTGATGGGTTGGGTGAGGTAATTCCAGGATTTGGCAGCTTGGTAGGAGAATGATTGACCTCCCGTTGTGCTTCTGTGGATGCTGGATGTGTGTGCAAGTGAGATGAGAGAAATTGTCTGGTGGGTTGGTGGAACAGAAGCCGGTGATTGAGGTTGAACTAGGGGGGCGTGGCTTGTGCACCGATCATGGCAAAGGAAAAGGATTGACACTTTTGTGTGTAGGCTTAATTTAGTAAGGCTGCAGGGTTGGAGTATAGTGTATAGGGTGTAAGATTGTGGCTTAGGTATTATGTGGTTCTTGTTAAGGGTAAAAGAAAGAGGGCTAACAGTGTGGGTTGCAGGATTAAGGAAACCATTAATACATTTTATGAGCAATAAAGATATACGTGTTGAAGTGGGTGTGGCCTGACGCTGATGGAGACGGGAGCCTGAATCGGAGCTCCCGTCGGTGATCCCCTCTCTGGCACCATCCTGACCGCTGTGGCGGAGCCCTGAAAGCAGAGACCGGCCCCGGAGATGCCGGAAGGATAGGTACAAAAGGGGGTGGTGATGGACGAAGCATCTGAACCAATCAAACACTCACACCCAGTCAAAAGATCTGGGTTTAAACCATCACTGTTCTTTAGCCCACTCTGCCACCCCAGTTCAGACATGGCCATATGCAAATCAGTCTAACCCTGTGCCTCATGGGAACAGTCCAGCCCCAACTGCCAAGCCATGCCTTCCCTGGACCGGAAACAAGCTTCCGAGGACCGGTTTCTGGCATTACAGCCGTCTTCAGCCCGGCTTGCTTGAATCCAGTGGCAAAGTGAGCAAGGGACTCACGTCTGAGCATACCCTGCCACACTTATGGCGAACAAAGCGGTACAAAAGGGGGCGGCGGGGACAGCTGCTGCGGAGGGATGCTAGTGCTCTTCCGTCGATAAAGAGCAGAGAAGCTGGTGCGGCCGTGGGCCGCGCAAGATGGCGGCGGCGCGGCAGTAACGGCACCTGGAGCATAGCCGAGGAGGACGATTACTTGGGGGTCGACCTGAACTGTCATATTGGGAGCTGGCATGGTGGCCGGGACAGCGGCGGGGGCCTGGACTGTTTCTAGAGTGGAGGGGGCACACGGAGGAGCCTCAGTGAGCCAGGAGACCTGCGGTGGCGGCTTGTGTAAAATGGCGGCTGCGCAGTCATAACGGCCCTTGGAGTACTGCGAGGCTCGAGAACTGCGGAGTGGCTGCCCTGCGCCGATTCCCAGGGAGCGGGACATGAGCGGTTGGTGCCGGCTGGAGCCCGAGCTAGCGCTGGTGAGGTGGAGGCACAGGGAGGAGTTGCGGCAGACCCCGGGTCCAGACGAGTGCCCAGCCGCTGGAGCGGGGCGTGAGGGACCGCGGAAGCGGCGAGGGCTCTGTTCCCCGCCAGGACCGGTGCAGACTGCAGCACTCAACGGCAGGTGCTCCGCGCATGGTGGAGAGATCGAGGGAAGGCGAGCTGCTGCCCTGAGCGCGGTGAGTGGAGGCAGCGCTGTGTGGCGGAGGCTCTTGGGCCCTGAGGCGGGAAGCAGAGGAGCGCGAGGAGGTGGCCCTGGGCGGATCTGGTGCTGGATGAGGCCTGTTATCGGCCTGGAGTGAAGGCAATGGCTGGAGGCCGAGAGAGGCACTAAGGGGGCAAAGGGACTGATTGTGAGCTGCAGTGTGAGGCCCCCTCCACTGAACTGGTCGTGGTGAGCCCACAGTGAGGGGGGCAGGCTACTGCGAAACAGTTGTGCTGGTGCTGGCCATTGCTGGGACCGAAGGGCAGATTCACGACAGGGCACGGCCATGAAGACCAGGTGTCCCGAGGTGAGCTGGGAAGGCTGGGGACGGGGAAACGACAGGCCCCCACAGAGGGTCACTTGCTGGGTGACGCCGAGGGACATCAGCTGCGGGAGAAGTGTCCAGAGGGCAGCCTCCGCTGCTGCAGTGGCTAAGTTGGAGCTGGTGGAGTGAGCAGGAGTTAGAGCAGGCTCACTGGCCATGTGGTTTCCTTGGACTTGAGAAGGTGTGGCTGGCGCGTGTTGGGAGCAGCGGTGGCATATGCACATTGTTATTGCGCTGGTCCTGCACACTGCTCTGGACTGTGGTTGCCTATCGCGTGAGTACTGAGGTGTGCATTGCAGGGGCCAGTCATCACTCCCCCTGCAGGGACGACAAGTACAGGGGCGGCCACCTTCACCTTATCGTAGCCCCGCTGAGCGTGAGATTCACAGACCTGGGAGCGTCATGGGCCGGAGCACCATGAGGCAGGATACTGGGCGGCAAGAGGGGGAGAATATGGACCACGGAGAATCTGCTTCACGCCCGGGGCCCAGGACGGACGGGGGGACACCCCAAGCAGAACTCTCTCTCCATGATATCCTGCAGGCCATAGAACGCTCTCGGCTAGCAGTGGAAACTAAGATAGACACCATCAGAGAGGACTTGGGCCTCCTATGCGCGGACCACAGAAAGCTGGCCGAACGTGTCACAGCCACAGAAGCGGAGATAGAGAGCCTGCGGCCGCCAGTCACTGCAACGGCAAGCAAACTCGTTGCCATTGAGAAAAGAGTACAGATACTGGAACAGCGAGCGGAGGATGCCGAAAACAGAGTCTGCCGAAATAACATTAGGGACACAGGCCTTCCCGAAATAGTCAAAGAAAACAATATGGCTGGCTGCGCACGGAGGTGGCGGAGGAGGGGTTGTCCACTTTCTTTGCCCTAGAATGGGCACACAGGGTTCCAGCTCAAGCCCCACGGCCTGGCGGATCGCCGCGGCCAGTGGTGGCCCACCTCTTGTTCTACAAGGATAGAGATCATGTGCTGGGGCAGGTGCGCCTTAAGGGGCAGCTTAAAATAGACAACAGTGTGGTGCGGATCTTCCCAGACTTCTCCCGGGAGGTGGAACAACAGAGAGCATCCTTTACGGCGGTCAAGCGGAAACTGCGCCAGATGGGGGTGTCCTACTCCATGTTTTTTCCAGCCAAACTACGCATAGTGCATAATGGAGGGACTATCTTCTTTACCACACCCTAGGACGTATGGGGCTGGATTGAGGAACAGGATCCCCGAGGGCACCAGCGAGGAGGAGACGGCCCAGCAGACAAAGCCTTGCCGCGCTCACCTAACAGAGGGGCAGCTTCAAAGACCCACCCGACGGCGGAGGAGGCGAACCGAGCTAGGGCTAGTGGGATCACCGCGGTGGCCTCGTTGAGTGCGGTGGACAATCGGGAACTACCGTCACCAGCTGGAGCAGACCAAAGAGATTCGGATTTTAGAAACCAGCTCGAGTTTGGTTGGAGACGTCAGCCAGATTCTGCCGCATGTGACTCCCAGATCAGCGGATGACCTGATGTGAGATGGGCCGCACCCGCAAGTATACCCGGGACTATGCTCGGGGGAGATGGGAAGAGCTGTCTGTGTCAGGGCCCTGAAACTCACTTGGCAGGGTTCCCTGATGTCTGCCTGAGCTATGTAGGCCGGGGGGGGATCCAGAGGGGCGGAGAGGAGGGCAACCCTCCAGGCAGACTTTGGCCTAACCACCACCTTTGAACACTGTCTGTTTGAGCACGGAAGTGTACAGTTTGGATGGGGGAGATGTTCTCACTTGTCCTGGGGAGGGGGAGTTGGGATGGTTCTTTTAGTGTTAGGAAGAGGTTGGTATTTGGGTTCATGGGGAGGGATACTGCAGTCGATGGGGGGAGAGGCCAAGACAGGCTACTCTGCAAGAGGTGCTTGCATGCTATGCATAGAGGTTCTGGGTCTCTGGGCCTGTCAGGGGTAAACATGAGTTCACATGCAGCAGACACAGACCACCTATAATATAATGTCGTGGAATGTTAGAGGCATGCACTTCATGAGTAAAAGGTATAAAATATTCTCACAACTAAATAGAAGAGGGGTCCATGTAGCAATGCTCCATGAGACTCATACATTGGACAAGGAGGGTGAGGCACTGTGCAGGCGCTGGAGAGGCCAGGCGTTTTATACGTCATACTCAGCATTTGCCCGGGGAGTCTTGATATGGGTGCGGGCGGGGGTCCCCTTCCAACCTATTGAGCATAAAATAGATCCAGAGGGAAGGTACGTGATTGTAGCCGGAAGGCTTGACGGGCAGGATGTCACCCTGGTTAATGTATATGGTCCAAATGTGGAGCAAGTTCGGTTCCTGGAGCAGCTGTCCGGGGTTCTGGCACCGTACATGACTGGAGCGGTGTTAATAGGAGGGGATTTTAATTGTGTTGCAGATCCTGAGATGGACCAGTCACATCCACCGCTTCGAGATTCTCCAGTACATGTAGTGGCCCGAGCTTTTAGGGACTGGCAGGCTCGCTGGGGGCTTGTGGATGCCTGGCGCAGGGCACACCCGACAGATAGAGACTACTCGCACCTATCCCACACCCATGACTTACACGTCCGACTGGACACCTTTTTAAGCACACAAGGCCTCTACACTCAGCTTGGGGGGACAGAGTACCTGACCAGAACGGCCTCAGACCACATTCCACTCATGATTCGATACAGGGGGGGGAGGATTCCGCAACCCATCCCTACATGGCGCCTCAAACCAGAAGCACTGGAAGACCAGGTCTTTCAGCAGGAGACTAGGGAGCATATCATACAATATTTTGCTGACAATGTGGGCACCACTGACTAGAATCACGGAATGGGAGGCCTTTAAGACTGTGATCAGGGGAAGGTGCATGGCTACATCTATCGGGGTGCGTAAGACGCTCACGGCAGACTTTGAGAGAGCAGATGAGGCACTTAGGGACCTTGAAAAGAGGAGGCCGGAGCACCCGTAATTGAAGCAGGAGATCCTAGCGGCTAATAGTTTCTAAGACAATCATGTACACCTCTCATATCCTATTCTTCCTTAGTTTTAAAATAAGTAACAAAAAAGGTTTGGGTACTGTGCATCAGTTCACATGATTTTTTTTTGGGGGGAAAGCTAGGGTTTATGTTTGAATGCTAAATGTTGCTTGTGGATGATTGTGGGTGTTTTGTATTTTAATAAACATTTAGAAATGTAGTTGTCTGTAAAGTGTTTTAACTGTTTGGGGCAAAGGCGTGTAAAGAGTTACATCTTAACTGATTTATAGAATTCCTTCACTGTCAAAAATTATCTTAGTTGTTTAGAGTTGATTTTCTGAAGTGAAAAAATATTCTTAGTGATTTATTGTTCTCAACATTTTATAGGTATCAGATTAGGTATTTTGCTTTGGTACTGTGCATAAATCAATTTTCTTGTAAATTTTGGTTTTTGCCGCTCTGTTGGGCTGGAATCGCTGTTAATAAACTCTGCTCTTCCTTTTAGCTGTTCTTGTTAGTTTTGTTTTTGAGGGCTGCCAATCTGTTAATCTATGTTTTGAACCTGGGTAGCGGCAGGGTATAAGTGTCAAACTTACAGGCTGTGGTGAAAAGACAGAAGGATTACTGGCGTTTGAGTAAAACCCTATTCATCATATAGAGAAATCACATATATGTTTGAATTAAGCTGGGCTTGCTGACCTATTAAGTAGTAAAAAGCAGAGAGGTTTCCTGGATACCCATACTAAATACCCACATATTTGCATTTAATTAATTTCAGAGGTGATAGCATGAATATCCACTGATCAGCATGACAACCTGCTTTGCCATTTCTATTTGATGGGCCCTCACTATGAGCTTTAAATGTTATCAGGAAGAATGGGAAAAGTTGGTCTATTTAATTTAAGATTTGATACTCTAAGTCGAAAGCGAGTAATCAGTAAATGGATTGACATATTCTCAAATGCACGACAGTCTTTTTAATTAGTTCACCCTGAGATTTAATCTATACTTGGTAGCATGGGGGCCAGTGAGGCAGGGCTATCAATTATCTCTCTTCAGATCGTCTCAAAATTATTCCTTCTAATAAAGATTTGATCAGACTTCCTTTACGTAACACACTTTGAAAAGAGATTACCCAAAGGAATTTCATGGGCACCTTCCAACAGAAATGAAATGCCACATTGAGCTACGCTAATTTTGTATTTTCCCCAGGTTCAAGATCAATTAGCTATGAGCTTCACTCTACTCCCAGTTGAACTTGAACTGGAAGATGCTATCGTCCTTTACACGTTTTTACTTCTATTAGCCAAATTATATTTATGATCAAATGCTTTATTTAGCCACAACTAAATGTTGATGCCAGTTATTGAATTAAATTATTTATGGTTTCTCACTGAGCAATGAAGCATTTATGACAGACAAGTATTTCACACAACTGTCTAGACGTTTTGCTTCCAGGGGTCCTGAGTGACATCAAACAGAAAATTAGAGTGAAGCTCGAGTTGTAAATGATGCCTCCCAGAATCCTGAGGTGAAAAACATTGAAGTTATTCACTGATACCCATCTACACTTTTATGTAATGTATGGCCCACCCAAATAATATGTCCCAGATTTCACCAGCTGTGCAGGGGTAGAGGAGTCATGGGAAAGCCACTGTAGCCTCGCCTCCCTCAGCACCTTTTCCTGTGTTACATTTGGTGTCCTGAAACACATCTCATCAACCCCTGCCCATACCCACATCACCTCCATCTAAAGAAAGAATACCCGTTATCCTGCCACACTCCAGACAATCCTTAGCATTACTTTATCAGAGGGGACATGGGGACATTGCAGGCCAAACACAAAAGAGAGGAAAACACACAAGATGATGGATGGAATGTTGCACATTGGCAAAACATTCACCCCCAGTCACAGATCTGGGTTTAATCCATCGTTGTTTTGCTCACCACACCACCCCAGTTCAAGACATGGCCATATGCAAATCAGTCTTGACCCTGTGCCTCTAAGGCATCTAAATTTGGCTTCACGATCCCCTCCTCTTTTTTGTGGTGGGACAACCAAAACCAATTTTATATTAGAGTTTGACTGTAAACAGCTGGGAGGCCTCAACACTAGTGAGGATCTCTATACCTATTTATGATTTAATAATGATTACATCTATGCACTGGGATTAACTGGGAGCATAAGTGGGTCAGTACTGACAAAGATATGGTGGAATCAACACAACAGTGTATATCTCAATGAATCTTCAGGAATACCGTTATAGGATTATACATGTGTATTCACACTATTCTCTTTGTTTGAATCTATTGGTATGCATACCAACTGATGACATTTTCTTCGTGTCAATGCAGCTTTCGAAACTACAGTAGAGTATTTTTATATGAATTTTATCGATCTTTTTGGTTTTTAGGTAGCAATTTATATATATATATATATATATCCAAACAAAGTCCAAAAGCAGTAAATCACGCTCTCAGGTACCAAGAAACACTACACAAGTCAGCAGGTCCAAGGGTGTTTATTAACACCTACAACATGTTTCGGCTTCCACGAAGCCTTGATCACGTAAGTGTTGTGCATAGAGAGTGCAAAATAAATACATCTCACAAATGTTAACAAAATAAACGTAGGACTCAGGTCTCTGTTTGGGAAAAAATGTGTCGGCCATCTTGGAACAGTCAAAATATATGTACATCGTAATTGCTGGAAAGTTAATTGTATGTACAACGGGACACGGGTGATGCAAATAAAATGAACTCACATGTAAATACATCAAGTATTGTGCCAACACATAGTAAATGACAATGTAATCATATACAAGAACTGCCAGTTGGTGTGCATGCACGCGTTGTGGTGCATATGGGGGCACAAAGGGCGGCTTGCACAGATACCAGGTATTAATACCGTTATGTGGGCACAGTAGTCCAAATAATGAAATAAAATACCAGGGAACAGTGAGGGAGCCGCTAAGGACCCGGCCAATGCAAGGGGAAATACCCAATTAGTGACCGCCGGGAGAGAAAGCAGACCAATGCATGTGGCGCTCTTCTAATCCCTGGGGACAACTATGTTTGAGGCGCACATAGTCAACAAAATCAAGCCAAATGGCCAGAGCTGCAAAATTACCAGGTGAAATACCTAGGAGCGTGGAACCCAGCTTGGGCCACAGAATGCATCAAAAAGCATCAGAAAAAGTCCCGAAAATGAATATCATATAATAAATGAAATAAAAACTTGCTTGAGACCTGGTTCCGCAAGTGTCAAATGCTTGAAGGTGATGCCTATATATATATATATATATTATATATATATATATATATATATATATATATATATATATATATATATATATATATATATATATATATATATATATATATACATATATACACATATACATACATATACATACATACACATGCATATACATGCTACACCTACATATCTAGGCTAGGTACATTTAGGCAAATTACGTAGGGAGCGCATTTTAAGAGTATGCAAGTGCTGTTGTTTTTCTTCTTAGCACTGTGGTAGAAATGTACCTACTGTTTATTATATTGGTACTTGCGATTTCTTTTGTATGCTTCTGTCTCCTAAGTGTCGCAACAAATATATTTTACACAAGACTGACACTAGACCAATAAATACTTATTGAAACGTCCTAACCGCCATTCTGTGTATTTTCTGAGAATAAGCACGAGTGACTGGGTGAAAAGTACTGTACTGTTTTCCACGATCCCTGAGGAATAAGGGTTGTCATGTTCAGTGGTTGCCAGAAATTACCTACACCTCTGTAAGATAGGGGGGTAGGGGTGATAATGGCACTGAGGAGCTGGCTGCTCTAACAGCTGACATATCCTGTGGGGATGTCCGGAAGCAGTTTGGACACCAAACCCTCACTTTAGGTCATCCAAAACACAGAGGTCCTGGGGATTCCTAGAAACTACACGACAAGCAAGCATAATAACCTTCTCTCATTGACAGAAAAGACTGCATCCCACATCCATTACATTTATTAGATTTTAACAGAGAAGAGATTTTAGCTCTAGGTGTTTGTAAGATCAAAATCCATGGATAGACAGAGGGACCTCTAACTTTAAACCAACACCACCCTATACCAGTATGGCATTCTTCAAAACAATGGTTCCATCCTTTAGAAGAAATGACTATTGAAGGAGTGGCTAGTGGAGAGGTGTGGCTCACTGGTTAGAGGCGGCAGACCTGTAAGCAGAGAACGGCCCGGGACCAGGGTTCAATTCCCGACGCGGCAGGGTCTTGGACCAGGGTCAAGGGACTCGATAATTCTCGCCTCAGTGCCTACTCTAACCAGGGAACACACTCGGTAACTCTGGGCATTAAGCTTGCCTCATCTCTACAATGGCCCCCCACAGACGCCGGGGATGCCTGGTTTCACCCTGGAGATACCCAGAAAGGGAAAATCTCACAGGGAAAACCAGGACGGGTTCCCCAGCGGTCTACAGCGCCAGGACACTCGGGTAGAGTAACAGTGCGCTTTACAAGTATCCCACATTTACATTTACAAGGTTTTTTAAATACCACTTCCAGCTCCAGAAGACATTGCTATCAGAGGGAATCTACATACAGCCACATGGGTTCACATTGATCAGACTGTTGACAGGTATTCATTTGTGACTATACATGCTGCTTGCTGGTCTGTGTGCATGGATACCTTTATTTTTGTGGTTCTGTCCATACAAGTGTCTTAATGTCTGTGTGCATGGTTGTCCATATTGTTCTGTGTGCAAGTGTCTATATCTGGAGCTTAGAGATAGTTGCACAGAGGTTCCTTGCAAGATAGGAAAGTAAAATTAAAAATGTCAGGCGTGGCTCTTGGTCAAGCTGGCATAACATACTAAGTTGATGCCCAGACCCCAACCCACAAACCTGACTGGGATCCTGCTGCTCTATAAGATGCCTGCCTGCCTGTTTTTGGCAGAACTGGCTGAAGTGTACTATTTACGTGAGATCAATGGAGTGAGTGAGGGTTACATAAGGCCTGTGTACATATACATTGTCCTTCCATCATTGTCTTGCAGTTCTGGCTCTTTAATGAGACCGTTTTCAGTCTGAAAAGCAATGTGCATGTCTTGCACCTTTAATAGAAACAAAGTGCATATACACACTCAACTTAAGCATGTCAATACTTACAATGGCTTTCCAAAGAGGGTCAGTGATAGTATTTTCTTATATTTGTTTTGTTTTAGATGTGCTATTCAAAACAAGCATTTACAATGTAATAGGTCTCGCATTACTGAAAGTTTGAGCTATTGGTATTGCATTATTATTTGCAACACCAATAGGTCAAACTTTCAGTAATGCAAGACCAATTGCGAGCCTCCCTTCTCTGCACACTCCTCACTCCGGCTCAGCGGCTCCCTCCAACCACCGCTGCCAGTAATGAGACATGTCTGACAGCCCCAGGTCGGCAAGGGGGCTCTCCTGACTCGGACTCAACATGCTGTCTGAGTAGTGAGGAAGATGAAGGTGCCCCGGGGCCGGCCAGTCAAACAGAGGCAGCACCCCACGTAGCCGCGGAATGGCACGATTCGAGGCGAGGACTTCCTAACCACTAAATTACAGTGGCCTATTCCTCCCCACCCGTAAAAGAAGGCTCATGGAGCACTGACTCCTACCATTTCTAGCTTACTTTCAGAAATACTGACTGAGCTTACATGCTAACAATACAGACTGGGTACTGTATTTAATATCACTCTTTGTACATAGCACTCTTTTATTTTGCACCAATTGATAGCAACATAGTGAGCACTAAATGGATCATCTTTAGTCCTGATGAAGAAGCCTTGATGCTTCGAAACCTGTTGACTTCACCAGGAGTATCTGCACATTAAAACACAGGATATCTCCGAACTACCATTTTAACAGTACCAGCCTATGACCTATTAAATTCTTTAAGTCTATAAGGTCAGGTACCTTTTAACCCACTCACCTCATCCACCCCTGACCCTTTCTCTCACTACACATACACCACACATAGCACTACAATAACAGTGCTCAGCATAGTCACTAGTCGTAGCACCCCCCCCGTCCCACAGTGGGGCGGGAAGACCCCTATGATGAAGCATGACACCAAAGGCCCTTTTGGTGTGTGAGGGGTATTTAAGCAAACACTGTGTATTTGGGGGAACCCCTTAAACCAGAAAGGATGGTTCTGGGAGGATGCGGAATAGTGAAGTCAGAGGGTGTGAGGGGCTGGGCACGAGGTAACCAGCCCCGCCTGTAGCTGAGAGGCCTTCTTCACCACGCAAGGAAGAGCTAACTGTCTGTCCCAAGATCCACCAAAGGGCTCTGGAGGTGCCTCGAGGCAGAAAGTGCCACAGTACACATTGCATCACTCACTCAGTCTTCTTTTACAGCCAGCGCCTGAGTCTGATAGGGGAAATGCAAAAATTTTTTCTTTCTAATGGTTAGCAATATTATCAACAAGCATAACAGAGCTCTCACAGGGTGGCGCGCAGTTCTCCCGCTGTAGTGAGATGTCAGCCTGGCCATCAGTCAGACAGGGAAGAGGTGCAAGAGACGGTCATTGAAAAGTAGGCACTTTGGGAGAAGAAGGCGGGTGTGCAGAAACAGAACAGCAGAGAGAGAGAGAGAGAAAGAAAATGACGCAAATAGAGTGGGTAGCAACGAAAGCCAACTGACTGAAAAAACATAGTGCTTACCGACTTATGAAGGAGACCGTGTAACGCCGCAAGTAAAATCCAGTCCGGATGGGCATTCACAAAAGGAGACAGGGCGGAAACAAGGAGGAACTTAGAAGCCTCATTATTAATCGGAACCCAGCGTTTACCAAAACTATGGGCAGGCTTCCACAGCACTTCCACAACAGTCCCTACTACAATATGCCTCGCAGAGCGAGCAGCGCATGCGCTGCAACGCTAGGCTCGACCTAATAAACCATACCTATTACATAGAAAACTGATGCCATAGGACTGTCCTGACCACATACTAGGTAGCCCCCCTGTGTGGGCCCTTGGCAATGACCCATTTTGACTATGCTTCATTGACTACTCTACCATCATGGTCTTTACTGGACAGATAAGAGAGAACCAGAAGCAGTGTGTTCACGCTGCATTTCATCCTGTTGCCTTCATGCAGTGCCTTCACTGATGGTAGTGAAGCTCCAGGAGAGGCGGTTCTGATGATTCATAAGTTATATTAGTATCCTTCAGTATACCCGGTTGTGCACTACAGGCTCAGCCCAGCCCTCCCTTGCTTCTGTCTGTCCCTCTGCCTCAGTCTCTTACTTTGGAGACAGCTACGGTTCTTTCAGTTTCAGTATTGGTAATGCAGGCAGGGTTGAGGCTGCAGGTCATGACACTGTCTCAAATGTCAGGCTTACCCATATATTTATTAAATAACAGAACCTGAAAGTTCAGGGCTTTCAGTTGGGGGGGGCCGGAGCACATTATGGCCTGGCCGTGCCCCGCTCACCCCTCCACCCCCCCATGGCTACAGCCCTGCCTTGGCCCTCTGCTGTGGGCCTTGCTCTGCCAAGTGTCGCCAAACCCAGTACTGGGACCTTGGAAGTGAGTTTTTGTGCCGCAACCAGGAAACCAATGTGTCGACTCCACTGTGTCATTTTGAAACTGGTGCATCACCACTGCCTGCACTGAAGACGTGAACACCATTCACCAAGTGCATGACGTAACAACCTCAACTTTCAACTAAGCTCCGGCTTTGCCGCAGCATCTCCAGAGAACCGCTGCTGCATGAGTCTCAGACACTGCATCACTGACATCTGTGTTGTGACGTCCCGACTCCGACCCATTCCAGACCCTGCATGGCTTCAACAGACGCATCGCCTTCAGCCCAGCGGTTTAACTACGACACCACGGAATCGACACATCGCGCCCTTGACATTGACATATCATTGATGCTTCACTGCCTTCGGAAACTAAAGCCTCGCACATCCAACCGACGCATCACCTCCTTTGCGCAACGCATCGTCCCTGGGTGCCAACGCCTCAACAACCTTGTACTGCCTCCAGGAACCGACATAACACAAACAGTAATGAAATGAAAACACATAACAAGAAAAATCACAACCCAATTTTGAAAACAAAGATATATTTTATTAAGTAGAATAACACCAAAATAAAATTAATTCCTATAACTACACCCTTCTTTTTAACTGTTTATTAAAATCTAGCACCTAAAAGACCAAAATGCCAACTGCGTGTATCTGGTTGCGTTATACTGGGACAAAATCAAAAGTTAAGGTTGACCACCATAAAGCACAAGTCAGATACACAAGTTGGATTGAGCCTGGTCTTGGCTGCTCTTTGGACTGAGATTAATTTTTGAAGAAGGAGAAGGTAGAGTGCAGCGGGCAAGGCAGCAGGCTGCATCCAAAAAGGAGTTGTCATCACCGGGGAGTACTGGATGAAGTTTTAGCGACCCCTTTGACAATAGCAGGGAAAAGGTCTGAGCAGAAGAAGCAGTATTTCCTGGCTGAGGAGTTTGTCATTATCAATGGGGAGCTGGTCGCCATTGAGCCCGGTAAAGGTTTTACCTTCTGACTTTGACAACTTTTTGGAAGCGAAAAACCACCAACGGGACAGAGCTCCAAGCTGTAGCAGAAGAGGGCTCCATGAAGCCATACACTGTGTGTGTGTTTGTATTTTATATAGCGCACTTCTACCCAGAGGTCTCGTAGCGCTGTATTCATACCGCTGTGGAACCCATCCTGGCTTTCTTGTGAAATGTCCACTCCTGGGCACCTCCAAGGTAAAGCCAGGCATCCAAGCACTGCTGGGGCCGTTGTGGAGATTAAGCAAGCTATTGCCCAGAGTCACAGAGTGGGACCCATGATTAGACTAGGCACCGAGGCGAAAATTATCAGGTCTGGGGAAATTGAGTCCAAGAGCCGCCGAGGTGGGAATTGAACCCTGGTCCCGGGCCAGACCTCTGCATCAGGGTCTGCCACTCTAACCATTGAGCCACGCTTCTGTGGGTGCAATATTTATACCGTGAGCCAGCCTTTGAAGCGGGGAATTTCCCATGCTACCCTCACATCTGGTTATGGAAAGTTCTTCCCTTAACCTACCAAGGCACCAAGAAGTCTGGGGTGAAAAAAGGCCAGTGCCAGATTCCTTAGTTTGTGTGCTGGAGGCAGACCTTTGAACTGTAGGTGGGCAGGGAAAAGCCCTGCCCCCTGCCATCCTGGCAGGTTGGCCGAATCTGCTAACACCTAATCCTATTTTTGTCTCACTGGGAGGAATACACAAAGCCCAACAGCTAAGCTAATCGCAGTCATGTGACCAGCCTATCTAAGTACCACACATCAGGTGTTAAAATAACGCATTTCAGACTGGTGGCCCACATCACCGCACTGAAATGCATTGTTACACATTTATAGCGCCTCCGTAGCAAGCTGGAGCTGAGTGCTGCCAATTAAACCACACTGACAGAGTAAGGCCTGCTGGCTGCACTGCACTGCTTGCTACAAGCTTGAAGGCTGAGTCAAATCGCTCAACTGCCTACAAAGTATAACATGATATTTACTCGACACTCTGGCGCAGCACCAATGATTAACTCAGGTCGTCAAAAGGCTGAGACAGCCTTGCAGGGCACACTGTGTGAGAAGCACACCTACAGAATGTGGGTGCAGGTGAGCTATAGTTTAACTTTGGAAGCCTGCCTCACAGCTGGGAGACTGCCACCACTGCTGCAACAACCACTGCATTGCGCCTCTTGGGCCAGAAAGGACCCAGAAGCGTAATGATCAACCGAAACCGACTCTCAGCTGACTTGCCGCGGCCAACTGAGTGGTGGCCTGGTGCCATAGCACTGCAGCTTGGCCCCTAAGTGATTAATTTTCACAGCTTCAGAGCCTGGTGGCTTTCTGTAATGTAATTCCTTTTGTACTTCACATCTCTTTCTCTGACATCTAGGAATGAGGATGTGTGTCTTTAATAAAGCTACCTATTCTTTTGGGCTAGGCTCTCTGATGTGATTTTGATCACAGTGGTGTCACAATAAACTGAGGAGGCATCATTGGTGAGTCAAATAGAAGAAGAAGGAGGAGTTAGTGACAGGAGATCCTTGGGACGGGGTGCAGTTCGTGCAGCCTCTGCTTCAGAATCTCCAGTGTAATGCAGCACCTTTCATTCCGTCATAGTAAGTGCTGCAAGGGCAAAGAGCATGACCCTGTAACCTAGTCTGGTGCCAATTGGTGGTCTAGAGGAAACCTTGCTCACCTCCAAGAGGTGAGGCCCACCACTGTGAAGGACTGGATCCCCTGTGGCCTGACTCCCCCTGACTGAAGCTGTCAGCAGAACTCGGGGCCAGTCCATACGTATCTGTAGGCCCGAACACCAGGATCCCTGTGCAACCCCTAGAAAAGTGAGAGACGCCACATATTTAGCAAGGGTTGCAAGCAGTAGTACCCACATGACATGTCTGTGATGTTAAATGTGCAGAAGGGAGAACGGCGTACTCCAATTAATAGCATAAAGACCTAGCGGGCGATAAGTAATAAGGGTCCGTGCACAAGCAATAACAACATGCGGAGTGAATTCTTTCTCAGAAGAAAGGATGCACATGCTTTAAGAAATCAAAGATTTAGCTAGAATGCATGATGTCAGCAACATGTACAAATGGGGTCTCTCTGATAAGTGCACAAAGTGCGAAGCATCATGTTTCAATAACAGAATACATTCCATGTCTTGTCTTTAAAGCAAGTTTTATTAATCACTGCTCAATCTGTTGTATTAAACATCATCAGTATGGTCTGGCTTTTTAGTCAAAAGTGCCCAGAAAAGTTACACTACATGTCCCTGAATGCAACTTTATATTGGATAAGAAAAGTCATAAATGACTGAAAATGTAACACATTACGAGGCTACTTTTGGAAAGCAGTTCACCTGTCTTGGTACGACTTAATGTTGCTCTACAGCCATCAGCTCAGGTCTCACTCCCTGACTTTCACATGTGTGCACCCGGCTTTCGAACGCGTAATTGAAACCATCTAGGTAATTGAATTCTGCAATGCGGCTTTTGTTTGTACTTTATGATACAGTTCATATTTGCATTCTTTAGAAGATTTTGCTCACATCACCAATCCTGTAGTCTCTTAATACCATGGCTACACATTAGTTTAACAGTCAAGTTGCTAGGGCACTAATGCCTTTCCATTTCTGATACTATCCAGCAATTTTAAGATTTTCTTAGAGTTTCTTGTTGCTCAAATGGGTATAATTTCTGACATTTATATGTTTCCCTCGTCTTCATTGCTTGATTTTGCTTGTGAGAAAGTGTCACTCATAGTCGCTGAATGTCACTTATAATTACACTGAAACTATGAAAATATCACACATAAGTAATCTGAAACCTTGGCCGCTATGTGTGACCCAGGACACTGGCAGCAGGCAACGAATGCTCTACCCTTCTTTTCTACTGCGCTGTTCTGACAAGAGCTGTTCAAGTCTCAACATCTGCTCTACATTCTGCGATTCTGGGCAAATCACTTAACCTCCTCATGCCCCCAAAAAATGTGGCCTTGTTTAATGTAATTAAGAATATAAATATTGCTGTTATGAAGCGCTCCGATTTCTTACGGTTCAGTTTGTGTTAGATGAAAATTGCTGAAAAATTCATAAAGAGGTAACACAAAGTCTTAAAATAATAAGGAGACAAAATCATACCCATTTAGTGAATGATTTTTACAAAGTGACATTAGAAAGCCTGGATAAATCATGGCATCCCTGTTTAATTTTGTGATCTTAGGCATATATATTATTTCACAAGCACTTTCAAATACATGATTTCAGAATACCAGCTGCACAAAAAACTACTGTGTTTGATTGAATAGACCATAATGTTACTTGGGATGCAGCTAGAGTTCACATAACAACGGTCTTGCCTCTTATTTTACTACTAGCACTGTCACCAGTGTAGTTATGGTGGCAGAAATGGTTCTAAATCCATGTTTAAAAACGATCACTTTTAATAAGTACTACTCAGTGCAGTGTTATCATGTGACCTACTAATGTCAAATGTTCCAAATGTTAATTCAAACATTTCCAAGGTTCAGCTTGTGCACAGGCTCCAAGAGTGAAGGCAGACCCTTGGCTCGCTTTCTGTGTTAATTTGTTGTATTGTCACCTCTGGGTTGAATAAGGAGTCAGAGAGGTGTCACATGAGATATCACCACCTGGCACGTGTCCATATGCAAATAAGGAATTCTTTTTCTGCTTCTGTCCATGTAGTATCTCTAAGGCTTTGAATATATGTGTTTTAATTAAAAAGCCAAAATGTTTTCTTTCTCCAGTTTCCTCTCATGCATTCTCTCTTGTTCTTTTTCAATCCTGAAATTGTTCCTTGTTCCCACTTTACTCTTTGCATTATTTCCTTGCTTTTTCCAGTACTGTGATGCTTTGTCTTACCTTTTAATTCTGTTTAACTTGTATTCTTTTCCTTCGATTTCCCTAAAGTAATCTTTTCTCTTCATAATAGCATTAGTTAATATCTTGAGGCAGTCTGTTCAAATAATCAGAGTTCACGGCTGAATAAACAAACAAAATAGCTGAGTTCTTTATTGAGAACAGACACGAACCTCGTTCCACAAGTACGACCTAGTGAATAACATTAAGGGGTCTCTTTCAATAAGGCCACAACTCAAGTACTGTGTCACATATCAAGCATTATGTGGTTTCCAGGGGGCCCAAGGTTATCCTCCCTTACATGACCCATCATGTCTGCTATTTCTGCAACAGAGTGCTGACAACAATGATTAAAAGGCAGCCTTTCGCAGCAGACATGCCCCTGTGGCATATCGCCCAGTTTGCACAGATAGTATGGACCATGTCAATGGAAAGGAAAGGTGAAAATGGTGTGGGCTGCCTAATCTTGGTGGATTTGTATCCCGAGAATAGATTTAGATCTTTGGAGGAAGCGCAGGCGAACTTTGGGATTAGCTCAAGTCAGATCCAACAATATGCAAAACTAGCCCACACAGCCCTGTACACACCTTGTTTCTCACATTTGTACTCGCTACGAGCAGACAAACCAGCACAGACACTGAAGTTACACGATAAATGGCAAGTCTATTTGAATGGTAAATTTACGGACAGGAAGTGGGTGAGAAGTTGTGAAGAGGTGCCAACAGTGTCCAGTAAGGCACACTTTGTACCAATGCAGCTTAATTATATACATTGTCATACCAGACAGAGGCACAAGGAGAACATAATTTGCCCAGGAGCAAACAAATTGATAAAGTTAAACCGGGTACTGTTTTGCAGTACTGCTTGTTACAAAGACTATTTAAACACCATATTAGATTTTTGGTTAAAAGACATTGAGAGAGCCCCATCTACATACCCTACCCGTAGTCAATTCCAGCATTTTTTTTAAAACCACAAGCATTTTAATAGCCTTGAGAATTATTTTAAATACTGCAAATCTTGAGCAAGGAATGGAGACAGTGGAATAAGGAATACATTCAATGGTGATTGCACAGGAGCACATAGGTTACCCAAATGAGGGGGCCAGGATTAAAGTCAAGTTTCCTGCTTCCACAGATTCCTACTAGCACTCTAGACCACAAGTGGCGGGTGGTCATTCTGATGGCCAAGGGACTTTCCTTCCAAGGAAAAAGTCACTGCACTGAATGCCTAGGGTTATTCTGCAGTATGGGATTAAATGTTAAGTCTAGTGCTGGAGTCTGCCCACCCCAGTGAATTGTCCACCCTGTGGGGGGGGTCTTTTCAATTGCTTTTTAAATAGCGCTTATGGCATGTATTGTAGCCATTTAAAAGTCCTACCAGTATTTTCATATGATAGGAAAAAGACAGAAGCCGGTTATGTGATTATTTTTTTAGGTCCTGGGCCTGTATGTGGTACTGGGAAGTATCTATAATGGACACTGTTGTTTACCACGGGTCTTTTAGGTGTCATTCCAAGTGTGTGACAGACTTATCCCTTATGTAAACTTTTGTCTCAAAATGTGCCAATAGCGAGCAATTAAGCCTTTCTCCTTGAGGGGGTAAAGAGGTTGAAGATAAATATGGTATGACACAGTAATCAGACTCACTATTCGATATCTGTTAGAAGTATACCTTTTAAAAAGGCTTGTAAGTTGTGGAATTAAACCCCCACAAATGCCAGCAGCTCCTAGACCCCTATACTCAAGGAATGTCTCCTGATGTTTGTTGGCACACAATGTATCTACACACTTGCAAAAGGACCTACGAAGTGATAACGGAATGTTAGCCTCTCAAATTGGGATATTAAAAAAATTAAACTGAATACACCTCATTGACCATTTCTCTCTGTCTTTCTCTCTCTCTCTCTCTCTGGCTCTCTCTCAGCCTCCTATTTCATCACCCCCCCCCCCCAGTCTTTCTCTGTTTCTCTCTTTCTCTTGCAGTTTATCTGTTCCTGTTTCTCTCTTGTAATGTTTCACCCTCTCTCTCTTCACCCATCTCCATCTTTATTTGTGTCTATAGTCATCTGCTTCTCTTGCTCTTTCTCCCTTTCTGGGTCTCATTGTCTCTCCCTATATCTTACTGCCTGTCTGTCTGTTTTTGACTTTCTGTATCTTTCTTCCCTCACTTGTCTTTCATTGTCTTTGATTTCGGTCTTCCTCGTTTTACATATCCCAGTCTGTCTCTTTTCCTTCTCTTTCTCTTAGAGTCTGTCTCTGGCTTTAGCTCTCTTTCTATGTGTGTCTTTCTGTATCTTGCTGTATAGGTTTGTCACTCTCCTGGTTTTCTGTCTCTCGCCTTTTCTATGTCCATCCCTGGCTTGCTCTCACTATGTTTCTCTCCCTCTGTCATTCACTGACATTCTCCAGTCATTCCTGTTTTTAAGCTCGCTGTCTGACCAATTCAGTATTATTTCTTGGGACCAAAGCTGTATTTCAGACTAGACTATGAGAGACGCAGATGCCAGGCGGGGCCTCTGGCCACCTGATGTTGGCTTCAGTCCAGCATTTGCAGGCCCCTGGGCACATTTGCTGAGAGCAAAATCCGAAGGGGACAAAAAATTGGCCTGGCACAAACATGATAGTGACCCATTCACATTAGTGAACGAGATAGCTAATAAAAACATTAGTGAACTAGATAGCTAGGTAATAAAAAAGTGGCCACATTAGTGAACTAGTTAGCTAATAGAAAAGTGGCCCATATTTGCAAATCAAGACAGTTTTGAACTTGGGTATTTTTCAAGGTATGGGAGACTCCGTGCATTTGTGCTTGCTGCTGGGAATGTTTGTGTTAAATATCAAGGAAATCCACAACAAAAAATCAGCCCAATAAATCAGGCCCACAAACTGATGAAATGCAGGGCGACACAACAGCCCAACGAGCACTGCCTCATTGCCCTATGCAACAGTCTGACCCTGGCTGAGATCTCTAGAGGCCTAAGGGTTCGAGACGGAGGGCAGGAAACTGTTTTTATATCACATTTGTATAACTCATAATCTGCCTTTAATATACTATTGCAGTCAGGGTGATTTTCCAGGTTGCTGCTCGGTTCCTAAGGCTTATGCCCCTAGCCTCCCTTGATCCCGCCCTTAGGGTTACCTCGAGGCTGGGCTTTAAGTGGGATGAAAAAAACTTGGGGGGCTCTCAAAGTGGTGTGGCCGATGTAATTATGGGCGTGGTTTAAAAGCACAAGCTGAAAACCTATTCTTAGCATTGTGTGATGTCCGACTGGTATTTTGCTACTTCTGTAATTACCTCCAGATATATAATCCAGCAACTAACAATACACTTACAAAAAGCTAGCACAATTTGCTTTGTCAATGGTTGTTAGATGCGTAACATAAATTAGCAACAATCATGGCTTGGTAGTGTACCATATTGAAACGCTTCAGTTCTAAAATGGTGAGACTGTGGAAGAACTAAAACGAGTCTCTTTGAAGTCCAGTGATACTGATGCAGAGTTGAGATTTTCTTTCCCTGTGGGTGCGGGCAAAAATGGAGAGCTCGGCAGAGACCCGTCTCAGCACCTGCCTTTTAGACCCGGACAACTAAAGCCCTGCCTGAAACCCTGCTTGAAAGGGACCCTGCAATGACCCCTTTCCGTAGCCCACCGTCGAACACGAGTCGCTCCAGAGGCTTAGTGCCCACACTACCAGCGCTCGCTCCACTTTGTGCACCATAACTCTTACATACCAAGAAAACTCATGAGACATATTTGTGGGAAAGCAGTGGTGCAGGTTTATTTTGCACAACAAGTAGCAATAAGGTGGGTCATCTTACGGGCGATCCAATGCGGCAGCCCCTCGCTGACCCGCATGCCTAATGAGCCATTCTTGCACGGCGAGTCGATGCTCTGACGGTGCAGTCCATTATCACTTTCTTTCGTTCAACTCCCGCCCCCCCTGTCAGGGCGGAGCGATGAGGCACACCCCCGGTCGGTTCAGGCCCCCCGACCGCCCGAAGGACTAACGGGGCGCCGACGCTGTTTCCTGGAACCCCCTCGGCTCCAGGTTCTTGGCTCAGGTACCCCTACTGTGCCAGGCAGAGGTATTGACTGTATCCTTCTGCCGCAGAGGTACCCCTACTGTCCATCTGCTTCCAGATCGCCCTGTGACTCCGCCTGCAACACAAAACAGACCGTTAACAGTTCAAAACCTGCCGGCCGCTCTGCCGCTGGGTCTGGGCCAGGGAGGGAACAGCGCAGAGCAGCCCAGGAAACGCGACGGCAGGAAAAGACCGAGCCTCGCTGCCGCGCTAACCTTAAACCCCTTGGGGCCGCCCCTCCCACCCGGTGACCCACGCCCATTGGACGCGCATGAAAGGGGGCGGCTCAGGAGCGACGCGCACCGTTTTGCTCGCGCGGGATGTGGGACTAAGATGCTGTCTCGCTTAGCTCCCCTTCGTGTCGCGCGGCCAGCGGCATAGTGCCCACACTACCAGCGCTCGCTCCACTTTGTGCACCATAACTCTTACATACCAAGAAAACTCATGAGACAGATTTGTGGGAAAGCAGTGGTGCAGGTTTATTTTGCACAACAAGTAGCAATAAGGTGGGTCATCTTACGGGCGATCCAATGCGGCAGCCCCTCGCTGACCCGCATGCCTAATGAGCCATTCTTGCACGGCGAGTCGATGCTCTGACGGTGCAGTCCATTATCACTTTCTTTCGTTCAACTCCCGCCCCCCCTGTCAGGGCGGAGCGATGAGGCACACCCCCGGTCGGTTCAGGTCCCCCGACCGCCCGAAGGACTAACGGGGCGCCGACGCTGTTTCCTGGAACCCCCTCGGCTCCAGGTTCTTGGCTCAGGCACCCCTACTGTGCCAGGCAGAGGTATTGACTGTATCCTTCTGCCGCAGAGGTACCCCTACTGTCCATCTGCTTCCAGATCGCCCTGTACTCCGCCACAGCTCTGGAGGAGGCCCCCGTCGATGACAGAGCCCCCCACCCACCTAGCTACTTTCGGCCGCTGTTTAGTGAACCTCTATCATAGTATCCTTCACCACACCCTTTTGGAGATTTATTAGGACGGTTCTTAGGACTCGCCCTTGGTTACATAGGCCGCACCTCAATGGGGATTGCTTAGATACTGTTCTTAGGCCACGACCTTAGTTACATAAGCCGCACCTCTAATGAGGACTGCGTAACACGCCCTTAGTTACACAAGCCGCACCTCTAATGGGGATTGCGTAGCTACTGTTCTTAGGCCAGGTCTCACTCTCACAGGACTAGTTACCACAACATTGATCTTGCCACCTGGGACCTGAATAACCCATAATTCACTGCTCGGGGCGCCCTGCCCTCTTACTAGTGTACCTGGCCCAGGGCCCTCCACCTCTTGTGAATCCTGCCGTTTTTCCATTAGGCTGTTTACCTGCCCATATCTACAAGAGGAGCCGCACATCCTTGCTTAGCCCTGCTTCTCTGTTGCATTCTGCATGTTCTTTGCAATATTTTATGGATGCTACAGGAAGACCGGTGGTATTGGTCCCAGGAACCAAAGAGATGTGTATGGCAGGTATAACGTTAATGCCTGCAGTGAAAAGCCCTCATGTATCATGCAGAAGACTGATCAGTAATTGTTGTAGCTTTTTACCTGCAGCTCATAAAACTAGAATCCTTCTAGCGCCCCACCGTGGACTGTGAAGGATATGGGACTCCCGTACCTTGTGACCCTCGCCGTCCCATGAAACCTATGTATACCGCTGTCATTACCCACTTATGCAGCACACCAAACTGGAATCCTTTATAATATAGCCCTGTGGATTCAGAAGGATATGGGACTCTTGTACCTGTACCCTCGCTGTCTCATGTGATACATATGCATACTGTTTCCTTCACCACTCCACAATGTATTGTCCCTGTATAACACGCATGTTACCCAACCGTGCTCTGCCATCCTGCATAGGGATGCGTGGTGCTGTTAAGCATAAAATAGTGCTATTTAAATTGTTATTTGGGTAAGTACCGGGACAGATAAAGACGACTGGCATTCTTACGGTGCCTGCACTTATTTAAATTGTTATTTGGGTAAGTACCGGGACAGACAAATACAACTGGCAGAGCCACCATCGCCTATCTTACGTTTGTTCTAGGCCTGAGTGTCTAGCACAATTGCAGTATTTCACCACCAATTGTACCTTGACTCTCTTGTAACTTGCACACTTATCACTTGTCCCTTCTGTAATGCACTGTTTGCTACCTCATGTATTTTGTTTGCCTCACCATTTCACTTTACCTCATGTAACTTAACGTCTGCTTTTGTAGAATGTTCCCTGTCGTTTCTTGTACTTCGGGTAACGTCCGTGCTATATAAACGCAAAATAAAATAAATGAACAAAAGTTGACCATGCATTGCATAATCGATTTTTATAGTGAGAGCCAGGAAAGGGGCTGTGCCGCCTGCTAGAGCGCTCGGGTTCAGACTCTTTACTATCATGCTTGAATATGTGGTTGAAACAAATTCCTTCTCTGTAAGGGGCTGCTGATAGCTAGACAGCCAGAAGGTGGCGACAATGACTGTATAGTTGTACACCACGAACTTTGTCGGGCATGTATCGCTTCCTTGATGGAAACAAGTTCAGGGGCTGTTTCGACTGGCGCCCTTAAACGACATTTTTGATATGGCCCAATACCAACTTTGTCTGAGCCTGTCTGTGCACTGCTAGTACAACCAGGTATATTAACTAATCCTCTGTTACATAACGTATACCGTCACCGTGCGCTTCATGTCACTCCACCGCACACTCTGCCATGTATGTACCACCCGGGCTCACCCTCACAATTGGGTGCATTCTCACGTAAACATAAACTCGCTCCAACATAACGATGGAACTGTTAAATTAAACTACAGCAGCTGTGTGACGTAGTCAGTAATGGTTCTGCTAGTTAGAAGGCACCTAAGCTAGCCTGAATTGTCATGTACACTTCGCTTGTTACAATTCATTACCGTAATTCCAGCTCCGTTCGGCGCCAGAATGGTAAGGGCGTAGGCCACAACGGCCATCTCACATTACAGAAAATCAAATAGTAAAAGCCTTAGCAATTGAGTTACTGGCATTAGTATGGATTATACCAACTTAACTTTATGCTGCCTTGAAAACATGAAGACACTTTTGCGTCGTAATGGTTACCTGGTGGATGTTGTGATGCTTTCAGTGGCATTGGACCCGGACTAAAATACGGGCAAAATATACTTTGAGGATAGAGAGTTATTTCAGAATGTTGGCACGTTTTGTTGAATGGTATTGCCTTAATATGTCAAGCATCCGAAATGGACAGTCCAGAAAGTGATGTCGTTTTCTGCATAATACTGCAGTGCCTTTTAGGATTACATGTATTAGTTAGACACATTTGCATTTATGCCTGCAGAATTAATCGCCCTTTAAAATTATTTTTCCACGAGTCCTAAACCCTAGCTGTCCGTTGTCTTAAATATCTGTTATGGCTGCGATCACCCACCAGATCTAGTAAGTTTTATAGCTAGAAGTTACTTCATATAGTTGAACTTCCCAGCAGATAGATTTTATTGGAAGGGAAGTGTAAGACGCTGCGATTATTAAAATTTCATATCTCACTCTCCACGAGTCTCGAGTCTCTGTTTGTCTCGCTAGTTCTCTTCGCTGCCTTTATTGTAACTTCAAGGTGACTCAGTGTTGTAAACACCTCTTCAATTTCAATAGTTTAATTTTGCACCTACGCAAAGCACATCAGTCCCACTAAACATCTGTTTTTGGTGGTCTGCCTATATAGCTGGAGGCTTCATACAAAATTAACCGCATCCTGCTCCTTGCTTTCATGAGCAGGATGGGTATTCATTTCGCGCTTTAATCAAAGGGCTTATGCTATTATTCAAAGGGCTTCCCTACCTATTTAACAGCATCCTACTCATTCACCTCCTGAGCAGGGTGGAGCGTTGCTGTTAACCGGCTCGGCTTTAACTTTATAATATTAAGGCCTGCTATCCGTGAGTGGCCCATGGACCCACCAATAGTTCCCCCTTTCGTATCAATGGCTGGTATGACAATGTGTGTTTGAGAGCACTAAACATCGTTTTAGTATTGTGCGTGCTAGCAACTACCAAGTAAGTTCAGAAATGTCATGCATCACGGTGCACTAACTAAACGGCATCAATATCTGAGCGCCTAGTGGAGTCTCCAAGAAGTTACCTTCCCGCACAGGAGAGAGACCCAAGCCGAGCCCGGCACGCGAGCATCTAGCTGATACGGTCCCACCAACTGATGAAATCCCGCACCTTGAAAACGGGGCCCTCAAAATTAGATGGCATGACAACCGCTAAGTGGCTGCATCGAGCGCAATCCACAAGCACAAAGCAATCCGACTCTGCCCCAAAAGAAATCTGAACACTCATCCTGTCGCGTCGCTATGGCATGACACATGACTACCCCACAACAGCTAAGAGGCTGCGTCACGCACAATCAACCAGCACAGAGCAATCAGACTCTACCCCAAAAACACCGCGAGACACTCCTCCTGTAACGACGCTACCAGCAGAAACTAACATAACCGTTACCCTGTGGTGTTTAAATCAGTTTCTCATATCAGCTCCCGCATCGCTGTCGAGGTCAGAATCTGCCACGTGTGGCGTGTTCATAGTTCTGGCACATTTCGCGGCGAAACTCAGCGACCGGTGTGTGCCCCCTCGGGGTGGCCCCCTCTGCGTGGCCGAATCCCACCAAATGTCCAAGCGACAATTGAACAACCACAACCAACACGCGAGTCGCCGGCGAAGCGCCGCGAGGCACCTGGGCAACCGATATTTTTACTTTTCTGCTGACCAGCTGCACCATGCAATCCTACACAGTGAACCAAATCCACAATGGCCGTACATCGCGGCACACTGACACGCACTCACAACCAACGCAAGAGCCGAAAGGGGGCCGCGACCAAACTCCACAATGGCCATGCCTCGCGGCACCACCAAACACGCAGAGCAGCCCAGGAAACGCGACGGCAGGAAAAGACCGAGCCTCGCTGCCGCGCTAACCTTAAACCCCTTGGGGCCGCCCCTCCCACCCGGTGACCCACGCCCATTGGACGCGCATGAAAGGGGGCGGCTCAGGAGCGACGCGCACCGTTTTGCTCGCGCGGGATGTGGGACTAAGATGCTGTCTCGCTTAGCTCCCCTTCGTGTCGCGCGGCCAGCGGCATTTCCCCGACAGTGGCACGAAGGGCGAGCTGGGCCCAGGGCGCCAATCATCAAAGGGGCTTAAAGAGCTTTCTGTCTGCATTAAGGCAATGCAAACAGCAGGGTCCCTGCCGCCTGGTTCCAATGATTTATATTAACATAATTTCGCTCATTTTTCTTAACACATAGAAGGCACTGTTTTTTAAAACTCATATCAGCCGGCTTTGTGGCCCTCTCGCCCCCTGCTGCTAAACAATTAACCCCACCCGCCTCCTACAAACAGCTTGGTGCCTGGATGAGGGGCTAATTACTTTGTGTGTGGTTCAGATGAGTTGGGATAAGCACAATGTTTTATGTAACTTACCTTGCAGCTAGGGTGACCAACTGGCATGGGTGCAAATTCAGGACGGTGAGGGTAAAAATTCAGGACAAAGGGTCAAAATTCAGGACAAAAATTCAGGACAGGAGGTCAATATTCAGGACAAAACTTCGGTACAAAATGTACGTTTTACAGACGCATCAAAGGAGGTTGCGTAGTAGTATATAAGTAATCCCATCTATATCCAAACATATTCATCCATTTGCAAACCTATCCATCCTGTATCCTTCCATCCATCATTTCACTCATCCATCCATCCACCCTTTCACTCTATACATCCGTACACTCATCCATTCACTCTTCCACCCATCCATGTACCCTTCCACCCATACATCCATCTATTTACCTTTTCTCTCACATCCACCCCATTCACTTGCCCATCATCCACTCTTTCACTCATCTATCCATCCTTTCACTCATCCATCCACCCTTTCACTCATCCATCCACCCTTTTACCTATCCATCTACCCTTCCACCCATACATCCATCTATTTACCTTTTCTCTCATCCATCAACCCATTCACTCACCAATCATCCACCCTTTCACTCATCAATCCATCCTTTCGCTCATTATCCATCTATTCACCCTTTCATTCATCCATTTACCCGTTCACTAATCCATGCAGCCATCCACCTATCTCTTCACTTACTCACTCGCCCAACTTTTCATATTAATTATGAGCTGGGCCTTTGGCTGCAGAGTTGCAGACAGAAGAGGCTCATCAAGAATTTCACCCTTGCTTTAGTTCATAAAGTGAGGAGTGGGGCGGGGGGGGGGAGGATTCACTACACCTCTGCATATAGGCAATCTGAAAAAGTAGAAGGCATGAGTCCTGCATGATGCACAGTGCCATGCCATGAGGTGACTGTGACATGGTGTTGTTTCCAGGGCTTTAATCAGGATGAAAAGGGGTGTGGGGGGGGGGCTCTCAAATGGGGGTGTTTGATGTAATTAAGAGTGTGGCTTAAAACACCTTAGCAAAAAATCTCTGCTTAGCATAGTGTACCACAAGACTGGTATTTTGCCTCTTCTGTCATTGTATCCAGATATATAACACAAGTAATGTTACACCTACAACAAGCCAGAACTATTGACTTTGTCAATGGTTGATAGTTGCATAAAATAAAAATGCAGCAACCATGGCTTCGTTGAATATAATATTGAAACTGCACTTTTCTAAAGTGATGAGACTGAAAGAACTCTGGCCCCTTCTTTTCAACTTGTTTCACTAGTTTTTTTTCATAAACTGGAACGGTAACAGCATTGGCGCGTTTGCACATTCCTTCCATCTCCCCCAGCCCGTGGCAGGAGGAGGCCACCTCATGCAGTAACACTCCAAACTGCCCAATTGTCATTCTGTATGTGGCAATCAGCCACATACAGAATGACAATGGGCCGGTGGGAACTACTTGTACTCCGGGGAGGAGTGCGAGGCGGCCCCATCAGGGCGCTGAGGCTTCATGCATGGAACACTGCTGTTCCTGTTCCCTGTAATACCCAAAATTACACACAAAAGGCGTCCGTAAAAAGGATCCTCACGTTCAACGGACGTGAGGTCCATAATACGGACGGTCCGTGAAATTTACGGACGGTTGGTCACCCTACTTGCAGCCTGCGTTCAACTTCAATAAACTGTGCCCACGCTGTTCTGCTCCTCAGACCGTGCTTCTTGCACTACGCTCGGCGGGCTTCACAACTCGAGTGAAACTCAGACGTAGCCATTCAGGTAAACCAATCCCGATGCTGCTTCATACTGTTTGTATAAATGAACAGTACGGCAGCACACGATTGGTTTGAGCCAGGAAAGGCAACGCTCAGAGGAAGACCAGGGGCCTCATTTATGAGAAATGACGCATCGCTACGTGAAAGCAGCGATGCGTCACTTCTCAGTGCGCACTCCTTGCGACATACCTGATGCGTCATATTTAATGTATGACGCATCATCTCGCAAGGAGTTACAGATACGTCAGTATTTCTGACGCATCTGTAAGCGCAAAAGTGACGCATTGCTGGAGTGTGTCACAAAAGACAAAACTCCAGCAATGCTTCCTTTCACATGGGGCAAGCACCATGTGAAAGGGCTTGCGTCAGTCTTATGCCTGCTGTGAGGCAGGCGCAAGATTTTGATGCAGCAGTGTCCTAGAAGTGATGCAGTGAAATCTCATAGATTTCACTGCGTCACTTCTACAAAGCTTTTTGCGGGGAAACGCCCCCCCCCTGCATACATTATACCTGACGCAGGTATAATGTAGCGCAGGGGTTTACAAAGTGACGCATCTGCTTAGATGCGTCACTTTGTAAATAGAGCCCAACAGGAGGCATGTTTTACGCCGCCGATGCATCACAAAAAGTGATGCATCGGAAGCGCAAAACTGACGCAAGGCCTCATAAATGAGGCCCCAGGCTCACTGACGCAGTGAGCTGAAGTACACATGTCTGGTTGGCAGTGGTTAAAGAAACACAAACCTGACATGGGCCCTCTCCTGTTTCTTAACCACTGCCAACCAGACATGAGCACTTCAGCTCACTCACTGCATCATTGCTTTAGATGACAGGCTACGTCTCAGTCAGCCCTCGAGTTGTGAAGCCATCCGAGCGTGGTGCGGTTGAGCGCTGGCTGTGGAGCAGAACAGCTTGGGCACAGTTCATTGAAATTGAACTCAGGCGGTAAGGTAAGTTACATAAAACCTGGGCTTTAAAAAGTTTTTCTGTAATACTTGGTATTCCCTGGGGATCGTGTATTCCCTTGCTTCGGCAGACTACAGAATCTTGCCTATTGGTCAGCTCGGACAGGCCCAGGAGCAGCCTCTTCCACCACAGGAAAGGTGAGCCTCAGCCATAGCAGGCAGAAGCAGCAGCGCTCCGAGCCGAGCAGCTGTCAGTAAAGCACACATCTCTCTGCTTAGAGCTCACAGGGGCACGCAGGTCACGAAACTGAGCACGAGATGGGCTTTCGCGTGAAAGCAGTACTTTTGCAAGCGTTTTTTACTGAAACGTAATCAGTTTTGAGTCACCCACAAAGGGAAAGCTAAGTAAGGTATGGAGAAACGTATTAGCATCTACACCCCAGCAGAGCCTGAAAATACTTTAAATGAACGATTCAATAGTATAGAGGTGAGTCACTCTGGGTCAGTGGAGGCTCTGCCAACCCACACATCGCCCCAGTAGGTAACACCAGGGCACGACTCAGGGTACTCGCGGGTGGACAGCGTCCATCCACTATTTTCACAGTGTGAACGCCGTCCACCCTGCCAAGAATTTGGCCCCCACTGAGTAAAGTGCTGAACTCGTGTAATTTCCAAACATCGGGACACTTTCAGCAGCGCCTGCACATTGTTTACTTTCCATCTGCAACAACGTGGAGGCAGGGAAAGGGCTTTCTTATTTTATACTTCTTCTGGGCCCATAACAAAGGCGGAATTTGAGGGGCCATCAGGCCTCCTTTTGTGAGTCTCTTGGCTGAGAGCAGTCAGGAGACTCACACATAGATGCAAATGAGCGGAGGGAATACAAAGATTAGCACTTCACAGATACTTAAGAAAGGCAGCTTTTCACTTTGTTCAGTCCCTGTTTAGGAGATATGCATGCACTGTAAGAACAACAGATGTGTTGGTCTTTCCCAGTATTTACACACAGCAAATTGCATTTATATAGAGCTTACTACACCTGAGGTGGCGTTGAAATAATTTAGGTACCACTATTTTTTGCTGGTATAGCCCTACTCATTCCAATGTAGGGAGTCAGAGTGCTTTACATCAACACGCACATATTACATGTACAATACATTATATGAGTTTGTAAATGAATGTACAGGATGTGTTACATAAAACTGGGGGATTGCAAAGTGTAGAAGTCACATATCATCTTCCATACCTCACTGTGCTAATATCCTTGCAATGCTGTCAAACGTATGCATGATAGACCTGCTAAAAATATATGTGAGGGCTTTAGATCTGATGTCACTTCTTGTGATGCCACTTCCTGTAAAGCCATGGCTTGTGCTGCCACTTTCTATGATGTCATTTCCTGTGAAGCCATATGTGATGTAGCGCACAGTGATGTCCCGCGCCTTGATGTCTACATAGGTTAGTCCCCCACTTCTTTTTTAGGACTTGTGCCCTGGGTAACTCTCTTCACACTTTACAGCGTGTGCTGTGACATTCCCTTTTGGGTGATTTCTTCTTCCTCAGGTACGTTTCATGGAGAGTTGTACAAAGCTTCCTGGTGTGAGTGAAGGAGGCCTTCAGTGGTTGGAGGATGGGTCCTGTTGATGCTGCACAATTTCTATGGCTGTAGAGGGTCTGGGTTCAGGGTGAGCGGATACTCTTGCTGTGCTGATACACTGCTGTGACTGAAGGGGCTGTCGAGCGGACACCTGCATTACCTGGTGTGAGATACAATACTGTTAGACATGGGGATCTCTAGTTGGCAGTGGCTGGCGCCGAGGTCCAAATAAGGATCCTTCTTCCTAAGTCAGGGTAAGGGGGCTACACCCTTTGATAACCCCTGCTCAACCCTTTGGTCACGTAGCATGAGCAGACAGGCCTATCTCAGAGGCAGTGTGTGAGGCATTTATGACCGTACACAATAACTCAGTGAAGCCACTACAAAGGGACACCACACAAGTAGCTATAGAAAAATAAGTATCTTTTATATAAGCTTAACACAAGGCTCAAAAGTAATCAAGAAGCCGCAATGCACGTAAATACAGATTCACTTAAAAACCAATAAAAGCACTCAAAAGCGTGTGAAACAAACTTAGTCCGAGGCCGGGGTCATCCTCACAAGGAAGCCGCGGTGATGACAGGCGGACTCGCAGCTGCCACAGCTCCCAGCTGTAGCGGTCCACAGACTGCACTCACAGTATTCCTGGGACAGGGCCTCAAGGCGGGCACCCAGCAGCACACGCAGGTGATCATTAGATCCTCAATGTGGTGACTAGTACAGGAACTCCGCGGCACAAATCCTCAGCTGCAGCAGCCCACAATAGTGATAGCAATGATTCTCGTAGGACGGCAAATGCGGGCACTCAGTGGCACAGCTCCTCAGCTGCAGCGGCTCACGATTGCGATGATTCTCGTAGGACGGCAAATGCGGGCACTCAGCCGCACAGCTCCTTGGCTGCAGCGACCCACAATAGCGATAGCGATGATTCTCGTAGCACAGCAAATGCAGGCACTCAGCGGCACAACTCCTCAGCTGCAGCTGCCACAATAGTGATGTGATGACTTTGGTAACACAGGCAAATGCGGGCTCTCAGCGGCAAGATCTCTTCAGCTGCGGCGGGCCACAATAGGGATAACGATGACTCAGGTAACACAGGCAAATGCCGGCTTTCAGCGCCAACAGCTCCTCAGCTGTGGCGGTCCACAATAGCGATGCAATCACTTTCAGCCCGCATTCCCCACAGTAGAAACAGAGGCTCTGGAATTCAGCAGGAGGCAAGCTCAAATCAGGCCCTTGGGTAGTTGCTTCAGCAAGATGGATGAAAGTTTCAAAGTCTTTTTCCTCTAGTTACACGGACAGAGGTTCATCTTGACATCCAGAAGTAACACACAGTGTAGGGGTTTCAGCACAGATCTTTTTACCAAAAGTCATTGTTCTCAAAAAGTCACAAATCCCTGGAGCCAACCAGAACCAGTTTGGTGATGTCCTGGAGCACTTTATTTACGAGGTGGCATCCTGCCTTTCAGGAAGAGGGGGTCTGCAATCTGACACACAGTGGGTGGTGGAGCCATTATTCACCTTGCCAGGTACAGCCCTGCACAGATCAAGGGGTCACCCCTCCACATACTCCAACTGCAGATCCCTATTTAATCCAGGTCGGCCTCAGCCTGCCCTGACCTTTTAAAACCAGACAGCCAATACACATAACAGCAGAGCACACGGGAAGGCTTAGGCAAGAAAATACCTACTTCCAAAAAGTGGTAGTTTTAAACACAGAATATAAAAATAACAGTCACTAAAAGATGCACTTTAATATTTGGAGCTCAGGCATACCAAATTTGACTTTCCTATCATGTTAATTGGGTCAATTAGGATGATACCAATTCGTACTGTCAATTTACAATAGGGAGCATTCGTGCTGTGGCACTGAATGGCAGTGGCACAGCGCCCAGATCATCTAACACCAGCAAAACACAGAGGAGATAGAAGCAAAAAATGGATGGGACACCCACGCCAATGGTGCCTGGTCTAACACGCATCCCCTCCTGCTGCAATGTGGGGAGAACTACCCACCCACTTGGGAGTTCTCATCACTAAGACGGAAAAATCTGGACAAACTATCAGTATTGGCGTGTTCTGTACCAGGACGGTGTTCCGCCGTAAAGTCCATACCCTGTAAGGAACTGGACCACCTCAACAACTTGGGATTCTCTCCCCTCATCTGCATCAACCATCTGAGGGGCCTGTGGTCGTTCTGAACCTGGAAGTGAGTACCAAACAGGTATGGTCTCAGCTTCTTCAGTGCCCGGACCACAGCAAATGCCTCACGCTCAATTGCACTCTACCTCTGTTCCTGTAGAAGTAACCTCCTACTATTGAAAGTTACAGGTTGGTCTAGGCCCTCCTCATTGATCTGTGACAGAACGGCACCCACACCATGCTCAGAAGAGTCTGTCTGGACAACAAATTATTTTGAAAAATTGGGCGCCTGAAAAACCAGTGGGGTGCACATGGCAGTCTTCAGTGCGTCAAAAGCTTTCTGACAGGTGTCAGTCCAGTTTACAATCTTTGGCTGCTTCTTAGAAGTCAGCTCCATCAAGGGTGCAACAATGTTGCCATACCCCTTGACAAACCTCCTGTAATAACCTGTGAGTCCTAAAAAGGCTCTCACCTGCGTCTGGGTCTTTGGGGGCTCCCAAGCCAGGATGGTTTCAATCTTGGGCAGTAGGGGCGCCACCTGGCCGCTCCCCACCTGGTGTCCCAAGTACACCACAGAACCCTGCACAATCTGGCACGAACTTGCCTTGATTGTGAGGCTTGCTTTTCACAGCGCCTTCAACACTTCTCCAGAGGTGGCGCAGATGGTCCTCCCATGGTATCACAAACCTCCAGCAAGGGGCAAGCTTTCATATGAACACCACAAGTACAAATGGACCATCCTTACTTTCAATTTTGGAGTCCATTAAACAGTTTAGAGAGGAGGCTAAAACAGAGAGCCTAGCCGCAAGGGGGCCTCCAAAAAACTCCAGGGTGGCATCCGAAAATTAAACAAAGTATGTACGGACATTGGAGACTGGGTTGCCATGGTAGAAGAAAGAACAGAGGTTTTGGAGACGGAAATGGCGAAAGTAAAAGAGCAATCTGCAACCCATGAGGCTTGCCTTACGGACATGATGATTAACCCCTCCCATGCTCATGACGAGCTGAGCTCGTCATGAGCCACGGTTGCGCTGTGCTCATGACGAGCTGAGCTCGTCATGACCGCCGTGGCGCTCACACGCGGGGATAATTCCCCTGCTGTGCTGAACGTTCCACAAAAACGGGTGTGGTCATGACGAGCTCAGCTCTTCATGAGCACAGTGCCACCGTGCTGCATGACGAGCCGAGCTCGTCATGAGCACCGGGGTGCTGCGTGCGCTACCCCCTCCCCCCAGCACAGCGGGGGAATTACCCCTGCGGCGAAGGGGTTAAGCTAGAGGAGCAAGAAAATCGAATGCGGAGAAATAACCTCAGACTACTAGGAATACCGGAGGGGGCCGAAGGGACAGATCCCAGAGCATTTATAGTGAAACTTCTTCGGGCTGCTTTCCCCTCGCAGTCCAGTTGGAATTGGGATCAAGAAATCCAAAGGGCTCATCGGTTCCCTTTTGATCTGAGATTACGACGAGATGGCAATAACTCTAGCAATGACAAGCCAAAAGCTTTCTTAGTCTTCTTTGGGAATTTTCTGCTAAGACAGCTGGTATTTGATCAGGCTAGGCCTAATTCCCCCAAAGAAGTAGATGGGATAAAGTTTTTCTCCAAACCGGACTTTGGGCATGCAACGGTAGAATGGAGGTGGCGGCTCCGCAAACTGATAACACCACTACAACAGTTGGGGGCTCAAGTATATCTGATGAACCCGGCGAGACTGAAAATTATTTTTGAAGGATCAGCCCGAGTATTCCTGTCGGAGATCAAAGCCGGCGAATATATGAAAGAACTATCCAGCAGGAAGAAAACTTGAAAAACAAATCTCAGTTCCAAAGTACCTGGACTCTGTCCTAGAACGAATAATAAGTAACTTTACTTCAAACTTGGGACTATAGCTATAATGTGATTAGCAATTTTTTTGTCTCATTTCCTTTTTTTTTCTTTTTCCTTTTCTATGTCTTGCTCACTTTTCTTTATATAGTCCTTCGCGTAGATGGAATCTTTTTTTTATTATCCTATGCTCTTAATGGTATTTCTAGGGCCGCTCAGGCCAGTTTATTAACTGGCGAGGTTACAATTGGAGTGGAGGCTGGGACCTCACATGCGCTCACCATCATTCAGGTTTATCCTGACTGTCTGTCTATGGGGGGGTAGGTGGGGGGTGGCTGACTGGGTCTCGGGTTAACACAGGTTTAAACGGTAATAGGCTGAGTTTGATTGTGTTTAAATTGTTATCATTTTTTGTACCATAACTCAGGAGAATCTTATGAGTGAGTCCTAGGGTGGAGGTGGGCTAGGGAACATGATTGGGGAGGGAGGGAGATCTGGGAGAGGATGGGGGTCTGTGGGGGGGTAGAATTGTGTGGCAGATACCAGAATTAAATGTAAACAATGGGATTGTTAAATTAAATAAACTTAAGATTGTTACGCTAAATATCTGTGACTTGAATGATCCATCCAAGAGACAGAGAACTTCACAGACACTACGGTTAATGGGGGCAGATATAATATGTCTCCAAGAGATGCACATTGAAGGGGCCTAAAGACCTTTGCTGAACTCTCTCGGGATTAAAGTTATCGGGGCAACGTCACAAGGAGCAAAGGTGAAGGGTGTTGGGATATTGGTCCGGAAAACTCTGCCGATAGTTGTTAATCAAGTTAAAGTCGATGTATTAGGGAGATGGGTCATTGCGCGGTGCACCTTATTTTCTAAATCTGTTTTCACGATCTGTTCTGTTTATGCCAGTAACCTGGATGATCCTGGGGTTATATATCAAATAAGTCAAGAGCTCGCCCATTGGCCGCTTCCATTAGTTTGTGTGCGACCTGAATTTAAATTTGCCTAGTACATGGGATAGAACAAGGGTATGGGCCTATCAGGGTCGAAAACCAAGAGTGTTTCGAGCACTACTTGATTTAGTTAGTACTCATGGTTTAAAAGATGTCTGGGCCTCTCTGAAACCGGACCAGCTCGGCTTTACCTTCTTCTCCGGTCCCCATTTGTCATTTGCCAGAGTAGACTATTTTTTCGTGTCTCCTGCCTTAATTCATGACTGCTTTATTGATATTGCTCCCCGACTCCTGTCTGACCATAACCCCCTCACTCATTTTAACTTTAGACGGCTGGGGAGACAGGAACCCATCTCGCATTGGACTTTTGAAAAAGCACTGCTATACAATAATAACTATTGAGAACACATGGCTGGATGGATACAAGAATTTTTTAACATAAATAATGGGTCGGCTTCCACTATGGTTGTCTGGGATACTCTTAAGGCAGGCATAAGGGGCGAGACACTCTGATTCTCCATCAGGAAGATTAAAGAAGAGAATGTGCAAATTAGTCTGGTACAGGGGCGGATGATGGAAGCGTAGAAGAAACTAATTTATGCGGTCCAGGCCGGATCAGGAATTGATGAGGCACAATTGGCGGTCACGGTGGCCAAATCAGAGATGGGTGCTGTGTTAATAGAAAAAATAGCTTTGAAATGGGCAGCTTTCAAAGAAAAATGTTATGAGCTTGGGGAGCGTATTGGTCATCAACTTGCCATTGCAACTAGACAGCAGATAACAATTAACTCCAGTAACACAATAAATAGAGATAATGTAGGAATTTCAGACCCTAGAAAAATAGAGGATGCTTTAAGGAAATACTACGAGGAACTTTACACAGAGGAGATAGAAGGGACAAATATTGATGTGCAGATCAAAATAAGGGAATACTTAGATAGCATCCCTATTCTTAAACTTAACCAGAAGTACAGTGAAGCAATAGAAATGTCCCTGACGTGGAGCGAGATTTTAACTGCACTTACCTGCCTCCCGGACGGTAAAGCTGCCGGGACTGATAATATTCCCGTAGAATTCTATAAGGTTTTTTCATTACAAATTAAAGAAATATTTACTGAGGTGGTGAAATCCATTTTTGAAGGAGCTAAACCCCCGGAGTCCTGGTCATCTGCCAAAATAGTAATTTTTCCTAAAAAGGATAAATCACCGTTGGAAATGTCATCATATCGACCCGTAACTTTAATTAACACTGACTCAAAAAATGTCTCCAAAATTATTGCTACCAGACTTTCCTTTAACACTGAATCCATAGTATCTAACTGGCAACATGGTTTGATACCCAGAGCACATCCGCCGCTCAATTACTTTATTCGACGCCGCAGAGGTGTCAGGAGACCCGATCCCGCTGATTCTCTTGGACGCGGAAAAGGCGTTTGATCGGGTCTCCTGGCAATTTCGGTGGGCGGTTTTGCGGCGGATCGGCTTTGGCCTGATAATACTGGAGGCAATTCAGGCACTTTATCAAGACCCCACTGCTAAAATTCTCATTAATGTTCAACTGACAGAGCAGATTTTGGTCACAAGATGGACGAGACAGGGGTTCCCTTGATCCCCCTTGTTATTCGCTCTATATATCGATAAAAAGAATTGAGTTAAATCCATTCATTTTGCCAGTCAGTAGGTTTGGTAAGTATACAAAAATCATGGCCTATGCTGATGATTTGGCCATAATTACCCCTGAGCCTGAGACTGCCATCAGGGCCCTAGAATCAGAAGCACAAGAATTTGGTTCAATCTGTGGTTATGCCCTGAACAAATCAAAAACACAGATAGTTGTAAATCGGATGATAAGTTGTGTAGATAATAGGATAGTCGAAAAGGCGAAATATCTAGGAGTCAATATAGTTTCTGACTTGGACACCTTAGTTACAGAGAATCTGACTCTTCTCGCCATTACAATGGAGAAGTCACTTTGGAAAATCGACAATCTGCATCTAACCATAGTAGGAAGATGCAATGTTTTAAAGATGACGTATTTTCCTAAGCTCCTTTACTTCTTTCGGGCAATCCCGCTTATTTTTAATAATCATTCATTAGCCATATTTGAGCGAATTTTTTCTCGGTTCATATGGGCTTATACTCAGCCAAGGCGAGTGTTTAATCTCCTCTCCCTTCCCCGGGAGAGGGGAGGCTGGACTCTCCCTAACCTAAAATTATATTACTGGGCTGCGGCATTACAACACTCCTGTGAACTGTTACATGAAGACTGTGCCTAAAGCCCTTCATGATTGCCTTCCCCATATCTCTTACTTCTGGGAGAGAAGGTAAAAGGATGTCTCTGGCGTCATGTCGAACTCAGCTATTTTAAGCGAGTTCGATTTAAGACTATGCTTAGTGCCTTTCAGGTTTTTAACAATGTCCGTAAGGTGTTCGGAATATCTAAACTAAACTATTATACCCCTATCAGGTGTAATGACAACTTGCCATTAATATTTCAAAATGTATATATCCGACAATGGTACACAACAGGGATCGGCAAAATAGGGGACTAACTTAGCTCTGGTAATATTCGCTCATTTCAAGGATTACAAACTTGCTATAAATTGGGTAACAACCAGATTTTCCAATATCAGGCTATTGCGAGGTATCTAATGCATAAAACTGGGGGGTCTGCTGGTTTTACAGCCGTTGGATTGATCAACAAACTGATGAACCCTAACTTTCTAAGGATAGGAAGTATTTACTCCACCTTGAATGAACAGCGGCAAGATGATTTGAATAAAATTGACGCTAAATGGCAACTTAAGCTGAATGTTCCACCAAATGCTTTTTGCTCCGCCTTAGGCCAAGCTCAAAATGATCTCTTATCATCCAAATTGCAAGCTCAGTTTTTTAAGACTGCTTTTTTCTTGTATATAACACCCTCTAGAGTTGCTAAATGGACGTCAGATCCTGGGGCAAATTGCCCGCGATGTACAGCATACAACGCGGATGCAGTACACGTTTGTCACCTGACCCAATCTTCAACCACTAATACAAGAGGTACAAAAAATTTTGAGTCAAATATTATCCTCAAATATTCAGCTTACTCCTTGTACTATCTTGATAGGGCTTTATGATCGTTTAGACCCGAAGGCTGGAGGCGCATTAATATTTGCAAGCAATGGCTATTTTCCGGATATGCACCGCTTCTTATTGGAAAGATCTGAATCCTCCATCTTTTGGTCAATGGCAAGCAAGGCTACTCGCTGCATTTAGGCTGGAGTGGGCTATTTATGTCAAGAAAGGATGAAGGGTAAAGCAAAGGAGCCTGGTAGTATGGGGCCCCATGGCTAACTGGCTGGAGGCTATGAACATCTTAGCCTAAAGGGGGAAGGGGCCCTGTGGCTATTTTCTACCCCTCCGCTCCCTTTATATTATCTTCTTCCCCTTCTCCTTTTTTTTCTTTTTTCTTCTTCTTCCTTCCCCAAACCTTCCCCCTGAACTATTCTGCATTTTTCCAGCTCAGCACTGTGTTTACTGTATTAGATCTGACTCGCTCTTAGGCTTCTTTTTTTTTCTCTTTCCTTTTTATGAATTAATATTGGTTGATGAGCAAGAATGTGATATCTGAATATCTATTTTGAAAATTTAATTGGTGTACAGCCTGTGACCATATGTAACTACTTGCTTTTTTCTTTGTTTTTGTAATCTTGGACCCAGGGGGTAGGGGGGGTTTGGTTAGGAAGCAGTTAAAAAAAAAAGAAAAATAAAGAAATATTACATCACGCTGCAGTTCCACTAGTCGTTACTAGGTGTCCCTCATGAGTCAAATGCAAAAGCATTGAAACCCTTTCATGAAGCTACAGTTCCACTAGTCGTTACGAGGTGTCCCTCATGAGTCAAATGCAAAAGCATTTGACTTGAGGGACACCTAGCAATGACTAGCTCAACTGCAGCTCTTTCATTAATCAATGTTCATTAGCTGCTTACCACTTGATTCAATGCTTAGTATAAGCCCCTTATAACTCATGTTTAGATTTGACTATATTGTTGACTATTATTCATGTTTGATTATTTACTTAATATGCCTTCTAACTGGAAGCAAAGAAATTCCTCATCAAGTAATTCTTACCTTAATAGGAGGGACATTATATATACCTTTCTTGAACTTTATTTTCCGCCCGAAAGGTGTTGTTCATTGTATAGTATGATTCACCCTTGTATATGATTTTTCTTCCCCAGCGTACATGCACCCATGATTGTAAATGTCTACTGGCTGCTTACCTCTTGATTCAACGTGTAGTATAAGCCCCATATAATTCATGTTTAGATTTTACTATATTGTTGACTATTATTCATGTTTGATTATTCACTTAATACCCTTATATCACCACGCTACGTCATATAGCCCCTTTGTCCTCTCTGGACTATATTTGATTTGTTATGCGTAAACTATTGATCTTATGTTTATTTTACTACCCATGTTTGACTCAAGTTCTGATTGTTACCTTCCCTACAACTGTAAAGCGCTCTGATATCCTCCGGGATCTAGTCCGCTCTATATAAAAACTTTATAAATAGAATGTATAGTATTAGCTCTCAGCTCAGCCCGAGAGCTGCTGCCCCTTGAGGAATGTTTTGATATTGGATACTATAATATTCACTGCCCACTGCTAATATCGTCCCATAATGCTTTGCAGGGCCTTTGGTTGTGATTGTATTTTTGCCCATAACTGTGCTTGGGGTGGTCCTAAGAGGATGGGCCCACCACTGAATCGCTCAGCATGATATGCTCTTAGTGTTTAAGGCATCTGCTTGGTTCTCCCCCTAGGTTAGGGGTGACCCCAAAATCATCACCTCTTTCATTGCCTGATATTTTCCATTTTCAAAGTTCACTTTTGTGAATTGGTTATATACTTTTTAGCATGTAAAGTTGCTTTATCAAAGCATTTGTGGGTGCAGTTTAGTAGCTGCCTCCCTGCATGGAGAAATGGAGTTTTTGTTTTTAATGGAATGCATAGTTAACAAATCTCCGCGAGTGAAGTACATTGCCCAGGGTTACCTATGATGTCTTACCCAGTAAAAACAAATATCTAATTTTATTAGTTGGTTACCACACTAAGTGACTGTATTATTGTTTCTGCAATGGAGCTACAACTGAAAATGCTATCAATTTTCTGCAAACTATATTTGACTGGAAGGTTTTACCAAAATTAATGTGACTGACAATGGAACACATTTTGTTTCACAAAAAATGTGTTCCTTTCTCAAATTGCATGACATCTCTCACTTTAAAGTTGCCTTGTATTCCCCCTCCTCTAATGGCTTGGTTGAGAGAGGAAACAGGATCATTAAGGAAGGTATACAAACCTCAATTTCTAGCAGATGAGACCCCTTAGCTTTTGTACATGACAAGGTTTGCGCATACAACACCACTCCACATGCTACCACTGGTATTGCACCATTTACCCTACTTAGGAAAAGAAAAGTCCATACACATCTGAATCCCAGTTAGTTACATAAAAATTGTAGTTCCACACATGGGTCTATCCCTCTTCAAGAATATGTCTAACTAAAGCAAGATTCCATGAAAGCACGCTTTGATGCTGGTAAACATTCTCTGGATCAACCCTTACAAAAAGGGGATTGGGTTATCATTAAAACCCTGAGAAAGGTGCCTAAAGGTAATTCAACATTTTCTTCACCAACTTTAGTAACACTAGTGAGTAGAGGCTCTGCTCTTCTAGATAACAAGGGATGGTGGAACAAGAGGGCACTTGTAAAGATTTCTCCGCTTCAGGCTTATGTCATCAGTAAACATACTACCATGGAGACAGATGAGTATGACTGGTTTGATTTGTGTCACGAGAAAGAGTCAACTTCTAGCTGTGTTTTGGAACCAGTAGTTGTGCAAACCACTCAACCCATTATTACTGATAATAGTGATTTGTCTGAGGCGTCTGTCAAGAGGGCTTCACGTCTTAGACAAATTTCTTGTAAGTTGAGAGATTATGTTTTAGAATGGCAGCGCATGTTTGTCTTTTCATTTCTTACACTGTACTTGCAATTCTCTGTTCTTTCATTCAAGATGTTTACCTAACTATGCTTATGTTTTGCTTACTTACTTTTATTTCTTTGTTGCCCTTTGAAGAGGGGAAGATGTTATTATGTTATTACTTACTGTAATGAGTAACGTGGCAGCACACGACTCATGTTGTTCCCCATGTCACCTTTGTTCAAGCATTCCAGAGCGTGGTTATTTGACTGTGGAGAATTCCATGCAACGCCAGTACCGGCGTTGGATTCTTCATGGCTGATGGCTCCGGTCGTGGGCGTGACGATTTACGAATAAACCTGCATTTATGCCAAACTGAACCTTGTTATCCTTTAATATGATGATACAGAACTCTTACTGAAAGTTTCTATGCTTCATACATCCAACTGTTAAAAACACAATGCCTGCACATCATTCATACCTAGATGTTCATTGCTTACCTGATGCTCAACCCAGCCAAGACAGAATTGCTTTTATTTGTCAGGGACTACAAAAAAGAAATAAGACAAACCAATTTTTTTTAGCTCAATGTGGGCTTGTGGTGTAAAGATGTGAAGTGCATACACATGCTGGCATTGTGATGTAGTGTTTCTAAAATGGAAGGTTGGGGGCTTTACAAAAGATTGCAAGGCAGTTAAGATTGGGGATGAACAGTAACAAGAAGCTAATATATATGCTCTGAATAATAAACTATTTGATAACTTACCGGACGTCTGAGGTGAGTTATTATACTGGCGATGAGTTGGAGGAACCTGCATCAACGCTGCCTGAAGCTAATTCCAGTGATGCTGCCTGAGGCAAATTCCAGTGACACTGCCTGAGGCCGGTCTGGGACTAAGTCAGTTGCGGTGTTTTTCCCTGAAAGAGAGCAATGTGTGCGACTGACGTTGCCAGGGTGCTCCGGTTGGTGGTTTGCTGAAGGTGACTGTGCACAGAGGTGCTGTTTGGCTGCCCATGTGAAGACTACGGTGACACAGTGAGTAACTGAGTCTAGCTGCGCTGTATTTTCAAAGGTGATTGAATTGGATTTGGAGGCGATTAGAGGTGTTTGGACACATGCTCATGTGTCGTGCAGCTTCTTGTTGTTCTTTCAAGACGAAGACTCGTATACATATAAATCGAATTGAGTATGCATGCGCATGCGCAATGACGTCACGCATGTCGGCCATTTTGAGGTCAGGCATTGTGATCGTTTGACTTGTGTTGAACAGTTGAATGTCTGCTATTGATAATCTTAACAATACGCTGCTGCGCACAGCTTTATTCCTGCAAATAAAACATGAACATAATGTTATTTTCTTTAAAAAATTGAGAAGTGTGTCATTTAAATGCTGATACACACAGTTTTAATCACTCTTCTGTGTATCTTATCAAGAAAAGAAAAAATAAATATCACAAGGAAACAAATAATATTGAACATTGATACACATCATTTTGTCATCATTTTTTGTGTTTCATTTGAAAAACAACAATAAACAACTAAAACATATTGAACACATTTCTTTTAAAATATTACAGTCATGACAATAGCTAGACAAATAAAAATAAATATGAATTCTGATATACAAGATAAGAAAAATGATATAGGAAAAATATCAAGTACTGTATTCTGGAGACCATTGTCCTTTGATCTTTCAGAACAGCAAAATGTTGCTCAAAGATGGGAGAAATGGACAAGAAGGTTTGAACACTTTCTTAATGCAACGTGTAAAAACCATACTGATGAACAAGCAAAAGATTTATTGCTTAATCTTGTGAGAGATGAAGTAGAAGACCTAATAATTACATTTTCTCAACAAAAGCGAAGCACTTACAAGGGACTTATAAAATGTTTAAATGATAAATTTGATCCTCACAGAGATCTAGATTTTTAAAGTTATAATTTTAACATGTTATGTCAAAAAGAGGATAAAACAATGGATGATTTTGTCACCAGACTCAAGAAGTTGGTAACGTTTTGTGAATTTGATAAATTTAATAATGAAGAAGCAATAAGGTTAAGAGTTATTCAAGGTTGCATTTCAAAGAAGTTCAGAAAGAAACTTTTAGAGAAAACATATGATTTAGAAGAAATTTTGCGCATGTTAAGCACAGAAATGCGAGCTGAAAAACATGTCATGAATATGGAAGAAGGAAGAATAAAAACCTTGGAGCAAGTGAGGCAAATGTCGTCAAAAGTAAACAATGAAAAGAGAATGGAAACGCGTTACAAAGAGAAAAGATTATGCTATAAATGTGGATTTCAGTTTCCTCATCAAAAAAATTGTGTCCAGCTATGGGACAACAATGTAAAAAATGTAGGAGATACAACCATTTTGCAAGTGTCTGTAAATTTAACAAAGAAAAAAAGGAAAACAGGACAAAGAAAGAAAGTGGAAACAAACAATTCAGTTATGACGGAAAGAGAAGAAATAAAAATGTAAAACATATAAGAGAAATGGAAGGAATTGAAAAAGAAGAATCTGAAGAAGATTTTGAGCATAGTGATAGGCTATACATGATGGAAGAAAAAAATGAAGTACAACATGATAAGAAAAGAAGATATCAAAAAACAACCTCAGTTGATGTATTAGTAGGTTCTCAAAAAGTACCTTTTGTCCTAGATAGTGGAGCAACATGCAATATAATGTGTGTAACTGAGTATGCGGAAATGTCTGAACAGCCTTCCCTTAAACCATCAAATGTGAGTGTTTTTCAATGGGGAGCCAAGTGTCCTGTCTCCTGTCTGGGAAAATTTGAGGAAGTTCTAACACATCAGGAAAGAAGTAGCAAAGAAGGAATACATGTTTTACAAGGAGAGGTTCCAGGACCATGCCTATTAAGTAAAGTAACTGCTCAGTTTATGGAGTTACTAGCAGTAACCTGTAATATAACAACTGATCACCCTGTTCTCCAAAAATATCCAAAATGTTTTGATGGTTTAGGGGAATTAAAAGATAAAACAATCACTTTACACATAAATGAAACAGTACAACCTGTAGTTCAGACTCACAGAAGGGTTCCAGTCCACATGCAAGTGAAGTTTGAAAAAGAAATTAAAGCATTACTGGAAGAAGACATAATTGAAGAAGCAACAGGCCCAACACCGTGTGTTTCTCCCATTGTAATTGTTCCCAAAAAGGATTCTGAAGATATCAGAATCTGCGTGGACATGAGGGTTCAGAACACTGCAATTGAAAGAGAGGGGTATCCAGGTCCTCATTTAATTGATATGATTAGTAGTATTAATGGTACAGTTGTTTTTTCAAAACTTGTTTTATGTAAGGGATATCATCAGATAAAGATTGATGATCAATGGAAATATATTACAACATACTCGACACACCTGGGTCTTTTCAGGTATAAACGTTAGAATTTTAGTATATGTTCTGCTGCTGAAATATTTCAAGAAATTATAAAAAAATTCATAAAATCAATACAAAACAGCATAAAATTATAGTGGTGACATCCTGGTTTTTGGCAGAAATCAAGAGGAACATGTTCAAGCTTTGGCTGGTGTATGTTAACAACTCCTTAAAGCTGGTTTGACTCTCAATCTCAAGAAATGTAAATTGAATAAAACTGAATTAACATTCTATGGGCATATCTTTTCTCACGAGGGAATAAAGCCGGATCCCAAGAAAATAATTGCTTCAAATGCAATATGATTCAGAAAAGGGGGTGGTGATGAACAGAGTGCCTGAATTAAGCAGACCACTCTTACCCAGTCCAAAGATCAGGGCTTGATCCATCACAGTTTTTTAGCTCACTGCATCATCCCAGCTCAGAACTTGGCTATATGCAAATTAGTCTGTTCCTGTCCCAGTGCATGATGGGAACAGGGCAAACCAAACTACCAGGCCAATTCTTGTACTGGGAAGGAAACAAGCTTCCGGGGACCGGTTTCTGCCATTTCAGGCGTCGTTGACCCGGCTTGCTTGAATCCTGATGGTGCAATGAGCAAGGGACTCACATCTGAGTATACCCTTCCACGCTTGTGGTGGACAAAATGATTCAGAAAAGGGGGTGGTGATGAACAGAGTGCCTGAATTAAGCAGACCACTCTTACCCAGTCCAAAGATGAGGGATTGATCCATCACCGTTTTTTAGCTCACTGCACCATCCCAGCTCAGAACTTGGCTATATGCAAATTAGTCTGTTCCTGTCCCAGTGCATGATGGGAACAGGGCAAACCAAACTACCAAGCCAATTCTTGTACTGGGAAGGAAACAAGCTTCCGGGGACCGGTTTCTGCCATTTCAGGCATCGTCGGCCCGGCTTGCTTGAATCCTGATGGTGCAATGAGCAAGGGACTCACATCTGAGTATACCCTTCCACGCTTGTGGTGGACAAAATGATTCAGAAAAGGGGGTGGTGATGAACAGAGTGCCTGAATTAAGCAGACCACTCTTACCCAGTCCAAAGATCAGGGCTTGATCCATCACCGTTTTTTAGCTCACTGCACCATCCCAGCTCAGAACTTGGCTATATGCAAATTAGTCTGTTCCTGTCCCAGTGCATGATGGGAACAGGGCAAACCAAACTACCAAGCCAATTCTTGTACTGGGAAGGAAACAAGCTTCCGGGGACCGGTTTCTGCCATTTCAGGCGTCGTCGGCCCGGCTTGCTTGAATCCTGATGGTGCAATGAGCAAGGGACTCACATCTGAGTATACCCTTCCACGCTTGTGGTGGACAAAATGATTCAGAAAAGGGGGTGGTGATGAACAGAGTGCCTGAATTAAGCAGACCACTCTTACCCAGTCCAAAGATCAGGGCTTGATCCATCACCGTTTTTTAGCTCACTGCACCATCCCAGCTCAGAACTTGGCTATATGCAAATTAGTCCGTTCCTGTCCCAGTGCATGATGGGAACAGGGCAAACCAAACTACCAAGCCAATTCTTGTACTGGGAAGGAAACAAGCTTCCGGGGGCCGGTTTCTGCCATTTCAGGCGTCGTCGGCCCGGCTTGCTTGAATCCTGATGGTGCAATGAGGACGGGACTGAGGTTCCGTAAAAATTATTCTGGGCATTGCCGAATATGGACGAGTTTGGTATCTACGAACCGCAAATGACGAGTTCGGCAAGTGTGTGAAATTTCGCTACACTACCTGCCAGGGTTCGTCTAATATTACATGTTCTTCGTCTGAACCCTTGGGTTCCATTTTAGATACGGCATCCATTTTGTTTCTTGCCCTCACGTAGTCAGCGAGCAGGTGACTGTTCGCCCCTTGACCCTCTAGTTCCCAAACCTTGCGGAAGACGCATGTTCCTTTCATGCGTCTTTATGGCCGGAGGAGTGACACAGCAAAGGCAGATGACACAGCTTGAGGGTAATCTGGTCATGCCGGCCTATTGTGACAGCCGTGCAGGAGATGGGATCCAACTCTTTGATCCTACGATCATGCTTCCGATATTACCCTCACACTCTTTTCTCTACACGTGTCTGACTTCCTTGCAGCTGCTCTTGTCTCTTCTTCTTTGTCATTTACAACTCTAATGGGTGTGCTTATTGGTGGGGAGATATACTTTTACAGTTGGGAACCGGCATGGCTATTGTAATTATGTTCCGGGGTTCTGAACACATGAAAGCGACCCTTTTTGAAGTTTACTGTGGGAACCGGATTGTAATCTTTTGTCCATATGTTATGCAATGGCAACATTCTGTATAAAAGAGAGTGACCAACGTATACAATTTGAAGCAGACTCTCAGAACCTACACACTGTTGTACTTCTTGTGACTTTTGCCTCCCTGCAGTAATAAACGCTGATCTTTGACGCCGAAGGAAGTGTCCCGTGTCTCTGTAGCTTGTGCGCCGAAACAGGTATCCCATGAAGGTTATAGGTGTTGTTCCCTGGCACCGCTGGTACTGTTAAAGTCCAGTCCTTCAGTTGGCGCCCAACGTGGGGCGACTTCAGCGGTACCGGTCCAAAGCCTGATGATCGTGAGGAACTTCGTGTGAAATCTCCGAGGGAAGGTGCACCCCGCTTCATCGATCCTGTTGTCGAAATAAGTGGCCCGAAGTTTTTCCCTGCGAAGATTCCCGCCTCCTGACGGCTGCGACGGACCGATGCCCTGACTGTCGACCTGTCTTCGACGCCCGGCGTAGACCTTATGTACAAGCGAGACGATAGACGGGCCTTCCTGGCGACGCCATTGAAGTTCTGAGTTAAGTATTTGTGGGTCGCTCCCAGTCCTTAGTGGTTGTTCTAGCTTCTTGAAAGCTTTGTTGTTAGCCTTTAAGGCTTTGTTGTAATAGCTCACTGAGCTTTGTAATAGCCTCCTCAGGCTTTGTGGTTAGCTCTCCGAGCTTTGTGATAGCCTTAAGGCTTTGTTATATTGCATGGTTCCATTGCATTTGTGGTTCTTAGTATTGGTCCTTAGTATTATTTGACAGTTGCAATTGCCAAAAACCGAGGGTTTTGACTTACACGAGGTTTAATTACTTCGGTAATCCTTGAAGTTTGATACTAGGTTAGTGTGCATGATGCCTAGCCATAGTGGTTTGTTTCGTATTTTCAAATGTTGCGCAATGGATTCCCGGTTGGAGGACTCGTGTCCGATACCTCCAGTTGGAACTCCGATACATGATCTTTATAGTCGACATGGGGTGGGTCCTATAATATATAATGATTACTGGGTCCGTTATACAAAGAAAGACGGTGACCTTAGATGGCCACCACATGGAACTTTTGAACTTTCAATTTTAGATAATCTTGAGGCTAAATTATTTTTAAAGAAAGCGAGGCCAGCTATGTTTGATTCCTTTCGGATATGGCGTAAAGAGGCCAAGCAGAAAGAAATCAAACAACTTAAAAAGGATCAAAAACAAGAGTTCGTTCCTGTAATGCAAGCTATAAAAGAATGTAGACAAGACAAAGAAGAAAAAGACATGGAAATCTCTACTAGATTGCATCACATGAAAATAGATAAATGTTACCCAGTTTTACCGAATAAATTAGAAAAGAAAGAAGAAGATTTAAAGGAGGATTCCTTGCTGTCATATTTGATGAAATCACCCCCTCCTTATGTACAGGGTGCTACTGCTCCTGTAGCTCCTCCTGTAGCTCCCCCTGTTGTTCCTCTTGTTGCTCCAGCGGCTGCGGGTCAGCCCGCTGTTAACCCTACGTTTGTTCCACCACCTGTTCTTGTTCCTACTGCTCCTGTACCTGTACCTTCGCAGACTGTTGTTTCTGCCACTCCAACTACCTTGTCCGTTCCTATGCCTTCCTTCACCTCCAGTGTTGTTGCCCCTGTTTTTCTTTCCCCTTCTGTCCGTAAGCGTGTTCCTAACTCTGTTGCTACCCTTTATTCACCTCTTTCTGGTCCGTTATTTTCGTCTAATTTATCTGAAACTCCTCAGAGACGGAGTCAGATCCCTAGTGGTAGGGAGAAAGAGACGTTAATAACCATGGCTCATAGGTGGATGAAACATTCTGCTAATTACACTCCACGTGTAGTCTTTGATACGTTTTCTCAGTTTAATGAGCCTACGCAGAGATTCGTATTTGAGGAGATGTGTAACTTTTTGAGGGAAGAATGGTATGATGATGATGTAGATAATGTACAGTCCGACATAATTGAACTTCAAAGTCACTTTTCGAACGGTATGATTATAGGAGACGATGTACGACGTGCCGTGGAACGCTTATTAGCGTTCAGACCCAAAGCACATTCTCGGGTGTCATCAGATGATACCACTGAGAACTGGAAAGCGGTTCCTGGTCAGTATCCCATGAGAGAGGTTCCGCCACTTTGGGTGCCTGGAGATCCGCAGGGTAACCCTGTGGTGCTACCGCATTTTCGAAGAGTGTGGATACATCTTCCATGGAAACGATCAGAAGTTTTGCAAGTGAAGCAATCCTTGCCCGATCCGCGTAAAAATCCGGCTGGTTATTATAAGGAGTTATCACAACTGGTGGAAGCTACTATTATGAATATTGCCGACATCGACATGTTGTTTGGCAATGTTGTACCGCAACCAGTTTGGGCTAAAATTCGTCAAGCCAATCACGCAGTTGAATTAGGGGGTGATTGGGCTGCACTGCTAGCAGCTGATGCATTACAAGTCGGTGGGGCTAAACCTGAGCAGTTGATCTTGGATTTGCCTCAGAAAATAATTACGCTCATGAAAACTCTCATGCCAGCGATGAAGGTGAACTGGGATAAGTTATCAGCTTGTAAGCAAAAGAAAGACGAGAGTGTCTCAGATTTCTTTACAAGGTTTGAGGAAGCGTTTGTCGACCACAGCGGCCAGGACATGGGCGCTGAGGGAGGCCAGCGGTTATTCGTTGACAAATTCGTGTCGAATTTGTTGCCTGAACTAAGCAACAAATTGAAGAATTCAGAAAGTGCGTGGGCAGTTTCAACCCCTGCACAAATACTAGCAACGGCCCAGTATTATGAGAATAGGGAAAAGGAAGAAAGTGATCGTGTAGAAAAGAAAACTAAGGAGCTCAAAACGAAGGTTTTGTTGCAGCAAGCATATCCTCCACGACCAAACCAAAATGATTCACAACAGCAGTATCGACCACGAGCACAGCCCGATAGGACACAGCCGCGCTCTGACAACTTTGATTACAGATCTTCACTTGGGTATAATCAGTGCGCATATTGTAGGAAAGAGGGACACCTAAAATATGATTGTCTTGCCTTACGGGATCGTCTGAATGGTGTGTCGACACGTGGAAACCGTGGTGGTGGTCCTCAACAGGCACCACGTGGTAGAGGTCGTGGTTCATTCCACAATCAGATTGATCATCATCAAAATCAATCGGATGCAAATAATTATTTTGACCAGAGAAATGCGGGGTCAGTTCGATCTGCACAGTATAATGTGGATGATTATTACATAGAGCATGAGACTGTTGTAAATGACAATTACTAGGACAGCCAACGACAAAGAGAGGGAGTAGTGTCAGTTCCGGTCGATCAGAGTGGGCCTTACGTTGCAGTGGCTACATCGGGTGTAGTTGAGCCTTTTCTGTTAGACACTGGTGCGACAAAAAGTTCCATCATGCATTCCAAACTCCCTGGCGCACCTTTGTCTGGCTTAACAAACGTTTCCGTTGGATTCTCTGGCGCCCCTGTTAGTAACCCAGTCTCTAATCCTTTGCCTCTTATGATTGGACCTCGTGAGCTAACGGCTCCACTGATTCTATCTACAGGTTGTAGTGAAAATCTTTTGGGGCTGGATTTGTTGAAACGATTATATGCAACATTGTATTGTTCCCCCGAAGGAGTGGAGCTTACGTTGGGACGGAGAGTGATCTCTCCCATGTATTTGTCGGTCGATAAATTCCCACCGGAATTGAGTTCCCTCCCTGCGTCCTTATGGGCCACAGGTCCTAATGATGTAGGCCTGTTAGATATTCAACCCTATGTGATTCAATTAAAACCAAATGCGCGATTACCGCGTGTACCTCAATATCGTATTTCTCTCGAGGGCGAACGAGCGCTGTTAGCAATCGTTCATGATCTCATTGGAAAAGGTGTTGTTGAAGAAACTCGTGGAAATGTGTGTAATAGCCCTGTATTGCCAATTCTGAAACGAACTGACCCAACTAAACCTCCTGTGTATCGTTTTGTAATAGATTTAAGAGAGGTGAACAAAATAGTGGTTCCACAATTTCCTGTGGTTCCTGACATTACGGCTTTACTAACAATGATTCCGGCATCTGCCTCCTGGTTCACAGTGATCGATCTAAAGAATGCTTTCTTTAGCATCCCGATTGCAGAGGAAAGCAGAGACCTATTCGGATTCTCATTAGGTGGTCGTAGTTTTAGGCTAAAACGCGCTCCACAGGGCTACTGTGAGAGTCCGTCAATCTACAGCCAAGCACTTAAAGGTCAACTTGATGCGTTTGTTTTACCAACGGGTGCAGCTTTAATTCAATACGTTGACGATCTTTTAGTGGCAGCTGATACAGAAGCTATTTGCAAAACGGCTACAGTATCTTTGTTACACTATTTACATAACTTACACCACAAGGTATCGCCTTCAAAGCTACAGTATTGTTGTCAAGAAGTAACCTATCTAGGTCACTTATTGTCAAAAGAAGGGAGAAGGTTGACCCCAGAGAGAATTGCAGCGATTTCCCGAATGACTGTGCCAAAAACCCAGAGAGATGTTCGTGCCTTTTTAGGTATTACGTCCTACTGCAGACAATGGATTCCAAATTTTTCATTGTTGGCGAAACCATTGATAGCCCTTACGTGCAAGGATGTTTCATCCCCATTGCCTTGGTCTGAAGAGTGTCAGAAAAGTTTTTCTGAATTACGTGATGCGTTGTGTTCGGCTCCTGTGTTGGGCACTCCTGACTACAGTAAGCCGTTTACACTATACGTCCACGAGAGGGATGGTTGCGCGTTGAGTGTTCTGACACAACCTTTTGGTGGTAAGCAACGCCCATGTGCCTATTTTTCTTCGACTTTAGACCCAGTAGCAAGAGCCTTGCCAAGTTGTTTAAGGGCAACAGCGGCAGCTGCGGCGTCCATTCGACAGTCCGCAGGTCTAGTCATGGATAATATGCTTACGGTAATGGTTCCGCATGCAGTTGACACTCTATTGAATCGAACGAAAACTCAACATCTGACGAGCGCAAGATTGTCTGGATATGAGTTGACGTTGCTGGCCAGTCACATACGGATAAAACGATGTAATGTGTTGAATCCAGCAAGGACTCACATCTGAGTATACCCTTCCACGCTTGTGATGGACAAAATGATTCAGAAAAGGGGGTGGTGATGAACAGAGTGCCTGAATTAAGCAGACCACTCTTACCCAGTCCAAAGATCAGGGCTTGATCCATCACCGTTTTTTAGCTCACTGCACCATCCCAGCTCAGAACTTGGCTATATGCAAATTAGTCCGTTCCTGTCCCAGTGCATGATGGGAACAGGGCAAACCAAACTACCAAGCCAATTCTTGTACTGGGAAGGAAACAAGCTTCCGGGGACCGGTTTCTGCCATTTCAGGCGTCGTCGGCCCGGCTTGCTTGAATCCTGATGGTGCAATGAGCAAGGGACTCACATCTGAGTATACCCTTCCACGCTTGTGGTGGACAAAAGGAATCTGAATAGTTTTTGGCCACTATAGGTGTGGCAGGGTATACTCAGACATGAGTCCCTTGCTCACTGCTCCATCAGGATTCAAGCAAGCCGGGCCGACGAGGCTGAAATGCCAGAAACCGGTCCCCGGTAGCTTGTCTCCTTTCTGGTGAAGAATTGGCTTGGTAGTTTGGTCTGCCCTGTTCCCATGATGCACTGGGCCAGGAACAGACTAATTTGCATATAGCCAGGTTCTGAGCTGGGATGGGGCAGTGAGCTAAATAACGGTGATGGATCAAGCCCTGATCTTTGGACTGGGTAAGAGTGGTCTGCTTAATTCAGACACTCTGTTCATCACCACCCCCTTTTCTGAATCGTTTTTGGCCACTATAGGTGTGGCAGGGTATACTCAGACATGAGTCCCTTGCTCACTGCTCCATCAGGATTCAAGCAAGCCGGGCCGACGAGGCTGAAATGCCAGAAACCGGTCCCCGGTAGCTTGTCTCCTTTCTGGTGAAGAATTGGCTTGGTAGTTTGGTCTGCCCTGTTCTCATGATGCACTGGGCCAGGGACAGACTAATTTGCATATAGCCAGGTTCTGAGCTGGGATGGGGCAGTGAGCTAAATAACGGTGATGGATCAAGCCCTGATCTTTGGACTGGGTAAGAGTGGTCTGCTTAATTCAGACACTCTGTTCATCACCACCCCCTTTTCTGAATCGTTTTTGGCCACTATAGGTGTGGCAGGGTATACTCAGACATGAGTCCCTTGCTCACTGCTCCATCAGGATTCAAGCAAGCAGGGCAGACGAGGCTGAAATGCCAGAAACCGGTCCCCGGTAGCTTGTCTCCTTTCTGGTGAAGAATTGGCTTGGTAGTTTGGTCTGCCCTGTTCCCATGATGCACTGGGCCAGGGACAGACTCATTTGCATATAGCCAGGTTCTGAGCTGGGATGGGGCAGTGAGCTAAATAACGGTGATGGATCAAGCCCTGATCTTTGGACTGGGTAAGAGTGGTCTGCTTAATTCAGACACTCTGTTCATCACCACCCCCTTTTTTGAAACGTTTTTGGCCACTATAGGTGTGGCAGGGTATACTCAGACATGAGTCCCTTGCTCACTGCTCCATCAGGATTCAAGCAAGCCGGGCCGACGAGGCTGAAATGCCAGAAACCGGTCCCCGGTAGCTTGTCTCCTTTCTGGTGAAGAATTGGCTTGGTAGTTTGGTCTGCCCTGTTCCCATGATGCACTGGGTCAGGGACAGACTAATTTGCATATAGCCAAGTTCTGAGCTGGGATGGGGCAGTGAGCTAAATAACGGTGATGGATCAAGCCCTGATCTTTGGACTGGGTAAGAGTGGTCTGCTTAATTCAGACACTCTGTTCATCACCACCCCCTTTTCTGAATCGTTTTTGGCCACTATAGGTGTGGCAGGGTATACTCAGACATGAGTCCCTTGCTCACTGCTCCATCAGGATTCAAGCAAGCCGGGCCGACGAGGCTGAAATGCCAGAAACCGGTCCCCGGTAGCTTGTCTCCTTTCTGGTGAAGAATTGGCTTGGTAGTTTGGTCTGCCCTGTTCCCATGATGCACAGGGCCAGGGACAGACTAATTTGCATATAGCCAGGTTCTGAGCTGGGATGGGGCAGTGAGCTAAATAACGGTGATGGATCAAGCCCTGATCTTTGGACTGGGTAAGAGTGGTCTGCTTAATTCAGACACTCTGTTCATCACCACCCCCTTTTCTGAATCGTTTTTGGCCACTATAGGTGTGGCAGGGTATACTCAGACATGAGTCCCTTGCTCACTGCTCCATCAGGATTCAAGCAAGCTGGGCCGACGAGGCTGAAATGCCAGAAACCGGTCCCCGGTAGCTTGTCTCCTTTCTGGTGAAGAATTGGCTTGGTAGTTTGGTCTACCCTGTTCCCATGATGCACTGGGCCAGGGACAGACTAATTTGCATATAGCCAGGTTCTGAGCTGGGATGGGGCAGTGAGCGAAATAACGGTGATGGATCAAGCCCTGATCTTTGGACTGGGTAAGAGTGGTCTGCTTAATTCAGACACTCTGTTCATCACCACCCCCTTTTCTGAATCGTTTTTGGCCACTATAGGTGTGGCAGGGTATACTCAGACATGAGTCCCTTGCTCACTGCTCCATCAGGATTCAAGCAAGCCGGGCCGACGAGGCTGAAATGCCAGAAACCGGTCCCCGGTAGCTTGTCTCCTTTCTGGTGAAGAATTGGCTTGGTAGTTTGGTCTGCCCTGTTCCCATGATGCACTGGGCCAGGGACAGACTAATTTGCATATAGCCAGGTTCTGAGCTGGGATGGGGCAGTGAGCTAAATAACGGTGATGGATCAAGCCTTGATCTTTGGACTGGGTAAGAGTGGTCTGCTTAATTCAGACACTCTGTTCATCACTACCCCCTTTTCTGAATCGTTTTTGGCCACTATAGGTGTGGCAGGGTATACTCAGACATGAGTCCCTTGCTCACTGCTCCATCAGGATTCAAGCAAGCCGGGCCGACGAGGCTGAAATGCCAGAAACCGGTCCCCGGTAGCTTGTCTCCTTTCTGGTGAAGAATTGGCTTGGTAGTTTGGTCTGCCCTGTTCCCATGATGCACTGGGCCAGGGACAGACTAATTTGCATATAGCCAGGTTCTGAGCTGGGATGGGGCAGTGAGCTAAATAACGGTGATGGATCAAGCCCTGATCTTTGGACTGGGTAAGAGTGGTCTGCTTAATTCAGACACTCTGTTCATCACCACCCCCTTTTCTGAATCGTTTTTGGCCACTATAGGTGTGGCAGGGTATACTCAGACATGAGTCCCTTGCTCACTGCTCCATCAGGATTCAAGCAAGCCGGGCCGACGAGGCCGAAATGCCAGAAACCGGTCCCCGGTAGCTTGTCTCCTTTCTGGTGAAGAATTGGCTTGGTAGTTTGGTCTGCCCTGTTCCCATGATGCACTGGGCCAGGGACAGACTAATTTGCATATAGCCAGGTTCTGAGCTGGGATGGGGCAGTGAGCTAAATAACGGTGATGGATCAAGCCCTGATCTTTGGACTGGGTAAGAGTGGTCTGCTTAATTCAGACACTCTGTTCATCACCACCCCCTTTTCTGAATCGTTTTTGGCCACTATAGGTGTGGCAGGGTATACTCAGACATGAGTCCCTTGCTCACTGCTCCATCAGGATTCAAGCAAGCCGGGCCGACGAGGCTGAAATGCCAGAAACCGGTCCCCGGTAGCTTGTCTCCTTTCTGGTGAAGAATTGGCTTGGTAGTTTGGTCTGCCCTGTTCCCATGATGCACTGGGCCAGGGACAGACTAATTTGCATATAGCCAGGTTCTGAGCTGGGATGGGGCAGTGAGCTAAATAACGGTGATGGATCAAGCCCTGATCTTTGGACTGGGTAAGAGTGGTCTGCTTAATTCAGACACTCTGTTCATCACCACCCCCTTTTCTGAATCGTTTTTGGCCACTATAGGTGTGGCAGGGTATACTCAGACATGAGTCCCTTGCTCACTGCTCCATCAGGATTCAAGCAAGCCGGGCCGACGAGGCTGAAATGCCAGAAACCGGTCCCCGGTAGCTTGTCTCCTTTCTGGTGAAGAATTGGCTTGGTAGTTTGGTCTGCCCTGTTCCCATGATGCACTGGGCCAGGGACAGACTAATTTGCATATAGCCAGGTTCTGAGCTGGGATGGGGCAGTGAGCTAAATAACGGTGATGGATCAAGCCCTGATCTTTGGACTGGGGAAGAGTGGTCTGCTTAATTCAGACACTCTGTTCATCACCACCCCCTTTTCTGAATCAAATGCAATATGAACAGTACCATGACTTCGTATGTGGAAAGCCTTTTGTAATAATAACAGATCACGAAGCTCTTGTCTCCATCTTTGGGAACCCAAAGACAAAGATGCCTCCAAGAATAGAAAGATGGGGAATGAAATTTATAGATTAGTACTTTAGAATCATTCATAAACCTGGAAAAGAATATAATCCAGCAGACTATTTGTCTAGACATCCTTCTGACTCAAAGGCAAGACAACAATTAGAGGCAGAAGAGTATATCTGTTTTTTAATAAAATCAGCAATACCTGGAGTTATCTCAGAAAAAAAATTGGTTGAAGCCACATGTTTGGATGATACTATTCAAGAAGAAATTAAAATTATACATGAAAATAACTGGAGGGTGATAAATGCTGCAAGTCGTTTTAACCCAAGTGTGAAAAAAATGACATTTAGGCCTATAAAAACATACAGTCAGAATTATCAGTAGCTTCTTCAGGAATATTGCTTAGAGAAAACAAAATAATTGTCCCAGTTTCCCTACAACGGCGAGTTATTGATTTAGCTCATGAAAGCCATAAAGGTATATCTGCCCCTAAAAACATTTTAAGAGAAAAACTTTGGTTTCCAAGACTAGACCAGCAAGTGGAAGAAGTCATTCAGTCAAGTCATATATGTCAATGTACATCATGAGAAAGAGAAACACAAGAACTTCATATGTCTGAGCTGCCGGATGCTGTTTCAGTTAATGTGGCAGCAGATTTCTATGTCCTTTGGATTCAGCACACTATCTGTTAGCCATAATAGTTGAATATTCTTGTTTCCCTGTTGTTAAAGTAGTATCTTCGACATCGACTTCAGTAGTACTTCCAATTCTTGATGACAGTTTCTCTACGTAGGGAATACCTAATATACTGAAAACTGACAATGGTCCTCCATTTAGTGGAAATGAATTTAAAAAATGAATGAACTATCTGGGGATTGGGCATCGAAAAGTGACTCCTATGTGGCCTTAAGCTAATTGAATGGTGGAAAGATTGATGGCCACCATTAAGAAAGCTGTGCAAAGAGCTAAGTTGACACAAGATTCGATAAATCAAACATTATGCTAAGTGTTGAGAGATTATAGAAACACTCCACATACATCTACTGGTAAATGTCCATCAGAATTAATGTTCGGCCAATCAAGGCATACTCGTTTACCACATTTGCCAGCAAATCCGCCAGAGATACATAGTGAAGCTGTAAAGAAAAATTAGGAAGCGACTGAAAAAATTAAATATTATCCGGAAAATAAAGGAAGATATCAGAATCGGGAATATCAAGTGGGTGATCTGGTTCTGGTTCGACAAAAGCAAGTAAAGAAATCACAAAGTAGATTTCACCCAATGCTATTGCAAATAACAAAAATTCATGGAACAGCACTAACAGCGGAGAATGAAAATAAAATAATAACAAGAAATGAGTCATTTTTCAAGAAAGCTAATTTTACTGAATGTGGAAATATTCACCCTAATGTTTCGCAAGATAAACAACTAAGCAGAAAGTCTGAAAGAATTTTTTTAAAACATGTTCGTTTGATTGAACCTTGTTAAAAAAAAAATATTTTTTACTTTTCATTTTCATTTGTTTTTTTTCCTTTTCTCAAAGGGGATAGGGGGGAGAATGTAATGATGTGAAGTGCATGCACATGCTAGCATTGTGATGTAGTGGTTCTACTATGTAAGGTTAGGGGGGTTTTCAATAGATTGCAAGGCATTTAAGATTGGGAATGAACAGAAACAAGAAGCTAATATATATGCTCTGAATAATAAACTATTTGATAACTTACCGAATGTCTGAGGTGAGTTATTATAGGTGGCATCAGCGGAGACGCTTTGGGCGGCTGGCAAGCCTTCCCTGAGAGGCCATATCAAAGGCTATGTTCGTCAGGGTGAAGTGCGTCAAGTTGCGTACCTGACTGACTTAAAAACCCAGATCCTTCAAGAGGAAGCTGCTCTCCACCACCGGGACAGCAAACAGACCTGTCGTCTCCTGGCCATAGCCCATACGGAATTGTGGCAGGTTTCTTTGGAGAAGAACAGACAGTGCTGGAGGCCTTCGATGCCGAGGGTGTATGCCTCGGGTGATAAATCAGGTAAACTGTTGTACTGACTGGCGACCTCTGGAGTCCTTGGCTGAGAGGTCCCGGTGATTTAGGATTCGTCAGGATGTCCCCAGGAGGAGATTTCCGTGACTGCTCAGACCTTTGCTGATTTTTATCAGAGTTATACTCTCAATGCCCTCCACTGCCCGCAGAAGTCACAAACCTCCTTCTCAACAGTATGCCATTACCAAATGTACCTAGCATTTTTCGCCGGAGAGCTGGACCAAGCCTTGACGCTTAGGAGGTGTGTGCAGTGGTGTCAAGGTTGCAAGCTGGGAAGACGGCAGGCCCTGACGGGTATCCAATTGAATATTACAAGCACTTTCATGCGATCCTTTGCCCCCCATCTTCAGAATTTTTATACAGCGACTATGTAGCATGGGTCGTTTCCACCAGAAGTAGACTGCGCTACAATCATTGTCCTGCCCAAGAAGGGTCTTTTTAGGGGCCAGTGTTCCTCTTATCGGCCAATCCCAATGATTAACACTGACATTAAGATCTATGCAAAAGTACTGGCTGTGTGGCTAGACAGGGCGGTACCCCATCTAGTCCACCCGGATCAGTGTGGATTCATGTAAGGTTGTAGTACGCGCCACTCTATCAGGATAGTTCTCGTGGCACTGTCCTAGGTGGCACACCTTGATAGCACGCTGGCTCTTCTACTAATAGATTTAATCAAAGCATTTGACACAATATTGTGGGCTTTTATGGACTTGATTCTGCATCAGGTTGGTCTGGGAGAGGAGTTCAGCCGTATGGTTCGGCTTCTTTACCTTTCCCTGACCGCTCAGGTTCGGGTGAACAGGGTTTTATCGCCAGCATTTTCTATCGAGTGTAGCACATGCCAGAGGTGCCCATTGTCCCTGCTGCTATTTCCCTTGGTGATAGAACCCCATGCATGGATTATACATTGTGATGCTCAGGTGTGGGGCTGTCAGTGGGGAGTTGGCCTTGAGGACTGTGTAGCACTATATGCAGATGATAAGCTTTTTGTTCTTGAGCGATCCATAGTGCTCTGGGCCCCTCTGCCTAAAATTATGCGGCTGTATGATGAGGCGCCTGGGCTTCGGGTTAATAAAAACAAGTCCTGCTTACTGGAGGTTATGAGCGCCACTCTCAGGCGGGTTTGGTGTCCTGACATTCTTACTCTGCATAATTCCTTTAAATATCTAGGGGTCCACATGTCTCCCCTCCTGGATTTGGCCTCGGCCCATAATTTCCGTGGTCTGGATTTACAACTCGATAGTGATCTTGGTCGCCGGGCCACATTACCATTGAAACCCATGGGGCATAGGGCCCTCTTCAAAATGGTATGTCTGCCGCGCTAATTGTGTGTGCTGAGCAATTATCCATATTCCATCCCCCGCAAGTGGTTTCATTCCTTGACCACAAAGATTACCAGATTTGTGTGGGCTGGGGGACGGCACAGAGTAGCGTATCAGTCACTGCGCAAGTCTCCTTTTGAAGGAGGCCTGGGTCTATCTGATATATATTTATATTACCTTGCAGCACACTTGGTCCCGGATGATTCCGCGTATCGGTTGGAAATACATTATCTGGGGATAGACGGCCTGCTTGATCTCCTATTTGGAGTGTTACTACCGAATACCCTGTCTTCCTGCACGTGGGTGTCTCTCACCTGTTGGAGGGTGGACCTTCACCTCACTGGGTGGAACCGCTGCTCAACTGGGATGACCCCCCTATGGTGTGGAACATGGCTGGGTTAGCTGTCAGCCTTGAAGGATTTTATACCTTGGGATTGCCTTGGGATCTCATACCTTGGAGATGTTTATAAGGGGGAGAGCGTTGTGTCCTTTCAGGAGTTAAAAGTAAAAAACTCTTTGTCTAATTCGCAATTTTTTCTGTAACTCCAACTATGTTGCGCCCTGTTGGCCCACGACCCCCTGGATGATTCTTTGCCTGAATACAGTCCGTTGGAGGCAAAGATTTTCCAAGGGAAGTTAGGTAAGGGGCAACATCCATGATTTACCAATCGCTGGTGATTCACGCTTCGGATGGCCTTGAGAAGGCCCAACAGCGATGGGTGTCATGGGTGGGGGACCTGGATGAAGACGATTGGAGCAAGGCATGCATGGCACCTAGAGAGATGGTGATTTAGATGTGGCTGCGTATGATACAGTTCAATTACTTGCGAGCGGCGCTTACAATGCATGCGCAATGTGTACGCAAGCCGCAAGCCGCATGCGCACGATGTGCGCTTCCTATGACAAACTTCTACCTTGCTGCCTGGGACTGTCCGGTGCTGAGGCCCTTTTGGGAGGAGGTGGGTCACATGCTCTCTGCTGTTCTAGGCCACTCCCTGTAGTTAACCCCTTGTACAGCTTTGCTTGGGCTGCTGGAGGAAGGAGGGTGTCCTAGAGCTGAACATGTTTTTCTGGGGATAGTTTGTTTGGTTGCCAACCGGGATGTGGCCATTGCATGGAAGCAACAGAAGCCACCAACTGTTGGCAAGGGGGGTGGACTTGTGCGCTCATCAAGAAAATCCAGTTTTAGAGGTTCGTAGCTGCCCTCAGAAGCATAAACGGATATGCGGGAAATAGTGTGGCTATTATGGTCCACGATTTGAAACAATAATATTGTACAACAATGTCATTCATGTCTACTATTTTAATCACCAAAGGTATTCAAGCCCTAACAAGAATAGATGAGAGCGGTAGAGGCACAATTCTCTATCAGGAGGTGAACTCAGTTAACTGCTACTACCACTATTGGTAGGAGTACCTCTTTTTTATAATAACTCTCACACACTCTAGTAGTGTCATGCTTCAGCATCGGGATCACCTTGGCTCCTAAAGGCCAGGGTGGGCTCGACCGTTTATCAGGGAGCTCTTAAGAGAAAAGGCCAGGGGGTTAAAGATTAAAAAAACACCAATATCTCCCAGTATCCCTTTAATATGGAGTAGTGGTAGCTGTTAAGAACAGAAAAAGGGTGTCCCAAGGATTTAATGGTCCTATCACCCTAGAGTACTTGCCAAAATGTTTCAGCCAACTGACGGCACTAGGGGTCCATGGCTTTCTTCAGGGCAAAACAGCAGTGTAAATTCCCTCGCTGGAAACAATGAACACAGAAAAGTAATCAGAAAATCAAAAAATATGTATTTATTTCAAGAAAAAACACCTATGGATATACTTACCATTGGTGTGGTGTTATATTGGTCAGATGTCCAACCAATCTTTGGAGGACCATAGGCCTCCCACGAATGCAGGCAAAAGGGCAGTCCTGCAGTCAAAAACATTCATCAAGGATCCTGGCCCCAAGGATTTATCTACAGCGTCCTGCAGCTCCTGGTGTGCATGCAGGACTCTGTAGGTAAATCCTCGGACGATCTTAAGTCCTGTTGTCCTAACACCCAGTCCTACCTTTTCTAGTGGGAACCGTATAACAAGGTGAGACTAGTGAAGACGTACCCTTGTCAGGCCGTGGTCCATTGTGTATATTATCACCCACATAAATAGTTATTTAATTATTATTATTTATTCCGAAGTTTTATATAGCTCAAACTTGACCCGAAGGTATTGAGTATCCAATCGCTTTACACAAGCACCAGTTGCGTTACATGAAGACACATTCATTTTTGTTAGGCATGGGAAGATTAAGTGTTTTGCCCAGGATCACAGGATGTTACGTGTCCTTACAGAGACTCAAACCTGCTTCCCCAGGTTTGAGGATGACCACCCTAGCCGTTAGGCCACATCCTCTCCCCGAAGTGATGTGTCAGTGATGTGCATGATGATGCCTCCTTGGTCCCTATTGATCTAAAACTGTCTCTCATGAGACTCCAGCCTCTGAAGACTGCACTGGACCCGTTGGACTTGCTACATTTCAGACCAATTTTCAATATTCCATTATCCTGGTGTAACACTTTGGAGACTGTGGCCATAGACAAATTGCAGGTGAAGCTAAACAAGCAAGAGAAATACCATTATCTGTGTCATCTCGGACCCTGTATTAATGATTTAATTCTAAAATAGATTGAGAATGGAGGAAAAGGCCCTGAAGAAGTGTTTTCATTTTGCATGGACTGATCCTTAGAAATTAATTTTCCTCTAATCTTCTTTTGACTATTGACTTTGAGTGTAGCATCCCCCAGGCTCAAACTTACCCCTATTGCTCTTTTATGCATATCATTGACCACAGATGTCCCTGACGGTTTTGTATATTCTGATGGACACCTCTAACAGCAAATTCCTCACCTTAAAGAGAATCCCCAGGTGCCAGCCTAATGAGGAAGATTTGAAACAGCATTTGTCCAGCACACTGGTAGATGGCGTCATGCGGCTGAGTACTGACGATTCCCTCCCCCCAGAAGTGGCCAACAGAGCCACATATAAGTGCAACCTCTGCAAGCCTACGTCATTTCCTTTCTTTCTGAGTCTTCATTCATGGTTGACAAGTTTTTTCTCTACAATTTGTCAAATACCAGTGTGCAAGTGAACATGACCCCTCCAAAAACTACAGGGTTTAAGCCTTGTCTAGACTGTCACAAGCAAATGACTGACGGACCAGCATGATGTATGCCTCTGTTTTTTGACTTCAGGGCAGTACTTCAAGTTGTGTGAAGAGTGTGCCTTCATGAATCTGAAGGTGATCCAGGAATATGAAGGGAAGCTGACCATTGTAAGGAATTGTGCAATTCCCTCGCCTGCTCAAAGTTAAGTGCATGGACCTGTTCCCACTCTTGGGCCATTCTAGTAAGTCAAAGTTGGAGCGGAAGCACAAGAAGGCTAAGCTCTACTTAATCCAGTCCAGCCACTCTCCGGCAGAGAAGTTGCAAGAACATTAAGGTGCCTCTCTGGCTAATCCCTGATCTCCTGTAAGAAGTTGATTCTGCAGTGTATGCCGAAGCAGGCCAGGTCACTGCGATGTTGAAACAGAATGAGGCCTTTAGAGAGGCCATTTTATATATTTTCGCACTTTTCCAGCTTCCTCTGTCATGCCTTTGGGCCTCAAGAGTCCGCAGAGACCTCCAGTTAGGTTACTACTGGCGGATTAGTCCTTGGCATCGATTGTGCCCCCGAATTTGTCACGGGCTCTACATCACCTTAAGTGCATTCTTCCGCTGAGCAACTGAAATCCACGTTGATTCCTTCCACATCGACTCCAGCCTCACTGCTGGCAGAGGAGAGCTCTGTACCAATAATTGTGACCAACTCTGTCTCGATCGAGGTTGCTCCCTGAATCCACCAAATGTACTGAATTCCAGTACAGTCTGATTCAGATAGAAAAATGCCTTAACCATGTGTTGGAAATTTGCCCTTTTTGCATGATCGCCCCAGATTTTTTGCCTTTATGCTAAACCCTATTTTTGCTTGCTTTGGAACTCTGTGCACTTTACCCCAGCTAATTTGTAGTAAAGTGTTTGTGCTTCAAACATGGTAAAGTTTCTATACACCTGAATGGTTTATTTAATCTGCTTACAAGTACCTAGTATATTGTACCAAGTGTTTCCAGGGCATGTAAATTAAATGGTAGCAGTGGACTGCAGCACTCATTGTGTCATTCCAAGAAGAACTGCCGAGCCCTCGAGAAAGCCTGGCGCAGAGACCCAACTACAGACAACATGACCACCCTCAAGCTCGCCACTCGAAAATACCACCAGCTGATCCACACCACCAAGAAAAAGGCATTCAAGGAACGACTTGACAACAACGCCCACAACAGCAAGGAACTCTTCAACATCGTCAAAGAGCTCTCGAACCCTAGCGCCGGAGACAATGACATCACCCCATCGCAAGAACTCTGCAACTCGCTCGTCTGGTTCTTCCACAACAAGATCGCAGACATACAGAACAGCTTCAGCACACAACCGACGCACCCTACGACCGCACCTACGCCCCCCCACCACCACCATCTGCACCTGGACCCCAGTCAACACCGAAGACACCATCCTCACGATGAACTCCATCCACTCCGGATCTCCAACCGACCCCTGCCCTCACCACGTCTTCAACAAGGCCGACTCCGTCATCGCACCACACCTGCGGGACATCATCAACGCCTCCTTCGACACCGCCACCTTCCCAGAGAGCTGGAAGCACGCCGAACTCAGCGCCCTGCTGAAGAAACCATCAGCGGACCCCACCGAACTCAAAAACTACCAACCCATCTCGCTCCTTCCTTTCCCTGCCAAAGTCATTGAGAAGACCGTCAACAGACAGCTGGCCGCCTTCCTCGAGACGAATGGATCCCTCGACCACTCAAAGTCTGGCTTCCGGGCCAACCACAGCACCGAGACCGCCCTCATCGCAGCCACCGACGACATCAGATCCCTGCTCGACAACGGAGAAACAGCGGCCCTCATCCTCCTAGACCTCTCCGCGGCGTTCGACACGGTCTGCCACCGCACCCTAGTACAACGCCTCAGCAACATCGGGATCCAAGAGAAGGCACTGGAGTGGATCATCTCCTTCCTCGCCGGGAGAACCCAGAGAGTCCGCCTCCCCCCGTTCAGATCCGAGGCCACCGAAGTCATCTGCGGCATACCCCAAGGATCATCACTCAGCCCCACGCTGTTCAACATCTACATGAGCCCCCTTGCGGCCATCGCACGCCAACACAACCTCAACATCATCTCCTACGCTGACAACACCCAGCTGATCCTCTCCCTCACCAACGACCCCGCCACCGCCAGAACCAACCTACACGAAGGGATGAAAGACGTAGCCGAGTGGATGAGGAACAGCCGCCTGAAACTGAACTCAGATAAGACGGAAGTCCTCATCCTGGGATCTTCGCCCTCTGCCTGGGACGACTCCTGGTGGCCCCCTGCCCTGGGCAGCGCACCCAAAACAACAGACCACGCACGCAACCTGGGCTTCATCCTGGACTCCTCCCTCTCCATGACCAGACAAGTCAACGCCATCTCCTCGTCATGCTTCAACATCCTCCGCATGCTACGTAAGATCTTCCGGTGGATCCCCACAGAAACCAGGAAGACGGTCACCCAGGCCCTCGTCACCAGCCGTCTGGACTACGGCAACTCCCTCTATGCCGGAACCACAGCCAAACTTCAGAAGAGACTCCATCGCATCCAGAATGTCTCGGCACGCCTCATCCTGGACATCCCCCGACACAGCCACATCTCCGAACACCTGAGAAACCTACAATGGCTCCCCGTCAGCAAGAGAATCACGTTCCGACTCCTCACCCACGCACACAAAGCTCTCCACAACCAAGGCCCAAGATACCTCAACGACCGCCTGACCTTCTACACCCCCACCCGCCAGCTACGATCGACCAGCCACGCCCTCGCCGCCGTACCCCGCATCCGAAGAGCCACAACGGGAGGAAGATCCTTCTCCTACCTGGCTGCCAAGACGTGTAACTCCCTCCCCATCCACCTCTGCCTGACCCAAGACCACCTCTCCTTCAGGAAGCAACTCAAGACCTGGCTGTTCGAGCGGTAGCGGACACCCTTCCCCCAGCGCCTTGAGACCCTACGGGTGAGTAGCGCGCTATACAAATGTTTTGATTGATTGATTGATTGATTCACTGCAGTGGCACTGTAAATCATGTCTCCAGGCCTGCCATTGTAGACTGGCTGTGCAGCTTTAAACCACAAATTCAACCTGTCAAAATAACCCCTTTTTTGATAAGCCTCAATCTTCCTTTTAAATATTTATAAGTCACCCATTAGTAGGCCTTACTGCCCATTGGGGTGGGGTGCATGGTATTTACAAGTAGGACATGTAAATATTTAATGTGATACATGTTCTTCTAGTGAAAATGCACTTAAAGCTATTTTTGCTATAGCAGTGTTGGAAGTTCCATAGGAAAGCATTGGGATACAATATAAAGATTCATAAATGTTATCTCCGCCTAGGCAACAACTGCTAATTTAATTTTTGGACATTTTGGAATGTTTATCACAAGCCCAATTCACTGGTGAAGTCAGATTTGTACAATATATTATGGAAAGATGACTTAGAAAGTCACCTTTGCCCTGCCTGAAGACCTTGGGAGCTAAACCTGCATTTTCTTCGCTCCCTTTGGCCAGCCAGTAGTTAGCATTTCAAAGGGTGTGAATGAGGTATGAACTTGGGGCAAAAGGCCTGAAAAGTTACTATTAGTAATTGTCTTCCGGTTGTGGAGATCTTTTCCAAGGGGTGATCTACCAATAGAAAGTAACAGGAACTATTAGAAGAAATGATTGTGAATAAAAAATAAATGACTGTTTTTTAATTAAAACATATTTAGATATATTTTCCGAATCCTAGTCACCTAGACCTACCACAGTTAGAAGGGACAACACACCTGCTCTAAAATTATCACATTGTAACTTAGTATTTTCTATTTAAATTGTTTTATTAAATTCTGTTTTACATTTTTCTCCTTCGCCCATTACAGAATCCTTAGTGTCGAATATAATGTAATCTTGGATACAAGTTACATATTCTTTTATTTGTGATTTAGATTTTTGTGAATAGCTAAAATACTTAACTCTATATTTCATTCAATTGTTAATAATACCTAATCCTCTGCTATGGCGGAGGAGCGTCGCCTCACTGCTTTCAAGCAGTGCGAGACGCAAAAACATAAAATTATAAAAAAAATTCAATTATTATCATTTTATGTTTGTGCTGCTTTGCTGGCGGGCTTCGGGCTGCTAAGCTCTCGGAGCAGGGCAGGGGAGGAGTGGTTTACACTATTGTAAGTGCGCAATGACTCTTTGGTCGGCCCCCCGGGTAGCCCAAACCAGTCATGCGCACTCTCCCCGATCTCCATGCAGGCTGCATTACAGCCTGCATGGAGAACATGACCCCCTCCAGCCCCTGGCTGAGCTCTGTGTCATGCTGCTTAGACCAATCACAACACTGCATTGCAGCATTTCGATTGGCTTAGGGGAGGGATCCTGGCTGCCTGTTTCCTGTTCTTGAAGTTGGAGGCAGGAGAGCAGGAGCAGAGACTTGAGACCCAGCAGCAAGCTAAGTTATTTTTTATTATGCTCCCTCCCCAATTTCGACCCGAGCACTCGCCCACCGCTCCCCGTGAGCCCCCCTTGCACACCCCCACAACATCCCTCCCACGACTCCCCCCACGACCCTCCGCCGCCCCACTCGCAAGCTAAGCTGGCTGCCACTCAATAGAGGATTTGTAAAACTGGTAGAATATACATTCATTGTCTTCATTTGAATCCGAAGGGCCATAAACTCCTTCTGGTGGGTGCAAAACTGTTTTCGGATCACTGCTATTTTTTTCCTGTTTTCAAACCTAATATTTTCAGGATGCTCATACAATTTGAAATAGTCTCCCTATGTACCCATGGTTGGTGAGAGATCCTTTAAAACCTGGTTCTCTCTGTTGTTGTTTTTTTGTTTGGGCGTGTTCAGCATATTCATGGTCCAGGCAGCGCTGGTGGCTTTTGAGTGACTTGTTCTGCAGAACGAGCTCTGTATGGAAACCACAGAGAGAGCGGTGTAGATAGCCATTATGCTGCCATGGCGGTCCCTATGTCTGCCACCCAGCGGCCACATGTATGAGCGGGGGGTGTACTGGTGTTTCCTGTGAGAGCTGCCCTGCACGGCTACAGGTAAGAGCAAGGGGGGAGGCCACCGCCCCCGAAAATCATGCCGCCCTGGGCAGACCGCCTCCCCCACTTGCTACGCCACTGCACATGGATGATGGCTCACACTTCATTGGATACTGGCTCCAGCCCTGGTGCCTTGGAGACATGCCCTGGTCACCCCCACCACCATAGGAAAGAGGACTTCTCATTAGTTCGGAGGAAAGTGGAATAAGACTACTTGGGTAACTACTGTTTTTTTTGGACGGTTTTATGTAGAGTGAACTCGAGCTGTAGGTACCAGAGCACTTTACAGGAGCACCAGTTGCATTACAGATGGACACATTAATTTTTGTTGGCACAGGTAAATGAAGTGATTTGCCCAGAATCCCGGGATGTTTGAGCCTCCCACCAGACTGGAACCTGGTTTCCCAGCTATCCATTATGTTTTAGTGGAATCACCACCTCGCACAATTACACATTTTACCAGGTGCGACATTGCACCCAATAATATCACCTACGTGTCTGCTCACATAAACTTGAGTAGAAAAGGCCCAAAATTCAGATAAAGCTAGCGATAAACTTCTCTATTTTCCCAGAGCATTACTTCAGACTCCAGCTCTCAAACACGTAATGGATGATAAACTGCTTTGTTATACCAAGCATAGGTGACCCAGCGCCCTGAATTTACCGGGTCAGTCCTGGTTTATCACCAGCTGTCCTGGCAGATTTAAGTACATTTGGCATTGTAATAATGAATTCCATTAGCCGAGGTGTAGGTTATATAAAATGATGTATTGATCTTAGTTGCAGGTAAGTATATTCATAGGTTCTTAGCGTAGATCTTAGGATAGCCCCACCAGGAGCACCATCATACTCAATCTGACACTCTCAATTTAACACACACCCTAACACTCCACACCTCACAGGCATCCTAGCATTCCATTGCAGCACCATCAGGGCCGGACTGGGAACCTAAAACGGCCCTGGCAAACCTCTCGGTTGGCACCGCCGGAGGGGGGGGGATGTGTGGGTGAACTGTACCACCCTCGCCCTGAGACCTCCCACCGACCCCACCGACCCAGACACCGCCGCGACCAACCTCACACAATGGATCAACGACTGCGCCAACACCCTCGCCCCTCTCAAGACCACCTCCACAACCAACCACACCAACAAGAAAGCCGCCTGGTTCACCGAAGACCTCTGGATCTCCAAGCACACCTGTCGGAAACTAGAGAAGAAATGGCTCCACGACCGATCACCAGACAACCACATAGCCCTCAAGAGAGCCACCCGCAGACACCACCAACTCATCAGGACCGCCAAGAGGACCGCCTTCAAGGACCGCCTAGACAACAACGCACACAACACCAAAGAGCTCTTCAGCATCGTGAAAGAACTCTCCAACCCCAGCTCCAGCACCAACGACATCCCACCTTCACAAGACCTGTGCGACTCCCTGGCCACCTTCTTTCACCGCAAGATCACCGACATCCACGACAGGTTCAACTCCATCCCCCCCGCAACCACCACCAAGCCCGCCACCCCTGTGACCATCACCCGCACCAGCCGCCTGACTGCCTGGTCCAGCATCACCATCGAGGATAGCATTAAAACCATGAACTCCATCCACTCTGGATCCCCTTCGGACCCTGTCCTCACCACGTCTTCAACAAGGCCTACACGATCATCGCACCCCACCTCCGGAAAGCAATCAACTGTTCCTTCGAGACAGCAACCTTCCCAGAAAGCTGGAAGCACGCCGAGGTCAAAGCCCTCCTGAAGAAGCCCAAAGCGGACCCCAAAGACCAAAAGAACTTCCGGCCCATCTCCCTGCTCCCATTCCCGGCGAAAGTGACTGAGAAGATTGTCAACAAACAGCTGACCCGCTACCTCGAAGACAACAACATCCTGGACCCTTCCCAATCCGGGTTTCGCAGCAACCACAGCACCGAGACCGCCCTCATCGCCGCCACTGACGACATCAGGACCCTGATGGACAAAGGAGAAACAGCCGCCCTCATCCTCCTGGACCTCTCAGCAGCCTTCGACACAGTATGCCACCGCACCCTATCAGCACGCCTCCATGACGCCGGTATTCAAGAGAAGGCCTTGGCCTGGGCCACATCCTTCCTCTCCGGCAGAACCCAGAGCGTCTGCCTCCCACCCTTCCACTCAAAAACCACCGAGATCATCTGCGGTGTCCCACAGGGATCCTCCCTCAGCCCAACGCTGTTCCATATCTACATGGCACCCCTCGCCCACGTCGCACGACAACATAACCTCAACATCATCACCTACGCCGATGAAACCCAGCTGATCATATCCCTCACCGAAGACCCCCACACCGCCAAAACCAATCTCCACAGAGGAATGAAGGCCGTCGCAGACTGGATGAAGGACAGCAGACTTAAGCTGAACTCAGACAAGATGGAGGTCCTCATCCTCGGACCCACCCCTTCAGCCTGGGACGACTCCTGGTGGCCCACATCGCTAGGAACAGCCCCAGAACCCACCGACCACGCACGTAACCTAGGAGTCATCCTCGACTCCACTCTCTCCATGACCAGGCAAGTCAACGCCGTCTCCGCGTCCTGCTTCAACACCCTCCGAATGCTCAGCAGGATCTTCAAGTGGATCCCCATCGACACAAGAAAAACCGTCACCCAGGCCCTCGTCACCAGCAGACTCGACTACGGGAACGCCCTCTACTCAGGAACAACAATCAAGCTCCAGAGACGACTACAACGAATCCAGAATGCCTCGGCTCGAATAATCCTCAACGTCCCCCGCTGCAGCCACATCACACCCCACCTGAGAGGCCTGCACTGGCTCCCAGTCAACAAGAGGATCACCTTCAAGCTCCTCATACATGCACACAAAGCGCTACACAACACCGGACCTACCTACCTCAACAACCGACTCAGCTTTCACAACCCCACCCAAATCCTCCGCTCAGCCAACCTCGCCCTCGCCACAGTCCCTCGCATCCGGAGAACCACCATCAGTGGCAGGTCCTTCTCCTACCTCGCCGCCAAGACCTGGAACACTCTCCCTACCAGCCTACGACAGACCCAGGACCTACTGGCCTTCAGAAGACTCCTCAAGACCTGGCTCTTCGATCAGTGCCGGCCCCCCCCAGCGCCTTGAGACCCTCATGGGTATGTAGCGCGCTTTAGAAATGTAGTGATTGATTGATTGATTGAACTGTTTATTATGGCTGGTTTCGGCTAATTTTGTTACATCGGCCGATATTGACGTCCCCCGGTAACAAAAACGGCCCCACAGTGGCCCAGAAACGGCCCCCACCCTGGCGGCTGACAGGGGACATGTCCGGTCCTGATCACCATGCACTCTAACATTCCACACAACACATTCACATTGGCTGAGCAGCAAGAACCAGAGTACCAGGAAAGATGCAAAGTACAATACAACAGGCTCAAGTCCTGGTTTTCATAGAGGGTGGCTGAAAACTGTGGGAAGCAGGGCCGGCGCTAGGCATGGGCAGTGTGGGCAGCTGTCCAGGGCCTCGTGCTCTCCTGAAAGACAGGGGGTCCCCACCGCTTGACTCTGAAAGGCCACACTTTCACAGATTGCCCACCTGCTCCTCCAGGGCCCCCTCCCTACACAATCACAATACATATCGTGTCTGGAGTCGTTGGCATTCCTGGGGGTGCAGGGGTGGGGGGAAGGGAAAAACAGAGTGGGGAAAGCACAGCAGCCAGGCCATCACAGTGTCAGGGGAGGGGCAGCACCTCTGTTAAGTATCGGCTATTCCTTTTCTGCAGTTTGTTGCTAGGTGACAGAAGGCCCCTTTGTTTCTAGGACCATAGGTGACAGAAGGCCCCTTTGTTTCTAGGACCAGCCGGACACAGGTAAGGAGAGGTGGATGAGGGGAGGAGGGAGGAGCCAGATCAAATGGATTTTGTTAACTTTTTCATCATCCATTTTTTTATGGGAATGTGTATTTGAAATGTATGTAGAACTACCAGTGGAAGGCACTGTTTTATGAAATGTCCTGTTACCGCTTCGAAGACCCAGGGGAGGGATCCCCCTTTCCCTGTGCCTCTAAGCACTACAGCAAGCTGCAAGGTCTAGGTGTGGGGCCCACTTCCCTGGGCCTTGTAGCCAGTACTCCCTCTTTCCTTTCCTTTATTTGTTCCCCAGTCAAATTAATCCAAAAAATAAAAACCCTTTTGCTGGAAAGGTCGTCTTTTTTCTGACATTCTTCCAAAGTGCATCCTTGGAATAAAGAGAAATAAAAGGTTCAACATTTAAAAATTAGCTAAAGCAAGACAGAGTGGGTCGAAAAGGGGCCAGATTGATTTTATTCACACCCAAAACACATTAGTGCCACTTTACAGAGTTTGCCAGTGAAGCACTACTTTTGTTTTCTTGTATTTCTCTGAACAGCATGATTTTCCCCATGCAGGGAAGTGCCCCATTCCTGGATTGACTGCAATACCTGCTTGATGGGTGGATTGGAAAACAATACGTTTTGTAAGGATATAAGCAATGGACATTGAAACTGGCCCCCCTGTAGTCATGGCCTTAAAATTTCATGCAAAGGCACCATTGATTTCTGAATAATAAGTGCAAAAGCGTTAAGGTAACCATGTTGTTCCTGCTTACATTTCACATGCTTTTAATTAATCTTACATTCTTTATGAATGTTTGCTTTTTCCAGGATGTTGTCACTTTTTTTTAGGCAGCATATTGCTTTTGTCTAGTGCCTAATTTGAATTGAGTCGCCTCCAGGTGTTTATAGCGGGGCACATTTGAGTTGTATTTGAAGGCAGTGCGAGTTTCTCACAGTGGGGCAGTATGGTGTTCAGTGGGGGAGAGGATGTGGCACTATGGTCAGAGCTGCCGAATTTGGAACTGGGGAACCAGGTTCAGCCTTCATGACCAGTCCACCAGACCACTCTCCTGAGAGAGCACATTCCCATGCTAGACCTTAGAAGGCCCGAAAGACCTTAGAAGAATGGTGTCTTAGCACCAGCAGGTGGACCCTAGCAGTGGCAAGTGTGGGCTAACCTTGAAGGCCTGTCCACTACAACCCCAATTGAAGCTCAACTTGAGTCTTTTGGGCAGGCCTTCAAAGCAGCACGCCCTAGAGCAACAGTGACTCTGTCATTGAGGTCACAGGACCCTTTAGCAGGAAGGCTCTAGGGCAGTTTGACCTATGAGATCGCACTGAGTGCTGACATCGAGTGGGGGTGTCATGTTTGCGAGTATATTATGTTTCTAAAAGCACTTGTTGCCTCCTTCCTGGCCTCCAGCAATTTTTGGCAACAATAAAAATGTAATGAATACTCCGGTGATTAATGTTCTTCCTAGAGAGAGATGGGTTTTGTCAAGTGGAAGTTTTGACTTCTTTAAAGGTAGTGCAGAGGGTTAATGTGCCTGCTGCAAAGAACATGTACCATGCAGATCTCTAAGTCCACATAATTTAAATAGGCCAATGGGTTAATGCTTTTGTCAGAGAGATCCTATTGTTACTTGCAGTTTATAAGTCAAAATCCTAACATAGAACAATGAGCTATTAACTGTCATCTAAGAGCTGCATGCAAACTGCAAGGTATAAATTACAGCGTTATGGTTTTTTTCCCCAGTCTTTGATTATCCAAAAGTTGCAAAAAGGGTTCATTTGGACAGAAATCCATTCTGGTTATTAAATAGAACCCCCAACCATGGTATTACATTCTAAATTCAGAGTTTGTGTTTTTCCAGATCAATCACTAATAAACTAAACTGCCTACTAGTATGATTGTAATGTGACTCCTAGTCCTTTGTCTTATGTAACATTACCCATTGTGATTTACACATGTATGATTGATTGTGTCTGTGTAATGTGTGATATAAAGTTCTCTGACACCTTACACTGATATCAGTGGCGCTGTAAATCAAATTAAATGCATCTGAGCGAGAATGTGGTTATGGAGACTTGAGTGGCACTGTTAAAGGGTGGTAGTGAGGGAATCCGTGGCAGAGCGAGTCATTGAGGGGTATCAACATTGTCGCACAGGGCTCCACCAGCGATAAAGTCGGTCACTTCTACTTCCTACAGTTCCACCACCAAATCAAAAACGTTGATTTGAAAACCCCTTGAATCTGAAGTGTACCTTCAAGTTAATGTATGATTTAGAAGTAGTCTTGGTTGTTTCAAGTCTTTTTTTATTTATGTACAATCTTTATTTGTTTGCAATGGTGTCTTGTTATTTTGTAGTAAGTGTTGTGTTTTTGCACTTAACATAATTCTGGCGAGTAAAGAGCCGACACACAAAAAAGATTGTCCTAGGTCTCTTAGCATGTGTATTGGGATACTGGTGAGAGGATTTACGTTAAAACCAATCATGAAGTATTAATGTCATCCTAAGGTAGCACAATAATGGCACAGAAAGATAAGGGAGCCTTTTCAAAGTTGCAATTATATCCATGGTGTGAGAGGTTTTCTCTTATGTCGTTTTATATTTTGAATGATCCCTCCCCTCATTACCTCAACAGGATCTCCCCCCTTTATGAGGCAGAACTGGAAATTGAATCATGCACTCATCTGGATACAATCAGTTAACAAGGAGCAAATAATATACATTTTTGTGAGACCTGCACCTAGCTTTTCCATCCAATGTGACAAATGTAATCCATTTAATACAGATTTAAAATATATGGACTTATTTTATTTGTATATTTATCTTCTTGTCCATGTTACTGATATCTACGTTAGGTCTCTTTGGGGTTGCCAAATAAGATCAATAGTCCTGTGATGTCACTTTCTCTGATGTCACTTCTTGTGATGTCACCAAAGGCAGCTCCTCCACTAGGGCGGAGGAGTGTCACCCCACAGCTTTCTCGCTGTGCGAGAAGCAGGAAAAGAAAATGCTAAAACTACCATTGTATGTTTCTGCTTCTCGCACTGTGAGAAAGCAGAAGTGTTTGGTTGGGGGCGGGCAGGTCTGCTTTAGGGTAAGGGAGGAGTGCTTTGCCCTCTGCTAAGGGCCCTGACTGTTTGGTCGGCCCTCCGGGACCGACCTAACCAGTCATGGGCACTCTGGCCTTTCTCCATGTAGGCTGCAATGCACTCTACATTGAGAAAATGGCCTCCCCATAGGCGCCTGGCTGGTCGGCGTACGGACCAATCACAATGCTGCCATTGCAGCCTTGTGATTGGCTTAGGGTAGGGAGGCTGCTTGCTTCTTGTTCCTGCCAGAGGCAGGAAAGCAGGAGAGCAGGTCAGGAGCAGAGACGATGCAAGACCTGGGAAGGTAAGTTTATTTTTATTTTTAAATTACACCCCCCGTGCGCGAAAACCTATGAGACCCCCCACCCGCGCATCATGCCGTCCGCGACTGGATGTTACATGCAAATTAGAGGGGCCTCACATCTTCCCTTTCGCCCGGGGTCCCAGAAGTTCTAGGACCGGCCCTGATGGGAAGCATATTTTTATGATTTCTACAACCCTTATCAGTAAGCAGTTTATTTAACCCCTTCGATGCTTGTGACGGAACGGTTCCGTCACGAGCGCCGGTTGGGCTGTGCTTATGACAGAACCATTCCGTCACGGCCACGCCCGTTTCTTAGAACCTTCAGCACAGCGCGAAAATTCGCGCCGCGTTGAAGGTGTTAACAGGTAAGATGCTGGTATTAAAAAGAACATTTTATTTCTTTAGTACCTCGTTGTCTGTGTTTCCATATGAGTACCGTCATTCTCTGCTCATCGGATGATGTAAATTTGTTGTCCTTCTAGTTTTGCGAAATGTCATGGTTTTTTGTTTTCATAATCTGGCTACACCCTATTTTACCAGCCTCCTGAAAGCAGCCCTAGGTGTATTGGTTTGTGTCCACGAAGGGTGACGCTCTCCGAGGGGCTTATGTGGAGAAGTGTGGCTTATCGATTAGAGAGGCAGACCCTGAGGCAAAGGTCTGGCCCGGGACCAGGGTTCAATTCTCGACGCGGCAGGGTCTTGGGCTCAATGTCCACGGACTCGATAATTCTCGCTTCGGTGCCTACTCTAATCATGGGTCCCACTCTGCAACTCTGGGCAATAGCTTGCTTAATCTCCACAACGGCCTCGAAAGTGCTAGGATGCCTGGGTTCACCTTGGGGGTGCCCAGTTAGGGGGCATCTCACAGGGAAAGCCAGGAAGGGTTCCACAGCGGTATACAGCGCTAGGATGCCTGAAAGGTGATAGTGCGCTTTACAAGTATACATACACACATTATGTGCAAGCCCTTGCGCTACTGGTACGTCCCTTTTTCCAATATTAAAAGTGACGCACTGGCGGTGCAAGGGGCTTGTAAATAAGCCCCTCTATTTGTAAAGTTAAGGGCACATGTGATGGATTCCACGGCGAACCATTTTTTTTTCGGTGTTTAGTACCTGTTTTGGCGGGGAATCCCAACTTTTCGGCATTCTTCCTCAGCGCCAGCGTGAAAGTCTTGTAACGCTGTGCGTCACCGGTAACTCGTGCCAGTCACACGTAGAGCTTTCAGTGAGTCTACTGAACTTCCTCTGGGTAAGGAATAGCTTTGTGTAACATGCTGTGTTTCGGCTCTTGCCCAATAAGTTGCATCAAAATACAGAAATAGTAGACGATGTTAGACTTGGGGAAGTGCCGTGACGTCTACATTTCACAAGGCGGGCTGCAGTCATCAATTATGAGGCATCGCGTGCACCACTGTTGTGGGTTTTTGTCGTTTTTTTTTCTAACCAAAATATGTCTTACTGAACAACGAAACACCGACAATTCTGGGTCCAGCTCAGAGAAGAAATCTGCTGCCGATCGTCTTCCTCATTTTTTATTGACGCAAAGGTAGCAAGATTAGAATCCGATTTACCTACATTAAGATGAACTGGATTGATCAATTTACAGGCACAGGCAAAAGCTTCCACCACCCATGAATTCTGCAACGACTCAGCTACTGTTATATACTAAAGTAAATATAGAGCTAAAGAACCTAAAGTTGAAAGGGAGTTAAAGTTGACAAATATGTTAACCGAAAGGTGCCTTAAAAACAGACAAGTCTTTGAAATTCAAGAGTTAAAAGCTAACTTCCAGTGCTTATTTTGTAAAAAAAAAAAAAAAAAGTGCCTGAACGCTCCCCAGGAGGTCTCTACAGATTGCAGCACCCATTGCACCTGCCAGCGCTGCCAACGACAGTAGGTGCACAACTATTAACCATCACATTCCTACAAGTGTGGCAATTCAGACTATTTTTGCCCCCCAAGTTATTAGAATGGCTAGGGAGGCAGGTATCAGTCGTTTTTAATGTGTATTGCATTAATGAAAAACTGTTGTTCTTCTCATCTCTAAATTACTTAAACAGCACCTCCATGTGCCAGAATGTCATTAGTGCAGGTGTAAACAACTAAGTGCCCCTGCCCACCACCCGAAACCACCAGCACAAATTAAGCACTTTACCTCATGTCACAGGCCCACTATGTTTAGCGCCTCTTGATTCCCAATGATTTTATTACTTGATACAGCTTAAAATGAGCTATGCTTGATAGAATTGTTAATTATGTTTATAGGTTTGTAAAGGGTATATGAAGGCAAGACTAACTTCTTGGAGTGACACTGTAGAACAAAGGTTTATCATACATGTGTGGGTGTATGATGTCACTGTGTTGGCTAGTAATACTGCTTGTATGATGTTGGATGCATGCAGGGTCGGATTGGGATCACAATTCGGCCCGGGCACTGACGAAAAAAGTGGCCCACATTCAAGAGGCGCGGCCCATATTTAAGGGGCGTGGCCCACATTCAAGGGGCGTGCCCTTTCATGAAACACCATTTGCACAGACAAGGAATGAAAGTGGGAGGATACTGTTCTTGCACAGGACACAGGGCCAAGGTGACAATGGCCTACATGCTGAGCAACTAAAAAAAATAGCAAGGCCCCTTTCTGTCACAACATTTTTCCAGCCCTCCAGCACAGGAGCACCTGAAAAGCAGCAAAGCCCCTGCTATTACTAACCTACTTAGCCCTCCCCAGACCTTCAGCTCAGGAGCACATGAACAGAGGTAAGGCCCCTGCAATTAGTAAATTAATCAGCCCTCAAGGCCTCGGGAAAATGTCCAGGCAGGGGAGCACAAAACACAGCTTGCTGGGTCATCCAAGGTAGCCAGGTAGCCAGGGGGGAGGCTGAGGTGAAGCTGGAGCATGGGAAGTGCCTTCCCAGTGTGTTCTGGCAGTTTGAGTGTTTACCATTTACTGTAGTATTACCCTTGTACCTGTGTATGGTACCCTTTTGTAACTTGCACACGTCACTTTTCTCTGGTATCACACTGTTTGCTACCTCTCACTTTTGTTTGCTTTAGATACTTGCACAAGTGCCACCATTGCCTACGTAACGTTTGTTCTTGTGCTGGAGTGTCTGCCATTTATTGCAGTATTATACCTCTACTTGTACTTTGTACGCTTTTGTAACCTGCACACATATCACTTTTTCCTCCTGTAATGTACCGATTGCTACCTCATGTATTTTGGTTGCTCACTATTGTCACTTTTGATTCATGTAACTTAACGTTTGCTTTTGTAATTTGTCCACTTGTAATTTTTCTCCTCATGTATTATTGCTGATCCTAGTGTGAAGCGCTCTGACACCTTCGGGTAAAGTCCGCGCTATATAAAATCGCATAAATAAATAAATAAAATAAAAAAATTCCAAACATCACCTGGCCCCCACAGCAAGACCCATTCTTCCTCGTCCACTATGCCCTGAATGTGAAGGGCTGTGGGCGAGGTGTTAAGACCAACACCGTTTCTGGGCTGTATGGGCGCCAGGGGGCCGAGGTGAAAATGGCTCATAGGCCTGAGCAACACCTGGCCCCCAGGGAGGCCGATTCTTGCAAACAATCACCCCTCCCCAGCCCAGCCTCAGCGTGATTGCTTGGCAGGGCAGGGGTGAAGGAGAGGCCACAGCTGATAATCGCTGTACGGCCGCACAGCAAGGCTGCTTTCCTTTTCTCTGTCTCTGCCTCAGTGCCCTCTGTGGGCCGTTTTTTTTTCTCCCCTTTCCTAGTCCACTCTCTGTGGACTGGGACAGGGGAGAAAAAAACGGCCCACAGAGGGCACTGAGGCACCGGCCCTTCGGCCCATGCCCGAATGCCCGCCTTGCCAATCCGCCCCTGGATGCATGCATGTACAACGACAGTGGACATTGAATGCATGTGGTGGCTAAGGGTATGTGTGCTGGTGGCCCAGTGAGCAGATGATAGTGGGAATAGCAATATATGTCAGTGGGTGTAGCTGTGTTAACGTGGTTGTTTGATTTGGGAGAGCATGCGTACAATGCTGGATGCTGCAGTATGTGATCGTGCATGCTCAGTGGTTGTGGTTGGTTGGACATTTGATGGTGGATGTTCAAACTTCTTTCAGGAGTCCCAGAACAGACAGGGATTAGTAGTCTCAGAATGTGGAATCAGTGCCCTTTAACACTGGTCTCCTGGGACTTTACCTGAATATTGAGTCCTAAACTGAGGAAAAAGTCTACGCCTTTAACACTTGAACTTCAGGCTAGCTCAGGGTTTTAGTGTGGGTTTAGAAACTGGGAATTCAATAGAACATCCAATACCAGTCACCAAATCAATGTCCAGGCTGTGCTTTTCCCTATAAGAGATAAAGCACTATAGATCTAACACCCAACGCAATAATGTACAAAATCAACAAAGAGCATTTTAGTTGGCACACAGATAGAGTAACTAAAAATTAAGGCTACTTAGGAGACAGCCTAGTCTGTTCTAGGACAGGCACCAAGTGGTAGTTCAGAGAATACATTAGCCTTTCTACAGGAGTTCCTGGGTAGCTTTCGGTGTGGAAGAGGGCGTGAGGAGTTGGTTGACAGCTTTTCAGGAGTGGTGGAATTAATAGCCTACAAACTGTTGGCTCCGGTCCTCAGTGTCTTAATTGCACTCTACCGTTGTGTCCTTCCTGGCTGTTGGTGTGAGGCAGGCAAGGCCTGCAGTTGCCAACGTGAGGTGGGGCTGTGCTACTCTGAGTGGGGTGCATCCTTGCACAGCTCACTGAGTGGGGATTGCCTTGACTCTGCCTCAGCCCAATCATCCTAGTTAAGTTCTTCCAATACTCATCTGCTCGCCCGGTCGTTGGGCATCGGCAGCACCAGCACTTGTATTGGGGATGCTGCACTTAGGTCACGTTGTTCAATGTCCAGTAGATCTCGTCTCTGTTGAATCTTCCTCAGATTCAGACAGAAGCTCACTACTCATACAAGGACAGGGCCCACCCTGCATTGTAGCACTGATGGCAAGGCAGGTGTTTGGTGGGCCGGACTGGGAACCCATCCCAGCCCTGGCAATTTTGTCAGACCAACCCCCTGGGGCACAATTGTGAAGCACTTCTGCTTTTGTTTTACTGAGAGGCGATATTGCTGCACTGCTGGAAAACCGACCCCCAGTAACAAACCCGCCCACTCCACTGATTTGATTTGATTTGATTTAAAAATGTATAGAGCGCACGATTGCCCTGAGGCGTCTTGGCACTGAGTCAGATGCATTGGGTCTAGGACTGCCTGAGTTGGAAAACGAGCTATGCTGAGAAGAGCCAGGTTTTTACGGCTTTCGGAATAGTAGTAGTGATGGGCTATTTTTTATTGAAACTGGTAGCTGGTTCCAGGTCTTAGCTGTGTGTAACAGGAAACTTCTCCCCGCATCTCAGTTGCTTGAATCTGGGAGTCTTAATCAGCTTCGCGTTGCTTGATCTGAGTTTCCTTGTTGGTTCATACTGTTTTAGGTTGGTTTCTCCATTAAGAGCCAGTGGAGACTCCTTAGTCTGTGGGCTACTGGCTCGGACCTAGGGATGTACAGAATCAGCCTGGCTGCAGCGTTTTGTAGATGCTGAAGTTTTAACATCAGTTGATTTTGAAGCCCAGCATAAAGAGCATTCCCGTAATCCAGCCTGGATAGAGCCAGCATGGTTACCAGAGTTTTACGGGTTTCTACGGGAATAAACGGCTTCAGGATATACCACACCGAGGAGGAGAGTTTGTTTATACGGGCGAATTTTGCGGATCTGCGGTCCGCGAATTAGTGCCAAATCGCAAAAAAATCCACGAATTTGCGGATTTTCCAGCGAAATCGCGGATGTTTTTGCAATTGCACTATACTCAACTGGAGTACTTTCTACTGGCTAATCAGTAAGTGCTACCTCCTTGGGTAAATGTATATTGCTTTTCCTACACTGCAGCTGTGTAAAGGGCCATAAGATTTGCCTTCAGTGACCCTGTGTGCCTGTAACTTTGCCACCGCGCCAAAATGCGCCGAGGTCCCTTGAGTGAGCTGTCCATCATAGTTGGGAAAGGGCGGGAAGACATTTGATACCGCTAGTGTGTGGTGCGGGGCTTCTATATGTGTTCGCATGCCTCTTGTGTATAAAGGGTCAGAGAGCGAGCAGGGCAGCAGGTGAGGAGAAAGCAGCCTCCTGGCCATAGGAACGGGGATTGCGCTCGAGAAACTCAGGGATGCAAAGACCTCCCTCGAGTATTACAGCTCATTTTCGACGGCAGATATGGGGTTAAAGCACACTTGCCCAGCCTCGACGTGCTAATGTTTTGGGCTAATTAAAACGTTACTGACTTTGAGCTTCAACTCGGGCACCTGCTTTATTTGTATCTGTAAGTGCTTCCTGCTGAGGTTTAATTTTTGGGACAGGAGCCTCGTGCCAGAATGAATCCTGCCCTGCATAGTTATCCACGAAGATGCCACTATGATGGAAGAAGCTGTCCATCATAGTGGGGAAAGGGCGGGAAGACGCTTGATACCGCTAGTGTGTGGTGCGGGGCCGAACGGGCGGGGCTGCTATGCGTGTTCACATGCCTCTTGTGTAAAGGGTCAGAGAGAGAGCAGGGCAGCAGGTGAGGAGAAAACAACCTCCTGGTCACAGGAACAGGGATTGCGCTCGAGAAACTCATGGATGCAAAGACCTCCCCGAAGTATTACAGCTCATTTTCGACGGCAGATATGGGGTTAAAGCACACTTGCCCAACCTCGACCGTGCTAATGTTTTGGGCTGATTAAAACGTTACTGACTTTGAGCTTCAACTCGGGCACCTGCTTTATTTGTATCTGTAAGTGCTTCCTGCTGAGGTTTAATTTTTGTGACAGGAGTGTTGTTGCCTACTTGTAACTATTCTCTGACCCTGCTTCGAGGGTCAGATCAGGGTCAGAAAATAGTTGCAAGTAGGCAACGAGGCGCTGCTCAGGAAGCACTTACAGGGTTACAGCAGGTGCCCAAGTTGAATTTAATTTCTTTGTAACCCTTTTGTAAAGGGTTACAAAGAAATTAGCTTCAACTTGGGCACCTGCTGCTGTAACGCTGTAAGTGCTTCATGGAAAATTCGTCCCGCTCGTGTATTCGTGGATTTTTCTGCGATTTCACGAGATTCGCGGATCGCGAAATTGCAGAAAATCTGCAAATTCCGCGAGCGGAACGAATTTTCGGCCCACACTTACTTTAAATGTTAATTTGTCATCAAATACAAAGCCCAAATTCCTTACTTTATCCACTGGTGATGGACAGTGTCCCAGGCTGTAAGGCCACCATTTATGTGACCAGATGTTGGGGTTCCCCCCCAGTAGCATGACCTCGGTTTTATCACCGTTAAATTTTAGACAGTTTAGTTGTATCCAGCCGTTAACTTGTTCCATGCATTTACTAAACCTGTCCGCTGTTTCGTCTGCGTTGTTAGAGATAGACACCACTTTTTGGGTGTCATCAGCATAGGAAACGGGGAGAAACCCACAATTCCTGATGATAGCTGCTAGAGGGGCAACATATATGTTAAAGAGGGTGGGGCTCAAGGGGGAGCCCTGTGGCACCCCCAAGGGGACTTAAAGGGTTTAGACGTACATTCCCCTTGTTTGACTGTAAAGGTTCTCTCTCCCAAGAATGATGAGAGCAGTGTGAGTGCTGAGTCATGGACTCCCATTTCTGCTCCGACGGGTCAGGAGAATATCATTGTTAACGGTATCGAAGGCTGCCGATAGATCTAAAAGATTCAAGGCAGCCTTCCCGCCTGCAACCAGTACACTCCTGAGTTCCTCTGCTGCCATGATCAGTGCAGTCTCAGTCCCGTGTTACTCCCTGAACCCGTACTGCGATTGATCTAAGGCATGGATGGATCTGAGAAACCCAGCCAGCTGTATATTTAGAATCTTTTCCAGCACTTTTGCCGGAAAAGGTATTCTTGAGATCGGCCTGTAGTTTGCCGGATCTAATGGATCCAGATTGGGCTTTTTCAACAGCGGTAGAACAGATGCAGTTTTCCAAGCATCTGTATTATTTTGTCAAAGAGTAGCTGAAGTTGTTCACTAAGTAACTCTGGAAACAGATGTAAGATTTAGGAGGACAAGGGTCCGTAAGGCCTCCTGACTTAGTTGTCAGTATTATTTGGCGTCTCTGTTCTACTGACGGGGCCGCAAACCGAAACCCTGAGTTCCCTGTTTCTGTATGCCTGCAAGGGTTAAGGTGTACCTCTGCTTGTGACCATTTGGAGTTGTAGGTGATACTAACGGAATCATATACTGATTTTACTTTGTTAAGAAAAAATTGTCCCAGCTCATTGCATAGTACAATGCTCCCTTCTATTTGTTTGTTTGCGTCAAGATTGGTCAATTTCTTAACTGTGGCAAACAGTTCTTTACTAGAGTTTTTGGCCTCATTTATTTTCTTTGTGAAATATGCAAATTTTTCTTCCATAATTAATTTTGCATACGTTGCCAAGGTCCTACAGTAGGTTTCTTTAGCTTCTCCCCCGTAGTTTACCCTCCATTTCCTTTCGGCCCTCCTACACGTTTGATTTTTTAGCCTTAGTTTCTCTGAGAACCAAGGTTCTGATATATTCTTTCTCCTTGAGTTTGTCTTTTATATGGGGGCAGCGATTAAGACCGCTGATTTAATCCAGGTGTTTATTTGATCGGTGGCTATGTTACTGTCAGAGTTTAGTTCTGGTGTTTTCGAAGAGAGTTGTTCCTGTAGGTTGGGGAAGTTGATTTTTGCCCAATCCTGGTACATATAGTGTCTAGCCTGGATGGCCCTTGTCAATTTTGCTTGCTCTATTATCAAGGAGAATTTAATGACTTTGTGGTCCGACCATGGGACCGGGATTATTTCACCTATTGTAATATTAGTGTTGGAGGAGAAAATCCCATCCAGCGTATGGACCGGCAATGTGTGTGTCCTGTTGGACGAATTGTGTTAAGGAGCAGCTGGCCCTTGTCTCCGAGATCAACAGCGTATTTTTATCCGTGTCTTTTTCTAAATGTAGGTTGAAGTCTCCCAGAATAGAGTAGTTTGCCCCTCTTATGCTGGATTCTAAAAAAGGGCCCAGTAGTTGTGTCAGGGGGGTTTTCGCCTTAGGCGGTCTATACAGCAGAAGGCCTTCGAAGGTATAGTTTTTTGTACTAGCAATCTGGAAGGATAAGGTCTCGCAGTCGGGGCTGCTACCTGTGGCCGAGCCCCTAGCCTGTAAGTCTTCTTTGCAGATGATGGCTAGCCCTCCCCTCATTTTCCTTTCCTATCTGCCCGAATTATGGAGTAGTCCCCTGGGAGAGCCAGTGCTAGATCTATATCTGAGGCTTCATCTGCCCAAGTCTCTGTAATATAGAGCAGGTCTAGATCATGAGTTTCAATTAGGTTGGCTACTTCAGTATTGTGTTTCACTAGGGACCGTGCATTCAGTAAGGCTGCTTTGATCACTTTATCTGCCTTCTTACCGGCGTGTGGACAGTGTCACATTAGTGCTTCACTCAGTGTGTTGTTGAAAGGAAGTAGACATCTCAAGCAATTTTTTGTTTCAGACATCGGGTTAGTTATAGGGCAGTGTGGATTGGGTCTAAGTTTCAGTAATTCGTTGCTACTATAGATTAGCCTGGCTGGATTACCCTTATTTTGGGCAGGGGTTGTGGCCCTAGGCCCGGGCCAGGCGCGGAAGGGCGCAGACGGGCTTGCCTTTGGCGTACCTTCAGCGCGTCCGCCCTGTCATGGTATTAAGTAGGGCTTGGGAAGTGCGGCCTGAGCGACTAGACTGCTCAAGGCCCGAAATGCCCCCGCTCCAGAAGTGTGGTAGCTTTCAATCCCCTCTACACCCTCCGTACAACCGGCACTTGCCGTGATGGACCGGGGTGGCTGGGGACAAGCTGCTTGAGAGGTTTGGAGTGCAGCATGCAGTGTGCAATAGGCAAAATGAGTGAGGATTCACAGTCAAAACAATTTAAAACCTTTTCTTACAATGGATCTCCATATTCCTCTGCGCTAGATTAGCGTTTTTAGTTTAGGCAGAGCTGTGGCAGTCATTCATCATCAGACTCCGCATCCGTTCTGCCCTCAATTTAAATAGGGCTTGGGAAGTGCGGCCTGAGCGACTAGACCGCTCAAGGCCGGAAATGCCCCCACTCCGGAAGTGTGGTAGCTTTCAATCCCCTCTAGACCCTCCGTACAACCGGCACTTGCCGTGACGGACCGGGGTGGCTGGGGACAAGCTACCTGAGAGGTTTGGAGTGCAGCGTGCACTGCGCAATAGGCAAAACAGGTGAGGATTCAATGTAAAAACAATATAAAACCTTTTCTTACAATAGATCACTGTATTCCTCTGTGCTAGATTAGCGTTTTTAGTTTAGGCAGATCTGCGGCAGCAATTCATCATCAGACTCCGCGTCCGTTCTGCCCTCGATTTAAATAGGGCTTGGGAAGTGTGGCCTGAGCGACTAGACCGCTCAAGGCTGGAAATGCCCCCTCTCCAGAAGTGTGGTAGCTTTCAATTCCCTCTACACCCTCCGTACAACCGGCACTTGCTGTGACGGACCGGGGTGGCTGGGGACAAGCTGCCTGAGAGGTTTGGAGTGCAGCGTGCACTGTGCAATAGGCAAAACAGGTGAGGATTCACAGCAAAAACAATTTAAAACTTTTTCTTACAATTGATCACCGTATTCCTCTGCGCTAGATTAGCGTTTTTAGTTTAGGCAGAGCTGCGGCAGTCATTCATCATCACTGTAGACTGGCTCCCACCCTTCCAGCCTTCCGGGGAAACGCCAGATGCCTGCCACCACCAGTCTGGCCCTGGTTGTTTGTTGTGAGACCCCTGCAGTCACAGGTGCTCCAGATTCAGTCTAGTTTAAGTACAGGTTGCCGGATGCTCGGGTCTTTCAGACCTAATTCTGGCTGAGCAATGCAGGCTTCCCTGGGGCCACAGTGGCAGCTTCAGTTCATTCTGCCCTGGCTCCTTTCTGCACTCCTCTCCAAGGCAGTGTATCCCTTATGCAACAGTACCTCAAAAGCCCCTCTGAACCAGTCGGCTATCTTCTTCCTTCATGGCAGGACCCAGGCAGCTTCTCATGGCGGATTTGTTGAATCTCCCAGGTTTTTGGTCCCGGACATCTCATCGGGGTTTGACGGTCAGTACCAACCATGGAGCACAGGAGAGTGCTCTGTTGGACCCAAGATTGTGGGTAAGAGATCTTAACACACTGACAGGAAGTTTCTTTTCCATATTTATACTAAATTTGCAGACATAGTTTGTGTATTGCAAGAGTCCAGTGCTGGGACTAGTTTCTGGAAGTACCTTGCTACTGCTTATTCCTCCCATACTGGTACAGCCACAGTCTTAGTCTCCTGGAGTCCGCTGGAATTATGGGATGGATAGGTGAGAAGGGATAGGTTGCTCAGCTTAACTACCTGTTAACCCTTCTAGGGAGGAGGAAAGGGTAGGGGCATTTCCATATAGTTCAAAAGAACCCTCTGTCTCCTCCTTTGTGACCAAGAGTCTGGTCTACTAAAAAGGATGAATACACAAAAGTGGAGTGCCCCTTGATTCAATTCCTATATTTATCTACAGAGTTCTAAAGAAATGCAGTGGGGGCATCTCATAAAAAGTTACGGACTGGCCTCAAACACCGCCCGGTGACATGCTTCATCATCAGCTGTCGTCACCCTCTAAAAAATTGGTTTGATAGAGGGTGGGCATACACCTGAAGACAGGGATGCACTTCTAAATCTAAGTGATGGCCGTGGGGGAGTGATAAGTGATTTACAAACCATTACATTAGTCCATGTACAATGTTTATTCAGGTGTTAAATGTATGGTGTTTAAAAACGAAGTGAATGGTGATGTGGGATGTTATTCTCCCTTCACCGTATTAATGGGGTCGACATGTTTCTGCTGATGTGTCCCCAAAGGGTACGGAGCATTTTTCAGGACAATGAAAAAAAAGGGGGGTGTATTACCTATGGGCTCACCTCCTCTCATCTAGTGTAAAGGAAGGAGATTCTGTCTCTAGAACGAGGGGAGGATAACATCCCACATCACCGTTCACTCAGTTTTTAACCACCATACATTTACCACCTGAATAAACATTGTACATGGACTAATGTAATGGTATTGCGTGAAGGAAGGCATAGTAGGCGAGGAGATGAGGTTTCCTCACACAGTGATGTTTTACTTATGCAAACTGGTCTGCTAGTGTTCTGCTGCGTGTAGGTTGTGGTATTAGAGATAGTGCAGTCCAGTGGTAAAGGATTAGACCAATGGAGGAAAACCAAGAAAGGATGGCGGAGAACCAGACCGAGCATTTATCACATGGCTAGCCTCTAAAACTGTTGTTCTAGCTTTTTAGACAACACTGGGGGGGGGGCTCCATCAATCATTGACTCATTGACGAGCCGGGGAAAAAGATATGCCCAGCCAGGACGACAAGTGAGGTTGGCCCAGGGAAAATGGGGTGGATAGGAGTGGGTGCTTAACATAAGAAAGGTGTGTCTGCACTTGACGAAGGAACCAAAACTCAGATACTATGTCCTACTGTTATGAGACATTTCAAGGCCCACACAGGTAGGAGGTTTGCAGGGAGGGGGCCCACCCAAGAGAGGGAACTCCTACTGGAGCAACAATGTGGTGTTACTGCAGGTTGTTGGCGGTCTGGGCTGTCACCAATGGTAGCGACATGAGTCACAAATTGGCCCTATGAAGGAAGTGACATCTTCATCATTGGAAGTGGATGTATGGGATGTAGGGTCTCGAGCAGCTTCTTGAAAGGCAGCAGCTATGCTTGGGTCCAACTGTCTGTGATCGGCAACCAGTTCTGGGGACAGTGTGGGTGGCGCAAGTGCTGGAGCTTCAGATCTCACTCACAGACATCTCAGATGGTGGACTGATCACCTGGTTTCCCTCCTGCATGGTTAATCTGCATGGGGGGAAGTACCTTGGCTCTCAGATCAATCCAAGGCAGCTTCTAGCTCTGCTAAGACAAAGACATTGCGATTGGTTATGATTTTAAGTTTTGCCAGTACAGATAAGGAGCCTTTGATGCCCATGTCCCTAAGTTTCCTCTTCATCCCCCAGAAGGAGGCATTTTGGTGTTGAACTGAACTGGTGTAGTCCGGAAAGAGCAATATTTAATGTGTTTTCAAACTCAATGCGTCCACCAAGACGTGCAGTTCAGAGTGTTTTATTCCTGTCCCTGTAGTGCAGCAGCCTGGCTACAAAAGATCTAGGTGGTGCTCCTGAAAGAGGGTTCTTGTTAGGAACCAGATGCACCCTCTCGATGGACAAGAACAGTGAAATATTTGGGGCAGGTGTAAATGGTTTTATCTATTGTTTGAGGAAGTCAACCACATTCTGTCCCTCTGCGCCCTCTGGAATGCCAGCCACCTTAAGGTTGTTCCTCTGAGAATGCCTTTTGACGTCCTCCCCTCTGCCCTCAAGAAACTGCATCTGGTCAGTCAGGTCTGTGAGATGCTAGTGGAGATCTTATACAATGGGATGGAGGTCCTGTATCTGCCTGTGCGTCTTGCCGACTCACACAGCCAGTTTCTTCTGTTCAGTTCTTAGGTGTCACATATCCAGTGCAATTGCGTCCACCTTGACTCGTGTGACAATCATGTAGTGCTAATAGCCTTCAGTTTGATGTCCAATTTGTCAGAAGCTAGTACCTCTGGGGCACCTTGGGGTGGCTGCTGCACTTTTTGAAACAGAGTGTCCCCAAGTGGACAGGCTACAATTTTCCCATGGTGACACTGCAGTGGTGGGAGCCAGACTCGTTGTCTAAGGTAACCTTCATGCTCACAGGTGCTCAGGTGATGAGAGGCAATCAGCAAGGGGGTCCCTCATGCCAACAAGCCCACTTGCAGATTACAAGCCACTTCAGTTGGGGAAGGGCCGAGGGGCGCATCACTCCTGGCCGGGCTTCTTGTGGCTGTTGCTGCTCAATGGTACTACATAGACGATGTCTGGTGCCATTGGAGTGGGACCCAAGAACATCTGGCCCAGTTCCATGATTGGTTAAACAACAGGCATCCAGACATCAAATTCAGTATGACACACAGCAATACCCGCTTAACTTTTTTGGATGTCGAGGTCTTTGTTAACAATAACGAACTAGTTACCACATTACATCGGAAAGAGACAGATAAAAACACTATTCTACATTATCAAAGCTTCCACCCACAGAGTTTAAAAGAAAATCTACCGTACAGCCAACTACTTAGAATTCGGCGCAATTGCTCAAGAAAAGAGGACTATTTCACACATGCTGAAATATTCTGTGAACAATTAAGAGCGAGAGGCTACCCGAGAAAGATGCTAAAACACGCAACTAAACGTGCGTGGTTTACCCCAAGAGAGGCTTTGTTAACGAAAAAAGAAAAAAAAACTCTGGAACAGCTAGTGTGTGTTTCCACATATGGTCCCCTGACAAACAAACTCAAATCAATTGTGTTGAAAAACTGGCACATGTCAAACCTAGAAGCCCCATTCGCAAGACCGATGTTTGCCCTAAAAAAGAACAAAAACCTGGGTCAACAATTAATAAGAGCTGACTTGGGTGTTTCAACAGTGAAAAGTGATCTACGTACATTATGGAATTTGAGTCCAATACAGGGCCACCATAAATGTGGCACCTGTATCTCATGTGCAAGCACAATAGAGGGGACTAAATTCGAACACAACTCCATTAGATGGAATCACAATGAGTTCACTAACTGTAAAAGTAAAAATATTGTCTACGTAATACTTTGTCCTTGCGACAAAATATACATAGGCAAAACAAATCAACAAATCACACAGAGATTGGCCCAACACCGCTCCAGAATAAAGCAGAAAGTGTTGACCGCACCAATGGTCCAACACTTCGTAGAGAAAAACCACACTGAAAAAGATCTACGTTGGTCTGTACTATCTGGAATAAAAATTCCTCCGAGAGAAGGAAATGTGGAAACTCTGTTATTGAGAAGAGAAGCATACTTAATCGCGAAGTTCAACTGCGTGAATACAGGATTGAACGAACAATTCGAAATCTGAACGTACACTGATGATCGCTGTAAAGACACTGATCCACAAACTTTTACTTAGGACCACATCTCCCATAATCCTTTGTTCACATGACAGGATTAAATAGAAGTGGTCATGTGACCAAACACCACTGAACACCAGTTCGTCACGAAAGCAGGCAGGAAAACTATGAGCATACAAGAGATTCAAAGGTAAGGGCAGTCAACCGCGGGGAAAACGAGGCGTAAACACGGTACATTTTCTAAATAAATCTTTTCATCCCATTCTTGCAGCTACACGCGAGACTCACGAAAACAAAGCCATAGGCGGCGCCGCGCATCTGAAAAAAGCGGCGGTTGCACCGCGGATTAAACCCCCAAGTAAGCAAGTTTAACCTAAGGTTGCCACTTGACAATTGGAAAATATATGAACAGATTACTAAGGGTTCTCCCCACGTCTCATTAACATAGACCCTGCCGTAGCAGCCCTGACAAACGCGAGCAAAACGAAAGAAAAAAAGCACAAAGAAAAACAGACTCCCTTCTATAATACAACTACGAGTTTTCATAAACGTAAGTCCTGTTTTGTTTTTAATCATCGTGACAGCTGGTTGTAGAAACATAGACTATGGATATAATAAGCTCCTCTTACCCCTGCAGAATCATTGAAAGCCCTGGAGTTCCCACCATGATAGATTCAACCCAAAGCCTATAAAGGTAATACACAACGCAAACGGTTTAAAGTACAATACTGATGCATATGTAAGGTCCCATTTTAAATAAGATTTCCCCCGATTTGTTTAGGTACCCAACTAACAAAAGCCCTGAAGAAAAGCCTGGCGAGCAAGACACAGGCTTGGAAACGCGTCGGCTTGTTTGTACCTGATTTGCTCTTGAACATTTAATGCGCTAAGGGCCACTAGTTGAATGTTGTGTATTCACACATAAATGTGCATGAAAAAGGCATGCCCTGGCGCAACCAGTCCCCAATTACATTGAAGTTACATAGTAACAGCCTGGTGGTAAAAATTGTTAGTAGGGTTCAATAACAATTTGTTGTATATTATATGTAAATATATGTAAACATGTATAGTAATGTATAGTTTTGTCGTCTTATTGTTTGTTTGAACATTGATTGTAAAAATTGTACATAAACACTAGCCTCTGGTGTTTGACAAAAAAAACCCTCGGACTATTACACTGGTTGATCCAAGTGAAGCAACTTGTAAATGTGGTTATAAATAAATAAATCACAACACCCACAAATTCAAAAAAGTTGGGTGGTATCTGCTCCAAATAAAAGAAGTAGTAGAAATAAAAAGCGACTGGGTTCCCTTCATTTGATTCATGTGATTACGTTGTCCTACCCAGCGCTCATTTGGACACAACCTCCCCCTTTTCTTATAGCTCAATGGTACAAGGCAATCCTCTCTCTGTCTGAGCCAGAAACTATCCCAGAACAGAAGCTCAAGTTGCCCCTCTCCAGTTGAGGGAGATGAAGAATATGTTAAGATAAATGGGCGTGCTGGTCCTGGAGGGCACTTGAAAAGTTCTTGCAAGTTTCAAGTTCAAGTTCAAGTTTCAAGTTTTATTTATTTATGTTTACGGAACTCACATGAGATCCACATAAAAAGACATAGTATTACAATCCATTAAAATCATGAAAAAATAATATTACAAAAACATAAAATTGGGAAATAAAAATACAGAGTAAACTGGACGCAGAAACTCCCAACTAATACAATTGAAAGAAACATTTGAAGAAGTTATATAATTTAAAACAGAACATTTCATTAGGGGGGTTGTTCATGGCCGCAATAAAATCTATAGCAGAGAGAATATTTAATTTGAGGCAAATGGGTCTTAGCCACTTTCGCCTGTACGACATTAGAGCTGGACAAATAAAGATGACATGGAGCAAACTCTGGTCATTCATATTACAAAGATCACATAAGGCTGATGAGCCATACCATTTAGATAGAAGAGAATTCAGGGGAAGTAAGTCCTGCCTTACTAGAAACAATAGACGCCTGACTCCATGGGGAATGTTCCAAGAAACATAGGGTTGCGCCTTCCCCACCAGACAGGAATCAGTAACTGGAGTAGTACCTTTTTTTAGAGTACAATTCTCTCTATCCAGTTTAAACCCTAATTCCCAAGATGCGGACTTCAGGAGGGTTTTCAGCTGGTATGCAGATAACGAAAACAAAACAGCTTCGTCTAGATGTAATTGGCTCACGGCAAATCTAAAAAAAATTAGAATTAAAGAGTAGTCATTAAAATTTCCCAGCAGCTCCGTTTTTATAAGATGTCTTAATGAGCCAGGCTCACCCTTTGCCAGGCTAAAAACCCAACGCACACTCCCCGCTAAACCTTGGACCCAGCTACTTCGTAATCCAAATTCCTGTCTAAGAGCAGCTGTAGAGCTAGACGTGTTGACAGATAAGAGGTTACGAAGGATTTTACCTTCAGAGGAGTTAAAAAAAACTCCCACATTTCATATCGATTAACTCCATTCCATAGAGTAAGGAGGCAGGAATTTTTGCTCGATACACCTCCAGCAGTATCGAGAAATGCCTTCTGCCTGTAGCCTTATATAGTGAAATCAAACTCCTTCCCTGGACAATAGCTTTCCGGGTGTTATTAGCTATATGAGCTTTTTCACTTAAATTGCTCATAACAATTTTGCCAAGGAAAGTGTAAGATTGCACTACTTCCAACTTTTGGCCCCCACAGTCCAATGAAAGTTCATATATTTCGACTTCTTCCTACCCGAGAAGCACATCACTTTACTTTTTGCGATATTTATCAGCAAATGATGCTTTCCAGCATAATTGTACAATGCATGCAGGCGATTATTCAACCCATAAGGCGTTAAGTCAAGAATCAAAATATCATCAGCATACATAAGACATGCGATTGGGGAGCCCCCCAGGCTCGGAGCAATACCTGTACTTACAGAAAGAACCTGGGGTAGATCGGCTATATATAAAGAAAACAGCAAAGGAGCCAGTAGGCAACCTTGCTTTAACCCATTAGCTGTGGGAATAGTTCCAGACAGTCCTCTTTCCCCTCCCAACAGCACTCTGCACCAGGTATCTGAGTGCAAGGCGCGGACTAATCTAAGAAGAGTGGATGGCATCCCTGAAGCGGATAACTTTCCCCACAGCGTTGTTCTATCTACTTTGTCAAAGGCTGTGGAGAAGTCGATAAAGGCCCCATAAACTCGCCCTCCACGAACCTTGACGTATTTCTCCGTTATAACCTGAAGTGCCGTCAGATTATCAAGGGTACCGTGCTATTGTCTAAAGCCGGTTTGTTGATAGGGTAAAATTTGGCCGTAGACACCCAATCATTAATTAAATTAAGAAGACATTTAGCAAAGACATTGCCAATAGCATCTAACATGGCGATTTGGCGGTAGTTTTGAGGGAGGTCTCCTGCCCCTTTTTTAAAAAGGGGGACTAGAATGCTCCCTTTCCAAGACGGGGTAACGGTGCCAATAATAAAACAAAATTTAAACACAGGGTAAAGGATTTTGCTCCATAGTTCGCTCTGATCTTTTAGAACAGAAATAGGAACCTCATCGGGACCCATAGCGCCAGAGGAACGCATGCCCATAATAGCTAATTCTATGTCCTTTCCGGACGGGGAATCATTGGGAAGAGCGTCCTCGTAAAGGGAATCATGAACCCGTGACGTGCCATTACTGCTATATAAATGTTTAATGTATTGCTCCCAAGTCTGCTCCTCAATACATATTGGTGTGGGTCTGGATCTAGAACCACAACCCTCGCCAATTAATGACCAGAATGTCCTGGCTTGACCCTTATGAGAGGATTCCCGGAGTTTAATCCATAGAGAGTCATCTTTATCTCTTTTCAGTCTGGCCTTCAACCTTGTTCTCCTTCTTTTTAGCAGGCCAATTTTATGGTACCTTTCCTGGTTAAATGATGAATATTGATCCCATATAAGTTTATTTATTTCAATATTTAATTGCCGAAGGGGTATAGGGAATACTGTAGGTTTTTTAGCAGGAAGGACTTTCTTTGCTGTTAGGGTTACTAATTTCAAAAAATCGAAAAAACCTAGGAATTCCCTCCCATCCCAGTGGGACAAATTTTCCACAGTAGGTACCAAAATACTCAGCAGGCTCTTGATTGCTCGAAGATTCCAGTAACATTTCCTCAACTTAGCTCCAAAATTCACCGAATCAGTATCAATGTGCCAGGAATCCGACAGGAGCGGCTCAAGACCAACAGTGACAGTCAGCACCTTGTGGTCACTTAGATCCGAATTAACAACCAAAATATCCTTCAAAAAAGGGAAGAAGGAGCTGTCTGCTGCTACATAATCAATGATTGATTCTCCATTTTGAGATTTATGTGTAAAAGCTGCAGGGGTATCAGAGGGGAATCTGCCATTTAATACTAGGCAGTCCGCCTTAGATAGACCTTCCAAAAACAATTTCCCTCTTTTGTTGGACTTAATATTCGCAGGGAATTGAGCTTGCGGAATATGGAGAGATTCTTCCTTAAGCTTATTCCTTAAAAGATCAAGGCCACAATTAGAAATTTTACAGTTGAAGTCCCCTAATAACAATATATGTGGAGGTGAAGCAGCGTCCATTAGTTTAAGTATGAAGGAGAAAAGTGACTTTAGGCCAACATTAAAACAAAAATCAGGGGGAATGTAAGAGTTTATCAGGACAATCGATTTAGTAGGGTCATCCTTAATCAAATTTTTCAAAGTTACTGCCTGAAATAATTTATTTGGCTCCAAATAATGGGAGGCATTCCAATTAATCCTATTGGAAAGTAGACAGGCTAATCCCCCCTTCGCATGGCCTCTCCTAGAGGGGAGTGCTCTACCATCTAAAACATAATACTCTTTTTCCAGCATTAGTTTACCCTCCACCCAAGTCTCCTGAAGGCAAATAACATCAGCTTCTAGGGAATGCAAAAATGACAATTTTTCCGGATTATTCTTAAAACCCGCAATATTCCAAGAGATAATTTTTAAATCAATGTTAAAATTGTAAATGCGGTTTAAGGGAAGATGTGGATTTGCTTGACAGCACGCCAGACAACCAACTCCATTTAGATATATCATCCATTAAAACTGGGATTGAAGGAACAGGGTTTTTATAAATTACTTGTCGTTCATTTTTTAATATACATATTTTAAGATCCTCAGTTTTAGCTGAGGACCAGTTTATAGAGACCGGTTTTACTCCATGAATTGTAGACAAGTTAGTGAATAATTTGTTACCCTGTTCCTCAAAGAAAGGAGCAACATCTATCCCTCTTATTTGTAATTCCTCTGCCCAGTGAAGGATATGATTTAATACCAATTTAGAGTGAAATTTGACCCTAGCTATTTTCCCTGTAGAGGAGTTCAGAAACGATACCAGATCTAGATCCGAAGTTTGTATTAATTTTAAACTTTCGATCTCTCGGAAACATTTCAGGAGTACCGATCTATTTAAGATAAGATCGGTATCAAAGAGAAGAGTAAAATCCAAAAAGATGGTATCAACAATGTCTCTCTCCTGAACAGGGAGAATGGGGACATGCTCACTTATAGGTAAATCCTGAAATGGCTTAGCCAAAGGATTGAGGGTTGGGAGTAGAACATTTTTATTGGGAATCGAATCAATAGTTCTAGAATAGCTTGAGGGTCCTGCAGATTCAGAAGTAATATTCACATGATTCCCTTTAGATGCACTAGTTGTGTCAGATAAGTTGGGTGACAACTCTTCAAGGCAAGATTTTTCTGGCGAGGCCTCTAGATTACTTTCAAAATTAATTTTTCTCTGTCTTTTTTTATAGAATCTTCGAATAGGTTTCCTTTTTTTACCTCTATTCTTTTTTTGCATTGGAGGTATTGTCTTTTCATCCTTAATTGGGAGATCGGTACATGCCTCTATTTCTTTTTTTATAAGAGGGGTAAATATGGGAAATAGAGGAGGCATTTCCGTATTTTGCTTATCAACCGAGTCAAACAAGGGTTCTATCTTTTCATCAATAATAGCGATACAGTTGCCTCCAGCTGAAACTGCATTATCGACTGAGAGACTCGCCGGAATAGCCGCTATCTTATTTCCAATCAGACCTTAGGAAACAAGATTCAGGTCCGATTGAACTGGGTCTAGAGTTTTCATCTCCTTTGTTGACCTCTTGTCTTTACTCGTATTCACAATTAAGTTGGGGGAATCACGATGCGACCTAGGATCGGTCCCACCTTTATTGTGTAATAACACCCTAAGGATTTGGGTTACCGTATCAAGGACGCAATCTGAGCCTCCAACAAATCTTTCCAGTAAAAGAAGAATGGAGGATAACAAGTGTTCTAAAGAAGACAGGGATTTGGAAATTAAATTATCATTGCCAATAGGGGAACTAGGGAGAATATTATTCATATTAATACCAGGGCTAGAAATGAGGTTTAACTGTGATAATGAAAAATCTAATTTAGAAGGAGTGCTGCTATAAAGATGAAGCCTAGGGGTTAAAGGGGCTTCATGAACATTAGTATTAACCAGAGCTTTGGCATGGGCACATTCCGAATACCGCTTATGGGACTCTAGATCAATATCAGGTAATGTAAAATCACCCTCCGTGACTAAGGGAATATGTGGTGAGCCAAGACCCCTCACCGATTCAGAGGAAAGTGTCCCAGGGGGAGGCGTTGAGGAGGCCTCAATCTGAGTGATAATATCCTTACCAGGGAAAGAAACTGTCTCTGGCTCATTGCCCTTTAAATCATCAGAATTATGGTTATCGGACACTACTTTATCCTTTCCCCTTTCCCATAAACTATACAGTTGGCATTGACCTTTCAATTGCAGAGTAGAATTAATTTTTTTCCACAGGGGGTTCGATTTCGTTTTAGAACATGACCTCCCAACTAATACTCGGCCAGAGCGAAGTTTTTTTTTTTGCCGTCATATTAGAGAACAGGGGAGCACAACAGAAAAAAAAAAGATAATAATATAACACTCTTGACCAGTGCCGGCGGAGAAATGGAGCAAGTCAGTCAGTATGACAGATTGATAGGACAAGCCAAAGGGACGGGGCCCAGCCCAGCCTACTTCAGCCTCTGACGGCCCGCCCTTGTCCCGGGCTTCTCCCGGGACGCTCCCGCGTGCTCCCGTGCCGCGGGCTGCAATGTGCGTTATAAAGAGGGGTAGGAGGGCGGGGGCGTGGCAGCAGGGAGAGCGGATCTTAAGTGTCTGTGACACTTAACCTCAGCGCACTGTGGCTATGCGCGGTTGTCTGAGCGACACTCCGTGTAATATTATTAACACATATGATACACAACTTAGGATTTTCAAGATGCAAATTTTATCAAATGATAATCAAAAAAATCATTCAAAACATTATGCAGAATTCCTCTGATACAGTATTATTCATTCAATACATGATTTTACAAATTTAAACATTCAAAATTCTTTTGCGTAGATGACTTTTCTTTAGTGCCCAATGCATTTCAAGCTCTTGGAGCTCTTCCTCAGGGGCCTGTGAACTGAATCGTAATTTTAAATTACTACCAACAGTATTTACAGAAAACCAAAACATCAATATGTACAGGGTATATTAACAACTAGTTACTCGAAAAACATGCTTGAGTAGTGAAAACACGAATAGCCCACACCACTGTGAAGTGCAACATAATCACCAGAAATTACGGAAAAACTGACTCACTAATATCGCTGTCACCATAGTATTCAATGTAAACCAAAAATAAGCAAAAAAAATATCGTTTAAAACTCACAACTGTGTTCATCTCATTGTGCCTGAAAACAACTGAACACTCACGATGTTCTCCCTTACCTTACTGCAAAACTCTCAGTAGCAAGAAAACGGAATGTTCTACTCATATAATGATCTTGCTCGTTCTGAAATAATAAATAATAAACAGCTCTCTCACTAACGGGTTCAACAACCCTCCAAACCATGTCTCTTCTATCTAGCCGTTCTGTCACACAGCCTCTTACCTTAACCCGGTGAGCTGAACTTCCAAGCTCCAAACTTAATCATCCGTCTCTGCACTCTAACTGCCACTCGGTGCTCCGACCAGCTACGATAAACAACCATTAATCGCGCTCTATACTTAGCGTGGCAACTTAGGGTAGACACTAAAAAAGGACTGCAACAAGTAACTGATGGTCCCGAAACTGCGGGCGCCATTTTAAAGAGGTTAAAAACGGCTCACTAATCAACACGAAACAGCCTCAAAGTAAAATTTAAACTCCCAAAAATCATATTAAAAAGGAAATTAACGAAAAAGAAAAATAGTGGTGAAATTTATGACTACTCCTGCTAAAACATTTTCAAGATGTTTCAACACAGGACAAACGTGCCACCCCGGCAGCACGCTTGGAGGAAAAAGAATAATAATCTTTGTAAAATAAGTTGAAAATATTTCTTGAAAATTTTGAGTGCTCCTCCTATCCATCATTCAAAGCAGGGAGAGCGGGCCAGGTGTAGATGGTTTTGACCTGCAGGGACTCCTGGGATTCCGAGTCCCTGACTCACCGCTCGCAGCCCTGCAGCTTTCACAGCCTCCTAGTCTCTGCCTCAAGCCCGGTGCACAAGAGACTCTCCACCAAACAACGAAGCGGGACCCGCGTAGCGGGTCCGGCAAGCAGTGGCAGCAATAACAGGCAAGTGTAAACAGGGAGTTCCTCGTAGCGAAAAGCAGCGATTCCTCTTAGCGTCCCACGAAGTGTAGAAGTAGAGGGAACTAAGTACACCTCGGGCGGGGGGCGTGGCAGCAGGGAGAGCGGGCCAGGTGTAGATGGTTTTGACCTGCAGGGACTCCTGGGATTACGAGTCCCTGACTCACCGCTCGGAGCCCTGCAGCTTTTACAGCCTCCTAGTCTCTGCCTCAAGCCCGGTGCACAAGAGACTCTCCGGCAAGCAGTGGCAGCAATAACAGGCAAGTGCAAACAGGGAGTTCCTCGTAGCGAAAAGCAGCAATTCCTCTTGGCGTCCCACAAATTGTAGAAGTAGAGGGAACTAAGTACACCTCGGGCGGGGGGCGTGGCAGCAGGGAGAGCGGGCCAGGTGTAGATGGTTTTGACCTGCAGGGACTCCTGGGATTCCGAGTCCCTGACTCACCACTCGCAGCCCTGCAGCTTTCACAGCCTCCTAGTCTCTGCCTCAAGCCCGGTGCACAAGAGACTCTCCACCAAACAACGAAGCGGGACCCGCGTAGCTGGTCCGGCAAGCAGTGGCAGCAATAACAGGCAAGTGCAAACAGGGAGTTCCTCGTAGCAAAAAACAGCGATTCCTCTTAGCGTCCTTGCCAAGTACACAGGGGGAGGCATTGAGGAGTCACTCCAGGAACACTGTAGAATGTGTCTCTCATGGGTGAGGAGCCCCCGATGTTGCCCCTGCCAGTCTTAGCCGCAGCCACTGAAGGGGAAACGTGGTGACTTGTCTCCCTCCACACCTGGGGGGCAGGATCAAGAAAGGCTAATGCATGCAGTGGCCTGTCTCTTTCAACTTGATGCCCATAATGTCACCCTAGTTCAGCATCCGCTTCTTGTCGCGCCCTAACTGTGAGTCAGGCTGATTTACATATGGCCATGTCTGAACTGGGGTGGCAGAGTGGGCTAAAGAACGGTGATGGATTAAACCCAGATCTTTTGACTGGATGTGAGTGTTTGATTGGTTTGGATGCTCCGTCCATCACCACCCCCTTTTGTACCGCTTTTGGCTGCCATAGGTGTGGCAGGGTATGGTCAGACATGAGTCCCTTGCTCACTTTGCCACTGGATTCAAGCAAGCCGGGCTGAAAACAGCTGTAATGCCAGAAACCGGTCCTCGGAAGCTTGTTTCCGGTCAAGGGAAGGCATGGCTTGGCAGTTCGGGCTGGACTGTTCCCATGAGGCACAGGGTTAGACTGATTTGCATATAGCCATGTCTGAACTGGGGTGGCAGAGTGGGCTAAAGAACGGTGATGGATTAAACCCAGATCGTTTGACTGGGTGTGAGTGTTTGATTGGTTCGGATGCTCCGTCCATCACCACCCCCTTTTGTACCGCTTTTGGCCGCCATAAGTGTGGCAGGGTATGCTCAGACGTGAGTCCCTTGCTCACTTTGCCACTGGATTCAAGCAAGCCGGGCTGAAGACGGCTGTAATGCCAGAAACCGGTCCTCGGAAGCTTGTTTCCGGTCCAGGGAAGGCATGGCTTGGCAGTTTGGGCTGGACTGTTCCCAGGAGGCACAGGGTCAGACTGATTTGCATATAGCCATGTCTGAACTGGGGGGCAGAGTGGGCTAAAGAACGGTGATGGATTAAACCCAGATCTTTTGACTGGGTGTGAGTGTTTGATTGGTTTGGATGCTCCGTCCATCACCACCCCCTTTTGTACCGCTAACTGTGAGTTAATCCTGCAGCGATGCTCAGGCTGTAGACCCATTCCAGAGTCCGCATCAGCACCAGTACTCTCTCCCACATGTGCTGTCCCCAGTAGGTGATTCCCAGGGAGGATGCATAGGGCCATCGACTCCACTGTTCATGTTGTCTCTGTTGCCTCAATCACGGTGCCCACCTCCTGTATGGGCCACAGAGGTCAAAGGATCTACAGCGGAGCTGAAGCACAGGCCTGCGCACCCCATGGGCCTGGGTATCGATACTCTAGTTTTTAGTGTCAGCTGCCCCTGCAGCCTCCTGTTGTGGAATGACAGCACCACTGTCATGACAGCTATAGGACTTCTATCTGCAGTACCAGCCTCAGCAGGGTGTCTCTGGTCCCTGGGGCTGACAGACAGGACTGCTGACTCAGCTGCTCACGTTGGCCTCCACTGCCTCAGTTGCAGGGTCTCCCCCCCCACCTTCAAAAACACCAGTGAACAAGGATCAGACCATAGGGCTAGAGTGCAAGGCCCTCAATGCTCTTGAGGATCCCTATGTCCCGTGGCCACCTAGATATACTCCAAAATGGCCGCCTCACTGCTGCACATTCTCCACCAGATACCAAGTCACAGTAAGTCCCTCATCGGTTTCCACGGACCATGTGGCTTGAAAAGCCTGTTCCTCTGGCTGACCGGAAGATCAATCCCATCGGACTGCCGTATTCGCCATAGCGCTCCGGCCATCACAAGTAAGTGACTCTCGCCCTTTGGTACTGATACACTGCATTGCAGGTATCTAACTCTCCTACCCCGCTCCGTTTGTTTAGATTGATCCATCACGCTCCTTTCCTGACAAATCCATACAAACCTGATGGAAGCCCTGGACTTGATGTGAAAGGTAAATATGTCCTACCCCCTCACTCCGGCACTCCGCCTAAGACAGACAACCGGAATCACTAACCCCACACCTTTTTTCTTCAGAAAACACATCTATCAGCGTTTACTCATCAGTATTCCTGAACCTACGAGGAAACCAACATGTAGGTTACTCGGTTCTTTTTCCTGCCACCGCCCGCGATTATTGTCACATCCAGAGACCTAGTCACATTATTTCTTCACGTCATTCACGACCCAGCCATGCAATTGCCTTAGACTTATTTCCATTCGATCACCAGAACGACTGCTTAGCCAGCAAGCCAATATCGATTACATTATTTCTACCTCACATCCCATTGATCTCAGTAGAGACCTTGAACTCGTGTTTATAGCACGATCCCCTTCACTCGCCGATTACCCGCTCCGTCCAACCACACGCATGCCTGAACACCTCCTAGGTCACAATCTTCACCTCTTCATTCGCCGCAATTCTCAAGTCACTCGTTTTTTTTTTAAAACTGTCTCCAACATGCCTAAACTGATATATATTTCCTGTTTTTCCTTCCCCCTTGCCTCCCATTTCCTTCATGTAAAGTAATGCGATAATAGGCATTGTGTTAATAACTGTTGTACAAAACAATAATGTTGATAATTCTTGACCTGATGATGATGTCACAAATGTAAAAAGGAAAAACAGAACAAAGTGGCTGGACAGGATTATTCTCAAAACAATTCCCCAGACACACAGTCAATCTGTACCATGTGACCACTGGATTTGATTTTCCAAACGAATTTATTTTTCTTTTTTATACATTTATCAGCGAATTTTTTTTGAAAAACAGGCACAAACAGAACCACTGTCAGATCAAAGGGTTCATATATACAGTATCTACAAATGTACACATTTACAAATTTGAAAAAATGAATCAAACAAACGTGTTAGACACACCAAAAGAAACCAATAGCATATATAATAATCCACATGAATGGCAATTATATACAGTGCAAAGATTAGTCCATAAACAAAAAACAGGCACCAGTCCTAGGGATTGAAAAACCAAGTGACAGGCGGGATTGAGATCGAAAACAAGCCTGCCAGTCAGCGAGAGCCTGTGGTATAATGTTTGGTAGGGTTGCGGGGCTAGGGTACAGGATGGTGATATGATTTACATCCTAGCGGCACCCTTTGTTGTAGCCACAGGGTGGTATTGTCGACGCGTTTCGAACCTCAGTATTCAAGGTTCTCTTCAGGACGGGGACTGGGAAAAAGATTCTGCAAAAAAGTACAGAATTGGTGTGAGGAAAGTACATTAACATACTGTAAAATGTCTACTCAGACTCCAAAGAGAGTAAAGAATATTTACCTGCACGAGGGCACAAGGATTGCCGTAGTGTAGGTATAGCGTGATTCCTATTCGCACCTATAAGACATATGCAAAGGTGCTCAGTGCCAGGAGAATAAAGGAGTCACATTGAGATTGGCAAAGGGTGTAGCCTATGTATGAATCATACCTGCACTTAACGCAGAGCAGGACTTCGGGCGTGGTGTCAGGCGTCAGAAGCGTACAGGGGTCAGGGCGGCTCACATTATTTTTGCGCGTGTTGGTCTGGATAGGTGAAAAAATCATAATAAATGGAGTGTGTATATAAGCGTGAATACACAGAGTATCACACACCCCACTCGCCAAGCTCAAATAGCGCGAGGTTCCTACCTGGCGTTGTAGACCACAGGAGGGACAGACCGGTCACTGCCTCAATTCAGGCCGGCAGGCAAAGTAGGCCCGCTGGAAAAAGAAAACAACCTTCTTTGAGCGCCAGGGTCGAAAGACTGCAGCGGAGCTGATAACAAAACGCTGCGCAAGAAATGCTTACTTCTGTGGGGGAATTAATCCAGCCTCAGTAAGATCGATATTCCTCACTCTCACCCAGTAACAGACAGTCTGTAGGTGGAGCGCCGGGACATCATTAGGTATTTTAAATCCGGTTCAAAGTAACTGGGGGTGTGGTCAGAAAACGGAGTGAGGCCCCTTGGAATGCTGGTATCTGTAGTTTGTAAGGAACCTGAAGTGAGGCATGTCAACTGATTTCATGCTTCAAAGCCTGCCAGGAGCATTGCAATCTGGCCAGTATGCAGCTTTTTCCACCGATTTACGTGACATTCCTCCCCGCGTATGCGCATATTTACAAGGCCAATACAATGAAAACAATTATAATCAGTCTCAATGAGCAACATTAACACAAAAGTACTGCATGTCATCATACCCATTGTTTTCACTACAATAGTACATGTCATTACGCTCATCAGAACAAGAAAAATCCGAGTTCATTGTACAGTGTATTATTCGGAATGACGCATATTTACAAGGCCAATACAATGAAAACAATTATCATTAGTTAATGAGCAACATTAACACAAAAATACTGCGTGTCATCATACCCATTGTTTTCACTACAATAGTGCATGTCATTATACTCATCAAAACATGAAAATTCTGACTTCATTGTACACTGTACTGTTAGGAATGACAGTTATGTCACTTGGAGTTCGTTATAGCCATAGGTGACACCATAGCTCAATGTCCAAGGTGACTCAAGATTAGACCAATAGTACCCAGCAGATAGTATTGGGAGGGTAAATGAGAAAGTGCCCAGTGAGAGTTATGATGATGCAGCACAGCCAAACTACACAACATCGGTCAAGGGCGAGTTCATAGATTAACAGTTTCAGACATCTTGTTCAAACCAGAATTAGATGTATCAAACTTCAGGATAAGATACGCCTCTTTTTGAGAAAGGCGAAGGTCAGGATCTCCACTGCCACCCCTGATAACCGCCAGAACAGTCCATCTTATATCCTGACTAGAATGTTTTTGTTGTAGGAAATGGGAAACAAGAGGAGCAGTCAAGTTCTTGTTATTGATCCGTGAGCGATGTTGAATAATTCTTTGGCGAACCTCCTGCGTGGTTTTGCCAATGTACAGTTTTTTGCACGGACATTGGATAGCATACACGGTGTATTTTGTCTTACAATTCGTGTGTTCATTATGGCGCCAGAACTTATTGCCATCTGTAAACAGGGATCCTTCTATTGTTAGGTCGCAGACCGAGCATGTCCCGCACTTCCGATGCCCCATAACTGGATTGGCTCCAAAGATCGTACCTTGTAAATCCTTTTTTGGAGGCGGGCGTGTAGATGTAATCATTTGGCCAATGCTTCTGTTCTTTTTTAAGGCAAACAACGGTGTGCCTACAAGGTACGATCTTTGGAGCCAATCCAGTTATGGGGCATCGGAAGTGCGGGACATGCTCGGTCTGCGACCTAACAATAGAAGGATCCCTGTTTACAGATGGCAATAAGTTCTGGCGCCATAATGAACACACGAATTGTAAGACAAAATACACCGTGTATGCTATCCAATGTCCGTGCAAAAAACTGTACATTGGCAAAACCACGCAGGAGGTTCGCCAAAGAATTATTCAACATCGCTCACGGATCAATAACAAGAACTTGACTGCTCCTCTTGTTTCCCATTTCCTACAACAAAAACATTCTAGTCAGGATATAAGATGGACTGTTCTGGCGGTTATCAGGGGTGGCAGTGGAGATCCTGACCTTCGCCTTTCTCAAAAAGAGGCGTATCTTATCCTGAAGTTTGATACATCTAATTCTGGTTTGAACGAGATGTCTGAAACTGTTAATCTATGAACTCGCCCTTGACCGATGTTGTGTAGTTTGGCTGTGCTGCATCATCATAACTCTCACTGGGCACTTTCTCATTTACCCTCCCAATACTATCTGCTGGGTACTATTGGTCTAATCTTGAGTTACCTTGGACATTGAGCTATGGTGTCACCTATGGCTATAACGAACTCCAAGTGCCATAACTGTCATTCCTAACAGTACAGTGTACAATGAAGTCAGAATTTTCATGTTTTGATGAGTATAATGACATGCACTATTGTAGTGAAAACAATGGGTATGATGACACGCAGTATTTTTGTGTTAATGTTGCTCATTAACTAATGATAATTGTTTTCATTGTATTGGCCTTGTAAATATGCGTCATTCCGAATAATACACTGTACAATGAACTCGGATTTTTCTTGTTCTGATGAGCGTAATGACATGTACTATTGTAGTGAAAACAATGGGTATGATGACATGCAGTACTTTTGTGTTAATGTTGCTCATTGAGACTGATTATAATTGTTTTCATTGTATTGGCCTTGTAAATATGCGCATACACGGGGAGGAATGTCACGTAAATCGGTGGAAAAAGCTGCATACTTTCCAGATTGCAATGCTCCTGGCAGGCTTTGAAGCATGAAATCAGTTGACATGCCTCACTTCAGGTTCCTTACAAACTACAGATACCAGCATTCCAAGGGGCCTCACTCCGTTTTCTGACCACACCCCCAGTTACTTTGAACCGGATTTAAAATACCTAATGGTGTCCCGGCGCTCCACCTACAGACTGTCTGTTACTGGGTGAGAGTGAGGAATATCGATCTTACTGAGGCTGGATTAATTCCCCCACAGAAGTAAGCATTTCTTGCGCAGCGTTTTGTTATCAGCTCCGCTGCAGCCTTTCGACCCTGGCGCTCAAAGAAGGTTGTTTTCTTTTTCCAGCGGGCCTACTTTGCCTGCCGGCCTGAATTGAGGCAGTGACCGGTCTGTCCCTCCTGTGGTCTACAACGCCAGGTAGGAACCTCGCGCTATTTGAGCTTGGCGAGTGGGGTGTGGGATACTCTGTGTATTCACGCTTATATACACACTCCATTTATTATGATTTTTATCACCTATCCAGACCAACACGCGCAAAAATAATGTGAGCTGCCCTGACCCCTGTACGCTTCTGACGCCTGACACCACGCCCGAAGTCCTGCTCTGCGTTAAGTGCAGGTATGATTCATACATAGGCTACACCCTTTGCCAATCTCAATGTGACTCCTTTATTCTCCTGGCACTGAGCACCTTTGCATATGTCTTATAGGTGCGAATAGGAATCACGCTATACCTACACTACGGCAATCCTTGTGCCCTCGTGCAGGTAAATATTCTTTACTCTCTTTGGAGTCTGAGTAGACATTTTACAGTACGTTAATGTACTTTCCTCACACCAATTCTGTACTTTTTTGCAGAATCTTTTTCCCAGTCCCCGTCCTGAAGAGAACCTTGAATACTGAGGTTCGAAACGCGTCGACAATACCACCCTGTGGCTACAACAAAGGGTGCCGCTAGGATGTAAATCATATCACCATCCTGTACCCTAGCCCCGCAACCCTACCAAACATTATACCACAGGCTCTCGCTGACTGGCAGGCTTGTTTTCGATCTCAATCCCGCCTGTCACTTGGTTTTTCAATCCCTAGGACTGGTGCCTGTTTTTTGTTTATGGACTAATCTTTGCACTGTATATAATTGCCATTCATGTGGATTATTATATATGCTATTGGTTTCTTTTGGTGTGTCTAACCACGTTTGTTTGATTCATTTTTTCAAATTTGTAAATGTGTACATTTGTAGATACTGTATATATGAACCCTTTGATCTGACAGTGGTTCTGTTTGTGCCTGTTTTTCAAAAATATTTCGCTGATAAATGTATAAAAAAGAAAAATAAATTCGTTTGGAAAATCAAATCCAGTGGTCACATGGTACAGATTGACTGTGTGTCTGGGGAATTGTTTTGAGAATAATCCTGTCCAGCCACTTTGTTCTGTTTTTCCTATTATTGAGATCCGGGTTGGTCAGATGTAGGATCCGATACCTTTACTGTTTCACAGACAAATGTAAAAAGGCATCGAAACGTCGTCGACTAAAAAACCCCATATGCAATATGATAATGCTATATTATTTGATGCAATGGTATGGTTATGTTTAAGAGATTGAGTCTGTAGCACTGACCACAAGTATACAGACAGATTTTCGCTTTGCCCTTTTGGCCATTTCTTTGTTGTTTTTTCTTGATTGTTGTGGGTCACGGCTGTGCCCACTTGTTATCTTTTTTGGTTCTTAAAATTCACTTTATCAACCAGAACATTTAAAATAAATTTTCTTGTCCGACTGGACAAAAGACATACTACTTATCAGGTGTATGATTAAGGATTTTTGTATGTTATCTTGTCCACATGTAGGGACCACTGTTTTTTGTAAATTATACTGCCCAAGGTCCCTATGGCATACCTTTCGGGTTCCCTTGTCTTTGTGAAAACATAGTTAGCGCAATCGCCGGATTGCAAGGGATTCAGGTAATTCCTAGCCCCTTCCTCGCAAGTGGGTCCACCTTGTCCACCCCTGTACTGTTCACTCGTTATTGTAAAGTTTCTCCTCCCCACACCTTCCCCCCCCTGGATCTTCTTTAATAGGCATGTCTGATCCTCACCCTCCATTATATAACTTAGAATACATCAACAAAATTTTAGGAGGCCCCTCTCTCCTCTCTGACACAGCAAAACACCATCTGAGTCCAGCACTTCCCTAGCAGATGACCTAGAGAAACTGAAGAAAAAGGAGGTACGGCTACTTTTAATGATCAGATTCCTTACTGACTACCTCAAATCCAACACAATCCCATTAGGGCTACAAGTACGCAATGTACCAGGGGTTTTTACCAATAATCCAAAATACCTGAATGGTTTCAGCTACATAAGCACCACATGCTCCCGGCACTGGATGGTGCTCGGGATTGACATTGCTACTGAAGAGCTCCAAAAACTAAATACAGAAATAACAGAACTCGAGAAACAGATGAAGGACAATAATACCAGTTCAGAAACCAGTAAACTTCTTGAAAAAATCAATAAAACTATCGAAGATTTTCATAAAATTGAATTAAACAAAAAAACAAACAAAGTACGCAAAGATATCAAAAACTTTAGCCAAGAGAGAACGTACCCCTATTTCGCCAAAGATTACTACACCACTCGCCCTTACAACGGCCCACAAAATCAAAGACCCTGGGGAAGATTCAACAGGAGGCAACAGTTTGTTGGCTTCACTGACAGCTCAGCTGATTCTTCAGGACAGTCAGACCAAAGCGATAGCCCAGGCCCCTCTAACCGTACTTTTTTAGAGGGTGGTCGAGGTCAACCAAGGGGCAGAGGAAAGCAGCCCCCGACATGGCAAAAACCAGCGAACCCTCCAGGCAAACGTTTCACACGCAGACAGCATTACCGCTGGTAACCACGTCAGATCATACTGCCAATGACAACATCACTGACTTAGAGACCGGTCTCTTACCCATTTTCAACCTCACTGAACACATCCTGTCCAGTAATGAAGTCTCACTATTGAGCAGAGGCCTGTCATTTGTTCCCACAGTACGCCCTAATTTTCAAGATGTACAGGTGGAACTGTTGCGGTTCTTTAGGAAAATTCGCCTTCACAGTTTTTTCCTTCTGAATCCCTCCCCTTCCAAACCTGGCAACACTCCCTTCAAACCACCGTCCAAATTCTCCCCCACCACTGGCATGCCACTTTTGAAAAATGAGTTCTTAAGGACCTTACTGACCTAGAAAACAAGAGGTCTTTTATACCTTATAACATCACGTTAGATGAAAAAAAATGCCATTGCCTCCTTGAAAATCAACCAGTCATTGATAATAAAACCTGCTGACAAAGGCGGGGGCATTGTGATCCAAGATGTCAATCTGTATAAAGAGGAGATAATGCATCAGTTGAGCAACCATGAGCATTATTGTAGACTCCCTCGCAATCCCACTGCTGAGATTCAGGACATGATTACTAAAGTTACTTCAGAGGCACTTGACCTAGGCTTCCTGTCTAAAAAGGAATTTGATTTCCTTAACATTAAATCTCCCCGCATCCCTGTGATCTGCTGCCTCCCTAAAGTCCACAAGAACCCACAATCTCCACCAGGCCGTCCCATAGTATCTGGGTACGGCTCAATTCTTGAACCATTGGGCCACTATATAGATTTATTTATCAAGCCATTTGTACCGGATACCACATGCTATATCAAAGACAGTATGGCTATGATTAACATGATCGAAGACTATCCATTTGATCCCACATCCCGCACCATGTGAACGCTGGATGTGGAATCACTATATACTAACATCCCCCAATATGAATCCCTTCGTGTGATTGAAGGGGTGTTAGAGACACGGACACGCCCACATAATGTCCCATCTAACTTTATCCTCCAGTTACTGGAAATTTGCCTGACGAAGAACTTTTTCCTTTTCGAAGGACAGTTTTATGGCCAGGTTAGGGGTACCTCCATGGGAGCAATTTTTGCCCCTAACCTGGCTATTCTGTACATGGACTACTTGGAGACCAACAACATTCTGAATGCGTCCAATCCTTTCCACAATGGCATCACAATGTGGAAACGCTACATTGACGACATTATTTTACTATGGACTGAATCACTTGATAACCTCACATCTTTCCAACACTGGCTTAACAACAATAGTGGAGGCCTCAAATATACCTTATCGACTAGTAAGGATTCTATCCCATTCTTAGACCTAGAAATAAGACACACTGAAGGTCGGCTCACCACCACCCTACACCGAAAACCCACTGAACGCAACACTCTCTTAGAGTACACTAGCCATCACCCGAGAGCCTTGCGTGATTCCCTGCCTCTCTCCCAGTTGCTACGCATTAGGCGCAACTGCTATTTCAAAGAGGATTATTTCACTGAAGCAAAAACCCTCAGCCGCAAACTCAGAAAGAGAGCCTACCCTCGCAAGTTAGTGCGCCGCTCTCTGAAAAGGGCCTGGTATTGCCGAAGGGAAACCCTTTTGGAACCAAAGGAGAAAAAAGATCAAAATAAACTCATATGTGTCACCACATTTTCCCCAGCTTCCAATGCAATCAGAAAGAGTGTGCTCAAACATTGGCCAGTTCTTAACACAGGGCAATTGACAATAGAACACCCAATGTTTGCTTTTAAACGGGCCAAGAACATTAAAGACCACTTAGTAAGAGCATCTGTGCCTATACAACCCCTAAAAACTACTATAAATGATGCATGGGGTCTCCCACCGTTAACAGGCCATTCAAAATGTGGGAATTGCATTTATTGTGACTCTACCATTGAAGGAAAGTCTTTTGAATATGGCACTATTAAATTTGACCGCAGATACTTTTCCAACTGTAACTCTGCAAATTTGGTATATGCAATTCTCTGTCCTTGCATGCTTATCGATATAGGGCAGACGAGTCAAAAAGTAAAACTAAGAATCGGCCAACATCGAAGCAGGATCCGGTGTAACACAGCCAATGCACCACTTGTGGAACATTTCTATGAAAAAGGCCACAGCGAGGAAGAATTACTTTGGACAGTTGTTTCTATCATCAAACCACCTCCCAGAGGAGCGGACCTTTCCCAATTGCTCAATAAAGAGGAACTGCATTGGATTTTAAAAACTGACAGTATCAGAAAAGGCCTCAACCGCCTTGAAGACTGGACCTCCTTATTCTAATCTTTGTTATATGTCATTATGTTAATGAAAACCGTTTTTAGAAAGTCACCTGTTGCCCTTAGTGCATGCTGCACTATTAGTCTCACACAATCACAATGATCTTTTCACCACTCCAAAATGGCCGCTCACTGCTGCACATTCTCCACCAGATACCAAGTCACAGTAAGTCCCTCATCTGTTTCCACGGACCATGTGGCTTGAAAAGCCTGTTCCTCTGGCTGACCGGAAGATTGATCCCATCGGACTGCCGTATTCGCCATAGCGCTCCGGCCATCACAAGTAAGTGACTCTCGCCCTTTGGTAATTAAGCAAGGAGCAATCTGATACACTGCATTGCAGGTATCTAACTCTCCTACCCCGCTCCATTTGTTTAGATTGAGCCATCACGCTCCTTTCCTGGCAAATCCATACAAACCTGATGGAAGCCCTGGACTTGATGTGAAAGGTAAATATGTCCTACCCTCTCACTCCGGCACTCCGCCTAAGACAGACGACCGGAATCACTAACCCCATACCTTTTTTCCTCAGAAAACACATCTATCAGCGTTTACTCATCAGTATTCCTGAACCTACGAGGAAACCAACATGCAGGTTACGCGGTTCTTTCTCCTGCCACCGCCCGCGATTATTGTCACATCCAGAGACCTAGTCACATTATTTCTTCACGTCATTCACGACCCAGCCATGCAATTGCCGTAGACTTATTTCCATTCGATCACCAGAACGACCGCTTAGCCAGCAAGCCAATATTGATTAAATTATTTCTACCTCACATCCCATTGATCTCAGTAGAGACCTTGAACTCGTGTTTATGTCACTATCCCCTTCACTCGTCGATTACCCGCTCCGTCCAACCACACGCATGCCTGAACACCTCCTAGGTCACAATCTTCACCTCTTCATTCGCCGCAATTCTCAAGTCACTTGTTTTTTTTAAAAAACTGTCTCCAACATGCCTAAACTGATATATATTTCCTGTTTTTCCTTCCCCCTTGCCTCCCATTTCCTTCATGTAAAGTAATGCGATAATAGGCATTGTGTTAATAACTGTTGTACAAAACAATAATGTTGATAATTCTTGTCCTGATGATGATGATGTCACAAATGTAAAAAGGCATTGAAACGTCGTCGACTAAAAAAAACCCATATGCAATATGATAATGCTATATTATTTGTTGCAATGGTATGGTTATGTTTAAGAGATTGAGTCTGTAGCACTGACCACAAGTATACAGACAGATTTTCGCTTTGCCCTTTTGGCCATTTCTTTGTTGTTTTGTCTTGATTGTTGTGGGTCACGGCTGTGCCCACTTGTTATCTTTTTTGGTTCTTAAAATTCACTTTATCAACCAGAACATTTAAAATAAATGTTCTTGTCCGGCTGGACAAAAGACATACTACTTATCAGGTGTATGATTAATGATTTTTGTATGTTATCTTGTCCACATGTAGGGACCACTGTTTTTTGTAAGTTGATACTGCCCAAGGTCCCTATGGCATACCTTTCGGGTTCCCTTGTCTTTGTGAAAACATAGTTAGCGCAATCGCCGGATTGCAAGGGATTCAGGTAATTCCTAGCCCCTTCCTCGCAAGTGGGTCCACCTTGTCCACCCCTGTACTGTTCACTCGTTATTGTAAAGTTTCACCTCCCACATCTTTCCCCCCCCCTGGATCTTCTTAAATAGGCATGTCTGATCCTCACCCTCCATTATATAACTTAGAATACATCAACAAAATTTTAGGAGGCCCCTCTCTCCTCTCTGACACAGCAGAAACACCATCTGGGTCCAGCACTTCCCTAGCAGATGACCTAGAGAAACTGAAGAAAAAGGAGGTACGGCTACTTTTAATGATCAGACTCCTTACTGACTACCTCAAATCCAACACAATCCCATTAGGGCTACAAGTACGCAATGTACCAGGGGTTTTTACCAATAATCCAAAATACCTGAATGGTTTCAGCTACATAAGCACCACATGCTCCCGGCACTGGATGGTGCTCGGGATTGACATTGCTACTGAAGAGCTCCAAAAACTAAATACAGAAATAACAGAACTCGAGAAACAGATTAAGGACAATAATACCAGTTCAGAAACCAGTAAACTTCTTGAAAAAATCAATACAACTATCGAAGATTTTCATAAAATTGAATTAAACAAAAAAACAAACAAAGTACGCAAAGATATCAAAAACTTTAGCCAAGAGAGAACGTACCCCTATCTTGCCAAAGATAACTACACCACTCGCCCTTACAACGGCCCACAAAATCAAAGACCCTGGGGAAGATTCAACAGGAGGCAACAGTTTGTTGGCTTCACTGACAGCTCAGCTGATTCTTCAGGACAGTCAGACCAAAGCGATAGCCCAGGCCCCTCTAACCGTACTTTTTTAGAGGGTGGTCGAGGTCAACCAAGGGGCAGAGGAAAGCAGCCCCCGACATGGCAAAAACCAGCGAACCCTCCAGGCGAACGTTTCACACGCAGACAGCATTACCGCTGGTAACCACGTCAGATCATACTGCCAATGACAACATCACTGACTTAGAGACCGGTCTCTTACCCATTTTCAACCTCACTGAACACATCCTGTCCAGTAATGAAGTCTCACTATTGAGCAGAGGCCTGTCATTTGTTCCCACAGTACGTCCTAATTTTCAAGATGTACAGGTTGAACTGTTGCGGTTCTTTAGGAAAATTCGCCTTCACAGTTTTTTCCTTCTGAATCCCTCCCCTTCCAAACCTGGCAACACTCCCTTCAAACCACCGTCCAAATTCTCCCCCACCACTGGCATGATCCCGCCAGAGATTCCCACTTTTGAAAAATTAGTTCTTAAGGACCTTACTGACCTAGAAAACAAGAGGTCTTTTATACCTTATAACATCACGTTAGATGAAAAAAATGCCATTGCCTCCTTGAAAAACAACCAGTCATTGATAATAAAACCTGCTGACAAAGGCGGGGGCATTGTGATCCAAGATGTCAATCTGTATAAAGAGGAGATAATGCGTCAGTTGAGCAACCATGAGCATTATTGTAGACTCCCTCGCAATCCCACTGCTGAGATTCAGGACATGATTACTAAAGTTACTTCAGAGGCACTTGACCTAGGCTTCCTGTCTAAAAAGGAATTTGATTTCCTTAACATTAAATCTCCCCGCATCCCTGTGATCTACTGCCTCCCGAAAGTCCACAAGAACCCACAATCTCCACCAGGCCGTCCCATAGTATCTGGGTGCGGCTCAATTCTTGAACCATTGGCCACTTTATAGATTTCTTTATCAAGCCATTTGTACCGGATACCACATGCTATATCAAAGACAGTATGGCTATGATTAACATGATCGAAGACTATCCATTTGATCCCACATCCAGCACCATGTGCACGCTGGATGTGGAATCACTATATACTAACATCCCCCAATATGAATCCCTTCGTGTGATTGAAGGGGTGTTAGAGACACGGACACGCCCACATAATGTCCCATCTAACTTTATCCTCCAGTTACTGGAAATTTGCCTGACGAAGAACTTTTTCCTTTTCGAAGGACAGTTTTATGGCCAGGTTAGGGGTACCTCCATGGGAGCAATTTTTGCCCCTAACCTGGCTATTCTGTACATGGACTACTTGGAGACCAACAACATTCTGAATGCGTCCAATCCTTTCCACGATGGCATCACAATGTGGAAACGCTACATTGACGACATTATTTTACTATGGACTGAATCACTTGATAACCTCACATCTTTCCAACACTGGTTTAACAACAATAGTGGAGGCCTCAAATATACCTTATCGACTAGTAAGGATTCTATCCCATTCTTAGACCTAGAAATAAGACACACTGAAGGTCGGCTCACCACCACCCTATACCGAAAACCCACTGAACACAACACTCTCTTAGAGTACACTATCCATCACCCGAGAGCCTTGCGTGATTCCCTGCCTTTCTCCCAGTTTCTACGCATTAGGCGCAACTGCTATTTCAAAGAGGATTATTTCACTGAAGCAAAAACCCTCAGCCGCAAACTCAGAAAGAAAGGCTACCCTCGCAAGTTAGTGCCCCGCTCTCTGAAAAGGGCCTGGTATTGCCCAAGGGAAACCCTTTTGAAACCAAAGGAGAAAAAAGATCAAAATAAACTCATATGTGTCACCACATTTTGCCCAGCTTCCAATGCAATCAGAAAGAGCGTGCTCAAACATTGGCCAGTTCTTAACGCAGGGCAATTGACAATAGAACGTCCAATGTTTGCTTTTAAACGGGCCAAGAACATTAAAGACCACTTAGTAAGAGCATATCTGCCTATACAACCCCTAAAAACTACTATAAATGATGCATGGGGTCTCCCACCATTAACAGGCCATTCAAAATGTGGGAATTGCATTTATTGTGACTCTACCATTGAAGGAAAATGTTTTGAATATGGCACTATTAAATTTGACCGCAGATACTTTTCCAACTGTAACTCTGCGAATTTGGTATATGCACTTCTCTGTCCTTGCATGCTTATCTATATAGGGCAGACGAGTCAAAAAGTAAAACTAAGAATCGGCCAACATCGAAGCAGGATCCAGTGTAACACAGCCAATGCACCACTTGTGGAACATTTCTATGAAAAAGGCCACAGCGAAGAAGAATTACTTTGGACAGTTGTTTCTATCATCAAAGCACCTCCCAGAGGAGCGGACCTTTCCCTATTGCTCAATAAAGAGGAACTGCATTGGATTTTAAAAACTGACAGTATCAGAAAAGGCCTCAACCGCCTTGAAGACTGGACCTCCTTATTGTAATCTTTGTTATATGTCATTATGTTAATGAAAACCGTTTTTAGAAAGTCACCTGTTGCCCTTAGAGCATGCTGCACTGTTAGTCTCACACAATCACAATGATCTTTTCACCACTCCAAAATGGCCGCCTGACTGCTGCACATTCTCCACCAGATACCAAGTCACAGTAAGTCCCTCATCGGTTTCCACGGACCATGTGGCTTGAAAAGCCTGTTCCTCTGGCTGACCAGAAGATCGATCCCATCGGACTGCCGTATTCGCCATAGCGCTCCGGCCATCACAAGTAAGTGACTCTCGCCCTTTGGTAATTAAGCAAGGAGCAATCTGATACACTGCATTGCAGGTATCTAACTCTCCTACCCCGCTCCGTTTGTTTAGATTGAGCCATCACGCTCCTTTCCTGGCAAATCCATACAAACCTGATGGAAGCCCTGGACTTGATGTGAAAGGTAAATATGTCCTACCCTCTCACTCCGGCACTCTGCCTAAGACAGACGACCGGAATCACTAACCCCACACCTTTTTTCCTCAGAAAACACATCTATCAGTGTTTACTCATCAGTATTCCTGAACCTACGAGGAAACCAACATGCAGGTTACTCGGTTCTTTCTCTGGCCACCGCCCGCGATGATTGTCACATCCAGAGACCTAGTCACATTATTTCTTCACGTCATTCACGACCCAGCCATGCAATTGCCTTAGACTTATTTCCATTCGATCACCAGAACGACCGCTTAGCCAGCAAGCCAATATTGATTACATTATTTCTACCTCACATCCCATTGATCTCAGTAGAGACCTTGAACTCGGGTTTATATCACTATCCCCTTCACTCGTCGATTACCCGCTCCGTCCAACCACACGTATGCCTGAACACCTCCTAGGTCACAATCTTCACCTCTTCATTCTCCGCAATTCTCAAGTCACTCGTTTTTAAAAAAAAACTGTCTCCAACATGCCTAAACTGATATATATTTCCTGTTTTTAGTTCCCCCTTGCCTCCCATTTCCTTCATGTAAAGTAATGCGATAATAGGCATTGAGTTAATAACTGTTGTACAAAACAATAATGTTGATAATTCTTGTCCTGATGATGATGATGTCACAAATGTAAAAAGGCATTGAAACGTCGTCGACTAAAAAAAACCCATATGCAATATGATAATGCTATATTATTTGATGCAATGGTATGGTTATGTTTAAGAGATTGAGTCTGTAGCACTGACCACAAGTATACAGACAGATTTTCGCTTTGCCCTTTTGGCCATTTCTTTGTTGTTTTGTCTTGATTGTTGTGGGTCACGGCTGTGCCCACTTGTTATCTTTTTTGGTTCTTAAAATTCACTTTATCAACCAGAACATTTAAAATAAATTTTCTTGTCCGGCTGGACAAAAGACATACTACTTATCAGGTGTATGATTAATGATTTTTGTATGTTATCTTGTCCACATGTAGGGACCACTGTTTTTTGTAAGTTGATACTGCCCAAGGTCCCTATGGCATACCTTTCGGGTTCCCTTGTCTTTGTGAAAACATAGTTAGCGCAATCGCCGGATTGCAAGGGATTCAGGTAATTCCTAGCCCCTTCCTCGCAAGTGGGTCCACCTTGTCCACCCCTGTACTGTTCACTCGTTATTGTAAAGTTTCACCTCCCACATCTTTCCCCCCCCTGGATCTTCTTAAATAGGCATGTCTGATCCTCACCCTCCATTATATAACTTAGAATACATCAACAACATTTTAGGAGGCCCCTCTCTCCTCTCTGACACAGCAGAAACACCATCTGGGTCCAGCACTTCCCTAGCAGATGACCTAGAGAAACTGAAGAAAAAGGAGGTACGGCTACTTTTAATGATCAGACTCCTTACTGACTACCTCAAATCCAACACAATCCCATTAGGGCTACAAGTACGCAATGTACCAGGGGTTTTTACCAATAATCCAAAATACCTGAATGGTTTCAGCTACATAAGCACCACATGCTCCCGGCACTGGATGGTGCTCGGGATTGACATTGCTACTGAAGAGCTCCAAAAACTAAATACAGAAATAACAGAACTCGAGAAACAGATTAAGGACAATAATACCAGTTCAGAAACCAGTAAACTTCTTGAAAAAATCAATACAACTATCGAAGATTTTCATAAAATTGAATTAAACAAAAAAACAAACAAAGTACGCAAAGATATCAAAAACTTTAGCCAAGAGAGAACGTACCCCTATCTTGCCAAAGATAACTACACCACTCGCCCTTACAACGGCCCACAAAATCAAAGACCCTGGGGAAGATTCAACAGGAGGCAACAGTTTGTTGGCTTCACTGACAGCTCAGCTGATTCTTCAGGACAGTCAGACCAAAGCGATAGCCCAGGCCCCTCTAACCGTACTTTTTTAGAGGGTGGTCGAGGTCAACCAAGGGGCAGAGGAAAGCAGCCCCCGACATGGCAAAAACCAGCGAACCCTCCAGGCGAACGTTTCACACGCAGACAGCATTACCGCTGGTAACCACGTCAGATCATACTGCCAATGACAACATCACTGACTTAGAGACCGGTCTCTTACCCATTTTCAACCTCACTGAACACATCCTGTCCAGTAATGAAGTCTCACTATTGAGCAGAGGCCTGTCATTTGTTCCCACAGTACGTCCTAATTTTCAAGATGTACAGGTTGAACTGTTGCGGTTCTTTAGGAAAATTCGCCTTCACAGTTTTTTCCTTCTGAATCCCTCCCCTTCCAAACCTGGCAACACTCCCTTCAAACCACCGTCCAAATTCTCCCCCACCACTGGCATGATCCCGCCAGAGATTCCCACTTTTGAAAAATTAGTTCTTAAGGACCTTACTGACCTAGAAAACAAGAGGTCTTTTATACCTTATAACATCACGTTAGATGAAAAAAATGCCATTGCCTCCTTGAAAAACAACCAGTCATTGATAATAAAACCTGCTGACAAAGGCGGGGGCATTGTGATCCAAGATGTCAATCTGTATAAAGAGGAGATAATGCGTCAGTTGAGCAACCATGAGCATTATTGTAGACTCCCTCGCAATCCCACTGCTGAGATTCAGGACATGATTACTAAAGTTACTTCAGAGGCACTTGACCTAGGCTTCCTGTCTAAAAAGGAATTTGATTTCCTTAACATTAAATCTCCCCGCATCCCTGTGATCTACTGCCTCCCGAAAGTCCACAAGAACCCACAATCTCCACCAGGCCGTCCCATAGTATCTGGGTGCGGCTCAATTCTTGAACCATTGGGCCACTTTATAGATTTCTTTATCAAGCCATTTGTACCGGATACCACATGCTATATCAAAGACAGTATGGCTATGATTAACATGATCGAAGACTATCCATTTGATCCCACATCCAGCACCATGTGCACGCTGGATGTAGAATCACTATATACTAACATCCCCCAATATGAATCCCTTCGTGTGATTGAAGGGGTGTTAGAGACACGGACACGCCCACATAATGTCCCATCTAACTTTATCCTCCAGTTACTGGAAATTTGCCTGACGAAGAACTTTTTCCTTTTCGAAGGACAGTTTTATGGCCAGGTTAGGGGTACCTCCATGGGAGCAATTTTTGCCCCTAACCTGGCTATTCTGTACATGGACTACTTGGAGACCAACAACATTCTGAATGCGTCCAATCCTTTCCACGATGGCATCACAATGTGGAAACGCTACATTGACGACATTATTTTACTATGGACTGAATCACTTGATAACCTCACATCTTTCCAACACTGGTTTAACAACAATAGTGGAGGCCTCAAATATACCTTATCGACTAGTAAGGATTCTATCCCATTCTTAGACCTAGAAATAAGACACACTGAAGGTCGGCTCACCACCACCCTATACCGAAAACCCACTGAACACAACACTCTCTTAGAGTACACTATCCATCACCCGAGAGCCTTGCGTGATTCCCTGCCTTTCTCCCAGTTTCTACGCATTAGGCGCAACTGCTATTTCAAAGAGGATTATTTCACTGAAGCAAAAACCCTCAGCCGCAAACTCAGAAAGAGAGGCTACCCTCGCAAGTTAGTGCCCCGCTCTCTGAAAAGGGCCTGGTATTGCCCAAGGGAAACCCTTTTGAAACCAAAGGAGAAAAAAGATCAAAATAAACTCATATGTGTCACCACATTTTGCCCAGCTTCCAATGCAATCAGAAAGAGCGTGCTCAAACATTGGCCAGTTCTTAACGCAGGGCAATTGACAATAGAACGTCCAATGTTTGCTTTTAAACGGGCCAAGAACATTAAAGACCACTTAGTAAGAGCATATCTGCCTATACAACCCATAAAAACTACTATAAATGATGCATGGGGTCTCCCACCATTAACAGGCCATTCAAAATGTGGGAATTGCATTTATTGTGACTCTACCATTGAAGGAAAATGTTTGGAATATGGCACTATTAAATTTGACCGCAGATACTTTTCCAACTGTAACTCTGCGAATTTGGTATATGCACTTCTCTGTCCTTGCATGCTTATCTATATAGGGCAGACGAGTCAAAAAGTAAAACTAAGAATCTGCCAACATCGAAGCAGGATCCAGTGTAACACAGCCAATGCACCACTTGTGGAACATTTCTATGAAAAAGGCCACAGCGAAGAAGAATTACTTTGGACAGTTGTTTCTATCATCAAAGCACCTCCCAGAGGAGCGGACCTTTCCCTATTGCTCAATAAAGAGGAACTGCATTGGATTTTAAAAACTGACAGTATCAGAAAAGGCCTCAACCGCCTTGAAGACTGGACCTCCTTATTGTAATCTTTGTTATATGTCATTATGTTAATGAAAACCGTTTTTAGAAAGTCACCTGTTGCCCTTAGAGCATGCTGCACTGTTAGTCTCACACAATCACAATGATCTTTTCACCACTCCAAAATGGCCGCCTCACTGCTGCACATTCTCCACCAGATACCAAGTCACAGTAAGTCCCTCATCGGTTTCCACGGACCATGTGGCTTGAAAAGCCTGTTCCTCTGGCTGACCAGAAGATCGATCCCATCGGACTGCCGTATTCGCCATAGCGCTCCGGCCATCACAAGTAAGTGACTCTCGCCCTTTGGTAATTAAGCAAGGAGCAATCTGATACACTGCATTGCAGGTATCTAACTCTCCTACCCCGCTCCGTTTGTTTAGATTGAGCCATCACGCTCCTTTCCTGGCAAATCCATACAAACCTGATGGAAGCCCTGGACTTGATGTGAAAGGTAAATATGTCCTACCCTCTCACTCCGGCACTCTGCCTAAGACAGACGACCGGAATCACTAACCCCACACCTTTTTTCCTCAGAAAACACATCTATCAGCGTTTACTCATCAGTATTCCTGAACCTACGAGGAAACCAACATGCAGGTTACTCGGTTCTTTCTCTGGCCACCGCCCGCGATGATTGTCACATCCAGAGACCTAGTCACATTATTTCTTCACGTCATTCACGACCCAGCCATGCAATTGCCTTAGACTTATTTCCATTCGATCACCAGAACGACCGCTTAGCCAGCAAGCCAATATTGATTACATTATTTCTACCTCACATCCCATTGATCTCAGTAGAGACCTTGAACTCGGGTTTATATCACTATCCCCTTCACTCGTCGATTACCCGCTCCGTCCAACCACACGTATGCCTGAACACCTCCTAGGTCACAATCTTCACCTCTTCATTCGCCGCAATTCTCAAGTCACTCGTTTTTTAAAAAAAACTGTCTCCAACATGCCTAAACTGATATATATTTCCTGTTTTTAGTTCCCCCTTGCCTCCCATTTCCTTCATGTAAAGTAATGCGATAATAGGCATTGAGTTAATAACTGTTGTACAAAACAATAATGTTGATAATTCTTGTCCTGATGATGATGTCACAAATGTAAAAAGGCATTGAAACGTCGTCGACTAAAAAAAACCCATATGCAATATGATAATGCTATATTATTTGATGCAATGGTATGGTTATGTTTAAGAGATTGAGTCTGTAGCACTGACCACAAGTATACAGACAGATTTTCGCTTTGCCCTTTTGGCCATTTCTTTGTTGTTTTGTCTTGATTGTTGTGGGTCACGGCTGTGCCCACTTGTTATCTTTTTTGGTTCTTAAAATTCACTTTATCAACCAGAACATTTAAAATAAATTTTCTTGTCCGGCTGGACAAAAGACATACTACTTATCAGGTGTATGATTAATGATTTTTGTATGTTATCTTGTCCACATGTAGGGACCACTGTTTTTTGTAAGTTGATACTGTTCAAGGTCCCTATGGCATACCTTTCGGGTTCCCTTGTCTTTGTGAAAACATAGTTAGCGCAATCGCCGGATTGCAAGGGATTCAGGTAATTCCTAGCCCCTTCCTCGCAAGTGGGTCCACCTTGTCCACCCCTGTACTGTTCACTCGTTATTGTAAAGTTTCTCCTCCCCACATCTTTCCCCCCCCTGGATCTTCTTTAATAGGCATGTCTGATCCTCACCCTCCATTATATAACTTAGAATACATCAACAAAATTTTAGGAGGCCCCTCTCTCCTCTCTGACACAGCAGAAACACCATCTGGGTCCAGCACTTCCCTAGCAGATGACCTAGAGAAACTGAAGAAAAAGGAGGTACGGCTACTTTTAATGATCAGACTCCTTACTGACTACCTCAAATCCAACACAATCCCATTAGGGCTACAAGTACGCAATGTACCAGGGTTTTTTACCAATAATCCAAAATACCTGAATGGTTTCAGCTACACAAGCACCACATGCTCCCGGCACTGGATGGTACTCGGGATTGACATTGCTACTGAAGAGCTCCAAAAACGAAATACAGAAATAACAGAACTCGAGAAACAGATTAAGGACAATAATACCAGTTCAGAAACCAGTAAACGTCTTGAAAAAATCAATAAAACTATCGTAGATTTTCATAAAATGAATTAAACAAAAAAACAAACAAAGTACGCAAAGATATCAAAAACTTTAGCCAAGAGAGAACGTACCCCTATCTTGCCAAAGATTACTACACCACTCGCCCTTACAACGGCCCATAAAATCAAAGACCCTGGGGAAGATTCAACAGGAGGCAACAGTTTGTTGGCTTCACTGACAGCTCAGCTGATTCTTCAGGACAGTCAGACCAAAGCGATAGCCCAGGCCCCTCTAACCGTACTTTTTTAGAGGGTGGTCGAGGTCAACCAAGGGGCAGAGGAAAGCAGCCCCCGACATGGCAAAAACCAGCGAACCCTCCAGGCAAAAGTTTCACACGCAGACAGCATTACCGCTGGTAACCACGTCAGATCATACTGCCAATGACAACATCACTGACTTAGAGACCGGTCTCTTACCCATTTTCAACCTCACTGAACACATTCTGTCCTGTAATGAAGTCTCACTATTGAGCAGAGGCCTGTCATTTGTTCCCACAGTGCGCCCTAATTTTCAAGATGTACAGGTGGAACTGTTGCGGTTCTTTAGGAAAATTCGCCTTCTGAATCCCTCCCCTTCTAAACCTGGCAACACTCCCTTCAAACCACCGTCTAAACTCTCCCCCACCACTGGCATGATCCTGCCAGAGATTCCCACTTTTGAAAAATTAGTTCTCAAGGACCTTACTTACCTAGAAAACAAGAGGTCTTTTATACCTTATAACATCACGTTAGATGAAAAAAATGCCATTGCCTCCTTGAAAAACAACCAGTCATTGATAATAAAACCTGCTGACAAAGGCGGGGGCATTGTGATCCAAGATGTCAATCTGTATAAAGAGGAGATAATGCGTCAGTTGAGCAACCATGAGCATTATTGTAGACTCCCTCGCAATCCCACTGCTGAGATTCAGGACATGATTACTAAAGTTACTTCAGAGGCACTTGACCTAGGCTTCCTGTCTAAAAAGGAATTTGATTTCCTTAACATTAAATCTCCCCGCATCCCTGTGATCTACTGCCTCCCGAAAGTCCACAAGAACCCACAATCTCCACCAGGCCGTCCCATAGTATCTGGGTGCGGCTCAATTCTTGAACCATTGGGCCACTATATAGATTTCTTTATCAAGCCATTTGTACCGGATACCACATGCTATATCAAAGACAGTTTGGCTATGATTAACATGATCGAAGACTATCCATTTGATCCCACATCCAGCACCATGTGCACGCTGGATGTGGAATCACTATATACTAACATCCCCCAATATGAATCCCTTCGTGTGATTGAAGGGGTGTTAGATACACGGACTCACCCACATAATGCCCCATCTAACTTTATCCTCCAGTTACTGGAAATTTGCCTGACGAAGAACTTTTTCCTTTTCGAAGGACAGTTTTATGGCCAGGTTAGGGGTACCTCCATGGGAGCAATTTTTGCCCCTAACCTGGCTATTCTGTACATGGACTACTTGGAGACCAACAACATTCTGAATGCGTCCAATCCTTTCCACAATGGCATCACAATGTGGAAACGCTACATTGACAATTTTTTTTTACTATGGACTGAATCACTTGATAACCTCACATCTTTCCAACACTGGCTTAACAACAATAGTGGAGGCCTCAAATATACCTTATCGACTAGTAAGGATTCTATCCCATTCTTAGACCTAGAAATAAGACACACTGAAGGTCGGCTCACCACCACCCTACACCGAAAACCCACTGAATGCAACATTATCTTAGAGTACACTAGCCATCACCCGAGAGCCTTGCGTGATTCCCTGACTTTCTCCCAGTTTCTACGCATTAGGCGCAACTGCTATTTCAAAGAGGATTATTTCACTGAAGCAAAAACCCTCAGCCGCAAACTCAGAAAGAGAGGCTAATCTCGCAAGTTAGTGCGCCGCTCTCTGAAAAGGGCCCAAGGGAAACCCTTGTGGAACCAAAGGAGAAAAAAGATCAAAATAAACTCATATGTGTCACCACATTTTCCCCAGCTTCCAATGCAATCAGAAAGAGTGTGCTCAAACATTGGCCAGTTCTTAACGCAGGGCAATTGACAATAGAACGTCCAATGTTTGCTTTTAAACAGGCCAATAACATTAAAGACCACTTAGTAAGAGCATCTCTGCCTATACAACCCCTAAAAACTACTATAAATGATGCATGGGGTCTCCCACCGTTAACCAGCCATTCAAAATGTGGGAATTGCATTTATTGTGACTCTACCATTGAAGGAAAGTCTTTTGAATATGGCACTATTAAATTTGACCGCAGATACTTTTCCAACTGTAACTCTGCGAATTTGGTATATGCAATTCTCTGTCCTTGCATGCTTATCTATATAGGGCAGACGAGTCAAAAAGTAAAACTAACCATCCGCCAACATCGAAGCAGGATCCGGTGTAACACAGCCAATGCACCACTTGTGGAACAATTCTATGAAAAAGGCCACAGCGAGGAAGAATTACTTTGAACAGTTATTTCTATCATCAAACCACCTCCCAGAAGAGCGGACCTTTGCCAATTGCTCAATAAAGAGGAACTGCATTGGATTTTAAAAACTGACAGTATCAGAAAAGGCCTCAACCGCCTTGAAGACTGGACCTCCTTATTGTAATCTTTGTTATATGTCATTATGTTAATGAAAACCATTTTTAGAAAGTCACCTGTTGCCCTTAGTGCATGCTGCACTATTAGTCTCACACAATCACAATGATCTTTTCACCACCCCAAAATGGCCGCCTCACTGCTGCACATTCTCCACCAGATACCAAGTCACAGTAAGTCCCTCATCGGTTTCCACGGACCATGTGGCTTGAAAAGCCTGTTCCTCTGGCTGACCGGAAGATCGATCCCATCGGATTGCCATATTCGCCAGAGCGCTCCGGCCATCACAAGTAAGTGACTCTCGCCCTTTGGTAATTAAGCAAGGAGCAATCTGATACACTGCATTGCAGGTATCTAACTCTCCTACCCCGCTACGTTTGTTTAGATTGAGCCATCACGCTCCTTTGCGGGCAAATCCATACAAACCTGATGGAAGCCCTGGACTTGATGTGAAAGGTAAATATGTCCTACCCCCTCACTCCGGCACTCCGCCTAAGACAGACGACCGGAATCACTAACCCCACACCTTTTTTCCTCAGAAAACACATCTATCAGCGTTTACTCATCAGTATTCCTGAACCTACGAGGAAACCAACATGTAGGTTACTCGGTTCTTTCTCCTGCCACCGCCCGCGATTATTGTCACATCCAGAGACCTAGTCACATTATTTCTTCACGTCATTCACGACCCAGCCATGCAATTGCCTTAGACTTTTTTCCATTCGATCACCAGAACGACCGCTTAGCCAGCAAGCCAATATTGAGTAAATTATTTCTACCTCACATCCCATTGATCTCAGTAGAGACCTTGAACTCGTGTTTATATCACTATCCCCTTCACTCGCCGATTACCCGCTCCGTCCAACCACACGCATGCCTGAACATCTCCTAGGTCACAATCTTCACCTCTTCATTTCCGCAATTCTCAAGTCACTCGTTTTTAAAAAAAAACTGTCTCCAACATGCCTAAACTGATATATATTTCCTGTTTTTCCTTCCCCCTTGCCTCCCATTTCCTTCATGTAAAGTAATGCGATAATAGGCATTGTGTTAATAACTGTTGTACAAAACAATAATGTTGATAATTCTTGTCCTTATGATGATGTCACAAATGTAAAAAGGCATCGAAACGTCGTCGACTTAAAAACCCCATATGCAATATGATAATGCTATATTATTTGATGCAATGGTATGGTTATGTTTAAGAGATTGAGTCTGTAGCACTGACCACAAGTATACAGACAGATTTTCGCTTTGCCCTTTTGGCCATTTCTTTGTTGTTTTGTCTTGATTGTTGTGGGTCACGGCTGTGCCCACTTGTTATCTTTTTTGGTTCTTAAAATTCACTTTATGAACCAGAACATTTAAAATAAATGTGTCCGGCTGGACAAAAGACATACTACTTATCAGGTGTATGATTATTGATTTTTGTATGTTATCTTGTCCACATGTAGGGACCACTGTTTTTTGTAAATTAACACCTAGATATACCCTGCCACTAGTAGCAGTCATCTCTGCTTCGATGGAGGCAGATGCAACAGGGGAAATTGTTTGATGATTGTTCATGGGTTGGGAGAGGCTCTAACTAGCATCCGACATCTTGACTGCACTGGCCACACCCAATGTCACATACAGCCTCATAATTTGTATTTTCTTGCTACAAAATTCCAGGCGCTCTGGTTTTAGCATATCATTTTTGTTGTGTAGAACTTTGAGGGTGTTTGTCTGGATATATGATGTTGGTTATGTTAATATAAATGGGCGTCTAGATGTATATTGATAGTCGTGTGGACATATGCTTTTTGTGTGGACTGGACATATGCTGGATGGTGTTTTGGCATCTGATGTTAGTTGTGTGGACTTCTAATGATGGGTGTGATGCTTTATTATGGTTGTTGTTGGACTTCGCCCTTCCTGCTGGGTCATCCCTAAACTTTTTGCCTTTTTCCTCCTATATTTCCTTTGACCTGTTTTTGTTGGTTTAATGACTCTGGGCACTTTACCACTGCTGACCAGTGCTAAAGTGCATATGCTCTCCCTGTTGTAAATTATTACATTGATTGGTGTCCATGTTTGGCTTATTTGGTTTACTGTCAGTCCCTAGTCAAGTGCACCAGGAGTGCCAGTACTTGTAAATACAAATGCCGCTAGTGGGCTTGCAGCACTGGTTGTGCCACCCACAGAAGCAGCCTTTTAAAATGTGTCTAGGGTCTGCCATTGCAGAACCTGCGTGCAGTCTGGTACTGTCATGCTAACTGCGCAAGTGCACCCACTTGCCAGCCCCTAAACCTTCCCTTAACTTCATATTAGTCACCCCTATGGTAGGCCCAAGGGCAGGGTGCATTGTAAGTGTAAGGTAGGACATGCTCTGGTGTGTGTGGCATGTCCTAATAGTGAATTACAGCCAAATTCGTTTTTCACTATTGTGAGGCTACCTGTTCTCTTTAGGCCAGATGGGCTGCGGGAAATATTACACTCTATAATCCCAGCAGGCCCAGGGAACATGGTAGAAAATAAAATTTAGTATGCCTGAACTCAGAATAATAAAATACTTCTTTTAGTAAAGTTTATTTTAATATCCTGTGTTTGCAAATGCTACTTTTAGAAAGTTAGCATTTGCTTGCCTAACCATTTCAGCCCGCCTCTGCTTGGATGTGTATCTGACTGTCTGGGATGTGTGAGTGACAGGGCTGGGGGATGACAGGTGGTGAATGCAAGGATTACACCTTAGTGGGTGGTAGGAGTGCCCCTGGACTCTTAATAGGGCTGTGCTCTGCCACCACAATGCTGGCTCCGCCCCCTGGGGAGCGACTGATGACTCAGCCTGCACCTGGCCCAGGGAGGGCGAAGCACGGTCATCAAGGTATTCCTGGCTGCCCCTGTCCACACAATGCTGGCTCCACCTCCTGTGGAGCGTCTGATGTGCCTGCCCCTCACACTGAAAGCAGACACCAGAGTACACCCAACAAGTGCTCAGAGACTGAAAGGAGTTATGCAGAGCCCCCCTGGCCTGAAAAGACAAAGAAAATGGTGCATAAAAGTAGGAGCCCTGCTCCTTGTAAATCAGATCCTGTTGACGCCAAGAAGAAACTCTGCCCGAAGAGAAGGACCTAGGAAAGCTGCATGGAGAAGTACTGTCTCTAAGCCTGAGAGACTGGCCTGTGGTGGGTGCCTTGCTGCTGAAGGAGAGGAAAAGAAAGACTAGAAAAAACTTTGCTTTATTTCCTACTTGTGCATCTGACAATCTCCAAGGGCTTGCTGTGGAACTTGCCCCCTGAACTGCGCCCCAGGAACAGTGGGCGCTACCCCCCCCTGGAAGAGGAACTGCCGCTGAGGATTGTGTCCCTGCATCGCTGTCCCGGAAAGCTGAGTGCGCTTTGCCCCCATCGTGCCCTCTGACAAGCCTGCGCTGCTCCTGTCCTGCCAAGCACCATGAGCTCCTGCCGCTGAGCCGCAGCTTACACCGCAAAGGTCAGCGCCGCCTGATCCCAGCACCGTGACTGCCTCCCTGAGCCGAAACTCCCAGCGCAAAGCAGAGGACCCGTCCGGTCCAATCACCACGATCTGCTGGCCCTCGCCGGTGGAAAGTACAGAAAAGACGGACCAGAAGCGTGGGCTCGCCTTCCAAGAGAAGCCCTGCTATAAGTGCCCCAAATCCGCTGCACCCCTCTCCAGGACCCCAGGACTCTGCCCTTGTGAGCCTGTGTCCCCCGGAGCACCGCCAGCCTGAAGGAAAGCGACCCCGTGGCCCCCACGTCACCCCGCCCTCCAGGACAGCACCGCCCCACTGGACGACAGCCTAGAGCTGTCCGACCCGAACCGCCAAGGAAAGTCAAGGTACTGTGCCTCACACGCAGCGCACGGCTGCATTCTGAAAAGAACTGGGCGCTTTAAACTTGCCTTTCTGACTGTCCGCTTTTAAGGTTCACCCAAGAAGTGTGCGCATCGAAATACTTAAAGTAACTGAAGTGTGCGCATCATAATATGTACTTGGACTAAGCCTGAAGTGTGCGCATCGAAATACTTAAAGTAACTGAAGTGTGCGCATCATAATATTTCCTTGAACGGAGCCTGCAGTGTGCGCCTTAAAATCCTTACGCCTCACACTGCCAGCTCTAAACCTCTGTCTGAGTGATTGGCCCCCGAGCGCCTTGGGTGCAGCATACACCCCTCCTGCCTCTGCCCCCTTCGTGTGAGCATTGAGGCTGGGCGCACCAGAGGCATAGAGCGCGCTGAGAGCAGTGCGCTAGCAGTGGGATTGCTTGTATGCCTCGTACCAGCCATTCTCAGTGTTCGCGCCGAACGCCGTCTCACGCGAGATGCGTGAGGTGTAGCAGGGCACCTACCGCGAAGCAGCACAAAGCAAACTAGAGCGCTACGAAGCGCATAGAAGGACTAAGGAGCACCAAACCTTCAAGGAAGTGGGCAGAAGGCTCCAAGTATCACTAACAAGAACTGTGGCACCCCTTTTGAAGTGTAAGAACTATTTTTAAAGCTGAACAAGAACTGTGGCAACCTGAAACAAGTAACTGGAACCATTTTTGTGCAAAGACTGTATTTACAAGCCTGCTTTGAATGTATATAAAAGAGATATATTTTTACAAGAATACAGTCTGGTGTCATTGTGTGGTGGATTGATGGTTATTGCGTGTGATACTGCAAATGTTTAACTCTATGTACTCTAGAGATTAGCCTTGACTGCTTGCGCCACACTACCTAGAGGGTAAGCAGGGGTTATTTTTAGAGGGTAATCCTTCGCCCTGACTTAGAGGAGAGGGTCCCTGCTTGTCGCAAGTACTTACCTGCGCCAACCAGAGACCCCCAATTCTAACATTGGACGGAGCGGTGAGGATCACGAATTTACATTTGCAGTGTCCATACAGTGATTAGTGACCATTGCGCAGTGATGACAGTCCAGTAACTAAATCTCTATAAATGTCCTGAAGCACACCCCTACATTCTATTATTGTACTCCACTGTCATTTTCACGTTGTTTTTTATCAAGTTTGGCGTGCATGCACTCTGTTGTGCACCATTCCGAATGCACCTATACGAATACTGAGAAACGATATGATGCGCTCCGTTCAGTAACTAAGCCGCATACTCTTTTTGGATTTATGTTTTATTGAGAGAATCCCCATTTGTTTGAGAAGTCATGCCTGGATCAGTCAGAATGGAAATTGAACCAGCAAGAAGCATCATGGATTTTGGTAGAGGCCTGTCGCCAGAGGAGTTGACGGACAAGAAGGAGGCCAGAATACATGAAATGAAGTTGGCGGAGCTGAAATTAAAATGCCAACTGGAGCTAGAATCCAGGAAGTTAGCCCTGGAAGAAATGAAAATGGAGCTTGCGCATGACTTAAGAATGAGGGAACTTGATTGGGAGCTCGAGGGGCTTGAGGCCAGGAGGGCTTCAGCCCAGCAACAAGAATGGGTGTAGCTCAGAGATTGAGCTTTGCTGAGTTGGAGGTGGATTCCAGCTCAGATGGTGGCAGCAACATTAAGGTAACCAGTGCTGACAGCATAGTGCGCCCACCTAGAGATATTAGTATAAAATCTACAAGTATTTAAGCAAATGGTTTCTTTCTTATCTTTTTTATCTTATTCAAATAGCCCTTTAAAGTAATTTGTTTTCTCAACCAATATGGTTGACAAAGATACTCTTACTTACACTGAGGAATATATCAGGCAACTACTTCAAGACCCAGCTAATAATTTTCTTTCTCCCAATATACCGGCTATTGATTTCACACTCAACGATAAAATTAATAAACTAGAGCGCCTGGAGAAGAAACTGATCAGAACTAAATTACATGGACACTTTCTAGCGCAATGCTTGCAATCCAACATTATTCCTGTTGGCTTACAGTTAAAAGTTGAACCCGCAATTTTTGTTGACGTCCCGCAGTTTCGGGAAGGTTTCAGTTTTGTCGCGAACAATTGTTCGCGACACTGGATGGTCCTGGGCATCGAAACGGCAAACGAACAAGTTGCAATCCTAACGAAACAAATAGCAGAATTGAAGGCTGAAATAACTGGTGATTCCACTCTCACTAACTCCAAAGAAGCCTTGACTAAACTCGTTGCGACACTCCAGGATTTCGAAACGACTACCATAAAAAAGAAACTGGAGAAACTGGCACGAGATTTGAGACTTTATGATAAGAAAAAAACGTACCCCTACCTACAGGAAGAGTATTACCGTCAAGACACCCAAGGGAGATTTACCAACCGGGGACGTGGCACTTTCAGGGGGAGACGAAATTTCACGACTTTCTCTGATTCATCGTACAGTTCCGGGGAGGATTCGGATCAAGCCGGCCCTAGTGGGGCTTACGGTTATCAAGACACCTACGGTCCAACATATCAACCTATTCCTTTTTTAGGACAGGGTGGATGGAGACCTCCCCGTGGCAGAGGCAACAATTGGAACAGAGGCACCGGCAGGGGTCAACAGAATGTGAGAGAGGAGTGGGACTCCGGGAGAGGAAGAGGCACGAAACAGGTGAACTTCCCCCAGGAGGAGCACGGGGAGAGATCAACCCGCAGAAAGAATTACAGATGGTAAGACCAACCACCTCCCCTGTGATAAATATCTCCAAGTATACCCCGAAGGAAGATGAAATCAAAGTACTTAGCCGTGGCTTATCTTTTGTCCCCACAGCTATACCCAATGCCTTCAACACTGTAGCCGAACTCCATAACTTCTTCAGAAAAATAAGACTCGGGTACTTTTTCAAGGACAAACCTTTCCAACAGCATTCGTCAACTACGAATCTAAGAATACCATCGACTTTTGTACCCCCCACTTATGCCGTGACCCAGCGCATCCTGGCATATGAAAGCCTAGTCCTATGTGATGTCAAAAAAATCTTGGACGAAAGGACATTTGTCAAGTATAACATTAGTAGAGCCGAGAAACTCGCACTAACATCCTTGAGAGACAACACGGAGGTGGTAGTGAAACCTGCCGATAAAGGTGGCTCCATTGTCGTCCAGGATGTGGACAACTACACGAAAGAGATCATGAGGCACTTAGGCAATGGAATCAGCTACAAAAAGTTGGCCGGTGACCCATCAAAGGACTTATCTGCTGAGATCCTCAGAGTCACAAAGGATGGTATTGAACAAGGTTTCCTATCTGAGCAAGAGTTCCAATATTTAAACCAAAAAAAAACACGGATTCCAACGATTTACACCTTACCGAAAGTGCACAAGGATCTACATAAGCCCCCAGGATGACCAATTGTATCTGGATGCGGCTCAATATTGGAACCTTTATGTAGGTACGTAGACTTCTTTCTCAAACCTTTGGCTGAAGAGACTGACACATACCTGCGTGACACTACACACACCATCAATATGATAGACGGACGTCCATACGACTCACAACAAGAATTATTGGCGACATGCGATATCGTGTCACTCTATACGAGTATACCCCAAGAGGAAGCTTTGGTGGTGGCTACACTTGCGCTGGACAAGCGCGAGGCACCCGTTCGGGTCCCTACGTCATTCATCATTTTACTTCTCAAAATCGCTATGATGCGGAATTTTTTCCTGTTTCAAAATTGCTTCTACCTTCAGACTAAAGGGGTGGCGATGGGGGCGGCCTTTGCCCCAGACCTGGCCATAATCTTTATGTCCGCGTATGAAGATACGTTCATATTAAATGATTTAAATCCATTCAGATCGAATATACACATGTGGATGAGGTATATCGGCGATATCCTCCTAATCTGGGCAGGAACTGAAAACGAAATCACAGATTTTTTTACTTGGCTCAATGGGAGGTCATCGGATATCCAATTCACTATTCATTTTGATAAAAAAGCCATCAACTTTTTGGACCTCACTATTATTGCTGAAGATGAGACACTACACACGACTTTGTTCAGGAAGCCGGCAGAGAGGAACTCTTTACTTCTATATTCCAGCCATCACCCGAGAGGCCTTAGGGACAATTTGCCCTTTGGCCAATTTTTGCGAATCCGTCGCAATTGCAGTAAGAAAGAGGACTACATGGAGCAATCTGGGATCCTTATGGAACGATTATCAGAACGTGGCTATCCAAAACGCCTGATTAAGAGAGCCAGGAAGAGAGCTTGGTTCAATCCCCGAGAAGTCTTGTTGCAACCCAATGAGCATACAAGCAACAACGAGCAGCGCCTGATTTGCGTGACCACCTTCTCAACTCAGAGCAATGCGATAAAAAAAGCCATTAACAAATACTGGAACTTGATTTCGGATGACCTTGACATCAACAACTTACCTCTACATTCCTTTAAGAAGGCAAAGAACATCCAAGACCACGTGGTGTGCTCATTTCTTAACAAGAAAAATGAACCAACCATCACCTCGATGTGGAATCTTCCACCCATTGTGGGCCATTTCCGATGTGGCTCTTGCAAGGCCTGCCCATCGACGATCCAAACTAATGAATTTGTTCACAAGCGACAACGTGTCCCACTTAAATCACACACAAACTGTAACACCACCAACGTGGTGTATTGTATAACCTGTCCGTGTGATTTAATCTATGTCGGACAGACACAGCAGCGTGCTAAAATGCGATTTTTACAACACTGCAGCCGTATCAGGTGCAAGGTCCAAGGAGCTCCCCTTGTGGAACATTGCAACAAAAATAATCACTCCCCTGAAAGCCTAAAGTGGATTGTATTAGAACAGGTCAAACTTGGTCCCAGGGGTGGCAATATAGAACCTATCCTTAATGTCAGGGAAATTAAATGGATCCAATGTTTTGACTCTGTACGTAATGGCCTGAATGAATCTGAAAGCAGTTTTGCCCAACTGGCCATTCTCTGAATCCTACTCTATCACTCTGTAAGACCTGTCTCATTCTCTTACAATGTTGTGCGTTTAACCACCGTGTGGTAGGTTCACGCCAATTAGGCAATGTGTTGTGCATATGTTAAAATCAGTTATTGTTCATTGACATGCGTCTTAACCACCATGTGGGTAGGTTCACGCAATTGAAATTATGATCATCCATAATCCTCTATATATGATTACGGTCCTTGATTGATAATCCCTTTGTCATCACCCTTTCTTTTGGTGTACTTCGAAACTCATGGATAATTTTATTTATATTTTTATTTATTTTTCTAGACCCATCATTTATGTGACTATTTCCACTCCTTCCTACCTTTCCTAGGTAATGCTTGAGTTTTCGCTAGTAACCACTATAGAATACTCCTTTAACTTCTAACTAACCAGGCTTTCACACAACGCAGGAGGTTGCCTAGCAACCACCGCTGACTAGTCTTTTCTCACTCTTTATTACCGAGCCTTTAAGGCTATCACGCCCCCCTCCGGCCGCACTTCCTGGTTACAGGAGACGCGAAGAGCCGCCGCCTCGATCCCTCCTAACAGTTCCGTAATCTCGATTTATCGGGTAAGCTTTTTCAAACGCCTTGTGCGAAGTATGCCCAAGACCCTCGACCGCCCATTTGTGTCCAAGTAATGACTGGCCTTTAACTTCCCTATTTTTGAAGATACGGACAGCTGATTGATCAACATCAACAGTTTCTCCGGAAAAACAGGTAACCACCTCGCCAACAATACCAGTCACCACTTTTTCTAACTATGTAATAGAATGATTATTCTTTACACGTAATGAATCGACCCTCACTGTACCTTCTCGCTCACTCAGATTGTCCACGGACCTCACTCGGCCGCATCTGACATCTCCCGACCCGCTAATGCGGCACGTAAACGTGACAAAACGTAACGTTTTGAGCACAGTATGTGGCTCTCCTTTAGTATATAGTCCTCAGTGCCTTTTAGTGTTTTTAATGTAATGTAACGAGCGGTCTTTTCCGCTACGGATCTTCGGGACTCTTTGGAGACCGGTATGACTAATTAGCTCTTACTTTCCTTTCTTAAACTTAGGAAATCAGCCCCCCCCTTTCCCCGCACGTCCTGATGAAGACCCGTGCTGTAAGGATCAACTATCCTACAATTCCCAGGGTCGAAACGTAGACTGCTATCTACATTATCAACTCCTACCATCAGCACAATATATACAGCCTTTCAGGAGTTTGATTGCCAAAATAATGTTTTGATTTGTGCATAATATGTGTGGCCTCTCCCATGGGGACCATTCAGTACTAACCAAACATATACATGAATTTAAATGTATGTTTTCAATGTTATGAATTATTGACTAGTGAATCACAACTATCTCTAACTTTACCCTGCACACCTTTCCCCTTTTCCTATGTGGGCACATTGATTAATGAAATGTAAATGTTCCTTTTTGATACATATCGTCTAACCATTCAATGGTAATACAAGTGCGGTGAAAATAAAAACACTGCCCATATTCGAATTGTTTTCCATTTGCTTAAATACTTGTAGATTTTATACTAATTTCTTTCCTCCAGTCTAGGACCCCTATGTCCATAACGATTACTCACCCAGGTCCCTTTGACTATATGGGTTTAACCCAGTTATCTACAACACACCTAGGGATATGGCACCTGACTTGGAGGGGGTTAACTTACACCTGGAGGTTCAAGGGCATGAGGTAGCTCCAGTAGTGCGCAGCGTCCCTGAAGGGAATAGGGTAGCTGGCGTAGGAGTTCATGGTCCTAGTGGTAGGAGGGATTCCCCCATGGTTGAGGTCCTGGTGGGGGAGTTTAAAGACCGCCCAGAAGAGTGTGGGTTGTGTGACAGAGACAGTCCACTACTGTCTGGCCAATATCAGGAGAGTGGTGTAGAGTATGTGTGTGAGGCACTGGATGGAGAGGTGGAGGATAGTTTGGTTAACCCTGCTAGGGGGCTGTGTAATCCAATTGTGGGAGAGCATACTTTAAGTCCCGGTTTTCCAGAGCTATGCCAACACCTGCTTGAGAGTGAGTTCTCTGACGCCATGGAGCTCACATTGGAGGCAGATCTTGTGGTGGATTCCAGAGGGTCTGGAGAGGCATGGGGGTGTGATCCTGTGGGGAGTGGCTCAGGAATCTTCCAGCCCAGAGTGGTGGAAGTGGTGCAGAGTAGCCCAGCTAGGTCTTGTAGTAGTGAGAGGGGTGTAGGACTTCACGTCCTGTCCTTAAGGGGAAGGAGTGAGAATGGGTTTTGTCCCGGTAGTGCCCAACCTCAGTCTCAGAGCCTGGATGGTTCTTTAAGGGAACACCAGGTGGGGAGCCTAGGCTGTCCGGATGAGTCACCCGCTGAGGGGGATCCCCCAGTGGCTAGAGAACGTGGAGGCTCTGTAAACAGAGCTCCAGTAGTTCTGGTGTCTGGCAGTACCACTCCAGTTGGGAGGGTGCAGAGGTCCAGAAGGAGGGGTGAGAGGGGAAAGAGTCCCCAGTGGAAGAACCAGTGGGTCAGGGGCCAGCCAGCAGGGCTGCGTCCCCAGTGAATGACCATGGGGACACCACTTCTGTCCTGGGGGATCGTCCCGCACTGTCAGAGGGACAGGGGTTGGGAGATCTGCGCCAGGCAGACTGTCGCACGGCACATGAGCTATGTGCCACCCTCAGGGGGGGCAGGCGTGCTCCCCGGGAAGTCCTGGTACGCCAGGCAAGTGTTCGACTGCAAAGTTGGGTCCCTGAGTTGAGAAGCCAGGTTCAGGGGTTATCTGGCCTGGAAGGCAGGACCACTGTAATCAGTGTCCTGGCCCATGTCGCTTCTAGGGGTACCACTCTAGTTGGGAGTGGGCAGTACTCTGGAAGGGGGTGCAGAGGGAGGGAGTCCTAGCCTCTGACCCCGGTTCAACTAGAGGGTTTAGACCCTAGGTTTAAGGGCCAGGTGCAGGGTGTCCCCCTTGACCTGGTGCCCCAGTTGCAGGATAGCACCCCTGAACTGGTGGGCGAATTGTGCAGGTTACCTGCCACAGGTGCCCTGACAATGCTGGAAGGGGGTACCACTCCAGGTGGGAGGGTACAGAGCCCCAAGGAGGAGGACCGGGTGTGGGGGAGGCCACCCCCGTCTTTGGTCCAGCTGCCAGGTACCGGCCTGGGGCTGGTGGGTCAGTGCCATGATGTCATACCTGGACTGACAGAAGAGAGAATGGACAAAAGGTGCCAAGCACCTGGGGCTACTGCCCCCCGCTCTCTAACACCACAGAGGCTTGAGAGCCCTGAGAGGCATAAGGCCTGGGTCTCATTCCTGACTACTGTCAGTGGCCACTGTGACATTTTTCTGTCGGCCTATTGGGACACACCTGTGAGCAAATTAAGGCTAGAGGCTGCACAGGTGGTGTCCACAGGTGTAGAGAAGGGTTTCCCATGGATTGGCTTTGTGGACCCTGAGAGCATACCCAGAGGAATTGAAAAAGGTTCAGTTTGGCGTAGAACTGGAGTCTGCCCCTGCAGTTGCGGGCCAGGTCCTTGTTCTATCGCCCAAAGCAGTGAAGACCATCAAGGTAGTGATTGGTCTACCCCGCGTTTTGGCTGGAAGGGGGTTGTGTTGGACTTGGCCCTTCCTGCTGGGTCATCCCTAAACTTTTTGCCTTTTTCCTCCTATATTTCCTCTGACCTGTTTTTGTTGGTTTAATGACTCTGGGCACTTTACCACTGCTGACCAGTGCTAAAGTGCATATGCTCTCCCTGTTGTAAATTGTTACATTGATTGGTGTCCATGTTTGGCTTATTTGGTTTACTGTCAGTCCCTAGTCAAGTGCACCAGGAGTGCCAGGACTTGTAAATACAAATGCCGCTAGTGGGCTTGCAGCACTGGTTGTGCCACCCACAGAAGCAGCCTTTTAAAATGTGTCTAGGGTCTGCCATTGCAGAACCTGCGTGCAGTCTGGTACTGTCATGCTAACTGCGCAAGTGCACCCACTTGCCAGCCCCTAAACCTTCCCTTAACTTCATATTAGTCACCCCTATGGTAGGCCCAAGGGCAGGGTGCATTGTAAGTGTAAGGTAGGACATGATCTGGTGTGTGTGGCATGTCCTAATAGTGAATTACAGCCAAATTCGTTTTTCACTATTGTGAGGCTACCTGTTCTCTTTAGGCCAGATGAGCTGCGGGAATTATTACACTCTATAATCCCAGCAGGCCCAGGGAACATGGTAGAAAATAAAATTTAGTATGCCTGAACTCAGAATAATAAAATACTTCTTTTAGCAAAGTTTATTTTAATATCCTGTGTTTGCAAATGCTACTTTTAGAAAGTTAGCATTTGCTTGCCTAACCATTTCAGCCCGCCTCTGCTTGGATGTGTATCTGATTGTCTGGGATGTGTGAGTGACAGGTCTGGGGGATGACAGGTGGTGAATGCAAGGATTACACCTTAGTGGGAGGTAGGAGTGCCCCTGGACTCTTAATAGGGCTGTGCTCTGCCACCACAATGCTGGCTCCGCCCCCTGGGGAGCGACTGATGACTCAGCCTGCACCTGGCCCAGGAAGGGCGAAGCACTGTCATCAAGGTACTCCTGGCTGCCCCTGTCCACACAATGCTGGCTCCACCTCCTGTGGAGCGTCTGATGTGCCTGCCCCTCACACTGAAAGCAGACACCAGAGTACACCCAACAAGTGCTCAGAGACTGAAAGGAGTTATGCAGAGGCCCCCCTGGCCTGAAAAGACAAAGAAAATGGTGTATAAAAGTAGGAGCCCTGCTCCTTGTAAATCAGATCCTGTTGACGCCAAGAAGAAACTCTGCCCGAAGAGAAGGACCTAGGAAAGCTGCATGGAGAAGTACTGTCTCTAAGCCTGAGAGACTGGCCTGTGGTGGGTGCCTTGCTGCTGAAGGAGAGGAAAAGAAAGACTAGAAAAAACTTTGCTTTATTTCCTACTTGTGCATCTGACAATCTCCAAGGGTTTGCTGTGGAACTTGCCCCCTGAACTGCGCCCCAGGAACAGTGGGCGCTACCCCCCCCCCTGGAAGAGGAACTGCTGCTGAGGATTGTGTCCCTGCATCGCTGCCCCGGAAAGCGTAGTGCGCTTTGCCCCCATCGTGCCCTCTGACAAGCCTGCGCTGCCCCTGTCCTGCCAAGCACTGTGAGCTCCTGCCGCTGAGCCGCAGCTGGCACCGCAAAGGTCAGCGCCGCCTGACCCCAGCACCGTGACTGCCTCCCTGAGCCGAAGCTCCCAACGCAAAGCAGAGGACCCGTCCGGTCCAATCAACACGATCTGCTGGCCCCCGCCGGTGGAAAGTACAGAAAAGACGGACCAGAAGCGTGGGCTCGCCTTCCGTGAGAAGCCCTGCTATAAGTGCCCCAAATCCGCTGCACCCCTCTCCAGGACCCCAGGACTCTGCCCTTGTGAGCCTGTGTCCCCCGGAGCACCGCCAGCCTGAAGGAAAGCGACCCCGTGGCCCCCGCGTCACCCCGCCCTCCAGGACAGCACCGCCCCGCAGGACGACAGCCTAGAGCCGTCCGACCCGAACCGCCAAGGAAAGTCAAGGTACTGTGCCTCACACGCAGCGCACGGCTGCATTCTGAAAAGAACTGGGCGCTTTAAACTTGCCTTTCTGACTGTCCGCTTTTAAGGTTCACCCAAGAAGTGTGCGCATCGAAATACTTAAAGTAACTGAAGTGTGCGCATCATAATATTTCCTTGAACGGAGCCTGCAGTGTGCGCCTTGAAATCCTTACGCCTCGCACTGCCAGCTCTAAACCTCTGTCTGAGTGATTGGCCCCCGAGCTCCTTGGGTGCAGCATACACCCCTCCTGCCTCTGCCCCCTTCGTGTGAGCATTGAGGCTGGGCGCACCAGAGGCATAGAGCACGCTGAGAGCAGTGCGCTAGCAGTGGGATTGCTTGTACGCCTCGTACCAGCCATTCTCAGTGTTCGCGCCGAACGCCGTCTCACGCGAGATGCGTGAGGTTTAGCAGGGCACCTACCGCGAAGAAGCACAAAGCGAACTAGAGCGCTACGAAGCACATAGAAGGACTAAGGAGCACCAAACCTTCAAGGAAGTGGGCAGAAGGCTCCAAGTATCACTAACAAGAACTGTGGCACCCCTTTTGAAGTGTAAGAACTATTTTTAAAGCTGAACAAGAACTGTGGCAACCTGAAACTAGTAACTGGAACCATTTTTGTGCAAAGACTGTATTTACAAGCCTGCTTTGAATCTATATAAAAGCGATATATTTTTACAAGAATACAGTCTGGTTTCATTGTGTGGTGGGTTGATGGTTATTGCGTGTGATACTGCAAATGTTTAACCCTATGTACTCTAGAGATTAGCCTTGACTGCTTGCACCACACTACCTAGAGGGTAAGCAGGGGTTATTTTTAGAGGGTAATCCTTCGCCCTGACTTAGAGGAGAGGGTCCCTGCTTGTCGCAAGTACATACCTGCGCCAACCAGAGACCCCCAATTCTAACAGTTGTGTTGGTGTATGATGGGTTGTATGGACGTATGAGGTTGGTTATGTTGGTGTATGATGGTGTGTGTTATGGTGTGTGTTGTGTACATGAGCATGTGAAGGTGGGTGCATTGGTATATTACATTGGGTTTGTTGTATTGTTTTGAAACATTTGTATTGCCAAACTAGATTCAATTATTAATCTATCAAATTACAGCATGACACAAGCAGAGATGAGCATACTTGCAAACGGACTATCCTTTGTACCAACAGCAATACCAGATTTATTTCAAATGAAACTAGAACTGCCGCAATTCTTTCGCAAGATTAGGCTAAAATACTTTTTCACCAGAAATACTTTTACACCTAGTGCAAATCCATACCTGATGCTATATTAATTAACCCAACAGGCGACATCACTCCTTCCCACCTCCCAGTCCTGATGAAGACCCGCTCTGACCCATGAATCGGGAGTTACTAGGGTCGAAATGTCGACAGCAAAAGCCCTTGGAACAACAGAGAGTATTCCATAGAACCCGCCAACTATATTGGCACAGAGGAATAACTTCAATTGAATATTGCTTTGGCCAACTTCCTGCCCTTCTTCCCCTTCACTTGTATATAAGTCACTAATTTATATCACCACTGCACAATAGATCACTGCACATTCAATATCACGATCCCTTTGGTCTGATGCGCCTTTTTGTGAAATATACTTAATTTGTAATGTGTATATTGAAACAGGATATTTATGAATGCAACTGAATTCATAGAATAATTTGTTTATACCCTACTTGTTGTTTTGGATTTGCATTTGGTTTATACAGAGCAATTAACATTGCAACTCAACAAATTATTGTGAGAATTAATTTTGAAAACTTGAATCAATCCTTTTTACCCGACATAACTATTGTTTGTATAGAATAGCATTGCCCAGATTCTGAGGGATACTGGGTTACCCCATATTAACTTATCATATTATTAAGAACGGCGATAACATTATCACCGCTTTAGCGGCAAGAAACTGCCGCTAAAGCGGCGATAATGGGCTTGATAATATGCCTTTCAGAATTCCAATAGAAGCCCAGGTTCTGGTGTGAAGGACATTAAACCTGGGCGTCTATTGGAATTCTATAGGGCATATTATCAAGCCCCTTATCTCAGCTTTAGCTGCAATTTCCTGCCGCTAAAGCAGTGATAATGTTATCGCCCGTTCTTGATAATATAACCTTAAGTTTTTTATTGTTTTCTAAAACTGAGCAGGTTCCCATTTGCCCTGACATGGATGGGGAGGGAATTCCAGAGCTTGGAAACCCGATAAGCAAAAGGACGCCCTCCACTTCTGGACCTTTTAATCCTGGGAACTGCCAGAAGAAACTGGTTATTTCATCTTAGCTAGCGTGCATGGGTGTATGGAATTATAAGATGACTCGGGATATGAGAACCCTGAGCATGCTTTATTTTCTGGTCAATGCAGAGATCTTTAACATCAATTATTTTCTTTACTGGCAACCAAAGGAGGCTGTCCAGAGGCTGGAGACTGACATTTATTGAGGTTCAGAAAAACAGGTGCTGCGGCATTTTGAACAGTCTGTAATCTCCTTTGGACACAAAGGGGCTTATTTATTAGCTCCTTGCAAGCCTCATAGCAGGCGTAAGGGTGATGTAGTGCTATGTGTGTGGGCCTACCTCATGCATTGCTGGAGATGAGCCATGCCTGCAACACAACTCCAGCAATGCGTGACTTTTGCGCTGACAGATACATCAGGATTCCTGATGCATCTTCCGCTACTTGCCACATGGAGCGCCGTACTGTAAAAACGGTGCGTCCATCATGTCGCAAGGGCGGAGCAGTGAAAACTGTTGCATCGCTGTTTTCTCACAGCAATGCAACCGGTTTTCTAAATATGCCCCAAACAGTGCTGCCTAGGTAAAGTGAATTACCATAACCCAGCAATGAAAGAATAAGACCTTGCACAACTTTTCCTCGATTTGCCACTGGAAGCCATTTATGCATCTTCCTCAAGGCACTTAATGTTCCAAAACAAGCCCCTGCAACCATTTGGTCCAGGGAGGCCATAGTCAAATCCTTCTCCAGAAGCACTCCCAGGCTTTTAACTTCCAGAGGCGGAGACGGGCGGTCCCCCAGATATGAGGGCCAGTTAAAGTGATCCCAGAGAGAGGGATTATTTCTGACCACCATGGTCTCTGCCTTGTCGCCATTTAATTTGAGGCAACTAGAGGGCATCCAGTAGTTGACTTTCACAAGACAGCTTGAAACGTTCTCTTCGGTTTGACAAAAATTAAGTGCCAGGGTGATGGCAATTTGAGTTTCGTCAGCGTAAGACACCATAGTAAGACCAAATGAGCAAATAAGATCAGCTAAAGGCTGTACATATATATGAAAAAGAGTGGGGCTCAGGGAAGATCCCTAAGGCACACCACACTTAAGCTGTTACACCGCTGAGAGACAAGAGCCGTCCCTGACTTGAAACGTTCTATAATCGAGGAAAGTGGTCAACCATTTGAAGGCTTTCCATGTTATCCCTAACATCTCCAGCCTGTGTTGAAGGATGGAGTGGGACACAGTGTCGAAAGCTGAGTTCAAATTCAAAAGGATGAGCATACCTGATCCTCCCTGGTCAAGAGTTTTCTTCAGATCTTCTGTAGCCAGCTGCAAAGCCATCTATGTACTGTACCTTAGCCTGAAGTCGGTCTGAGTTTGATGTAGAAAATCGGTCAGATATCTGTTGACCGCTTTCTCTAAGATCTTACTAATGCCTAGGAAGAGAGATATTGGTCTGTAGTTTTCTGCCTTGAAGGGGTCCAGGGAGAGTTTTTTTTAACAATGGCCTTATGATCACATGTTTCCATGAATCGGGAATTTGCCCATTATCCAGCAATACGTTGTACATGCTGGTGAGAGCTGGAAGTTGAGTGCTCCTTACTTTAATCCTCATGTCTACAGGCACTAAATCAAGGGGAGAACCAGACTTAACTGTTTTTGCTGCTTCCCAGACAGCATTACAGCAAAGTTGGGGGAAAGCTGAGAGAACCTGGAAGGCGTTTCTATTAGGCAACCCCTTGCTCTCGTTGTAATACTGATTTGATCCCCTGCAAAAAAGTTATATATGTATCTAACCTTCCTAAGGAAAATGTTGGCCAATTCATTGCACGTTCCTTAGAAGGGTGTGGGCCTGCTCCTGACACTTTCTGTATCAGGAAGGAGTTAACAATTGTAAAAATGTCCTTAGAGGCTTGTGGGGACTGAGAGATCCTTTGGACAAAGTTCGCTAACTTAGCTTCCCCGATAGCGCATTGGCATTGTTCAAAGCCTTTTTATAAACGTTCTTCCTCTCTTCGTCATAGTGTGCCCTCCATTTTCTTTCCTCTCTCTTGCAGGTTTTCTTCAGCTCCATGATTTCTGGAGTGAACCATGTGATACCAGGGCTCGTTCAAGTGAATTTGTGGTGTCTTGTTGGGATAAGAGTGTTTAGAGACAACTCCATACAGGGAGCCAGGAAACATTACAAAAGGACGCAACTTGAAGCAAAAAAAGCATGGGACAATAAATATTGGGAAGAACTATTAGAAGCAAGCAAATCCAGAGATATGACGGGTTTCTGGCACTTGGTGAGGTGGGGTAAAGGGAATCAAAAACCCCAGCCCGAAAACCATGTCCCTCCTGAACGCTGGACAAAGTATTTCAGGACCCAGTTTGCCAATGATAATTGCTTCCCACTAACTGCTTTGGACCCAATCATTCGTCCGTTATCTAAAAGCACACTCATGTTTACCAGGAAAGAAGTTGACTATGCCCTTAATTTAATCCCCAAAGGTAGAGCCCCAGGCCTAGACAAAATTCCAGCTGATCTCTTTTTACACAATAGAGAAGTCTGGGTCCCGTACATTGAGCTGTTGGCAAATGCCATCGCAAGAGGCACTGCCTTGCCGGATACATGGCGGGGAGCAGAAATCATACCTATTTACAAAAAGGGGGACCGCACAGATCCAGCCAATTATAGGCCGATAAGCCTAATAGCTTGTATCCAAAAAGTTGTGGCCAGAATGATACTTCTTAGGATCCAGAACTGGATGAGGAATCAGGGGTCATGTCCAAGCTACAGGCCGGCTTCCGACCCTCCACCAGTACAGTGGATCAAGTTTTTAGGTTTTCCACAATTTACTGGAAATGGGTGATTCTGGGGGGCGGCACACTCTATGCAGCCTTTGTTGATTTGAAGGCTGCATTTGACCTCGTCCCACGAGATAGGCTGTAGCGTGCGCTTTATGAACAAGGCATGCCCCCTGAACTGCTCACAGTCTTGATCAAATTGCACGATGATAACTACGCGCAGGTGAGATGGGGTACCCAGAGCCAGGTGACCGACAGATTCCCAACGGCAAGAGGTGTCCGACAAGGATGTGTTTTGGCACCCACATTATTTACTCTATACATAAACGGGTCATAGATTATTATAGGGACTCTCATACAGATGCTCCTAAACAGAATGGTATCACGGTTCCCTTGTTAATGTTTGCCGATGATACTCTTCTAGTATCCGAAACCCAGGAAGGGCTTCAGAAATCAATCGGCTGCTTCGAAAAATTCTGTAATGACTATGGGTTATCTGTAAATGTATCTAAGACCAAATTCATGGTAATGCATAAGCATAGGAACATCAGGGGCAGAGTTTTCATGAACGGGGAACTCTTAGAACAGACGATCAGCTTTAGCTATCTGGGCATAATACTAGGTTCTAGGCTTCAGTGGAAGCCACACATGTCATATCTAACCTCCAAGCATGCACAGTTGGCTGGTGTTCTACTAAGAGAGTTCAAGTCCTCAGCCACTAAACCACTGGCCCCAGTACTTAAAATCTATGATACAAAAGTTAGATCATCCATGCTATATGGAGCAGAACTCCGGGGGGTTTCTGATATAATGGGCTTGCAAATGGCACATAACACATTTCTTCGCTGCATAACAGGGCTCCCACACTCTACACCTCTCGTACCATTACGCTTGGATCTGGGGAGTAATAGCATACAGGACATTTGCAGGTTCAGACCAATTGCATATTGGAGGAGATTGTGGGTGACGCCTGAACTCTCTCATTATGCGTCAGCATTGCTGGAAAGGCGAAACATGGATACAGGGGGTAAACTCTTATGGTTCAGGAAGGTTAAATCTTTACCCAAGGCCATAGGTATGGGGGAGTTATGGGACAATCCCCAGGAGAGCATATTCCCCATAAAAACTAAGCTAAGAGAAGCGTTCTGGGCGATGATATCCCAAGAGGTGTTTCAGTCACACACCGATCCTACGCTTACCAGGGCATTTTTGGAGCTGAAACATATTCCCCTGTACGAGAGATATTGGGATCTTATCACACTGCCATTTGACAGGAAACTGTTTCATCAGTTCAGGGTTGGGACCCTCCCACTCAACACGGTTACCTGCAAATGGTCAACAAGCAAAAATGATCACACGTGCCCTTTCTGTATATCACAGCATAGCTCATGTCCTGTTTGAATGCCCAGAGTATAAAGCTCCTCGCCACAAATGGATTAGGACGATTTGTATCCAAAAGGGGATTCAGACTGGGACAGCAGCACTGAGGATATTTCAAACAGACTGTTCCGACGCTTTGGTGATCGCGCTCGCAAATTTTTTAAAGTGGATGTGGTCAATCCGTAGTGGTAAATTGAAAGCATTGCAGCTCCTATAAATCTATCGTGGTACAAATGTGGAATATCTTTTTAATCAATTTTAAATGACTTTTATCTAAACACACTATTTATGTTTTTATTGGTCGAGATGAAATACCCTGTTTGTGGAAATTACAATCTGTAGATCCTAAAGATGTACTTCCCTGTAAATATTAATGTAACGAAATGTATATTTTAAACTTTGTGTCTTTTGTGACTCAAAAGTCGAAATAAAGACTAATTTGAATTGAATTGACAACTCCATACATTCGTCAAATGCCTGATAGATGGTATCTGTGTCGCCATCCGGCATCCAGGAAGAGGCTTGCCGAGCTTCTGGCCAGAGTGTGATGTCCAATTTGGACCACAGTCTGGTCAGCCTGGTAGAAGGGGTTCTAAGTAAAGGTGACCAAATCTTCATAATAATAAGGAACTCAATCAGCAGGTTATCTGACCAGAGTACAGGTTCTGGCTCATTCACCATCATATTGTTCAGGTTTGTAAAGACAGGATCTAATATGTGGCCTTAAATGTATATAGAACAGGTGAGTAAGTGCTCAAACGGGGTTGCTGCTAGATCATAAGATTCCTAGCTTGTAAGCAGAAATATCATCCAGGTGGATATTAAAATCCCCCAGCAGGGTAAAATAGGCGAATTGAAGGATATGGGAGGCTGCAATATCCTGCATAGCTAGCATAAATTCCATGCTGGGCCCATGGGGCCGATATACAAGGAATGCAAAAAAGGTAAAAGAATATGAAAGTCTAATAGACAACAACAGGTTTTCACATCCTACAATATTTAATCGGGAGGCCCTACATTCATACTGATTTTTGAAGATAATAGCCACCCCTCCCCCTTTCTTCCCAGTTCAATAGTTTATAGCGATCGCATTTTCAGGGGGACGGGACAATGCAATGTCTGGGCCACTGTCCTCATTTAGCCATGTTTCAGTGAGAAACAAGGCTGTGAGCTATTGTTCCTCCAGTAGGGTAAACAGTTCTGCACTATGTTTTGCTAGAGACCTACAGTTCAGGAGAAGCATCTCCCAGGAAGACGTAGGCTGCTTAGGGCCACCCCAATCTCTAATTTCAGTGGGAGTAGGAAGACTTGCAGGCAACAGGTGACTTTAGTCTGAGCATATTGAGTATCTAGCCTGTACTCCATGTTTGACATTTACTGGCCGGGTCGACAGGCTTTCCTCAGAGATTGATTGAGACTTAATAGAGTCTCTCTAGTATAAGAGACGCCGTAGGATCTAAAAAGCACAGGGGGTCTGGTCCCTGGACCCGTTCGGCTGCAGACAGGTGCAGACAAGGTTGCCTTTTGACTCACTGCCTACAGTTTTTGTTTGCTTCTGAGAAGTGCCAGTATTTTCCCATTAAATGTATTGCAGCAGTGCTGAGAAGTGCCTATACTCTCCTATTAAATGTATTTCAGAAGTGCTGAGGAGTGCCAGTACTCTCTCATGAAATGTATTGCAGAAGTGCTGAGAAGTGCTGGTACGTCCCATTAAATGTATTGCAGCAGTGCTGAGAAGTGCCATTACTCTCCCATTAAATGTATTGCAGCAGTGCTGAGAAGTGCCGGTACTCTCGCATTAAATGTATTGCAGCAGTGCTGAGAAGTGCCATTACTCTCCCATTAAATGTATTGCATCAGAGCTGAGAAGTGCGGTACTCTCCCATTAAATGTATTGCAGCAGTGCTGAGAAGTGCTGGTACTCTCCCATTAAATGTATTGCAGAGTGCTGAGAAGTGCCAGTACAGTCCCATTAAATGTTTGCAGCAGTGCTGAGAAGTGCAGTTACTCTCCCATTAAATGTATTGCAGCAGTGCTGAGAAGTGCTGTTAGTCTCCCATTAAATATATTGCAGCAGTGCTGAGAAATTGCGGTACTCTCCCATTTTGCGGGGACTTAAACCATTGTTAGGTTACTTTGATCTGTCCACTCGGCAGGTTATCATCCAGGCTGCCATTTTGTCGAGACTGTATTAGTCCAGCTCGCTCTACCTGGGGACCATCAAGTCAGAGATTTCAAGATTACAGAGGGTTCAGAATACGGCAGCCAGACCTCTTCTTGGCCGCCCGAGGACTTGCTCTACCTCTGCTGCCATTAGCTGACTACATTGGTTGCCAGTGACCAGACTAGTGGAATTTAAGTCCCTCTGCTTCGCTTTTAAGACACTGAACTCCTCTTCACCTGCCATTCTGGCTACCCTGCTCTCGCCCTACATCCCCTCCCGCCAACTTCGCTCAATGGGCCAACATCTGGCGATTGTTCCCACGGTAAGGAGAGCACTCAAACTTTGGAACTCTCTTCCACTGTCCATCCGCAGACTGAATAACTACCTGGCATTCCGTAAGGCAACTAAGACGCATCTCTTTCCCTCACTGTAGGTCTCTGTGCCTTTCCTGTTGGTCCTCTCCATTTGACTGTTAATAGCACCGGGAGGCCCCTTTGCTGTGGCAGCCGTGTGCTCTATAAACTATATAACATATATATAACATAACATTAAATGTATTGCAGCAGTGCTGAGAAGTGCCGGTACTCTCCCATTAAATGTATTGTAGCAGTGCTGAGATGCACAGATACACCGCCTTTCAAATTAAATAAAGCGATACCAAAGGGGATGATGGACGGAGCGTTTGAGCAAATCAAACACTCACCCCCAGTCAACTAATCTGGGTTTAATCCATCACCATTCTTTAGCTCACTCCACCACCCCAATTCAGACATGGACATATGCAAATCAGTCTGACCCTGTGCCTCATGGGAACAGTCCAGCCCGAACCACCAAGCTATATCTTCCCTGGACCAGAAACAAGCATCCTGGGACCGGTTTCGGGTTCATAACCCTCATCAGCAGGCTATCTTGAATCCAGTGGGAGCAAGGGACCCACGTTTGGGCATACCCAGCCAATTTAGGGCGAACAAAGCGATACCAAAGGGGATGATGGACCGGGCCCAGGATGCTTGATTCCGGTCCAGGGAAGACATAGCTTGGCAGTTCGGGCTGGGCTGTTCCCATGAGGCACAGGGTCAAGGCTGATTTGCATATGGCCATGTCTGAACTGGGGTGGTGTGGAGTGCAAAAAAAACGAAGGATTTAGGCCCAGATCTCTGTACTGGGGTGAATGTATGACAATGTTCTGCATTCTGTCCATCAACTGTTGTTTTTGCATTTCAAATGAAAAAAGTACAGATACTCAGTGCCGGACAGTACATGTCCATTTCAAGCACTGGTTAGGAAACATAGTTGCCCACACTGTTAAATTGGGGTCCACAAATTTGAATATAATTTTTATTGCTATACGTGTGTAGTACACACAGACTTCACACATATTTGGGTTTCACAGAGTTTTATATCTTTATATAAACGTTGGCATTTGTAGGCCTCAGTGTAAAGTGGATGTGCGGGACGTTCTGAAGTCTAGGGGGGGAGTCACTTCCTGTAGGGCACATCGTCACATTCACGCCCTTCTAATACGCTGACGCCTCACAAGCAGGCCCGCTCGTATGGTACATATTGAACGCTGACCAATTACTTTGGTGTAACATTCTCGCGTGCATCATGGATACTGCAGTGGTTTTTTTTCCCCAGAGGTCTGCTCACCAATGGATAGCTGTTGTTTTCTGTTCAACTTACTGTAGTGGTGTTTAATTGAAAGCATGTATAATCATTAAATATATATATTACAAGATACTTTCAGAATTTGGCCAACATTTTGAATAGTGCTGGAGGGAACCATATGAACAGAGAGAATATTTCATACTTATTGGTATATTTGTGTAAAAAATAATACATGAGAAACCACAAGTGGACCATAGAAATTAAAGAAGTCCTCTGTGTCAGGTTTATTAATATTTCTTTTTTTTTTGTTTTTTACGGTGTTACCACCGTATTTCATGTGTTTTGTCCACAAGTAGGTCTAGATTGATGATGTCAAGACCAGTATAAATATGTATCGGGGTGCCCTGTAAAGGAAAGTCTAGGAATAATATGGCACTAAACTACCTTGATGGGGATTTGGTGCCATTCATTGTTTTTAAAGGTATACTGGGTCATAAATACCTGAAGAATCCTTGGGGAGGAAGAAAGTACCATCACCTAATCGCTCACGAAAGATCGTCATTTATGTAATTGGCCCCATAAACGTCCAATGTTTAGGCTTTAGTTCTACGTTTGGAGTCTGTTTATCCAGAGTTGCTCATATAAGAGTTGTTTGTTAATTATATTATTGGTGTTATTATCAATTCTCTCTATAAGTGGCCACCTCAGGTCATTTTTAGAGTGACCTAAATCGAAAAAATGTCGGGTTAATTTGGTATTTTGTTTTCCACACCGGATTGTGCTTCTGTGTTAATTTATCCTTGTAATAGATTTTCTTGAAATCATACCAATATACCTGAAATTGCACGGGTAGGTGAAGGTATATACAACAGCTTGGGATTTGCAATCAGTATGTGATTTCAGTACCCATGAAGTATTTAGTCCAAGGCTAAGTTTGTTAGATCTTATTGTCAGAGAGCACATATTGAAACTCCTACAGGGAAAATGGCCTGTGGTAGCTGGAAGATTTCATTATGATCTAATGTCCCTATCTGGGTTGGTTTTTGATCCTGTTGGGCCTAGTGTGCATTATATTTAATCTGTTTATGTACCTTCCTCTCATGAATACAAACATTGATTTATCATACTGTAGATAACCTGAGGTCACTGTTCTCCAGTATTTGGTAACTGTCTTTTTGAAGAAGTTTGGATAAATGTTATAAGTGGTTTTGGATATTAACCTGTCTTCTTTTTTCTTTTACTATAGCATGCACAGTATGTGTCCTCATTCCTCCCCACCACATTGCCCATGAGAGTGGGGTTCTGACATTTTACTACCCAAGCGGGCCCAAGAGAAGAGGCAGGGTGTGTGAATGCCACAGTCCTCTGTCGAAGGGGCTTAAAATGAAGAAGAGTGGGTGAGCTACCACCAACCCCTGTGCTCTGTTCCAGATTTGGAACAGGAAGCTGTGGCATATGGCAGATTATGACATGCTTCTTTGTGGCCTGCACATCCTCTGTATAGTCGTAGCAGTACCTCATACATTGGTGTCCTCACATCAACTCTGTCTGGCTACTTCTTTCACACCCTCAAGGGGTATCAGAAATGAGATATAGAATGCCTTCGCTATCAATGCTTTTGTTCAACAAGTGATTTACAAAACCTGGCTCTTTGACTGAACCACAGATCCACCCAACCCCCATCCCCCCACTCAGCCAATTGAGACCCTTACAGGTGAGTAGTCATGCTTTATAAGAAACATGATTGATTGATTAATTGAGTGGGTACAATTACAGCAGTCAGTTTGGAGAGATAGATAGGTTACACAGATGCCATCAGAATACAATCACAGGAAAAGATCCATAATCAGAAGGTCCACGATGCCACCTTTCTGATGGCGTTCTAGCTAACAGGAGATCACATTCTGTGTTTCTGTCAGTGGTACTGGAGAAATGTCGAGCCAGAGCAGATCCAGGTTTATTTTTTATGAATTGGAAAAGGGCTCTCTGCAATAAGGCCTGACCACCTGAAAAGTGGGGAGAGTTTGTCAGACCTCCACTCTTGGGTGAACTTCAGTCCACCTACCAGGCTGCCAGCTTCACCAGGAACACAATTTATGATGAATGAAAGAAATCCTTTTTTAGAAAGGTTGGATATAGACAATGAAACATACAGACCGAAAGTCATGAGAGAGAAGTGGCCTGTTGGTGAGAGTTCCACGGCTCTAGATTATCAAAGACCTGCGCAATAATCGGCTACAGCCAAACACATTTACCATAAATGACATTGTAAACCGCATCTGGCTGAAGCAACTTCTACCTTCACTCCATCTAAACACACAAAAATGGATCCAAAATCATCCCTTGGGGAAGCAGGCAAACCTGGGTGTTCATTTTATCACAACTCTGAATTTCAACCCTATTTTTTTGCCTGGGACCCGTAAACAGATTTCATCCATTCGTATGTCTCCTGTAGTCTAACCTAAAAAAACACAGCACTAAGCGAATGACCGAGGCAGAGTAATGCTTAGTAAAATACATGCCAAACCTAGAAAGACAATTTCAAGCCAACACCATTCTCCCTAGATCACTTTCATGATCCCAGGTGGCCCACAGTACTATGAATGCAGAGAATAGGGCCGTATAGCACATCAGGGTTCCTGGAAAAAACATACATCATTGCCCATGAACGTCCGTTATGTTAGAACTGAAGTGTATTTCATGAAGTGTATGATTAACTCCTTCAGACAAACCCTCAGATTAAGCTAGAGACATACATGCTGTTGGACGCAGAGTGCCACCACACAGAAGTGTAAAACATACCCTGATGGAACTGTCTTAATAGGAACCTGGGGACCTGATATGTGTAACATGAATCCATGCATTAGGAAACCATAACCTATGGGTCCTGTCTCCCTTCAGGCAGGAAAGAACATGTATCGCATAAAACTGGAGGTGATACCCATCTACCTTACGATCTGAATCCAGAGACTGAAATATTGAGTTTTGTAGGTATTTGGAACACCAGATAAATAGTCCAATGGAGTGGTGTTCATGAGTTCCCTTCCGAGATATTTAGTTATTTTAAAGTCTTATAAAGCGATACTGCTACCCATAAAGGGTTTCCGGCACTAATCAAGAGGGTAAGGTGACCTAGCCGCTGTTTAAAATAACCTAGGGGCATATTATCAAGGCGGGCCATAAGAGATTATCGCCCGCTTTAGTGGCCGTTTTCGGCCGCTAAGCGGTGATAATTCTATCGCCCTATTAGCAAGCTGTCGCTAACAACAGTTAGCGACAGCTTGTAGGCGATAACGAGCGGTTTGGGGCCCCCTTTGCATGTTAGCGATATTTATCGCTAATGACATATAAAGTGGGCGTACCCAACCTGTTAGTGACTGAAAGCAGTCGCTAACATCGCTAGCGCCTATTATCAACGCAGGCGTAGAGATGGAAGTATTCGCGCTAAGCACGAATATCTCCAAAACCTAACGCCTGCTCAGACCAGTTCTTAGCCTGTATATCCAATGGGAGGTGGATATTCAGGCTCCGTCCCTGTCAGTGATAATGCCTGAATGTCACTGGATTTACAGTGATATTCACCGCATTTCGTCGCTATCGCCGGAAATGTTATCACTTCAGAGATAAACGTTGCTAATAGCACGTTATCTCTGTGATGAAATCCGGCGATGCCTGGCGATAAAAAAAAGTCCCTAGGCCTATTTAGCGATAAATATCGCTAGTTGTTGATAATATGCCCCCAAGTCTTCAGACCATTATGAAATGCAAGAAGTGAGGCACTCTTTTTCAAAGACTCTGGAAGAGCATCCCACAGTCTAGGACCCAAAACAGTGAAAGAGTGGCCACCCATGCAGGCCAATTTTAACGTAGGCACAGTACACAGGACCTGGTTAATTGATCTTAGCATACCTGGATATATATCGAGGACCCAAACCAACTTTGGATCTGGGCATATAGCACTAGGCTTTGAATTGGATGCGAGTTTACGCCAGTGGAGCTCATGCAAAAGATGCAAAATCGTGGTGTATTTTTGCAGCTGAAACATAAGTCTGGCGGCTGAATTGTGGACGAGCTGCAGTCGTTGAATCAAAGCCTTATTGATACCTAAATACAACACATTGCCATAATCTAGAAAGAATGAGTCATTTGAGCTGGATGGGAAGTATCCAGATATTATTTCTCACCCTTTATGATATGTTAACTCAAACTCCTCCTCCTCATCCCAAAGACAAAGTGAGAAAGCTGGCAAGAGAAGAAGGCCCCTACAAGAGCCATCTTTCAAGGACAGTTAGCGAAAGCAAGTTCAAGTCTAAAGATGTATCAGCCATTTGCTTGGGACTTAACCATAACTTTAGGGCTGGTTAAATGGAAGATAGTAGTCTAATCCACGAACCTGCATTAGAAAATCTGGACCCTAACAAGGTAAGTCATTTTGTTTTTTAAACAAGTGTTGCTATGTCAAGGAATTTTGCACTCCACTGGAAGACAGTTTAGTTCATTTTCCACTTTTATTTTCATATTCTGAAAACTGGCCCGGCTCATGTGGTAGGTAGCCATTTGGGTCATAAGCAAACAGGGCATTATTTATTAGACACATTCTACTGGCTATGAGTTTATGTGATATTGGGAAATGTTGTCAACTTACCCTAAACGTGACACACATGCTCAATATCTACCTACCATTTCTACTCTTTCCTCATGATACATATGCTTTTTGACAATATAGATCTATACCTTGGAGGACCACTTGTCACATCTTCACAAGGTCAAAAATACATACTTGTTATCATCGATTATTCTTTAGGATACCTAGGGGCTGTTCTTTTCTGCAACATAAAGACACTCACTCTAGATTGTGCCCTCTTAGACTGTTTCATGACAGTCGGGTTCTCAAACAAAATTCTAACACACCAAGGCACCCTGTTTATCTCCTCATTAGTGAAAGAGAGTCGCCTTTTGGGAGTAAAATAGAATGATATGCCCTTCTACCACTCTCAAACTCAAGACTAACTAAACTAACTAAAGGCTGTTAAAATCTCTCGATCCCCCACCTCTGTCTGTGGGGAGTGATGGAACACTGCTGCAAAGCGGAGAAGGAAATATACACTTACCCCCAGATGAATATATGATGTTATCCCGCAGGATAAAATCCCGCATACCATTATCCCGCAAAACCAAAAAACCGCAATACCATTATCCCGCAAACATTCACTCCACATATGCCTATATCACGCATGCCATCACAACGCAAAGGCATGCGTGGTAAAGGCATATACTTTGTAAAAATAGTATATATATATATATATATATATATATTACCTAGGTATATATAGTTAGGATTGTTTTCCATAGGGAAATCGCAACATTCTATTGGGAATAACTTTGGCGCCGGTTGAGGAATCTTCCTGAATTTTTCCTTAACTTTGCCTGCGGCGCTCCGCTCCTTCCCTGAAAGTTTGGGGGGGATTCGTCAAGCGGGGGTCGAGATAAAAGGGGGGGTCCCAAAACGTGTTTTCCCCATGTCAATTTCCATAGGGCGGTTGGACTCACTTTTAGCCCGAACGGCTGAATGGTTTTCCACCAAACTTGGCAAAATTGTAGGGACTGGTAGCCCGATGTGCCTTTGCTATGTCTCAAGATATGTGCTCCAGTGGTTTTTACGAAAATTAACTTTGAAAAAATATATATTGGGCTACATTGGGCTATATATATGTTAGAGCCCAAATGTAGCCCAATGTAGCCCAATGTAGCCCAATGTAACCCAAAGATGGCCACCAGAGACAAAAAAAACAAATGTAGCCCAAATATCAGCCAGATGTAGCCCAACTATAGCCCAATGACAGAATGTCCAAGAGTGTTCTAAAGAACAACTAGAGCGCTAACAGTCTTACTTATGACAAAAGTATGGCACACCTGAAGTCATCTTGATTGGAATAAAGTGGTAACACTTAATACATTTAATTTGAAAAGGAACAAAATGAGGGGTTTCATTTTGCCATAGAAATTTTATATAAATATATATATATTCACTGAAAAAACCATAGGTTAGACACCAGTTATAGTTAGGAATTAGCATTTAAAAAATCTTTGAAATTCACTGAAAAAACCATAGGTTTCACACCAGTTATAGTTAGCTGGAAATTTTACTCGCATAAAACCATTGAAATTTCCACGTTATAGTTAGTTGGACTCACTATAACTTGCACGTCTGCAATGCACTGCTGATGACGTCACATATTACATCACTCATGCATATATTTAAATATTTAAACATTACTCGCTAATATATGTATTCACTAAGATACACTTAATAAGCCAGTTAACCAATCAATTTTTTTTTTAAAAACACTGAAAAAACCATAGGTGTCAGGCCTTATATAGTTAGGAATTAGCATTTAAAAAACCTTTGAAATTCACTGAAAAAACCATAGGTTTCAGGCCTTATATAGTTAGCAATTAGCATTTAAAAAACCTTTGAAATTCACTGAAAAAACCATAGGTTTCAGGCCTTATATAGTTAGGAATCAGCATTTAAAAAACCTTTGAAATTCACTGAAAAAACCATAGGTTTCAGGCCTTATATAGTTAGGAATTAGCATTTAAAAAAACCTTTGAAATTCACTGAAAAAACCATAGGTTTCAGGGGTTATATAGTTAGGAATTCGTTTTTAAAAAACCTTTGAAATTTAGTGGTGATGGCAAGATGGCCGCGGCTGGACGGTGCTGAGTGGTCGCACTCACCTCCTTCCCACACCGGGATGTAACAACAGACCCTGATGTCCTTGACAAAATGGGCCCAGGCGAGCTGGCTTACTGGGTTGACGAGCCTTAACACTGACGGCGACATCCTCAGCAGTATTGCTAAAAGATTAAGGAAGTGGCTCGCGTCCTTGGAACAAAAGGGCACCTGGAGCCTGGCACAAGCGGTGGTAAAAACATTACTGAAAGAAGCCGGCTTGATAAGGTACCAGCAAAAGGCGGCTAAAATGCGACCCCCAAAGCCAGAGAGAGGGCATGGCAAGGAGAAAGGACAGGTGGCTCAAGTCCTGGAAAAGACGGCTGATGCAGCGGGGGTGAACGAGAAGGCGCTTAATATGAATGGCCCGCCGCGCTCTTCAGGCGCAGTACGGAAGAACATCGCCCTCCCCCCGAGAAAGAAGCCGGAGCCACGAGGAAAAGTAAACACTCCAGGCGGACAGGGAAATGCAGCATCTGTGAGCGATACAGACGTGGCAAAATCATCAGACAAAGACAAGGACAGAGACAGATTCAAAAATAAAGAACCACCCCTGCGGCAGTCTACCTTAGTGGGAGTCTTCTCTCCAAAGATCTCCGGTTTGAGCGAGGAAAACTCGAGCAGCGTCAGCGGCGGTATGGCTGAAACCGGCAGTAGCGGTGTGTCTGAAGTCGGCAGGAGCACCCGCGAGGACGCTGAGGGCGCAGGGAGCGTCGAACGCAGGGTTGCTAAGCAACTCCCCAGCCCAGCCCTGGACGGCAAAACCAACGATGTCAGTACTGCAGCAAGCACAGAGACGCTACCGGAGCAGGCAAGCACCCATACCAGGAGGAGCTCGGCGCCAGGTTCAGTGGCAGATCCAGTAGCCCCAGAAGGTGAGATGAGGAGAGGCTCATACGAAATAGACAAATCAGATATGTTGGGAGCTATAATGCTGTTGGAAACTGAGCTGGGCTTGGGGCAGAGAACTGAGAAAACATGGGGGAGTGATGCAAGTTTGGTGGAAAAAAACACCATAACCAGCAATAAAAAAAACTGCGAAGAGAGGTTAAATATGATGGGGGAAGGACCCTCAACAGAGGGAGAGTTTTTTTCACCCAATGAGGATACTGGAACAGATCAAACTACCGAGGGAAGCTCAGATGAGCAGGCAAGCTCAGGATTAAGTACCTCTGGTAAAGACACAACAAGAAAAAAACTGAAAAGATTATCAATGTTAAGCAGGCGCCACACTGAGACACCATCTGGGGCTGGTAATCGACTAACATGGGATTACTCTGCTACCTCTTTAACCTATTCTGAGGAGAACAATATGAAGGAACTACCTCCTGAGGCTACAGCGCAATCAGCTCCTTTCGATATTCTGCTTAACACTCTAAAGCAAATCCAAACAGAAGCAAGGGCAGAGAGCCGGAGAGCGAGGCAGGCTTCAAAAAAAATTCAGAACACAATGAGGAAGATGAATAAACTATATGACGAGATTGCAGACAGAGTTACGGAGGTAGAGGAACGTACAGGCAAGCTAGAGGACGATGTTGGGAGTTGGCAGACCTTTCAAACCACTCAGGAAAAACTCTCCGAGGACTTCCAGTGGAAACTGGAAGATTTTGAAAATCGTCAGAGACGAAATAACGTTCGACTCTTGGGTGTGGCGGAAGGGCTCGAGGGGCAAGATACAAGACGCTTTGTGGTTAGCTTACTAAAAGGTGCATTTCCCGAGTCCGATTGGCATTGGGAAAAAGAGATACAGAGAGCACACAGGTTCCCCTTCATATTGAAGAAAGGACAAGGAGGAGGGGGAGGCGGTCAGGGGAACCTACCTCGGGCGATCCTCGTAAATATAGGAAACTACCTCTTAAGGGAAGAAATTATTGAGAAAGCTAGACCCGACAACAGGCGCACAACAGAGGGCGTCACCTTCTTTGCAAGGCCCGATTTTTGCCATGCCACAGTGGAGAGAAGATGGAGGCTAAGGCAAATGATAGCGCCTTTACAAGCACAGGGTTCAGAAGCATACCTCCTCTTTCCAGCAAAGCTCAAGGTGGTAACGAAAGGAAGAACAAGATTCTTCTTGTCGGAGATCAAAGCCCAACAGTTCCTAGATGAGTTAAAAACCCAGAAGGGGGGGTAATGGAATAATTTTAGCATTGATTAGATGACATCCAACTAAGGGATTATTACTGGATGGCAGGATCCCGGGTGGGAGGAGGGTGCGATTAGCACTATCCAAGCGGCCACACATAGGTCTCATTGACCTATTTGCCAGGAAATGGGGGGGGGAGGGTCCAGATGGGGTGAGAGGGGTAAGGAGGGTTAAAAGGGGGTTGATAAGGGGAAAAAAATTGGTTAACTTTACTGAAATGTTTCAGCACACTGTATTTTTTATTTTTATGTTGTTATTTGTGAGTACACTTGGTTTGTGGTATATAAAACTGGTGATGGATACTAGAAATGTAGGAATTATAGCCTATATCTTTCTGAACATTTTACTATGTGACTGGGGAAGATGCCTAGGAAATAGGAAAACTTGTAATGAGCTGTAGAATTGGGAGTATTAACGTGTGTGGGTTAAATGATGCCAATAAGAGAAACAGGGTGGCGGCATTGCTGGGCGGGTTACATTTGGACATAGTATGCCTACAAGAGACCCATGTAGAGGTGGCACAAGCCTACCTTTTAGGACAACTAGGATTTACTGTTTTAGCTAAATCAAAACAAGGTACAAGGAATAGAGGGGTCGAGATCCTAGGGAAGATTAGGGATGTGGTAGTAAATAAAACACAGGAGGATGAGTGGGGGCGCTGGGTCATGCTGGATTTGACATTTAGGGGAGAGAAATTTACACTGGTAACTATATATGGCTCAACGCAAGATGACCCTGAGATATTACAATACTTAGACTCGGAGTTGGCAAGCTGGCCTGAACCAATTGTGCTATGTGGAGATCTGAATATACATGATTTTAGGAATCCCCTACTGCAGTCAGGGACTCCTTACTCAGGGAGGAAAAAAATAACTTATAGGGCATTATGTGACCTGGTTAGCAATAACTCCCTGTTAGATCCTTGGATAGAGCTACACCCAGCCATAGATGGTAGTACATTTTATTCTGCCCCTCACAAAGTGATGGTTAGGTTGGACTACTTTCTAATTTCTGGGTCCCTCATCAACGTAACTGCAATAGAAAAATATCCCCGCCTAATTTCAGATCATAGTCCTCTGGTTTTAATAATCAAAATAGGCCAGGACAGGAGGGAAAAAAGGGAGTGGACATTTGAAAGGGCACTATTGCAGGAGGAGGGGTACAAAGAAAGCATGGGACCCTGGATTAGAAGCTATTGGGACATCAACAGGGGTACTACTAGCTCGGGGATGGTTTGGGATGCTTTTAAGGCTTGGGTAAGAGGGGAGACCCTGAGTTACGTATTAGCTACAAGAGCAAAGGAAAAAAATAGGATGATGGAATTGAACACGAAACTTCTTGACGCAGAGAGAGAACTGGGAGTAGCGATACATCAACAGCTGTCTTTGGAGCCATTATTATTGGAAATGGTGTCACTTAAGGGAGAAGCCACTGAGTATATGTCAACTAAGACGGTGGGGGAATACCTGGCTAAAAAAGAGGGGATATATGAATTTAGCGAAAAAGTTGGGCATCTATTGGCTGCACGTACTAGGCAGCGAGCGACTGCAGCTGACATTCTGGAGATGATAGATCAATATGGAAATCGAGTAGTAGGGGGGGATGGGATTCGAAAAAATTTTAGGCAGTTCTATGCATCATTATATAAAGAAGATACGGAGGGGAATTCTCAAGAAGTAGAGAGATATTTGAGAGGGGTGGCTCCAGTTAGTATTTCTTTAGAAAGCAAGGAGGAGTTAGAGCAGCCGTTTAAGAAAGAGGAGTTCATAGAGGCACTAAATCTTCTTCCCTCCGGAAAAGCTGCTGGTCCTGACCAGCTACCTGTGGAATTTTATAAAGTTTTTTTCGATGTGCTAGGTAAGGACATGTTTGACGTTATGAGTAAGGCACAACAAGGGGAAGCAATTCCTAACTCCTGGGGGGGGCAGATGTAGTGGTGATCCTCAAAAAAGGGAAACCTGCAAACCAACCCGGATCATATAGACCAATAATGCTAATGAACGCGGATGTGAAAATCTATTCTAAAATACTGGCTAGAAGGTTGGCAGGAGTTATTGAAAAATTAGTTGTCAACTCCCAACACGGGTTTATACCAGGCAAGGGGACCACACAACATACAAGGCAGGTATTAACATTCTTTGATGCAGCTAGTATCCCAGGAGACTCTATGGCAGCAATTTTCTTAGATGCCGAGAAGGCTTTTGATAGAGTCTCCTGGAAGTATCTGTGGGAGGTACTGAGGTGGAACGGCATTGGCAATAAATACATCAAAGCAATGCAGACACTGTATAAAAATCCTACAGCTAGAATCAGGGTGTGTAGGGGGCATTCAGAAGGAATCAATATTGAAAGAGGAACGAGGCAGGGCTGCCCGTCGTCACCTCTCCTATTTGCGTTATATTTGGATCCCTTTCTGCGTCGGCTTGAATTGAATGATGGGATTTCTAGGATGAGTTTGAATGGGTGCGAAGTGAAAACACTGGCATACGCGGATGACGTGGCTATTTTAACCCCATATCCAGAGGAGGCGATGGTGGAAGTAGAGAGGGAGGCCGAATCTTTTGGGAAAGTCTCTGGGTATAGCTTAAACAAAACTAAGACTCAAATAGTGTGCAATCGATATGTACTAAATGAACAAAATAGAGTAGATCCTAGAGTGGTAAAATCTGCAGTTTATCTGGGGGTGGAGATATCTGCGGATCTGGAAGTAGTAGTGCATAATAATGTGGCTCCCCTACTTGTGAAGGTAAAATCAGATTTAGAACGGCTTAATAACTTACACTTGTCCTTGGTGGGATGTACAAATGTGATAAAAATGCTGATACTCCCAAGATTTTTGTATTTTTCAGGGCAATTCCGTTATTCTTTGAAACAAAATGGTTTTTAGCACTGGAGAGAATCCTCAATAAATTTATTTGGACCCATGGCAAAACGCGCAGGGCTTATCGGTACATGACTCTTCCCAGAGAAAGTGGTGGTTGGGGCGCGCCCGATTTTAAATTGTATTACTGGGCTGCGGCCATTCAAAATATGCAAGGCTTAATAGGGGGGGGAGAAGATCCAAGGGTAAGGGATTGCTCTTCTAGAATTTATAAGGCCGTACTTGGTGAAGAGGCGGAAAATTGTTTTTTAGCCTGTGTGGAATATGGGCGTCTTAAAAGGACTAGATACAAGACGGTGGAGGCTGGAGTTAAGATATGGACGGCATACATGAAAAAAATGGGGCTAGGAAGGTTCAATCGATATACGAGGCTGTTTAAAAACAGGTAATTTCCAGACGAGGTGTTTGGAGATATAACAATGAAGAGGTGGATGCAAAAGGGAGTAATAAGCATTGGAGATCTTTGGGGGGCTCAGGGCATAGTCACTTTTTTGGAGTTGAGCACTAAGTTTGGTTTGAACAATAAGGATTTTTTCAAGTATCTACAAATTAGGAGCTTTTTAGGAAATAAGCAAGGTGGGTTGGTTGGTTACAATAAAGTAGAGATAATGGAAAAAATAAGAGTAGGGGGGGATTGCTCAATAAGAAGCCTATACGCCAGCTTGGTGTGTGGTATGCAGGATGACTTGGATAAATATAGTGAAAAGTGGGCAGAAAAGTTGGAAGGGGAACTAGGGTGGTTCCAGGACTCTTTGGACTTAGGGCGTACAGTTCTTTGTTCTGCGTCTCTACAGTCGCAGCATTACAAAACTATATATTCCCTATATTACACACCAGCAAGGATAGCGAAATGGGGAGGGACGGAGGGTATAACCTGTCCGTGTTGTAACTCAGGAGACGCTGACATAATACACATGTTCGCGCTATGTCCACAGCTACACACATTGTTACGAAGTTTGGAACACTTCCTAGAGATTTCATTGAAGATTAAGTTGGAACTTAAGCCAGTGCACATACTCTTAGGAATATTACCAGAAGAAGGGGAGCACCAAGAGTTTGTCTTTTTGGCTATGGCAGTATATAGACTGTGCATTGCTAGGGCCTGGCTAGACCCTAACCCCCCTTCATTACAAGTATGGCTGGCTAACTTACTGTCTTCATATAATATGGAAAGGCCAATTTATGCAAGGAAAGGTAGGAGGGGAAGGGAAAGAGGGCTGCGTATTTGGAAGACAATAGCAGATTGGCGCAGTGGGATAGGATAGGATACAGTTGGAGAACAAAAAAAATAATTGGATACTCGAGGAAACGCTATATACTTCATGTTCTCTGTTATCTTTGTTTAACTGTTTTTAACTAAGAATTACATAGGCTGTGTATGTATTAGTTTTCTTACTTTTCTTTTTCCTTTTTGTAAATGAATAGATTGTATATTATGGTGTACTGTGCTCTAATAAAAAAGATATAATAAAAAAAAAAATGGAAAAAAAAAAATGAAATTTAGTGGTGTTATAGTTAGCTGGACTCATACAAAACCAATGAAATTGCTCCTATATAGTTAGTTGTACTAACTATATTTCGCGCACCCGCAATCCACTGCTGATGATGTCACATATTAGATCATTCATGACATGGTCAGTGACATCACTGATGACATCTCAAATGACATCACTGATGACATCACTGATGACATCATCCACGTGACAATCACATACACTTTTTCATACACTATTACAATTTTTCATCACTGTTTGTAAAATACAGAGTATCATATTTAAATCATTGTCACAGCAATACAAGTATCTAAAAATTAACCCTGGGCAAAGCACTACGCTCCGCTCGCGGAGTTTGCGAAGTTTTTGTAACTTTGCACTACTAGAGAGGCACGTAGCACAGTGCGAACATGCGTAGTGCAGCGTAGCGCAGTGCAGCGCTCATTTTTTGCTTGTTCGCGGTCCTGAACGTCATGTTCGCGACCGCGAGCAAGCAAAATGACATCCCGGCGAGATTCTCAACGCGAGGAGGTCAGGTTTCTCATTGTGAGTGGTTGCGCATGCTCGCGACCGCTCTCAATGAGAAACTACCTGTTCGCGTTGAGAAAGCTGCCGCTCGAGTAATAATCTCCTCGAGCAGCAGAAAACTACAGCTCTCACTGTGCAAGATGCCGTTTTCAATGCTTGCACAGTGCCGGATGCTTGTCCGCACTGTGCAATCATTGAAAACGCATCTTGCACAGTGCGAACATGCTACTACGCAGCTCGCGTAGTGCTACGTGAAGTTCGCGTAGTGCGAAGTGCACTTCGCGTAGCTTCGCGTAGCGCTACTTCGCGAACTACGCCCACCCTTACTAAAAATCCACTCAGTGATTCATAGATGTATACACACATCTAATCCCTTACCTATGGATTCACTCATACATGCTGTCAATGAACAATAGAACACTATCAAAAATACTTATACATCTATATCGACAGTAAACAACAGCACGCATCCTATTCACATATGAAATCATCCTACTCACTTATGCAAACAATGGATCATACTTACATATTTACTTAGCAAAACACTTATACAAACACCACTTCTTCTATTCATTTAGATAGTAAGTCATACTTAGTGAATTATAAAATCATTATTACAAGTATACAGTTATCCATACAGTCACTCACACAATCATTGTGTCTTATGTATACTTATTTATATACAACAACTGACACATACACTGCCTTTTATTTTTCTAGTTTGTTGGACCTGTACCTTTGAGAAATATATTTGCTCATCACCACACCCATAAAGAGATTCCCTCACCCAAACTGTTAGAACACGTAGTTTTAACTTCATATATCTACTGAATCAACTATTCACACATCTTTGGACAGTCACACACCCCCACCGAACCACACACACTTTCACACTCCCATACAAATACTCAGTTAACTAATCAATAACTAATATAGACTTTCACATAGCTAGTAACCAACTGTAGAATCAGTTTACACAACAACTGAAAAAGTGATACAGATATTCACACAGTTTAGTCACTATCCACTATATTTTGTGAGACATTATAAATTGGTTAAGTAAACAGTCAATTACACTGCTATTAAATCCTCCATCCAAATATTTATTTATATATATCCACTCATTCTTCAATGTAAATTGCTATATATATAATGCATATTTAAATAACGAAGCAAACCACATTCACTGGATGATGTCATCAGTGATGTCATCAGTGATGTCATTTGAGATGTCATCAGTGATGTCACTGACCATGTCATGAATGATCTAATATGTGACATCATCAGCAGTGGATTGCGGGTGCGCGAAATATAGTTAGTACAACTAACTATATAGGAGCAATTTCATTGGTTTTGTATGAGTAAAATGTCCAGCTAACTATAACACCACTAAAACTTATAGTTGTTTGAGTGAATTTCAAAGGTTTTTTAAAAACTAATTCCTAACTATATAACTCCTGAAACCTATGTTTTTTTCAGTGAATATATATTCACTGAAAAAACCATAGGTTATAGACCATATATAGTTAGGAATTAGCATTTACAAAACCTTGAAAATTCACTGAAAAAACCATAGGTTATAGACCATATATAGTTAGGAATTAGCATTTAAAAAACCTTATTTTACTCACACAAAACCATTGAAATTCCATATATAGTTAGAGGTACTAACTATATATCGTGCACCCGCAATCCACTGCTGATCATGTCACATATTACGTCATTCATGACATGGTCAGTGACATCACTGATGACATCACTGATGACATCTCAAATGACATCACTGATGACATCACTGATGACAACATCCAGTGACTGTATTTTTCTGTAAAGTTAAAATATGTCTTGAGTGGATGTATAAGTGTCTGGATGAAGGATTTAGTAGGTGCATGACTGACTGTATGAGTGAGTGATTAAATGTGTCTCACTGAGTGCATGGGTTAGTGACTAAACTGTCTTAATTTGTGCATCATTATGTCTGTTGTTCTGAAAACTGCTGCATGTGTTGTTCAGTAGCTATATGAGTAACTATATGGGTTATTGATTGGTTGCCCAAGTATTTGTATGGGAGACTGAGTGTGTGTGTGGGTGGCTGGGAGGTGTATGACTCTGTGCATAGATGTGTGAGCAGTTGATTCACTAGATGTATGGGTTCAAAACTGCATGTGGAAACAGCTGTATGGGCGGTTGACTGTGTGCATCAGTGTATTGGTGAGTGAATGGATATCTCAGTGCTACATGTCAAAGTAAGTACATATGTAAAACACAGTACATGTGAGACTTGACATATATAAATAACTGTGCATAAGAGCCAGTGAATGTGTGAGTGGCTGTATGCATCATTGTGAACTTGTATCCAGGATTGTATAAGAGAGTAAATATGTTTTAGTATATGTTTGAATAAGTAAGGTGTGTATAACTGTATAGTTGGGAAAATGGAGGTGTGATTGATTGTTTGCATGACTGACTAGGTGTGTGTGTAACTTCATGGATGACTGACAATCTGTGAGTCTGTGTTTACACTGAGTGTATCTAAGGTTATATTAGAGTCTGAAGAGGTTCATCGTATTATCACATGAATGATGTCATCAGTGATGTGATCAGTAATGTCAAATGAGATGTCATCAGTGATGTCATCAGTGATGTCATTTGAGATGTCATCAGTGATGTCATCAGTGATGTCATTTGAGATGTCATCAGTGATGTCATCAGTGATGTCACTGACCATGTCATGAATGATGTAATATGTGACATGATCAGCAGTGGATTGCGGGTGCGCGATATATAGTTAGTACAACTAACTATATATGGAATTTCAATGGTTTTGTGTGAGTAAAATAAGGTTTTTTAAATGCTAATTCCTAACTATATATGGTCTATAACCTATGGTTTTTTCAGTGAATTTTCAAGGTTTTGTAAATGCTAATTCCTAACTATATATGGTCTATAACCTATGGTTTTTTCAGTGAATTTCAATGGTTTTTAATAGCAAATATCATAAGCCGTCGAATGTCAAGTACGTGGTAAGTAAAAACATTTTCGTGTTTATGCACACTGATCTGCTTTGAATGCTGCCCCCCCCCCTCATTTCTATTAGGAGTACTCTCTCTTTGCAGATAGTGAAGGGTAGTTAACGCAGGCCTTTGCCCCCGTTGTAATCCGTCGTGCCTGCTTCTCTCTCCATTTCATTGATTGTTCTCTTTGGTTCATTCTCTATTTACAAACAAGCACAGAGTCGCAATACTCTGTTTAGTCTTTGCAGATAGCGGAAAATCGTGTAAAAAAACAAAAGGAATCGAGCAAAATCAGTAGGCCACTAATGGGATTTCTTTTTGACCTGGCTAAAATAGAAACATTAGGAACAACCTGTTGAAAATAGCAATGTGTATGTACATAAGCGGCGTTCATTTGTGTTCACAGTACCCCTTGTTGATTGTTTGAATCGAGCATTGAATTGTTCGAAGTTGGTTCTCTTAAGGATCTTCTCTGCCTGCAAACGAGGAAGAATAGGAATATTCTCTCTCCCTTTGCAGATAGTGAAAGGTAGGTAACGCAAACCTTTAACACGTCGTGCCTATTTCGTTCCTCATTGATTGATTGTTTGCCCGAACATTGACTGTTTGGGAATTGGTTCTTTTTGGAGGTATTCCCTGTTTGCAAATAAATGTAGGAAAATCTTTGCAAGTAGTGAAAGGGTAGGTAATGCGGACCTTTGTCCCCCGTTGTAATCTGTCATGCCTATCTACTCCCCACTGATTGATGCACCTGTTTCACCCGGACCATTTACTAGAGATAGGTCATCTGGCCCGACCAGAGAGCACCCCTAGTGAAAAGGACATATGCAATAATAACGAAGTGATCACTGTATCCTGTTAACAGAAACTTTAGCATGAAACAACCTGGAAAGAAAGGAATAGGAAAACGAAAATCAGTAGGCCACTGATGAACTTTTTATTAAATAACAAACAAAGAAACGATAACAATACGTAATGATAAAACCTATTATTGTCCTAGAAACAAGAAACGTTAGAAGTAAGCCCGTAATAAGAAACCTGAAAACAGTAAGAGAAACCAAGTGTGACATTGCAACGGCCACAAGGCAACGAGGCTTCATCGCCCCTCACTGCCCCAAAACGTGTCTGTCCCACCGCCTGCCACGCCCAAATAACGGCAAACTGGGAAAGATACAAGTCAGCAGACATCCGCCCCATTCTGGAAACTTTATCGGGATTGTACTTGATTGAGTGTGATGTCACAAACATTTGTGCGGATCTAGATTGTGTTAAGGAATACAATAGGTTAAGAAGAGAGTATGCGCCACATTTGCCTCAATATCCTTTGTTTGAGAAACAGGTTTCCGGCTACGCCCAGCCGGAAGCAACACATATAAGGCGGGTCCTGCTGCCAACCGTCGGCCAGGAGATCATCACGTAGGGTGTAGCCGGAGGAGAGGCCGAGGCCAGCGGGACCCGGCCAGGGGGATTGCTACGACCACCCTGGAGAGTTGCAGGGGGGGGAATGTCCGTGTCCTCGACCCTCCCCTCTCTCTCCCAGTCCGGCCACCATCAACCAGAGGCCGAGGCCGACGGGATCCGGCCGCGGTGACGGTAACCCTGGAGAATTGCAGGTTAGACCCTCTCTCTCCCAGTCTGGGCCAGCATCCATGGAGGGCCTGGGAGTGGAGAGGCCACTGCACGAAAGGCCCAGGAGAGGCACCACACGCCAAGGCCTGCCCCACCGGATGAGCCAAGGAACCCGTTCATGGGGCCAGAGCAAAGGGCGTCCGGCCGCCATCCACCGGAGGTCCGGCCCAAAGACGGACGAGACATTTCTTCTTTCTTTTATAATGGCTGCGACAACACTGGGGGGGGATGTCTTGCACATGCCTCCGACCCCCCCCCCTCGTCCTCATCACCTGGTCCGGCCATAACAAATGTCAAGCGAGACGCCGTGGGGTGCACTGGGTGGGAGAGACGGTGCGAACAGGCCTCTCCCACCTCCCCAGGTGGAGGCTTCCCAGCTGCACCCTCAGCGCTCCAGGCGCCCGGAAAAGGGTTCTTCCACTGTGGCGATGCTGCAACGTCTCGCCCGGCAGGGTGGAGCCCGTCCGCTCATTTGACCCCGCGATCGCCAGTAGCTACCGAACTCTCAAAATGGCGGTCGACCTGGCAAGAGCGGGCCCAGCATGAAGAAATGGCCCGGTCACTGGTTGACTCCACCACCGTAGTCCTCCACGACCTTGAAGATTCTAGAGGAGCCGCGGGAGTCCCCGACCCCCGCAGACACCCCCGATGGGGAATGACTGCCATGATCGCCCGTGGAGTGACGAAACTGTAGCCGCGGGACGTCGGCGCTCCCATGCTGGCGCCAGCCTCAGTTTGAATGACTAGAAACCTGCAGACCTCAGTTCCGGTGAAAGCACAGTGTGACCCGGTAGGAAAAATTGTTGCACCCCCTCCCCTTTTTGACTGATGGTTCAAACCACCGATCCTTTCCTTTGCCCTTTTAACGGAACTTTGGACTGCCTCCCCCCCCCCCCCCCCGCGGCGCCCCACGCCGTTATTTGCTGGGCGGCAACTTACTAGACATCACCTTCGTGCCATCCAGATTTCAGCGCGTTCTGCTGCCTTGGAACTATTCGCACAACAGACCGCTACTGACAACCCACCCCCCGGATACCCAAATCAGTGCGGCACCCAGGCAACATCTCCTGAATTTTCATAATTTGAAAGAACTAGTAACATGTCCTCATCAGGAATTTCCTCTTCAATCATCTCATCAGGAATCTCCTCATGAAAAGTCTGCAATGATGATTCTTGTAACTCTATGGTCTCCAAACATTCGATAAATTCGCCATCAAGAGATTGATCAAAAAAATCATTCAAGTCATCTCCTCCTTGTGAGAATATTTCATTATTGGTGCTGTCAATTTCATTAAATGTAGTGGATAATTCAAAAGAAATTGCCACGGTCTCTTCATTGTTTAAATGTTTTTACTGTTTTTGTTTTGTTGTATATATTTATAAGTTATTAAAGTTTTATATTCCTACTACTTTGTTGGAGTGCTATATATTTTTAATGTGACACATAATTGTAAAAACTTTGATGTACAAAGAGTCATCCCTGGAATCTTCCGCTTCAGGCTCGGTCCCCTCCCCAATCACAATACAGGATGGTTTTCAGATAGTAGGAACGCGTGTGGTTTGACGGATCTCATCGGGTGTGGGCCTTGATCTACTATAACTCCTTTGAAGAGGGGTGATTCTTTACAGCTGGGGCCATAAACTACATCTGCAGGGCTAGCTGATAGCCTGGACAATCGGACACAGAGGAAGAGGAGTGTCAGAGGGTGCGGTAGTGAATAGGGCGAAAGGGAGGTGTCGGGCGGGCACAGAGTGTGATTCTCAGGGAAGAGCAGCGCAGATGGGGGGAGGTTTATTGCCGATGCATAAGACAGAGAGCGGGGGTGACCAGTGCCTGGGGAAGATGCTTGCGAGGGTGGGGAGCCATGCTACGGATCAACAGCGTGCAGAGAGTGGGTCTGGTCAAGGCATCTAAAATGGCTGCCGTGCACGACAAAAGTGTGGCATTTCAAAAAAGGCAAGATGGCGCAGACAATGTTTTTCAACACTTCCTCATTTCCTTCGAATCGAACGTTAACAGACGTTGGTGCATATTACCAAAGTTAAGCGATATTTATCGCTAACGATGCTTAGCAACGAATTTTTTACCGCTAAGCATCGTCAGAAATTATTGCAGATAAACCTTGCTATTATCAAGGTTTATCGCAAATGCGATAAAAAACGGCCGCAATGCATGAATATCGCTAAAAAGTCAGCGATATTCATGCATTACCGAGCTAATGCTCTTAGCCATGTTATCCACCTCCCATTGGATAACATGGCTAAGAACTGCTCAGGGCAGGTGTTAGTTTTTGGAGACATTCGCGCTTAGCGCGAATATCTCCAAAAGTTGGTAATAGGAGATAGATATCTTGCATGTTGTAATGCAAGTTATTGTGGTATATGGAACTCATACCATAATCTCTCAGGAAAACAGAAACTGATCCTTTTGGGACCGCCTGAGAAGGCCTAGGGGGTGAGGGGTACTCTACTTTGCCCCCTTTTCACGTTCCGAACTATTTTATTTTACTCTCTTCTGTAATTACACAAAATGGCAGCGATAAGATGCATCAGACACAGACAGTGAGAGAAAGGAGGCCGGAGATGAAGAAGAGATGTCAAATACACATTGGAGATAATATAGTGGGAGAAGGAAAGTAAATATGAGTAAACTTACCATGTAGCATAAAAATGTTGCACTCTATACTATAAGTCTCATTTTATACTACAATCACTTCGCTACAACCTCATAAATTAAAAATAAAAATGAATAATGTCTCAAACAATTTTTGATTTCTAAATATAAATTTATTCTTCTGAATTTTCAAAATTTGAAAGAACTAGTAACATGTCCTCATCAGGAATTTCCTCTTCAATCATCTCATCAGGAATCTCCTCATGAAAAGTCTGCAATGATGATTCTTGTAACTCTATGGTCTCCAAACATTCGATAAATTCGCCATCAAGAGATTGATCAAAAAAATCAATCAAGTCATCTCCTCCTTGTGAGAATATTTCATTATTGGTGCTGTCAATTTCAATAAATGTAGTGGATAATTCAAAAGAAATTGCCACGGTCTCTTCATTGTGAGCCATTTTATTTTGAAATTGCTTGCTGTAAATTGCAGAAAAAAATAATCACTTTCATTTATCGTTTTTAGTAATACATAATATAAAACTAACTTTATCAAGTATTTAGTATAACAGAAGGACTGTAAATAAATAACAGAAAACATTTTTCAAATTATCTTAAAGTGTACAACATAGTTCCCCTTACAAATTAACAACTCACCTTTTTAAAAGTAGGAGAAGTGTTAGTACTGTGTAAATCAAACACCAGAAATTGAGCACCAAAAATTCCTCACAAATATACCTCAGACAGTAGTATCACAAAATGGCTGTGGTTTCCTCTCATTTTAGATATATACATAACCAATTAACTTTCATCACACACAAATACAAAACCAAAGTAACATTTTAATTGGTTCTAAATTTCAACACTTTCAAATGTGTTTTCCCCATGCAATTTTCCATAGGACATTTAGATACGTCTACAGCCTGAATGGCTGAACGGAATTACACCAAACTTGGCAAAATGGTACATCAAACCTAAGAGGTCAGGGAGGATCTACTATGCCCCCTTATGGTCATTTGCCCCTTCGCTTTGGCCTCCTCTTGTCTCTCGATCCTACCGAGAGACAAGATGGCGGCCGCTACGGACTGTTTGGAATGTTTACAGACGCCGGAGAACCAATCAGCTTCGCAAAGCTCCGTAACGCGAAAAGTACGCGAAGCGGAGCGCTGTTACAGATATATATCTTTTTTTGAACGTTAATTTCTCAAAATCCACTGGAGCACATATATTGAGACCTAGCAAAGGCACATCGGGCTACCAGTCCCTAATATTTTGCCAAGTTTCGTGCAAATCCATTCAGCCGTTCGATTATTATTATTATTTATTTTTTTTGCCCCGCGGGGCCCTTTTAAAACCTCCACATCAAACCTAGGGGGTCACGGAGGATCTACTATGCCCCCTTATGGTCATTTGCCCCTTCGCTTTGGCCTCCTCTTGTCTCTCGATCCTACCGAGAGACAAGATGGCGGCCGCTACGGACTGTTTGGAATGTTTACAGACGCCGGTGAACCAATCAGCTTCGCTTCACAAAGCTCCGTAACGCGAAAAGTACGCGAACTGGAGCGCTGCCCGGTCCGCTGTTACAGATATATATCTTTTTTTGAACGTTAATTTCTCAAAATCCACTGCAGCACATATATTGAGACCTAGCAAAGGCACATCGGGCTACCAGTCCCTACAATTTTGCCAAGTTTCGTGCAAATCCATTCAGCCGTTCGGGCTAAAAGTGAGGCCAACCGCCCTATGGAAAACTCAATGTTAAAAACACGTTTTGGGACCCCCCTTTTTTCTCAGCCCCCCCTTGACAAACCCCCCCCAAATTTTCAGTGGCTGCTCAGAAACAAAATGTTCCATTTTCCTGAAAATTTCAGCCAATTCCGTCCACAAACGCCAAAGTTATTAGACATAGAATTTTCAAAAATCCCATAGAGAAAAAATCCTAACTATATATACCTACTGGCGACCGCCAGTAGGTAATATATATATATATATATATATATATATATGTGCCACGAACTCCGTCAAGTCCCGAAGAATCACCCTCAGAACAACAACGAAACCGGACCCACACGGATAGTTTTGCAAAATTTAAAGTTTATTCCATCCTATTGTGCAGAGAACACGCCGCCATGACGCGTTTCGGGACCTCCGCCCCTTGATCACATGACATGGTCCGATTGTACACCCATCACTTTTAAAGTGCTAATACACAGTCAGCTGACACCATGGCCTGTGGAAATAAAAAACAGACTTCAGCCTGGTTCAATAGCACTCATACATTGAGATTTGTCCACTTCTGAACATTTTTGTATGGTCCAAATGCATTACACATTCAACTATGGAATTGAAGATACAAAACATGGCATTTTTCAAAGGAAAGTAGTTCCTTCTTTGTGCTTGTTTCATTCAATGTTCCCACTGCTACACCAACGTCATTTCCATATTAATAAATTGATTAAAATACATCATCAATTAAGACGTTAAGCAATTCATATACATCAGGTTAAAATCGTATAAAAAAAAATATATATATATACACCATTTTTATATATTGTGCAAATTTGCTGTGTTATGTGCAAATCACGCAAATGGAAACTCCTCGTTAATCTAGTTGGGAACACATAGTATGGACCATTTTATCAAAATTGTGCCCCAGTGGGCATTTCGTGCTACTCATAACCACTGCCTCCACACTGCCATATCATGGGTTCAACAGCTGGTGCACTGAAAAAAAAGAACTTTATCACAATAATCATTGTGATTGTGATAAACAAAACCCTATTCCCCAGTGAAACAATAATTGTTGTTGTTCCCACCACCATAAAACAGAGTTAAAAATAGGAGGACGGCTATCTGCATGTCCGACTCATTTGTATCTCAGTTAGTTTGCAGTAGCTCATAGCCAAGAGGCTCAGACGGTATGAATGATTAGATCCCTAATAAAGACAAGAATGTAAGTCTTCCGTTTGATTCAAACCGTTCGGGGTTTTGGAATTCAACTCCAATATATAGCGGGTTTCTAGAACTCGCAGCTGAGCCTCTCTATCCCCGCCTCTGCGCAGTGGCGGGACCATATCAATGGCAAAGTACTGCAAACATCCTATATCTCCCCCGTGAACAGTGTTGACATGCCTAGCCACAGGGTAAGCCTCATCCTTATTAATATATATATTCACAGAAAAAACCATAGGTTATAGACCATATATAGTTAGGAATTAGCATTTACAAAACCTTGAAAATTCACTGAAAAAACCATAGGTTATAGACCATATATAGTTAGGAAATAGCATTTAGAAAACCTTATTTTACTCACACAAAACCATTGAAATTCCATATATAGTTAGTTGCACTAACTATATATCGCGCACCTGCAATCCACTGCTGATGATGTCACATATTACATCATTCATGACATGGTCAGTGACATCACTGATGACATCACTGATGACATCTCAAATGACATCACTGATGACATCACTGATGACATCTCATTTGACATTACTGATCACATCACTGATGACATCATTCATGTGATGATACAATGAACCTCTTCAGACTCTAATATAACCTTAGATACACTCAGTGTAAACAGACACTCACAGACTGTCACTCATCCATGGAGTTACTCACACACCTAGTCAGTCTTGCAAAGAATCAATCACACCTCGATTTCCTCAACTATATAGTTATACACACCTTACTTATTGGAACATATAATAACACATATTTACTCTGTTATACAATCCCTGATACAAGTTCACAATAATCCATACAGCCACTCACACATTCACTGGCTCTTATGCACAGTTATTTATATATGTCAACTATCACATGTACTGTGTTTTACATATGTACTTACTTTGACATGTAGCACTGAGATATCCATTCACTCACCAATACACTCATGCACACAGTCAACCGCCCATACAGATGTTTCCACATGCACTTTTGAACCCATACATCTAGTGAATCAACTGCTCACACATCTATGCACAGAGTCATACACCTCCCAGACACCCACACACACACTCAGTCTCCCATACAAATACTTGGGCAACTAATCAATAACCCATATAGTTAGTCATATAGCTAATGATCAACACATGCATCAGATTACAAAACAACAGACACAATGATGCACAATTTAAAACAGTTTAGTCACTAACCCATGCACTCAGTGAGACACATTTAATCACTCACTTATACAGTCAGTCATGCACCTACTAAATCCTTCATCCAGACACTTATACATCCACTCATTCTTCAATATGTAAGACATATTTTAACTTTACAGAAGCATACAGTCACTGGATGTTGTCATCAGTGATGTCATCAGTGATGTCATTTGAGATGTCATCAGTGATGTCATCAGTGATGTCACTGACCATGTCATGAATGATGTAATATGTGACATCATCAGCAGTGGATTGCAGGTGCGCGATATATAGTTAGTGCAACTAACTATATATGGAATTTCAATGGTTTTGTGTGAGTAAAATAAGGTTTTCTAAATGCTATTTCCTAACTATATATGGTCTATAACCTATGGTTTTTTCAGTGAATTTTCAAGGTTTTGTAAATGCTAATTCCTAACTATATATGGTCTATAACCTATGGTTTTTTCTGTGAATTTCATTGGTTTTTTAACAGCTAATATCTGTAGCTGTAAAATGTATTCTTCTTTAAATCCAAAAATATATTTTATATGTTTATGAATATTTTTTTTTTTAAATATTTTTTTTTCTTCGTTCCCGCTTCGCGAATCAGGAAGCTTCCCGTTAGCTGACCTTGATGCCGTGAAATAGACCGCGAGCCGGTAAACGTTTCTTTACCGCAAGTGCCGCGTTAGAAAACAACATCGTGACGCCTCCCGTCCGCATGACGTTCCACGTTGTCGCTTGATACGTCATATGACGTGCTACGTTAGCGAACTGGTACGCGAAGCGAGTGCCAAAGCGCAGGTTTCTGGAAGCAAACAGGGAGGCCCTGCAAAGCGCTTAACGTAAACACAGCAAGTCATGTGACTTGGTAATAACACTTTTCATTGGTTCATTTCACTTTTGGTTTCCTAATGATGTAAGACTAGGTCATATAATCTAAAATGAACACTTTTGATTGGTTGAGAACTCTTGTTTTTCCCAAATGATGAAAATCCCTCCTTCTTTCCTCACTCTGACTTTCATCATTGTGAGAGAAAGACCCTTTGTGATCACTGAGCAATGGCTTCTTTAGTAGCTTCAGCTGGTGCTTCCCCACCACCTCCACCACATCCAAGGAAGAGTGGACCACCTGCTCAAGTTGTAATTCAACAAGAAGAAGAAGAAGAGGAACAGGAGGACGAGCACGAAGAGAGGCAGTTTTTGCCTGAGCAGCCCAAGACGTCTCACCGGAAAGAAAACTTCATTTGGCAATTTTTTAAAATTCCCAAAGGTCAGAAAAAAGTAAATGCAAGATACGTAACTTGCCTTATATGTCAAGATAGACTGTCCAGAGGGACCGACAAAAAATACAGTTTCGGAAACTACACAATGCATCGCCATATGACTAGGTGGCATCCTAACAACTACAGTGCTGCACAGTTTCGGAACGACCTAGATAATCTCCCTATTATGGCCAGAAGATCTGTTGTACCGGAAGTAACGGGACCAGAGGGCAGGGAGATGGTGCCAAATATACAAATGAGATTTGGTGAAGTAAAACACACCTGCGTATTTTGCGATGGATTCATTTCCTACGGAGAAAGAAGCATCACTCTGATCAACAGAGCTATTGACTATCATATGCAAGTTTGTCCGAAACGCCCAAAATAATAAATACTTCTTTTTTTTGTTTTGTTGCTCCTGTTGAGCCCTTTACAATGAATCGTTTTCATTGCCCCCTCCAAGAAAAACCCAAAAAAATATAAAACTGTTCCGAAAAATTCAAAAACAGTAAAAAAATGTTCAGAAAAATAAAAAAAAAAGTTCTTTTCAGAACTACCTCCCCGTTATTAAAAAATTGGTACAATATTTGGAACTGTGCCAACCTCTATTTCTCTTAGTTCGCTTCCTAGTTCGCTCGCTGGTACGCGAACTGGAAGCGAACCAAAAACAGTAAGTATAAGGGAAGGAAACACACACTTATGTTAAAAGAAAGACAGCTATAGGGGAGTAAACTAGAGATACTATTACCCATAATCCACTACTGATGATGTCACATATTACATCATTAATGACATGCTCAGTGACATCATCAGCAGAGGATTGCGGGTTTTTTGGCAACATGCCTTATCCACGGTTTAATAACGCTGCCTTTTGCTTTATATAAGTTTTCAAATTGTATGAAATATATACCAATAGGTCTTTATGAACCTTTAGGTAGTGCTTTTGTTCATGAGGTCTGGTCGCTTCCATACACATACAGATGTTTCAAAGATGATCAAGAAGTTTATCTGAATGGAGAGGAATGCACTGAGACGCCAGATCATTCACTAATGTGTAGGCACATACAGTTACACGATTCATGCAACAAACACCGACCAAATATGGCTTGCGTGTTGCAAGGCACGCCAGTTCCTGCTATCATCCCCACGTTCAAGTTGTTGGAAAATGGTAGTTATTTGATGCTCAATAATGAAGATTGTTCTGAGTTAATTAAAAGTATTCCTTTTATCGTAACAGTAAGTGAACGGGTTATTTGCTGCAGAAATGTTCTATTTCCTCCCACACATGAACATAGGGAGTTTTCAATCTGGCCACAAATACCAACCTTGGGACACGTTTCAACGGCATGACAAGAATAAGAGCTCTTTTGTCTCAGAGAGAGGTGGCCTTGAGTTCGGCCCGTGAAACTTTCGTACTTCACATAGCGAACACCCGTACACAGGTTTGCCTTTCAATTTCAGCAACATGTTTCCGACTATCTTTAACGCATCCTCCACAAAATCCCTGGCACACTTTTTTAAAGTTGTTACCAGTGGTCTCGTGACTTCATTTGAGAAAATCTTTGGAGTCATCCCTGCTCCCTTTCATTCCATTTTCTCCACTCTGGTTCGTGGATTGCATTTTTACTTGCATTACCAGCGGACGCTCTTGTGCTTTTTTACATTTTTAAATATGGATGTCCCTCCTATGCAACCTCCGACCCTGCAGCTGCTGACACTGTTCCGCAATCGCATGCTAGAATATTATGGCACAATGCCGTTGGCGATATTAAGCACGGCATATGGATTATCTTTTCGGTTCTCCTACTTCACCTGTGTCCAGCCTGTATTTCACTGCCTGACCTGTGATTTCGATTGGGCCATTGATTTGTGTCTCTGCGGACCGGTTTCTCCTGACGTCGACTTTAATCAGCTGATGACTCCTATCATTACTCACGAGTTGATTTGTCCTGGCGAAAGGATTATGGCTGTGGCATTGATGCATGGACTACTTGGTCCCTGGAATTTATTGGCGGCAGCACAGTCTTTCTTGGAACACAGCTTTCTTGAATACCCACCGAGCTGTCCTCTGATGGTGATAGAGGATCCGGTGCTGGGAGAGCACGTATGTTCTTTTCCGCTTTTAAATTGGATGGCTGAACTGTTTTCGGATGAAGACGGTGACTTCCTATTGGAGGCTGTTGCAGCTTATTTTGCATACACAGTTATGTCATAGACCTTTTTCATGTTTCATATGCTGAGTACTAGCATTTCATTGACAATTCATTGACTTATTTGTCAAGTTTTTAATATTTACCTTGCCTATTGGCTTAAGACTCGATAAAGTACTTGGCTGTTTTATTTTTCTTTAGCATTGAATTTTCCTAGTTTTTAATGCTTTACCTTGCGGACCGTCCACATATAAACTTGCAATCTGCTCTCATGAGATGGCACTTCTATTATCTTATTCAGTTCGTTTCCGGATCATGAGGAGGTGTCATCTAGGTCCTGGATATCTTTACACCGTGTTAAGTTAGCATGGGCTCATTACCGGTTTAAACGCCATTTTTCCTTTTTTGCAACTTCTGCACACGACACTTAGTTGTTGCTTTAGCTTTCCACCTAGTAGTTCATCGTGGTTTACATGAGAATAATATGTTATTGGTCTACTATCTGCTTTACTTGTTAAACTATATCTGTACAGCGAGTGCTAAAGTTTCAAGAACAACACGATACAGAATTGTTATGAGGTCTGATCTCCACGACTTCATACTCATAACATAAGTGCAACTTCTGCCAATTCTGGGCATGAGGCGGGTTTTATATTGCTTTGCCGAACACACATACACAACAGTTGATGCGGTTCACATGAAGAGAGAGCTGGTGTATGCTGATGTGATTCCTTCAAATCTAAGACACTAAAGTATGGGCACGCCCTAAACCAACACAAAGAGACCTTCTTAGCAAATAATATAATATGTGTATTAGGGAGGGTGAGATATAAGCAGCCGCGGGCCGTGGAGGGAGTTACGGTGAGGCAGGGAGGCGGGGAGGGGGAGAAGCAGGGTGGAGCCCTCTCTACCTTGCACATGTGTTCTTCTTAACTCCATGTTCTGGTTTCTAAGAAATATATAACGACCGACTGTTCATGAGTTCCACGTATCCTGAGGTACTATAAGTTCATATTCTGGATTGTCTAAACATTGAGAGTTTGTTATATCCAATGTGACACTGTACCTAGCTTGCTAAATAGTTTTTGATTACTAACGTGAGTTTTGGGACACCCTAATTCGCCGAGGTTCCAATCCTCTGTCCACAGTTCTGTGTGAGAACAGAAACCCTGCGACAGGGGCACCCCCGACCCTTGCTGGACCTTCATCACACTTGCGATACAACTCCAGCAATGCGCCACCTTTACGGCACAGATACATCACGCATCTGTGCTGTTTTTGCCCCATGATGCGCCGCATTGTAAATGCAGCACACCATAGGTGACGGAACAGCGGCACAGAATGACTAACACATCCCTGGTGATGCGCCAGTCATCATAAATCTATCCCTATGCTTCTTATCTTGTTAGAGATGAACCGCCATATGTATCATCAAAGTTATTTGCATTTCCTAAATAGCGAACTTTAAGGAATAAATAGCGATTCTTTACCATTCCTAGTTTGCGATGAGCTATTTGCTAATTAGCCGAATGTAGCCCAATGAAGCCCAATGTAGCCCAATGTAGCCCAAAGATGGCCGCCAGACACACAAAAAAACAAATGTAGCCCAAATATCAGCCAGATGTAGCCCAACTATAGCCCAGTGACAAAATGACCAATCAGCTTCGCAAACCTCCGTTACGCGAAGCGGAGCGCTGTTACAGATATATATCTTTTTTTGAACGTTAATTTCTCAAAATCCACTGGAGCACATATATTGAGACCTAGCAAAGGCACATCGGGCTACCAGTCCCTAATATTTTGCCAAGTTTCGTGCAAATCCATTCAGCCGTTCAATTATTATTTTTATTATTTTTTTTTGCCCCGCGGGGCCCTTTTAAAACCTCCACATCAAACCTAGGGGGTCAGCGAGGATCTACTATGCCCCCTTATAGTTATTTCCCCCTTTGTTTTGACCTCCTCTTGTCTCTCGATCCTACCGAGAGACAAGATGGCGGCCGCTACGGACTGTTTGGAATGTTGACAGACGCCGGAGAACCAATCAGCTTCGCTTCACAAAGCTCCGTTGCGCGAAAAGTCCGCGAACCAGAGCGCTAACCGGTCCGCTGTTACAGATATATATCTTTTTTTAAACGTTAATTTCTCAAAATCCACTGGAGCACATATATTGAGACCTACAAAAGGCACATCGGGCTACCAGTCCCTACAATTTTGCCAAGTTTCGTGCAAATCCATTCAGCCGTTCGGGCTAAAAGTGAGGCCAACCGCCCTATGGAAAACTCAATGTTAAAAACACGTTTTGGGACCCCCCTTTTTTCTCGGCCCCCACTGGACGAACCCCCCCCAAATTTTCAAGGGCTGCTCAGAAACAAAATGTGCCATTTTCCTGAAAATTTCAGCCAATTCCGTTCACAAACGCCAAAGTTATTAGACATAGAATTTTCAAAAAACCCATAGAGAAAAAATCCTAACTATATATACCTACTGGCGACCGCCAGTAGGTAATATATATATATATATATATTTCAAAAAAATCAAAAATTAAAAATAAACTTTTTCCTCATTTAAATTAAATTATTTAAAATTATATTTGTATCTAAATAACTATTTAATGTTTATATATATCTTTAAAAAAAAAAAAAATTACCCTATAGACCCCCCAAAAAATATACCTTATCCCTTAAAATACCCCTGCACCCCAAAATCATAACCCACCCTTACTCCTTATAATACACCAGCACCCTTAAACAATAACCCATCCTGACCCTAAAAATACCTCTGTACCCCAAAACCCAAACCTACCCCTGAACCCTAAAAATACCCCTTTACCCCAAAACCCAAACCTAGCCCTGAACCCTAAAAATACCCCTGTACCCCAAAACCCAAACCTATCCCTGAACCCTAAAAATACCCTTGTACCCCAAAACCCAAACCTATCCCTAAACCCTAAAAAAACTGTACCCCAAAACCCAAACCTATCCCTGAACCCTAAAAATACCCCTGTACCCCAAAACCCAAACCTATCCCTGAACCCTAAAAATACCCCTGTACCTCAAAACACAAACCTATCCCTGAACCCTAAAAATTCCCCTGTACCCCAAAACACAAACCTATCCCTGAACCCTAAAAATACCCCTGTACCCCAAAACCCAAACCTAACCCTGAACCCTAAAAATACCCATGTACCCCAAAACCCAAACCTACCCCTGAACCCTAAAATACCCCTGTACCCCAAAACCCAAACCTAGCCCTAAATTTTTAAAATACCCCTATACACAATAACCCAAATACACCCTTAAAACATATACCCCAACACCCCCAAACTCGGCCTTAAAATACTCTTGAACCCCTAAACATATACCCCAAACTAAAACCATATACCTACCTTACACTTAAAAATTAAAAACATATGCTTTTACCATTCATGCTGTTACAACGAATTTCGTTGTAAAAGCATGCGTGATAAAACCATATAAGATATAATGGCATGCGTTTTAAAATTTTGCGGACTGATGGTACTTTCGTACTAATGGTATGCGGACTAAATGTATGCGGAATGAAAAATGCGGGATAATGGCTCCAAACCCCCCAGATGCATCAAGCATCCATTTTGCGATTCCTTATTAGCGAAAAATGAGGAATCGCTAATAAGGAATAGCAAAATGCTATGCAAGAAGAAATTGCTTAAAAAATAGCGATTTCTTAAAATTCCTTAATTGCGACTCGCAAATTGCGAGTCGCAATTAAGAAATACCTCCCCATTCATTCCTATGGGCCTAGAGGCCCGTAGGAATGAATGGGAAGACATTCTCAATTTGCGAATCGCAATTAGCGAATCTCAAATTGAGCATGCGATTTCAAGGGTGCAGGGGTGTCCAAAGGACACCCTGTTGCACCCCTGAAATTGATCTTTGCACATATGTTGCACACACACATGCCCTTAGGGCATGTGTGTGCGCCTCATGAAACTTTGAAAAATGCACTTTAGTGCATTTTTCAAAGTTTTTGCAAATTACCATGAAGTTCAAGTTCATGGTAATTTGCGAGCCCTATTAGCGAAATCGCTATTTTTTAAACTTTAATGCATTGCATTTAAGGAATCTCAATTTGAGATTCCTTAAATGCAAGTAATTGCAAATTTGCGATTTCTTATTTTGCGATTTTTGCATTTGGGATGATGCATCCCAAATGCAAAAATACCGGTCGCAAAGGGGCACATTCTGAGAATCTGTCCCTTTGCGAGCGGATTTTACCTTCATGAATCTATGCCTTAGAGAGGTTGCCTGGTAAACACCAGAACATTTGGGGCCCGTGACTCTCTCCAGTTCACTCTACACCAGTACATGAAATATTCAAGAAGTACTCTTGCAATCCTACTTCATGCATTATGTTCCAGCCAGTTTTTAGTTGTGCACTGCTGCTCTTTTGCTGTACACATTCTGTTAGACATAGACCTAGGTCATTGGCAGCCCCAAGGCAGCCTTGACCGCCTACTATTGGAACATAGGTCTCAGCTCCCGGAAACTGTGGATCTAGTTGGGTCTTTGTACATGAGAACATGGCACATGCACAACAGAAAGAACAAACCCTGCATCCACTGCAGGGATGTCAGGATTTGGATGCTACCAGCCCTTCCCACCTTGTTGTATGAGAAGGCTGGTACATGCCACACCCGCGGACACAGGGGGAACATCAAATCCATGGGCAAAACAGCCGTACACAGCCTAAGACTCCTCAGAAAGGACAAACCATTCCTCCTGGAAAGCAACCCCAGAGATGAGGTCTAGGTACTTGTCATATCTAGACTGGACTATGGGAATGCAATGTCACCGACACACCAAAGCCCACGAAGTTCCCATGAAGGCCATGTTCAATGCAGCAGCCAGACTCCTCTCAGGAGCCTGACGCTTCAATCACATTATTCCCACAGTCCACATGTTTGGGTGGCTCCATATCAAAGCGTGATACATCATTAAGACTGCCTGCATTACCCACAAAACCCTTCAGTATGGAACTCCAAAATACCGAGTTCAGAATTGAGAAGATTGATAGGACAGCGCTCCCTGCAGAGCTCAGATTTGCTACTATTGGAGCCACCCAAATTCAAGAAGGAAAGATCCCATTCATGCGCCTTCACAGGAAATGTCCCCATGATCTGGAGCTCACTTCTGCAGAGATTCATGCAAACCCTTCCATTGCTGCTTTCAAGAAACATAAAACACTTTTGCTCGAAAAACAATTATGACTGCAATCTATGCCATGTCCCTCCTGGAGACAAAACTATGCCCCCCCCGTTAAATCATCATTAACAACGATTAACGCAGCAATTTGTATTGATGCAATCTCTACATACTGGAAGTGGAATGCAATTTAATGTAATCTATGTTCTAAGAATAGGGGTACTCATAGTACGGCCCGCGGGCCGCTGGCGGCCCGGCAAGCCTTCCCTGGCGGCCCGCGGACCTTGCAGACATCGTACCAGAGTTTAACATTTTATTTTTTATTTTTTTTATTTTTTTTAAAGTGTGTCTGCGGCAGCGCGAGAGACTCTGCTGCTCTGTAGGGGCCGGGCGATTCCCGCCATAGTCAGAGTGGGGGTGCAGAGGCGCTGAGAGGTGAACCATTTCCCCAGTGAAGATATCGCAAGAGGGTGCGACATCTCCCTCTTTCCTCCCCCTCCCGCCTCCGAAAATAATGACGCACCTCAGCTGAATCTTTTGTCATGGATCTCTGATGCAACTGCTGAGGGCTCGTGCAAAACAGAATAGCCTTAAAAAGTGTTCTAAAGATGCATATACGCCGCTTCAGTCATCTTTCAAGCTTGTGTCTGGAAATTAGGGTGTGACACAGGGCGGGATCAGGGTTATCAGCAGAGCTGCATCTACACATTTCGAGTACAGCTAACTACACTGCGACATTGACATGCCACGGGTGAAAATGCACACTGATCGCCTTTCCTAAACTACCCCCTAGAACACAGCGCGTTTGTGCTCATCCACAAGACCCGAGCGCTGGCAGAACACTGGTGGAAAACAACAACCAACTGCTCGGAAATAGGCATCTGTGACTACCGAGCCTGCTGAACCGCAGATCACAACACGTTCAGAGATAAGATAAATGTCAGTAGTTTGAAATGCAGCTTTCATCGCTGTGTAAGCGAGTGTCCATTCAAAGGTACCCTTTTTCATTCACATGCTTTTTCTTTTTTTTTTTTAAACCGGGCACTCATGTAGAGATATATTCTTCTTTAATGGGCTCAGTCGATCAGCAATATATTAATTTCCACAAAAAGGGGAAGCTGTAAAACCAGTGACCTAGCAAATGCATACACTAATTGAGACTAAATGGGTCCCCACACCTATGGATCACGGCACTACTGTTAGATAGGCCCCAGAAGAAAGCATGTGGGCCTTAGCACCTCAAAACAGAGCTTCTACCAGCGAGGTTTGAAAGCATAGCTAACAGCTTTCAACTATGCCACCACAAACCCAGAACTAACAGGAGCAAAGAGAATACGAACTAGGAAAAAATCGGAGCAGCACCCTATCAACTCCAAGGGGGTTTAGGAGGAGTGAGTGATTTTGAGCCCTACCACCCAGGGCTTTTCTAGCGGGTTATGTCCAGTGACCACAGGGGATGCCATTGGTGGGAAGGTTAGCCAGCTGGTTCCAGGCTCTTCAAAGAAGAAGGAGGTTAGGACTGACCCCTCCTTTGTTCTAGTGAAGTACAGCCCCATATTCAGCAAGGGCAATGACAGTCCCCCTTAATTCAGCGGATAGTAAGGGCTTGCCTTTACTTGGTTATTGAGGGGTCTTTTTTTTTATAGGCGGGGAAGGCAGATGCTTAGTGAGGCTGTGGTTTTAAATTATTCTGAATGGCACATTGCCAGGGGAATGTTTACCTACAGATTGCACCTCTTTAATTAAAGTAGCCATTTTCACATTCTGTATAAGACCTCAGAGTGAGGGGGAGGGAAGGAGAGAGAGGGAGACCTCAGAGTGAGGGGGAGGGAAGGAGAGAGAGGGAGACCTCAGAGCGAGGGAGAGGGAAGGAGAGAGAGGGAGACCTCAGAGCGAGGGAGAGGGAAGGAGAGAGAGGGAGACCTCAGAGCGAGGGAGAGGGAAGGAGAGTGAGGGAGACCTCAGAGTGAGGGAGACCTCAGAGTGAGGGAGGTAGAGGGAAGGAGAGAGAGGGAGACAGAGGAAGAGAGGGAGTGAGACAGTCAGAGTGAGTGAGACAGAGGGAGACAGAGAGACAGCGGGAGAGAGGGAGAGCAAGGGAGGGAGATAGAGGGAGAGAAAGGGAGGGAGAGAGAGGGAGAAAGAGAGGGAAGGAAACAGAGAGAGAGAGAGAGAGAGAGAGAGAGAGAGAGAGAGAGAGAGAGAGAGAGATATGTGTGTATGCCGGGTCTGGTTGCTCAGTGGACGACGGCGTCCGCTGCAGGGACCTGTGATCAACCTCATGGTCACTATTTGTTTTGTTGCTCTAGCCCCGCCCCCTTCACCACTGACCCCGCCTCCACCGGTGCGGCCCTCGGACACAAACCACACTGTAAATTTGGCCCCCGAGAGAAAGTTTGTGAGTACCCAGAATCTCAGTAATATATATATATATATATATATATATATACACTGAAAAAACACAGGTTTCAGGGACGTTATAGTTAGGTGGACATTTCACTCGTACAAGACCAGAGAAATGTGGCTGTTATAGTAAAGAAATTTATCATACAATTGATATTGTGATTAGACAAATAATTGATTGTTTTTGTCTTCATAATTACCAACTGGTTGAATGAAATACCGTGGCATCACTTTTTCATAATTTGTTATAGTAAGTTCAGCTGACTATAACTCACGCCCCCGCAATGCACTGCTGATGACATCACATATTACATCATTCATGACATGGTCAGTGGCATCACTGATGACATCTCAAATGACATCACTGATGATATCATCCAGTGACTGTGTGTTTCTATAATGTTTAAATATGTTTTATATATATATGCCAAGGTGTATTGAAGAATGAGTGGGTGTATAAGTGTCTGGATGGATAATTTAGTAGGTGAGTGACTGACTGTATAAGTGAGTGATTGAATGTGTCTTACTGAAGCCATGGGTTAGTGACTGATATAGACATTCACACAGTTTAGTTTGTCAGTTGGTGTGTAAGCGGTTGCATGGGTTGGTGAGTAGCTAAATGAACATCTATATGGGTTATTGCTTGGTTGTCTGAGTATCTTTATGGGTGCCTGAGTATTTGTGTGGGTGGGTGGGGGTGTGTGACTCTGTGCATAGATGTGTGAGTGGATGATTCACTGGGTGTATGGATTCAAGAGTGCATCTGTAAAGGGCTGTATGGGTGGGTGAGTGTGTGTATGGGTATGTTGGTGAGTGAATGGATGCATCGGTGGTAAATGTGTGAGTAACTGCATATATGAAAGGCAGTATATCTGAGTGTTGGAGTATATAAATGACTATATGTGAGAGTGAGTGATTGTGAGAATGGCTGTATGGATCAGTGAGTGCTTATATTAGTTATCGCATCAGAGTGTAAGTATGTGTTAGTATATATTTGAATAAGTGAGGTGGTGTGTGTATAACTGTATAGGTGAGTAAATAGGAGTGTGATTGATTCTTTGCATGACTGACTAGGTGTGTGAGTAACTCTATAGATGAGTGGCGGTGTGTGAGTGTGTATAGATATGTGAGTGCATATGATAATGCTGTATTGATGGTTGACTGCATGTATGAGTGATTGTATGGGTGAATGAGTGGATGTGTGTGTAGACCTAGTAATTAGTGAGTGGGTATGTACTAACTGGTATTGGTGTGTCTATGTTTTCAAAAATGGAAGTCTGTATTTTAGAGTGGGTGTATCAAAGGTATGAGGAGGTACGTCAGATTATAATGTGGATGATGTCATCAGTGATGTCATTTGAGATGTCATCAGTGATGTCACTGACCATGTCATGAATGATGTAATATGTGACGTCATCAACAGTGCATTGTGGGGGCGCAAGTTATAGTTAGCTGAACTAACTATAACGGGCGAATTTCTCTTGTTTTGTACGAGTGAAATGTCCAACTAACTATAACGTCCCTGGAACCTGTGTTTTTTTTCAGTGAATTTCAAGTTTTTTTTTTAAATGGTAATTTCTAACTATAACGTCCCTGAAACCTATGGTTTTTTCAGTGAATTTCAAAAGTTTTTTAAATGCTAATTTCTAACTATAACGTTCCTGAAACCTATGGTTTTTTCAGTGAATTTTAAAGGTTTTTTAAATGCTAATTTCTAACTATAACGTCCCTGAAACATATGGTTTTTTCAGTGAATTTCAAAGGTTTTTTAAATGCTAATTTCTAACTATAACGTCCCTGAAACTTATGGTTTTTTCAGAGAATTTCAAAGGTTATTTAAATGCTAATTTTGAACTATGTCTAAAAAGATAGGACATGTGAAGAAAGAGGAAGAAAAGCGCAGAAAGAAGCAAGACAAATGCAGAAAGAGGCAACGGAAGTCCAGAAAGACGAAGAAAAGTGTGAAAAGAAGTAAGAGATGTGCAGAAAGAACCAACAGAGGAGAAGAAAGTCCTCCTGTGCCCCCAACTTTTTGCTGACGGGTCCTGGTGGTAACTGACTCTGACTAACCAGGCCTGGAGCCAGTGCTATGCTAAAAGACACTTAGAATACAGTGAAAAACCTAAATACACTAGGGAACACTTTGCGTTGGGGTACCCCTGTGATTAGCATGACCTCATCTGTATTTGCCATGAGTTAATGCCTGGGCCATTGCATGAGTACATGAGTAGTGACTGGATGATTAGAGTGCTACAAGGGGAGTATATGGTGAATTTATAACTGCTTGGGTTTTGGCAAAGTGATTGGATAAGTACATGGTGCTGGCTGGGTGATTGAAGGAGTGAATGGGTAGTGACAGGGCGATGGCTGGACTGCATGGTACTACCTGGGTAATAGCAGGAGTGAATCAGTACTATGTAGGTGGATAGAGGGCTGCATGGGTAGTGCACAGGGGATTGTAGCAGTGCATGTGTTAGTGCATGGGTCATTGCATGAGTACATGGGTACTGATTGGATGATTAGAGTACTGCAAGGAGAGTGCATGGTGAATTTATAAGTCTTTGGGTTTTGGCGGAGTGATTGGATAAGTACATGGTGCTCGCTGGGTGATTGGAGGAGTGCATGGGTAGTGATAGGACGATGGCTGGACTGCATGGGTAGTGCTCAAGGGATTGTAGCAGTGCATGAGTTAGTGCATTGGTCATTGCATGAGTGCATGGGTAGTGACTGGATGATTAGAGTGCTGCAAGGAGTGCTTGGGTTTTGATGGAGTGATTGGATAATTACACACATGTCACATTGAGGAAAAAGGGGTCAGGCAGATCAGGTCGATTACCCCTTTTCAAGGTTTGCCCGGCGTTAGCCGCCTCTCACCCAACTCACGGTTACCAAATAAAGAGGCAGGCGCTGGAGACTGGAAGGCAGGAAACAGGAGTTTATTCCGGCGGAGCAGAACACGTCAAATCAGACAACAGAGTATCTTCTCGAGGTGCTCTAACCGCATCTCTGAGGCCTGGCCTCTTATACACAGGTTTATGGCTTTATTACATTTATGACATCCGTGGTATTGCTTTGAAGTTCAAAAAGGCATCTTTGGAATCCCCGGTTCAGGCCCGTTCTCACACATATCTACAGTAGAGGTCCCCACCCAAATCTCAGCATGATGGCTATCGCGCAGCTGGACATTCCGCTGGGAACAGGAATGTGGGCGATCGGTCGGATCTAGGGGTGTGAAGGAATTGATTAATCCCCGCTCCTTTGATGTGGGGCGAGGTCCTACTGTAGGGGGCAATAAACTGCATCTGTTGAGCTAGGTGATGGCCTGGGGTCAGGCCGGACAATCGGGCAGGGAGGAAGAGGTTATCAAAAGGGCCTGTTCTATGAATGAGATGAAAGAGTGAGGGGGGTTCAGCACGGGATGTGGCTCAGAGACAGGGTCGCGCTGGAGGTGCGTTTATGACCCAAGCAGGAGAGACCGGGGGCTGTCGGGGATGCTTGCGAGGCTGGGGAGTGAGGGGGAGAGAGAGACGCCGGCTATCGGGAGTGGGCAGAGAGGCCATGGCAATCAAAATGGTTGCTGCTTACGCGCACGTATGGATCTAAAAAGGACAAGATGGCGCCGATAATGTTTACGCCACAATCCAGATTTTAACAGTCCTCCCTTTTCAACATATCTAGCCAGCTTGTCAATTTATGTCTATCCCCATTATATTACGTATTTCGATATCATACAAAGCTTTCATACGTTCAGCTTCGAAATTTGGAGTCTTAGGGCACATGCAGTTAGTAATGAGTGAACACAAAGGTGGCAAGCATTGAATACCTAGGCAACACCCACACAGTACCACGACCGGTATCAATATAAATGTAAACAACCTCCATCCCCAGTCCTTCAAAGTACCCCAAAACCAGCTCCCAAGCGACCATCCTTCTTGCTCCTGGTGAACCTCTGAGGAAAGTCTGTGGAGGTGCTCGATTGCTTTGTAGACTGAGGGCGAGTTATCTGGCACGTAGGTGCAACAGCTGGATCCGATGATGCGGCATGCTCCTCCACGGTCAGCTAGAACCACATCTAGAACAAGGCGGTTCTGAAGAGCCACCAGGCGGACTGCCTGAAGCTCGGCCGTATTGTTAGTGAGGATGCCAGCCGTGATGTTCATGGTCGTTTCTACTGCCTGGGTCAGGTGTCGGATGGCGCGGCTGTTTGCCATTGGGCCCCACAGAGGAACAAGTCCCTTCACTGCATCCAGGAACTGTGCTCCGGTGGAGTCGGCTTGTTCAATGTCTCTTGCGAGCTTCTGCCGGTGATGGTTTGCTGGGGCCACGTACGTTGGAGGGAGAATGAAGGCGATGTAGCAAGTACCTCCCCAACCTTTTGGAAGCCAAGTGTAAGCTTTGGTGCCACAAACAAAGTACATATTCGGAGAAGCAACAAAGGAGGGGGGATCAATTGAGTCCAATGTCCTGGTGATGTGGCAGGAACTGTGACCCACCAGCTGTGTTCCCAGGCCTTCGAGGCACACGAGGCCCGTGACATTGATAACAGACAGAGCCACAGTCAGAGTGGCAGCAGTTCGTTTCCGTAGGTAGGAGAAGGTGGGTCTGGTTGGATTATGGAACACCTGCATTTCAACTCGTTCCTTGGCAGGGATGTCCATATGGAAGGAGGAACCAGAGGTCAAAGGACAAAAGGGAGCAGATGTCCTCCCGGTTTTGTTCAGCCAGAACCCATGGTAGAAGTGTGACACTGTTCGACCAGAAGTGGCGTTGTCCTTGTAGCTCTCTTGCAAGAGGATCAACCAGGCAAGGCAGGAGCCATGAACTGAGAAAGGGGAAGGGATGAAAGGGATGGAGTGTCCGGTGGCATGCGGGAGCAACCCGCAGATCCAGCAGTTTGTGGCGTTGGCGGCAAGGTTGTGTTGGTGCAACAGTTGCACGAAGGAATTGTTCCAGAACTCCTTACGCCTTTCTCGGAGCTGAGGCGAAAAGGAGATCAGGTGATGCTCTTTCATAGTGGTTGGCTGTGCAGTGGTCAGCAATATCTGATGAGCGGGTGCGCTCTCTTCCACGATCCAGAAGGAAGTCATGAGGAGGAGGCAAAAGAGGAGGACAATGAAAAGGGCAATTGTCTTTGATTTGTGCATACTGTCAGTCTTTGGGTTCCTGTAGTGGGTATTTCCGGTTGCTTCCATCATCTTCTTATCTGGCGCTTCCATCATCTTCGAGGTGCTCGGTAGTGGGCAGAACCGCAGACTTCGTTTAGCTTCTCTCCGGGTAACCCTTGGTTGTGTTTAGGCTACCGTTCTGAGATTCAACTTAGTCCGTGGTCTACTTAGCCGAAGCTCCCTCCTTTCGACGCAGGAAATACCCTTCCCTGGATGGCACAGTGGGATCAGAGAATTTTGCAAGTTCGAGTGCCTCGGTATCAGGATAACAGTTCAGTGATGGCCGGTCTTTGTTCAGGAGCTCTTCTTGGGTGCTGACATTTTCTGTCGTGGCCAGGGTCGAGGAGACCTTCTTACAGTGGTGTGCATGCAGCCAGTGTCGTTTCCCCTCTACTCGATGAGCCGTCCGGGTGGTGATCAGTACTTGCCAGGGGCCCGTCCACCGGGTTTCCAGACTCTTTGCCCGTTGGAAATTTCGGATCAGCACATAATCCCCCGGTTGGATATCGTGACCCGGACCCCCGGAAGCATCGGGGATGGCCTGCTGCACCTGCTGATGAATGACAGACAACGTTTTAGTCAATTTGCACAAGTAATCAGACAATAGGACATCCGGGACGTCGTGAATGGAGGTCGGTTTAGGGGCAGTCCAGAGGTTCATCGGTCGCCCAAATGCAACCTCGTAGGGGGTCAAATGGTGCTTAGTGGGAGTGGAGCGCATCGATAGCAATGCCAGTGGGAGGGCATCTGGCCATTTAAGTCCTGTGGTGGCCACTATCTTTGACAGTTTTAGTTTCAGTGTGGCGTTGTGTCGCTCAACTAAGCCAGCAGATTGGGGGTGAAAGACTGCATGAAACCTCTGTTTTACACCCAACCCTTTCAAGATTAGTTGGATAACTTCAGCTATGAAGTGGGGGCCGTTGTCGCTCCATAGAATTCGACAAAGACCGTAGCGAGGGAAAAACTCTTTCAGTAGTACCTTGGCAGTGGTCATGGCAGTGTTATCACGGGTTGGATAGGCTTCTACCCATTTGCTGAAGGCACACACAATGACTAATACATACTTCAGGCTTTGGCATCTTTCTAGTTGGATGTAGTCCATCTGGAGGACCTCAAAGGGATGGTCGGGGACCCCAAACCCTCCCCGGGGTACCACAGTTCCTTTCCCAGGGTTGTGTTGCAGGCAGATAAGGCATTGCTGGACCAGGCGTCTGGCTGAGTCGGGGATTTTGTCATTGTGCCAGACCTTGGAGATGAGTTCGATCATGGGGGCAGATCCTATGTGTGCGGGGGAGTGTGCCATAGTCAGTATGGGAATCAGGTACGAGTCAGGCAGCAACCATTTGTTTGTGTCTTTTGTCCGCCAGCAGCCTTCATCGTCTTTTAAGCCTACCCGTGCCCACTCAGTCAGTTCATGTGGTGTGCTGGCCGACTGGATGTCCCTAATCGTTTCCCTAGCGTCAGTCCATTTTTCTGCTTGTGACCTGGTCACATACATGCGTGTCGTCGTCCTATTCTCAGCTGTGGTTCGGGCAGTGATGTCGGCCAGTGCGTTTCCCTGTCCGACTAAGTCTGTCACTTTCCTGTGTGCCTGGCATTTGATTACGGCTAATCGTTTGGGGAGGAGAACTGCTTCAATCAGGGCGGAGACTAGATCTCCGTGGAGGATGGGCGTGCCGTGGGACGTCAGGAATCCCCTTTCTCTCCACAAGAGTTCAAAATGGTGAACCACTCCGAAGGCGTACTGGCTGTCCGTGTAAATGTTTGCCGTGGTCTCTGTCGCTATAATACATGCTCGTGTGAGGGCAATCAGTTCTGCCGCCTGTGCGGATCGTTGTGTGATGCGGGCTGTCTCAATTACTGTTCGGGCTGTCGTTACTGCATAGGCAGCTGAGGTGGTGCCGTCGGAGAGTTTGATGCAAGAGCCGTCTACCCATAGCTCTCCGTCAGGGTCTGTGAAGGCGGTGTCTCGGAGGTCAACTCTACTCCTAGTCTGTTCGTCTGTGAGGGTCACACAGTCATGTATAGGGGGGACATTTGGGTCGTTTTCGGGCAGAGGCAACAAGGTGGCTGGGTTCAGTGTGGTGCATCTTTTCAGCGTGATGTGGGGTGCAAGCAGAGTCAGTTCGTATCCAGTCAGTCGTGCGCTAGTCAGGTGTTGCGTCTTAGTCTGGTTCAGGAGGGTGTCAACAGCATGGGGCACTAATACCGTGAGGGAATTCGATAGTACGATCCCCTCACTTTGTCGGATAGAGACAGCAGCGGCAGCTACGGCTCGAAGGCAGGCAGGCAAGGCTCTCGCTACGGGGTCAAGGGTGGCAGAGAAATAGGCACATGGTCGTTGCTTGGGGCCAATAGTTTGAGTCAGGACAGACAAAGCGCACCCCTCCCTTTCGTGAGTGTAGAGAGAGAAGGTCTTGGTGTAATCGGGGGTTCCTAGGACTGGTGCAGAACAAAGGGCGTCTCGAAGTTCTTTGAAGGAAGATTGGCATTCGGGGGTCCAAGGGAGTGGGAAGGGGACATCTTTGGCTAGTAGGGAAAGTAGTGGCTTTACAATGAGGCTGAAATTTGGCAACCACTGCCGGCAGAAGGAGGTGAGGCCTACCAGGGAGCGGACTTGTTTCTGGGTCTGTGGGACAGGGGTTTCTAGAATGGCCTGAATTCGATCGGGTGTAAGCTTTCTCCCGTCTTTGGACAAGAGGTGGCCTAGGTAGGTGACCTGGGGTTGGCAGAATTGCAACTTTCTCTTGGAGACCTTGTGGCCATTTTCCGCAAGGAAGTGCAAGAGTTGGATGGTGGCTGTGACTGCAAGTGGAGTGGTGTCGGCCGCCAAAAGGATGTCATCGACGTACTGTATCAACACCACTCCCTCCGGTAGCTGAACGGCGTCCAGCTGTCTCTTGAGGGCCTGGCTATAGATGCTGGGACTTTCTGTGTAACCTTGGGGAGCTCTACAAAATCTATATGAGCGGGATTTTAACGTGAAGCCGAAAAGGTAGCGGCTGTCTGGGTGGATGGGGATGGAGAAGAAAGCGTTCTTGAGGTCTATTACAGTGAAGGTGGTGGCTGTGGAAGGAATCAGGGTCAGAATGGTGGCGATATCTGAGACTACGGGGTACTGAGGTACAACTACCTTGTTGACCTCTCGAAGGTCGATGATGAAGCGGTACGCTTTCTCATCTCCCTCGCCCTGCTTCTTCACAATGGGTAGGATAGGGCTGTTGCAAATATTGCTGACTACTTCCTCTACCACTCCTGCCTCTACCAGGGACTGGATTATCATTACCAATGCCTTCTCACCTTCGGGCGATATCCAATACTGTGGGAGTTTTGGGAGTATCGCATCTTGGCGAACAGTTATGTGCACGGGGTCGATCATCATTCGTCCTACGTCAGCGTCAGTTTTAGCCCACAGATACAGAGGTAGAGAGTCAAGTAAGGATGCGTCAGCGTCAGAGATGGAGAACATGTGTCGTGCCGGATGAGGTCTGAGCAAGGTCGGGTTATCGTACAGAATGACTCGAACTCCGTCCTGTGAACACCTGATAGTAGCTCGGAAATGCTTCAGTAAGTCAAGTCCCATAATGGCATCGGGGGTGTTGGAGGAAAGCAGAAACGTCGTGTCAGTGAGGTTACTGTCCAAGTCGAAGGAAACCGGTGCGGATAAGGGGTTAGTGGAGGGCGTTCCATCAAAGCCTATTGATGTTATGTGTGAGCCAGACAAGGGTGCCCTTGGAATCAGTCGTTTAGATAACGCACTACGTGTCGTGCCAGTGTCTACCAGAAATGGAGACTTCGTACCTAGGACCTTAGCGGTGACATAAGGACCTTGCTGGTCAACATAGAGCTCGACTGGATCCCTCCCTTGCCCTAGGCAGTCCTATGCCCAGTCGCGGGCATCGTCACAGTCAGTCTGCTGGCATTGGTTCTGTAGGGGGTGGTCAAAAGTGTTCGGTCTGCCTGATCTGTCATTTCTGGCGTCATTTGCGTGCCCTCGTCCCTGTCCTCTATTTTTCGGCCCACCCGCTACGTCTTTTGCGTCCCTATTTTTGTACATTTCTAGCAGGACCGGGCACTGGGACTTCCAATGCCCAAATCCTTTGCAAAACGCACACTGGTTCTCATCGAGGTCTGTTCGTGGAGCGCCGAGTGCGGGTGTGCGGTCTCTAGGGGGTGGATTTCTAGGAGCATTCGACTGGTAGTTTCCTCTATACTGTTCCCTTCCTGTCGTCACTCCTTGCAATTGAGCAATCATCACTCGTTCTTTCAAGTCCTTTTTCTTTTTCTCAGTCGCCCTATCGTTCTCGTTCTTTTGCCGTTCGTAGTATTGAGCCATCTGAAGGATAGCCGCGGGTTTGGAGACAGCCCAACTACTTTCACTAGTCTGCAGTTTTTGCAAGACTTCTGGTGTCAGGCCTTTTACAAAGTTCTGGACGAACAAGTGATGTCCGGTCGCAGAGGTCATGTCCTGGCCACTGTAATCGGAGAACACCGTTTCGAACCGGGAGAAATATTCTGAGGCGTCTTCCTGTGGTTTCTGGCAGCAAGCCGTTACTATCGACCAGTCCACCTTCTTTTCTGGTACTATGGTTTTCAGTTTTAGTACTATTTTGTCTGGCAGGTCTAGAATCGATTTCAAGGGTTTCTGTCCGGGCTCTCGCTGTTTGTCTATGCCATCGAGTTGTGACCAGGTATGTCCGAACAGCTCAAGGTGGTCGACTTTCCGGATTTGCTTCCACACATCAGCTGGCAAACATAGCCCGAAAAACAAGTCGATGTCCGCTAGGGTCATAATCGTCGAACCCAAGGCGGTACCTAATTCTGTGTAGAAGGCAGTGGGGTTCTTTCGCAGATCGGGCAAGGACTTTCGGAAAGTCAGGATGTCTTGCCGATCCCAGGGTTGGTAGACCCAGTTGTACACTACCCTCCCTCTCGCATCTTGGTGGTTAATATCGTCGTGTGTTCCCTGTCCTCGTGAGGGGACCCAATAAGGTGCCGCTTCTCTTATTGGCATCATGGTGTCAGTTCTCTCGGTTTGAGGTTTAGTCGCTACAGGGGTCGTGGTGTCGGCTTCTAATCTTTGTTCAGTGAGGTGGCGGAAGACTTCAAGCGTGCACGAGAAGAGGTCCGTCACATCACCTTCGCCCTCGTCTCCAATGTCGACTTTTCTATACAGTGCCGTTAGGCTTTCAGGACCTTTGTTACGATACCGGTCTTCATAGGTGTTAAGGGTGTGGTAACAGAAACGTGCAACAAAGTGTCGTTTGTGGTTATCAGCATATGTATTGCATATATCTGTCACGTAATCTTCGTTTTCTTTCCGTTCTACTAGCGTCTTTGCGATCTTATCAATCCCTGCTCGTTCATTCTTACTCAATCGATGGAGCCTAGCAGAGTCTTTCTTCTCAGTTTCGGGCTCATCTAATGTTGCTGCTTGCGCTGCGCTGAGTACAAGGGGCTCGACCGGCGCGGAGGCCGTGAGGACCGAGGTTCTGGCACTGCTCTCATCTGTGCTAGGGGGTTGCGTGCGTTGCACTAGAGGTTGGGAAGGGGCGTATGGAGGGGGCATGTAGATGATCGGAGGACCTAGTAGTAGATCATCGTTCGCTCGCTGCTTCGAAGGTAGCTCAGGGTAAAGCGTAGAGGGTGTTCTAACGGGACATTGGCTCGATGTCTCGGATTCTTGCTTCAGTCTAGCTCCCTCTCTTTCCTTTATCTCTTCTTTCAACTTGCTCGCGGCTAAATGAGCTGCTTTTCGCAATTCTTTCTCTAGTCTGACTTCGTTTCTTTTCTTTCGTTGTTCCGTCTCCTTGCGCCACATGCCGAAACTATCAAGCATAGTGGGCGTTGTTTTATTGTTACAAAGGGCTGTTTCCAGCACGCTTATTTTTGCGTCATCGAAGGATCCTATCAGTGGCCACTGACTTTCCTGATCCTTTTTAGTATATTTATGCCATAACTTACTATAAGCTACGGCGACTAGTCCATACTTTACAAACATATCCTTATTAGGGGTGCCCTCCAGAGGAGCCGGATGATCCACCTCTAATAAGCGGTCCGGGCTGAACCAACTACTGAACAATGGGGAGAAGATAGGCATGACGGGTTACAATGGGGACAAAAGTCTGCACTACCTATCCTTCACTACTTTGCGAAGACTAGACAGAATATTTCTATTCTACAGTATTCGCAAATAGGGAATACCCAAAGAGAGAACCAATTCCAAACAGTCAATGTTCGGACAAACGATCAATCAATCAAATGAGGAATCAAATAGGCGCGACGGGTTACAACGGGGCAAAAGCCAGCGCTACCTACCCTTTCACTGCTCACAAAGACTAGACAGAATATCTCTATTCCACGTTATTTGTAAGCAGAGAATACCTCCAAAGAACCAATATCGAACAATTAATGTCCGTTCAATCAAACAATCAGTGGCGAGAAAGAAATAGGCACGACGGGTTACAACAGGGGCAAAAGCCTGCGTTACCTATTCTTCACTATCTGCAAAGGAGGACAGAATACTTTTATCCTTCCCCGTTTGTAGACAGAGAATTCTCGAGAAAACAATCCTCGAACAAACAATGTTCGGGCAAACAATCAATCAGTGGGGGAGAAAGATAGGCACGACGGATTACAACGGGGGCAAAGGCCTGCGTTACCTACCGTTCACTACCTGCAAAGGAAGAGAGAATACTTTCTATTCCTCTCCGTTTGCAGACAGAGAATCTCCAAGAGAACCAACAATTCGGAGAGTAATACTAGTATTTTCCAATCAATCAATCAAATATTTCACAGTTTGTCGTGTTACACGACCTTACCTGGACCGCATGGACAGTTTCCTGTCTTCCGATTCCAGCGCCCGATCGTCCTCTATCTTCTGTCGTGGCACTCCTGATGGTTCCCAGTCAGGACCGTAGATCACTCGAGAGAGGTCTGCTCGGAACCAGTGAAGTTCGGATGATCGGCTGCCAGACGAGGGTCTATCGGGCAGGTGCACTTCCCGATCGTTGCAGTCGTTCACTCCGTCGTCAGGACCTCTCCCACTGGATCCACGTGTCGCTGATGGGCCCTACGTTGGGCGCCAATTGAGGAAAAGGGGGTCAGGCAGATCAGGTCGATTACCCCTTTTCAAGGTTTGCCCGGCGTTAGCCGCCTCTCACCCAACTCACGGTTACCAAATAAAGAGGCAGGCGCTGGAGACTGGAAGGCAGGAAACAGGAGTTTATTCCGACGGAGCAGAACACGTCAAATCAGACAACAGAGTATCTTCTCGAGGTGCTCTAACCGCATCTCTGAGGCCTGGCCTCTTATACACAGGTTTATGGCTTTATTACATTTATGACATCCGTGGTATTGCTTTGAAGTTCAAAAAGGCATCTTTGGAATCCCCGGTTCAGGCCCGTTCTCACACATATCTACAGTAGAGGTCCCCACCCAAATCTCAGCATGATGGCTATCGCGCAGCTGGACATTCCGCTGGGAACAGGAATGTGGGCGATCGGTCGGATCTAGGGGTGTGAAGGCATTGATTAATCCCCGCTCCTTTGATGTGGGGCGAGGTCCTACTGTAGGGGGCAATAAACTGCATCTGTTGAGCTAGGTGATGGCCTGGGGTCAGGCCGGACAATCGGGCAGGGAGGAAGAGGTTATCAAAAGGGCCTGTTCTATGAATGAGATGAAAGAGTGAGGGGGGTTCAGCACGGGATGTGGCTCGGAGACAGGGTCGCGCTGGAGGTGCATTTATGACCCAAGCAGGAGAGACCGGGGGCTGTCGGGGATGCTTGCGAGGCTGGGGAGTGAGGGGGAGAGAGAGACGCCGGCTATCGGGAGTGGGCAGAGAGGCCATGGCAATCAAAATGGTTGCTGCTTACGCGCACGTATGGATCTAAAAAGGACAAGATGGCGCCGATAATGTTTACGCCACAATCCAGATTTTAACAACATCAGGCCCCGCCCCCTCCCTTCACCACTGTTCAATCGCGCCCTCTGGCGGATTTTAAGTTGGGGGATTAATTACCCTTGAATCCTGAGGGTCCCTGGGGGCCAACTAGCCTACCAGGTACTTCCAGTAAGCGGCCCAGAGCTGCGTTGCAGAGAGGTGGTCCGAGGCCACGCCCCTTTTTACACCTCGCGACAACACAACTTTGTGGCGCTTACTGGACGTGGGCAGTGGTGGGCACCCCGGGACACTGCAGGAGCTGGCCCTGGGGGCGGCGATCCCCAGGGCCATCGAGAGCTCCAGGAGTGGGGCCCCCCTCACTTTATTTGCATAGACCCGAGGAGGTGGTGGTCCCCGGGGCTCGAGGGTCTGTAATGGACCTCCGCATTTACATTATTAGTACCCTCTGGAGGTGGCGGTCCCCGGGGCGTGTGGGGGGCTCGAGCCCCCCACACATGTTTATTATTTGAAAAACAAAAGCCTGGGGGTTGGCGGACCCCAGGGCAGCGGGGAGGCTCAGTGCCCCCGTGAATAGTTAAGAAAAGCCCCTGGGGTGGTGGTCCCTGGGGCTTGGGGGGGCCTTGGAGGCCCCTCCACAGAATAATAAAGAAGCCCCGGTGAGGTGGAGGTCCCCGGGGCTGTGGAAGATCCGCGTGCCCTCCCACATATTATTCACATAGCCCCGGGGAGGTGGCGGTCCCCGGGGCTGAGGGGGGCCCCCCGCAGGCCCCCGCAATTATTAATTATTAATTGGGCAATGCCCCCAGGGACCTGGCCCACCCGCGCTTAATTTTTCTAAAATACATTTGGCAGGATTCGCAACCCCAACGCGAATTTCACCAAAATTATTTTTACAAAATGCTTTTTTTGACCCTGAGGGTCTTTGTGGGACCCCCAGAGCAGGCCTAGGGGGTCAGGTTGCTTCGCCCCCTTTTTTTGTTTTTATCTTTGTTTCATTGTTTTCTTGTGACATGGTCTACTGAGTCACAAGATGGCTGCCAACACTTCCTAGTTTGGAGTGTTGGCAGCCAATCACAGTGAAGCTCGTGCTTGGGAGGGTTTGCGAAGCCACCGCTGCCCTAGATATTGAAACTTTTTCTTTTTCAAATTTCTCAGGAACTACTGAACGGATTTACACCATTTAACAAAAAGGACTCTTTCTGAACCAAGGGTTATCTTTTTACCAAATTTGGTGTAATTCCGTTCAGCAGTTCGGGCTGTTGCTTTCTCTAATGCTTCCTATGGAAAATAACGGGGGGAAATGGCATTTTGGAACCTCCCTTTTTTCTCACCCTCGCTTGTCGAATCACCCCAAATCCTCCAGGACAGGAGCTGACCTGAGTGGGCCACTAGTTTTGAAAATTTCGCTAAGATTCGTCAACTGGCGCCAAAGATATTAAGAAAAGAAAAATCGCTTTTTTATATATTGATAGAAAAAGGATGTTGTTTGCCCACACATATGGACATCTAGGAAAACTGTTACCTAGAACAGTTTTCCCAGATGCCCATATCTGTGGGTGAATAACATAGTAAGTGGATCAGCTGTTCCACTTCCCTTCACTCACCCTGCCAATGACATTACAGGTACTGAACATATTAGAATGCCAGTACAGAGATGATATTGATATCTTCCTAAAGTCACTAGCTGGCGAACCAGAGTAGACACATGCTAATGAAAGCATCTGAGACAAAGTGTAACCATATTTATAAGTCTTTCCAGGCAGTGAAGGGACCAGTGAGCATCCTCGGCAGTTGGGACAATTTCCACTAACAGCTCAGCACATAACAGGTGGATGCCACAGACACAAGGATGCATGCCTCCCACACGATGAGAGCCAACTCACAGTGTCACTCCAATTTGCAGTAGCTCCAGCCACCAAGGCAGCACCAGGTACTGCAACAACACTCCCTAGCACACGTATAGTATCAATATAGCTCATATATGCAAGTATTTCACACAATAGTCATAGTATAGTACAGATGAGTTCTTGTCTTTGTAATCCAATTTCAAATTTATTCTTGTGCTCTGGAAACTCTCACACAGCCAACACGTGATTCGTCGTTATGCGGGAATGTAACCCACGACTTTTTCAAGGCTATTTCCAGGTCTGTTCTTTCATTGGTGTAATGCGGTGATAATTCCAACCCGCATTTGGGTTCTATCGGGGGTGTCCGTTAAATATTCTTGATGGTAATTTAATGGCTTTGCTGTGGCTCCAATTCTTTTAGGAAGGCTTTCGCCTGTAGTATCAAAGTCCTAAGGTCCCCCGTTCATTCGAAGCGAGTCCGCTCGAGTGAGGTACTGCAACCGCCCTCACCCTCAAGGTGAAAGAGTCGCACCTGCCAAGACAACGCAAAGTCCTGTAGTCGCTGCCTGGTCCACGCGGCAGGACCAGAAGTCTGTGTCTTCGATCTCCTCCACCTGGGTTGCCTGTTGCAATACAGTGTCATAAAAGTTCCCACACAAAATTCTGAGGCATTATGGGCATCAGTGTCATTTTAAATCATTCAATAGCTGACCATCACTGGGCTACCTCTTTATCCGAGCATCCAGACCTCACGTATTGGGCAGCTCTATCCAAAGATCTAAGCCCCTCTATTATGCCAAGTGTCCTCATCTTGGAAATACTGGTTGGAACCTCAAATAGTTCATGGCATAACACATATTAGGGAAATCATAGCACACTACACCATATATAAAGGATCAAGCTATCCAAAAATCCAGTCATCTCTCTGCCACATTGCTCCATCCTTGGAAAAGCAGTTTGGAACTTTGGATAGCTTGTTGCACTGCACCAGTGGCTCTTAACCTGTGGTCCAGGGACTCTTGGGGAGTCAGTGAAGTCTATTCAAGGGGCCCACGACAACTTAGAAAATTAAATACAATTAACAGATTTAATAAACTGTATATAAATAAAGATGTAAAATGTACAATTGAAAAATTAATTCTGTGAATGAGAACGATTTGAAATTGGAGACTAAAAATTAAGTTGGTATCTTCTGATTATTTAATGGGCGCAGTTTGTGAATTAAGTAAAATATTTCATGATTTGTACACTTCTTTTGATGAATGCTTGTTTCTGTATTTTTTTTGGTATACTTTTGTGGTTCAAATTATGGAAAATGCTTAGGCCGTGGTCCCAGGTTTCCAGTAATTACTCAACAGGGGTCACCAGATCCCAATAATGATTACAGAGGGGGTCCCCAGGGTTCAGTAACAATTAAGTGGGGGTCCACACAAGTCAAAAAGTTAAGAACCACTGCACTACTCACATTAAAGAAAGCGTAGCGAGCTTACTCTTCTAGGTTCATAGAGCAGCAAGGACATATATTGAGGCAAAGATCGAGCCTTGTGGCAGCATCCATAATTAATGCAATGTAGATATTATTTCAAAGCATCAGCAAATGATGCAGCTTTAGGAGCATTTGTAAAAATATAATTGTGAAAAGATATTGTGTTGTTTACCCCTCTTTAACAGGACAAAAGTGCTTTTGGATGCCCAGGACAACACATAGAAATAAAAGGTACACACTAACCCTATAATTCACATAAGACAAATCCCTCTTTACATCTATGCATCTGTGGTTTTGGACACCAGATTTTGGTGTGGGACCCATTGCCCTATGTGCTCTCTCCACTAGGAAAGCCTTTGAGAACGCGGCTCAAGGCAGCAGCTCCCAAAACAGCTTTTCTGCAAGTGGCTTCTTGAAATCTGATTCAGACTTCTCTGGCGCTCTCAATATTCCAATATTATTTCTACACACTCTATGCTCCTGGTGCTCAAGTCTGGAATGTGCAGATACAAGGTCCTGAGTGTGTGTCACCATCATTCCCTCCAATCTATGCAGGTACTCTTCAGTAGTACACACTGTGTTCTCCATTTCTGTGACCAATCCTGTAACAGACTCCAAATGCTTCTGCATCAGATCCAACTTTAATGCCAGTGGTGTCATTTTTATGTGCTATTGTGGAGAAGTGAGAGTCATGAGGGGATACAGGCAGAATTCTTTGCTGGGCCACGCTGCCCTCAGCTCTATGTCTGGGGCATTGCTAAGCATGACTGTTAATTCTTCTAATGTTATTTTTTCCAGCCAACCTTGAAAATAATGCAGGCAGACATTCGTCCTGTATCAACTGCTTTGTACTGGCGTTGTGGAAAACTGAGGACAAAATGAAATATATTACCTACGGAGCAGAAGTTGAGGGGAAACACATCCTCTTAGCTAGCCATCATCACATCACCCCCTAGCACTTCTTAAAGCTGTCTTCCATGTGGCACTTCAGTCCAGCTCTGGCTCGAAGATGTTTGATCACATCACCCCTGTTCTAACATTCATCAAATGGCTTCTGCTTAAAGAATGTAGTGCCTATGAAACAGCCTCATCACATAAAGGCACTCTGTTTGAAGAAGTAGGAATAATACATCCAGAAGTTGAACATTTCTAGTGAAAGCAGTACATTACGAAAAAAAAAACAGTTTTACATGTCGCGATATCGACTTGCCACAGGCTAACAGTAATAGATGATGCTGACAGAAAACAACATACACCTATTCCTAAAATTAAATTTTTTATATAGCTGTGCTTGATGGGGACAGAAGTAGGGTTGGACTGGTAAAGGTGAGAGAGTGGTACACACGACTTCATTCCTTGGCAAGAGTATGGTAGGAGCCAAGCCCTTTGCATTTGTATGAGAGGATGAGAAGCAGAGATTATTCAAAAATACAAATATAAATGTAAAAAGTAGGGTTGCTGTAGAGGAAGGTGAAAATGTGAGCAATCATGAAGGAGCATAAGTGTGACTGCTGGGAGCTGCAATGAGATAAAGTACACGTGTGAGGTTAAATTGGATGGTGTAGTAGTAGAATTAATGGCAGACTCTGGTTATTTAGCCGCCAATATTAGGGGAACATGTTATACTTAATTCATGTTTGATAATAACATAAACTCACCAATTCCATCTGATTGAAAGGCTGGAAGTTTTGAAGGCCATTAGATTGAACTTTCGGATAAATTCTTGCAGAATGCAATGTTTTAATTAAGATAGTCTGAGTGAAAATATATGTCGCAAGAAAAGGAATTATCAGATTCGGAGCAAGGGAGCAAGCTAGACTAAACATAAATCTTGATCCTTGTGCTGTAGAAGAGGTTTGTGCGCTAATGAAAAGTGATAATATTGCTCTGGTGGAGGCATTTCCAGATGTGTTTAGTCGAATACTCCTCTTTCTCAAGGCTTTAATGAAAACACAGAAAAATCGTCTCTGACAAATTCATTAGAGATAATTATTAAAACCTTTAAATTACACTCTAATTCATGTTTTACGCACAAAAAAGTCAAGGGTTCACACAAAGGGCCTCATTTATGAAAAAGGTTGCATTGCTGCGGTAAAACAGAGATGTAACACTTTTCAGTGCGCCTTCCTTGCAACACCATGAATGCGCCATATTTACTCTACAGCACTCCATATCGCAAGGATGACAGATGCGTCAGGAATTCTTACGTATCTGGCGGCACAAAAATGGTGAATTGTTGGAGTGTGTCTGGAAACAGGCGCACCTCCAGCAATGTGTCTTTTCACATGGAGCAAGCCCAATGTGAAAATGTCTCCATCACCCCTTATGCCTGCTTCAAGCCGGAGTAAGAATTTGACGCAGTGAGGCCGTAGAAGTGTCGTATTTAAATCTCATAGATTTCACTGTGACCTTCTACTAGCCTTTACTGTGCTGGAACGCCCACCAGGCATACATTATATGTGTTGCAGGTATAATGTAGCGCAGGGGTTTACAAAGTGACTCATCTGCCTAGGTACGTCACTTTGTAAATATGGTGCAGTGTGGTGGATTTTTTATGCCGTTGCAGCGTCACAAAAAAGTGATGCAACAGCGGCATAAGAGCCTCACAAATAAGGCCCAAAATTCATTACAAGATAAACAGTGAAAATGACACAATATAACTACATATAATGCTACATATAATGACAATGTCATATGGGTATCGGTTAAGGAACATCACGAGAGAACAGATCAAAATATGACATCATACTATGTTTAAACATCAAAAATGCCATAAATCAATCAAACACATATCAAAAGATGCTCAAAAATACTTTCTGATAGGAACATACATTTTGAACACGCTCTAGTATAAATATGTACATTCCTTGGTATGAATCGTATAACAAGAATTGAAGCATGCTATAAAGATCCTTTTCATTGATGCAGGTAATGATTGTCCCATTGCCACATTAGAAATTATTGATTATCCAATTAATTCAACAAGAGTTACAAGACAGCACAACTCTGCTATGTTAACATCAAAATGAAGTATGAATATTGCATTAAATTGCCATTAGCAATAATGACGAGAGATACCCAATAGTAACCCCTCAGAAAAAAGAAACAAGGTCATGTGTAGTCTATCAATTAGATATTTGGGGACTGAACAGGTTAAATTGGACAGACAAGAGGGTGACTTGGAGTTAAAACTCAGATTAAGAGAAACGTTTTAGACGTTTGGGACCATCTTAAATTTGTTTTAGATAAACAAATTGAAGATTGTCCCAAAAGTCACAGTTACGGACAGTGATGTACAAATGCTACAGGTGGAAATAATAAGGTATTTGTGTTGGATGTGGGCGTATCTGCAGGGTCATCCCCAAGCTTTTTGCCTTCACCCTCCTGCTTTTGAACATGTTTTTCATTACTTTTATGACTCTGTGCACTTCAACACTGCTAAAGTGCCTGTGCTCTCTCCTTTAAACGAGGTAGAATTGGCTAACACCCAAATGGCATATTTAATTTGGGAAACATCCATTACCACACGGGCATTGCATTGCAATGCCTTTAAATCGCGGGTTTTACAACGCAAGTCATTACAATGACTCGTGCTGGATGGCGCTCTAACCTAAGGAATAGTATGATTTACTATTCCAACACCTTCCCTACTGTACGTAGACGTGTTGAAATAGTAAATCATACTATTCCTAAGTCCAGCGCCCTCCAGTGCAAGTCGTTGTAACGACTTGCGTTGTAAAAACTGCGATGTAACGTACCGTGATCATTTTGATCAAGCTGTTACGTCACATATTCATTTGATTTACTCATAAGTCCCTAGTAAAATGGTAGCCCATGTGCTAAGGGCCTGTAAATGAAATGCTACTAATTGGCCTGCAAAAAGAACAGATGATGGACGGAATGCTGAATCAATCGACCATTCACACTCAAGACAGGGAATACACAGAAGGTGAAAATGAAGGTCGGCCTGTATCAGGAAAAGTGTAAAGCATACCACGAAAGGAAGCTCTCTGCCAAGCTTAGAAAGTTTTGGGGAAAAGCCTTTACAACAAGGTTTTTACCTTGTTGTACCTTTACCATGCATTTTTTACCACGCATGTTTTTAGAATGCATATGCTTTTACAAAGTATGCCTTTACCACGTATTTTAGGTAAGTTCGGGGGTGTGGGGGTCTCCCCCACAAATACATTGTTTATATGTATAAATATATATGTAAACAATGCGTGGTAAAGGCATATGTTGTAAAGCATATGCGATCTAAAAAAAAGGTGTGGTAAAAAAAGCGTGGTAAAGGCATACAGAGTATTTCCCTGCGTTGTTCCGCCATCCAACTGAAAGTTTGCAGTGGGAGATGTTGTGCGAATGAAGTGTCTGACTTTTTGCGGGAAGGTAAGTATGGTACTTGCTGTTGGAAAGGAATTGTTTGGAAACAAAATTAGGAAGGTGCTGGAATTCGTGAAGGGCAGTCAAGTGTCAGCCTGAACTGGAAGGCACTGGCTCAAGAGCGATTGATCAAGATGTCTCTTCATGGAGTGGTTTCCTGAGCAAAAAGGAAATACAAGTCTTGGGAGGACGTGACAGACTTGCATGATAGATCGGTTGGGTTGGGTGTGATAAAGATGAGGCTGGAATGCAGTGCGAGAGGATGGTGTGTGTCCATAGAATAAGTATGGTCCAGCACGTTTTTCTGTAGTATTAAGGATGATGTCGTGTGTGACTTGAACTTAGAATAGCAGAAACGTTCAAATATTAGGAAATGAAAACAATATAGGGCCAGATGTAGGAGACAAAATACCGGTCGGTAACGGCCGATTTCGGCCGTTACCGACCGGTATTTAGGAATTATAATGTCCTCTCCTTGCCCCCACACTAGACACTGCAGCCTTGGTAAGTGAAGAACCGTTGTATTTATTTTATGCAAAGTTATCTCAAACATAAAGCGCCGAGCGTCTTAACAGGTTGAGCTCCGGTCGCTAACTGATCATTCCCCGTTTCGCGCCTTCACTGAATTGTCCTCTGCGCATGCGTGCGCCTTCCGCTCTCGTCTACGGCGTGACGCGTCATCGCGTTCACGCTCGTAGACTAGAGCGCACACCACATATCTCCCCCCTTTAATATTAAACCTTTAGCATATACCCATATTAGTTCTAGTGTCCACTCATTTCAAAGTCTCTATATCTGGAGGGCACCTTAACTGTCCTGCCACTGCGGGTGCACCTTACCGGCATCTCTTCCTCCATCGATCTCTCTCCCAGTAATCTCTCACCGTCTCTCTGATCTTCTCCTTGTTCATCACCAGCAGGTGTATCATCTTCATTGGTAGACCCTGTGATAGGAGTTCCCATTTCTCTGTCCATTCCTACTCCTTCCAGCCGGTCGTTTGTGCTCTGCAGACAGGGAGGCCTCATTTCCTCAGACCCCACCTGGATCTCCTCCTTCTCTGATTTGGGCCACGTCACTATCCTGTTGACTTTGGCCATGCGGTCTTGGGACCATACTTTGCCATCGCTGAGGAGAGATGCCCTTCCTCGCACTTCCTTAACCTGTAAGGGTTGACTATACTTGCTTTCTCCTTTCTTTTGTAGGGTGGGCAGCTTGACCCTGACCCATTCTCCTTCTTCCAGCTCTGTTTCTTTCGTGTTGCGTCGTCGGTCATAATGGGCCGCATAGATCTTCTGGGCCTTCTCAAGGTTATGCTGAACTACAGCCGGGGACCACTTGCTGGGGATGGTTTTCTCCCTCCAGACTACGTTGTCCCGAGTGAATGGTAGGCGGCCTCTCAGCACTTGGAAAGGGCTGTACCCCACCACTGTGGGGGTGATCCTGTAAGCCCACAGCATGCTCATCACTTCGTTCTCCCAGTCCTTCCCTTGCGAGATGGCTGCTTGTATGGAGCCCATTAGCACACGGTTAAACCGCTCTGCCTGGCCGTTACAGGCTGGGTGATAGATTGCTGTATGTTTCGATTCAATCCCATTCCTCTTCATGAATCGCTTCCATTTGTCCGAGACGAACTGCGGTCCGTTATCACTGAGTATAGATTTTGGTATTCCTTCTCTTAAGAACAAGGACGTCAAGAACTTCAAAACTGTGTCAGTGTCCATGGATTCTTGAATATCGACTTCAGGCCATTTCGAATACTTGTCTATGACTACACACAGATATTTGTTCACCCCTCTACTGTCCAGGACGGGCCCGAGTATGTCTATGGCCACATTCTCCCAGGGGTTTTGAGGGGTCTCGAACTTGCCCAACGCTGGTCTGAGGGGTCGCAGTATTTTGTCCGCTCCTTGGCACTGTCCACACTCTCTTACTTGCCTTTCTATTTGGGTATCCATGCCTGGCCACCAATACATTTGCTTGACTCGTGCCTTTGTCTTTACGATGCTCAGATGTCCCTCATGAAGTTGTTTCAATAATCTTGGTATCAGGATTTCCGGTGGTACTACCCTTTCTCCTCTGTATAGGAAGATCCCTGAATCGCTCACGGACAGTTCTTCTCTCATCTCATAGAACTTTCTTACTCCGTCTGTGAGCTTCTTCTTGTCCGGCCATCCCGACGTAAGGTGTCTTTTTATCTCCACTTTCTCCGCGTCTTGTTCGTACGCAGCCGCCCACTCTTGACTGCTAATCGTTACTTCATGGTCTTCCATGCTGGCTACCATCTCCTCATTGTCTGGAACCACCTCCGGCGCTTCCTCCATCGCCAAAGCTCGGCTGAGATAATCTGCCACCCTGTTTCGCTTTCCTGGCAGATACTCCACGTCATACGTGTAATCTAGTAGTTTCAATGTCATTTTTGCAATTCTTGGAGTCGCCGTGTCATGGCCCGAGGACGTCAGGACTTTGACCAGGGGTTTGTGATCCGTTTGGAGCTTGAACCTGGTTCCCCAAATGAACTGTCTAAATTTGCCCATGGCCCAAGTGACTGCCAGCATCTCTTTTTCTATGACGCTGTACCGCTGTTCCGTCGGGGAAAGGGCACGTGAGGCAAAACTGATGGTTTCCACGGATCCGTCCTCCCTCTCTTGTGCCAACACTGCCCCTAAGCCTTTGTCACTCGCGTCCGTTGTTACGATGGTGTTGCCTGCAGAGACATATCCTTGCAAGGGAACTGCTTGGCTGATGCACTCCTTTACCAACTCGAATTCATTTTGCGCATTCATGTCACATTCAAACTTCACTTTGTCCCTGATGAGCTTTCGCATCCTGTATGTTTTGGTGGCAAAGTGTCTCACGAATTTGCTATAATACTCGGCCATTCCAAGGAATGACCGCACTTCCTCCTTGGTACTCGGGGCTTTGGCTTCCTTGATGGCCCTCACATTTTGTTCCTTCGGAGATATACCATGTGTTCCTATTTCGTGACCCAAGTAGGTGACAGAGGGCATCCCGATCTTACATTTGCTCCACTCCGCAGTTAGGCCTTTGTTTTGTAACACTTCAAGAACTCTGGTTAGTTTGCTGTCGTGGTCCTTTTTGGTGGAGCCCATCACCAGGATATCATCTTGAAAGTACTGCACTCCTGGGATATCCTTAAACAACCGATGCATTAACTTTTGAAATACGGCCGCTGCGGACGCCAGCCCAAAAGGCATCCTGCGGAATTGATAGCACCCGAAGGGTGTGATGAAGGAGGTGTACTTTCTACTTGTGGGATGCAACTCAATCTGATGGTATGCAGACGTGAGATCTATGGTGGAGAAATGGGTGATGCCTTTTGTTCTCGTCAACATCTCCTCGATTCTGGGAAGGGGAAACTTCTCCACTATGAGGCATTTGTTGAGCTCGCGGAGGTCCACGCAGAGACGAACCTTTCCATTTGGTTTCTTGACCACCACTAAGGGGGACAACCACTCCGAACTGTCCACTGGCTCTATAATGCCTTGGTTCTCCAGTCTTTGCAATTCCTGTTGCACCGCTTCACTGGTGGATATGGGAATATTCCTGACCTTGTGCGTCACCGGTGTTGCTCCCTCCTTGAGAACCATTTTGTGGACAAATTTGTCCAGTTTCCCTACGGTACCCTCGAACACCTTAGGGTAGGCAGCTTTCCAATCTTCTTCTTTCGTGAGGGGCCACTCATCCGTTAAGAGTATTTGTTCCTTCCCACCGGGATTGAGTATGATTCCCAATTCCCCGGCGTCTCTCCATCCTAGTACCGATGGGCCCTTCTCCGCTACGTACAGCGTGCAGGTGGCAGACCTCCCTCTAAATTCAAACTTGAAGTCTCGGCAGCCCACCAAGGGAATGGCATTCTCTGTGTACGAGATAGGCCTGATGTCTGGCGGCCATAGGTCTGGCCCAACAGTTGGGGCAAAATCTTCTTCCCATATGGATCTTTGTACTATGGTCCAAGGGGACCCTGAATCGACAGCCACATGTACTTTCACTCCCCCTATGTGCATGTCCGTGCGGGGTTTATCTCTGCTTTTTCCTGTCACTTCCAATACTTGATCCTCTATGCACAGCACCATTTCTCCGTCTTCTAGGTCGTCTTCTTCACTGACTTCCGACGTCGCTGATTCCACACACTTGACGGTGGTCCTCCTCCCCTTCTTGCGGCATACTTTTTCAAAATGGCCGACCAGGCCGCAGAACGCGCATCTGGCGCGAAACGCCGGACAGCGTTTATCCTGAGCCGAGTGCGCTGTGCTGCCGCATCTATAGCAAGAGAATTTGCTGTCTGAGCTGGGGCGGCCGGTCTGTTTCCCGGCCCATTTGGACTCCTTCCTCGGTTCGCCATAGGATCCTTTTTGTCTGTTGGATGTTGAGGCCTCGTCTATCTTGTTAATCATCTGCCGCTGCGTGCTCTCTCTTTTGGCCGCTTCTGCGCAGCGTTTCGACATCTCTGCCTTTTTTACCATTGCTATGACTTCCTTGAGTGAGGTCTCACTCTGTGCCCATAGTTTGTCCTGGACAGCCCTGTTGGTGGTATGCATGACTATCTGGTCTTTAATATACTCCTCCTGTAGAGTCCCATATCGGCATGTGATGGCCAGACGTCGGAGCGCAGCTACGTAGTCGTCTATAGACTCCCCAGCCTCTTGCTTCCTTTGTTGGAAATTGTAACGGTCTATTGAGACACACACTGCAGGGCGGTAGTGGTTGTCCAGGTCATCCAATGCATTTTTGAAGACGTCCGTCTCTGTTGCACCCCTTTCCTTGGGCACGATGTTTGCGAACACTCTCACCCCCTCCGGGCCCAGGTTGTGGAGTAACAATCTCTTTTTCCTTTCTGGTGTGTATTCCTCTCCATTGTCGTCCTCTCTTACCTCTATATAGTTCTTAAAGTATTCTCTCCAATCCTCCCATTTTAACTGGGGTTCCCCTGGTCTGGGTAGGAATGGGATGGGGGCCATCAAGGCCGACGCTTGGTTCGTCATTTTGGCCTCACCTCTGTGCTCTACTGCCCGGGCTCTGGCGTGGTCAGGCGCGCTGGACGTTCCTGCGCTCCCTGCGGTGTCACCTTGACCTCTGGGACTGCCTGGGGTATTGTCCCTTATTGCCTGCGTGGGGTCGTCTGTGTGCACCCCTTCCTCTGGTTGTGTGACGGTGCCTTCGGTTGCCAGGGTGCTGGGTTGTGGGCTTTAGTCCCTAGGGCTGCACTGACCTGATTGCTTGTGGTTGGGGTTCTGGTACGTCGTGCACTTGCGCTGCTGCCACGCTTTATGCTTGTTGGTTGCAGGTTGCTGTTCTTCCCCTAGCTGGTGTATGGCGGTTGGGGGTGGTTGCTCCTTTCCACTTTGGTCGGTGGTGTTCGTGTCACAGCCTCGTCGCCAATATAATGTCCTCTCCTTGCCCCCACACTAGACACTGCAGCCTTGGTAAGTGAAGAACCGTTGTATTTATTTTATGCAAAGTTATCTCAAACATAAAGCGCCGAGCGTCTTAACAGGTTGAGCTCCGGTCGCTAACTGATCATTCCCCGTTTCGCGCCTTCACTGAATTGTCCTCTGCGCATGCGTGCGCCTTCCGCTCTCGTCTACGGCGTGACGCGTCATCGCGTTCACGCTCGTAGACTAGAGCGCACACCACAGGAATTAGCATGTAGGGGCCTTTATTTTACAGAATCGGTAAATTTACCGATTCGGTAAATTTACCGATTCTGTAAAATACCGAATCGGTAATTTTACCGATTCGGTAAATCCAAATGTAGGTGACACTCCTGAGAGTGTCACAAGCCCTTAAGAGTCGGTATTTTACCACACAATCCTATTGTGTGGTAAAATACCGAATCCAGGTGTGCATGCACATCTGTGCATGCACACTGTGCAATGTGACACACAGACATGCCCTAAGGGCATGTATGTGTGCCACATGTCACACATGCCTTAACTTTGGGTGCTAGAGGGTGTCAAAGTGACACCCCCTGCACCCTTGCAACATTCAGTATTTACCGATTCGGTAAATACCGAATCAGTATTTCCCATTGATTCCTATGGGCTTCACAGCCCATAGGAATCAATAGGAAATACTGATTCGGTATTTACCGAATCGGTAAATACCGAATGTTACCGATTCGGTATTTTTAATTTAAAAAATACCTACATCTCCCACCTTCATATTTACCGATTCATAAATACAGAATCGGTAAAATTCGGTATTTATGAGTCGGTAAATATCCCTCACCTACATCTGGCCCATAATTCTTAAGTCTGTTTCTTTTCAGGTCTTTTATAGTTTCTGTGGGAGGGAACGTTTGTGGGAAGTAATCCATTACGTTTGGTTGTGTCTTACAGCTCTGCGAGGCAGTAAAAGGTCCTGGTCGGGGGCATGTGAGTTCTATGGGTGATGGCTCTGGAACTGTGCTGGAGCTGTGGACAAAGTCTGTGCCTGTTGTTCTCTATTCTGGGGTTTGTACAAGATTTATACACCTGGATCATAGACCTGTCCTTCAAGGTCACAGCTATTGTCTTCTGAGTTGAGTCTGCATACTAAATCCCCTACCTAGATGTCAGAAGTAGGAAACAACACGATGCCTGCCACTACTGTAACTTCCGCAGTGAAGAAGAGTTGCCTAGGCTTGTATGTCTACCTTAAGTTCACTGTATAAATTGAAATAGAGAGTTTGACTGGGGCAACTCCTCCGTTATGGTGGAGGAGCGTCCCCCCACTGCTGAAATGCAGCAGATGAAAAATAAAATGATAATAAAAAATTGTATCATCATTTTATTTTTCACTGACTCAGCCAAGTCTGCTGAGTCTAGGACAGGTCAGGACCATCCAATGTCAGCACCAGCCAGGGAGAATAAGTGGTGGGCACCATAGGTATGCATGTTGGTTTAGCTGGCCGTCATAAGATGGCAAACCAACATGCGCACTTACTTGTCTCCAACCCGAGCTGTGCTGCACAGCCGGGTCGAGACAAGCACAGGTTTCCATTCCCTAAATGAGTGCTACACCAGCCTGCTCAGACCAATCCTGGTGCTTCTCTAATGTGGGTAATAGCATGAGAGCAACGTCACAATTGGGTAGGGAGTCTGTGCCCATGGGGACTGCAGTGCCAGGAGCAGAGGAGCACTGAGGTGTGGCACAGGAGCAGAGGATCACAGAGACAGTGGCCGACAGGTGCACATTTCTTTTATTTTTTTATTATTTATCTACCCATGTTGCCCCACCACGTCGTATTGGCAGCAGCAACCACTGCTGAATTACCATATGTAGTCTTTCCATTTTTACAAGTTGACAGTTATCAAGATGCCATTTCTGAAATGTACCTCTGCCTGGGATGCTTAAAAATGAATTGACATAAAAGAAGTTAAAATTCAAAGGTTTTATAGTTTTCCACATGTATATAAATGTATAATGAACTTAAAATTTGCCTGGAATAGCTGAACTATACAAAGGACCAGAGAATTATACTGAAGTGAATGGCCAATTTATGTATTAGATTTGACTGAATTAAGTATTCTGACATTTTAACACACATTGACAAAAGATATCAGATTGCTTATTGCTTGCCATTCTGTTTACCAGACAGCCACGTAGCTATAGCAATAGAGTGTACGCCAGAACACTTCCCCTTTTGCTTACTGGTATACAAAGGAAGTATAGAGATATGGGCAAACTCGACAGACATTGTCGTGCCCACCCAGACCTCATCGCCTCTTGGTACATGTCTGGCTCTTTGCAGTTTTAAAACAATGGCCTTTTTAGGTCTCACCTGCAAAAGAGCATGTGCTCTTGCTCTCAAGAGATATTGTATACAATAAAGGGCTTGCAACCCACCTTTTGCTTACGATTCATTAGTTTCATTGTCACTCTTATTTGCTGCCTTCTAATTGGCCAGCGTGTGTCAGCATCACTTCCTCTTCTTTCGGCTGAAGCATGGAACAAGTACTGATTGCCTCATCTTGATCGCTTTCCTTCCTCTGAGCCCACTGTGATTGCGGTTCTATTTTTTAAGCACTGCCACTCTGCATTTTAAACAGCACCCTTGCGCTCCTTTTGTTTATATTTAGCAATTGAATAGGACACCTAAAATGCGAACATTAGGTGCGCCTTGAAATATGGAGGCCCGATTTACAGCAGCTAGGTTGGTGCACAGGGATTATGTTTACAAACACTCTGCTTCCTATCAAATAGCAAGAACACAGCTGCAAGCTTCCTCACTTTGCACATTCTCACAACAAGAGTAACTGAATAATGGTTGTGGGAGATAGTGGGTAAGGTTGATGGCTAGATGTATTGCTGTACGTCCAGCTTCCCAGTTCTCTTATTGACAGATCTGATTACGACATCTCCTTTTTGTCACCTTTTTCTGTCAGTGTTTTTGTGCTCATAAGTATCTGGTCCTGAGGGTTGGCTAGCAAGGATTATATAACAGAAAATACAAAGTATTCTTCAGAGTTGACCGATCTCTATACACTGATTGGGGCAATCGCTATCATCTGGCTCGTAATTACACAATTTGATAGTATTTACAAAATAATATGGAAGAGAGTGATACTCGTGAAATGTTATCAGCCTGGGCTCTTCCAATGTTTGTCCTTTGAATAAATTGATCGTTGAAGAACTCAGGTTGGCTTCTTCAAAAGAGTCTGTTGATCTAAAGTTGCTATCTTTTGATCAGAGCGCACGGTATTGTTTGATTGTAGATACAAATGTTATTCCTCCACAATTCTAAAAGTCCAATGGGGGTGAAGTGTATGTCATAAAAATAATCTCTTCCAACAAGTATTTCAGACTGGCTTGTCTAACAAATGCCTGTGGTATTACTTCAGCAATGTGCCTCATTTTGGTATGTTTCCATTAAGCCCAGTAAACTTTTCTTTTATAATGGGTATAAATAGTATATTTGCAGCGTTGACGTCAGTTCCTAGAATGATTGCTGTGCTTTTTAAATTTCTTTATAAGCATGACTTTTTTTTAAAATAAAAGTTGTAATTTGTTTACTTTTATAAATAAAAGTTGTAATTTGCTTAAGTATTTAGAAGTATTTATTTACTATATATATATTCACACACACACACAGACATTTTAGACTCCTCTTTTTTATTTGTATTTTTGGTGACAGGAATTAGGTTGCCGACTTTGTACGAATACTAGGACAAGGTATTACTGGTGCTTACTGTTCTCAGGTGGTTCCCTAGGAGGAGGAGGATGTTGTTATGGTGTATAGGCTGGTGGAGCTTCAGAACTGAAAAGGGAAGAAAGACTATTGACAAGGTGGTAAAAGGAAATTCATTCTTCCCAGTTATGGTATAAAAGGTTTTTTGCCGTTATGTTGAAACGCCTCTCTCAAGTGCAAGGATACATAGAGATTGTAACATGAAAGACATAGGATTCTGTGTAATGAAGATTACTGGTAAGAAATGGGCACATAAAGAGTAAAGTAAATACCTGCGATAGAGCTGCTCTGTGCCAACAGGAGAGAAGCATTGTGGCCCCAAAACGTTTACTACAACCTGGCCTGGCAAATTAATCTCCAGCTGGAGTTAATGGCGAGTCCATTCATACATAATAACATGTTGTGCAAATCGGTGTTCTGGAACTTAAGGCAATTTTTTCCATCTGTAAGATTTGATTGGCCTTTCATCCCCGAAAAAGAGGCCCTGGACCACAGTGACAGCATCACAACTAACCTGTGCAGGCACACAGCCACCCCTTCCTTACTGATTTGGTCTTAGCATTGGCAGAGCCTCTAATGGCTGTTCCAGTATTAAGCTCTCGCCTGACAGTTCTTTTGCCAAGAGGCTTTAGCAACAGAGTGGCAGTTGCCCCACCCTACTGAGGGCAGGGAACAACTTTCACTCATTTTCCCTGCTAGCACCCAAATTGTGTAAGGAGGCTAACCATTAGGGAGAAAATTCCCTGTGTGTCAGGACTTTTTATTTTTTTTATACTGTAAAAACAAACTCCAGAATTGGATGTTTGTTTTCTTAACTCAACAAACAAGTGTGCCAAGTGAACGCTTTAACGAGTGTACCTCCTTGACAACATTTCAGTGGTGTGAAGGGAGGCGCTTTCTAAATATGACAGTCGGTCCGTTACCAAGTTGACGGAGGCCATGGCCTGCAAACCTCCAGTGGGCCGGTGTACCATTAGCCAATGTCTAAATGAACTCCTCAGTCTGTGATTGACAAGCAGTACAGATGCCTGAGAAGTGCCTCCGCTTAGGCTGGTCTCTATAGTTTTAGTGTAGGCCCGAGAACGCATGCTCATTCTGATAGCCCAGCCTGGCCAGGGAAGACTGGACCTTGGAATGGAAGATTGGGACTGGAACTGCAATACAATGTACTTATCTGTTTTACAGGATTAGCCATGTTTTTTAATTAACTGCTAAGGCACTGAATGAAACTGGTCAGACCACAATTGTGGTAGGAGTCATAATAATCGTCACAGAGGCAGCCGCGGCCAGCAGTGGGAGTACCTGCAGGGCGGTGGGAGGGGGAGGGGCAGGGTGGGGGGTAGTAATGTATGGATTAAGGAGCATCCCAGGTAAGTAAACACTGAAATAAATAAAACAAATTTCGTTGAGTACACTGCATCCCCAAATGCGATGCATTGCGCGCAACGAAATTCGTTTTATTTATTTAAATGTTTACTTACCTGTAAAACTCCGTAATCCATACATTACTACCCCCCACCCTGCCCCTCCCCCTCCCCACGTCATCGCCCTGCAGGTAGTCCCACTGCCGGCTGTGGCTTACCTGAGTTACTACTACTAGTAAGGAATTATTCTAGATAGCCTAAATCTAGTCTGGACAGACGCGTTTAAAGTGCTATCTACACATGACATTGTTCTGAGCTTTTGCTTGGAAATGTTGAAGATGAAAGGAGAGGCCGGGGGTGTTTGCCTAGTGAAATACTGTATTAACCGTATAGTTGGCGCTTTTCTCCACATCAAGGAACGCTTAACAGGCTGAGAAATAGCTGCCCAGGACTCTGGGGGGCTTATTTATGGGAAACTAATGCAGCACGGTACGGCAAGTTATTTTGCTGTGACAGGCTGCATTAGTTTCCAGGCACAGGGATGCAACATATTTACAGCAACATGTTGCATCTCAGTGCCTTTCCCTGTGCTGGTGCACACATTGCTGCCATGCGCTGGCGCAGGCACCCTTGCACCCCGCTGCAAGGATGCCTGCGTCATGGGGAGATTGTTTTTGTGCAGGAAGGGGCACCTTCCCGCACAAAAGGAATCACTTGAGGTGATTTCCTCTTCCAATGCGTGCTGTAGAATGCAGCATGCATTGAAAGAGGAAAAACTAGGAAAAATCTAAACATTTCTCCTTATTGCAACTCGTAGCATCCTGACGCATTTCCAGATTTACGATTGCTCGTAAATCTGGAAATGCATCAGCGGACATGGGTGTTGCGTCGGAACACCCACAGCAACAACCATGTCAAGCCCCCAACACACAATGTGTTGCGGGAAATGGGGCGAGATTTACGAGCACACGTAAAGCCATGCAGGTTGGCTTTAAGGGTGCTTGTAAATTTCACGCAGCAGGTTGCGTCGCCAGTGTGCCATGCAACGTGACTCACCAACAGCACAAGAGGATCATAAAAATTCCCCTGAGTTCCTTTGTATGTAAAGGTTACCCAGAACCACCGTCAGTGGGGTAACACAAAATGATGGGTACCCCCTGCAGAACTTGATGGAGGGGCCCCTGAGTCTCCCTTATTTCACAGATGTACATTGGCCTTGTGCTGAGTGGGGATCCCTGATTAGTTGGGGGGGGTACAGGGTCCTGCGTTACATCCCTGACTTCCGGAGCTCCCGGAAGGAGCCGGTGCGAGTCAGCCGAGGTTTGTTGATAGGAGATGGCCATGGTGTAAAGGTTGGTTTCAGAAAAACGAAAGCACATTGGTTATCACCCCTAATAAAGTTCAATGCCCAATGTCCATAAAGGGATATGTATTTAAAGGGATTGCCTTTTAGTATATAGTTGTAAAGACAGGATAATTAAAATAACTAACAGTGAGAAATAGAAATGCCTAGCACGTTTGGTTCTCAGTGATTTTCAGGTAGATTCATCAACACAAATTGCGATCGCAATAGCTGCGAAATAGCTATTGCGATCGCAATTCCGTGAATCGCAATTCATGAAATAAAACCTGACAAAATTGCGAATTCGCAAAACATATTTTGCGACTTCGCAAAGAAAATCGCAGAATTAAGGTGGAACCCCCTTTGCGATTCAGAAATTGCAAGTTCCCAATGATTCTGCGATTTTCTTTGCGAATTCGCAAAATAATCGCTAACCCAATGCATGAAATATCGCAAATAGCAAAAAACCTAAAAATCGCAATTTGCGAGGCGCAAATTAAGGAGAACCCAAACCAGGTGGTAACCATGAAGTTAAAAAAAAATCAAAAAAATTTCCTAACTAGCCACAGGTGCGGGGCTGATCAAACACACTTAAGGAGACACAGTAGGAGCATGAGGACATTCACAATGCCAGGACTCTACATGGTGGTTAGGCGGCGAAAGCTCCAGGCTGCAGCAAGGAACAGACGCAGGATCCAGGAGCGAATTTTCCGCCAGCGGATCACACTACTGGGCCAAACTGAGGAGGAAATCTACTCAAAGTACCGGCTGAATGGGGCAATGATTACAAAGCTCATCCGGGACCTTGACCCCCTGATGCAGCACCCAGCGAGAAGGACCAATGCCGTGCCCATCCATGTCCAGGTCTTGTGCAGCCTGCACCTCCTGGCCTCCGGAAGCCTCCAGGGGATAGTTGCCGTTGCAGGGGGGATCTTCCAGAGCACCATATCCCGCTGCCTAAGGAGGCCATGCTGACCCGGCTACACCATTACATCAAATTTCCAACCACCCAACAGGACTTGAATCAAACCAAGCTACAATTTTACAACATAGAGCAATTCCCCCATGTAATTGGATGCATTGACTGTACCCACATCCACATCTGCCCACCCGCAGAGACTGAATACATGTACCGGAACCGCAAGTCCTACGCGGAGAATACCTGTGGATATCTCTGGCAGTGAGTCGGAAGAGGACAACCGCCCACCTGCAAATGTGCATCATGCACGTGGGGAGAATCCTGCTGAAGGACACAGGCGCCGCAACCAAATCACAATGAACTGTTTCTAGTGCACACATTCCCCTCACACAACACTGCACTCATGCATGACAAATGTAATAATGGCATGAGTCGGATTAACTTGTGGCCATAAATTCTTATTGTTTTTTCACAATAATGGGTACTACAATTATTTTAAATGTTACATGCAAACTGTATTCCCTCATACAGCCCCATGATGGGTTAGAGGGCGTGCTTGTGTAATCAGCATGGCCCTGCTGGTAGAGTACAAAGTGTCACTGGCGCTTCCGGCCGGATGCACCCAGTTGCCTCTCTACGTCCTCCACGAGACTATTGGCCTGTGATGCAGCAGTGGGCCTGGTGCTGCGGCGGCATTCCGTTACCAGCGGCAAGGACAGGCTGCTGTGACTGGAAGTGCCCTCGCTGGCATCATCCCCCCTACCTGCTTGGCCATGGCCAGGCGCCTGTAGACACTGCACAGCTGTTGTCACCTGTTCAAGGGCCCTGGCTACGTCCTGGCAGCATTGGACGATCTGCACCTGCATCGCTAGGGAGCGGTGCGAAATTTGGGAGGTGGCATTTCCTATTATGTGGTTGGATCTGGTGTAGGCTGACAGGCGGGTCAGCAGCTGGCGGTGGCGGGTGATATCCTGCTGGGACAGCAGGATCTGGCTGTTCTCACGGACAGCTGCGGTCATGTCCTGCATGCTTTCTGTGAGCTGGCCCACATTTATCGCGGTCTTATTCAGCTGCAGGTGGATGGCTGCCAAGTGCCATGCCTGCTTCTGGTGTACTGCAAGCATCCGGCGTTCGATGGCCAGCCCAGGATACCGGACAGGTACCCCCCTGCCAGCACGTGTTGAGACGTTGCGCTGCTGCCTCAGTCCGCTGGACTGGGGTCGCACTTTGGCTGTGCGCCGTGTCTGCCTCCTGGGTGCTGGTGGTGTGGCCTGTACCACTGCCATGGGTGTCACTTGGGGTGGTTGCTGGGCACCTGTGGCTGCAGGGGTGGCCCTGTCCACATGGGGAGGTGGTGGTGGTACTGCTGCTGCTGGCTGAGATGGTCCGGGTCGTGGGGCTGGATGGCCCTCACCCTCGGTGTCTTCGGGGTTCTCCTCTATGTATAGGGCCTCACTGTCGGTGCTGGGTTGTTGTTGGACTTTGGCCCTTAGGGCAGGTTCACCCCTAGACTTTTTGCTTGAAATGGTGACCTGGAGATGGTGATTTTTGGATACTGCGCACTTTCACTGTGTCCCAGTGGAAAGTGCGTGCGCACTCTGAGTGCATGTGCTGAGCTAGGCCTGCCCGCCCATAGGAATGCATGGGGAATGTATGTGTCCCTGGTAGTTCCTGATGCGTGGGGTGTACAGGCTTGAGTCTGGTATGTGTGAACTCGTGAGAGTGAATGCTGCGAGATGGTGTATGCAGCATGTATGTGTCTAGTAGCGAAGCGCCATTTCTAGACATGGCTGTACGTGTGCTGTGAGGGTGCTGACGCATGATTGGCTGGAGCTGGCTGGCATGCCAGGCTCCAGGAAGTCTGGATGGGTCTGCCCGGTGGTGAGTGGGAGATTAGCATGAGTGATGTGTGGGAGGAGTGTACCTGTGTCCTGGATGGGCTGGGTTTTCCCCACACAATGCTGGCTCCGCCCCCCTGTGGTGTGACTGATGACCCAAGCCCTGCCAGTGAATAGAATGGGTGGTTGGGCCATCAAGAGTGCTCCAGAACCAGCTGCGACTGGTTCTGCCCCCACCCTGCACCTAAAGACAAAGGGAAAAGGTGTATAAAAGAGGGGCTATGACCCCATGAAAAGGTTCTTGTTTGCTGCTTGAATCTACCAGGGGCGTGCTGCTGCTTGGGCTCAGGGATGGCTTGCCTCCCTGAGCCCTGCCCAGCCCCTGGACTTCTGCTGTCCTGGACTCTACCAGGACCTGATTGTTGGCTGTTGCCCTAGCGCCTGGAAGCGCTTCCTTCTCTCAGAGAGCGCTGGGAGCGCTGGATTATTGCCCCAGGGCTGTGGCTGCCCTTAGCGCCCCGTGAGCGCTTTACTTTGCATTCCTGGGCAGAGCGCTGTCGTTTTCCCTCGGAGGGAAGCGCTCCTGCCCTTTTTGGTGCCCCAGAGTGCTTCGTTGCACTTTATTCTTAAATTGCGGGTGCCACCCCGTTTATCTGGTCCTGAGCGAGTGCCCACCTCGCTGGTACCTTTTGAATGCTTCTCGAGGGTGCCACCCCTCGTAAATGCCCCCAAGATTCACCGCCGCGGCCCGAGCGCCGCAAAACAGGAAGCCAGGCACTTCGGTGCCTGACGCGGGGCGGGACTTCCGGTTTTGGAGGGAAGTCCCGCCCGCCACCGCACCACGATTGGCTGGCTGCCTGCCGACCAACCGGAAAGAGAATGGGGCTGAGCAATGGCCGCCCGGGGCTCCCATGATGTGGAGAGAGCCCCGGGGCAGCCAGGAAGCAGTCGCCGGATGTCGAGGGGCTCCCAGGACCAGGAGGGAGCCCCGGTGGGAGGAGAGCGCCGCCGAGCACCAGAGACCCGGTGAGTGCGTGCGGAAGGGAGGGGGCGTCGGGGCACTTTGCCGGTGCCCGCCCCTCCCCTCCAGAGCGAGGCTCGTTGTGTGCAGAGGCCCGTGGGGCCTCACCTAATGCCGAGTCCCCCGAGAGGGACTCCGCCTGGGTTCTGAGCCCGAGAGGCTCTTGGGCCCCATAACTGCTCCGAGTCCCCCGAGAGGGACTCTGCCTGTTGTCCCGAGTCCCCCGAGAGGGACTCCAACGTGCCCACATTTGTTTATTGAATCCTGAGAGGGGCACCAGGCGCCCTAAGTGTTCCTGGGTCCCCCGTGAGGGACCCCCCTGCCTAGTGAGGCGGAATTCCTGTTGGAGAGCCTGAGAGAGGCTCAGAGGGACATTCTTTTTGTGCAAAGAGCCCAGCGAGGCTCAAAGGGGCCAGTTGGTTTGTTCAGAGCCTGAGAGGCTCCAACTTTGCGCTAAACTTTCCCTGCTCCAGTTGCCCAGCACTTTGTGGGCAACTGCCACGTTTAGGCCCTGACATTGGGACACCGGGACAGTCACAGGTGGTGACTGGTGAGTTTGGGGAAATTGGTATTTGTTCTGCACCTCTGAATGTATTGATTATGCGTCATGTGCCTTTACACCTCTGAATGTTACGGCATCATGTGTTGGCTTACACCTCTGAATGGGTAGATTATTCATCATGTGTTCTCTTTGTCCTTTTACACCTCTGAATGTTACGACATCATGTGTGTTGCTTTTGCACCCCTACAGGTAGTGTGACGTGTAGGTGGTTGTTTTCTCCCTAGTACAGGTGGTGCTAGTGAGGCCCTGTTACCAGTAATGACTGGTTGTATGCTATTACTGAAAGTATGGCTTTATTACTGAAGGTATTGCTAAAGTGCTATTACTGAAAGTATTGCTTTATTACTGAAGGTATTGCTTTATTTCTGAAAGTATTATTTCTGAAAATGCTACTTCTGATTCCTGACAGTGGTCCAGGTGGCCCTGTCTTGTAAATATCCCCCTGTAAATTCTGCCCGTGCCTCTGGCACATTGTAAAGTGTGTTTTATCTAATGTGTTTTGGTGTAATACAAAGGCTATTTTTATATAACCTTGTGTGGAGTTTCCTTTGTGGTGGGCCTTTGGTTGTTGTTGCTGGGGTGCGTGCGCAAATACTTAGCCTACATCGCCTCCAAGTTTAGCCTTGCTGCTCGCGCCACGTTACCTAGAGGGTGAGTAGGGGTTATCTTGGCGTGTAACTCCCTTGCCCTGACTTGGGTGTGGTGGTCTCTGACTGACTTTGGCGAAAGCCCTGGCCAGCCAGGGATCCCATTTCCAACATTGGCGGCAAGCGGTGGGATAAGGATTTGTGTTTGCGTTGTACCTTAGTAGCAGCTGGCTGCACCACAAAACTCTGCATTTTAGATAAAAACATTTTGGGGATTATTGTATGGAGTTTGCTAAAAATGTCATTTCTGTGGAAATGTGTTTCTTGTGCACTTTGAGTTAGGTGTCCCTAGCTCGGGAGGGTAGATCATCCCCCTAAGTGCAGTGTGTTTTCTGGATTCACCAGAAGGGTGGGATCCAGTGGTGGCAGCGTAAGTGTGTCCAGTGCATGTGTCCCCCGTCCCTGCCCTGGAGTAATGGTACCTGTGTCAAGTGTGGTCAGGTTGAGAAGTCAGGGGTGGTAGAAACTGCCTTACCAGTCTGGGGAGGGGTGTGTGTGGATGAATGGTGTGTGGCACTGGATGTGTTTGTGAGTTCTCTGGATGGGGAGCTTGCTGAATGCTAGTTTTGTTCAGATACCTAAGTCCTGTGTGTTGAACTTTTCCCAAGAACGTCTGCAGATAGTGGAGCCTGCTTTTTGATTTCTGTGGTCTGTTGAGAGACAGAATTTTGGAGTTGGTAATGTTCTGGGAGGAGAGAGGCATAGGGGATGGAGTGATTCCAAAAGGAGTGTCTGAGGTGTCTTCCAGCCCAGCGTGGTGGAAGAGGTTCAGTGTAGCCCAGCTAGGTCTCGGTGTAGGGGCTCACGTCCTGTCTCAAGAGGAGAAGGAGTGGGTGGGACTGCATGTCTCCAGGTGCCCGAAACCCAGTGTCAGGGCCTGGAGTGTTTCTGAAGGGAACATCAGGTCGGGGGCCTAGGCTGTACCAATAGGTCATTTGAGGAGGATCTTCCAGAGTGTCTGGAGAACGTGGAACCTCTGTAACCAGGGTTCCAGTAGTTCTGGTGTCTGGCAGTACCGCTCCAGTTGGGAGGGTGCAGAAGTCCAGATGGAGGGGTGCGAGGGGGATAGGTTCCCCAGTGGAAGAACCAGTGGGTCAGGGGCCAACCAGAAGGGTTGTGTCGCCAGTGAGTGGCCATGGTGATGCCACTTCTGTCCTGAGTGTCAGGCAGACTTGTACACGACACATTAGTTGTGTCACCCTCAAGGAAGTCCTGGTGCGCCAGGCATCTGACCAAAGAGGTACGTCCCTTGGTTGGGGAGCCAGTAGCCGGTGTTTCCGGATCTGGACGTAAGGGCAACTGTATGTAGTGTCCTGAAGTTACAAGAGGGAACTCCTGCCTGATGAGAAGGAACCGGGTAAGCTGTATGGGGTATTGACCTGCAGTGGTTGCCTTGCTGCTGAAGGAGGAGAGAAAGTCTTAGATTTTTGTTTCCAACTTGTAGAAGTCCTGGTGCGCCAGGCATCTAACCAAAGGGTAGCATCCCTAGGTTGGGGAGCCAGGGTCAGGTGTTGCCTGTCCTGGACGGTAGGGCGACTGTAGCCAGTGTCCTGGCCGGTTTGTCTTCTAGGGGTACCCCTGTGAACACAGGTGGGGCTCATCTTAAGTGAAGAGACCCTGTGTTTCCCAGAAGGGGTGGTACAGGCCTAGCAGGGATCTTTAGGGTTCTTGGCTGAGTGTTGTGGTACTACCCTGCGAGCAGGTGGGGCCTACCTTAAGTGGAGGGACCCTGTTCTACAGTGGGAGGGTGCAGAACTCTGGAAGGGGGTCAGAGGAAGTCTGACCCCTGTGCATCCGGTGAATTTGAGTCCCAGGTGGTAAACCAGTTAAGGGAGCTGTGACTCAGTCATGACCACCCTGGTGTCCTGTAGGCACCGCACTGAGCAACGTCCCCCTCGAGCAACGCCGCCTCTGCGCTCACCGACGTCGTCTCGACGCCGTCAACGAGCCATAGGATGCACCGCAACTGGGGGGCACCGCTGCGTGCAACGCCTCGCTACACCGTTCTGGTGGTGGTCTGACTGTGGTCACTGCTGCTGAGGAAGACAGGTCCTAAACTGGTGGGAGAGTTGTGTTCTGGAGGGTGCTTCAGAAATAGAGGTAGGGTGGGGCATTCCTGCCCGTGACCTCTGGTCAGCCTGAGGGTGCGGACCCTAGGTTGAAGGACCAGTGATAGTTTGGAACTAGACTGAGAAAGGGAGTGGAGAATGGCTATTGTAGGCCAGGGGTTACTACCCCCCACTCTGTGGATGGGCATGGACCAGTGGTATCTGGGTGGCCTAGGGCCTGGTCCTGGCCGTGGACAGCTTGGGAGTACCAGTGGGGTAGCCCAGTTGGTCCAGACAGTGTGTTTAGAAGGAATCCCATGGGTTCACCGTGGCGTAGAACAGGAGGGTGTCCCTGCAGTTGCGGGCCTGCGTCCGTGTTCTATCGCCCCAAGCAGGGAAGTCCATCACGGTGGTGATTGTTCTCCCCTGCGTTTTGGCTGGAAGGGGGTTATGTTGGACTTTGGCCCTTAGGGCAGGTTCACCCCTAGACTTTTTGCTTGAAATGGTGACCTGGAGATGGTGATTTTTGGATACTGCGCACTTTCACTGTGTCCCAGTGGAAAGTGCGTGCGCACTCTGAGTGCATGTGCTGAGCTAGGCCTGCCCGCCCATAGGAATGCATGGGGAATGTATGTGTCCCTGGTAGTTCCTGATGCGTGGGGTGTACAGGCTTGAGTCTGGTATGTGTGAACTCGTGAGAGTGAATGCTGCGAGATGGTGTATGCAGCATGTATGTGTCTAGTAGCGAAGCGCCATTTCTAGACATGGCTGTACGTGTGCTGTGAGGGTGCTGACGCATGATTGGCTGGAGCTGGCTGGCATGCCAGGCTCCAGGAAGTCTGGATGGGTCTGCCCGGTGGTGAGTGGGAGATTAGCATGAGTGATGTGTGGGAGGAGTGTACCTGTGTCCTGGATGGGCTGGGTTTTCCCCACACAATGCTGGCTCCGCCCCCCTGTGGTGTGACTGATGACCCAAGCCCTGCCAGTGAATAGAATGGGTGGTTGGGCCATCAAGAGTGCTCCAGAACCAGCTGCGACTGGTTCTGCCCCCACCCTGCACCTAAAGACAAAGGGAAAAGGTGTATAAAAGAGGGGCTATGACCCCATGAAAAGGTTCTTGTTTGCTGCTTGAATCTACCAGGGGCGTGCTGCTGCTTGGGCTCAGGGATGGCTTGCCTCCCTGAGCCCTGCCCAGCCCCTGGACTTCTGCTGTCCTGGACTCTACCAGGACCTGATTGTTGGCTGTTGCCCTAGCGCCTGGAAGCGCTTCCTTCTCTCAGAGAGCGCTGGGAGCGCTGGATTATTGCCCCAGGGCTGTGGCTGCCCTTAGCGCCCCGTGAGCGCTTTACTTTGCATTCCTGGGCAGAGCGCTGTCGTTTTCCCTCGGAGGGAAGCGCTCCTGCCCTTTTTGGTGCCCCAGAGTGCTTCGTTGCACTTTATTCTTAAATTGCGGGTGCCACCCCGTTTATCTGGTCCTGAGCGAGTGCCCACCTCGCTGGTACCTTTTGAATGCTTCTCGAGGGTGCCACCCCTCGTAAATGCCCCCAAGATTCACCGCCGCGGCCCGAGCGCCGCAAAACAGGAAGCCAGGCACTTCGGTGCCTGACGCGGGGCGGGACTTCCGGTTTTGGAGGGAAGTCCCGCCCGCCACCGCACCACGATTGGCTGGCTGCCTGCCGACCAACCGGAAAGAGAATGGGGCTGAGCAATGGCCGCCCGGGGCTCCCATGATGTGGAGAGAGCCCCGGGGCAGCCAGGAAGCAGTCGCCGGATGTCGAGGGGCTCCCAGGACCAGGAGGGAGCCCCGGTGGGAGGAGAGCGCCGCCGAGCACCAGAGACCCGGTGAGTGCGTGCGGAAGGGAGGGGGCGTCGGGGCACTTTGCCGGTGCCCGCCCCTCCCCTCCAGAGCGAGGCTCGTTGTGTGCAGAGGCCCGTGGGGCCTCACCTAATGCCGAGTCCCCCGAGAGGGACTCCGCCTGGGTTCTGAGCCCGAGAGGCTCTTGGGCCCCATAACTGCTCCGAGTCCCCCGAGAGGGACTCTGCCTGTTGTCCCGAGTCCCCCGAGAGGGACTCCAACGTGCCCACATTTGTTTATTGAATCCTGAGAGGGGCACCAGGCGCCCTAAGTGTTCCTGGGTCCCCCGTGAGGGACCCCCCTGCCTAGTGAGGCGGAATTCCTGTTGGAGAGCCTGAGAGAGGCTCAGAGGGACATTCTTTTTGTGCAAAGAGCCCAGCGAGGCTCAAAGGGGCCAGTTGGTTTGTTCAGAGCCTGAGAGGCTCCAACTTTGCGCTAAACTTTCCCTGCTCCAGTTGCCCAGCACTTTGTGGGCAACTGCCACGTTTAGGCCCTGACATTGGGACACCGGGACAGTCACAGGTGGTGACTGGTGAGTTTGGGGAAATTGGTATTTGTTCTGCACCTCTGAATGTATTGATTATGCGTCATGTGCCTTTACACCTCTGAATGTTACGGCATCATGTGTTGGCTTACACCTCTGAATGGGTAGATTATTCATCATGTGTTCTCTTTGTCCTTTTACACCTCTGAATGTTACGACATCATGTGTGTTGCTTTTGCACCCCTACAGGTAGTGTGACGTGTAGGTGGTTGTTTTCTCCCTAGTACAGGTGGTGCTAGTGAGGCCCTGTTACCAGTAATGACTGGTTGTATGCTATTACTGAAAGTATGGCTTTATTACTGAAGGTATTGCTAAAGTGCTATTACTGAAAGTATTGCTTTATTACTGAAGGTATTGCTTTATTTCTGAAAGTATTATTTCTGAAAATGCTACTTCTGATTCCTGACAGTGGTCCAGGTGGCCCTGTCTTGTAAATATCCCCCTGTAAATTCTGCCCGTGCCTCTGGCACATTGTAAAGTGTGTTTTATCTAATGTGTTTTGGTGTAATACAAAGGCTATTTTTATATAACCTTGTGTGGAGTTTCCTTTGTGGTGGGCCTTTGGTTGTTGTTGCTGGGGTGCGTGCGCAAATACTTAGCCTACATCGCCTCCAAGTTTAGCCTTGCTGCTCGCGCCACGTTACCTAGAGGGTGAGTAGGGGTTATCTTGGCGTGTAACTCCCTTGCCCTGACTTGGGTGTGGTGGTCTCTGACTGACTTTGGCGAAAGCCCTGGCCAGCCAGGGATCCCATTTCCAACAGTTGTTCAGACGCACCTGTGATGTAAATGGGTGCATGATTAATGATATGTATCTTGCACATGGGATGTTGCTACATGCATGCAGGCTTGCATTCCCTGACTGGCTTTAGGAATAACTTTCACTTGACAGGTCTGGCTGTGTGGGGGTATCCGGGAATTGTGGTCACACTACAAGTACCACAATGCAATAGGGCATTTCAGGTGTGCATGGCCTGCATTACTGAGGTTATCAAATAGCTAGCTCTGGAGTCATGGGCATTGTTAGGGGACGGGGTCGCAGTCGCATGGCACTTACCTTGGGATTGTTGGGTGAGTCGGGAGGAGACCAGCCGGGTGACCCCCACGCAGGCTGCAGGATTTAGGGTGTCCTCCACAAGGTCTTCCAGTGGAGTGTTGGGTGCAACAGTGGGGTCTCCTCCTCCGGTGGAAAGTCGCTCCCCCAGCCTCTCAGCGATGCGTTCTTTGGCACGCCCTCTGAGGTCGTACCACCGCTTTTTTAGTGCATCGATGGAGCGCTGGGTCACTCCGACTGAGTTAACCTTTGCGCGGATGCGCAGCCAGATGCGCCTCTTGTCCGCCTCAGGCACCCTCCGGGACTCCTTTCCAAAAAGGCGATCATGGTCCTTAGTCACTCCCTCAATGAGGTACTCCAGTTCCTGCTCTGAAAATTTAATTTTCCTTTTCCTTCCTGGTGCACTGCTCCCTGCTGCTTCCTGGGACATTTTAAGTAGGTCTTTGTGTCCTGGTGTGGTGCTGCAGGTGGTCTGTTGTGGAGCTCTGGCCAGTGCTGCTTCCACTTTCAGGCTCAGTGATCTGAATGAGGGAGGGAACTGCCTACTTCCTGGTTGTGATGTCATCAATGTGCTCGAAATGCGACTTCTCGTTTTTGCGATCTTGCAATTAGCGAGATCGCAATTTGCGATTTCGGTAGTTGCGAGTTCGCAATTTATACATGGGAAACGGCCGATTCTGCGAATTTAATGCGATTTTGCGAAAATTACAATCGGCAATTGCGATTCGCTTTTTTTCATCGCTTTTCATGATGCATACCATTCTGCGAATTCTTAATTGCGATTCGGTATTTTTCGCAATTTAGTATTCGCAAAATGTATGCTTGATGCATCTGGGGGATAGCTCCTATTGGGTTTTTACTTAGCAACATAACGTAAAACCAAGAGGAAGATTTACTAACATTTCACGCAATGCAGCGCTGAAATGCAACTTGCTGCGCTACGTTGCAAGAAAGGGAGCATCAGAAATGCACCATATTTACAAAGATATGATGTGATTCTGCTGCCTCTTTCCGCTGGTGTGAAGTGTGCTACCTAACACCAACACGGGCACCCTTGCAGAATGATGCAAAGGTGCCTGTATTATAAGCAGAAATGTGTTGGTGCAGGAACAGATACCTTTCTGCACAAAAACATTCCTTAACCACTTCGGCGCTGATGACGAGCTCAGCTCGTCATCAGTTGCGCCGTTCGCACGCTGATGACGAGCTCAGCTGGTCATCAGTTGCGCCGCTCGCACGCTGATGAACGCGTGTTTTTAAAAAACGCCGCGTACAGCGGGAAAAGCCGCCGCGCGCATGCGGTTAAAGCTGTTTTCCTTTTTCTAAGTGTGATATTGAATGCAAAATGTAAGTAACAAGGTGAAATCAAGATACTTCTCATTACGCCTGAGGCTGGGAGGTGTAGTGTTGACGCATTCCTACGTTTAAAACTCTTTGTAAATCTGGGAATGCTAAAAATCGATGGATGAATGAGTGGGAATGTCCACACTTACCACATGGAACACCTTCCTGCCTCAAGGTAGCCCAAGGCAGTGAAATGCGTTACCTTGGATTTACTAAACCAAGCAGAGCCATGCAAGGTGGCTTTCCCGTGGCTCAGTAAATCCCAGTGAGGGCTTGGGTTGCCTTGCGTGACGCGTGGACAATGCAAGCCTTTTATAAATCTAGCCCTTTGAGGCCTATTTACAAAGTCATTTTGGTGTACGTAAACATTACTCTTTTAGCACGTTTTTCCACATTTTGTGAATTGGACTAAAAAAGCTAAAAAAAGGAGTTAATGGGGCCATTCTGGGAAGATTCATATACAATTAGTACGCCTAGAAAGGACTGTGCCATCGTTGCACTTTTACTAATAGTTTTTGGGACACTTTAGGCCGTTTCATAACAGCATGTTAGAGTGTGTAAAAATGTACAAGAGTACTACTTTACAAACTCCAAAATGCCCTTGTGAATAAGCCCAAAATGCTGGCTTACCCTGCATTCAATAGATGCCAATTCTGCTCTGTCAGCGAGGCTTCACCAACTCCAGCCATCAAGAAAGACCATACTCTTTAAAGACACCCAAAAAAGTATTGGAAGCATTCAATGTATCTCAATAGCTCACAGGTGCTGTACCACATTCTCTGAATGTTTGGCAAGGACTCCAAAGTGCCCTTTTCTGCTGCTATGGGGATTTGAACCAAAGTCCATACACACATTAAAGTGAAATACAATGGAATTAAAGTTAGTTTGTTTGCTTACGGGGATCTTTGGGTTTTTTGGTTCTAAATGTTCAGATCTTCAATGATGCTGCTGAGCCTCTCTTGGCTGGCTGTTTCAAATTGCGACTACTGGGTAGACAAAATGCCAACATCGCGCAACTGCATGGTCCTGGATAAATATTACTGTTTTCTGTGGGGTATATTTAGGCCTTACTGTCAGGGCTGGAGACACTAGGCAGGTTTCACCGGCATATATTTAAGAAGTGTGCAGTCTGAAGATTATTCAGTGTCCTAGGGCTCAAGGAAGTCTCATAGTCAAGGTCATGGCTATTGCGATAATGTCAGATGCCAGGAGCTAAGGATAACATAGTTATGATAGTGGGACTCTATTTCCTACCAGTCTGAAGCACATTCTGAACATGTTTTGAGGGCTCCAGGTTCTACATGCGCCTTAGGTTCCTCTAAGGGGCCAAACCATCAATTTTTTCTGTAACTAGTACTTGACTACTGGTTGCTGGTTTTCAGCACCAAGCTCCAGACTCTCACAGAAAACCACAAGAAAATGCAGATACCCTACTTCAGGCTGCTTACCAGCCTTGATATAGTTTTCTTCACCCTGGTCTGTTGGCTCTGCTCTTTCACTGGCATCTCTACTGGTCTTTACTCAGATTTGTTTCACTGCCGCTAGATTATTGACTGCAAGTCATGGGGGTGGGCGAAACATATCTGCAAATGCAGTACAATGTGCTTATGGAATTAATTTGCCACGTTTCAGAGTTTATCTCCACTCTGTATTTTGAGGAGATTTGCAGAATTTTGCAGTTTTGCAGACATTTGAGAGCTTTCCTCTACCCCAACCACCAGGTGAACTGGTAAACCATCGCAAACCTCCACAAAAAAATCACAAATTGATTTAATTATCCTGATGTGCAAGAGAGTCGCTTTTTGCATTTTATAGCATCCACTTTTCATGAAAAATAAAAGTCAATACAAAATAGTCCTGGGCTGGTAAAAAGGCATTGGTAAACGCTCTGTAGCTGAAGTGGAAGGTTTTTATTTTGATCTGTGGACAAGCTCTTCAGTAGGCACTGAGGCAAGTTAGATCAGAGTCCAGGAAAAACTCTTCAGCTTCAGATGGCTGGTGGAGATTGAACAGCTCAGAGCCACTTGTGGAAGAAGCACCATAAAGAAACACCTAGACTTGTTGAGGTGTATCATTTCAGCTTACTTCACCAAGATGTCCACTAAAGTTCTGTTTCAGGAAGAGCAGTGCAGGGGCAGCACCCTCACAGGACCAGAGCTTCATTCAAATGTAGGTGGCTAGCTACTCAAAGAAGAGGTCTTTCTGTCTCTGCAAGAAGAGCAAAATGGTTAGGGTAAACAAGGATGATTAGTCAAACCCCAAGGTTGACATCTAGAAAAGAACAACAGGTTTAAACATCCTATCGTTAGCTGGGCACTGAAGATGCAAGTATGGTCATGGGTCCAAGTCGGCATCCCTGTGGGGGGAAAGCGTAATGTCCTAAACACCCACCTTTAAGTAATAATTATAGGCCTGCTTTCAACAAGCATGCCACACACAATTGTGGGCAGGAAAGGATCCTAGTAGAAGGAACTAGTTGGATGATTTGTAAGAGGGGTTTGATAAACCTCTTCCTAAAAGGCAATAGTAAAGAGCCTAGAATCCCTCTAGATAGCTTGCAACCAACCAGACAGTCACCCCACAAGTAAGTGGGCCAGGATCTCTACAACCTGAAGATGACAGGAGAAACATAAAAGTTTGCCAAGAGAGGCGGAGTCTGGAAGGCTTGCTTGTAGCTGATCCAGGCTGACAGCTGGGTGGTCTGTGAGACCACCATGTAGAAATGAACAGCGAGGACCCTTATGAGGAAAATCCACAGCAATGTGGAATCAAACATTTCCTGATTTTCATCACTACATTCTAATTGTTGAGGTAAAACCTCTGTAAAGACCTGCGTGGTGGATTGTGGAGTGTTTGGAAATCCATGTTGGTAACTTTTGTGCCACGCATTACAGAGGATATTGATTTCCTATATTTTATATGTATTTTATGTGTTTTGCTTGCCTATAGTCGAGATGTTTTCTTACTAGTTATCTTAGAAGAGGCGAGGGTAAATGCAACAGATACCAGCAGCTTGTGTGCAAGGATTGTTTGGCTTATAGAAATATTTTTAGAGCATGGTCCTAACCCAAGGAAAATGCAATGCCTTGTGAATAACGCGACATCCTTCGCAGAATCCCCTCAATGGAATTCTTTGTAAAGTGCACCTGTTAGAATTTGAATTCACTACCTGTGAATAGATGTAACAATTACTTTTTATGCTCACTGGGCCTGGACCTAGCCAGTTCCAGAAGGTCAGACGGTGATGTGACAAGATCAAAACAAGGACAGTGATTGTGACCAAAGACATGGCCAAGGATACAACACAAAGGGACAGGTGACTTGCCTATCCCCTGTAATCTGGGTGCCACTCTACTGGAGAGAGAAGACACCAGCTATCCAGTAAGGCACCCCTGCATTGCCAAGCTGCCCTTCTTCTACAACACCAATGTCTTTGTGAGGCCAATAGGCTTGCATTGCTGTGCACCTTTTTGTTCAAGTGACCTTGATATTTGTGTGAGGTCAGAGGGCGACACTTAACACATCCGCATACATTCATCTTGTGAAGTCCTTCATTGGGCGCCAAGGCTTCTGTGCCTCTGACACAGATGTCTGCATTTGAGCCCCCTGAACTGTGACTTCTGCCTCTTCCCCCCAACTGGCAGCTAAGAGACTGAGCAACCGCTGTGTGGTCCCTGCGTGCAGTCCAGTTAAGTCATGTTCATCACAAAGCTACTGAATTGTGCAACATACAATATGTAAAAAAAAAGATACTGCGCTTATCTAAAGTCGCTCATTAAACTAACACATGCACCCCTTTTTAAGTGTACCCGGCCTGTAGAAGTTACAGAGTAAATACATACTCATTCAGAAGTATTGTTAATGTCATAAAACTTTCTAGACTTACCCAGCATACTTCCTTAACAGAAAAAAGCCTTAAAAGGGGTCCATTGGCTATTAATGACCTGAATAATCGAATTCAATATCCTGCTCTTTGTCTCTAGAGTCTTTCTTGTTCTTAGAGTGCTCTTTCACAAAGCAGCTCCCAGGTGGATTGTGCAAACAAATTTCAATCTAAAAAATGAATGTGGTTTTTAAATGATCTGGATCCCACGCTTAAAACTGGACTAGAACTGATGCCTTCAAGAAAAAGTTAAAGACTGTCCTCTTTAAAGGAGCAGTTTGGCTTTACAGGACCCCACGCTTTCTTGTTGGGATCAGACCCTGTATCAAAATCAACTACAACGACTAAGAACTCATCATCCAACTCAATCCCTGATGAATTACATTCTTGAAACATCAGTGTGCTAGCCAGGAATGACCAATTTATGCGGCGCGAGGGTGTCAACGGAAATACAACAAGATTTGGGGAAGATGGTCTGAATATCATGGGCTGGATATGTGATATGGGTGTGTGTCATTTGACTTTGTCTTTCCTTTGCAGACATGCGGACTTGCTTACTGTGTGTTTGATATTTTCTTTCGTAAAATCAATAAAATATGGTTCTAAAAAAAAATGCTTGAAAATCTGCATCAACTACATATATCACGCTGGATGTCTTTACCGTCTGAGGTTTCACGTGCTCCAAAGTGGCCAGAAGGCAACATGTTGACACTTCATAAAATACCCTCAATAAATAAATTAATTAATGACAGAGAACGTAAGCTACCATCAATGTGATTAACAGTGAAAGTGAAGTGTAAAAAATGTTAGAGATGAATTTTGCCTCTTCAAAAGAAAGTAGACAAAAATGTCTATGAAATTATAAAATAAATCTTAGATGTGTTTTTTTTTACTTTCCTTAGTGCTGTGATGTAATTTGTAACAGGTGGCACTATATGAAAACTAAGTTAAACATATAGCGATGTAAAGAAGATATGCACCTGAACATTCGATTCAGTATAGAGGGGTTTATTTACAAATCCCTTGCGCCACCGGTGCGTCCATATAAGGGACACACCGACGGCACGTTTTGCTTCCCCATATTTACACAAAATGCCACCCTGCGTGGCTTTTACTGTCCTTGTAAATACAGCCCCTTTACACGCAGCACTTTCCGTGAATGCAGCGTTCTATGGGTGTTGCTGTGGGTGTTCCCACTCAGCACCCATGGAACCAGACACATTCCCAGATTTACAAGACATCATAAACCTGGGAATGTCTCTGAATGTGAAGTCTTCCCAGTGGAAACGTAGGGAGGAGCAACGAGGATAAATGTTTTAATTTCTCCTTGTTTTTTCCTCTTGGTATGTGTGCTGCTAGAACGAGGAAATCACATCTTGTGATTGTTTATGTGCAGGATGGTGTCCCTTCCTGCATATAAACAATCATTGGAAAAAATGACGTTTTTCAACTTCAATGTGTGCTACATTAAGCAGCACACGTAGATATTTAAAAACGGCATTTCAGATTGAAGGGACACCTTCCTGCAAATAAACAATCATTCCCCTCAACGCAGGCACCCTTGCACTGTGGTGCAAGGGTGCCTGAAATTGGCACATGGCAGCAAAAGGATATCGTTGTAGATATGACGTATCCCTGTGCTTCAGAATTAACACAACGCCACGCTGCATTAATTCCTTGTAAATGAGGTACACAATGTTGTGTTGATCATCGCAGGTTGGTGAAGTACAAGTACATATATGCAGAAGTGTGTGACAGCATTGTGCCTCTGCAGGGATTTATCATGTAGGGCACAGGTTTCAATCCTAGCAGGGACATTACAGCGTCTCCTCCTTCTGAAATTGATAAACATTAATTTTACTGAGTTGACTGCTAGGAGCACTTGTCAATTACACTGCTGAAAAACAGAAGAATCTGGTGCAGCAAACTTGACATAAAACAAATGAAATTATATATTTGTCAAACAGAAATAATAGTTCAATGGAAATTAAATGTACATCTGCTTCGACTGTAACATCAAAAAACACAAGTCTTCAAAAATAGTCAAACACATCTGTTAAGGAGGTTTTGACAATAGTTTTGTTCTATACACAAAACATAACTCCTGCTAAGTAACGCACGATGTCATGTTGTGTTTTGTGGTGTACTGATGATCTGTCATGAGTAGTTAAACCACTGGTGTATTTTTTCAAACACACCTTAATTTATGCATTTTTTGAAGTGCTTTAGTTTCTCCCCATTGTACCCTTAACTCTAATTGAATTTATAGCATAGCCTTGTGTTATTTTGTCCCTTGTGCAAGGAAGGATTTGGTGCCCCCTGGCTGCGGTTTGAATAACGAAATACAGCAGTAATCAGGATTCAGTCGACCCCTGAGGGCTCTGGGCCTCCCTGCACTGCACCTGCTTCCCCAATGGAAGCAACACTCTAAACTAAATATGTTGTGTTATGTGAATAACAGCGGTGTATGTCCGCAGTCCATAGTTCCACAGTTTGTTAGTGAACTACGCGCAATGCTGTCTTTTCTTGAATGAACATGGCCTCATTTGATTTCTTATAACTTTCTACAGGTTTGTGTAAGCGAGAGTTGCTAGAAACGTGGGACCGATTAGATAGGTTTGTCCTCTGCAGTTACAGACAGCAGCTCCACATGGAGGGAGATAAGGCTAGTGGACTGCTTGTCACACTCCTCCATATCGAAAGTTATGCCCTCGCATTGTGGGGGTCCAGGAAGCCTGGGTGCAGTTGGTGAGCATGCAACAGGGCATAAGGGAAGACTCAGTGGCGTAACGAAACTTAAAGGTGCACCCCTGCAAACTACATGGAGGGGGCCCCCCTCCCATCCTCCGTGTCAGTCTAGAGCTCTCAGGCCAGAGACCCGCCATACTGCAGGGGATGCGGGGCGATTGTTATACCACTGTCACCAATACAGCCGTTATACATAACACTGGATGGTGGAGTTAAAGGTTGGGCGTAGTCTGCCAGAAGGCTATCATAGGTGGTGGTCCATTCATTACAGGGTCTCTGCCATCAGTACGCCTGGGAAGTTTGCCCAATTTTAGGTGGGTTTCCTGATGCAGACTCCTGTCATGATATACAACATTGGGCTCTCTCGTCGTTCAGTTTTGACAAAAGTGCATCCACTGCTCCTTCTTGTTTCTGTTTTAAAACATTAGACAAAGCGACAATGCAGTATTTCAAAAGCAGATGTAACTACAAAGAGCACATTTTGATAATACATTTTTATTTTTATTAGTAGACAATAGCAATCTTAAGAGGCATTGCATAGCTTCATACACACTGTGACTCCAATTCCATCACAGCCTCTCTCTTTATCTCTCTCTCTCTCTCTCTCTCTCTCTCTCTCTCTCTCAATGAGTCAGTCTCTCTCTCTCAGTCAGTTAGTCTCTCTCTCTGTCATTCAGTCTCTCTCAGTCAGTCAGTCTGTCAGTTAGTCAGTCTGTCAGTCTCTCTCTCTCTCTCTCTCTCTCTCTGTCAGTCTGTCTGTCATTCGGTCTCTCTCTCTCTCTCTGTCAGTCTCTCTATCTCTCTCTTTCTGTCAGTCAGTCAGTCAGTCTCTCTCAGTCAGTCAGTCTCTCTCTCTGTCAGTTCTCAGCCAGTCAGTATCTCTGTCAGTCAGTATTCAGACTCTGAGTCATTTAGTCTCTACTCTCTCTCCATTCTCTCTCTCAACTCTGTCCACTCTATCTCCAATGTCTCTCTCTCCACTGTCTCTCCCTCCACTGTCTCTCTCTCCACTCTCTCTCTCACTCTCTCTACTCTCTCTCCGGTCTCTCTCCGGTCTCTCTCCACTCTCTCTCCACTGTCTCTCTCTCTCCACTGTCTCTCTCTCCACTGTCTCTCTCTCTACTGCCTCTCACTCTCTCTACTCTCTCTCTCTCTCCCTTCTCTCTCTCTCCACTCTCTCTCTCTCCACTCTCTCTCTCTCTCCACTCTCTCCACTCTCTCCACTCTCCCTCTCTCTCCACTCTCTCTCCACTATCTCTCCACTGTCTCTCTCTCCACTTTCTCTCCACTGTCTCTTTCTCCACTGTCTCTGCACTCTCTCTCCACTGTCTCTACTTTCTCCCCACTCTCTCTCCACTCTCTCTCTCCACTCTCTCCACCCTCTCTCCACGTTCTCTCTCTCCACTCTCTCTCGCTCCACTCTCTCTCTCCCCACTCTCTGTCTCTTCACTCTCTCTCTCTCCACTCTCTCTCTCTCCACTCTCTCTCTCCACTCTCTCTCACTCCACTCTCTCTCTCCACTCTCTCTCTCCACTCTCTCTCTCTCTCTCCACTCTCTCTCTCTCTCCACTCTCTCTCTCTCCACTCTCTCTCTCTCTCCACTCTCTCTCCACTCTCTCTCTCCACTCTCTCTCTCCTCTCTCGCTCTCCACTCTCGCTCTCGTCTCTCTTTCTATTCTCTCTCTCTCCACCCTCTCTCTCTCTCTCTCTACTCTCGCTCTCTCTCTCTACTGTCTCTCCACTCTCTGTCTTCTCTCTCTCTCTCTCCACTCTCTCTCTTCACTCTCTCTCTTGCTCCACTCTCTCTCTTGCTTCACTCTCTTTCTTGCTCCACTCTCTCTCTTGCTCCACTCACTCTCTTACTCCACTCTCTCTCTTGCTCCACTCTCTCTCTCTCTCTCTCTCTCTCTCTCACTCCACTCTCTCTCTCTCTCACTCCACTCTCTCCCTCACTCCACTCTCTCTCTCACTCCACTCTCTCTCCACTCTCTCTCACAAAGTAGTGTGCGTTGCCATTGGCGTCCGCAGAAATGTTTCCACAGGGGGCAAATGTTTTACTTCATCACCATCCCCCTTGCACTCTTCTCCCCTCTGCCTTGCATCCTTCTCGCCCTCTCCCTTGCACCCTTCTCCCCCTCCCCCTTGCACCCTTCTCCCCTCCGCCTTGCGCCCTTTTCTACCTTGCACCATTCTCCCCTCTGCCTTGCACCCTTCTCCCCTCTGCCTTGCACCCTTCTGAGGTTCTTTAATTTTGACTCCATCTTACATTTGTCTTCAATTTGTGTTGCCTTTACACAGACTGCTCTATTCATGAAGTGTTTCTGCCCTTTGGACTGCAACGTGTAGAAAAAACCCCTCTGTCCTTGCTTTGAAAGCAATCTCAGACACTAGCTGGCCTAACTGCATGCAGACATGTTCTGCCATTACTGATTGACCTATAAGTGCTGTAATTGATTGACTTATGGGTTGGGCAGAAACACGACATAAGGGGGACATTCTGGTTACATGATGTTTTTCTATTGGCTAATATTTTGCAGATCTTGTATGTCCATATTAGGTATTTTGTATGCTTGCAGAAGCTAGGACTGCCCCTTTCTTTTATGCTGAGTTTGTAATCCTAAGCATATAAAAGACCTCTGTGTTCTGTATTCTTTAGACTGCCTCATTCAGGTGCTAAAGGCTCCTGTGTGACGTAGTCTCACTTATTTTATTTTTTTATTTGTTTTTTTTTTTATTTTATTTTTTTTTTTTTTTTTTTTTTTTTGTCCTCATATCCACCATGGTTTTAAGAAAGCCATTTAGAATAAGCATAGGTACAGTTGACACAGTATTATAACTGAAAGGGATCATTCGGAGGGGGAAGGCTATAAATCCTGCAACTGTCGTTAGCTTGATATCCATTTTGGTTACCAATGGAGAGGCCTACTACAGGGCCTGGGCCGGGCTGTGACCGGATAACTTCTGGGTTTTGGCACCATAGTAGTGTAATCATTGGACCCGGGGAAAAGGAAAAAAAAAAAAAAAAAACCCCGGATCTTTATTGTGCCCATACAAGCATATGCCAAAAGGCCCTTTTACTTTGATTTCCAGATCTGGCTAGATCCATACGTGCCGTCTGAAGACTGGATGTCAAGCAAATCCCCTTGGGAAGGAGGGAGAGGATCCTTCCACCTCCTGCAGATCTCCCTCCTCGCCAATAGGACCGTGTAAAACACCAGGCTTTTGGCTGAGTTTTGAGGTGTCCTCAGGACTCCAAAGATCACTAACGGTAAATCCATGATAACTGGGAGACCTAACGATTTCGTAAGAGTCTTACCTATGGCATCCCAAAATGCAGCAATCCGGGGACATTAAAAAAACATGTGAATATCTGAAGCTGCAATCAGCCCGCACCTTGCACATGCCACTGGATTTCCTGAGGCAAATTTGGATATTCTTTGGGGAGAGTAATACGCCCTATGAAGGGTAAAAAGATGGTTTCTGCGAAGCCATGAGGGTTTCACCAAATTTTTTAAAAGCTCAAATGAGGTAGACCAGAGTTCTTGTATGTCTTGACTCGTTATTAAGTCACCCCAAAGTTGAGTTGGTAGCTTAAATTCCCCATCAGATTCATCGAGTAGGAGTTTATACCATTGTGAGATCTCACTTTTGGTTGGAGGGATATTTACCAGATTGGTTATTAATTGACTATACCCTCCAAGAGGAAACCTGTTTCTTTTTGTAGGTGGATCTTTATATGCCTGCGTCCAGCTGCTCATTTGTATGTATTTAAACCTCGAAAGGGTTGGACCTATTTTATTCTGTAAATACTCCCATGAAAGCAGGTCCCCCTCATAGAAGAGATCCCCCCATTCTTTAAGGCCTGCCTCTCTCAAGGGAGTGGCTAGAGTATCTTTCAACCAGGCTGGACTATCAGGTAACCCCCAAAGCGGTGTTTTATCGCAGTAATACCCCTGTTTAATTGATTTTATTGCCTCAGACCAGGTTTTCGCCAAACCAAGCAGGAACTTCAATTTGATCTTTTTAAAGAATTTCGGGTTGCCAAATTTGAATAAATATCCCGACTGGCTGAGGCCTTCCCCTTCCAACATGGCTGAAAACATTAATCCTACCCCATAGTCAGTAGTTTTTTTAGAAGCATTCGCATGTGTGATAGCTGAAAAGACCACATATATAACTTTATGTCTGGTGCGGCTAAACCCCCCTTCTCCCATCGCCGTCTAAGCTTCTTCCAAGCTATTCTTGGTAGTTTTTTGTTCCAGATAAAAGAAGTGATATCTGACTGTATTTTAGTTATATGAGTCTGATCAAAATAAAGGGGAATGGTGTTAAAAAGAAATGAAAATTTAGGCAGAATGGACATTTTAACGAGATTAACCCTCCCAATCAAGGATAAGTGAAGGTGGGACCATGCATGCATTAATTTCCTACACTCTTTAATAATTGCTATAAGATTTACAGTAGCAAGCTTATTGATATCTTTTATGATATTTAAGCCCAGATAGCGCAAAGATTCACCCGCCTGTATTTCCAATAAACTTGGATCATCATTCCAGACCAGCATCTCTGTTTTTAATGTATTGATCTGGTACCCTGATATCTTTCCAAACCCCTGAGCAATTTCAAATATAACAGGGAGTGCCGTTTGTTACGTCTGATGTAAGAACAAGCAGGTCATCAGCATATAACGCCACCTTCTTTTCCCACCCTCTGTGACAAAAAGGAATGATGGCAATCTCTCTCCTCAGTTGTTGTGCGAGAGGTTCAATGTAAAAGTCAAACAGGAGGGGGGAAAGCGGGCAACCCTGTCGAGTCCCTCTAGTTATATTAAAAGGGTCTGACAGCTCCCCGTTGATTAATAGGCTCGCCGATGGACTGGCATACAACAGACTAACTACACGACAGAATCTCTTCCCCACTCCAAATTTGGCCAAGGCCCCCGACAGGTAAACCCAATTAACCCTGTCGAAGGCCTTGGTTGCGTCCAGAGTGAGAGCAGTCAAGGGCAAATTCTGTGACACTGCGATATCTATTGCCCCTATTATGTCGTATGTCAGTTCATATAACTGTCGGCCATTTACAAATCCTTTTTGATCTACATGGAGGACTGACGGGGCTACCAGGGCCAACTTTGAGGCTAAAATTGTAGCAAAGATCTTATAGTCCACATTTAAGATTGATATTGGCCTGTATGATTCACAGGCATCCTTAGGCTTCCCAGGTTTCAATATAAGTGTGATTGATGCGTTGTCCCATGATGACGGGGGGGTCTGGCCTTCAAGAAGGATCTGTTTGAACATCTTAGTAAGGAAAGGGGCTATCTCATCCTCTAAGATTCTATAAATTTCTGCAGGTAGCCCATCGGGCCCCGCTGCCTTTCCCTTCTTGCTTTTTTTTTATAGCAGCCCTAACTTCTCCTTCAGTGATGGTACCCTCCAAAATTTGAGACTGATCATATGTAAGACTGGGGAGATTCATATGTCTTAGCCAATCGTTGACCTCCTCAGGACGGGTTACAATGTCCTCCTTATAAATAGACTCAAAAAATTCCTTAAAGGCCTTTCTAATTTCAACATCCGATGTAAAGGATTCGTTGCCCACCTTGATATTTGCAATGTTGTTCCGGACCTGGTCTGATTTAGTCTTCCACGCAAGCATTTTACCTGCACCTTCGCCGTACTCAAAATGGGCTAATTTGCTTGCTTCCCATCTCTGCTGCAATCTAAGATTCAATACTGTACCCAGATTGGCTTTCAAGGTTGCCATTTCTTTTCTATAATTATTTATGATGGACTCATCTGCCCCAGTACTACTGCCTATAAGACACTGGAGATGTATTATCTTTTCCTCTATGGACAACATTTGTTCCTTATATTGCTTCCTTTTGTATGACACTTTCCCTGTTATAAGTCCCCTTAAAAATGCTTTGAACGAGTCCCAGATGATCCTTGTGGTTGCTGAGTCGTTGTTGATCAGAAAAAAGTTGTGTGCTTCTCTACTGAGATATATCATGTTGTCAGGTGAAGAAAGAAGTGAACGATCAAAGGACCATCTAGAAGGCAATCTCTCCGTTACATAGGTTAGGTCCATTAATACTGCAGAATGATCTGAGAGATGCAAAGGTAAGTATTCAATGGATCTTACATGTTGAGCCAGCCTCCGGCTGATTAAGATAAAGTCTATCCTTGACTGGTGTTTATATTTATAATTCCGGAAAGACACTCCCTGCTGGTCCCCGGACCTTTCTCTCCATATGTCAAGGTAACCATATGTTTTCATTACAGATTGTAACACTAACCTAGATTTTGACAAAGCTAAGGATCGACTATTGGGGGATTTATCCAAAACTGGGTCTAGGACAATGTTAAAATCACCAGCTATAATAGTTGGCTCTGAAAAGGAAAGCAAATGTGAAAACATAGTCTCCAATGTAGTAGGATCGTCCTGGTTCGGCCCATAGTAGCCCAAAACTGTGGTTTGGGAGCCCGCTATTTCCACAGAGGCTATGGCCCATCTACCACCTGGGTCGACCTGTTGAGATAGCAGCCTAGCTTTAGCTCCTTTCTTGAAAATTATAGAAACCCCTCTAGTATTACTGGCCTGAGTAGTTGAGACCGCAAAGTCTATCCACCTATTTCTTTTAATTAAATCCATCATCTCTGAATGTGTTAAATGAGTCTCCTGGAGAATAATGACCTGCGCATCCAGATCCCGTAAATATTGCATGATTTTGTTTGCCCTTGGTTTGGTACGCAGGCCATTAATGTTCCAGGAGAGGTATTTTATGTTAATCATCTTGAGCATACGTGTCCAACAAGAGAAAGAAATAAGCAGATAAAGCTAGACCGACCCAATTTTGTCTAAAATTCATTTCAAAAGATTGCAATACCACGTTCCTTCTATTAAGTTTATCATATCTTGGCTTTCTGAGGACATTTTTACTTTTTTTCCACCCCCCACCACCTACCCTAGCTTCGTGCCTCCCACCCTCCCCCCTCCCATTCCCAGGAAAGCCCTTGCGATATCTAACCGGTACGATGTCCGGTTGATAGCGCCCCTCCGTGAACTCCTGGAGAGATACCCCACCAATATAAATGTGAAAAATGAAAGAAACTAAACTAATAGTGACACTCAGTTAGTTGCATTGCTTATTATATCATTAAAGGAATTAACTTTACTCTATGTGGATAAGAACTCAAAGAAGTCATGGAGTGGCCATAGACGCCGGCTCTTCTTAATGAGTCTTATAGTTAAGGCTTCTTATTACTTCCCATCTGCATCAGAAGTTCATCAGCTGCTTGCACTGTTCTAATATTGGTCATCTTATTGTTATACATTATTTTCATGCCAGCAGGGAATGTTAATTGAGCTGAGGCACCCGATGCTCTAAAAGCTTCCAGGCGCCTCCCGAACTCCCATTGCTTCTCCAAAGTAATTCTTGAGAGATCTGACCTTATTAAGAATGTAAACCCTTTTGCAACCAGAGATTTTTGCTTTAGCGCAAGATTAAGTATTTGTTCCTTCAATACGTATGTATGAAAATTTACCAGGATTTTACGGGGTTTAGATCTCTGGGGGTTACGTTTAAAGGGATCCCTGTGAACTCTTTGGATGTCCAATGCTAGCTCTTCTAATGAGAGGTCTAAATTCAGGGACTCTTTCAACAAACCCGTTATAAACTGTTTTAAGTCAGAGCCCTCTGAGCCTTCGGGCACATTCAAGATTCGGAGATTTCCCCTCCTCGCATTGTTTTCCAAAGTCTCCATCCTTTCACTAAGTGCTTGCTCCTCTCTAGAAAGCTTCTGAATATCTACTTTCGCCTGGTCCAAATAAACAGAAAATGTTGCTGTAGTCTCTTCAAGGACTCCCGTTCTTATGGCGAGTCCCTCGATTTTATTTTCAAGGGATTCACAGAAGCTTCTTATTTCAGCTTGATTTGCAACTTGATTTGCAGAAGACTCCGCGAAGCCCTTTCTTATTTCCAACGTAAGAGCTGAAAACATGCCTAGTATGGACGCTGGAGTTATGTCATCTTTGGCCTCAAACTTGGATTGATCCGTGAGGGAGTCTATGGAGTAATCAATTTGATCAAAGAGATCTCCCCCAACTGCTCCGGCTTCTTCATTCGATCCGCTAGGAGCAGCCTCAGTGGCAATCAAGACCTCTGGATCTCCTGATGGGGGAACTGGTATTGCCTCCTCCTTAACGAGAGAAGATTGCGATCCTGACCCTTTCTCGTTATCTCCATCTCCTAGTCTTAATTCACTGACTTCACTGACTTCAGGTTCTATAACCCCTTCTTCTGTTCCTTGATCTATTGTCTCTATTACCTCAGAAGCCTGAAGGGGAGAAACCTTATCCATTGGAAGAGAACCTTTCAATTCAGGACCGGATGACATGGTTTGATCTCCTGACATATGTAATATCTGGGGTATCACTTTAAAATAGGAGCGTAAGGAGGGGGTAATCTTGGCGCTTTTCTCAGATACAGTGTTCTGCGTTTTCGTTTTCGTTTTAGTTTTAGACTTCACGCCGGTTTTAGTGCCTCTACCTTTGACCTCTATACTTAAGTAAGAGGAGGATGTTTTGTCTACTCCCACTACTCCCACTACTGTGTGGTCTACTACCCCACTAGGTGAGCCCGATACACCAATCTTATCCTCTAGCGGAGCACCTTTCTTCCTCCGCCCTCTTTTGCCGGTAGCTTTACTGAAGGTGGGTGGCGCTTTTGCTGTAAACTCAGGGGCAACCACTGTCTTTATTGTCCCCTCTTGCCCTGACAATGTTATAGTGAGAGGATCCGGTGTATCTAGAATCTCCTTACTTCCCCCCACCACTATATCCGCCACCCCTGATGATGTTGATGCTGGTATATGGCTATGTGTTAACAGTATGCTCGGCTGCTTACTTGTAAGTTCTGGGGCACTACACAAGCTTTTATCAGAGGAGACTGCGTGGTATGGCTGCCCCAGGCTTCTCAGTAACCTCCCTCTCCTCAGCTCCAGCGCGGCTGACCGGAGACGAGGTAACGGTGATTGTGGTAGTTGTGGTTGTTTTTTCTCAAACGCCGTCTCCTGCGTTTCCTGCGAATATGGCTGCAAAATTTTCTCAGAGTAATCTAAGAAACGATATGGGGGCCTCTGTTTACCGAAGCCAAGTCTTACCGTATCTTTAAAAGCTTCCTCGGCAAAAATTAAATTCTGTTTACTTATCTCGCGTTGTGGAGATTGCCACAGCCCCAACCGTGGGAAGCACGTTGTAGTCCCCGGCTGTCCGGCTCCCCAACCTCCCAAGCAACAGTAGTACGAAGCAGAGCAGAGTCCCGGACAGTCAAGCATTCGTACCCGACAGCAACCAGCGTTCTCCCCGCCCTCAACTGCAACTCCGCACTCGAGCAGAAAGCGGACTGCCGGTGAATCAATCCTGATGTAGCGGCTCTGCATCCCCGTCGTGAAGAACTCCGGTGTTACAAAGAGTGGGTGCCTCGAGGACAGGATTCAGCTCCCCCGACTATCGTGAGTGTCGCAAATGAAATTTCAGGGATAGTTTACATGATGTGGCGATCTTCACCAGGAGCTCATACCGGAGCACCACGACCGCTTAACCAGCGGCCGCCATGTTTCCCCAGGCCACCAACGTAGTCTCACTTATTAAGTTTAATAAAGATGTCTTTTAATATTTCAGCTTCTGTGCCAAGTTCTTTTGTATTAGTGAGACCCCTGAGAATGAAGATTTCAGTTCATCACTTCTCCCCTCTGCCTTGCACCCTTCTCCCCTCTGCCTTGCACCCTTCTCCCCTCTGCCTTGCACCCTTCTCCCCTCTACCTTGCACCCTTCTCCCCTCTACCTTGCACCCATCTCCTCTCTGCCTTGCACCCATCTCCTGTCCGCCTTGCACCCATCTCCTCTCTGCCTTGCACCCTTCTCCTCTCTACCTTGCACCCTTCTCCTCTCTATCTTGGACCCTTCTCCCCTCTGCTTTAAACCCTTCTCCTCTCTACCTTGCACCCTTCTCCTCTCTGCCTTGCACCCTTCTCCCCTCCGCCTTGCACCCTTCTCCCCTCCGCCTTGCACCCTTCTCCTCTCTACCTTGCACCCTTCTCCCCTCTACCTTGCACCCTTCTCCCCTCTACCTTGCACCCTTCTCCTCTCTACCTTGCACCCTTCTCCCCTCTGCCTTGGACCCTTCTCCCACCTCCCTTGCACCCTTCTCCCCTCTGCCTTGCACCCTTCTCCCCTCTGCCTTGCACCCTTCTCCTCTCTACCTTGCACCCTTCTCCCCTCCACCTTGCACCCATCTCCTCTCTGTCTTGCACCCTTCTCCTCTCTATCTTGCACCCTTCTCCCCTCCGCCTTGCACCCATCTCCTCTCCGCCTTGCACCCATCTCCACTCTGCCTTGCACCCTTCTCCTTTCTACCTTGCACCCTTCTCTCTACCTTGCACCCTTCTCCCCTCTACCTTGCACCCTTCTCACCTCTGCCTTGCACCCTTCTCCTCTCTGCCTTGCACCCTTCTCCTCTCTGCCTTGCACCCGTCTCCCCTCTGCCTTGCACCCTTCTCCTCTCTGCCTTGCACCCTTCTCCCCTCTGTCTTGTACCCTTCTTCCCTCTACCTTGCACCCTTCTCCTCTCTGCCTTGCACCCTTCTCCCCTCCACCTTGCACCCATCTCCTCTCTGCCTTGCACCCATCTCCTCTCTGCCTTGCACCCTTCTCCTCTATGCCTTGCACCCTTCTCCTCTCTACCTTGCACCCTTCTCCTCTCTATCTTGCACCCTTCTCCTCTCTACCTTGCACCCTTCTCCCCTCCACCTTGCACCCATCTCCTCTCTGCCTTGCACCCTTCTCCTCTTTACCTTGCACCCTTCTCCCCTCCGCCTTGCACCCATCTCCTCTCCGCCTTGCACCCATCTCCTCTCCGCCTTGCACCCATCTCCTCTCTGCCTTGCACCCTTTTCCCCTCTACCTTGCACCCTTCTCCCCTCTGCCTTGCACCCTTCTCCTCTCTGCCTTGCACCCTTCTTCCCTCTACCTTGCACCCTTCTCCCCTCTGCCTTGCACCCTTCTCCCCTCTGCCTTGCACCCTTCTCCCCTCTGCCTTGCACCCTTCTCCTCTCTGCCTTGCACCCTTCTCCTCTCTGCCTTGCACCCTTCTCCACTCTGCCTTGCACCCTTCTCCTCTCTGCCTTGCACCCTTCTCCTCTCTGCCTTGCACCCTTCTCCCCTCTGTCTTGCACCCTTCTCCTCTCTGCCTTGCACCCTTCTCCCCTCCGCCTTGCACCCATCTCCTCTCTGCCTTGCACCCATCTCCTCTCTGCCTTGCACCCTTCTCCTCTCTACCTTGCACCCTTCTCCTCTCTACCTTGCACCCTTCTCACCCATGCCTTGGGCCCTTCTTGCCCCCCCCTTTCCCCCCTGCGGATGCCTACATGGTGCCTCTAACAAGAGTGCTTACCTGAGGGCACCATTTTGCTGCCTCATCCCTTCTCATATGAGCTTTGCCCTGGAGAATGCTCTCTCTGAGAGCCCCCACTCCCACCCTTGTCAGCGTCCCGAGCAGTGCTCTGTGATGCCTCCTCCTCTCTCTCTGGGGCCCCCAGCCCCCCCCCTGTCCTTGTCAGGGTCCTTAGCAGTGCTCTGTGCTGCCTCCTCTCTCTTTGGGGCCCCAGCCCCTGTCCTTGTCAGGGTGCTGAGCAGTGCTCTGTGCTGCCTCCTGCTCTCTCTGCCCCCCTCCTTGTCAGGGTCCTGAGCAGTGCTCTGTGCTGCCTCCTGCTCTCTCTCTGACCCCCTCCTTGTAAGGGTCCCGAGCAGTGCTCTGTGCTGCATCCTCTTCTCTCTCTGGCCCCCCCTCCTTGTCAGGGTCCTGAGCAGTGCTCTATGCTGCCTCCTCTCTCTCTGGGACCCCCAGCCCCCGTACTTGTCAGGGTCCTGAGCAGTGCTCTGTGCTGCCTCCTCTCTCTCTGGGACCCCCAGCCCCCGTACTTGTCAGGGTCCTGAGCAGTGCTCTGTGCTGCCTTCTCTCTCTCTGGGGCCCCCAGCCCCCCCGTCCTTATCAGGGTCCTGAGCAGTGCTCTGTGCTGCCTCCTCTCTCTCTGGGGCCCCCAGCCCCCGTCCTTGTCAGGGTCCTGAGCAGTGCTCTGTGATGCCTCCTCTCTCTCTGGGGCCCCCTGCCCCCCTCCTTGTCAGGGTCCCGAGCAGTGCTCTGTGCTGCCTCCTGCTCTCTCTCTGACCCCCCCTCCTTGTCAGGATCCCGAGCAGTGCTCTGTGCTGCCTCCTGCTCTCTCTCTGCCCCCCTCCTTGTCAGGGTCCTGAGCAGTGCTCTGTGCTGCCTCCTGCTCTCTGCCCCCCTCCCCGTCCTTGTCAGGGTCCCGAGCAGTGCTATGTGCTGCTGCCTGCTCTTTCTCTGGCCCCCCTCCTTGTCAGGGTCCCGAGCAGTGCTCTGTGCTGACTCCTGCTCTCTCTCTGCCCCCCCCTTGTCAGGGTCCTGAGCAGTGCTCTGTGCTGCCTTCTGCTCTCTGCCCCCCTCCCCGTCCTTGTCAGGGTCCCGAGCAGTGCTCTGTGCTGCCTCCTGCTCTTTCTCTGGCCCCCCTCCTTGCCAGGGTCCCGAGCAGTGCTCTGTGCTGCCTCCTGCTCTCTCTCTGCCCCCCCTCCTTGCCAGGGTCCCGAGCAGTACTCTGTGCTGCCTCCTGCTCTCTCTCTGCTCCCCCCTCCTTGTCAGAGTCCTGAGCAGTGCTCTATGCTGCCTCCTGCTCTCTCTCTGGGGCCCCCACCCCCATTCTTGTCCTTGGCTCTTCTCAGAGGAGCAGAGCCCTGTGGGGAATGCTGTCTCTGGGCCCCAACCCCCATCCTCTTTCTGGCACCTCTGACTGAAGAGAAACAATGTATGTTGATACTTTGTTTCTCTTCAGTCAGAGGGAGGGGGCGAGGTGCTCAGAGCAGGCTGCAGACAGCCTGAACCTGCTTTGGAGAGAGAGAGGCTTGCTTTAGCGCAAGCCTCTCTCACAGCAAGCCTCTCTCACAGCTCTCAGAAGAGCTGAGGGGGCCCGGGCCCCCCTTCCTTTGCTGAAGAGAGTGGGCCCCCCCCGCACCGCGGGGCCTGTGGGGGAAGACTTTGCGGCACACCTGCAAAAGGTTTATGCGGCACTGCCCAACATCACTCCATTGGTGGGAGATACTTACCTGGCTGGTTTGCTCATGGCCTCCTTATCAAGGGAAGAGAGGGACAGTTTAACGCTCCCATAACTAGGGAAGGAATAATGGTAGTAGTACGGCCATTGAAGATCTCCAAGTCCCCAGGAGGGGACGGCCTGCTGGGTGAATGGCAGATTGATTACTGGGGGTTGACAATCAAGCATACAGGATGGGGTTTCTTCCAGCCTCTATGAGGGAGGCGCTCACATGTTGCCTGAACCCGAATAAGGATGTTACGGATGTGACATCCTACCATCCCCTGTAAATGCTCAATCTTGATGTAAAATTTCTCAGTAACATATTAGCATCTCGACTGCTGGAGCACTTGTCACAATTGGTATACGAAGACCAATGTGGATTTATACCACGTAGAAATACCCTATGTGATGTAAGAAGGTTGTCCTTGGTCATGCGCACCTCGTTTTGGAAAAGGACCAGTATACGCTAGCGCTACAATAATAGTCACCTTAATTTCAATGAAGCAGCTCGTCACATAAATCTTTGCTGTTCATAATAGTAGGCACCTAAATTCGTGAACGCGATGTCGTCACGTGTGCCTCCTGATAAGTCAACGATCTTTGAACAACCCTGTGTGAAGTATCGGTAATCGTGACCTCTCCCAGCTCGAAAGTGGCCACTTTCGCCACTTTGCCGCTCACTTGCCTTTGACGTTCCGTTAGGAGGATTCACGCTGCACACGGAGGGTGTATTATCCCAGGAAAGGTCCATTTGGGAGGTCGCGCTGCTGGTGGGAGCTGTACCGCATTCGGCGGTCTGTTTGCACGCTCCCAGCGCGCGCCAGAACTTTGAACTATCAGCTGCCTACACCGGGGGACTGCGAGGACCAGCAGCCTTTACACCTACCAGCTGGTGCCTCTTCCCCCGGCGGCCGCGCCCCCTACCACCGGCTATTTACTGTTCGCGACACCCGCTCCGCGGGTGCCGCTCACTTGCCTTTGACGTTCCGTTAGGAGGATTCACGCTGAACACAGAGGGTGTATTATCCCAGGAAAGGTCCATTTGGGAGGTCGCGCTGCTGGTGGGAGCTGTACCGCATTCGGCGGTCTGTTTGCACGCTCCCAGCGCGCGCCAGAACTTTGAACTATCAGCTGCCTACACCGGGGGACTGCGAGGACCAGCAGCCTTTACACCTACCAGCTGGTGCCTCTTCCCCCGGTGGCCGCGCCCCCTACCACCGGCTATTTACTGTTCGCGACACCCGCTCCGCGGGTGCCGCTCACTTGCCTTTGACGTTCCGTTAGGAGGATTCACGCTGCACACGGAGGGTGTATTATCCCAGGAAAGTTCCATTTGGGAGGTCGCGCTGCTGGTGGGAGCTGTACCGCATTCGGCGGTCTGTTTGCACGCTCCCAGCGCGCGCCAGAACTTTGAAGTATCAGCTGCCTACACCGGGGGACTGCGAGGACCAGCAGCCTTTACACCTACCAGCTGGTGCCTCTTCCCCCGGCGGCCGCGCCCCCTACCACCGGCTATTTACTGTTCGCGACACCCGCTCCGCGCGTGCCGCTCACTTGCCTTTGACGTTCCGTTAGGAGGATTCACGCTGCACACGGAGGGTGTATTATCCCAGGAAAGGTCCATTTGGGAGGTCGCGCTGCTGGTGGTAGCTGTACCGCATTCGGCGGTCTGTTTGCACGCTCCCAGCGCGCGCCAGAACTTTGAACTATCAGCTGCCTACACCGGGGGACTGCGAGGACCAGCAGCCTTTACATCTACCAGCTGGTGCCTCTTCCCCCGGCGGCCACGCCCCCCTGCAGGATCCCTATAAACTTCCTAGCCCAACCCGCAACGCGGGACGCGCGCGGGTCGAAGCGCGGGGCAAAGCCCGGGCCAAGGGCGGGCCCGTTTAAGCCCGTTCAAGACTGGGCAGGACTGGACTGGGCCAGACCATTAACGTTTATTTTTTTTCACCTTTATTTATACTGATACTGCACGTATTGCTAAAATAATCTGCACTTAGTCTGTAACTAGTATTTACAAGTTCCCTATATTACTGTATACCATGTCTCCTAGAACTACTAGAAATACTGTGAAAAAACAGGCCCAGTCTGCTGCTGAGGTTATTGGTCCGATAGACCAATTTATAACCAAAGCCAACGAGGCCATCGAACATGGTATCACTCTACTGGAACGGAGAGTCTCACAGGACCTGTATATTGCTAGACGCTCCTCTTTGGGCCTACTGGCTATTGCCAAAACACCTCAGCGCCCTGTCGAGCTCCCCCAGCCACTGTTAGTGTCCGCAGATTTGCATACAGTTCCTCGCACTGTGGACCTGTCTGCAACTTTAGACCTTTCCGATTTACATCAGTCACTCGAAAAAACTCCCGATATATTCGGCAGCCAACCTGCTGATGCCCCTCCACCAACTTTTGATAGGGGCATACGCGAGGGCGCAATTCCCAAAAAAAGGAATAGGAATACTAGCAAATCCCATCAAACGTCCAACTCCCCCCAAATATCTAATTCCACTACCCCGTCCACTTCTCATCCCTCCCCTTCTTTAATTACAAATCTTGTTCCAACTCTTCATCAATCACCCCCTCTTCCATTAGTAACTGTAATAAATTCTACCTCAGACATCCCAAATAATAGTTCCCCTTGCCCTAGTCGTTGTGACGACGAGACTTGTATGACCGAGAACGATAATTTAATCTCTGACATTCGTAGTAATGACAATCTACTGCTTAGTAAATTAGGAGAACTAATTCAATTCTATCTAAAGCCTATAGAAATGACAATGTACCAGGTCCAATCCCAACTCACCCAATTGTCCTCAGCTTTGAACCAAACCAAGGGTACCATTAAAGACCTAAAATCAGCCCCTGAGAGACCCCCTACTATCACCACGAAAAAATCTGATCGCGGTCCGACCGCTTCTACTTCCACTACCACTATCCAAAAGGTTTCACAGATACCCACGCAGAAACAGTTACCCACTATTATCACTAAGCCCCAAGCACCATCCATCTTACCTAACCCTTTAGTGTCCCATCCGCTAACTACCTCTAAGTCCCAGTTGTCTACCCAATCAAAACCTTCATCTGTTCTTCAGTTCCCGGCCCCTACCCTTCCCAAAAGCTCTGATGGATTTAACAACATCCCGAGCAACCGAAAGAAGAGGGGCCTCCCTATTCATCTCCCGCCTGAGGCATCCCCCTTTGTGGTTATCATGACAGGTGTTCCGGAACTCCCCCCTAACCAAAACAAATCGGTTTGGTCATTAAAAAACAAAGTCATATATTGGTTGTCCAATAATAGACCTCTACCTAACTTTATGGACAACAGAGTCACCACAGTGCGCAGAGTGCCCTGGCTGGGTACTGTGCCTAAAACTCTTAAGGGCGACTGCGTTATAGTGAACTTTGCTGACCCCAATACAGTTGAGCACATTTGCTCCTGGGGTGATGACATTTCCACAGAAGGAATAGCCACTCATAATTTGTCTTACTTCTATCCCCCAGTGCCACGACACAATCCCGGCCCGCCTTGGAGCTGGTCAAGAGTGGGGAACTGGGATAGAAATAGAGCCCGTGGACATTGGCCAGGCTACGGATTCAACAACTCGGTGCCTGGGAATTTTTCCAACTGGCGTGGTCCATTGTTATCCAACAGATATGATTGCTTAGATATGGTCGACTGACCACCAGTCCCCTCTGCAATCCCCAAAGTCACTATTAGCACCCAGAGACACTCTAAACTTACAACCGGTATAACTCCGCCGTCAGAAATTATTCTGATAACCCCGCCTGGCTCTCATCCTAAGCCCTGTACCCCCCTGTTAAACTCATTTTCTCAACCAATAGCCCCCCGGTTGCAAGATCTCCGCCAGGTTCATACAACCCATTCTGATGAGACTGATATGGGGCACCAACATATCTCTCCTATTCCATTTGACAGTAATCTCATTTCCACTACTTCTCTTCCAATTACCCAGTTAGGCGACCCTTCACCTTTTGCTCATTCACAAGGCGCAAACCCTACCCTTCCAACAACCTGGGATTTTCCAGTAATCTACTGGAACGTTGCGGGGCTTAGATCTAAGATACTTCTCCAGTCCTGGATAGACGTGATTAACATGCATAAACTAGCCTGTCTTCAGGAAACCTGGGCCATTGACCCAATTCACATCCTGGGTTATAAAACTTTTCATATTACTGCCAGTCCGTCTACCCACGGAAGATCTAAGGGAGGCTTAGCTATCTATATCTCCAACCAAATTCCATTTCCGGTTGACGAAGTACCTTTGGTGTCCCCAACTTATCAAATCCTTAAGCTCGTTCCTGATAAAAGCTCATTTTACTATTTTGTTAATATGTATAACAACTCTTCACCCACTGACTGTGTAAAGTCACTGACCGAAATCTCCTCATACCTGCAAGACCAGAAGGCAAAAAACTCGCATATGCAATGTTATGTTGTGTGGGGCGGGGATTTCAATGTTTATTTATGCAGTGACTACAAAAAAGGTATCTGTGGGCTACAGGACGAGCATGATCTTCCCATCACTCACTTTTCTCATTCTAGTACTGGGATTGGTTTCAACAACTGTCTTTTCTCACTAGCCCTCGAATTTGCGAATGAACTAGTGTGTCCCGCCGTTGAGCTTAAGCCGACCTTTCATGGCAGAGGTTTCACCACCATTATTGATTACATTCTTTGTTCGCAAACTCTCAATACCCGTTTAAAAAAATTTACAACCGGTACTGATCCCTCTAGTGATCATTACTCTAATAGTATCACCATTATATTCAATTCAGTTCCCCCTACTCACTCCAAGGATAGTCTTTTAACACAGCGCTCTCTGGAGATGAGTAAAACTAATGGTTTTACAGTAAAATGGTCAAAAATTAACCCTATCGAGGTCACTAGTAGCATTATTAAAAAAACTCTCCCCTCAATATCAAACTGTTTGGTGGAGTCTTCCTCTCCTCAGCTGATTCTTTCCAGCTTCGCTAACATTTTAGAAGCCATTCGGCAGGAGCTTACCCGCCAACACAAGAAAAATGATAAGGATTCCCGGGGGTGGTTTGACCCCCATTGTCGCAAGGCTCTTAGTGCACTTAAACGTGCACTGCACAGCAAAGATAGAGACCTGACCCTAATAGCATCATTAAGAAAGAACTACAAGCTTGCCCAAAAAACCCGTAAACAGGAACTAAAAAACAACCTTTGGGCTCAACTGCACGAGAGTGCTAGCAACAAGGATTCCACGTCGTTCTGGCGAACAGTTAGGTCTCCCTTCTTAGCAAATGACACAGCTGTCCGCCACCTAGACGTGGCTGTTCCCGCTGAAAAATGGGTTGCCCATTATTCAGAGATCTTTGGGGTCTCCCCTTTAACACCCGACACTACCAGATCTGAGGAGACAGACATCACTAAGGATAACATTTATCCTATTGACCTCCACTTCGACCTTGTGGAGGTGACTGCTGCACTGACTTCCTCAAAGACCGGGAAAGCTCCCGGTCCGGATGGAGTCCCCCTCGACATCTTTGTGAGCAATCTTGATTTATGGGCTCCTATTGTCACGCAAGTGATGTCTGCCGTTCGACAAGTCGGTATTATTGATTCTTGGTCTTCTTCTGTGCTCTTACCCATTTTTAAAAAGGGTGACCGCGACAACCCGGCTTGTTACAGACCCATTTCTCTTTTGGACTCGCTGGGCAAGGTCGCTGGGAGACTAATTCTGGAACATCTCCAGGATTGGGCTAAAGAGAAGAAGATCTTAACAGACCTACAGTTCGGGTTCCAAGAGGGATTGGGTACAGTTGAGCAGGCCCTTAACTTGACACTACTCATGGGCAAATACGCCTGGGCTAAAGGCGGTAAGCTTTACCTGGTCTATGTGGACTTAAGCTCCGCCTTTGATTGTGTAATTCACTCTAAATTATGGGAGATTTTGTATAATCTGGGTATCGATCCTCCACTCCTGAACTTTCTTCGTGAGCTCTATTCGGATGCCACAGCACGTGTGAGGTATGGCACAAATGGTGAGCTTTCGGATTCTTTCAACATCACAAAAGGCGTTAGGCAGGGGTGCGTCCTTGCTCCATTCCTATTTAACATTTATACAAATGGACTGGAGCAAGCGATGCTGGTAGACAACAAGGATCTTCCTTGCATAAACACCCGGCCGATTCCCGCATTATTGTACGCCGATGATTCAGTCATTCTAGCGAGAACCCCAATCCAACTCCAGCTCCAACTGGACAAGTATTGCCAATATATGCTTTCTCTTGGCTTAAGAGTCAACAAATCCAAGACCTTTGTTATGCAAATCGGTAAGAAAGCTTCAAAATGCAAACCTCTTTATATTGACAGTACTAGGCTAGAAACAGCAAGAAAATATCCATACCTAGGGATCCTTATTGATGACCGTATGTCTTGGAAACCTGCCACCTCCAGTAAGTCACTGCAGTTTCAGCGCACCACAATGGCGCTGTCCTCTTTTTCAAGGAAATTGGGTAAACCCGCTCCTGCCATACTAATGAGAATATACCAAGCAAAATGCGTGAGTGTGGCCACCTACGGAGCGGGCGTATGGGGCTACACTCCTGTTAATGAGCTCCAAGTAATTGAAAACGATTTCCTGAAATATGTATTAGCTCTTCCTCGCAGTGCCCCTAATTACGGTAGCCATGTTGAGCTCGGTTGGGATTATCTCTCTGACACCATTAGATACCAACCGATCCTCCTCTGGCATCGTATTTGGACTAAGGAGCAATGTCTCCTTACTCGGCTGTTCATTACCGACTGCTTGTCATTGGTTCACTGGAAAAGGATCCCCTGGCTTTTGTATGTTTTTAATTTTTTGAATGATCTGAATTGTCTAGCTTTTTTTACAAATCCTGTCTCACTAATGTCTATACCAAGAAAGACTTTGAAGAACCTATGTGTCACCCACTTAAGAGAATTACGCTTGTGTTCTGAAATTGGCAAACAAACAAATATCCATTTATTGACGGCACAATCCTCCTACGGTATCCAACCATATCTGTCTTTTTATTTATCAAACTACGATAGATATGTTTTAACCAGATTTCGGTTTGACTGTTTTTATCGTCTTGTCTCGTTCCTGGAGCCTTTAGATTGGTCCCGCGAACTAAGCAGATGCCCCTGTGACGATTGTTCTATCCAGTCCACTTTGCATGTAATATTATTCTGTAGCTTGTACGAGACCCCGCGTAAACGCTGGCTGGTCCCACTACTTCGACAATTTGGGCTGAGAAGATGCAGACCTGCTCTTTTGGCATTACAGTACTTAGATACTCCATATGTTGCCAAATCTATAGCTTGCTTTTTAAAGGCTTGCTTGAAAATTCGCTCTCAATTTGCTGTTTCTGCATCTTAAAATAGTCTGTTTATTGTGCGTCTAACTCTCATTCTTTCGCCACATAGGATATCATTGTACAGTTGACTTGCTAGAAATATTCAATTTATGTCTTTGTATATATTAATCAATATTGTCCTTTTAACTGTTGCAAAACTTTTTATAATGAACTTTTATGATTGTAAATTCAATCGAAATAAAGTTTGTTTGAGTTGAGTTGAGTATGTGACGAGCTGCTTCATTGAAATTAAGGTGACTATTATTGTGAACAACAAAGATTTATGTGATGAGCTGCTCCATTGAAATTAAGAATCTTGATCTATAAGATTAGATTCAAAGACAGTCAGCATCAATACAGATTACCAATACTGCTTTGATCCTAAGGACCAACTGGATAACTTTCTCTACAATTGGATACACGATTGACAAACTGCGACATACCTTAAAGGGGTCTTCCCGTATATCTTCGTTCTTGTACTGAAGAAGGTCTCGGCAATCAATTTATAGAGACCGAAACGTCGACCTACGCTTTTGCTTTTTCAGTTTATTGGATTAATTGCAACAAAAAAGAAGAGCGCACACAATTGCTACAATGAAGTGGTTTTATTTCTGTGATATGTACTTCTTGTAACATTGTTGTTGATATACTTTTTCAGTACCCTTTTCTGATTTATATCACGTATAAAATACATTTTCTACATACACCCGTTCTCTTTGTTTTTCATGTTTTGATCACATTGTGTGACTGTTTTAAATGTAATCAATAACCAAAACTGTTTAATTCATTTATAGACCAACATTTATTTGGGTCTTCAATTATACTTGTAAATAGATACTAAATATTGTAAATATAATCCCTTGAAGGTACCTTTACCCTTTCACTACCATTGCCCGAGCCCTCAAGGGTATATTGGGTTGCTCACTTCTTGTTTATCATAACTGGGGATTGGACAGTGGAAAGAACAGTCGTACTATCTAGAACACGGGTACTCATAGTACGGCCCGCGGGCCTCCAGCGGCCCGGCAAGCCTTCCCTGGTGGCCTGCGGACCTTGCACACATCGTACCAGTGTTTTAATTTTTTTTTTTTTAAAGAGTGTCTGCAAACACAAGTTGAAGCAGCGCGACTCAGAGACTCTGCTGCTCTGTGGGGGTTAGCCGGGTGATTCCTGCCATAGTTAGAGTGGAGCTGCAGGGGCGCTAAGAGGTGAACAACACAGGCTCATTAACATGCTAATGGTCTTTTAAAGACCTGTTAACCCGCTTGGTGCGGCTGTGTGTGTGTGTGTGCTCCGAAGCTGTTTCAGCCTGGGCTGACACAGAGGCAGGGTGAGATGACAGAGTGAGAGGAAGGGAAAGGGAGGGAGAGGGAAAGAAAGGGAGACAAAGTGAGGGAGGGAAAGGGAGACCGGGTGAGGGAGTGAGAGAGGGAAGGAGGGAAAGGGAGGGAGGAAGGGAAAGGGAGGGGAGGGAGGGAAAGGGAGTGACAGTGAGGGAGGGAAAGGGAGACAGAGTGAGGGAGTAAGGGAGGGAAAGGGAGACAGTGAGGGAGTGAGGTGGGGAAAGGGAGACAGAGTGAGGGAGGGAAAGGGAGATAGATCGAGGGAGGGAAAGGGAGACAGAGTGAGGTAGTGAGAGAGGGAAAGGGATGCAGGGAAAGGGAGAGAGGGAGGGAAAGGGATGGAGGGAAAGGGAGTGACAGAGTGATGGAGAGAGAGAGGGAAAGGGAGACGGAGTGAGGGAGTGAGAGAGGGAAAGGGAGGGAGGAAAAGGAAGGGAGGGAAAGGGAGTGACAGAGTGAGGGAGTGAGAGAGGGAAAGGGAGACAGAGGGAGGGAGACAGAGGGAGGGAGACAGAGGGATCGGGACAGAGGGAGGGGGACAGAGTAAGGGAGAGTGAGAGAGGGAGAGGGAGGGAGGGAGACAGAGAGAGAAAGAGAGCGAGAGAGAGAGATGTGTGTATGCCGGGTCTGGTGGCTCAGTGGACGAAGGTGTCCGCTGCAGTGATCAACCTCATGGTCAGTTTTTTTTTGTTGCTCTAGTCCCGCCTCCTCCCCCACTGACCCCGCCCCCACTGGTGCGGCCCTTGGACACAAACCACAGTGTAAATTTGGCCCCTGAGAGAAAGTTTGTGAGTACCCATGATCTAGAAATATGTAAATTGGCCACCAGAAAGCCTCTCACGATGAGCCTGGTTCATTACACAGCGTTTACTTTGAAAATGTGAATTTGACAGAGCCTAAAGGGGAGGGGGTGCGGGGTTATTGTTGGAACCATTTGTTGATCTACACAACCTCAACATAATCTCCTACGCCGACGACACCCAGCTGATCCTCTCCCTCACCAAGGACCCCCTCATCGCCAAATCCAACTTGTACCAGGGCATGAAAGCCGCCGCCGATTGGATGGAGGCAAGCAGGCTGAAACTGAACGCGGACAAGACAGAGATCCTCATCCCTGGGCCCAACCCCTCAGCATGGGACGACTCCTGGTGGCCAACATCACTGGGAACCCCCCCGGCACCTACAAACCACACACGCAACCTAGGGGTCATCCTCGATTCCAAGCTCAGCATGTCCAACCAAGTCCACGCAGTCTCCTCCTCCTGCTTCCACACCCTTCGCATGCTCTGCAAGATCTACAGGTGGATCCCGACGGACACACGGAAAACCATCACCCACGCCCTCGTAAGCAGCCGACCCGACTACAGAAACGCCCTCTACGCCGGAGCCCCGTCCAAACTCATCAACAGACTCCAAAGAATCCAGAACGCCTCCGCACGCCTGATCCTAGACATCCCGCGCCGAGACAACATCACCTGAGAGACCTGCACTGGCTCCCCGTCGACAAAAGAATCACATTCAAACTCATGATCCACGCACACAAGGCACTCCACAACACCGGCCCAGCCTACCTCAACGACAGACTCTCCTTCTACACAACCAGCAGGAAACTCCGCTCCGCCGACCTGTCCCTGGCCGCCATCCCGCGCATCCAGAGAACCACCTCCTGGGGCAGGTCCTTCTCCCAACGCACCGCCAAGACATGGAACTCCCTCCCTCTCTTCCTACGACAGACCGCAGACCTCCCGGCCTTCAGAAGACTGCTCAAGACCTGGCTCTTCGACCACTAACTGCAGCTCGCCCCCCCCCCGCGCCTTGAGACACTAGCGGGTAAGTAGAGCGCTTTACAAATCCCCTGATTGATTGATTGCTTGATCTTCAATATGCTTTCTCAGTGTGCACACATAGTTATGTTAATTTTTAGTAAATGGTAATAAAAGAGTATACGAAAAAAAACGTTTTACATTTTCAGTTGACTCTTGTTAACTAGATGTCATTCTGTCCCAATATATATTTGTTTCTGTGGTTCACTCAATAGTTTGTTTGCACAATCGATTGTACAATGATACATTCAGATGAACTCTTGGCTCAAAATGCACATTGGCATAGACTCTTTGTGCCACCTAGTAACCAATCTTTCAATGTTAATGATCTTGTGTATGTTCTTCCAGCACAGCCCCCCAAACTGTAGATAACTTTTGCACACGTTGAGAGAGTTTTCTCAAATGTATGGGGAACATTTCTAATGTACTGTATGTCAAGTTTGCGTATTTTTTTGTGAAATGTGTGCTTCAAGGTGCTTTATAGAGAAGCCCATTTAAAATACAGCTAACAATGAACTTAAAAAAACAACAGTTTAAACGATGTTGATCAAACTTCATAAGTGTATGCACATGTGCGCCCCAGGAAGCTTTTTGAAATATGGCAAAATTTAGTAAAGACTTGAAATGTTATAGTCACAGAATAATTGTCGATTTTCCTGAGGAAGGTCTAACATAACTTTAAAAATAATTATCTACACCATCAGGAGGATTTTCAATTCTGTTTTTACCTCTGATGCTCTTCTCACACATTACAAAAGTAACTCGTCGGGCTATGTTTTGTAATGATGCCACTTAGTGGTAGTTCCATAAGGTTGCTACCATTTTTGCTTTATGTATGCACCACTCCTTGTGTCACTATTATATTTACCAGTTTGCATTTCCAGGGGATAAATAAAGGGTAGTTGTATTGTGACGCTATAATTCGAGTAAAATGTGATTAAAAGCAATGATGCAGTTATTTGCAAATTTTAAGAAAACTCAATAAAACTCCATATAATGTTCTTAAAGAACCATAATAAGTTATCTATGTCATATTTGTTATAATGCATGTTTTTTTTAATCAAGAAAGTGTGCTTTTAAATGCAGTTCTACCAAATATTCTTTAATGCGCAATACTACAATTTTTAGGCTCTCATTCTTTGAAATTGCATTTTTGTGTGAATAATACAATCTCCATGAAGTGTGCAAAATATATATTCCATGGATCCGTCTTCATTCCTTTTAAAACATTGCCGAAATGTTATTATGGTTGTGATTCAAAACGTAATTAGGAGTTATGGTTAGCTCTGCTACTACAGAATCCATACTTCGTTTCAGACTTGCTCAATAACAAGTAACTAGTTTGCCCGTGGTAAACACTTTTCATGCCTGTGCGGCACAGGGCGTCATCAGCTGTATGCATGTCTGTCTGGGTCCCGTACCAGTTCACACCGCTGTGAACATGGCCTCTGAAATATCAGAGGCCCCACCCCAGCGTGGCAGCAGGACTGTGACAGACAAAAAGCACAGTAAAGCAAAATACAGTAGCTATTAGAGCCAAGGTTACCAACAATACTTGTTTCTTAGACTGCGCAAATATGCACACCTTTTCTCGTTGCGAAACGCAGTAGATTTTCATAACACTGCCTTTTTTTCGCAACGCCCCACCCCTTCTCACAGTACCCTCAGCTGAGCATCTGCAAGCCCCGCCCATGCCTCTTGACACGCCCATATCTCGGATGCACGCGCCAGGTGCGCATTTACGAGCTGTAACCAGAGTCGGTGTATCGGGGCTGTTTTTAAAAAATCCTGGAAAAAACGTTGTCCTCGTGAGGAGGAGGGCGCAGAAGTTCCGTGGTAAGAGGAGTGGCAAAGTGTGTGGGAGCAGGTAGTGGCGAGGCGAGACATGTCCTGCCACACAGGCCTTACTGGATTTGAGGCCTGAGGACGTATGCAGCCGCAGACAGTCTCCAGCATGACCCGATAGGGGTTGTCTGCACCTTTCTACCGAACGGAGTACACTGGGAGTGCTCTTTGCATCCCAGCACAGGAGAAATAACAAGCATTGACAAAGCCAATAGATCTTGCCCACTCAAGAGCAAGTTGTGTGTTTTTAGCCATGTTGTACGCCAGTGTGGCTGCTGTTCAGCATGGCTGACGTAGAGGAAAGTAGCGTGGAGTGTCGTAGAGTGGAGAGGCGAAGAGTGGAGAAGAGTATTGTAGAGTGGAGTATGTCATGTCCTACCACCCAGGAACTCACACAGGACACAATGGGCATCTTGCAGGTATTCCTTTATTTGTTGGTTCACATCATGCTTGCTTCATGACCTCCTGCCTCGAGGTCCAGCATCAGAGTGCCGTTCCTCTCCACCCCCTGACCGGATGTGGTGTCCGGTGTCCCCTCGCCCTCGCGCTGTCCCAGGGTCCTAGTGCCCATGTCCTGGACACAATATCTCCCTCCTTGTTGCAAAACAAACGAAGAAAGAAAGAAAGAAAAGAGAGAAAGCGAGAGAGGGAGAGAGAGAGAGAGAGAGAGAGAGAGAGAGAGAGTACTTGTCATTCTACATTTCTTCATGAATCTAGTGTCTCCAACTCTTCCTTATCCTCTATCTTCCACCGTCCATGTGGCTGCCGTTGTCGCTGCCATTTCTTCTTCCTCCGCCTTCTTTGTCCTTGAAATTATATCTTTTTCTTGTTATTCGTTGTTGTTCGTGGGCAGGCATTATCATCGATCCGTTCACTTTCGTCACCGCCAGTGACTCTTTGGAAAACTTGTTGTCTTATCATCTATATTCAACCTTTCGTCCTGGCCCTATACTCAACACCTTTGGTCCTGCCCTGAGGTGCCTCTTGCCTTTATTTCCTTTGTGTCGCTTGTCCGCTCTGCTCATTGCATGTCTTTTGTCCTTTCTTTTTTTTGCTGCTCTTTCTCCTGCGGTATGTCTTTTCGTGTTGCTCCTTTTTACCCCTTGCATGTCTTTTGTCCTTTCTCTTTTTTTTTTGCTGCTCTTTCTCCTGCGGTATGTCTTTTCGTGTTGCTCCTTTTTACCCCTTTTTCTAGGCTCTCCTTGTCCTTTTAGCCTTTTCTAGGCTCTCCGTGTCCTTTTCTCTTGTGTCCCTTTTGTGTCCTTTTTTTCTTCTTCTTTTTCTGTTATTCTCCTTGTCCTTTTAGCCTTTTCTAGGCTCTCCTTGTCCTTTTCTCTTGTGTCCCTTTTGTGTCCTTTTTCTTCTTCTGTTATTCTCCTTGTCCTTTTAGCCTTTTCTAGGCTCTCCTTGCCCTTTTAGCCTTTTCTGGGCTCTCCTTGTCCTTTTCTCTTGTGTCCCTTTTGTGTCCTTTTTTTTTCTTCTTCTTCTGTTATTCTCCTTGTCCTTTTAGCCTTTTCTAGGCTCTCCTTGTCCTTTTAGCCTTTTCTAGGCTCTCCTTGTCCTTTTCCCTTGTGTCCCTTTTGTGTCCTTTTTTTTTTCTTCTTTTTCTCCTGTTCTCTACTTCCTTGTACCTTCTCCTTTGCTCTTTCTTTGTCCTTGTGCAATCTTTGTCCTTTTCTTTCTCTTTGTTGTTCTGCTCTCTTTCCTTTACTTTTCTTTTTCTTTTCCTTGTTGTGTCTCTTTTTCTGTCTTTTATTTAGCCTTGTCTGTCTTCTTCCACTCTCTTGTTCTTCTTTCTTATATGTGTATATATTCTTTCCTTCTTTCTCTTTCTCTATTTGTCCTTTTGTTATCCTCTGGTAATCTCTTTTCTTATTGCACCATCATCTTCCTTTGCCTTATTGCTCTTTGCCTTTTTATTTATCCTTCTTTTTCCTTGTATTCACTTGCATTATTTCTTTGTCTCTTTCTTTTATTTCTTTGTCTTCTCCTTTTCTCTTTATTTCTCTCCGACCTCCTTCTCCGAGGTCCTAATCCTTATTTTCTTCCTTTTTTTTTAATCCTTTTAGGTCACTTCTGTCACTTATTTCCCTTTGACATCACTTTAAATTACCCTTTTTGACACTCCTTTTTGCACTCTTCTTTTATCACTACTTGTTGTTCTTGTGTTCTTTCTTTTCCACTTCTTTTGTCCCTTTAAGTTACTACTCCTTCTTGTTTTCCTTTAATTTTCTTTAAGTCACCCTTTTTGTCACTTATTTTCACTTTTCGTCCTTTCTCGCGCTTTGCCTGGCCACAAAATGGCCGCCGCGCTGTTCCTCGCTTCCTATTGGCTCCCGCGCCTGACTTACAAATGGCCGCCGTTGCTCTCGCGTTCTTTCCCATCCCATCGGGACTCTGCCTGGCTTTAAAATGGCCGCCCGTCTGTTCTCTGTTCCTATTGGCTCTCCCGCCTGTTTCTAAGATGGCCGCCGAGACTCTCGCGAGAGCTCGCGCCAATTCTTTCAAGTCTTCGCGCTTTGCCTCGGCGCTTACCGCTTCACTTGGTCTTGTTTCTGCAGCGCTTGGGGTGGGCTCCCACGTCGCTGCACGTCTTCTTCCAGCACTTCCTTCTTCTTCGCTGTACTGTGATCCAGGGTGGGCTCCTTCTTTAGATCACGATCTTTTCCACGTCGCTGCTGGCCTCCTGATGATGCCTCGCCTCTACCTCTTCTTGCGCTGGATACCGCATCCCACTCCTCGTCGCCAGTTGTCATGTCCTACCACCCAGGAACTCACACAGGACACAATGGGCATCTTGCAGGTATTCCTTTATTTGTTGGTTCACATCATGCTTGCTTCATGACCTCCTGCCTCGAGGTCCAGCATCAGAGTGCCGTTCCTCTCCACCCCCTGACCGGATGTGGTGTCCGGTGTCCCCTCGCCCTCGCGCTGTCCCAGGGTCCTAGTGCCCATGTCCTGGACACGATAGAGTAGTAGAGAGCAGCCTCGGATTGGTAACGCGGGCATTCGGGCAATGCCCGAAGGGCCGGTGTCCGAGTTCTGCTGTGGGCTGTTTTTTTGAGCAGTCGGGGGGGCTATTTGGGCCCTGTCTCTGTTGTTCCGATACAGTCAGCGGCCCAGTGGGTGTCTAAGTGGCCTTTCTAGAGGCGGATGGGCACTCATTACCTCCGTTTAGCAGAGGAATCACTCACTTTGTCTCGCGGGCCGGGCACCTGTCCATTAATGTGTGCACATACTGAGGGGGGCAGGGGGCCTGAGTGGCCTCACTTGTTTCACCAGTGTAAACTAACGCGTGCATTCCCCCCCTTTTTTTTAATAAGATTACACCAAAGGAGTGATATGAGGAGTGTTTATGCAAATGTGGGCCGTTTTTTTTGCGTGCCCGGGCCGATTTTCATTCCCAATCCAACCCTGGTAGAGAGTGTTGTGTATTGGAGTGGCGTCACGTAGAGTGCATACACTGGAGTGACATGGAGTAGAGAATACTGGTGTAGAGTGCATAGTATAGTGGCATAGAGTAGAGTGCAGTGGCATTATATTCAGGGGCATATAATGCAGTAAAGTAGAATGCAGTGGCGCAGAATAAAGTGGTGCATAGTAGAGTGCTGTGGTGCAGAGTGGAGTGGCACAAAGTGGATTGGCACAGAGTAGAGTGAGACAGAGTGTAGTGCCAGAGAGTAGAGTGGTAGAGAGTAGAGTGGCATATAGTGGTGCAGAGTGGAGTAGCATACAGTTGACTGATGCAGAGGGCAACAGAGTAGAGTCAAGTGGCATAGAGTGCAGTGGCATGCCGTCACGTAGAGTAGTGGTGGGCAGAGTAGCGTAGAGTGCTGCAGAGTAGAGTGCAGTGGCATAGAGTAGAGTTTCATAGAGTGGAGTTGGGCAGAGTACAGTGGCGTAGAGTTCAGTGGTGGAGAGTGCAGTGTTGCAGAGTAGTTTGTCAGAGTGCAGTTGAGTCAACTGTAGTAGAGTAGCATAGAGTGCAAAGCCGTAGAGTGCAGTGGCATTGAGTAGAGTGCAGTGGCATTGAGTAGAGTGCAGTGGCACTGACTGCAATGCCATAGAGTGTAGTTGCGTACAGTGCAGTGGTTAAGAGTAGAGTAGCGTACAGTGCGGTGGTATAGAGTGGAGTTGCGCAGAGTAAAGTAGAGTGACAGAGTGTAGTGGCATAGAGTACATTGTTTCAGAATAGAGTGAAGTGGCATTGAGTGGAGTCGTGCAGGGTAGAGTGCAGTTGCATGGAGTCGCATGGAGTGTAATGGCGTAGAGTGGAGTGGCGTAGAGTGCAGTGGTGCAGAGTAGATTAGAGTGGCATAAAGTGCAGAGGCATAGAGTTGACTGTTACAGAGTAAAGTGCACTGGAGTAGAGTGTATTGGCATAGAGTACTGTGGCATTGAGTGTAGTGTTGCAGAGTAGCGTGGAGTACAGTGGCATAGAGTGGAGTTTTGCAGAGTAGATTGGTGTGGCCTAGACTGGAGTGATGTAGAGTGCAGTTGTGAAGAGTCCAGTGGTGTAGAGTAGAGTGGCAAAGAGTGTATTGGTGTAGAATACAGGGCAGAGTAGAGAGGCATAGCAGGCAATGGCATAGAGTGGAGTGGTGCAGATGGTGGTGAGTGGCATAAAGTGGAATGGAGCAAAGTACAGTGCAGAGGTGTAGAGTGGTGTAGAGCAGAGTGGAGTGGCATAGAGTGGAGTATGCATGGTATGGAAATGCATTGTCATTGCAGACAGCACATTTTCATTTGATATGACCATTACCTTTGCACAGACATACAGCTTTACTAATAAAACTATACAGTGCACAAATGAAAATATGTGGAAATTGCATCACCTGGTGTAATGATTTGTTTTGATTATTTTAACGTATTTGTTTCCAATACATTTCAGAAATAACAAAAAATGTGCTTCATTTGTTTTCCTAATTCTGATATATTCTGAAATACTCACATAATACATTAAAATTTTGTCGTGTGCCAGAAAAAAACTTCTTTCCTACCCCCAGTATCCTGCAAGATTGTTATATAAATCCTCTCACTTTGAAGTCAGAAAAAGAAAAGTAAACAAGCGCCCTCCGTGGACAGCACCTGGCATTTGGCTACAGTCTTTGAATGCACAGCAAATGTGACAAGATAAGAACAGGATTTAAAGCCATTTTTGCAGAAAGGGAGTTTGAGGAAGAATACAGTAAACCCTCTTTAGGCAACGGGAGGGAAGAATTGAACCTGGAGAGACTAAAGCAGGTAAAGCCAGCAAACAGCCAGAAAATGTGAGTTACAAACCACAAAGCCAATTGTAATAAAGGGCCTGAATGCATTCCTAGGTCAATTTTCTGAACGTCCCCAAGATATTTAAAGCAAACCAGAAAGGGAGTTTATGGACAAATACTATAAACACAACCGTTAGGCAATGGGAGGGACGTATTGAACCTTGAAAGCCTAAAGCAAATAAAGTCAGAAAATATTCTGTCTCTTTCTGCTTGTTTTTTACCTCTTTTCTGCCTATTTCTGCTCCTTTCTAACCTCTATCAAGGCCTCTTTCTGTTCGTTGCTCACCTTTATTCTGCCTCTTTCTGCACCTTTATTTTGACCCTTTCTGCTCATTTCTTACCTTTATTTTGCCTTTTTCTGCTTTTTTCGGACCTTTATTCTGCCACTTTCTGCTCGTTTCTGACCTTTATTTAGCCTCTTTCTGTTTGTTGCTGAACTTTATTTTGCCTCTTTCTGTTAATTTCTTACCTTTATATTGCCTCTTTCTCCTCACTGCTGACCTTTATTTTGTCTCTTTCTGCTCATTGCGGACCTTTATTCTGCCTCTTTCTGCTCAGTTCGGACTTCTATTCTGCTCCCTTCTGTTCGTTTCTGACCTTTATCTTGCCTCTGTCTGCTCATTGCTGACTTTTATTCTGCCTCTTTCTGCACATTGCTGACCTTTATTCTGTCTCTTTATACTAGTTTCTGACCTTTTATTATGCCTTTTACTCCTCTTTCCTCACAGGACTGTGGGGGGAGTGTCAAGACCCTCGCAATCCCAGCTGGCTCTCTGACAGCGGGCAGGGAAAAAGACAAAAACTTTGCTCTCAGCCAGCTGGATCAGTTTCACAGCTCTCGCTTGCTGAGAGCGGAGTTTGTGTTCACTCTGACTTGGCGGGTGCTGGGACATAGCAGAAGCCGGCCCTGGGGGTGACCGGCCTCAGGGCCATATATGGCTCCTGGAGGGGGGCCCCGTGGCCCTCCTTTGATCTGCATGGGCCAGCCCCAGGGAGGTGGTGGTGCCCGGGCTGTATATGGCCTGGGAGGGGAGCCGCGCAGCCACGTTCCCAGTTTTAATTATATTATAGGCCCAGAGGTGGTGGTCCCCAAGGTTGTGAGCATGCCCCATTACTTTTAATATAGCCCTGGGGAGGTGGTGGGCCCGGTGGCTTGAACCCACCCCAGGAGGGGGGTCCATACGGCCCCCCTCCAAATTTAAAATGAAAGCCCTGGGGAGGAGGTGGTCTCTGAGGCTCAAAAGAGCCCATGGAGGGGACTCTGTTCGACCCCCCTCCATTATATCATAAAATCCCAGGGAGGTGGTGGGCCCTGAAAGATACAGCAAGACTGGCTATCAAAATTGACGAGTTAACCGCTCAATTGAAAAACAAATATTCAGAAAGTGAATTCGAGACAGAAATGAAAAAAATGACTGTGAGGTTAGAAAAAGCTGAAAATTAGATTAAAGTTAAGAAACAAAGAAAGTTCCATTGAGACCAATTAGATTACGAACTTGGTCACATTTCTACATTTGGAAGAAAATTTGATCATTTGAGGGAAACTAACCAAACAAGAGCAGTAAATATAGAGCAACAGAAACGGGTGGCATTGGAAAGTACATTTTAACACCAGTGAGGCACAAGCCGCTGCAAGCACTAGCACTGCAAGAGAATCAACTGAGGGATCAGAGAATGCAGCTAGTATGCACCCAGATGGGGCAGGAGTAAAATCCAATATTTTAAAGGAGTTCACCTTGATGGCTCAAAGCCAACAGGGCTTGGGAAGCCCAGGACCTCAAGAAAAAATAAGTTGAGGCGCCAGGGGAGGAAGCAAAAGAGGCGCCAAAAAACAAGCAGTACTAGATGCCTTTGTGGAAGTGACAACAAGGGAAAAATCAGCTCAGGCTCTTCCTTCATATGTCCAGGATACAGGGGATTTTCTCAGACGAATAGAAAATATAATCTGGGATACTGATATGTTGTTAATGACCCTTGATGTGAATAGTTTGTATACTTGTATACCACACAACATGGGCATGAAGGCCAGTTGCCACTATCTGAACAAACGTGACCTATCTTACTTCATGCACACAGAGATGATCTTAGCCATGATGTACACATGTCTGTCAATTAACTACTTCCTGTTTGATCATGTGATCTATCCCCAGGTTCAGGGAATGACGATGGGAACCTGTTTCGCCCCCAGCTATGCGGGGTTGTACCTAGGTTAGTGGGAGGAGCCAGTGGCTAGTAATATCACAGTTTTTAGCCAACTCGTCGTCCTCTGGGCCAGGTATATAGATGATGTTTTTTGTATTTGGAGGGGGACCAAGGAAGAAGCCACACAGTTTGTGGATACCTTAAATGAGAATCAGCACAATTTAAAATTCACCAGTACTATACATGAGGAAACAATAGAATTTCTGGATGTAGAAGTGAGAGTCAATAGGAACAAACTAGAAAGCAGACTGTTTCGCAAAGCTACAGCTGGAAACAGTCTGTTACACGCCAGGTGTTGTCACCCTAAGAATCTGATAAACAGTATACCATATGGCGAGCTCCTCAGAGCTAAAATAATTTGTAGCTCTGGAATAACATTTAAGGAAGAAATGTTAACCATGAAGACAAGATTTATCCAGAGAGGATATTCAGAAAATCATTAATCAGGCATGTGAAAGTGTGATGACAGTCAAAAGGGCTGACACATTAAAAGTAACTAACAAAGATCTGGCTGAGGAGGAACCTATTAGGTTTATCACGGCCTATAGCAATTAATCATGGGAAGTAAGGAAATGTCTGAAGAAATACTGGCAGGTTTTTAATACTGATGAGACCCAGAAAAAATATGTAGGTGTGCATCCTAGAATCACATTCAGGAAATGTATCGCTCTGAATGATATAATATGTAGTAGCACATTACCAACAGAAAAAGTTTTGAATCCTATCAAGGATTTTTTGTCTGCGGTTCATCTAGAGTGTGTAGATCAAGTGGTAACCACACATATATTAAAGTATCCAAAGATCAAAAACCTTTCCTTATCTCTAAACACCTTACATGCAAATCAGATTATTGTGTGTATGCACTCAGTTGCCCATGTTCATTGATATACATTGGTAGCACGGTCCATCAGGTAAAAAAACGCATTTTGCAACATATTAGGGCTATCCCTAATGAAGACAAGCAATATCCTGTTGCAAGGCACTTTAAGGAGTTTCATAATAAAAACAGTGGTCTCCAACAATTTTGTGCCTTAGATAGAATTCCAGCAACAGAAAGAGGAGGCAACAGAGTAAGGAACTTAGACGTTTGGAGTCTAGGATGATTATCTCATTTGGTACTGCACATCCGACATTACTGAACAAAGACGAAGAACTGTTGGTTCATTTAGGCTAGTAATACTTGCTGGTGACGAATGTGTATCGTATGCCATGTTTGTTTTTAATGATTACAGAAAAAATGTCTTAAAAAAATCTTTTGATTGCACTGTTTACGTTTTGTTGTAGGAGACGAAGATATCAGCTTGCTTTGTGGAACAAAACAAGAGGGCTACTAATATCTAAAGAATTATGATAGATACTGAATATGACACATGAATTGTGTATTGATTTGCAATGAATTGAGGTCCACAGGGGTGTAATGAGTGCCATGAATTGGTTGTGTAGACATGCAATATTGTTTAGATGAGTGCTGGTCAAGATTGCAAACAGTATTAGCCCACTTGGGCAGATTGTGGTTTGTTTATGAAGAGGAATTAATCAGTGACATTACCATGAGACTTGGCAGTGACATTTAATTTATTTATTTTTCAATACCCAATCATGGGTAATTGTATTTATTTACTTATTTCAAAATGGATGCCAGTTTTCTCTTCTGTAAAAAGGCATTTGGGATATGTAGTCCTACGTTTATTTTTGGTTTAAGTGCACTATATGTAATTGACTGCAACAAACAGTCTGTGACCCATGACCAAGGTGCGGCTGCACCGAAACGCGTTGGACGTTTGCTTGCCACATGCTGAAATAAATAATCTTACGTGAACGGAATTGGGCTTGAGCTTCTTTTTGTCAAACGTGACAGTGGAGTTTGTTGTATTTTGGAGGATTCGCGCCCTCGCTCAAGCCCGCCGCCATTGGAGGCTGAGAGACCCGCGAACTGGGTTGATGTTATATATATATATATATATATATATATATATATATATATATATATATATATGTAGCGTTTCACCACACGCTCACAAACGAAGCGTGAATGCACTCGATAAACCAGCAATAATCACCACATAATTAGGCCATCCAACAAGAGTTCGTAGGTATTCAATTTATTTCCAGCATGGAAGGACAGTTCATGGAACCAAACCCCCAACGCGTTTCAGCGATTACTCGCCTTGGTCACGGGTGAGTAGTGTCAAAACATCAAACAATAAATAAAGTTTTCAAAAACACTTCCTTGTGTAAACATAAACAAAGGACAATGTGCACGAAATAAACATCATGGCCATCTTAGCATTGTAAATCTGTAGCATGCCAGAGCTGAAAATATATATAATCATTCTAAACAGGCATAGAAATATAATAGCAAGAAATATATAAATGCTAATAAAGTTTTACATTGCATTGCGCTTTTGGCAGCATCTCTGATAGAATAGCAGTATCTATTTAAATACTTTGAAAATATACCAATCCCCAGTGGGAAAAATCGCAAGATGCTGCTGTCATAATAGCAGAAAATATCCAATGGAATTTATAGACAAAAGAGTCTTAGGCAACAGGTATTGAGTCCAAAATATATCATTAGATCCCAAGTGGGAATTCGCATCTTCTGCATGACTTAATCTTCATGTAGCGAAGTTACCTGTTGACAAAGCAAGAATGTCTAAATCAGATCAGGCTACTAACACATTTAAGACGGCCTAAAGCATTTAACTATAAAGTGCAAAACAAATAAAATAAAAGTGATTAAAAACAATAGAATCACTGCTAGGAGCCTAAGAGGACAACTCTCCGATATATGTAAGTATACAGTCAGTTTAACACAACACAGGTTATTCTCCCAAATACCATTTCAATTCTTCCTCTGAATTCAACCCTCCTGGAATACGTGTATCTAAATCAAGAATGTATTTACTCTCCATTTGCCGCAGCCTGCGTATTCTGTCACCCCCTCTCTTCATTGGTGGGATCTTGTCAATCACAAAGAATTTTAATAAATTGCGATTAACTTGTACATTTTTCTTGCAATTAGGAACAAATGGTGGGAATTAATTGATTGTTAAATATTCACCCATTAATGGATCTAGATAACTCTCGTGTCATACTGTCATAATAACATCCCATAACCATCAAGTGATGCATTGTATTATTCTACTACCTACTGCATGACCACATCAATTTATATTAACTCCTGGCAATTCCTCAATAATACGTTCATAGATGGTGTAGCCTATATCCTTCTATTGAGTCACATTTGGTGATAGTTTAATATCCTGGACAAAGGTTCATTTCCAGGTATATCTATAAAATCTATACAAATGTTGTTGGTGTTCAGTATTAAAACTATATTAATAACAATGACTCTACATAGATAAATATTATAAGCATGATGTCCCTAAGCCTAATGACCTTAATTTAAAGTGCAGTGTGCTAACAAAGTGCAAATGGTGTACCAAAGTGCTCAAATGCGGAAGCCTAAAAGCAGCACAACTCATTACTAATTCATATATCCATCTCCTCATTATCGATAAAGTGCTAATTCTCATATGGAATGACATATACCCATTTGTACACTAAATTATCTTATTAATCCTCATTCTGATTGATTTCGATAGTACCACTATCATCTACCTCAATCTACGTGTATGTTTTAAAGTACTGATATATGCATGAAATAGATAAAGTGACTTGTGCTTCTTACTGTCAGAAAAACTCTAAAACTCTGAAATTCCTCCTCAAATTGATGGGACACTACACAATCTTATAATTGATTTTAATGAGGCTTAAATCATTTTCTGCCATGAAAAGTTCAAATAGTTCCCCCATGGTTATGATCATAAAGAACTATGAAGATCCTCACTCGTGTTGAGCCAATTAGGTATCTTCAAATACAGCTCTAGGACGAATTTAGATTCCAATTGTCTTAATAGCTTTTCCCTGTTTCCCCCTCTTCTTAAAATTGGTACTGCCCCAATTAGAAAATATTTAAGATTGTTCAAATTGTTGTTGTGAACCAATTTGAAGTGTTGTGTAAAAGGGTAAGATGGATCGGAGTTCACTATGGCCCTGAGGTGCTGTAATATTCTAGTGTGTACCTGTAGCTTTGTGTTTCCCACGTATCTTACACCGCACGGACACTCAAGCACATAGACAGCAACTCAGTTCTGCATGTATAGTGCCCCCTGATATTGACTTGTTTCTACATAAATGCTGGTTTATAACTGATCATATTGATCCCAAATTTACATGCTCGACACAAGCTACATTTTATAAAATCCATTTTGGGGCACAACCAATTCTGGCTGGAACCTACTTCAGGGCTGCTACTGACCAAAGAATTTTGCATGGATGATGCTCATCTGAATGTAAGGGAAGGTTTGTCAGGGAGGACTTTGCCCAATGTGATGTCTATCAGACCAATGGGCCATTGGTTGTTGATAATAGATCTTATTTGCCTCTACTGTTTACAAAATGTGGTGACAAGCCTAATACTATCATGCTTGTCTGCCGTTATGGGAGCCCCCACACTACTGCATTGTGTACTGCTCGAAGCCTTAAAGAGGATAGATTCCCCAGGTGTCTGATTTGAGAGGACTTTGATTGAAATGTTATTGGAACTGAATGTTGCTGCTGGATTATAGAGGCAAGATGGTGTCTGGCTAGTCGCATCGGGTGAACGCTCCCGAAGTCACCGACTAATAAAAGTATAGGAAATGCGATGTGAGAGCCGTACCTGATGGGAGGAGTTCATGGAACGGGGGGAAGAAAGTGACGAGCAGATCCCGATAGGTGAGCTGATGATAGAGCTCCTAATATCGGTTCTTGAAACAAGAGAGGTGTGGGGGAGACGCCGCACGGAGCTTCTTGTTACCAGCGGAGTAGCAGAGGGAGGCGAGCCTGGAGGTGGAGCCGGCAGAGGCTGCGAAATTAGCGGAGCTGACGGAATCGGCGGAGGCGGCGGAGACGGCAGAATTGGCAATCAAAGTGACAATCTAAGTGGGTCAGCAGGCTCGCTGTATCGAGAAGAGAAGCAGAGTAAGACAGCGCGCGAGGAATCAGTAGCAGCAGCAGCAGCCGGTTCACGTAACGCAGGAGACGTGGGAGACGCCGGTAAACTGCAAGGTCCAACAGGCTGTTCTTCGGATTGCCCCTGGGACTGTTTCCGTAAGAGCTTGGTGGAGGAGAGAGGCGATGCTCTGAGCGGAACGAGCGGAACAGTAGCAACTAAACATTTGGAGAACAATAAAGGGTGTAAGAGAGTTTCACTGATTAAAGCGCTCAAAGTGCTCAAAGTACTGTGGCAGAATCTGTCTGTGGACATAGCACCAAAAATTACGCGAGGGGGCAAAGGCAAAGCTTTGGAGGAACAGCAAACACCCGCAAAAGTGCAGCACCAGGAGAAAGACGGAGATAAGGAGCCCAGAAAAGAAATGGAAGAGAAAAACCAAGGTGGGGAGAGCGGGGTTAAAAAAAAGACTAATGTTAATACTGGACACAATACAAGGGGCAAAAAAAATGTGGTAATAAACTCTGGGACACACACCAACAGCATAACGGGGTTCTTCTCCCCAGTAACCCAGATTGAAGCTGTTAAGAAAATTACAGATATGGGTGACCCCCCGGGAAGTAGGAATCTAAGCCTTGGAGATGAGGGCTCAGGGCAGACAAAAGGCCCAGCAACAACTCTGCCTACTCAGTGGAGTGATATGGTAGAGACAGATACAGGGACCGTATCAGAAAGTTTAATGAGCATTGAATCCCAGCTCAAAACTCAGCTGGGCCCCCTAACACTGAAGTAATGACAGAGCCTCCAAGAAAAGGATCGGAGAGGCAAAAAGAAAAGCAAAAAAACGATTTAACAACAACGGAATCATTAATTCAAGAAATTATTGTAAGTAGCAGCCCTAGCGCCCCCGATGCTCCTAGTGGTCCCGAAGAAACTACTGAAAACTTCTACTCGGTTACTGATGGTTCAGAGGGATCAGAAGGTACTCCCTCGGAGGTAGAGGAGCTAGAGGAGAGCAAAAATAGAGATACACCAGATCTAAGCTTTATTTCTAGCTCGGAGGCAAGGAGAGGATCTTCACGAGAAAGAGAGATGGTCATAAGAAAGAAGAGATTATCACGCAGACAGAGGGACACGCATTCCCAGGAAAAAGCTGGGATCAGCCAAAAGTCACTCCCAAGCTAATTTTGGGTGAGTGATTACTCAATTAAAAACAATAAATAAGCAATGTCTCGGATGTTATATGTCTGTTTGCAAATTGTAACTTTCTACTGTTGTTTTGTGTGCTTGTATACACTGTTCTTTCTATTCTAGGAGAGGTGATTCGACATCCATGACTCATGAAGCTACCACTCACTAAATCTGTCAGATGGTAGGCTATTTATGCATGGTATGTAACTCTCAATACACTTTTTTGGTTACACCTTTTTGGTTATAGTTGCAGTAGTGTTATCATCGTAGGTCCTGAAGAAAGCCAAACACGGCTGAAACATGTCGAACAGTTAACTTACCACCTGGATAGAAGTATTTGTTGAAACTCTATCCACACTCTGTTTTTTAACCTTGTCATCATGGTGACCACCAGAATAAAAGTTACCCTTTGGCACCATTTTAGTCAATTTTAACACACTAGTTTTTCACTAGCACACATTTTTTGAGCACTGCAACCTTCTGCCCTCAGCTCTTTCCACCACTACTCTTTTGGCCTCCTTCTCATCACTGGTGGATCCGTTACTAGAATCTACTCACAATATCAATAGTGAGCAATCTAGTGGATACCAACTCAGATTAAAAAATCCCAGATGATGAAGCTCTGCCAATGGGTGGGCTGATGGGTATTCTATTCTTTTCTTTTTCTCTCACTACTTTTCAGTTTATACACACACATTTAGGAGAAAGCAGACACTTTCTAGTCCACCCATACCAGTAGCACCCCTTGTGTGTTTATTACTAGTTAGATTTGGGGATAGGGTGCACTTGGGTCGGTAAACTTTTCCCCTTTAGACCCTCTCTCATCCTTGGGTTTTTTGTTATTATAGTGCAGCCACGGCTGCGGGTCTTTATATTCAGGCAACCCCCATTTGAGGTGCTGTGAGCTCGCATTTGGTGATCCTTCGGTGGGCTTTTAGCATGGCGGAATTCACAGGCCTGGCTTTTGATGAGGATACTCTACAAACTATTTTGAACGATAATCCTAGTATGTTGGATTCAATACCCACGACTGGACAAACGCCCTTAGGAGATTGGGACACCATCCTAAACTTGAAAAAAAGCCATACACGTACCATCATACATGGCCAAATCATGGCTGAATATTTACACGGGAAATGTGCCCCCACGGGCCTGTTAGTAACCAACACCCCAAGACTATTTCTCACTGACAAGACCTTTCTCAAGGACTGGTCGCTAATCGCGTGGCGATGTACCCGCGATTGGCTCATCCTTATTATTACAACTGCCAAAAGAGTGGCGGACATGATTCTCATTGAAATACTGGTCCTAGAGGGCCAGATCAAAGCCACTCTCACTGATAGACAGTTTAAGAAACAACAGGATGAAGCCAACAAAACTAACAAGGAATATAGAGATTCGATCTTCTTTACGAAGATAGAGAAATTCAAGAAGGACCTAGCCAAATTCTCAATGGAAAAGATCTATCCATATACTAGTGAGAACTTTGTACCACCTGATTTCACTAAGAAAGGAAAGAGGTATGGTTCTAATTACTCCACATCCACCTCCGATACTGACTCTAATGAATCAGATCCGGGCACTATCGGTACCTCCCAATGGAGAGGCCGAGGTCAATACAACAGGACAAATCGCAGGAGGAGTGGACACGGTAACTATCCCCAACAAGGTCCTTGGTGGCCCCCAACACCATGGGGTTATCCCCATTTTCCACATCCAATGCCACAATACCATCCGCAGCCCCAATTTTTCGACGGACAGGCTTTTTTAGGACAGGGCCGAGGCCGGAGCCGGGGCAGACGGAGGGGACAGCCCACAGTACATTGGGAGGACGAACAGGAACTCCCCAACATCCGCAGCCGACGGGGCCAACAATAGCTACCCCAGGAAGTAGAGAGGACTTAGTGGTCAATCTCAGTTCCCGGAGTTTGACCTCTATTAAGCACTAAGTCCTTAACAAAGGACTTGGGTTTGTCCCCACTTATGGTGGTAATGCTTTCCAACTGCGGAGTGAAATCGAGAAGTTTTTCAGAAAGGTGCGCCTTCATTTTTTCTTCTCTGACAGTAATAACGATCAGGAAGTCATTGAAAAGGACACCAACACCGGTCTTAAACAAAAATCGACTTTCACTCCTCTACTACAACAAGTGCCACCTATGGTTTGTGCTTTTGAAAAGGCTGTTATTCATGACATTGGCTCTCTGACTTTATCAAATCAAGATACCTACCAAAATCTATCAAAAACCGAGAGGATGGCAGTGGATGCCCTTTCTAGGGACACCAATATTATCATAAAACCTGCCGACAAGGGAGGTGCTGTAGTGATTCTTGACACCACCTCCTACCGAACAGAATGCCTACGGCAGTTGGGTGATTCTAATTCTTACACCCTCCTTACAGAAGATCCTACCATGAGACTATCTTTGGAAATTAAGACCTTGGTAGAAGAAGCGAGTGCAGAGGGCTGGATAACACCCCAAGAGGCCCGGTTCCTGGTTACCATCCATCCAGTGACCCCATACTTCTATGCCCTGCCTAAAATCCATAAAGCAGCCAGACCACCTCCTGGTCGACCGATAATCTCAGGTATTGGATCACTTTTAGAGCCTCTCTCCACTTTTGTGGATGTCTTTTTGAGGCCGTTGGTACGACAAATGCCTACCTATTTGCAGGACACGAAGGACGTCCTCCGATTGCTGCCTGAGGTTGAATTCAACATTGAGACTGACATCCTTTTCAGCCTCGATGTTGAATCTCTCTGCACCTGTATTCCGCAGGAGGAGACTTTACAGGCAGTGGCCAGTCTATTAGAAGCTCAAGAACAACACAGCATTACACCCATCAGCCTTATCATGGCACTAGCTAGGATTGCCATGATGGAAAACTTTTTTCAGTTTGAGGATTCACTTTACCTACAGACATCTGGTACCTCAATGGGGAGTGTTTTCGCCCCTAGTTTGGTGAACCTCTACATCCATCTTTTTGAGACAAAGTCTGTACTCGACCACAGTAATCCGTTCTTCCATCAGACGATACTGTGGAAGAGATACATTGACGACATCTTGGTTGTTTGGCGTGGGGATACTACATCCATATCTGCCTTTCTGAATTGCCTGAATGCTCAAAACCAATTTCTTAAGTTCACGGTTGAGCATAGTAAGACCAAACTTCCGTTCCTAGACCTATTGATCTTTCCTAAGGACGGCCATTTGGCGAGCAAACTCTATCGGAAACCTATGTCTAGGAATTCGCTACTCCAATTCCATAGTCATCATCCTCGGTCCCTTCGTGAGAATTTGCCCTTTGGGCAATTTCTGAGGGTCCGCAGAAACTGCTCTGAGACTAGCGATTTTGAGGACTTTTCTCGTGACCTTAGCACTAAACTTAGAGAACGAGATTACCCGAATGCCCTGATACGTAGAGCACGAAAGAGGACTTCCAACAACCATCGAGAGGCATTGCTTGCCCCTCCAGTTGCAAAACCTCCCCAGAAAAATTAGACTTTTGTTACCACGTTCAATACTGCTTCTACACAGGTACAAAAGATAGTCCGTAAAAACTGGCGGATTCTGAATACAGCCGGAGTGAACATCCCATTCCCATTGTTTGCCTTCAAGAGGAGTCACAATCTACGCGATGACCTATTACATACTAGATCTCGCTTTCCCCCGAAAGAGCTTTCTAACACGCTATGGAACCTTCCACCGGTCCAGGGCCATCACCCTTGTGGTTGTTGCTCTGTATGCCCACAGACTGAGAAAACCCTGACTGTGGACATTGGTACAGAGCGCCCATGGGTTTTAAAACACCACACCAATTGTAATAGCGAGAGGGTGATTTACCTCATAACATGCCCTTGTTCCCTTCGCTACGTTGATATGACCACAAGAAAGGTCAAATTGAGGATCAATGAGCATAAAAGTACCATCAGGCGCAACAGACAAGCAACGCTCCTGACCAATCATTTCCTGACTAAGAGACACACTCCTGATGAGTTGAAGTGGGTAGTAGTTGAGCAACCCTACATCCCCCAGCATGTCAGTGACATCTCACACTATCTGTTTGTCAAAGAACAAAAATGGATTTTCAGAATGAAGTGTGACACTATGGGGTTGAATGATGAGATCCTTTGGATTCAAATTTGATCAATAATCTGGTTGAATACAAGTGGGGCTTTCTTGCCTACATGTTCACATTTTCTGAGGATTTTCATTAAGATTTCCTGAGCATTTTTTATATATTATGACTCGGGCCGTCATCAATGTGAGTGGTTGCCATTGTTGGGCAGCCACTTTTAGATTTCATCTTGCTCTCCTTGAGACAGTTTTCCTAATCATCCCAACGATTTAACACGATAAGAAAGCGAGGCAGATTGAGGCTGACACCGCTGTCCACTTTTCCTTCCTTTTTCTTCCTTTGCAAGGTGTGGTTATGCCTTTAGTGGGCCGGCTTTGCAATTTAATATTGCAATGTTCAAAATATTTTTTGGGGCATCATTGATATATTTCTATGTCTCTCTATTTAGGGTTCTTGTTGGCCCGCCTTCAAACAATTGGCATACTATAGCCCTATGAAACACCAAGGAGACTTATACTCTTTCATCCATATGCTTTTTCGTGAATCATTGCAACTATATGATCATCTGGCCAGGGCAATGGTTTTTGTAACCAGCCTCTTAATCCTTCTATGTCCGGGTGCATTCTATAGAGTGAGGCCTTTTCCTTCCTTTTTTACGTTTATTCGGCCTACTCCAATGTTGCTACCTATGGGTGTTTGTTGAGCTTGGATTGGTCACCTATTGACCCAATCATAGAAACAATAGGATTCGTCTCAGAAAACGAGGCCGTTGCTAACATTCAGAGCTCGGCCCCTATTGGCCGATTTACTATCCAATCAGAAAGCGGTTTCTGGCTCATAGACAAATAGGAGGCAGAATTGGGTTTATTGAGACGCGCTTCCTGTCCATCATTGCGGGCGCTAAAAGCTTCCTTTCTGGTCCGCCCACATACCATATATGATCCTTTGGCCAGGACAATGTCTTTTGTAAACAGCCTCTATATCCTTTTAAGTCTGGGGGCATCTTACAGAGCGAAGCCTCTATCGTTTTTTCATTTATTCGGCAGACTCGAATGTTGTTGCATATAGGTGTTTGCTGGACCTGGATTGGTCACTTATTGACCCAATCATAGAAACATTAGGATTTGTCTTAAAAAACGAGGCCGTTGCCAACATTCAGAGCTCGGCCCCCATTGGCCGATTTAATATCCAATCGGAGAGCGTTTTCCCGCCCATAGACAAATAGTAGGCAGAATGAGGTTTACTGAGACGCGTTTGACGTCTTACATGACTACATCATTGCGGGCGCTACAAGCTTTCCTTCTGGTCCGCCCGCCTACCACGTATGGTTATTCATTATGACCGGCAATACACTGGTAAAAGAACGGCAGTGTTAGACCGGCGGTTCTCCCTACGGTCCGCATGTAACGTATTTATGCAGCTGTCCCTGTCCGTCAGGTTACCTTCCCCTCAGCTCAGAGGGGCTCGGAGGTACCGACGGACAGGTGAGTACAGCGGCGTTCCTCCAGGCTAAGTCCTTGCGGTTAAAACTCTTTACTTTATTTTACTTTATTGGATTTTACATCAATGTATTGCATTCTTCTAATAATTTAGATACTTGCATAAGGGTTTAACGAGTGCTTTTTTGGTGTTGAAAGATCTTGAATTCTGGGTCTTTCTTGAACCTATTAATTGTTGTTCAACTACATACTCGGTTTACCAACTATGCATTCCCTTGATTGTACCAACCAATACATAACAGCTGGGGGACTATGATGTTGTAAAGAGTGCATCGCACTTTTTGGATCATTACCCTCAATACATAACATAAACTACTACAGGACCAGGTGCCATTTTATCATGTGGCAATCATATACATATTACTGCATTCTCGATATATTTCCTTTTCAACATATTTCATCATCAGCTTGCCAGGTTAGCTGAGTACCGTTGTCCTTTCCATGCCCATTGCTTCACACCAAGGGTTTTTACAAATGGAACAAATATCAGAGAAGTAATTCCATAGGTATTTTTCTTTTCATTTCTTTAGAGCGGGGCCTCATTACCTGAGCGAACGCCAGGCGAGGTGAGGCCACTCCCAAGCTAATTTTGGGTGAGTGATTACTCAATTAAAAACAATAAATGAGCAATGTCTCGTTGGATGTTATATGTCTGTTTGCAAATTGTAACTTTCTACTGTTGTTTTGTGTGCTTGTATACACTGTTCTTTCTATTCTAGGAGAGGTGATTCGACATCCATGACTCATGAAGCTACCACTCACTAAATCTGTCAGATGGTAGGCTATTTATGCATGGTATGTAACTCTCAATACACTTTTTTGGTTACACATTTTTGGTTATAGTTGCAGTAGTGTTATCATCGTAGGTCCTGAAGAAAGCCAAACACGACTGAAACATGTCGACCAGTTAACTTACCACCTGGATAGAAGTATTTGTTGAAACTCTATCCACACTCTGTTTTTTAACCTTGTCATCATGGTGACCACCAGAATAAAAGTTACCCTTTGGCATCATTTTAGTCAATTTTAACACACTAGTTTTTCACTAGCACACATTTTTTGAGCACTGCAACCTTCTGCCCTCAGCTCTTTCCACCACTACTCTTTTGGCCTCCTTCTCATCACTGGTGGATCCGTTACTAGAATCTACTCACAATATCAATAGTGAGCAATCTAGTGGATACCAACTCAGATTAAAAAATCCCAGATGATGAAGCTCTGCCAATGGGTGGGCTGATGGGTATTCTATTCTTTTCTTTTTCTCTCACTACTTTTCAGTTTATACACACACATTTAGGAGAAAGCAGACACTTTCTAGTCCACCCAGACCAGTAGCACCCCTTGTGTGTTTATTATCAGCCAAAAGTCACCAAACGGGCTGAACCCAGAACCAGCTTTAAGATGGGACTATTCAGCCACTCAAAATGTCTATTCAGAACAAACTTTACAGGAGAGGGGCCCCAGAGACTCTAGGGAGGCCTCCTCACTACAGCTTATCCTTGGGTCAATCAAGCAGGTGCAGGAGGAAATTAAGGCAGAGGGGAAGAAGAATAGATTGGCAAATAAAAACTTACAGGGAGCGATCCGGAAAGTGGCCATAATATGCACGGATACTAACGCTAGAGTGGCCCAGCTCGAGGAAAGGGTTAGTACACTGGAAGACAGTCGAGATAAAGATTCTACATCTAAGAGTGGCGGTGAGAAATTGATGACCGACGTACAATGGAAACTGGACGAGCTGGAGAATCGGCAACGCCGCAATAATCTTCGGGTCCTGGGTATTGAGGAAAGAGTGGAAGGAGATGATATTAAGGCCTTTATAGTGAAAATGATGAAAGGGGCCTTTCCAGAACTGAGCCATTGGGACTGGGAGAAAGAAATTCAAAGGGTACACAGATTCCCAATCATGGCAAAAAAGAATCATCAAACCTCACAAGATGGGAACCCTAGACCCCGAGCAATTTTAATTTACTTTGGGAATTTTCTTTTGAGAGAAGAGGTATACTCTAAGACTCGGCCTTACTCTAAGCGTTCATTTGAGACTCACTCTTTTTTTACTACTCCGGACTTCTGTCACTCTACAGTCAAAAGGTGGTGGAGACTACGTGAATTGATTGGGCCGTGTCATCAAATGGGACTTCAGGCTTACTTGATGAATCCCGCTAGACTCAAAATTATGCACAAGAACACTACCAGAGTTTTCACTTCAGAAATCCAAGCAAGAGAGTACATGGACTCACTAAAATCAGACACTGGTGCCAAAAATCGGATGATCAACTGATTAGAAGTATCTTATTTCTTTGCTACCACTAGCTCCTAAAAAAGGACATAGAAGGGAAATAGTGGATTAGAAGTTGATGTGGACTTTGATTTTGACTAACAATTGCGTTAGTAATTTAACTCAATCCACAGTTTAATTGATAGAAGGTCACTGGGCAGGGGTAGAGGTAGTAAAATCATTAGTACCAATGTCAGGTCTGTGGATATAAATGTATAGATAAACACTAGGTGATTCTTTGGTGATGGAGGGAACTGAGAGAATACTTTAAAACACTGCAATCTGATTTAATTTGTCTCCAGGAGACGCATATCGAGATATCGCAGAAGTTCCTATTGGAACAACTGGGCTATAATTTATTGGCCTGTACGACTCAGGGTACAAGGACACGTGGGGTAGCGATATTGACACGAGGAAACACTGTTACGTTGAAACAAAACAGGTAGACAAATACGGTCGATGGATCTTGGCTGAGTGTCAAATACAAAATTTTAATTTCACATTATGCTCTATTTACGCACCTACAGTAGATGACCCGGAGGCCCTAATTCATATAAATACACAGTTGACCAATTGGCCGCTCCCGATTATAATGTGTGGTGATTTTAATATAAATGGCCTTGACGGGTTGTGGCAGAATGATCCGAGCAGGTTTAAAGGCAGAAAGAAAAAAAGTCATAGAGCTATGGTCAATCTTATGATGGATAATGGATTAGTTGATACTTGGGAGCAGCTAATGGGAGGGGGAGGCAGCACATACTACTCGGCACCCCATAAAATGTTAGCACGGCTAGATTATTTTTTGATCTCTCCCTCGTTGGTGTCAATAGTAAAAGTCAAAAAATTACCGAGACTGATGTCAGATCACAATCCACTTTCCTTGGAAGTCTCTCTACTAAATCTACGTAAAAGTCCAACCTCATGGACATTTGAGAGAGCATTACTGCAGGATGCAGAATATATTGCCCATATGAAAATTTGGCTAAAAGAGTTTTGGAGGCATAATAGAGGCTCGGCACTACCTTCAATAGTGTGGGACGCAATGAAGGCTGGCATAAGGGTAGAAACTATAAGCTATTCTTTCAGACGCAATAAACTGCAAAAAGAAGCAATAGAGAAGAAGATAAAGGCGGTAGTAAGCTTAGAGGAAGAACTGGTAAAGATCATAAGGGTCAAAGGGGATGTGACAGGGGTGATACAAAATCTAGCCCAGGCTAAAGCAGCAGTAGGTGAAGTTTACGCGGCAAAAGCAGCAGGAAAGTATTTAGCAAGGAGGGAAGAGCAATATGAATATAGCGAACAAGTTGGAAGGATTTTAGCGATAAGAACTCGACAGGCAGCTACTAGGGGGCAGATAACAGAAATGATTACAGAGGCAGGGGTAGTAGTTAAAAGCCCAAAAGAAATTTCTTCTGTATTCCAAAACTTTTACAAGAAATTATAGGTTATATGTCGTTACAACGAATTCTGTTGCAACGCATGCCTTTACCACGCATGCGTTACAACGGAATTCGTTTTCTACGCATAACCTTTACCACTAATATTCCTTTACCACGCATAGATTAACAACGTTTTTCGTTGTTAATTTATGCATGGTAAGGGCATATTCTTGTTAAAGGTTACACCTGTCCCCTTTCACGTCCCCATCCTCTACTCCTTTTATTTACCCCTGCCATTAACCTTTATTTTGTTTATAAAAAATAATTTCTCCTTACCTTTTTTACTCGTCTCCTGTCCGTCTTCTTTGTTACATCCATCTTCTTCGTTACGTACGCCGTACGTCCTAAAGAGGAAGCGGAAGTTTAATTCCGTTTCCTCTTTAACGACGCTGATTGCTTGATGTTCGTCACTTCAGGTTAGGTTTTTTTATACATCGTTTTTTTCGTTTTTGGGGGGAGACCCCCCAATCCCCCCTTTTTTCATTTACCACACATACCTTTACTACGTATTTCGTAGTAAAGATATGCGTGGTAAAGCCTCTCTTTGTTACCACGCATGCGTTATAATGCATGCGTGGTAAAGGTTTTTGTGGAAACGGCCGCGTTGTAGTGGCCGTTTCCTGAAATTATACAGCCAGGAGGGAGAAGAACCAGAAGGGGGGGAAATGGAGAGTTATCTTGAGGCGGCCTCACTATATAAAATCACTGAGGAAGATAAGAACATGTTGGAGGTAAACTTTACCCGAGAATAAATACTAATGGCCTTTAAGGGCTTGCCATCGGGGAAGGCTGTAGGACCTGATTTAATACCGTTAAAATTCTATAAGAAATTCTTCTTAATCCTAGAAGGCGATATTAATACACTTATGGTTTCAATTCAGAATAGAGCCGAGCCACCGGGGTCCTGGGGAGAAGCGTCAATGGTGGTCTTTCTAAAGAAGAATAAAATCTCTACTGAACCCGGGTCATACAGACCGATCAGCTTGATGAATAGCGACACTAAGGCTTACTCTAAAGTAATGGCTAACAGGCTGAGTTTGGTAATTGGCAAGGTGGTGTCCCATCGTCAGCAAGGGTTCATCCCAGGCAGGGGGACAGCTGATCATATTAGAAGGGTTTTTACATTGTTTGATGGAACAGCAGCCTCACGAGACCCTATGTCCTTAATATTACTGGACGCTGAAAAAGCATTTGATAGGGTCTCGTGGGGTTTTCTGTGGGCAACAATGAATAAACTTAACTTCGGGAAGAGATGCCTAAGTGGGTTAAAAGCTTTATACAGATGTCCGGTTATAAGGGTGAGAGTAGCGGGGGAACAGAGCGAAATTATTAAAATCGAGTGTGGAACCAGACAAGGGTGTCCCTGTTCCCCATTGCTCTTTGCTTTTTATATAGATTCTTTTATAAGACATATAGAAATAAACAGGGATATTTGCCCAATTGTTCTGAATGGCTATGAGACCAAAACTCTGGGTTATGCAGATGATTTGGCAATCACATCATCAGCTCCAGTAACAGCGCTAGAGGAAATAGAGAAAGAGGCAAAAATATATGGGCTTCTGTCAGGATATAAACTAAATCAGGCTAAAACACAGATAGTTGTAAATCAATTTGTCACGATAAATGACGAGAGAGTAATAGAATCGGCTGTCTATTTGGGCATTACGATAACTTCTAACTTATCCAAGGTGGTTGAGGAAAATCTGATCCCTGTGATCAGAAAGGCTAAACTAGACTTGGATAGGATGGACAACCTACATTTAACAATAATCGGACGCTGCAATGTTATCAAGATGCTATTCCTCTCCAAAATCATATATTTTTCCGAACAATCCCCTTAATATTTAATAACAAATGGTTCAAGGAAATTGATGGGATCTGCAACCGATTTATATGGGCAAAGGGCAGAACCCGGAGGGCTATAAAACTGATGGCACTCTCTAAGGAACGGGGAGGTCTGGCCGTGCCAGACTTTAAGGGCTATTATCTGGCAGCAGCTCTGCATTATCTCAGAGGACTTTTAGGGGGAAGTACGAAGGATATTTGGAGGGATGGGGTGCTAGCCCGGACATATATGATTTACTGATTCGGGATTCTAATAAGGGATTGCTCACATTTAAGGAGCTAAACTATTATAAGAGAACAAAGTTTAAGATCTTCGGCGCTGCAATATCAGTTTGGTCTACTGTCCGGAAAAAGATTAAGCTAGGGCGAATGAATTTCTACACCCCTTTATATAAAAATGAACTCCGGAGGAGGAGTTCCATGATCAAGTGATGAAGCGCTGGGATAAATCTGGGGTGGTGACAATAGGAGATATTACGGATGATTTAGGTTTAATTTCTTTTGAACGGGCATGCCAATTATACAAGTTAGATCGCAGAGATTTTTTTAAAATATTTGCAGATAAGGTCAGTAATACAAAGGAAATTGACAGAGAACGGTAATTTCAAAAGAGCTGATTTGATGGAATACATTCAAAATGAGAAGGGATGCTCAATCTCACAATTGTATGGGGCATTGTGTCAATATAATGATGATGATAGGTTAAAATCTTTTGATAAATGGAGAACAAAATTAAATTTAGTCGGAAATGAGGGGGAAAAATCACAAAAATTTACAAATTCTATTGTTAAAGTTGCAAACTTACAGGTACAATGCTATAAAACTTTTTATGAACTGTATTATACACCGCACAGAATAGCACGCTGGGGGGAACGAATGGGATATCCTGCCCGAGATGCCAAAGCCTGCAGGCTGATACAATTCATATGCTTGCATCATGTCCTAATTTAGATCCTCTTAAACAGGCGATTGTAAACATTTTTAATGATGAACTGGGGATCTCTGTCAGGCTAACAAATGTGGTTATAATTTTGGGGGTAGGAAATGATGGACAGGATATACCGCATCAAGAATTTTTATTTATTGCAATGGCTTTAGTTAGACTTTGCATAGCAACTTTATGGAAGGGTCCTAATTCTCCGTCATTTCACCAATGGCTTTCAAGAATGTTAGCTATGTATACTTTGGAGAAAGCTCTATATGAAAAAAAAGGCGCAAAGCGACACAGATCGGTAAACGGATCTGAACACCGGTAGAGGAATGGAAATTGAAATTAGAGGGGTAATGGACAAAAAGATATTTTCATAAGATAGGAAAATAGCCTGTATTGCTTCAACTGGGTATGAATTTAATAATATTATAAATCGGTTTTTTCTGTTGCTAGTCCTTCTAACCCCTTCCCTTTCTTTTTTTCTTTGGTATATCTTTATCTGCTAATAATTTGCATTGTATTATGCGTTTGGAGAAATGTAAATGTTTATGATGAGCATTGGCTGTATGTTATAAATATATGGAACGGAATAATTGTTAGAATTGTATTATCTGATGATGAATAATAAAAGAAAATTGCACTTTTTTGTATCGATCTTGCCTCGATCAGGGATATGGACCTAGGCCAAGCAAGTGACACATCACTTTGATAACATTTGTGAGCCTTGCGGACTTGAGTTTCTTCTTCATGTTTTTCAATCTGCTCTTCCATCTTCTTTAGTAGTTTGCTTGTTTCCTCTTGCTCTCTCATTGTTGCAAGCTCCTTCAGCAGGGTGTCAATGATTTCCGTCTGTTCCTCCTTATGATGTCTTACTTGTATGATAAGCGTCTCCATAACCCTAAAAGAGCAACCCTCTGTATTGGATCTCCATTCCTCAAATAAATCAATATCCTCAAATGTCGGCATCACAAAGATACATAAGCCACGTGGTGCTCTTTTACATTCAATATGTAAATGTAAATGTAATTTGCACTTGTATAGCGCCTATCACCCAGGGGTCTCTAAGCGCTGTACGAATACCACTGTGGAACCCTTCCTCGCCTGTTCCTGTTAGGTGTCCACTCCTGGGCACCCCCAAGGTGAAGCCAGGCATCCGAACGTTGTTAGGGCCGGTGTGGAGATTAAGCAAGCTATTGCCCAGAGTTGCAGAGTGGAACCCATGATTAGAGTAGGCACGAGGCGAGAATTATCGGGTCCAAGGACATTGAACCCAAGACCCTGCCGCGACGGGGATTGAAGCCTGGTCCCGGGCCAGACCTCTGCCTCAGGGTCTGCCACTCTAATCGATGAGCCACACTTCTCCACAATCGGTGAGCCACACTTCTCCACAATATAGCTTGTCAGTGATGTCATCTCCTATGTCTTTTTTGATTCAGAAATGCAAGTCTTTCTCCAGCTCTCTGATCACAGCATGTGTTGTTCTTACTACTGTTGATTTTTCTTGCAGTGCGCCTGCTGGAGTCGGAGCACCACTGAAAACATCTAGAGCTGCCTTTTTTCACTTCGCTTTGCGTTCTGCCATGACACTCTCTCTCAGTGTTATTAATTCCAACAGAATATCACCTACTGATGGTATCTTGTTCTGCACCGTATTGTTGTTTATTAACTTCACACTTCCAGTACACTATCCAATGTTTATTGGTTGTGGGTTTACATGAGATAAAATCTAAAATTCTAAACTAAATTTCATGATTGTATGGGTGTCGTTAAATTAGACCATATAGTTTTAAAAAGCGGAAGATTCCATCTGGTTGTTTCCCCAAGGTTTTCACCTGCTGCAGCACAGAGATTCTCCATCAAACAAAGAACGCCGCACTCTCTTGAGGAAGGTTGCTTTTCAATTTATTGAATCTGTGCATTTATTGCCATTACACCACCACCTTACGCGTTTCAACCCAACAGGTCTTGCTCACAGTATTGTGAGTGCCTCATTACTTTCTACTTTATATACCAATCTCTCATATAGTCCATTGTGAGGCATTATGGGATTGGTAATTTTACATGCTATTTTTTTAAAAGAAAAACAAACAATTAATTAATTTTACAGTTCACAGTGTTGTTATATAATTCATCCAGCGTTGTGCATTTTTAATCACAAGTAAAATTCAAAATGTGATTTTAGTATTGGGGTAATTTTTTCATTTTCTTGTTGACTGTACAGAGTTCTGCATGTTTTGTATATTTATAACAGGCAAACTATTTTACATCTTGGTTGGCATACTTTTACCATTGACCACTATATTACTAGAGGTATACCTTATATATCTTGGTAGAGATATGTTGCCCAATAGTGACCGTGATTTAATCTCCATATCCATCTAATGTCGTCATTACTTCTTTACTAAGGGGCTGATTACGATGTCATTAGGAAGGGCTCCGGATGGGATTCAGTATTGTTGAATCCGATTTGGAACCCTTGTTTCCTACTGAAACGCACAGTTTTCCCAATGACCGATTACGATACCCGCAAACCATTCGAGCAGACCGAATCGGTCCCGAACTTCTTTCAGAGCTGATTCGTACAGCTCTATGGGCCTGGGTTCCGGACGAGCAATCATGATGACCGATTCGCACAGCTGTTTCGATTTGGTTTGCGTGAGATGAAACAGTTTCTGGAATCGGTCTGTGGGGTCCGTAACGGGCCACACTTCACCCGGAGGCATTCAAATGTGGCCCATGGGGATACCCCAGGGACACCTCTTCCGAACCATGCGCAACGTGGCAGCCACAATGGGGTGCCCGCTACAGAGAGCAAGGTTTCCCCAACCACCCCTTTTCTCAATGGGGGCCTGTGTTTCAGTTCAGAACACAGGCTCCCATTGAAGTCAATGTGAGTCCAACCGAACGATGTTGGGAGGCATCGTCATTGGTCATCCAGATTCACAGGACCCAATTCATTTGGAAACTATTCCGGAACTGATTAGTTTGGGAGAGTTTCCAAACGACATCCTGATCAGCCCCATAGTGAATAAACCCATCCCCTTAATACATCTCTGAAGGGGATACTTTATCCAAACTCTCTGTATGTGGCTTAGTGCCCTTATATTTCTCATGTCCCATTGATACCTCCTTAGGGGGGGTTTGCTATGACCAAGTCTCAATTATTATTCTGGCTGAGTGCCATAATGCATCTCACAACCCCTTTGTTCTTTATCACTGAATTCTGTGGCCCCATAACTCAAACATTGTCAGTTTGATGTATTATCCTTGCAAGCGTTACATTAAATCCAAATATGCAAATCAATTATTACTCAATTTGATTACAGAAAACAATTTTGTACGATCTCTAATTCATCTCCAATAGTTCAGTTTGTCGATATTTTCATTTCCATAGTGTATAACCCCTTGATTACCCGTTATTTCATCCAACTAACTAATGGATTCCTAAATGAAAATAGCATTGTCCTATTCGGAGTGCATGGAGTCCAATAAAATCTAAGTATTGTGGATGGCAGTGCTCGACTTGGAACCAAAATTCTTAGCAGAAATGTTCAAACCAGCCCTTCTTTTTGTATTTTGTTTCCTCATTCTTTCCTTTTTTCCTTTCTCCGTCCATTCTTTTTCACTCTTTTTCTTTCTCTCTTCAACTTCCTCTTTCTTTCTCTTTCTCAAACCTCCTGTTATAAACCCCAGGGAGCTAGAGAGTATTTTTGAAGGTCCAGTGGCAGCCCTGTGCCCTTCAAAACCAGCCTCCAGTGGCTCCAGTCACACAGGATAATCCTGAGGGGTCAAATGGCCACTCCATCACTGGCAGAGGGGACATCTTCCTCTTTTATTCCACCACACTCTAACTCAGGGCCTAAATCTGATGAATACCTCAGTCTATAAGGCTAACCATTGCAGCTATTTTGATTTTCCCCTTATTACAGCAGGGAGTGACTGCAGTTTTAAAATTTAGAGGATAAAGCAGAACTGGATGTGCAGCTTACACACATTATGGGGTGCATGCGGATCTCTGCCGCTGCAGAGATCCTTTTTCCTCATGAGGGTCACCGGAATTAATGAATGCCAATTGGATCAACTCAGCCTTCCATCCTTCCTAGCACTTTAGCACTTTCGTTCTTCTCTACTATTATAATTTGTATAATATCTGGACACAGAAGCAAACTAACTCCTTCCCAAGAACAACCTTGTCCCGGCTTGGCCCAATTTTGTTCCTTCTGAAAATGTAGTAGTCCCCTCCCCCGATGTGTGATACAAGTGTGGGTGCAATAGTAAACCTCAAAGCCAAGAACTCTGGGTCCGACCAATTAGTAAGCAGCAGGATAGTATATTAAGTGCATGTCTCACATTAAACTTAGAAATGTGTCACAAGGTACGATCCCGGAGTGCCTAAAAGCTGCTCAGGTAACACCGATCTTAAAAAAGCCTACCGCAGATAGTATGTACCTTAACAACTTCCTCCCTATTTCTAACATCCCCACTCTAGCCAAACTCCAAGAAAAATGCGTCCAATCTCAACGCTGTGCCCACATCAAGAGTTTCAATCTCCTGGACCAACATCAATCCGGCTTTCAGCATAGCATAGAATCAGCGCTCACTCACATTATGGATGACATCTTAAAAATGCATGACCAGGGGGGCGTGGCTTGCAGCCGAGCATGGCGGCAGCGTAGAGGGAGAGCTCCGCGAGTAAGGCGGCTTACTCCAACAATCCGACCAATTATCCGATCATTTTCCATCCTCCGAAGGAAGGTCCCGAGGCCCAGGACCGGGCGGAACCGAGTGCAGAAGACCCGGTGCAGATCCGTGACCGGGTGCTGGCAGTGCGAGCAACGTCCGATTGTGGCCTGAAAAACGTTGGAGAGCCCCGAGCTGTATTATCCAGAGCAGCCGAGCGGACGTTCCTACGTCCCGGGAGGAGCCCACCGGAAGTTCCCTAACCGTGACGTGTGGGAGCTACAGCGGAGGTGAGGGACGGCGGAATCCGGGCGCCGGCGCTGCAGCTACGGCAGATCTGAGTGCTGCACAAGAGCAATCGGCGGCGCAGACGATAAGTGGGCATTGTGAGGCGAAGCCAGACTGCGGGCACCGAAAATGCGGACAGCGGAGCACGCGTGAGTGACGCCGCCGGCACCGGGGGAGACACACCAGCAGCAGTGATACGGCCGGCACCACTTGAGGGCGCATCAAAGGTGTGTGCAGGTGGTGTGGCAGCGGGAGGACACAGCGACGTCCAGGCGCTGTCCTAGAGGCTGCATAGCGTGGCGATTGGGGCTCAAGACGGGGCACGATCTATACTGAGTGCCCGTGGGGGGACATCCATGATAATAAATCTGGCCCATACCCACACATCCTGAAACACCAAGGGCACTCTCGGGGCTGTGAGGTGGCGGGAAGCCACGGCGGCATAAGGCACAGCACCAGGCCGGCAGCAAGGTATGGCCGGGATGCTACACGGCGCAGGGTCTCCCAGAATACATGAGAAGAAAAGACCACTAGTGTGTAGTCCGGCCTCTACCCTTGCGTAATTGCCCGGATGGCAGAGGGCAGCCTCCCCTGGCTTGAGAGGCTGACGCAGGTGGGACAATCCGTCAGGGACATTATAAACAGCAACACAGTGAGTGACCCCACGAGTAATCAAGGGCAGTGTACCTGAGTTCTGTAGAGCACGTGGTGTGGCGACCAACGCCAGCTGGAGATCAAGAAGTGCGAATAAGTGTGACACAGTCTGAACGGAGCCTGCGTCAGATTGAAGAGGGCCCTACCCCGCGCCCCATCTCTTCCTCCACCCCTGTGGCCGGCGAACCACTCCGGTGGCAGTGAGACTCTGCACAAGACAACATGGCGGTCAAGGGCACAAAGGGCAACACGACACAAACCCGCCTCGACAAATTCGACTACGACAAGGCAAACTCACCTCAAGCAGAGTCGAGAACATCCACAGGGAAGCAGTCAGACGGACACGGGGGTAAAAAAGTAACGTTAGAAGATGTTATGAATGCGCTGACACAGGTACAGGCCACTGTGGGTTCAATATCCACTGAAGTCACCCTGATACGCGCAGACTTCCACAAAATGTCCGAACGTGTGAAATCACTTGAGGTGGTCGCAAAATCGCTAGTGGAAGATGTGTCGGAGTTACAGACGGCGATGGAGCGGATGACGGCTGAGAACAAATCCCTGAAAGAAAAATTGGACGACCAGGAAGGACGCTCAAGGAGGAATAACGTCCGAATTCCTGGGGTTCCGGAGTCTGAAGGCACCAGAGCGACAGACCTATACGTGGAAGATTTAATCTAAACGAAACTTCAGCCTAAAGGACTGTCCACTTTCTTCTCCGTTGAAAGGGCGCCCAGAGTCCCGGGAGGACAACCAAAACCGGGCGCAGTGCCGAGACCCATATTGGCACGACTCTTCAACTTCCGTGACAGGGATGCAATCCTCCCGGCGGCGAGGGTGTCCCCTCCCATCAAAATTCAGAACTCTACGCTTGCCTTCTTCCCGGACTACACGGCGGAAGTTGCCCGTTGCCGGAGAACTTTTCTAGACGTAAAAAAGGAGTTACGGGCGAGAGAAATGCCATATTCAATGTTATTCCCGGCTAGGTTGCGGGTGGTAGCGGACAATAAAACCTGGTTTTTTGATACACCTGATATGGCCCAAGACTGGCTGGAGGGGTGGAAACCGGCCAATCAGCCCCGCCGCTCGAATAGAAGACAGCATGGTCAGCGATCCGAAAGAATCTCAGGATCACAACAGTCAGGGCCTGAAGTGAAGGAGCGCTCACCGACGAGAGACGATCTCACCGATGAAACCGGAGCAGGACGATAATCACCCGGTACTTACTTGCTAATCGATGGACATGGTACCTGCACAGCGGACTGCCACTGGACACTGGGCTGGGGGCCTCCGAAGAGGGTAGGAGGGGCCGCCGACTCCGGGGGGTCCTTTACCCCAACAAGCAAGTATCTTGTGTGAGGGATGGGTTAAGCACTCTGCTAAGTTGGGGGGGGCGGGCGGTTCAATGTCCGTATAGCAGGGAGGCATGGAGGGGGGAGTTGCAGGGAGGGGAAGTTTTTATTTTGTTATTTCCACATGCAGGGGAACTGTTTATTGTATTGTTGACTCAATGTGTGACAGCAGGACTCGGCGGCGGTGGCACACTGGTGACGTGGTTGGGGGATAGGCTATGCGCGCTATCATCCGGAACGCACTCATGTACTCACATTGTGGAAAAGTAAATTTTGTCATGTTCTGTGTCCCTACGTGTCATCCATCATATGTTATGTGTGCATGACCAATATGCATATGTTATTCCCCATGTCCGATTCAAGACGCAATTATAGTTGTGTCCACCTCTGGTATGTCATTTTCCAGTCCTCGTGAGTAATACGAATATCAGGCCTATGTAAAGCTACGTTGCCACGTTTCTCAGTGTGCACGTTATTCTATTATAAAGTCCCCGTTTCTAGGCCTCAAAAGGGCCCGGACATCAGATTCAGCTCCTGTCTCCTGAGCCTCGCTGAGGAGCGATCTAGCCCCCATCTGTATCCTCGACCTTTCACTTACTTCCTGCCTCGCAGTGCCCGGTGCAGCTTGGCTCAGCCTCTGAGTCTGCCAAGACTATGTTATGATTCCAGTTATCAGTTCAGTCCTCCTTCTCTGCATTCCTAAGCTACTGAACTGCATCAATAGTTTCCGTCATTGTCTAGCCTTCACGTCTCCATGTTAAGAGAAATACTGTATTTAATGGTCATTTAATATTCTTCATCACGCACTATATGAAGAATAAATGCATGCTCTAGTCTTAGAGTCAGTTAGCTTTTCCCCTCATGACTTCTAGTTTATATCAACATGTTCCCTAAACATCAGATACTAGATAGGGTTTAGGTACATGTCGCTCCGACCCTCCAGACTTCAGTCTCTGCTCCTAGCACAGAGTTCATAGCCCCCAGCTTCTCCTCGTAACACGTCATTGCCAGTTTGCGCGCACCACCAGGTTAGAGGTCCCGGCTCCTTAGGTAGCCCCCTCCTATGTTTCCGCCCATTCATGACATATTCTGTTACGTTTGTATCACATGTCTGAGTTACACCTTCTTTTTACTCTTATCTTTCGCGACTGCTACGCATCACGCCTTCTGCTCCACCCACTGCTACGCCTACTGCAATGTAATGCTATGTGTTTGCGTTATGTATATATGCTCGTGTATTGTTATTAAAAGCCAGCGCGCTCATCCCAAACCCAGCCCCAGCAGCTGCTGGGCCCTGTCATCCTATTCCTATGCAGGTTGTCCTGTTCCTGTCCTTATGCTGTATTAAACCTGCAAAACTCCTACTACCTCGAATCTTGACTCTTATTTATTGAGCTATCTGTTATGATATATGTCTAGTCAAAAATAGGGTATTATTTATTTATTTACCACATAATGGCGCCCGAATAGGGACTTTCCCTTTCCCCACGCGTCGGTGAAGCTACGCCGACCCCCTGACCCTCTGCAGTCGTGACGGAACTCTTCTGCGCAGTGGCAGATATTTCTGCTCAAGTATCCCTAAGGCCCACGGAGGAGACGGAGGAGGCGGTCCAGCATCCAAACGAGACGGTGGAGGAACGCGGCGAGTCCCGACCAGAGCCCAAGCCAAGAGTCCAAGGTCCGAGGTATCCGGAGGTCCACCCGTAACTGAAGTCCGAAGTCCGAAGTTCGTCGTCATCGTCGTAGCAGTGCAGTCCAGTCTGAGGCCTTCCGTTCTTGCTGCCCGGTGAGTACCGTTACTGGGGTGGTATCTAGACAGGGTCAATTTCATTGACTCTGGTCTGTGGGTTGGTGGTACACAGTCCCACAAACGAAGTGTTCACTTCGGTGGATGCGGGTCCTGACGTGTCTCTTTAAGAGACCGGTAAGTTTCGTACTGTTTCAGCAGTGCATCTAGTTTCTGTTCTAGTCAGTTTCTGTTCTCGAGAAAATTCATGTGTTCTGTTCTCAGTATTTCCAGGTAGTATTCTGTTCGAACTGTTATTTTAAATGTTTTTCATGTATTCTAATGCCGTGGTATGAATGGGAAATAAGTATCGTGTTTATTGTGTATTGTATTGTGTCTAGATTACAGTTCAGTCATGCCCATATTTTCCAAGTTACGTCAGTTAAAGACTAGAAAGGGTCTGCTGGAAGCAGCAGTTCCCGTCCCGCCCAGGGACAGTCCAGGTCACTTTATGTATCAGAAACATGGCATAAGTGCCATATTGTATCTAGATTTATGGGTAGAGTATACCAAACAGTTAGAAGAAAAGTATAGATGGCCCGTATCGGGTACATGGGATGCCGAGTGCATCATGCGAGTAGAAGAAGCATTATGGAAAAAGAAAGCCAGACAATCACAGAAAGATGCCATCGAGTTATGGCGCAAAGAAGCTCATAAGAGAACCGAAAAAGAAATCAGAAAGTCAGAATTAAGTAGAGAATCCCAAGAACGAGCCCAAGAAAGAGAATTGATCGAGATAGGTGAACGAGTTAGAACTGAGCAATCAGACAGACAGAGGAATGCCCTCATTAAGGGTATGTATCCTCTTCTTGCCGAAGGCTTGCCAAAAGCGACCCCAGAGGCATCCAGTAATTTTCCGCCACCATTAGTTCCGACCAAACTACGTCACAAACCGACCGCAGCTGATATTTTCATCTCGTCCTATCTGGACGACACAGTCCCCGAATATGCGAATCCTGTTCGCACTCCGCCAGTCCCTGTAAATCAGGTAATTCCTGCTCCTCCAGACACCGGGGTGCCCTTAACAGCCCCCCCGGGTCAGCCCGCCATACAAGTCCAGCCCACGTTACAATTACCGACCCTGCCAGGACGGAAAGCATCAGTTGATGATTCTAGTTTAGGGGCCGCAGGAGGAGGTCTTCCTCAAACCCCGCCGCCATACAAGCGTTTATCAGCACTCGAATTACATGCTCAAGCATCACAGCGTACTCCTAAAAGTAATAAGTCTGTTGCAGAAATTAGGCAAACCCTTGGCGAATGTGTCTATGACCCAGTTCCAGGCGAGTTTAATATGGTTTTATATTCCGTACGCGTAAGGAGAGTGACCGAGTATCTAGTCACCCTGCCGAATATGAAAGAAGATCTAGACAGGATATATCGTTTCATCCGTACAGGGGATGACCCACAAAGTATTAGTGATGCCATGTCTCAAAGGAAAGCCGAGATTCAGCGCATGATATTGAAGTTCTTAATTAACTGTCTAATAAGAGAACAGGATTACCCGTCTAAAGACCCGGAAGAAATGAAAACTCTAACAAAGTGGAGTGATAATATATCCGAAGGAAAGCACAATACCATTGGTGCCATGGAAAGTATGTACAAGAAAATCCGTAGAGAAATAATAAAGATACACGAACAACGTAAAGCAGCACAAGTAAGCGAGAAAGAAAGTAACTCTGATACTGAAGAGGTAGAGGATGAGAATACTGCCAGAATAGCGTATGTAGGAAAACCCAGATTTCCAGATCGCCATTTACGTCTAGAACACAAGTCAATTTTCCATCATCCAGCACCAGAACAAGGTTCCCTAGAACAAGTATTTCAAGCTACCGATCACATTCTGAAATCACGAATCGGTTATAGTGAGTTAAGTACCATGCATGAACAAGAAATAGTTTGGTCAGCAGTCCGATGGATTACTGATTCTACCACTTTTCCAGACGAAATAGTGGCACAAATGTTCCTGAAAATGCCCCCAGCCGAGCAGCGACTGGTGGGTATGTATATGATTCAGCACCTCATTACTCTGTATGAGGGTCAGCACTCTGATCCAGGTCCGTTACATGATATCCTGAACGAGTTACTCCAGTACAGATGGAGAGGTTTAGGTACCGATTTAATTAGTGTAATTCTAGAACAGCGCCACAAATATAGAACGTTTTTGAACCCGCATTTTGTCCATGTCTCACCCCCAGAAAGTAAACCGTTTTACATAGACAGACAGAATCCGTTACGAGAAGTCCACCCAGTCAGAGGAGCGGGTGGCGAAATGCAGCGAGTGTTTGTATACACTCCGATCACAAAGATGGAACTCCTCGAAATGAAGAAATTAATTCCCTGTCATGACAAAGATCCAGCAGGGTTCCATAGAGAATTAAAAGACATGCTCCGTATGGGAGAATACACTTACCCAGATATCATTAAAATGTTAAAGGTTCTGCTGCCCGCAGGGGTGTATGAAAAGCTCAAGGAAAAAGAATGGGAGGTGGGAGAGAAAAAGATAGATTGGGCAGTCCTAGAAGCTGAAGATAAGATACGAGTACCAGGTACTGGTCTTGGAGAGAAATGTAAAGAATTACCAGAATTATTGATTCAAGTTTTACCCAGATTATTAACAACGAGAAAAGAAGACTGGGATGCAATCTCAGCCTGTAAACAGAAACAAGATGAAGATATTAGTGATTTTTATTCTAGGTTTGAAAAGTGCTTTAGTATCAACAGTGGCCTCAAGACAAGTAGTGAGTCATATCCTCACCTTTTCGTTACTAAATTGGTCGAGAATTCAAGCCCACAAGTTAAAAACCGAGTTTTGAAAGTCGAAAGCACCTGGCAAGCTAATACTCCGTCCCAGATGCTCCAGATGCTTCAGTACCACCAGAATAGAATCAGGGAAGAGCAAGAACACGAAAGAAAACGTATGAAAGACACGAAAATGAAAGTGCTAGTTGCACAATCTGTTCCTCAAGACAGTCAGAAGAGGGGTCCGAATCAAGTCAGTCATCCGGCAGCTCCCGTTAAAGGGAACTGCAATTATTGTAAACAGCCAGGTCATTTTATAAATGAGTGTGCAGTTCTGAAACATAACATAGCTACTGGTAAGACTAAAGAAAGACCACGTCCGCCTAGACAAGAACAAGTTTCACAGATTCCTCAGTCACAGAATGCACCACAGACAGTTACAGTACCGCAGCCTATTGCTGCAACACAGCATGTTACATCGCAGATGTACCAGTATGCACAGTCTGAGTATCCAGAGTACCAGCCATATTCATGAAACAGCCTAGAGAGGGAGGTAGGCTTGCCTCTCATCGAGATACCTGTAGATCAAGAAGGTCCCTATGTTCACAGTCAAGTATTAGGGAAAGACAGAAAGTTTTTGATTGATACAGGGGCAAGTAGGACCACAATTAGTCATGCCGAAGTTCCAGGGGCTCCGCTCTCAGGCTCAAGAAATGTTTCCCTTGGATTTTCAGGAAAGCCTATCGTTAATGAGATTTCAAAGCCAGTCACTCTAGAAGTAGGTCCATTGTCCCGCACTACTGATCTGTTACTTACTAAGTCATGTCCAGAAAACCTATTAGGCATTAAAACACTGAAAGAGTTGGGTGCAGTTATATGTTGTTCCCCAGAGGGAATACGTCTGTTCCTACGTGACTTTAAGGGTCACTATGTATTACGAGATTTTGATCCCAGACTGTCTAATGTCCCGCAGCATTTATGGGCGCAAGGTCCAACTGATGTAGGTTACATGCAAATCACACCCCATCGTGTGACCCTGAAACCAGGTGTAGTGTTACCACGAATCAGACAGTACAGATTGCCACCTGAGGCTGTAGCAGCCTTATCCAAAATTATTGACGAGCTCATGGCTCAAGGAGTAGTTGTAGAAACTGACTCCAATATATGCAATTCTCCGATCATTCCAGTCATGAAACGTACTGATCCAAATGCACCCCCAGTATATCGATTAGTGATTGATCTACGAGAACTTAACAAATGTATTATCCCTCAGTACCCAGTTGTCCCAGATATCTCTTCCCTATTGACAGCCATTGATTCCGAAGCCACGTTCTTCACTGTCATAGACCTCAAGAACGCATTTTTTAGTGTTCCCATCCATCCAGACAGCCAGTTTCTTTTCGGATTCTGTTTAAATGGAAGGAGCTATATGTTTACACGCGCTCCTCAAGGTTTCACAGAAAGTCCTAGTATTTACAGTCAAGCACTCAAGAGACAACTAGACAACATTCACATGCCAACTGACACTGCCCTGCTCCAGTATGTCGATGATCTACTGATCACAGCCCGTTCTGAACGTGACTGCGAGCGAGCGTCACTGACGGTTCTGTATTTCCTAGCCGAGATGGGGCACAAGGTGTCCCCTTCGAAGCTTCAATTCTGTGTCCAGCAAGTGGTCTACTTAGGACACTTACTGTCCAAGAGGGGTAGGCAGTTGACACCAGACCGTATCCAGTTAATAGCGAGTCTTCCCCAGCCCAGAACCCAGAAGGAGGTACGTGCCTTTATTGGCCTTACTTCTTATTGCAGACAATGGATTCCTCAGTATGCATTTCTAGCCAAGCCACTGATACAGTTAACGACACAGGAGGCAGCCGTATCGACTGTTCTCCCTTGGACATCTGAACATACACTTAGTTTCAACGAGTTAAAGAAAGCTTTATGCCAAGCTCCAGTTCTAGCTACACCGAACTACAGTAAGCCTTTTACACTTTTCGTTACTGAACGTGAAGGTACAGCATTATCTGTTCTTACACAAGATCAAGCAGGACAATACAAGCCCTGTGCTTATTTTTCGAGCACACTAGATCCAGTCGCCCAGGCTCTGCCTGCGTGCCTCAAGTCAGTTGCAGCCACAGCCCTAGCTATCAGACAAAGTGATTCCATAGTTTTAGGACATTCCTTGACAGTACAAGTTCCACATTCCGTGGAAGTTCTTTTAAACCGAACACAAACACAGCACTTGACAATTGCACGTTTAACAGGTTATGAATTGACACTGTTCCAGCCACACATAGATATTAGATGCTGCAACATCCTGAATCCTGCTACACTGTTACCATCAGTTAATTCAAATTCTGCCACACACGATTGCGTGGAAGTAGTTAACATTACGACAAAGCCAAGACAAGATCTGACAGACATTCCGTTACTAGATCCCGACCTGACACTTTATGTGGACGGTTCATGTATGAGAACTAGTACAGGAGAACTAGTAGCCGCGTATGCAGTGACTACTGACACTGAAGTTATTGAAACACACCGTATTGATACTCTGTCCGCTCAAGCAGCAGAGCTAGTTGCTCTGACACAAGCCTGCATACACGCCAAGAACCTGAAAGTTAATGTTTACACAGATTCACGTTACGCATTTGGAGTTGTACACGACTTTGGAGTGCTCTGGCAGGAGAGAGGTTTCATGACTTCTCATGGAACCAAGATTCAGCATGGTTTCCTTATTCAAGCTCTGTTAGATGCCATACATTTACCGACATCCATCGCTATCATGAAGTGCAAAGCACATACGAAAGTCACTGATATTATTTCTCAAGGTAATGATCTAGCAGATCGCACAGCCAAGCTTACAGCACAGACTCCAGACATTCAAGTTAATCCGACACAGACACATACTCCAGATCCGACTACATGTATGACAGTTAAGGACCCTACTCAAGATGTCATAGATATCCAGTTACATGCTACTCCCGATGAAATCAAGAAATGGTCTGAACAAGGAGGGGTCCAGACAGATCAAGGATGGTTAACAAAGGGTAGAACCACATGGTTTCTCCCCGACTCTATGGTTCAAGTCATCATTAATACCGCACATAGTCCAGCACATTTAGGAGAAAAAGCAATGTTAGACAGTATCCAGAACATTTGGTTCAACAAGCATTTACGAGCTGCAGCCAAGCAGAAAGTCCGTACCTGTATGATATGTTGTCAGTTTAATCCAGGTAAAAGTGTCCCGGTGGAACAAGGGGGTTTCCAGCCTCCTGACCACCCTTTTGAGGTCCTCCAGATGGATTATATTCAGATGGAGCGATGTCGAGGTTTCAAGTATGTCCTTGTAGTTGTATGCGCTTTGTCCAGGTGGACAGAAGCATATCCAGTCCCCGATTACACAGCCGCGACCACTGCCAAGCAGTTGGTTCGTGAGTTTTTCCCTCGATATGGACTCCCTAGAGTCGTATATTCTGATAACGGTCAGCCATTCTCATCTGAGTTGATGAAGCACGTTTCCCTTTTGTTAGGGTACCAGTGGAAGTTTCATTGTGTACGCCATCCTGAAGCAGCCGGTCTAGTCGAGAGACATAATCAGACTCTGAAAATCCGAATTGCCAAAATATGTAAAGATAAGGGTGTGGACTGGCTAGTAGCTCTGCCAGTTGCTTTGTTTTATATGCGCATGGTCGCACATTCCAGATCAGGTCTGTCCCCGTATGAGGTCGTTTTCGGCCGCCCCCCTAACATGTGGGGTACTCCTAGACCCCGAAGTATTACTGATGTTTCATGTAATATGCTGACAGATTACCTAGCTTCCTTGATGTCTGCCCTCAACTCATGTCGTTCACAGGTTGCCGCCGCATTTCCAGACAATACCGAGGTGGCACCGCATGAAATCGTTCCAGGTTCGATGGTGCTCGTCCGGAACTTTGACAGATCAAGTCCGCTGGAGCCACGTTGGAAGGAGCCCCGTCAGGTCCTCCTCACCACCCGTACAGCCGTGAAAGTGGAAGGACGCCGCGGCTGGGTGCACCTTTCGCACGTCAAGAAATTCTACGGATTGAAGCCGGTCTCTAAAAACATTTCCCAGGATATCAAGACTTGTCAAAACATTGTTCCTAAGGACTGTCCCGCAAATGACATTGATACAACCCCTCCCCTGTTAGAGAAAACTCCGCAACAGGAGTATAAACAGAAACTCCGGTCTAGTAAAATAAGTCAGTCAGTTTGATTGTCTAAGTCCTCCCCTAGGTGAAACGGTTAGACTGTTTCTGACATGTATAAAATAGACCCCCATAGTGAGAGAGTCAGTCAAAACTCAAACCGATGTATCGTTTTTCTAAGTTTCATATTATTCATCAGCATAATGATTTCCTGCACTAGTTACGCATTTTTCCTGTGTTTCCCAGTTCCTCATGTAAATAAGCATTCTAATGTTACAGTAGAGCACACGTTTAGTGATCTGCCCCCTCATGAACTGTCCTACCGCCTCGCTATGCGCAATAACTCATTTATCCGCATGTTACATTATTCACACCAGACCAGCAATGCCACTAATTGTTGGGTGTGTGGTCGACTCCCCCCTTTCCAGACACCGAAGGGAGTTCTGCCACTGTTTCCTTATCCGTTCTCACATAATGGCTCATGTGGAGCCTGGTCCACGTTAACGTCATCCTCAACAGATATGTCTTTTCTTAACAGTACATGTTTCCCAGACAAGCAAGGTCTCCCCCACAGAACAAGTTTAGATCTAGAAAATGAAGTGTACAATTTAGGTAACTATTCGTCGAATTTCATGGTCCTGAATGTTCAGTCTGATACTACTCCAGACTCACCTGCTATTTCAGTACTACCAGTCAAAGGAGAATTATGTGTTTGTAATTATGGTTCTGTACACGTAGGACATAGTGATTGTACTACTATTATCCAGTATAGTGACAGTGGGAAATCTATTTTTAAAGCTTCACGTCATTCTTATTTTGTTTGTGGTCAAACTGCATATGTTCGTCTGCCCCTCGATTGGGAAGGAACCTGTTACATTGCCTTCCTACTGCCACCTGTTTTCCTAGCCCCACCTGACTACCATAGGAATTCCTTCCTAGTACATACTAGACACAAGAGAAACCTCCCGATTGTCGATTATACTGAAACTGCTGCAGAGCAATTCATTGATATTGATAAAGGTGTTTTCCCTTATTTAGGTACAGTTGTAAACAGTAAGCTAATCCGTAGGTTAACAAGAACCCTTGAAGCAGTAGTAGATGAGACTGCCTCCGCTCTAGGTAACTTAACCGAAGAACAATCCTTTATGAGAATTGTTGTGCTCCAGAATCGTCTCGTCCTTGACGTCATACTGGCCGATAGGGGCGGGGCCTGTAGAGTCATCGGATCCAGTTGTTGCATTTTCATTCCAAATAACGCGCCGTCTGTTTATTCAGCTATAACCAGACTTCATAAAATTGCCCATCTGTTACACCAAGATCCAGGCACCTGGACATGGTCCGGTTGGTTCTGGAATATAATTTCCGCCTGGGGATGGAAAATCCTGTCCTTTCTAGGTATCGCAGTAGCGATCATATTCAGCTGCTGCCTCTGTATACAATGTGGCCCTGCGATTTGCGGCATGTGTGCTACCTCTTGTATTCCTAGTCCCAAGCCCCGTTCTAAATCTCGTTCCAAGACAATTCGAGATGAACAAATGGTACTGTATGAAATGATAGATGGTATCATGAATATTGATGTTTCCTGATGGAAACGTAGTGACAAGGAGGGAATGTGGAAAAGTAAATTTTGTCATGTTCTGTGTCCCTACGTGTCATCCATCATATGTTATGTGTGCATGACCAATATGCATATGTTATTCCCCATGTCCGATTCAAGACGCAATTATAGTTGTGTCCACCTCTGGTATGTCATTTTCCAGTCCTCGTGAGTAATACGAATATCAGGCCTATGTAAAGCTACGTTGCCACGTTTCTCAGTGTGCACGTTATTCTATTATAAAGTCCCCGTTTCTAGGCCTCAAAAGGGCCCGGACATCAGATTCAGCTCCTGTCTCCTGAGCCTCGCTGAGGAGCGATCTAGCCCCCATCTGTATCCTCGACCTTTCACTTACTTCCTGCCTCGCAGTGCCCGGTGCAGCTTGGCTCAGCCTCTGAGTCTGCCAAGACTATGTTATGATTCCAGTTATCAGTTCAGTCCTCCTTCTCTGCATTCCTAAGCTACTGAACTGCATCAATAGTTTCCGTCATTGTCTAGCCTTCACGTCTCCATGTTAAGAGAAATACTGTATTTAATGGTCATTTAATATTCTTCATCACGCACTATATGAAGAATAAATGCATGCTCTAGTCTTAGAGTCAGTTAGCTTTTCCCCTCATGACTTCTAGTTTATATCAACATGTTCCCTAAACATCAGATACTAGATAGGGTTTAGGTACATGTCGCTCCGACCCTCCAGACTTCAGTCTCTGCTCCTAGCACAGAGTTCATAGCCCCCAGCTTCTCCTCGTAACACGTCATTGCCAGTTTGCGCGCACCACCAGGTTAGAGGTCCCGGCTCCTTAGGTAGCCCCCTCCTATGTTTCCGCCCATTCATGACATATTCTGTTACGTTTGTATCACATGTCTGAGTTACACCTTCTTTTTACTCTTATCTTTCGCGACTGCTACGCATCACGCCTTCTGCTCCACCCACTGCTACGCCTACTGCAATGTAATGCTATGTGTTTGCGTTATGTATATATGCTCGTGTATTGTTATTAAAAGCCAGCGCGCTCATCCCAAACCCAGCCCCAGCAGCTGCTGGGCCCTGTCATCCTATTCCTATGCAGGTTGTCCTGTTCCTGTCCTTATGCTGTATTAAACCTGCAAAACTCCTACTACCTCGAATCTTGACTCTTATTTATTGAGCTATCTGTTATGATATATGTCTAGTCAAAAATAGGGTATTATTTATTTATTTACCACAACATTCTGATTAGGTATGGCACACGTCACACAAGATAACACCTTAGATGACGGTACCCAGGACACACAAGTAGCACCTCTACAGATAATGTCATGGAATGTGAGGGGCCTGGGTGACAAAATTAAGAGGGGATTGGTTATGCAGAGCATAAAGAGACTAGGTCCAGCGCTGGTTCTACTGCAGGAGACGCACCTTACGGGCGCAACATGTCAGGCTTTAGATAGAAGAGGCTATCACATGGTGGTCCACTCGGAGTTCACTTCAGGGTCACGCGGAACGGGCGTATTGTTGCGAAAGTCGTCCCCATTTGTACTCAAAAACACTAAAACGGACGATCAAGGCCTCTTCGCGGCAGTGCACGGGCAGTGGGAGGGCAGACCTCTGACCATAGTCTCAGTTTACATTCCACCAGCACTCCATGCAGTTGCTTTGCCGGCGCTGAGGAACTTCCTCCTAGAACTGCCAGAGGGCGACCTAATCCTTGGGGGGGATTTCAATGCAGTGGCACATGACACGCAAGATAGATTCCCTATACGGACACCGACACCTGGGCCCTCGCGGTTTTATGACTTTCTGGAGGCACAGGGGCTCATAGACATATGGCGACGAATGCACCCCATTGCGCAACAATACACCTACTACTCTGCATCGCACGGTAGTTTGTCCCGAATAGACTACTTTCTCACCTTGGGCGAGGGCCTTCTCACTATTAACGATGTAAATATTAGACCCAGGGGTATTTCTGACCATTCCCCCATTACATTGACCCTGTCCTGTCTAGAAAAGACTCGTAAGCGGGTATATCTGATCTACCCGGGATACCTAAAGGTTCCATCAATACGGAAAGACCTCAAAAAAGCGACCCCGTATTATTTCACTGAAAACATAGCGTCAGTGGAGTCCCCCTCGGTCCTGTGGGAGGCATACAAAACAGTCTTTAGAGGGCAAGCTATTTCATCCATAGCGGGTCACAAGCCTACCCAGAGAAGGGAATTAGCGGAACTAGAATTAGCTCTACAAATGGCAAATACAGCTCACATGGCGGACCCGACATCAGACACGCTTCATGCACTGCAGCTAAGTAAACAGCAGCATGATTATCACCTGAAGCGCTGGACCAAAGACAACATAGCGGCGACCGCACATAAAATATATGATGTGGGAGACAAGGCAGGTAAACTACTGGCCTGGTTGGACAAGAAGAGGGAAGGTAGTAAGAGTATCTTATATATGCGCGCTACCGACGGAACTCTCCTCAGACGCCCGGCAGATATAGTTGACGAACTGGCGGACCACTTTCAAACAGTATATACCCCAGACGAGGAAGTGACGATGGGAACAGCTTCGGCCGCCCTCCACAACGTACCGACACACACTCTTTCACAGGAAGCGGTGGCTGAGCAGGAAGCTGATTTAACATCGGAGGAGATACAGCTGGCCATCAATGCTATACAATCCGGCAAGGCTGTGGGCCAGTAGGAGAGTAGGGTCTGCTATCCTATGGTCACCCCAATTTTTGCTTTTTGCTTCACTGGTTTTTGACTTAATGTGGCTGTGGGCCAGCTAATCAGACCGACAGCCTGCTGTTCTCTCTCTAAATTCATAATCATGTTCTATAGGTATATCACCAATTTGGTACTGGACACCTTGTCAGCCCCTGTACCATACACTATAGGTGCTCAGGTCATAGGTGCATCCAAGGCCTACCAGCGGCTGCAGCATATCTTTTGCCACCCCTGGCTGGTACTTAAATCGACACAACTGGCTGTTCACACAGCTGGGGCAAGGTGGTGTACTCACCCCTTGCTTAGATATAGTATACCTATGTCTAAACCTATATCTGGACACATATGCACCTATAAGTCACTCCTATGGCAGGCCTTTACAATCCTGGAGAAAGAGTGCTTGGTTTTATGTGAGATGGTGCTCTAGCATGAGCTGAGCCTGTCTCCAGTGTTCGGAACCATTTCCTTACTGCTGTTCCAGTGATACTGCCATACCATATACTCTTAAGTGCATTATAATCCTCGCGGTTAATGCTAACTTTGGTTTGGCTTTATCAAAACATGTCGTGTTTGGTGTCATACATTTTGGAATGCATTCCACTCTTCTAGAGGGAGAAGACATGTTACTTTACTTTAAACGCGGTTAATCCTAACGGGAGCCTCAGCATTACAAAATGGATGCTGCTGCCCCGACACAAGTCTGACCTCCTGCTGCTGACCGCAACTTGGCAGGGGAGGCCTGGACAAAGGGTTTCCTGTCACAGGGAGGTGTTACACCACCCCAGACAGGAGATAGTGGATTGGAGCAGGGAGGGTTGAAAGAAACTAGACACTGCCTGGGGCACACAAGGTGTCCCATGCAAAATCCAGTCAAACCGGTTCTGGGGCACTCCAGCCCCAGCTCTGGCGCGAAACTGGACAAAGGGAAAGGGGTGTAACCACCCCCTTCCTGGGTCCCACCCATAGAAGGGACCTAGCAGGTAATCCAGCCCCTTGATTTGGAATAAAAGTAGGAGCTGTGCTGATGCACATCAGATTATCCTGACTGAAACTTATGAAACGAAACTCTGGACCCTTCGACATCCCACTCGACGTGGAAGACTGAAGAATCTCCCTTGTGGTCAAGGAGTGACCACCCGGTGCAAACAGGCACCATCCAGCTCGTCACCATTTGCTTTGTTGCAGTTCCCGCCAAAACTCGAGCGACAGAGATCGACAAAACCCAGCGTTCCTGCCTTCCAATAGCCCCAAACAGCTTTTGCACCAAAGCTCACCCCTCCACACTCATCGAGTGCTGCGTGGGGCCTTTAGCATTTTCCTGCTTGACGCGTTGGTTCAGTCGCTTGCCCGTTGGCTAGTGGCCCCAGTACCGACGAACCTTTGAATTTGCTCTGCTAGTCTGGTTGCTCCAGACTGGCCCTCGCTCCCCTGAAAAGGAGCACCCGCTCTGACCTTGCTCGTCCGAGTAAGAAGCGATCTTCGAATCCTGCGTGGGTTGCATTTGTCAAGGCCTGTTGACTCCGATCCGGAAGCAGACATTGCCGACAGCGAGAACCTTCGTGGGACAGCTCGTGATTCACTCCAGGACATCCTCGGTGCTCCAGAGTCCACGTGGCAGCGGAGACAAGCTTCACGACAACCACCTGATTGCGCCCGACATTGCCTGGTTCCTTCCTGGTTCCTTCCTGGTCACTGGCTAGTGACCCAGACTCTGTCCCCTCTGCTTTCAGGTACTCTACATCTTTGATCCACCCTTGGATCCAACCGGACTCTTCTCTACTGGCCGCCTGCAGCATCTTCATCTCCAGGCACCCTAGATCTACACGACGAGACCCGACGCGCTTTTGCACCTGTGCACCCGCTTCCTGTGGGTGAGGTAACACTTGAACGCCGGTGTAGTGGTTTACACCTCTAGTGTCTAAGGCTAAAGTTTTGTCCTTCTAGTCCAGTCGGAAGACTCTTAAAACTGTAACTAGATAACTTTTACGTACCATTGACTTTGCATTGGTGCATGCGTGTGCTTCTAGCGCTGCACCCGATTCCCGCGGGCTACTCCCGTCCTAACTGCTGTTAGTCCAGTGTAGTCCCAGCGATTCCCAAGGCCCTAGGCCTTACCACTGATCGATTAGTGATACTTATACCACTTTTTTGATATATGGTTTGAGTGGCCACCGGCCTCATCCATAATTGTGCAATTTTTATATGTTATACTGTGCTTTTGTTTAAACGCTTGTGCTTCTATACTCATAAAGAGTACAGGGGATTATTCTGAGAATAAATACATATATTTTTATAATATATAAGTTGTGTGGTGTCCTTTCATTTGATATTACAGGATTCCATATGGTAAAACAGCTGGCTTCACATGTCCTCTTGAGTTAAGCCTTTAGGCTGCTTAGTCCATGCTACCTCTAGGATAGCTTGTCTTTAAGGTTGACTTACAACCACCACGATAAGGGATTGTTTGGACTGATATAAGGTGCCCCCAGAATTGGAGACATCATACATCAGGCCAACTTCTCACATTGGTGAGCAGCGGTGCGGATTTGAGCTTGCTGTTGTTTTACCATTGCAATCTTTTATCAAATTGAAAGATCACATTAAGTACCATAGGTACATATAAACAAAGCTTAGCATATTTAAGTTCTACTGAACTTAGTAGTTGTAGGTAGAAGGGCTTAGCACCCCCTGACTACAACTCACTAGCAAGGTACAGTAGGAAAACACTTAGTGTAGATAAGTGCATCACTTACACCTCACTAGAGTCATGTCTGGCAAAGGTGAAGCTGCAAGCTCTCTACCTGTGGTGGTTGACCCTCCACAGGCAACCTCCAGCTATGACAAATTCAGCCATAGAGACTTGAGTGCCTTATGCACTGCAAGGAAACTGAAAAAGGGTCACAACCCTACCATTCCTGTCCTGATAGCCATCCTGGAGAAGGATGATCTTGAGAGAGGCAGAATAGTTCCCTCAGGGTCAGGAGAAGGAGTGATCCCCCCAGATAATGAGAACACCACCCCAGAAAAGGAGGAGGAGGACCCAGAGTCAGGTGATGATGTAGAAAATCATCAAGGGGATAACCGGTACCAATTGGGAGGCTTAGCCAAGCCAACTTGGTCCTACATGGGAATGGAGAAGGAAATCACTTCTCCCGGCCCAATAGCAGAATTCTCCCAGGCAATAGAAGAGAGAGAACTCCTTCCAGGGATTCTCACATTTCTAGTGCCTCAAGAGAATCTCAGAGGGAAATGACTTCCCCCCAGAGGAAAGAGCATAAGGCCAGGATGATAGCTGTTAGACTCCAAATAGAGAGGGAGGAAGTAGCCCTGGCCCAAGCTAAATTTGCCTTGGCAAGAGAACAAAGATTATGTGGGGAGACACCCACTGGTGGCAGCATTATCCCTAAGGACAAAGACAGGTCCTATGAACACAGAAACCTGAGTAAGATTATGCCCCCTACAGAGATGGGGAAGATATCCACAAATGGATAACTGCTCTGGAGAGGGCCTGCATGGTACAGCAGGTCCCTCAAGATCAGTGGGCAGCAATCTTGGGGCTCTCCTTTTCTGATAAAGGGAGAGATAAGCTCTTCACTGTTAGACCTGAGGATGCTAAAAACTACTCTGTCTTGAAGAGTGCTCTTATTGAAGGGTTTGGCCTAACCACTGAGCAATACAGGTTGTTGTTCAGAGACACCCAAAAAGCACAGACTCAGGACTGGACTGATTTTGTTGATTATGCCACTAAGGCTCTGGAGGGTTGGTTGCAGGGAAGTAAAGTCTCAGACTATACAGGATTGTACAATCTTATAATGAGAGAACAGATCCTTAATAACTGTCAGAACCAGCAATTGCATCAACACCTTATTGACTCAGATCTGACCTCTCCCCAAGAACTGGGTAAGAAGGCAGACAAATGGGTCAGAACAAGGGTTAAGCAGAAACCCCAGAACCAAGGAGGTGATCAAAAGAAGGCAGACCACAAGGGAGGAGATGAGAAAGAAAAAGACCAGAAGTCTTCTACAGGCCCCCAAAATAATTCTAATAAGGAGGGTGGTTCCCAAAATGGAAACAAGAAAAAGAAGGTTGATGGCCCAAAGAAAACTTGGTGCAATACTTATAAGTCCACTTCCCACTGGGGAAGTGAATGCACTAAGAGAAATCCAGTCCCTACCACTGCAGCCCCTAAGGCACCTGTACCCCCCAGTACAGTTAGCAGTGGTAGTACACAACCCAAGGGGATAGTAGGGTTAACCCTGGGAACTGAGATGGAATCTGGATTAGTCAGAATCCCTACTCAGCCAATTCTGATCTGTGATGGGGACATAGCTATGTCTTCTACTATAAGTCCTAATACTTTGGGCAAGTACAGGCAGACGCCTTTAATCAACGAGAAACTGGCTCAGGCCTACAGGGACACTTGTGCCAGTGTCACTATGGTGACACCTAACTTTGTGGACCCTGATCAGACGATACTAGGTGAGTACTACCTAGTGACCAATGCTAGCAATGCCACTACTACACATAGTGTGGCTGTTGTTAAATTCTCCTGGGGAGGGGTAACTGGCCTCAAGAAAGTTGTTGTTAGCGCAGACCTCCCAGTTGACTGTCTTTTGGGCAATGATCTTGAGGAATCCTTATGGTCAGAAGTGGAGTACAGGACTCATGCAGAAATGCTAGTGATTTCAGCACATGCCCTTGCTGTAACCAGGTCCCAGGCCAAGAAGTGCCTACCTGAACCTGTGGTGGATCTTGAAACAATAGACCAACCACAACCCAAGAGAAAGAGCAAGAGGGTCAAGGCAATGCCTTCCCACTTGCCCCAGGTTGAGGATCAGACCTCACAGGAGGGTGATTCTGAGATCTAAGAGGAGACTGTCCCAGAAGAGCTTGAACCTGATCAGGTTGAGTTTCTTGGGGCAGGGGGACCCTCAAGGGCATATCTGGGGCAGGCTCAATTAACGTGCCCTTCTCTTGAACCCCTCAGACAGCAAGCTGCTGCTGAGGCTGCTGGGAATGCTCAAGGTACCCATAGAGTGTATTGGGATGATGGGCTTCTTTATTGAGAGGCTAGAGACCCCAAGCCTTGTGCCACCAGGAGGTTGGTTATACCTCTGCAATTTAGGGGCTTCCTTCTAACCTTGGCCCATGATATTCCCCTTGTAGGACACTTAGGCCAGAACAAGACTTGGGACAGGCTTGTCCCTCACTTTCACTGGCCTCACATGTCAGAAGATACCAAGGAGTTTTGTCGCTCCTGTGACACCTGCCAAGCCAGTGGCAAATCAGGTGGCACCACAAAGGCCCCCCAAATACCTCTACCTGTGGTGGGGATGCCCTTTGAGAGAGTTGGGATTGACATTGTTGGACCAATGGATCCCCAAACAGCATCTGGGCACAGATTTATCCTGGTAGTAGGGGACCATGCCACCAGGTACCTAGAGGCAATTCCCCTGAGGACCACAACAGCTCCTGTTGTGGCAAGGGCCTTACTTGGAGTTTTCTCCAGAGTGGGCTTTCCAAAGGAGGTACTTTCAGACAGAGGTACCATCTTCATGGCTGGATACTTAAAAGCAATGTGGAAAGAGTGTGGAGTGAACTATAAGTTCACCACACCCTATCATCCTCAGTGCAATGGGCTTGTGGAGAGATTCAACAAGACCCTAAAGGGAATGATAAAAGGATTACCTGAAAAGCTCAGGCGTAGATGGGATATCCTTTTACCCTGCTTACTCTTTGCTTACAGAGAGGTCCCACTTAAGGGGGTTGGCTACAGCCCTTTTGAACTTTTGTTTGACCACCCTGTGAGGGGTCCATTGTGTCTTGTGAAGGAAGGATGGGAGTTACCTCTCAAAAAGCCTAAACTTGATATTGTGGACTATGTACTTGGTCTCCGCTCCAGGATGGCTGAATACATGGAGAAAGCAACCAAAAACCTGGAGGCCAGCTAAGAATTACAGAAAGCTTGGCATGACCAAAAAGCTGTCCTGACTCAGTACCAGCCTGGACAGAAGGTGTGGGTGTTGGAGCCAGTGGCCCCAGCAGCCCTCCAGGACAAATGGTCTGGACCCCACACCATACTTGATAAAAAGGGAGACGTCACCTACTTGGTAGACCTTGGCACCCCTAGGAGCCCCCACAGGGTGCTCCATGTAAACAGATTGAAACAATATGTGGACAGGGCAGACATGGGTTTACTCATGGCTACAGATGGGGAACAGGAGGAAGAGAGTGACCCTCTCCCAGACTTGTTATCCCAAAACCCTGATGATGGTTCAGTGGATGGTGTAGCCTTGGCAGGCAGCCTCTCTGAACAGCAACAGATGGACTGCAGACAGGTGTTGCAGGCCCATAGACATATGTTTTCTCTTACACCCAGTCAAACTAACTGGTGCACCCATGAGGTGGACACTGGTGACAGTCTGCCTGTGAAGAATAAGATCTACAGGCAACCTGACCATGTCAGGGATTGTAAAAAGGCTGAGGTGCAGAAAATGTTAGAACTTGGAGTGATTGAGCCATCAGAGAGCCCCTGGGCCAGCCCAGTAGTCCTTGTGCCAAAACCTCATACCAAAGATGGAAAGAGAGAAATGAGATTTTGTGTGGACTATAGAGGTCTCAATGCTGTCACTAGGACAGATGCTCATCCCATTCCAAGGGCAGATGAGCTCATTGATAAATTGGCTTCTGTCAAATATCTGAGCACATTTGATTTGACAGCTGACTATTGGCAAATCAGGTTAGCTGAGGAGTCTAAAGCCAAAACAGCATTCTCTACCCCCAGTGGACATTATCAGTTTGTGGAAGAATGCACCTGCCACCTTCCAAAGGTTGGTGAATCAAGTCCTTTCTGGGTTGGATGACTTTTGTGCAGTATATCTAGATGATATTGCTGTCTTTAGCTCTACCTGGGAGGATCACCTGATCCACCTGAAGAAGGTTCTGGAGGCCCTGCAAAAGGCAGGCCTGACTATCAAGGCTACCAAGTGCCAGATAGGGCAGAGCAAGGTTGTGTACTTGGGCCACCTAGTAGGTGGAGGCCAAGTTCAACCATTGGAGAGCAAGATCCAGGCCATACAGGACTGGGCTCCTCCAACTACCCAGACACAAGTCAGAGCCTTCTTGGGCCGGACTTGGTATTACAGGAAATTTATAAAGAACTATGGGTCCATTGTGACACCATTGAATGATCTGATATCCAAGAAGATGCCCAAAAAGGTTCAGTGGACAGTTAGCTGTCAAAGGACATTTGATGACCCGAATAAGGCCATGTGCTCTGCACCAATCCTTAAGAGTCCTGACTACTCCAAACAGTTCATTGTTCAGACAGATGCCTATGAGTTGGGGGTGGGAGCTGTGCTTTCACAACTTAATATATGGTCAAGATCAGCCCATTGCTTTCATTAGCAGAAGGCTGACCCCCAGGGAGAAACGTTGGTCAGCCATTGAGAGGGAGGCCGTTGCTGTGGTTTGGGCCCTGAAGAAGTTGAGGCCATACTTTATGGTACTCACTTCCTAATTCAGACAGACCATAAGCCCCTCTTGTGGCTCAATCAGATGAAGGGTGAAACCCCCAAACTACTCAGGTGGTCCATTTCCCTACAGGGGATGGACTTTACAGTGGAGCACAGACCAGGGACTGACCATGGTAATGCAGATGGTCTCTCCAGGTACTTCCACTTAGAACATGAAGACTTATCTGGTCAAGGTTAAGTTTAATGTCCCTGCTTTTGGGGGGGGGTGTAGGAGAGTAGGGTCTGCTATCCTATGGTCACCCCAATTTTTGCTTTTTGCTTCACTGGTTTTCGAATTAATGTGGCTGTGGGCCTGCTAATCAGACCCACAGCCTGCTGTTCTCTCTCTAAATTCACAGCTGGGGCAAGGTGGTGTAGTCACCCCTTGCTTAGATATAGTATACCTATGTCTAAACCTATATCTGGAAATTCGCCTATTCCTTGAAAGGTGGTCACAAGGCCCTAGTGTTGGGGGGGGGGGGAGAACTGGGACAATTAGATGTGATCCCTATATTCAACCTTTCGAAAGTGCCCTTTGAAAATTCAACCATTAGCCTCCTCTCCAAAGGGCTCTCCTTTGTTCCGAGTACTAAAATGAACAGATTTGAATTACATCGTGATCTGCAGTCTTTCTTTCGTAAGATAAGACTTAAGAAATTCTTTGAGAACCACGATCCTCCCTTAGTATCTAACTTATCAGGCCTTAGACCAGACTCCTTATTTACACCATTCCTTGATGAGGTTGGTCCGGAAGTAAGGGTCTTTGAGAAAGTAGTATGCTCTAAGATTTTCAACATGACGAAACATGTCCCTAGGATCACATACAATCTTGACTATGGGGAATATATGGCCCTCAAATCCTTATCGGAAAATAAAGAGATTACCTTTAAACCATGCGATAACGGGGGAGGGATTGTGATGTATTCCTATAGGTTCTGTATCGATCCCCCTATTCCTGACCCTATTCTGGTTAACAAGTTAACTAGCAGCCATCCCATGAGGCAGAAAACCCCCATGATGCAGGAACCGTTATCTGATAAAGCCACACTACGGCACAGGAACGTGTTATCTGAGTGAGTCATAACGCTTGCCATCTAATTAGACAAGCGATATTCCTCCAGCCCCTGATAAGGCATACGGAGTTCTAAAACAAATCAAACCTATGACAGACCTGGGAAAAACCCTGCGGCCATTGTTTTGATTTCACCGAGAACTTCAGCAAAAGAATGTGCTAACGACCAGGTCGTATGACATCCTTATTGACGTATCTATGTCCATCCTTACGTCAATCTCGGCACCTTAAAGGTATAAATATTACCGATATTGCCCTATGCAAACACACGCGGTGGTGAGGAGATCGGAGCAGCCAGACTTGCCGAAGCCCAGAGCAGAGCAGACCCCGCTGGCGCAGCCCCGCCTTCCTGACGCGCTGAGAACGAGACGCTGCTTTCTCCTGCCGAGAAATCCAGCTCCGGCGCTTCGGGTAGCCCTCGCAGGCAGCCTGGAATATCGAGACCAGAGACGAGAGATACCATCCCTTATTCATCCTAGATTCCAGGTACAGAACTGAATAACCCCTTGCAGAGAATTCTTTAGTCAGTCACTTGGCAAAACAAACTTAACTTAAACTGTAACTTTCTATTCCCGCCCACGTATTAGGCTTAGGTCAGGTACACGGGGTAGGCGTAGTTAGAAACACCAGTTGAGTACGATTAGTCAAATGTAAATGTGTATGTATTCATTTTATTCATTTTAAACCTTCATATGGCTTAGAAACCATATCAATGTTTTTACAGTATTATTTTATACTTCTGCTTTTATTGTATGCACTTTACTTAACCATAAGTATTGCAATAATATCGATCCATTTCTCTTGTATGAGAAAAGAGACTGATCAATAAATAACATCTTTTATTGAACACGCCCGTCTCTTCCTTTTCTCTACAATCTGGTGAGACTAAGAATGCACGTACTGACTGAGTAAAATAAGTCGTCTTTTGTTTTCACACGACTCTAGAGATACACTCTTGATTAGGGGAGAGCAAAGTTGTCATGTTCTATGGTTGTCAGAAACTAAATCCCTTCTTGTCTATCCAGGGAGGTTCAACTCCTCCTTGCCTATTCGAGAAAGTTTCTAGTGAACTCTGAGCTAGCTGGCAAAACCCAAAACTTTAAGTCTAATATCGACAGTAGTAGACCTAGTTAACGTCTGGTCTAGGCCTATACTATTGAAGGTATTATTCCAATGCGCAGAGCCTATTGGGATAATAGGAACTACACTACATGGCGCCCAACGCGTTTGGAAGGGCGATAAAACTAACGTAAGACATTTAGAGTAACTCAGTCGTGCTTTTTCACTCAGACCCCTTTTTTCCCATAATACTCCAAAGACGTCTGGAGTGGGTAAAAGGTAATATCCGCCAAACCTCGCAGGAGGAAACTCCTATGTATGGTCCTTGGTTTAGTCAACGTTGAAGGATACACTGTTCCAAAATATTGTGCATCTAATCTTTGTTTCCATAAGAAACCTGATCTGCAAACAAACTAAATAACCTTCTGGACAGTACAAATGTCAGACACTGAAGAAGAAAGAGAGACAGTTAGGATAGCAACTGAACTCGCAGCAGCTGATAATGCACTGCAAGATGCTGACCCGGATATAATACTCATCCCGGTCATCAAGAGGAAATCTATAACTTTAAAACTTATAGAAAATGGACTGACACCTAGAGGTGGCACAGTCATATTCGTGATTGAGGCACACGAATATCGGCAGACAGAGGTATATTATTCATGGATACATTTTCCAGCAGCAAATGCTGTAACAAAGTACTTCCACTATTACAAAACAGAGGACCCTCCTAATGAGTACACTCCTTTCGAGCAGGTGGAAGTACCACTTAAATTTCAAGAGCATCTGCTCTTATTTAATGGCGCCCTAAAACATAATAATCACATCACCAGGCTCGGTCCATTAGGTAGACCAGGAGCAACGTGGCCGGTCCTAGCCGGATACACACCACATCCAGACATCAATGGGATGTCTCAAGCAGAGCTTTTAACACAGCTAAAACAATTAATAAAATTACATAGACAATTAGTCCAATATGTGATGCGGACTTCAACAATTCAACCAGCAATTAAAATTCCACAGCTGACCCCTCACCAGGGGAACACAAATAAAATTACACCACAGAACATACAATCCTGCCTAGGTAAAGTACCAGCTAAACGGGAACAAATACCATTCTGGTTAGCACAAAAAATCACCCAAATAGAGGCGGTGTTTCCAGACACCACCCCGTTAGAAAAACACAGGATTCTGACTATCTGTCTTCCAATGGGAATCGCACCACACGTGGAGGACTGTGACACTTGGGGTACAGTCTTTGCTTCCATCTACACAAAAACGCACGGTGTTCCATCCATTTCGGCAATACCAGATGTGCTAAAACAAATTCAAGACGAATACGGTCCAGAACCCGCTTTAACTCTTGGTATGAAATTACTAAAAGACTTCAAGCAGGTCTCGGCTATATTATTAGCCAACATAAAGGGAGAAGCAGCAAACGTGGCGATCCGCCAGAGGTTAAAGGAGACAGATATAGCAGACCAACCAGCTGAAATTGCCAGAATTATAGAAAAATCCTATGAGGAACTAGGTAGAGATAGTTTAGGTGGAATACCAGTAAAACCACAACTGATTGAAAGTCCTGAAAAAATATTTTTTAATAATAATTCAACATCACAAAAAAAGAACTGGGATGGAAACAAACAATCCAATCCTAAAGAAAAGAAATTCCAGTCCAGAGGAAGGTCTCCTCGGCGGAGAGAAAAATCTCCGAACCAAAGACACAGGTCACCCCAAAGTGACCCCTCTGGGAAAAGATATAACCTTAGAAATAGGGATAATATAAAGAAGCCTGATAGATATCAAGACATTGATACACGTCCCTCTCAATCTTTTCAGACTTCCTCGCAGAAATCGGAAAGAAGAGGACGATCAGAACAAAGAGAAGAGCACGCCAAGTCCAAAGACAAGGAACCTGCTCATCTAAAAAAGAAATTACAATTTCCAAAAAAGAAGGTAGCCAGTATCAAGATAGTTAACAATGCGAGAATACTGAGGACACAACTGAAAAACGGAGAATGGGCTCAGACAATGCTAGACAGCGTAGCAGAAGTGAGCATAGCTCGCAAAGTCCTTATGAATCTTCTGGAGACAGTGGACACGAATTAATATCTTCAAGTGGAAACTGCAGACACCAGAGTTAGCAAACCTCACAAAATATATGAAATAACTTTACGTATAGAAGGGGATAAGACTAGAAAAATAAGGGGACTATTTTGGGATAATCTCTCCAAGGGCTATGACATCCTTCTAGCTGAAAAAGACTGGCCACCAGAGTTTGTCAGGGAGTGCCCTCATGGCGAAGAAATAATTATGCCTGCCTTCTCAAATCATATCCCAATTCATAAAAAATATACACTTGCCAGAAAGTGGGCAGTAGCTCTAGCTCCTGCTTTATATAAAAATCATGTAGGATGGGATGAGGACTCTCCTCCTCACAAAATCCAGTTAAAATCACAACCTACTGCACAAAGACAGTACCCAATTAAGCAAGAAGCTAAAAAAAAAGGTAAAAGAAATCCTAGATCAACTAGAATACCAGGGGGTGATTGAAACTTGCACCTCACAAATGAACAACCCTTTGTTTCCGGTCTCCAAACCAGACAATTCATATCGTCTAGTTTTGGATTACCGACACCTTAACTCATGTTGCAAAACATTTGCAGTGCAAAACTCGCATAGTGCTGCACTAATGAATAACATAGTGCGCAAAAAATACAAAACAACATTAGACATCTCTAATGGATTCTTTTGTCAAAACATAGCACCAGAGAGCAGATATTTGTCTGCATTCTCAATAAATGGCACTCAAAAACAATTCTGTCGGTTAGCCCAGGGGTACAAGAATAGCCCAGGGGTATTCTCAGCGAGAGTAACAGAATTACTACAAACATATGATGACGAAGCATTATCTTATGTCGACGACATATACTTAACAGATGATGACTTGGATACTCACTTGAAGAGAGTGAACACCATAATACTTGGGTTCGCAGCAGAGGGTTACAAATTCAACTTTAAAAAATCCAGAATTGCCCATCTAACAGTCCTGTTCTTAGGATACGAATTATCAAGTGAAGGCAAAAGCCTGGCTGACAATTTCCTAGAGAAATGTGCCGTACTCCAAGCACCTAGAACACTAAAAAACCTACAGTCAATTCTAGGCTTCCTAAATTTCGGAAGAACATACATCGCAAATTACGCAGAAAGGGTCAAACCCCTTTATGATCTAATAAAACCAGATTTTAAAAGAACCAATTGGACTCAAATACACACAGAAATTTTGAGATCATTACAAACAGACATGTTAATTAAAACAAAATTAGAAACACGTGATAACACACGCAATCTTGTGATTCGAGTCATCCCAGGAAGAGGCGGATTCACATACCTGACCTCTAATGAGGGAGAAAAGGTACCAATTGCATTCAAATCACACTTGTACACAGAAGCTGAAAAGAAATTCAGCATTAAAGAAAACATTGTTCATGCAGTTCAAACCGCAATAGCTAGAGAAAAAGATCAAGCGGACGGTAGACGTATCACAGTCAGAACAGCAGAATCAGCCTTTGAGGCATTAACAACACCTTGTAATTTACCAACAACAACATTGAATCCGGAATGGATGCAATGGGTGAATTCAATGACAACGGACAAAGTATACTACTACTTTGATCCAGAACTAAAGGAATTGAAAAATCTAGAATATGAAAGAACATTCCCTCTGCCTATCGACATTCTGCCCTTACGACAATACGCTTGTGTAATCTATACAGACGGACATGCTCAACCCTCCGTTTGGGGAGAACAAGCATACAACCCAACATGTGAGATTACAAAAGAAGTGTGGCGCGGAGGTAAACTAAGACCTCTATTAACAAAAACACACTCAGTAGAAACTAATTCAGAACAACAGACTGAAATAATGGCATTGAAAATGGCGCTAGATAATGCGGATCGCGAATTCCCGACACTTATAGTGTCCGATTCATATTACTGCGTCAAATCATATAACAACGACTTGCAGACATGGATTCAAAACGGTTACAGAGATGACACAGGTGCAACAATAAAGCAAAAACTGCTTTGGGAACAAATAGCTCTTTTACAAAAAGAACTACCAAAGACTCCCGTGACACACTCACTGAGTCATCAGCGTGATGGCGTTCACGTTGCAGGGAATTCATTGGCTGAGACAGCCACAGCGGTAGCAACTAAATCGGCTTCCGTAGCTCGAAAAAAGCGTACAGTGAAGTATATTGACGGTGAAACAGTGCTGGCGGTGAAAACGTCATTAAAAGGCGACTGCTCGGCGCTACCGATCAACTATCCACTCAATTATACATACATAATCGATGCAAACTCCGTCCCTTTTGCTCGAATCCCTGGAGTGGGGGATAGAGTGATTCCAAACATGGACAGGAGAGACTTGTTAATAGCAGACGCACATATGGGCGAGGGTCTCAGACACCTCAAACTAAAAGATTCTCTGGAAGAATTACAATCAAGGTACTGGTGGCCAGGCATGAGCCTGCATCATACCATTTTTGTAAAGAACTGCCCAAACTGTAACAGAAATCGCAGTGGTGAGAGAAACGGTGTAATACCGTGTCGTTTCACTCCAGAAAAGATCAACAGTAAAAAGCAAAGCGTCCGATTAACATATACAGGCTAGTTTCCACTTATAATGTAGATCACCAGCACTCGGCTGACGTCTGGACTGTTATAAAAAGATTTGCGAGTCTTTATCGGCACATACGCAATTGGCATGCTGCATTCGGACCATGGTCCTGCTTTTAGCTCTAGGGCTTATAAGGAGGCCATGGTCAGCATGGGCGTTACATTGCGGTACTCTTGTCCATTTCACCCTGAGGGGAACGGAATTGTTGAAAGAAAAAACCGTGACATAAAGCAATCTATAACGGCAAAGGTATTAGGTTCGGGAGCTGGGTGGGTCAAACATCTAATAAGTGTCCAACGTAGTCTAAATAACTTGCCAAGAAATTCTCTGAAGGGATTCAGTCCGTACGAATTATTATTTGGAACTAGGATGTTAGTCTTAGATCTCGACAGTCAGACTTCAGTGGTGAAGGAAAAATGCTTTGATATCAAAGATCGTTTGGCTATTTTGCAGGACTTAAACGAAACAAGAAAAGACCTGAGCAACATAAAGTTGAAACAGCAGCCAACAACCACTGAAGAACCACCACCTGTCCCAGCAAGACCTGTCTGGATTCCAAAAGTCGGGGATCTAGTCAGAGAAAAGATCGCGGTAAAGAAGGAATTTGGGCCTTCTTACAGGAAAGCAGTTCCTGTCTTGTCTGTCAACGGGACAAGATCAGTTGTACTACCGCCGCTTGCTGGTAAAAAGGAGAACCGAGTTGTATCCATCGACCTGGTAAAACCACAACATGTGGCGGATAACAAATAGTAGGCCAAGTGGACTCCCGAGAAGTAGTAGAACACCAAGATCTGCTACTAACACAGAGGTTCAATCTAAGAGGCTAATCACATTCGAAACGCCTACAGAACTACAACAAGGACTATGCAACAATGCAATGGAACTTAGACCTCTGAAAACCCAAATAAAAACATTTAGCAGAGACACACCAATCTATAATGAAGTAACAAACGACTATGCAAGAAACAGTAATCCTGAAGCAATTGGAACAATTGACAGAACTGCATCCGGCTACTTCATAAACTTCGATGATTCCTCTGAAGGCTTCACTGAATCAAAAACACAGCCATCAACAAAAACCTTTAAAGATAAAGTTAAAGTACTTTTGAAACAACTGAAAGAAACATATCTGATTTCTCCATGGATTGAATTTTGGGTGGGTTTTGGTGCATTTATCCTCATACTTTGGCTCATCATGATACTAACTTTGGGACGCTTCATTGAGGGAAAATATGCTAAAATGGACACAGCAAGTCAGAAAATCAACTTGATCCTCAAACCACACACATCTTCACACGTCGAGAAAAGAGAACTTTCTTCAGTCAACTTCACAGCCAATCCTATACCGGGTGGGGTAGCATGGGACAAAACTGACTACGAAATTTATGGTCCGGTTGAAATCCTGAAATATCCACACCAAATTAAGATCTCATTGAGTGACTTTGTAAAACCAAGCTCATTTGCTGATGATTGGGACTTTGAAAGTATAAATAATATGATGTCTGACTTAGTAATGTCTGCTAAATTTACCAAACATGATTATTTGCAGGGTTCGACAAATTATGATAGTATGTACTGTTATAACCACTATGGTAACCATTTTCTACATAGATCTGCACAACCTAGAACTGTTTTAAATTATAATCAATGGGAACATTGTGCAACCCCTCCAAAAGGAAGCTCAAGAACCGTTTATGACAAATATTCATACTTTTCAGGTTTTAACACAAGTAAGGCTGAAACATTTTATTTCAAATTGTCAAATAAGACAGGGACAAAGACCATGATAACAAACACAAAATTGATATATTCAGACTCATTCTTTGAACAAATGAATACTTTTGGTTTTGATTATTGGGACAAAAATGTTGAAGTAAAAAGTGTTTGGGGTACAAAAGAATGGCACGTACAGGGTATAGAATCCTTGTTTAGAGCCTGCATGATCCCAGAACAAATTATATTTTTAAATGACACTGTTCAACAAACTACCTGTCTTGGCTTAGCCAAAATCAAAGACTTAAATAAACCGTCTATTCCAAAACCAACAATGAACAGCAATAGCTCCACAGATGAAGAGATAGACGTAAATTATGTATTAAACCAAAACAGAACACATCCTGATTGGAAACAGTGGTTGATCTGGCCCACAGATACTAATAACTGTCAAAACAGATTCCTGAACAAAACACAGGGGTTCAAAATGACCAGGCGAGACCCTAGATATTCCCAAAGACAACACCCAGGGATAATAACCACCTACAGTGTGGGCAAATTATGCCTTCAGTGGCTACAAACGTCCACACTGGCAGACATTAAGCAACACCTAACTTTACTTACTGATGGTGCTGACTTGCGTGATTTCATTATGGGACCGCGCAAACAGCGTCAGAAACGTTTCATAGCAGCCTCTGTATATGCAGCATACAACGAGGCCTGGAAGGTGACTCAAATTGAGACAGCAGAAAGAATACGGGAAATTGACCGTATTCATTTGGAAAAATCACTTTCTGTAGTGGACAATGGGTTAATGACTCTGTCCTCCAGAATTTTTTCTCTGGACAGCATTGTGTCTTCAGCAATCGACATAATATCGCAAGACTTACTGTTGTTACAACACGGTCAGTCTCAATTGCGTTCTATTGTACAGCTTGGCTGGACGTTACAAAATCTGCGTTCAGGCTATGTGCCTTGGCGTTTAATCAACACAACGTCACTATTCAATATCTTTAACCTTACTGATAAACAAATCAGTATGGCCCAGAAGGGTGCTGATTATACAATCCTGAGCATTGAGAAACTCGAGAGATTACCAGTGACAATGTCAGAACGACCTGTCAGTGAATGGATAATACATGGGATAATTAATATTCCAATATCAACCTTCAGGTTTCAATACTGCCAAAAATATATACAGGCTGGCATGTACGAAAAATTGGGAAAGGGTTACATTAAAACAACATGGAACTTGCCCTATTCACATGCATGTGTCAGTAATAAAGGCCAGAAAGTGTTTCTTAGTGGCAATAATTGTGCAATGTCACTGAGCGGTACACTTTTGTGTAATGGAATTAGTTTGCATGGAGCCTGTGAAGGGAACTCAAATAACCTTTCATGTCACCAGCTAGGTGCACCTGCAACAGAGATAGAACCATTCTTTCAAAGACTCTATAATGGGAGTTACATTCTAATTGTAGATCGCAGATGCTGTAGTCTTATGCCCGGGACTCCTTATCTCGTAACTACGACTGCGAAGGTCAAGTGCTGTGGACGCTTATTGTTCCCCAGCTCCCTTCCAGACAGGGAGGCAAGGGCATGGCCCAACTTGAAAATTACTTCTATTCGAATAGATACTTTAAGCAGAATGAAAACAGTGCTTCTTCAGACGCCGACCAGGCTCACGTCATCAAAAGAAACGTATGATCTCCTAGTCGCAAGGACGACTGCAGAGATTCACTCCTTATTATCAACTAATTCCCCCATACATTTCGCAGAAATCCTGAATGAAATCTTAAATATTTCTGATACCAGTGGAGTCTCAAAAGTATTTAAGACAGTATTTTCGATGGCATTAACACCATTCAAAGCCATACTGGGTATTTTTCCAGATTTCGTCCATTCGATTTTTGGCGGACTTCCCCTCATTTTGGGACTAATTGCAGGAATCCTATTCTTAGTCCTCATATTTCGTTATGGCAAACCATGTCACAGACAAAACACCTGCGACAAGGGAAGAAACAATCCTAGCCATTGGATACCGGGACCGGATATCAAAAATCCTGGGACTATCCCGGCTTAGAGACCTGAACATGACTTGGTTTCTTTCATTTCGACCAATGTGGCATCGATGTGTTTTACCTGTATTAAGGTGCTTGCTATGCGGAGAAGAATGCGTGTTAGACACCTGTCTGACTCTACAATCAGATGCGCCAATGGATGCAGAAACATTGTTGAGTCCAATAAAGGCTCATACTTTGTGCTGCCCTCAACGGCTACCAATCCTGATGACGGCATTCGTGGAAGCTTCACCACTACGATTAAGGGGTAGTGAAGTTCAAGATGAAAGCAGCATTGATCAGGTACGACCTTCTGTCAGCAATACTAATCAAAACGTCAATGGAGACAATCATGCGCACGAATGCATGGTTACACCTTTTTCCGAGTTAGTGGAACTCTCCCAGGAAGCTGTTGACAACTTTTTCGAGAGTCTAAATGATATGATGTTCTCACCAGAGCATAAATAGAGACTTTTGAGCAAGCTCGCACACGGCGTTCCCTGAATTTGGCCTTCAACTAGAATAGCAAAATACCATGAACAATTTCCCTCCAGTTCACGGACAGCAATTTTTTTCAGCAGCCCCAAAATATTTTTACATGTTTTTCGGGACACTTATCTTCTGCTTAAAGTAAGAACTATTCTTAGAGAACTAAAATTTCTTATTTTAGATAGTTTATAGACATTAGCTGCCCGCTGGTATGTTCATTATTATTTTATTCTGTGATGGAATGGTCTCGAACATTTTTTCTGTATTAAGAGCCATTTCATGTGTAAATTCTCATATACAAATTAGTGATAATGTATAGATATGCGTGATTACTTTAGCATTATTGTACAGTTTGAGTGCATATACTACATGTGACTATTTTTTCCGTATATTTGATAATTTCAAAATGCATTTATGTATTTTGGGGTGGCAAGGTATACACGATACTCTACAGTATGTTTTACTATGCATAGATTCTTAAATATGTCCATAGTTAGCGTGGAGTGGGTGTGATGTATTCCTATAGGTTCTTAATCCCTATTCTGGTTAACAAGTTAACTAGCAGCCATCCCATGAGGCAGAAAACCCCCATGATGCAGGAACCGTTATCTGATAAAGCCACACTACGGCACAGGAACGTGTTATCTGATTGAGTCATAACGCTTGCCATCTAATTAGACAAGCGATATTCCTCCAGCCCCTGATAAGGCATACGGAGTTCTCAAAACAAATCAAACCTATGACAGACCTGGGAAAAACCCTGCGGACATTGTTTTGATTTCACCGAGAACTTCAGCAAAAGAATGTGCTAACGACCAGGTCGTATGACATCCTTATTGACGTATCTATGTCCATCCTTACGTCAATCTCGGCACCTTAAAGGTATAAATATTACCGATATTGCCCTATGCAAACACATGCGGTGGTGACGAGATCGGAGCAGCCAGACTTGCCGAAGCCCAGAGCAGAGCAGACCCCGCTGGCGCAGCCCCGCCTTCCTGACGCGCTGAGAACGAGACGCTGCTTTCTCCTGCCGAGAAATCCAGCTCCGGCGCTTCCGGGTAGCCCTCGCAGGCAGCCTGGAATATCGAGACCAGAGACGAGAGATACCATCCCTCATTCATCCTAGATTCCAGGTACAGAACTGAATAACCCCTTGCAGAGAATTCTTTAGTCAGTCACTTGGCAAAACAAACTTAACTTAAACTGTAACTTTCTATTCCCGCCCACGTATTAGGCTTAGGTCAGGTACACGGGGTAGGCGTAGTTAGAAACACCAGTTGAGTACGATTAGTCAAATGTAAATGTGTATGTATTCATTTTATTCATTTTAAACCTTCATATGGCGTAGAAACCATATCAATGTTTTTACAGTATTATTTTATACTTCTGCTTTTATTGTATGCACTTTACTTAACCATAAGTATTGCAATAATATCGATCCATTTCTCTTGTATGAGAAAAGAGACTGATCAATAAATAACATCTTTTATTGAACACGCCCGTCTCTTCCTTTTCTCTACAATCTGGTGAGACTAAGAATGCACGTACTGACTGAGTAAAATAAGTCGTCTTTTGTTTTCACACGACTCTAGAGATACACTCTTGATTAGGGGAGAGCAAAGTTGTCATGTTCTATGGTTGTCAGAAACTAAATCCCTTCTTGTCTATCCAGGGAGGTTCAACTCCTCCTTGCCTATTCGAGAAAGTTTCTAGTGAACTCTGAGCTAGCTGGCAAAACCCAAAACTTTAAGTCTAATATCGACAGTAGTAGACCTAGTTAACGTCTGGTCTAGGCCTATAGTATTGAAGGTATTATTCCAATGCGCAGAGCCTATTGGGATAATAGGAACTACACTACAGGATTGTGGCATTGAACACACAGGATTATATTTCACAGATAACTATGATGTTGAATGTACCAGACCATTATCAACCTGTGACAAGTTATCCAGAAAGGAGAATTAGGAGCGATATACTTTCTTTCACACAGAATGCCCTCGACAGAGGCACTATCTGTAGACAAGAATTCGAATATCTCAATCCTCCCTATACCAGCATTCCGGTATTATATGGGCTACCCAAAACCCATAAGAGTATCCTGGCTCCACCTTACCGGCCTATCATCTCGACAATTGGTTCACTTACTGAACCTCTGTCGAAGTATGTGGACAAATTTCTTAAACCTCTTGTCCTAAGTCTGCCAACCTACATTAGAGATACCGGCCACTGCATTAGTATCGTAGAAGGTCTTACATTCAATCATCAAACAGATATACTTGTGACGATGGATATTGAGGCGCTTTACACCTCTATCCCCCAAAGGGGAGCACTAGAAGCAGTCAAAATGGCGCTAGAGAGAGCAAATGGCCATTTGGATAACCTATTTGTGTTAGAATGTTTGGGTACAGTTCTCCAGGAGAACTACTTTGAATTCAATAGATCCATCTATAAGCAGGTACAAGGAGTATCTATGGGTGCAGCTTGTGCCCCTAATGTGGCCAACATATATATGGGTGATTTTGAAAACCGATTTATTTACAACGAAATCACTCCCTTCTTTGAAAATATACGACAATGGCATCGTTATATTGATGATGTTTTTTTCATTTGGAGCGGACCAGAAGAAGATTTGGTGCAATTCACCCTATGGTTAAATCTGTGTAACCCGTACCTCAAATTTAGCACCAACAAAAGTAAGACTAGGATTGAATTCTTGGACATCTGGATAATTGCGTCAGAGGGCCAAATTGAAGTATCACTGTATGTTAAACCTACAGCACGTAATACTCTCTTGAGATATGAGAGTTTCCACCCTCGGTGCCAAAAAGATGGAATACCATTTAGCCAATTTCTGCGGCTGAGACGTAATTGTACGACCATGCGCAATTTTGAGCTACATGCAGAAGAACTCAAAACTAAACTTCTCAAACGGGGGTACCCACCTAGACTACTTAAACACTCCTACAAAAGGGCCAAATATTATAATAGAGATGCGCTTCTTAACAACGAGAAAAAGACTAATGAACCCAAACTGGAATGTGTTACACGCCACTCTACCTATAACAACCAAATAAGACAAATTGTCTGCTCCCAGTGGCACATACTCAATTCAGGATCCACAGGTTCTGTTATTCCTAAGCCGATTTTTGCATTTCGCAGAAATAAGAACTTAAAAAATCATCTAGTTCATTCCAAATTTATGGCAGGACCCGGAGTGCTACAAAAGTCCATCACTGGATCCAATCCGGTACTGGGCACCCATAAATGTGGGCACTGCCATGCCTGTGACTCAGCAATAGTGTCATCTGAACTAACATGGGGCAATAATAAATATGTTGCAAAAGAAAGGACTAATTGCAGATCATCAAATGTAATTTATCTCATTATGTGCCCCTGCCCCTTGGGTTATATAGGCGAAACAAGTCGTGAATTCCGATTCCGACTTAGTGAACATAAGTCAGCAATCAGGAATAACAAAAGTGGAGCATCTTTGGTAGCCCACTGGCAGGAAAAGCAGCACTGCCTCAGTGATCTCAGATGGAGGATTCTTGAAAAAGTTCACACACCTGTCGATAAAAACATTAATGGGTACAGAGCCAAAAGAGAGGTATTCTGAATCTATACTCTACATACTGCGGAAGGTGGTTTGAACGAATTTATCCCATGGCAGAATGCTCTAACATGAGGAATTAAATAGAGATCATCTGAATACTATGTCTGTTACCAACAGTATCCTCGCTCTGTCCCGTTTCGGGTACAGTGGCTATTAATTGCATTATTTCCTTGGTAATGTTCTGTCCTATATTTCGTTATTCGAGGATATCTCTCTTTTTTTCGGTCTCGACCTTGAAATTTTGCTTCCCAGTGTTGGGGCCTCGCATATGTAAGTGTATCGTGAGACTCGGAATTATTGTAATTGAAGTATTTCATCTATCTCTATTACGGCACCTCCGAGCGCTGCCTTTCCTACTTCACTAACATAGTCCTCTGTCTAGCCTCATTACTGCGCAGACGCATTGTCGGCCCCCAGGTGCTCGCAATCTAATTTTAGCGGGGTTACGGCTTATTTAAATCTCTCCTTCCGTTTGACATTTCGCATGATCTGGCCCGTGAGTTGGATACGGACGACTTGAGTGACGACTTGACGTGCGGGACGCGCTTATTTTAGCCGGTAAGGATTTACTATCTGGACTCCGTCTTTAGGAACTGTGTTTCAGAGTCTCGGCTTTGCTTTATCGCTGACTCTGTCTGGGTTTTTTTGTAATTCTTTAGCCCATCGATTGGACGTACCCTCGCGCAGCTACCTCGATCTTCTCATCTAAATTCCTGTACTACGGTGCTAAGTAGCCCGCTCGGGGCTTTACACCGCTCGGTAGGTAGAGATCCCTGTGCCCTGACTATTCTTTGTGTGATCGAGTTTAATTGTAATTATGATGGCCTTCCTTCACATTTATTGATATATTTGCTTTCGTTCTGCCCCCTCTAGACCGGGAGGTGTACTTATTCGTGTTTACCTGGAAGAGCCTATGTGCGGACTTTAATTCCTGTCGGTTGACATTTTTTATTCCAGACCCATTGTTGGTCCAAATTCACCGTTACGTTTATTTTGGTGAGTGCAATACTGGTCGAGTTTGTAGTTACTCTAATGTGTTTGGCCCGCTTTGGAGGTAACAGATAGAATTTCACACTTCTTTACAACTAGATAGGAGCCTGACTTTCGATATAGGCTAGGCTACCTAATTGGATCATGACACTTGAGCTCAGGCTGATCTCCCCTTTATTGGTATCACTCGTGTCTTATTAAGTACATAGGAACATCTGTGTTTACAATTCAGTTATAGGACATCTACTCTATTAACTAATTTTCTGTTTTTTAGAGTGTCCTCAAGCCGTAGGAGCTAATTCCTGCCCCTGAACCTTTTCATCCACGCTCTACTGTGTCTGCCAATAGGGGTATGTTACTGTATCTTATTGCATGGTGTCAGCCAGTTGCATCTTTTCCTTTATTAAGGGTTTGAAGTCTTTTCTTTTTGCTCGGGATTATATCTGGATATTTAATGGTTTACTTTCTCTCTTGTTTTTCCCTTCACTTTGCACTTGATTTCCTGTATTTTAGGAAACCATTATCTGTACACGGGCCTCACATGGTGTTTTCCCATACACTCTATTTTTTTTAAAACCTTTACTATAATCTCGTATCTCTTTTCACCTAGGTGTTTCTTATTTCCAGCATTCTTTATCATAACATATGGCCATATTTATGGTGTGTTGTACTGTCCCCGCAGATATTGTCTTCAGACTGAACATTACGACTTGAAGCGGCAGCCCTGAATCTAACTGTCTACATTCATTGTATTTATTATTTTGTTCTGAATAGTTACAGAAGAAATTATTTGCGCCCTGACGAAGGATTGGTTAATATCGGTCCGGTTCCGAAACGCGCGTCGGCGCTCTGTTCTGTTTTGTTTTTTGCCTTAATTGTGTTAATTGTTTTCTATGGTGTATATATATATATATTTTATTAACTGTCTGTATATACTGTGAATTGGTATGACTGATGATGGTTTGGATGGGTGTGATTGGTGGTTGTAATGAGGGTATGAGAGGGTTGTGTCGCATATTATTTGATATGTAAATGGATTTTGTACATACATTTATGTCATTAGGATTGTTGAATCAATGAATGAAAAATTCAAAAAATAACAATAAATAGATATGTTTTCTAAATAAAATTTCTCTGTGTGGGACTGTTACAATGTTAATAGATTAGAGCTTTTGCCTCCAATATATATCTAGATTTAGAGGGGGTTTCCTGTGTTTATGATTACTGTGTTTTTCCCTGCCTCCTCCCCTAATATCTGAACCCAGGGACCCTCGTGTGTTTTTGATTGATTAAACCTATATCTGGACAAATATGCACCTATAAGTCACTCCTATGGCAGGCCTTTACAATCCTGGAGGCAGAGTGCTTGGTTTTATGTGAGATGGTGCTCTAGCATGAGTTGAGCCTGTCTGCAGTGTTCGGAACCATTTCCTTACTGCTGTTCCAGTGATACTGACATACCATATACTCTTAAGTGCATTATAATCCTCGCGGTTAATGCTAACTTTGGTTTGGCTTTATCAAAACATGTCGTGTTTGGTGTCATACACTTTGGAATACTACCCCCTCGCCAGTTCTGGTGACGGGGGTAGCATTCCACCCTTCTAGAGGGAGAAGACATGTTACTTTACTTTAAACGCAGAGCCTCAGCATCACAAAATGGATGCTGCTGCCCCGACACAAGTCTGACGTCCTGCTGCTGACTGAAACTTGGCAGGGGAGGCCTGGTCAAAGGGTTTCCTGTCACAGGGAGGTGTTACACCACCCCAGACAGGGGATAGTGGATTGGAGCAGGGAGGGTTGAAAGAAACTAGACACTGCCTGGGGCACAGAAGGCGTCCCATGCAAAATCCAGTCAAACCGGTTCTGGGGCACTCCAGCCCCAGCTCTGGCACGAAACTGGACAAAGAGAAACGGGTGTAACCACCCCCTTCCTGGGTCCCACCCATAGGAGGGACCTAGCAGGTAATCCAGCCCCTTGATTTGGAATAAAAGTAGGAGCTGTGCTGATGCACATCAGATTATCCTGACTGAAACTAGAGCTATCCTAGTCTATATTGGGAATTTTTTGCTGCAGCAAGAAATTATTGATAAGGCTAGGCCCGACAGTAAAAGAACATTTGAGGGCTCCACTTTTTTCGCCAGACCAGATTTTTGCCATGTGACAGTGGAGAGAAGGTGGAGGTTGAGGCAGCTGATTACGCAGTTTCAGGCTCTGGGATCAGAGGCTTACCTACTTTTTCCTGCCAAACTGAAAGTGGTTACAAAAGGGGGAGTCAGAATGTTCCTCTCAGAAATCAAGGCACAGCAATACTTGGAAGAGTTAAAGAGAGATAAGGAATAAATGAAATAAGTATGTATCGGTTTGTGTAATGTAGGGATAACAACAGGGCTCACATGGGTGCAAAAAAAGGGTTTTTTACTAGGATGATTGGTGGAGGGGTGATCGGTGAGAGATGATGGGAGGGGGGTGCGACTGTCACAATTCAGAAACGGCCATACATAGGTCATACATGACCTATTTGCCTGTAAAGGGGGGGACAGGGGGGATGGGCAAGCTAGGGGAGGGGTAGGGGGGTGGGGGCCATTAAACATGGTTAAAATTGTTGTTTTTTCGATTATAATGACACACATTTTCACTGAAGTTCAATCACAGTATAAACAGTATAAACAGATTAGGCTATACACGAAAAAGGCAGAATTTGTTTATATTTTCTATAACCTCAACTATGAAGGAAGGTTAATAATAAGAAGGATATTGGATATGCTTTAATGTCTTGTAAAATTGCCTCAATCAATATATGTGGTCTTAACGATCCCAATAAGAGAATGAAAGTTGCAGGATTATTGAGAACTTTCCATTTAGATCTGGTGTGCCTCCAGGAGACCCATATCGAAACCGCACAGGTGCATCTTCTGGATCAGTTGGGGTTCAAGGTACTAGCGGCTAGCAAACAAGGAACTAGGACCAGAGGGGTGGCAATTCTGGGGAGAAATAGAGATGTGGTGGTCCATAGAAAAAAGGAGGATCTCTGGGGTAGGTGGGCCATTGTGGAAATTTGTTACAAAGGGGTGAAATTTACATTAGCTACAATTTATGGGTCTACTGATGACGATCCAGATGTATGGCAGTTTATGGATACTGAGCTTGCCCTCTGGCCCGATCCCATTGTATGCTGCGGGGATTTTAATATCCACGACCCAGAAAGCACATTTATGGTACCGGGGGGTAGATACATGGGGAGGAAGAAAAAGACACACAGGGCGTTAGCAGACATGGTACAACACAATTCTTTAGCTGATCCTTGGAGGGAGCAACATCCTCATTTGGATAGCAGCACTTTTTATTCGGCCCCTCACAAAATCTTGGTGAGACTGGATTATTTTTTAGTCTCTAACATATTAATCACTGGGGTGCAAGTGGAAAAACATCCTAGGATTGTCTCAGACCACAATCCTTTGGTGTTAACATTTAAGATGCCTATAGCTGAAACTTGTAAAACACGGTGGACTTTTGAACGTATCCTCCTAAAGGATGGGGCATATCAGAAACATATGGAAGCCTGGATAAAATTTTATTGGGACATAAATAGAGGTTCAGCATCTCATGGGGTGGTCTGGGATTGCTTTAAAGCTGGCATAAGAGGAGAGACAATGAGTTATGTATTAGCTAAGCGAAAGAGGGAAAGAATTAGAACGGAAGAGATCCGACAAATGTTGGCTGTGGAGGAAGAGATATTAGCTGCAGCTATAAGTCAGAATATCGCAGTGGAACCAATCTTATTTAAAATTGTAGCCCTTAAAGGACAGGCCATAGAAGGTTTCAGTAGGAAAACGGCAGAGAACTATATGGCCAAAAAAACACGAGGTATATGAATTAAGTGAAAGGGTTGGCCACGTCTTAGCCGTTCGAACTAGGCAGCGTACTGCTGCAGCTGATATAAAAGAGATTCATGATCTGCAGGGGGTGCCTGTTACAGACCCAGATTTGATAAGGGAAGTTTTTAGGAAATTTTATGATGATTTATATTCTTTGGATGAAACAATAAGTCAGGATCAGATAGATAGCTATCTCTGTGATATTCCTCCCCCCGTCTAACACCGGAAGAAAAGGTGAGGTTAGAGGTCCCTCTTTGTCTGCAGGAGTTTACTTGGGCTTTGGGGAGTCTCCCCACAGGGAAAGCAGCCGGGCCGGATCAAATACCGATTGAATTTTATAAAGTATTCCAGAACGTTCTCCTGGCTGATATGTTTGAAATTATGGATTATACACAGCGGGGAGGGATACCTCCTGAGTCCTGGGGCGGGGCAGATATTATTGTTATTGCAAAAAAAGGGAAACCGACAACACTTCCCGGCTCATACAGACCTATTACTCTTATGAACACAGATGTCAAAGTTTACTCCAAGATTTTAGCAAAAAGATTAGCCGGGAGCATCGAACATCTGGTGAGCAAACCACAACATGGCTTTATACCTGGGAAGGGCACGACCCAGCATGTTAGAATGGTGATTACGATGTTCGATGCTGCTGAGGGTCTAGGCGACCCTATCGCGGCACTATTTTTAGATGCCGAGAAGGCCTTTGATAGGGTCGCCTGGAAATTCTTATGGGCAGTATTGAGGTGGAGTCGTATTGGTGAAGGGTTTTTAAAAGCTATACAAGTTTTGTACAATAATCCTACTGCAAGCATCAGAGTAAACAGAGGGCATTCAAATGTAGTAAAAATTTTAAGGGGGACAAGGCAAGGGTGCCCCGCATCCCCACTGTTGTTTGCATTATATTTAGAGCCATTTTTACGAAAATTAGAAAGAAATGGAGGGATTCCACCAATGATATTGAATGGATCTACAGTTAAGTCGCTAGCCTATGCAGACGATGTGGCTATATTAACGCCAAATCCAGATTTTGCTATCACGGGGGTGGAACTGGAAGCCCAAAGATTTGGTCAAGTCTCAGGTTACAGGTTAAATAAATCTAAGACGCAAATTGTTATAAATCAATTCACAAGGTGTACTGATAACAGGGTGGTTAGATCAGCAACATATTTGGGGATCATAATCACTGCGAATTTGGACAAGGTGGTGGAGGTAAACACGGCTCCTATATTGGCTAAAGTCAAGAAGGATTTGGAGAGGTGGAATAATCTGCATTTTTCCTTGGTCGGTTGTACAAATGTGCTAAAAATGCTGATCTTACCGAAGTTTCTGTATTTGTTCCGCTCAATCCCCCTTCTGTTTGATGCAAAATGGTTTAACACACTGGAAGGCACTTTAAATAGGTTTTTGTGGGCGCATGGAAAAAATCGGAGGGCCTATAGATTTATGTCGCTGCCTAGAGAAAGAGGGGGTTGGGGAGCGCCAGATTTTAGGTTATATTATTTAGCGGTGGCACTACAATATATGCAGGGACTGATCGGAGGGGGTGGACAGCTACAGAAAGTAACAAATATTTCAACAGAAATATACGCAGTAGTGTTAGGACAGGAGGCAGAAAACTGTTTCTTATATCATACTGACCTAGGATATCTGAGACGGAAAAAATCTAAGACTGTAAATGCCGCCCTCAAAATTTGGAATATCTTTCTGAAGAAGTCAGGGATGGGCAGATATAATAGATATGTTAAAATTTGCAACAATAAATCATTCCCCCCTGAAATATTCTCTTATTCGGTAATGGTTGCCTGGGAGGATAAAGGAATTAGACAGATAGGGGATTTAAGGAATCAAGAGGGAATAGTACAATTCGAGGACCTTGTAAGGAAATATAGCATAGATAGAAGAGATTTCTTCAAGTTTCTACAAGTCAGGAGTTTTTTGGGTAATAAACAGGGGGGCCCAGTAGGATATAATGATAATGATCTTATGGAAAATATAGTTGGTGGCGGTGAATTAACTATTAGGTCAGGATATGCTTTCTTGGTGAGGGGCAAACCGGATGATATGGCTAAACATAGTAATAAATGGAGGGAGAAAATAGGTGTGGATCCTGAAGCCTTCAAGGCGTCATTGGATCTGGGTCGCACTACTTTGTGCTCAGCTCCACTACAATCTCAGCATTACAAAACCCTATACTCGCTGTACCACACACCAGCTAGAATTGCTAAGTGGGGGGGCTCTGAGGGGATTATGTGTCCTAGGTGTAACTCTTCTAATGCTGATATCGTACATATGTTTGCTATCTGTCCTCAGTTGCACACTTTAATTAAAGATATTGAGGGCTTTCTGAATGTGTCATTGGGGATACAGATAACTTTAACCCCTACTTGGATTTTGTTGGGAATTGGTCCAGAAGGGAGTATTCTTGGGCAGGCCGGCTCCTTCATGTTTATGGCTATGGCAGTTTTTAGATTAATGATAGCAAGGGCCTGGTTGGACAAGACTCCTCCGGTGATGCAAGTCTGGTTGGCGAACTTAATAGCTGTGCATAACCTGGAAAAACCCATATATGCCAGAAAGGGAAGGATTAGGAGAGCACGAGGAGATAGAATCTGGGAACCCTTAGCTCGCTGGAGGGATGGGATAGGGTAATATCTTTAGGATTGTTACTCAGTATTACATACGATTGTGAATAATAACAAAGGGACCTTTGATTTACGTAAAGTATTATGATAAATTTTTTATTTTTTACATTTTATTTTATTATTTTTTAGGGTTCTGCTTTATTTGGCTCTTGTTTTTCCTTCTGATGAAAAGATTACCTATGTTCATGTTCATTAATGTCATAATATTATAAGACTGCTTTGATCTGATTGTTTTTCTGTATAACATATTACTGAAAGTATAAATATGTGTGAGCAGAAGTATAATAAAAATTTTAAAAAATGAAAAAGAAACTTATGAAACAAAACTCTGGACCCTTCGACATCCCACTCGACGTGGAAGACTGAAGAATCTCCCTTGTGGTCAAGGAGTGACCACCCTGTGCAAACAGGCACCATCCAGCTCGTCTCCGTTTGCTTTGTTGCAGTTCCCTCCAGAACTCGAGCGACAGAGATCAACATGACCCAGCGTTCCTGCTTTCCAACAGCCCGATCCACAGTCCCTGCAAAGCTGAGACCTGTGGATGCGACCTGAAGCGTGGGGCCGGCCATCTTGGAAAAACAACGAAGTGCTGACCGTGCAGCATCCGAGGCTCCCTCGAAGGTGTGCATTGGAGTTTGAGAAACTCCAGCCCCGAGCAGCTTTTGCACTGAAGCTCACCGCTCCACACTCATTGAGTGCTGCATGGGGCCCTTTTGCATTTTCCTGCTTGACGCGTTGATCCGGTCGCTTGCCCGTTGGCTAGTGGCCCCAGTACCGACGAACCTTTGAATTTGCTCTGCTAGTCTGGTTGTTTCAGACTGGCCCTCGCTCCCCTGAAAAGGAGCACCCGCTCTGACCTTGCTGGTCTGAGTAAAAAGCAATCTTTGAATCCTGCGTGGGTTGCATTTGCCAAGGCCTGTTGACTCCGATCCAGAAGCAGACAACGCCGACAGCGAGAACCTTCGCGGGACAGCTCGTGATTCACTCCAGGACATCCTCGGTGCCCCAGAGTCCACGTGGCAGCAGAGACAAGCTTCACGACAACCACCTGATTGCGCCCGACATTGCCTGGTTCCTTCCTGGTTCCTTCCTGGTCACTGGCTAGTGACCCAGACTCTGTCTCCTCTGCTTTCAGGTACTCTACATCTTCAATCCACCCTTGGATCCAACCGGACTCTTCTCTACTGGCCGCCTGCAGCATCTTCATCTCCAGGCACCCTAGATCTACACAACGAGACCCGACACGCTTTTGCACCTGTGCACCAGCTTCCTGTGGGTGAGGTAACTCTTGAACGCCGGTGCTCCTGTAGTGGTTTACACGTCTAGTGTCTAAGTCTAAAGTTTTGTCCTTCTAGTCCAGTCGGAAGACTCTTAAAACTGTAACTCGATAACTTTTATGCACCATTGACTTTGCATTGGTGCATGTGTTTGCTTTTAGCGCTGCACCCGATTCCTGCGGGCTATTCCGGTCCTAACTGCTGTTAGTCCAGTGTAGTCCCAGCGATTCCCAAGGCCCTAGGCCTTACCACTGATCGATTAGTGATACTTATACCACTTTTTTGATATATGGTTTTTGTGGCCACCGTCCTCATCCATAATTGTGCAACTTTCATATGTTATACTGTGCTTTTGTTTAAACGCTTGTGCTTCTATACTCATAAAGAGTACAGGGGATTATTCTGAGAATAAATACATATATTTTTATAATATATAACTTGTGTGGTGTCCTTTCATTTGATATTACAGGATTGCATATGGTAAAACAGCTGGCTTCACATGTCCTCTTGAGTTAAGCCTTTAGGCTGCTTAGTCCATGCTACCTCTAGGATAGCTTGTATTTAAGGTTGACTTACAACCACCACCATAAGGGATTGTTGGACTGATATAAGGTGCCCCCAGAATTGGAGACATCATACATCAGGCCAACTTCTCACATTGGTGAGCAGCGGTGCGGATTTGAGCTTGCTGTTATTTTACCATTGCAATCTTTTATCAAATTGAAAGATCACATTAAGTACCATAGGTACATATAAACAAAGCTTAGCATATTTAAGTTCTACTGAACTTAGTAGTTGTAGGTAGAAGGGCTTAGCACACCCTGACTACAACTCACTAGCAAGGTACAGTAGGAAAACACTTAGTGTAGGTAAGTGCATCACTTACACCTCACTAGAGTCATGTCTGGCACAGGTGAAGCTCCCAGCTCTCTACCTGTGGTGGTTGACCCTCCACAGGCAACCTCCAGCTATGACAAATTCAGCCATTGAGACTTGAGTGCCTTATGCACTGCAAGGAGGCTGAAAAAGGGTCACAACCCTACCATTCCTGTCCTGATAGCCATCCTGGAGAAGGATGATCTTGAGAGAGGCAGAATAGTTCCCTCAGGGTCAGGAGAAGGAGTGATCCCCCCAGATAATGAGAACACCACCCCAGAAGAGGAGGAGGAGGACCCAGAGTCAGGTGATGATGTAGAAAATCATCAAGGGGATAACCAGGTACCAATTGGGAGGCTTAGCCAAGCCAACTTGGTCCTACATGGGAATGGAGAAGGGAATCACTTCTCCAGGCCCAATAGCTGAATTATCCCAGGCTACAGCAGAGAGAGAACTCCTTCCAGGGATTCTCACATTTATAGTGCCTCAAGAGAATCTCAGAGGGGAATGACTTCCCCCCAGAGGAAAGAGCATAAGGCCAGGATGAGAGCTGTTAGACTCCAAATAGAGAGGGAGGATGTAGCCCTGGCCCAAGCTAAACTTGCCTTGGCAAGAGAACAAAGATTATGTGGGGAGACACCCACTGGTGGCAGCATTATCCCTAAGGATAAAGACAGGTCCTATGAACATAGATAAATGAGTAAGAGTGTGCCCCCTACAGAGATGGGGATGATATCCACAAATGGATTACTGCTCTGGAGAGGGCCTGCATGGTACAGCAGGTCCCTCAAGATCAGTGGGCAGCAATCTTGTTGCTCTCCTTTTCTGAGAAAGGGAGAGCTAAGCTCCTCACTGTTAGACCTGAGGATGCTAAAAACTACTCTGTCTTGAAGAGTGCTCTTATTGAAGGGTTTGGCCTAACCACTGAGCAATACAGGTTGTTGTTCAGAGACACCCAAAAAGCACAGACTCAGGACTGGACTGATTTTGTTGATTGTGCCACTAAGGTTCTGGAGGGTTGGTTGCAGGGAAGTAAAGTCTCAGACTATACAGGTCTGACCTCTCCCCAAGAACTGGGTAAGAAGGCAGACAAATGGGTCAGAACAAGGGTTAAGCAGAAACCCCAGAACCAAGGAGGTGATCAAAAGAAGGCAGACCAGAAGGGAGGAGATAAGAAAGAAAAAGACCAGAAGTCTTCTACAGGCCCCCAAAATAATTCTAATAAGGAGGGTGGTTCCCAAAATGGAAACAAAAAAAAGAAGGTTGATGGCCCAAAGAAAACTTGGTGCAATACTTATAAGTCCACTTCCCACTGGGGAAGTGAATGCACTAAGAGAAATCCAGTCCCTACCACTGCAGCCCCTAAGGTACCCCCCAGTACAGTTAGCAGTGTTAGTACACAACCCAAGGGGATAGTAGTGTTAACCCTGGGAACTGAGATGGAATATGGCTTAGTCAGAATCCCTACTCAGGCAATTGTGATCTGTGATGGGGACATAGCTATGTCTTCTACTATAAGTCCTAATACTTTGGGCAAGTATAGGCAGATGCCTTTCATCAACGAGAAACTGGCTCAGGCCTACAGGGACACTTGTGCCAATGTCACTATGGTGACACCTAACTTTGTGGACCCTGATCAGATGATACTAGGTGAGAACTACCTAGTGACCAATGCTAGCAATGCCACTACTACACATAGTGTGGCTGTTGTTAAATTCTCATGGGGAGGGGTAACTGGCCTCAAGAAAGTTGTTGTTAGTGCAGACCTCCCAGTTGACTGTCTTTTGGGCAATGATCTTGAGGAATCCTTATGGTCAGAAGTGGAGTACAGGACTCATGTAGAAATGCTAGAGATTTCAGCACATGTCCTTGCTGTAACCAGGTCCCAGGCCAGGAAGTGCCTAACTGAACCTGTGGTGGATCTTGAAACAATAGACCAACCACAACCCAAGAGAAAGAGCAAGAGGGGCAAGGCAATGCCTTCCCACTTGCCCCAGGTTGAGGATCAGACCTCACAGTAGGGTGATTCTGAGATCCAAGAGGAGACTGTCCCAGAAGAGCTTGAACCTGAACAGGTTGAGTTTCTTGGGGCAGGGGGACCCTCAAGGGCAGATCTGGGGAAGGCTCAATTAACTTGCCCTTCTCTTGAACCCCTCAGACAGCAAGCTGCTGCTGAGGCTGCTCGGAATGCTCAAGGTACCCATAGAGTGTATTGGGATGATGGGCTCCTTTATTCAGAGGCTAGAGACCCCAAGCCTGGTGCCACCAGGAGGTTGGTTATACCTCTGCAATTTAGGGGCTTCCTTCTAACCGTGGCCCATGATATTCCCCTTGCAGGACACTTAGGCCAGAACAAGACTTGGGACAGGCTTGTCCCTCACTTTCACTGGCCTCACATGTCAGAAGATACCAAGGAGTTTTGTTTCCCCTGTGACACCTGCCAAGCCAGTGGCAAATCAGGTGGCACCACAAAGGCCCCGCTAATACCTCTACCTGTGGTCGGGGTGCCCTTCGAGAGAGTTGGGATTGACATTGTTGGACCAATGGATCCCCAAACAGCATCTGGGCACAGATTTATCCTGGTGGTAGTGGATCATGCCACCAGGTACCTAGAGGCAATTCCCCTGAGGACCACAAAAACTCCTGTTGTGGCAAGGGCCTTACTTGGAGTTTTCTCCAGAGTGGGCTTTCCAAAGGAGGTACTTTCAGACAGAGGTACCAACTTCATGTCTGGATACTTAAAAGCAATGTGGAAAGAGTGTGGAGTGAACTATAAGTTCACCACACCCTATCATCCTCAGTGCAATGGGCTTGTGGAGAGATTCAACAAGACCCTAAAGGGAATGATAAAAGGATTAACTGAAAAGCTCAGGCGTAGATGGGATATCCTTTTACCCTGCTTACTCTTTGCTTACAGAGAGGTCCCACAGAAGGGGGTTGGCTACAGCCCTTTTGAACTTTTGTTTGGCCACCCTGTGAGGGGTCCATTGTGTCTTGTGAAGGAAGGATGGGAGTTACCTCTCAAAAAGCCTAAAGTTGATATTGTGGACTATGTACTTGGTCTCCGCTCCAGGATGGCTGAATACATGGAGAAAGCAACCAAAAACTTGGAGGCCAGCCAAGAATTACAGAAAGCTTGGCATGACCAAAAGGCTGTCCTGACTGAGTACCAGCCTGGACAGAAGGCGTGGGTGTTGGAGCCAGTAGCCCCAGCAGCCCTCCAGGACAAATGGTCTGGACCCCACACCATACTTGAGAAAAAGGGAGAGGTCACCTACTTGGTGGACCTTGGCACCCCTAGGAGCCCGCACAGGGTGCTCCATGTAAACAGATTGAAACCATATGTGGACAGGGCAGACATGGGTTTACTCATGGCTACAGATGGGGAACAGGAGGAAGAGAGTGACCCTCTCCCAGACTTGTTATCCCAAAACCCTGATGATGGTTCAGTGGATGGTGTAGCCTTGGCAGGCAGCCTCTCTGAACAGCAACAGATGGACTGCAGACAGGTGTTGCAGGCCCATAGACATATGTTTTCTCTTACACCCAGTCAAACTAACTGGTGCACCCATGAGGTGGACACTGGTGACAGTCTGCCTGTGAAGAATAAGATCTACAGGCAACCTGACCATGTCAGGGATTGTATAAAGGCTGAGGTGCAGAAAATGTTAGAACTTGGAGTGATTGAGCCATCAGAGAGCCCCTGGGCCAGCCCAGTAGTCCTTGTGCCAAAACCTCATACCAAAGATGGAAAGAGAGAAATGAGATTTTGTGTGGACTATAGAGGTCTCAATGCTGTCACTAGGACAGATGCTCATCCCATTCCCAGGGCAGATGAGCTCATTGATAAATTGGCTTCTGCCAAATATCTGAGCACATTTGATTTGACAGCTGGCTATTGGCAAATCAGGTTAGCTGAGGAGCCTAAAGCCAAAACAGCATTCTCTACCCCCAGTGAACATTATCAGTTTGTGGTGATGCCCTTTGATTTGAAGAATGCACCTGCCACCTTCCAAAGGTTGGTGAATCAAGTCCTTTCTGGGTTGGGTGACTTTTGTGCAGCATATCTAGATGATATTGCTGTCTTTAGCTCTATGTGGGAGGATCACCTGGCCCACCTGAAGAAGGTTCTGGAGGCCCTGCAAAAGGCAGGCCTGACTATCAAGGCTACCAAGTGCCAGATAGGGCAGATCAAGGTTGTGTACTTGGGCCACCTAGTAGGTAGAGGCCAAGTTCAACCATTGGAGAGCAAGATCCAGGCCATACAGGACTGGGCTCCTCCAACTACCCAGACACAAGTCAGAGCCTTCTTGGGCCTGACTGGGTATTACAGGAAATTTGTAAAGAACTATGGGTCCATTGTGACACCATTGAATGATCTGACATCCAAGAAAATGCCCAAAAAGGTTCAGTGGACAGTTAGCTGTCAAAGGACATTTGATGACCTGAAGAAGGCCCTGTGCTCTGCACCAATCCTTAAGAGTCCTGGCTACTCCAAACAGTTCATTGTTCAGACAGATACCTCTGAGTTGGGGGTGGGAGCTGTGCTTTCACAACTTAATATAGATGGTCACGACCAGCCCATTGCTTTCATTAGCAGAAGGCTGACCCCCAGGGAGAAACGTTGGTCAGCCATTGAGAGGGAGGCCTTTGCTGTGGTTTTGGCCCTGAAGAAGTTGAAGCCATACTTGTTTGGTACTCACTCCCTAATTCAGACAGACCATAAGCCCCTCTTGTGGCTCAATCAGATGAAGGGTGAAAACCCCAAACTACTCAGGTGGTCCATTTCCCTACAGGGGATGGACTTTACAGTGGAGCACAGACCAGGGACTGACCATGGTAATGCAGATGGTCTCTCCAGGTACTTCCACTTAGAACATGAAGACTTATCTGGTCAAGGTTAAGTTTAATGTCCCTGCGTTTGGGGGGGGGGGGTGTAGGAGAGTAGGGTCTGCTATCCTATGGTCACCCCAATTTTTGCTTTTTGCTTCACTGGTTTTCGACTTATTGTGGCTGTGGGCCTGCTAATCAGACCCACAGCCTGCTGTTCTCTCTCTAAATTCATAATCATGTACTATAGGTACATCACCAATTTGGTACTGGACACCTTGTCAGCCCCTGTACCATGCACTATAGGTGCTCAGGGCATAGGTGCATCCAAGGCCTACCAGGGGCTACAGCATATCTTTTGCCACCCCTGGCTGGTACTTAAATCGACACAACTGGCTGTTCACACAGCTGGGGCTAGGTGGTGTACTCACCCCTTGCTTAGATATAGTATACCTATGTCTAAACCTATATCTGGACACATATGCACCTATAAGTCACTCCTATGGCAGGCCTTTACAATCCTGGAGGCAGAGTGCTTGGTTTTATGTGAGATGGTGCTCTAGCATGAGCTGAGCCTGTCTGCAGTGTTCGGAACCATTTCCTTACTGCTGTTCCAGTGATACTGCCATACTATATACTGTCGTGTTTGGTGTCATACACTTTGGAATACTACCCCCTTGCCAGTTCTGGCGACGGGGGTAGCATTCCACCCTTCTAGAGGGAGAAGGCATGTTACTTTACTTTATACGCGGTTAATCCTAACCAGAGCCTCAGCATCACAAAATGGATGCTGCTGCCCCGACACAAGTCTGACCTCCTGCTGCTGACCGAAACTTGGCAGGGGAGGCCTGGACAAAGGGTTTCCTGTCACAGGGAGGTGTTACACCACCCCAGACAGGAGATAGTGGATTGGAGCAGGGAGGGTTGAAAGAAACTAGACACTGCCTGGGGCACACAAGGTGTCCCATGCAAAATCCAGTCAAACCGGTTCTGGGGCACTCCAGCCCCAGCTCTGGCGCGAAACTGGACAAAGGGAAAGGGGTGTAACCACCCCCTTCCTGGGTCCCACCCATAGGAGCGACCTAGCAGGTAATCCAGCCCCTTGATTTGGAATAAAAGTAGGAGCTGTGCTAATGCACATCAGATTATCCTGACTGAAACTTATGAAACAAAACTCTGGACCCTTCGACATCCCACTCGGCGTGGAAGACTGGAGAATCTCCCTTGTGGTCAAGGAGTGACCACCCTGTGCAAACAGGCACCATCCAGCTCGTCACCGTTTGCTTTGTTGCAGTTCCCGCCAAAACTCGAGCGACAGAGATCAACAAGACCCAGTGTTCCTGCCTTCCAACAGCCCGATCCACAGTCCCTGCAAAGCTGAGACCCGTGGAGGCGACCTGAAGCGTGGGCCCAGCCATCTTGGAAAAATGACAAAGTGCTGACCGTGCAGCATCCGAGACTCCCTCGAAGCTGTGCATTGGAGTTTGAGAATCTCCAGCCCCGAGCAGATTTTGCACTGAAGCTCACCCCTCCAGACTCATCGAGTGCTGCGTGGGGCCCTTTTGCATTTTCCTGCTCGACGCATTGGTCCGGTCGCTTGCCCATTGGCTAGTGGCCCCAGTACCGACGAACCTTTGAATTTGCTCTGCTAGTCTGGTTGCTCCAGACTGGCCCTTGCACCCCTCAAAAGGAGCACCCGCTCTGACCTTGCTGGTCCGAGTAAGAAGCAATCTTCGAATCCTGCGTGGGTTACATTTGCCAAGGCCTGTTGACTCTGATCCGGAAGCAGACACTGCCGACAGCGAGAACCTTTGTGGAACAGTTCGTGATTCACTCCAGGACATCCTCGGTGCCCCAGAGTCCACGTGGCAGCAGAGACAAGCTTCACAACAACCACCTGATTGCGCCCGACATTGCCTGGTTCCTTCCTGGTCACTGGCTAGTGACCCAGACTCTGTCCTCTCTGCTTTCAGGTACTCTACATCTTCGATCCACCCTTGGATCCAACCGGACTCTTCTCTACTGGCCACCTGCAGCATCTTCATCTCCAGGCACCCTAGATCTACACGACGAGACCCGACACGCTTTTGCACTTGTGCAGCCGCTTCCTGTGGGTGAGGTAACTCTTGAACGCCGGTGCTCCTGTAGTGGTTTACACCTCTAGTGTCTAAGTCTAAAGTTTTGTCCTTCTAGTCCAGTCGGAAGACTCTTAAAACTGTAACTCGATAACTTTTACGTACCATTGACTTTGCATTGGTGCATGCGTGTGCTTTTAGCGCTGCACCCGATTCCCGCGGGCTACTCCCGTCCTAACTGCTGTTAGTCCAGTGTAGTCCCAGCGATTCCCAAGGCCCTAGGCCTTACCACTGATCGATTAGTGATACTTATACCACTTTTTTGATATATCGTTTGAGTGGCCACCGGCCTCATCCATAATTGTGCAACTTTCATATGTTATACTGTGCTTTTGTTTAAACGCTTGTGCTTCTATACTCATAAAGAGTACAGGGGATTATTCTGAGAATAAATACATATATTTTTATAATATATAACTTGTGTGGTGTCCTTTCATTTGATATTACAGGATTGCATATGGTAAAACAGCTGGCTTCACATGTCCTCCTTTAGGCTGCTTAGTCCATGCTACCTCTAGGATAGCTTGTCTTTAAGGTTGACTTACAACCACCACCATAAGGGATTGTTTGGACTGATATAAGGTGCCCCCAGAATTGGAGACATCATACATCAGGCCAACTTCTCACAGGGCCCCAACGGGATCCCAATTGAATGGTACAAGTTAATGTCGGAAGTACTGAGTGCGCCCCTACTGGCCATGTATGTAGAAAGTTTAGAAACGACAGTTCTCCCGTTGGACCAGCGTACAGCGACAATAATAGCAATCCCAAAACCGGGCCAACCACCGACAGAATGCACGTCTTACCGCCCGATATCGCTCCTCAATGCGGAAGCCAAGATACTGGCGAAACTTCTGGCTACGAGGTTAATGCCTCACCTCTCACACTTGATTCACCCAGATCAATCAGGCTTCAAGCCACACAGGAGCACTGCCTTAAACCTTAGACGAGTCCACGGAGCGGTGGCGCGTGCACCGCAACTACATGTGCCGGCGGCACTATTATTCCTGGACGCCAGAATGGCATTTGATATGGTCGAATGGCAATATCTATTTGCAGTGCTTACTCACATGGGGTTTGGTCCCAAATTCATATCTTGGATAAAACTCCTATATGCGAGTCCGATGGCGCATGTGTCAGCGAACGGTCATATCTCCCGCACGATACCGCTGGCTAGGGGGACGAGACAGGGTTGTCCGCTGTCGCCCTTACTATTTGCGCTGGTCCTGGAACCACTAGCCACCTTAATCAGAACTACTCGTTACTGAAAGGGATCTGCTGGGGGGAGGGCTGGGAGGACAGAGTCTCCCTCTACGCCGATGATATGCTGGTCTATTTGATGGACCCGGAGGAGGGGATTCCAGAACTTCTGGCGCTATGTGACAATCACGGGAAAGTGTCCGGCTACACAATTAATTGGACAAAATCAGTGATCTATGTGCTGAAGGGCCCGGCACCGACCCTCCGCCCTAGCTGTCCGCTGGAGATAGCGGACACCGCCTTCAAATATCTAGGAATTCATGTTGCGCGGAACGCAACCGACTTCTATGAGCAAAATCTAAAACCGCCACTTGTTCGCCTACGGAGCAATGTGCTTCACTGGAAGGCCCTGCCCCTGACGCTGCTGGGGAGAGCAGCGCTATTCAAAATGATGGCGTTGCCGCGCTTCCTGTACGTACTTGAAAATACCCCCTACCTAGTGCCACCGCGCTATTTCCAACAAATAACAGCTATGATAACCGGTCTGCTGTGGGGAGACCGCCCGACCGGAATAGCTCACGTGATGCTGAACAGGAGCTGGTACGAGGGGGGGATAGCCTTGCCAAAAATACAGTTATACTACTGGGCAGCACAACTTAAAGTCATTAATCATTGGCTGCACGTCCCCCAAGACGATCCGGCTTACCAGGCAGACAGAACACAGCTGAGCACGCATAGTTTACTGGCGACGCTTTACCACAAGGGGCGTGCAGGGAAACTGCTGGGACCAACAAAACACACAGTGGCGCTGTGGTATAGAGCACAGGTGAAACTTAAGTGGGATGGTGTCATCACGAAACTCACCCCTCTATGGGACACTAAGGCGCTGGGTCATCTGCGGCACAGCAAAGGGTTCACACAGTGGGATAATATAGGCATTTCCACGGTGGGAGACATGTGGACGGACGGGGGGGTGGTTCCCTTCTCCTAACTCCAACAGCAATACGACTTAGGCCCCAACGAAACTTATAGATATGTCCAAATTAGACATGCACTATTGAAAGCCATATCGGAGGGCACCGAGGTCCCCGAAGCCTCCCCATTGGAGGATCGCTTACTTACTGACTTCATGCAGTCCAGCGCCACTTCCCTTACATATCGTAAGCTAATAAATAACCTACCGGCCCTTATGGACAAGCTGTGAGAGAGATGGGTGGGCGAGCTGGGAGACATGGACGACACGGACTGGTACGCGGCACTGGCGTCCCCGAAGGAAGCGGGCATCTCGGCCAGGTTCAGACTGGTGCAGCTTAAGATACAGCACCGGATTTATTACACGAGGACCACGCTACATAAGCTCCACAGGGCGGACCACCCATACTGTCTCCGAGGGTGTGGGGAGGAAGGCACTTTTCTACATACAATCTGGGAATGCCCGGTTATAATTGATTATTGGAGGCAAGTGATGCGCACCATCTCCCAAACGCTAGAGGCATCCCTTACAGCGGAACCCCGTGCATGCTTAGTGAATGTGTGGGAACCTAATGATCTTACGCGCCAGGGTCAGCTTTGGGCCATTGTGGGTATCATGGTTGCGAAAAGAGACATAGCGCAGAAGTGGGGTGCGGTGGACTCGCCTACTTTAGCGCAATGGTGTAGGAACATGGACACACTCATGGTGACGGAAAGAGCGGTGTACAAGATAAGGGCGAACCCTCGAAAATGGAATAAAGTATGGCTGCCGTGGAACCGTTACCGAGGAGATTTGTGTGACCCATTGATGGAAGGGGATAGTGATAGCTCGGGCGACGAGGGGGAGGAGGACTGAGTGTCTTTAACCAGATCAACATAAGAGGTGTTAGCACAGTTGTAACTGATTAGAAGCACTAAAGGGCTGAGGGGCTAAGGTATTCAATGGCCCTGTGCCGAGCAACCTTTGTGCGTCCACATTATCGATACCAGTGTCGGAACGTCGTCGACACTGCCACAGACGCAATTCAACGAATGTCTAAGCTATTGAGTCTTTCAGTTTTGTTATGGTTGTTATAAAACAAAAGTAAGATGTCATTTGATATTAATTGAACGATGCCAATACAATCGAGGCTCATCCGAAGTTGCGCCGCCGGACCCATGGTTGTCAGCTGAAGGGCTGTGTATTTTTTCAATCCTTGATTGTTTTATTTTGTCGCAGCCGGCCTCAGGGTTGTAGGCTCACTGCTGTGTATTGCTACCAATGGTCAATAAAGATCTTATGACAAAAAAAAATGCATGACGAAAATGAATCCTGCCTCCTTATCCTCCTTGACCTTTCCTCTGTGTTTGACACTGTTAATCACGACAACCTCCTACCCATTTTGGAGCACAGGATGAGCCTCTCTGGTTCGGTGCTGCAGTGGTTCTCGTCCTTCCTCCACCACAGATCCCAAAGAGTTAAGGCACACCACTCTCTCTCCTAGCCATCATCAGTATGCATGGGGGTCCCCGAAGGGTCTGTCTTATCTCCCGTACTCTTCAACTTGTTCTTGGAACCATTAGATAATGCACTAAATTCCGCTGACTTTCTATTCCATATGTATGCGGACGATACGCAACTCTATCTGAAAATCTCCTCCCTGGATAACCTCATAGCACTTAACACTACCCTAATAAATGCTCAAAACTGGTTAACTGAGAACCACCTCTTGCTCAACACCTCCAAAACAGAATTCCTTCTCATTTCCCCCTTGAATCACATCCCCAAGTTAGACCTTTGGATGAACCACCTCACTGCCTTCAACTACTCCCCCCTCATTATTGACTCAGCCAAATCGCTCAGAATCACCCTGGACTAAGCATGGGCGTAAAATCCGCTCCGCTCGCGGATTTTTTGGATTTTTGGCAAATTCACAATCCGCGAACTCTCGCGAATTTGTCGAAAATCCGTGAATCCGCTCGCGGCAGATTTTTTGCTTGGTTGCGGCGCGCGGCGTGGTGCACGGCGTTCACTTTCCGTCATTAAGCGTTTGCCGAGTTGTTTTTCTCGATCATATTTTGCGAGTGCTGCGCCATTTTGGATCTTGCTGCGTGATCCCGTGGGAGTTTGCCGCCCGCGAATACGTAATCGCGGCTTGCCACCTTGCACAGCACACCTCGCTAGAGTTCGCAATTGCGAACACGTAGTTGCGGCGGAAAGGAACAATCTCGCACTCGCGAAATAGAGATTTTGCAATTCTGCACAAGAAATCCACCAGCAAACAGGATAAACCTTCAGAAAATGATGATTTTTATCAGAATCACTCCTCAGGTTGACATTTGCATGGCCTTTTTTTTGCAAGGAGTCCATTTTTTGGGGGGGGGAGGGAAGGAAGTGCCCCACAGTCTCCAACTTCCTGTTCCTGTCCAGCAGGCTCCTCCCAGTGCTTTGTCCATCTCCTGGTCACTTTCATTTGGATCTGGAGCTGGAAGGATTACTTTTTGTGGGTGCTGCTGGATATTTGGATTTGAGGCCTTTTTGACTTTCTTTGGATCACTTTTGGATTAGAAATCAACTTTCACAAGTAAGTTTGTTTGGGGCATTACAGTTGCTGCAACTACAATTTTGGAACTTTTTCAGAACATTAAATAAATTATATTGTGGGTAGCCACAGTATCCAGTAGGACCAGGGTTGGTTATGGGTGCATGATACAACTGTTTTGTTGAATTTAAACACCATTGAGGCCATGGATGGGCTAGGATTGTGCTGAATTTTGTTGTTTTTGTCGTTTTTTTGGGGCTGCTGGTGGGGCCCTTTGCCCAGGGGTGGTGAGTGTTGCATGGGCCTAGTCTTTCTGTGGGGTGTCTTCTTGAATTTAAACATCATTGAGGCCATCGATGGGCTGGGATTGTGCTTATTTTATTGTATTTTGTCGTTTTATTGGGGCTGGTGGTGTGGCCTTTTGCCCAGGGGTGGTGGTGCATGGACTGAGTGTGCCTGTGGTGTGGTCTCACTCTCTTTAATGTAAACATCATGGATGGCATTGGATTGTGGTGATTTTTGGCTGTTTTTCTGTTTTTTTGGGGTGTACTGTTGATGTGGACTGGCCATGTGGGTGGTGGTGGTGGCCATCTTGAGTGCTGGCTGGTACAGGCAACATGTGCTTCGGGTGCAAGGGGCCATTTTGAAGAGAGGCAGTGTCTGAGGCCTGCACTTATTTTGCCTACTTTTCATCCATTATGCCCAGGGGTAGTGAGTGTTGCATGGGCCTAGTCTTTCTGAGGGGTGTCTTCTTGAATGTAAACACCATTGAGGCCATGGATGGGCTGGGATTGTGCTGAATTTTGTGGTTTTTGTCGTTTTTTGGGGCTGCTGGTGGGGCCCTTTGCCCAGGGGTGGTGAGTGTTGCATGGGCCTAGTCTTTCTGTGGGGTGTCTTCTTGAATGTAAACACCATTGAGGCCATGGATGTGCTGGGATTGTGCTGTTTTTTGTGTTTTTGTCGTTTTTTTGGGGCTGCTGGTGTGGCCTTTTGCCAAGGGGTAGTGATGCATGGACTGAGTGTGCCTGTGGGGTCTCACTCTCTTTAATGTAAACATCCTGGATGGCATTGGATTGTGGTGATTTTTGGCTGTTTTTCTGTTTTTTTGGGGTGTACTGTTGATGTGGACTGGCCATGTGGGTGGTGGCCATCTTGAGTGCTGGCTGGTCCAGGCAACATGTGCTTGGGGTGCAAGGGGCCATTTTGAAGAGAGGCAGTGTCTGAGGCCTGCACTTATTTTGCCTACTTTTCATCCATTATGCCCAGGGGTAGTGAGTGTTGCATGGGCCTAGTCTTTCTGAGGGGTGTCTTCTTGAATGTAAACACCATTGAGGCCATGGATGGGCTGGGATTGTGCTGAATTTTGTGGTTTTTGTCGTTTTTGGGGCTGCTGGTGGGGCCCTTTGCCCAGGGGTGGTGAGTGTTGCATGGGCCTAGTCTTTCTGTGGGGTGTCTTCTTGAATGTAAACACCATTGAGGCCATGGATGTGCTGGGATTGTGCTGTTTTTTGTGTTTTTGTCGTTTTTTGGGGGCTGCTGGTGTGGCCTTTTGCCAAGGGGTAGTGATGCATGGACTGAGTGTGCCTGTGGGGTCTCACTCTCTTTAATGTAAACATCCTGGATGGCATTGGATTGTGGTGATTTTTGGCTGTTTTTCTGTTTTTTTGGGGTGTACTGTTGATGTGGACTGGCCATGTGGGTGGTGGCCATCTTGAGTGCTGGCTGGTACAGGCAACATGTGCTTGGGGTGCAAGGGGCCATTTTGAAGAGAGGCAGTGTCTGAGGCCTGCACTTATTTTGCCTACTTTTCATCCATTATGCCCAGGGGTAGTGAGTGTTGCATGGGCCTAGTCTTTCTGTGGGGTGTCTTGAATGTAAACATCATGGATGGCATGGGATTGTGCTGATTTTTCTGTGTTTTGTCGATTTTTTGGGGTGTATAACTGAACTGATGTTCCTCTGTCTTCCATTGCTTTTAGGTGCACAAGACTCAAGAGAACCACCAGTGCCAGGAAGAAGTCCTGCAGCGGTGTGTGTGTGCAGCATAACGTCACGCGACGTCACGTCGGGACACAGACAAATCTGCAACTCGTGCAACTGCTGCCTGCTGTTCTGACCTGCTCTGAAGAAGATGGCCCAAAAAAAGTTACCCGTAGCTCCTCTAGCAAGAAAGTTGCCAGTAAGGAGCAGAAGAAGCAAGTTACCAAGGAGACTGGTGTGCCGGCTGCCCCTTTTTTTGGGAGTAAAAAAAAAAGTATGCCTGCAGCAGCAGCGGGATCTGCTGGGGACCAAGCTGGGAGCAGCACCCCCGCTCCATTGGGCTCAGTGCCACCACCACCACCACGCCAACTTAAGTCCAAGCCCTTCAGTGCTGCAGAGGCACTTAGTCTAGTTGTTCAATCACCATCGACCAGTGATGTTGGCTCATCGCAAGAAAGTAGCAGCAATGTCCCTCAATCAACACAGGTTGTTGTAACTCATCTGACGAGTGTTGAACAACCACAGCCGCAACAAAAACCACATGTGCAAGTACAAGCCCAAGTACATGTGGAAGGAGAGGCAGCGCAAGGAGATGCGCAAGCAGAGGTGCATGGAGGGTCACAAGTGCCCACAATAGTTGTTCCTCCCGAAGTAGGGGCACATCAGGAAATCGACAATCAAGGTGAGGTATCATTTGAGGAAGACACTCCTCCTGATGATCATTCATTGTCTTCCACACCCCTAGCAAGGAAGAGATCAAGGGTGGTGTCTACATCTTCTTCAAGCACACCTCCTTTTGATGATACGGATCAAAATTGGGAACCAGCACCACTGCCGTCTGAGAGTGAGGCACATGATCTGACAAAGGTAGTTAAGCGTAAAAGGAAGCTCGTCCAAAGTCTCACAGTTATGGAGTGTGATGATGAGGCTCAACAAGAAGTGGCGGATACTGCTGCTGATGAAGACTCTGACAACGACGACCCAGTCATCATAAAGGTCACTGCAGCCCCAGCGGGCATGCAGCAAACAGACATTTTGACCCTAGCCCGAAAAGCTGCTGAGCGTGATGATGATGATGTTGTCGACGAGGAGGCAGTGGAAACACCACAATCATTGGAGTTAAGTACACCAACTCGTACCGCTTCCATATTTCTTTCTCACAAGAAGGGACCTCCATCCACCTCGACCTTAATTAGTGGCGGTGAAAGTGCACAACGTACAAAAGTTGGGCAATCCAGATCCTCCACTTCATCTGGCATTAGCAGCATGACCACCGCCACCAGTATCGCCGCCTCCTCCAGGCCCCACAGACACTTCAAGTCCCCAGTTTGGGACTTCTTTACTGTTTGCCCAAAAAGGGAAAAGTTTGCCATTTGTACCCTTTGTAAGCTTGCAGTTAGTCGTGGTAAGTCAGGTACCAACTATGGTACCGGATGCCAGAGAGGTCATCTTGAGAGACAGCACACTGTCCTATGGTTTGCGCACCTAAATGCGATCAAGGAAGCCCGAATTGGAAGTCAAGAAAACGTTGATGTTGCATCTGATGATGACAAGGAGGAAGAAGACGTGTCAAACACTTCACTTACACCCAGTACCCCTGTCAGCAGCACACCCCAAGTGAGGCACACTAAGAGTGTTGGAGCGAGTGAGACACCAACGCGCAAAAGTTCACCAGCGAGCATAATTGCGTCAATGCTTGGTCCAGGGCAACATTAGAACCATGTTTTCTTCAGACGCGCCATATGAACGCAACCACCCACTGACGCGTCTGTATAACACTAAGCTGGCTAAAATGCTAGCTGTGGACCTTCTCCCTTTTTCTTTTGTAGAAGCGGTAGGTTTTCTAGAATTAGTGGCAACGCTCTGCCCTAAATGGAAGGTTCCTAGCCGGTTCTATTTTGCCAGAGTTGCGGTTCCAGCACTACATGAAGATGTGCTGGAGGCGATTGGGGCAGCTTTGCAGAAGAGTGCTGTTCACACAATACATCTGACAGCAGACATGTGGACCAGTGGCGCAGGCGCTGATTACATGTGCATCACTGCACACTGGGTCTCTTTTTCAGGTGTTAAAGCAAAGCTAAACGCAGGTGTTGACCCGGACCAAGTTTTTAAAGCTGCTCGGAAACATGCAACACTAGCCATGTTTGGCTTGGAGAAAAGTCACACATCACAAAACATTTTGGACGAGTTTAACAAAAAGGTCTTTCACTGGCTGTCCCCAAAAAAACGCAAGATTGGTTATGTTTCCACGGATAATGGCGCCAATGTAGTTAAGGCCATGGCGATGGGTGACTATTTCAGAGTGCCGTGTTTGGCGCACTGTATCAACCTGGTAGTTCAAAAATTCTTGAGTGATAAAGACAGTCCAGCGTGCGAGGTAATGGCCACCTGCCGCAAAATGTGCAACCATTTCAGCCATTCTTTCAAGGCCCGGAAGCATCTGAGGAGCCTGCTACTTGAATGTCGAATGCCAGTGAAAGCACTCATCCAGGAGGTGGCAACACGTTGGAACTCAACCTTCTACATGCTTGAGCGTCTGTATGAGCAGTATACGGTACTCGATCACTATTTCTTGAAACAGGGTACAGCTCAGAAGGACCTGAGGATGGGTGCGGCGCAATGGGACATAGTTAAAAGCCTGACAGACATGCTTCGTCCTTTTGAGTTCTTCACGCGTGCAGTCAGCCAGGAGGACTGTAATTTGGGAAAAGCTATCCCATTGTTGTGCATGCTGGAGCACCAACTGAAGGCGTTGTCTTCTGAGTTAGAAAAAGATGAAAAAAACAAAGACCCTTTTCTTTTGTCGGAGAAATTATTAGAGCGCCTATGTGGTGATGAACGTCTTAAAAAGATCAACTCAGAACAGCATTACATTTGTGCTACTATTCTGGATCCACGCTACAAAAAGGCGCTGGCAGGCCAAGCATTCTTTCCTTTTGCTGATGAAGATGTTCAAAAGTACAAACGTTGGCTAGCCTGGTCAGCCAAGAGGTTTGAAAAAGAACGGCAGGATATTGAAGGAGAAGGCAGTACATCAGCATCAGCATCAGCAGGCCATCCCCAGTCAAAAGAATCCACTTCTGCACCTGTGGCTGTGGCACAAGTGACCTCTCAGCCGTTAAAGACACCGGCAACCGGATCATCTGCACCACACACAAGAGTAACAGTGGCTGCTGAAGAGGATTGGCTAAGTTTGCTTGGGTATGGTTCTCGAAAAAAGGTCACAGGCACAGCAAAAAGTAAGCAAAGTGGAGGAACCGTTGAGGACCTTGAGTCGATGGTGCAGGACTATCTGAATGACTCAACAGAGGTCTTTCTTAATGATGAGCCATTGCAGTATTGGCATGGGAAAAAACAATTGTGGCCACAGCTCTCCAACCTGGCTATAAACTACTTGTCTTGCCCACTCGCAAGTGTGTCTTCTGAACGTGTTTTCAGTGCTGCTGGTGGCATTGTAACTCCCAAACGGAGCCGCCTCTCGCCCAAAAATGTGGAGAGGCTAACAATGATCAAGATGAATCAGCACCTCATACCACCAGATTACAAAGTACGAGAAAGCACGCAGCATGAAGACGAGGAGGACAGCAACGTAGATGAGGGAATTTGTTCTCTGTTCAGTGACGCTGACCTCATCCTGCCTGAATTCGCAGAGTATGATGACGAACTCTCATTCTTATTCCCTGACACCGAGGCCTGAAAATGAGACAATGAATCAATAACTTTCTTTTTCGTCCTTATTCACTTTTATTCCTGTGTGTCTGTCTTTCTTTGTTTTGCACAGTTAATTTAATTCTAACTTTAATCACCTAATCACAAAAACAAGCCCATCAGCAGAACTGTCTTCACTTGTTTGCTTATTGATTTGAAGGTGCCGCAGTCTACATTCCTCAGGTTCACAAGTTCAGAAGAACATGCTCCTCTATCCTCCTCCTCCAGACTCCTATTTCCCTCAAAGCAGAGGGATGGATTACGCCCAATGAAGAAAGACTCAGCACTTTTGGAGGTGTTCTACTTCTTTGTGGGTGAGTTGACTGCTCTGGGCCCATTGCTGTGAAGCTCGAATAACGTATAAAAGTGTTTTGGACCAAATATGAGGCGGAAATTTCTTGCCGTTTTTGCTGACTTGCTTGCCTTTGAGGTGCTCTTTGGCGGGGTTCCGGGTGTTTGTGGGTGAGTTTTGGGGTCTGGGAGCACTGCTGCGACAGTCTAATCTTGATTGCATTTGCTTTTCAGGAAATCCGTGGTGGAAAACAGGAGTTATGATGATGACCTAGCTGCACAGCGCGTTTGGACCGAAGGCCGAGAGATATTGTAAGTATGAGATTTAGCTTTTTGGCTGTTTGGGGGTGTTGTCGCGTGCTTTTTTGCGGGTGGGTTTGCGGGTCTCTTGGGGCATTCCTGTGAAGGTCTAATACCGGATAGAAGTGGTTTGGACAAAATCCATGCAGAATTTTTTTTTGCTATTTCTTCTGACATCTTGCTCAATGTAGCGTTTTCGGGGGCCTGTTTGATGGGCTTCCTGGTGTTTGTGGGTGGGTTTTGGTGTCTCTGTCGGAGCACTGCTGCGACAGTCTAAACTTGATTGCATTTGCTTTTCAGGAAATCCGTGGTGGAAAACAGGAGTTATGATGATGACCTAACTGCACAGCGCGTTTGAACCGAAGGCCGAGAGATATTGTAAGTATGAGAGTTTGCTTTTTAGCTGTTTGGGGGTGTTGTCGCGTGCTTTTTTGCGGGTGGGTTTGCGGGTCTCTTGGGGCATTCCTGTGAAGGTCTAATACCGGATAGAAGTGGTTTGCACAAAATCCATGCAGAATTTTTTTTTGCTATTTCTTCTGACATCTTGCTCAATGTAGCGTTTTCGGGGGCCTGTTTGAGGGGCTTCCTGGTGTTTGTGGGTGGGTTTTGGTGTCTCTGTCGGAGCACTGCTGCGACAGTCTAAACTTGATTGCATTTGCTTTTCAGGAAATCCTTGGTGGAAAACAGAAGTTATGATGATGACCTAGCTGCATAGCGCGTTTGAACCGAAGGCCGAGAGATATTGTAAGTATGAGAGTTTGCTTTTTAGCTGTTTGGGGGTGTTGTCGCGTGCTTTTTTGCGGGTGGGTTGGCGGGTCTCTTGGGGCATTCCTGTGAAGGTCTAATACCGGATAGAAGTGTTTAGGACAAAATCCATAAGGAAAAACCTTTTGGCACTTTTTGTAACTTAGGGTTTGTTAGGGTTAGCGTAGCAGCAGGATTGCATGTGTTTCGGGGTGTTCTATTGCAACTCAGTTCTGGGGTTTTAGAGCACTCTTGGAGCGATGCTGGCTATGGATACTTTTGCTTGCTTGCAAGTGGTTTGAATACAATCCACGGTGGGTAAGGGTGTATTTGGGCCTACTTTTACTTTCAAAGTACGTTTTGTCACCATTTTTCTACTAGGCCTCGTTTTTTGAGATCTGATTGGGGGTCTTCTACATTTTTGCGACTGGCTTTAGTAAGGGTCTTGGTGGTAGCATTGCTGGGAAGGTCTAATTTTGTTCTAAAACACAGTTTACAGTACACCTAGCTTGAGGGGAAAGATCCGCTAAATTATTTTGGCTATACTTATTTATCCTTAAAAAGGTGACTCAGACAGAGTACGCAATTTCAAAAATATTGTACTGTCTATTAGGGAAATCAAAGTGTGACTTTTTGCACCACACAGCGTACATACCTTATATTTATTTATCAGTGGTATTGTAATAGCACTTCCTGTTTTCCGTTCAATAATTACAGGCCGGGTTTCAGTCAACATCCGCCAGCCAGGCAGTGGACAGGGTGTCTTCTGTCAGTGGTCACCAACATTGATGGACGAAGCATCAGCTGGAATGGAGGAGTGCCGCTAATAAGAGGAATTGTTTGCTGCATGCAACTTACTTACCAAATTCAACAGGACAACTCCAACAACATACAGAATACAGATACAGTATCCATTGTTTTCTTCTATGAGTGTGACTGCATGTGGTTAGCTTTAGTTTGTACCCAAAGATTTCTTTATCTTCAATTATTGTTTGTCCATGCTGTGCTTTTTTTTTCTTCTCTCAACAAAACCTACCCAAAAAGAAACCCCCATTCCCATCCATTTTCCAAACCCTAACCCTCTTCCCCCGGGCTGTGTGGTTTTGCTTGATGTCTGACTAAATGACATCAATAATTCCACACACTTGCTGGGGAGGATAAGGTCATAGCAACAGGCTGGTGAAGGAATACGAGGATATATTCTAGACTTACTCAGCTTCAGTACTATTTCTGTGGTAGTAGGAGCCAATGTCAAATAAATTCAACGCATGTACTAGTTATACTTGCAATACTTTACCATTTGTTAGGCTACATTGTGGCACTGTTCTAGTGTACTGTCACCTGCTATATTCTCGATCGTACCGTAACCGTTGTAATGCTACAGTAAGGACAAACCAGGTTTCGTTTTCTTTTTTTCCATAGGCATGCAACTGCCACTGTGTCACACCACTAGTACCACCGCAATGAGGAAATTTCATCCGCCCAGGATTGCCAACCTTAATCCCCATTTCCCGTGGAGCCAGCCCTGGGCCTAGCCCTAATTTCTAACACAAATTACAGGTAAGATAAGCGTTTGGTGGGAGGTAGTATAATGGAGTATTAGGACTAGACGAGAGATTGACGGTAGTACTACTAAAGTCCTAGGACTCTTCAGGAAAACAAACTTACTGTTAAACCCCCACCCACCAGACTGAAAAGCAGTAAAAAACAGGTATGGTCAGATAAAGTTTAAAAAAGTATATTTATGTAGCCCTAACAAAATAATCTCCCTCAAGACCCTCCCTAACCCCAACGATTGTCTTTGAAAAGTCCCAAAAAGAACCCAACTCCCAAATCCCACCCCCCAAAAGTCTCTAAAAAAAGGGCAAGGGACACTCCACTACTGGAGGGTGCTGGTGAATTTTGCGGCCAGGGCATCATACTCCTTGTGGAGGGTGGCATGATCGAAGCGGAGGCCCTCCACCAAGTTCTTGTACCTAAGGACCTCCTGTTCCAGGTAGGACATTCTGACTCCTAGGCGGCGCTGGCGTGCCTTGCAGCTCCTGTGGGGGGCAGCTGGTCTTTTTGCTGCTTGACGGTGGCGGTTGGCTTTGTTAGCCCGGCTCCGTACCGCTGGAGCACTGCGCTGGCTGGCAGCCCGTGGGGGCACGGAGGAGGATGCAGCTGTCCCAGTGGAGGATGTTGTGGTTCCACCGGTTGACTGCGTGTCCTCCTCCTCCAGGGCCACCAGCCGCCGATACTCGGCGACAGTGGCATCCAGCCTCTGTTGCCGGGCCATTCAAGCCTGCTCCCTCCGTGATGTCGATTTGGAAGGAGCAACTATATGAAGAAAGAAAGACATAGTCTGTAACCAATGCTCCTTAACAATAATAACACAAAGTGATTAAGCCGAAAGTTGTGTCACAGTACAAGTAGCAAATTGAAAGCACAGTACATAACTATTGAGGACAGTATCTATCTAACCTCCCACTTCTGCATCCTTGCTCTAACATTAGTAGGAGTTTAATGAACAAATTCTACGACCACAATGGACTTCCATTACAGTTGACTATGACAGTACACCAGTCTTATTCTTCTTCTTCTCTCTTGTTTAGGAAAATTGGTACGTTATCTTATGCAAGCCGGCAGAATGCCAGCGCAGTGAACTTGCACCCGAGAAAAACAGACGCACACCATGATGAGTGAGACAGACTTGCGTTACTGTACCGGTCCAGCACATGCAGGTGGTGAAGCTATTACTTTTCTATTACGGGTGGCACTGAGAATACTCTGTTACAAGGGCTACTGCTTAATTAATTTACCTTTAACCCTACAGTGGAAATGAGTACTAGAAAAGGAAAATGAAGAAGCTAAATAATTTGATTATCTATCACTTCACATGGGATGTATTTGAGGACATATGGGATGACTTTAGGTGCTTTGCTTATTATTGAGTGAACAGTGATACACCCACACATGAATGATGTCCTACTACTAAACTAAAGTTATTAAGAGAGGTACAGAGTGTCCACCGTAATAACCGGATATATGCTGTGCTTGCAGTTGCAATACAAACTACTGCTACTATTCATGGTAGTATTGGACAAATTTACAATTTCTTTTCCTTGCCTTCCCTACACTGGAACGGACGTGCGGGTGCGGTGTTACATACTCTTCAAGGTAACACTTACTTCATCCAGTGACCATCTACTCTCTCTAGATACACATGTGCTAAGAGTCAGATAATACCATGCTCCAGGCATCCATCCATTCAAAGTATATGCACACATACAGTTTCTGTTTCACCCACCCAGGCTGTTGTCCTTCCACCCATCCTTGCTTCATCATTGACCCAGCCATGCACCATACCATATTCTTTCCTTCCCAGCCACCTCGGGGGCAAAGCAAACACATATCATTCTTCTTTGCCAGCCATCATAAAATTTCTCATCCTTCCACACTTACTTCTTACACCCTTCTTTCGCTTTTCGTTCATCCCATCCATCAAGTTCATCTAAGATCTTATTGGGATTCTTCTCACCAAAAACTTCACAGCTAAGTCGAAGTACATTTAGAGGAGGCTACTACCTGGTTGATTTATAATACACCCGTGCAGAAAGCACACTATGCAGTCTTCAATCTCAATAAGTAAGGAATATATAGCTTACCTCTTCCCGCCACCACCGTGCGAACCCTCACAGGAACGTCCGGCACTTGCACCGCCTCCTCCCCAGAGTCCTCGCCCAACACCACCACCTCCGCGCTGGCCCCGCCACCAGATGTTCCACCTACAGAGTACATTTAAGAATGTTAGAATACACCACTCAACACTATATAATATTTGGTCTAGGAGGAATAAACAAATGTTAACAAAACAAAATACAATGTAATAATTTGTAACTGTCTACTCTAAAGTAAAAATGTCCCTTTTTCCACAAGAAATGTGTCCAATTAATCGTTAGCACTAAGCACTTTTCCATTTTCAGTTAAACGTTTACTTTTATGACAAATTTGATTTTAATAAATGTGTTTACTTTTAATAAAGCTTTTAAACTTAAATAGACTCTGTGGTTTTTGGTCCTCCAGACTAGAGTGGATGAGCTAAAGGTTTTGGAATTTTTGCAAGCATGAGTGCCTCTGGCACTTCTTGACTCTGACTCCGTACTCTTGTCCTGCGTTGGATAATCTAATGATCATTGGGGATCAATCATCGGTGACTTTGGGAGCTAAATGACTCTGCCACACTATCTAGTCAGTAAGGAGATTGGGGGTTCTTCAAAGTCTGATATCACTGAGGTATGTGGAAAGAAAGTCTACCCGCACCTATTATAATTGATAAACAATGCACTATTTAGTGTTCATAGTTCGGTTTGTGCAGATTTGTCCCTGCAACAGTAGTAGAATGGATTGTCCTCCTATCCAAACCAAAAGTAAAGTAGTATCTTATTCTTTCTTGGTGGTCATTCACCTTTTTATTGTTGGCAATTGTCAAAGCATAAACATTTAGAAGACTTGAAAAGACATTATGGACAATCCCAGAGGACTGCACTCAGTGCATAGAGCTATTGCTGACTAGAATGGGAGTCCAATGGAATTGCCAAATGTGCAATCTTAGTTAGCTACACAGACAGACTAATAAGAATAATCTAGTAATACCACAGGGAGTCATAGTCGAGGCAGGATAAGAATTTAGATCCAGTCTACAAGAAGATCAAAGACGATTTAGAAAAAATCGAATGAGGAACGCTAGGAAAAAATAGGTACTCTATATTAAAATTAAAACTTACTGGGGCCAGCTAAGGAGCCCTCGCCTGCCCGATCCTGGCCTGCATCCTCCTGAACAGCACCCTCATCCTCCTCCTCCTGTGTCCTCTTGCCCTTGGGGGGAGCTGATGTACAACATGAAAGAAAGAAAGACCAGAAAAAATGGATGAGATTTGTCAACCAAATCAAACATTTCAAAAGAACAATAACAAAATATTTTGGAGAAATAGCAAATAGATAGACAACTATTCCACGGGATATATTGACCTATCTCATGTGGTATACTACGTTATTCGTATTGCCTGATTTGCGGACCGTTGACTTTGAAAGTTCCTATGTAACTCACTAAACAGACTACTAAAAAGGTTTGCCTAGGCCTGGCAGGCAGCAGTCCGCAGCACGCGAAGTGACAGACAAAGTCCATCCTGCTTGCAGATCAGTGAATACTCAAACTATCAATCCACCGACCACCACCACTATTTATTCTTATACCCATGTGTCTAAAGGAAGGACTGGACTTCAGTCTGTTGGGTCTCATTTAGAAGTTCCTTGCGACTCATTTTCCTCCATTGTTGCGTGACTTTTGTGACGCAGCGGCAGAACAAAAGAGTCGCCATGATGCGGCGTATATATAAAAAAAAACGCATATGGGAGATGCATCACGTTGTAAAGCCCTGCGCCATCAGGGGGCGTTCCGGCGCAAGGGAGGGCGTTCCTGCGCAGGAACGAATCCTAAAAGTGGCTGAGGGAAATCTACAAGATGTCAATCAGTCACTTTTAGGACAATGATGCGTGACTCAAACCCTGCGCCTGCTTGAAGCCGACGTACGGCTTGATGCAGCATTGGGGAGATAGGGCACCCCAGAGCATTGCTGGAGCTGCGCCATCGTTGGCACGCAACTCCAGCAATGCGCCGCCTTTACGGCACAGATGCGTAAGGCTTCTGTGACGTTTTGGGCCAATGGGTGGTGGTGGCATGGTGCACAATTACAGCCGCATCCCTGCTACTTTGCAGGGATGCGCCGGTAATTGAAAATATGACCCTTAGTGTCTAGCATTACGCAGTTCTTTACACTACACTCATACATAATTTCTCAGGCCAATGAAATGAACACAAAATACAAAACAAATAAGCATAGTAGCAAGCAAGGCTACTGAGAAGGAGAGCAGTGCACCTGAAATGCATAGAAGATTTTGAAATATAATTTACCTAATGTAATTGGCAGCATTATTGCTCTTGGTAAAGAACAAAGATTTGCAAATAACAGAGCCGGATAAAACAGATTAGTGATGAAATAGCTAGAAATAGCTACTACTACTCACCAAGCCCGGGGACCTCTACGCCGAGCGCGTCCAGCAAGTCCCGTTCCCGGTCCATGACATCTGTCCAGCGGTGGGTGGCCTGGTTATAGGTGCGCCGGACCCCAGAGAGCTTGAACATGGCCCGGCACACCTTCTCCCACCGCTTCCGGCGCTCCCGGATGCCATAGCCGGTTGCGATCTTGCCGCCTCCCAGGATCGTCTTTGGGAGGCGTCGCTGGACGTGGAAGATGAGTGCGGCCACCTCCTCCGCGCTAAAGATCTCCCGTGGCATCACTTGCTCCCCCCTCAAACGCCCGCACGGGAGCCGGGCACGGGGTGCGGGACCCTTCCCCTTCTCAGGGTGCTTCCCGGCTCCCTTTACCATGGTCTGGGCAGAAATGAGTTAAATAATAAAGAAGAAATAGAATAGGGAAGAAGAAAATAAAAGAGTTTAAAAAAGTAGTTTAAAATTAACAAAAAGTAGCAGAAAACACAAAAATATAGAGCTAGAAAAATAGAGGGATAGATAATAAGTAAAATAGATCAAATAAACTTCAAACAAGCAAAGGATGGCAGAGATTCAGAGAGGATACAGAAAGCATGCCCAGAACCATAGCAATGAATGAGAAACAAGATGGCCGCGCCCATTCACGACCGCGTGGGTAAGTTCGCGCGAGATTTTCCTCGCGATCACGCGCGAAATTGTACTAGCGAGCAGCACACTTTGCGAGATTACACATAGCGGCCGGAAACGGAATTACATCACGCAAACAAGATGGCCGCGCCCGTGTACGACCGCTAGGGTAACTTCGCAAACGTATAGGTACAAGCGCCTTGCGAACGCGCAAAAAATCACGCGAACATACACGCCGCCAAAAAAAAAGTGTATTCGCACGCATTCGCGGCTTCCGAAATCGATCTCGCACGGATTCGCGCCCCGCAAATCGCGCGAAATTGCAGAAAAACGATTTTTGATAAACAGAAAGCAATCAGCAGGTGCAAAAGTTCAAACTTAACATTAGTAACCATTCACTCTAGTGCTTCCTGAGGGGCCCCTCCAGAGTTCAGTTGCCTATTTGCAACTATTCCATGACCCTGCTATGACCCAAACAGCAGGCTCATAGAATAGCTACAAGTAGACCATAAAGGTCCTGTGAAAAAAAATTGCACTGCAACAGAAAGCAAATTACAGATAAGGAAGGAAGCAGGTGCCAGCCAGACTGGAAGTTTCAAAATTACTGACACATTAATCACCCCCAAATTAATTCATGGCAGTTGAAGAAGGGCAGGTGTGCTTGCTTTCACTGCAACAGAAAGCAAATTACAGATAAGGAAGGAAGCAGGTGCCAGCCAGACTGGAAGTTTCAAAATCACTGACACTTTAATCAACCCCAAATTAATTCATGGCAGTTGAAGCAGGGCAGGTGTGCTTGCTTTTTTTCACCCCCATAATCTACAGTGATAAACAAACCTAATGGGTGGCAGTGAGGATGTACCAGAGGGTGGCATGGGTGTACCAGAGGGTGGCAGTGGTGAAACAGAGGGTGCTGTGAACCTGTGATCATAAACCAGACGTAGAAACAACATAGTCGCGGCCGTTGCGAGCCGAAAAGTAAGTTCGCAATTGCGAAATGGTCCACAAATCCTCGCGAACACTCGCCAACACAAAAAACTTAAAAATCCGCTAATCCGCGAGAGTTCGCGGATTTTGCGGATTGCGAATCCGTAAATACGCAAATTCGCGTACGCGAGATCCGCTAGATCCGCCCATGTCTACGGGCCTGGACAAGCATCTGAACATGAAGAATCATATCAGCAATGTGTTCAACGGAGCTAATCAGCTGATGAGGATACTCATGATTCTCAAACCGTTCCTCCCACAAGCTGACTTCAAGCATGTGGTCCAAGCGCTTGTTTTGCCAAGGCTAGACTATGGCAGTGCTACGTTATGTGGCCTCCCCAACTATACCTTGGCCTCACTAAGGGCTTCACTGAATGCTGCGGCCAGATTAGTTATGGGTACCAAAATAAATGCACACATCTTCCCTGTCTTAATATCCCTAAACTGGTTGCCCTATGACGCAAGAATTCAGCTAAAGATTGCCTGTCTATCTCACAAAGCCCTCCATTTCAAGCCCACAGTTATCTAGTGCAAAAGTTAGAATTATCCAGAGGGGGTAGACCTTCTAGGAGTGCTAACTTTCTCCTCCTGAAACCACAAGTCGCAAAAAGAGAACATGTCACTGAGCTTTCTCCGGCTCTGCGCTGAAGATCTGGAACTCTCTCCCACCGAAAATACGCAGACTCTCCTCCAAGGTTGCCTTCAAATTGGAAGTAAAAAGATTCCTCATGAACAAGTTCTTACCTCAAAAGGTTCTCGGATTGTCTGCTCTAATGCTTTGGACCTACACCCTAAGCCCGCGCTGGGTGTTCCTCTTCTTTAATAATCATTGGCTCCCCTCCCAGTTCACTATGTACCAGTTATTACCTTACTCTTTGTTGTTCCCTTTTGATTGTAACCTTTTTGTTTGTATGCCTATTTGATTTGTTAGGTTGGTATTCCTTTTGATGCCGGTACTGCCACTGTTACCTTCCTTTGCATCAAACTGTAAAGCGCTCTGATATCCTTCGGGATCACGTTCACGCTATATAAAACTTTAGAAATAAATAAAATACCAGTGAAGGCAGAGCTTAGGTCCACAAAGGGTTTATCGTTTTGAAAAAAACATCCAATGATGGTCAATTAGGATGGAGGGGGGTTCGCCACCGCCCGTATGGCGGTGGCGATCCGCCCGCCATTTCCATCCGCCCGCCTAACATTTTCCCCCGCCATATTACGATGGCGGTGGGGACCCAGGCGGACGGACAGACCGTCAGCCAGTTTTCCACTGGTAGGCAATCCACGTGATTGCCTACCTGGTGGAAAAGACCTGCAATATGATGGTGGTGCCATATTACGATGAACGCGGTCTCATGCCTTTCCATGGCGGAGACTTGGAAAGGAATGCGGAGAATGCTTTTGGGTGCCAGTTGCGGGCCCCCAGGGCGTTGGGGGGGTGGGTGGCTGCACTTGGGGGGTACCCATGGTACCCTCCGACATTTGCATGCACAAGGTGGCAGGCACCATGTGGTGCCTGTCACGTTGTGCATTCAAATGCACAACATGCCCTTTTAACATTGTGGCGGGTGCTGAATACAGCACCGCCCGCCACATTGTTAAATATACAGGATACGACCGCCATGGTGTTTGTTGAATCCTAATTGGCGGTGCGGGAGCGCGGCACCACTGGTGGCCGGTCCCAGCACCGCTAGGGTGGCGGGTGGACTGGAGTCCTAATAGACCCCTTAGTTGCTGGTTTTGTTACAGGGGGGCAATATTGCAGCAGTGCTGCAAAACCCGCCCCCACTGCTGCCAAGCAGGGCCCCACCCTTCCAGGGTCCTGTGTAAACGCCCGATGCCTGGCATGGCAATCTGACCCTGGGTGTGGTCTTGCCTGAAGTGAGGTGAGCTCCATGGTGAGGCACTGGAATAATATCAGTGCACAACTTTAAGTCATTAGAAACAAACAAAACAATGTCTGGCCAGTCACAGATACCAGCCTAATGGATGAGCACTCTTTCTAACTCACTCAATTCCTTAAACTGTGAATGTGGGGTAGGGCTGGGATTAAAAGAGAGGGGCAGGGGTGTTCCTGCCACTCTGGTTCACTCAGCTGCAGGAATCTAGTTGTTAGGCAGGGAGTGTGAAGCCCCTCAGCTTCAATCTGAAGTTGGGGTCTTTGTATAACCTTAGCCTTCACCCCCAAAGGCCCAAACCCACTCCACCCTGAGCAGAAGGATTACAGAAGGTCATACCTGGAGTGGGCATCCCAAATGTCTGTCAAAGTGGCATCAACTTGCTTCTAATGTTACTGTCTTTGTTTTCAGAGAAGCACTAGGCACACACATTACAGTCTGCAGGAGAGTGAGGCAGCTGCTAAACAATGATTGGAATAATCTTGTACACAGTGCTTAACTTGAGCCAGTGGTTTCCAGTTCTCAGCACCGGCACTTAATCATCAACACTGGCGCTTTTCATGAGCACCAGTTAGGACATAATCATTTAGGCCCAGAATCACAGGATGTTGAGCCGACGCCAAGACTTGAACCTCGTTCCCCAGTGAAGTCAGCAGCTCGGCCATTATGTCATATCCTCTTCCAACTTTCTTGGTTAGTAGTTGGCTCTATTTTAGGTGGCACTAACAGGAAAAAGTGGCTTGTGCAAGCTGCCACCTGAGGAGAACCCCGGCACTTATTTTTTTACAAATTAACTACTGCTTGTACATCACTGAAGTACCTATGGCCCTTGGGTCATGTTTCAAGGGTGCCTGCGTTGAGAGGTTGATTCTTTTTGTGCAGGAAGGAACACTTCCCTGCACAAAAACAACAATTGATGGCATTTTCATCTTTCTATGCTTGCTGCAGAATGCATAGAAAGAGGAGAAAATGAGGAGAAATAAAAGTATTTCTCCTCATGGGCCACTCCTACAGAGGAGTAGGATTCTGATGCATTCCCAGCTTTCCAAAACTTCGTAAATCTGGAAACGTGTCAGGTACGTCGGAACACCCAAAGCAACAACCACGGAATGCCCCTTTGCTGACGGTATTCACTCAAAATCTCGAGTTGGAAATGTTGACTTAATATCGAGTTTTAAATATCGTGAGACAGAAATATTGACAAGAATTTTGTGGTCAAAAATATCGATTTTAAGGTAAGAAATATTGATTTTAAAAATATAGAAGTCATTAATATTGTTTACCAAAATATAGTTTTTAAAATATTGTTTTTTTAATTAGTGTTATGTATTTTAGTATATATTTAAATGCATGTGATGTGTTATTGTTTATGTTTTTTAACCTACGTGTTACATTTTTAGCAGATGTTCATTTTATTTTAATCAAATTTTGCTTTTTTAGTTCCGTAGCGGGTTGTGAGTTTATAGAGGAATAGGGTGGAAAGTATTTTTTAATTATAATAAATTGATGAATATTTTTTATTTATTAATATTTATTTAATAGAGATTTTATAATGGTAATTGTGTTATACATTTTTTGAGGTAAGTTGTAGGTGTGGGTTGTGGGGTTATAAGGGTAAATGTTGGGAAGTAATTTATTAATAATTAGTTGTTAATTAATATTAATTCATTAATTGACAATTCATTATGGTAATTGTGTAATTAATTTTAGGTCCGGTTTGTGGGGTTTATAGGGGTAAAGGATGGGACGTAATGTGTTTTTAATTAATTAATAATTAGTTGGTAAATAATATTAATTAAATAATTGATCATTAATGAGGGTCATTGTTTAATTATAATTTTTTGGTTTGGGGGTTTATATGGGTGAAGAGTGGGTAGTAAATTAATTTTACTTATTTTATAATAAGTTTTTTAAATACTATTAGTTAGTTAATTGGATTTTTTTTTATTGTGTAATTATTTTTTTTCAGTTTCATTTTAGGTGTGTGTTGTGGGGATTATAGGTTTAAAGGGTGGGAAGTTAATTACATATTATGATTTGATTTGTTTTTTTCATTTATAATATTTGTTTAATTGATAATTAATTATGTTAATTATGCATGCAGACACATTTTTATGTGGGTTGTGAGCCAGTGGCGTCACTAGGGTTGGTGTCACCCAGTGTGGGTAACTCATGGTGTCACCCCCTCATGACTTACCCCATGGACCTCCTCTGTGACAGAGCCAAGGCCGCCTCGTCCGGCACGCCTTCCAGGTGGTCATCCTGGCTCCTGCAGACCTCCAGTTCGTTCACGTCCTTGGTCAGGGTGTCCCTTCTGGATCCGCAGGCCTCTGGTCGCAATGGTTGTTCTCCCACCGCTTTCTCCTCCGTAGCGTCCGCTACCGCGTCCTCCTTCATGTTGACCTTCTCTGCTCTCCTGCTTTCACCTCCTTGCATCCGAGTTCCCCTCTGCAGTTCCGGGTCATCGGAATATAAAGTCCCTCCTCCCCCTTGCACCGGAAGTATTACACCGGCAACAGAGGAAGAGACCAGGAAGCAGGACTCCCTGAAGCCCCCGGGGCTCCAGCCACAAGCCCCTAAGGTTTTTTCCTTGCAGTACTCCCCTACCAGTCTTGGGCGATCGGGCCAAGAGTCCAACGTAAGGAGCGACCCAGAAGGTAATACTGAAAGGACTGGAGGGCCCATATAATGGCAGAGGCGAGGCTGCAAAGTTTGGCCAGCAGCCAACATAGCGTAACCAGATCATAGCTGCCAAGGTTTCAGAATGCTATGTGTGACGTTTTCATAATTTCAGGGTAGTTATGAGTGACATTTCAATGACTATGAGTAACACTTTCTCGCGAGCAAAATCTAGCAGTGAAGACAAGGGAAACATATAGATATCAGAAATTGCACCCATATGAGCAATGAAAAACTCAAAGGAGATCTCAAAACTGCAACAAAGGCCCAGAAATTGAAGGGCGCTAACATGAGACTTCTCCTTGCAATCCAGCTGCACAGACTATTGACACCAACTCAATTTACTAATCTGAAAGTAACCTAAGCTTTATGGGCAAAACAATATTTCATAGAGTAAACAGCTTCAGTTACAGTCCACTGCTGAACTCAGTCCAAGATCTTTATTAACGTTTCTTGCACACTCACATTTTGGTAATACTCCACAGTCTTGCAGGGGACTACCTCATAGGGCCTTGAGGGTCACACAGACTCTGAGAATGCATCTCAATAATAAATATATTTGTAGTTAAAGTGAACGTTTAAAGGCCCAGGAGTCCCACCCTTAAAAACAGATTTGCATGTAGATACTAAAATAAGCTACTAACTGGGATAAAATATCACTGGCCCAAACTGTAATGTTGACACCATATAGAATAAAATAGTGTTTTTTCAGTACAGACTCCATCTGTGGGAATATTAAAAGGAACTACACAAAGTTTGCATAACTTGTTCATTTGTCTTGAAAAAACTAATTAGCGAGACTTCACAATTCATGTTACTTCGGGAGAAGTGTTGTTAACAGATTAGTGCTTCCAAAAGAGGTGGACGTTCAGCAGATTGATTCGCACAAAAATTAACTCGTACTTGTGCTCCTTTTATCAGCACAGGAAACTTTCATTTTACTAGTAGCAACACTTGTTTTACATTTTGGTGCGTACCCCACCACGAACAAAATGCAAGCACCTGACTCAATCACGCAATTGTTTCTGATAATATGAACAGCACTGTACTTACCAAACAGCACGTTCCGTGATGAAACACTGCCTTGGATCAGATATGTGTTAGCAGCACACCCACACAGCATGAATCTTCCCATGCCTAGTGACCTGGTGACCCGTGCTTGGAAGGAGGAGGCCGGGCAAGCACTGGCTCCAAACAGGGACAGCCACAGGCCCCGGCGCGCACAAGATGAGAGCTGGAAGAATGGCGCCGCTTTGACGCATGCGTGCGTGACAAGGAGAAACCCCCGCCTGTGCCTCTGAGCAATCAGACCATGCATGGCCACAGACACTCAAGGCGAGACTCCAGGGTTCACAAGAGGCAATGACTCAGACCGTTCTTAACTATAATGATTGCCAGCAGGAATTATTTAAAGTAAACTAATGCGTGACAGTCTGCATCGGTGAATACAATAATTAGAGCTTCACATGGCATCTGCGCTGGTCGCCGCTTATTGGTGTCACCCCATGTGCTGGTGTCACCCAGTGCGGTCCGCAACCCCCCGCACCCCACTAGTGACGCCACTGTTGTGAGCTGTGTGATGTTATAGACTAGCAAGTAAATAGACTAAATGTATGTAATAATTCATGTTTTTGTCAATACATAATGTCTAAATAAAAATATGTATTTGTTTCAAAATTATTGTTTTGTTTTATGCAATATAATATTTGTAGGTATCTGTGATATGTATTTAACATTATAATATTTCTTCTTATATTAAATATATTTTTATTTTTAATTTCAAGATATTTATATTTTTTTACTTACTTTAAAAAAATCTGTCGATGATATTTTGTCTGTTTTTAATTTTGAACTGACTGGAGTGAATATAGTACATTTTACTCCTCCGCAATCCAACACTTTCCCTATTGATGCACTGACTGGAGTGGGAATAGTACATTTTATCCCTCGCTATTCAACACTTTCCCTACTGTTGCACTGACTGGAGTGGAAATAGTAAATTTTATCCCTCTGCTATCCAACACTTTCCCTACTGTTGCACTCACTGGAGTGGGAATAGTAAATTTTATCCCTCCACCAGCCAACACTTTCCCTACTGTTGCACTCACTGGAGTGAGAATATTAATTATTACTCCTCCGCTATCCAACACTTTCCCTACTGTTGCACTCATTGGAGTGGGAATAGTAATTTTTAACCCTCCACTATCCAACACTTTCACTACTGTTGCACTCACTGGGTGGGAATAGTAATTTTTACCCTTCCGCTTTCCAACACTTTCCCTGCTGTTGCACTCATTGGAGTTAAATATTTACCCCTCCACTAACTTTCCCTAAAGTCGCACTGATTGGAATGGGAATAGTACATTTTATCCCTCTGCTATCCAACACTTTCCCTACTGTTGCACTCATTGGAGTGGGAATGGTAATTTTCACCCCTTCGCTATCCAACACTTTCCCTATTGTTGCACTGGCTGGAGTGGAACATTTCAGTTTAAAGATTTTTAAATAGTTTAATGTTTTAATTTATAATAGAAAGTTTTTTTTACATAGATTTTATGTTATTGGTATTTGTATGTATGTATACAATATATATATATATATATATTACATTACATTTTTATAATTAAAAAATTATAAAATACAGTAAAATTATTAGTTTAATAATTGTTTTAAAGTATTTATATATATATATATATTAATTATATATATATGTGTTTAACTTTTTTTTAATTAAGTTTATTTGTATTATTTGTTAAAATGTATATTAAATCTAAAAAAAAATGTTTAATAATTTATTATTTATGTCTATATATATCCCAACAAGTGACCTTCCCTTTGGGGTCACAGAATGAGGCGCACACTGACAAAGTAAGTCAATACATTTTTCATTGCCACACGTATACCAATTGGACAGACGTGTTTCGGCTGCACGCCTTCCTCAATGTAAAAAAAATATATATATATATAAATAACGATATTTTGTACAACTGCATTTATGACATCGATATTTCCCCCCTAATATTTTTGTACTTACCATTATAAGTATAGGATGTAGATATTTTTTACATTGGTATTTTTGGTCCCAATATTTTTGTATGGGGATATTGTTTAGTGTCAATATTGTGCCAGTGTACCTTTGCTGACTAGGCCCTAACTCGAGTTATTGAGGACAACTCTGAGCCAGGATCAGCTAATGAGACAGCAACCCTGGGAGAAGAAAATAGAGAGAATTTGGAAGTGATTTTTCAGTCATTAGATTCTGTCCAATGTCGTGTCTCCCAGTGATTCTGAGGAACATGGCCATGACAGTCTGGATGTCCCTTTGCAAGCACAATCTGTGCAGCGGAAAGGCAGTAGCAGGGTAAACCAACCCACAGAGCAGGCACATGTGGTGGCAAGCACTGCCTCAAAATTCCGCCGTTCACTACTGATGTTGAATGTAAAGTCAATACAGCAAATATTTTGCTCATTCAGTACGTCCATCTCTTTTTGGATGTTGACTTCCTTAAGCAAAATGTGCACCCAACAAATTTGCGTGCTGAACAGTTTCTGAGGGAGCATGAAGGCACTCTATGGCATTATTCAAAGGAACACCAGTGGACTCACATGTCATTTGGGGAGTTTAAGAAATACATTTCTGGGCCATACTGTAAAAAAGCAATTTGTGCACAAACCAAGCGTACAATCCTACAGGCCTACTGGCGTGGTTTGGGTAACACTCAGCTTTGCGCCAGTCATGAGCAGAGATAATTTTTGCTATTGCAGTATATGCTGCATTCCAGTGATAATTCTGCTGAATTGCCACAGGAACATCCAGACCAACACAGGTTGTACAAAGTTCAGCCTGTCGTGGAACATTTGTTTGCCAGGTTTACAGAGATGTATACTCCTGGAAAGAATATAGCCATTTTTGAGTCATTGATGCAGTACAAGGGGCAATTGCTGTTCAGGCAGTACATACAAAGCAAAAGAGCTTGTTATGGAATCAAAATGTACATGCTGTGTGATAGCTCTACTGGTTATGTATACAGCCTAGGAGTGTAAACAGGAAAGTACTCCTCTCTAAATCCTGTAGGTTGCCCTTCCATGCTGGGAGTCACAGCAAAGATTGTACGGGAGCTTGTCCATCCACTCCTTCATAAACGTTATAACCTTTACACAGACTACTTTATACAGGAGTAAACCTGTTCAGCGAGCTGAACAGAGCACTGTGGCATGTAGTACAGTTTCATGTCACCGAAAAGAGTTCCCACAGCAACTCGTTTGTAAGAAGCTCCAAAAAATCTCACAGCACTGCAATGCCTTCCAAAGAACTGAGCGCTGTCAAATTCTCTGGTAAGTGGATGTGTACGTGCTCATTACAATCCATGATCAGAGCACTTTCCCAGTCACCATTTCGGGTCAGTTGACCAAAGTTCACAAAACCACCTGTGCACCTGAACACAAGTACCTGGGCAGAGTGGATAAGAATGGCCAGGTACTTCAGCCATACAAAGCAAGCTGCAAATCTTGCACATGGTAAAAGAAGCTGTTTACCCATCTGATCCAGTTGGCAACATCAAGGGCCAGATGTAGGTGGCCCAATACCGGTCGGTAACGGCCGAAATTCGGTAATTTCGGCCATTACCGACCGGTATTGGGCATTCGGGATGTAGGGGACCAAAAAGTAGCTGAATCGGTAAAGTGTCCGAATCGGTAAAGTTACCGAATCGGTAACGTTACCGAATCGGTAAATTTACAGAATCGGTAAATTTACAGAATCGGTAAAGTTACCGAATCGGAAACTTTACCGAATCTGTATATTTACCGAATCGGTAACGTTTCCGAATCGGAAAAGTTACCGATTCGGAAAATTTACCGATTCGGTAAATAAGAAATGGTAAAAATGAATTTCGAGATGTAGGTCCCCTTTTAAATACCGAATTTGCATGAAATTCGGTATTTAAGAGTCGGTATTTACCATGGGTTGAAAGCAGGTGGTAACCAGGTGCAGGCTATAAAAAGGGACCCAAATGGACCACTTACACCAGAATGGCGGCATTCTATGTCATTGCGAGGCGGCTACGGCTCCAGGCAGAAGGAGAGAGGGTCTGGAGGAGGGAGGAGCAGGTGTATAGGCAGAGGATCACAATATTCCAGCTCACTGAGCCTGAGATCTTACAGAGGTACAGGCTGACCCCACAAACAATCCTGGACCTCATCAGGGACCTACACCCACTTTTGGATCATCCTACCCCAAGGGCGCACGCCATCCCACCCCATGTGCAGGTGCTGTGCAGCCTACACCTGCTTGCATCTGGAAGCTACCAGAGTGTGGTTGCTGTGGTAGGTGGAGTGTCCCAGAGCTGTCTGTCCCGTTTCTTTAAAAAATTCCTTGATGCCATGTTGCAGAGAATGCAGCACTACATTAGCTTCCCTGCTACGCATTCAGAACTGCTAAGGACAAAGACAGACTTCTATCAGATGGCGCAGTTCCCTAACATCATTGGCTGCATTGATGGTACCCACATACCAATATGCCCACCTGCTGCCACAGAGTACATTTATCGGAACCGTAAATCCACCCACACCATAAATGTACAGGTGATCTGTGATGCAAAATACGTGACCACTGACATAGTAGCCAAATTCCCAGGGAGTACCCATGACTCCTACTTCTTCCAAAACAGTGGAATCTACGCACGCCTGACTGTGGGGGAATTTGGCGAAGGATACTTGCTAGGTGAGACACTGTGTGGAAATCACTTGAATCGTATTACAGGTGGATGTGTGTGAGCATGTGATTAATGTCAATTCCTTATTACTAATAGGGGACAGTGCATATGCCCTCCGGTCCTTCATCCTCACACCCTACCTCAACCCAACAACACCAAGTCAGAGGAGATACAACAGGGCACACAAAACACCTAGAAACATTGTGGAGCGTACTTTGGCATGTGGAAGAGCAGGTTTCGCTGCCTCCATAAAAGTGGAGGGGCCCGCCAGTACACACCAATCACCCGCTGCAAAATGATTGTAGCCTGTGCAATGCTGCACAACCTGGCGGTCAAGAAGGGCACAGAAGTGGAAATGTCAGATTATGAGGACCATTACGACGAGGAAGCAGTCCCTGAACCACACACATCTGGAGGAGCAACATCAACTGATGGCAGACACTGACGGGAAGAGGTCACACACAACTATTTTTAAGTAAGTAAGGAGACAAAGACAGGCGTAGTATGCTACAACACTAGTTTAATTTTGTAATGACGTTGGTTTTTTAAAGCACAAAAGTGCAACAAAAAGCATTTAACTGCAATGCTCTCAGTTCTGGTTAACTTCACCATGAACTGTGAAAGTTATTTCCTTGCTCGCTTCCCGGTAACACTAGTAGGTTGTTCAACCTGCTCACTGTCTTGCTGGCCTGTGGCCTTAGCATGACGCCTGCTCCTCCTAGTTTCAGTTACAAGGGTGCTTCCAATGCTGCTCCTGCTCGTGCTCTCCTCACTTATAGGCACATCCAGAGCAGCTGTGTGTGCAGTTTGTGCATTCAACAGCGCCTCAAAAGCACTGGTCATCCTGCCCATGCCCCTATGACCTCATTTGTGTTTTGTGTCATGGCCTCCTGCATGTTGGAGCTTCTCCTGCTTAACAGGGATGTGGCAGTGGCCAGGCGGTTGATGGCTGTACTTTAGACATGTGCACGACGCCTATCCCTGTGCCTTGCAGCAAAATCATTGTCTAGTTTGGTGCATAGTAGCTGCACCGAGTTGTTGATTCCCCGCATCCCTGCTGCCATCTCCTTGTTGACCTGTACCATCTCCTTGTTGACCTGTACCATCTCACTGATGCCCTTTCCTATCTCTCCAATGTTACTATTCAGGGACCTCAGCTGTCGTTGGCATGCCTGGATGGCTCTTCCCTGCATCCTTTGTATCCGCACCATGCTCCCCTCCAGACCAAGGAACACACTTCGACCCTCAACTGGTGCATCTGCTGGCCTTTCTGGCACTCTGTGGTGTCTTGCAGTACTATGGCCCATCCCTGCACTGGAGTGTGTTGTGCCAGGGCTCACTGCTACAGGCAAGTTCTGTTGTCCGTCACCCTCCATGTCAGCTGCTACAGACTCCAAATCGGGGAGTGGAGCCACGACATGCCTCCTGCCTGGTTGTGATGGGGGTATCACATCATGCTGTGATGCTGGCATATCTGGTGATGACAGCAGGAGGGGTGACTGAGATCTGCTAGGGGACGCCAGCAACTCTTGGGCCATTTCTGTGTCTTGGGCAGGTGGATGGCTACTTGATGCAGCTTTCTCCTGTGGTACGTTGGGGGTACTTTGTCCTGGATCCTGGCTCTCCTCCCTCTCAGGTGGTGTCCCTTCAGCCTCCTGCGAGCGCCTGCGAGACGTTTCACCTGTGGACATATGAGCGTACATTAGCTAAGCGCTACTGTCTCACAGTCACTACAATTAAATAATTATCACATTGGCCATGTTCTGTATGCAGTCATTACATAAAATAGTTGGTTGGTGTGCTGTATGACATGTCCTTACATTTCCTGTCTACATATCGCATCATGCATTGGCCCTGTATATTGCTTGCAGTAAATTGTAAATTGTAAATTGTGTGTCTTGTAAAGCGCACTGCTACCCGCACCGCAGGCCTCGTAGCGCTATAGACCGCTGGGGAACCCGTCCTGGCTTTCCCTGTGAGATAGTCCCTCCTGGGAGTCTCCAAGGTGAAACCAGGCATCCCCGGCGTTTGTGAGGGGCCGTTGTGGAGATGAGGCAAGCTTAATGCCCAGAGTTGCCGAGTGTGATCCCTGGTTAGAGTAGGCACCGAGGTGAGAATTATCGAGTCCGCTGACCCTGGTCCAAGACCCTGCCGCGTCGGGAATCGAACCCTGGTCCCAGGCCGTTCTCTGCTCTCTGGTCTGCCGCCTCTAACCAGTGAGCCACACCACTCCACTACTGTACTGGACTTGGGTTCACTTGCCCACTAAGGGTACAGGTAAGGGTGTTGCTATTGGGGGGAATGCAGTGCATTTGTCTTACCTTTTTTGCTTGCAGCTCTGGCCGAGCTGTCTACTTCTCCCAGTCCGCAGACGCTGTCTGGTTCTAGGGTTGAGGCCACCATCTCCTCCAGGTCAGTCGGGGGGGTGCTGGGTTCTTGCCTCCGTCTGTTCTTGATGCCTGCTTGTGTTGTTCTACCATTTTCTTTTTTGTTTGGCTCCTCAGGTCATAAAAACTTTTTTAAGGTCGTCTATGTCCCTGGTGGTCACCCCCACGGCATTTACTTTCTCCATAATGTCCAGCCAGATTTTTCTTTTGGCTGATTCAGCCACAGTGAGGGACTGCCTGCCAAACAATTTGTGGTGCACCTTGACCACCTCCTCCACAAGGACCTGCAGTTCCATGCTGCTGAATTTCAGTTTCCTCCTCCTCTCAGGCTGCTCTTTTTCTTGGCTGCTTGTCATTTTTCACTTTTAAAAATGCTCCAAACCCTTTCTGATGCTCCTGCACTCTGCTCAGCTCCAACTGCCTTTCCAGAAGCTTATAATTAGTTGCAGCTGCCTGTGTAGCCACTTCCTGGTAGGGAGGGGGAGGGTGGTGGCACCTGATTGGCTGCCTACTTGGGTTTCACTTTTGTTAGCTCTCCGAATCGGAATTTACCGAATCAGTATTTACCGATTCGGTAAATACCGAATCGGTATTCCCTATTCATTCCTATGGGCCTTTTGGACCATAGGAATGAATGGGGAATACCGATTCGGTAAATACCGATTCGGTAAATTCCGATTGTCCGATACCGAATTTTACCGAATCGGTATTTTTTTCCGATTTTTTACCTACATCCCATTTTCCGATTCTAAAATACCGATTCGGTAAAATTCGGTATTTTAGAATCTGTAAAATCGATTTACCTACATCTGGCCCCAAATTGCTTATATTGTTGACTATCAGACCACCACAGGAAGACTAAAGTATTTTCTTGACATTCAGTTGACCGTCATTAAAAGTCTTACTGCTGAAAAAGCAGTAGCCTCCACTTCATCTGCTGTGGAGGCAGGCCCGGACTGGTCGTAGCGGGCACCGGGCAATCCCCTGGTGCGCCGCACGGGTGGGGCGCGGTTTTGGGTCCCTGGGGGCCGATTTTGTTACAGGGCCGTTTTTGCAGCATAATCGGCCCTGTAACAAAATCGGATGAAAACCGGCCCTGGCAAAGAGCGCATCGGCACCCCGGGGGGTGTGGGGGCCGCCCGAGCACTCTGCCAGGGCCGGTTTTGGTTTCCAGTCCGGCCCTGTGTAGCGGACGTAGCAAGGCTGCAGGATCTTCACTTTGACAACCACATTCATGCAACAGCAAGAAAGATTCAAACATGTCATTGCTGCTGAATCTGCTCTAATCAAGAAACGATATTTTAAAAAAAAGTAAGAATAAGTAAAAAGTAGGGGTTAATAAATACCCCAAATCACAAAAAGTATATAGTGTGATTTTTTTCATCTCTTAAGAAATAGGACTTTAGGTAAATCTCTTTGTATACATATTGTCTTATGGCCCTACCTAAGTCCTCTCCAAAGGGCCTGACTCCTTTCTTGGCTAATCAAGAAACGAAGCAGGAGACTCATTACCCTCCTCAGTGCACATCTCGCCAAGCCTATGTTTTCCAACTTGCTTTAAGTTGTACCATAAAAAAGTATTCGGAAATTGTCTGAGGTGGAGCTGTCCTAGTATATACCTTTCAATAGCTGTGCATGGATACATACCTTCCACTGGCTACTACTTCACTAGGCAAGCACTCTTTCAAATTGTTTCCTCAAGATGAGAAAATCTTGTACATGCTCATGGCTTGTTTGACACATTTATCCGCCATCAGAATGAGGTAGATGTGCTGTTTGCCATATGACAAGTGCATTACAGTCATTGCACTGAACATAATGGTGGATGGTAATGCAAAACGGAAGAGGGTCCCTGAATCATGACATGTAAGGAGCGGAAGGCAGGGTACAATTGAACAACAACAGAAAACCTCTCCTTAACATTTAATTAATAATCGGGTGGTACCTCAATCATCAAAAATACATTGTCCTACAATTCATTAGTTATTAATCTTTTTATCAAAAATATTTTTGATAAACAAGGGCACAAGGGAAGAAAAGCGCTGACGCGCGTTTGGAGGGGAGTCCAAAACCCACAATTCCTTTGTCAGGGCACAGCTGGTCAATTATACATTTGGTGGTTAATGGTTATTCGTAAACATCCAGTAGCTTTCTTATACGTGGTTACACTACTTGGCGTAACCATATTGTCATTCTGAGTACTATTCTATGGGGGTGTTGCCAAAGCTTCGTCGTGATTGTTTGGTATATATTAGAAATGTGCTTATGTACATTTTTCATTGTTCCCGCAGATTATCTTTTGAAATAAGGTTCAAATCACTGTTTTATAGAGCCCTTTTTGCACCACGTATAAGAAAGCTACTGGATGTTTATGAATAACCATTAACCACCAAATGTATAATTGACCAGCTGCACCCTGACAAAGGAATTGAGGGTTTTGGACTCCCCTCCGAAACGCGCGTTGGCGCTTTTCTTCCCTTGTTTTACCTTATGTATTTATGAAATGTACTATGATATGTATTGATTTGTTTAGCTATGTCTTGGAGTATGATAGTGTCATGTATGATTGTGAGTTGTGTATCTGGTGATGTTTGAGTGCATTGTTTGAGATATTTATTGCATGTGTTCTTTGGGCTCCAATTGTTGAGATTATTTATACTACTTGAAAAATGAATATATAACAATATTTTTGATAAATAAAAAAGAATAATAACTGATGAATTGTGAGACAATGTATTTTTGATGATTGAGGTACCACCCAAATATTAATTAAATGTTAAGGAGAGGTTTTCTGTTGTTGTTCATAATGGTGGACCAAACATAGCCTACGATATCACAGAGTAACCTGTGCAGTAAAACCTAAAGCCTGTAATTATTTTTGAAGTGCTCTTTCGGTAACTTAGGATCGTCTTCCCCAGCATGTTTACCTTAGTTTCAAAGGTAGATATGCTCCCTCAGTTCTAAGGAGCTGGGCCTTGAGGCATCCTTAGACACCCCCCTAGCTTTTATCCACAACCTGAAAGGAGTTGGATTTAGCAAAGCGAGTGCGCTAAAGGCACATAGAAGACAAGTCTTCTTGAGCTTCAGGTTGCTTCCAAGGAAGGCGTTAGGTAAGGCTCACTTGGCAAGTATACAGGTTTAGTCAGGACTTTGACAGAGACAAAGACATGAACTGATAGGAAATCTTAGGCTAGGTGTGCTTTCATAGTGATATCACATTGGTAGAAGGCAAATAGTAAAAGAAGTAAAGAGACACATGCAAGAGGGACAGCCCTCCCCCTGATACTCAATTACTGCCTTACTCAAACTAACCAGATGACTCCAAACCATACAGAAAGCAGAAACCATGCTCACCCACAACCTCCCACCATGCACACAACAAGCACCGCAAAGAACTTTACTGGCTTCACAAGCAAGTTCTTTTCGATCTCCTATCGTACACATTCAAAGCCTTACAGAACACTGTCCCAGCATACCTAAACAACCACCTCAGATTGCAGAAACCTTCCAGACAACTCCACTCAGTTGGACTGCTACGCACACACATCCTATGCATATGCAGCACCAGAACAGGCAGTAGTGCCTTCTCCTACCTTGCTCTGAAAGCCTGTAACAACCTACCCCTACACATCTGCACTGCCTCTTAAATTATCGAATTCCTGAAAAAGCTGAAGACTTAATTCTTTCTAGGAGAGTCCATGGATTGTTCCAGACTCTTCCTGTGCTTGCAGCAGGCTACCCACCATTTGTGATGGCACACTTTACAAACACATACAACATTGCACAGAACTCTGCACCCAACACTACACATAAGAGTCATATGTGTCGCCTGCTTGTCATGTTCATTGCCAGTCAGAATGTGGTAGTTGTTCTGTTCGCTGTCTGACAAGTGCATTGCTGTCATGGCACTGCACATAACGGTGAGCAGGACATATGCCACATTGTCATTGGGTAACCTGTGTTCCAAAAACTAACGTCCTTAGTAATTTTGTTTGTGCTCTTTAGGGAACTTGAAATGATTTTCCTCAGCATGTTACCTTGGTTTCTAAGAGAGATATACTCACTCAGTTTGAGGAATATGGACCTCACTGCATCTTTTGATGCCCCCCAACTCACACTCACAAACTGGAAGGAGTTGAATTTAGCACAGCAAGTGCACTGAAGGCGAACAAAAGACATCTGCATGAGCTTCACATGGCTGAAGGAGCTGAGTTGTTGTGTTCTAGATCTGCTCTAGAACCTCGAGTTGATTGCATGTTTTCTCAGCATAATAGCGTGGGGAGGAGAAATCTTTACTGGGTCACTCATTTCAATTTACTATGACCCCCAAGAATCACAGATTACCAAATAAGGTTAGTTGACTTATTACAAAGCCAAAAATACCTGGACATACAGACACCTCAAGATGAGGGTGTAGAAATACATTGGAACTAATACAAAGCCAAACTGATGATGAAATTAAGGCGGTGCAACATGCACAGGATCATTTATTCGAGTATCAGAATACAAAAGATTAGGGAACATAGTCCAGGTTCCCCTGCATTGAAAGTTTGTGGGACTAAAGCAGTAGTTTGTCCCTACACTAGCAGTAACGTGATATCCCTAAATAAGTATTTACGGGAAGGATCAGTTAAGGGGCCAATGTGTGAAGGCATCCTAAGAAGTCTCCCCACATCAGTTGGGTCAAGCAGCATAAAGCTACTAAGACATCGCTAATTCTAAGATGCTCTCTCTCTTGAGGCAAGGCACAAGTCTCCGAGGCTATTTCCCTTGTTACGATGCATCAATGGCACAGGTGGTATCCCAGGATCCCTTGCGGCCATCCAGTGAGGCCACCTCCTCATAGGTACTTTTTCATGGGGGAGAGATGCTCCATAGCTCGGTGAGATGACCTTGATTCCCAGGCTCTCTCTCCGATGAGAGTCCAACAATTCTCCACTATCAGTAGCATTGCTCAATGTATCTCCTTCTCTTCTTGCCTACCTCCAAAGACATTATTCTAGCTAACAAGGATGATTCTTCCACCTGCAACAGAAGCATGAGGAAGAACACAATCCAACGTGTACATGAAATTCAACTATTAAATCTAATGCAACAGCTTCCAGGGAAAGTGTATTTCAGGTCTACAGAATCCGGCTAACATAAGAGAAATAGAACATGAGCTTTACGAATTTACATTGAAAATAAGGAACATTTGATTAATATTCCTAGCTACATATAAAATGACACAAATAATAAACACATTCATCAATAAATGGTTGTCAGTTGCACAACACGAGCGCTACCGTTAGTGTTTCTGCTGGTTACTTTTCATTATTTCACAATAATTCTTCATGTTTTCTATATAGTGGCCTAAATACGTCACGTTCATGTTACCAAGTTACAAGATTCTAACACTTAGGTTACCACAACATAGATTATATGTGGATGCAACATACACGTATGATTAGAATGCCCCCTACAATGAAAAATTGATTTTGTGCTACATCGTGTCTTTCATGGAACGATTAGTAAAGGTTCAGTTTGCACGCGTTTGGTAATACTCAGAACATTGAGGAAAGCAGGTACATGACAGAAAGTAAAAACTTACTCAAACTTTATTTTCAGTGGGAATCTTGTTGAGGCACCAACCGTCAACATCTCTGGCCATATGAGTGTAGACCTTTGCTTGTAGTGTGTTTGTAGGCAAGTTGTTAATGACTGGGTGAGAGGTGGTTTGATTGGTGATCTGTCCTGTGGGGTATGAATGTGATAGGCCCTTGAATGACTACAGTATGTTGATGGGAGTGCACTGCTGTGTTGGAGGAGACCCATGGCTGATGGTATGAAAGTCTTGTGTGTGGAGTGTGAATGGTGTGTGAATGGCTCATCAAGTGATTAGTGACTGGTTGAGGCTTTATGGTTTACCCTCAGTAGTTTTGGCTTCAATATTTTGATGCTGTGATTAGTATTTTCTCTTTGAATGTAGCACGTCTGGATGTGCCAAAACCAACATGTGTAAGTGGTGGTTTCACTTCAAAGTTAAGGAACAACCCCTCATTTTTTGAGAACTAAACACCCAAATGTGTTTGGGGTGTTGTAGCTTTATTGATCTCACTCACTTTTCCATAGTGCCTTGCAAAACTAAGATTAGTCATTTATTTAAATATTGTGTTTTAAATTTCTGGTATCTGTTGTGATCCACAAATTAACAACTATCCAGTGTTCCCACATGTCTCCACATAAAAATGCAACCCAATTTTTGTGGGTGAGCCTAGTGCCCACAATAGGAAAGGGCACAAAACGCAACATAGACACATCAAATTGTTCCACTAAAAACGACCATCTTTTTGCATTGTGGGTAGCTGTGGATTTAGGGGCTTGTCTGTGCAGCCACTTAGGGAAGCTTACCAAATCTGCACATGACTCTGATAGACCTTGGTTTGATTCGTGAAGGACTCTCATTGACCTTGGTTTTATTTGTTCCTATCACGGGCACTGGGCCTTCTCACACAAGAGGGGCAGCGTTTTTATCAGGACAAGTGGGGTTCCTGCTGATTCCGGAAGTTTCCATCACAGAAATATTAGAAAAATGCTTGATGTTTGAGTAAGTTTAAGGTCTGCATGATATTGTAGGTAAGCAAATGTTGTGGGATCCACGCAAGGAACACAACTCTAGAATCCTCTGGGTGTCTAGTTTTTAAAAAATTGTCTGCGATTGGTAGGTTTCCTGCATGGCTCTGGGCACGGCCCCAAATACCGCAGCTACCTCTAGCCCTAATCTCCCATGTAGCACTTTAAGGCCTTTTGTGTCATGGTCTCTTGGCCCACCCACACAAGTGGAATACTGTTGTTTTTGGTGACGTTTGGGACCTCTAGGTGGTAGGAAATGTGTGGATCCTCGCAGATCCCTGAATCTTTTTCTGTAAGAAATGTGAGGAAAATGTGTGTTTTTAGCCAAAGTTTGAGCTTTGCAAGGGCTTCAGAGTAAGAAAACCTGGTGAGAGCAAAGTTATTCACGCCATCCTGGACTCTCCTGAGTGTCTATGTTTGAGAAATGTGAAGATTTAGAACGTTTCCCTAAATGCTGGCTTAGCTAGGGCCCACAATCTACAGCTAACCAAATTGCACTAAAAAGGGCTGTTTTTCAGTGGAAAGAGTTTGTGTTGCGTTTTGGGCCTTTACCTGTCACAGAGTCTAGGCCCACCAACACAAGTGCGGTACCATTTGTACTGGGACACTTAGGGGAATGCTGGGTGGTAGGAAATGCGTAACTCTCTGCAGATTCCATAACTGTCCATCACAGGAATATGTAGAAACGGGGTGTATTTAGTCCAAGTTTGAAGTTTTCTTTTTTTAAATTTTTTTATTGACAGATTTTTCCCATATTTTTACATACATACAGGGCACGACAGTAGCATTTACTTTACAAATATCTAAACATGTTGACAGAAAAGAAAAAGAAGAAAAGAGAAGAAATACAATATTTTGTAATCTCGATACATATCAAACAGTATTAACATTTTCTATCCGAATCCTCCTAAACCAATAAATACTTAAATCACATGTTTCAATCCAAACTCTCTTCCTTCCACCGGATAATAGGTCCCCAGATCTGCCTACCAGTTTTCCTACCCTTTTTCCCCTTTCTTGCATAAATCTCTATCTCCAAATTATAAATTGAAAGTAATTTAGCCAGCCATTGGTGATATGATGGTGCTTTAGGGTCCAACCATGCCGATGCAATAGTGAGTCTTAATACTGCCATAGCCATAAACAAAAAATATTCCCATCTATCACCTACCCTGAAGTTACTCTGTTGCTGTTCATTTCCTTCTTCTTTTACCCCCAAGAGAATAATTGACGCTGTGAGAGTCACATCTATTGCTAAGCTTTGAAAAAAACCCTCAATACTTTTTATCATTGGCTGCAAGTGAGGGCATATTGCCAAAATATGTACTAAGTCTGCTTCGGAATCCCCACATCTGAAGCAATTAGTTCCAGTTATGCCACCCCATTGAGCTATTTTAGCAGGCGTATGGTATAAGTGATATAATGTTTTGTAATGTTGTGCCTGTAAGGGCGCCGAGCATAACAATGTATGTCCCATTTCTAAGGAAATATCAAAAGTTTCCTCACTAATATTCAAGCTATGTTTCCACTTACTTGCCCATTTCTCTATATCATCCTCCCTTGAGGCCAACAGTTCTGCATAAAATCTCTTAATGGTGCAATCCTCCCCTGCTTGTATCACTTCCATGATTGCATTTTTGTTAAACCCTAATGGACCACCCTTCTTATTATATAAAAAAACTCCTAATTTGTAAATACTTAAAAAATTGTCTTTTATCTAGTGCAAATTTAGTTTGTAATTCAGAAAACTGGTAGACTCCCTGCTGCCACAAGATGTCTCCAACCTTTCTAAGCCCTTTTCTTTCCCATTCTCCCAATATAGTCCCCGAAGTGATTTCCTCGGATAGATTCGGATTTCCTTTCAATCTTGTATATACATTATATCGCCCTAACCCAAACTTTTTTATAAAAGCTTTCCATACAGTATGTGCAGCGATGAGTGTCTTAAACCGTGTCCTTTTGTAGTAACTGGGTTCAGTAAACTTCAAAAAAACATTTTCTACTTCTGGCCCTAATAACAAACCATATATTGCCAATGAGCCTAACTCATTCCCTCCTTCATCTTCTCCCCCACCCACCAGACCCACCATATTCTGTAGAGCTGCTGCCCAATAATAAAACCTTATATCTGGCAATGCCCACCCACCCCTTTCCCTCGGTAGCACCATGAACCTTAGTGCTCTCCTGGTTTTTCCCTTTGCCCATATAAACCTATTAATCATATTTTCTATCCTCTTAAATAAATTATTCTCAAATAATAGAGGGATTGCTCTGAAAAAATATAAAAACTTTGGCAACACCAGCATTTTTATCACATTAGTCCGCCCCAAAATTGTTAAATGCAAATTATCTATTCTATCTAAGTCCTTTCGTACTTTGTTTATTAAAGGAGTTATATTTGTTTCCACTAAATTATCTAACTCAGCCGATATGCTCACCCCCAAATATGTTCCAGATTTAATTACTCGGCCGTCTGTACAGGGCGTGTGGCGGTTCTTAATAATCTGCGTCTTAGCAGTATTGAGTTTATAACCCGAGATTATTCCAAACTTCAGGGCTTCAGCTTCTACTTGGGGAATAGCCTCTGTTGGGTCTGGTGTAATAACTGCAACATCATCGGCATATGCCAATATTTTACAATGGCCCATCCGGGTAAGTAATGATTTTATTAAAGGACTCGCTTCTATTCTTCGGATTAATGGGTCCATATACATTGCGAATAACAATGGGGAACAAGGACAACCCTGCCTTGTACCTCTCATTATCGCAAATTGAGTAGTGACCCCCGCATTCACCCTAACCGAAGCCATGGGGTTTACGTATAGCGCTTGCACTGCCTTAATAAAGCCCTTTTTAACTCCTGCCCTTTCCAATGTGAACCACAGATAGCCCCAGGAGACCCGATCAAATGCTTTTTCTGCATCTAATAACATAATTGCTATCGGATCCCCTGAGACTGCTGCGGCATCGAGCAATGTGATCACTTTGCGCGGTGATGGGTGGTACCCCTCCCTGGTATGAAGCCATGTTGATTTTTGCTCACCACCCTATCTATTATCCTAGCGTATCTTGTCGCCAATGCCTTGGAAAAGATTTTTGTATCCGTATTCATTAGCGTGATAGGCCTGTATGACCCAGGTTCTTCTGATGGTTTCCCTTTTTTTTAAATTATAACTATCTCGGCACCTCCCCAAGTCTTCGGTATTGAATCCCCATTTTGTGCCTTTAGCATTGTCCTAAGCATATCTATTTTTAAAACCTCCCAGAATATTTTATAAAACTCTATTGGGATCGTGTCAGGTCCAGCAGCTTTTCCAGATGGGAGATTTAATATAGCATTTTTTATTTCTTCCTCCACAAAAATCTCCTCTAACCCATCTGCTTCCTCATCCGAGAATCTAACCACCGGAATATCTTGTAAATAATCCCTGATTTTCCCGAAATCAGTCCTTATCGGCTCCTCATATAGCTCTTCATAAAAAGACCTAAAAACTTCCCTGATTTTCTCGGTCTCTGTATGTATTGTGCCAGAAGAATCCTTAATCTCACTTACACTGCCTAATGCTTCTTGCTGTCTTGTACGGACTGCTAAAGTTCTTCCTACTGTTTCACTAAACTCGTGACATTTTTCTCTTTTACTAGTATAAAGTTTTGCAGCTTTTCTAGCAATATCACCTTCAGCTTCACCTTTCACTTTTAACAATTTCAAATATGCATTTTCTACAGGGGTTCCACTCAAAATACATTCCTCTAAACCCTCCTCAGCCTTTAGTACTGCCTCGGCTATTTCCACATTTTTCATTTGTTCCTGCTTTCTCCTATACGAACTAAAACTTAAAGTCTCTCCCCGTACCCCCGCCTTAAATGCGTCCCATACTATCCCCACAGAAGTACTATCTCTATTGTTCTCAAAGAATTCTTTAATCCATAACTTCATGTGCTCCACATATTTTTCTTCCGATAACAATGCTCTTTCAAAGGTCCATTGCCTTATCTGTTTGGTAGTTCTTAATTTTCTCACCGTAAGAGTTAGCGGGTTATGATCGCTTATAATTCGCGGTAGCCTATCTATCCTGGATTCTATTAGAATTTCATTTGAGACAAAAAAATAATCCAATCTCACGCATATTTTATGTGGGGCAGAGTAGTATGTATAGCCCTTATTCCCTGGCATTTTTTTCCCCCATACATCATATAAAACATTATTTATCGCTAATTCTTGTAAAGCACGGCACATTCGTTTTTTTCTGCCACAATAATTGCCAAATGAGTCTAAACCCAAGCCATCAGCACCATTAATATTCAAATCTCCTGCCATTATAATTCTCGGAGCCCAAGTAGCCAATTCCACATCTAAATATTGAAAGATCTCTGGGTCATCCTCAGTTGATCCATATACACTTATTAACGTTGTCCAGTCCCCATCAATCCTACATTCCACCATTGCCCATCTTCCCCATTGGTCATGTGCCTTTTTTCTCACACAAATATTTTTATCTCTGGATAATATAGCAACTCCCCTCTTTTTTACATTTTGCTGTGAAGCTACCAAAACTTGAAAACCCAATTGCTTCAAGAAAAACTCTTGTGAACTCATAACATGCGTTTCCTGAATAAAAATAAAATCTACGTTTATTTGTCTCAATAACAATGATACCTTGAGTCTTTTTTGGGCCTCATTTAGCCCACATACATTCCATGTTACGAATTTCGTTCCCATAAATGATTCTTTGTGTATCTAGTATGTACCCAGCTATACTTATATTCATACTCAAACTTTATCACTCTATATCTTTTTATTTTTTCACTTATGCCTCTCCTTCTTTGCAACCTGCTGTCTCTCATCTTATATCTTTTTTATCTCCTTTTCCTCTCGCTGCTGCCTTTACTTTCATTAACAATTCTGTCTTTTTCTGCCTTTTCTGCCTTTTTTGCCTTGTCGTGCCCTGTCCCTCCCCACCCTCCCCCTCCCCTAGACTGCACCCCTCCCCCCCTCCCTCCCTACTGGCAAAGAGGTCAATAGTGACCTCTGTCTGACAGCCGATTCTCCCCAGAGGACCTCTCCGCTCCCACCCTCCCGAAGTATCATTTTGTACAGTCTATATCATTAATAATATTTACTCATACTGCTCCACCCTTATTGTTTTATTTTCTTCTTCTTACATTTCATTGTTTCTTTTTTTGTGTAGCATATTCTGTTTGTCTTATGGCTAATGCTCTCTCATTTTGTGTCTTTCCATCTCTTTGTGCTTTCATTTCTTTTAAGTGATTCAGATACTCCTGTGCTACTATTTCTGGAAAAAAAAAACTGAATTGGCCATTATGGCCAACTTTAAGGCGGCAAGGAAACATTAAATATACTTCACAACCCATATTCTGAAAAGGCGTTATTAGCTGCCTCATTCGCCACCTTCTCTCCACAGTCGTGTGGCAAAAGTCTGGGCGGGTAAAAAATGTTATGTCCTTATGTGAGCGCTTAGTCATAGGTTTTGCTTTTTTGATTATTTCCTCTCTTAGTAAAAAATTCCCGATATATACTAAGATAGCCCTTGCTTTCGGGTTTGTAGTTTTCTTCTGCGTTAAGGGAAACCTATGTGCGCGCTGCACCTCTTTGTCCCAGTCCCACTTATCAAGCTCTGGAAAAGCTCCCTTCAACAGTTCTACAACGAAAGCCCGTATGTCCGATCCTTCCTTCTCTTCATCAACGCCCAAAATTCTTATATTATTCCGTCTCTGTCTGTTCTCAAAGTCTTCAAGTTTCCAGAGGACATCAGATGATGTTTTTTCCTGGTCATCCCTGAACTCCTGTAGCTTTACCACTTCTTCCTCAACTTTGCCTGTCCTCTCCTCGACTTCCGCAAGCCGCTCAGCCATTTCTGTATACAATTTGTCCACTTTACGTAAAGACCCTTGTATTTTTTTATTCGCCTGCTCAGCTCTTTGACTCTCCTGGCGAGCCTCTCCCTGGATCTGCTTTAGAGTTGAGAACAGGAGCTCAAAGTTTGCCGCATTACTATTTTCATGTATCTGTGGGCATAACTGCGTCTGGGATTGTGATCTATTTGGTTGCTCAGAACCTCCAACTGCGCCTTCATGATACATCTGTGAAGTGGGTGCATAGTCCCAATCCAGTTTTTTCGCCACCCCGGACTGTATTACACTCCCTCTTTTCTTTGTTCTTCTACAGGTCCTTCCCTTAGCTCCCTTTTTTTTTTTACTCAGCTTAGACCCCAAATTTCTTTTTAGTATAGTATTATGTTCTTGGATTGACTCAGACTCTAGTTCTGATGTATCTATCTGTGAGGTCTCTGAATCACTTTCCGTAGTAGTTGTTGGTGTGTCTACCTTATCAGAGGATAAATTATGGTTAGAAGTCATCTCCTCCGGCCCCTCAGAATCAACCTCTTCCTTATCATCGTCGTTTCCAGTAAAGAAACAGTCATCACTAGGTGAGCCAGTAGCTGCTGGGAGGGAATCAACATTTCCATCAATATATTGCTTATCTACCCCCCCATTAGGTCCTTGGGAGCTGTCCCGTATATCCTCCACAAGCATGCTAATAGTATTGTCCTTACTAATCCCATCATTTCTCTTGTGCGCAAGTGAAGAGTTTTCATTTGCAGAGACAGAGTCAATCACAGAGTTAATCATAGGGTCAATCATGGGTGTTGCTCCTTTATTCCTGTCAGACTGCAGAGGGATCCGTGATAGATCAAAAATGCTCTCGTTTAAACTAGATCCCCCCTCTTGCTCCTTACCTCCCACATCTGCCACAGCCGCCGATGGGGGTGCGGGCTCTACCACCTTCCCATTAGCTGTCTCAGAATGTGCATCAATTTCGCCCGTTTTGCTCATTTCACCCGTTCTCTCGCGAATAAAGATCGGGTGCTCTATAACCGTATCTGAAAGTGTATCTGGCTGTGTAATCGCATCTCCCAAGCCTGTGTGAGTTTTTCCCATATGCCCTTCCTTCAGGGTTGCTGGCGTTGGTGACAGCTCACTCTGCTCCGCACTCTGCTCCGCGCTTTTAACTAAGCCATCCTCTTTTGGCTCTCGTACACTTTCAAAACGGCTCAACACCTCATTCCGTTCGTTCCGCTCTTCCGCCTGACTCTGAGCAGCGATCCATTCAGAGGGCTCCGTGCTCCCTCCTCCAATGGTGTCTTCCGCTGACTTCATCCCGGGCTCTGAGTGGTCAGGTTCTGCTACAAACCTCCCCCCAGGGAGTTGTTCTGTAATCTCGATCAGTCCGTCGCCGCTCAAGCTGCTCACACCAGGTATATCAGGGGCGCCATCAGCTCTCAGCCCCGGAAAAGTTTGAAACAGTGTCTGCTGTCGAAGGGGGGCTTCCTTTGATGTTGCAAAACCTGCTTCAAGATTCCTGCTGGTGCCCTTTTTTTTTATTGCTTCTTTCTTTTTCTTCTTCTCTGTAGCTTTATCTTGCTTTCTTCTCTCTGCTACTGATATTCTCAGCTCCTCACGTTCTTTAAGAGCCTCCCTTCTTAACTGCGCTCTGTGTCTTGTCCTTACTTTCAGCTTCACTGAAGGATTCTCAGTCTCGCTAGTCAGAGAATCCTCTTCCTCTGACATAATCATATCCTTATCCAGTCTTGTCGTTTTTGAGGCCATATACTGCCTTCTTTCACGCCACGTGTCCTGAACTCGCTGTATAGCTTCTTCTATCGGCGCCCCAATTAACTGCCACAAACTCCAGTGTTCTTTCTCAAGATAAGCAAACGCTTGCAGTGCGGACCACTTGACACCCTTAGCCCAGATCGAAAAATTCTTAAACATGCTCTAATATCGTCTCTCTATTTTCTTTTTTTCCTGCTGATATGGGTCGCTTCCTTTTCTTTCCCTGCTCTCCATAAAACAGGGTGTTGCAGTTTATTAACGATTATCCCCAAACTTCATTTCATTCTGAAGTGTCAGCGTTCACCTCGGGAGAATGGACAGGAGCTGCTGCCTCCTACGGTCCGTCGGCGGCCATCTTGCAAGTTTGAAGTTTTCAAGGATGTCTTGGTTAAAGCAGCTCGTTAGAACCACAGACGTCACACCACCCTGAGTACACCTGGGTATTTAGTTTTTAGAAATGTCTGGGTATGGTAGATTTTCTTGAATGAGCTAGGGCTCGAAATCTGCAGCTACCCATATTGTAAAAATAAGCATGGGTTCAGCTTGGTAAAATATGATTACGCCAGGTCATGTTTTGGGGTGTATTATATCACAGGTTCTAGGCCCAGCCACTCAAGTGGGGTACCGTTTTTATTGGAAAATGTGTGGAAACACATAATAGTAGAATTTTTTTTATTACCAATTGGATTTATTTGCTTTTGTGCCTTCCAATTGTAAGTCAGCATATGAAGACCTTTTGCTAAAAGCCCTCTGAATCACATGCTAGTGTGGGTACCCACAAATTCAGAGATATATAAATAACCACTACTTCTAAACCCAGTTTTTTTTCATATGCATGTTTTACTCTATATATTTTACCATATGAATTGATCTATACTCGGTGCACAATGAAAAAACATTATAGGGTGCAGCTCATTTATGGCTCTGGGTACCTCAGGTTCTTGGAGAACCTACAAACTCCATATAACCCTGGACCAGAAGATTCTAGCAGACGTATTGGTGAATTGCTTTTGTAAATTGTTTGTCATGACAAGAAGTAACAGATTAAAACGTTGTCTCAAATGGCTGGGGCCCTGGACCTCAAGAGGTCAGAAGAAGACCGGAGCAAGGACGAAGCAGCAAGCACGGTAAGTAATGTTTTATGTGCTTTATTTAAAAAAAAAAAATCTATTTTATGTAACAACCCACCCACCACCCATTTGCCCGCCTCCCCACTTGGCACAGTTGCCAGCTGACACTATTTAGAGGGTCCAAATGTTCTGGAGTGAGAGGGTGTTGCGCATGCGATGACCAACATTAATGAACTCTTTGATCTTCTCAGAATATTGTGCCCATGCACACCACCTGGTGCTCTTCTATGTTTATGATCCTCATTCAGACACATGTTAACTCCATGGCCACCTCAATGCCCCCAGCTCGCCCTATCATTATGCCTGGCATACTGCATTAGTAGATGTCCGCTCCCCTCCTCTGTGACGTCAGCTCAGATATTTTCCGCAGATACCAGGTCAGTGATGCATGTGTTTGCACACCATGTATGTTTTGTCTGATAGTGTGCTGGCTTCTTGCTTTGCCAGAACGAATGCATTTCTTAATCCATCTATTTAGCACACCTGCTGTCATTGTTGCTATGGGTATCTGTGGTTGTACCCCATGCCTCCTATCTGCTAGCACTTACAGTCTGACTCATCACCTGCATTTACACTGTTTACTCTTGCACCACTTTTCTCTTGTCAGTTTCCGTCTCTTTTGCCCAGCATATGCTGGCCTGCGGAAACATTGTCTCGAGCATTATTTCAAGTCCACTGGAACAAATCCGGCTGAACAAGCTGGTGTATTTTACGGACCTACACTACAGGCTAGGTTTTTTTTGCTTTTTTTGCTTCCTTGTGTTTTTCTGGGATATACACGAAATACAATCGAAATCTGGGGATCTATCTTACACTCAGACTGGTTGGCCAATTATGCAGACTAGCTTTTAAGCCTCCATTTGTATTTTTAATGGTTAATGTATGCCATAGATTGTCACAAAGCTGGTACAATATAAGTAATGCACTTTCAGTGTATTTCGAATGGGTTTATTTTGCTGGGATGTATGTTTTTTATTTATTTATTTATTATTTTATAAGTGAATTGTAATGATTGGTGCTGTGGGTTAGTTCCGGAAATAAAGCCAAGATTTAAAAGACATCGGAAACGCAGCTCAGACATCTGCAGCGTTGTGTAAATAGCACCAACAACACAAATGTGCAGCGCCACATCTGGTACGCGTTGTGTGCTGATGCTGACACTGATTACATTAGGACAAGAAATATCTGAATTGTGCAATGTTATTCCAGATTTAGCATCATGCTCAAGGCAAAGGCGTGCGAGCGGTTCTTTCATGGATGTTGTACTCAAGGCACTATCCTCTTGTACAAATGTGTCCATGCAGGCAACCACTCAAGGATAAAACTTCTATCAACCAATCAAATAATCTTTATTCGGAGTTATTAAAAACATAAAAACACACAGTAATACTAGTTCACATTTGCAAAACACACGTCTATCAAACTTTAAACAAGCATTTGCAATGCAATAGGGCTCGCCTTAGTAAAGTTAGAGGTATTAGTATTGTAAATGACACATTTTTTATTTATGTTTTTGTTTTGAAAATAGCAAAATTAATAACTTTGTCATTTACAATGCCAATAGTGTTAACTTTTGCAAACGTGACACCTATAACATTTGTAATGCAATATGTGTTGTATTTACATAACTTAGATGTATTAATATTAAAAATAACAATGGGTTGTATTTTTTTCAATATTTAATACTTAAATAAAAGTTATTGTAATTTATAATGGCAATAGCTTGAACTTTTGCAAATAACTTTTTGGAAGATTATGTTTAGTGTATTTTATTGTGATGAAAATACAAGAACAGAAGTGAAATATTAAGTTTTTTGTGACATTTGTAATAAAGTTTGAAACATTGAGAGAACATATTTGAATCAGTTGTTGTTGAATGGTTGCACAGATTGATGCTGTGGTGGCTCTGAATGATGTTGTGGCGGCGACGAGTGATGCTGTAGCGTTCAGTGATGCTGTGGTAACGCATAGTGATGTTGTGGTGCCCCTGAGTGATGCTGTGGTGATGCGATGGATAGTGAGGGCGATAGATAGATAGAGGGAGGGCGAAAGATAGATAGAGGGAGGGCGAGAGATAGAAGGAGGGCGAAAGATAGAGGAGGGCGAGAGATAGAGGCAGGGCAAGAGGGCGAGGGATGGAGTGTGGGCGAGGGATGGAGTGTGGGGCGGGGGAGGGATGGAGTGTGGGGCGGGGGAGGAATGGAGTGTGGGGCGGGGGAGGGGTGAAGTGTGGGGCGGGGGAGGGATGGAGTGTGGGGCGGGGAGGGATGGATGGAGTCGGGGGAATGGATGGATGGATGGATGGAGTGCGGGGATGGATGGATGGAGTGGGATGGATGGATGGATGGAGGGGATGGATGGATGGATGGAGTGGGATGGATGGATGGATGGAAGGAGTGGGGGGATGGATGGAGTGGGATGGATGGATGGAGTGGGGGGATGGATGGAGTGGGGGGATGGATGGATGGAGGGGATGGATGGAGGGGATGGATAGATGGATGGAGTGGGATGGATGGATGGAGTGGGGGGATGGATGGATGGAATGGGATGGATGGAAGGCTGGAGTGGGGGATGGATGGATGGATGGAGTGGGGTGGATGGATGGAGTGGGGGATAGATGGATGGAGTGGGATGGATGGATGGAGTGGGGGATGGATGGAGTGGGGGGGATGGATGGATGGAGGGGATGGATGGATGGATGGAGTGGGGGATGGATGGATGGAATGGGGGATGGATGGATGGATGGAGTGGGATGGAGTGGGGGGATGGGTGGATGGAATGGGATGGATGGATGGATGGAGTGGGGGGATGGATGGATGGATGGAGTGGGGGGATGGATGGATGGAGTGGGGGATGGATGGATGTAGTGGGATGGATGGATGGATGGAGTGGGGGGATGGATGGATGGATGGAGTGGGGGGATGAATGGATGGAGTGGGGGGATGGTTGGATGGAGTGGGGGATGGATGGATGTAGTGGGATGGATGGATGGATGGAGTGGGGGATGGATGGATGGATGGAGTGGGGGGATGGATGGATGGAGTGGGGGGTGGATGGATGAAGTGGGGGGATGGATGGATGGAGTGGGGGGATGGATGGAGTGGGGGATGGATGGATGGAGTGGGGGGATGGATGGATGGATGGAGTGGGGGGATGGATGGAGTGGGGGGATGGATGGAGTGGGGGGATGGATGGATGGAGTGGGGGGATGGATGGATGGAGTGGGGGGATGGATGGATGGATGGAGTGGGGGGTGGATGGATGGATGGAGTGGGGGGATGGATGGATGGAGTGGGGTGATGGATGGATGGATGGATGGAGTGGGGGGTGGATGGATGGATGGAGTAGGGGGGATGGATGGATGGAGTGGGGGATGTAGTGCCTTAAAACTGCTCTTCATTTGTGATGCGTGATGTGAGCATAAGACAAGCAAACTGTAGTGTGTTTATATAGGGACCTGTATCGATACTCCAATTTCTGACCCTTGTCCGGTTATAAATCACTAATATCCATACAACGGCACAGAAACCCGTTTCATAAATTAGTCATAGCGCATGCTGTCACATTAAGCAAGCACTATTCCTCCAGCCCCCTAGAAAGCACACCGAGTTCTCTAAACAAACCAAGCCTCCAGCAAACCTGGGAAATCCCCGCTGCTATTGTTTTGATTTCGTTCGAGAACTCCTGCAAAGAATGTAAGAACGACCAGTTCTTAATTGACGTCTTATGTCCATCCTTACGTCAAACCCGGCACCTCTCAGGTATAAATATACTGACACTGCCCTAAGTAAAGACGCGGTGGTGATGAGCTTGGAGCAGCGACTACTTGCCGGAGAGCCCAGCTGATGCGAGAGCCCACGGACGCTGCCCCTCCCTTTTTGACGTGCTGAGGAAAAACGCTGCCTTTCCACTTGCCGAGGAATCCAGCCTCCAGCGTTTCCAGCTTGCCCTCGCGGGTAACTGGGATACCGAGTCCTGAGAAAGAGATACCAGCCCTCCTGCCTTCTAAATCCCAGGTACTGAACTGACTAACCCCTTATAGAGAATTCTTGAGTCAGACTCTTGGCAAAACAAACTTAACTTAAACTGCTACTTACTTACTCCCTCCCATGTATTAGGTTTAGGTCAGGTACACCGGGGTAGGCGTAGTTAGAAGCACCAGTTGAGTACGATTAGTCAATGTATATATGTATGTATATCTTTTATCCAATTTAAAGTATCATATGGCTAAGGAACCATATCAATGCTTTTACAGTATTATTTTATAATCCTGCTTTTACCATATGCACTTTACTTAACTATAAGTATTACAATTGTAGCGATTCATTTCTCTTGTATGAGAAAAGAGACTGATCAATAAATAACACCTTTTATTGAAAACGCCCGTCTCTCCTTTTCTCTGCAATCTGGTGAAACTAAGTATGCACGTATTGACTGAGTAAAATAGCTGTCTTTTGTTTTCACACGACTCTAGAGATATACTCTTGATCAGGGAGAGCAAAGTTGTCATGTTCTATGGTTGTCAGAAACTAAATCCCTTCTTGTCTATCCAGGGAGGTTAAACTCCTCCTCCCCTATTCGAGAAAGTTTCTAGTGAACTCTGAGCTAGCTGGCACACAAAACTTAAGTCTAATATCGTCAGTAAAAGACCTAGTTAACCTCAGTCCTACGTCTACACTACTGAAGATATTATTCCAATGCGCAGAGCCTATTGGGAATATAGGAACTACACTACATGGCGCCCAACGTTTGGTAAGGCGATAAAACTAACGCAAGGCATTAGAGTAACTCAGTAGTGCTTTTTCACACAGACTCTTTCTCCCATAAATACTCCAAAGACGTCTGGAGTGGGTCAAAGGTTAAAAATCCGCCAAACTTAGTAGGAGGAGACTCCTATGTATAGTTTTTTGGTTTATTCAACGTTGAAGGATACAGTGTTCCAAAATATTGTGCACCTAATCTTTGTTTCCTTGAAAACTTGATCTGCAACAAAAACCTTCCTGTCAGTAAAATGTCAGACGGTGAAGGAGATAGGGAGACAGCTAGATTAGCAGCTCAACTCCTAGCGGATGACACAAGTCTCCTACAGCAAGACCCGGATGCAATACTCATCCCGGTCAGCATAAGAAAAACTATAACACTTAAACTTATAGAAAATGGACTAACACCAAGAGGTGGTACAGTCATATTCGTAATTGAGGCACACGAATATCGGCAGACAGAGGTGTTCTATTCATGGATAAACTTTCCAGCAGCAAACGCTGTCACAAAAGAGTTCCACTATTACAAAATAGAGGAACCACCGGATGAGTACACTCCTTTCGAGGAGGTGGAAATCCCATTAAAATACCAAGAGCACCTGCTCTGGTTTAAAGGCGCCCTAAAACATAATGATCACATCACCAGGCTCGGTCCACTAGGTAGGCCAGGAGCAACGTGGCCGGTTCTAGCCAGCTACACACCACATCCAGACATTGAAAAAATGTCAATACCAGAACTTTTAGTACAACTAAAACAACTGATTAAAATACACAGACAATTAGTCCAATATGTAATGCGGACTTCAACAGTCCAACCAGCTATTAAAATTCCACAGCAGACCCCTCATCAGGGGAACACAAATAAAATAACACCACAGAACATACAGTCCTGTCTAGGCAAAGTACCCATTAAACGGGAACAAATTCCATTCTGGTTAGCACAGAAAATCACTCAAATAGAGGCAGTATTTCCGGATACTACACCTACTGAGAAACACAGAATTCTGACTATCTGCCTTCCAATGGGGATCGCACCACATGTGGAGGACTGTGACACTTGGGGCACAGTCTTTGCTTCCATTTACACAAAAACACATGGTGTTCCGTCCATGGCGGTAATACCAGATGTGCTAAAACAAATTCAAAATGAATACGGTCCAGAGCCTGCTTTAACTCTGGGTATGAAATTACTGAAAGACTTCAAGCAGGTCTCAGCTCTATTGTTATCCAACATAAAAGGAGAAGCAGCATCTGTGGCGATCCGCCAGAAGTTGAAAGAAACAGATATAGCAGAACAACCATTTGAACTTGCCAGAATCATAGAAAAATCCTATGAAGAACTAGGAAGAGATAGTTTGGGTGGGAAACCAGTGAAACCCCAACTAACTGAAAATCCTGAAAAGGTATTTATTAAAAATAATCTAACCGCTCCAAAAAAGAGCTGGGATGGAAATAAACAATCCACTCCCAAAGAAAAAAGATTCCAGTCCAGAGGAAGGTCTCCTCGGCGGAGAGAAAGATCTCCGGACCAAGGACACAAGTCTCCCCAGAGGGAGCCCTCTGAGAAAAAGTACAACCTTAGAAATAGGGATAATTTGAAGAAACCTGATAGATATCAAGATATTGATACACGTCCATCTCGATCTTTTCAGACTTCCTCGCAGAAATCGGAAAGAAGAGGACAGTCAGAACAAAGGGAAGAGCACTTCAAGTCCAAAGACAAGGAACCTGCTCATCAAAGTAAAAAATTACAATTTCCAAAAAAGAAGGTAGCCAGTATTAAAGTAATCAAACATGCCGAGGATCCTGAGGACACAGCTGAAAAACGGAGAGTGGGCTCAGACAATGCTAGACAGCGCAGCAGAAGTGAGCATAGCTCGCAAGATCCTGATGAATCATCTGGAGACAGTGGACACGAATGAATACATTCAGGTGGAAACTGCAGACACCAGAGTTAGCAAACCTCATAAAATATACGAAATAACATTACGTATAGAGGGAGATAAGACTAGGAAAATAAGGGGTCTATTTTGGGATAATCTCTCCAAAGGCTATGACATCCTTTTAGCTGAAAAAGACTGGCCACCGGAGTTTGTCAGGGAGTGCCCTCATGGCGAAGAAATGATTATGGCTGCCTTCTCAAATCATATTTCAATTCATAAAAAATATACACTTGCAAGAAAGTGGGCAGTAGCCCAAGCTCCTGCATTATATAAAAACCATGTGGGATGGGATGAGGACTCTTTTCCTCACAAAATCCAGTTAAAATCACAACCAACTGCACAGAGGCAGTACCCAATTAAGCAAGAAGCTAAAAAACAGGTCAGGGAGATCTTAGATCAACTTGAATACCAGGGGGTGATTGAAACATGCACCTCACAAATGAACAATCCTTTGTTTCCTGTCTCCAAACCAGATGATTCATATCGTCTAGTTTTGGACTACAGACACCTTAACTCATGTTGCAAAACCTTTGCAGTACAAAACTCACACAGTGCAGCACTAATGAATAGCATAGTGCGCAAAAAATACAAAACAACATTAGACATCTCTAATGGATTCTTTTGTCAAAATATAGCACCTGAAAGCAGATATTTGACCGCTTTCTCAATAAATGGCTCGCAGAAAAATTTCTGTCGTTTGCCACAGGGGTTCAAGAACAGCCCAGGATTATTCTCAGCGAGAGTAACAGAGTTACTACAACTGTATGATGATGAGGCATTATCTTATGTCGATGACATCTATCTAACAGATGATGACTTGGATACTCACTTGAAAAGAGTGAACACCATAATACTTGGGTTTGCAGCAGAGGGTTACAAATTCAACTTCAAGAAGTCAAGAATTGCCCATCTGACTGTCCTGTTTTTAGGATATGAATTATCAAGTGAAGGCAAAAGCCTGGCTGACAATTTCTTAGAGAAATGCGCTGTAATCCAAGCACCAAGAACGCTGAAATACTTACGATCAATTATAGGTTTCCTGAATTTCGGAAGAACTTACATTCTAAATTATGCAGAGAGAGTTAAACCTCTCTATGACCTAATAAAACCAGATTTTAAAGGAATCAATTGGACTCAAAAACATACAGAAATTTTGAGATCATTGCAAACAGACATGTTAGCTAAAACAAAATTGCAAACACGCGATAACACACGCAACCTTGTGATTCGGGTCATCCCAGGAAGATGCGGATTCACATACCTAACCTCTAATGAGGGAGAAACGGTACCAATAGCTTGCAAATCACATTTGTACACAGAAGCTGAAAAAACATTCAGCATTAAGGAAAACATTGTTCATTTGGTTCAAACAGCTGTAGCAAGAGAAAGAGACCAAGATGACGGCAGACGGATTACAGTCAGAACAGCAGAATCAGCCTTTGAGTCATTAACAAGCCCATGTAATTTACCTACTATGGCATTAAATCCAAAATGGATACAGTGGGAAAATTCTCTTGCTACAGACAAAGTGAAATACTATTTTGACCCAGAAATGAAAAAATTAAAAAATCTAGAATATGAAAGAGAATATCCTCTGCCTGGCGACATTCTGCCCATACAACTTTACGCCTGCGTAATATACACAAACAGTTATGCAGAACCCTCAGTTTGGGGAAAACAAGCCTACAACGCTACATGCGAGGTTGTCAAATGCCGGTGGCGTGGACGTAAATTAATGCCACTAGTAACAATGTCAGAATCTGTAAAAGACAATTCAGGTCAACAAACTGAATTAATAGCTTTAAAAATGGCGCTCGATATTGCCGATCGCGAATTCCCGACACTAATAGTGTGCGATTCGCATTCCTGCGTCAAATCATACAACGAAAACTTGCAGGAATGGGTTCAAAACGGTTACAAAGATGACACAGGTGCCACAATTAAGCAAAAATCGCTTTGGGAACAAGTAGTTCTTTTACAGAAAGAACTACAAAAGACTCACGTGATACATTCACTGAGTCATCAGCGTGATGGCGTTCACGTTTCAGGGAATTCATTGGCTGAGACAGCCACAGCGGAAGCAACTAAATCGGCTCCCGTAGCTACAAAAAAGTGTTCAGAAAAATACATTGACGGGGAAACAATGCTGGCGGTGAAAACGTCATCAAAAGGCGACTGCTCAGCGCTACCCATCACCTATCCACTCAATTATACATACATAATCGATGCAAACTCCGTTCCTTTTGCTCAAATCCCTGGAGTGGGGGATAGGGTAATTCCAAACACGAACAGGAGAATATTGTTAATAGCAGACGCACATATGGGTGAGGGTCTTAGACACCTTAAGCTAAAGGATTCTCTGGAAGAATTGCAATCCACATACTGGTGGCCAGGAATGAGCCTGCAACAACACATGTTTGCAAAAAACTGTCCAAACTGCAACAGAGATCGCAGAGGCGACCGAGACGGTGTTTTACCATGGCGTTTCGTTCAAGATGGGATTGAACAATAAAATATATAAAACCCAGTATGATTAATCACTTAAAATGTAGACCCCAGCTCTCGGCTGACGTCTGAACTGTTATAAAAAGATTTGCTAGTCTATAATGGCATATACGCAAGGGGCATGCTACATTCTGACCAGGGTCCTGCTTTTAGCTCTCGAGCTTATAAGGAGGCCATGACCAGCATGGGCATTGCATTGCGGGACTCTTATCACTTCCTTCCTGAGGGAAACGGGATGGTGTAAAGAAAAAAACCAAGGCATAGAGCAATCTATAACGGCAAAGGTATTAGGTTCGGGAGCTGGGTGGGTCAAACATTTAATAAGTGTCCAACGTAGTCTTAATAATCTGCCAAGAAATTCTCTGAGAGGTCTCAGTCCGTACGAATTATTGTTTGGGACTAGAATGTTAATCCAGGACCTCGATAGTCAAACTTCAGTGGTTAAAGAAAAATGCTTTGATATCAAAGATCGTTTGGCTATTTTACAGGACTTAAACGAAACAAGAAAAGACCTGAGCAACATAAAGTTTAAACAACAGCCAACAACCACTGAAGAGAAACCACCTGTCCCAGCAAGGCCTGTCTGGATTCCAAAAATCGGGGTTCTGGTCAGAGAAAAAATAGCGGTAAAGAAGGAATTTGGGCCTTCTTACAGAAAAGCAGTACCTGTCTTGGCTATCAACGGGACAAGATCAGTTGTATTACCGCCCCTTGCTGGTAAAAAGGAGAACCGAGTTGTATCCATCGACCTGGTTAAACCACAATCATGTGGCCGATAATAAGTAGTAGGCCAAGTGGACTCCCAAGAAACAGCAGAACACCAAAGTTTGCTACAAACACAGAGGTTCAATCTGAGAGACTAATCACATTTGATAAACCTACAGTGAATCAACAAGGACTATGCAACAAAGCCATGGAACTTAAACCTCTTGAAACCCAAATCCAAATCTTACATCAAGAAACACCAGTCTACAATGATGTAACCACTGACCATGCTAATGCAACAAAGCAAATTCCAAAAACAAAAAGGAATCCAGAAGCAATTGAAACAATTGACAGAACAGCATCAGGCTATTTCATCAACTTCGATGATTTTTCTGAGGATCCGAGCGAGCCTGAGGAACAGCCGACAACATCAAAGACTTTTAAAGACAAAGCAAAAGAACTCTTTCATCAACTACAAGAAACCTATCTGATTTCTCCATGGATTGAATTTTGGGTGGCACAAGGTGTATTTGTCCTCATACTTTGGCTCATCATGGTACTATACTTGGGTCATTTCATTGAGGGAAAATATGTTACAATGGACACAGCAAGTCAGAAAATCAACTTGGTCCTGAAACCACACAAGTCTTCACACATCGAGAAAAGAGAACTTTCTTCAGTAAACTTCACAGCCAATCCTATACCCGGTGGGGTAGCATGGGACAAAACTGATTACAAAATCTATGGCCCTCTCGAGCTCCTGAAGTATCCTCATCAATTCAAGATTTCATTAAGTGACTTTGTAAAATCAAGCACATTCGCTAATGATTGGGACGTTGAAAGTATTAATGATATGATGTCAGATCTAGTGATGTCAGCTAAATTTACAGAACATGATTATTTACAGGGTTCATCTAATTATGACCAGATGTACTGTTACAACCACTATGGTAACCATTATCTGCACAAATCTGCTCAACCTAGAAATGTTTTTAATTATGACCAATGGGAACATTGTGCAACTCCACCAAAAGGTAGTTCGAAAACATTTTATGAAAAATTTCCATATTTCTCAGGGTTTAACATAAGTAATGCGGAAACGTTTTATTTCAAACTGTTAAATAAGACAGGAATGAAAACCATGCTTACAAATACAAAATTAATCTATTCAGAGACATTTTTTGACGAAATGAATACATTCGGTTTTGATTTCTGGAACAATAACATTGAAACGAAAACAATCTGGGGTACAAGAGATTGGCAGGTCAAAGGTATAGAATCATTGTTTAGAGCCTGCATGATCCCAGAACAAATAATATTCTTGAATGATACAATTCAACAAACAACCTGTTTTGGCCTAGCCAAAATTAAAGACTTAAACAAACCGTCTATTCCAAAACCAACACCTGACAGTATTAACACTACAGATGATGAGATAGACGTATCCCATATTTTAAACCAAAACAGAACACATCCTGATTGGAAAAAATGGTTGATCTGGCCCACAGACACAAATAACTGTCAAGATAGATTCCTGAACAAAATACAGGGGTTAAAATTGACCAGGCCAGACCCTAGATACTCCCAGCGACAACATCCAGGGATTGTAACAACATACAGTGTGGGGAAACTCTGCCTCGAATGGCTACGAACATCCACACTAGCAGAAATTAAGCAACACTTGACTTTACTTAAAGAAGGTGCTGACTTGCTTGATTTCATTATGGGACCACGCAAACAGCGTCAAAAACGTTTCATAGCGGCCTCTATATATGCAGCTTACAACGAAGCTTGGAAAGTAACTCAAATTGAAACAGCAGAGAAAATACGGGAAATTGACCGTGTTAATTTGGAAAAATCACTTTCTGTTGTGGACAATGGGTTAATGACTCTGTCTTCCAGAATATATTCACTGGACAGTATTGTATCATCTGCAATCGATATAATAGAACAAGACTTACTGATGTTACAACACGGTCAGTCCCAATTGCGTTCTATTGTACAGCTTGGCTGGAAGTTACAAAATCTGCGTTCAGGTTATGTGCCTTGGCGTTTAATCAACACAACGTCATTATTCACTATCTTTAACCTTACTGATACACAAATCAGCTTGGCACAAAAGGGTGCGGAGTATACAATTCTGAGCATTGAAAAACTTGAGAGATTACCATTGACAATGTCAGAACGACCTGTCATTGAATGGATAATACATGGAATCATAACTATTCCGATAACGACTTTCCAATTTCGATACTGCCAGAAATATATACAGGCAGGCCAGTATGAAAGGTTGGGTAAAGGATACATTAAGTCAACATGGAACTTACCTTATACACACACATGTTATAGTAATACAGGACAGAGTGTATTTCTTAGTGGTAACAATTGTGAAAAATCACTAAGTGGTATACTTCTGTGTCAGGGTATAAGTTTACATGGGGCCTGTGAGGGGACTTCAAATAACCTTTCATGTCACCAACTCGGCACACCTGCAACAAAAATAGAACCATTCTTTAGAAGACTTTCTAACGGGAGTTACATTCTAATTGTAGATCACAGATGTTGTGGCTTACTGCCAGGAAAACCTTATCTAGTAAGCGTGAGTTCCATGGTCACTTGCTGTGAGCGAGTATTGTTCCCGAATGACACTCCAAACGGGGAGGGAAAAATTTGGCCCAGTTTGAATATCTCTTCTATTCGAATTGATACTTTAAGCAGAATGAAGACTGTGCTCCTACAGATGCCAGTTCACTTGAAGTCATCAAAAGAAACGTATGATCTCCAAGTTGCAAGGACAACGGGAGAGATATATGCATTGTTATCAACAAATTGCCCCCTACACTTCGCAGAAATGCTAAGCGAAATCTTAAATATTTCTGATACAAATGGTATCGCGAGTGTATTTAAGTCCGTTTTTTCGGGACTGTTAACTCCATTCAAAGCAGTCCTGGGAATATTTCCCGATTTCATCCATTCTGTCTTTGGCGGACTTCCACTCCTGTTGGGACTCGTAGCAGGCATCTTATTTTTGCTACTCCTGCTTCGTTATGGCAAGCCATGTCACAGACAAGACTCCAGCAACAATGGAAGAAACGATCCTAGCTATACGCTATCGGGACCGCATAACTAAAGTCCTTGGATTAGCCCGGCTACGAGATCTAAATATGACCTGGTTTCTTTCATTCAGACCCATATGGCAGAATTGTGTCTTACCTGTATTAAGATGCATGCTATGCGGCGAGGAATGCGTGTTGGACACATGTCTTACACTACAATCAGAAGTACCATTGGATGCAGATACTTTGTTGGGTCCAGTAAAGGCTCATGCATTGTGCTGTCCCCAGCGGCTACCAATCCTGATGACGGCATTCGTGGAGACTTCACCACTACGATTGAAGGGTAGTGAAGTACAAGATGAGAGCAGCATCAACCAGGTACGGCCTTCTGTAAGCAATGCTGATCAGAACATCACTGAAAGCGAACATGCGCACGACTGCATGGTAGCGACATTTTCCAACTTGGTCGAACTTTCACCTGAAGCGGTAAACAGTTTTTTTGAAAATCTGTCTGAAATGATGTTTTCACCAGAACAGAGAGAGTGACTATAAGTAAACGTGGACACAGCGTTCCCTGAACTCTGAATTTGGCCTTCAGTTTTATAAACAAAGCTACTGAAAATCTTTTTTCCTTCTTCACTGAAAACGAAAACTTTTCTTCCAAACCCAAAATATTTACCTTTTGGCACTTATCTTCTGCTTAAAGTAAAACTATTCCTAGAGAACAGAGCTTCTATTTTTAGGAACTCTAGAGACAATAATTTACCTCAGCCTCTAGAACATTTACGAGTAAATGTATTTATATGTGATGAAGTGGTCTCGCACTTTTTCTTCTGTATTAAGAGCCATTTCATGTGTTATTTTCGCAAATCATTCATGCTGTGATAAATTGTGCTTCTTTTTTGAATGATTACACTGCTTGAATGCATACAGTACCTATACTCATTTTCGTGTATTTCGATATGCCTATTTTCAAATGCAAAAAATGTATTTTGGGGTGGTTCGGTATACACATGCACTATTAGTTATGTTTACTATTGATTAGGTTAGTAAACATGGACATGAATTTGTGGAGTGGGTGTAGTGTGTTTATATAGGGACCTGTATCGATACTCCAATTTCTGACCCTTGTCCGGTTATAAATCACTAATATCCATACAACGGCACAGAAACCCGTTTCATAAATTAGTCATAGCGCATGCTGTCACATTAAGCAAGCACTATTCCTCCAGCCCCCTAGAAAGCACACCGAGTTCTCTAAACAAACCAAGCCTCCAGCAAACCTGGGAAATCCCAGCTGCTATTGTTTTGATTTCGTTCGAGAACTCCTGCAAAGAATGTAAGAACGACCAGTTCTTAATTGACATCTTATGTCCATCCTTACGTCAAACCCGGCACCTCTCAGGTATAAATATACTGACACTGCCCTAAGTAAAGACGCGGTGGTGATGAGCTTGGAGCAGCGACTACTTGCCGGAGAGCCCAGCTGATGCGAGAGCCCACGGACGCTGCCCCTCCCTTTTTGACGCGTTGAGGAAAAACGCTGCCTTTCCTCTTGCCGAGGAATCCAGCCTCCAGCGTTTCCAGCTTGCCCTCGCGGGTAACTGGGATACCGAGTCCTGAGAAAGAGATACCAACCCTCCTGCCTTCTAAATCCCAGGTACTGAACTGACTAATCCCTTACAGAGAATTCTTGAGTCAGACTCTTGGCAAAACAAACTTAACTTAAACTGCTACTTACTTACTCCCTCCCATGTATTAGGCTTAGGCCAGGTACACCGGGGTAGGCGTAGTTAGAAGCACCAGTTGAGTACGATTAGTCAATGTATATATGTATGTATATCTTTTATCCAATTTAAAGTATCATATGGCTAAGAAACCATATCAATGCTTTTACAGTATTATTTTATAATCCTGCGTTTACCATATGCACTTTACTTAACTATAAGTATTACAATTGTAGCGATTCATTTCTCTTGTATGAGAAAAGAGACTGATCAATAAATAACACCTTTTATTGAAAACGCCCGTCTCTTCTTTTCTCTGCAATCTGGTGAAACTAAGTATGCACGTATTGACTGAGTAAAATAGCTGTCTTTTGTTTTCACACGACTCTAGAGATATACTCTTGATCAGGGAGAGCAAAGTTGTCATGTTCTATGGTTGTCAGAAACTAAATCCCTTCTTGTCTATCCAGGGAGGTTAAACTCCTCCTCGCCTATTCGAGAAAGTTTCTAGTGAACTCTGAGCTAGCTGGCACACAAAACTTAAGCCTAATATCGTCAGTAAAAGACCTACTTAACCTCAGTTCTATGTCTACACTACTGAAGATATTACTCCAATGCGCAGAGCCTATTGGGAATATAGGAACTACACTACAAAACATTATGCGCAAAAGTAGTCTGGCATGAGAAACACAATGTTTTAGCTTCAGAGCGCAGTAGGTGGTGTAAGAGGAGCCACAAAGAAAGCTGTCTGTGCTGCAGAGGAAGATGTGGCTCGCATTTTAACTCCCATTTTAAAATTATTTCCAACCTTGTGACCTCCAACTGGAAACTTGAGTGGACCAGATGCATTTTTATTTGTGACGCTTAAAAGACAAGCAAACCTTTTAAATCTAGATGCAGCGGTGAAGTAATGCACGGGACTGGAAAATACAATTTAGTGACCGCTCTTTGCATAACGGCAGGACAGTGGGGGATGTAGTGTCTCTCCTCTCCTTATCATTCAACTCACTCTGGGGTCAAAGGTCCAGAGCCAGCTGTCAACAAGGAATGTAACAAGCTCTTGGCATTGCTGTGGGGAGGAGGAAAGAGAAATGCGAGACACGGCCTGGCGGCCGTGAAGTGTCAAGCAGTGGGCGGGGGAGCCCTTTGAAGTGAAGCTCTCGGAGGCAGGCGCCTCGGGCAGGCCAATGTGATACTATGAGGACCTACAAACACTGGAGACGAGTGCCTGCTCCCTAACCAAATGCGAAGATCCCCTGGAGTGCACAGAACAAAGATCCTCCACACAGCGATGAACAGAGTGACTATGAATGTCAATAAAGTATTTAAACGTTTTTCTTTTTGCGGCCTTCTATACAAAAAAATCCAGACGCGTATTTCACCCCTGCGTCACAAATCGGGCTGGGTGAGAAAAATAGCCACCAGCAAAGCCAAAAGACAAAAAGGGACTGAAACCATTAGTCTGACACCAAAAAATTGCAGATAAATTGATGTATTAGTCAACCGATTTAAGTGTATTTTCCGATCCCAAAAAACAAATAAAACTCTTCGGCTATACCATAGCGTATCATATTTTTCTGTTTTCCAGTATAGAGTATTTTGTATTACTGTGGACAAATAGCGGCTATTTTATTCTATTACTATTTGCACAAATTGTCCTGCAAGAAAATAATCCTAAATATGATGGGTGCAGCGATTCAAGACACTTTTAATGAGATATGTGTGGCCTCGCTCATCATATGGAAAATATATACAAATGTTCTGTATTGTTAAAAACACTGATTGCGGACAGTCTCACGGGAGCCCCCGTTAATAAATAAATTATACATTCCAAAAATAATTTAAAAGTAAACAGATAAGTGGATTTCCCAGATGGCTGGGAACAAATAAAGACTAAACGGCTTCCTGCTTTTATATTTACAGCAAACGCGTTTTGGATGGGGGGACGGACTGTAGTAACCAAAATGAAGTTAAAATAACAAAAAATCATTAACAGGCAGTAACGTTTGAAAACCGGATTCATCTGTTGGAATCGGAGGCGGATCTAGCTTGGGGAAGAGGCGCACCCCGCGGCTGGCTGGAAGGACAAACTGACCAAGTTCAGACGAGCTGTGGCTGCGATCCGTGGACGCAGGAGTCCGCCAGGATGCAGCACTCTGGAGGACGCAGGGACGGATTTATGGAAGTAAACACAAACTAGTGCCAAGACAATGAGCCTCGTCTGCTAGTCAAGTGAGCGGCCGGAGGCAGTCCAGGGTAACAATGTATAACCCGGATCTATAAAATAGAAAAATCAGTAAACAATAAACTGTAGCAAGCATGCCGATTTGGGGCGCAGGAAAGTACCGAAAAACAGATGAGGAAAAGGGAGGTAACAATAAAAGCTAAGAATAGAGCTAATGTTTAAGTCCCTCTCCGGCGCACCTACACACACTTTCTAAAGAATCACTTACTTGGCTGCTTACATCTACTTATATCAAGGAATACATAACACTGCCATTTCAATGCTCTCTAGAAGGCGGGATTCCGCATGGTCTGCCTGGTTTATATTTTAGGCTGGCTTTTCTCCGTCCGAGTTCTGCTTCCTCCCACGCCTGTTGCGCACAGCCTCACATGGCACCGCTTGCACTATCCGGGCAAGGGGCGAAGAGATGCGCTCGGAGACCGCGTGAAGAAACGACGCGTGTCCGGGAAAGAAAACATTAAAAAATTTTTACAAATAAAAGCGAAGTAGAAGTTAACATAAGAAACGAGCCCTAATAAAAGCGAAGTAGAAGTTAACATAAGAAACAAGCCCTAATAAAAGCGAAGTAGAAGTTAACATGAGAAAAAAAAAAGCTCTTGGCATTGCTGTGGGGGGGGAGGAGAAATGCAAGACACGGCCTGGCGGCCGTGAAGTGTCAAGCAGTGGGCAGGGGAGCCCTTTGAAGTGAAGCTCTCGGAGGCAGGCGGCTCGGGAGCGAGGGAAAATCGCGTGCTTGTGTTCACGTGAACTTTCGGAAATCCGGCCGATGGTTTGAGAGCTTATTTTGCCCACTAAAATTCTCCCCTATCCATTCCTTGCGGAATGGGATAGGGGAGCCCTAAAAAGGTCTCAAAACGATCAGCAGCCACATACATAAAAACAAGCAAGATGCGATGAACATAGTACATTATGATGCACCATGCCTATTTCTAATCCTCAGTGCGCACTGAACAAAGTTTGTAAAACATCTAAATATGAGAGTGGTGCACATCTAAATATGTCTTTGTGTGCAGAGGTATAAGGTACAATGATGCGGTGACCCTGCAGACTGTGATGAGTCAATGGGGTAGTGAACCCCCACTTAAGCAGCTTATGCTGGCGCACCCAATGAACTGGTGAACCGAGTCCCACCCAAAACATTAATTGTTTATGAGCCTCTCCTGTCTGCAGGCCTGCTATTCAGCAATACTGATAGGAAATACCATGCCACAGGGGTGTGGATGGTGGCACAGTGAAGGAGAAATGAAAATAAGGAAAAACAAATAGAGGGACCATAAGACAGAAATGTAAGAAAGAAAAGATTAGAGACAATAGAAAGTATGTTAGGAAAAGGAAATGAAGGGATCGTGAAAGGAAATATAGAAGAAAAGGTTAAGGTAGGATGGAAGGGTGAAAGGATGGATCGATGGAAGGGTGAAAGGATGGATCGATGGAAGGGTGAAAGGAAGGATCGTTGGAAGGGTGAAAGGATGGATTGATGGAAGGGTGAAAGGATGGATCGATGGAAGGTTGAAAGGAAGGATAGTTGGAAGGGTGAAAGGATGGATCGGTGGAAGGGTGAAAGGAAGGATCGATGGAAGGGTGAAAGGAAGGATCGATGGAAGGGTGAAAGGAAGGATTGATGGAAGGGTGAAAGGATGATTGATGGAAGAGGGAAAGGAAGGATAGTTGGAAGGGTGAAAGGATGGATCGATGGAAGGGTGAAAGGAAGGATCGATGGAAGGGTGAAAGGATGGATCGATGGAAGGGTGAAAGGAAGGATCGATGGAAGGGTGAAAGGAGAATCATTGGAAGGGGAAAGGATGGATCGATGGAAGGGTGAAAGGATGGATCGATGGAAGGGTGAAAGGAAGGATAGTTGGAAGGGTGAAAGGATGGATCGATGGAAGGGTGAAAGGAAGGATCGATGGGTGAAAGGATGGATCGATGGAAGGGTGAAAGGAAGGATTGTTGGAAGGGGTAAAGGATGGATCGATGGAAGGGTGAAAGGAAGGATAGTTGGAAGGGTGAAAGGATAGATCGATGGAAGGGTGAAAGGAAGGATCGTTGGAAGGGTGAAGGAATGATAGTTGGAAGGGTGAAAGGATGGATCAGGGTGAAAGGAGGGATCGATGGAAGCAGGGCCGGACTGGCCGTAGCGGGTACCGGGCAATCCCCCGGTGCGCCGCACGGGTTGGGGTCTAGTTTTTAGGTCCCTAGGGGCCGTTTTTGTTAGAGGGACGTTTTTGCAGCATAGCTGCAAAATCAGCCCTGTAACAAAATCGGCCAAAAACCAGCCCTGGCAAAGAGATCGGTGGCGCCCACAACCCCTGGGGGGGCGGACGAGGACTTTGTCAGGGCCGGTTTTGGTTCTCTGTCTGGCTCTGGATGGAAGGGTGAAAGGATGGATCAATGGAAGGGTGAAAGGAAGGATCGTTGGAAGGGTGAAAGGAAGGATCAGTGGAAGGGTGAAAGGAGGATCGTGGAAGGAGAAAAGGAAGGATCGATGGACGGCTGAGAGAATGGATTGATGGAAGGGTGAAAGGAAGGATCAGTGGAAAGGTGAAAGGAGGATCGTGGAAGGGGAAACGGAAGGATCGATGGACGGCTGAGAGAATGGATTGATGGAAGGGTGAAAGGATGGCTCGATGGAAGGGTGAAAGGATGGATCAATGGAAGGGTGAAAGGAAGGATCGTTGGAAGGGTGAAAGGATGGATCAGGGTGAAAGGAAGGATCGTTGGAAGGGTTAAAGGATGGATCGATGGAAGGGTGAAAGGAAGGATAGTTGGAAGGGTGAAAGGATAGATCGATGGAAGGGTGAAAGGAAGGATTGTTGGAAGGGTGAATGGAATGATAGTTGGAAGGGTGAAAGGATGGATCAAGGCGAAAGGAGGGATCGATGGAAGCAGGGCAGGACTGGCCGTAGCGGGTACCGGGCAATCCCCGGTGCGCCGCACGGGTTGGGATCTGGTTTTTAGGTCCCTAGGGGCCGTTTTTGTTAGAGGGACGTTTTTGCAGCGTAGCTGCAAAATCAGCCCTGTAACAAAATCGGCCAAAAACCAGCCCTGGCAAAGAGATCGGTGGCACCCACAACCCCTGGGGGGGCGCCCGAGCACTTTGTCAGGGCCGGTTTTAGTTCTCTGTCTGGCTCTGGATGGAAGGGTGAAAGGATGGATCGATGGAAGGGTGAAAGGAAGGATCGTTGGAAGGGTGAAAGGAAGGATCGTTGGAAGGGTGAAAGGAAGGATCGTTGGAAGGGTGAAAGGAAGGATCAGTGGAAGGTGAAAGGAGGATCGTGGAAGGGGAAAAGGAAGGATCGATGGACGGCTGAGAGAATGGATTGATGGAAGGGTGAAAGGAAGGATCAGTGGAAGGGTGAAAGGAGGATCGTGGAAGGGGAAAAGGAAGGATCGATGGACGGCTGAGAGAATGGATTGATGGAAGGGTGAAAGGAAGGATCAGTGGAAGGGTGAAAGGAGGATCGTGGAAGGGGAAAAGGAAGGATCGATGGACGGCTGAGAGAATGGATTGATGGAAGGGTGAAAGGAAGGATCGATGGAAGGGTGAAAGGATGGATCGATGGAAGGGTGAAAGGATGGCTCGATGGAAGGGTGAAAGGATGGATCAATAGAAGGGTGAAAGGAAGGATCGTTGGAAGGGTGAAAGGATGGATCAGGGTAAAAGGAAGGATCGATGCAAGGGTGAAAGGAGGATCAATGGAAGGGTGAAAGGATGAATCGATGGAAGGGTGAAAGGATGGATCGATGGAAGGGTGAAAGGAGGATTGATGGAAGGGGGAAAGGAAGGATCGATGGAAGGGTGAAAGGATGGATGGGTGAAAGGATGGATCGATGGGAGGGTGAAAGGAGGATTGATGGAAGAGGGAAAGGAAGGATTGATGGAAGGGTGAAAGGAAGGATCGATGGAAGGGTGAAAGGAAGGATCGATGGAAGACTGAAAGGAGGATCGATGGAAGGGTGAAAGGTTGGATGGAGAATGATAGGCTCTATAAGGATAGAGGATGAGGAATGGACAGATGAGAAGAGTGAAAGAATGGCTACATGAATATATTGATGAATGGATGGATGCTTGAACACACTTCTCCTAGGAAGAGTCAGGTTTGCTTGCTTTGCGTTCTTGGTGTGATTAGAAGTGTGGTTCGGTGGGGGAGGGGGGTAGAGGGGTATTTTAATTTTCTGGACACTCTCTTGTGAAGAGTGGCCCCTGAGTTTCCAGTATCTCACAGATTTGTCTTGTGCTGAATGGTGGCATCAGCAGGATTGGTGCGCCCTGGAGTATTGAACTGGGCGTCAGGGTCCTGCTTTACGCCCCTGATTTCGAATGGCAGTCACGCGATTTACCTTTTGCCAGGTGTGTGTGTCTGTTTTTATAAGGCGCTAGGTTCCCATGCAGGGCCAGCTCGCGCTACTTAGCCTAACTGTAGTACTTAAACTGAAACACTAGAGTAGTGCGTGCTCTTCCACTCCCATTGCCCAATTTGTACAAACCAGGGGGCTCATGCTACCCAACGCGACGCTTTTTTAGCACTTTGCTCAAGACAACTACAATATTTTTGATCTTGAAAACAGACCGGCACTGTCTTTTAACTTTTTGGGACTGGTAGCAGTTTTTCCCCAGAGCCTGAACCCGGGGCCTGCAGCCAAGCCCGTGCTCCTCCGCGCGCACGGTCACGTCCAGGCAGGACGAAAACGCCACAGGTTGTCGAACTTTCTTCCCCCTCCCGCCCACCTTTTCCTTCTTGACGTCTGAGGTGGACTCCGCCTGCTGACAGCGGGTGTTTTTTTCTCCTTTTGCTTCCTCAGTGAGGTGAGTTTGGAACTGTTCCCAGACGGGCTGAAGGGCCCGGCGGCGGTGCTGAGGAATCCGCCTTGGCGCGCGCAGCCGCCGCGAGACCCCGGAGCGGGCGCGAGGCAACGCGCAAGGAGCGGGCTCGAGGCAGCCGCGAGGGAACCGGGCGGGGCTATTACCTTTGAAGCGCGAGGAAAGGATCCGGGCAAAACTCTGTATCCTGAAGAGGTTTTCAGGTGGACCGACACCGAGGGCGCAGGGTTCCCTTAGTGAGGTGAGTCTTTGCTCTCTGTTAGTTTTGTTTTTATTTTTCACATCACTCGATGCGAGTTAGGTAGCGCAGTGGGTTGAAACACTTGGTACCAGATGTGTTCGCCCCCTGCTGCACTCTCAGGTTCGAATCAGCCCGGAAGGGGGTTGACTCACCCTTTCAGAAGTATGAGTGAACCGGTTGTCTGAAAGAGTCAGTGATTGAAGGGTTTGCGCTGTGAGTTGAATATGTGTGTATTGGGCACTTCCTTGTAGATTTCTCCTCCTTAACAGAGGCTCTTTCATAACATTCGTCATATGTGAGAGGGTGAAGTCCGGCGCAGGTGAGCGGTGGCCCGGTAGGGTCTCGAGGAGCCACCGGAGAAATGAAATGCTGTGGTAAACGGAGTCTCAGGCTCACATCACCACATGCGGAAGGATTAAGGAATCATCCTTTCACCAGCTGCGAGAGGCAGAGAAAGTGAAGAGATCCCCTCCAGGGTGACTGCTGATGTCTCCTGCAGCGGTGCACTAGCTCTGAATGTGGCTTCCTCGAGTGTGATGGCAGTGATTCCTGACTGCGTTCTTCTTATGTGACCCCATCTCTTCAGCGACCGCTGTGCAGGTGGGACTGCACTGGATGTCTCCTCCTACAGAAGTAGTGTTCCCCTATAGGCGAGAGTGGCAGCGATTCTCTCCTCCTCGTGGTGTTGTTTACTCCTGTAGGAGAGAGTCGTAGTAGGTAGCACCTCCTTCTAGTGATGTGCCCTGCGGTTGTCTCCTTCTAGGGCTTTGAGTTTTTGCTGTCAGTCAGGACCATAGTGGTTGACCCTCATATCTTTTATTGTGGTGTCTGTGGGGATAGTCTTCCCCTAGAGGGCTGTCAGGCAGTGCCTGATGGGCTGGTCTGACAGGTACATGTGTGGGCCGTTTTTTAACAGTTTGTGGGCCTGTTTTGTGGCCAGGTGGGCCGGTTTTTACTGTTGATTTACCTGATATTACTGCAAACATTGCCAACAGCAATCACACATGCATGCCTTTCCCCTAACATGCCAAATACCATACAACGTGTCTTTACAAGTTCAAAACTGGCCACTTTTTAGCTGTCTGGTTCGCTAATGGAGGCCACTTTTATTTTGACGATTTTTTGTCCCAGTACACAGTCCGTTTCTGTCTCGCTAGCAATGATTTAGTTTATAAGGGAATGCTGTGGTTGTTGTCTACACTAGTGAAACATTGTTCCACTTAATATGAGAACTTGCGTTGTCTTCCCCTCACAGGTCGTTGTTTTTCTTCTACTCTGATGTAGCGATTCCATTGCAAGACGGTAGCCACTTGGCTCCACAGAGAATTGTGTTGTTCTGCGCACATGGGTTGCTGTTGTCTTCTACTATAGATGTGTTTTCCTCCTGTGGGTTTACTGTGGTTGACCCCTATTTCTCCTGCGGTGTGTTGTGTTAGTTGTTTTTTTCCTCGTCATTGAGCTTCGCCTTGTAGGTGAAGCCTGCAGCGTTTGTCTCCCACTAGCCACATAAGATATCCCTTAAAATGTGAAGTAAAGTTGTCTTCTGTGGTGCTGCTTTGTCTCGTGGACGATACCTGCAGTTTTGTCTCTTCATAGTTGTACAATACGGCCATTCTAGTCAGGACTGGCATTGCATACTTAGAAGGGATGTATGTCATTACGATGCGGTGTTTACACCGCGCTACCATTACAACGCAGTTATTACAACGCAAGTCGTTACAACGACTTGCGTTGGAGGGCACTGGATTGTGGATTATTTTAATTTTCTATTCCAACTCTAGCCCACTTAACAGTAGGGAAGGTGTTGGAATAGAAAAGTAAACTATTCCTTCAGCAAGAGCGCCATCCAGCGCAAGTCGTAGAATTGACTTGCGTTGTAATGGCTGCGTCGTAAAGGCCCCGCGGTGTAAACACCGCGTTGTAAAGGAAGTTTCCCCTTAGGGGTGTTTTCGGTTTATAAAAGGATGGATCAGTTGTGCTCTCCTAGAGTCTTAGTGCCCTGCCCATAGTCACTGCTTGGGTGTATGGTAGCCCGAAATTAAATGCTCTATTTCAAGGGCGCACGTTGAGGGTACGCTTGAGTAGACAGCGTCTATCCACTTTTTCACACAGTGGACACTGTCTACCCTGCCAAGAGGTTGGGCAGCACAGAAATATGCTAAACTTTTCGTGGTGTAATCTTCAGACAGAGGGACACATTCAGCAGCACCTGCACGTTGTCTGCTTTCATTGGGAGCAGAAACATGCATGTTGGGAGGGCACTTATCAGATTCCAGCTGGGCCCATAACAAAGGCCAAAGTTAAGGGCCATAAGGACTCACTCTATTGGCCTATCCTGACAGGGAGTTATTGGGCGCGTCACACTAAATATAATCGAGGGGAAACAAAGGTACATAGTTTATCACTTCACAGGTACTCAAGTGAGGTATGCTTTTGACTTTGGTCATTCCCTGTATATAAGACATATGCATGCCCTGCTAGAATGTCAGATGTGCTGCTCTGACCCAGTATTTACATAATAACAATTTAAATTCCACAATTTTGTTTTATTACTTTTACAGTGCTCCTAATCCCACTGCAGGGTGTCGGAGTTCTTTACATCAATAGTACACATTGTATATTGACATAAAATCCTATGTGTATAAATCAATGTACAGGATGTGTTAAATACCACAGTGAGGGTTACAGTGTAGGAGCCACGTGTCCTTGGTAGCTTTTACTGTACTATATTAGGATTACAATTTATGAACTGCAACTAACAAAATGATCTCTGTACTAAAATCAGTAACCCAATTACACATTTACATAAAATAAAAATCTGTCATCTGCATGTTACATAATGTGCTTTGCTGTAGACATATTAACCTTCTATGCTACTTTCCAGTAGCGTAACAAAAGTTGATGGGGCCCCCTGCAAGGTACATGGAGGGTGCCCAATGTATTTAATCCGGCGCTCTCAGACCTTAGTACTGTACTGAGGGGGACCCCTGCCTGCAACTTGGGCCACCTCCGCACCACGGGGTCTGCGGGGACCTGTGTTACTCCACTGCTACTTGCATTCAAACCAGACAAAACACAGACCTCTCCAGCAAATTTTAACATTATTAATATTCATTTATTATTAATATTTCATTAGGCACAGAAAGATCTCTGTAGCAGTTGCCTTAACGCTTAACCCCATTAGATATTTGAAAATGCTGTCATTGCAATCAATTAAGCAGAATAGATTTACTGCCACGTTCCTCCTTGTTGCAAATTTCTTTGTGGCCAGGTCTTGAAAAACTATTTCATGCAATTTGCATGTTGCTTATTGATGAAAGTTCTTAACAGTCACTGTCCTATATTAGGAATGTGCTGCAGTAACAAAAGGATCGCTGTGACAAAAGCAGTAATCCACTCACCTAGCCATACAAAATACAGATTTGGGATCTGCACAGTACGTGTTCTGTGCAGCAGGCATATTAACCTTCTGGAATTACTTTATGCCACTAAAGAAAACTCTGCGCTCTCTCTCTTTCTCTTTCTCTTTCTCTTTCTCTTTCTCTTTCTCTTTCTCTTTCTCTTTCTCTCTCTCTTTCTCTCTTTCTCTCTCTCTTTCTCTCTCTCTCTCTCTCTCTTTCTCTCTCTCTTTCTCTCTCTCTTTCTTTCTCTCTCTTCCTCTCTCTCTCTCTCTCTCTCTCTTTTTCTCTCTCTCTCTTTTTCTCTCTCTCTCTCTCTTTTTCTCTCCCTCCCCCCCCAAGGAACATTAATCACAAGAGTTATCTAGACATTTTTTTTGCTGCCTGAAAGCTGGATACAAAAGGAACACTGCAAAAAATGTTTTTAAATCCTAAATTATTGCTAAACACTGTGTCGTCCCCCTCCCTAGAGGTCAGGGCCCTCTCCCTTGTCAGGGCCCTGTGTTCCGCACCCTATAAAGCCGGCCCTGGCTCCTGCTGTGACCCTTGTTGTGCTCTGCTCGCCTTTTTCTATGAATCTGCTGACTTGCCAATCTCTAAAGAGTAACAACACGGAGGTGGATTGGCGGCAGGTACACGTGCTGCACTGCTGCTGCCCAGGCTCCAGGGCCAGAGGCTCACTATCGCCAGGCTTCGCGGACTCTGCCGGAATGTGCAAGGTTCATCCATCCTGCTGCCCGGGCAGGTCTACAGATTTATTTTACTGTTAAGGACAACAGCGACACCCAACGGCCAGCGAGGGGTCTTTGGCTACCGATGCCGTGTACCACCAGTGCAGCAGTGACATTGACAGTCGTTAATAGGAGTCAGACATGTCTATTTTGAACAATTATTTATTTGCCACCGCTCGAGGGATTCGGGGCCTGAGCGGAGCAGTGTACTACTACGACACAAGTTAAGCCATAACTCATGGAAATAGTGGGGCAAAGCAACAGTGGATCGCCCAATGTAAATGACGAGTCAGTAGGCTACCAGGGACTCAACTCTCACTGTACGCTGTCCTAATGCATTTAGATGTCTGCTCGAGAGAAATGGCAGGGTACTGATCACACTGGCTGGTCTCATAACGAGGACCACCTAGTCGACTGCGGCATCTCGACAGGCAAGCGCTGGGAAGCGTCCACCTCACTGAGGCACATCAACGCTTAGAACATGCAAATGCGTGTGGGGCAGGTGCCTCTTTTTAAGCGACCCCCCTTGGTGCCACAATGTACGGCAATGCTTCCCCCGCAAGAGCCCGCCCTCACAGTGCGGTTGGTACTCGCGAGCCGTGAGAGTGCCGAGACTCTTCCACGCCCTAGAGCCGGGGGCGGGATGGCAAATTCGTGCCGGCCGGAGGCGCAGAAGAAAAACCCGAGCCTTCTACTGCGTGGGCGTAATTGTTGCATTATTATACGCTCGCTTTACACTTTCGAAATGATACCCGTGTTTGCCACTATTCTTGACGGTGGGTGACGAGTGGATGCCTCAGGCCTCTGGGTCCCGGTGCCACTGCACCTGGTGCATCACTGGAAGCTACGCCTCCGCTTGGCAGGCACGCAGCCCTGGCCCCTGCCGGCGTGCCATGTGGCTGAGGGTGGCAGGGGCGGCGCACACACTCATTGCCTTGGCTCTTCCTCTTGGCCGGCTGACTCAAACACAGGCCCTGCCTGCCTCGGAAACTCTCCCTCATCTGCGGTCGGAGAGGTCTGACTTCATCCAGCACGGCGCACACTCTGGCAGGGCTCTGGCGGGCACACCCTGGGTACAGGAGGGCGCCCACGCTTTCTGCCTAAGGCGATGCATTCTTTAAACCCCGTGCATGCAAAATACAGACGGAGGAAGAGTGCAGTGTGAATTCATGTACGATGGTAAAGCACTGAAACTTACTGCCGTGGGCGAGTGACAGAAAGAAGCTGGTGGCCTTGGAAGCTTTTGTGTCCAAGCACACGAATGCATATCATGGGAGTAAGTTTAAAACACAGCTAGCAGTAAAACCTGCTGTGCAGATGGTGGTGGGCGAGGAACAATCGCTCTTGGACTTGGAGGCGTTTGGGGTGGCATGAATATTCAAATTACGACCGTCTATAACACACTAAATTAGAAACACAGGTAAGTATATGACAGCTGCCGGTGAGACGTAGAAGCTGTTGAGTTTGGAGGGGTCTGTGCCCGATCCAAGATGGCAGCAGCACAGAAGCAGCGTGAATCTCAAACGGGTGAACGCTTCATTAACACAGTTGAAAGGTCAGAAACTGGCATTTTTGCAAGAGTCTTGTCCAAATATCCAATGCTGGAAAGCAAAGGATTCTATAAAAGGGCAGGCTTTACAAAACTACTGGTGTTGTGATAAGTGACTTGTTATGACAGATGAGGTGCCCAAGCTCGATGATAAAAGTATGCTAAATGGTTAATCTATGTACAATAACTTTCAAAACCAGGCTTAAAGTTGTTACCATCTAGAATATTACTTTCATGTAAAGCTTTTGATTTCAACCACACGTTGATAATGAAAATGCAAAGCAGTGTGTTTAAAAAAGACACTAAACCACCTGACGAAAATTAATGAAATAACTTGTCATGATGCAATTTTTTTAAACAGACTGCTTTCCGAAAAATCGTACTTAATAAAAATCTAGACATTGTAACAAACTAAAAGTTAATACTAAATTAAATATAAATAATAATCATGCCCAGTTAAGAGAAAATGTATCATTGCCTTGTGGAAAAAGTAACCATTGTTGTTTCCATTGCAATATTTTCACAAATACATGGAAAACGTAACGTAACTTGGTGCCAGACTTTCTGGTACTATTTTTGTGAAAGTTGTTTGCTATCTTTATTCCCTGTCCTATATGTCCTAGTTATGGCGGTGAACTGACCCTTTCAGTATATGTAAACTCTAACTAAGAGGTGTCAGTGGTTCTAGTACACTGGGGAAATGCAGCAGACCTGCAGTGTTCCTACAGGCCTCACAAGTCAGACTTCCTTGGAATCGACAGAACTTTTAATGGACTCTAAATGAAAGTGGTGCGGAGTTGAGAGCACAGTATACTGGAGATGGTACTTCGCTTTCAGGAAAGTTTCATGCATCCTTTCTTTATAATACCTTAAAGGATTTTGTTGTCTTTGAGCAAGAGTAATTGTAGTAAATTCTGCCCCTATATTTTGAGTCTCCTTGCTAATCACAGAGAAACTTCAGCAGTGTCACTCTTCCCAGTTGAAGGTACATAAATGGGAGTTCTCTTAAGGTAATCCAGCTGAAGTGACTTTTGTTTGGAAGATGGTTCAATCTATCCCAGGTCATGGAGCAATTTCAGCAGGAAGCCTTCTTTTAAACATTGAAGATTTGGTTGAAAGCATTCACCGATGTAGAGATCTACATTACACTTTTGCAATTGGCCCGCAATCTCCACAGATATGATAAATTATAAAAAATGTGCGGATTACAAAAAACAACTTACATTATTTGCGGGCAGGGCATGAGAATGGAATACAAGAAGTCGAGTCAAATTTGACAAATCAGGAGGGGAATGAGGATAGACTCAGAATTAAAATAATGAGATGGCATGGTGCAATTTGCTACAGCTGAAGATGACCTATTGAGGGCCGAAAAAATCCATGAGTCCTCACTATATTACCATGTTGGTGAAAAAGTAGGTAAGTACCTGGTACATTGATTTGACAGGAATTATGATAACAAATGAATCTCAAGCATAGTGGCAGATAATACTTAATTCACACTGTATTAAAACACCCAAGTGGGTATTTATAGATGTATAATGCATGAAAGCTTGCAGTTCCTGTATAAAATCCCATTTCTAATTTCCTTACTGTTGTCAAGTTGGGCTGCCTGTAGCCTCCTATAATTACAACATGATTTAGATTTCAAATGTAATAGGTTATTACAATTGAGTTGTGATGTCATAATGCAAAATGCTTCCTCCCAGAGCCAGCGGAGAGTGTAAAAAATTACAGCTGCAGTTTAAACATTGAAAAAGGGAACTGGATTTACCTTTTTATGATGTGTTTTTCAGTGATCAACAGAAAAAGGATATTTAGGGCTGCATGTTTATATTTTGCGTGCTGTAGGTCATTACAGGAAAATATAATCCACATCTATGTATCTACACATTCTGTGCACCATCATTTTTTTAAATGTGTTGTTAAGAGGTAGCAGCCTTTTTTCAAATAGGGTGTAAGATGGTTAATACAATCTACTGGGCCAGCACTATTCATTCTTATCCAAACTCTCACACTCCCATGTGCCTCCATCCTGTATATCCTAATAAAAACAGACAAACACAGAAAAACAGAGACAATCATTTTTAAAGCTCATTCAATAATTGATTTCTGTGCTCTATTCGGGTATTGATTTGTTAATTTGTGAATTCGTACATTCATGTCTGAATACATTTGAAAGTAAAATACAACAACAATACTTGAGGAGGATTACCTTATTCCTTATTTTGTTGTATCATATTACTATTCATAAAACAGAATGTTGTGTTGCCACTATCTCAGTCGTGTGTAGGATTGTGGTGGTTCCCTTTTGAAAAATAGAGTAAAAGTGGAAAAACAAAATGAATGACAAAAATCCCATAAGGAGAACCAGAGATATGAATTTTTAAAGTTTTAAGTACAAATACTGACAAAAAGCACCAGGCGCCAATTATAGTCTAGGGTCGTGGTAATCTAGGATTTAGGTGCAATTTCAGGATGACTGTGATGGGGCACTTTTCAGATACACCAACCAAGTTCGTTCCAGTGTAAGATGGTACCTTCTGACAATGTTTTAAGTCAGGAGTACACTTCTAAATCCCCCAGGATCTCAGGGGAGGGCACATAAAGACTCTCATGTTATCAGGCAGAGGCCATCAGAAATGTATCGTTCAAGTTCAGTTGCCACTACTCAGCTTGGCACTTCAGAGAAAAGGCCTTTTGCAGCGTGTTGCCTCCCTATAGACACAGAAGGGATGTGCGTCAGTACAACGCGATCATTTTGATCGAGGTACCTCACAACACAGTTTTCACAACGCAAGTCGTTACAACGACTTGCGTTGGAGGGCGCTGGATTGAGGATTAATTTAATTTTCTATTCCAACTCCAGCCCACGTAACAGTAGGGAAGGTGTTGGAATAGAAAATCAAACTATTCCTTAAGCACAAGCGCCATCCAGCGCAAGTCGTAGTAATGGCTGCGTCGTAAAGGTCGCACGGTGTAAACACCGCGTTGTAAAGGATGTTTCCCCACAGAAGGTCAGCCAATTGACCCTTGGAGTCCGATTCTTTTTCCAGGGTAGAGGAGGGAACTGATCCAGTTATTAATGGCTCCTCTCAAAACCAAGAAAGCAGATTCAGTCCTTTTCGGATCTTCTCTAAGTCCAGAAAGTGTTCTGAAGTTGATGTTTAGAGATGCCACATTTTCCCCCGGCTCCAGCTTGTGGGTGGGAATGTCTTCTGAGCACTCCCTAATCAATGGTTGTTTAAAGGCTCTTAGGGCCAACCCTACCCACTTTTTAAGTAGTTCCTGTTTGCCTTACAGCAACCAGACCCCAAATTGCATGTGTCAGGACATTTTCAAAATGGGGAAAGTTTTAGGCCAAACTGAACTTGGGCCCTGAGGGCTGGGGGGTGTTTGGGAGTGCCATAGGGAAATCACCAATGTCCTCCCACATCTAACAATTAAATTAATTTTAAGGCATGCACTGTATCCGCAACAAAGACAGAGATACAACTCTGGTTAGACAAAAGGAGGGACCTTCAGCAACCAGTCAAGGGAGCCACAAGAATTGTCTTGGCAATCTGTTAGCTCCATTTGTAGTGTGCCCCAAGTGTTACATGTGGCTCAACAGACCTGTCAAACAGGATTTGACAGTATGATGTCTTAGGATGCCCACAGCTCCCACTATAAAAAGTCTGTGGAGGTCAGTCATCCGTACCCATTCAGGTCAGCTGATTGATTGTTCCTGGAAGGCATTTCACATCTTGTTCACACTTCTTCTAAGCTCAGCACAAGCCTGGAGTTGCTGAAGAGTTAATGCAAAGTAGCCTTCAGGAACTTCAGGCAGGAAAAAATAACTTTCTAAAAGTTTATTTTTCGTAATATTTATTAGAAATCTGACTTCATTATTGACTTCTATTTTTAATGAGTATTAAAACTATTGATTTAGTTATTTTTCTAACTGGCCACTTTTCAGAGTTAAACGTATTAGTATTTTAACTGCACTCTGGTTTTCTATATAGGACAGCTAGGCCTGCCACAGTGAAAAAAAATCGTTTGAGTCTTGTCACTGTAGGGCTATGGTATGGTAATGTTAATTTGTTACATGTCCCAATATTAAACACCGTGCACCCTACTTTTTGGGCAACAAAGCCTACATGGGGGAGGGTTAACAATATTTAAAAGGGAGATTTTTACATTAAAAAAGTGTTATTATAACAGGTTGCACAGCATGTTTTACACTACAGTAGTCAGGCCACAGTGGTAGGCTTGAAACCATTTTTTTCTTTTGTCACACTATTGGATGCCACAATAAGTGCTGCAGCTCACATGTGACATTTAACTTTTAAACCCATAGGTGTATTTACTCACCATATATTATGACCTTATATGAATGAATGATAGTTTTATTGTTCAGTTAATTAAAATGTATAATGTAACACAATGTCATCACCGAATAACACATAATCAATTAATAACATCTTAAAAAACATTTTCTAACAGTTAAATACCCCCAAGATTCACTTCATACGCCTCAAAATAAGAGATTGTTAAACTCCATAGCAGTAATCCACAACTACAACCTACCAATTTATCAATATAAAAAAAAATATATAATCTAAATACCTTTTCCCAAGTTGAAGGTAATTAGGAGTTCATGAACCTGTTGCTCTTGGTGTTATTACACCTAAAACGTAGCTACTGGCAATATTTATGGTTAAAGACTAATAGTGCAAAATAGTCGGAAAAGTGCAACATGCCTTTGATGAAATCCTTTCTCGTTTTAAGACTAAATTATAATCACAATGAAAACCACCTAGTTTAGCATGTTCAGTCATACTTATCAGTAAAATTCATTGTTCAGAATAAAACGAACACAATATGAATAGGCCTCCTACACACTGCCTGTAACGCTGACAGTGGCCATTACAACTCACACTTTACAAGTTTGGACTTAGCAATGGACATATAGAAAATTTAAATATGCCAGTCTGGGATTAGGCAGTTTCTCCATGTTTTACAGGTCATGTAGAATTCAGAAGTAGTATGTATAGTATACATCGCTTAAACCACCAGTTCTTAACCTTTTAACTTCTGTGTTCCCCCACTTAATCATTAGTGGACTCCGGGGACCCCTAATTCATTATTGGAAGCCGGGGACCCCTGGCATGAGCACATTCTAAAATTTGAGCCTTAAAACAATATACACAACTAAAAAAACAAGACCCCCAGGATATAGCGGCATGGATTAGAAAATTTAGCGGCACAAATATGTAAATTTAGCGGCATTTTTGCGGCACTTTATTTTACTCCTAATCATTCATTTTCAGCATTAAAACAATGGAAACTGTTTTCGCAGAGTATTCCACTTTGAACTAGGCCCTGATGTGAAGTCATTTCCTTTAATGTCCCTTCCACTACCCCTAGCATTTTAGTGAATTGACGCCCATGCTCTAGTTGGCCATGTTACCCCCTCACCTTCCATGTCCAATGTGCCTGTATTTAAAATATATCTTGATGCATTGAGACAACCCATACTTTCATATATTAAAGCAACTTCTGAATTAGAAAGGTTTATTCTGTCCTACACAGAGAGATAGGCAGCTAAGCTTAGGGTCGCCTTACTGGATGTGGCCAGAATGGAATTACTGAAATGGCAGTAAAACCCTGTATCTTGTTTTTAATTACACAACAAACAGCCGCTTTTGACTCGGGTTGGCGGATTTCCAACCCCCATGCTGGCAGATTTACACCCTCTGACAAGGCAGCTGTTGAAAATTCACCTTATGAAGGATTAACCAGCAGTGCACAGGAGGGTTGTCCACCAAAGTTGCAGCATCCGCCATGGGAAGAAATATTTTGGTGGGTTTCAGCCTTAATGTTTCATCACCAAAGTGGCTCCTCCCATGGGGGGGTGCAGATACTCTGTTGAGTAACATGCAACGCTGAGGAGATTCCTTCCACCAGTAACATAGCATAAGTATTTGTAAAGCAAACGTTCACCAAAGGGCATCTTGACGCTGAATAACAGATGTTTATTGTTACCCAACTCTGTGGTTTAATTTTATTGACCTCAGAAAGATGAAAGGCTGAGTGGGCCCACTGGGATTTGAGCCTGTGACTATGAGGACCCGGCTTAACCATGGCCACTGGGAAGGTCATGCGAAGTGAAAATATAAGGTATGCACCACATATCAGCCTTGATTTGGCAAAGATTTGGGGCACCATGACTACCTTTCCATGAAGGCCCACCACTTACTCCCTGCCTCCACCTCCCCAAACTGACCCACACATAGCTGCCAAGGTTTTAGATTGCGATGTGTGACATTTTCATAATTTCAGTGAAATTATGAGTGACATTTCAACGACTATGAGTGACACTTTCTTAGTTGCAAAGTCAAGCAACGAAATCAAGCAATGAAAACGAAGGAAACATAAATACCATCAATTACACCCATTTGAGCAACAAGAAACTCCAAGAAGATCTTTCAACTTCTGAAAAGCATCATAAATAGAAGGGCACTAACCACTCTGTCAATGCCGCCCACCCCACTGTGATGCATTATAGCAGGTATATCCATGCCACCCTTTTGCACCCCCTTCTTCCCAGGCCGCGTGATTGGCAGGTGCAGACTGCAGAAAGCTCCCAGGCGCCACTTTCTGCAGTGCAACACAAGGATGTTTAATTACAGGGGGCCTGCTCGACACTGACTGAATCACTAGGCAATTAAGAGAAAAACATAAAACTACACAGCCTAATGCACAAAAAATGAAAACCTGTCCTAATCAGCCTTCCACCCACGCGTGACGAGTAGGCCCGAGAAGCAGGATCTGACAAAGGAGGGCTGCAGGCACAACCCCAAACAAGCATTAAAAATCCAATAGGTCTCACCTTTTATTAAGTTAAAGCCATTTGCTTTGCTTTACAATACTATTAACAAAGCAAATGTCTTTAACTCAAAGGCGAGACGACCTATTGCATTTTCAATGCTTGTTTCTCATGTCACTGTTGCTATACTTTGAAGTTGCGCTTCGCACTTTAGTAATAAGTGCACTGACAGGAACACAAATATTGTTTTGAGTGGGGCACAATTTCCTCATTCAGTAGTTCAAGAGAGGGATGACACTGTAGCACCCTGGTGAGCAGACTGCAGAAGGCGGAAGCAAAGGGAACCTTTAATGCTCTGTCAACAGTATCAAGGTGAAAGAGGCAGAGCCCACTTTGAGGTGACTGTTGATTGAAACAAAAGTAGACAATAATAAAATGAATAGCAGCTTTGTTGGGAGGTGGAGAGATACGAGTGAAAGTAAGCTGGAGTGTGAAGGAGGGAACTGGAGAGCAGAATGAGCTGCCTGAATAACACACTGTACAACCAAAGTCATTGTTTCCTCAATAGAGATAAGAAGGCCTGGCAGCTTAGCCATTTTGAACTACACCAGGTTCATAGCTTAAGATAGAGGTCTTCAAACTTTTGTCAACTGAGCCCCCCCCATCTAAACCTTTTTACACGTCGAGCCCCCCCCCCCCCCCCACCACCACCTTACAAAAAAGCTCTGGAAGCTGGTACTCTGCATCATTGATGACCATTCCCTCCTGCAGAGCCCAGGTGGTAAGGGCAAATAATATGAAATAAAGAGCTCCACTTCCAGTTTTGAGTAGTACCTGGAAGCTGGAGTGCTCACAATTTTGTCATCTATTTTTTGCAGGTTTATATAGTGCGAACATGACCCAAAGGTATTGTAGCGCTTTACAGGAGCATCATTCACATTCCACATGCACACATTCATTTTTTGTAAGCACAGGGCGATAAAGTGATATTCCCAGAATCACAGGATGTTGAGCAGACACCAAGAATTGACACTGGTACCCCAGCTCCACAGTCATCAGCTCTGGCTATTGCGCCACCTCCTTGCCCTAGACAAGATATCAGACAAGCATTGGCAAAGCCAATAGGTCTCAGCAATCAGATAGCTACAGACAATGGCAATGTAAGTGCAATTGTGTTTGGCTCAGGGGCTGTTATTATTGATATCCACAAATGTATTACCACCGATTGCTGAGACCTATTGGCTTTGCCAATGCTTATTTTAGAGGCAGCAAACGTGTCTGGATTTGTTCTCATTAAAGGCAGGTCCCTTTTGGAGGGGAAAGGAATTGCATTTTCAGCACAGAGATGCGAGGGCTCAAAGACACATGTGTCTGTGTCTTTGAGCCCTCACACATGCACATCTATGCATGTGTGTGAAGCCCACACATGCACAGATAGATTATCACAGTCCCTCAGCAGAGCAGAGCCCTCTTGCCTACACAGAAGGATGTTCACAATCCCTCGGAGGAGCCAAGGCAAACTCCCACTCTGGCACAGAGTGTCAAGCTATGTTACAAATTGGTTGGGCAGGGGGTTATTGGCATATTAAGTTTTGTCACAAGAGGCAAATGGGAAGAGAGAGCCCAGACTGAGCGAGGGGGGAGTAGGTTAGAAACAGAAAATTGAAGGAGAGACCCTAACAAAAAGAAAGAGGATGCAGCGTTGGCCCAGCGTGGGCCTAGCGTGGGCTAGCTGGATAGGAATTTGGAAGAAATTCAAGACTGAGGAAATAAACAGCAGGCTAAACGGTAGACATATTTTTGAAGTTGATGTTCAGACGGATTTTAGAACCTCATGTGTGTAAGTGGCAGGCCTGCAACGCCCATTGGGCTCAGCGCCCCCCGCCCGTCGTGTATGTCAGCCGGGCTGAGACAGCTTCCCGGGTGCACACACACACACCCTCACCTGAGTACTTCACAGGTCTTTAAAAGACCATTTCCTTGTTAATGAGGCTTCGTTGTTTTTCACCCCTTCTAAGAGGCCCTGCATCTCCACTCTGCCTATTGGTGGAAGAATTAGCCTTCCACCCCCGCATTTTGGCTCTAGTTGCGCCTCTGGTGAGTGGTGTATCAGGGGTGAAGAGATAGGCTAGTTTGACCATGTTAGGATAGAGTTATGTTACGCCAGTTTAGAATGTACGTCTAAACCGAAGGATGTTGTGTTTGTGCACTCGACTTGCTTCTGAAACAAAGGATTTTTTTCACAAACAGCAAACATTTCTGTAGTCTTTCTCTACCAGTGTGAACTTATGAGTTAGAACCCAGGTCTGCATGAGAACATCATAAATATTCATTGTGGATATCCAGAAAACAGGTATGGATTCTACTGTTTGTTGGATTAGCAAGGTCAACCCTAAAGCAGAAGCTAGGAGTAAATAGAACCGAATGAAGTAACAAAGCACTTAGGTACACATCTACTTTTTAGCAGTTGCAAATGGAGAACCTGGCCGTTTGCAACTGCTAAAATGGCTTCCAGCATGTACTAACACTATTTTGTGAGTCAGTAACCTATTACTGACTCGCACAATCAGGTTTGCGAGTTGGTATGAGGAAGGGACGTGCCAAGGGCATCCCTTCCAAATATTGAGTCACAGGCATGTATGAATGTTCTGCGACCGGAATGCGGTCGCAAAATATATATATTTTACTGACTCCGTGAAAGAGGTGATAACTCATTTGCAAACAAGGGGTCCCCAAGGGACTCCTTCCCCTCTGTGAATGTGAGCACCAACGTTTTTTAAGCTCAGTCAGTGGTCCCATGGACAACTGCCTACTCTTTAAAAATGAAAAGGTAGCTTTTCATTTTTCTTTTTGAAATGCATCCCGTTTTCCTTTAAGAAAAACGAGCTGCATTTAAAATAAAATTGCTTTATTTAACAAGCATTGGCATAGCCAATAGGTCTAGCCTTTGGGACTTTATAAGTGTTTAGCCAGAGCATGCCTTTTCCACGTAGATGCCTTTACCACATATGCAATGTCTTCAAGCTATGTTGTAGAGCAGTGTGGCTGCTGTGCATCATGTTGAAAAGTTATAATAAAATGATACTGTGTCCACTTCTCATGCCACACATTAAACGCATCCGCCCCTGAATGCATTCCCGCATACTCCCCCCTCTCTGCTGGTAATTGGTGCTCATGTAAAGCGCTCTGATGCCTTTGGGTCGAGTTTTTGATGTATAAAACAAAACTGAAAAAAAAATGTTGTGTGGTCACAAGTGCATTACAAACCGCTAAAGATGATGATGACAAAATAATGACAATACTACTGCTATGGATGACAATAATGTAATAGTAATAATATTACAGTTACTAACAATAATACTAATAAAACCGATGACAAACTGTTGCAGTGACAATCACCCCCTCCACCCCCCCCCCCACACACACACATGATCGTGAAAGGTTTTCCCGGTAACATAAAAAAGACTTTTCTATTTTGGGGTTAACATCTCTACCTCGCTCATAAATATTTGCATGAACAGCAGCGCCGACCGTGGCGCTTCCCATTTATCAGGGCACTGTGTCATTTCCCCAGCCACTTATTTAGTTCTGAATCTGCCATTATTTGCCTAAGCACAGTTTACTAAGCCCTCTTGAACTCCTGCAAGAGGGTAGCAAAGATTTGTTTGTCCTTCACAGTTGGCGACTCATTGCACCAAGCGTTTTTTGACAGCTTAGAATTCTTTAAATTGTACTGAAATGTTGTAATTGCATTTATTTAGCGCTTACTACTGAGGTGTTGAAGCGCTTGTCTTAACCCCTTGAGTAGCCCATAAGGGGCTCCTGAAATATGCGCACAAACACACAGCAGCTGCAGCTGTAGCAGCAGCCCGGCTGAGACACGACAGCGGGGGGCTGCTGAAGCACTTTCAGCCTAATAGGCGTTGCGCGCATGGAATCAAAAATGAAAGGTGAAGTGTTAGGGTGGAATGCGCGCCCCCCCTGAGGGGATGCTGCGCCCCCCCCTGGGGGGCGCGCCCCACAGTTTGAAGACCTATGGCTTAAGACAACAGATGCAGACATGTTTTCCTGATGCATTCTATTTTTCCCAACGACTGTGGCCAGAAGTGATGATCCAAAAGACTGATGACGGTTGCTGACTCAAAACTAACTAAAACTGTGCCTTCATCTAAGCCTCTTTGCATGTTTCTGTCCATTCCGCCCATCATGCTCGGAAGTCGGACTTCATACTCCTTGAATGTGTCCCATTCTCCCATCTCCCCAGTCCTCCCTATACCGTGGTCCGCACTTCAGGTCAATCACATTCTGAGATGGAATCAGTGTGTTTTTGAAGACACAACATTAAATCAAGTTAACAGTGATAGTCATTTATAGGTGTGTACCATAACAGCATGCAGAGCACTCAGACCTGGAAAGCTGTAATTGGCTCCTCATAATCAGAGGCTATTGTAATTTGAGAGATTTCTTGAGCCCTTTACTCAAACCTAGTTGTGTGCCACTCACTTTACAAGTGACCATGTCCCTTAGAACTTTTAGAAAGTCATAATCTTCAAATGAGGCCACACTCCCCACCTCCTTCATTTTCGCGGGCACTTATGTACAAATGCGGCGATTTTTACAAAAGTGCCGATTTCGTGGGCACTTTTGTAAAAATCGCCACATTTTTACAAAAGTGACGATTTTGCGGCAAACCGCGAAATTGCGAAATCCTGGAGGGTCTGAAAAACAAGCTTACATCAAGCAAATGGTCAACTATTGAACTATTTTGTGTAATTCACATTCAAATATAGAAAAAGTTTTCATATTTTCAATTTTGCTTCTTTGTTGGTATGTACTTTCATTAATTTTAATTTATTCATTCTAATATTTACTTTTCTAAAACAGTCACCGATCCCGTGAGTAGGCCTGGTGGACCCCCAGGAGTCCTCGGATCACAGATTAAGACCCACTTACATAAACACTAGAAAACTAATTTCCAGTGGTGGCCTCTAGACAAGAGGGATTATTAATCCTGAAAGTGAATAACATTTCAAAGAAATTATTAGCAATGTTGTGTATTTCCTGTATAATGTGGTTAATCAGATCCAAAAGCATTTTCGGTTGACAGTGTGAATTTAGGCTGGTAGTACGGTGTGGAAGGTTAGTACATTTGTGACGGTTGATGAATGGAAAGCGCAGCAATGCAGATCTAGTGAGTGATAAGGCAGTCTTTAATTGTGATGGTTGATTAGTATCAGGTAGAAGTGTGGTGATATGGGGTGGTAGTATCCAGTGGTGGTCCGTGCAGGTTAGCTCAGTGGGGCGGGGGTTGGGAGGTGTGAAAGTGACATACGACGGGATAAGGAATATAAAATAAATAATTAAAACCACATGCCATGCGCTCGCCGCATCACCGACTCGGCGAGTGCAAGGTAAGTGGGTTTATTTCTGTATTTATTTTATATTCCTTATCCAGTCGTATGTCACTTTCACCAAACCTGCCCCCGCCCCACTGCGCTTACCTGCACCGACTGCCACTGGTAGTATGGTATGGTGAGATGCCCCTCTGGTGTAGGATATTGGTGCATAGGTGGTTATCGAGTGGTAGCACAGTGTTATGTGGTGGTGGTGTAGTGATGGTGAAGACCGTTCATGACTGCAGTGGTGCAGTGCTCGGCAGTAGTATTTTAATGGTATAGGGTAGTTGTGTGGTACTGTGGAGTCTCAGTGCAGTGAAGGTAGCAATTCAGATCTAATGTATCAGGGGTGGTATGAGAGTGCAAGGCATTGGCAGTGTAATTTTGGGAGTCAGTGGTTCGGTTGGTAGTGCTGTTGGGAATCCTGTTGCCGTGGCGTCCTAATATTGAGGTGATAGTGTAGTGGTTATGGTTGTGTTAGATCAGTGCTATGAAGTTCTTGTCATGTCGGTTCGAAGAGTAGCAGCCTTTGGCTTGTGTTGAGGACCAGGTAGTGTGGTGCTGCTATGATAGTGTGGTGCAGTGTCGATAGTACTAGTAGGAGGTGGTAATGTGCTTGATGTTACTGGTGGAATGGTGCTCTGGTGCAAGCAAAGTGGTGCTGGTGAGAGGTGCAACAGTTTTGGGGTGGTGGGACAATGGCAGTGGTAGTTTGGTGCTATGAGGTGGTACCGTTGTTTTGGGCATTAGTGCAATGCTGTGCGATGGCAGCGTGGTTGTAATGCAGAACAGTGTTGTGGCGTAGTGGTGTTTTATTGGTAGTCTGAGGTAGGCAGTCCTGAAGTGTTATCGGTCAGTGGCATGGATGGTAAAATGATCCTGTGTTGTGCAGTCAAATAGGGTGGTGGAGTGTGGCTTTGACGTAGTAGTGTGTGGATAACAATGGTGGACGTGGTGGTGGAGTATGCTATGGTGACCTAATGGTGCAATTGAGGGGGTGGTAGTCAGGCAGTGGAGGTGGTAATATCTTGATATGGCTGGGAGTGTAGGGATGGTAATGAACTGAGGCATTGGAGTGTGCTGCTAACAAGATGGTATGAAATGGCACTGTACTGGGGTATTAGTAGTGCTAGTGCTGATGGCTAGTAATGGAACACGTGTGCCATAGCATGGGGAGGAAGTGTGTTGATAGTAAAGCGGTAGGGTTTTTACATGCTTATGAGAGGCAGAAGCTGTGTTTAGGTGGTAAATAATAACTGTAGGAGCACTACGTTTTTCTTGTGTGCCCTTCACTGGTGTTGCCAAATGCCAGGTTAGTTGAATACCAATATGCCACGTCGTACCACTTTCTTCCAGGACCATACCTACACTTCCCGTCTCTTTTCTCACTCTTGTAGGTTCTCTCTCACCGCTCCTCTCTATCACAGTTTTCCTTTCTTCCTCTTTTCTCCTCTTTTTACCTTTCTCACTCTCTTCCCTTTAGGAAAAATCTGATGATGAAAAATAAGTTCTGGTGCCCAAAAATGAATTTCAGTGCTCACCACCTTCCATCATAGGCACAAATTAAACCTTATGTCAAACGATGATGGATGGAAGTGGACACGCCACATGGAGGGGCAGCATTATGTTGGTGCAGCAGGTTCTACGAGAATGTAGTAGTGTGGTGCTCATGGTAGTTGCTTGGGGCTGGTGGGTGAAAATATGGTGCTAGAGGGTGGAGCTGCAGAGGTTTTAGAGGTGGTGGTAGGCTTAAATAGGTTATTACTACTACAGTGGTTGGGTTGCAGTGTTGTTAAGTTATATTGTATTGCGCCTCTGTCAGGTGGTATTGCAGTTCTGTAATGTGGCATTGATGAACCGAATCTGGGTGGTGGCAGTGTGGAAATGGAGGGTAGCAGTGGGATCTAGTATTCTAGTCCAGAGAGAATATTGTAGTAGCATCTAAAGACTGTGTGTTGGCAGACATGGGAGAGTGTGGTAGTGTGGTGCTGAAGAGGGGTAAACTAAAAAAAGTAGTAGCTGAGTGGTAGTGGGAATGTCATATTGTGTCACTGTGCTGTTGTACTGGATGGTTATAGTGCATGTCTGGAGGGGGACCATTTGGACTGGAAGGTGGTAGTGTGGTCTGGTACAGGAGTGTGGTGTGGTACCGTTGTGGGGTGTTGATTTTGTTAGTAAGGCTGTATGGAGTGATAGAGTAGCCCTGGAGGGCAGTGCGTTACAGAATGAAGGCTGTACAAACCTGGGAGTGCTGACGTGGGCAAACTGGGATGAGAATGACCGTGTTTGATGATAGTGTGTTGTTATGATGGATTATTGTAATTGTAATTACATTCATATACAGCTTACTGCCCCTGACGAGGCGTTAAAGCGCTTTTCGGCGAGTAGCACACTACTTTGGAACCCAAAAAGGATTAGTGATGAATTAGTAGAGGGAAATATGAAATTAATTGCGGTGCTTTGTGCTTAGTGTAGAGTTGTAAGGTGGTGGTTTAGGGGCACAGGTGGTAATGTTCTGGTGGTAAAGAATTAAAAAAGAATAAGAACTGGCACTCCAGTGATTATCAACCTTGTAACTAAATTATACCATTATGCGTCCTGCAAAAGGAATCGCCCTCTGGTCCACAGGGCGTGTGGAAAGTATCAGTGAAATGGCGTTTCTCTCACGAGCAAATGGCCCTTTCGCGCACAGTGTTAAACGTCCAGTGTGGACTTCTCAAGTTCATTGATCCATAAAGAAAAGTTCAATTAGATAAAGTTTTGAAAATAAAGTTCATTTCCATAAGCTGATCAGTAGTTCTTCACAGGATTTGTATTCAATCATCCATAGTAAGTATGTTCAAAAGAAATCTATTTATCATGATGAAATACTGATTAATTATATGCAATTCTGTATCCCAATGCATTTCGGGCTGGGTGTTGCCCTTCGTCAGGGGTAATTTCAATTCTTTATAGCATCCGATAAGTGCTTTCACTGAGCACACTGATCAACTTCCCGGACCTCTACAGGCTCGCGTTCAAATTTCCTTGAACTACTTGGAACTATGTAGCACTTATCGGATGCAATAAAAATTTGAAATTACCCGACCCTTACAAAGGACAAACCCAGCCCAAAATGCATTGGGATACGAAATTGCATGTAATTAATTTGTATTTCATCATGATAAACAGAAGATTTATTTTAAACATACCTACGATGGAGGATTGAATACAAATCCTGTGAAGAACTACTGATCAGCTTATGGCAATGAACTTTCCTTTCAAAACTTTATCTAATTGAACTTTTCTTTATGGATCAATGAACTTGAGAAGTCCACACTGGACATTTAACACTGTGCGCGAAAGGGCCGTTTCACTGACTGTTCTGCGTGGGTCATGTGGGGTGTGTGAGGGGATGAGTTACACGGAAGGGTAGTGGGGTCCGTTGCTGGGATAGGAGTGGTAGTTGAGGAGTGCTGTAGTAGTGGTCGGGGTGATGCTGGGTGGAGTCAATGCAGGTTTCCTGCAAAGACTCACAGGTGCGCGACAATGCCCAGGCCAGCCTGCAGGTCGCCTTTAGCTGCCATTACATGAAATGAGGGCCCCTGGCAGTGCCATGGCCGCGTGGCACTGGTGTACGTCACGCGCTCTCCATTCTCTATCAGGACGTGTAGAAAAAGATAGAAAGGCTGCGGGCAAGCATTAATATTCCCAAATCTGTTAAACATTTCAAATCGCTGCTGGGAATTAGGTAAATAATTGATAAGGATAAGCATCCACTCACGATGCGGCCTTTGATGCACAGTTTGATCCGACACTCCCATCGCCTCTCTCGCTTAACTTTGCTCCGAGAAGGTTTTACATATCACACAGCGAACGAAAATAGATCTCCACAGCTCATGGTTGGAAAAACAGACAGCCTGCAATTGGAGCAAATAAAGTTAATTTGCAGTTGTCCAAACTTCACAGGGTTTCCATGGTAACTGAAAGCTGCATCTTTCTACGAGGACAACACACAACGTGTTTAAAAGCTGAGTTTCGAGTCAGGAATGCTCTGTTTTGTGAGATCTGAGGACGCGTCTGATCCCGTGGGGGGTTACTCCACCGGGCTCCACATTAAAATCCTTCTCAATTATTTATTGGGGATAAGCTTTGAATCTTTGAAAATGACTTTCACTGGTGGTTTTCGGTGGCTGCCGTTTAGGACGGAATTACAGTAAGAGAGTTGTGCGTGGGTTCCTGCACTGAAAAAGCTGAGAGTGTTACAGGCCAGGAGTGAGGGGCATTGGAAGAGCTGCGCGTGGACCCGTGGGGCGAAGCAGCGCGAGATGCTACATGTCAGCATTGAGGTATGTTGATGGCCCTGGGTGCAGGTGGGCCCTGTATGAAAACACCAGAGGGTGCTACTGGTGGGTTGAGGTGCATTAGAAAAGCTGCGCGTGGACCCCTGGGTCGAAGCAGCGCGAGATGCTACATGTCAGCACTGAGGTATGTTGATGGCCCTGGGTGTGGGAGGCCCGTGTATGAAACCACCAGAGGGTGCTACTGGTGGGTTGAGGTGCATTGGCAGAGCTGCGCGTGGACCCCAGTAATGGAAGATCAGTGGCTGCTCTTCTTCAAGGTGGAGGCGCACTGGCAAAGCTTTTCCCGCCCCTCGCCCTGCAGCGGAATAGCAGGTGTGTTTTTCAGGGTGGGAATGGGGTGCATTGACAGAGCCGAGATAGTGCCGGTCTGGAGGGAGACTCTTCAGCCGAGCTGCGCGTTCCTAGTGGTGGGTTGTGTGGGAGTTTGTTTCCAGTGGAAGGGGGCGTTGCCTTCTCCATAGGTTCAGCAGGTGCACCCGAGGGGCCCACTAAACCCTGCGGATTTCTGTTCATAATTCAAACAGCAGCCAGGGGGGCTATTTCCTTCCTCCCACCGGGGCCTATCACCACTAAGTACTCTACTGCTGTGGGGTGCGGTGGTTTTGCGTGGCAGGATTACAGTGCCATTGCTGGGCAGACTGTGAAGTCCTACACCTCTTGCAGAAGGGGTTCCCGCAAGTCAAAATTGAGGTGCACTGGCGGAGCTGTGAGTGGGCCCCTAGCATTGCAGCAGCAGATGCCACTGCACCCCTGCTCTTGACTGGGACCCCCTCGACCGCTTCATACCAGTGCCCGAATGATGTAAAGGGGTTAATCTGGGCTGGCACGGCCCTGGCGAGTGGGGGCGTCCTGGCACCCCTCCCTCCTTGCCTAGCATTATTCACTCATGACTGAAGCCAGCGATCTGCCTCTCTCCCTCTCCCACAGCGCAGGAGCCCGGCCGCCCAGGGAGCAGCGCCGACAGCTTGACTCGGGGGTGAGTAGGAGCTTGACGGGATACCCCTTCCCCTGAGTCGATGGATCAACAAGAAGAGACGGACCCCACATCCAAGGGTGGGCTGCTAACGCCATCGCCATCTCCTTTCAGGTAAATGCTGGTTAAATGTAAATGTCTCATTTTCTCTAGCACTTTAAAGTCTATCTCCAAGCGCTCTTATTTCAATAGAAGAAGGAGCTGATGCACAAGGAGATCCTTGTTTTACGAGGATCACACCTTTTGAACAAGTGGAGAAGCCAGGATTAGACCGTGTATAAGTGGGTACAGGGGATACATTTGGCCCGCGCTCCATCTCGCGTACTAGTTGGTAAAGTGCCACGTTTCACCATGGCCCATAGCGCCATATTTACGAGGAAGTAACGTAGTGCGGTGCTGCAAGCCATTTCTCTGCGTGAAATTAAATGAAATGAAAATAATTTTTATAGAGCGCACATAGTTGCCCTGAGGCGTCCAAGCGCTAAGACTAGGGATGTAATCTGATGAAGCGTAGAGATGGGGAAGGCTTTACTTATTAAATAAGAATGTTTTTAGTTGTTTTCAAAAAGATGTCAATTCTGGATTGGACCTTAGATGAAAGGGGAGAGCATTCCACAACTTAGCAACATTGAAAGAGAAGGAACGACCTCCCACTCTAGTTCTTCTGATTTTCCATGATCGCCCAAGGGGCGTTCCATGGGTGTTGCTGTGGGTGTTCCCACGCAACATCCATGAAGGTTTTGTAAACCTCGGAATGCAAAAGATTCCTACACCTCTCCAGGGGAGGCGTAAAGGAGGCACAACCCAAGAGAAATACCTTCTCCTCGATTTTCCTTTTTCTATGTGTGCTGCATTGTGCAGCACACATAGAAAGAGGAAAACACCTCTTGTGATTGTTTTTGTGCAGGAAAATGTCACTTCTTGCGCAAAAACAATCACCCTTACAATGCAGACACCCTTGCACCGTGGTGCAAGGGTGCCTGTGTTGGCGCATGGCAGCCCATTATGTGCCAGCTCAGGGGAATATGGCGCATTCCTTCCCTTTTCTTTTGATGCACGGCAGCTCAGCAGGAAGGCTTGCTGCGCTGCAGTGTGTTAAAATATTGTAAATGAGACCCTCAGTGCTTATTATGTGCCAGCGGTTGCACGAGGCGGGCAACGGCATCAAAGAAGCCAGGTTCAGCAAATAATTGATGTGGCTCAGAGCTTATGCACAGGTCCATGGGAGGTGAGATGACCAGCCTGCCCCCAGGATACCCTCCGTCACATGCGTGATAGTTACGTTATGTTATCTTGTGATATGTTACATATTAATAGATTAATAAAGCGCTCTTATACCTGTAAGGTGCCCTGGCACTGAGGAAAGAAAGACTGTACAAGGAATAAATAATACAGAAATCTATTGAGGATAAATACACCTTTTCAACACTTTACAAAAAAGCGAAAGATTATGAATTTTACACAGGGTAAAAGGAAGAGCATTCCACAACCTAGTGACGAGACAGAAAAAGATCTGCCTCCAAGGGGTTCCCTCTCATACCTGCGGACCACCAGTAAAGTTGACCTTAAGTTTCGGGTTGGCGGATAATGAATACATTTGTTGCACAGGGGCCAGTTTCATACAAGTCTCTGTGTCTGCTACGAAGAAGCTTAAAACAGATCCTATTTCAAACTGATAACCAGTGTAAAGGCTTCAGAGCAGCCCCTGTAGGGGCGTAATGGCAAGCCAAGAGCCAGCTTGATTGCTGCTTTTTGAATTAGTCTGGAACTTAGTTAAAAGTACAATAGGATACCCCTGAAAAAGGAGACTTACAATAATCCAATTAGCTCAAAATAGTCACCTGCACCACCACCGGATGCACAGAGAATGGAAGTAGCAACAGGATTTTAAGTAAAACCCGCAGCAAAAAAACTCATCAAATGACAGAAAGATCATTGACCTTTTTGGAAAGGGACAGATTCTCATCCAAGAGAAACCCAAGTATCCATACCACCTTGGCTGGGCGAGGAGCATTCAGCCAAGACGCGACCAGAAATCCATGGGAAAGGTCCTCAAGGGACTGCTATAGGTAAACCACAGTACTTGCGATTTACCTGCATTCATTTTGAAGGCAGTCTGCCTTAACCAGGGTGTGACTTCAGACATACTGTAATGTAAATCAAAAAAGGAAGCAACGTCGGACTTATCAAAATAGATATTGTTTGCATAATTTATACAATTTAGGCCAAAGGATATCGTAACCTAGGCCAGAGGACCGATACAGAGTTTAAAATGGGTAGAATTGAGGGTTGACCCCCATGGAACCCCTTTTTTGAGTGAAAGGTGAAGTTAAACCCCCTTGCCTTGACCCTGCAGATAAGATTTGCACCACTGAAGAGCAGGCCCTCAGAGGACGACTTCAGAAAGTCTAGTCAACAGGATGGAATGAGAGGCCGTATTGAATGAACCATGAAGTCAGCTTTAAAGATGATGGCCATACCCCCCAACCCCTCAAAGTTTCAAGGGACTCCGGCACTGTACAATTTTATAACCCACTGGAAAGTCGCCGACTTAAACCAGGTTTAAGTTGTAAATCATAAGCCTGAATAGACTGGATTTGAAATATAAAGCATATTGATAGCATGCTTAATTGCAGATCAGGTGTTAATTAGATCGCGTGTTAGAGTAACCTCAGCTGAATCCAAAGTTAAAGAGAAGGAACGGGCAGCAATTCGCCTGTTTTGCCTTATGTAGATATCCCTGCGGGAGCTTGCAATGGCTCCATAATGGCAGAAAACGTAGATGAACCAAGCCATGACTGGCCAGTATCCAATAAATCCATTCTTGAATAACAGTCTTGGTCAATTGTGTGGGTCTGCCAAAACAAAATGGGCTGCATGGCTGTCACTGAGTTAGTCTAGAGCACAGATGGGCTTGCCTTTGGCATGTCTGCTGACCGGCTACCCAGCAGGCTTCCTTAAATAGGCCCTTCATACCAACACATTAGCTAGCCGGCACCAACAAGACTGCCACCCAAAATGGCATCCTAGTTGGGCCAACAGGGAAGGAAAAACCTAACAGAGTCGGCTTGGCGCGTTCCCTGCATCAGTCCGCTTTACCATACAGCACCACAGTAGTGAACAGCGCCCTCCAATAGCAAACCTCCCTGCCTCCCAGCAGCAACTCAGAGCATCCCCCAAATGATGAGAAGCGCCAGGAGGCGCAAGCAACACCGACCCCTCACACTACAAAACAAGACACACTCAATGTGCTAAAACAAACCTTGTCCCCAGCTAAAGTTAAAAGCGTGAACCTGACCCCAAACAACTTAGTTTCTCAATGACCTCATGTGAGAAAGTGCCCTCTTTCTTGCATGGTATGCCCCCACTTTTTGCTGAATTGCTGATGTTCTTTGACTGAGTGTGCACTGGGCTCCTGCTAATTAGGTACCCAGGGCCTATGTTCCTCCCTAAAACTGCATTGACGCCTAAACCCAATTGGCATCTCTGGCCATATGTCAGCCCCTGGTAAATGGTACCATAGGTACCCAGGGCACTGTGATCTGAGAAGGCCTCTAAGGGCTGCAGCACTTATTGTGCCACCCTTAGAGGCCCTGTACCCTGACACTCACACACTGCTTTTGCAGGCTGCGTGTCTTGGTGCAGAATAAAGTGAAGAGTCAACATGACACACATCCCTGTGTGTCATGCCCACAAACCACTGCCCTGGCATACATTAGTCACCCCTCTAGCTGGGTGCCCTATGCCAGTCGTGTGGCTACAGGTGCATCAGCCCTGTACCCCTACAGTTCCCAGGTCAATTCCTGAGCACTGTAAGTGCAGTGCTGCCATTAAGAGTATATGGTGCTGGGAGTTTGTCATTACGAACTCCACTGCACCATAATGGCTACACTGAAGACTGGGAAGTTTGGTATCAAACTTCTCAGCACATTAAACCCACACTGATGCCAGTGTGGGATTTAATGTAAAATGCACCACAGAGGGCATCTTAGAGATGCCCCCTGAAACTCGACCAACCTGTAGTGACCAGACTGAGAGGCTGCCACCACCAGACATGTTTCTGGACCCCTGGGTGGAGAGCTTGCTGCTCTCGGGGGCCTGAAACAATGCACATCCTGGGACAAGGTGCCAAGCCTCCTCCCCCAGGATTGGCAGGGTTCACAAAGGAGAGTCTTCAAAGGCATGCTAGCTTTGAGAGCCACTCCAGACCATTTGCTGCTTTCAGCAACTGGTCCCCACTGGTTCTACCCCCCCACTTTGGGTTGGAGAAACTGCTGAAAAAACAAGTGAGGAAGAGAGGTGTGCCCACCTCTGCCAACTCCACCCATAAGGTGGGGGAGGCGAGGTAAAGCACAACCTTGAGTCCCCGCCATCATGAGGATGGGGGGACCCAGCCAACCAGGGACAGGCTCCTGCCCCCCTCCCACTGGAGAGTGGCAGAATAGGGGGTGTACCACCCCAGGGAATGGAGCCATTGGCCCCGCCCCTAAATTTAGTATATAGGGGCACCCTGAACCTTCCTGCCTCAGATCCAGCAACCACAAGAAAAGAAGAGAAGAAGAAGGACGAGAAGCCACGCAGAGGTAACAAGAGGACAACTCCCACTGACTTTGCCCCAGCCCTAAAGGCCTGTCTCCCCTCGAACCTGCTCCTGCGAAACCCCGGTGTGTCCAGCAGCCAGCAACCTCACAAACCCTGGAGGACCTGCCTGCCTTCACTTTCAAGACTGTTTCTCCCGTGAACACCGGACATGTTTAAATTGCAGCTTCGGGTGCCAGCCCACTCGGCACCCGCCGAACGCGGCCCGAGCTTGAGTGGAAAAATACCATGAGGAGGCCCCCCGGCGATCCTGACCCAAGATCCAGTGACCCCTGACCTGCCTCAAGCCTCCAGACAATGCCTGCAGCCCCAATCCAGAGGCACCCCCCTACCGTGACCAGAGTGGGTATGAAAATCCGATGTCCAAAGGCACCCCTGCACCCGACGCCCCACAGCCTTGTGTGCCCAACCCAGCAGTGCCTAACCAACCCTCAACATCCCAACTTACCCCTCGAAGTGGTAGTCGCTCCTAGAAGATCCTCGTTCCCGAGCCTGCAGTGTTTCTTTGTCCCAGAGATTCTCCATTGAAATCAATAGGGCACCTGACCTCAAAACAACACCCTGCACCCGGCCGCCCTAGTGATGCTTAGGGCGCACCGTTGGTGCTACTTTGGTGCCCAACTTGCCCTGAACTAAACCCTAGGAGCTTTGCTTCCACAGCCCCGTGGCCTGCTTGCCAGCATCCACTAACCGAAGCCCCCCTATCCTCCATAGGATAATATTGGGCCTCAACACTCCGCCCTAGCGCCACTGACGGTGCAATCACAGTGCATCACTGACCCTGGGAGACCCCTAAGTCTAACCCCAGAACCTTAACTCCCACAGTTGTTTACTTACTTGTATGCTGATAACCTGTTTTTCTCCATAGGATAACATTGGCAATTCTCTTTCGAAAAAACGACTAAGTGTGGAGTTTTGAAAACTTGAAATATTCTTTAAAAATAGTACCAATAACCTAAACGCAGTTTCTCAACTGTTTTCAGGAAATGTTACAGTGCTGAAACTAGGCATCCAACACTGAGTTAGAAAAAGTAACGTAAAATTAACTTATCTGCAATTTATTGAAAAAGCTCATTCATTCCAATGTACTGTATTTGCTAAGTGTTGCATACTACTGCTCCCCTGTAAATCAAACAAAGTACCATTCCTTTTGCATTTTTAAACAGTTCTATATCCAGTAACTTATTACTGAAAATTATTTAATGCTTACCTGTGCCAGGCTTGCTTGGTTCTAAAAATAAACAACAGTATTTTTTTTATATAAAAGCAATTGGCCTAGAGCTCAGTTCTTGAGTGTGTGAATTTATTTGCTGACTGAGTGTGTACATTAAATGCTTAACACTGTCCTCTGATACTGCCTTACTGCTCGGCCAAGCTTCCACTTTAGAGAGTAAGGTTCTATCTAACTTTAACGTCTGCCTACCTCTGGAGACCCTTGGACTCTATACACACTGTACCTCACTTTGGTGCAGTATATATAGAGCCAGTTTCTTGCACCTCAAAATTAAGTGACAATGGTACATGCAAAATACCCTAGAAAGAAAGAACTCACCCTAAGTCAAGCACAATAAATAAGCAGCATATTTATTCATTTTGTGTAGCACCTACTAAATTTTACGAATAGGGCGACTCTGCATATAAAAAGATAGGAGAGGATTACTTTCTTATGTGCAGATTCTCTACAGTTGTAAAATTAGTATTAGTAAAATTTAAAGTCAGCTCTCGTAATACAAAAAAAATCGTAAACTTACACAAAACTGTAAGTTTACCTTTGTGAATCACCCGACTATTCACAATATTAAGCCCAGACTTAATATGAGCCGGTGTTTTCAGGTGCTCAGCACTGGCATTTAATTATCAACGCCAGCACTTGTGAGAGTCTGCCACAAGGTGGTGTTCTCTGGATAATTTAGAGATGACCATAACAACAGGTAATTATTAATTTAATATAAATTAAACATGACTATTACCTGCTGCCTAAGCCATTCTTATAGCTTTGGAGGCCTGAAATAGTCTGAATTGTCCCACTTCTAGGAGTGTGATGGTTAGTAGTTGTGTTGTGACTATTATTGGCAGCAATGTTAGGGGTAACATGTGTTCATGCTTTCCTTGAGCAGAGCCGGCAAAATAATATTTTTTTATATTTCTTATGTGCACACATTGCCGCCTGCTAGTGTTTCATACTGCTGAGCTGGAAGGGAATCTTTACATTTGGCACTCCTGAAAATTATCAGCAGAAAAGAGTTAAGACTTTTCCTTCAGTATGGCCTTACTAGAGCTCCAGTTTCCGAATTAATGTGGTTATAAATGTAACATAAACTCAGGGGCAGTTCCTCTACTAGGGCAGAGGAGCATCGCACCACAGCTTTCTCGCAGTACGAGAAAGCCTAAAGATAAAATTGTATAACTTTTAGTTATTATCATTTTATGTTTGCTTAGCGCATTGCGGGGGGGCAGGTGGCTGGGGCTGCTCTGCTCTCCGGGCAGGGGAGGGGAGGAGTGGTTTACCCACTCCTGAGTGAGCAAAGACTGTTTGGTCGGCCCTCTCGACCGCCCAAACCATTCATGCGCACTCTGCCCTTCTCCATGCAGGCTTCATTGCAGCTTACATGGAGAACATGCCCCCCCACTAGCCTCTGACTGGGCTCCATCCCGACCAATTACAATGCTGCATTCCAGCATTGTGATTGGCTTAGGGGATGGAAGCTGGCTGCCTGCTTCCTGTTGCTGTCGGAGGCAGGAGAGCAGGAGCTGAAAAGACGCAGGACCCGGAGGACGGTACGTTTAATTCTATTTCTATTTTTTCCTTCCCCTCGGGCCCCCACCCGGCAACACCTCGCGCTCCCCCCTAACCCCCCCACCCCCGTGAGCAAAGCCGGCCGCTACTGCATAAAGTAATACTTTTGATTTCGGATCAGTGCATTGTGTTCAGCTTTAGATTGCTACTTGCCCAACATGGGAGTCCTAGTGAGATATTCTCTCACCAGCTCTATAGCAGAGGCCAAGTAAAAAAGAATATATAACTTCCTCTTAATTAGGTAAGAAGAGAAGAAGGAGACTAGGTGCTAGCGGGGTAAGGCAAGAGGAGACAATACTGAAGACCATCTGGTACGTAGGCATGTGGATGCTAAATTACTTAGCCACAAAGCAGCACAGTAACATAATGTGCCAAGGCAAATAGGGAGTTCTTAAAATATTTGATCAGGGATGTGTCATGAATTCATTATTGTTCAGTTGCCCATTATTATGGACATGATCCTAATACATGTGATATATACGTAGGTCTGACTTGGGGTAAACATCCTCCTTGCCCTTTGCGTAATGATTACTTGAAAAAACAATGGAAACAGTTCTAGCCTAATAAACTACTCTCTAAAGATTCCTGTGTGCCATCCTTCTGTTTCATCCTGGAATACTGACATTTTGCAAAGCAGGGCGGGAACCAGAAGCTTTCACTATATATATATATGTATATATATATATGTGTGTATATATATATGTGTATATATATGTGTATATATATGTGTGTATATGTGTGTATATATATATATATATATATATATATATATATGTATGTATATACACATATGTATATATGCAACTCGGTGGTTCTGTTCCCCCCGTAATGGCGCTGCTTAGCGGTGCATTGCTCCAGCGGCCGAACCAAGCCGCCAATCAATCCAAACAACGTTAATCCATCGAATCAACAAAAGAGAGAACCCCCGTCTGTTTAATCATACCAATAAAACTACGTGTGCAATATGTACAATATATACAACATATTCGATTTAGTGATGCCCTCCAGTGGGCATTTTAACCGTAGTATTGGTATGATTAAACAGACGGGGGTTCTCTCAATACTAATGTAAAAACATGATGGGAATAAGGCAAACTACATTGCCCAGAATGCCCTGTGGGTCAACACACAGGAAGTGTGGGAATCACATGATTTTTGGGCAGCATGGGTAATTTAAACAATGCACTTTCAAAGTAAAAATTAACCGTGAGCAAGGTAGATGTGACTACCGAAACGCGTTGGTTTTCTGTGCGATTATAGAAAATAAATATATGCTTTGCAGAGGACATTGGCTGTGAGTGGCGGCTCTTTTCGTTGATTCGATGGATTAACGTTGTTTGGATATATATATATATATATATATATACACATACACACATATATATATATATATATATATATATAATGTGTGTGTGTGTGTATATATATATATGTGTGTGTGTGTATATATATATATATATGTGTGTATATATATATATATCAATCACCAAATGCCCAGACCATGCCTGGAGGCACACAGCTGCTGTTGTAAACCAACGGTTTATTTAAGATCGTAGCGGCCAGCATACAGAGTCCGGTATTCACAGTCTTTTCGCCGACGCGTTTCGAGGATTTCACCTCTTCTTCCTGGGCGACTGTACTGAATCAACTTAGGTTGTTTCTTGGCCTAGCAAAATATTATGACAAGTTCATTCCATTATTTTCAGATAAAACAAAAAACACAAGGGGTCTGGTGAAAATTACAACAATTTACTTGGGATGAAAATTGTGCTTCTGAATTTTTACTATTAAAAAATGTAATTTCTTCAGCACCAGCATTAGCAACCTTCGACACTACATATAATTTCATCATTGTTACTGATGCTAGTAATGTAGGTATTGGAGATGTTTTAATGCAAAACCATAAAGGCACATTCATTGGTCACAATTACATTTGCCTCAAGGCCATTAAGAGGTGCGGAGCTAAAGTATTCCACATTAGAGAAAGAAACTTTAGCATGTTGGCGGGGAATGGAGTACTTTGAAAAATATGTATATGGGACTCAATTTAAAGTAAGATCAGACCATCGACCACTTGTAGAGGTTTTAACACCTACATGTTGTGGAAAAGCAACACCCAGAATTGCGAGAAGGCAGTACAAACTACAGAAATTTCATTTTAATGTCGAGTAAATCCCTGGAGCCAGAAATATATTGTCGGATTGTTTATCAAGGTTGCTGATTATGGATGACAATGATATGAGTATTGTTGATGACGGTATGGAGAAGGTTGTGTCCATTTGTCAAGTGTCAGGTGGTTGAATTGAAGAAAGATACTTGTGAAAATGATGAGGAAATTCAGAAATTTTTAAAGTACAATAGATCAAAATGTCTAGATAAGTAGTCATTGGATGAGAATGTATTACTATCATTTTACGTAGCCAATGAATTATCAGAACAAAACAGTTTGTTATTACGAGGAGAGCAGTTTGTGGTACCAGGAAGTTTAAGACACGTTGTGTTAGATATGGCTCACGAGGGTCATCCTGGGATGAGCAGCATGAAAAGGAGAGTCAGAAGTGAGCGTTGGTGGCCAGCTATTGACCGGTGCATAGCAGCTAAGGTTAGATTGTGTATTGAATGTGGTGTTAGTAATAAAACACAAAAAAGTGGTAAATGATGAAAGAAGGTCCTATGTCAAGACCAGCTAGAGTATCGAAAAGAGTTTCTCTTGACATAGCAGGACCAATGTGTTTATCCAGTAGTCAAATTTTTTCCATTGTTTTAATTGATCAGCTATCACAATGGCCAGAAGTTAAAAGTGGTGCACCATTTTAATTCTCATGCTGTGATTTAGTTTCTCAAGGAGGTGTTTGAAAAAGAAGGATTTCCGTAATGCCTGGTCACAGACACCGGTGTGCAATTGAGATCAACTGAGATGAAAGAATTTCGGTAGGACCATGAGATTCATCACATACGCACATGGGTGTACTATCCGCAAAGTAATGGCATTGTAGAAAGGTGGAACAGAGTGTTGAAGAAGGTTTACAACTGGCATTGGTTAATGGGAAAAATTGCTATCAAGCGCTCAAACAGCTACTGTGAAATTACAGAGTTACACCCAGAGCATCAGGAGATATATCTCTGTTTGAGAAAATGAGAGGTAGACAGGCACTGTATAATTTAAATCAGATGTGGATGATGGATATAAAAGATAAAGTGAATGTTAGTGTGGTGAAAGGGGTTGATCACAGGTGGACTGTAATGACAAAGTGCAATCAAAGGAAATACAAAAGAGGGATATTCAACCACTCAAAGTTGGTGAATGGGTGCATGTGAGAAACGGAAGGTTGGTGAGAACAGGAGAATCTAGGCTTTTGATACCCATGAAAATAATTAAAGAGTGAAATCAAGTGGTTGAGCTAACTGATGGAAATGTTTGGAGTATGAGTAAGGTAGTATGGCTACCTAAATGTCAATGGGCAGAGTTTGGAAAAACTGGGTAACTGCAAATGAAAACATGAAATCTCACTCCAGATTAGAGGTTAGTGAAGATGGGAATAGGACACAAGGTGGGCCTCGCCTTGGTAAAAGGTTAAAGCAGAAACTGACATGGGATATAGATCACTGCATGTCATATTCGTTATTTGTGTCTATAGAGTCATATGAACAATGAACTTTGTATTGTACTCAATAAACATATGTATCACACTAATTGCGTGGATTACACACGTATGAGAATGTATGTATCAGTTCATAGATAGACATTTGTTAGTTGTATATCGAGGTATTATGTCTAAGATTGTATATATATTTACTGTTGTTTAACAGGTGGAAATGTGCTACATCTTAGCCAATCCTAGTGGCTGGAATCTGGCATGTAGACTGAATCCTGTGCTTGGAGATTCCATCCACTGACAGTTGGCCCAGGCTTCTTCGTTTACTTTATCTATCTGGAATAAATAACTATTCTCACTAATTCAGTCATGAGCAGAGAGTTTGCTTTGCACCAGAACATAATAATTCTCTTTGTGTGTGATCTTTTTCCCAGGGTGATGAAAGATCCCGTCTATGACTACCCAGACACCTCCTCCCCCTGCAGGATCGTCCAGCGGGGATCTCTGAAGCACGTCCGGGTGCTGGACCGCCTGCTGCTCACCCAGGCTGTCTGGCTCCAGCTCTCAGTGAACTCTGCCACAGCCCTTCACATCCTGCAGAGAGAGCCCCCGGGGGTACGTATCACAATTTGATTTCTTTATTTTGTCCAGTGGATGAAGCTGGACTTTCAGATGTCACAGAGAGACCAAACACCCCCAGAGGCCTGCTCGTTATGCACCTGCTCTCAATCACCGAATGAAGCAATGTGCCCCTATGTGAAGAAATCGTGCTAGCTACAGCTTATACAACAACCCTGTAACTCCACGAGTTGGCGCAAGAGCTTCAGGCATCAGAGCGCAGAAATATGCAGCTCATAAACAGACACTGCTCGTTGAGTCATGTTATGAACTTGGCGCATAGGCCCAAAAGGGAGTCCTGTGCCGCTTTTTATGTCTGGTTTGACAGTGCAGCTTTTGGCACACCTTATGTGACCAAGAAAAGTAGCTTGCGGGAGTGAGGCAGAGAGAGGCTGTGGTTCCACCCAGATGTTGGTTCATCTGAGTGCAGCTTTTGATTTGTCAAAAGTTGTGTGTTTCCTCAGAAAGAGTGCTTGCCCTCCAACCATCTGTGATCATTTGTTTGTCCAGCTGTCTGAACCAGGCTGTTTATCAAGAAAAACTATTGTGTTTGACCTTTTGAGCACACACATGCCTCTGTGATGGAGCTTGGCATTTCAGGTTAAACAAATGACTTCTGTATGATTAGATATGTATGGCGTTTGTTCATGTCTGGTTGCCCTGTCTGAAAGCTCATGCTCAAAGCAGTAGGGCTCTGTTGGTTATGGTGGCGAGACAAGGGCTAGGGTTATTAGCGAGATCTGTTTATTGGGAAAGGTTATGATAATGTCAATAGGCCTGATTTATTTATTGTGAAAAGAATACACTAAAGTCAGGAGAGATTTAAGGGTGGATTATTATTATTCCATTAAAATCTGCCAAGAGGTATTTTGTTACATGGAAATTCAGGTCCTGATTCCCAAAGGGCCTACGCGCCCATGGCGGAGGCCCCGCAGTCGAGGGCGAGGCTCCGCACCCAAGGCAGAATCTCCACAATGAGAATTCTCCTGGCGGAGATGCCGCCCTGAGTGTGGAGACTCCCCAATGACGACTGCGGGGCCTCGGCCATGAGTCAAGTCAAGTCAATAAATTTATATAGCGCGCTACATACCCAGAGGGTCTCAAGGCGCTTGTAGAGGGGTGGGGACTTACTTGTCAAATATCCACGTTTTAAGTTGCTTTCTGAATGCTAGGTGGCTCTGAGTAAGGCGAAGGTGAGTGGGAAGTGAGTTCCAGGTTTTAGCTGCCAGGTAGGAGAAGGATCTACCTCCCATGGTGGTTTTGTTGATGCGAGGTACAGTGGCAAAGGCCTGGTTGGAGGATCGTAGCTGGAGGGAGGGGGTGTAGAAGGACAGTCGTGTGTTGAGGCATTCGGGTCCAATTTCGTAGAGTGCTTTGTGTGCGTGGGTTAGGAGCCGGAAAGTAATCCTCTTATTGACGGGGAGCCAGTGGAGGCTTTTCAGGTGACCAGAAATGTGTTCTTTACGCGGGATGTCTAATATGAGCCTGGCTGAAGCGTTCTGGATGCGTTGGAGTTTTTTCTGGAGTTTTGCGGTGGTACCGGCATAGAGGGTGTTTCCGTAGTCCAGTCGGCTCGTGACCAGAGCGTGGGTGACTGTTTTTCTAGTTTCGGTGGGGATCCAGCGAAATTTTTTTTGAGCATGCGAAGAATGTTGAAGCAAGATGAAGAAACGGCGTTGACTTGTCTGTTCATCGAGAGTGAGGAATCCAGGATGACGCCCAGGTTCCGTGCGTGGTCCGTCGGGATGGGTGCTTTTCCAAGGGCCTCAGGCCACCAAGAGTCATCCCAGGCGGAGGGGGAGGTGCCTAGGATGAGGACTTCTGTTTTGTCTGAGTTCAGTTTCAGACGGCTGTGCTTCATCCATTCGGCTACTTCTTTCATTCCTTCATGCAGGTTGGTTTTGGCAGTGTTGGGGTCTCTGGTGAGTGATAGGATCAGTTGAGTGTCGTCGGCGTAGGAGATGATGTTGAGGTTGTGTTGGCGTGCGATGACCGCGAGGGGGCTCATGTATACGTTGAAGAGGGTGGGGCTGAGTGAAGATCCTTGTGGTACGCCGCAGATGACTTCAGTGGCCTCTGACTTGAATGGTGGAAGGCGGACTCTCTGGGTTCTTCCAGTGAGGAACGAGGTGATCCATTCCAGTGCTTTTCCTTGGATTCCGACGTTTCTAAGGCGTTGTAAAAGGGTGCTATGACAGACCGTGTCGAAGGCTGCGGAGAGGTCAAGGAGGATGAGGGCGACTGTGTCTCCATTGTCCAGTAGAGTTCGAATGTCGTCTGTTGCTGCGATGAGGGCGGTTTCAGTGCTGTGCTTAGCTCGGAAGCCGGATTGAGAGGAGTCGAGGGATTTGTTGGTTTCGAGGAATGCGGCGAGCTGATTGTTGACCGCTTTCTCGATGACTTTGGCCGGGAATGGAAGGAGTGAGATAGGGCGGTAGTTTTTGAGTTCGGTGGGGTCAGCTGTGGGTTTCTTCAGGAGGGCGCTGAGTTCGGCATGTTTCCAGCTTTCCGGGAAGGTTGCGGAGTTGAGGGAGCAGTTGATGACGTCTCGAAGGTGTGGTGCTATGATGGAGTCTGCTTTGTTGAAGATGTGGTGAGGGCATGGGTCTGTGGGGGATCCTGAATGGATGGAGTTCATCAGACGGATTGTGTCCTCAGTGGAGATAAGCTTCCAGTCATTGAGGATATTCAGGGGGGGTGGGGGTCCTGCAGGGGGTTGGGTGGGTTGGTCTTTGGGTCGGTTGTCGAAGCTGTTGTGGATGTCTGCAATTTTGTTGTGGAAGAATGAGGCTAGGGAGTCGCAGAGGGCTTGAGAGGGGGTGATGTCGTTGGAGTTGGCTGAGGGGTTGGTAAATTCCTTGACGATGTTGAATAATTCCTTGCTGTTGTGGGCGTTGTTATCTAGTCGGTCCTTGAAAGCGGCTTTCTTGGCATTCCGGATCAGTTGGTGGTGTATGCGGGTGGTGTTTTTGAAGGCGTTCTTGGTGCTGGTGGTTGGGTCTTTTTTCCAGGCCTTCTCAAGGGAGCGACGGAGTTTCTTGGATTTCTTAAGATCATCGTTGAACCAGGAGGCCTTCTTGCTGCCTAGTTTGATTCGTCGTTTTTTCAGTGGTGCTAGGATGTTGGCGCTGTTGGATAACCATTGGGTGAGGTTGGTGGCTGCTTGGTCTGGGTTTGAGGAGTGGGCTGGGGGGTTTTGAAGAAGCGATGAGGAGATCTGGTCGATGGTGATTTTGTTCCAGTTTCTTTGCAGAGTGGGTTGGGGGTGGTTGTTGGATGTGGGCTTGTTGTAGGTAAAGTGAACGCAGCTGTGGTCAGTCCAAAGGAGAGCTGTGGTGTGGCTGAAGGAGACATGTTTGCTGGAGGTGAAGATAGGGTCGAGTGTGTGACCTGCGATGTGGGTGGGAGTAGTGACAAGTTGTTTAAGTCCGAGGTTGGCGAGGTTGTCCAAAAGGGTGGTGGTGTTGCGGTCGTTGTTCTTTTCAAGGTGAAAGTTGAGGTCTCCCAAAAGGATGTAGTCCTCGGAGGGGAGCGCGTGTGGAGTGATGAAGTCTGTGATGTCTTCACTAAATTGTGCGCGGGGTCCTGGTGGCCTGTAAAGGAGGGTGCCTCTGAGTGTGGTCTTAGGGTCGGTGTGGATCTGGAAGTGAAGGTGTTCCGAGTTGGCGAGGTTGACGTCTGAGCTGGTTGAGATGCGGATGGATTTCTTATGGACTATAGCGATGCCTCCTCCTGTGTGGCCGGTGCGGTCCTTGCGAATGTTCTTATAGCCTTCCGGGATGGCAATGGTGATGTCTGGTGCTGATGTGGCGTTCATCCATGTTTCTGTCAGGAAGGCGACGTCCGGAGATATGGTGTGTAGTAGATTCCAGAGGTCAATGGCGTGCCTGTGGACCGAGCGGGTGTTGAGCAGGATGCATTGTAGGTGGTTGGGGTCAGATAGCTGTAGTGTGTTCGTGGGTGAGGAGTTGTTCTTGGTGCCGTCGAACTTGCAGGAGTAGCAGGAAAAGGGGCCATGGGTGTGTCCAGGGGCGGCTTGGACGCAGTTGGGGGAACGGCCAGGGTTGAGGGCTAGGAGGGTGGTGGCATCGTAAGTGATGCGGGAGGGGTGGACATTACGAGGACCAGGGGCTCTGGCGCTGGGCGCGGTCCAGGCGCGGACGGGCGTAGACGGGCTTACCTTTGGCGCACCTTCGGCACGACTGGGGCGCGGTCGCTGCGCGTGGACGCTGCGCGTTAGGTCATTGGTCATAAATGGTGAGTGGAGGGGGCGGAGCGTGGGAGGGTCAGCAGCTGGGAGGCGGTAGCAGGGAGGAGGGGCGGGCCAGGGAGCAGGTAAACAAGATGGAGGGTCAACGGGAGAGTAGGGCAGGGGCAGCAGATGCACCACGGCACTGGGGGCACGGACGAAGTCCCAGGGAGAAAATAGAGCCTCAGCAAGTGTCGCGCTTCAGAGTACAGTAGAGCGAGCTGCAAAACCTGGTGAGGTATTATGCCTAGAGTCACGTAATGAGGCAGCTCTGTGGGAATGCGTAAACACAATGAATGTCAAAGCGCAGCTGATTGCGTGTTGCACGAGCGCGATGTAAATGAGATAAATAAATGCGCGATGCAAATGAAATAAATAAATGCTGTTAGAGATCAGCGAACACAATGAATGCCAAAGCACAGCTGAATGCGTGCTACACGAGCGCGATGCAATTGAAATAAATAAATAAATGCGCGATGTAAATTAAATAAATAAATGCGGTCAGAGCTCAGCAGTCAAGATACGATACCACCAGCAAGTTAAGGCACGAGTGGGAGCTGAGATCAGGGAGCGTGGTGGGAGCGACCGTGCTGGAGCAGGTCCAGGCGATCACAGCGCGTCAGAGGAGGAGGGGAGCCCTCTATTCGTGTGTGGGAGGGTCAGCAGCTGGGAGGCGGTAGCAGGGAGGAGGGGCGGGCCAGGGAGCAGGTAAACAAGATGGAGGGTCAACGGGAGAGTAGGGCAGGGGCAGCAGATGCACCACGGCACCGGGGGCACGGACGAAGTCCCAGGGAGAAAATAGAGCCTCAGCAAGTGTCGCGCTTCAGAGTACAGTAGAGCGAGCTGCAAAACCTGGTGAGGTATTATGCCTAGAGTCACGTAACGAGGCAGCTCTGTGGGAATGCGTAAGCACAATGAATGTCAAAGCGCAGCTGATTGCGTGTTGCACGAGCGCGATGTAAATGAGATAAATAAATGCGCGATGCAAATGAAATAAATAAATGCTGTTAGAGATCAGCGAACACAATGAATGCCAAAGCACAGCTGAATGCGTGCTACACGAGCGCGATGCAATTGAAATAAATAAATAAATGCGCGATGTAAATTAAATAAATAAATGCGGTCAGAGCTCAGCAGTCAAGATACGATACCACCAGCAAGTTAAGGCACGAGTGGGAGCTGGGATCAGGGAGCGTGGTGGGAGCGACCGTGCTGGAGCAGGTCCAGGCGAGTGTGGAGGCCCTTTGTGAATCAGGCCCTCATAGTTTACTGGAGTAGGCAAGGGTTTTAGTGTTGGTTAACCCCTCTGACAAACCCTGGAGAACGAAGATGTACACTGCCACAATCCTTGTTAGGCCCTTGTTAGGCCCTCCTCTCAAGAGACTTAATATTTTGCTTTGGCAACTGTAGTGTTGTTTACACGTCTAATTTTGTCAGTGTATGGCTGATGGCTTCCTTGTTCGAAAGCTTACACTCAAACAGTAGGCCTGATTTAGTTATGGTGACAAGACAGTGATAAAAGGTACACACCTGATTAGTTTACTTTTAAAAGTTATGCCAGAAACTATAAGTTTGATCTTTTTTATTATAGAACGATATGACAAAGACAGTATGCACGGCTTAATAACTTGTTAAAAGCATTTGTTAAAGTCAATAGGCCTTTTAAGGTGGATTTTTATCACGCTGTGTTACATGCTGTAGATGTGTATTTCGTTAAATGCTGTCTCACAAATAGTAGGGAAGTGTTTTAGTGTTTGTCATGCCCTGTGACAAATCTTGAGGGTACAAGAAGCTCATGGTGATAATCCTTGTTAGGCCCTTTCCAGGCTGTAGACCTTTCTCGTTCATTGGGTAAAGTTATTTCTGATTTAATAGGTTTGATCTATTTATTATGAAACATTATGAGAAAGCCAGTAGGTCTCATTTACTTATTGTAAAAAGGCAATAGGCTTTTAACGGTGGATTCTTATTAGACTGTGGTCAAAGCCTGTAGGCAGGAAGTTTGTTAAATGGAATCTCACAGATTACCTTAGTAGGCAAGAGCGCTGGTGTTGGTGACCTACTCGGGGAGTAGAAGATTTGCTATGTGATAGTCCTTATTAGGGCCTCTTAGAAAGGATTGTATTACATTTTGACTATTGTAACTTTGTACATATTTGGAAATGTATTACTGTGTACCTGGTGTTTGCCTTGTGGTAAAGTGTAAGCTCAATGCTGTAGATGTGAGTTGCTTAGGACAACAAATCGGTGGTTAAGGCTATATGCCTGATTTGTTAATTAGGAAAAGTTATGCCAGATACCATAGTTCTGCTCTGTTTTCATGAAAGTTACAATGAAAAAGGCAAAAGCCTAATTTATTAATTATGAAACACATATGTTAAAGACAGTAATCCTTTAAGCGTTGATTGCTTGAATCTCTCTATCTTTCTCTCTCTCTCTCTCTCTCTCTCTCTCTCTCTATATATATATATATATATATTGCACACACACGGAGTTGGCGTGCTAAAGCCTCTTTGTACGGCGGGCTCACGACGGGGTACGCCAGCCCCTATTATTCCACACACTCCTGGTCGTGATTCCTTAGTTGAAAAACCAGAGTCGGAGCCCGATTGTTTTACGATGCTGTCAGTTTATTGGCAGAACAAAACCCAACGCGTTTCAAGATCCACCGATCTCTTGCTCACGGGTCATTTTTGTACTTCTATTCTTTTACTTTATCTTGCATATGTTGTTGCCTTTGTGTGGCAGTTTATTGTGACTGTGTAAGTGGATGAATGCAAGAATAATACAGCGGGTGAAGGAATTAACACCTAAGTGCTAAGATGAGTGACAGATTGTACATATGAAGACTTATTGAAGGCTTAAACCCATCATTGACTGAGGAAGGACTTTCATTTAATAGTGAGACCTATTGTTATTCACAATCGTTGTCGAGAAATGACATTTCCTAAAGCATAGCATGAAATTGGTTGCTCTGCAAGTAATCATATGCATGGCAGAGAGTAGAGGTAGGCGAGCCACTGAAAGCTTGAGCCAGTTGCCTGGCTGTGGCTCAACCTGAGGTCCTCATGGACTCTCGGGCCCAAAACAAGGAGAGCTTTCATGTAGTGTCTGTCTGCCATTCATTTTCTAACCTCATTGTCAAACCATCATTATCCTTTATTGTAAAAATGGGAGAGGAGAAAAAAAATATACATCTTGTGACTGAATTGCACAATGTGAACCCAAAAATCCTGGGATGAATCCTGGCATCCCTGCTTGACTACATTGTGTGATTATAGGCAAATATGTAACTTTATAGTTGATATGTTTTCTGAATCATTTTTCTGAACACAGCCCAGGAATAGGCTTTCTAAACCCCATGGCGCTATGAACTTCATCAGTGCGCTAGCCCGAGACAGAAACAATATTTCCATAGGAGTCACTTAGAAAAGTGTTGAATTGGCCTTAATCAAATATGCAACAAATGCAAATAATAAAGATTAATCGTAAAGTTGTGTACCTTATCTTTAAGCAATTGAATTTAGAAAAATTACAATATAACAATGTAGGTGCTCCAAGTGATGGCAAAGTGCAAGTGCAAAATGGGGAGCCAAACAACATTTAGCACACAAAGTGTAAGCAATATACACGATATATACAGCCGAGGGATCACCCAAAAAGGCCTTGCATTGTGTGAGCTGCAGTCTAGTGTGATAGAGTAAGCCCATTACACACAAGTTGTCACTTTAAATCCTAGAGGTTTTGAAGATCATTTTGACAAGGAATCATGAGTGTGACCTCCTATAGACAAGAGTCCTTTTGGTCAGGGTGCTATCAATTCACTGTTGTCCTGAGGAAGACCCTGTGTGATTTCTTGTAAGGGTTTGAAACATTGACTAATGAGGGCTGCACCCATATCATGCATATGAATCTGAATGGTGATACTATCGGATTCGTCAAAATCTTTGTCCTATTTGGGTAATCTCTTGTCTGTACATATTGTGTATATTTCTTAAACTTTGTTCTATATGTTTTTTGGCTCACTTTTTTGCACTTGCACTGTGCTGTCACTTGGAGCACCTACATTTTTTATATTATCACTTTTTTAAATTCAGTTTTCAAAAATTAAGTTGATAAAATAACACAGATTATTGATGAATCTGTATTGTTTGCTTGTATAGCACACTCTAGTAAGGCCAATACAAAACTTTTCTAAGTAATTCATAGGGGAACATAGTTTTTGGATAATTTCATTACCCGACTTCCTAGGAATATTGAATGCCCCATTTTATATTGAAAGCCCGAGACAGAAAGCCAGATGGACTGCAACCACCCCACAACCCACTGAACACTATGCATATGGGATGCGTTTCAGGTAATAAATAACACTCCTTAGCACACGTATATCAATAGTTAGAGTACCACAAGTACGTAATATATGTAGTTAGTACAGACATAAATAATAAGCACAATATTCTTCTGTCTTCTTTGTTGTTCTGTTTATTTTATCCGGATCTACTCACATTGCTCCCAACAGCCAACACATGTTTTGTCGCAACCAGGTCGTCCCACGACTTTCTCAAGGCTGTGTGATTACAAACACAGAGAAACCAATGTATATATTGGGAACACAATCCTACTCATTCCAGTAACCCAAAACCAATCGGTTTCTGGTACAGTCCAGAACACAGTACACCTCATGCAATGGTGAGACTGATGCAAAAAACTCTCTTTCATAGTAAGATAATAACACAGAAAGCACCACTGTCTAAAAACAGCTGGTCTATGACCCAAATGTAGATGGAGAGACCAAGTCAAAGTGTCTTCTAGAATCTTAGCCAGCCAAAATTTATGGTGTGGAGAATCTAATGGCAGCAAAATATGAGCGTGAGTGCGTTTAAGATAAAAAAGTGAACAGAAAGACAAAGCTTAAGGCCCACGCTAATCCAGTGAAGAAAGTAAATTTAAATTGATCCATGTTAAGGGTGACGTGAGGGTGAGAAAAAGTGAAACATCTAGAGTCAGAAATGTCCCAGTTAACCGAAACCAGAGAGTATGGAAAACTGGATGAGTAGACACACATTAGGTTTCTATGGTTGCGGACACTGTAACGCATGCAAATGGGCAGGTGGGAGGAAGACAGATTTTGACGGACCAGGTGGAAGAAACTATAAAATCAGCACCAATATAAACTGCCTCATTGCATGAGGTGTACTGTGTTCTGGACTGTACCAGAAACCGATTGGTTTTGGTTTCTAGAATGAGTGGGATTGTGTTCCCAATATATACATTGGTTTCTCTGGGTTTGTAATCGCACAGCCTTGAGAAAGTCGCGGGACGACCTACCGGTTGTGACGAAATACATGTTGGCTGTTCGGAGCAATGTGAGAAGATCCACATAAAATAAACAGAACAACAAAGAAGACAGAAGAATATTGTGCTTATTATTTATGTCTGTACTAACTACATATATTACGTACTTGTAGTATTCTAACTATTGATATACGTGTGCTATGGGGTGCTATTTGTTCTTGGGGGCTGAGGCCTGTCCTGGGGAGTTAGGTGGTTCTACTCACTTTTTAGCACCGTTAAGAAATTTGCTCATTACGATATTGTGTGTGATCCTCCTATGTGGCGCTGATGTACCTAAACTCAATACCACTGTCTAGGGTTATTAGATGCGTTTCAGTTAATGTTCAATCCTATGAGATATTACAGGGCCAATTTATGAAATCCAAACTCTCTTTCATAATGGAAATACAAAATTAAGAAAACTATAAAACCAGGGATATATTTGAAAGATTTATTTTACAATTGAAATCATATCGTAGTGCACACAATATGAATAGTAGTTTGTGTGAAAATAAATAATATAGTAACAGCAATATTTACCAATAGTGCGAAAAACAAATAGTACTGCAATATAATGTTGAAATTATAACATTCTTAACGCATACCTACTCTGAACAATTAAATCAATGTTCAGTGAAAGAGCAATGTCTGCTATTCTCGTCTATGTTCAAAGGAAGGTTGGTAATCGCACAGTGTGAAGGTTAAATTTGCCTCTCGGTAACCTTCAGCAAAGGAATTTCATACGATTATATATGGCCTCTGTCTAGAGTCTGTAGCACAAAGTCCTCGCTATCTTTTCATACTCTAATCATAGTTTATATAACATGCCTATTCTTTTTTTTTAATTTTCAGAATAAATAATTAATTGGCACCCTTGCATGCACTTACGTTCATTGAGCCCGTGATTTTTGTTTAAAAGGCAATAAACGAGAAGCAAAACTATCAGTTTCCATGAAACTTTGTTCATCATTCAAAACAATCACTAAAACTGAGATTTTCATTCTTGTGAAATAACATGAAGCAAACTTGATTATAATGTGGCAATGAATAGTAGCATGAAAACATTTACATTTTATGTTTCAACATTTATATCAAATTGGGCCATTAGAACTATGCGGCAGAGAAGGACCAAATTATGCAACAGGGCTGACTAAATTATGTGGTAAGAAAAGGCAAATTTTGTGAGCTAATGCAGCACATTTTGTGATGGTATTAGTTCATACATTTATCATTTTTTCATGTTAACACTGTCTGGGCAAAGCTTTCAATGCATTAGTACAGATTAACATCTAAATAAGGTAATAAACAACTGAAAGATTACCCATCAGCCATAGCATAGGGCATTCCACTGTGCTGTAACATGGTTTGCTGCAATTTTAGTAACTTTTGATCTGTTTGAACTAGAAAGATATTTTTTTGTTAAAATCTGCAGTTTGTATAGCAGATGATGGATTACGTGGCAAATGTGGCATAATCATGCAGAAACCACTGTGGCCACAGAATCACATAATTCCAGTAGCCATCCTAATAACCAACATATATATATATTTTTTAAAAGGAATACCTAAAAGGAACAAGAATGATAATCATAACACTGTGCCTCCTTTTTCTTCATTGTAGCATATGCGAGTGCCTTGAAATATGAGAGTTCAAGTTGTGCCATTTACAAAAACGTCTCTTGTGCGTGATTTAATTGACTGTAGTGTGGCTCCCTATGTAATCATTAGGGCCGTCAGGATTATGCTACTTCATTGTTGAGAATTACGTCTGTATTTATTCATATTTATTTTTTGCTCATTTTATCTGTATTTATCAGTTTAAAATTTGTGTTTAGTGTATATATGAAGCTGCAATGGATTTATTTCCATAGTTATTTAACTGATTTTACTTCCAATTGAATGTCCAAAAGAATTCAGCAGTATACACTGCAATACAGTGATCTGAAAATATTTTCATTATAGAACAGTCAAAAGAGCTTTATATGTACACTTATTTAAACTCAATGAGGAAATCGTTTTTTTTCATATCTGTCAATCTGCACACTTACTGACCTGACACTTGTGATTGACAGTAGTGAGAATCATCCAAACAAGACCAAGGTTCTTTATTTTTCCATTCTTAAAAATAAATACAGACAGAATAGAAATAGCTTTCTATGTGTACTTATCTAAAAATCTGTAAAAACTGCAAACTAGGAGCACAAATCATCATATAGACCACACTTAGAGTACACACATTTTTCATAAATGCTTCTCAGTGCAGTGATATAATCTGATGTCAAATAAAATGCAGTAGCGGCTCCTTCAGGGAGTGCTGCTGTGAGGCGGGGAGAGGGAGAGGCGCATTGCACGTTGCGCACACTACAACGCCAAATGGCGATGCAGCGCGCGCAATATAATTTGTATTACTTATTTCTTTACTTACCTCCGATCGGCCGTATGCCAGAGTTTACTACCCCCCACCCTGCCCCTCCCCCGCCCCACCCCACTGCCCGCGGCACTCCCTTGAGAAGCTGCTACTGATAAAATGCCTCTGCGTGCTAAAAACTACTCATTTTTTAATTCTGAAGATATTTTATTATGTTTTAATGTTTGTTTCATGATTTGCATTACATACATTTTCATGGCTCGGCTCCTGCAGCAGCTCTTAAAGCCACAGTCGACCGTTAGTGCCGCTCTGGCGCAGACCACCTGGTAATTTGTTGTCTCTCCAAATTCTTTTTGTACAGTGCAATTTCTTCAAAACCACACGCATGCCTCCCCACTATGCCTTTGTACTGGGAAGATGATAGTTATGAAAAGGGATTGATTAACAGTACACAACTAAATAGCATTGAGTGAAAAATACCAGACCTCCAGTGTGAGAAATAGGTTCATGATGAGACAATAAGAGGAGTTGAAAACAATGATAAAAAATATAATTGCACTCAATCAAATAATGAAAGCCACAATTTATTTTCTTTTTGTAGCCAACAGGGGCTTGATGTTTTGGTCCAGAAACAAAAATCAAAGAGGGCCATTACCAGGATAATAATATAGAAAGCAAGGCATCTAGGTTCCTCTAAATAGTACAAATGTACATATTTTATATGCAATAAACAGATCTATCGGTGTGAAGGCATAGCAGAACTAATTTGAAACAACGACACACCTAATTAACTACTAAGATAACACAGGGGCAATTCACAGAAAAAGTTGGAAAATTACGGGTGAAGATCTCAGCCCTGGTACCTCCAGGCACTTTTTCTACTTTCTAGAATTCGCAGAAGGTCCCAAGAGTACACATGGAAAGCAGTGCAAGGCGCAGGTGTGCTCTTGTACTTCTGAGAAGGTTTTGTGACATTCCAAGTGGGATCCTATTGCCTTGCGTAGTCCTTTGCATAGAGAACTCCTCACAACTGGAATAGGAAGCCTGCTTAAACTCACATTTGTTTGCTCCATGCGGAAAATATTTTTCCACATGGAGATACCACTTCCTCATCACCTCCACGAAATATGGGAAAGATCCATCCACCTACCAACTCAGAAATAATCTAAGAAATTAATTAACGGGCTAAAGCTTTTTGTGGGAGTTGGTCAAAAATGTCACTTCAAGCACAGCTATGATTTTCAAACAAGGTGTATCTCAAACCACGAAGAAACAAGCATTGATAAAACAATAGGTCTCGCCTTTCGGACCTATAGGTTTTGCCAATGCTTTTTGGTGGTGCTCTAGAGCAACAGGCTTTTTCCAGTGCTGTGCAACATCGTCAAAGCAATATATAAATTTAAAAAAAGGCTTGTTGACGCACCCGCTACTGGTATATAGTGATGGCACCATTTGCTTTTATTTTTTTCATTATTGATCCAAGATGGCGATGCCACTTGGATAAGCCAATTTTAAATAATTAATATATTTTAGCATGAAAGATATATTTATTATTATTTTCAAATACCAGGATTGTGTTGCCGTAGGGTGCAATGTAATAGTAAATGGGGATATTGGGTGGGGGCGAAGATGGGCAAAGCATCACGTAAGGGAGAGAGCAACACAGAGCGTGGGGCGGAACTCGCATTGAGGGGATACAAAAATCAGTGTGTAGGGGCCATGGGAGATTACAACACAGTGATTGAGAGAGCAAGAAGAACATGAAAATGGCAGCAATGCGGGGAGCCGGAGAGAAGTGCATAAAGAGGCAAGGAAGAAGTGCACTAGTATGGAGCATGGTGTTCCGGATGGGTATTTAGTGGAAGCGCATGGAGAAGAAAAAAATGGGCCGGCCGTGACCTGTGATCCAAGGACCCGCCCCCAGGAATGGCGGAATGGACTCGGACAGTGTCAGACGCGAGGCTGAACTAGAATAGCCACGTTTTCTCCTTTCCTTTCCCGCTGTGTCGTCTCCCGCGATTGAAGGCGGAATGATCCGGTGGGGGCATTTTGATGGATGGAGCGAAGTGAAACGGATTTTTTAGCGAGCTTACAGCATCGGTGTGTCACGCTGCGGAGGGTGCTCGCTGACTTTTGAGATGAGACTGCCGCAGCTTGTCTCATTTTCTCTGCCTCACGAGTAGCGGAACGTTGATGCAGACGTAGGACACAAGCCGGATGGGCTGCTAATCTTTCCGCATTCTCGTGTACCGACTGGTTTGGTGCTGTGCAATGGGCTGCAGAAGATAAACTGCTGGGGTTGGTTCGGTGCTCCGCCTCGGAGATAAATCAGCACGAGTTAAAGTGCTCCAAAATCACTGGGGGCAGTGAGTAGCAGCTTTTAAAAATGGCTTTTTTACACTTGCACTGTCAATACAGTTGCCGGTACTCCTGAATTGCTCTGTTTGGGTAAAATCAGAACATTGGCGACAGATCAGCAAGTCCCAGCTTTTCATCATCACGAGACTCCGCATCAAGATATTTTCGTGAGTTGGACCTTAATATATATATTTTCTGAATTGTTTAATCCTGTTGGGAAAGGTACAGAAGTTTTCAGGAGCACAGGGGAGAGAGAGCAGTTTATAAAAAAAAAAAAGGGGGGCTATAATGGGCAAACCGCAGAAGGAGGGGGAGGAGCCCACAAAACTGAATAAACCAGAATTGGCTCCTCGTTTGAACACTAAAACACGCCTCGCCCAAGCTACTCAAAAAGCAGCCAAAAATAAAGATAAAGACAGAAATAAAGAGAAAAACAAAGATGAAAATTCCACAGAAGATACTCTTCCTGAATCTTCCGATGACGATGGGCATCTTTCATCCTCCTCTTTAAATGGCACAGAGCCTAAGAAATTAGCCACGGCCACCTTAAATAAATCTCTATCCCCCAAGTCAGCATCACCGATGGTTACTTCTCCTCCAATAGTCTCAGAGTCTGCATCTCCCGACTTAGAAGGGAAGAATATGAATGGATCTGGCGGTATGGGAAGTAAGGAAAGGAAGGATTATCCTCTTTTCGCTAAAAAAACCACTCCAAAATCGTCCATCCATCAGGCTCCAATGGCTCCTGCCTCCCAGGAGGGGCCAGTTTCTATTGTGTCATTGAAGGACACTGGTTCATCTGTTTCATCTTTGATGCGACCCCTTGATCAGAGTCTTGAGTCTCTACTCTCATCCCCAGTACAATCTTTGCAAACTGTGTCAGATGAGTTGATAGCCAAGGGGTCATCGGGCCAGATCTCCACTCAAAACCTGAGAATGCAAGAGAGTGCTCAGATACCAACAGAAGAAGAGGCCCAACTGAACAGCAACAAAAGTCCAAAAGTTATGAACATAGATCCTGAGGTGGATGAAACAAATCTATCTGGGACAGAAGTTAGATACCAAATGGATATCCGCGAGATGCTGAATCTAATTCTGGACGAAATACGCGAGATAAAGCATAACCAACAAGTAGAGATAGCTACTCTTCATTCCAGAATGGATAACTTTGAGGAATCGATGTTGGCATTTCCCAATAGACTGCAGGAGGCGGAGACTAGGATCTCAGTCCTTGAAGATAAGGTGAACTTGGTTATGGATGAAACCAGGGAGTCAGCCAAGAAGAAGGCCGCACTGGAGCACAAACTTGAAGAACTTGAAAACCACTCGAGAAGGTCGAATCTAAGAATAGTAGGGGTTCCGGATGGAGTAGAGGGCTCCGACACTATCCACTGGGTCTCCTCCTTTATTCATCAATAAGTTCTCCCCGAGTTTGAGGGAGATTTGACAATTACAAGGGCTCATCGGGTTCCAGCGCAACGTTTCGCAAATTCCCCATTTCCTAGAACGATACTCCTAAATTTTGCTGATTTTAGGATTAAAGAAAAGATTTTATCCAAGGCCTATCAACAACGGCAGTTCCCAGTATCAGAGACAGTAAATTGTAGGATTTTCCCAGATATGACTGCGGTGGCTGCAAAAAGGCGTAATATCCTACATTTGTTTAAGTCCAATGGCGCCCAAGCATCGATTGCTCAGCAATCAAAATTGAAGGTTTTGGTCAAAGGGAAGTTCTATATGTTCTCTGACATTGAAGATGCACAATCTCTCCTTAAAGAGATCTCTTCTGGGTCTAATGTTTGAAAATGGGGTAAAAATGTTTTTTTCTTACAGGTATGTCTGATCGAACCAAACAATTTGAAATGAAGGGGGCGGTCCAGGGTTAACGAGTCGCACTAGGGTGTAACAAGAAGACACCCAAAGAAGAAAAAAGAGGGAGGAATGTGGGCTGCGTGGAAGGTGAGGGGGGCTCCACATTCAGGGGGAGGGCAAGGGTGGTGGGGGGGCAAATGCAGTAAAAAGGAACAAGTGCAGTAGGTTTTGAAGTTTGATTTTTATCATTGGTTGGTACGGAATGTGTAGAAGAATTTACAAGCTTCTAGATGAAATATAGTACATGCGGTATCCTGTCCATAAATGCGAATGGTTTGCTTAATAAGCAGAAATATGGAGCCTTACTGAAATGGGTAATAACTTTTAATCCACAGGTGGTCTTTTTCCAGGAGACGCATCTGAAGACGAATACTCCGAAGTTGTTTTTGCCGAGATATTTTTCTCATGGGTTCTTCTCCTCAGCAGGGACTGCCCAAAGGGGAGTTGCGGTTTATTTTGCAAGCAACCTTCCCTGGTAAATCCTTCAGGTTCAAAGAGATTCTAGAGGTAGATGGCTTTGGGTTGTAGCAAAGCTGTGGGGGAAAATATTTAATTTTGTGAACTACTATGGCCAAATCCTCGATGATATTTCAGGCTTGTTGGAAATTAGTGAGGTTCTAAGGGGCACCCCAGGGCAAATTATATTAGGAGGAGACTTCAATTATATCCAGGATTTGAGGAAGGACACTTCTAACAAGAACAAAAAGCAATTAAAACCTAAGACAAAATGTATATTTGAAGCACTTCTATCAGAATACCAATTGTGGGATTCTTGGTGCTCTTGGAATGTTGATAGGGAGGCATATACATGCTTTTCTGGCAGGTTCAATAAGCATCCAGAATATATTTTTTTCTGACTTCTAGATCACTTCAAATCGTTAGAACTTTGACAGGATGTAACCCTTTTTCAGATCATGGGAGGGTCGAAGTTGAGTTTATGATAGGAGGAATGGAAGGGGAGCGACCCAGGTGGCAGCTGGATCGCACCCTTCTCCAGAACAAGGATTGGGTTTCAGGGTTCAAAGAGTGGGTGATCGAATTTTTTTGGGTGAACAAAAATTCAGCCAAACCTTTTTCTGTATGGGGTGCTTTTAAAGCAGCTGCTCGGGGGCAGATCATTGCGTTTTCCAGCAACAAGGCAAATGATCGAAAGCGCAAAATATCCGCTCTTCAGAGTACTGCCGAGAGGGAATATGCTTTAAAACTTAACCAACAGCCGAATCAATGGGATCAGGCTAAAGCTCTTTTAAGGGATTTTTTCACCTTGGAAGAGATAAATAGCTCAAAGGCCTTTCAGCAAAGGATCTACGAAGAGAGTCAGTTGGCTGGGAAGCTTTTGGCTAATTCTATTAGAAAGAAACAAGAGTCATCCGTCATTTTAAAAATCCGAGTTCCTCAAGGTGGAGTAGAAACAAAGAGTGAAGGAATTGCTAAAATATTCCTGGATCATTATGAGAGAATTTACTCCACAGAATATCAGGTCGAGGATACAATGATTCAGGAATATTTTGCTAACCTAGAAATTCCCAAAATCTCCGATTTCCGAAGTAATCAAATCGGGGGTGAAATAAGTTCTACTGAAATTCATCATAGCATAAAGGCAACATCGGGAGCAAAAGCTTCCGGACAGGATGGGTTCCCTATCGAATTTTATAAGGTGTTCACCAAGGAACTTGAAGAACCTCTTAAAAATGTATTTAACCACATTAGATTAGGTGGAAAGGTCCCTCCAGAATTCAAAGAATCTACAATTATTAGCTTTGTTAAAAAAGATAAAAATCCAGAAGATGTGAATTCTTATAGACCGATCAGCCTTCTGAACTCTGATTACAAGTTACTGATGAAAATCTGGGCGCAAAGATTTGTATTAGCAGCTCAGGAGGTAATACATCACGATCAGACGGGTTTTATTGCGGGTCGGTATATGGCAGCTAATACAGAATTTCTGATACAGGCTCTAGATTATTTTAACATACATTTGACAGTTGCGTCTATTTTAATGATTGGTGCAGAAAAGGCTTTCGATCTAGTTAATTGGTCTGCACTTTTTTTCTCTCTAGGTCATTTTGGATTCCCTGTTTCAATTATACAAATGATAAATAATATCTATGAAGGGGCATCAGCCCAGATAATTATCAATGCTAAACAAGCTGGGAAGATTAAAATAAATCGGGGAACAAGGCAAGGTTGCCCATTATCCCCCTTGCTTTCTACTTTTTTTATTGAACCTTTAGTAACAAAAATAAGGAATAATATTGCTATTTTACACCCCATCGTCGGGATGTCTAAGTTAAAATTGTTCGCCGACGAAATTATCCTTTATTTGGCTCCTGAAAAAGAAAACATCATACATCTTATGAAGGAGCTCAAGGATTATGAAAAGATAGGGGGGTATAAGGTTAATGAAAAAAAATGGAAGTTTTGGCATTAAACACAAGCATAGATTTTCTTCCGATTTATCTTCAGCCCCAAGCAGTAAAAAGGGACCCGATTAGATACTTAGGTATTTATGTGACCGGAGAATATGAAAAACTCTTTGCCTTGAACTATATTAAAATGAAGAATAAAATAAGGAATCTGCTAGATCAATGGTGTTTGCTCCCATTGTCATTAATTAATAGAGTGTCACTAGTCAAAATGATTGTATTGCCATTGCTTATATTTTTGTTTAGCAATATTCCAATTAAAGTTAAAATTGCTTTTTTTTAATGAACTCGAATCCATGTTGAAAGGTTTTATCTGGAACAAAAAGGCCTCAAGAGTCAAGCTTTCGGTGGTCCAACCTGCGGTTGATCAAGGTGGTTTGGCTCTCCCCCTTTTTAAGACATATTATGAAGCAGCCTTTTTTGATATTGTGGCAGGATTATTAAGGATTAGACAGACAAGAGATAACTTCTTTCTAGGAAAAATGATACAGGAAGCAGGTTCTCAAATTCCTATCTTTTTAAAAACTGCTAAGCTCCCTAAAAAATCAAGATATAAGACGTTAAAAGTGTATACAGCGAGACTACTGCTCCTTTTTAAAAAACAAGGCTCTGATGGCTCTATGTATGTGAGCTTGTCTGAATGTGTCAAAATGGGTCTGAAGATACCCTTGAATCATGAAAGATTGGGAACTTTCCGGGTTTAGGGAATTAAGACATCTGTTTGTACAAACTAAGGTCATTAGCTGACAGGAGATTTTAAATAGAATGAATAATTCCAGGCGACTTATGTTTTTAGAGTATTTACAAATGGTCTATTTTATTAGGAAGGAGATAGGTAGCTTGTTCATCTCTCCCACTGCATTGATATCAGCTTTGTACGGGGATAAAAATAAAGGTATAGGATTTTGGTACAAAAAGCTCTACTTTGTTAATTCTTCTCCTGTAATTGATAGACTTCTAGAGAAAATAAGCCTCTCGACACAGTGTGTTCTTACAGTAAAGGATTGGGAGCTATTGTGCCATTTGGGCAATAAAGCACTTCGGGCAGCTAATTACAAAAGAATGTCTTTTTTATCGCGTTGGCTCGCATATTATACCCCGGAGGCCCTGGAGAGAATGTTCCCGGAAGTTGTGAATAAGGGTTTTAGATGTAAAGCTATGGGTCAGGGAGGATGGTGTCATATCTTCTTCTCCTGCCCGAAGTTGGAATCTTTTTGGAAGGGGATATTCGCAGATATGGAGTTGGTAACTGGGAAAGTATTCTTGCCAGAAGCAGAGGCGGCCCTGTTTGGCATATGTGAAGAGAGGAGCAGGTTTGACAAAACAGAAGAAGTATTTATTTTTATTTCTTGTGTAGTTGCACGGTCCTTAATCCTTCAAAACTGGAAATCAGTGGTGATTCCAACACAGATACAATGGTTCAATAAAATGAGAAGAACATGTAATTTCGAAAGAGCTTATGCAGGTAGGGTGGGAGCCATTGCAAGATTTGAAAGAAATTGGAAATATTTTGAGAATCTGGAATTGTTGAAAGGAAGATTATAAGGATGGAGAGGGTAATGTGAACTTCTTGCACTTTTTTTTGTAATATTGCTGCTTTATAATAGCTGTTTTTGCACTTTATTGCACTAAGCACTTTAAAATTGCACTTTATTGGATTTTATCTCCTTTGGCAGTTGCACTTTATTGCAGTTTTTGCATTTATATGCAGTGATATTGTTCACTAAAAATTGCGGTTTTTTGCACAAGGACTTTGTAAGTTTTTATAACGGTCTCTTTTCCCTCTAAATCTTCTGTTTTTATTCCAGTTTTATCTCTTGTAAATTGTCTGAAAATTGTCTGACTGTTAAAAAACCAGATAATTCTGTACCAATGATTTCATGATTTCCTACTGCCTTGTTCAATAAAAAAAATAAAAAAAGAGAAGAAAAAAATGGTAAACACATGCACTGCCATGGAGTGCATAACCAAATAGAAAAAAAAATTCTAAAAGTGAGCAGTAGAAGGATAGGCCACCGAGTCAGAGAGATGGAAAAGAGTCTATGCTCCAGGGGAGGGACAAGCTGTTGCATTCGAAGTAAGTAAATAAAAGTGACAATAAAAGCTACCAATGGAAAGCAATAGGCGATCTGTAAGTTATTGGCAAGCCCACAATAGTTTGTTTGTAATGATACAATTTGTTCGGCTGGTAGGCTCGACCTAAAAATATATTCTTAGGATACAGTTCAACTTTAGAAGTTAGCACCAGCATTAGGCTCAACCTGATGGTGAGGCTGATTTGCTATTTCATCATGAATGACCAAACCAGGCCTCCTTTTACACTCTAGAAATATTTTGTTGCAATTGTGCGGTTCCCTCAAAAGGAAAGAACCCGGTTCTAGCTGACATACATTTAATTAACATACATTTGATACAAAAGAGATCCCTATACTTTGTAAAAGGAAACAGGTTTCACAAGAAAGAAAAGTATAGATGTTAATCATGTCTACCAGCAAATTCTGATTACCACAAATAACCATTTTGTCTTTCATGGTAGCACATGAACACTTCTGTGTCTCTCAAAAGCCTGCGGTATTGCGAAAAAGCCAGTCGGTGTCACGCCACATGGCTGCCCCACCTGCGGTTCTGCACAACAATCAATCTAAGAATACCTCATGTTCTCAGTTCATTTTCTGTGGTGTTTTTCCTGATGCAATCGCTGAGAGAAAACATAAAATTGCGAAACTGCGGCGTGTAAACCACCAGGCTGTCACAAGAGCCACAAACCAAGTGAAACAAAGGAGGAGGAAACAGTTGAGGCAAATACTTGTTTACTTATGGAAAGACTATCACTTGTAATTTGATATTAATATTTAGAAAGAAGGATACAGAAGCAGAATTACTAGATGGCCAATGTCAACTTTGGTAATTACTTTATTATAACCACGCTGTGCCAGTGGGGTAATGCAAAACGATGGGGGCCCTCTGCAGTACCCCATATTTCACAGATATTCATTGAACTTGGCCCTAACAGGGTCCCTTTGAAGGGTATGGCAACCTCCCCACCCCACCCCAGGAGAGCTGAGTGCCTTCCTGCGCTGTAGGTTCCTGCGTTACGCCCCTGCTGTGCCGGCTTGGTATGCAAGGTGGACTGGCCTGGAGGGCCACTAACAGGCGAGATTCGTTAAAAGGGCAGTGGGAACGGCGCAGAGACAAGCAATAGGGCTCAGCTGACTAGGAGTAAATGTGCCCCAGCCCTACTGTTTTTTTCAGAAGCAAAGTTCTGGCCGAAAGTCCCAGTAGGCCACCCAACTACTGACACCTGGCAGTATTCTGAAGCCGAGCACAGCTGCCCAGAGACAAAAGGACATGCAGGGAAATCTGGCTGCTAAGTACCAGGCTCCGTCTCAAGGGCAGTGTGTACCGCTCGCTTTAGAATATGACACTTTACAACGCACAAGTTACAGCGTGTGTCATTACAACGCATTTTTAACAACGCAAAATCCATTACAACGCATGTCGTTTCAACGCATGTTGTTACAATGCATAATCCATTACAACACAATTACTATTCTAACTCTGCTGGGGCGTTACTTTGGGAATGCGTTGTAATGGATTATGCAATGTAATTACATGCGTTGTAATGGATTTTGCGATGTAAAAAATGCATTGTAGTGACATGCGTTGTAACACGTGCGTTGTTAACGATGTTTCCCCTCGCTTTAGCCTCTGGAGTGCGGGTTGTCTTTCGAAGCGATGACCTGACAAAATGCATCACAAAATAGTGTGTGGGGGAGATAATTGTAATAAATTAAAAATAAGGCGAGAAAAGACTGAGGAATGAATGGTGTGTAGATAGCAACTGGAAAAGAGGAAGGGAGGAAGCACAGGTGAAAGGAATGAAGAATATGAGGAACAAAAGAAACATGAGGTAAGGTCATTTGAAAATTAGAGAGAATAGAACAAAAGAAGAAAGGGGTACGAGTTTGGATGATGAAATGATAGACTGGTGGAAGGTGAAAGGTTTCATTGGGGAGAGGAAGGATAGATAGATAGAGAGATAGATAGATAGACAGATAGTGAAAGGATGAATGGGTGGAAGAGTCAGAGGGTGGATCGGCGGGAGGCTGGATCAGTGTGTAAATTGAATGGTCATTAGAAGTATGAATGCTGAAAAGGTGTATGGGAGGGTTGAACGGTGGATGGATGAATAAGGGAACAGATGGATAATGGAATGTCAGGGGATGGATGGAATGGTGGAAGAATTGATGGTATATTGGTTGGATGTTCTGATACGTGAAATGACAGAACGATGGAAAGTTGATGGTGGATGGGAGGATGGATGGATAGAATAGTGGACTCAAGGGTCAAGGAAACTATTCGAGAAAGAGCTGTGCAAACTGGCTTTGCTCAGTCTGAGTCCCTGGAGGTTTTGTTCAAACTCGGGGCTTGGGGGCATTTTCATTTTTTGGCTACACCCTTGTTATTCGTGATTAGCCTCGCCAGCCCCACTAGCTTCTCTGATGTCCTGCCCGATCAATAAATACACATATTTCAGTAGACCAGATCACCAATGTCACCACTTTTTTTCGGTGTTCGCACACAACAGTAGGTTAACACAGCGGCGTAACGCAAAATGGTGGGGCCTGAAGAAGAACGTGGTGAGGGACCCCTGAGACTCCCGTATCGCACAAATGCACAGATAGGCCTTAGGCTCCCTTGATGACCACTGAAGGATGGGAGGGTGACGGTTGCAACCTCTGGATGAACCGGCCTCTGGATGGAAAGGCTGTTAAGAAGTCAGGGAATATTTAGCCGGTCTGAGGATGTGGAGGTCAGAAGGGAAGCGGTAACCGGAAGTCTGTGACTGCCCAAGTCCTTTGAGAAGTCATTGTTCTGTGTAGACCACTTCACCTCTGACACAACGTGGCTCCTACACCAAGTAAACACTGCACACAGCATGCAGAGGAAGGCCTGGCTCTCCGAAAACGCATTTTTTTCCAGGCCAGCTCCTTTCTGGGTAGTGGAAGGAGCTTTGTTGACGACGACCTCTCTACTTAGCTGATGACAATACAATCAATTCAGCGAAAGCGAGTTTCCCAGAAAATACAGTCAGGGGTGAGTAGTATGAAATATGCTGAAAATCTACTTCCTGTTTTGTTAAAGAATCATACGGGAAATATATACTTCCTTATCGCCCCAAGTTGCCCTGAAAAGAACATGAGATTTGACTCTCAGAGGAATGTGGATTGAGGATGCGTCGGAAGACACCAGGATTTGGCCTTGACCCAAACACTGACCATCATTCTTAGAGGTATCAGTACTTCTCATTTAGGTACAAACGAGCCCATTCGGCATTATGATTGCAGGTAGTGCAAAAATGGCGCACTTTCTCCTGCCCAGAGTTGGCCAGGGATAATCACAGCATTCTGAGTGTGTTCAGTAGGAACAGGGGAACGTGTGCAGTATTACTGCATTATCCCCCGTTCCCAGGTACATCACTCAGAATGCGAAGGTGATATAACACCAAAAGGTAATTACCTCTACGTCCCTCGTCCTCGACCCAGTCATCACACATGAGGTATTCCACACGACAGGAAACAAAACAGGAAACGCTTTTAGACTCCACCCACCATCCTGTCAGGTGCTGTAACACACCTCACCACCAAAAGCACATCCTGTTTTGTTTCCTGTCGGTGGATGCTGATGGGTGACGCTTGGGTGAGTGCCGGGCGCTTACCTGCTCCGTTTTGTCCTGTGGTTCCCTCCTTTGCCGGGCTCTGGGAGTGCTCATGGACCTTTGTGGGATTTGGGAGTCGATCTGCTGGGCTTCCTGGACTTTCCCTGGCTGCGGGGGACCTGGTTTGCGGGGCTTATCGGGTCCCCCGGTTTTTCTTCATGGTTCACTTTCCAAAACTATGTGGATCTTCGCTCTGGTCAGCCGTGCTGCACTGCTGTCAGCTCTTTGCTCCGTGATGCAGGGCGGGACCGGACGCGTTGCTTCTCCCCTCATTTTCGCCTGTTCGGGCACCGGGTTGGGCTCCGAGTACTCGTTCCTCCTGCCTGATTGGTCGCTGGCAGTGTGACGTCATGGGGTTTCGTCGAATTCCCCTTCCGGGTGATTTCCTTTGCCGGCAGCTGATTGGAGGCTCGTAGTCGGCCCCTCCTTCTTCCTCGTTCGTTTAGCTGTGGATTCGTCCGGTGGGTGAGTGCAATTCTTTTCTTGACGGGAGTCTGGTGTTTGTTTGGAGTTGCTTGGGAGTGCCGGCAGTACGTCCCTGTTCTGCGCTCTTGGCTGGTTGTCTGAGATTCTCCTGCGCTATGGGGAAACACCACAGGAAGAGAAAGCATATCTCTCCTGTTCGGTCTTCCTCTTCTTCCCCGGACAGTGGGGATTCTGCTCCAGCTGCTAGGGCTGCCAGTTTGGATGACGCTAAGCGTTTGAAGCGCCTGATATTAGAAACGTTGTCTGATATCCGAGCTTCCAAGAAGGGTGCTGGGGGTCGCTCTGAAGCTGCTGCTGCCCTTTACTCGGATATTTCTTCCTCTGCTTCCTCGGATGAGTCTACCTTGGGTGCGGTGGATCTCAAGGGCAAATATGTTTCCAAGGAGCTATTACCTGACCCTCTTTCTCATGTTAGGAAAAATATGGGTTTTCCTGATGACTCTGTGCCCAGCACCTCCCTGTTCTACCGCAGTTTAGGAAGCCTGTGACTTCTTCTATGCCTACCCACCCCTTTGTTATGGGTGTCCTCCTGAAGGAGTGGAAGGACCCGGATCATACTGCAATGCCGAGGTTTATGTCGAAGCTCTATCCTTTGCAGGATATGGAGGTTGCCTTGCCCGATTCCGTGCAGGTGGATTTGATTGTTGCTTCTCTGGTGGGTCGGCCTTCCATGGCGGATGATAATATCCTGAAGGGTGGCGTTGATCGAAAGATGGACTCTGCGCTGAAGAAATCCTATGCTGGCTCTCACTTGGCTCTTCGTTCTGGAGTGTATGGTGCCTACGTTGCTCAGTCTTTGCTCGCTGACTTCAAGACTTTGTTTTCTATGATGCAGGAGGGGGGCAGTTGTCCGGAGTTACTAGACTCTATGGAACGTCAGGCGGAATTCCTTTCGGACATAGTCTTTGACTCGGTCAGGGCTTCCGCTCTGCCTTGTGGTTCCTCTGTTGCTGCCCGTCGGAACTTGCTGCTCCGGGGTTGGAAGACGGATGCGGCACAGCGTTCTATGGCCTTGAGGTTGCCGTTTTCTGGTACTCATCTTTTTGGGGACGCTCTGGAGGATAAGCTCCATAAGGGCTTTAAGGAAAGGAAGCATTCATTGTCGTTCCGTCATGCTCCTTCTCAGAGGGGGGCCTCCTTCTCAAATGCCAGGTCCTTTCGCCAGCCTTCCAGATTTCAGCAGTCCTCGTTTAAGGGCCAGCTGGTAGATCCTTTCCGAGGAGGTTCCAGAAGAAGCCCCCGCCGGATGGTGTGCCTGGCGCTCCTCGTTCCTGACTGCGCCGTTCCGGTGCCCGGTCTCGTTGGTGGGAGACTGTGGTTGTTCCTCCATGCTTGGCTGCTGACGACCTCCGACTAGTGGGTACTGGATGTTGTTTCCAGGGGTTACTGGATAGAGTTCCTGTCTCCTCCGGTGTTGTGGTGACCCCCTTGCCTTCGGACCCGTCTCGCCGTCTGGCGTTGCTGAGGGGTGTTCAAGTTCTGTTCAGCAAGCTGGCGATTGTCCCGGTCCCCCCCCCCCTGGAACGTGGGCTGGGGACTTATTCCATCGTCTTTGTGGTCCCGAAGGTCACGGGGGGTTTTTGTGTGGTCATCAACCTTCGGGCCCTGAACTTGTTTGTGCGCAAAATCCCGTTCCAGATGGAAACTTTGCAGAAGGTGATTCCCTTGATCCAGGAGGGCTGGGTGTTCACCTCGCTCGATCTCCAGGATGCCTACCTCCATGTTCCGATGGCGTTGGGGGATCAGCAGTTCCTGCACTTCTGCCTGGAGGGTCTTCACTGGCAGTTCTGCGTCCTTCCCTTTGGTCTTCGGTCCACCCCCAGGGTGTTCATCAAGGTGGCGGCTCCCTTGGTGGCTCATCTCCATCTCCTGGGGGTGTCCGTATTTCCATACCTGGACGACTGGCTGCTGCAGGCTCCATCTCCAGAGGTCATGTCTCGACACCTTTCCTTGACCATGCGTACGCTCGGGGATCATGGTTTCCTCGTCAATCTTCTGAAGAGTCACCTGGAGCCTGCCACTCGGAGGTCCTTCATTGGGGCCGTGTTCGACTCGGTTCTGGGCAAAGTATTTCTCCCGGAGTCCAGGATTCTGCGTCTTCAGTCGTTGCTGAGGAGGTTGCTTTCCCGGGATTCGGCTCCTCTCCTGCAGTGGCTGGTGGTTCAAGGTCACATGTCTGCCACTATGTTCACAGTGCCCTGGGCCAGGGTTCATCTTCGGCCTCTGTTGTGGCATGTTCAGCGTTGGGTGCCCTTTCCTGTCCGGGACTTCTCGATCCCTGTGCCTGTGTCTCCGGAGTTGGTGTCTTCTCTCCAGTGGTGTCTGGATTCTTCGAATCTGTCGAAGGGAATGTGGTTCCATCCTCCGCCCCCCTTGGTGTTGACGACTGATGCCGGTGCTTCCAGCTGGGGTGCGTCTTTGGGTCCTTGGGCGGTGCAGGCGCGTTGGCTTCCTTCGGAGTCACGCCGGTCTTCCAATTGGAGGGAACTGTCTGCTGTGGAGAGGGCGCTTCGCCTTTTCAAGGATCGTCTTCTGGGGTGCAACGTGTTGGTGAGATGGGATAACACTGTGACCGTGGCCCACATCAACCACCAGGGCAGTACCGGCTGCCTTTCCCTGAACATAGTGGCGTGTGCAATTGCGAGTTGGGCCGAATGTCATCTTGTGGCCCTCTCTGCTCTGCACATTCGGGGTGTGGACAACGTGGTTGCGGATTTCTTGAGTCAGAGGTACCCGTCCTCTCTCTCCCTGTGTCTCGCCCCTCGGATTTTCCGGTTGCTCTGCCGGAGGTTCGGGACTCCGGTGCTGGACCTGTTTGCCTCCCGGTCTGATGCCCTGCTTCCCCTGTTCTGCGCCAGGACTCCGGAGTCGGGTGCTTGGGGAGTGGGTGCGTTGTCTGTCCTCTGGCCCCCTTGGTTCCTATATGCATTTCCTCCCTTTCCTCTGATTCCTGCTTTCTTGCTGAAGGTTCAGCAGGTGGGGGCTCAGGTGGTGGCTGTTCTCCCTTATTGGCCTCGCCGTTCCTGGTTTCCTCTGCTGATGGGCTGGCGGTGGGCCCTCCGTGGATTCTGCCCCGCTACCCGTCTTCTCTGGGATCCCCGTCTCCCTCCCTGTTGGTTCCTCTCACCCTGGTGGTCCGGACGTTGAACGGCTGTCTCTTGGAGTCCAGGGTTTGCCCGACCACCTCATCACTGTGATGCAGGCTTCTCGTCGGAAGTCCACTTTGACCTCCTATTCCAAGCACTGGGCTTCCTTTTCTTCTTGGTGTGCTGCCCTGGGCCTGTCCCCTGCCTCCTGTGATGTTTCTTCTGTTCTTCAATTTTTTGGGATGGCTTTCAGAAGCGCTATGCGCTGTCCACTTTGAAGGGTCAGTGGGCTGCTATCCGGGCCTTTCGGGACCCGGCTTCTCTTCTGCCTTCGGACGGGTTGTTGGTTTCCCGTCTGTTTCGGAGTTTCTCTCTTTCTGCTCCTTCTGTCCGCTCTCCGGTTCCTCCTTGGGATCTTTCTTTGGTTTTGGGTGCTTTGCAGTCCCCTCCCTTTGAGCCTTTGGAGTCTGTAGAATTGAAATTCCTGTCTTTCAAGGTTGCCTTCTTGGTGGCTATTACTTGTGCTCGGAGGTTGGGCGAGCTTACGGCATTGCGTTGCTCTCCCCCCTTTTTGAGGTTTCTGGACGACGCGGTGGTCCTTTCCATTTTTCCCAGGAGTTGGTTCTTCCTTCTCTCTGTCCTTCTCCTTCCTCGCCTTCTGACATCTTGCTCCATTCTTTGGATGTGAGGCGTGCCTTGTCTGTTTATGTTGCTCGTTCTGCTGGGTTTCTGTCTTCTGACTCCCTCTTTGTGACCTTTGGTTTGGCTGGTAGGGGTAAAGCTGCCTCTCGTCTCACTTTGGGTCGCTGGATCAAGGCTGTGATCACCTTGGCTTACCAGGGCTCTGGTTTGCCTTGCCCCTCGGGGGTTCAGGCGAGATCTACCAGGGGTGTGTCTGCTTCTTGGGCTGCTTTCCACGGGGTTCCCCTTGAGAAGATTTGTCGGGCGGGGACCTGGGCGTCCGAGTCCACTTTTGTGCGACATTATCGCTCGAGTTGTGCTCTGTCTGGTCGCCCTTATTTTGGTTCTGGAGTGTTGCAAGCTGTGGGGGTTCCCCCTCTGTTTGATTCTGTTTGATTCTATTTGTTATTAAACTCTGTCTTGCTGCACTCCTTGGTGTCTGGTCTGTTTCTGTTTGTGGTGTGCCAAAGGCCTTTGTGGGGGTTGCTTTGGTGTGCCTCATGTGTGATGACTGGGTCGAGGACGAGGGACGTAGAGGTAATGCTATGATTACTAGGGGTAGTCCCCATTACTCTTATTCCTACTCGTCCTCGACCCAGTCATACAACTCGCCCGCCCTCCCTTTCCAGGCCTTTGGTGCTTGGTACATCAGGATGTGCTTCTGGTGTTGAGGTGTGTTATAGCACCTGACAGGCGGGTGGGTGGAGTCTAAAAGCGTTTCCTGTTTTGTTTCCTGTCGTGTGGAATACCTCATGTGTGATGACTGGGTCGAGGACTAGTAGGACTAAGAGTAATGGGGATTACCCCTAGTAATCATAGCAGTACCCCTCTTTGCAGTGTCATTATTTACTGTTCAGGCCTCTAGGCAGTCCAAATTTCGCCCTTTATCCCCACCTCGCAATTTATCTCCTAATGCACCGGATTTTGTTCACAAACTGACAGCTGCGAGAAGATTAGCTTTTAAGAGACAAACTATCATTTGAATCTGATGTTTCTGGTTTAAGTACTTTAGGTTGTTAGTGGGTACATTACATGAATACAGTATTTTCTCTATAGAGTCTTTAATGTAAAGATTCATTTTCTTTGAGTTGATTCATTTTTTTATCTTTTGGAAACAATATTTAAGAACGCTTGATTGTAATTTTCTTTCAAGATCAAATCAATATTATTTTGATCCGTTGTCTCGGGCCACTAAAAGGAGTGGGGCCCATAGGTGGGTGCCTACTTTGCCTATTTGGTAATCCGGCACTGGTATTACTGTACCAAAAGAGGGGTATTCAAAATTGTGATCAGTGAACAGTGTGAATGCTCTTTTTAGCTGTTTACTTGCTGATCGTGGGCTGTTTGTTGGTAGTGGGAAGGCAGAGGAGTGACCAGGCTGACAAATCACATGAGTGTTAGACCCTTCCTCTACTGGTCTGGACAGAATACACATCACGGTGGTTGGAGGCGATAAAGCTAAAATAATGAGCATGAAGTTTGATCAGGGACACACAGCATGGCTTCGCAAGTGTCACAGGAGTGATGTAATGACACACGCGCCTGCGAACAATCAATAGGCATAGAGGGGGAGTTTAAAATAATGTTTGTGGACAGTGACAGTTAACTTCCTATGTTCAGAGCCCCGAGTCCACTAACATCTATGATACCAGATCAAAGTCTTTGGATCAAAGCCTTTTAATGTTTTGGTGAGCATTATTTACCTCAGACAGGATCACTGTGTCCTGCTTTCACCAATATGCACTGCAGCACTATGCAGAGCAAAGTCAACACTGTTTAGTAATATTTTTTTAACAAAGACGCAATTTAGACCAAACTTTAAGTCCATGTGCTGTCTATGACAGAACTAACAGGACATGATAAAACACTATCATGACCACAGCTTCTTATGCCCGCCTGACTCTTTGGTCATTCACCCACTCCCCACTCCCGTATACGTGTATCCACTTCTCCATTTTTTAACCACACCCCCTGCCACATGTCACTACTATTTAGCTCCATCTTGTCCTATGGTCTGTAGACACTTCAGGAATCGGTATCTACTTGACCTTCCGCCCACCACCAAGAGAGAAACCGGTCTTGGGTTGCTGGTAGTCCCTTCTGGAGGGCCTCGTCTGTATTTCGGGATGGAATAGAGTCATTACAGATGTGCATAAGGCAGGCCTCTGCCTAGAGTGGCACAGTGGATAGAAAACAATTGATTGAAATGCCACCCAGCGCAATTCCCAATGGTTTCGATTGTTGGCACGCATTCTTCCCATCACCTTTGTGAGTTTTTTGTACAGAGCGTTACCCTGGTGGGAGCCATGGCCATATTTGAACTCAAAAGGGCCATGCACCACAAACATGAGTTATGGCCTCGTGGGCTGACTTGCAGTGACTCACACCTCCGATGGGAATTCTGCGGCTCAGTGAGCAAGGCTTTGGTGGTGTAAGCGGGGTCTTTCCGTGTCAGCCTGCTTTGACCCACACGATTTCCCTTCCTTAATCACTGTCTGTGTTACACCACTGACGGGCAGTCGTATCCGCCAATGGCTGCAGTGTCACTGGGCTGGGATTCTGGTCTTGAAACAGCCACTCTCATTATCGTGTGAGCTACTGGACTGCTCGCGCCCATATGATCTCACACAAAGTTTCTTAATTTCACACAATCTCCACAATTTCATACAGGTCTCCATAACCCTATAATAGGGCCATAGTTTCTGGGGGCTATCCCCATACCTGCATAAAATGGACCTCAATAGGGATCTCGCTATCAATACTGGAGAAGGTGCAGTGGCACCTTGATCTGAGTGCCAATTCTAACTTTTTTAACTACCAAACTGGGGAATGGGGGCCCCATTTTGTTTCCTTGCATTAGGGCGAATGACACCTTTGCAACAGAGGTAGGTCTCCTGGCGTTTGCTCTCCCTGAAACCTGGGAGCAATTATCATGGGTTGCGCCCTTGTGCATTGTCAGATACGTCAGCTGTGCCCTTGTGATTGTGTTTTTGGAATAGTGCATACATGGAACTAAGTCACCTTTAGGCGCCGAGGTAAATGTATGGTATGGATCTGAAAAGTCTGGAAGATGCTCTGCATAAAGCACTGTCATCTACATCAGTGAAAGCACAGCACCTGCCCTTACTAGTGCATATCAATCAAATGTGTGAGAGGGGAATTCAAATGCAATGCTCATACAGATCTTGGCATCTATGCAGAGTCTACCAACAGGAATTCCAATTTATGTCATTTGAAATCACATTCCCTCCAGTTTGTTGCCTGTGTCCTTTATACTGGTCTGCTGGGAGTTTACATTCAACCGTGAGGGGTTATTCCATATGGTTTCTCTTTTTCTCATGCCTGCTTTTCCAGTTTTCTGCATCTTGCAAATTTAGTGGGCAAGTGCAGTATTTTGTGCCTGGAAATCTTTAAAAAATCGCGGGCTTTGGTTTGATGTCTGGTAGCCTCCAATCCTGAATATTTGGCTGGTCAAGTTGGATTGTCTGTAGCTATCCCCACGGTTCTGACCCATGGTAATTTAGGAGAGATGATGAAAAAAGACTCTCCGCTTGGGCTTTCCGCATCAGACACAGTGCAGTGCCCCTCTTTGCACCAGTGCCAATAACTAGACTGTCATGGTGGCCAGTTTCTAGATTTTATAGGGAATGCTTCTTACACCATTCATGGTAAGAAGATATTCAGTCATCTCTTCACGGCGAGCCAGAGACAAGAGGTCGAGGCGGAGCACCACCCTTGGAGTAAGTGTGACTACAGGGGGTCTCCTCTACTTACCCACCAGTTTAAGCAAGGCTTATTTAAAACTCAATTATCTGGAGTGAGTTACAGAATGGGTCCCGATCTCTGAGAACAACTAGTTCCGAAGTCCATAAACACAGGGTATTGAGGGACTAATTAAACATCTGGGATCAGGAAGCTCCTGATGAATGCTGTAGTGAACTGAAATTGTAGGCTCAAGTTAAGCAGCTGAAACATGTCGACAACTTTGTCATCCCGTTTGGTTCTGCTTTGTTCGCCCTAAGTTGGCAGGGTATGCCCAGACGTGGGTCCCTTGCTCACTTTGCCACTGGATTCAAGCTAGCCTGGCTGATGACAGCTGATCAGCCCGAAACCGGTCCCAGGATGCTTGTTTCCGGTCCAGGGAAGACATGGCTTGGCAGTTCGGGCTGGACTGTTCCCATGAGGCATATGGTCAGACTGATTTGCATATGGCCATGTCTGAACTGGGGTGGCGGAATGAGCTAAAGAATGATGATGGATTAAACCCAGATCAGTTGACTGGGGGTGAGTGCTTGGTTTTGCTTAGTGCTTAATTTGAACCAGTGTTTGCCAGTTCTTAACCCTAGCACCTAATTCTCAACACCTGCACTGATGGCAGTCCAACACACGGTGGGACTGTTTGTCTATTTTTAAGGTGACCACATCAACAGTGCTTAATAATTCAGTATGCATTAAAATTGATAATACCAGATGTCCTGGGCATTTCTATAGCTTTTGGTGGCCAGGAATAGTCTGAACTGTCACACTTGTAGGAGTGGGATGGTTAGTAGTTCAGTTGGTACTAGCACTGGCAGGGGCAAATGAGCAGAACTGCCAACAAGTCTCTGAACGTTGTGTAGTGTTCTGCAATGCATGTGTTTCATGCTGCTGGAGTTACTGCCTGCCATCTGTGGATTGCAGAGGTATGTTTCCTGAAGAATGATGTATTTGCCAGATGAAAACTTGCCTCTGTGCTCACTTATTATTCATAACGCCATGAGGGTCAGAAGCCACTTGGCTCTTTCCATGCCACATAGCAAGTAATATGATTTCCTGTGACGTCATCAGCCAGGTGTTGCGCGATGCCATTTCACCATTATGTTAGTTATTTCAAAACCTGGAAATCTCAGCCTTTTTGGTCACTGAATGTTGGCAAGCATTCACCTTTTGAGGTTGAGCGGTAGATCAGGTGTGTGTCAGTCTTGTCTTTTGTGTACACGCGAGTTTGTGGGTTGCAAGGGGGGCTTACCAAGGAGTCACTCATCACCTAGCTTGCCTCAGGAAAGGCAGCCTGTCGTTGCCACCATGCATGAATGTGTAAAATGAACGAGTCATAGAAATATATCAGTGATTATATTCGTTGGGTTTTGCGTGGTTCAGTAATATGGTCCCTTTCTCTACAAGTATATGAGTTTAGTTGCTAACTGAGGCCTCCAGAAGGAATGTGCTCGAGCAATGGCACGAGGTACATATGGAACCTTTGCATTGATTGGGTGGACTTCCTCCTTTGACGCGTCTGCACTGCAGTAGGCACGTCAGAATATGTATATGCGATACTAATCTAAGCATTCTGCCTCAGGAAAGTATTCCCGCAGTGTGACATACTTTTAAAATCATTTATGGTGCATAATCTAGCTATTGTGTAAAATAGGGCTCCCCCTCCTGTCAAAACAACTGCAATCACAGTACGTTATCAAATGCTACGTTGTTCTCGGTCACGATGAGGCCACAAATCCCTTTTGTGCCCAAAACAAGATCACAAATAGAGCACAAATCATGAGCATTTGCTCCCTCCATTACCGCCATTTGCAGGAGGTAAAACTTGCTGTAAATGGAGGGAACACATAGAGCAGGTATGGAATGTGGAATAACCTCGCCATTAGCACATAATACATTTCCCATTCTGAGTTGTCAAACTTAGTCGGGTACATATTGCACAGTTGCTAATTTGCACACTTGGGGACAAATTGATGTCTTTTGTGGCACAGGGCAGCGCAGCAAGTCACCCTATTCAAAACCGTGCATTCCCGTCCTTTCCCCTTGCGCTGGCACCGTTTTAACAGCCTAGCGTCAACATAGGCACCCTTGTACCATGGTGACTCGTTGCATGCAGGATTGTTTTGGTGCAGGAAGGGGCACTTTCCTGCACAAAAACAGTCCCAAGAGACGTTTTCCTTTTTCTATGTGTGCTGCACACATAGAAAGAGGAAACAATGAGGAGAAATTAGGATATTTCTCCTTGTTACGCCTCTCCTGGGAGGCATATATCTTTGGGGCTTTCTCTCTTGCACAGAGGAAGGCAACACAGCGATTTGTGCTGCGTTGCCTTACTCAAGATTTTTGTAGCCATTCAAAGGTGCGCAAATTGGCTTTGCTTGCCTTCAAAAACCTGACTTAGAGGTTTGTGTCAAGCATGTACCACTTTGCATGGTCCGAGCATCAGGCAAATCCCTCAGAAATATGACCCCTAGTATTAAGACAACTTAGCTTGTGCAGTCAGTGTTCACCCACATCGTAATCGGCACCATACAATTGTATAACTCAATTCAGGCCGCGACTGTGTAGCCTAAAAAGAAATGTCTCTGATCCCAATGTTTGGCCTTCTTTCCACAGACGTTCCTGGTGCGCAAATCAAACACCAACCAGCGCAAAGTCCTCTGTGTGCGCCTGTCGGACGTGTGTGGCCCATCCTTTGTCCACCATGTATACATCCAAGAGGAACACTCTGGTGAGGCCTGTGGATTCTACAGTGAAGGCTGGAAGCTGATAGGAAATACTTCCAGTTCTTGACATTGAGCACATTGGTGTAGGAAGTAAAATATCTTAGAGAGAGGTCGTCTGGGGTTTTATATCTTTCAATGGGAGCCTGCTTTTATTTCATGTCCGCTGCCCTGCTGCCCCCTGCTGGTCATAATAAAGATATTTTTTCATGCATTTTTTTTTCTTTTAAAGGTCTGACTTTAGCCTAGATCTTTTAATTTTACTAAAAGTATATGTATATTATACTTACTTACTTACAGGGGTTTTCAGCCAGTCATCTTCATCCATTGGTCCTTTATTGTGTTATTTACATTTTTCTTCCACCCACTACATCATACAGCATGGTTCAAACAGTTTGTCAGCTCACTTAAGCCATTGGCTAAATTCACTGTGAGTGATGGGTTTCTTCCCTTTTACAGGAGCACATTCACACACAAGTTTGTTCCCTTAAGTACTGTGGACTACTACTATGACAATGCATGTTTTTAAGACCAAAACATGTTTTGCTTTTAGTAAATGTTTTTTCAGATGGATGAGGGTCTCGAAACTAGCCTATGAAGAAAGCTTTGTAAATACTAAGACAGAACAAAACATGCATTGACAAACCCACAAATCTGGGGGCAACACCAGGCATTTGCCAATAGCTTTCTCTCTTGTTTCCTCTGTTGATTCTTGTGTCTCACTCTTTTTTTTACCTGTTTTTATTACCTTGTTTTTCCTAACCTGTCTTGCTTTATTTTTCCTTCTTCTTTTAATTCTTACTTTCTAACTTGTATAATTTTTGTTTTTGGTTGCAATTTTTTATTAGACTTTTCTATTGTATTTTATTTCTCAAATTATCTTTATTTCTCGTTCCGAGACTCATTCTTTTTCTTGTTATGTAGATATTTCCTTATGTTCCTCTACTTCTATTTTAATTTTTGACCTCCATTTGTCCTCTGTTTATTCTTCCCTGTTTGTTTCCTTTTATACTTTAGTTCTTAATTTATTATTCTTTAATACTTTTGATCTTTCTTTTACTTTCGTTTTTCTTTCCTCGTCGTTCATTATATCACATGTTATCTTGTTCCTATCTTGTGTCTTTGCTTGCTCTATATTTTTCTGCCCATTTGCTTTGTTCCCTTGAGTTAATACCCTCACTTTTCTTTCCATTTTTTTTACCAGTTCCACTCTTAATCCCATTTTCACTGCTCTTTCACTCCCTCCTTTCTCCTTCTCTCTCCTCCTCTCCCTCATTCTTCTTACCATCTTCTAATGTTGACCTCTGTTTCTGCTGGCCTGAAGATTTTCTTGCGCTCCTACTCTCTTTCAGAGTGGTCCCTGGACGGCTCCGAGCTCACATTCCCAGATCTGTTCCGGCTCATCTCGTCCTACTGCAGTGCCAGGTGAGTTTCCCTTGAACTCCTCCCAGGAGGGAATAGGGCGAAGAGCCCACTTACCCCCACCCCACCTTGTGTTAACTGAGCATCGCCCACCAACGTTACTGAGGTGGGCTCTGGTGACTGAGAGCAAAGCCTGGGACCAGAAAAACATGGGATCAGTGTCTTTCTTACAACATATAGAGCCCACAAAACTTTGCAAACCTACCTCTAAGCACATACCTAAATGAGCTCTGCCCCCACTTTACGTACGCAAAGGTGCAGGGACGCAACTAGACCGAACTTCGGGGGGCTAACACTCTCAGCCAGGGCTGGCTCTAGCACTCGTTATGCATGGTGCAACAGTCTTTTCCGGCACCCCTCCCTCATTTCCTCCTTCTCCGTGAATTCCCACACTGCCACTCTCCAGCAATGCACCTCATTTCTCTATAGCACCTTTCTGACAAACATAAAAAAAATCATAGTGCTACTTCTTGTTTACTCACACTCAGTTCAGTGACCTGCGTGATACATATTCTTTGTAGCAGGTACATTAACCCTCTGTGCTGTGTGGGTGGCAGGATTGCCAATGTGAGTGCACGGTGACAGATGTAACAGCATGGTAGTAGGGTAAGATAGGTGAGTGAAGTGTCACATGAGTGCAGGGTGAGTAGTGTGCTCGCGTGACTGCAGGGTGAGGTACAGGGTGAACAACACAAATGCATTGTGAGTGCAGAGTGATCACTGTGAGTGCAGGGTGAGCGGATGAATGGTGTGAGTGCATGGTGATCAGTGTGAGTGCATTGTGATAGCTGTGAGTGCAGGGTGAGCGTGAAAGTGAAGGGCGAGAATGAGGAGTGAGTTGTCTGAATGCAGGGTGTATTCCCAGACACATGAAGTACCTCAGCATGTTATTGACGGCAGTGTAGGGTTTCATATATAAGTTAAACTATTTCTAGTATGTCATTATTCAGGGATCTAGGGTAGAGGACATAAATAATGTGCTGATCCTGCAACAAACCTCCAGTCTTATGATTAGGGTTGCCAGCTCATTATTTTGATGTCCCAGACAGTCCAAAAATAAACATAAACCTAAAGCTGTATTTTCAGCACTTATCTGTGCATACTTTGAACAGCAAATATAAATAGAAAGCACTTTTATTTGTATTCTAGGGCTGCCTGAATGATCCAAGACTGATGATTAAAGGGAACAAAGACAGAAAAGTCACATTACAAATAAATACATACTTTTTTGTTTAAAACCCTATTTAGTGTCAAGACAAGCAGGTAGATTCATGAAAGAAAAATTGGTTCGCAAGGGCCAGATTCTGCGAATCTGGCCCTTTGCGAGGGCAATTTTTGCATTTGGGATTCATCATCCCAAATGCAAAAATCGATATTTGCGAAATCGCATATTTGCGAGGAATTGCATTTAAGAAATCTCTATTTGAGATTCCTTAAATGCAATTCATTAACCATTTTTAAATTGCGAATTCGCAATTGTTTGCCGCTATTTACCACGAAGTCTGACTTCGTGGTAAATAGCGAAAGAATAGAAAAAAGCACTTCAGTGCATTTTTATCAGTTGCATGTTACACACACACATGTCCTTTGGACATGTGTGTGCGCAACACCTGTGTAAATTTGCATTTATGGGGTGCTACAGGGTGTCCTTTGGACACCCCTGGCACCTTGAAATCGCATCCTTATTTGCGATTAGCAAATTGCTAATCGCAAATAAGGAATAACTCCCCATTCATTCCTAAGGGCCTGTAGGCCCATAGGAATGAATGGGGAGTTATTCCTTATTTGCGATTAGCAATTTGCTAATCGCAAATAAGGAAGATGTAGGAATCGCAATATTTTATGCAATTCCTACATGAATCCCGTTTTGCAAGTCCTTAATAGCGATTCCTTATGAATCGCTATTAAAGACTCGCAAAACGGGTCTTTGATGAATCTAGCTGAAGGTATTTGCAGGCTCTTTAAACAGCACATGGCTGGCATTTTTCTTTTGCTAACCCTACTTTATATTCCTTTTCATAAACTGCATTCTCACACTACCGCAGTAAATATAAAATACATATGTAAGGAATAGGCTAAGTGGGGGCCCAGGGGAAACTGGAACCAGAAAAAAAACTAAGCCTTGGTAACCAGTTTACAAAGGTATGTAAATATGCAAATTGTCTCTAAAGACCTGTGAAAAACTCGGGCGTGTTGGAGATAAGATTCCAGATACTGTCCAGCCGAGCCCACAGCAGCTCGAGCTGTAGCAGCCCGACTGAGACACATTGACGGGCGGGATGTTGGGGGGGGGGTTGATGAAGCCCTTTTAGCCATATGGGCGTTGCGCGCTTGCTAAGGTGTGTCACTCCTCAAAGGCCACTGAACGCCATGGTTTTCAACTTAGGATCTTGGTTAGGGGCTCAGAGTCACTGGAACCTCCGTCCAGGCCTTGTGCCTTCTGACCCTGGGGTGGGCTGCCTTCTCATCCACAATGGTCTATAAAGGGGCTTAGACTGCAGCAGGGTACCAACTCTGGCCTAGCTGACATCTTTGGATACATCCCAAATATACCAGGGCCTCATCAGTAATAACATAGCGGATCACGGTACACAGCCTCAAGACTATTTTTAAAAATTGCATTTATTTTCATTTAGCAGTCCTTTGAGCTGCTTTTAGGTGCAGATAGTACATAAGGACATGCTGGTAGACGAGGTGGTTTGCGAAAGAAGAGAGATGCGAGTGGTGATGGAGGACGTGATATTGTATTCATGCATCACACATATTCACAGTGACTTACATGCTTCCATTGCGGTAGCATTTGTAACAGGGCCAGTGCTTAATTTGTAAAATAATAGGTGACGGGGCCCTGGCCATGAGGCCACTACAGCTTGGACCACCAATTGCCCTTCGTCGCTGTCAATAACAGTACCAAAACAACTCTTTCAGTCAATATAATTCCAGGTCCCCAAAGCTAAAGAAATGGCTGGGTAGGCACGTATTAGTAATTCTTACTGTATATTATATTCCTTAACAACCGTTGTTCTGCTCACCTCCAAATTAGATAAGCAGCGCCATCATACATGCGTTGTTGACAATTAAGTGCTGGTGCCGAGCACCGGAAACCACTGGCTCAAATTAAGCACTGAACTGGGCTTTTGAAGGTTGTGTGTATGGAGAGAACAGGGCTGTGGGTAGTGCATGCTAAAACAGATTATTAAGTGTCTGGACTTTAAAATGCTAGGATCTGGGATTTTAAACCCTGGTGAGAGAGAGGAAGTGTCTGTAGGATGCTCAGGAGCGAAATTCCTGGAAACTCTAAGGATTTGCATCTTGTGGGATGCAGGGGGCCTGAGCAATATATATATATATATATATATATATATATATATATATATATATATATATATATATATATATATATATATATATATATATATATATATATAGATATATATATATATATATATATATATATATATATATATATATATCTATATCTATATCTATATATATATATATATATATATTCACTGAAAAAACCATAGGTTATAGACCATATATAGTTAGGAATTAGCATTTACAAAACCTTATTTTACTCACACAAAACCATTGAAATTCGCATATATAGTTAGTTGCACTAACTATATATCGCGCACCCGCAATCCACTGCTGATCATGTCACATATTACATCATTCATGACATGGTCAGTGACATCACTGATGACATCACTGATGACATCTCAAATGACATCACTGATGACATCACTGATGACATCTCAAATGACATCACTGATGACATCACAGATGACATCTCAAATGACATCACTGATGACATCACTGATGACATCACTGATGACATCTCAAATGACATCACTGATGACATCACTGATGACATCTCATTTGACATTACTGATCACATCACTGATGACATCACTGATGACATCTCATTTGACATTACTGATCACATCACTGATGACATCATTCATGTGATAATACGATGAACCTCTTCAGACTCTAATATAACCTTAGATACACTCAGTGTAAACAGACACTCACAGACTGTCACTCATCCATGGAGTTACTCACACACCTAGTCAGTCATGCAAAGAATCAATCACACCTCCATTTCCTCAACTATACAGTTATACACACCTTACTTATTCAAACATATACTAACACATATTTACTCTCTTATACAATCCCTGATACAAGTTCACAATGATCCATACAGCCACTCACACATTCACTGGCTCTTATGCACAGTTATTTATATATGTCAACTCTCACATGTACTGTGTTTTACATATGTACTTACTTTGACATGTAGCACTGAGATATCCATTCACTCACCAATACACTCATGCACACAGTCAACCGCCCATACAGCTGTTTCCACATGCACTTTTGAACCCATACATCTAGTGAATCAACTGCTCACACATCTATGCACAGAGTCATACACCTCCCAGCCACCCACACACACACTCAGTCTCCCATACAAATACTTGGGCAACAAATCAATAACCCATATAGTTACTCATATAGCTACTGATCAACACATGCAGCAGTTTACAGAACAACAGACATAATGATGCACAAATTAAGACAGTTTAGTCACTAACCCATGCACTCAGTGAGACACATTTAATCACTCACTCATACAGTCAGTCATGCGCCTACTAAATCCTTCATCCAGACACTTATACATCCACTCATTCTTCAATATGTAAGACATATTTTAACTTTACAGAAACATACAGTCACTGGATGTTGTCATCAGTGATGTCATCAGTGATGTCATTTGAGATGTCATCAGTGATGTCATCAGTGATGTTACTGACCATGTCATGAATGATGTAATATGTGACTAATGATTGGCTCCTGAGGCGGAAAGCCGGGAGCAGGGACGAATTTTTAAAATTGTATTCTGTGTCTAATTACTGTGCTTTTAAAACCTGATATCCCTTTACCTGTATCTTGGCATCCTAGAACAGCGCTACTCGCTGCAACGACCCCTTCGCTTCAGTCGCCATTCTCGAGGGCGAGGCGAGACACGCCCCCTCGGCTGGCCACGCCCCCCCGCCACGACTACAAATAGCGCGCCCCCAACGCCAGGCGCTGCACTAATGATTGGCTCCTGAGGCGGAAAGCCGGGAGCAGGGACGAATTTTTAAAATTGTATTCTGTGTCTAATTACTGTGCTTTTAAAACCTGATATCCCTTTACCTGTATCTTGGCATCCTAGAACAGCGCTACTCGCTGCAACGACCCCTTCGCTTCAGTCGCCATTCTCGAGGGCGAGGCGAGACACGCCCCCTCGGCTGGCCACGCCCCCCCGCCACGACTACAAATAGCGCGCCCCCAACGCCAGGCGCTGCACTAATGATTGGCTCCTGAGGCGGAAAGCCGGGAGCAGGGACGAATTTTTAAAATTGTATTCTGTGTCTAATTACTGTGCTTTTAAAACCTGATATCCCTTTACCTGTATCTTGGCATCCTAGAACAGCGCTACTCGCTGCAACGACCCCTTCGCTTCAGTCGCCATTCTCGAGGGCGAGGCGAGACACGCCCCCTCGGCTGGCCACGCCCCCCCGCCACGACTACAAATAGCGCGCCCCCAACGCCAGGCGCTGCACTAATGATTGGCTCCTGAGGCGGAAAGCCGGGAGCAGGGACGAATTTTTAAAATTGTATTCTGTGTCTAATTACTGTGCTTTTAAAACCTGATATCCCTTTACCTGTATCTTGGCATCCTAGAACAGCGCTACTCGCTGCAACGACCCCTTCGCTTCAGTCGCCATTCTCGAGGGCGAGGCGAGACACGCCCCCTCGGCTGGCCACACCCCCCCCAACCTCCTCACCTACCGGTATAAAGCATGTGTTTTGGCAGGAAGCGCAGCGGACGAGCGCAGCGGGCGCGACTTTTGCGCGCCGAAGGCGCGCCTAAGGCAAGCCCGTCTGCGCCCGTCCGCGGCCGGACGGGGCTAGGGGCTCGACTCTATGCCAAAACTACATCCTACTCTTCAAAGGATCTTATTGCCCTTCAAGGTCAATGGCTACTTCCAGATTCCACCCGCAGATTGATCTCCTCTCTAGGCCTTGCCCCCACTTCCCCCATAGCCCCTCACTTCCCGCTACCCGCTCCCCCGCCACCCTGCCCCACCCCTCCCCCCGACCCCCCCCCCCCTTCGCCGGCACTGTCTGTCTTCTTACTCAATACCAGGTCAGCGGTCAAGCACCACCATGAGCTGTTCGTCTTACTCGATACTGAGAAACCTGACCTACTGCTCTTGACCGAAACCTGGTACTGTGACACTTCCCTCCCTGCTCTCCTAGCCACCCTACCCCCCTCTTATGTGGCCCTTCGAGCCGACCGGCCGGCGGGCAAGGCTGGTGGTGGGGTTGCCCTGATCGCTCGGTCGGAGTTGAATTTCCAATTACTTCCCTCACCCCCCATTCCCCCCGCTGACTTTCTGGTAGCCCGTTCTCTTTCTTTCTCCCCCCCCATTACCTGTCTATTAATGTACCGGCCCCCTCAGCCCTCGCCTGCATTCTTGCCGGCTTTTCAAGACCTACTGGCCAACTTGGTGGTCAACTACGCTTCGGTCTTGGTGGTAGGGGACTTCAATTATTGGCCCTTAGACCTGCACGAGTGCTCAGCCTCTAAAGAGTTCACAGACTGCCTCTCAACCCTCAATTTTGTGTCGCACATAGCCGTCCCCACTCACTGCCATGGGCACACATTGGACCAGGTCTGGTCCCTCAATCTCCCTGTGGCCTCGGTCACTGTCTCGCCTTGCCCTTGGTCCGACCATGCCCTCATCTCCTTCTCTATTCCCCGTAACGCGATGTCTAAAACTCCGCGTGCCAAAAACACCTGGGCACGGAACTGGAATAGATTAGATTACCCCTCCTTGACCTCCATGCTACACGACTCTACTCCTATCCTTACTGGCTTAACATCTACCTCTCAAGCCGAAGCCATTAACATCTGGCTGGCGGATGGCTGCGACTCTGTGGCGCCCTTACGCCGCATCTCCATCCGCCGACCTAAGGACTGTAATAGATGGTTCAATGACCATCTAAAAGACCTTAAATTGAGCGCCCGACAAGCTGAAAGGCAATGGAGGAAAAACTACGATCCCCTATTAAAAACCCACTACTTATCAGCTCTGGACAAATATAAAACAGCGATCTTGGCTGCTAAGTCCACCTACTTTTCATTTAAAATTACCTCCGCCGAAAACAAACCCAGGGAAATTTTTAGAACAGTGAATGACCTGGCATTCTCAGACCGTACCTCGCCCAATATCCTTCCCTCCCAACTTCTCTGCGACCAGCTCAATACCTATTTTTTGGACAAAATAGCAACCATTAAGGTCAATATCCCTCCACCCTCCTCTGCCTTCGTCGACCCCGCCCCCCCTCCCCTCCCTTACCTGCTTACTTCTATTCCTCCCCTCACGCAGGATTCCTTCCTGGAGATACTCCCTAAAGTGAAGTCGGGATCTCCCGCGGACGTCTGCCCAGCACGAGTCCTGCAGCAAATCTACTCCAGCTGCCCCGACCCCCCCATTGCCTTCCTCAACAGCTCCCTGGCACAAGGCGTAGTACCCTATCCACTTAAGGTAGCTACCATAGTGCCCATCCTGAAGAAATCTGGCGCTGACTCCTCTATCTCGGCCAACTATCGCCCTATCTCCTTGCTACCCTTCCTGGGCAAGGTGATGGAACGCCATGTCACCGCGGTGCTCAGCGCCCATGTTGAGGCAAATGGGAGTTTGGCCTCCCGCCAAGCTGGGTTTCGTCCCAGGCACTCGACCGAGTCAGTCGTGGTCTCAGTCTTGGACAAACTCAGAAAAGGTATGGACGAAAATAAACACCAGGCACTGGTCCTCCTTGATCTTTCCGCCGCCTTTGACACGGTGGACCACACCATCCTACTCACCCGTGTCAAGGCGGCTGGCATCGGGGGATCAGCTCTGATCTGGCTCTCCTCCTTTCTGAGGGAACGCACTCAGGCGGTCCGACTAGGCAACTTCACGGCTACTCCCCTCCCTGTCACTTGCGGTGTTCCCCAGGGTTCCTCGCTTTCCCCTTTACTTTTCAACCTTTATATCTTTCCTCTCATCTTTGCACTACAGCGGCTGGAGGTCACTGTCTATAACTACGCGGATGACCTCCAGCTCATCTTTGATCTGTCCCCCTCTCCTCTTTCGGTCTCCAATTTCCAGTCAACTATGACATTCATCAGGGACTGGATGAACCACAACCACCTTAAATTGAACCCGGATAAAACCGAGCTGGTCCTCACCGGTGGTTCATCCAGTCCCTGGAACTCTCTCTTCTGGCCCCCTTCTCTTGGCTCTGCACCGACCCCCTCCACCACGGTCAAAACACTTGGGGTCAAAATTAACAGCCAACTCACTCTTCATTCACAAATTAGCTCTGTGGTGTCCTCTTGTTTCCTTTCTCTCCGCACTATCCGCACTGTTTCCCGCTTCTTTTCCCCCCAGGCACTCAGGATCATCATGGCCGCACTTGTAATATCCAAATTGGACTACGCAAACGCTCTTTACCACGGCATCCCTGCTTATAGTTTGCGTAGACTCCAGACCGTTCAGAATCAAGCGGCCCGGCTTGTGTACGGCCTCCCTCGATATCACCATTCCACCCCCCTTCTCAGGGAGCTCCACTGGCTCCCCATAAAGGAACGGGCTCTATTCAAGATCGGGTGCATGGTTTTCCAGGCCCGTCAGGGCTCTGCCCCTGCCTTCATCTCCTCACTAATCAAGTCCTATGTACCTGCAAGAGAACTTCGGTCTTCCTCCAGGTCCCTCCTCCAGATCCCTCGCTTCACTCGCAAAAAGTGGGGCGGGGCTAATTTCTCCACCCTAGCCCCAACCTTCTGGAACTCACTTCCTGACCACCTCCGCTCTGCTACTTAGTATCTCCCTTTTCGCAGAGAACTAAAAACGTTTCTTTTTAGTCAGGCTTTCCCCACTTAAAAACTCCCTCAATATTTTTTTTTTCATCTCTCCCTGGTCCCTTTTCATCTCAGTTGCCGATCCCCCCAGCGCCAAGAAACCGCAAGGTGTACGCTGCGCTCTACAAGTATTTTAAATTAGAAATTAGAAATAAATTAAATTATGTGACATGATCAGCAGTGGATTGCGGGTGCGCGATATATAATTAGTGCAACTAACTATATATGCGAATTTCAATGGTTTTGTGTGAGTAAAATAAGGTTTTGTAAATGCTAATTCCTAACTATATATGGTCTATAACCTATAGTTTTTTCAGTGAATTTTCAAGGTTTTGTAAATGCTAATTCCTAACTATATATGGTCTATAACCTATGGCTTTTTCAGTGAATTTCAATGGTTTTTTAATAGCAAATATCAAAAGCTGTAAAATGTATTCTTCTTTTAAAGGAAAAATATATTTTATATGTATTTAATATAATTTTTTTATGTATATAAAATTTTTGAGGGAACGAATTTATCAACTATCATGCTGAAGAAGAGTGTGGGGAAAAAAAACAAAGAGGAGGACTAAGAGGAAAGAACAATCAGTTAAAAAATACAATTGCTTTAAAGCATGAAGTGCTTTTCCACACATTTACATTTAAATAACCCATATTAGAACATACAAAATATCTACAGAGGAGACGGTGTACATTGAATTTTAGACTCTTCATTGGTACCTACATGTTGGTACTTACATCAAGCACACAACAGCTCTATTCAGAGCTACCCTACCTCAAAGCACTCTAAAATATTATTTTAATATTTCCCTTTGTTTTCCCCTTGTTACGCTTTCCGGAACGCTACCCGGTGCGCGGACCGGGCGCTAACCGTGCGTACATTTGATACATATATGGGCCTCCTCAGCCACCCTCAGAAAACCTAGGGGGTCAGGATATGTCTCCCGTGCCCCCTTATACCCATTCCCAACATTGTTTATCCTCCATCTTGTGACTAAATTACCGGGTAGCGCTTCCACCGCGAAAAATCGAAAAAAAAAATATTTTATTTTTTTGCCCCGCGGGGCCCTTTAATAGCCCCACATCAATCCTAGGGGGTCAGGAGGGGTCTACCTTGCCCCCTTTCATTCATTTCCCCATTTGTTTATTTCCACCTCTTGTCTCTCGATCCTACCGAGAGACAAGATGGCGGCCGCTCCGGACTGTTTAGAATGTTGACAGTCACCGGAGAGCCAATCCGCTTCTCCTCGCGAAGTTCCGTTACGCGTCTGGTACGCGAACCGGGGCGCTAACCGGGACGCTGTCACAGATATATATATTTTTTTGAACGTTAATTTCTCAAAATCCACTGGAGCACATATCTTGAGACCTAGCAAAGGCACATCGGGCAAACAGTCTCTACAATTTTGCCAAGTTTCATAGAAATCCATTCAGCCGTTCGAGCTAAAAGTGAGTCCAACCGCCCTATGGAAAACTCAATGTTAAAAACACGTTTTGGGACCCCCCTTTTTTCTCGGCCCCCGCTTGACGAAACCCCCCCAAACATTCAGGGGACGCTCTGAAACAAAATGTGCCATTTTCCTGACAATTTCAGCCGATTCCGACCATCAACGCCAAAGTTATTCAACATAGAATTTTCAGAAATCCCTATTCAAAAAAATCCTAACTATATATACCTACTGGCGACCGCCAGTAGGTAATATATATATATATATATATATATATATATATATATATATATATATATATATATATATATATATATATATATATATATATATATACAAACACAAGGTTGCCCCCAAATGAAGACGCCGCCACGGGGAGTTGAAACACCTTTTAATTTGAGGACCTTACAGCGCAGTCAAGTGGCAGTCTCTTCTTCCAAAATTGAAAAGCCCAACGCGTTTCAAACATCCAGTGTTCTTGTTCACGGGCTATGCACAAAGGAAGTAGCGGACAGTCTTTAAGAAACACCTGATGATTTCAAGCCCCGCCCCAGTGGGCGTGTGCAGCTAGGCACTCTGGTACTTGCGGTTTCTTGACGTCTTCCACAGTGGGTGCCGCTACGTCCCTAATATTGATGCCAAGTATTACCCCAGTGGGTGAGTCAGTAGTTGCCAGCATGTCGAGCTGTATTCGTAAATTGTCTCTCAACGTGGCTCCCCGCTCCAATGCAGGTGGTACTACCACGCGCTGGATCTGCATGCTTTGCAGCGGGCGTCTTCGCGGCTGAGCAAGCCGCCAAATATATACAAACACAAGGTTGCCCCCAAATGAAGACGCCGCCACGGGGAGTTGAAACACCTTTTAATTTGAGGACCTTACAGCGCAGTCAAGTGGCAGTCTCTTCTTCCAAAATTGAAAAGCCCAACACGTTTCAAACATCCAGTGTTCTTGTTCACGGGCTATGCACAAAGGAAGTAGCGGACAGTCTTTAAGAAACACCTGATGATTTCAAGCCCAGCCCCAGTGGGCGTGTGCAGCTAGGCACTCTGGTACTTGCGGTTTCTTGACGTCTTCCACAGTGGGTGCCGCTACGTCCCTAATATTGATGCCAAGTATTACCCCAGTGGGTGAGTCAGTAGTTGCCAGCATGTCGAGCTGTATTCGTAAATTGTCTCTCAACGTGGCTCCCCGCTCCAATGCAGGTGGTACTACCACGCGCTGGATCTGCATGCTTTGCAGCGGGCGTCTTCGCGGCTGAGCAAGCCGCCAAATATATACAAACACAAGGTTGCCCCCAAATGAAGACGCCGCCACGGGGAGTTGAAACACCTTTTAATTTGAGGACCTTACAGCGCAGTCAAGTGGCAGTCTCTTCTTCCAAAATTGAAAAGCCCAACGCGTTTCAAACATCCAGTGTTCTTGTTCACGGGCTATGCACAAAGGAAGTAGCGGACAGTCTTTAAGAAACACCTGATGATTTCAAGCCCCGCCCCAGTGGGCGTGTGCAGCTAGGCACTCTGGTACTTGCGGTTTCTTGACGTCTTCCACAGTGGGTGCCGCTACGTCCCTAATATTGATGCCAAGTATTACCCCAGTGGGTGAGTCAGTAGTTGCCAGCATGTCGAGCTGTATTCGTAAATTGTCTCTCAACGTGGCTCCCCGCTCCAATGCAGGTGGTACTACCACGCGCTGGATCTGCATGCTTTGCAGCGGGCGTCTTCGCGGCTGAGCAAGCCGCCAAATATATACAAACACAAGGTTGCCCCCAAATTAAGACGCCGCCACGGGGAGTTGAAACACCTTTTAATTTGAGGACCTTACAGCGCAGTCAAGTGGCAGTCTCTTCTTCCAAAATTGAAAAGCCCAACGCGTTTCAAACATCCAGTGTTCTTGTTCACGGGCTATGCACAAAGGAAGTAGCGGACAGTCTTTAAGAAACACCTGATGATTTCAAGCCCCGCCCCAGTGGGCGTGTGCAGCTAGGCACTCTGGTACTTGCGGTTTCTTGACGTCTTCCACAGTGGGTGCCGCTACGTCCCTAATATTGATGCCAAGTATTACCCCAGTGGGTGAGTCAGTAGTTGCCAGCATGTCGAGCTGTATTCGTAAATTGTCTCTCAACGTGGCTCCCCGCTCCAATGCAGGTGGTACTACCACGCGCTGGATCTGCATGCTTTGCAGCGGGCGTCTTCGCGGCTGAGCAAGCCGCCAAATATATACAAACACAAGGTTGCCCCCAAATGAAGACGCCGCCACGGGGAGTTGAAACACCTTTTAATTTGAGGACCTTACAGCGCAGTCAAGTGGCAGTCTCTTCTTCCAAAATTGAAAAGCCCAACGCGTTTCAAACATCCAGTGTTCTTGTTCACGGGCTATGCACAAAGGAAGTAGCGGACAGTCTTTAAGAAACACCTGATGATTTCAAGCCCCGCCCCAGTGGGCGTGTGCAGCTAGGCACTCTGGTACTTGCGGTTTCTTGACGTCTTCCACAGTGGGTGCCGCTACGTCCCTAATATTGATGCCAAGTATTACCCCAGTGGGTGAGTCAGTAGTTGCCAGCATGTCGAGCTGTATTCGTAAATTGTCTCTCAACGTGGCTCCCCGCTCCAATGCAGGTGGTACTACCACGCGCTGGATCTGCATGCTTTGCAGCGGGCGTCTTCGCGGCTGAGCAAGCCGCCAAATATATACAAACACAAGGTTGCCCCCAAATGAAGACGCCGCCACGGGGAGTTGAAACACCTTTTAATTTGAGGACCTTACAGCGCAGTCAAGTGGCAGTCTCTTCTTCCAAAATTGAAAAGCCCAACGCGTTTCAAACATCCAGTGTTCTTGTTCACGGGCTATGCACAAAGGAAGTAGCGGACAGTCTTTAAGAAACACCTGATGATTTCAATCCCCGCCCCAGTGGGCGTGTGCAGCTAGGCACTCTGGTACTTGCGGTTTCTTGACGTCTTCCACAGTGGGTGCCGCTACGTCCCTAATATTGATGCCAAGTATTACCCCAGTGGGTGAGTCAGTAGTTGCCAGCATGTCGAGCTGTATTCATAAATTGTCTCTCAACGTGGCTCCCCGCTCCAATGCAGGTGGTACTACCACGTGCTGGATCTGCATGCTTTGCAGCGGGCGTCTTCGCGGCTGAGCAAGCCGCCAAATATATACAAACACAAGGTTGCCCCCAAATGAAGACGCCGCCACGAGGAGTTGAAACACCTTTTAATTTGAGGACCTTACAGCGCAGTCAAGTGGCAGTCTCTTCTTCCAATATTGAAAAGCCCAACGCGTTTCAAACATCCAGTGTTCTTGTTCACGGGCTATGCACAAAGGAAGTAGCGGACAGTCTTTAAGAAACACCTGATGATTTCAAGCCCCGCCCCAGTGGGCGTGTGCAGCAAGGCACTCTGGTACTTGCGGTTTCTTGACGTCTTCCACAGTGGGTGCCGCTACGTCCCTAATATTGATGCCAAGTATTACCCCAGTGGGTGAGTCAGTAGTTGCCAGCATGTCGAGCTGTATTCGTAAATTGTCTCTCAACGTGGCTCCCCGCTCCAATGCAGGTGGTACTACCACGCGCTGGATCTGCATGCTTTGCAGCGGGCGTCTTCGCGGCTGAGCAAGCCGCCAAATATATACAAACACAAGGTTGCCCCCAAATGAAGACGCCGCCACGGGGAGTTGAAACACCTTTTAATTTGAGGACCTTACAGCGCAGTCAAGTGGCAGTCTCTTCTTCCAAAATTGAAAAGCCCAACGCGTTTCAAACATCCAGTGTTCTTGTTCACGGGCTATGCACAAAGGAAGTAGCGGACAGTCTTTAAGAAACATCTGATGATTTCAAGCCCCGCCCCAGTGGGCGTGTGCAGCTAGGCACTCTGGTACTTGCGGTTTCTTGACGTCTTCCACAGTGGGTGCCGCTACGTCCCTAATATTGATGCCAAGTATTACCCCAGTGGGTGAGTCAGTATTTCAAATTAAATGTATTAATTGTTACCACTTTATTCCAATCAAGATGACTTCAGGTGTGCCATACTTTTGTCATAAGTAAGACTGTTAGCGTTCTAGTTGTTCTTTAGAACACTCTGGGACATTCTGTCACTGGGCTATAGTTGGGCTACATCTGGCTGATATTTGGGCTACATTTGTTTTTTTTTGTCTCTGGTGGCCATCTTTGGGCTACATTGGGCTACATTTGGGCTCTAACATATATATAGCCCAATGTAGCCCAATATATATTTTTCAAAGTTAATTTTCGTAAAAACCACTGGAGCATATATCTTGAGACATAGCAAAGGCACATCGGGCTACCAGTCCCTACAATTTTGCCAAGTTTTGTGGAAATCCATTCAGCCGTTCGAGCTAAAAGTGAGTCCAACCGCCCTATGGAAAAATCAATGTTAAAAACACGTTTTGGGACCCCCCTTTTTTCTCGGCCCCCGCTTGACGAAACCCCCCCAAACTTTCAGGGGACGCTCAGAAACAAAATGTGCCATTTTCCTGAAAATTTCAGCCAATTCCGTCCATCAACGCCAAAGTTATTCAACATAGAATTTTCAGAAATCCCTATTCAAAAAAATCCTAACTATATATACCTACTGGCGACTGCCAGTAGGTAATATATCTATATATATATATATATATATATATATATATATATATATATATATATATATATCCCAAGGACTAGACCATGTCACAAAGGGTAGTTGAGGAAGAATAGGAGTGGTCGATCAACTGACCCTAAAGGCAAATCCCAAGGGTAGACGGTGAATCCATTGGGCACCAGTAAACACAGAAGAAACACTTCAAGTTCTAATGGTTTACCATTATTGTCCAAGGAGATGAGGGTCATAAGCATGGCTGAGCAAGCTGTGTTGTCAAACATGTGGAACGGTGTATGAGTGTGAGGATGGACGACAGATGGTTGTGAGAAGAACTGAGATGCAGATGGGTTGTGTCCGTGAAATTGGGTGGAAAATGGCAGATTTCAGCGGATTAAGTAGGTTGAAGAAAGAGGGGTAGCAAGTGAGACATTTAAAGAATAGTTGTTCTAGGGTTTGGGAGAAAAATTGACCCTCAACACTTTTATTTGCAAACATATTGTCTGTGGTTGCGGGTTTGCCACGGTGGGGCATCAGTGGGGCTGCCCACATTGTGGTCAACACAGGCAGAAAGGCTGTAGTAGGATTTGCTGCTGATCCATAAGTCTGCCCCATGGAGGCCTCCATTAAGCTGTGGTTTGAGGTGCAAGATTGTCCATGTCTCTACATATCTGCCGATACTTTCAGGTCAAGCTTTTCCCTCAAACCACCCAGTGCTTGGAAAGTGCACGGCTCTTGGGCGCTTTACATGGTAAATGTAAATGTAAATGTACAGGAATTTATATAGCGCAAATCACCGAGCGGTTTCTAAGCGCTTGCTTAGGGAACCCGTCCTGGTATTCCCCTGTGAGATAACCCCAGCAGGGTATCCGCAAGGTGAAAGCCAGGCATCCCGCCGCGAGGGGCCATTGTGGAGATTAAGCAAGCTATTGCCCAGAGTCGCAGAGTGTGAACCCGTGAATCGAGTAGGCACCGGAGCGAGAATTGTCGAGTCCATGGACATTTTAGGACTCAAGACCCCGCCGAGCCGGGAATTGAACCCTGGTCCCGGGCTAACCTCTGCTTCCAGGTCTGTCTCCTCTAACCAGTGAGCCACACTTCTCCACATGGTCCTCATGAGACGGCGCTTGAGAGCACTTTATTGTGACATGCTCATTTTTTCTCCTCGCAGGGACATCCTCCCGCAGCTGCTAAGGTTGCCAGAGGCCATCATGAAGGCCACGTCTCACAAGCAGCTGGAGGCGATCTCTCATCTCGGGGTTGGTAAGTGCCTTTCCTGTAAAGTGCGTTTTTAGATGTGACTCACCCATCTACGTCAGTGGTTTTGGGATTTAAATGTTTTACAGTACGTGAAGCCAGGGGGATAGGGAAGAGACGCCAGAACTCTCCCTCAGAGATTTTTCATGGATTTTTTTTTCTGAAGTTTATTTTCAAAATATTGTTGTTTTATTAAGTGACGAGTAGTATAGATTTTTAAGACCGGAGTCTTAAATATGCAAACGAAAATGGGCGTGATGAGTGATAGCGTAACATCACTGCCTACATTATCACAATTAAACCCACAAATCTACAAGTTGCACACGTATTTTACATGGCTCGCTGTCATACAGAGTCATGTGTATGGTTAAAAACATTACAAATTATCAGTACCTGTGGCTATACATCATTCAGAAACAACCAGAATACAAAGTTCACAGTGTACCAAACACGTGTGCATCAACATTCATTTACCCTTTCACTATAATTCACTATAATTCGGTCAGGGACTTCATCACAGCCTCGACAAACATTTTTGAATAACAAATATGTCTCTTGACAGAGCATAGAGGCATAGAATGCAAAACTGTGAGGGATATTACTTGTAATTTACAAATAATTGATGAAATAACAAAGAAATGCCAGAGACAGAGGTCTTGTTCCACACGGATAGATAACCTGAACTTCTTCCTTGGGCCCTTTTGGATACTTAGACTGTAGGTTTTGAGTGAGGACCTATTTCCAAGCTCTGAACTTCCCATGCTCCATCCCTTCTTTGCAACCCGAGGGCACTTATGTTGCCTGATACATGAGCCTGCACATGCTGTCTAACCTGAGGGATAGCTCTGCTGTCTGTGTGCGTGTTTTTTTTTAAATAACATGTTGTACAATCTGAGAGATATTTCTGCTGTCTGAGACCCGAGGCTGCATTTGTTCTACAGCCCAGGGGATGGGTTGTGCTGCCCGAGGCTTCAGTTTGTTTCAAGGGTAACTCCGCCATCTGAGGACTGGGGCCGTGAGATCCATACAACTCAAGTGATCGCTTTGCTGTGCAAACCCTTAGCTCCTGATCTTGGTAATATGAGGGAAGGCCTTTCTGTGTGGTGCCCAAGTTTTTTGTACGTTAAATTTTCTTTTGGAGTGGTGCAGACTCTTTTATTTCTATAGCAAAATGGATAGTGTTGTGGATTAAGACTCTACATCCTGTGCATATTCTGAATGCCTCTTCTGTTTGACACCCAGCCTGTACCCTCACGCCCAGGTGAATGTGTCTCTTTCGTGTGGCCCAACCTTGTAAGAGTCCTGGAGCCTGAGAGGCAGCTCCCTTTCCAGGGGCCTCGGTGTATCTGGCACTTGTCTAAGGAACGTGCCTGTACATTCGTGCATCCTCAGAATTAGCTGGACAGTTTCAGGCGTGCGTCTGTAACATCTGTCCAACCTGAGGGATAGGTCTGCTGTTTGTGGCTTCAGCCTGTCTTGTCTGTGTGATCTGAGGGGCCTCTGCCTTTGGAGTATGTGAATGCCAGGCATATTCAGCTTCTACCAGTAGGCCAGGATAAAGTTTACATATAATACTACGAAAATCATTCACATTCACTTCACTTACATTTATCCTATGTGTCTAGCCTAAAACCCAGACTTGTATCACACCTCCTGAACCTGCGTTGGACACCCCTACTACAAAACATTTGGGTATATTTACAAGAGAAGTGACGGAGTGCAGTGTTAGCCATCTTGGCTTAATGCTGCCCTCCGCCTCTTTGGAAACGCACGGCTGCACCGTTTTTACAACCATACAGAGCAGCCATGTGTTTCCCCCTGCGCTGGCGCTAATTACAGCTGCCTAGCGCCAACGCAGGCTCAGCCTGCGTTGTGGGAATGATTGTCTATGTGCAGGAAGGTGTTCCTTCCTGCACATAAACGATCTTAAATGGCAATTTGTAACTTCTCTGTGTGGTGCTAAATGCAACACAAATAGAAGCTGCAAATTGTCATTTTTAAAATGATTGTTTATGTGCAGGAAGGGACACCTTTCTGCACAAAAACAGTTGTGCATGGCCTTTTGCTGTTTCCTTGTGTGCGGCACAATGCAGCACGCATACAAACAGCAAAAACAAGGAGAAATAAAGCATTTCTCCTCACTGCGCCATGTTAAGACCAGGGTTTTTTTGCTCTTAAATTTGGCACTGCCCCATATTTGCAACACTCTTGTAAATATGGGGCAGCTTTAAAATCAATGGGTGCTACAGGGGAACACCCACCACAACACCCATTGCTCACCCCACAGTATTGCTTAAAAGGGTGCCTTATTTACAATGCTGTGCTAAGCCACGTTAAGTGGCTTAACGCTGCGAAGCCCCTATCACCACAGAAAAGTGACGTTCCTGTGGCGATAGGGCCTTGTAAATATGCCCCCTTATTCTATGACTAGAGCGAGGTTAACGTAAAATATCTAGTTACAATTTCAGAAGTGCTGACCCTTCAGTTGTACGAGTTCTTTCCACGGCCCAATGGCGTTTTTCAAAAGATTGCCACTGGTGCCACCCGCTGCAGCTGGCAGCTCCATACCAGCATTCTCTCCGCTCCTGTGATATACTTTCTCTGTCAGCCCCATTGCCATGTACATTGTCTACAACTAGATTTCTGCTCCACTATACATACATACTTTAAATGTAACTGTTTGTTTCAAGTAAGCAATTGTCCACTGAACACGAGTGGTTCCATGTCTGGTATGTGTCGTTTATCCGCTGTAGTTTTTCCTTTTCGCTATGTTTTATGTAGCCCAGCAGTTCTAATAGGAAGCAAATTAGAAGCATCAGAATTCAAGGATAAAACATGTCTGTATATGTTAATTGTCTGCCATGGGTCAGATTAGCAGCTCCTATTTGCTTTGGCTGGGTTTCTAAATCTAAGCTTGGATCGAGTCACTTCTTTGACAGACTTCAGGAGTCCCACACTGTTAGTTAGCCGAAGGTGTGCTGCTATCAAACATCTGCTCATAGTAAACACTGGTTGGAACATAGCTGCCAGCTGTCCTCTTTTTGCTGGAGACTGTCCCAGGCAATTCACTTTCCCTGGACAGTCCCGGCAATTCAATTGCAGGGAAATGTGATGGGAATTTCAAACTTTAGACCAAAGTAACTGAGTTGGAACAATTCTCCAATGCAGCTGACTGGGAGAATTTTTCCAACTCAGCTACTTTGGCCTTAACTTTCAAATTCCTGTCTCAATTCCCTGCAATTCTCTCTTTATTGAGTAGACCCTATAATCTGCACTATGATAAGTAGGCGGTCTTACATTATGCTAGTTATGTGGGTTGGGGGGAGTGGGCGGAGCTAGGGGCTGTGGGTGGGATACATTTTCAAGTCAGTAATTTAAGGCGGTGCTGCAAAGTGTACCCACATTTTTTTTTCAAATGTTGGCAACTATGGTTGGCAGTAATTTATTTACAGATGCATGATGATTGACCAGGTACATAAAAGGGTCAGGATGACATCTGGACATGTCCCAGTAGGGCCATGGTGCAGCTTTCAGTCTGCAGGCACTAGCAGATGCTAAACATTGTGGAGCACCTTAAAATCCTAGCTGAACACGAATAGGGACACAGGCAAAGCCTAATTACAGCACATAAAACATAGAATATTACAAGAGACACAGCACAGGGACTGTCTGAGAGCTATACTATCATTGCACGTCCAAGAGTCACTACACTGCATAAAAAGAAAGGACCCGAGACAACTTAAAAGGCAACTGAGCTTACAGACAATCCAAGCAGCAGAAACAGTTCCTACAGAGGTGACCATGGTCAAGTAGATCTGAGATCCCTCTAACTAGCATCCTGTAGAACCTCCCATCCTCATAAAATAAGGGACAAGATTGTCAGAGAGTGCTTCCAGTATAAATCTTGGTTGCAGCAGAAAGACAGAGATTTTAATCTGTACATAAGTAATGGTACTTATATAGAGCAAACCTAGCTACGAAGCAATGTACACTTCATGGGGGGGGGGAACAGAAGATCTAGTGAGGATACATAATACATTTTACACGCATTACATTTCATATTTTTTATGCATGGGCAGATTAAGTGATATGCCCAGAATCACACAATGTTGATCCAAGAGCTGAGGCTGGGATCTGAACCTCGGTTCCCCTGTTTCCAAGTCAGGAGCATTAGCTACTAACCCATTCTCCACCCCCTCACCAAAACGCATCTGAAGCTATACATTCTTTGATCTGCCGTGCTGACTAAACAACGTAACACTGCTTGGATTGCCATTCTGTGAATGACTGTTTGCAGTTAATTGGATTTATGCATGCCTGGTCGGGTGCTTTCAACGAGCACCCCTACCATTCAGGTTGCACCCCATCCATATGCACTTACTGGAGAATATATAGATATATCCTATATTAGGATGTATGGCAATTTTTTAAATTACTATCACAGGTAGCAATATGTGGACAGTATTTCTGTATTATGCAGATATTTTATACTGTTTTGGGCTGTACTGTTTCAAACATTCTCTCAAGATTTTTTTTTATCAAATGGTGTTTTAAAAAAAAAATCAAAGATGTGATTTTTTTTAAAATTTGAGCATGCATTTTAAATATTGTATTTGGAATACTTCATATTTATATGTACAGGCCCTGTGTAACACAATGATGGGAGGTTACCAACAGCTATCAAAAATATTAGTATTTCTTTCATTTTCTTGCCTACTACGCTCTGATTGATTTGCACTAGCACTTTAAATAATGGTCCTGACCTCCCGCAACATGTCATGTGATCAAGCTTCAGGGGAAGCGAAACGCATTATGGCAGACAGGCTGTGCGTTAATAAAGCACTTTAAATTTGCACAAAGAATTGGGTCTGCTCTTCATCATTCTCTGTGTGGAGAGCAGCTGGTGGTGACGACTTACTTATGGCGTGGTTCAGCCGTAAGCGACGCACCACCACAAAGCGCCACAGCCTGCCCGAAACTGAACCGCTTTTGGAGAATGCGCAAGCAACAGGACAGGCAGGTGCCGGCAAAGACTGCCTTTGGTATTGGTTCCAGGGAAACCTCGAAAATGGGTTTTCTGGGACACGACGAACTTTACATCAGGAAATTGGCATGAGATATGACCCACTGGAGGGTAAAAACAATTATAAAATTAGGAACTGCATGGACCTTAAATCCTAGCGACGGAGTGTAACGCCCACTGGACACCTGATTAATTAAATAGTGAATGCAGTTCCTTCTCATGCCTAATGTGATGTCAGCGGCGCAACCCTTTGATAAAGTTCAAGGAAATCGAACGAAACATGTTAGGACTGCCGGCTGCTTCGAAATAAAGGGATGTAAGCTTTGTCGTGGTGGGCGGCTATTTCCTTTCCTTGCCTTGGGAAGGTGGTTGGTGGATATTTAACAGCGTGGTTCAGCCGTAAGTGACGCACCACCACAAGAGCAGCACAGCCTGCCCGAAACTGAACCGCTTTTGGAGAATGCGCAAGCAACAGGACAGGCAGGTGCCGCCAAAGACTGCCTTTGATATTGGTTCCAGGGAAACCTCGAAAATGGGTTTTCTGGGACACGACTAACTTTACATCAGGAAATTGGCATGAGATATGACCCACTGGAGGGTAAAAACAATTATAAAATTAGTGTAGGAAGGTTGACCCCTGACTATGGTTGCCCCCAACTTTTTGCCTGGTGTTTTGCTGGTTTTCTGACTTAGTTGACCTGAGGCCCTGCTGTTCAGGACCTCAGGCCCACTGCTCTCTCTGTAAAATGGATTCCATGTACCTTAGGTACATATCTAAATTGGATACTGAGCCACCTTATCAGTCCCTGTACAGTGTACCCTAGGTACCCAGGGCATAGGTGTACCCAGGGCCTACCAGGGGCTGCAGCATGTATTATGCCACCCCTGGCTGGCCATCCAAAACTGACACAACTGGCTGCACGACAGCTGGGGCAAGGTGGTGTACTCACCCTTTGCTTTAGATATAGTATACCTATATCTAACCCTAAAATGGACACACAGATCTCCTATCAGTCACTCCTATGGCAGGCCTTAACAATCCTGAAGGCAGAGTGCTTGGAATCGTGTGAGATGGTGCTCTGGCATGAGCTGAGCCTGTCTGCGGCTTTCGGGATCCATCCCTTAGCCGTTTCCATGATATCGCATACCATATACTCTTAAGTGCATTATAATCCTCGCGGTTATGTGCCAACTCTGGTATCGCTTTATCAAAACATGTCGAGTAAGGTGTCATACGAATTGGAATACTAACCCCTCGCCAATTCTGGCGACGGGGTTAGCATTCCACCCTTCTAGAGGGACACGACATGCCTGTAACCTATAACCCGGTTAAAAGTCAGACAGAGCCTTAGCATCCACAAAATGGATGCTGCCACCGAGACACAAGTCTGCCCTCCTGCTGCTGGGAGTCCTCCCAGAGCAGGAGATAAGGACAAAGGGTTTCCTGCCAGGGGCGGTGCCAGCACCGTCCCAGACAGGGTTTTGTGTATTGTAGGTAGGCAGGGCTTTAGAGGAAGGTGACTGCACGTGGCACCCCGGTGCTCACTGTGCATAGGCTGGCTGGAACCAGTTCCAGGGTCACTCCAGACCCTGTGCTGGGGAAAAGCCCGCCAAGGAAGTGGGTGTAACCACCCCCCTCCTAGTCCCACCCATAGGGCAGGACTTAGTCGCGTGCCAGCCCCTTTTTACAGGATAAAGGTAGAGACTGGCCCCCTTCCAAATCAGATCATCTTTGAATCCTGAAACTACTTTCTGCGAAAGGAACTCAAGACTTCTTCCTAAGATTTCTCCCTTGTGACTAAGGAGTAGTCACCCTGCATCCGCAGGCACCATCCAAGAACACTGCGGTCTGCTGTAAGTCCTTCCTCCGGAATCCGACTGCCCAGCTCGACGAGAACCGGCTTCCCTGGCACCTCTGACCTCTACCCACCTCTACAGCCCAGCTGAGAACCGTGGGTGCGACGAGACCTCAAGGGACCGGCCATCTGCAAGACTGCACGACTTCTTTCCAGCAAGCCCGCCGAGTAATCTACTGGTGAGTGCTTTGGGGTCCGAGAAGCCCCGACTCTGAGCAGCTCCAGCTCCGAAGTGCAGCCCCCCAGCATCTCCACGATCTGCGTGGGGCCCTTCTGCTTTCCGCTGCTCACCGCGTTGTTTGGCTACTAGCCCGTTGGCTTGTGGCCTTCCTGACGACGCCCAACGACATTTCTGCTGCTGGTCTGGTTGCTCCAGACTGGCCCTTGCTCCCTTCCAGAAGAGGAGCACCCTGGACCCTCCTGGTCCACTCAAGACGCCATTTTGAGTCCACCGCGTGGGCTTGAATTAGCCAAGGCTTGTTGCCCAATCCTGGGTAACTTCGACGCCAACGACTTCATCCTTCGTGGGACAGCTCGCACCTCCATCCTGGTCGCCGACAACGCCTCCTGGTCCGAGAGACTGCAGAGCCCAGCAGTGCCCACTCACCTGACTGCGGTGACTTCGCCCGGTGCCATCCTGGTGCCCACTTAATCACTGGCTAGTGATTCAAGAACTTGGTCCCCTCTGCTTTCAGGTTTTTCTTCTTCCTTGATCCAGGCTTGGATCCATCGAACTTTCCTTCACTGGTCGCCTGCCAGCAACTTCTTCCTTCCAGGCTCCTGGTCCGGCAACGAGATCCCCGACGTCTTTTCAGACCTATGCAGCTGCAGCCCCTGGGCTAGGTAACTTCGGCACTCCGGTGTCCCAGCATAGCCTCACTATCCAAGGGTCAGGATCCACTGTCGTTTTCTCCCTACCAGGTCGGGTTCGCCCGTGAACACTAACTTTGTGAATTCTAGCTTCCATAGACTTTGTCCCGCATCCCGCGTGAGAGTGCACACTCTGCACCCGAGTCCCCTAGGCCTCCTAGTAGTAATCTAACGATTCCCTAGTCCAGTCCTAGCGATTCCAAAGCCTATTAGAACTGTTACTTACCTGCTAGTAATTCGCATTCCACTTTTAGCGTATATGGTTTTTCGTGCCCCTCGGGCATTTGTGTAACGTGCTAACTTAAAAGTATTTTCGTAAGAGTTTTGTTGTGTGCTTAGCTCCCTGTCTCATAAAGAGCCAGGGTAGTCTTGTTATAAATAAATACACTGTTTATTTTCATAACAACTTGTGTGGTGTCCTTTCACTGGGTGTTCAAGGGGTAATGTGATGGTAAAACAGCTGGCTTAACACGCCCTCTAGAGTCTTAGCCTTAGACTGCTCGTATCCATGCTACTAGGATAGCTGGTCTATAATGTTGACTTACAACCAATCATCAATAAGGGTTGTTTGGACTGATATATAGTGATCACTAGAATAGTGAGCACTGCACATCAGGCCAACTTCTCACATTGGTGAGCAGCGGTTGGGATTTGAGCTTGCTGTTGTTTTACCACACATATCCTAAGAATATCTTGCGAAAGATCACATAAGTACTAAAGGTACATATAACTTAGCTTAGAATACTCTGAGTTCTACTGAACCAGCTGTTGTAGCTCCTAGGGCCTAGTGTTGAAAATTAGTACGTTTTGGTGAACATTATCTGCGCCATCTTGCCTCTTTCCCTGATGCCACACTTTTGTCGTGCGCGCCCGCCATTTTTTTTAAGATGCCCCGATCAGAGCGAACCCTTTTGCATGCTGCTGGCCCCTGACATAGCCCTTCGCCTTCACTAAGTCTGCACGCTGACCACCCCCTGCTTGCACCTGCCTTGAGTCATAAACCCCTCTTCGGCGCTGCTCTGCCCCAGGCCCTCATCCTGTTCCCAGCGCGACACCACCCTGCTTCCCTTTCATGATCTCCGGCCCTTAGATGCAAACCCCCTTTTTTCCCCGTGTGCCCGTTTTGTCTTCCCCGTTCCCAGGCCGACACCCAGCTCTGCCGATACCATCCCTTGCCCCTCCCCGTACAATAGAAAGCTTCCCCCATCAAAGGATCCCCGGGTTGATCAAAGCCCCCACTCCATGAGATCCGATCAAACCCCCACATTCCGTGAATCGGCGGAATATCCAGCTGCGTGATACTCATCACCTGTTGTGACTAGGGTGGGGACTTCGACTGTAAATGTGTGTGGGAACGGGCTCAAAGGGAGTTCCGGGAATGTCTTTTTCATACATCAAAGCTTTAACATGAATGTGTAATGTACAATAAAGTCATAAACTTGTGTATAAGAGGCCAGGCCTCAGGGATGCAGTTAGAGCACCTCAGAACGATACCTTCTGTCCGTTTCGTTGTGTTCTCCTCCGGAGAGAATAAAAACCTTGTTTCCTGCCTTCCAGTCTCCAGCGCCTGCCTCTTCAATAGTTTAACTTCTTTGTGGGTTCAAGAGGCGACACCGCCGGGCAATACTTAAGGATCTTATATTCTGGTTGGTAGTGCCCCCCAATTAGTTTCAACATTTGGCGTCCCAAGCGTGGGGCCCATCAGCGACTCGTGGATCCAGTGGGAGAGGTCCCGACGACAGAGTGAACGACTGCAACGATCGGGAGAGCTCTTGCCCAATAGACCCTCGTCTGGCAGCCGATCATCCGAACTTCACTAGTTCCGAACAGACCTCTCTCGAGTGATCTACGGTCCTGACTGGGGACCATCAGGAGTGCCGTGAGAAATACGAGAAAAAGAGGACGATCGGGCGCTGGATTCGGAAGACGAGAAACTGTCCACATGGTCCGGGTAAGGTCGTGTAATCACGACAAGTTGCGAAATAATTGCTTGATTGCTTGATTGTTTAAAAATACTAGTATTGCTCTTTATTTATTTGGAGATTCACTGTCTACAAACGGAGAAACAACGGGCTCTCTCTTTGCAAGCAGTGGAGGATAGGTAGGGCAACAGCCGTGCTTATTTTTTCTCCCCCACTCAATAATCACTTGAAACTGAACTGTTGTTCGCAAACTATTGTTTCCTGGAGATTCCCTGTCTGCAAACAGGGAAGAGACCACCCTTTTTGCAGATAGTGAAAAGGGTAGGTAACGCAGAATCTTTGCGGACCTACTCATTCTCCCCATTGTTATTTATTGGTCTTTTGTTATTTTGATCCATGAGGTATTCACTGCCTGCAAACAACGTAGAATAGAAATATTCTGTCCAGTCTTTGCACCTAGTGATAAGATAGGCAGTGCTGACTTTTTAGTCCCTCGTTACGAGCCGTCATGTCTGTCTTCTCCCCACTGATTAATAGCCTGTTTAGCCCGGACCGTGTATTAGAGGTGGACCATATAGCTCCACTAGAAGGCACCCCTAATAAGGACATGTTCATAAACTATGGATTAGTCACCATAGCCTATAATAAATTGTGGCACAGGTATACCGAAGATAGTCAAGACAAACAGTGGCCACTGACAGGATCCTTTGACCTTGATAAAATAGAAACGTTAGAAATAGCCCTTCGAAATAATAAGACAACGCCAATTATGCTCGACAGTCTCGGTATGTGGCGCAGAGAGGCTATGCAACGACAGAGAAAAGACGAGGACAAACCAAGTAGAGAAATATACCGACAGGACAACCCCAGGACATCGCTACCCACAACTTATCCCCCGACACTATACAAAAGACGACCAGACTTAGGGCCAGCCCAATGCGCTTTTTGTAGGTATGTCGGACACTGGAAAGCCCAATGCCCGACTCTACTGAGCGTGAGTAAAGGCAAAGGGCCGACAGGAACAACAGACCGGCAGTACAAGAAAAAGCGCGAGACAAAGAAGAACCCGACTTACATAGACAGACCAGACAGAACCACCACGTTTGATTATGCCCGATGGCACAGATTTCGCCAGGACAATTTCAGCGGCATGCTCAAGTTTTCCTAGGTCGGGCAACGTCAAGACGGGAATCCAGCCTCGTTTCAAATTCACTGACGGAAAGAGATAATTATGACCAATAACTGTTTTATATTCGTCTTGGGTCTTTGTATGTCGTACTTGTACTGTCCCCCGTCTGAGTTTGTGTGTATGTAATGTACAAATCTGCGTCATCCCTCTACACGTGTTTCCGTGTTACTCAACCCCTGTTATTATCAAAAAGAGGACACTGTTCCTGTAGCGGGGTTCAACAATGTAACCCTCGCATAGGGGTGCAAATAGTCACCCGTGCACAACCGAAAGAAACGTGAAAGGAGAAAAAGACATCCTAGGTTGATGTGACCCATTAGTGAAGTGGAACAAACAATATTGTCCTCTGTTGCCCTCACACACCCCGAAGAGTGTCATGCTTCATCATCGGGCAGTTGCTCCTCGTAGGGCCGGCGCTGCAATCCCCTACGGGTCCCCCGAAGGGTCTCTTTGTCGGAGATCTTTTAAGGACTGCCGGGAGGTGCATGCGGGTATGTGGGGTATGGGTCTAGTGAGGGTTAGGAAAGTGATGTGCGTGCTACGTGGTGGGAGAATCATTGTTAAAAGAAGGGTAAACATGCAGCAGATGTATGAATTGTAAACCCTTCGCAGATAAACTGCTAGATAAAATCTTGTCCCTAAGGCACACTATGCCCAGGTGTCATCAGAACATAGGTCAACATGTTTCGCGCCTGTGTCGCCATAAGGGTCGTTGGCGCTTCGTCAACCCCTGTTAGCAGAAACTTAGCATAAAAACAACCTGAAAAGAAAGAAATGGTAAAACAAAATCCGTAGACCATTAATGAACTTGAACTTTTAATTTAACACAACAAACAAGGAATAATAACGGTAAACTGTAGAAAACGAAAGTCAAACAGAACATTCGCCCCCCCCCCCATTCTGGAACCTTCCAAAGTAGGGCAGGGTTACGGCTACGCCCAACCAACGGCAACCCATATAAGGCGGGCCCGGCCGCCAACTCTTGGTCAGGAAATCTTAACGTATGGGGGAGCCGGAGGAGAGGCAGGAGCCAGCAGCCCGGGCGGTTGTAGGTAGTCCCGCCACATGTCTCTTCAGCCAGCCGCAACGGGCCTGGATAGACTTAAGTAGTCCCGCCACATGTCCAGAGGAGAACGAGGCACCCTTTTTTTTCCTTTTCTCTTCCGTAACAGCCGCAGCAGCTCTGGACGGCGGGATGTCCTGCACGTACCTCCACAACAATTTGTCCAAGTTGGGCTGGGAGGGAGAGGCGACGCGGACGAGCCTCTCCCACCTCCACCGATAGGAGGTCTCCCAGCCCCCGGCCCGACGCCGAACACCCCCAGTCAGGCGATGGTGCCAATACTTCCACAGCACCGAACGTGCAATGGTGACCATATTTTCGGAACACCGAACCTGCAATGACTGCACTGATACTCGTGCCGCGCCGAATGCGCGCCACAGGTGGCCATGCTCCCACAGCACTGAGCACAGGACTTGGGGAACGCCGGATGTGGAGAGACCTTCATGCGGGGCGATGAAAAGGAGCGGCATGGAGTGCACCGGGAGAAGGAGACGATGCGAACGAGTCTCCCTCGCCCCCCCCCAGGTGGGGGGCATCACAGCTGCACCCCAGCTGAACGTCCCGCTTTCACACAACAGGGACCTCTTCCGTTCACTCCGAAGGATCTCTCCCACTCTTGCAAACTCGACGAGAGTGGCCCCTGCAGGGCCTCAAAATGGCGTCTGGGTCCGCTGGAAGGCGGGCCCCGGCCACTAGAGTAACTTTGACCAGCAATATAACTCGAACATTTGCCCCCTGGAGCACGAGCCCCCATCTCCGACAGCATCTCCGCAGCCTTGAAGATCCTACAAAGGTCCCCGGCGGAACCTTCGGCCTTTGCAGGCTTCCGGTAAGGGACGGCTGCCTTGATCGCCAACGAAACAAACATGACATTGCCACTCCTTCTGTTAGCATGAATTCTAGAACTGCCGAAAAGGACTCTGGTCCAAACTGCCAGTAATGGAAACATTTCCCCCTGATGCTGCTTCCGGACTGAGCCGGCCCCGCCCAAAATGGCGCTGGTATCAGTCGGAACTTACGAACACCTCGTGGTGTTCCTTCGCACTAATATAAACTTGATGTTCTGAGATTTTATATGATCCTTTGTACACTTGGCTAGAAAAGACAAGGAGAACTCACTCGACGAACAGTATGAAAGGATCCCCGTTACAAATGTTGATTCCAAATGTACAGTGTATTATATTTTTATGACTGATGTAAACCTCATTTACGACGCACACGTACGGTATGCATATAGGAAATCTGATTACCACTATTATGATTATGCTTCTAAATTATGAAAATAAATGCCCCCCGAACCCCCAGCCAATTAATAGACGTTTTAGTCTCTTACAAATGAATGAGTAAAACTTTCCGATGTTTTTATTGCCGCAAACGACACCCCCCACTGTACGCACTTTAGCCATTGCCACGACCGGCCAAATACGACCGCACCGTCATAAGCCACATGCTGAAATGATTTTGCAAAATAAAGTTTTTGAAACTATGGACGGGTATTGCATGCTTTATTTTAAAAATGTGGGATCGGTGGGAAAGTTCTTTTCTGTGCACCCTACTCTGCTCTCTCTTTAAGGTTAAAAGAAGATGGTTGCCCAGCCCTGGAGGACGGATCGGATCGACAACACGACACTCCGCCTTCAAAGTACGCGACTGACCCATGAACTCTCGCGTAGGGGAAGACCTTGACTTCCAAGGATGGGTAAAACGAACGGTGTAAATGAAGGAATGTAAAGGGAGGGTGAAATGAAATAATGTAAATGTTATAAAGTACAACGTTCCAAAGTACCAGGGAACGGAGCTGACCCAAGAACTGAAGAACCTTAGAACGCCACAGCGTTGAAAGAGGTTTAAGGATCCCGATAGTGAGATACATCCTTTGACTAGATACCTCGCACTAAGCACCTCTGGTTCCCTTTTTTTACGTTTCCCCGCCCACGACCTATATGGACACACTACCCCCCCCCCCCCCCGACTCCAGAAACCATATCCCCGGGGACCCTGCCCCGAGGAGGAAAGACGAGTAAGAGGTAAGTAAAGGACTTATGAATCCATGTATTTGAATGTGCGCGAACGCTGTCTCCCCCACCCCCTTTTTTCCTCCCTCTGCAGGTTACATCAGAAATTACAGCCGAGGTGTGGCGAAGATCCGAAGCCTTGCCATGTCTAATACACGAAGCGGACTAGCGCCGCAAGGTGGTGTCTAAGCACGCCTGCAAACTACTCATGTATCGAACAAACCCGAAAAATTAGCACAACCTGATAAAAAGTGATCACCCTTAAACCAGACTGGACGAATGAACCCATGTCACGTATGATGCGAAACTATGAGGGAATGTGTGTGTGTGTGACTGAGGCGTCGGCCTAACTGGTCGAAGGACCGAGAATGCGAGAAAGTGCGACAAAATGGTACCTCCTTTCTTCTTTCCTTTTTCTCAAGGCACGTCCCCTCTACCCTGTCTAATGCTCAAACTGCATGATTACAAGATTCTAACGCAGACCCGTGAATGCCCTTTACTGTGTAATGCACTAAATAGCCTTTCTTGAATACACTGCCACCCTCTCTGTTGCACGTGTACTATTTAGCCTGCCGTTGCGCTCTCTCTCTCTCTCTCTCTCTCTCTCTCTCTCTCTCTCTCTCTCTCTCTCTCTCTCTCTCTCTCTCTCTCTCTCTCTCCCTTTATTTTTGCACTCCCACTCTTCCGAGTGATTAGCCCCGAAATTGGCAGACTACCACCCCTAGCACACCACCTAATTGGCTTCAAATACCGTCAGTATTTGCACAAAAACGTGTCTTTAATACAATCACCCTGAGGCCGCGTCATTACCTCTCCTTTTCCGCTAGAAGTCAATGAACCGAGGTTGGGCCGTAAGGGAAAGGACAGGTAAGACGACAGAGGTTCCCTAATCTGGCCCGAAATAAGGGAACTACATGTCGACGGCTCCTATGGTATAAAACAAGGACCTCAGAATACGCGACCCTCCCCTCCCCGAATTGTCGCAATACCCAAACCAGAAAAATGATCACCCCTGTTACACCCCCCTGTATCAGCCGCCCAAAAACTGGAATTATGAAACTACCCCTCATTTCCGGTTGTGAGAGATGGGTCGATTTATGCCCTTACCACAAGTTTCCTATGTCCCTGGTTGTTCCCCATAAAACCCCTGTCCCTCCTAATTAAGTAATCGGGCTGTAAAAGGTTACGTAGGATCCAGAGTGATGTTTTACAAGGTTAACAGACTAGTCCAAGGTAAAGAAATCATCGAAATGAACCCCGTAGTAGTTGAAAGGCAGGATGCATCGATAGAAAGGAAATGTTTAGCCATGTTCGTCTCTCAGCAAAATACCTGTGTAGTACTATGTTGACGACTCACAGTACCCTTTGTAAATGTAAAACTCTAGAGAACGGCATATCTTTGCCAGGTTCGTCTCACGAAGGTGGGTCACTATCAGATGAACTGTCGTGACTGTAATAAATAATTGTAAAGGAAAGTCATAGTAAATCCAACAGGCCCGTCACCGGTCATTCATACGCCAGTTGTGAACACTAATATAACGGGCATTTTCATTCTTTGCCTGGAGCTGGGAGAGAAATAGACTTTTTAATTATCTTCATCTGCAAATTCTCTAAAGACTGTCTTTTCAAACTTGTTTAAGGGTACTGCTGTTGGAGGAGAGAAGGACCGGATGTGGGAGCACGAGGCCTGACTGCAGACTAAGGAACACCTGCGACATTAGCCAAGGCGAGACCACGACAGAAAAGAGCTGCAGGACGAGGCACTGTTTTCGACAACATGAGAAGAAAGGGTCGACCTGATGCCCCTGCTCGATGTCCAGTGTCTGTCGACAAGTCCCCGCTCTCTGAATTCGGTCACACGCCCGCCTGTTTGAAGTCTCTCGTTCCCCTAGTTTGTTCCTAATTTGGCCTTGCTCCATCCCCCTTTTCCTCTGACCTACCCTATGGACTGTTTTGTACGCTCTTCTTCCATCTGAACTTTCTGACAATCACCTCAAAGGACACAGGGCGAAAAGGACCTTTCCGACCAGAAACGCGAGGAAAGGGTCGTGCCCTGCAACGCAGAACTTAGAACAGAGCTGGACTTGTAGCTCCACCGCCGGTGCTCAACAGCGCCAACGAAAGGCAACAAAGAATGATAAGAACTCGTTAAACTTCGAACATTTGACATCCCCAATCGCCGTTTCTGCTAGACCTCATTTCTCTCCCAGCCGCCATTGTATTGATCATGCTCCAATCCGAACCTGATATATATGTAATAACCTGCCAGTATGAAATATGCCTGCTGCTCTCGCTACAGAATCGTTTTTGTATTACATTCCTATGACTTTCCTGCTAAACAAATTGATCAAAGTTTATCAAATAGGCCCACCTCCTAAAAACTAGAAATGTTAAAATGTATTGTTTACAACTCTTTTCCTCTAGGGTTCCTACCGTTTCCTTTCTCATGCCCACCACAATAGAACCGAGTAGAAAATGAACCAGCAAGATGTCTTGAATATGTTAAAGGGAGGACTGTTGAAAATTAGTACGTTTTGGTGAACATTATCTGCGCCATCTTGCCTCTTTCCCTGATGCCACACTTTTGTCGTGCGCGCCCGCCATTTTTTTTAAGATGCCCCGATCAGAGCGAACCCTTTTGCATGCTGCTGGCCCCTGACATAGCCCTTCGCCTTCACTAAGTCTGCACGCTGACCACCCCCTGCTTGCACCTGCCTTGAGTCATAAACCCCTCTTCGGCGCTGCTCTGCCCCAGGCCCTCATCCTGCTCCCAGCGCGACACCACCCTGCTTCCCTTTCATGATCTCCGGCCCTTAGATGCAAACCCCCTTTTTTCCCCGTGTGCCCGTTTTGTCTTCCCCGTTCCCAGGCCGACACCCAGCTCTGCCGATACCATCCCTTGCCCCTCCCCGTACAATAGAAAGCTTCCCCCATCAAAGGATCCCCGGGTTGATCCAAGCCCCCACTCCATGAGATCCGATCAAACCCCCACATTCCGTGAATCGGCGGAATATCCAGCTGCGTGATACTCATCACCTGTTGTGACTAGGGTGGGGACTTCGACTGTAAATGTGTGTGGGAACGGGCTCAAAGGGAGTTCCGGGAATGTCTTTTTCATACATCAAAGCTTTAACATGAATGTGTAATGTACAATAAAGTCATAAACTTGTGTATAAGAGGCCAGGCCTCAGGGATGCAGTTAGAGCACCTCAGAACGATACCTTCTGTCCGTTTCGTTGTGTTCTCCTCCGGAGAGAATAAAAACCTTGTTTCCTGCCTTCCAGTCTCCAGCGCCTGCCTCTTCAATAGTTTAACTTCTTTGTGGGTTCAAGAGGCGACACCGCCGGGCAATACTTAAGGATCTTATATTCTGGTTGGTAGTGCCCCCCAATTAGTTTCAACACTAGCACACCCTAAACTACAACTCTAGCAAGGGATCAGTAGGCAAACATATAGTGTAGGTAAGTGCACCACTTACACCTCACTAGAAAAGCATGTCGACTCAGGAGGACTCTACTGAGACTCCCCTGGTCAGTGTTGACCCTCCACAGGTCACTTCAAGATATGCAGCTCTCAGTTTCCATGAGATGAGACAGATCTGTGTCTCCAGGAAACTGAAGCAGGGGTCTAACCCCACCACTTCCTTTCTGATAGGTCTCTTAGAGACATATGATGCCAGAAAGCTTTCTCAGTTACATGAGAACATGCCAGCCTTAGAGGGAACCTCTGGGGATCCAGATCTCCACAACACTGATTCAGCAGTTGAGGAGGAGGATCAGGAGGTACTCTCTGGGGATGAGGTAGACAAGGGTCTTGAGGTAGTCAGAAGGCTAACTAGGACCAACTTAGACTTACTTGGGCTAGGATCTGGGGGCCCCCCAGTACTAACCCGAAGTGGGCCTAACCTTGGAGTTAGGAGAGATAGATCTCTTTCTAGGGACTCCAATAGATCTCTGCACTCTAATGCCTCTTCTCAGGGGAGAAGGAATCCTCCACAGAGGAGATTTACTTCCCCTCAGAGGAAGGAGCATGAGGCTAGGATGAGACAAGCTGAACTGAGGATTGAAAGGGAAGAAATTGCCCTGGCCAAAGAGAAGCTTGCCCTGGCAAGAGAGCAGCAGATGAGTGGGCTAGCTCCCACTGGTGGCAGCAATCTCCCAAGAGATAGAGAGAAGGGTTTAGATACTAAACACCTGACAAAAATAGTGCCCCCCTTTAAGCAAGGGGATGACATCCAGAAATGGATGGCTGCTTTGGAGAGGGCCTGCACTGTGCAGGGCATTCCCCAGAGTCAGTGGGCAGCTATACTGTGGCTCTCCTTTGATGGTAAAGGTAGAGATAAGCTCCTCACTACTAGAGTTGAGGATGCTAACAATTACCAGGTCCTGAAAAATGCACTGGTTGATGGGTTTGGTTTAACCACTGAGCAGTACAGGTTGCTGTTCAGAGACACCCAGAAAACTCAGTCTCAGGACTGGTCTGACTTTGTTGATTGTGCCACTAAGGCTTTGGAAGGCTGGCTACTGGGTAGCAAGGTTACTGACTTCACAGGATTATATAATCTTATTATGAGAGAGCAAGTCTTAAATAATTGTCAGAACCAGTTATTACACCAGCACCTGGTAGACTCTGATCTGACCTCTCCACAAGAATTGGGTAAGAGGGCAGACAAGTGGGTCAGAACCAGGATTAGGCCCAAGAACCAAGGTGGGGACCAGAAAAAGGAATCAACCAAGCCTCAAGAGAAGGGTGGGAATAAATCTCCAGATCAAACCACATCAGGGCCCCAAAAATCCTCTGAGGGGGGTGGGTCCCAGAATCCTTCCAACAACCAGAAGAAACCTTATTGTTATCCCTGTAAACAGGTGGGTCATTTAAAAACTGACAGCAGTTGCCCCAAGAATAACAATAAGGAAAACATACCCCCAAGTAACATTCCCAAACCTCCTGTTACTACTAGTAGTAATCCCCCAGGTGGTGGGAGTGCCCCCAAGAATTTGGGTGCATTTACTTTGGGAGTTCCTGGGGACTCTGGCCTAACCAGGTCCCCAAACTTAGATACTCTTGTCTGTGAGACTGGCATGGGGTTTGCCAACTTCACCACTTGTCCCAACACTTTGGGCAAGTACAGACAGGAGCCCCTCATCAATGGTATAAAAGTTGAGGCCTATAGAGATACAGGGGCTAGCATCACTATGGTGACTGAGAGTCTAGTCCCATCAAGGCAACTTTTACCTGGTGCCACATACCAGGTGACCAATATTGATGGAGTACAGAGAGATCATCCCATGGCAGTGGTCAATCTCAGCTGGGGAGGTGTCACTGGCCACAAGAGAGTGGCAGTGTCACCAAACTTGCCTGTAGATTGCCTACTGGGGAATGATTTAGAGCTCTCAGCCTGGGCTGAAGTAGAGCAAGAAACCCATTCTAGAATGGTAAACATCCATGGTAAGGTTAGTGGGGCAGTGGTAGCCACAGCCCCAGTCCAAGATATCCTCCCTGAACAGGTCAGGAGGGTTGTGCCAGTCACAACCCAATCTCAGACAACTTCCTTCCCAGAACAGGTTGTCAAGGCTGTAATGGTAACAGCCCACACCCAAACTGAGCCCCCTCCTGAAAAGGTTGGGAGAGTTGTGATGGCCACAGCTCAAACTCAGACAGATGACAGTGTTGTGAAGCCTGAAACTATGGATCACTCCACTCAGACAGAGAGTATTGAGGAGGAAGAGAAATCTCCCTCCCACCAGACTTTAGGAAAGGATCAGCCTCCTCAGGGAACTGATCTGACCCCTTGTGAAGAAACTGCCACCGAGGTAGTCAGGCCTAGCCTGGCAGAACCCCTGATGTCAGTGGACCCTTCCAAGGTGGGACCCAGTCTGGAGCAGGTAACCTGCCCCTCTCTACCCTGCCTCAGTCAGCCCAGGGCTGTAGAGGTCAGGGAGGCCAGTGTTGGACCCCAAAGGGCCCCCTGTCCAAAAGAATTTCCCAATCAGCAGATTAAGGGCACTGAAGCTAGTAGTCCTAGCCAAGTGAAAATAAAACATACTCCTGAGGGATCCCCCTTAAAATTAGTTAGGGACCTCCCACAGATGGACACTGTTGGGCACAGCCAGACTTGGGACCTGAGGGCCCCAGACCTGACCTGTCCCTCCAGTAAGCCAAACAGAGGGACCCACCCTCCAGCTGTAGGTAGCCAGAGGTTGACCCTGAGAGCCCAAAACAACTCAGTCTTGGAAAGAAAGGCCTATATGGTGGAAAATGATTGGAGGAAGCTGAGCCCAAAATTAGTGGAGCCTCACTTCAGTACTCCATTTCAGCACCAGCCTTTTTCTTTGACAAAACACACCACAGGTAGAGATTCCCTATGGTGGAGACCCTCAGACACCCTTAGGGTGAGGGATTGCTTAGTGGACCATGACATAGGGGGTAACCATGCCAGTGCTGGTACTTCCTTAAATGGCCACTTAGGCAATATAGGCTTACCTGGACAAGGATAGCCTTATCTCCTTTCGTTTGGGGGGGGTTATGTAGGAAGGTTGACCCCTGACTATGGTTGCCCCCAACTTTTTGCCTGGTGTTTTGCTGGTTTTCTGACTTAGTTGACCTGAGGCCCTGCTGTTCAGGACCTCAGGCCCACTGCTCTCTCTGTAAAATGGATTCCATGTACCTTAGGTACATATCTAAATTGGATACTGAGCCACCTTATCAGTCCCTGTACAGTGTACCCTAGGTACCCAGGGCATAGGTGTACCCAGGGCCTACCAGGGGCTGCAGCATGTATTATGCCACCCCTGGCTGGCCATCCAAAACTGACACAACTGGCTGCACGACAGCTGGGGCAAGGTGGTGTACTCACCCTTTGCTTTAGATATAGTATACCTATATCTAACCCTAAAATGGACACACAGATCTCCTATCAGTCACTCCTATGGCAGGCCTTAACAATCCTGAAGGCAGAGTGCTTGGAATCGTGTGAGATGGTGCTCTGGCATGAGCTGAGCCTGTCTGCGGCTTTCGGGATCCATCCCTTAGCCGTTTCCATGATATCGCATACCATATACTCTTAAGTGCATTATAATCCTCGCGGTTATGTGCCAACTCTGGTATCGCTTTATCAAAACATGTCGAGTAAGGTGTCATACGAATTGGAATACTAACCCCTCGCCAATTCTGGCGACGGGGTTAGCATTCCACCCTTCTAGAGGGACACGACATGCCTGTAACCTATAACCCGGTTAAAAGTCAGACAGAGCCTTAGCATCCACAAAATGGATGCTGCCACCGAGACACAAGTCTGCCCTCCTGCTGCTGGGAGTCCTCCCAGAGCAGGAGATAAGGACAAAGGGTTTCCTGCCAGGGGCGGTGCCAGCACCGTCCCAGACAGGGTTTTGTGTATTGTAGGTAGGCAGGGCTTTAGAGGAAGGTGACTGCACGTGGCACCCCGGTGCTCACTGTGCATAGGCTGGCTGGAACCAGTTCCAGGGTCACTCCAGACCCTGTGCTGGGGAAAAGCCCGCCAAGGAAGTGGGTGTAACCACCCCCCTCCTAGTCCCACCCATAGGGCAGGACTTAGTCGCGTGCCAGCCCCTTTTTACAGGATAAAGGTAGAGACTGGCCCCCTTCCAAATCAGATCATCTTTGAATCCTGAAACTACTTTCTGCGAAAGGAACTCAAGACTTCTTCCTAAGATTTCTCCCTTGTGACTAAGGAGTAGTCACCCTGCATCCGCAGGCACCATCCAAGAACACTGCGGTCTGCTGTAAGTCCTTCCTCCGGAATCCGACTGCCCAGCTCGACGAGAACCGGCTTCCCTGGCACCTCTGACCTCTACCCACCTCTACAGCCCAGCTGAGAACCGTGGGTGCGACGAGACCTCAAGGGACCGGCCATCTGCAAGACTGCACGACTTCTTTCCAGCAAGCCCGCCGAGTAATCTACTGGTGAGTGCTTTGGGGTCCGAGAAGCCCCGACTCTGAGCAGCTCCAGCTCCGAAGTGCAGCCCCCCAGCATCTCCACGATCTGCGTGGGGCCCTTCTGCTTTCCGCTGCTCACCGCGTTGTTTGGCTACTAGCCCGTTGGCTTGTGGCCTTCCTGACGACGCCCGACGACATTTCTGCTGCTGGTCTGGTTGCTCCAGACTGGCCCTTGCTCCCTTCCAGAAGAGGAGCACCCTGGACCCTCCTGGTCCACTCAAGACGCCATTTTGAGTCCACCGCGTGGGCTTGAATTAGCCAAGGCTTGTTGCCCAATCCTGGGTAACTTCGACGCCAACGACTTCATCCTTCGTGGGACAGCTCGCACCTCCATCCTGGTCGCCGACAACGCCTCCTGGTCCGAGAGACTGCAGAGCCCAGCAGTGCCCACTCACCTGACTGCGGTGACTTCGCCCGGTGCCATCCTGGTGCCCACTTAATCACTGGCTAGTGATTCAAGAACTTGGTCCCCTCTGCTTTCAGGTTTTTCTTCTTCCTTGATCCAGGCTTGGATCCATCGAACTTTCCTTCACTGGTCGCCTGCCAGCAACTTCTTCCTTCCAGGCTCCTGGTCCGGCAACGAGATCCCCGACGTCTTTTCAGACCTATGCAGCTGCAGCCCCTGGGCTAGGTAACTTCGGCACTCCGGTGTCCCAGCATAGCCTCACTATCCAAGGGTCAGGATCCACTGTCGTTTTCTCCCTACCAGGTCGGGTTCGCCCGTGAACACTAACTTTGTGAATTCTAGCTTCCATAGACTTTGTCCCGCATCCCGCGTGAGAGTGCACACTCTGCACCCGAGTCCCCTAGGCCTCCTAGTAGTAATCTAACGATTCCCTAGTCCAGTCCTAGCGATTCCAAAGCCTATTAGAACTGTTACTTACCTGCTAGTAATTCGCATTCCACTTTTAGCGTATATGGTTTTTCGTGCCCCTCGGGCATTTGTGTAACGTGCTAACTTAAAAGTATTTTCGTAAGAGTTTTGTTGTGTGCTTAGCTCCCTGTCTCATAGAGAGCCAGGGTAGTCTTGTTATAAATAAATACACTGTTTATTTTCATAACAACTTGTGTGGTGTCCTTTCACTGGGTGTTCAAGGGGTAATGTGATGGTAAAACAGCTGGCTTAACACGCCCTCTAGAGTCTTAGCCTTAGACTGCTCGTATCCATGCTACTAGGATAGCTGGTCTATAAGGTTGACTTACAACCAATCATCAATAAGGGTTGTTTGGACTGATATATAGTGATCACTAGAATAGTGAGCACTGCACATCAGGCCAACTTCTCACAATTAGGAACTGCATGGACCATAAATCCTAGCGACGGAGTGTAACGCCCACTGGACACCTGATTAATTAAATAGTGAATGCAGTTCCTTCTCATGCCTAATGTGATGTCAGCGGCGCAACCCTTTGATAAAGTTCAAGGAAATCGAACGAAACATGTTAGGACTGCCGGCTGCTTCGAAATAAAGGAATGTAAGCTTTGTCGTGGTGTGCGGCTATTTCCTTTCCTTGCCTTGGGAAGGTGGTTGGTGGATATATATATATATATATATATATATATATATCAAAAGAATCCTGACCGCCTCTCGCTGCGGTCATGAACGGGCGCAGACCTCCTCTCCTCTTCTCAGATGAATTTAGTCAAATATCAAAACGCCATCACACCAATGAAGTGTCAGCAGTGCAGAATTTTATTTTCTGTTAGTATCAGAACGAGTGCCCTCCCTGACGCGTTTCGCTCCGCAAACAAAGCTTGATCATCATGTGATCAAGGCAGGGAAACGCGTTGTGATGGCGGCTGGTGGTGTATCCAAATAAAATTAAATAGCACCAAACCTGGGCCTATGCTCGTCTTTTGTGGTTCTGGAGAAACTGCTGTGCGAGGTTCGTGGCATATATATATATATATATATATATATATATATATATATATATATATATATATATATATATATATATATACAAACCAAAAAGCCCCTGCTTAGAGACGCCACACGCACGGAGCTTGCATCCTCCTTTATTGTTGTACTGCAGAAAACATCAGGGTCCCCAACTGAATCCTCGATAAACCGCCTTACGCGTTTCAGACAAACCATGTCCTTGATCACAGGCATGACATCGGGAGAAAAGCAGCTCATTAAAGGAACACCTTACATCCACTTTCATATCCACTTTTTCTAATGTCAGGTATTGTCCTTTTTAGATTTCACTGAAACAATGCATGCAAAATCTTTCAACTGTAAAGATCTATGTGTAAACTACTGTTCACATGTTTCTATTTCTGCGGGAGTGATTCCACCTTTATTCTTCTGATGTTGTTACAATCAGTATCATTCAGCTTAGTAATGGAAACACTTGTTTTTCATTGTCTAGTTCTTGCTGCGCAAACTAAAATCCTAACGATAAATACACAAGAGTAGGTTCTGCATATTTTTTATACATTAAATATAGAATTACCTAGCATTTAAAATCACATAAGGAAGTGTATTCACAAAATCTATTCACAAAATATCAATGCCATTAATTCTGGCCTTACTTTAATCTGTTCTGTCTCTCAGATGCACATCCTTTTTAGACAGTTTAGTTCTTTAGATAAAATCTGTTCACGTATTTCTATATATACAGGGTAAAGTCCAATGCCTAATTTGATTTTTTTTTAAATTGCAGAGAAAGGCGTTGTTTTTTAAGAAATCTGCTATGGGTTCTGCTGAATATCAGGCTGTCTATATTTGTATTCTACTCCATGGCGTTTTGGTCCCTCACCTTGCATTTCCTGTCTTCTTTAACTCTTGCAGTGTTGAGGTCACCACCTATCAGACAGCACACTGAGCACAGCTGTCTGGCTTTGTTAAAGACATCTTTGGGACTTTCAGAAAGGAATGCATTCTGCCTGTTGCTTGCTATTAGCTTTGTGGTTCGTAACTCACATTTTCTGCTTTTCCATTTGTTGGCTTTATTTGCTTTAGGCTGTGCAGCTTGAATTCGTACCTCCCCATGCTAAATCCGTATTTACAGTATTCTTCCACAAACGTATTTTCTGTAATAAATAGGCCTTCAATCTTGTTCTTATTTTGTCACTTTGCTGAACATTCAAAGCCCGCGGTCAAATGACAAGCTGCGTTTTCCTAGGAGCCTGGTGTTTCTTTTGCTTTCGGCTGACTTCAAAGTGAAAGCGTTTATAGAAAAGCGTAATGCATGTTACTTTCCCCATGGAGCCAGCTGGTGCTCTTTTAAAAATATTTTATTTTAGATGTAGCCATCTAAAAAGGTATCTCGTTCTTCAGCTGCACAAAACATTTGCACTTTTTTGCAAGATTCCTCCTCTTTGGTGAGCCCATTTCATTTGTGAAACTGCCTTTTTAGGAACAAAGTACAAAACCGCATTTTAGTCTTAGTGACAGCCCAGCAGATGGTGATCTTGGGCAATTTACCCTGTATATGGGCCATTCACTGTCCAGCACAAGATAATATCTTTTCACAGGGAAGGGCTAGCCACATTGTAACACAATTTAACAATGCCTTGTTTTCACTTTGCTGGGTAAAGCATATGCTTCATTTATGACATCTGTGGCAAGTCATTTTGGAGTTGGATAAGTTTAAAGGAACTTTTTTTGAAAGCTTTTGTGTTTATGTTTAGCTACACAATATTTATGTATCCCGTCTGCAACTGTGCCTTTTTTGCAACTAATATATTACTGTAAATAACCGATTTCTCAATTGTCCTTGAAGGCACTAGGGTCATGATTTCAATGGTGCAGAATGTCCAGTAGCACAGAGGCCAAAAGCTCTAGGAAACCCACTAAACACCGATTATTGCTATATTTTACTACTAAACAAGCAGTCACAAGGGCAATTACCTTGCAGGCACTAGGGTAATGATTTGAATGGTGTAGCAGGTACAGTGGAACAGGGGCCTTAAGGTCTAAGAAACCCACTGAACGCCGATTATTGCTATATTTTACTACTAAACAAGCAGTCACAAGTACAGTTACCTTGCAGGCACTAGGGTCATGATTTGAACAGTGCAGCAGCTGCAGTAGCACAGAGCAAAAGCTCTAGGAACCCCACTGAACACCGAGTATTGCTCTATTTGACTACTAAACAAGCAGTGAAGTGCATTTACCTGGCAGGCACTAGGGTCATTATTTCAATGGTGCAGCAGGCGCAGTGGCATAGGAGTCAAAGGGTCTAGCAAACCCACTGAACACCAATTATTGCTATATTTTACTACTAAACAAGCATTGACAAGTACAGTTACCTTGCAGGCGCTAGTGCCATTAATTGAATGGTGCAGCAGGTGCAATGGCACAGGGGTCAAAAGCTCTAGGAAACCCATTGAACACCGATTATTGCTCTATTTTATTACTACACAAGCAGTCACAAGTGCAGTCACCTTGCGGGCATTAGGGTCATAATTTGAATGGTGAACCCATCTATGCAAAGCTACTGCCAATGCTGTCAGCTTAAGCAAATAAACTCTAAATAAATGTCGTAGGCATGATTAACCTCAATAGATCTTAGTAAAAGGATCAGACCTAAAGAAATATTAAAAGAGGCATTTATAGGCAGGGCAAGATGAAAAGTAGGAGTGTAACTTAATATAGGCGAAATGTACATGCAATGGACTTCAGCGCACATGCATAAATTTAAGCCAATTTTACAGTTTTCTCGTTGTTGCTGTATTTATGACTGCACCCTCTTCAGGAGGTCTTTTTTAGTTTTTTTTGTAACCATTGTACCCAAAGTAACACAGAGCCTACATCATCACTGTAATAAAAACGGTAACCTATTGGACTTTTGTGTCTACCTACAAGCTATGTTACATTAAGCGTATTTATATGGTACAACTTCGCAGTTTCTGTATGGTCCTAAAATGTTTCGGAATCTGAACACACTACCACCTTGGCAAGGGCATTCTCCATTCTATAACATTAGCACTTCAGCCATTGAAACACTGAATAAATACTTATAACTTACCATATGGCATGCCATACCAAACATTGACAAAGGCAATAGGTCTCGCCTATGCAAGATCTATTGGCTTTTTAAAAAATGTTGGCTATTGTATACAGAAGCGCTAGCTTCAGTTCAGCATAACTGAAAATAAAGAAAAAGTGCTATGAAGCAGACAACGCTGGCTGTGTCATACAGCTTTTTAAAATTTCTTTCAGCCATTTGCAACAAGCTAAAAACATTAGCAAAGCCAATAAATGTCACATAGGCAAGATCTATTGGCTTTGCCAAGTTCTTGTTTTCATTCCTCCCACTTTTTCTGTCACTGTTTTTGATCTTGCCTCCTTCTACCACCCTCTTTTGCGTTTCTTTAAGAGGTCAAAGTCCTAGAATAACAAGCATAGGCAAAGGTTGCACTTTTAATTATAGTAGGTCTCGCTCTGACTGCCGAGGAAGCACAGGTTATTCAGAGGTATATGGATACACATTCTGAGCATCCAGCTTATTAAGTGGGGAAAACAAGCATTGGCAAGGCCAACAAGTTTGGCCTCCACAAGATCTATTGGCTTTGTCAATGTGTTTGTTAGATATGTTGCACTGTGGCATAGGCTGCTGTGTAACACGTCTTAAACTAAAGAAAATATTAGTGCTATGATGCAGCCAGCTTTGACTGTGTCATTTTCTTTACTTTCAGCCATGTTACAAAACAGCACAATCTTGTTAAGGCATAGTTCGGCTAACTAAACACATCTAACTGAAACACTATTTTCTTATTATTAAAAACGCTTTCAGAATTTTGCCTAATTATTATCACATAGCTAAATATTGTTTCTTATTCTAGAGTTCTGGAACTCATCACTCAACACGCAGGAATTGAAGCCTAATCAAGAAAAGGCTCCACGACCAGATGTCCCAGTCCTTGACCTCTCCAACTGCTCCACCCCAGAGTTGCTGGACAGTAATCCTGTCTCCATCCTGAAGACTCGTAGCCCCCTGGAGCTTAACTGCCTGACAGCAAATGGGGCACTCCGCTTCTTCAACCCACTCTTTCTGGAGGAGGGTGTGACTGAGAGCCGCCTCAAGCGTGGACGGTTCAAAAAGAGTATAACTGTGCGTGTGTCAACAGAGAATTCTAGCCCACTCTCACCTCCTCCCAACCCTCCACCCCCAATCCCAGCAGAGGCCCTACACAAGCAAAAGCCTGGCACAGTGCTAGTCACAAAGCAGCTCAGTGTGGACGAGGAGTATAAGCAGCCCAAGATGTCACTACGTTCGCGTCTTAGGAAGAAACTTAGCAAAGGGAGCTTTGATATTGGTCTCAAAGGAGTATCTATGCTTGCACCAACACAAGAAGAAGAGGACTACCAGGTGCCCCGGTCTGGGCAAACTGAACAGGTCCAGAAGTTAGCCCCCACTGAAGGACTCATGGTGAGCAATGATGTTAAATCTATGGATCCTGAATCCATGAACCCTTCTAGGAACTCAGACATAGAAACACTGGACTTTGATAGCAAGCGGCTCCCGTCCCTCACAGAGCTGGACAGCAGCTCCCTCAGCAGTCTGGATGAGGTGGAAATGGATGGGCACCATAAACACTCCTCACCTCAGCTGCAGCGCAAGAGCACAATAACATCGAGTCGGCGGACCAAGACACCCTTTCGGGCTGTCAGCGAGGTCTTCCTCTCATTCTTGCCACCGGAGAAGAAGGTTCTGAGTGTAGTGGAGGAACTTGCCCAGGACAGGAGGACAGCCTTTGGCAATATGGTGCAGGATTTCTTGACACTGGTGAGGAGTAGGCAGAAGGTGCCACAGCCCTGCAAGGCAACACTTCAGATGGTACGACAGTTTATGTCGCAGATGAAGAACTGCCTTCTAGATGGATCAGAGCTAAATTTGAATCTCCAGACCATGCTCCCTGAAGAAGACCAAGGTGAGTAGAAACATAGCAATGTAATGTTAGTTGGACATTCACTACAGAGTCGGCTTAAACAGATTCTAACTGAATGCAAATTGAGATTTCCCACTCTGCTACATAACTAAATAGTAGATTGTGGCGCATCTAATGGAATCTTTGTGTGTTCAGACTGTTCACCCTGCTGTTCTCTGTGCTGTACATGTAAAGATAGAGAATAGAGTGTATGCATGCGTGTGTATGTATGTGGGGGTGTTAAGGTGTGTGTGTGTGTGCATGTGCATATCTTGTGTTCTCTTTGCTATGCAAGTAAAGTCTGAAATGAAAGCGTGGACTGCTGCTCTACATTAGAATCCTATGCATATTCTTGCCATGGACTGGACACTGTAAAGTTCCTACACTACCCTGAGTCAGGGTTATGAAGGAGCCTAGCATAAAGTCTTTCAAGCGAGGAATCCAATAAGAAATACTGTGGCACAGCTAGGGGACAAAAAGTCATTTTCAGAAAGCATCATATATGTCAATGAATATAATGTAAAATAGGTGAAGAAAATGTTGCAATGGGTCTTTTTCTGACCAGTGCCTTCTTATTTATATGGTCTAAGCAGAAGATGACATCACAGGAAAAAATGGTTGGAACCATCTGGGATTGGGAAATCCTGGCAACAATCCCTGGATAGGTGGCCATCTTGATTAGGGATGAATTTAAGGCTATCCATGCCAACTTCTTCAGAAGAATAGTGTTCCCTCGAAAGGGCAGGTGCGAGAAGAAGGAAATTATGTTTAACATCCGTTTTTCTTCCATACTCCCATGCCTTCCATTGAATTCTACAGCTCAGTACTCCACACTGCACAAATAGTGATCCGGGTTGCAGCGGCTGTGGGAACAAGTGGGAGCAATCTGCTTCCCACATGCAAAGAGGTAATGCCTTCTTTGCAGTAGACAACAAGCTAATTGACCATGAGCATTTGATCACTGCCTTGAGGGAGTCTTGTTCCCAAGTGAAACAGTGTGCGCCCTTGTGAAGGTCAGTCTTATCTGGGTGCCACTAGAAAAAATAAAGACTCAGCAAAGACGCATGTACAGAAGTATCTTTCCAAGAGCGTTCACTAGATGAATAATCTTTCCAAAGTATCAAGAATTGAAAGCAACCTTGGAAAATTCGGGTGTCACAGATTTCTTGAACCTCATGTTCAGGTTGACCTTGCATCATAACAGGAGGTGATTCTGAAGGTAAATGATTATATGAATCAGAAACATAAGGTTTAATTTGTGAAGATGGAAAACAGAATGAAATCCTCAAATACAAGGAAACTTTAGAAAAAAGTGACAGGATTATTCTTATGAATGATGGTAAGTGGACAAAAACATTTTAGCTGGCACTTGAACAAGAACAGAATAAGAACACAACGAGCTCTTGACACAGGGAGCAAGAGAAGAAGAGCTTGACCTTGACTTTTCAGCATATTCTTCCATTCTGACATTAGTATGATAGAGACAATCAGAGGCTAGTGTATTTATTTGTAAATGGCTTATATAGTCAGTAATTGATGGAACAAATGGATTGATGTGCTATTAAGAAGAGAAAATTATTGGATGATAACCGTGCATGCAGAAAAATAGTGAAACTTTGGTGGCACTATCAGTTGCATTATAACACAATTTGGCTATAGGAAAATAAGAACTCGGGTCATTTAGATGGCATTACCGTAACTTCATAGAAACTGTTCAAGACACTAAAGGTTCATTCTGTTTGCCCCTTGGACTGAGGGTGGTAATTAGAGGAAGGAACTTGTTTTTGTGTCTTACAAATACTTATCCAAAAGTGTGAAAAACACTGAGTTCCTGTGTCCAAAATTATGTATATCAGAAAGCATCAGGTAATTTCTTAATAGGCCCCTAAATATGCAAAGGAGAAAAATGAGCTGTCTTTGAAAAAGGATCGATGATAACCAATATAACTTGGAAACCTTCTATAGGCGGAATATTCATAATGAAGTTACTAGAAGTTGTATACCAAGGTTCATGAGCCACTCAAAATGGCTAGAAATAGCCAAAAGGTTTGGAATGTAGTGATCTATTTTGAGCACAGATGGCACAAGCGACAACATATTCTTGAACACCAAAATGAACTGTATGCCACCAAAATGGACATAGAAGATGTACTTATATAGTTAGGACTCCTCTTTGGCATAATTGACAGAATCATGACATATGCATAAAATAAAGATGTAGTTCTATAGTAGGAATAAAATACCTTGTGGCTGAAATACAAATTCTTTTGTTATGTAGGTGGAGTTTTTAGTGAAGATCCGTTAACTCCTTTGGATCCAGTTCTAGATCCTCTTTGACTCGTTCTCAGAAGGATTGAACAATTTCAACTGCATGGTGTGAAAGGAAAATAAGCTGGTTGTAGATATTTAATGATTCAGAATAACAACAATATAACACATCATCTAGAACAGTTTTTTTTAAATATATCGCTAGCATCCAGACTGGGGGTAAATACATACATTCTTCTCCTAGCGGTGCAGGATATATATATATATATTTTTAATCCGTGGGTGAGTAGGCTTTTTGCTACCCCCACTCCCCAGAGGGGCACATTGGGGGTAAACACCCCCATCTGCCTCCTGAAGTGGCATAAATAATGTTTGGTCTTTAGCAATGGTGGTAAGGCAGGTTGGCAGGGTGGGCATGCCCACTGCATATTTCCTTTTCTAAAAAAAATAAAAACGCTAGGTATTGTGGGCTTTCTGGATCTCATGAGAGGGTGGATTAGGAGTAACCCCCTCCAATTCGCTCCCCTCCCGGGGCAGAGAGAAGGCCTGCTAGAGACAGTATGCGGTGGGACACGGCCCAATGTCTGGACAGGCCTCCCACCACTTATTAAAAAAAATTATAATAATTTTGTCGGGTGCCTAGTTGGATTTCTGATCTCTCCAAGGGCAGATACGTAGTAAACCCTCCAATCTGCCTTTCATGGGGACAGTAAGACTGTGGTCCTGTTATGGGGTTACATCATGGCAGGGTGGCTAGGGCCCCCCACCCCTTCTTTTTTTTTAAATAAAATGTCCCTATTGTTGAGTGGGCTCGCTGCCCCTTCAACCACAAGGGGGGCAGATTGCGGGGAACCTCCCACAATGTAATTGATAGGGTGGGCTGAAAGACTGCTTGTGCCATTATTGAAAGGGAGCGCTGTCTGATGGCTGAGCCGGCCATCCTACCCCTTCTTTTTTTGTTAAAACAAATGTACTATTTTATTTAGTAGACTTTCTACCACCCCGTAGTGGGGTAAATTGTAAATAAACGTTCCCAATCTGCCTCCCTCTCCCCATTGGGAGAATAAAGTCTGCGGGGGATCATTGTGAGATGGGTGCTTGGCCCTATGCTAGGGCTCACCGCCTAACGCCCTTCTTTGTAATTTGTAATTCCTTGGTTTCAGAATGACAGTTTCTATAATTTTTTTAATTGATGAGACCTCATCCCATGCCTGGGTCATCCTCCCACCTCCCCCTCGTGGTGTTTAGTGGGTGGATTGATATTTGGCGATCGCAGTCTTACAGTGATCCTCAAGTAGACATGCACTAGGTAGATACCGCTGGAAAGTGGACATTGTCCTCTTTCTAGATATTGTCCACCTTCCAGCAGTTCCTCTACCACTCGGATCAGTGCTTGGGGGCTTGGGATATGTCCCGCAGCAATGATCAAAGTGAAACCAGGGGTCCAAGAAAGGGCTCCTTGGATAGCAGTAGACCTTAATGCTAAGATCTGTTTTAAAGCTATATTTTCAAGTGGAAGCTATTCTAATTATAGACTCAGGTCATAACAAGATCCCTGGCAAAGGCAGATCTATGGGGTCTGGAGTCACAATCTTTCAAGGACTGGACGCTGTTGCCGCCTTTCTAATTTCCTTCTTGATTGCCTGAAGAAAGGGCAACGCCTACAGTAACCATGATACTACCTTGCATTAAAGTGTCTCAGATGGAAAAAGTCAAAAATGGCAGAAAAATACTCCTTGGCAATATTTAGTAGTTTTTGATTGAGGATGAGAAATGACGCAGAAGATGATAAGAAAGTCACCAATCCTTACATGAGTTACGGTTGAGAAGAAATCCCAGTATTAACTGTGTGTGTGAGCGCACCCATCTTATGAGTGTGAGTTTGAGAGAGAAACACAGTGCTGCTGCCTGTGCTCTACCTGCACTAAGGTCTCTTGACCTCCCTCTTTGCTTCTGTTTCTGCTAAGATGGAGTCATGGAGAAGGCTATGTATCGCTGTATCCTAAAGCCCCTGAAGAGATACCTGGACTGTCGTCTCAGAAAGGCCTTCACTAAAGATGGCTGTCTTCAGCAACTACGGGAGAACCTAGCGCTGGTTCGGCAGAGGGGGCCACAGGCCTTTGATGTTAGATCAGGCCTGCCAACACCCCAGGAAGTAGAGAAGATCCGGCACAAGCTAGTTAAGATGCAGAAGGCTTACTCGCCGACAGACAAGGTGATCATTCTGCTGCAGGCCTGCAAGCTGATGTACAACTCCATGGCAGCCCATTCAGGTGAGGCTCTTACTCCTACATTATTGGTTCAGATGTTACACTATCTAACAAACATTTCAGAAACAGTCACATTCTTCAAAATAACTCTGAAGAATTCTTAATTATCTTTGTTACAAAGTTTTTAGCAATTTGAAAAGTATAACAGATGGTGAATCAGTTTTTAGACAAAAGGTCATCACACCCTTCCTGTGTCCTGGGGACATACAGAAATGACTTTGCACAGCTAGTGCTCTGGGTTCCACCTTGTATCGTAGGCTTATAGTTTATACTCTATTTCTAGTCTTTCACGATCCTGTTGTGTAGAATTGTTTTCAAATACCACATTGTGATGTACTTCACTTGCGAGTACACACTAAACATGAAACGCATCTTTCAGTTCAAATCCACTGTAAAATAGCCTGAAATCTAGCCATGAAGGAAGCAAACCGTTGGAAAATGTAATCATGGTTCTGTGGGTGTTGCTAGTGTGTTTGAGCCTTGAAAAGTTTAATCAAATCATTGGAACTGTTTCGGCAAGGGGAGCAGACACAGAAACAATAGCTGTTTTTATAAATTTGTAATTCATTTGGTTGCTCTCACATGCACTGTTGCGATTGCTTACAGTGCCCCATTGTCTGAAAAGTGAAACGAGCATCAATAGAATAGATACAAAAAAACAGGCTTCAGCCTCCAAAAAATGTTTCAGACAGAAAATGATGACTCCAGCGAATTCGATCTGTTCCTTGGGAGATTGATTTCCACTGGCTTCAAGTGATTTGTCCAGTGATGATGTGAACGGAATGGGAGAGGGACAGAAAACGAGATAAGGCCTGTGGCGCCGGTGTACTAAGAAGTATATATATATATATATATATATATATATATATATATATATATATATATATATATATATATATATATATATATATCTAGCAGTTGGGGAGCCGAGGAGGCCGTATTTACAAGCACAAAAGCAGGACCTTCGTGCTGTGTCCTGCACTCTGCGCAACCACTTGGCAGAATTTCCCCCTTGCACAACCTACCTGAAATCTTCACTGTGCATTCTGGGTCTGGCAGTCCACGGGAGTCCCGAGGACCGGCAACAGGTGTGCTGACATCTTTGGGGGCGTGGCCTGTTTGAATTCTCAAATAAGTGGCAGGATGTTCATTAAGGCGAAGGACTGCATCCTGACAACTTGGGCACTGATGAAGGCTTATAAACTGCCGAAATGCATTTGCCACTTCTTGTGAATAAAAAGTCTCCTTGGTTTTCCCCTACAGTGGCCTCTGCTTTCTTTCACGTGAAGGAGGTTCTGTAGATATATATATATATATATATATATATATATATATATATATATATATATATATATATATATATATATATATATATATATATATATATATATATATATATATATATATATATATATATATATATATATATATATTAGACCGAAAGTTAATAAATAGAGTGAAGTATAACTAGAATACTAATTCAATACTGATTGCTTCTGCAAATGATATATGGGGACTCGCAGTTGTAATTTTTGACAAGAAGCCAGTGTGTTTTGTCAGAAGTGGTAGTTTAACTAACTCATTGTTCAGAAAAGGTTTGAAAACACTAAGGGGCATATTCTGAAGCGTGGCTTTAGTGGCTTAACGCTGCTTTAAGAATAAGGCCTCTTTCACGTTAAATTTAGCGTGAAAGGGGCGTGCAGTGGGTGTTGCGGTGGGCTTTCCACCACAACACCCATTGTGATCTATGCAGCCACCTATTATCAAGGGCGGCGATAATAGGTAGCAGCGCCGAACTTAAGACCAGAAATATCCTGGTCTTAAGTTGGGGAAACGAGGAGAAATGCTTTATTTCTCCTAATTTTTGGTTTTTCCATGTGTGCTGCCTTGTGCAGCACCCATGGAAAAAGCAAAATGGTATTTCAGGAATGTTCATGTGCAAGAAGGGGCACCTTCCTGTACATGAACAACCCCCCCTGCACACAGACTCCCTTGCAATCTGGTGCAAGGGTGCCTGCGTTGGCGCTAAGTCGTGAAACCTAGCGCCATCGCAGGGGGAAACGCTAGGCTGCAGCACATTCTTGAGAAAAGGGTGCGCCCTCGCGTTTACGAATTGGCGGTGAGAGGCGTTAAGCCAAGGAGGCTAACGCCTCTCACCGCCACTTCATTACGAATATCCCTCAAAGTAAACAAAGCCTTCCTTCGCTGAATGCCATTACACAGAAAACCCTTGCCCTTCTAAACTTTTTAACATTTTAGATTTTTGGGAGAAAAATAATTGATCGTTGAAAAACCGAATAAACCAAATTGGAGTACAAAAACAGAACTCAGGAAATGCAAGTCGTTATGTTTTTACGTTTTATTCAGATTCAATTGACATCTTGGAACTGTACAAGCAGTGGAAAGATGGAGGTGGTACAAAGTAACTGTCATCAATGTTTCGTGAAGTACAAATCCAGGGGGTGTACAATTGTAGATGAGCATATTTCTTTGCAGTTTTTTTTATAGTGCAATCTTAGCCCAAAGGCTTTAGAACGCTCTGAAACTGAACCAGAGTATGCTACAAATGTTTTTCTATTTTTTTTAAGGCACAGAAACATTAAATGTTTTATTTAGAATCACAGAATGATAGAGCCAAGGCCAGGGTTCTAGCCTGTCGCCCCATATTCCAATGTCAGAAGCTATGCTACAAATATGACATAACTGATACCTTGCCGATGACATTAGGGGGTACATTTACAAGGGGAAAGTGCCACCAGAACAACACTTTTAGGGACGTTTTGGGGGCGCTATGCCATTTTCCATATTTGCAAAACGTTTTCAAGCCACTTTCTATGGCTTAACCCGTTGACCGTGGCGTGAATTCCACCGCTGTGCGGGAGGAATAATGAGTGGACGTGGTTCGGACGGCCCCCGGCCGTCCTCCACACACGCCCAATGTGACGTCGACGGCCGGGGTGTGTCTGACTCATCGAACAGGTTAAAGCCGCCTAGTAAATATGGCCCCTTTACAAGCATCACTTTGTGTGAAAGGGGTGTGCAATGGGTGTTGCTGTGGGCCTTCCCCTGCAACCCTATTTGCTGTTTGATGCTGCCCAAGATTTACAAGGATGTGTAAATCTGAGGCAGCACCAATAATTCGCGCTATGCAATAGCAGGTGTTAGAATGTTAGAACACTGAAAAATACTTGTATTTCTCCTCGCTTTTGCATTGTCTAAGTGTGCTGCATTCTGTAGCAGACATAGAAAGATGAAAACGCTATTAATGATTGTTTATGTGCAGGATAGTGTCCCTTCATGCACATAAGCTATCATTAAATAATGACAATTTGCTAGTTCTATATGTGCTGCATTATTGATTGTTTATGTGCAGGAAGAACCTTCCTGCACATAAGCAATCATTACCTGCAATGCAGGCATCCTTGCACTGTGGTGCTACGGTGCGTGCGTTGGCATTAGGCAGCTAATTTTAGTGCTAGCGCTAGGGAAAACACTGGGGTGGTGCATTCCTGCCTTTTGGAAATGTCGGAGCGCGGCACTGCCATATTGGCGCAGCCCAGTGCTCCAACATTTCCTTGTAAATATGCCCCTGGATGTGGTGCTAGAACACTAAGGGACACCATTTGTTCGTTGCCAGCCATATCTAATTTCTCCTTCAGTAAAATGGAAGTTTTCTGTCTTCTTCCAGAAGGTGCTGGATCCTTTTTATTGGCAGTAAAACTGCTTCACTTGGCATGGGTAGAACGTTGACCTTGTCCTCTGTGGAACAGGCAGTCCTATGTATTCTATTCTTCGGATAAAGTGAAAATAACACATTGATAAGATAAGGCCAGGAGTTTTTTTCGAGAAGAAAAAAAATTATCTTGCCTATATTAATTTCCTGGTGTGCTGATGGGGGTGTAGGTATGGAAACCTGTTTAACTAAAGATTAGAGAATGATTACATCAAAATGGTCTACCTTTTCTGATATTTGAGATTCAGGAGGTTGGTGCTTTTTAAATTTTGGAGTGGGGAATTGATTTATGTGAATTAACGCAAAAACGAAAATTGAGAAACCACATTGGAAGAAACCAAATCACGGAAAACCAACTTTAAGGAAAAACAATCTTAAAGAAATTCAAATAAATAGAAAATTAGAGAAAACATTTGAAAGGAAAGATAATTTTAAGAAAAAAAAATTACACTAAACTTCGGTGTAGGTTAGGATTAGTGTGGGTTTTTTGGGTTCATGAATGGGCAATGTTTAGGAGTGATGAGGGACTATTAGGAACTGTGAATGGGTGGAGTTCAGGCATAGAAAGGGGGGTTAAGGGTTTAGGGATTTCTGGAGTTTAGGTGCAGTAAGGGATGTTTTAGGTATAAAGAATGGGTAGAGTTTAGGGATGGTGGGGGTGCCTAGGGTTAATGAAGGAGTGGAATTTAGGGGTAGTGAGGTTTTTAGGGTTCAAGGATGGCTAGAGGGCAGGGGTGTTGAGGAATGTATAGGGTTCTTGAATAGGCAGAGTTTAGGGCTGGCAAATGTTTTGACAGTCCAGTGATGGGTCGAGATTAGGGGTGGTAAAGATTTTTAGGGTTCAGTATTAGGTGGAGTTTAGGGTGGTGAGGGTTTTTTAAGGATTTGGGGAATGGGTGGAGTTTAGAAATCTAAAGTAGTCCTTGATAACTGGCTTTGATACAACAGTCAAAGCTAGCTACTCCAAAACAGATAGTGTTTTGATTGGCCCAAGTTATTTCTCTAGAAAATGCCACTCAGACTGCAGCCCCTGTCTTGAAGAATGTCAAAAATAGAACAGAAGAACCAGATGATTAAAATGGTCTAGTTCCTATCCCAGCTACTCTGTGATTTATTGCAAAAAGTAGTTTCTAGAATATATGGTACAGTTTGGGGATGTGCGACTACAGAAATTTCAATTCTAGGCTTTTATTAATTCCACGATTTTAGACCCTACACATTTTGAATTTTATATGTATAAACAAATATTTCTGCTAGAAATAAGAGATAATTTATTCAAAAGAGTTTTACACCCAACTTCTAAAAGTAGGAAATAAAATATTTCTCTCCTAGTTTTTTACTTGTAGCGCTCATCTTGAATGTAAGCCCGACTATGTAGAGTACCACACGTTTGAAGAACTGAGTTATTATCCTTTTTCTGCATACAATATAGGGTAGATGCAGATGTAACCAAAGCATAAATTGAGTTTTGTTTTGATGTTATGATAACAGTAAGAGTTGCTCATAGTAGTAAGTGTTTGTTGCTATGAGTGTTGTCTGGTGACTGTCTGGTGCACTAAGGACCTTTGCTGTGGTGATTTAGAGATACACTTCCTAAAGTCGCTGTGTTCCTCTATCCACAGATAATGTATATGGGGCAGATGACTTCTTGCCTTTGCTGTCCTATGTCCTGTCACTGTGTGACCTGCCAGAGCTCTTGCTGGAAGTTGAGTACATGATGGAGCTCCTGGACCCTGCTCTGCTCATGGGAGAAGGTATGACTCATTGCAATGCTCTCCAAACATCAAAGACATGCATGCACCGTCTTCAGCTGCTAAAGGTGTCCAAGAGACCAGGGATGTCTCTACAAAATGCCAACAATTCATAAAAAATGTCCACTGTATTAATCCACCCAGGTCTTACCGAGGCAATCAACGTTTTGACAGCATCATATTGGAAAATTCAGGCAACTTCATAACATGCCTTAATTCTCCCACAGGCACAATATCTCTTACTTCTTAACACCTGGGGGGAACTCCTTGTGGCTAGTTACCAGCATCGTCAAAATGGTAAGCAGTTTAGGGAGATGACGGAGTTAGCCCGGTCTATATTGACGGGATACACATCACAAGTAAAGCATGGATCACTGACATAATATCGACGACACAAATATCGAGATACACAAATATCGAGTCAAAAATATCGATTGACAAAATATCGACTCCCTATCTTCAAACAGGTAAGTACCAAAATATCGACTCCAAAATATCGACTTACAAAAATATAGACTGTCAAAATATCGATTTTTTAAAATGTCTTAAAAGTAAGTTAAAACTAATATAGTAATAAATATATTTAATATAAACTTAGAAATAATTATTAAAAAAATATAATTTTAATAAATAATTTATCTAATTAAAAAAATTACATCACCAAAAATTACACACACACACATATATATATATATATATATATATATATATATATATATATATATATATATATATATATATATATATATTTAAACATATTATTAAATAAACATATATAACATTTTAGAAAATGTTTAAAATTTATTGTTACAACTATAGTGAGTTCAACATTAGCAAAAGTGTTGGATAGCGTAGAGGTAAAATTTACTACTCCCACTCCAGTGGGTGCAACAGTAGGGAAAGCGCTGGATAGCGTAGAGGTTAAAATTACTATTCCCACTCCAGGGATGTATGACGTTACAACGCATACTTTTACAACGCCTACCATTACAACAAAACTTTTACAACGCAAAAACTTTTACAACGCATACATTTACAACGCAAGATTTTACAACGCATATACCTTTACAACGCATACCATTACAACATAAGTATTGGTAAGTATATAATAATTTTTTGAATATAAATTAATAAAAAATATTATAATATAATTTAATATAATTTAATTTTATTAAATAAATGTAATTTAAATGTAATTTTACTTTATTTTTACAAAGTACCCCTGTACCCCAAAAACCCAAAACTGACCCTGAACCCTAAAAATACCCCTTTACCTACAAACTGAAAACTGACCCTGAACCCTAAAAATACCCCTTTACCCCAAAAACTGAAAACTGACCCTGAACCCTAAAAATACCCCTTTACCCAAAAACTGAAAACTGACCCTGAACCCTAAAAATACCCCTTTACCTACAAACTGAAAACTGACCCTGAACCCTAAAAATACCCCTTTACCCCAAAAACTGAAAACTGACCCTGAACCCTAAAAATACCCCTTTACCCAAAAACTGAAAACTGACCCTGAACCCTAAAAATACCCCTTTACCCAAAAACTGAAAACTGACCCTGAACCCTAAAAATACCCCTTTACCTACAAACTGAAAACTGACCCTGAACCCTAAAAATACCCCTTTACCCCAAAAACTGAAAACTGACCCTGAACCCTAAAAATACCCCTTTACCCAAAAACTGAAAACTGACCCTGAACCCTAAAAATACCCCTTTACCCAAAAACTGAAAACTGACCCTGAACCCTAAAATTAAAATATTTATCAATTAATCAATTATAATTAATTACCAATTATATTTTAATTAATTACCAATTAATAATTAATTAACAATTAATTTTAAAAAAATATCAATAAATAAATTAACATATTTAATTAATTATAATTAAATTACTTCCCACCCTATTCCCCTATAAACCCACAACCCGCTACAGAAAATAAATTACTAACATTAAAATATTTATCAATTAATCAATTATAATTAATTACCAATTATATTTTAATTAATTACCAATTAATAATTAATTAACAATTAATTCTAAATTATTATCAATAAATAAATTAACATATTTAATTAATTATAATTAAATTACTTCCCACCCTATTCCCCTATAAACCCACAACCCGCTACAGAAAATAAATTACTCAAATTAAAATATTTACCAATTATATTTTAATTAATTACCAATTAATAATTAATTATCAATTAATTCTAAATATATATCAATAAATAAATTAACATATTTAATTAATTAGAATTAAATTACTTCCCACCCTATTCCCCTATAAACCCACAACCCGCTACAGACTTATATTACACAAAAAATAAAAATTATTATTAACTTACCTTAAATTCGATATTTTTGTTGTCTATATTATGTCTAGTCGATATTATGTCCATTCTATATTTTTGATTCGATATTATGTCCATTCTATTCGATATTAATTTTCTCTAGTCGATATTTTTGTTGTCTATATTATGTCTAGTCGATATTATGTCCATTCTATATTTTTTACTCGATATTCTGTCCAGTCGAAATAATTGACTCGATATTATGACTGTACACCGTAAAGCATATGCCGATTACACAGCTTCCTGCTCCAACAGATTTCACACTTATTTACTTTGAGCATAGTTGCAGAACATGTTTCTCTTGCACCATTGTGGGCGAGAACAGTCTAAATGTGGTTTCCCCAGTTTTGGAGACACAAGTACCTTTACCATATATCCTTCTACTTTAATCCAAGTCATGAGTTACTCATATAACCCTTTATGAATAAACTTCCAGGAACATAACACTCGTCACCCTCTCACTGAGTTTCATTCAATGGACTATTACACTGGCAGCAAATACTGCGTACAAATGAAAATGAATCCTACAAATTAGTCTGCGATACAGTTTGTATGAAATATGTTGACTGAATGCTGCTTTGGGGGATCGTGCTTGGAAAGCATTGTTTTCCCTGCCTTACCACAGACCCACCCATGAAGGCTACCTTTCTTGTTTCCAGGTGGTTACTACCTGACGAGCCTCTACGCGAGCTTGACCATGCTGAGCAGCTATCACGAGCAAAAACCAGAAAAGACTGAATTCTCCGTGGAGTTCAAGAAGTCCCTCACACTTTGGCACAGACGTCGGGCTGGCCTTCCGTCATTCAATGACTTCCAGGTAAGGATGCCAAATCCTTTGTTTGATGGAGGCATGGGGGCAAGGAGCAGCCACTGACTTTCATCAAGGTAAAAAGTGAAAAATGGGAATAGGAGACTGTTCACTGGTCGATGGGAGAAGTAGAAAAGATCCTTCAAGCAGGTGAATCGCTGAAAGGAAGGGGAAACAGTCTACTGATAAGCCTGTGTGGTTAATAAATGTTTTGCCTGCCTCTAATCAGACATTCGAAATACAAAACAGCGGCATGTCATTATGTAGGGGCAGTTTGTAAACACTTATTGAAGTTGAGATTCCTTAGATATGGGGGTGATGGAACTGATCAAGTAAGGCTATGTCTGTAAATCATTCGAGGTCCAGGGGATTATCATTCACTGCCAACTTCCATGTTTCAGTAGCTTCTCCAACTCATCATTCTTGCATTGTGCTGGAAAAGATGTTAATCAATTCAATCTCTCTCTTTCTCCTTCAGAACTTTCTTCGCATTGGCTACCAGGACTCGACCAATGGCTGTACATCCAAGACGCTGGTAGTGCACCCTTCGGACACAGTAGAGAAAGTCTGCCAGCTATGCGCCCAGAAATTTAAGTTGGCGAGCAAGGAGGGTTATGGCATCTTCCTTTATATGGGTGGGCAGTACCAGCGCCTGGCAGATGATGTTCACCCACAAGAGATTAAGGCCACACTGCAGAGCCAAGAGGCCAACTTTTACTTTGTCTACAGGCGTGTAGAAGAGGTAGCGGGTGAGAAAAGGGAAAGACTTGAAGAACACCATGAAGAGGAGAATGGTTTTAATGGAGAAGATATAGAAAAGGAGAAGAGCACTGTCTGGCAGTTACAGAGGCGGCATGCTGTCGATGTTGAGGATGGCTCATGACCTTGTCTTCCTCGCAGCAAGCCTCAACAAGCTTTAACCTGCGAGGAGATGGTTCATCTTTAACTCAGAAGACATTCACAGAGAGGTTAGATTATGAAGCTGACGGTGCTTTGTGCCCTTACATTTCCTCACTCGGCATCAGCAACCCTTGTGGACAAAGTCAAAACTTACCATTGAGAATTCTTTTGTACAACCAAGGTGATGCATTTTTTGGGTCACTACAGTAAGCGGTTTGACTCTTTTCAGAACCATCACACAGGAAGGAAGGCTCTATGTTGATCAGGCTCCTTTTATATGAGATGCAAATGGGCTTCCCGGAAGAAAGGAAGACTTTGGTGATAATTGGGCAACTATATTCCTATCACTCTCTCATATTTGCACAGATGCACTCTTAAGATGTCATGGAATGACCTGGTGTATCTCAAGGCAAGAAGGTGGTAAGAAGAAGCATGTTGTGATCAACGTGATCTGCCTTTCTTCTCACAAGTAACGTATGGGAGAAAGTGTGAAAACTGGAATAAAATATCCTGAAAGCCAGAAGTCCACTGAGCCACGCCACAGCCATCTTGTAAGCTACTGCATTGGAAAGAGAAAGTAATGTAGGAGACGTATTGTGGTCACGTGTGAAAAACAGTGGAGTCCTTTTTTATCAGTGTTGAGTACTGAGCTCGTATTTGAGCAGATCAGACTGACTATGGACACTGTAAATGGGAATACAAGTGAACATTTAAAAACATTGAAGTTCCTTATGTACCAAAGGGGTTTTGTATGTATCCACATTTGTACATAATTACTCTGTATGTTCTGGGCCCCTAGTTCTGAACCCAGACTTAGGGATGGGCCTACGATTCACTGGATTCCCTCAGCTTCTTTGATGATGTTAAAGCTGCTATAAGAATTCTTACTTTATGAGTTTAACTGCTCAGTCCGTTTGGGAAAACAGAATGCAAGGATTTCCATTCCAAATTAACAATGTCTAAATTAACTTGTCTAAAGATCTGAAAAGAATATTCCCACCCTTAATGCTTCCCTGCTATGCAAGGGGTCTGTGCTAAATGTTAATAAAGAGATGCTGTTATTTATATTTTTAATAAGATATTTATGCACTGTGTGTATTTTTTGTATTAGCTTATAAAAACCATAACTACTAAAACAGAACATTTAATTGACAAAGTATAATGTTAAAGTGAGCTTAACTCTTGCATAAGCATTGGCAGACCTACATAGTAAGAGTATTCAGAAAATATCTAATGATATAAAGATCAGTCTTGCAGCATGTGCTCCACATTTTCCATACCTCTTTGATGAGGGTTGCACTCTCCATTGTGCATCTTTTTGTTTGCAATTCAACCTAGTTGATTGAATAACTATGGCAATTTTCTTTGTGACTGGCTATTTGATCTAAATGTCCTTCATTCTTTGGTATGTGCTCTCAATAATGTTGCCAATAGGCTGGTAAATTGCACACCATTGTGGGCATCTCATTCAGAGTAATCCGGAAAACCGATGAGGTGGCCTTCCTTCTGATGTGGATAAGATTTATCTATAAGAACATTTCAGTCATTGGTTCCTCTTGCTCTGGGTAAAAAGAGTTGTTTGTGTTTACAAGTCATCACAAATTTGTTTCCTCTTATGAGTCCTCAATGAACTATATTGCTACCAGATCTTCAGTGTCCATTTCCTGGCATTGATATGATTTTTATTGCTCGTTCTGTTTATATAAAATTGGTTAAATGAAGTACTCACAATCAAGTGTAAGTTAGAAGGAGGTTTAATAAAAAAGACTTCGCCCACAGAGAGCTAACACCAACTGTCACAAATAGAAGCTTATCATTGGGAACCCCACACAACATTCCATCTCTAACATTCTACTGCACTGCTAAAATATCACGCTTCTTCTTTTTAAATATTCCAAGTTTGTTACATATCATATCAAGAAATCGGGATATTTGAAATAGCATTCCAAAAAAACAAACATAGAAATAAAAATGTAGAAATGTAGTAACTATGCATAAGGCATGACATAGTGCATACAAGTTATTCTTAAACATACTTTTTCAAATAACTTGGGTTTCAGTTTTACTTTCACTTCTGTTTACAACGATGCCTTAACGGAATCCACAACTAGCACCATAATGTACATCTCCTTCCTCTACCTCCCCTGAGGCTTGCCCTTATCAGGACATTTGGCAACTCTATTCACATTCCAAATTTTATTGACTTCAGTTTTAACAGCATTTTAAAATTTCTTCACAATCCATTGTGCACAAAATATTTTGATTATGTTGCTAGCCCGACAGGAGTGTTAACTTTGACACATTCACCCATATTTAACTCAAATTGTTCAGATGCAAATTCCCTGTCATATTGCTTCTTCTTCTCTTGACACAACTTCTATTTATCCACCCACATATAATCATCAACTAGTTTTAAACAACCCTTTTGCTATGTCATCCAGCTAGGTGTCAAACAAGTGCTAGGTTTTTCAAAAGGGGACTGCCCCATTGTTGAATGAGGGCACTTGCGATATGCAAACAGACACTCTTTAAGTTCATCGTTGCATGGTGTGCTACTTATACGAGCAATCTGTATACCGTCCTTCAATGTTTTATTGAAGCAATCAGCCAACCCAGACATTCCGGTATTATAAAGTGCACCTTTCTTGTGCACAACACCAAATATTTTAAGAAACTCTTCCACCGCATATGAACAAATTGTACTCCATTCTCAGATAGCAATGATTTAGGATATCCCACTCTTTTAAATATATCTTTTAATATTCTGATAATTCCTTTCAAACTAATATCTTGAACGAACTTGACATCAGGCCATTTATAAAACAGATCATATAAAGCAAAGACATGTGGAGTAAAATGCCCTCCTTGAAATGGACCAAGTACACCAGTTTGAGTTTCTTCCCATGGAGCCTTAGATAAAAGCCTATTTTTCATAGGGCTCCTCTAGCTCTTTACAATGTGGTCATTATTGCTACATGGGGTATAGTCAAGCACCACCCTTCCCACCTTTATATCTGTTTGAGTAAATATGGAGGAGGCACACAGGTAAGTCCAATAATGTATTTATTTTCGGCTCTTCGTCAGGATGGGGATCCCAGCCTGCTGTCCACATCAACTGCCTCTCCAAGAATGTTGTGTCCCCGTAGAATCTCAAGAGAGAATTCCACGGCAAACACTCCATCCCCATGAGACACAGAGGAAAGAACAGAAGAACTTACAACATATCCCCTTTCGTTATAACAAAAAGAAAAGAAATCATCAATCCAATAATGTACATAACAACAATGCTGAAAAAGAAAAGATGATAAAAGAACATAACACTAACAACAAGCCTCAGGCTAAGCAAACAAACAAATAGAGCATAACAAAATCAATTAATCAATGAAGTACCAGGCATAACTTCTGATTCATAACAAAATCTATAGGTTTTTCTGGAACATGACAAAACTTAAGATACAAGGCATAGTTTCCAGGTCATAACAAAATCTTTAAATCTTCCTGGCACATGACGTAACCTTGGTTGTCTAAGAACAGGAGAAAAAGACCACCGCCCACACCCTTTTCCTTAACAACAGATGGTGAGAGATGATTTAGATCCAAATTATCACAAGAGACAACATTTATTTTCTTATACAAAGCTAATCTCCTGTAATTCCATTTTTGTCCATTCTCTAAGAGGACATGCCATTTATGAACTTCTTTCACCTTTGTGGGGTCAGAATACTTGTTCGGATCATACTCTGTCCTACCCCACTTTACTTTAATTAAATCGCCAACCTCAATGTTACCAAATCTTTCTGTCTTAGAAGTGCTTGTACCACATTCATGCATCCAATGAGGTGTCAATTTAGTTTTAGGTGACCTTCCTCTCATCCTTGTAAATGGTATTTCATTGGTGGCGCTATGCACTGTAGTGTTGTGAGCCCACACCATATCCTGTACACACTTTTGAACATTCTGCCCTCCTGTATAGCCATTTGAATAGCACCCTTAACAACCCTATTCATACGTTCGACCATACCATTTCCCTGAGGGTTGTACAAGGAAGTACACATATGCCTTATGCCATTATTCATGAGGAAGCTACGCATCTCATGAGAAGTTAATTGTGTTCCGTTGTCTGTGACCAAGGTGTGTGGAATACCTTCTCTCTTAAAAATAGAACACAAACTCTCAATAACTGTAGTGGTGGTAGTGTTCTGTAAAAATGCCACCTAAAGAAAACATCCACTATCACCATGGCAAAACGTTTATCACCAGAAATAAAATCCAAAGGTCCAATAACACCAAGATACATCTTTTTCCCAAGGTGTGCCACCACTGTTACTGGAAATAGAACCCATGCTTTGCCAACCAACCTTCAATCGCTTCTCACTCTCTCTGCAAAGAGAACAACATTCCACCCAAACCCTGACATCTTCGTCAAGACCTGGCCACCAAAAATTATTCTTAAGCCATTTCACAGTGATAGTCTGACCTAAATGCCCTTCATGAGCCAACATGAACAATTTCTTTCTAAGTGTCCTAGGAGGAATAAACCTCTCACCTCTCAAAACCAAATCATTCAAAACACCAATATTCAGTTCCTCTTGCTATTTAACATAGTTACGCAAGGAAGGCTTAACAAGCCCCTCACGCTTCTAACCTGACCAAATGGAGTTGACTGATTCCAAGTAGTCAGAATCATCAATGGCAGCTTGATGCTACTCATCTTTGGAAATAGATTTAAACTCGTCCACACACGCATCTTCAATACTAGCTACAACGCAAACTATTTCCTCATCACAAACCATATACTCTTCTACTACCAAAGGATGTCTCGATAAACAGTCCTCCTGGACATTTTTCCATCCAGATATATATTGAAGTTTTAACGTAAATTCCTGTAATTTAGCTGAAAATCTCATCAAACTAGGTGAACCCTTATTAGCACCCCCTGGACTGAGAATTCTAATCAGTGGTTTGTGATCAGTCCTAAGTGTGAAGTGATTTCCCCATACATATTTATGAAAATAGTGTACACCCCATGCTGCAGCTAAAGCCTCATGCTCAATGACAGCATAATTTCGCTCAGAGCTACTGAGTGTACGTGAAGCAAAAGTCACAGGTTTTTCTACACCATATTTAGTTTGCGACAAAACAGCCCCAACACCATGAACACTGGCATCTACTGTGATAAAGGTATCCCTTCCAGGTTCGAATGGGGTGAGAATACCAGCACCAATAATTTATTTTTTTATGTTCTGAAAAGTAACAGCTTACGGAGTGTCCCATGAAAACGGTGCACCTTTCCTTAACAACTGCTGCAACACCTCTGTCTTATGTGCAAAATTACTAGAAGAAGAGTTAGAATAGTATTCTATCAGTTCCATAAAGGATTTCAGCTGCTCCTTTGTAGACGGTGTGGCTGCACCTCTGATAGCTTTTAACAGATCTTCCTTAGGTTGTACACCCCCTTCAGAAATAGTGTACCCTAAATACTCCTCTTTCATTAGGAATAAACACTTATCTTTTCTTAAAGTGAGACCAGTATTCTGTAACAAACCTAACACCTTATCTAATGTGACATTGTGTTCAGCCTCCTTTTTACCAGTGATGAGAATGTCATCTTGAAAATAATGAGCATTTGTGATACCTTTGAGTAGTTGATGCATCATTCATTGGAAAACACTGGCGGCTGAAGCAAGGCAGAAGGGAAGCCTTTTAAACTGAAACACCCGCTCCATGGTGACAAAAGCTATTAGACTCCTAAAGTTGGGATCAAGACAACCTGATGATAAGCTGATCTTAGGACGAGCTTAGTAAAAACCGTAACTTTATCCATTAGAAGGACCATTTCCGAAATATTTAGAAGGGAAAAACTATCGACAACAATGTTCTGATTTAGTGATCTGAGGTCCACACAAAAACAAAGTTTGCCATCCTTTTTCTTTGTGACCATTATCGGAGAAAGCCACTCCTAGACCTCAACTTGTTCAATTATGTCTTGCTTTTGCATATCATTTATTATCTCTTTAACCTCATTACGAACAGAAATAATATTTTCCTTAGAAGATGTCTGACAGGATTGGCATCCTTCTTAAGTTTGATTTCATGTGTGTACCCCACCAACTTTCCTAAATTAAGACAAAAAATATCATCATATTTAGACAAGACAGAGTTGTGACTAGGATAATCCTCAATTACTAATACATGTTCTGGAGAACTAGGATCAATGATGACATGTAGATCCTGTTGTTGCAACCACCCAAGAATAGCAGGGCCATCACTGGAAACATACACTTTGCCAATGGCACTTCTACCCTTAAATTCAAATTTTATTTCCATGAATCCTTTTATATTAATGGTTTCGCCACTGTACCCCTTTGAAGAAATGTCACTGTTAGTCAAAGTAACATTAGGCCAACATTCTTTGAAAATGCGACACGGAATAATAGTAAGCATGGAGCCTGGGTCTACCATAAGAGTTAAAGTGACTCCAAGATAAAAATAGATGTAGGTCTCTGTAAAATACCAGGATGATCATCTTCAATACAAAGAGACATTTTAGGTGAAACACTCTCATCATCTATAAAAGCAACTCTATTCCTATTAGGATTTTTACAGACAGTGCTCAAATGACCTCTCTTACCGCATTTTCTTCAAGACTTATCTCTAGCATAGCAACCAGCAAAGTCTGCAGCATGATTCATACTGCCACATCTATAGCAACCTGTAAATTTGCTTTTGTTGTCAGTAGGTGCTTTTGGTTTGAATTTCGTGAGTTGCTTGTTCTTGCTATCACTGCCCGAAGGAGCATCTTTCTTCATTACCACATTTACATTGTCGTCTTTCTTTAGTTCCAAAGAATGCATTTCTTACATACATTTGTCAGATTTTTCAACTACCTTAGCAATGGTAATAGCTTCAAGTAACGTATGATTTCTGGCTGCCCATAGTTTTTCCTGCATCCTTTAATTTTTACACTGCACAATTAGTTGCTCTCTGATTAATTGATCAGTCATGGCACCAACGTCACATTTCAGAGCAAGTTCCCTTAGACGGGTAACCATTTGATCCACAATGTCTTTTTCTTTTTGAGGTAACGTATAAAATTTGTGACATTGCATGACGATATTAATCTGTTTACCAAAATATTTAGCAAGCCTTTGTTTGACCTCAACATAAGGATTGTCGATAGGCTCACCATCCACACCAATAATCTCAGAAAGAAATTGAAAAGAATGTTGACCAGCTTTTCCTAAGGAATTTAATAAAATAGCTCTCTTTCTGGATGCTTGAAATCTCAAACCATCAATGGCTTCTAAATAATTTTCAAAAATACCAATCCATTCTTCTCATTGTATGGGAGGTGCATCTCCTTCAGATAAAAACGGTGGTGGGAAGAAATCGGTTGGTTGGAAGCCATAGTGAGTGAACAGTTCAGAAAACAAAATAAAATAAAAGAAATCACTGTGTAAATATTGTACAAATGTAAAATAATTCGAGAATTGAAAAATTCTAGTGAATTAGATCTGCGAATGAGGTGTGCAGATCACCATGAAAATATTGTAAAACGAAATGCAACTCAAAAATAAAGTATCTTGAAATATGATCTGCTAATAAGGTGTGCAGATCACCCTATGTGAATTGTAGGAAAACAAAATTATGAAGATTCTTACGAACAATCAACAGTGCTATCAGAACGTGATCTGCAAGAAGGTGTGCAGATCACCGTGTAATATTGTATTCAGAAGGAAGAACAATGTGTGCAATTCAAAGCGTGCCAGCTGAGTGTCAAACAAAAGAAGAGATGTGTCAAAAGTGCCGTTTAAAATCACAACGTGGCCGCTGGTGTAGACACTGATTAAGGAACAGCATGCAATCCCAATCCAAAATGGCATCACTTTAGCGTGAGTAGCTCAGAATGTGATAAAACACACTTGTAAATAGAGTCAATAAAGACATTGAATCATAAAGGATTGTGCATCAGAGAACAGAGAACATTGCTGCCCTCAAACGTCAAAATCTGCACTGGAAATGCAGGATACGCTTGAATTCCTTCCCCACTGGCGAAGAGCTGGAGCAGGCAATTATCGCCAAAATGTTGACATAAATTATGGAGGAGGCATATAGGTAAGTACAGTAATGTATTTATTTTCGGCTCTTCGTCAGGATGGGGATCCCAGCCTATTGTCCGCAATAACTGCCTCTCCTTTAAATGTCGTGTCCACGTAGAATCTCAAGAGAGAATTCCACGGCAAACACTCCATCACCACGAATCACAGAGGAAAGAACAGAAGAACTTACAACAATATCCAACCCAGGCCACCAACAATCTTGTCCTGTATGTCCAAGAGTAACAAGTTTTCCTTTAAAGAAGAAGAATAAAACAAATGTGTATCTGTGAACAAAAACCCTTCCTTCTTACTCAGTTCATCTTTTGCAATCCATGAAGGTCTTGAACTTTCCTCCCATTCTTTCTTGCAATGGCACCACTCAGATGTCAATTTCAAAATTATTTTCACATGGGCAGGATCATCTTTCTCTTTCATCTTTCACTTCCTTCGTCCACTTTTCATTACAAATTACAACATCCATTATAGAACATATATTCCACTCCATGTATTCACTGCTTCATCACCCTCCACCTGTCCTATATTGATAAAAAGTCAGCTGCACTGTTACATGTTCATTGAATATACTCCACAGTAAATGAACATTTTTGTAGATCAATAAACCACCGACATATCCTAGATGCTACTGAGTCCAACTCCATCTTCATGAAAATATCACAGAGTGTTTTGTGAACAGGCTTCACAACAAACAAATCCCTTCAAAGAACATTCCTATGTTTCTTTAATGACCAATGAACTGCCAAACCCTTCATTCTAGCACCTGTAATCATAAAAGTATTTTTTTCATTTCACATTCTTTCGGCCAGATGAAACTCACCCCGTTTCTCAAAAATGTCCTCATCTCAATGGTTTTTCTTGAATGACATTCAATAAAACAACTGTAGAATTCTAACATGCCTTAATATGATGGCAGCTCCTCTTTACTCTGAGGAGAGGCGATTGTAATGGGGCAGGGTCAGGGGGAGTGGTATCAAGCGAGACAGAGTCAGGGAATAGTGCTCGTAAAGAAGGTTTTATTTTTAAGTAAGCTTTCCTCCTTTTGCTAGTCACTCTCAATCTGGCAAATTTGTTAGGCTCCGTCCTGACTCCTCGTGGAAACGCTGGATACTCCAGACTGATGCCGTCTCAACGTTAGACTGGCTCAGTCCGACCGGTCTTGAAAGGGAGGTTTGGCTCTTCAGGGTCTGTTTCCGCTCTCCGGCCGGTCCGTTGAAAAGAAGAAAGAAAAGGAAGTCAATGGGGCGCCCTTGACGGGAGGGTTTTTTAGGGCCGGGCGTGAGGGAAACCAAGTGCTCAGTTATATACAAGACCTACAGTGCTCGTGAGGGGAAAGGGGCACAGAGGCTTTACAATATATACACTGGCTACAGGGTGTTTGGCTGGCCGCTACGCCCCACCCAGCCCGCTACTTTGCCCCGTACCTTGTGCAGCCACGTTCCTCCCGTGGGACCGTGGCAGGGCGGGTCGCCGAGTCGGTGGCCTCCTGGCTTGATGTTATCAGCTGGGCTCCGCTCGTCTCCTTCCTCTTCGTCTCCAACGCTCGTCTGGTCCGATCTCCGTCTCCACTCCAACACTCCTTCCGCCTCCAGGGAAACGCCGTCCGCCGTCTCGGTGTTTCTTCCGTCTTTTAGTCCCGCATCGATGTCAGGGGGCGGGGCCATGACGCTCTGTGTTCCAGGGTTAAAGGGACCCTGCTCCTTTTTCTCCGGGCTGTACCACACTGTTTCTCCTTCCGTGGGAAACCAGTCCGCTGGGTCCGATCCATCAGTCTGTGCAAGGGGAACAGAAAGGGGGGTCAACGGTACAGCGGACCACCAGTCCGAGGCAACCTCCTTGTCAATATCCGAGGCTCCCGCCTCCCCGTCACAGCGATCTTACTTGTAGATTCCACCATCTGACTTTTAGGCATGACACCCCTTGCAGACAATATATGTCCTAGACAACAAATCTCCTACATTGCAAATCTGCACTGTTTTAGCCTTCAAAGTAAAACAATTTTCTTGAAAATGCCCCAAAACCTGCCCTAATTTTTTTGTTGTGCTCCTCCCAAATTTACATCCAAAATCCAAAACATGATCCTGATAACATCTCACACTAGCAATTCCTTCCATCACATTTTGGAAAACTAATAACTCCAAAAGCAGACCAAAGGACATGCATTTAAATTTGAATGTACATCAAGAAGTGATAAACGCTGTCAGATCCTGTGACTGCTCATGTAACCGTACCTGATGATACGCAGAGGCCAAATCCAGGGTGGTATAAATTTTAGACTCACCAACCATTGGAAGTAGTTTCAACATGTTAGGAATAGGGTGATGACCTACAACAACTTACCTATATAGAGCTCTCAAATCAGGACAAAGGTGAATCTCCCCATTGGCTTTCATGGCCATGACTATGGGGGCGGGAACAACCATTCACTAGCTTCTACACATGTGATTATACCTTGTTCCATCAGCTTGACCAATTCCACTACCATTTGTTTGTGTGTCCCTATGGGTATCATTCTTACTATAAAAACTCATGGTAAGGTTTTTTTTTAGTTTCATTTTCTGCACATAACCTTTCAAACATGCTATTTCAGCTTTCATACCTCGTGAAATACTTTCACTGCATCCATGCAGCATGTTTATATTTCAGGAATTTGAACAAGTGGGTTAGTATTAGGATCTAAATATACGTTGAGATCCCTTTGAATGAGCCATCCAAGGTTATCACCTTTTTTTGAAATTTAAATTGTTCTTTAAGCTTTTCTACTTTTAAACTCCACACATCTTTGAAAGTAACCTCGCATAGGAATTTCCAAACCTCCATACTCACTAGGTCTTACATCCATCACTTCCAGACTACTACACGCATCTTTGATATGCTGGTAGGTTTCACAAGAAATTATTTTCAAATGGGAACAAAAATCATAGAACATGTTCACACCTATTCTACCCAGTCTGACTATTTCTCTTGCATTATTGGGACATTGCTACCTAACTGTAGCACAATTTCACCACAACCTTCTGATATTTCATTTTTTTTTAAGTTTACCATTTGGATCGTCAACATTTCGTAAAATGACCCTTCTTTCCACACTTATTACTTGTAGCTTTTAATGCAGGACAGTCCTTGTAACTGGCCATATGCCCAAATTAACCACATCTGTAACATGAACCTTTAAAGTTACCCTTGTCCTCTTTGCCTCCTTTATCCTTCTATTTATTACTCTTCACCTTGTTAATTTGTGGCTGTATTTTATTTTATTTGTATCACCTCGCAATTATGGAACACAAGCCAACATTTGGTCTACTGTTTTCCCTATAAGCAAAACTTCAGCCAAAGGAGGTTCATCGTTTAACCAAAGTTCCTCCCTCAACTTTTCATCTGTACAGTTGAGTAGAAATTGGTCATGTATCTGCTCATCACAGAGCGGGCCAAATCTACATGTTGCAGCTAGCTTGCAGAGACTGATTATATACTCCTCAACACTGTCATTTTCCCATGGGACACATTTTCCAAAAGGAAACCTTTTTAGAATAGTAGTTATTCTCAGTAGATAATGCAAGTCCACTTTCCTTATATATATTTCCAGTGCATCAATCCCTGTGCCCCTTCTGCACCCAACTCTGGTGATTCTTCATAGACTTCACACCATTCTATCCCCAAATAATGCGTTAACTGGAAATTGCAAGAAAAACTGAGGCAGGGTTACATTCTGCATTTTCCAACACAATGTGACCAACACCTAAACAGATACTTCATAGATTTACTGCATAAAAAAAATATATATATATTGTTTCTCTTAGGGAAAAAACTGCATTCTTTCTTTCTCTTTAGGCTGGTCAGGTGGCTGTCACCGACAAATAAATGAATTACTCCTTCACAAAGATTCTATGAAGATTGTCAGCCACTGAAAATAAGTAAATACACCTCTGGTAGTCTTTATGGTGTGCCTGTGACGATAATTGGTCGTAGTACCTTTGCACGCTTCTATATTCTCCTTTACCTTCATCTGTGTTTATCTACACTGACAAGCTTATAGGTGTATCTATCACCCTTAAACAACGAGAGAAAATGTCTTTCCACTGCGTAAAATTTGAATGGTTCACCTCGTTTCCTTTTAAATCGAATCAAATGTGCCCAAACACCTAAAATGGTCACCATGTTATGTTTATTTTTAAAGGAAGTTGATCTCCTTTTGTTTCCAAAAATTGGTTGCAACGCCACCTATGCACTATCCAAAGGAGATAGTGCATGTTTCTAGCCAACCCAATCTCCCAAATTGGCCGCCAGCTTTTCACTCTATTTTTAGAGCTGATACAGCATGCTATTTCTCTGCAGTCTTATGTGTTGCACAAGGACACGCTCGAATCCAGAGCCCGCATTGCCAATATCCTTGTTTTCAGACACATTATCTCTGTTATAATTCTTCTTCCGAGCTCAATATTGTTCCATCACACCAACCACAAGAACCTCTCTGTGATCATCTTTTCCTAAGAAAACAACGCTTTTCAAAAAATCACTTTATCATCCCTGCTCTGGGCCCCATTCCGGAAGATATTATGTGTAATAAAGTTACAAGTACAGAGTCTCCACACTCGGGGCAGAATATCCACACTGCAGTTCTTAGTGCAGAGGCTAAACCACAAGTGCTGAGACTCTGAACTCATAACTTTACTACACATAAGTAACTTTGTGAATCAGGCCCATTGTGTTAAAGTCTTGTTGTTTTCCTGCACTCACTCGTCGCTAGTATAAAATTGGTAAAATAAAATCATCACAATCAAGTATAAGTTAGAAGGAGGGTAAGTAAACAAGACCTCACCAACAGGGAGCTAACCCCAAGTGTCACAAATAGAATCTAGGCAGCCCCATACAACATTCCACCTCTAACATTATACTGCAGATATCAAAATGTCCTTATGTGTTAGTAAGTTGTATTTTCCCCAGGTCTTTGGTATTTGTTTCCAAACCCAGTTGTATTAGGATTTGTTGCTGCCATTTTATTTTGTATGTGTTCTCACTGCGGGCATTTATTGAATGTGTCCCCTTTTCTTCTGACCATTATTTTCATTAAGCCAGTGGATGAGGCGCTTTGTTACTTGCTGTTCAGTCAATGTTTTTTCTTTCAAGTTATTACTATTACTCGTATGTATTGTTACTTCATCCTAATTCCCCATGCCCTCATTCCACTTTCCTTCAAATCAATATATGAGAATCTTTATGGATTCCCGCTCTTTACATCTTAGTCTCTTGAGCTGATTCTTGTTTGCGTCACCAATTCTGCTTTTTTTTCTTAAGTAAATAATATAATTTATTGTCCTTTCTCACTTAATCTAACTCTTGGGAATTACCTTTTACTTACTCTTTGGTCTCTTTATTCCTCTTGAGATGTATTGGTTTAGTTTTGTACACATCACTTTCCTTATTCAACGCTTCAATAAGACGATTTTCTCCTGCCCTTTAGTCTGTGCCGTATATATTCTATCAATAAAATGGATTGTCACCAGATTTTCTCTTGTAAATTCTCTTAACATTGCTCTGGATCACTTCCACAAGAAGTCATTTTCATGAACGCAAATTTCTAAACCCTCCTCTTTGGTCTGATGACATAGCAGTGAAAAAACACGTTTTCAACAGACAGAATATCAATAAAGCATCCCAAGACCTAAAGCCTGTTAATCTGGCACACACTGATCCATCGCTTCCCTTGGACATCCCATATGTAAGTCAACACACCTGACTTTTTTCAATGTTCCTAAAGGTTGGGATGGGTGCTCCTGAGACCAGAGGGAGGCAGTACAATGGAGACCATTGGTCAAACACCCCTCCCGCCTTTCTCGGGCCAGGCAGACTTGAGGAAGAAGGCAGGAAATGCTAAACTCCACTCCCTTTGTCAGCGCAGTTCTAGTTGTGAAAGGGGATTCAGTCAGTGCACAATCACACCAGCTGTGTCACAAAACTCGTCAGCATTGTAGTTTTCTTATTGATAGTGAAAAGTGTGGCTTTGGAAAAGAGGAAGTGAAGATGCAGAGTGGGCGTAGAGGGTCAGGTACCGTATGAATTCTGAATGTGCTTCTGGAAAGCAGAAAGTAGCTCTAAAGAAGTTGGGATTATTTTCACAGCGGTGGGGTAGAGCTATTATATTAATCAGTGGCGGCTGGCACAGGTAAGAGAGTTGGGGCTGTGGTGGGATAGGGTGGGGGGAAGTCGACAAATGACAGGATCGGTAAAATTAAATAAAAAATAAAATAAAACCACTTACCTTGCGCTCGCCACATCGCTGGTTCGGCGATGCGGCGAGTGCAAGTTAAGTGTTTTTTTTTTTTTTTTTATTTAATTTTACTGATCCCGTCATTTGTCGACCGCCCCCCCCACTCCACCCTACTGATATTACCTGTGCTAACCGCCAATGATATTAATTCCAATGCCCACTTGGACCAGTTTGTGCCCTGTGCAGGTGTTTGTTATTAAGTTAATGAGGTCCTTTTGCTTTTGTGTGTCTTTTACTGGTGCAAAATCTCCAACTGAATTTGAGAGCTCTTTCTACCTAGATTTAGTAGATTGTCCATTGAATGGTTCAGAATGAGGCTGAACGAAAGAGCACGCGTGGTGTTGGGAAATCAGCTAAAAACATCTTTAACACCCACTCTGTAATGTACTGCACTGGTTCTTACACCAAGAAAAGAGCACCCTTTATGACACACGTCATGGTACACCACAATGCGTTTGGAATCTGAACCCCATTTCTGAAAGTAAAATCATAATTCACAGTATATAATCCCTCTCTGGAGATTCATTCTTCTTACCAGGAAATGCTTTTCTTATTTATTTCTGGCTGAAATAGCAAGCTCTTTTCAGGGCCGGACTGGGAATCAAAACACGCCCCGGCAAAGTGCTTGGCCGGCCCCCCCGAGCTCTTTGCGGGGCCGGTGTTCGGCCGATTTTGTTACAGGGCCAATTTTGCAGCTATGCTGCATAAACGTCACTGTAACAAAAACGGCCCCAAGGGGCCCAAAACCGGCCCCCACCCTTGTGGCGCACCGGGGATTGCCCGGTGCCCGCAATGGCCAGTCCGGCCCTGGCTCTTTTCAATTTTGACGTCCTGCATGTGAAACAGCTTGCCTTTGTCACTGTGCCTGGAGTGTAATTCCTTATTGTTCCAGACATGGGCTCACATGTTTTCCCTCACTAACAGTTGGCCAGAAATGTTTGAGTGGCAGCCATCCATGACAAAACGTCCTGAAACCATAGGGGAAAGTGTGCCCAAAAAATAACGAAACAGAAAGAAAATAGATGAAAAGTTAGTCAAATATCCTTTACCACCACACCTTACTTCAATTTAACTTTCTTATGACATGACCCATATACAGAAATCAATTTAGTAGAAAATTGAACTTCTTCCTGCTGCTCCGTCATACACTTTTTCCAAAATACAGCTGCTTCAGATTGATGAACGCAACATCATATGTAAAGAACTACTTACAGAGCACAATGTATTGCAAGAGTTAATGAAAGATAGTTAAACAAATTGTGTAGTGATGAGGCAGGAACAGAGTCAGGTTTGACAAGTTTATTGGTAGAAGGCTACACGGCAGACAGATACATAAGCAGCTCACCGTCCAACTCCAAGCGCCTACCGAGCCCTTTTTTCAAACAAGTCAAACTAACCAACATGGCAACTAGGCAACAGTGGAAAACTCTTTAGATTTGACACGAGGAGTAGAACACAGGGCTACAGCATCAGCTAATGAGACATGCAGAGAATACAACATATCCTCCTTTCTCAATAAAATATTTTTAAAAATAAGGAAGTGATAATAAAAGCAAGAGAATAACAAGGAATAAGAGAACAGTGAAATAAAATTGCAAAAGGATAACTTCATAGGAATCACAATGAACATGTGACAATAATATGGGATAGCAGACGTCTGCGTTCACTTGAGGTTCTTAAATAAAGAGATTTGGGTCGACGCTCACCCGCTACCTAAGATTTGTGACTTTTTTGCATGTGTAAGAGGCTCAAAGTTCTTCTCTAAGTTAAAATCTTACCAGTGCCTAACATCAGATAGAATCGTATCCTGACTCACACAGCCTCCCAGCTTTTGTTTCACCCCTGGGTATGTTTCAGTACAAACGTATGCCCTTCATGTTAGCTTCAGCTGACTCTGTGTTCCAGCGTGTTATGCAAAATCTGTTGGGTGGCATTGAGGGAGTTTTAGTGTTTCAGGCTGATGTTCTGATCCATTCTAAAGATGTCTTGTCACACGACTCATTACTGAGCAGGGTTCTCGACATCTTTCACAAGCATTGTATTGTGGTTAAATCCGAGAAGTGCAAATTACTCAGTGAAGAGATTGAGTATTTCGGACATCTCATTTTGGGTGAAGAAATTAGATCCAGGAAAGGTCTTTTGGATGCCATTACCCATGCCTTTACGCCAGTTGACAAGACTGGAGTCAAGTCACTACTTGGTCTTTTGGAATACTATTACAAATTCATTTCCAATTATGCTTCCATTGTACGCCCTATTAGCTGTCTCCTCAGGAAAGGTGTTAAGTTTGCTTGGTCTATTCAAAAATCTTTATTTCGTTGTGTTGCAACATAAAAGATATACAATGATACATCATAAAAACATTACACACAAAACCAGTAATCAATACTTCGCGTCATCACTTTGGTTCAGTAATAGAATTATCACGGAATTAATAAATAGTTTTAAAAAACATTATTACAAAGTTAAAAAGTAATTAAATAAATTTATTACAGCCGAGGCATGTAGTTTAAAATTGACATAAAATAAGAAAAAAACTTTATCCGTGGTTTGGTCAATACATATGAATACCATTTAAAATGGGAGGGACATCTTCAATCTAATAAAATATACAGCCAGAAGAAATCTACTAATTCCAAACACAATTACTTGGCTGGTATCCGTTTTTAAAATTCTACCAGCTTCCTTGTGGGAACTAAAGCCAATAATGCGACATAAGGGCACTATCCATTTTTTCCTGGCTTTACCGTAGCTCGGACAAAAAAACAATATGTGTAAAACGTCTTCCCTCATATTGTTAGAACATGCAGTACAGGAATCACTGTTTGACTTTCCCCAGCTTTTCTCTACTACCTTAGTTCTCAGTGTTCCGTATCTATATTTTAAGTACAAAGTTTTGGCCAATGGTGGCTGAATCTCATCAAGAAATGATTCAAAACAAGCCACGTTTTTGACCAATAAAAATTATTCGGTCAAAGGGCCATGCATTCTAACATACGCAGAGTCATGGCTCACATAAGACCAAAAAGACAATTTAACAATTTTCTTAGAGGCCATCATTAAGGACTCTGGCTCACTCCAGAAGTGGGTTAGACCTAGTTTGGATAACCAAACTCTTACATGTTTGAGCCAAAAAATTTGGTTGCCACTATCTAGGTCCAATACTTCTTTCAACCCATTTTTGTAGTCAGACAGTTCAGGGGTTGTCCATAATCTAACCCATAATAATAATGGTCTCAACATAGCATGATGGTCAGTGTGCTTAATGTTTAAATCTAAAAATAATGGAACCAATGGGGTATTAATGGGTACTTTGAGTAATCCCCTAATAAACTTGTTCTCCAGTATTTCAAAGGTTTTCCTACATACTGGACCCCATAATTCAGCTCCATACAGAACAGCTGATTGAACCTTATATCTGAAAATTTCTATTGCTGGGGTAACTGCCTTATTATTATTATTATTATTATTTTTTACATTTGTAATGCGCACAGATACCCACAAAGGGTTTCCCGGCGCCATGGCTAAGAGAACAAGACACAGAAAGCAACTGCTGGCAACACAATGACCGCTATTTATTTAAACAGTTATTTATTAAACAGCCAGGTTTTAACTTGTTTCTTAAAACTGGCGAAGTTCTCCTCTTTGCGCAGAGCTAAAGGAAGGGAGTTCCAAAGAACTGGTCCCAGGTGGGAAAAGGATTTACCTCCCATTCGGGCCAGTTTGAATCTGGGTACCGTGAAAGTTGCTCCATTTAAAGAGCGAAGATTCCGTACAGGTACATGGGGCCTAACCAATTTCTGCAGATACCGTGGTGCGGTTCCCGCTCTGATCTTAAACATGTAGGTCAAGGCCTTAAACCGGACCCGGTTCTCAACTTTCAACCAGTGTAGGTCTTTAAGGTGGCTCGAGATCCTTGCTGTCCTAGGAATCTTACACAACAGCCTGGCTGCGGAGTTCTGGACCAGCTGTAACCGCCTGGTTACAGCTAAGTTGGAGCCCAGGTATAGAATGTTACCGTAGTCAAGTCTAGATGTTATTAGCGCATTGACTACGGTCTTCTGGGTATCCACAGGCAGCATCCAGATAATCTTCCGCAGCCATTTAATAATCGTGAAACAAATGCCAGCCACTTTATTAGCCTGTTGTTTCATTGATAAAGAATCATCGATGCACACCCCTAAGTTTCTAACCTGGGTAGCTGGACTGGGGAAAGCACCCAGAGATGGCGGCCAGTGCCTCTCCTGCCACAGATCACGATTTTTTCCCAGGAGAAGAATCTCCGTCTTCTCCCCGTTGAGCTTCAGCTGGTTTGTTGACATCCAGCTGAAGACCTCCTGAAGACCAAGTTTCAGGGCTGAAGGGGATGAAGACTCTGAGTTGGTGAGGGAAAAAATAATCTGTGAGTCATCCGCATAGGTCATAGGTTCAAGACCTACCCGCTCTGCTAAATCAGCGAGGGGGCGGAGATAAAGATTGAAAAATAATGGGCTTAAAATTGAGCCCTGGGGCACGCCATGGGATGACGGAAAAATATCCGACTGGGCATGTGAGGACGAGATCTGAAATGTCCGGTTGCTCAGATAATATCTAATCCAGTCCAATGCGGTCCCTCCGACACCATCCCCACTCAGCCTGGCAAGCAGTCTGTTGTGCGAGATGGTGTCGAAGGCCGCGCTCAAATCGAGCAGGACGAGAGCAACCGTTTGCCCGTCGTCCAAAAGTCCCCTGATCTTCTCCGTGACTCCCAAGAGGGCAGACTCGGTCGAATGACCTGCCCTGAAGCCCGACTGGGAATAGTGGAGCAAGTTGTTGTTCTCCGTGTACGATGAAAGCACGACAAGGACTGCCTTGTTCACACATTTATCGTATCTTTTTAATATTGGAAGACAGTTTTGTTTGAACACTATTTTTGATTTTTCTAGCTGTGGTCTCCATCCCATTAAGGAGTCTAATAATACCCCTTAATATGTAAAGCTCTGTTCATAGTCAAGCTTATGACCATTTAACATTAAAAAAAAATTAAACTTTTGTGCGGGTTTAATGCCATATATTTGGTTTTTTTAATGTTAATTTCCAACCCTTTTAGGGTGCAATATTGCTGGAACCTATCTAATAAAATTTGAAGGCCCCGAGGGGTTTGTGATATAAGAATTGTATCATCCGCGAAAAGCAGGGACGGTACCCGCTCCCCACCCAGTCGAGGTGAATCATTATCACAGTTCTCCATGTAAGCCGCAATGTCATTGACAAAGAGGGAAAAAAGTGTAGGAGCCAGTACGCATCCCTGGCGTACTCCTCTTTTTATTGGAATTCGGTCTGTGAGTTTGCTTGGTCTGATGAGTGTGTCTCTGCACTCCAGCGTGTGAAGGAATGTCTCAGCAACAGTGAAGCTCTCAAACCTTTCGATCCCGAGCTTCCCTCATGCATAACTGTTGACGCAAGCCAGGTTGGCTTAGGGGCTGTGCTAGCCCAAAATTTGCGCAAAAACGAGCAGAGAATACAACATAATCCACGGATTTCTCTCGGTGGACCTTCCAGCCTAAGATTCAACTGAAAGAGTGTCTGTCGCTAGATGTCCAGACCAAGGTCTGTGTACATAGTTCATACATTTCCTTTTTAAGGTTGAATTAGAGTCCACTGGTCCTGTTGAAGTGTTAGAATGTGAGAATGTGAAAGGTTTTATTTCCTTATTGGAGGGGAGGAGCAAAGGTACCACAATAGTGATTTACTACCGGTTACCAGGAAAATACTTTTTTATTTAGGGGCCACTACTACATACATTGGCAGCTGCACTCCAGAGACAGAACTAACAGCCTGGGTACTTTACACACGGTTCAAGAAATCTCTGAACACAAAAATCCTCCACTTGTTAAAAATAGCTGGCCACTGACTGAGCAACTCCTTCGTTGTGAGGCTTGGAATTTTCACTGCTAGCAGACAGCAGCCATGCCTGCATGATCTGCATCAGGGCAGAATAAGCCAGATGCTCTTCATGAAGATAATGTCAGTCAGGTATTAAAAGGGCAGCTTTTCTAGCTCTAGCTCTGGATTTTGACAGCATAGCTTTCAAACAGGCCTTTAGCTAAAAATACAAACAGAGTCAACTTTAGGTCAGCCCCTTACGTCCACTGGCTTTCTCTGACCAGACTCTTTCAGCCTTTGGCCTCAGACATTACCAATCACGTCTTGGCTCAGCCCAGTGGAGTATTGTTTTCCCACCTCACACTATTGGCTCTTTGGATGTATTCTTCCGCTTCTACTCAAGTGATTGCATTATAGTGCATGAGGGACTACTTTATAATTATAGTCGTCCTTCTACTCTTGCTGGCTCCCTCCTATGTGTCCGGATCTATTGTGCAAACATTGCATGTGCTAGCACATTAAACCCAGACTTATTGGCTTTGCGTGTGATTGTTTCTTAAACTTGGCACATGGACAAATCTCGGCAATGGAATATGATGCCCGAGATACTGTAAGTGGATATCAGTAATAATTAGAGCTCTAAGATCTCTGCAGTCCAACGCTGTCACAGACTCTTTTACAACAGCTTAGCTCTCACTCATGTCTCTTAAAGTTAGGGAAGCTATCATTATTGATGTCATTGCCTCCTTCTCTGCATCAACTTCATCCTTTGTACCAAAGATGCCAGGCCACATGGTGGGGTAATTGAAATAGAGAAGGTTCCTCCCTAGGGGCAGAGTGGGGTTGACTCCCTACTTTGATCCACCACCCACCTTGACAATAAAGCAGTCTTCATTGTGTATTTACATTTCAAGTGCATACATAAAATTCGTGTTCGGCTAAGCTTTGTACCACTTTAAACCTGGGATGCAATTATGTGTATTGGTATTGTGGAGGGAGGTGGTGTGCCTGATATCCAAGGGATCGTTGGCACTGTTGTGTAATTAAAGTGCGCAAGACAGACTGGCTGGTCACTAAACTCGGCCAGCCTGATGTGTCCTTCAGGACTGTGATTTCGAAACCACTGTGTGCTGAGTTTGGGGGAAGCAAATGCTGCTCTCCTTACTCCTCTTGGAGCTCTCATGGTACTTCATAAAATAAACTTCATAGAGCTGTGTCGGCATTGGCTCATTGTGCAAAGCAGCTTCCTCAGGCTCGAGCAATGTAGAGGCAGACAGCACCAGAGTGGGAAGAGCACATTTATAGCTGTGGCTTCCATCAGACATTGTCTTTATTTTCTGCATGGATCTCTTCCTTCAGCTACTTCGGAGGGCCGTGGCGTGCAGACAGCTGAGCTCTGGGTGTCCCCTAGCCCTGTGCAGGCTTTGGTCTGCTTGCCTCAGTTTAATACTTCATTAAAGTGGCACTGCAGACAAGGAGGCTCCAGCTGCAGTACTAAGGAAGCACAATGTGAGTATTTCAAATAGCTGACTCGGACTACCCTAATCACCAAAAAACTGCATGTAAAACAGGCACCCTGAGAAATCCCTTTTATTGTAACCTGTCCACATTTTTTTTAACCAATTATGTTATAAATGTTGAACATACTAGCCAGCGCTGAAAGAAACCCTCAAATAATAATAATATTATAAATCGAAAATTAGCAATGAAAATGAGCAACATTAAAAACAGGTGTTTTCAGCTCAGAGGCTCAGAAGGTCTTTATTTAGCTACGGTATTTAGGGCCAGGGGCCAGAAAATAATGTGCACATTGCTGAAGGAAACAAGATTCTTGTGGAACTCTGCGGCAGAGTCAACATAAAGTGCTCATTTCAGAGGTAAGGACAGCCTTTGTAGATTTCAAGTCTGAGACTGTGTGCATTTTAAATCATAAACATGTCACCACCTTTTTCGAACTGTAGTTGACATTAATCTATGTGTTTAAGATTTAAAACACACAGATTATTTTAATAAGCGCCCCGTCTTTTAGAGTACCAGCGTATGGACAAGCTGCTCCCACTATTCTTGAAACGGGTATGCAATGAATATGCAAGTGGAAGACTCTACCCTAGACATGTAGTAACTGGGTGAATTGTGATAAAGGTGTCAAAGTTATCCATCATTTACCTATTTAAGCTGCTCAATATTGCTCTTTCTAAAATGTCAGAGATATGTTGTGTGTTTATGGTACTGTAAAGACCATCACCCCACATGTGGATGTGGAGACATTGACCTTCAGTATGAATCCTCCTTGGGTTCATTGGTGCAACTTGCTTTGCTCACTCTGTGAAATTCAAAGGAGACTTTTACGCCCCACCTTTTCCAAAAATCACTAGCTGCCACTGAATGACACTGTTCTGGAGTGTTTCTTATATTTGGAGTTCCTTTTACCTTGTGCCTTTCTTTCTTTCCTTCCGTTCTGTTCTTTTTTTGTTTTCATAGGTCATCTTTGAACATCACTATTGTCACTTTAAATTCAATATCCAGACACACAGACAAGTATACTTCAACACTTGTACTAAATATACAGAGGTACAACTAAAAACGTCATTGATTTCCTTATGCAAACACCTTACCAAGAGCTATGATGTTACCTCTAGGTCAGCCCATCTCCAGTTGAGCTCTCAGACTGACTCCTGGTGAAACTCTCACTCATCCTGAAACGTCCTGCATCGCACATTCCAGCCTTTAGGCACAGTGTGCACACATACTTTGCACGCACCACACTGGCAACACCCCCATATACCTCACTTGGTCTGCAACTGCTATCAGATCTAGTGGCATTAGACCTCACACTAATGATTCATGAATCCACACATTAAAACTAATTTATTTCCCAAACTAATATAGGTTTCATTGTTCCTAAATCTTGCTCAATTCTCCTTTTGATTGTGTTTGATGTAAACTTCTAGTCCTGGCTATAAGACCTGGGGGACCCTGTATCCCAGATGCTTCTCGTTCTGTTTAGCCATTGGTTTAGAGGCCTTTGGACTCGCACTGCCAACAACGCTGGAGCTGATTTGCTCTTCAAAGTGTCCTGTACTGGCAGGCTGCATATGGCCACACTGCTGCCAAGGCAATCTCTAGTTACACCCATAAACCAACAGTTTGGCTTCTGAAAGGAGTGACTTGTATCTTGGCGTGCCACAGAAGTGGCAAAGGCACAGCCTTAGATCCAATTCTTGATAGAAAGTTGCCTAGACAAGTTTTCTCCTTCATCCTCCTTAAGGAAGCAAACAAATAAAGCTCTGTGGTTCAAAGAAGAGATCCTGGCCTTTAATTCAAATGAATATGACACATAGAGGAATCAATCTCTGGAAAATGAGGAGCTAGACACCAATTAGTAAAGGGCCGTGCTTATCAACATGATAGGCTGTTAGCATAAGACAGTCTAGCAGCACATTTACCATTATTTGGACCAATCACCTCTCTGAAATTCATCTGTATTGCGTTGCATGCATAAGGCCAAATTTGTGCAGATTTTTATTTACCCACTGCATGCCAATCGAAACATAAATACTGGCATGCATGTGTCATCCAAATGCGATTTAGCTCTGCGTAATGGTTCATAGGCTATCAAGTGATATCTAGCTTGATTTCTATACTTCAGGCACATCCTTGAGTACAACTATCTTCGTACAAACAATTGCTCCAAGGGTAGATTTTTTTAAGTAGTATAATACATGTACTTTGGAAGAAATTCTCAAAATGTTCCTGGCGTCATGTGACCACATGGAATGATCGCCCACTCAGATGTAAGTGAAAATGTCCATAGGCCCAATTTATGGCAAGGGCCTCTATCTCAATCTGGGAATACCTCACTTCTGTTGGTGATAATGCTCAGCTTGTGAACACCAGACGTGCCCACCTTCCAGGCTTGACTTCTTGTGTGAACACTGCCTGGGACCCACAGGGCTCACGTCCACCATCAGCTCTGTTCTTTTCTTTTGGGTCAAAATAGGCCATTGTTGCTTTACTGAGAAGTGGCAACTTCACCTTTTTAAATGCCTCCTCCTCACTTGGGCCCACACCCAGCAAGAGTCAGCTTTCGTTTGCGCCCTGGCAGGCTCTGTAATGATTGCTGGCTTGAGGATAAACCGACCACAGTAAGTGGCCTTCCCTAAAAACTTCGCACCTCCAAGGCATTGAATGGAGCTAGGGCTTGTCTGATTGATTCCAACTACCTTGGGTCAACTTGCACCCCATCCAATGTGAAAGCGTAGCCGAAAAACTCAATGTTCATTTGGAAGGAGGAGCACTTCTCCTGATTGAGTGTGATGCTGTGATCACACAGGCATTTCAGGGTGGCTCTCAGGCTCTGATGATGTGCCTTGCCTGTTGCAGAATATATTGAGATGTCATCGTTGACATTCATAATGCATTGTAAATCTGAAAGCACCTCCTTGATTGCGTTCTGAAAAACATCCACTGCGGACGATACCCCAAGCTTGCATCGTCCCAGGCCCAGGTGCGTGGAAAATGTTGTATTGTATCTACTACCCTCGTTCAATGGTAGCTGGTGAAATCCAGCATTGAGGTTAAGTTTTTAGAACTACCTTGCCTCATTAAGGTCTGCTATGATATTGTCCATTGTGGTAGTTATGTGTCTCTCCCTCGTATTGGCCTTGTTTGGGAGCCACATGTCAATGCACAGGTGTTCCTTGTTGAGTTGTTTTGACTTTTCAGCAGTGACCATTGGTGATACCAAGGGTGTTGGAGCAGACACATTTTCTATCACTTCCAACTCTCCAATTTGTCTAGCTCCTGTTCCACCTGCGGCCGAAGATGGAACGGCATCCGGCAATGACGTAGTGCCGCTGACTTGACTGGCTTGTCTATGTGTAGGTGCATAGGCGGGGGCTTGCAGACATCCTAACCCCTTGAACAGTTCAGGGTACTGGTTCAACAGTTCATCAACTTGGAATGCCTGTACATTCCTTGCAAATGATACTAAGCCCAAATACTCCAACATTTGACACCCCAGTGAAATGGAACACTGTGTCATTCCTGGTCTGTCGACCGAACACACACTGTCATGAATCCTTTGAGCAGCAGTGGTGTCTTTCCACTGTACATGTAGATCTTGGTGTTTGACAGGGGGAGGACTAGCCTCAGGCGGAGGTGTTGATACTGTTGGATACCCATCACATTAATAGAGGCTTCCATGTCGATGGGAGCCTTGATAATCTGTCAGCCACACAGGTGGGTTGCGGCCTCCTGTGCCAATTGAGGTGCTATGTGAAGGAGATGAGGAAGACTTCTTCCTTTTCGTCTGAAGGGTGACTCATCCTGATGGCCGCCTACCCATATGTGGCACTTGGCAGGTCCTTGGAGTTCTGGCTCATCTAGCGAGAACTGATGAATGGCCTTTGTCGGTGTTGGTTGGCCATGGGCCCCTTGGTCCTCCCTGGCACACCTTGGCAAAATGGTTTGCTTACCACAGGTAGAGCATGTCCGCCCTTGAGCTGGGCAATTCTCTAGCGGGTGTTCTTCATGGCCACAGATTGCGCCCCCAACTGTGCCGATGTGGCAGCCCTGGGTTGAGTAGTCTTCATCCTAGTGGATACATAGTCTGCATGTTTCACCTTCACACTGTGTGGCTTACTGGCTGCATGCATCATAGCAATGTCCATTGTGGTGACCCTTGTGGCTGATAAGTCATGCTACCTAGCCATGATGACAATGTCGTCTAAACTGATGTTGGGCTGTTGTAGTATTATATTATAGTGTTTTAACACCCTTGGATAATCTGCATCCGGATTTCCTTGGGCTGATCATCTGCTGTACACATGCTGGCCAGCTCACACTGATGGGCCTAGAAAATGTCAATAGACTCTCATTCAGGCTGGCGGGCCTGGCTTAGTTTGAAACACTGAAAATTGTGATTCATCTTTAGGTCAAAATTTGTGTTTAGGACCTGCACAACTACATCATAGTCATCTGCTGCTCTTGTGTTAGGGAGATGTTCAAACAATTTGCAGAGCTCCTCCTCCACATAGTGGAGTAGCAGGAAGCGCTTTACTGCACCATCATTTTCACGAGTGGCCATAAAATAATTTTTCAGCTTGCCCATCCACGTCTTCCACCTGGGTGCAGCCATGGCAGGATCTATCAGTTCACTGAATGAAATTAAATGAAATTTGAAATGAAATGAAATGAAAAGTTTTATTGTTTCAGTTAATTAAAACCATAACAATACAATTTTATAAAATCGACTACTCATTTAAAATTCCTTTTATATGGATACATTCTCTATTAGTTCATTCTACGTCTAGTGCTAAAATTTGTTGTTAAAAACAATTAAGCAATCCATGTTGTTTATAGTTCCAAGAGTTCTGATATTTGTTCAGTTCAAAAGAGCCCTCTCACTGCGCTACCGCAGTTTTGTTGTCATTATATGTGCCGGGTGCCTGGTTGTATTTTAACGCTTGAGCGTGAGCCATGAGGAACTTTAATAGTAAACAGTTCAGACGAGTGTCTGTTGGATTCAAAGTTGACATAATCGCGGATCTACACGTTTTTATGCCTCGTTCGTTCATTGCCCTTTTTAAGAAGACTGCTCGTGCTTTATGCTAAGTTCGGGCAGATACAAACTAGATGAATAAAGTCCTCCTTGCTGCTCCCACATAGTCTACAGGTTTTGGGTCCGGCGTGTAGCCAAGTTGGTTGGTCCATAGTTGATGGAAAGTTTCCCAGACGGAGCCCCATTAACTTTTGTTTTTTGCAAGCCGGGAATGTAATTGTTAGATATGGGGCTGCAGTGAGAGTTTTATAGTTTGATATGACCATCCAAGCGTGTTTTCTTGTGCTGAACGTGGCTTTGTCGAGTAGAAGAGAATGGAATTTTGTTGACTTGTTTATGGCTTGTTTAAACACTGGATAAGGCAAATTCAGTTCCCAGAGATTTCTTGTTCCAGTCTCGGTTATTGCCTTCTCAAGGTACTGGTTGTGTGGGGATTTAACATCATTTTTTATCTCTTCCCACAATGTTTGATGCAGATCTGAGGTTGCTATGTTCTGTTTCACGCTATACCAGTACTTTATATTTGCGTACTTTCTTCCCACTATTTCATTTATTATTCCAAATTCCAATCTCGTCTGGGCTGGTGAAGCTCCCCGTTGAATTTGGAAGGTGGATTTAAAGATGGCTGTCTGCATTTTATTGAGCAATTCCGCGTCTTTCCCGTGCAATCCCACGCTGCCGTATGACAGGGTGGGAAGCACCTTTGCTTTTATCGTTGCCAATAGGGGTTTGTAAGATGGCCCCTTAAGCTTTTTGGCTAAGGATCTAAAAGCAAATTACAGTGAGTTTGCTCTCTGGGCGATGTACGTCTTTTGCTGCTGGTGGTTATGTCGCTTGTCAAAATAGAAGCCCAGATATTTATAGTTGGTCACGGCCTCTATTTTTGTTCCCTCCAGTTGAATGTGTGAGTTGACTGATCGTTGTCTGGTGATGACCATTGTTTTTGTTTTTGTTGTATTTATCTCCAGGTTGTTATTTGTTATGAATTCCGCAATCCCAACTAGAGACCTTTGAAGGCCGATCTTCGTTAGGCACAGCAATACCACGTCATCCGCGTAGGATAGATGGGTTAAGGATAAGGAGCCTAGCTTGGGTGAATGGGATGAGATCTTATTTAGGGTTGGGGCTAAGTCTGCCATAAAAAGATTAAAAAGATGAGGTGCCAGAACGCAGCCCTGCTTGAGGCCTCTGCTGGTATTGATTTGTCTTGAGAGCCGTGTACCGTTCCCCAATTTTACTTCCATCCAATTGTTGGAATAAAGGAGTAGGATTCCTCTCAGTGTTTTATCCGGGATGTTCCAACTGCGCAGTTTTCTCCATAAGATGTTACGATCTACGCTATCGAAGGCCACCTTTAAGTCGATGAAACATAGGTAGAGGGGCAGTTTTTTCCGTAGGTATTTATCGGCTAACACTGAGAGAGACAGGATGTTTGTCATCGTCCCGGTCCCTTTCCTGAAGCCTGTTTGGTTGGGCGGTATTCTCTTTGTGGCATCAGACCAGTTTGTTAGATCTTCCAGGATTAGGGATGCAAAGTACTTCGCCTCCATGTCCAGGAGGGCGATCAGTCTGTAATTTGCTGGGGATGTCATGTCTCCTCCTTTAAAGATGGGTGAGATTATGGAACCCCGCCAGCTTGGTGGAATTTGATTTACCCTTTCTATCTCGTCAAATAGTTTTTTTAATTTTCCGCTCCACTGAATGGTTGGAGAACCCCTTAACACCACAGCAGCAAGGCGGCCTCAAGTAGTGGGTGAGTCCTCATCATCAATGTATTGAGCCAATAGTGATGGCCAAGTGGCTTAGGCCAAGGCCGGGACCTGCAAATAAGGGAGACACACACTGGTACTGGTACAGGCAGAAGATCCTGTGCAGTCCTCAGCCCCTTTATTTATATCCTCTGGTCAAGCCCAGCCAGTGGGTGACATGCAACACATCCAGGGCACGGGTGAGGCCCAATAGTGGCCGGGTGGCTAACTACACAGCCCGGCCACACACGACCACTACAGCAGCACAGAGGATACAACAGTGCTTCCCCTTAGACAGGCACAAGCATACCCTGCACACCTCCTACCAACTCTTCCGCTGGTACAGCCTACTTGCACAAATGAAAGCTGAAAATGTCTGAGTTTTTTCAATGGAATCGGGACAAACTCCTTTGTAAAGGAACCAATGTCAGTGAGTTTCAGCAGTTATACCCCATTCTGAAGAAACTTTTTCTGAAATAGTTGAAATATGTTTTGTCAATACAGTGCAGAATCAGAGATTACGACCACCTGTTTTCTACGCACCAAATTCTGGCCAATTTGGGATGGGGGCCATAGTGATACTGAATGACTCCCTTTCACTGGGTTTAAGGTTTTCAGTCCTGGGGTTTCATTTAACAAATAAGTGAATCTTGGGAGTTGGTGTTTTGTTTTGCTTTAGTTACACAAATATGACTAAACATATGAAAACAGTGATTGCTGAATGATTAACAAACATAAAAGTGATAGTTCGGTTACATGGAGGAAGGATGCTCCTGATCAATATTTTACTAACAAGGCGAATATTTTGATGCCAATGCCAGTGAAAAAATGGGAGAAAATTGTTTCTCTCTTTAAAATATAAGCTTAAGGCAGAAAACACAGGAGAATATAATTGCTTATGAGAGAGCCAGAACCATCTGGACTATTTCGAATTAATTAGTAAAGCTAACCGGGCCTGAATTGTTATGCTTAAAAACGGTTAGAGAGAATTTTACACAAAATATTATTCAGGTATCAGCTCCTATTATTGCCTGTCTCTCCAAACACGAGGAAATGGCCAGGCAACCCTCTTTCCATGCACCTATGAAATCTACGCGAGCCAACGCCACTCTTTGGGTCTGTGGATTGGAGCGTATTAACAGAGCCACTGGAATTATGTGATTGTGTGGCTTTGGCGATTTTCACATAATTATAGATTTGCTGCATAGTCCACATCATCCACCATCTGCTGCATAATCTACAGATTTTAACAAACACAACATTTTTCTTCTAGCCCAAACTGTTCAAAAGTGACAAAAATGCAATGACATGTGGAAGGCCCTTTGTAAAGCTAGACTGCACACCTTTTCTGTTGCTTATTGCTATATTTGGATGTTAAACTGGTACCAATGAGGTGCAACCAATGCCCAGGGAGTGTTAACAAGTTTAAAAATAATTAAATAAAGAAGTAATGGTATTACAAAATATGTTGCATTATGATATTTCATTTGCCATAATTTACTCAACCCTGCCGCATATTTTGTCCCCCTCCTGCCGCCTAATTCCAGTGGCCCTGGGCATTGCTGTGTGTGGCTTTGGAAGCAAAACGAGCGTGAATGAAACCGCCCACCGGGTTGCGGAGAATGGCTAGACAGGGCAGACATGTCTGAGCACGCGCAACGTACGTTTCCCTTGAATCCGCGGTGATGTGGAGGCAGGGCGCGCCCTCTGGACACGTAGCGCTGACGTCACTTCGCTTCCCAGCCTTACACGTTAAAGTCTAAAGTGCAAGGATTGCCGGGGATAAATGAGTAATAGGTTTTCGCGTACAGGCCAACGAGCTGTTTATCCTTCTTGGTACATTATCCTCACCTGATGCAACTTGCTGCACCATTGCAAGCTCTGAGGCGAGGCCTTTTTTAGTGAGGGTGGAGGGGTAACAACCATTTGTACATACTGCCTCAAATAGAGAAAATGTAATCCGTAACTTGGACTACAAGCATTAGCGAAACCGACAGATCTGGCCTCTGCAAACTGGTGCAAAATGGTTATTTTTTAAATGTATTGCTGCAAGCATATGCCACAAAAATAAAATGATGAAAGAAAGAAAACATACTGCCGCTTAAGCATGGTGACCAAATGATTCCTCACATTTTTTTTTTTAAATAAAAGTGCAATTATCCTTCGCGTGAAATATTGATAGATCATTGTGGGTCATTCCTAGCAGGCTTAAAGCATGTCACAGGATCATCTGATTCGTATTGGTGCAAAGGAAATGTACTCTTGGCTTTTAATGACTGTAAACATAGTTTAAACACACCAGGATAAATAGTGCTCGTCACTTTGCCGCTGGCACCACGACACGAAGGGGAGTATTGGGGGACAGCGCCCTAGTCCCATACATCTGGCGAGCGCAGCCTGCAGCGCGTCCCCCGGGGCCGCCCCCCCCCCCGGCCAACAGCCAATGGGGAGGGCTCCTTGTGGACGGGGGAGGGCGCTCCCAAGGTATATACCTGGCCAGCAGCTAGGCTCGGCCTTTCTCTCCCGCGACGTGGCTGCTCTGCGCTGATGTTCAGGCGCTGTTACTGTCTCGGCCTTTGTGTGGCCGTCCTGCGCCTGCCTCGCTGGTCTTGCGTCGCGTTATCTGCCTCGACGGGCGTGCGGTGAGTGCTTATGATTGTGGGTGCATGCTTGGGCAAAAACCCAAGTTGTACGGGGCGTGGCGGCCATGGCCACGGGGAGGCATGAGGTCCGTTGCGTGTCGGGTGCCGGGTTATCGTGCGCGGGAGGGGGAACAAGAGCGGGAGGTTTAATTTCAGATGTGTAGGGCACACGATGCGCACACTTGCGATCGATAAGGCTTAAGGATTGGGTCGGGTTTGCTAAGGCCCATCCCCTCCCCCCTGACTGATGATCACGCAAATGGTCACCGCGGCGGCACATACGGGGCATTGGGAGAGACCCCAATGGGGTCAGAGGTTAGCATCTCCTCGCTTATCAGTGGCTCTGGCCCGGAGTTTGATCGTCGATCACCACCGCCCCCACCCTTTCCGACGCTTCGGTGTGGGGGTTTGTGGTGGCCGGGCTAGTTGGCATCCCAGGGGAGATTAAATCCACAAGGAGATTATGCCCACGACCCATTGGCCGGTCCTATGGCAGTTTTGAGGTTCACTAACGTCCCCGCGAGCGGCAAGTTTCCTAGGCCACAACCAATGCCCGTTACGGGGCACCCCCTCGGGGCGGTTTGTCCAGGCTAGTGCTGTTGCGTTGGTCCGCCTTGAAGTGTGGGCAACTCAAATGGGTTCGGACAGTAAAGTCTGAGAATTGAGCCGTTTCGGGGGGCCAGAGAAGGCGGTTGTGTTCTTACGCGATACTTTCTCTCCACCCCCCCCCTTGGGGGGCTGAGGTGTCTCGTTCAGCCAGCAGCTGACTCGCCTCAGAGCGGCTGGGGGGCAGGGGTAATCAGCCAGGTTTTGGGGGGAGCACAATGCTCGCAGTCCTGCTCCCTCACCGTCAGGCCAGCGGTGAAGTGAGCGATTCCAATCCCGCACACAGTCACGGAAGGGGCTGAGCGGATGTGTCCCGGAGGCCGCGGGGGCTGGATTAGTCATTATTGGTCCCGGTGGGGAATCTCTAGGCCCGGGGGCTGGTGGGGCACGCGAAGCATCACATGTGGGCAACTTGGGTACGGGGACCCATGAGGCGATAGTAGAAGGCGATTTGTTTACCGCGTGGGGATCGTGTGGCCAGATGTGGCGCCAAGGTCGCCAGTTGCAATGGGGTGTTTGGGTCCACTACAGGGAGGGGCCCATCGCAAAGAAATGTGTGCCTTCCACTTCCCGCGAAGCTGTGACGCTTTGAGGCGCTAGTGGTAGTTCCAGGTCGTTTCGGGCACGGCCCATTTAAATAAATGTGCAGGGAGGCGCAAACAATACACCGGTTCCCACGGTCCTCGGCCCATCTGTACCACTTTACCGTATGTAACGTAACGTTTGCTTTTGCAATCTGTTGTTCATGTATTGTTATCAGTTTGTATCGTCTCTGTTCCTATTGTGAAGCGCTCTGACGCCTTCGGGTAAAGTCCGCGCTATATAAAATTGCATAAATAAATAAATAATCGGATTGTGGACAAGGGTACTCCAGCCTTCCCTAGCCTAACATAGTTCCGAGGAGCTCTCCCGGACCGCAGTTTGGGTGATAGATTGCCAGTTTAAGTAGTCTCGCAGTCCGCCTACTTCAGAAGTAGGACAAGCGCGTCCCTTCGCTGTGCATCTCGAGGCTATGTGTTTTGGTGCGTTTGGAAATAGGCTAAGTGGGGTGGACATCGTTATGCCCGCGGAGTGCTCCAGGACGCTCTCACCAGTGTGCTGGGAGGAGAGCCATGCACTCTCTGCCTCATGGTGCTAGGGGAGTTGTGGGCGTTGTGTGCGACAAACAGTGGGACTCGGGGCGTGGAGGACACTAAGGGCTGCCAAAGAATCATCGTGTGGTTTCTTTCGTACATGTAGGCCATGTACGGATGCAGGGCCCCGGTAACGGTGTCGTTGTCATGTGCCAGAAGCCAGCACTTCTGTAGCGGGGCGGGACCCCGTGGTGCCGCGGTTTCTCTGCATGCTGGCACGGCTACAGCCGAGCAGCAGCCGACCGAGTGGCGGGCCTTGGATGAGATGGCAGGCTGTGCCCTGTCGTGACGTTAGAGTGCGGCCAGTTGCTTGGTCCCAAGTAAGGTTTTGCATTGCACCGATTTAGCCCTAGTTACGGTGGTATTGTTTTATAGCTGCCTACGTCACTTTTCTCCGTTAACACACTGTTTGCTACCTCTTACTTTTTGCTGCTTTCAGGCTTGCACAAGTGCCACCATTGCCCATGTGGCATTTTGTTCTTGTGTTCGAGTGTCCTCCATCTTTTGCAGTGTTGTACCGATACCGATGCGATATCACAAACCTACAAGGAATTTCCTCTAATTGTGCAATAGGTAGGGGCACGGCCGCACAGTGCACAAAGGGCTAGAGTTCTTGCACGACAGACATGAGATTGTACAGGCTAGTTTATTAAGGGTTAATATAAACAAATAGATAAACGTATGGGCTGACCGCCAAGGCTCTCAGGCTCGACACAATATCTGCTCGGCCAGAGTAAACACTACACGCCGTGTCCTGCACATGACCTTTACTTCCTTTGGTGCTGAGACGCAGGATGGTATTCATTAGCTAAGTAATGATTTTAAACTTAAAGTCTCGTTTTGTATCTCCATTAGCAGTGCCGAGGCATAACTTTTCCTTGACAATAGTCAGAGAATGTGGAAAGCATTTAATGCAAGGGTAACCTTCATAAGACCTTTAAAATAAGAACGTTAGCTCAGCGGGTTTCTCATCCTCGATAGGAAAGGAAGATATACATTCCAGAGAGTGGACATTCTTTCACCAGAATGCCACAGAATGGTGTGGAGTACACAGGACAGATAGTAAAAGGGTCCCATGAGCTCTCTATATTTTCTCGTCCTAGCACACTTCATGAGCCTTGAGACCTCGGATATCATGAGCGGTGCAGGCGGCACCAAAGAGCAGGCAGGTGGTAGCAGCCTCTCCTCCTGAATGTGCCAAATTGACTTTAGCAGATAGGGATAGCTACAGCAACCCCTGGTTAACCTTAAAAAGACTCAAGGGTCTATTCAGATTATGCTCCAAACATCTCCTGCTATCATGAAGGACACATTACTTCATTTGGCATTACATGCAATTACTGCAAACTTATGCACACGCTAAAATTACTGTGCTTATTGCACCAGAACACGTAAATCTCCACAGAACTCAAGAGTACTTATATTATGCAAAGAAAGTGCAGTGGTAATTGTATTGTTCAGCCATCCTGAAGTTCTGCGCGGGACGCGGCTTTTCGTTTCTACTTTCCCAATAGTAATTGTATGAATAGACATTTGGGAGTTCTGTAAACATTTCCCTATTTAAGGAGTAGTAAATATACATATTGTAGGGTGATATGGAAGTTAGGTTTAATGTATCTGCTTTCCAGTGGGTGCAATAAACTGCATTTAATGTTCGCCGTCGTAGCTACAGGGAGCGGCAGCCCTTGCTCTTGTTGTCTGAGTGGAGCTGTTGGGGGGGGGGGAGCCCTAGGCAGCGGACGTGGGTGGCCTGAGCAGGCTGGCATGCTTCTTGGCGCTAGCCGCGGGCGGATTCCGTCTTCTCGGGTCTGAGCGGGCTGCATGCGTTGATATGGTTTTTGGCATCGGTCGAATGTTTGCAGTTTATTCAAGGCGACGGCATGCTATCTTGGCCAAAATTGATAACACATACTGCAGAATGCAGAGAAGGTTAGGAAGACTTCCAAGTGAAGCGTAGCTCGCTGTTATGATGTTGGGCGACAAACAAGGGAGAATGGCCGCCCTGCACGTGAGGTGCATTTACAGGTGAGAGGCCATAGCGTAGCAAACAAAGCGGCTGCGGGAATTGAACACGGGTTGATCTGGCGGCATGGTGCCGCGTCATCTTGACCGCCCCTCATGCGATGTTCATGATGGGTACGGTTGTGGCGCCTGGTAGAATGGGGACCGAAAGTATTGGTACCATGTTGGAGGGCAGAAAGTGGGCAGGCAACCAATTGGTGTTCTAATCCGGTAGGTAGGTTACGTGATCAGTAACCATGTTGCTGACATGTTCACTTTCCTCTTCGGGGCACTTTGCGGAAATTCGGGCGTTGGCATATGGCTGCCTGATGTTATAAGTTTAATGGTAGCGCCGCCATTGCACGGCCGTTTTAGATTTGTATTCTCATCGTCGTCTCGGTCTGGTTACGCTCGGGTACTGAATCTGTGGCAGCTTTTCACTATGTGCTTGGATCCGGGTACGAGTGTCTCACTTAAGTTGTTAAATGGTCACTTGCACTTTAGTAAGAACCTGCCACGAATAGCAATCTAATCTTTGGCAGTTTTAGCGATGGGCTGGGTTGGCCCCATATTCGGCCGGCTTTCCCCTTCGATTCGGGTTTCTCCCTCCATCGTGTGGTGCAATCTGGGATTCGTAGTCGGGGGCCCCGACTGGGGCTTTCCCCTCCATCGTGTTGTCATTCTGGGTTGAAACGTCGGTGCTTCTGAAAAAAAAAAAAATTCTTAGCGTCACTAGTCCAAGGGAGATGGTCAGGTAAAAAAAAACAAAAAAAACTAGTGCTACATAAAACATTCTGATACAGGATCCGGCAACCTCGGTAGTAATTTTTAGAACACATCCCAGGTTGAATTTTAACGTAATTTAAGAACACACCTCTAATTGAAGAGGTTGAATTCTGTCGTAGCCCTCCTTTCAATATCACATGGGTTCATGGTTATTGTAAACGATACGATCCATGTATGCCTAAGGACTGCGTTCACGTGAAGTTTCTTCATTATGGAATTCAGCATGAGTTGCCGATAAGATTCAAGTATGACCTGCACTTCCATACTAGGAATAGAGGTTTTATTGCACGTTGTAAATTCTTTAAGTGGGTAGGTGACTGTAGGAGAGTAGGGTCTGCAATCCTATGATCACCCAGATTTTTTGCTTTTTGCTGCACTGGTTTACGACTTTCCCTGGCTGTGGGCCTGCTAATCAGACCCACAGCCTAGCTGTTCTCTCTATCCAAATTGTACTCAGGTACTGAATTGGCACTGGGCCCTCTCCAAGTCCCTGTACCCAGGGCTGAGGTGTACCCAGAAGTCTCCCAGGGGCTGAAGCATGTATTATGCCACCCCTGGGCTGACTAACTAAACTGACACAACTGGCTGCACGACAGCTGGGGCAAGGTGGTGTACTCACCCTTTGCTTTAGATATAGTATACCTATATCTAACCCTAAAATGGACACACAGATCTCCTATCAGTCACTCCTATGGCAGGCCTTAACAATCCTGAAGGCAGAGTGCTTGGAATCGTGTGAGATGGTGCTCTGGCATGAGCTGAGCCTGTTTGCGGCTTTCGGGATCCATCCCTTAGCCGTTTCCATGATATCGCATACCATATACTCTTAAGTGCATTATAATCCTCGCGGTTATATGCCAACTCTGGTATCGCTTTATCAAAACATGTCGAGTAAGGTGTCATACGAATTGGAATACTAACCCCTCGCCAATTCTGGCGACGGGGTTAGCATTCCACCCTTCTAGAGGGACACGACATGTATGTAACCCCTAACCCCGGTTAAAGTCAGACAGAGCCTTAGCATCCACAAAATGGATGCTGCCACCGAGACACAAGTCTGCCCTCCTGCTGCTGGGAGTCCTCCCAGAGCAGGAGATAAGGACAAAGGGTTTCCTGCCAGGGGCGGTGCCAGCACCGTCCCAGACAGGATTTTGTGTATTGTAGGTAGGCAGGGCTTCAGAGGAAGGTGACTGCACGTGGCACCCCGGTGCTCACTGTGCATAGGCTGGCTTGAACCAGTTCCAGGGACACTCCAGACCCTGTGCTGGGGAAAAGCCCGCCAAGGAAGTGGGTGTAACCACCCCCCTCCTGGTCCCACCCCTAGGGCAGGACTTAGTCACGTGCCAGCCCCCTTTTCCCAGATAAAGGTAGGAGCAGGCCCCCTTCCAAATTAGATCATCTTTGAATCCTGAAACTACTTTCTACGAAAGGAACTCAAGACTTCTTCCTAAGATTTCTCCCTTGTGGCTAAGGAGTAGTCACCCTGCATCCGCAGGCACCATCGCAAGAACACTGCGGTCTGCTGCAAGTCCTTCCTCCGGAATCCGACTGCCCAGCTCGACGAGAACCGGCTTCCCTGGCACCTCTGACCTCTACCCACCTCTACAGCCCAGCTGAGAACCGTGGGTGCGACGAGACCTCGAGGGACCGGCCATCTGCAAGACTGCACGACTTCTGCACAGCAAGCCCGCCGAGTAATTTCCTGGTGAGTGCTTTGGGGTCCGAGAAGCCCCGACCCTGAGCAGCTCCAGCACCGAAGTGCAGCCTCCCAGCATCTCCACGATCTGCGTGGGGCCCTTCTGCTTTTTGCTGCTCACCGCGTTGTTTGGCTACTAGCCCGCTGGCTTGTGGCCTTCTGAACGACGCCCGACGACATCACTGCTGCTGGTCTGGTTGCTCCAGACTGGCCCTTGCTCCCTTCCCGAAGAGGAGCACCCCGGACCCTCCTGGTCCACTCCAGACGCCATTTTGGGTCCATCGCGTGGGCTTGAATTAGCCAAGGCTTGTTGCCCAATCCTGGGTAACTTCGACGCCGACAGCTTCATCCATCGTGGGACAGCTTGCCTCTCCATCCTGGTCGCCGACAACGCCTCCTGGTCCGTGAGATCTGCAGAGCCAGCGTCGCCCACTCTCCTAGTCGAGGTGACTGCCATCCGGTGCCCTCCTGGTGCCCACTGACTACTGGCTAGTAGTCACGAACTTGGTCCCCTCTGCTTTCAGGTGTCATCCATCTTCCAGATCCAGGCTTGGATCAACTCGAACTATCGTCACTGGTCGCCTGCCAGCATCTTTTCTTCCAGGCTCCTGGTCCGGCAACGAGGATTCCCGACGTCTTTTGAGACCTATGCAGCTGCAGCCCCTGGGCTAGGTAACTTCGGCATTTCGGTGCCCCAGCATAGCCTCACTATCCAAGGGTCAGGATCCACTGTCGTTTTCTCCCTACCAGGTCGGGTTCGCCCGTGAACACTAACTTTAGCGTTACTAGCTTCCATAGACTTTGTCCCGCATCCCGCGTGAGAGTGCACACTCTGCACCCGAGTCCCCTAGGCCTCCTAGAAGTAATCTAACGATTCCATAGTCAAGTCCTAGCGATTCCAAAGCCTATTAGTACTGTACTTACCTGCTAGTAATTTCGCATTCCACTTTTAAAGTATATGGTTTTTCGTGCCCCTCGGGCATTTGTGTATACCGTGCTAACTTAAGTATTTTCGTAAGAGTTTTGTTGTGTGCTTAGCACCCTGTCCTCATAAAGAGTACAGGGTTGTTGTGATTCTAATAAATACACTGTTTATTTTCATAACACTTGTGTGGTGTCCTTTCACTGGGTGTTCAAGGGGTAATGTGATGGTAAAACAGCTGGCTTAACACGCCCTCTAGAGTCTTAGCCTTAGACTGCTCGTATCCATGCTACTAGGATAGCTGGTCTATAAGGTTGACTTACAACCAATCATCAATAAGGGTTGTTTGGACTGATATATAGTGATCACTAGAATAGTGAACACTGCACATCAGGCCAACTTCTCACAGTGACACTAGTCGCCATATCGTACACATATCGGGTTTCTATAGCTTATACTATAGCTTTAAATTCTACTTTCAATGCAGCCATTGTTTTCTCTTACCAAGCGATAGACCAGTGCTGCGGTGTGAACTAGCTTTGATATCTGGTTAGCAGGTACACCCGAATCCAAGGTGTCTGGGCTACAAGATATCAACCCTGCAATCGTTAAAGACAACATTTAGCACTTTAAAGAATAAAGCAACCCCAAAGGGATGCAAATGCTTCCGCGATAGGTACTACATATCTGAATGGTACTCGGGTTACAAACATTACGTGATGGAGAGGAGAGAGCCCTCGGGGGCTTTCAAGCGTCTAAAACATGCAAACAGGTTCAAAACTGAAAAATGCGCCCACGGAGTAGTCGTAACAGCTCAATGAACGGACTTAAGAAATAGTGGTAGCTATAAAGCGCCAGCGGCAAAAGGTTTAAGAACATTATTCGATAGTTTACCGTTCGCCGTTATATACTATAAACTATCGCAGCTTCTTTTACATTTCCCTTCCAATGAATATATCTGCTGCAAAGTCTAACTATGCGAATATAACTACAAGCAATAAAACTTAATAGATCTGGTGGGTGAACCTAGCCATAACGGATATTGGAGACAACAAACAGCTATGGTGTAGGGCACGTGGAAACATAATATTAAGGGTGATTGCAGGTTTCTTAATTCTGCAGGCATATATTCAATGTGTTTAACCACACGGCAGTGACTTAAGTTAGTCATGCCTTGACTTTGTTCATCCTACATATAAGTACAGGCACTGTAAGATTGCCGGATGTCTCTCGCTGTCCTTGTACTTACCCAAATAACGTTGATGAAGCACTATTCATTCCTTATAGCACCACTTCTCATTACAGGATGGTAGAGCGCTTTTAGTAACATGCACATTATACATGTACAATACATTGCGTAAGTGGGTAATCACAGCGTATACATAGCCATGTGTTCATGACGGCGAGGGTCACAAGGTACAGCAGTCCGATATCCTTCATAGTCCACGGTGGTACGTTAGAAGGATTCTAGTTATGAGCTGCAAGTGAAGCTATAACAAATACTATTAATCAGCATCTGTGGATACATCACCGGCCTTCCATTAGCAGCCAAAAAACTTGCAAATAACATACAGAATGCAACAGAGAAGCAGGGACCAAGCGAGGATGTGCGGCCCCTCTTGTAGACATTGACAGCTAATGCCAAACAGCTTATATTCAAACTGCAGGATTCACAAGAGGTGGAGGGCCCTGGGCCAGGTACATATTAAGAGGGCCTGAGTCAGTGGATTATGGGTTATTCAGGTCCCAAGGTGGCAAGAGCAATGTTGTGGAACCAGTCCTGTGTGAGTGGGGCCTACCCTGGCAGCATAATTAAGTGCGTGGATTATGGGTTATTCAGGTCCCAAGGTGGCGAGAGCTATGTTGTGGTAACCAGTCCTGTGTGAGAGGGACCTACCCTTGTAGCATAATTAAGTGCGTGCAGGTTCAGATGGGGCGTTACCATGCGACAACTGGGTATCCAGGATTAATAAGGCACTTTGAGGCTCAAACAAGTACAGCACCCTGTGTACAAAGGTGTCTTTTCTACCTGTACCGACGCATCTCAGGGACGGCTCCTGTGACTAAGGGCGTGTCTACGCAATACTCAATAGAGGTGCGGCTTATGGAACTAAGGGCGAGTCCTAAGAACGTTTAAAGATATCTCCATAGTGGTGTGGCAAAGGGGACTATGATAGATGTGCATGAAACAAAAGGGGACTATGATAGAAGTGCACGAAACAGTGGCATAAAGTAGATAGGTGGGTGGGGGGCTCTGTCATCGACGGAAGCCTCCTCCAGATCTGTGGCGGAGTACAGGGCGATCTGAAAGCAGATGGACAGTAGGGGTACCTCTGCGGCAGAAGGATACAGTCTAAATACCTCTGCCTGGCACAGTAGGGTGCCCGAGCCAAGAACCTGGAGCCGAGGGGGTTCCAGGAAACAGCGTTGGCGCCCCGTTAGTCCTTGGGGCGGTCGGGGGGCCTGAACCGACCAGGGGTGTGCCTCATCTCCCGCCCTGACAGGGGGGGCGGGAGTCGAACAAAATAAAGTGATAATGTACTGCACCGTCTGAGCATCGACTCGCCGTGCAAGATGGCTCCTTGGGCATGCGGGTCAGCGAGAGGCTGCCGCTTTGGATCGCCTGTAAGATGACCCACCTATCAGTACCTGTGTTGTACGAAATAAACCTGCACCACTGCTTTCCCACAAATATGTCTCATGGTTTCCTTGGTATGTAAGTGTATGCGCGCAGGGCGAAGTAAGCACTGATGGTATGGGCACTATGCCGCTGGCACCACGACACGAAGGGGAGTATGGGGGGACAGCGCCCTAGTCCCATACATCTGGCGAGCGCAGCCTGCAGCGCGTCCCCCGGGGCCGCCCCCCCCGGCCAACAGCCAATGGGGAGGGCTCCTTGTGGACGGGGGAGGGCGCTCCCAAGGTATATACCTGGCCAGCAGCTAGGCTCGGCCTTTCTCTCCCGCGACGTGGCTGCTCTGCGCTGTAACCCACCCTGAACCCTGACCCAGCTGCAGAGCGGTTGGCACAGTTTGGAATATTTTAATGATCTTCTTTATGTTGCAGGCGGAGTCACAGGGCGATCTGGAAGCAGATGGACAGTAGGGGTACCTCTGCGGCAGAAGGATACAGTCTAAATACCTCTGCCTGGCACAGTAGGGTGCCCGAGCCAAGAACCTGGAGCCGAGGGGGTTCCAGGAAACAGCGTTGGCGCCCCGTTAGTCCTTGGGGCGGTCGGGGGGCCTGAACCGACCAGGGGTGTGCCTCATCTCCCGCCCTGACAGGGGGGGCGGGAGTCGAACAAAATAAAGTGATAATGTACTGCACCGTCTGAGCATCGACTCGCCGTGCAAGATGGCTCCTTGGGCATGCGGGTCAGCGAGAGGCTGCCGCTTTGGATCGCCTGTAAGATGACCCACCTATCAGTACCTGTGTTGTACGAAATAAACCTGCACCACTGCTTTCCCACAAATATGTCTCATGGTTTCCTTGGTATGTAAGTGTATGCGCGCAGGGCGAAGTAAGCACTGATGGTATGGGCACTATGCCGCTGGCACCACGACACGAAGGGGAGTATGGGGGGACAGCGCCCTAGTCCCATACATCTGGCGAGCGCAGCCTGCAGCGCGTCCCCCGGGGCCGCCCCCCCCGGCCAACAGCCAATGGGGAGGGCTCCTTGTGGACGGGGGAGGGCGCTCCCAAGGTATATACCTGGCCAGCAGCTAGGCTCGGCCTTTCTCTCCCGCGACGTGGCTGCTCTGCGCTGTAACCCACCCTGAACCCTGACCCAGCTGCAGAGCGGTTGGCACAGTTTGGAATATTTTAATGATCTTCTTTATGTTGCAGGCGGAGTCACAGGGCGATCTGGAAGCAGATGGACAGTAGGGGTACCTCTGCGGCAGAAGGATACAGTCTAAATACCTCTGCCTGGCACAGTAGGGTGCCCGAGCCAAGAACCTGGAGCCGAGGGGGTTCCATGAAACAGCGTTGGCGCCCCGTTAGTCCTTCGGGCGGTCGGGGGGCCTGAACCAACCAGGGGTGTGCCTCATCTCCCGCCCTGACAGGGGGGGGCGGGAGTCGAACAAAATAAAGTGATAATGTACTGCACCGTCTGAGCATCGACTCGCCGTGCAAGATGGCTCCTTGGGCATGCGGGTCAGCGAGAGGCTGCCGCTTTGGATCGCCTGTAAGATGACCCACCTATCAGTACCTGTGTTGTACGAAATAAACCTGCACCACTGCTTTCCCACAAATATGTCTCATGGTTTCCTTGGTATGTAAGTGTATGCGCGCAGGGCGAAGTAAGCACTGATGGTATGGGCACTATAGGCAGATGTGGACACGTGTTCAGGCAGCATGGCGTCACTCGCAGTTCAAGAAGTTTATGTGGTGGACTGGCACAGTGCCCTATGCCTTATGTTGTGATGCCTTGACATCAAATACGAATCACAGCTTCACTGACTAATAGATGAAGTAAGATGACTACTATGCATGCAAATATATATGTCAATTTTTCATTTAGGAATTTTCTAATTAAATGTGGTTTGAAGAAAACTAAAACTCTCTCGGCAAGACCTAAAAACAGTAGTAACACACTATGACTAGCACAGCCCCCAAAACAGAAAATCGCACCCAACTATACCGAGAACTAGCACAGAAATACAAACTTGTGGTGTGCTATCCCTAGAAGTGATCCAAAAAATAGAAGGTGGTAATGTACTTCATATAGGATACAAAAGAATTGGAAAATAGTAATGCTCTACATACCGCAAAATGTATACCCAAACTTCAGAACCTCAAAATGCAGCAGCTAGGGCAGTCAGAGAAGGCCACTGTTTCACAAATAACCCACCATAGTCAAAAACCTCCGTGGCTGCAAATAGAATTAAGACAAAAAATCCATGCTGCTGCCATTAGGCATAAAATACTCCATGTATGAAATCAATGTACCATTATAAAAAAAAAAAAACCCTTGCACACTCACGGAGCTAATATGACCATCCTCACAATCATACACCCATTTTTTTTAACTTAGGCAAACACAAACATCTCTGCTTCAGAAAAACAAGCACTTCCCAGAAAATCTGAAATCCAGCAGAGTCCCCCCCACCGCCCCCCACAACTACAAATAAGGAAAAACAAGGTTCTTGGAACGCTTTATGTCTAAGCAATGAACACACAACACGGTCAATACAAGTGCAGAGCTCTCAATTCTCCCTGCAGACGCAAGAAGCTTATAAAGTCTGAATTTATATTTTGCATTCTGGTACTTTTAGTTATGATTTTCCTGTGATAAACGCTGAAGTACAAGAATAAAAAACCACAACGAAAAAGTATTAGCAAAACTGATATGTATCACCTTTTGCCTTTGTCAATGAGACTTAGTAGATTTGCTAGTGCCTTTTTACAACAATGTTCACATTGGCAAAAAGAAAAAATAATGCCTGAATTAGGTTGTAGGGGAAAACAAGCATTGGCAAAGCCACTAGGTTTGGCCCTCATACATGCAAACATCATTTGAAAATGCCTGTGTTTGCACACCATAGCTACACCTACAGGTGTTGCATATCCTATGTGCGCAGCTAATCCCACATTGCCACATTGTTGATAGTCTAACAGAGTTTAAGGTTTTATTTAATATCTTTCTTATATAGTGGAAAACATCTCGGTTACAATTATATTTGTTCTATCTTGCATGTAATTTTTTACTTTTAGAATATTAGTCAAGTTCGTGTCCATCGCTGGAACTGTGTGTACATCATTATCAGAGAACTTTATTTCGATTACTATGGATCATAAAAGTATAGACAAACAAGACAACCAACATCAAACATATATATAAAAGTATAAATATAAATAACAATAAATACAACAATGATGATATATGAAAAGCTACATCTTAATATTAGTTAAAAAAAAGCAAAATCAGGTTTGGTAAGCACAGGACCACTATCTAAAGTGCATGAAAAGGACAGTGGCCACAATTAGGGTCTACAACAAAATTGCACATCCAACCACAGTACATCATAGACATAAGATAATCCATTTCATAGGTTAAAAACTGTCTGTGCAATTTTCACTAACTTTATCCAAAATGCCATTAAAAACTTGGCCAGGCAAAAAAACACGATCCGGCTGGTATCACACTGCAATAATCTGAATGTTTCCTGGTACACCCTACTACCCAAATGTTTGCACAGGGAACAATCCATTTTGCATGGATTTTTTTATAAAAGGGGCAGAAGAACAAAACATGAATAAGCTCTTTGGAACACCCTTCACAGCCTACACGCAAATCATTGTATGGACCACTATCCTGTTGCCATCTACCAGTGAAGACTTTTACGGGTAGAGTACCATACTTAAACTGGAGGTACCGTTTCCTGGCTAATGAAGGGGCAATTTTGTCAATGGTACTTTCACAAAGGGCCTTAGTTTTAGATCAGTGAAGGCCACAGATAGGGAACCCTTACTCTGCCTAACGTTGTCAATTGCCACACTCTCCCAAAACATTGCTTTAATGGTGGCCTTGCCAACTAAACCCAATATGTATCAAGATTCAGCCTTCGAAGTAGGGCCTTAATAACACAAAGCCATGGGATTTTCCATGCACACTGTGAGACCAAAAGGTCTTTGATTCCCTACCAACAGGATTCGAGGGTGGGTGTTGTTCATACCTAGTACCAGTAGATCAGCTTTCTACTCTCAATCTTGTGGGCAATTTTCTTTTGGATCAAATCTAAATATAATGGAGTCATTGGTGTGCTTACAGGAAGCTTCAATAAAGTTCTTTTCAATCTTTGCTCCACAATGGAGAGCCTCTCTATATGCGAGTAGCCCCACAATTCTGCATCATCTAAAGCAGCCCCTTATTTCCAGTAGTGGAGCCACCTTTCTAGATGAGGTTTTTCTATGTATTTTCCCTATATATGCAGTGTGTTGAACCAAGGACAAATGTGCTTTTTCTTCCTGTGGCACCCAACATAGATCCATTGTGAGTTTAATACCCAGATACTCGAAACTTGACACCACATCTAAGGGAGTGTCACCAACTAGCATTCTCCTCTTACAAAGGGTCGACATCTGCCTAGTAAAAATTATTCATTTGGTCTTGAAGCTATTAAGCTCCAAGCCCTGCTCAACACAAAACATTTTAAAAGAGTTCAGGAGCTGCTGCAGACACTGCGGGGACTTAGATATTAACAAGTTATCATCTGCATAAAGGAGTTCCGGGACCCTCCTATCTTAGGTGCATCACAGCCTTCCCTGTCCAAGAAGCCATAACACCGTTTATGTATAGTGTGAAAAGATTGGGTGCCAAAACACACCCCTGCTTGACCCCACGGTCAAAATGGATAGGGTCTGTCAGGGCTCCATCCTCCCCCATCTCACCTGAGCAACTGTGTCAGCATTTTGGCTCACTAAGATGTCCATCAAGGGAGTGGGTAGCCCCATCTCCTCAAGAACCCTCCATTACTTGGCACAGGGAACCAAATCAAATGCTGAGCGAAGGTCAACAAAGGCAGCGTAAAGTTTACCCTTGGCAATGATCACCTCCCGACAGTAAATACTGGCAAATCGATAAAATCGGATCCACAGTGCTCACATTTGACCTAAAACCTGCCTGCCAATCAGAAAGCACACTCTCATTGAATATCCAATCTTGTATAATGGGCCAGGACTTGTTTGCAAACATTTTTTTGTAGTGAATCAATCAGGCTTATGGGCCTGTAATTGGCTGGGTTTGCCCGGTCCCCCTTCTTGTAGATGGTAATAATTTCCACTAATGTACAGGAAAGGGGAATCTCCATACCAGCTAGGATTCTGCTGGAAAGCAGGTTAATTTATGGCCCCCAGATTATTATATTTTACCAATACAGGTAATTTGGCAGTCTATCTGGGCCAGTGGCACAACCAGAAATACAAGAATTAATGGATTTTAATGTTTTGTTTAATGAAAATGTCAAATTATTAGCCTATAGGATGGAATTAGTTTTCCTAGCCATAACATCACCCTTGGCTGTGACACATTTGGTAGAATAAAACTGTCCAAAATGTGCCATCCATTCCTAGGGCTGAATACAGAAGTCAAGAGTGGGTTTGCGACCATTTAGGCAAACCACAACTGTCTTCCAGAAGGACTTATTATCTTTATTGGAGAGTGCTTCATGAAGGCTTGTCTATAATGAACTCTCACATTCCCTTTTAGTTTTAACAAACACCTGCCGATAGCAGGTTCTGCTTTTTTTTATATCTAACTACGATTTTTACTTTATTGCCACAATAAGCTCTCTCTTGGCTGATCTACATTCCACATTATACCAATTATCAGAGTTTGGCACAATTTCCCCCCTGCACATTTCTTTTCCCAGTACCTCTCTAATATAGGCTAGTAGTTTGTTGTGATTGGAAGCAAATTCCTCAATTCTGGACATGGGAGAGAGTTTTGATAAGGACTCATAGCCCGCAATTGCACTATCCTTAATCACTTCAGTGCTTCTGGATTTTTCCATTCGAGCAGAAACAATGTTCACAAGGAACTCATTTAAACTTAACTGATAAACTTTGGTGCAAGTGGTTGGATTTTCTGTTTTAACTGGGTATTGCTATTCGAGCAGAAACTGGATTTTTCAGCAACCAGTCCCACCTAATGGTTCTAAAATTATTAGTGTACGAGAGGGATCCTATATCTCCATTGCCATAGGACACCTGAACAGGGAATACTTCGCCCCATAGTGACTGTTCAATAAATTGACCCCACTCATCCTCCAATAATAGCTTGGTTTATCCTGCTACATTCCATGACAATGTTTCAATTGGGGCGTCGTAAGGCTGTTTGGCACCATCAAAAGCAGGGGAGACTAGCTCCACAGTGGTCCTTCGCCCATTGCATGGGGCCCAGTCACTGAGTACAGCATCTGACTCATAAATCCATCTCCAGTAGACTCTAAATGTGTCCGCTTACTCAGAGGTGGCAAGTTAGCCATCACTTGGGCTGGATTTAGGATGTGACTGCTCTCCCTCCACAAAAACACTACCATCAATATTACCACCTTGCCACACTGTTAATAGCGCAAGCGAGTTTAAGGTTTTATTTAATACATTCATTAAATAGTGGAAAACATCTCGGTTTCAATAATATTTGTTTTATATTGCATGCAAATTTTTCCTTTTAGAATATTAGTCAAGTTTGTGCCCATCGCTGTAACTATGTATACATCTCTGTTTTCAAGCGGATGTTGTTAATCAGTAGGTTTTTGCGTTTATTTCAAAATTTGCTTTAAAAAGTGAATAGTCAACTGCCACAGCGCCTCTTCCAAAGTAATATCTAGTAGCTACTAGTATCAGATTAACCTTTGAGCTATATTCTTTACAATGTAAACGAGAGCTTGTAAAGCAACTCGTCTTGGTGACCTCCCTGCCTTACAAATAGCTGTACTTTGGCCCACCAATAGAAACAATTTGATGCTAATGGACAGTGGACTCACTATGTACCGACATTTACATATTAAAGGTGTCATAAATGGCGAACAGCAATACTTGCATAAGTAGTAGCTGGTGTTTTGTTCATTTCACACTTCCTCTGGCCACAGTTGTTTTCAACACTGTTTGTATGTAGGCCTCTTGAATAGAGTCCTTATGTTTGTACGTCTGCATGTTTGCCTTTACTTAAGCAGTATCTCCCATCCCTTGTGAAAGTGTTCAAGTTCTTGTTAATTATCATAGCGTTTAGTTTGCATTTGGACCTGAACCATTCCCCTTGTATGCCACAATGACCAACATGACAAAGGAGATTTGCACAGACTGTTCGATTGCACCAGTGACCTCCATCACCCTGAAGTTGTTGGTAGAAACAGGGCAAAGACTGATTTTGCACATTTACAGAGTTCTGCAAAACAGCAGGAAACAATTACTACTAAAGTCAAAATGAATATGGGATGATGATCTATAGGAGCTTCTACTGGATGCAGATTGTACAAAAACGATGCCCTAGTGCATGAGGTTTGCTAGAAACGCTAGGTTTAAACTCACACACTACATGTTCCACATTGCACCCATATACCATCCTCTAGATCAGAGGTCTTCAAACTTTTTTACTCTGAGCCCCCCCTAAGCAAAATGTTTTGAGGTTAGGCCCCCCTCCAAAACTTTATGGGAAGGATTGGGGGAGCGGGAGGGACATGGCTGCGTGCAGGGAGCGGGGCTTATGAGATGATTTCAGTAATTATTTTTCTATAGCTTATGAACTGCACCAAATATGAGACTTAAAAAACGGATAATGCATCAAACAAAAACAGATATCCCAAACAAACTACTCCCCATAATTGGGGTGTTGTGAACCCCTCATACTCTTTGACCCCAATGCAACAATACCTGCTGCACTAATGATAACTGTAGTCCTGAGTAGCAGGATATCTCCTCTGCCTCTTTTACCTCGTCCCCAACATGATGGGTCATCACCTCTGTCCTAATGCTTTAAAGAACAATAGGCTCTGATGCCCCTTTTTTTAAAGGTAGACAGTCATACTTGTGATGCAGTGGGCCCCCCAAATTCCTGGCCCCCAGTTTTGCGGCATCTGCTCCTTTATGGTAATCAGCAGTGGCCACTTACACACTTGGCAGCAGTACCAGCTTCACTAATGAATCACACTTTAAAAAAACAAAAACACTTATATTGTCACCTTCTTTGGGGTAACTCTCTGAAGAAGCGGTCTCTGGCCATTTGTAAACATAAAAATGAGTCTGCATACAGTGCTCCTTATTCTGGGCCTTCTCTTTGACAATATCTTTGAACCTTGCTCCTTTCCTAGACCATTTCTGTGAGGCCCCAAGGATCGAGAGGATTAGGGCTTTGCATCTGAATGTAACCCTGCTGGCCTTCTACCTGCCACCCCATGGACTCTGCTTTCACACAAAAACTTCCCCTGAATGGTTAATACTGACTTTGAGATGCCGGTGCCTGAAACGAAGTGTGTGGCAGTAGTGCAGAAAGTTAAAAAAGAAACCGGCCTTCTTACCAGCCATTAATTGATTGAGTCACTTAAAGCCAGGGCCACTGGAATTATGAGTTTCTGCAGCAGCAGCTTTTTCCACATAATTATCAGTTTAGTGCATTTGCTACATGTTCTGGAGCAGTGGAAGGCCCTTTGCAAAGATTGACTGGTAATCTTGTAGTTGCTTTCTGCTGTATTTGGGTGTTAAACTGGTACTAATGAGGTGAAATATTTCCCGTGACAGCGTTACCGTGAGTTAAAATGACAAAATAATGAAGTAATGCTAACCACACAATGTTGTAAAAAGAAACAGGAGTGTGACCCATAAACCAATCGGGATTGGGGTTCAGAAGTTTAAAGGAAAACAATATCCCAAAAGGTATGAATAAACAGACAATTTATATTGCATGCACAAGGCATTACAACAGTCAGGGAAAGGAGACGCTTATACACAAGGATTCAAATTACAAAAATGATCTTTAGTCTCTTAATATTCAATTCATATCAAGATAATTTCATGCCACAGAGAATATGTACAGCACATAAACGGACAATTCAAATGACAACCGATAAAACTTGGTGCTCAATATATACAAGTGATAAGTGGCGACGCAAGTGAAGTAGGTGAACAGCGATGAACGGCGCAAAGTGAGCAAAGTGAAATATATACACAGTGATTAGCTCAACAAGTGACCAACAGTCAATAACTTTACGTAATATAATTCACAATTTTTTGTTAAAGTCATAGTAGGATGCGCCTATAAATTGCGCTGTGGAGTCGACGACGTTTCGGTCCATATCAAATGTAGACCATCATCAGGACTGGGTTGTCTCGTTTGGAGTGCTGTCAGGGAAAGCAGGACACAGGGTAAGGGTATTTGGACAGACTGGGATGGAAACAATTAGGTGAGGGACGTAAAGTACGTCGTGACAGGGGGAATATGTCATGATTCCACACCTGCCCTTCCTTACGACCTACATATCATCCCCTTTAGGCTTCTGTAGTATTTCCCATTTTGAAACCCACCCCTGTCCCGTGCGCCCGCACGCTTCAAGATCAGTGTGTTTGGTGGTACAGTATTTCATGCCTTGTGAACTATTGTGGTTATTTCCCCTGTTTGGTGCAGGTTTCTGTGTTCTCATGCGTTTTATTTCAGGATTAGGAGCCAGCGCTGTCAGAAGACCAGGCCTTCGCTTTGAGCGCTGACGGAAGCCAGACCTTCGCTCTGAGAGCGTTCTCCTCGCATCCCTCGCACGCGCCTTTTTGGTGCGCTTCTGAGGGGATTCAGGAAGCTTCTATCTCGCGCACTTTCTGTGTGCGTAACCGGGTGGAGCTGGGTGCGGCCCAGTATTTAAACCGCACCCAGCCTTCTGGAAGGCGCTTTGCCTTCAGACTTCCTTTGAAGAAGGTCGCGTATGGACTTGGGACTTACCTGGAAGGATTCTCCATACCGGCAGGACATCTTCATGGCTCTTCATAATGGCGAATCGTTCTCTGCAACAGCGGTGATGACCCTAGAAGACAAAGAGTCAGAAAGCTAAGTACTTTCATTTTTTTGGTTAAAGGCGCCCTTCGCAAGAAAGGTCAATAACAATTTTTGGAACTTTGCTTCACAGAAGAAAACGCAAGGAAAAGACTTTGGACTATTCTGTTCTTGTACCTCAGTTTTCTAAAGAAGAACTTTGTTTAGGTTTTCATGAGTGTTATTTAGAGCCATATTTTGATTGCGAATACAGTCATCGCTTGTAGTTGTTAAGGTATAGGATATTGTGTATTTTGCTTATCTTTCCGAAATTAGAGGAAGATTATTAAGAACCCCAAGTCTAGGAAGCAAGACGTTTATTGCAAGTAAGTGGTAGAATTGTTAGGAAGGATTTGCGAAAGCCTTTTAAAGAATGTTAAGTAATCCTTCTCTTTCATTTCCAGCCTAATTCAACTAGAGCATACAAGCCTACAAGCTGACCACTTATCCCAGAGGACACTTGACGACATCGTCTTCACCACCATAAAGAAATACTGGACGAAGGCCCACTCCTTACTGATCGCAGGTAGGGGAACGTCTAGACATCCAGTTAGAGTCTTAAGTGCCTTAAACTAGATTAGTTAAAAGATTTAGAGTAGAATAGGAGGAACCTATAGGACCTGAATAGTAAAGTCTTCTGTGCTTGTTGCCTCGCAGGTCGACAGCAAGAATCAAGAGTCTTCACTGCAACGTCCAGTACCGGCCCTCCTCCCTAATTCCTAGTTAATTTCTTGCTGTAATATTAGAATCAGTAAGTGTTAGTTAGTAATCAGGGAAGTTGGCCCCTTGCGTCTCTGCGGAATCATCTGCGTCATCCTAGAGGGCATCTGTTCAAGCAAGGTAAGGGACGACATGGATAGCTTGACAGAAGGCAAAGCCCACGTTGATAATTCCGCCCAGACGCAATGGATCAGGTATCTATGCAGGATTTAGCTGCTGTGCTAGAAGCAATTAGGCAGGATAACGCTGCTTTACGTAGGGATTTATCCTCTCTCCAGGACTCGGTGCAGCAGAAATCTGCCACTATTCAGGGCTCTTCCAGTTCTAGTTCTCCAACACAAATCCATGTTGTGACTCCGGTCCCCACCCCTTTAGCTCCCCCAGAGAGATTTTATGGGGATTGCAATAAGTTCTCAGTGTTTTTACAACAATGTCATTTACACTTTATAGCAAAAACCACAGCTTTTCCTGATGATTCTTCCAGAGTTGCATTCATGTTATCCTACATGGGTGGCGACGCTGCCCTTTGGTCAGTCCCTTTAGTTGAAGCTGATGATCGGATCTTGTATAACTTCAGGGATTTTGAGAGGGCTTTAAAGAAGATGTTTTCTAAACATCTATTTGTTCAGTCAGCAGACAATGAGCTGTTAGGTTTAAAACAAGGCTCATCTGATTTGCTACATTATATATCTACCTTCAATCGTTTGGTCTTAGAAGCTGATTGGCCTCACGACAAGCGAATCTCGATCTTCTATAGGGGATTGAAGGACGAATTGAAAGACATGATCACCCAGATTTTAGACCCCCCCGAAGAGATTAGTGCCTTCATTGACCTAGTGGTGAAATTAAATCATCGTATATCCGAAAGAAAGGGAGAAAGAGGGAAGTCAGAGCACAAATTAGTTTTCTTTAAGGAAAGATCCACATCAGTACCTAACCGAGAACCTAGTTCCAAAACTGATACTGCAGAACCTATGCAGATAGGATCTATCCGAGGTCCCTTGACTAAGGAGGAGAAAGAAAAGAGACGGCGATTAAATCAATGTCTCTATTGTGGGAAGTCAGGACACTTTGTGAAGGAATGTCCCACACGACCAAACAAATTTAAAGTTAGATCATCCGATTTAGCTGTCACACAAGAAAAGTCGGAAAACTAGAAAACTCGGTAAAAGGAGAGGTCGGTTTATCGAGTTTTTTCTCTAGTTTGGCCTCAACTATTCCTCCCATTGGTTGTAGACACTTTTCAATTCTTGTAGAACTCCGAGGTCTACTTCCAGAGTCTTACTCCAGACAGGTGGAAGCCATCATAGATTCTGGTGCTACAGGTAATTTCATAGACTCTCATTTCTTCCTTCAGTTAGGCTTCAGATCCTTGTCAAAGGACCATCCAGAAATCGTTAGAGCTGTTGATGGCAAAGAATTGACTTCGGGTCCTGTAAATAGACAGACTGAGGTATTAGAAATGGATTGCTCTCCTATACATAGGGAAAGAATACAATTAGACATCATTGATGCCCCTCAATTCAAGATGATTTTAGGAATCCCTTGGTTAGTTAAACATAACCCGTCCATAGATTGGGTGACCAAGACAATCACTTTTCAATCTCCTGCTTGCACAGATCATTGTTTCCTTACTAAGAGATCTAAGGATGTGGTTCAAGGTTTTGAATTTGGAATGGAATCACCCAATATACTAATTCTGGAAGGAGTGCCATCAGTGTATAATGACCTGTCTGATGTGTTTGACAAAAAAAAGGCCAACACCCTACCACCACATAGAGATTTCGACTGTAGAATAGATTTGGTGCCTGGAGCTACCTTACCCTGCAGTCGAATATATGCTCTTACGGAAGCAGAAAACGCCCATCTCAGAGATTATCTTGATGAGTATCTTGCTAATGGCTTTATAAGACACTCCAAGTCTCCGGTTTCATCAGCTCTTTTTTTCATTCCAAAAAAGGGAGGGGAGCTGCGCACGTGTATAGACTATAGAGCCTTGAACAACGTAACCATTAAGAACAGGTACCCCTTGCCTTTGATCCCTACACTATTAGACCAAATAAAGAAGGCTAAAATTTATACAAAATTGGACTTACGCGGAGCGTACCATTTGGTTAGAGTAAGAAAAGGAGACGAATGGAAGACAGCATTCCGTACTAAATTCGGTCTCTTTGAATACCAAGTCATGCCATTTGGTTTATGTAACGCTCCTGCCGCCTTCCAGTTTTTTATAAATGAGGTTCTACATGAGTTCATTGACATCTGCTGCGTAGTCTACATTGATGATATCCTTATATATTCTGATTCTGAGGAAGAACATGTAAGACAGGTTCGCGCCATTCTTCAAAGACTACTTTCAAACTCACTCTTCGTAAAGTTGGAAAAAAGTCTATTTCACGTTTCCAAGGTGGATTTTCTGGGCTATATTATCAGCCCAGAGGGAATAGAAATGGACCCTAAAAAGGTAGAAGCTGTAACAACCTGGCCTAGTCCCACTTCTGTGAAACAAATCCAAAGTTTTTTAGGGTTTGCAAATTTTTACCGCAGATTCATTCAGAACTTTTCTCAGGTTATAACACCTATTACCAAACTGTTGAGAAAAGGAGCCAAGTTTTTATGGTCCCCAGCCGCTGATGAAGCTTTTCAAAACCTAAAAAAGTTATTTACCATGGCTCCAATTTTAAGTCATCCAGACCCCAATCTACCTTTTATTGTGGAAGCAGACGCCTCTCAATTTGCATTGGGTGGCATTCTTTCACAACGAGATTCAGATACTGGCCAAATGCACCCTATAGCCTATTTCTCAAGAAAATTATCAGAAGCCGAACAAAATTATGCAATTGCCGACAAGGAGTTGTTGGCAATCAAAGCAGTGTTTGAAGAATGGCGTCATTACCTATTAGGAGCTCGTCATCCTGTAACGATTTATACTGATCACAGGAATCTCCAAGCTCTAAGATCTGTAAAGGCTTTATCTGCTAGACAACTGCGTTGGTCCATGTTTTTTAATGACTACAATTTTGTAATCACATATCGCCCAGGAAAGGAAAATTTAAAAGCAGATGCTTTATCCAGACTAGGAGAAATGACGTCGGATCAACCGGTAGTCGTTCACCCTGTAATCCCAACTTCTTGTTTTCAGGGAAGCTTAACTGTTTGTGACATCGTTAACGACATTAAAGAAGCTCTGAAAGAAAAGGCATTGGAGCTTTGGAGAAAAGATCATCCTTTTCTTTTTGAGAAGGACGGTTTGCTGATGGTCCACGACTTGATCTTTGTTCCAAATGAGAAAATTCAAAGATCCATTATTCACCTTCATCATGATACGGTTCTGTCAGCCCACCCAAGCTTTCTAAAAACTATGGAACTCATCAAGAGGAAGTTTTGGTGGCCTTCTATGTCCAAAGACATTAGACAATTTGTGGAAACTTGTAGCATCTGTATCCAGCACAAGTCCTCTCATCAGGCTCCTAGTGGTTTGTTGATGCCATTACCTATTCCTCCTCAACCATGGCATACTATATCATTAGACTTCATTGTTGAACTACCTGAAACCAAGAAGGGATTCAATACAATTTTGACTGTTGTAGACCAGTTTACCCGTATGGCCCATTTTGTTCCTTTAAAAAAGCTTCCCACTGCATTGGAGCTTGCTCATTTGCTCATGATCCATGTGATAAGATTACACGGAATTCCTTCGGTTGTCATTTCGGACAGGGGATCACAGTTTGTTTCTAAGGTTTGGCAGAAACTGAGTTCTTTGTTACATATGGAGGTTCGTTTATCCTCTAGTTACCATCCTCAAACCGATGGTTTAACTGAAAGAACTAACCAGACTATTGAACAATATCTTCGTTGTATGTTACCTAATGTTTCCGAAGAATGGTCCGATCTGTTAAGTCCTTTGGAGTTCGCCTACAACAACTCTGAGCATTCTTCCATTAAAATGTCCCCATTCTTTTGTAATTTTGGTTTTCATCCAAAAAGCATTCCTGAAAACTCCAACAATAACATCAATGATTCCGTACCCACAGTTTATGACTATGTGTCCCAGATATTCACCATTCAGGAGGATGCTAAATTCAACTTGGCCAAAGCGAAAGAATCTCAAAAAGAAGCCAAGGATAAACATCGATCCGAACAACCTCTTTATGAAATAGGTGATAAAGTATGGTTGAGTACAAAAAATTTGAAATTAAGAGGGAACAGAAAATTCAATCCAAAATTTATTGGCCCCTTTCCCATTGAGAAAATACTAAATCCAGTTTGTGTTAGATTGACCCTCCCTAGTAAGTACTTGATACATCCAGTCTTCCATGTCTCTCTAATCAAGCCTTTTCATCCTCAAACTCGTATTCCCAAGTCCCCACCTCCTATCATTGTTGAAGGCAACTCAGAATTCGAAGTAAGAGCAATCTTGGATTCCAAGAGAGTTAGAGGAAGGTTATTTTACCTCATCGACTGGAAGGGTTATGGTCCTGAGGAAAGATCTTGGGAGCCTCTAGAACATCTTAAAAATGCTCCCAGATTGATTCGGAACTTTCATTTAAGATTCCCAGATAAACCTAGACCCATTTCCACCGTTCTTGGGGGGATCTTGAGGAGGGAGTACTGTCATGATTCCACACCTGCCCTTCCTTACGACCTACATATCCCCTTTAGGCTTCTGTAGTATTTCCCATTTTGAAACCCACCCCTGTCCCGTGCGCCCGCACGCTTCAAGATCAGTGTGTTTGGTGGTACAGAATTTCATGCCTTGTGAACTATTGTGGTTATTTCCCCTGTTTGGTGCAGGTTTCTGTGTTCTCATGCGTTTTATTTCAGGATTAGGAGCCAGCGCTGTCAGAAGACCAGGCCTTCGCTTTGAGCGCTGACGGAAGCCAGACCTTCGCTCTGAGAGCGTTCTCCTCGCATCCCTCGCACGCGCCTTTTTGGTGCGCTTCTAAGGGGATTCAGGAAGCTTCTATCTCGCGCACTTTCTGTGTGCGTAACCGGGTGGAGCTGGGTGCGGCCCAGTATTTAAACCGCACCCAGCCTTCTGGAAGGCGCTTTGCCTTCAGACTTCCTTTGAAGAAGGTCGCGTATGGACTTGGGACTTACCTGGAAGGATTCTCCATACCGGCAGGACATCTTCATGGCTCTTCATAATGGCGAATCGTTCTCTGCAACAGCGGTGATGACCCTAGAAGACAAAGAGTCAGAAAGCTAAGTACTTTCATTTTTTTGGTTAAAGGCGCCCTTCGCAAGAAAGGTCAATAACAATTTTTGGAACTTTGCTTCACAGAAGAAAACGCAAGGAAAAGACTTTGGACTATTCTGTTCTTGTACCTCAGTTTTCTAAAGAAGAACTTTGTTTAGGTTTTCATGAGTGTTATTTAGAGCCATATTTTGATTGCGAATACAGTCATCGCTTGTAGTTGTTAAGGTATAGGATATTGTGTATTTTGCTTATCTTTCCGAAATTAGAGGAAGATTATTAAGAACCCCAAGTCTAGGAAGCAAGACGTTTATTGCAAGTAAGTGGTAGAATTGTTAGGAAGGATTTGCGAAAGCCTTTTAAAGAATGTTAAGTAATCCTTCTCTTTCATTTCCAGCCTAATTCAACTAGAGCATACAAGCCTACAAGCTGACCACTTATCCCAGAGGACACTTGACGACATCGTCTTCACCACCATAAAGAAATACTGGACGAAGGCCCACTCCTTACTGATCGCAGGTAGGGGAACGTCTAGACATCCAGTTAGAGTCTTAAGTGCCTTAAACTAGATTAGTTAAAAGATTTAGAGTAGAATAGGAGGAACCTATAGGACCTGAATAGTAAAGTCTTCTGTGCTTGTTGCCTCGCAGGTCGACAGCAAGAATCAAGAGTCTTCACTGCAACGTCCAGTACCGGCCCTCCTCCCTAATTCCTAGTTAATTTCTTGCTGTAATATTAGAATCAGTAAGTGTTAGTTAGTAATCAGGGAAGTTGGTCCCTTGCGTCTCTGCGGAATCATCTGCGTCATCCTAGAGGGCATCTGTTCAAGCAAGGTAAGGGACGACGTGGATAGCTTGACAGAATAAACCAATGCGCCTATAAATTGCGCTGTGGAGTCGACGACGTTTCGGTCCATATCAAATGTAGACCATCATCAGGACTGGGTTGTCTCGTTTGGAGTGCTGTCAGGGAAAGCAGGACACAGGGTAAGGGTACTTGGACAGACTGGGATGGAAACAATTAGGTGAGGGACATAAAGTACGTCGAGACAGGGGGAATAAACCAATGAGGGACCGGCGTATTGAAAGACCCAGGTGACGCTAAACAGAAGGGAAGGTGAATGGAAAGGGGTAGTTAGACTGGAGCATGTGAACTATATCGATGAACCATGATGGTGAACCAGAAGATGGTAAATAATGCAGTGCTTTGGGTAAAACACTAACCCAATTAGGAAAAGGGAAAAAAAGGAACCGGGTGTAGGATCGGGGGAGGGAAAGGGGGGGGAGGGAAAGACGGCAGGCGACGGGGGGGGGGGAAGAAGGAGGGAACAATGTAAAGGTGTAAATGCGTGCACCTGTATAATCAAAGCATGGGCGGTGATCCAGAGAGGTGATCCCGTGTATTAAGGTATTCACCCGCCCCGAGAGTAATAAATACATGCAAGACCGGTTCTGGTCTTACCTGTGGGCTGAAAGTGCTGGAGTCCTCCTCCGAGGAGCTGACACGGCAAGGGGTACCAGTAAGTATAAACTGATAAACCAAAACTGGTGATAAAAAACTGTAAACAGACAAGTTAATCTGCTAACATTGTTTTATTACAATGAAGCTAAATATATCAATAATACTGTCTCATACAAAATTTATTCAAAGTTGCCGTGCCCTGGGGAAAGGGGAGAGGGATGTGCAGTGGATGGAGTGGATCAAGGGAAGGGTAAGTGACATATACACACAGGCCAGAAAGGCCACACACAAATTATATAAATTAGAAATAAATGTCCATAGGTTTCAATAATAACCTGGATAGCAACCAACTTAATGGATATAATGAATAACACAGTATAGAATGTATTGATTTTTCCGTCAGTAATCCCGCATTGGATGCCGGCCTGACTAGCGTGCAGAACAGTGTTCAGACACCTTGGCTTCTATAGTAATTCTGAATTGGTCATTCACTGAGACTCTGTGACAGTGATTTGGAACGTCCACAGAATGGTGCACTGATTCCACCACAACCAGGCGGTTGTTTTTACATCATTTGCGACCTTAGGAGGAAGTAAACGCATACACTCCGTGTGAGTGTTTTTCCCCTTTTGACGCATTGTCTGTGTCCCTGTGTTTTTTGTCCTGATGAAGACCCCACTGCAAGGGAATCATTTAAGCCTGCGCTTGTAAAGGGGTCGAAACGTCGACCATTTTTTCTTTGTTTATATTCTATACTGTGTTATTCATTATATCCATTAAGTTGGTTGCTATCCAGGTTATTATTGAAACCTATGGACATTTATTTCTAATTTATATAATTTGTGTGTGGCCTTTCTGGCCTGTGTGTATATGTCACTTACCCTTCCCTTGATCCACTCCATCCACTGCACATCCCTCTCCCCTTTCCCCAGGGCACGGCAACTTTGAATAAATTTTGTATGAGACAGTATTATTGATATATTTAGCTTCATTGTAATAAAACAATGTTAGCAGATTAACTTGTCTGTTTACAGTTTTTTATCACCAGTTTTGGTTTATCAGTTTATACTTACTGGGGCCCCTCTTCCTTAGTATCAGTATTACCCAGGTCCCAGTGACGTCAATGGGTTAACCCCCCTTTTTTTGCAACGGCAAGGGGTACACCTATGGGTACTGTAAGGCGGAGCGCAACATTCAATTATATGGTCCCATTATAAATTCGGACAGTACTGTGGATGCTAAACAAGGTTTACCTTAATCTTCTAAGGCGGTCTCAAACAATTTGGTGGGCCGAGAAGTCCAAGGGACCAGGGGACCTGAAACCGAAAACAGCGGTCAGGGTCCGAAATGTAGGTACATAAGCCGAATGTGAGCGGGGCGGAGGGAAATTTCGCTTACCTGAGTAAATGCAGGCGCCTGTCACGTAATAAATACGTGTGTTCAATCAGCCGGGAGCCAAGGAACCAGCAAGTAGCGTCCGAGTCGTGGCTAGGGGCAAGCGGTGACCGCGGATGGAAATAAACGCCGCGTCACTGAGGGGGCGGGAGCGGCAAGGTGAGGGCGGAAGGGAGGGGAAGGGAGAGAAGTGAGGGCGGAAGTGGACGTGCGTGGAGCGCTGATGCTCGGGAGGGCAGAGGTGCATTAGGGAAACTGAAGCTTAGGGTCCATAGACATTGAAAAGGCAACAATGAAAAAACAATGAAAAATAAGGGCAACAATTATTACAAACAATTAGCCATAATGGCTAAACAGAGAGACATGGAAAGAATGAAATCCAATGTTAATAACGTATCAGGACATATCAAACCGTTGTTACCTGCTATACATGTGTATGTAAACAGACATACCCCAATAGAATCAAAAATGAGATATATACCCAACTAATCAGAGTGTATCAGCGCTATACAGTTGGAGAATATTATCAAAGACAGGAATATCATGAATAATACACGCTGGGCGGCATAGCTAATAAACAGGCAAGAAGAGTACTACATACTAGGGCTATTAAATAGTCACAGTATTGTTCCACTCATCAAGGCTATTGAGGCCGGATGACACAGAGTCACAGATGGTCATCCACTTACATTCAGCCTTAATCAGCAACATTTTAATGTCTCCTCCCCGAACAAGGAGGGACGGATTGTCAATCACTTGCCAACCAATGTCTGTATCCACATGACCTGAATCGATAAAGTGTGGTACTAGGGGGGCAGTCATAACTTTACAGTTAATCCTGCTCTTATGTTGAATGATCCTTTGTTTAATCAATTGGGTTGTCTGACCTATATAAATCAGTCCACAGGGACATGTAATGGCATAAACCACATTTTGTGTGCGGCAGTTATTGTGAGTCTTCAATTTATATGTACGTTCTTTGTAAGTAAAGACCTTGGTGTTTGTGGTCAATTCACAGACACTACAATTTTGGCATTTAAAATGTCCGACCACTGGGTCCAGTCCCCATGCCGCCGTGATGGTGTGTTTTTCTTTTATAGACTGTGGCCATGTGATAGCATGTACCAAGTGGCTAGCGATGTTTCGGCCACGTTGGTAGGAAAACAATGGTAGATCAATGAAGGATTCATGACTTCTAAGTATTGGCCAGTTCTTCTTAATAATTTTGCTGACTTCATTGCTATGCGGACTAAAGGTGGACACAAAAAGGATTCGATTCAAGGTCTTCTTTGGTTGTTGTGAAAGGAGTGTATCCCTGGGGCAATACCATGCCCTCTTTCTGGCTTGAGAGACCAGACGTCGTGGGTAGCCTCTATGGATTAGTTTTTTTGCTAGGGCCTCCGCTTCCCTGAAATAATCCTTCCGCCACTTGCAATTACGTCGAATGCGTAAAAACTGTCCGTATGGCAACCCATCTCGTAGGGCTCTGGGGTGATAGCTTGAGTATTCCAACAAGGTGTTTTTCTCCGTGGGCTTACGGAACAGAGTAGTCCCCAATCTGCCGTCTTCTTCATGAATTATCACGTCCAGAAATGGAAGATCATTGGTTTTTTGTTCGTTGGTGAATTTCAAATGTGCCTGTGCATGGTTAAGCCATTGATTAAACAAGTTCAGGGACAAAGTATCTCCATTCCAAATCATAATGATATCGTCTATGTATCGACGCCATAAACAAATTTGTGAAAAAAATGGATTTGCGGGGGTAAGAATCAAAGATTTCTCCAAATTATGTACAAATAAAATAGAAAAATTTGGGGCAAAACAAGCGCCCATGGCGACTCCCTTCACTTGTAGATAGAAGATGTTGTTATACAGGAAATAGTTATTCTGAAGGGCAATGCGTAGTAGTGACATGATGAATTCCGTAGGTTCTTAGTTGGCTGTGGTCTCGATTGAAGAAGTACCCGTATCACATGGAGACCCTCATCATGTGGAATGTTTGTATAGAGGGATTCAATATCCATGCTTACAAGTAGTTGAGAAGTAGTATCATAGGGTAAATCTTCTATAGTATTTATAAGATCAGTAGTATCACGAATAAAAGTGTCAGTACAGGGAACGAACTCTTTGATAACTGCATCAATATATTTGCCCAGCGGTTCGAAAATAGATCCACAGCCGGATATTATCGGTCTTCCTGGTGGATTAAGTTGATCCTTATGTATCTTGGGCAAGATATACATCACAGGAGTTCTGGGGCTGGGGTTGTTAAAAAATTCAAACTGTTTTTTTGTAATGATGTTAAGATCCTTCGCTTCCTCTGTAACTGTCAATATATTTAGTTGGATGTCCTCCAATGGATCTTTTGACAGTGGTTTGTAGTGATTGCGATTGGAGAGTTGTCTCAATATTTCCTGATCATATTTACTATGGCTGGTAACTACAATCCCCCCACCCTTGTCTGCTGGTTTAATAACAAGTTCTGCATTGTTTTTCAAGGACAGAAGGGCTTGTTTCTCGGCCGTTGGTAGATTGTAGGGTATGAAATGCGGTTTAGATTTCAAGTTCATTACATCCCTCATCACTAAACGTTCAAATGCGAGGATTTCCGGAGGCATTAGATGGGTCGGGGGATTGAAGGTGGAGGGAGGTCGGAAGGGAGGGAGAGTGGTCAGTGGGGAGTCTTCTTTATCTACAAAAAATTGCTTCAGCCTAATTCTTCTAAAGAATTTAAGGAGATTAGTTTGTAATTCCAGGAAATCTGTACGTTCAGTAGGTACAAATGTTAAACCTCTGGAGAGCAAGGATGTTTCTTCTTGGTTGAGGCAATGCTCTGATAAATTAAAGATAGGTATGGAGAGGTCGCTAGGAACTTGTGAATCAATGCTATTTACTGTGGGGGCCCCCATTGGTAATAGCGATTGCGAGTTTGTCGATCCCCTGCAAATGTTGGTTGATACTGTCGATTTCTTGTGGCGCGGTTTTGAGGTGGAGGTTGGCCACGTCCCCGGCCTCTGGCTAAAAAAACAGTTGGTAGTAGTGGTAGGGGTCTGGTGTTGCTTCCAGATGTACTAGGGCCCTGGCATAAGTCAGTTTCTTCTCCTGAGGTATTGGAGGAGTCAGAAAAGGTGATTCTTTGATTGGGAGTGTTGTAATACTCGTCTTTTAGGTAAGGATATGTTTGTTCCACCTTGTAAAATTTAATATCCTTTTCAATTTTATTCACCTTTTTGTTATATTCAAATGTATTGAATGTGGCAATAGTAGAAGCAATCTTCTCAAGTAAAGTTTTAGCATCTGTTAGTGAAGAATCAGCTAAGATTAGTTTTTCTAAATCTGCTATTTCCTCAAGCTCAAGACGACTATGTGCGATTGCCGTATATATGCCAAGGACCATCCAATGCCTAGAGCAGGTGGTCGCTAGATGACTGAATTTGGTCCGGAATAAGGGATCAGTGGTGAAAATGGCCGGGGTGTTACGAATTTGTAAGCCCAATGGAATCACTCCTGATCTAAGGTAGTCTGTCAACATGCGGGCATGTAGATCTGTTCGGATTTGTTTTTTCTTAAGTTGTTCAAGTTTCTCTAAGTTTGCCCTTGAGGTATTGGAAGTGGGGGTGGTAGCAGGGAGGTTAGAGGTGGCAGAAATAAGTGAAGGACCAACCATCAATGATTGGATATATTCTTCAGAGTATGTAAGGGTCTCCTTAGACATCGTATGTGTGCTACAAATGTCACACACAGAGTAAATCCAGTTACTTGGATCAAAGGATCTATACCACAAGGGTATGGACTCTCGCAGCTCGGCAGCTGCTCACAATCTTGTAAAAAGAAACAGGAGTGTGACCCATAAACCAATCGGGATTGGGGTTCAGAAGTTTAAAGGAAAACAATATCCCAAAAGGTATGAATAAACAGACAATTTATATTGCATGCACAAGGCATTACAACAGTCAGGGAAAGGAGACGCTTATACACAAGGATTCAAATTACAAAAATGATCTTTAGCCTCTTAATATTCAATTCATATCAAGATAATTTCATGCCACAGAGAATATGTACAGCACATGAATGGACAATTCAAATGACAACCGATAAAACTTGGTGCTCAATATATACAAGTGATAAGTGACGACGCAAGTGAAGTAGGTGAACAGCGATGAACGGCGCAAAGTGAGCAAAGTGAAATATATACACAGTGATTAGCTCAACAAGTGACCAACAGTCAATAACTTTATGTAATATAATTCACAATTTTTTGTTAAAGTCATAGTAGGATGCGCCTATAAATTGCGCTGTGGAGTCGACGACGTTTCGGTCCATATCAAATGTAGACCATCATCAGGACTGGGTTGTCTCGTTTGCAGTGCTGTCAGGGAAAGCAGGACACAGGGTAAGGGTACTTGGACAGACTGGGATGGAAACAATTAGGTGAGGGACGTAAAGTACGTCGTGACAGGGGGAATAAACCAATGAGGGACCGGCGTATTGAAAGACCCAGGTGATGCTAAACAGAAGGGAAGGTGAATGGAAAGGGGTAGTTAGACGGGAGCATGTGAACTATATCGATGAACCATGATGGTGAACCAGAAGATGGTAAATATTGCAGTGCTTTGGGTAAAACACTAACCCAATTAGGAAAAGGGAAAAAAAAGGAACCGGGTGTAGGATCGGGGGGAGGGAAAGGGGGGGGGGAGGGAAAGACGGCAGGCGACGGGTGGGGGAAAGAAGGAGGGAACAATGTAAAGGTGTAAATGCGTGCACCTGTATAATCAAAGCATGGGCGGTGATCCAGAGAGGTGATCCCGTGTATTAAGGTATTCACCCGCCCCGAGAGTAATAAATACATGCAAGACCGGTTCCGGTCTTACCTGTGGGCTGAAAGTGCTGGAGTCCTCCTCCGAGGAGCTGACACGGCAAGGGGTACACCTATGGGTACTGTAAGGCGGAGCGCAACATTCAATTATATGGTCCCATTATAAATTCGGACAGTACTGTGGATGCTAAACAAGGTTTACCTTAATCTTCTAAGGCGGTCTCAAACAATTTGGTGGGCCGAGAAGTCCAAGGGACCAGGGGACCTGAAACCGAAAACAGCGGTCAGGGTCCGAAATGTAGGTACATAAGCCGAATGCGAGCGGGGCGGAGGGAAATTTCGCTTACCTGAGTAAATGCAGGCGCCTGTCACGTAATAAATACGTGTGTTCAATCAGCCGGGAGCCAAGGAACCAGCAAGTAGCGTCCGAGTCGTGGCTAGGGGCAAGCGGTGACCGCGGATGGAAATAAACGCCGCGTCACTGAGGGGGCGGGAGCGGCAAGGTGAGGGCGGAAGGGAGGGGAAGGGAGAGAAGTGAGGGCGGAAGTGGACGTGCGTGGAGCGCTGATGCTCGGGAGGGCAGAGGTGCATTAGGGAAACTGAAGCTTAGGGTCCATAGACATTGAAAAGGCAACAATGAAAAAAACAATGAAAAATAAGGGCAACAATTATTACAAACAATTAGCCATAATGGCTAAACAGAGAGACATGGAAAGAATGAAATCCAATGTTAATAACATATCAGGACATATCAAACCGTTGTTACCTGCTATACATGTGTATGTAAACAGACATACCCCAATAGAATCAAAAATGAGATATATACCCAACTAATCAGAGTGTATCAGCGCTATACAGTTGGAGAATATTATCAAAGACAGGAATATCATGAATAATACACGCTGGGCGACATAGCTAATAAACAGGCAAGAAGAGTACTACATACTAGGGCTATTAAATAGTCACAGTATTGTTCCACTCATCAAGGCTATTGAGGCCGGATGACACAGAGTCACAGATGGTCATCCACTTACATTCAGCCTTATTCAGCAACATTTTAATGTCTCCTCCCCGAACAGGGAGGGACGGATTGTCAATCACTTGCCAACCAATGTCTGTATCCACATGACCTGAATCGATAAAGTGTGGTACTAGGGGGGCAGTCATAACTTTACAGTTAATCCTGCTCTTATGTTGAATGATCCTTTGTTTAATCATTTGGGTTGTCTGACCTATATAAATCAGTCCACAGGGACATGTAATGGCATAAACCACATTTTGTGTGCGGCAGTTAGTGTGAGTCTTCAATTTATATGTACGTTCTTTGTAAGTAAAGACCTTGGTGTTTTTGGTCAATTCGCAGACACTACAATTTTGGCATTTAAAATGTCCGACCACTGGGTCCAGTCCCCATGCCGCCGTGATGGTGTGTTTTTCTTTTATAGACTGTGGCCATGTGATAGCATGTACCAAGTGGCTAGCGATGTTTCGGCCACGTTGGTAGGAAAATAATGGTAGATCAATGAAGGATTCATGACTTCTAAGTATTGGCCAGTTCTTCTTAATAATTTTGCTGACTTCATTGCTATGCGGACTAAAGGTGGACACAAAAGGGATTCGATTCAAGGTCTTCTTTGGTTGTTGTGAAAGGAGCGTATCCCTGGGGCAATACCATGCCCTCTTTCTGGCTTGAGAGACCAGACGTCGTGGGTAGCCTCTAGGGATTAGTTTTTTTGCTAGGGCCTCCGCTTCCCTGAAATATTCCTTCCGCCACTTGCAATTACGTCAAATGCGTAAAAACTGTCCATATGGCAACCCATCTCGTAGGGCTCTGGGGTGATAGCTTGAGTATTCCAACAAGGTGTTTTTCTCCGTGGGCTTACGGAACAGAGTAGTCCCCAATCTGCCGTCTTCTTCATGAATTATCACGTCCAGAAATGGAAGATCATTGGTTTTTTGTTCGTTGGTGAATTTCAAATGTTCCTGTGCATGGTTAAGCCATTGATTAAACGAGTTCAGGGACAAAGTATCTCCATTCCAAATCATAATGATATCGTCTATGTATCGACTCCATAAACAAATTTGTGAAAAAAATGGATTTGCGGGGGTAAGAATCAAAGATTTCTCCAAATTATGTACAAATAAAATAGAAAAATTTGGGGCAAAACAAGCGCCCATGGCGACTCCCTTCACTTGTAGATAGAAGATGTTGTTATACAGGAAATAGTTATTCTGAAGGGCAATGCGTAGTAGTGACATGATGAATTCCGTAGGTTCTTAGTTGGCTGTGGTCTCGATTGAAGAAGTACCCGTATCACATGGAGACCCTCATCATGTGGAATGTTTGTATAGAGGGATTCAATATCCATGCTTACAAGTAGTTGAGAAGTAGTATCATAGGGTAAATCTTCTATAGTATTTATGAGATCAGTAGTATCACGAATAAAAGTGTCAGTACAGGGAACAAACTCTTTGATAACTGCATCAATATATTTGCCCAGCGGTTCGAAAATAGATCCACAGCCGGATATTATCGGTCTTCCTGGTGGATTAAGTTGATCCTTATGTATCTTGGGCAAGATATACATCACAGGAGTTCTGGGGCTGCGGTTGTTAAAAAATTCAAACTCTTTTTTTGTAATGATGTTAAGATCCTTCGCTTCCTCTGTAACTGTCAATATATTTATTTGGATGTCCTCCAATGGATCTTTTGACAGTGGTTTGTAGTGATTGCGATTGGAGAGTTGTCTCAATATTTCCTGATCATATTTACTATGGCTGGTAACTACAATCCCCCCACCCTTGTCTGCTGGTTTAATAACAAGTTCTGCATTGTTTTTGAAGGACAGAAGGGCTTGTTTCTCGGCCGTTGGTAGATTGTAGGGTATGAAATGCGGTTTAGATTTCAAGTTCATTACATCCCTCATCACTAAACGTTCAAATGCGAGGATTTCCGGAGGCATTAGATGGGTCGGGGGATTGAAGGTGGAGGGAGGTCGGAAGGGAAAGAGAGTGGTCAGTGGGGAGTCTTCTTTATCTACAAAAAATTGCTTCAGCCTAATTCTTCTAAAGAATTTAAGGAGATTAGTTTGTAATTCCAGGAAATCTGTATGTTCAGTAGGTACAAATGTTAAACCTCTGGAGAGCAAGGATGTTTCTTCTTGGTTGAGGCAATGCTCTGATAAATTAAAGATAGGTATGGAGAGGTCGCCAGGAGCTTGTGAATCAATGCTATTTACTGTGGGGGCCCCCATTGGTAATAGCGATTGCGAGTTTGTCGATCCCATTGGGCTTACAAATTCGTAACACCCCGGCCATTTTCACCACTGATCCCTTGTTCCGCACCAAATTCAGTCATCTAGCGACCACCTGCTCTAGGCATTGGATGGTCCTTGGCATAGATACGGCAATCGCACATAGTCGTCTTGAGCTTGAGGAAATAGCAGATTTAGACAAACTAATCTTAGCTGATTCTTCACTAACAGATGCTAAAACCTTACTTGAGAAGATTGCTTCTACTATTGCCACATTCAATACATTTGAATATAACAAAAAGGTGAATACAATTGAAAAGGATATTAAATTTTACAAGGTGGAACAAACATATCCTTACCTAAAAGACGAGTATTACAACACTCCCTTCACCCCCGCTAGAACACGTAACTGGGGACGATTTAGGAACAATCAAAGAATCACCTTTTCTGACTCCTCCAATACCTCAGGAGAAGAAACTGACTTATGCCAGGGCCCTAGTACATCTGGAAGCAACACCAGACCCCAACCACTACTACCAACTGTTTTTTTAGCCAGAGGCCGGGGACGTGGCCAACCTCCACCTCAAAACCGCGCCACAAGAAATCGACAGTATCAACCAACATTTGCAGGGGATCGACAAACTCGCAATCGCTATTACCAATGTGGGCCCCCCACAGTAAATAGCATTGATTCACAAGTTCCTGGCGACCTCTCCATACCTATCTTTAATTTATCAGAGCATTGCCTCAACCAAGAAGAAACATCCTTGCTCTCCAGAGGTTTAACATTTGTACCTACTGAACGTACAGATTTCCTGGAATTACAAACTAATCTCCTTAAATTCTTTAGAAGAATTAGGCTGAAGCAATTTTTTGTAGATAAAGAAGACTCCCCACTGACCACTCTCTCTCCCTTCCGACCTCCTTCCACCTTCAATCCCCCGACCCATCTAATGCCTCCGGAGATCCTCGCATTTGAACGTTTAGTGATGAGGGATGTAATGAACTTGAAATCTAAACCGCATTTCATACCCTACAATCTACCAATGGCCGAGAAACAAGCCCTTCTGTCCTTGAAAAACAATGCAGAACTTGTTATTAAACCAGCAGACAAGGGTGGGGGGATTGTAGTTACCAGCCATAGTAAATATGATCAGGAAATATTGAGACAACTCTCCAATTGCAATCACTAAAACCACTGTCAAAAGATCCATTGGAGGACATCCGACTAAAAATAGAGAGTTACAGAGGAAGCGAAGGATCTTAACATCATTACAAAAAAAGAGTTTGAATTTTTTAACAACCCCAGCCCCAGAACTCCTGTGATGTATATCTGGCCAAAGATACATAAGGATCAACTTAATCCACCAGGAAGACCGATAATATCCGGCTGTGGATCTATTTTGGAACCGCTGGGCAAATATATTGATGCAGTTATCAAAGAGTTCGTTCCCTGTACTGACACTTTTATTCGTGATACTACTGAGCTCATAAATACTATAGAAGATTTACCCTATGGTACTACTTCTCAAGTACTTGTAAGCATGGATATTGAATCCCTCTATACAAACATTCCACATGATGAGGGTCTCCATGTGATACGGGTACTTCTTCAATCGAGACCACAGCCAACTAAGATACCTACGGAATTCATCATGTCACTACTACGCATTGCCCTTCAGAATAACTATTTCCTGTATAACAACATCCTCTATCTACAAGTGAAGGGAGTCGCTATGGGCGCTTGTTTTGCCCCAAATTTTTCTATTTTATTTGTACATAATTTGGAGAAATCTTTGATTCTTACCCCCGCAAATCCATTTTTTTCACAAATTTGTTTATGGCGTCGATACATAGACGATATCATTATGATTTGGAATGGAAATACTTTGTCCCTGAACTCGTTTAATCAATGGCTTAACCATGCACAGGAACATTTGAAATTCACCAACGAACAAAAAACCAATGATCTTCCATTTCTGGACGTGATAATTCATGAAGAAGACGGCAGATTGGGGACTACTCTGTTCCGTAAGCCCACGGAGAAAAACACCTTGTTGGAATACTCAAGCTATCACCCCAGAGCCCTACGAGATGGGTTGCCATACGGACAGTTTTTACGCATTCGACGTAATTGCAAGTGGCGGAAGGATTATTTCAGGGAAGCGGAGGCCCTAGCAAAAAAACGAATCCATAGAGGCTACCCACGACGTCTGGTCTCTCAAGCCAGAAAGAGGGCATGGTATTGCCCCAGGGATACGCTCCTTTCACAACAACCAAAGAAGACCTTGAATCGAATCCCTTTTGTGTCCACCTTTAGTCCGCATAGCAATGAAGTCAGCAAAATTATTAAGAAGAACTGGCCAATACTTAGAAGTCATGAATCCTTCATTGATCTACCATTGTTTTCCTACCAACGTGGCCGAAACATCGCTAGCCACTTGGTACATGCTATCACATGGCCACAGTCTATAAAAGAAAAACACACCATCACGGCGGTATGGGGACTGGGCCCAGTGGTCGGACATTTTAAATGCCAAAATTGTAGTGTCTGCGAATTGACCAAAAACACCAAGGTCTTTACTTACAAAGAACGTACATATAAATTGAAGACTCACACTAACTGCCGCACACAAAATGTGGTTTATGCCATTACATGTCCCTGTGGACTGATTTATATAGGTCAGACAACCCAAATGATTAAACAAAGGATCATTCAACATAAGAGCAGGATTAACTGTAAAGTTATGACTGCCCCCCTAGTACCACACTTTATCGATTCAGGTCATGTGGATACAGACATTGGTTGGCAAGTGATTGACAATCCGTCCCTCCCTGTTCGGGGAGGAGACATTAAAATGTTGCTGAATAAGGCTGAATGTAAGTGGATGACCATCTGTGACTGTGTCATCCGGCCTCAATAGCCTTGATGAGTGGAACAATACTGTGACTATTTAATAGCCCTAGTATGTAGTACTCTTCTTGCCTGTTTATTAGCTATGTCGCCCAGCGTGTATTATTCATGATATTCCTGTCTTTGATAATATTCTCCAACTGTATAGCGCTGATACACTCTGATTAGTTGGGTATATATCTCATTTTTGATTCTATTGGGGTATGTCTGTTTACATACACATGTATAGCAGGTAACTACGGTTTGATATGTCCTGATACGTTATTAACATTGGATTTCATTCTTTCCATGTCTCTCTGTTTAGCCATTATGGCTAATTGTTTGTAATAATTGTTTCCCTTATTTTTCATTGTTTTTTCATTGTGGCCTTTTCAATGTCTATGGACCCTAAGCTTCAGTTTCCCTAATGCACCTCTGCCCTCCCGAGCATCAGCGCTCCACGCACGTCCACTTCCGCCCTCACTTCTCTCCCTTCCCCTCCCTTCCGCCCTCACCTTGCCGCTCCCGCCCCCTCAGTGACGTGGCGTTTATTTCCATCCGCGGTCACCGCTTGCCCCTAGCCACGACTCGGACGCTACTCTCTGGTTCCTTGGCTCCCGGCTGATTGAACACACGTATTTATTACGTGACAGTGGAGTGGAGTGGTGTGGCTCACTGGTTAGAGGCGGCAGACCCGGAAGCAGAGATCAGCCCGGGACCAGGGTTCGATTCCCGACGCGGCAGGGTCTTGGGCCATCGTCAGCGGACTCGATAATTCTCGCCTCTGTGCCTACTCCAACCATGGGTTCCACTCAGCAACTCTGGGCAATAGCTTGCTTAATCTCTACTTACGGCCCCATCAGCGCCGGGGATGCTTGTCTTCACCTTGGAGATGCCCAGTAGGGACCATCTCACAGGGAAAGCCAGGATGGGTTCCCCAGCGGTATACAGCGCCGGGACGCCCCTTTGCTGGGGCAGCTGTGCGCTTTACAGTATACAACATTTAACATTTAACAGGCGCCTGCATTTACTCAGGTAAGCGAAATTTCCCTCCGCCCCGCTCACATTCGGCTTATGTACCTACATTTCGGACCCTGACCGCTGTTTTCGGTTTCAGGTCCCCTGGTCCCTTGGACTTCTCGGCCCACCAAATTGTTTGAGACCGCCTTAGAAGATTAAGGTAAACCTTGTTTAGCATCCACAGTACTGTCCGAATTTATAATGGGACCATATAATTGAATGTTGCACTCCGCCTTACAGTACCCATAGGTGTACCCCTTGCCGTGTCAGCTCCTCGGAGGAGGACTCCAGCACTTTCAGCCCACAGGTAAGACCGGAACCGGTCTTGCATGTATTTATTACTCTCGGGGCGGGTGAATACCTTAATACACGGGATCACCTCTCTGGATCACCGCCCATGCTTTGATTATACAGGTGCACGCATTTACACCTTTACATTGTTCCCTCCTTCTTTCCCCCCCCCGTCGCCTGCCGTCTTCCCCCCCCCCCTTTCCCTCCCCCCGATCCTACACCCGGTTCCTTTTTTTTCCCTTTTCCTAATTGGGTTAGTGTTTTACCCAAAGCACTGCATTATTTACCATCTTCTGGTTCACCATCATGGTTCATCGATATAGTTCACATGCTCCCGTCTAACTACCCCTTTCCATTCACCTTCCCTTCTGTTTAGCATCACCTGGGTCTTTCAATACGCCGGTCCCTCATTGGTTTATTCCCCCTGTCACGACGTACTTTACGTCCCTCACCTAATTGTTTCCATCCCAGTCTGTCCAAGTACCCTTACCCTGTGTCCTGCTTTCCCTGACAGCACTCCAAACGAGACAACCCAGTCCTGATGATGGTCTGCATTTGATATGGACCGAAACGTCGTCGACTCCACAGCGCAATTTATAGGCGCATCCTACTATGACTTTAACAAAAAATTGTGAATTATATTACATAAAGTTATTGACTGTTGGTCACTTGTTGAGCTAATCACTGTGTATATATTTCACTTTGCTCACTTTGCGCCGTTCATCGCTGTTCCCCTACTTCACTTGCATCGCCACTTATCACTTGTATATATTGAGCACCAAGTTTTATCAGTTGTCATTTGAATTGTCCATTTATGTGCTGTACATATTCTCTGTGGCATGAAATTATCTTGATATGAATTGAATATTAAGAGACTAAAGATCATTTTTGTAATTTGAATCCTTGTGTATAAGCTTCTCCTTTCCCTGACTGTTGTAATGCCTTGTGCATTCAATATAAATTGTCTGTTTATTCATACCTTTTGGGATATTGTTTTCCTTTAAACAACCACACAATGTGGCGCATTGTGCTACATAATTTACCTTTTCTTGCCGCATAATTTAGTCAAACCTGCCACATAATGTTGTCCTCTACTGCTGAATAATTCCAGTGGATCTGCTTAAAGCTTTATGGTGGCAAATATCTATTCTTTTTAAGATGTAATGTAAAGGAGTTATCAGCTGGGAGACACTTACAAAAATGTCTGCATTAGAAACAGTTTGATTACTTATTACTAAAAAGTATATTTAGTAAGAACTTGTTTTATCTCAATCACTGCATCATTTTGCAGCAGCCTAGCTTAGAGTAGGTAAATACTGTTTTAAAATAATGACTTACATATTCACAGTGCTTTCTGCTACAGTCTAGGACCTCATAGCACTATAAACAGGGCCATTGGAATTATGCGGCAGGAGAAGGCCAAATTATGCAGAATGGTTGACAATTCTGCAGCAAGGAAAGGCGAATTATGATGCATATTTTGTGACAGCATTACTGCACTATTTTGCTATTTTTATTTTTGTTAACATTGTCCTGGCCTTTATTGCCCCTCATAAGTACCACATTAACATCCACATATAGCAATAAGCAACAGAAAGGTGACCAGTCTACCTTTAAAAAGGGCCTTCCACTGCGAGGTAACAGGTGTTGCTGCATTTTTAAATCTGCAAATTATGCTGCAGAAGATGGATTATGTGGCAATGAGGGAAAACCCTAACTATGTGCTGAGAGTGCAGGGTGAGTGTGATAGTTAAGGGTGAGAATGAGCAGTGAGCTGTCTGAATGCAAGGTGAATTCCCAGACACTTGAAGTTAATCAGCATGTTATTGATGTGGTGTAGGGTTTCAGATATAAGTTAAACTATTGCTATTATGGAATTAATCAGGGAATCAAGGGTGAAATAAATAATGTGCTGATCCCACAACAAACTTCCAGTCTTCTGATTAGGGTTGCCAGCTCATTATTTTGATGTTGCAGACATTACAAAAATAAACATTCACCTAAAGCCTTATTTTCAGCACTTATCTGTGCGTACTTTTAAAAGCAAATATAAAGCACCTTTAAATGTGTTCTAGGGCTGCCTGAAACCTAAAGCCGTACTTTTAAAAGCAAATATAAAGCACTTTTAAATGTGTTCTAGGGCTGCCTGAATGATTCATGACTGAAAATAAAAGGAACAGACAGAAAGTCACTTTACAAATGAATACATACTTTTTTTATTTAAGGCCATATTTAGTGTGAAAGCAGGATCTTTACAGGCTCTTTAAACATACAAGGCTGGCATTTTTTCTGTTGGCAACCCTTTTTTGTACTCCTTTTCATGGAATGCATTTTCTTACTACAGCAGTAAATGTATAATACAATTGTAAGGAATAGGCAGAGTCTAAGCTTCGGTAACCAGTTCCTGAAGGTATTTAAATGGTCTTTAAAGACCTGTGAAATATTCGGTTGTGCTGGAGTCTTAATAAGACTTCAGACACTGCCCGCCGAGCCCCCACTGACCTCTGGCCCCACGGCAACTCTGAGGGCTTTGGAGTAAATGAAGCCAGCCTGGAAATACAGCAAATAAACATTGCTGCACTTCCAGGCGTCTTCATTTACATGTACTTGCAGAGGCCTTTGCGCCCCCCTGGGAACCCATCCACGCCCCCCCAGGGGGGCGCGCCCCACAGTTTGAAGAACTGTGCTCTAGATCAACAATGGATATATCCTGGCTAATCCTCAGCCTGCTTGAAATGGGGGGATGGGAAACCACATTTACTCACTTGACCTTGACTAGCAGTGCTGTGTCTAAAATTTGGAGGAAGGTGTTGTCACAACTGTGATCAAAGACAAGTATCAATATGGAAACAAAAATTAGCTTCTCAGAACCTCTTCCAGGGGGCCACCGGGCAGGCAGGAACCATCGGACTTAACCATGTAGCTTGAGGCAATATACTCCTGATGTCCTGGGGTCCGACCTACTATGGTGCCTGAGTAAATGGGCCAAGTACTACCCCATACGGCACTTGACTCTCAGTGGTAGCGAGGGACGAGCAGTCACAGTATCTTCAGGGGGAGTTAGTTGCTAGGCATACACAGGATCCTAACTCAACACATGCACAGTATCAGCAATAAGACTATTGTCCATGCAAATTCTTGCTTTTGTAAAACAAGGATTGGCAAAGCCAATAGGTTTCTTCTAGGAGGAATCTTGGCTTTGCCAGTGTTTTTACATGTTGCACAGCAGTTGAGCAGCTGTGCAACATGGCTTAAAGGGGAAAAAGCACTATGACATGGCCAGTATTTACCACATCATAGTGCTTTTTTTAGTCTAAGTTATGTTACACAGCAGCTCAACTGTTATGCACCTTGAAAAGACGTTGACAAAGCTGATCGATTTTGCCTAGGCGAAACCTATTGGCCTTGGCAATGATTTTATGTCTTACTTCTAAACTCAAGAACATGCAGTTCCTTACTGACTGCACCTGGAGGCCACCCTCCTGCAAACATGTAAACAAAGAGTGGATGTGGTGTAATGGCCACAACTGCCAACTTTGGAGCTGAGGGACCAGGTTCCAGTCTTGGCGTTGGCTCAGCATCCTGAGATTCTGGGCAAATCACTTAATCTCCCCATACCTACCAAAAATGAGCAAATCACTTAATCTCCCCATACCTACCAAAAATGAATGTGTCCTTGTGTAATATAACTGGTGCTCACATAAAGCGCTCCACGTCCTTCTGGTCAAGTTTAGCTATATAAAACAAGCTATGTTGGAGGTAGGAGGGAGGCAACTAGCGACGGGGTTGGGAAGGGGCATGCTGTGACGGAAGTGAGGTGGTGGGAGGGACGGGCAAGCAACGAACGAGGAATGGGCGTGAAGCAACTGGAGTGTGGTGGTGGGAGGGATGGGCATACAACAAACTGAATACAGATGCTAAAGACAGGGCTGGCATTAGCACTGGTGGCGCCAAGTGCCACAATCATTTTTGGCAACCCCCATATGACCTCCTCCTCTGATTCCCTCACTACCACCCAGGAAAAGGCACCTCATCTCTCTATAGCCCCTCTCTCAATTACATTTCATTTGTTTTAAAGAGCTAGTGAAGGCTGGCTTTACTAATCCACTTAGTGATCCACATAAAATACAGATCTGTTTTTTGCAGCAGGCAAACCCTTGTGTTACTTTATGTTGAAAAATACCACTAGACAAACCTCCGATCTCTCTCTCAAGCAGGAACATTAATCACATGAGATATGTTGACATTTGTATTGCTGCGTGAAAGCTGGATGCACAAGAAACTCTGCAACAGGTGCTTTTAAATCGAACCTTATTGCTAAACACATCACCCTCCCCCCGAGATCAGTGCCCCTCCTCCAGGTCAGCTCCCAGTGCGGCTGCACCGGTTGCACTGCCCTAAAGCCGGCCCTGGCTAGAGATGACCCGCAAAATGATGAACTCTTATGGAGTGCTACCCTGGACTGTAAAAAAATAAAGTACTTGTACAAGTGAGTGGCCAGTGGAAGGACACTGGCCACTGGAATCAGTACTTCGTTCAAGCTCCACAGCAATGACGAAGATGTGAAGCCGAGCAGGATGTTGGAAGCAGAAGAAGGCACTGACAATCAGGAAGAAAGGAAACAAGAATAATGTGGAAGTCAACCAATGGTATGTAAAGGTAAGTAATGGGCGGGCTCAAAGTCACTTTTAAGATTTTGTTTTTGTTTGAAGAGATTTCACAAAAACAGTGCAAGCACTGTGCAAGCAAAATGTAAAAAAGGAGGGCCAAATGTATGAGATTTTGGTGCTGGGCAGCGTCCCAAGGAATCTTCCTTCGCTGCCCTGCGTCGAAAGAAAAGGGCAGATATGCACTGTATCTATGAGATACAACATATTCCTATCCTTTTCTCCTGCGCTGGCTCACAATGGGCTGGCATGCGCCAATACAGACAGCCTTGAGTCAGGGTGCAAGGGTGCCTGCATTGCAGAGATGATTGTTTTTGTACAGGAAGGACTCCTTCCTGCACAAAAACGATCAAAAACAATCACAAGAAGGGGTATTTTCCTCTTTCTAAGGAAAAACAAGGAGAAATAAAGGTATTTCTGCCCGTTGCACCTCCCTTATGCCTCCCCTGGGGATTCGTAGGAATCTGATGCAGTCCCAGGTTTACGAAAACTTGTAAATCTGGGAATGTGTCAGACTCCATGGGTGTTGCAGGGAACACCAACAACAACACCCATGTGTGAGAAGGTGTAGTGTACCTAAAGTACACATATAACAATTTAACCCCTTCACTGCTAGGCCTTTTCCCTTCCTGTGCTAAGCCTTTTTTTGGCGATTTGGGGTAGTGCGCGCTTAGGCCCCTGTAACTTTTTGACCACATAAGGTATCCATGCCAAATTTTCGTCCTTTTCTCCCAACATCATGTGGATTCTAAAGGTGCCCAGGGTTTGTGGATTCCCTTGGAGGTGTCCCAGAAATTAAGCAAAATACAGTAAATGTTTTGTTTTTTTCAGAAAAATGGGAAAAGCGGGTTGCAAATGAAAGCCTCTGGGTTTTTCCCTGCAAATGTTATCAAAAAAGGGTTTCTGGGGCTGAAGTCAGAATTTGCTCAGATTTTAGGGAATGACAGTCTTTTGTCAGAGAACCAACATTTTTCACACATTTCTGGCATTTTTCTGGGACATAGCCTATTTTTGCTTTTTTTTGTGCTTTCAACCTCCTTCCAGTTAATGGCAGAAATGAGTTTGAAAGCAATAATGGATCCTGGAAAGCTATACATTCTTGAAAAGTAGACACAATTCTGAAATCAGAAAGGGGTCATTTGTCTAAATCCATGAAGGTTTCTTTATAGAAACTAACAGTTAAATATTGGAAAAATTGAAAATTAGTTGAAAGAAACAGCCTTTTGTCTCAACGTTTTCACCTGCAACTTCTTGTAATTTTGACAGCTCTTTGAAATCAATATACTGTTACATCTTTTAGACCTTCCTGGTTGTGGAGATATACAGGACTTGTAGTTTCGCCGAGAATCCGACGAACCCAGAGCCAAAAACTGAGCAGCAACTTGCAATGGTATTTTATTATGTACTGGGTATAGAGCAATTATTCTGGGAAAATGTATAAATGGAAAAATCGGTATGAAAGACACCTATGTATTTCTGAATTGGGTAAGAATTATAGAGTTTAGAAACAGTAAATATTTCCACATTTTCAAAATTGTGAATACTCATACTAGCATGAGAATTATTGGTCATTTTTCAAAATGATTTTTTGTTTTACACAATGTTTTTCATTTTGAAGGGAGAAATGCGTGACAACTCAATAGGTAATAACAGTTGATTTACACATCTGAATTACACTAAGTCCCCCGATAAAAACGGTACCTCACTTGTGTGGGTCGGCCTAGTGCCTGTGACAGGAAACGGGGCAAAATGCAACGGGGTCATACCTCAATTTCGCAGTTAAAAATTGACCCTTTTTTGGCAAAGTGCCTAGCTGTAGTTTTTGCACCCTAGCTCTGCCGGCACCTAGGGAAACCTAGCAAACCTACACATTTTTGAAACGTAGACACCCTGGGGAATCCATGATGGGGTGACATGACTGCCTCCCACCAGGTTCTGTTACCCAGAATTCCTTGCAAACCTAAAAAAAGTGTACAAAAAAACACATTTTCCCCACATTTCTGTGGTGGAAAGTTCTGGAATATGCGTGGATCCACAAATTTCCTTCCATCCTGCGTTTCCCAAAGTCTTCCGAAAAAAATGGTACCCCACTTCTGTGGGTCGGTCTAGTGCCTGCGACAGGAAACGGCGCAAAACTCAACGTGGTCACACCTCAATTTCGCAAGGAAAAATGACCATGTTTTGGCAAAGTGACTAGCTGTAGGTTTTTAACCCTAGCTCTGCCGGCACCTAGGGAAACTTAGCAAACCTATACATTTCTAAAAAGTATACTACCAGGGGAATTCAGGATGGGGTGACTCTGTTACCCAGAATCCCTTGCAAACCTAAAAAATTGACAAAAAAAACAAATTTTCTCCACATTTCTGTGGTGGAAAGTTCTGGAATCTGCGTGGATCAACAACTTTCCACCCACACCGCGTTTCCCAAAGTCTTCTGAGAAAAATGGTACCTCACTTGCATGGGTCTGCCTAGTGCCTGCATCAGGAAACGGCGCAAAACGCAACGTGGTCGCACCTCAATTTCGCAGTGAAAAATGGGCCTTTTTTGGCAAAGTCCCTACCTGTCGTTTTTGAACCCTAGCTCTGCCGGCACCTAGGGAAACCTAGCAAACCTATACATTTTTGAAATGTAGACACCCAGGGTAATTCAGGATGGGGTGACTCGACTGCCTCCCATCAGGTTCTGTTACCCAGAATCCCTTGCAAAGCTAAACAATTGACAAACAAAATGCATTTTCCGCACATTTCTGTGGTGGAAAGTTCTGGAATCTGCGCGGATCAACAAATTTCCACCCACCCCGCGTTACCCAAAGTCTTCTGAGAAAAATGGTACCTCACTTGCGTTGGTCTGCCTAGTGCCTGCATCAGGAAACGGCGCAAAACACAACGTGGTCGCACTTCAATTTCGCAGTGAAAAATGGGCCTTTTTTGGCAAAGTGCCCACCTGTCGTTTTTGAACCCTAGCTCTGCTGGCACCTAGGGAAACCTAGCAAACCTATACATTTTTGATAACTAGACACCCAGGAGAATTTAGAATGGGGTGACTTGACTGCCTCCCACCAGGTTATGTTACCCAGAATCCCTTGCAAATCTAAAAAATTTACAAATAAAACGCATTTTCCTCACATTTCTGTGGTGGAAAGTTCTGGAATCTGCATGGATTGACAAATTTCCACCCACCCCGCGTTTCCCAAAGTCTTCTGAGAAAAATGGTACCTCACTTGCATGGGTCTGCCAGGTACCTGCATCAGGAAACGGCACAAAACGCAACGTGGTCGCACCTCAATTTTGCAGTGAAAAATTGGCCTTTTTTGGCAAAGTGCCTACCTGTTGTTTTTTAACCCTAGCTCTGCCGGCACCTAAGGAAACCTAGAAAACCTATACATTTTTGAAAACTAGACACCCAGGGGAATTCAGGATGGGGTGACTCGACTGCCTCCCACCAGGTTCTGTTACCCAGAATCCCTTGTAAAGCTAAAACATTTACAAAAAAACACATTTTCCTCACATTTCTGTGGTGGAAAGTTCTGGAATCTGCGTGGATCAACAAATTTCCACCCACCCTGCATTCCCCCTGGTCTCCCGATAAAAATGGTACCTCACTTGCGTGGGTGGCTCAAGGACCCGCAACAGGCAAGGCCCCAAAACCTAATGAGGCGACATCAAAATTACCTATCATAAACCAACCTTGTTTTGCAAGGGGGTTCCCATGAGTTTTTGGCCCGGGATTTGGGGGCCATGTAGGGAAACCTACCTAACCCATACATTTTTAGAAACTAGAGACCCAGGGGAGTCCAGGGAGGTATGTCTTGCGTGGGTCCCTCATCATTCTTCTACCCAGAATTCACTGCATACCTCAAATTTCGCAAAACAAATCGCTTTCTTCTCACATTTCTGTGTGTAAAGTTGTGGAATCTGCGTGGATCCTCAAATTTCCTCCCACCCAGCGTTCCCCCAGGTCTCCCAATAAAAATGGTACCTCACTTGTGTGGGTGCCTCAAGGACCCGCAACAGGCAAGGGCCCAAAACCTAATGAGGTGACATCAAAATTACCTATCACAAACCAACCTGGTTTTGCAAGGGGTTCCCATGAGTTTTTGGGCCGTGGCTCGGCGGCCATCTAGGGAAACCTACCTAACCCACACATTTCTGGAAACTAGACACCTGAGGGAGTCCAGCGAGGTATGGCTTGCGTGGGTCCCTCATCATCCTCCTACTCAGAATCCACTGCAAACCTCAAATTTTGCAAAAATATTCGCTTTTTTCTCACATTTCTGTGTGGTAAAGTTGTGGAATCTGTGTGGATCCTCAAATATCCTCCCACCCAGTGTTCCCCCAGGTCTCCCGATAAAAATGGTACCTCACATGCGTGGGCATGCATAGTGGCTGCAACTGGAAAAGGCCCAAATCGTATGGTGGAGACTTAAAAATTACCTATAGCAAAACTACCTTATTTTTGGGGGGGGCACCTGAGTTTTTTGCTCCGGGCTCGGCGGCCATCTTGGGAAACTACCAAACCCAAACAGTTCTGAAAACTAGACACCTGGGGGAGTCCAGCGAGGTATGGCATGCATGGGTCCCCCAAGGTTTTCCTACCCAGAATTCCCTGCAAACCTTAAAATTAGGTAAAAAAAACACTTTTCCATAAATTTTTGAGTGGGATCTCCGTGCCGGCACAAATGTCCTACCACCCAGTGTTCTCCTTGTTCTCCCGAGTAAAATGGTACCTCACATGTGTGGGTGGGCCAAAGTCCTGTGACTAGTATGACCCCAATACAGTGGTATTTACAAGAAAGCACAGAGAATTCTAAACGCTACAATTTTTTTAAAATAAATTTTTAGCCAGTTCTGCTTTGGACACCCACACAATTCAGGTATCATTTTACTCGGGAGAACAAGGGGAACGCTGCGTGGTAGGACATTTGTGCCGTCACGGAGATCCCACTCAAAAATGTATGGAAAAGTGTTTTTTTACCTAATTTTAAGGTTTGCAGGGAATTCTGGGTAGGAATACGTTGGGGGACCCACGCATGCCATACCTCGCTGGACTCCCCCAGGTGTCTAGTTTTCAGAACTGTTTTTTTTATTGGCCTTTGAAAGTATTAAAGAATAGAGGCCAGGCAGTTCACTTTACCACGCATGGATGCTCCCAAAAATTCTTTTGCGTGTGGTACATTCTAAATCAAATCAAATATACTTTATTCGGTTTTTGTGATACAAAACCATAAAAGTTCACAATACATACAAATTACAATCCAGATTATAGTAAAAACACTTTAAGAGACCAAGATACAGTAAGGCAGGGTCCCAGTCATAAAAATTCTTTCCCACTCCAAGTATCAGAGGAGTTCGTGGTTAGTCTTTGGAGTTAGTGTTTAGTCGTTGTTACATGTCCAGATGTTTCCCAAAAATTCATGATGCATGATGCCACATGGGGTATGATTTCGGAAGAGGAGGAAAACACGGAATTTTGGGATAGAAGTCATGTAAGTCCCATATGGATATTGGGCCGTCTCTTTCTTGAGGCGGCCAAGTTTTCAAGTAAGGGACAATATTTCTGTCTCTAAATCTCACAAGTACCAAGTCCCCAGGAACATCTTTAGGAAGGGAGCCCAACCAGCCCACCCTTCTGACACTCCTTATTGCTCCGTATAAATTACGAGGCAGTGGCCTATTTTTTGACAGCCAGAATTTGGTTTTATTAACTAAGTCATATTGTCTCTCAGTTTTTCCAAGTGGAAGAGCAGGTACACCCGCAAGGATGCACACGTATGGGGCCGCTTCCGGTGGTAAATGAATAGAATTAGCTTTGTTGTAAACTACTCTAGGTGCGGTCAACTGGGGAAGGGAAACTTTAGCGGGGTATTTAGCTATTTTTTCCCCTGATGCACTAGGGCCATTTGGTTGTATTTGACGCCTTTTATCCTGCACAAATGGTTTAGAGCCTAGGTGAGTAGGAGGTGACTTAGGGCAATTGGATGTGTCACTCCATTTGTCAGCCAGCAGGTTTGACTTGATGGCTTTCTCTAATCCAGAGAGCCTATCCCCTAACAAGTTTATTTTTTCTAACAACAGAGCTATCAAGGAGCTGACCAATTGTTCAATAAGGGGTAGTATGTGCAAATGGGGAGGAGGTGTTATGGCATCTGGGTGCTCAACAATCGCTGGGGTCATTAAGGAATTAGCAGTGGATGAGTTTAGGCACAATTTTTGGATTTTGGGGTCATTTCCACCTTGATTGACACCGTTATATTTCCTTTTCACAGATGGGACCTGAGGGGGTTCGATACATTGAGTGTTCAGGCTACAGGGTTTGTTCAATGATGTGGGGGGATCTAGGAGTGTAGCCTTGTTAGGTAGTGTACCAACACTTTTGGGCGGAGGGGGAGTTTCCAATGTAACATAGTTGGTTTTACATAGGACGTTTAACTCGTCTAACAGGGAGAACATTTGACCAGTGCCTGCTACGCTAGTTGAATGGTCCCCCTTGGAGGTCATGATGATGAAGGAATATAGAACGGCGATATATGAGCAAGTCCACAGATATGGCGACAAATCGGTTAAAGGGGGTCTTTACCTTCCTGATAGTAGACCTTCAGTGTGGGAGAAAATGGGGGTGGCCCGTCCCATCCTTATCCGGCCTTCTGAGGGCCGTAGAGGGCCCGCCCTTTGCCCGGGCTTAGCCCGGCGCGGACCCGCGCGCGATCCCACGACGCGGAGGGCAGTCCTTCGCTTTAAGCGCCTCCGGGCACTCCCTGATTGCTGGAGGCGGCGTCCAGCCGCTGAGGATCTTGGGGGATGTAGTCCCTTGTCCCGGCGGCCGCGCTGCGGTGTCCTGGCAGCAGCGGCGATGGCGGGGACAGAGGGGCGCAGGATTGGGGGTGTGCGAGGCAGCAGGTAAGGGACAGCACTTTGGCCCCTCGGCACGGACAGAAGAGCCTCCCGCTCCCCCGAGGGCAGTCCTTCGCTTTAAGCGCCTCCGGGCGCTCCCTGATTGCTGGAGGCGGCGTCCAGCCGCTGAGGATCTTGGGGGATGTAGTCCCTTGCCCTGGCGGCCGCGCTGCGGTGTCCTGGCAGCAGCGGCGATGGCGGGGACAGAGGGGCGCAGGATTGGGGGTGTGCAAGGCAGCAGGTAAGGGACAGCACTTTGGCCCCTCGGCACGGACAGAAGAGCCTCCCGCTCCCCCGAGGGCAGTCCTTCGCTTTAAGTGCCTCCGGGCGCTCCCTGATTGCTGGAGGCGGCGTCCAGCCGCTGAGGATCTTGGGGGATGTAGTCCCTTGTCCCGGCGGCCGCGCTGCGGTGTCTTGGCAGCAGCGGCGATGGCGGGGACAGAGGGGCGCAGGATTGGGGGTGTGCGAGGCAGCAGGTAAGGGACAGCACTTTGGCCCCTCGGCACGGACAGAAGAGCCTCCCACTCCCCCGAGGGCAGTCCTTCGCTTTAGGCGCCTCCGGGCGCTCCCTGATTGCTGGAGGCGGCGTCCAGCCGCTGAGGATCTTGGGGGATGTAGTCTCTTGTCCCGGGGGCAGCGCTGCGGTGTCCTGGCAGCAGCGGCGATGGCGGGGACAGAGGGGCGCAGGATTGGGGGGGTGCGAGGCAGCAGGTAATGGACAGCACTTTGGCCCCTCGGCACGGACAGAAGAGCCTCCCGCTCCCCCGAGGGCAGTCCTTCACATTAAGCGCCTCCGGGCGCTCCCTGATTGCTGGAGGCGGCGTCCAGCCGCTGAGGATCTTGGGGGATGTAGTCCCTTGTCCCGGCGGCCGCGCTGCGATGTCCTGGCAGCAGCGGCGATGGCGGGGACAGTGGGGCGCAGGATTGGGGGTGTGCGAGGCAGCAGGTAAGGGACAGCACTTTGGCCCCTCGGCACGGACAGAAGAGCCTCTAAAACAAGCAGGTACGCACAGCCCAGGGTTAGAAGGACAGTCGGGGCAGTACATACAAACCTCCTTCCGCAAACCTCTTTGCCAACAGACTCTACATCTCCGACTGGGAAAGTCTTTTGAGGATGTAGGAGGAATTTGATAAGGAAAGTGGCGATCTTTCAATCTGGCAACATCCTCCACCACTCCAACTCTAGGAACACTTGCCTGTTCCACTAAAACAAGGCTGCCAATTACAGACTCCTGCAACTTTACAAAAGTCATCTTTGACTGAGGACAAGATTGCTGGAACACAACAAAAACATTAAAGGTTGCCAAGTGGAAAAGATGGATAGCCAACTTCTTGTACCAAATTTAAGCTTAATGAAGAGCAGCATACGGTTCCAACCTCTGATCTACTCTGTCAACACCACCCATGTGCCTATTATAGTCTAAAATGCACACAGGTTTGCGCGCTTCTGCAACCTGACCCCAAACAGTCACCGGTTCAGTGCTTTCATCATGTATGGTAGTCAACATGTAGACATCTCTCCTGTCTGAAAACTTCACAGCTAGAAGCTCCTCGCAACGCAATGCACTGCACTGTCCCCGAGCAAGCTTTTGACAAACAAGTTCTTTTGGGAAACCTTTACGGTTAGAGCGGATTGTTTCACAAGCAACAGTGTCCACTTTGGCCAATTCCCTGATCAACCGCACACCAGTGTAGAAGTTATCTCCATTTTTTTTTTTTTCACTTAGAGAGACGCTGCAGCAAACGTCGGTTCTTCGCGTTGCTGATGCCGCTGGATATTTAAGGAAGATCGTGTGACTTGAGCCACTTCCGAGAAATATACTCTATTCATTCTATACATCTTTCTGGGCGGACACAGTGAAGATATTAAGCTTTCTCGAGATTTGAGCCGAGACGGTGGCACCTACCCCACCCTCCTGGGTGGTAGTGTGGGGTGGCCAATAAGACTTACCCTAGAGTGGGCCAGGGCCTTGAAGACTAGAGTACCCATGTCCTGATGAAGCCTATATCATCTGGCTGAAACGCGACCGCGACTGCGTCGACACCTTTTGCTTTGAACGGAGTACCCTAGTTTAATTCAAGAAAGATTTGATTTTCTCATAGATGCACCAACACAAATGTAGGCTGGGTAGATGTGTTAACCCCCTGGGGCTTTTTGTTTGGGACTACTTTTTTGTTGTATACTCCACTCTACTTCAAGAGGAGATACATATGTAAATTGGTGTGTATATATATATAGTTGTATATATATTTTTTGTCTTGTGGGTACATAGAAGTATTTTTGATATTGTATATGTTGAGTATATTTGTATATAATGTACATGTGATGTGCTGTATATAAACTGTTATTTGTTGTGCCTCTCTGGCTGTCCGCTCATATATGTGTATATGAACTAATATATATTCATCCTTGATTTAATTCGTTAATCACAAGATAATGAATTGTTTCATGTTTGAGAATTAAAAGTGGATTGATCCCTTCAGTACCATTTCTCTCTACTTTTTCATCCTTGGATGTCTCCTGCTCAGGTACGGGAGGGTGAGGTGGGCAGAACCCCTAACCATTTTTTCTAGTCTACATATAAATGATGGCCTTTGTTAAAAAATCCTCTACAAAGTTACCACACAATTTTCTCAGTCACTCCAAAAGTGGATGGACAACTAGGGGGGTTAATCCTGGATTCCTTACCGGTGTACACCCTGAAATTAGAGACATATCCAGTCCGACTGTCACACAGCATATACAGCTTAATTCCATAGCGTGCCCTCTTACTAGGAATGTATTGCCTAAAAACCAAGCGGCCCTTGAACAACACCAATGACTCATCCACTGCAATTTATTTCCCAGGAGCAAAGATCTCAGGATATCGATCAACAAAGTGATCAATGACAGGCCGAATCTTGAAAAGACGGTCACAATCAGGGTGATCTTGTGGCAAAGCTAAACCATTATCGACAAAATGCATCATCCGAAGCAGAAGCAAATACCTATCACGACTCATGACTGCCGGAAATATAGCAGTTGCCATCAAGGGACTAGTAGACCAAAATGAAGCCATTGATGGTTTCCTAAACAAGCCCATCAAAAAAGTTAAACCCAAAAACGTTTTCATCTCTTCCAAATTTGTGTGAGTCCACCGGGTAGCTCTAGCGTGGGGCTTAAGGCTGGCACTGTTCTCCCTCAAAAACTGTTCTGCATACAAATTAGTCTGCTCAACATTCTCATCCAAAAGCACATCATCCATAAACAACTGAAAAAAATAAATCGGCAAAAAGTTTTCAGTGTTCACACTACACCCTGGAACACCAGTAAAGTCTGGCAATGCCGGCTGCACCATGCCTGAGGCAACCCAGAGGTCAGAACTTTCAACGGGAAGACTTGCAGCCCCCTGCTGCCGCCCAGCTGCCTCTTGCCTCACTATACCAACAGGAAGTCTTGCAGCCCCAGGCTGCCACCCAGCTGCCTCTTGTCTCACTACACCAACGGGAAGTCTAGCAGCCCCAGGCTGCACCCCAGATGCCTCTTGCCGCACTATCGGCACAGCAATGTCCTCCTCTAACACAGGCACTTCATCCACACCAAAAGTAGCTTCATCAGCACTCAGAGTATCTTCATCATCAGACGATGCCATGTGGAGAGAAAACTCACTACCAGAATCTTCACCTCCCACCTCTGCCTCAGAATCAGAGTCAGTCTCTGCACCATGATCAGAGGAAGAATCAAAAAGCATTCCAACAACTTGCTGAGCAGTAATCTGGCGGCTAGCCATTATCCGTACTAAGAAAGGAGACTGCACAAACAACTCAACAACTAACACTGTGCAAAGGAGGTAAAAAATTTAAGCCTTTATCACAAAGATCTATATACTGAAAAACTATACAATTCACTTACAAGAGACAGCTACACTCACCAGAACCTACTCTGCAAAGACACAGCAAATAGTCAACGATATCCCACTAGAAAGAAGAAAAAAAAACATAAATCTACAGAAAACAAAATACACATCAAGCAAGAATGCAAAACATGTTTTACAATCACAAAAAACAGAAACCAAACATACTGGTATTATTACACACTTTGCAAAAAACACATTTACATTGAAATAGTACAAAAAAGGTCTCTTACCAAACACATGCAACTACACAAACAGCAGAACCACCAGTAACGAAACCGAGAGGGGGCAGAATATATTTTAAAACAAAAATGGGCCCAAGGAAGCGACCGATCTGACCCCAGGGGGAGCAGAAAAGTCTAAAATAATTTTTTGCCCCCTGGAAGCCACCCTTGCCCAAGGGGTCGCTTCCTTTACACACAATAAACAATCCCTGGTGTCTAGTGGGCTTTTCTACCCCCCCCCCCCCCCCCTGGGTCCAGATTCGGCCACAAAAACGGCCAATCTGCCCCCGGGGGGGGCAGAAAAGTCTAAAACAATGATTTGCCCCCTGGAAGCGACCCTTGCCCAAGGGGTCGCTTCCTTCACAGTCAAAAAGCAATCCCTGGGGGGCGTGGCCAGGCGCCGTCTGAAATGGCCGCCTAACTCCGAGCTCCGCCGGGACCGTCGCTGTCCCATAAAATCCGACCCCTCTATCCTCGCTGGAGTGCACTGCCATCGACGCCCCAGCTTCCTCGGGCAAGACCCTACAAAGTCGCTCTTGGGGCGGAACCCCGGGACCCTCCGGGGGCGAAACGCTGCGACCGGAACTTCTGCGGCCTGCCTGTAGTGGAGGTTCGGAACCCGAGCGCCGCCGGCCGCCAAAATCGAGGCCCAGGTCTGCGGCCTGTATCGCGAGCGAGGCCGGTGTGACGCGGCGTCAGCACATGTGGCGGCTGCGACGGAAGTGCCGCGCTGCAATCGCGGCCTCGGCCGGAATAGTCGACGTGCTCAGAACGGGCACATACAGCTGTGGAGGAGCCTGCTGGTCCGGGTGAAGGGCCGAGACCCGGCGCGGTCCCCAGGAGATGGCCACATGAGGTACGGACAGGCTGCGCGTTAATTCGCCCCTGGGTTGTTTGGTCCCCATACGCACTGCAACGCAACGGCGAGGAGTCCTGATGGGTACAAAGCAAATAACTGGAGTGGCATATAGAACCCCGGAGGGTCTGCTGGTGGCGCGGGGCGGGAGCGGCCATACTCAGTGGAGGACAAGGGCCCGAAACACTAGTGGGCACTACTGGACACCTGAGGCTCGGGCTTCTCGACCATTGGGTGGCCTACCTGCGTGGAATACAAACCAGGGCACTGCGGGACGTCAGTGGGTGGACCTAGGCCCGGACCTATACCCTGAGAGAGACGCGTGGCGACAGCGGTCGCTGGCCACCCCTCAAATCGGATCCTGAGCCGGCACGGGCCCACAGACGGCCATTGTCCCCAGCGGGAGGCGCGAACGCCCGACGCCAGAACGCCCTGCTCCGCCATGCGGCCCAAAGGGGGAACGGTGACCCAAAGTAACAAGCTGGACCAATATGCAGTGGCAAGAACGCAGCAGCAATCCGGTGGGGCGGCGAAGGACAGTAAGGATCAGACAGAACCCTCCCTGACTTCCATCATGACCGCAATCCAGACCCTGGGCACCAACCTCGAGACAAAAATGGACAAGATTTCCATCGAGGTAAATTTGTTACGCGAAGACCTGGGAAAATCCACTGAGCGGTCCAAGACCAACGAAGGAGACATCAAGACGCTACAGGCCTCCGGAAAACGGCTGGAGGACAGGGTAAACAAGCTCGTTCACCAACACCGACAAATGGCCTTGAAGCTCGAGGACCAGGAAGGGAGGGCCCGAAGGAGCAACACCCGCGTGGTGGGTGTACCGGAAGGACTGGAGGGGGACAGCATGGAGCTGTTTCTGGAAGACTTGATCCTCCGCCACCTAAAGCCCAAGAGACTATCGAAGATCTTCACCATCGAACGGGCCTACCGAGCCCCTATCCCTAAACCCAAACTAGGACTCCCACCGAGAACAATCATCGCCAAAGTGCTCAACTATAGGGACCGCGATGCGATCCTCTAGGTCGCCAGACAACAGGGAGACTTGCAATACGAAGGGGCTACAGTCCGATTCTTCCCTGACTTCACACTGCAAGTCCAGCAGGAACGACGCTCCTTCCAGGGGGTCAAGGCGCAGCTTCGTGAACGGGGATTCAAATACATGATGTTCTTCCCAGCTAAGCTGAAAATAATTTCAGGAGGCAAATCCCTCTTCTTCACGTCGCCAGCAGCAATCCAGGAGTGGTTGGACGCCGCGGCACCGGTGGCACAGGAAGGGCGAGACGTCGACAACTGGAGGGAGACCGGGGCTTCCTCCCCTGGTTCAGCGATTGGGAGAAAGGAAGGAGATGAACATAGCCAGCGATCCTGGCGTTCCAGGTCAAACAGGCCCCGCTGGGACTCGACCAGGGACAATACAGCGAGATGAAGACACAGACATTGGCGCCATGACTCTTCGAACAGTAACGTATAATGTAGTCTTTGGGATGTTGGGGCTGATGAAGCTGGGTAGCATACCTGTCTGACCTGGGACTCTGAGACTTCCTACCAGTATTTAACTGTGGTTCAGACCTGAGGAATTAACGTACTGGGGCAGCACGGGAATTGCGGCCTAGGAGGGGGCCGGCCAACGTTTTCCCACAAAGTTTCCTCGGAGGGGGCCTTCCTCTCTCCGGGGGTGGGGTTGGGCGACAGGCGCTCTGCTAATTGGGGTGGTGGGTAGTTTGAGAACCCACAGAGCAGGGAGCAGGGTGGGGGGGTCTGTTCCACAGGGGAGGGAGGGTAAAGTACACAGAGTTGGGGGGGGAAGGGAGGTTCTACAACTGCTGAAATGACTAATGTGTGTATTAAACATGAATGTTGGGAGGGTAGCTGGGAGGGTAGGGGAGTTGGGACGGTTTTACGGTCATTTGTAACTCGCAGTGTCAGAGTCGACCCGGGCACCAGAATGCAGGTACAAGTCATGTCACACAGCAACAGTTATGGCTAGGAGATGGGAGAAGAGCCTCAAGGTTCTTAGCTGGAATGTCAATGGGCTAGGGGATTGTCTCAAACGCACCATAGTCCTGCAATTCATTAAAAGGCACCAGCCGGACGCAGTCCTGCTGCAGGAAACACATCTGATGGGGAACGCCTGTCAGGCCCTCAACAGATGGGGGTACACCCTTGCAACTCACTCCGGCTTCACCTCAGGCTCCAGGGGGGTAGGGATCCTGTTGCGCCGCTCACTGCCCCTCCACATAGACCACACTGAGTCAGACCCTCAGGGCCGCTTTGCAGTAGTGTCCGGAAGATGGGAAGGGTACCACCTGAACCTGCTCTCTGTATACATCCCACCTGGCCTCCAAACTCAAGCATACACAGATCTGGGCAAACTGCTACTCTCCCTCCCCGACGGTCAACTGGTGATGGGAGGAGATTATATCGCCGTAGTGTCAGGGACCCTGGACAGACATCCCCCCAGAGACATACCACAAGGACAGAAATGGCTGGTGGACTTCTTGGACGCCTTTGGGCTCACAGACGTCTGGCAGCTACTACACCCAGCCGATAGTCACTTCACCTTCTTTTCCGGGCCACATCGCTCATTCTCCCACCTGGATTACATCCTCACTCTACTACAACACGACATAACAATACAAGAAGCATCACACCTAACCCGTGGCATATCTGACCACTCGCCGGTTTTTACACATATAACGTTCGGGACTCGACGTGAGGGCTGCGTCACACCAATAAGCGCCTGGCATTTAAAGAATGAGGAGACTAGGAGGAAGCTAGCTAAGTCCATTACCCAATACTTTGACAATAATGTAGGGTCGGTGGACTCCCCAGTCACCCTGTGGGAGGCCTTTAAATCCGTGATCAGGGGGGAGGCGTTGTCGGCCATCGCTGGTAAGCGGAAAGACAAAGAAAAGCAAGTAGCCTTAGTGGAAGCAGATCTGGCGGTGCTAGAGAGGGAAGCGCGTGAAAATGGGGCCACAGACGTACAACATAGATTGCAGCTCAAAACAACAGAATATAGGGAACTAATTACGCAGGAAGCTCGGACAGTTGCCAGACACAAGATGGGAAGGCTATATGACCAGGGCGACAAGGCCGGGAAACTTATAGCATGGCTCGATAAAAAACAACAGGCCAGTAGAGTGGTGCCGGAAATACAAACGGCCTCAGGGAATGTTGTGACTGAACCCCGGGAGATAGTGGCTGAATTTGCACGACATTATAAACAGGTTTACAGTCGGGAGTCAGATCGCCCGGAGGAGGACTCAGTAGCCCTCCTGACAGATATCCGAATGCCTTGCCTATCGGATGAGGACCGAGCGGCCCTTGAGAACCCCCTCGATGTCACTGAGCTTCAACGTGCCATAGCCGACCTCCGGCCGGGCAAAGCCCTAGGACCCAACAAATCCCACCTTTACGTACTCCATGGGGACCCCCCGAGGCTCCCTGCCACATGTCCCATCACAGTGGCGGAGGACGGCTTCACATACCTAGGAGTCTTTGTCACCACAGACAAGACTCTGCTGTGCAACAGGAACCTACTGCCACCTCTACGACGGCTCCAACGCGACGTTAAATCCTGGCAGCAAATTCCATTGTCATTGTTGGGCCGAGCGGACCTTTTTAAAATGATGGCACTGCCAAGATTTCTTCATGCTTTACAGAACTACCCAGACCTAGTACCCAACTCTTATTTTGCAGCAGTTGAAACATCGCAGCGTGACCTCCTGTGGGCCGTGGCTCCTAGAATCGCATTGCGCAAACTCACATTGGGATGGGACGACGGTGGAATCGCCCTCCCCGACATCCGCAAATATTACTGGGCCACCCAGTTCTCAGCGATTAACCAAGGGACATTCAGTGACGGTGACGACCCCGGGTACGGGATGGACAGATGGTTACTTCCTGGGGGGAATTATGAGATAGCACTCTTCTCCAAACCGGGTACACACCAACTCACGGGACCAACTCGACACTCAGTACAGATATGGCACATTGCTCAGCGGAAACTGGGGTGGTCAGATGTCCTTACCATGTCAACTCCGCTCTGGGCCTCCGAAAAACTTGGCAACTTGAGGCACACCAAGGAGTTCCGTAACTGGGAATTTCACAAATCAAAGACATCTGGGGCCCTAAGGAAATCCACACGTTTTGCCCACTTGCAACAAACGTACGAACTGGCTCAAACCGAACACTTCAGATACATGCAAGTGCGACATTCCCTGCAGGCTAACATTCCACCAGAGACGACACTGCCTCAGACCTCCCCACTCGAAGACAGATTATTGGACGGACACATGACGGAACACGCCATTTCCCTCACGTACAAAAAGTTAATCAACAATTCCCCCGACACGCTCCTCCCCCTAAAAGAGAAATGGGTCGCTGACGGGCTAGAGATAGATGAGGAAGAATGGATATATGCTCTTGCCTCCCCTAGGGAGGTGGCGATCTCGGCCCGACTGCGCTTAATCTAACTGAAAATTTTGCACAGAGTATACATTTCATGTACTAGGCTACAAGTTATGGGGTGGGGAGGAGAGGGGCTATGCAGGAGGGGATGTGGTGGGACGGGCACCTTCTTTCATATACTGTGGGACTGTCCAAAGGTGCAAAGATACTGGAGATGGGTGGTGCAATGTATGCGGGAGGTGTGGGAAGTAGAGATCCGCCCTGAGGCTAAGAGATGTCTCCTGAACATTTGGGAGCCCACGGATCTGTCTCCGAAGGGGTAAATCTGGGTGACACTTGGGCAGATGGTGGCAAAGAGGAACATTGCTAGATTGTGGGGCGCCCACAATCCACCTAAACTGAGGGACTGGCAAAACGACATGGATTGGTGCATGCTGCAAGAAAAGACTGTATATATAGCAAGAGGGTGCCCCCGCAAATGGGGAGAAGTATGGTCAAGCTGGAATGACTTTAGGGGAAATATATGCGAACCTCCCCATGCCCCACAGACCGGCTCGGAAGACTTGCTTTCCCTGTGACTATAAATGTGAGAAAGGTACAAATTGCAATGTATTACTGGTGCTGTAACAGACTCAAGATCAATGTAACTTACTGACCGTGTTTGTTTCATTACTTAATAATAAAAAATAAATAAAAAAATAAAAAAAGCAATCCCTGGTGTCCAGTGGGCTTTTCTACCCCCCCCCCCCCGGGTCCAGAATCGGAAAAAAATCCCCGATCTGCCGTAAATTTATTGGCCCCCTGTGCACGCTGACATCATCAGGAAGTGTGGGGGGGGGCCGGGGGTGGCAGCGGAAACTCTTTCGCTGCCATCCCTGCTCAAACGAACATAATCGATCCCCAGGGGTTCCGTCATCAGCACAGCCCAACCGATGCTGATGACGGAACCGCTCCATCATCAGCATCGAAGGGGTTAAGGGAGAAAGCAGATACACTGGGGTCCTGATTAGCAGGATCCCAGTCCAACTAGTCAAAAACTGATATAGCAGCAAAAAAAGTGGGTGTAACCATAAGAAGCAGATCCTACTTTCCTACACCATGGAAAACTCCTTTCAATCAGAATGTTGAGTGAAAAGGGACCATATTTACAAAGCCATGAAAAACCACACAGAGTGGCTTTGCATGGCCTTGTAGATATGGGCCAGCACACTGTGCCACCGGAGCATAAAAAAATGATGTTCTGGTGGCGCAGGAGCCTCGTAAATGAGGCCTGGAGTATTCAATGTACACACACACAAAGCATTTATAACACACTAAATAATCCACACAGCCCTCTTAAGGTCAGCGTGCTAGCATTTTTTTTGCAGGATCCCTGAATACCTCTATCCTTTCTCACAGGGACGGTTATTTCCCATTAAGATAATGGAGGAGACTCCAAGATGTGGCTCACTCCAGTCCCACGTACCCCAATGTCTATGCTTTGAATTAGGAGTTCACAAGCACCTTTGTGTAGTCCTCAGGGTCTTCAATGGCCTGAAACAGTGTTATCCATCCCAATGGGGCCTCCGGTCTCCTCTCCGAGGATCCATAACCTCTTGCGGTCTTTCCTCATCATCACGGCAGGCCTCCCAGTTCCTTGACAACCCATGTTTTTGTGAGATGTCCTCTTACAGATCCCACAGCAAGCTGTAAGTGTTCTCTACAGCATCCTTGGCACTGTGAACTAGGGCAACTGCCCTGTCTCCATACTTGCCCTATCTGGTCACACAGGCCACCGACTCGAGCTCTCTCACTGGTGACAGCCCCCACTTCACAGTGGACCCCTCCTGGTACATAGGGTCACAGACCACAGTGCTGCCACGGATGGCAGCCCACACTTCACAGTGGCCCCCTCCAGGCACACGGGGTCAACGACTACAGAGCTCGCACAATAGGGTGAGGTCCCTAGGTTCTGCAGTGTTAGGAAAACAGCTCGCATTCCTACAACTGTCCCCATAGGACCAGGCATATCATACTTTTCCCACCAGTATCCTTGCTGGGCCTCATACCCCTCTAGGCAGTCAATTCCTCTTCAAAGGGCTCTCTGGTCTTGGTTGGCAAACAGGCTCTAGAATCCTTCCTTCTCACAGTTTACTCTGGCAGGAGAAGCCTGTGCAGGGAAGAGTGGTGGGTCGGGGTTGGGGGGATTCAACAGACGGCGAAGAGGGGAAATTAATTATTTAAATAATTTCCCCTTCTAGCTATCTGTCGAATCCCCCCACCCCACCACACTGCTCTTACCTGCACGGGCCGCTCCTGTACTCTGATCTTGGCAGGTAGGCAGACTCTAGGCTCTCCTCCTCACAGGAGGCTCTGGTTTTAGTATGGTGGCAGAAGACAGGTACTCCAGGCTCAGGGTAAGTGGTCTTGACTACCTGGGTGAAGTTCCCTCACACAACTTGCAGACTAGCAGAACTTGGCCCTCAGTCTGGGTTCCAGAAGCAAGAAGTCTCAGCGATCTTCCCTGGCCTGATGAAACAGTGCTGTTGAACAAAGGATGGGCCTATGCTCCCACCCGTATAGTTCTCATCCAGATGCACATATGATTTAGTGTCCGGTCTTTGGAATTCGTGTTCGGGTATCAGCTCCTTTGAAGTGCTCTCTTCTCTGGACTGCCCTTTGTTAAAGGGACAGTCTGCCACAGCAAGAGTGGCTGCAATTCCGAGTGATCCACAACACAGGCCAAAAGAGTAACCGGGGTTCACACTTGGCTGTCAGCCTCCATTTAAATATGCCCCATAAATGTTCAAAGAACAAAGCCTTCTTCTCTATCAGATTCCCTGGTATTGCCATCCTTATCAGTCCTACTATCTCAATGACGATGAGTCTAGAACCCAATGATCAGTAACTATTCCTGGAATCAAGGAAACCTTTGATGTGCACAGAGGATGCTCTACCGCTCTCCATTTACTGCATGTGACTCTCCCCAGCCCCCAGTAATGTCAACAATACACACCTCCTGCCTGGGGTTTGCAGCCTTCACCCCTCCAGCCTCTACAGGCCCTGTGCTTCCAAAATAGAATTCTCAGGCCACCATGTTGTATATCATTCACAGGCAGACCTATGCCACCTAGACTTCACATGCAAGCAGCATGTGCTGCCCAGGACTGCACACATCCATGCAGGCCAAAGATGAGTTAAGTACTCGGCCATGGAAATTTACATGGGGCAAGTAGGCCCCAGTCCAGTCACACAGGTAATAAGGCCTGTTCACATTACTGATTCTACTAAGCACAAAATGGAAATGCTGCCACCACCAGCTCGAGTCACTTAACCCCTGTTAAGGGTAGTATCCCTCTACTTTCACAAGGATACCACTTGTAGCGCCCCTCTTGGTCTAATCAGACTGCATTACCTTGAGACAGGCCTAGGCAATGCTGCATTTATTTGCATGATGTGTGTTCGTCCATAACCAGAAATCAGTACCAGGGATCCGGATATTCATGCATCTGGGTCACTTAGGCTAGGGGTGCATGTCAGGTACTATTCAAGGTATTTTTCCATCCCAACATAGGCATTGTCTGTTAGGCATCATACCCAACCCCAAAAAAGTGAAGATACAACGGGGCATATGTACAAGCCCCTTTCACCGCCGGAGCTTCAGTTTTTTTGGCGCTCGGTTGGGTAGTGCTATTTTCAATATTTACAAGGTGGCTTTACAAGGAGGCTCTAAGCCACTTATCGTGCCTTAACACCACCTTACAAATATGCATTTTTCCGACGCTTTCCTCTGCGACAAAGGGGCGTGCAATGAGTGTTGCTGTGGGTGTTCCACCGCAAAACCCATTGCTTTTTGACACTGCCCCAGTTTTACAAGGAGGTGTAAATCTGTGGCAGCACCAAAAACTAACAACATGCAAGAGCAGATGTTAGAATGGCGAACGAGGAGAAACACTTTTATTTCTGTTCATTTCTGCTTTTTAGGTCGAGGACCGTAGGCTGCGCTTGCACAGTTCGGTCCGAAGATTTAATGTTTCTTGAACCTGCCCCTCTTCTCCATTGGCTGGCTTCCTAAATGGAGGCCAGCCATTGGAGGAGAGGGGCGTCACTCGGTTCAAGCCCCGTCTTTTCCAGATTCGGAGGCGTGTTTTTTCTCTTCTTTCTTGTTTTCGTTCTCTCCTCTTCCCATTGGCTGGAATTTTACTTTCCAGCCAATGGGAAGAGGAGAGAACGAAAGCCATGCCCCCGAATCGGAAAATGTCGGCGCTTTGCCGAAGTAATTTCAGCCCGACCGCCACCGGAAGAAGTCGTCTTCAGGTGAGTGCTTGTTCTATATGTGTTGCATTCTGCAGCACATACAGAAAGAGCAAAACGACATTAATGATTTCTTATGTGCAGGAATATGTCCCCTCCTGCATATAAACAGTCATTAAATAATGAAGATTTGCTATTTCCATATGTGCTACAGAATGCAGCACACATAGAAGTAACAAATCGCCATTATTGATTGTTTATGTGCAGGAAAGGACACCTTCCTGAACTTAAACAATTATTCCCTGCAAAGCAGGCAACCGTGCACTATGCGTTGGTGCTAGGCTGCTAATGTTAGCGCCAGCACTAGGGAAAACACAGAGGTGCCCTGTATTGTAGTAAATATGGCGCAATCCTGCGTTTTGAAAATGTAGGAGCCCGGTGCTGCCAGATTTGTTGCAGCTCCGTGTACAACATTTCCAAGTAAATATGCCCCGAAATGTGTACATGGTGCTGAGCCTTCTATTAGTCAAATGCTGCATATATACACAGCCTCTCTCCTAAAAGCCCTTCAAAAGTATTGTGGGATAAAGTTATGATAGCAAGGATACTCGAATCCATCAGCGGGAGGGAGCCAGATGATGCACTAGAGAACTAAGGGAATGCGCTCAACATCCATGCAAGGGAAAACAGGCCTTAATTAGGTCTTTGTGTTCCTGTTACTTATGTTTGTGTTACCTTTGCTTTTGTTGTTCAAATGGATGGCAGTATCTAGAAAATAACATAGACTTAAAACATGAAAACATTATGTTAGTGTTTAAGTTGTTTACAGCCTTTTGCATTCCCAATATGTTAGAACTGTTGATTGACTGAGCATGTCAGAGAGAGCATGTCAGATTGCACAGAAACAAGGACCCACCTACTGCAAACTGAGGAGCTTATTTACAAGACCCTGGTGTCACCAGTGCAGGGCCAGACTGGGAACCCAGAACAGCCCTGGCAAATTTGACCGACCAGCTCCCTGCTGCTTTTGTTATTGGGGGCTGAAATAGCAGCAGCGCTGCAAAAACCGGTCCCCATTAATAACAAGCATTTGCAATGCAATAGGTCTCGCATTTGTAAAAGATTGAGCTATTGGCATTGCTACAAATAATGCAACGCCAATAGTGCAGACATTAAGTAATGTGAGACCTATTGCTGAGAGGACACAGGAGTAACAGAGGAGAAAGACATTTTAAGTAAATTAAAAAGTATATAGCGCAAACTCGACCCGAAGGTATCTGAGCGCTACAGAGCGGTCTGGCAGTAAAAGGCAGCCACCAGTTACACCTAATAAATTGTAAAACAACCCCCTTTTCAGTAATAAATGTAAAAGAAAAAACGAAAATGGAGGAAAGAAGAAGGAAGCTACGGATGAAAGGGTGGGGGAGCAAACACTGGGGGAGAGAGGAAAAATGGGGAGTGGGCACAGGAGTAATAGTAAAGGAACTTTTAATAAAATACATTTTTTTTTCCAAAATATTTCAAAACTCCTACCGTCCGCCGCCTGGCTCAGTATTAAGCATGGGCGGATCTAGCGGATCTCGCGTACGCGAAATTGCGGATTTACAGATTCGCAATCCGCGAAGATACGCGAACTCTAGCGGATTTGCGGATTTTCCCGTTTTTTGTGTTGGCGCGCGTTCGCGCCGATTTTGGGACAAGTTCGCAATTGCGAACTTACTTTTCGGCTCGCAACGGCCACGACTATGTTGTTTCTACGTCTGGTTTATCATCACAGGTTCACAGCACCCTCTGTTTCACCACTGCCACCCTCTGGGACACCCATGCCACCCTCTGGTACATCCTCACTGCCACCCATTAGGTTTATTTATCACTGTAGATTATGGTGGTTGAAAAAAGCAAGCACACCTGCCCTTCTTCAACTGCCATCAATTAATTTGTGGGTCATTAATGTGTCAGTAATTTTGAAACTTCCAGTCTGGCTGGCACCTGCTTCCTTCCTTATCTGTAATTTGCTTTTTGTTGCAGTGAAATTTTTTTTCACAGGACCTTTATGGTCTACTTGTAGCTATTCTATGAGCCTGCTGTTTGGGTCATAGCAGGGTCATAGAATAGTTGCAAACTCTGGAGGGGCCCCTCAGGAAGCACTACCTTGAATGTTACTAATGTTAAGTTTGAACTTTTGCACCTGCTCATTGCTTTCAGTTTAGCTAAAATCGTTTTTTCTGCAATTTCGCGCGTTTTTTGGGGCTCGAATCCGTGCGAGATCGATTTCGGAAGCCGCGAATACGTGCGAATACAAAATTGTTTTTTGTGCGACGTGTATGTTCGCGTGATCTTGCGCGTGTTCGCGAGGCGCTTCTAGCTATACGTTTGCCAAGTTACCCTATCGGTCGTACACGGGCGCGGCCATCTTGTTTGCGTGACGTAATTCCGTTTCCGGCCGCTATGTGTAATCTCGCAAAGTGTGCTGCTCGCTAGTACAATTTCGCGCGTGCTCGCAAGGAAAATCTCGCGCGAACTTACCCACGCGGTCGTGAACGGGCGCGGCCATCTTGTTTCTCATTCATTGCTATGGTTCTGGGCATGCTTTCTCTATCCTCTCTCAATCTCTGCCATCCTTTGCTTGTTTGAAGTTTATTTGATCTAATTTTACTTATTATCTATCCCTCTATTTTTCTAGCTCTATATTTTTGTGTTTTCTGCTGCTTTTAGTTACTTTTAAACTACTTTTTTAAACTCTTTTCTTTTCTTCTTCACTATTCTATTTCTTGTTTATCATTTAACTGTATTTCTGCCCAGACCATGGTAAAGGGAGCCGGGAAGCACCCTGAGAAGGGGAAGGGTCCCGCACACCGTGCCCGGCTCCCGTGCGGGCGTTTGAGGGGGGAGCAAGTGGTCCCGCGGGAGATCTTCAGCGCGGAGGAAGTGGCGGCACTGATCTTCCACGTCCAGCGCCGCCTCCCCAAGACGATCCTGGGAGGCGGCAAGATCGCGACTGGCTATGGCATCCGGGAGCGCCGCAAGCGGTGGGAGAAGGTGTGCCGGGCCATGTATAAGATCTCTGGGGTCCGGCGCACATATAACCAGGCCACCCACCGCTGGACCGATGTCATGGACCGGGAGCGGGACTTGCTGGACGCGCTCGGCGTAGAGGTCCCCGGGCTTGGTGAGTAGTAGTAGCTATTCATTTACTACTCTGTTTTATCCGGCTCTGTTATTTGCAAATCTTTGTTCTTTACCAAGAGCAATAATGCTGCCGATTACATTGAGGTAAATTATATTTCAAAATCTTCTATGCATTTCAGGTGCACTGCTCTCCTTCTCAGTAGCCTTGCTTGCTACTATGCTTCTTTGTTTTGTATGTTGTGTTCAGAAGCATTTCATTGGCCTGAGAAATTATGTATGAGTGTAGTGTAAAGATAAGAACTGCGTAATGCTAGACAGTAAGGGTCATATTTTCAATTACCGGCGCATCCCTGCAAAGTAGCAGGGATGCGGCAGTAATTGTGTGCCATGCCACCACCACCCATTGGCCCAAAACGTCACAGAAGCCTTACGCATCTGTGCCGTAAAGGCAGCGCATTGCTGGAGTTGCGTGCCAACGATGGCGCAGCTCCAGCAATGCTCTGGGGTACCCTATCTCCCCAATGCTGCATCAAGCCGTACGTCGGCTTCAAGCGCGCAGGGTTTGAGTCATGCATCATTGTCCTAAAAGTGACTGATTGACATCTTGTAGATTTCCCTCAGCCACTTTTAGGATTCGTTCCTGCGCAGGTACGCCCTCCCTTGCACCGGAACGCCCCCTGATGGCGCAGGGCTTTACAACGTGATGCATCGCCCATATGCCCATATGTGTTTTTTTTTAATATATACGCCGCACCAACACCATGGCGAGTCTTTTGTTCTGCCGCTGCGTCACAAAAGGCACGCAACAATGGAGGAAAATGAGCCGCAAGGGACTTCTAAATCAGCCCCAACAGACTGAAGTCCAGTCCTTCCTTTAGACACATGGCTATAAGAAGAAATAGTGGCGGTGGTGGGTGGATTGATAGTTTGAGTATTCACTGATCTGCAAGCAGGATGGACTTTGTCTGTCACTTCGCGTGCTGCGGACTGCTGCCTGCAGTGCCAGGCCTAGGCAAACCTCTTTAGTAGTCTGTTTATTGAGTTACATAGGAACTTTCTAAGTCAACGTTCCGCAAATCAGGCAATACGAATAACGTAGTATACCACATGAGATAGATCCCGTGGAATAGTTGTCTATCTATTTGCTATTTCTCCTAAATATTTTGTTATTGTTCTTTTGAAATGTTTGATTTGGTTGAAAAATCTCATCCATGTTTTCTGGTTTTTCTTTCTTTCATGTTGTATATCAGCTCCCCCCAAGGGCAAGAGGACACAGGAGGAGGGTGCTGAGGATGCAGGCCAGGATCGGGCAGGCGAGGGCTCCTTTGCTGGCCCCAGTAAGTTTACATTTTAATAAACAGTACCTATTTTTTCCTAGCGTTCCTCATTCGATTTTTTCTAAATCGTCTTTGATCTTCTTGTAGACTGGATATAAATTCTTATCCTGCCTCGAATATGACTCCCTGTGGTATTACTAGACTATTCTTATTAGTCTGTCTGTGTAGCTAACTAAGATTGGACATTTGGCAATTCCATTGGACTCCCATTCTATTCAGCAATAGCTCTATGCACTGTCTCCTTACTGACTAGATAGTGTGGCAGAGTCATTCAGCTCCCGAAGTCACCGATTATTGATCCCCAATGATCTCTAGATTATCGTACGCAGGACAAGAGAGTACGGAGTCACAGCACAGTCAAGAAGTGTCAGAGGCACTCATGCTTGCAAAAATTCCAAAACCTTTAGCTCATCCACTCTAGTCTGGAGGAACAAAAACCACAGAGTCTATTTAAGTTTAAAAGCTTTATTAAAAGTAAACACATTTATTAAAATCTACTTTGTCATAAAACTATTTAACTGAAAACGGAAAAGTGGTTAGTGCTGACGATTAATTGGACACATTTCTTGTGGTCGAGCCGAGCTCTCACCTGGTTTGAACTTGATCCTGGTCGTGTTCTTAGGAGTCAAGCTTCTGTCTGTTAGGAGAAAAAGTGGTGCGTGTTAAAAATCAAAAGCAAGCATTCATCAGTTGTGCATAAAAGTGCAGCAAGACAACAGCCTTCCCTGGAAAATGGGACATTTTTACTATGGAGTAGACAGTCACAAATTATTACATTGTATTCAGTTTTTTTAACATTTCTCCTAGACCAAATATTATATAGTAGTGAGTGGTGTATTCTAACATTCTTAAATGTACTTTGTAGGTGTAACATCTGGTGACGGGGCCAGCGCGGAGGTGGCTGTGTTGGGCGAGGACTCTGGGGAGGAGGCGGTGCAAGAGCCGGCGGACGGTCCTGTGGGGGTTCAAACGGTGGTGGCGGAAACAGGTAAGCTATATATTCCTTACTTATTGAGATTGAAGACTGCATAGTGTGCTTTCTGCACGGGTGTATTACAATTACAAATCAACCAGGTAGTAGCCTCCTCGAAATGTACTTCGACTTAGCTATGAAGTTTTTGGTGAGAAGAATCCCAATAAGTTCTTAGACGAACGTGATGGATGGGATGAACGAAAAGCGAAAGAAGGGTGTAAGTAAGTGGGACGCGAACTTGTATGATGGCTGGCAAAGAAGAACGATATGTGTTTGCTTGGCCCCCGAGGTGGCTGGGAAGGAAAGAATATGGTATGGTGCATGGCTGGGTCAATGATGAAGCAAGGATGGGTGGAAGGAAAGCAGCCTGGGTGGGTGAAACAGAAACTGTATGTGTGCGTATACTTTGACTGAATGGATGCCTGGAGCATGGTATTCTCTGACTCTTAGATAGCACATGTGTATCTAGAGAGAGTAGATGGTCGCCAGATGAAGTAAGTGTTACCTTGAAGAGCATGTACCACCGCACCCGCACGTCCGTTCCAGTGCAGGGAAGGCAAGGAAAAGAAATTGTAAATGTGTCCAATACTACCATGAATAGTAGCAGTACTTTGTATTGCGTCTGCAATCACAGCATATATCTGGTTATTACGGTGGACACTCCGTACCTCTCTTAATAACTTTAGTTTACTTGTAGTACGTCATTCATGTGTGGGTGCGTGTATCACTGTTCACTCTATATTAAGCAAAGCACCTAAAGTCATCCCATATGTCATCAAATACGTCCCATGTGAAGTGATAGATAATCAAATTAGTTAGCTTCTTCATTTTCCTTTTCTAGTACTCATTTGCACTGTAGGGTGAAAGGTAAATTAATTAAGCAGTAGCCCTTGTAACAGAGTATTCTCAGTGCCACCCGTAATAGAAAAGTAATAGCTTCACCACCTGCATGTACTGGACCGGTACAGTAACGCAAGTCTGTCTCACTCATCATGGTGTGCAACTTTTTTTCTCGGGTGCAAGTTCACTGTGCTGTCCATGTCATTCTGCCGGCTTGCATAAGATAACGTACCAATTTCCCTAAACAAGAGAGAAGAAGAAGAATAAGACTGGTGTACTGTCATAGTCGACTGTAATGGAAGTCCATAGTGGTCGTAGAATTTGTTCATTAAACTACCACTAATGTTAGAGCAAGGATGCAGAAGTGGGAGGTTACATAGATACTGTCCTCAATAGTTATGTACTGTGCTTTCAATTTGCTACTTGTACTGTGACCCAACTTTCGGCTCAATCACTTTGTGTTATTAATGCTAAGGAGCATTGGTTACAGACTATGTCTTTCTTTCTTCATATAGTTGCTCCTTCCAAATAACAACACGGAGGGAGCAGGCTAGACTGGCCCGGCAACGGAGGCTGGAGGCCACTGTCGCCGAATATCGGCGGCTGGTGGCCCTGGAGGAGGAGGAGGACATGCAGTCGAGCGGGGCAACAACAACATCCTCGACTGTGACCACTGCATCCTCCTCCGTGACTAAGCCAGCGGGACCGAGCCGGGCTAACAAAGACAACCGCCACCGCCAAGCAACAGAAATACCAGCTGCCCCCCACAGGAGCTGCAAGGAACGCCAACGCCGCCTACGACTCCGAATGTCCAACCTGGAGCAGGAGGTCCTGAAGTATAAGAACTTGGTTAAGGGCCTCCGCTCCGAGCTTGCCACCCTCCGCAAGGAGTATGATGCCCATGCCGCAAAATGCACCAGCACCAGCACCAGTAGACTTTTGGGGGGTGGGATTTGGGAGTTGGGATCGTTTTGGGACGTTTCAAAGACAATCGTTGGGGTTAGGGTGGGTGAGGGAGATTATTTTGTTAGGGCTACATAAATATATTTTTAAACTTTATCTGACCATACCTGTTTTTTACTGCTTTTCAGTCTGGTGGGTGGGGGCGGGGGTGTAACAGTAACTTTGTTTTCCTGAACAGTCGTAGGACTTTAGTAGTACAACCGTCAATCTCTTGTCTACTCCGAAATAATACTCCATTATACTACCTCCCACCAAACGCTTATCTTACCTGTAATTTGTGTTAGAAATTAGGGCTAGGCCCAGGGCTGGCTCCACGTGAAATGGGGATTAACGTTGTCAATCCTGGGCGGGTGACATTTCCTCATTGCGGTGGTACTAGTGGTGTGACACAGTGGCAGTTGCATGCCTATGGAAAAAAAGAAAACGAAACCTTGTTTGTCCTTACTGTAGCATTACAACGGTTACGGTACGATCGAGAATATAGCAGGTGACAGACAGAACAGTGCCATAATGTAGCCTAACAAATGGTAAAGTATTTGCTTGCAAGTATAACTAGTACTTGCGTTGAATTTATTTGACATTGGCTACTACTACTAGAAGATATAGTACTGAAGCTGAGTAAGTCTAGAAGATATCCTCGTATTCCTTCACCAGCCTGTTGCTATGACCTTATCCTCCCCAGCAAGTGTGTGGAATTATTGATGTCATTTTAGTCAGACATCAAGCAAAACAACACAGCCCGGGGGAAGAGGGTTAGGGTTTGGAAAATGGATGGGAATGGGGGTTTCTTTTTGGGTAGGTTTTGTTGAGAGAAGAAAAAAAAAGCAGAGCATGGACAAACAATAATTGAAGATAAAGACAATCTTTGGTTACAAACTAAAGCTAAGCACATGCAGTCACACTCATAGAATAATACAATGGATACTGTATCTGTATTGCGTATGTTTTTGGTGTTGTCCTTGAATTTGGTAAGTAAGTTGCATGCAGCAAACAATTCCTCTTATTGGCGGCACTCCTCCATTCCAGCTGACGCTTCGTCCATCAATGTTGGTGACCACTGACAGAAGACACCCTGTCCACTGCCTGCCTGGCGGATGTTGACTGAAACCCGGCCTGTAATTATTGAACGGAAAACAGGAAGTGCTATTACAATACCACTGATAAATAAATAAAAGGTATGTACGCTGTGTGGTTCAAAATGTGACACTTTGATTTCCCTAATAGACAGTACAATATTTTTGAAATTGAGTGCTCTGTCGGACTCACCTTTTTAAAGATAAATAAGTATGGCCAAAATATTATAGCGGATCTTTCCCCTCAATTAAGGTGTACTATAAACTGTGTTTTAGAACAAAATTTGACCTTCCCAGCAATGCTCCCACCAAGACCCTTACTAAAGCCAGTCGCAAAAATGTAGAAGAACCCCAATCAGATCTTCAAAAACGATGCCTAGCAGAAAAATGGTTACAAAACGTACTTTGAAAGTAACAGTAGGCCCAAATACAGACCGTGGATTGTATTCCAACCACTTGCAAGCAAGCAAAAGTATCCATAGCCAGCATCGCTCCAACAGTGCTCTACAACACCAGAACTGCGTTGCAATAGAACCCCCCGAAACACATGCAATCGTGCTGGTAGGGCTAACCCTAACGAACCCTAACTTACAAAAAGTGCCAAAACTGGTGTTTCCTTCAGGATTTCGTCCAAAACACTTCTATCCGGTATTGGACCTTCCCAGGAATGCCCCAGGCAAGACCCGCCAACCCACCCGGAAAAAACCACCCGACAACACCCCCAAACAGCGAATAAGCTAAATCTCATACTTACAATATCTCTCGGCCTTCGGTCCAAACGCGGCGCTGTGCAGCTAGGTCATCATTCATCATCATCAATCATCATAACTCCTGTTTTCCACCACGGATTTCCTGAAAAGCAAATGCAATCAAGATTAGATTGTCGCAGCAGTGCTTCGACAGAGACCCCGGCCGCAACCCACCCACGAACAGCAGGAAGCCCCCCAAAACGCTACATTGAGCAAGATGACAGAAGAAATAGCAAAAAAAAGGCTGTTCCTTCAGGATTTTGTCCAAAACACTTCGATCCGGTATTAGACCTTCCCAGGAATGCCCCAGGCAAGACCCGCCAACCCACCCGGAAAAAACCACCCGACAACACCCCCAAACAGCGAAAAAGCTAAATCTCATACTTACAATATCTCTCGGCCTTCGGTCCAAACGCGGCGCTGTGCAGCTAGGTCATCATCATCATCAATCATCATAACTCCTGTTTTCCACCACGGATTTCCTGAAAAGCAAATGCAATCAAGATTAGACTGTCGCAACAGTGCTCCCAGACACCAAAAATTACCCACAAACACCCGGAACCCCGCCAAAGAGCACCTCAAAGGCAAGCAAGTCAGCAAAAACGGCAAGAAATTTCCACCTCATATTTGGTCCAAAACACTTTTGTCCATTATTAGAGCTTCACAGCAATGGGCCCAAATCCGTCAACTCACCCGCAAAGAAGTACAACACCCCCACAAGTGCTGAGTCTTTCTTCATTGGGCGTAATCCAGCACTCTGCTTTGAGGGAAATCGCAGTCTGGAGGAGGAGGATAGAGGAGCATGTTCTTCAGAACTTGTGAACCTGAGGAATGTAGACTGCGGCACCTTCAAATCAATAAGCAAACAAGTGAAGACAGTTCTGATGATGGTCTTGTTTTTGGGATTAGGTGATTAAAGTTTGAATTAAATTAACTGTGCAAAACAAAGAAAGAGAGACACAAAGCACACAGGAATAAAAGTGAATAAGGACGAAAAAGAAAGTTCTTGATTGATAGTCTCATTTTCAGGGCTCGGTGTCAGGGAATAAGAACAAGATTTCGTCATCATACTCTGCGAATTCAGGCTGGATGAGGTCAGTGCCACCGAACAGAGAACAAATCCCCTCATCTACGTTGCCGTCCTCCTCGTCTTCATGCGGCGTGCTTTCTCGTACTTTGTAATCTGGTGGTATGAGGTGCTGATTCATCTTGATCATTGTCAGCCGCTCCACATTTTTGGGCGAGAGGCGGCTCCGTTTGGGAGTTACAATGCCACCAGCAGCACTGAAAACACGTTCAGAAGACACACTTGCGAGTGGGCAAGACAAATAGTTTATAGCCAGGTTGAAGAGCTGTGGCCACAATTGTTTTTTAGAAAACAAAACATGTGTGTGGAGGGTCAAGGGGAATATTTAACGACCTCTCTGCTCACTCCCCTACTCTGAGATACAACATACACAAGAGAGCAGACAAGGTCTGGAAATAAGGTGTACAGAGATGTTGGCGAAAGTGCAACAGTGGGTGCATGCGTGAACGTGTGCTGTTGGAAACACAGGCTGGAGAAAACTCCCATCAGACCACCCTTTGATGGTGGATTTCACGTCATGTGGGATGTTTTATCGATCATTCCATCTCACAACTGACCATATAGTGTCGCTGTAGACATGGATGTCGGTATTCTAGCCGTGATGTCCATTGTGAAGTAGTATTTACTAAAGTGCAGTGCAAAAATAACTGTGATAAATAAAATTGACTACACAGGCGCTGTGCAATATTCAAAACGCTAATCTATGTGTCAAATGTTAAAACCACGCCGAGTAGTACGACTACCCCATGGCGCTGTGCAGGACGGTCGACATGTTTCAGCCCAAGGGGCTTCTACCCCGGCTTTCTTCAGGACCATAGAACAAAGCTACTGCAACTGAAAAAAATGTGTTTGCAAAGAATGGACAAATAATGTACTACAAAGGTTACATATCTACCAGGAACGCCCACTGGAAGGAGAGAGGAGCATCTTCTTCCTGGAAAAAATGTTTACAAAGCACTATATTATACACAAGCAACCACATGTATACACAGACATAATGCCAACAAAACACACACCTGCCTGAATGAAATTTACATTCAGCATTATGAACAAGCATATTAGCTTACACAGCATGAAGAATTTCTTCACACTGCTACTCACCCAGCTTTGTGTGGGTGAAGACCTCACCTCACCCGGCGACCGCTCGGGAGAATGAGGCCCCGCTCTGTGGTGTAGAAAAAAGGAACACTGTAAGCACGCAACTCTGCAGTGTCCAGGCCAATTGCTCTACACACCAACCCAACAGACGTGTGATAGTCACCCAACTGTTAAACCCAAGGTCCCACCCATTAGCCAGACACTAAAAACGTAACACTATGATGTAAAGCATAAAATTCCTTAATGGTTGCTAGATAGCACCTAGACACTAGCCTAGAGCCACAGTGTAGCCTACTAGGCAGGGTACCTACTGAGAAGTTGTACATAGTGAGGGGCTATTAAAAGTACCAAAAAGTAGCAAGCCATGATTTAGTTATTAAAGGGCACAGGGGGCCATACAAAAGTCCTATACTCAATAGCATAGGAGGCTGCCTGGTAGCGAAGGCTTCATCAAGGGACTTACCTATCCGTCGGTACCCCCAACGGTGACTCGAGCGGAAGTGGAGGTGTCTGGTCAGATCACTCCTGGTCGTTTTTATAGCTACCATCCACTCAGGAGAGGCCAGAAAAGGGCGTCTGAATACTGCCAATGGAGAGCAAACGCGCGAAGGAAAGCGCGAGTAAAGACGCGAGAGAAGATAGACACTGCTCTCTCGCGCATGCGCAATAGCCGGTAGTCCAAGGATAGCTAGTGGACCAACGCGCAAGGGAGACACTGCTCTGTAGCGCTTGTGCAGTAGCCGGTTTATTCGAAAGATGGCATAAAATTGTCATAGCGTTATAATTAGTAACCCATAACAAGGATTGCAATATGCCAATTGACGAAAATAAAATCAAGAGGCTTCTTGTTGAAGATTAAATCGATTAGGCACCCATCTTAATGCATGTACATGGCTGATTAAAAGACACTATGTGTGTGTCTTGCGCCAGGTGTACCTAAATGAATTACATTGTGAGGGGGCGTGGTAGACTTGTAGGCTTGAGTCTTCTCAATAAAGAAACCCTATTTTGCGCCAAAAGTCCAAAAACTTGCCTACTCTTATCACATTAGGATCTAAGACAAACAGCTAGTGAGCGTCTGTGTTACAACAATGCCAAAACGTAGTTCTTGACAGAAAGGTTCATTACAAGAATTACTGCAGTTGTGCATTGAGCATATATATACACAGGGACGGTCTGGCCAACATTCCCCAATTGTAGTGCTTGCCTCTAAAAATTGGACGGTGTCCCAAACAGGGTAATTCATACATGGAGAAACGCTCCATGGTGGAGTAGGTTATCTAGTTGAGAGACCATGAGGGGCTGCTATACGCTAGGGCGTTGTGAGATCCTTATTAGGGATCAATATGATTGAGATTTGAGGAGTGTTCAGTATCACCAAGTATCAACAATTGTTTTTTGCCATGCCAATACTGCAATGGCTCATCATTAAGAAAGACCTCTGTTGAGTCATTCAGATAGTCCTGCACCATCGACTCAAGGTCATCAACGGTTCCTCCACTTTGCTTACTTTTTGCTGTGGCTGTGACATTTTTTCGAGAACCATACCCAAGCAAACTTAGCCAATCCTCTACAACAGCCACTGTTTTTGTTGTGTGTGGTGCAGATGATCCCGTTGCCGGTGTCTTTAACGGCTGAGAGGTCACTTGTGCCCCAGCCACAGGTGCAGAAGTGGATTCTTGTGACTGGGGATGGCCTGCTGATGCTGATGCTGATGTACTGGCTTCTCCTTCAATAACCTGCCGTTCTTTTTCAAACCTCTTGGCTGACCAGGCTAACCAATGTTTGTACTTTTGAACATCTGCATCAGCAAAAGGAAAGAATGCTTCGCCTGCCAGCGCCTTTTTGTAGCGTGGATCCAGAATAGTAGCACAAATGTAATGCTGATCTGACTTGATCTTTTGAAGACGTTCATCACCACGTAGGCGCTCTAATAATTTCTCAGACAAAATAAAATGGTCTTTTTTTTGTACATCTTTTTCAAACTCAGAAGACACCGCCATCAGTTGGTGCTCCAGCATGCACAACAATGGGATAGCTTTTCCCAAATTACAGTCCTCCTGGCTGACTGCACGCGTGAAGAACTCAAAAGGACGAAGCATGTCTGTCAGGCTTTTAACTATGTCCCATTGCGCCGCACTCATCCGCAGGTCCTCCTTCTGAGATGTACCCTCTGTGAAGAAATAGTGATCGAGTACCGTATACTGCTCATACAGACGCTCAAGCATGTAGAAGGTTGAGTTCCAACGTGTTGCCACCTCCTGGATGAGTGCTTTCACTGGCATTCCACGTTGAAGTAGCAGTCTCCGCAGATGCTTCCGGGCCTTAAAAGAATGGCTGAAATGGTTGCACATTTTGCGGCAGGTGGCCATTACCTCGAACGCTGGACTCTGTTTATCAATCAAGAATTTTTGAACTACCAGGTTGATACAGTGCGCCAAACACGGCACTCTAACATGGTCACCCTGCAACATGGCCTTAACTACATTGGCGCCATTATCCGTGGAAACATAACCAATCTTGCGTTTTAGGGGGGATAGCATTTTCAAGACCTTTTTGTTAAACTCTTCCAAAAGGTTTTCTGCTGTGTGACTTTTCTCCAAGCCAAACATGGCTAGTGTTGCATGTTTCCGAGCAGCTTTGAAAACTTTGTCCGGGTCAACACCTGCGTTTAGCTTTGCTTTAACACCTGAAAAAGAGACCCAGTGTGCAGTGATGCACATGTAATCAGCGCCTGCGCCACTGGTCCACATGTCTGTTGTCAGATGTATTGTGTGAACAGCACTCTTCTGCAAAGCTGCCCCAATCGCCTCCAGCACATCTTCATGTAGTGCTGGAACCGCAACTCTGGCAAAATAGAACCGGCTCGGAACCTTCCATTTAGGGCAGAGCGTTGCCACTAATTCAAGAAAACCTACCGCTTCTACAAAAGAAAAAGGTAGAAGGTCCACAGCTAGCATTTTAGCCAGCTTAGTGTTATACAGACGCGTCAGTGGGTGGTTGCGTTCATATGGCACGTCTGAAGTAAGCATTGTTCTAATGTTGCCCTGGACCAAGCATTTACGGGCTGATAATGACTTCGTTGACCCAATTTTGCTCGCTGGTGAACTTTTGTGCGTTGGTGTCTCACTCGCTCCAACACTCTTAGTGTGCCTCACATTGGGTGTGCTGCTGACAGGGGTACTGGGTGTAAGGGAAGTGTTTGACACGTCTTCTTCCTGCTCGTCATCATCAGATGAAACATCAACGTTTCCTTGAATTTGGCCTTTCTTGATCGCATCTAGGTGCGCAAACCATTTGACAGTGTGCTGTCTCCTAAGATGACCTCTCTGGCCTCCGGTACCATAGTTGGTACCTGGCTTACCACGACTAACTGCTTGCTTACAAATGGTACAAATGGCAAACTTTGGATTTTTTGGACAAACAGTAAAGAAGTCCCAAACTGGGGACTTGAAGTGTCTGTGGGACATGGAGGAGGCGGCGATACTGGTGGTGGTGGTCATGAAGCTAATGCCAGATGAAGTGGAGGATCTGGATTGCCCAACTTTTGTACGTTTTGCACTTTCACCGCCACTAATTAAGGTCGAGGTTGACGGAGGTCTCTTCTTGCCAGAAAGAAATATGGAAGCGGGACGAGTTGGTGTACTACTTAACTCCAATGATTGTGGTGTTTCCACTGCCTCCTCATCGACAACATCATCATCACGCTCAGCAGCTCTTCGGGCTAGGGTCAAAATGTCTGTTTGCTGCATGCCCGCTGGGGCTGCAGTGACCTTTATGATGACTGGGTCGTCGTTGGCAGAGTCTTCATCAGCAGCAGTATCCGCTACTTCTTGTTGAGACTCATCACACTCCATAACTCTGAGACTTTGGACGAGCTTCCTTTTACGCTTAACTACCTTTGTCGGATCATGGTGTGCCTCACTCTCAGACGGCTGTGGTGCTGGTTCCCAAGTTTGATCCGTATCATCAGAAGGAGGTGTGCTTGAAGAAGATGTAGACACCACCCTTGATCTCTTCCTTGCTAGGGGTGTGGAAGACAATGAAGGATCATCAGGAGGAGTGGCTTCCTCAAATGATACCTCGCCTTGATTGTCGATTTCCTGATGTGCCCCTACTTCGGGAGGAACAACTATTGTGGGCACTTGTGACCCTCCATGCACCTCTGCTTGCGCATCTCCTTGCGCTGCCTCTCCTTCCACATGTACTTGGGCTTGTACTTGCACATGTGATTGTTGTTGCGGCTGTGGTTGTTCAACACTCGTCAGATGAGCTACAACAACCTGTGTTGATTGAGGGACATTGCTGCTGCTTTCTTGCGATGAGCCAACATCACTGGTCGATGGTGATTGAAGAACTATACTGGCTGCCTCTGCAGCACTCAAGGGCTTGGACTTAAGTTGGCGTGGTGGTGGTGGTGGCACTGAGCCCAATGGAGCGGGGGTGCTGCTGCCAGCTTGGTCCCCAGCAGATCCCGCTGCTGCTGCTGCAGGCATACTTTTTTTTTTACTCCCAAAAAAAGGGGCGGGCAGCACACCAGTGTCCTTGGTAACTTGCTTCTTCTGCTCCTTACTGGCACCTTTCTTGCTAGAGGAGCTACGGGTTACTTTTTTTGGGGCCATCTTCTTCAGAGCAGGTCAGCACGGCAGCAGTTGCACGAGTTGCAGAGGGTTCTGTGTCCAGACGTGACGTCGCGTGACGTTATGCTGCACACACACACCGCTGCAGGACTTCTTCCTGGCACTGGTGGTTCTCTTGAGTCTTTTTGTGCACCTAAAAGCAATGGAAGACAGAGGAACATCAGTTCAGTTATACACCCCAAAAAATCGACAAAGCACAGAAAAATGAGCACAATCCCATGCCATCCATGATGTTTACATTGAAGACACCCCACAGAAAGACTAGGGAGTGGGACATGCAAGTATGCAACACTGAGTCACTACCCCTGGGCATAATGGATGAAAAGTAGGCAAAATAAGTGCAGGCCTCAGACACTGCCTCTCCTCAAAATGGCCCCTTACACCCCAAGCACATGTTGCCTGTACCAGCCAGCACTCAAGATGGCCACCACCACCACCCACATGGCCAGTCCACATCAACAGTACACCCCCAAAAAACAGAAAAACAGCCAGAAATCACCACAATCCAATGCCATCCATGATGTTTACATTAAAGAGAGTGAGACCACACCACAGGCACACTCAGTCCATGCACCACCACCCCTGGGCAAAAGGCCACACCAGCAGCCCCCCAAAAACGAAAAAAAACAATAAAATAAGCACAATCCCAGCCCATCCATGGCCTCAATTATGTTTAAATTCAAGAAGACACCCCACAGAAAGACTAGGCCCATGCAACACTCACCACCCCTGGGCAAAGGGCCCCACCAGCAGGCCCAAAAAAACGACAAAAAACAATAAAATCAGCACAATCCCAGCCCATCCATGGCCTCAATGGTGTTTAAATTCAAGAAGACACCCCTCAGAAACACTAGGCCCATGCAACACTCACTACCCCTGGGCATAATGGATGAAAAGTAGGCAAAATAAGTGCAGGCCTCAGACACTGCCTCTCCTCAAAATGGCCCCTTACACCCCAAGCACATGTTGCCTGTACCAGCCAGCACTCAAGATGGCCACCACCACCACCCACATGGCCAGTCCACATCAACAGTACACCCCCAAAAAACAGAAAAACAGCCAGAAATCACCACAATCCAATGCCATCCATGATGTTTACATTAAAGAGAGTGAGACCACACCACAGGCACACTCAGTCCATGCACCACCACCCCTGGGCAAAAGGCCACACCAGCAGCCCCCCAAAAACGACAAAAAACAATAAAATCAGCACAATCCCAGGCCATCCATGGCCTCAATGGTGTTTAAATTCAAGAAGACACCCCTCAGAAACACTAGGCCCATGCAACACTCACTACCCCTGGGCATAATGGATGAAAAGTAGGCAAAATAAGTGCAGGCCTCAGACACTGCCTCTCCTCAAAATGGCCCCTTACACCCCAAGCACATGTTGCCTGTACCAGCCAGCACTCAAGATGGCCACCACCACCACCCACATGGCCAGTCCACATCAACAGTACACCCCCAAAAAACAGAAAAACAGCCAGAAATCACCACAATCCAATGCCATCCATGATGTTTACATTAAAGAGAGTGAGACCACACCACAGGCACACTCAGTCCATGCACCACCACCCCTGGGCAAAAGGCCACACCAGCAGCCCCCCAAAAATGACAAAAAACAATAAAATCAGCACAATCCCAGGCCATCCATGGCCTCAATGGTGTTTAAATTCAAGAAGACACCCCTCAGAAACACTAGGCCCATGCAACACTCACTACCCCTGGGCATAATGGATGAAAAGTAGGCAAAATAAGTGCAGGCCTCAGACACTGCCTCTCCTCAAAATGGCCCCTTACACCCCAAGCACATGTTGCCTGTACCAGCCAGCACTCAAGATGGCCACCACCACCACCCACATGGCCAGTCCACATCAACAGTACACCCCCAAAAAACAGAAAAACAGCCAGAAATCACCACAATCCAATGCCATCCATGATGTTTACTTTAAAGAGAGTGAGACCACACCACAGGCACACTCAGTCCATGCACCACCACCCCTGGGCAAAAGGCCACACCAGCACCCCCCCCCAAAAACGACAAAAAACAATAAAATCAGCACAATCCCAGCCCATCCATGGCCTCAATTATGTTTAAATTCAAGAAGACACCCCACAGAAAGACTAGGCCCATGCAACACTCACCACCCCTGGGCAAAGGGCCACACCAGCAGGCCCAAAAAAAGGACAAAAATCAGCACAATCCCAGCCCATCCATGGCCTCAATGGTGTTTAAATTCAACAAAACAGTTGTATCATGCACCCCTAACCAACCCTGGTCCTACTGGATACTGTGGCTACCCACAATATAATTTATTTAATGTTCTGAAAAAGTTCCAAAATTTTACTTGCAGCAACTGTAATGCCCCAAACAAACTTACTTGTGAAAGTTGATTTCTAATCCAAAAGTGATCCAAAGACAGTCAAAAAGGCCTCAAATCCAAATATCCAGCAGCACCCACAAAAAGTAATCCTTCCAGCTCCAGATCCAAATGAAAGTGACCAGGAGATGGACAAAGCACTGGGAGGAGCCTGCTGGACAGGAACAGGAAGTTGGAGACTGTGGGGCACTTCCTTCCTCCCCCCCCCCAAAATGGACTCCTTGCAAAAAAAAAGGCCATGCAAATGTCAACCTGAGGAGTGATTCTGATAAAAATCATAATTTTCTGAAGGTTTATCCTGTTTGCTGGTGATTTTCTTGTGCGAAATTGCAAAATCTCTATTTCGCAAGTGCGAGATTGTTCCTTTCCGCCGCAACTACGTGTTCGCAATTGCGAACTCTCGCGAGGTGTGCTGTGCAAGGTGGCAAGCCGCGAGTACGTATTCGCGGGCGCCAAACTCCCGCGGGAACACGCAGCAAGATCTAAAATGGCGCGTCACTCGCAAAGAAAAACAACTCGGCAAACGCTAAATGACGGAAAGTGAACGCCGTGCACCATGCCGCGCGCCGCAACCAAGCAAAAAATCCGCCGCGAGCGGATTCACGGATTTTCGACAAATTCGCGAGAGTTCGCGGATTGCGAATTTGCCGAAAATCCGAAAAATCCGCGAGCGGAGCGGATTTTACGCCCATGCTTACTCAGTATCCCTTGTTTCTACCTGACATCAATATCACAGACGAGCGGTCTTCCGCCGGCAACCCCCGAGGTTCCCTGCATTCCAAGCCTTGTTAACTGCCCTCTGCACTGCACAGTCCAGCTTGTAAGGAAGAAGGGAGCCACGGACGAAAGTGTGGGGGAGTGAACACTGGGAGGAGCAATGGGGGGTGTCCAGAGGAGAAGGACATTTTAATCACATAAAAAGTATAGCGCAAACGTGACCGAAAGGTATCAGAGTGCAACGGTGCAGGCCAGCAGTAACCAGCAGCCACAGTTGTGCTATCTCGGGACCTGCTATACCAAAAATAGCATCAGAAACCCGCGGGAGCACGAGTCTTTAACACTATAGTAGAGATGAACTGTGATGAGAGTGCCTTCTTCCTACCCGCGGGCACGTACCTCTCCACCAATATCGCTGTGAATGCTGCTGCCAGGTTTGCAGGCGAGTTCGATGTCAGGCTTCTGATAGGGGTTGGTGGGCTGCACAGATCAGGCTCAATCGGCGTTCATGAGGAAGCACCACCTCCAACTCGCAGAAGCGCTGACGCCCGCCTAGTCGTCGCTGATAGTAGATGGGCCTCATAGAGCTGTAGGGAGGTGGAGGCCAGCCGCGCATTCGTGGTGCCCGACACAGGCTGAGTTCATGGAAACTGCGGTGTGACTGCTCTTATCCCTGTATCTCTGGCACTTCCTGCCCTTAATGTTTTCTCAGTTGGAAACTTCCCAGTGTGATAAGCCTTTCCCCTGCTGGCGCCGTGAGGGTCCTGCTTCTATCTGCACTCAGTGCGAGGGTGGGCCGTGGAGGGGGCAGCAGCACCCGGCTTGGCATCAACAGGACTGTCAGAACGAAGGGGGGACAGGGTCGGATTCGGGTGCTTTTTTTTTCTTTCAGATTTATATAGTGCTAACTCGACCCGAAGGTATTGGAGCGCTTTACATGAAACAGAGAGTAGGGAGAGACGGGCTATATGAAATGTGACGAACCTAACCGGAATACGGCGCAGTAACAAAAGGAGATTGACTTATAAGGTAGGAAGGGCGTGGAAGAAAAACAAGAAGGCGGTGGTAAAAAGCAGAGGCGTGGTTAATGTAGAAAACAGTTGGGAAGGCGGACGGGACAAACTATTCGGACATCTCTTGGGCTAAGGCGAGGAAAGTGCGTGGAGGTAGAACGAAGCCGGGACAAGTGGGCAGAGCGTGACCGAAGGAAAAGAACCTCCCATTTCCTTTTTCTTCCTCGAAAGAAAATACGAAGAGCCGATTCCAAATCCCAAATTCGACGAATAGCATGAAAATGAAACAAGTGGTGCTCGCAAGCAGCCTACCTTTTTCCTTTTTTCATTTAGTTGCTTCCCTTGGAAATGGATCCAAAAAAGAAGAAGCCCGCGAGTGGTGCACGTGCGTGCGCCACAGCAAGACATGTGGTTTCAATTATCGCACACGTGTCTGGGCACGATAATTGAAACCACAAGACAGCCAGTGCGCGTAATAGACACCAATAGGCTGAGTGCGGAGCAATGCACCCGCCTTTGGCCAATTGCGTGCTGTCTTTGATAAAAAGACGCACGCAAAGGCCAATAGCATGGGCCAAAAGGAATCGCACAAGCACGAACGTGTGAGATTCCTAGGTCTGTTTTGAAACTCCCTCCAAGAGGTCTCTTGCTGCGCAAGCAATACTGCGCACTGCAACGCAGGCGCGAGACCAAAAAACGGCCCCCTTCGCTGCAAATTCGGCACCCACTCTTCCAGCCACTCCCAATGCCCACTACGGCCAGTCTGGCCGTTTGCCAGAGTGTCACTTTTAATATGGGAAAAGTTAGGTACCGGCTGTGCAAAGGGCTTGTAAATAAGTCCTTGAATATTTTAAAGAATACATGTGCGATAACTCCATGGCAAAGTTCAAATTCACAAAGAAGAAATACAGAAAGACAACATGCCATTTATTGGCAACTTGAAGTGTCGGCGAAGATTACGTTAAGGATCATGGTCAGCTCTCGTCTTAAATTACATTCAAAAGCAAAAGCAAAAGCAAAAAAAGAAGAAACAGACAAAATAGGTGCAAAATATACTGTAACATTTGCCTACATTCTGCCAACTGAATGTTTAAGAAGTTAAGTGCATGGAGCTTATCCATTGCCGGGCCTGATAGGGCCCTGTAATGCGGTATCTCTAGAAGGATTGCAAATTGTCCCAACGCAGGACAATTTCCCATTCCCTCCTCCCCCTCCCCCTTCCCATTCCCAGATGTATTTTTCCGAGGACATCCCCCAAAAAAGTAACAATAGAAACATTTTAGGTATATATCCCAAGAAGTGTAATTAGTCTAACTATCTGCGTAATCGCATCGGGTGTGGGCGCGGCAACACTTCGCCAGGCTCCCCAATGTGTGCAGGATTTGTAGTCTAAGAAGAGGTAACATAATTCACCACATCCTGAGTTCATGTTTACATTGTACAGTGTTGCTACATATTCTATGCTGTTCTCTGAGTCTCTGGGTATTGTCTTGGATGCGTACTCTCATCAGCATGCCTTGTTTTTATGATGCCGATCCGAGGTTCAGGTCGGCATTGGCTTCAGTGTCTGGCAATGAGCTCCTGGCTGGTTCCTGATCCTGTGGGGGGTGTTCCAGCAGAGTATCGCTGGTAAAATTCCTGCACCATAGTGGGACTTTTGAAGATGCATGGTTTGCCATTCACATCAACCCAGAGCCATGCCGGGTAAATCCTTCCTTTTTGTAGGCCTAGGTTCGATGTGTAGCCTTGACCCCGTATATTTCCGTCTGGCTTCCTGAACCATTGCTATGAAGGTAGAAAAGATAGTCAGTGCGGAGCCCTGCCAGTTTAGAGGTCCCTTATCTCATGCCAGGCGCAGGACCGTGTCCCGGACTCCTGAGGTCCGTAGGCGGGCAATAAGTAGGGTGACCAACCGTCCGTAAATTTCACGGACTGTCCGTAATTAGGATCTCACGTCCGTTGTCCGTGAGAATCCCTTTTACGGACGCCTTTTGTCCGTAATTTTGGGCATTGGCTTGGGGAACATCACTGTTCCCCTGCCAGATCCCTCAGCTCTGATGGGGCCGCCTCGCACTGCTCTGAGCACACACATAGCCGCACCCGAGTACTTCACAGGTCTGTAAAAGACCAATTACGCGTTAATGGGACTTTGTTGTTTTTTCTGCCCCTTCATCTCCACACTCCCTGCCTAATGCTGGAAGAATTAGCCCCCCCCCCACCTCGCCTCCGAAATTTGTAGAAGCCCTCACCGCCCGCTGAAAAATGTAGCTATTGTTGCGCCTCTAATTTTGAATGACGGGTGAGGCCTGGCTGTTTAGCTGTCGATGCTGCATTTGTGTGTGTGTCCTCTGCGGGTGGTGTCAGGAGAAGAGTGACTGAACATTACTGACACCAATAGGCCTGCGAGTGGCAGTGCTGGGAAGAGCAGGCATACAGGGCCATGGCCTTGAAGAACAGGGATCCACGGGGCCTTGATCCGAAGCATATGGAAGACAGCCCCCCACCTCCCTTCTTGACTCTGATGCTGTTTCCAGAGCTCAGATACCCCGCAGCATGGGAGAGGCACAGTGAGGTGGCAACCCTTACACCTCCAGCCCTTAATGAGCTGTTAAGAGGTGCTTGAAGGTGACTGAGAGGGAGGGGGGTGCAGCCCCTCACACCTCCAGCCCTTGATGACCTGTTAAGAGGTGCTCGAAGGTGACTGAGAGGGAGGGGGGGGGGCAGCCCTCACACCTCCAGCCCTTGATGACCTGTTAAGAGGTGCTTCGAAGGTGACTGAGAGGAGGGGGGGGGCAGCCCTGACACCTGACACCTCCAGCCCTTGATGACCTGTTAAGAGGTGCTTCGAAGGTGACTGAGAGGGGGGCTGCAACTTCAGGAGCAGGGGGCATCTATTCAGATGCAAACAGCCCTGAATGTGTCATGTCTCTGCTATTTAGAGGGGGGCTCACACATTCCATTTCTACCCAGGGCCCCAAACATCCTAGACTTGGCCAGATTACACCCCTGATTGCACCGAGGCAGCATGTGCTTCTCTTCACCGAGCTTAATTACTGTCACTAAATTGTAAGCAAACCTTCTTCAAACATGCAGTCTATAATGTAAGAAAATAAAGAAAAGGCACAATCGCACCCACACTGATTAACAAAGTATGGAGGACAATCAGCTCAATCAGTTCTCTTAGAGTATCTCCTGTAAGTACTGTACATCACAATGGGGGATGGCATTTTGGACAGAGAGCCTGTCTTCTCGTTGTCTTGTGCAGGAGGGGGCGAGGAGCCCAAGATGATACTAGAATACTGCATGCCCACCCCTGTGCCCACCCTGGTGGATCCTGTTCCCTCTCCTGTGATGGCTCCTGCCCTCCCCTCAGTGATGGCTCATGTCCCCCCAGGTGGTGGCTCCAGTCCACCCCCCGCCTGTGATGGCTCCTGTCCCCCCCCCTGTGGTGGATCCTGTTTCCGCCCTGGGTGGCTTCTGTCCCAGTCCTGGAACGGCCCCTGCAGCGAGGGTGAAGTTCTTGATGGGCCTCTTCTCAAAAGGGCTCAGCTCAAAATTAATATGGAAAGGTCGGCGAGTAAGTAATTGAAGGGATGGGTGAATGGCTGGATGAATTAGTGAAAGGGTGAATGGATGAATGAAAGATTGAATAAATAGATAATGAGAGAGGATGGATGGATTGATGAGTGAGGGGAAGGATGGAGGGAAAATGTAAATAGCTGGATGTATGGGTGGAATGGTAGCTGGATGATGGATGAGGGGAAAGATGGATGAGGGGAAGGATGATGGATGAGGAGAAGGATGGATGGATGGATGGATGGAGGGGAAGGATGGATGGATGAGGGGAAGGATGGATGGATGGATGGATGGAGGGGAATGATAAATGGATGGGATGGATGGGTGAGGGGAAGGATGGATGAAAGGAAGGAAGGATGAGGGGAAGGCTGAGGGGAAGGATGGATGGATGAGGGGATGGATGGATGGATGGATGGAGGGGAAGGATGGATGAGGAGAAGGATGGATGGATGGATGAGGGGAAGGATAAATGGATGGGATGGATGGGTGAGGGGAAGGATGGATGAAAGGAAGGATGATGAGGGGAAGGATGAGGGGAAGGATGGATGGATGAGGGGAAGGATGGATGGATGAGGGGAAGGATGAGGGGAAGGATGGATGGATGAGGGGAAGGAAGGATGGATGGGTGATGAGATGGATGGATGGATGAGGGGATAGATGGATGGATGAGGGGATGGATAGCGTGGAAGGATGAATTCATGGGTGGGTGAAAGGATGGATGGATGGATGATGAGGGGAAGGATGGATGATGAGGGGAAGGATGGATGGATGGATGATGAGGGGATGGATGGATGGATGATGAGGGGGTGGGTGAAAGGATGGATGATGAGGGGAAGGGTGGATGGATGGATGATGAGGGGAAGGGTGGATGGATGGATGATGAGTGGGTGGGTAGAAGGATGGATGGATGGATGGATGATGAGGGAAAAGGATGGATGGATGATGAGGGGAAGGATGGATGGATGAGGGGAAGGAAGGATGGATGGATGAGTGGGTGGGTGGAAGGATGGATGGATGATGAGGGAAAAGGATGGATGGATGATGAGGGGAAGGATGGATGGATGATGAGGGGAAGGACGGATGGATGGATGGATGGATGGATGGATGGATGATGGGTGGGTGAAAGGATGGATGGATGGAGAGTCGGTGGGTGAAAGGATGGATGGATGATGAGTGGGTGGGTGAAAGGATGGATGGATGATGAGTGGGTGGGTGAAAGGATGGATGGATGGATGAGTGGGTGAGTGGATAGTGGGTGGGTGAAAGGATGGATCAGTGGATTGGATGGTGGGTGGGTGAAAGGATGGATGAGTGGGTGGGTGGATGGTTGGGTGGATGAGTGAAATGATGGATGGATTGATGGATTGATAAGTGCAAGGGTGAATGAATGGACGTATGAGTGAAAGGGTGGATGTAAGGATGGATGAGTGAATGAAAGGGAGGGTAGATTGACAAAAGGATGAATAGATGTGTGAATGAGTGAAATGATAGATGGATGAGTGATAGGGTCAATGGATGGATTCATGAGTGGATGAGTAGATGGATGGATAGGTGGGTGGATGGATGGATGGAAGGAAGGATGGCTAAGTGAAAGGGTCGATGGAGAGAGAAAGGGAGGATGGATGGATGACTAAAATAGTGGATGGGTGGAAGGATTACTAAGTGAAAGGATGGCTGGATTGGTGAACGGGTAAATGGCTGAATGGATGAGTGAATGGATGGATGGGATGAAGAGTGGATGGATAAGTGTACAGATGGATAGGGTGAAAGGGTGGATGGATGGATGGATAATGGAGATGAGTGAAACGATGGATGAGGGGAAGGATGGATGGATGGATGGATGGAGGGGAATGATAAATGGATGGGATGGATGGGTGAGGGGAAGGATGGATGAAAGGAAGGAAGGATGAGGGGAAGGATGAGGGGAAGGATGGATGGATGAGGGGATGGATGGATGGATGGATGGAGGGGGAAGGATGGATGAGGAGAAGGATGGATGGATGGATGAGGGGAAGGATAAATGGATGGGATGGATGGGTGAGGGGAAGGATGGATGAAAGGAAGGATGAAGAGGGGAAGGATGAGGGGAAGGATGGATGGATGAGGGGAAGGATGGATGGATGAGGGGAAGGATGAGGGGAAGGATGGATGGATGAGGGGAAGGAAGGATGGATGGGTGATGAGATGGATGGATGGATGAGGGGATAGATGGATGGATGAGGGGATGGATAGCGTGGAAGGATGAATTCATGGGTGGGTGAAAGGATGGATGGATGGATGATGAGGGGAAGGATGGATGATGAGGGGAAGGATGGATGGATGGATGATGAGGGGATGGATGGATGGATGATGAGGGGGTGGGTGAAAGGATGGATGATGAGGGGAAGGGTGGATGGATGGATGATGAGGGGAAGGGTGGATGGATGGATAATGAGGGGGTGGGTGAAAGGATGGATGGATGGATGATGAGGGGAAGTATGGATGGATGATGAGTGGGTGGGTAGAAGGATGGATGGATGGATGGATGGATGATGAGGGAAAAGGATGGATGGATGATGAGGGGAAGGATGGATGGATGAGTGGAAGGAAGGATGGATGGATGAGTGGGTGGGTGGAAGGATGGATGGATGATGAGGGAAAAGGATGGATGGATGATGAGGGGAAGGATGGATGGATGATGAGGGGAAGGACGGATGGATGGATGGATGGATGGATGGATGATGGGTGGGTGAAAGGATGGATGGATGGAGAGTCGGTGGGTGAAAGGATGGATGGATGATGAGTGGGTGGGTGAAAGGATGGATGGATGATGAGTGGGTGGGTGAAAGGATGGATGGATGGATGAGTGGGTGAGTGGATAGTGGGTGGGTGAAAGGATGGATCAGTGGATTGGATGGTGGGTGGGTGAAAGGATGGATGAGTGGGTGGGTGGATGGTTGGGTGGATGAGTGAAATGATGGATGGATTGATGGATTGATAAGTGCAAGGGTGAATGAATGAACGTATGAGTGAAAGGGTGGATGTAAGGATGGATGAGTGAATGAAAGGGAGGGTAGATTGACAAAAGGATGAATAGATGTGTGAATGAGTGAAATGATAGATGGATGAGTGATAGGGTCAATGGATGGATTCATGAGTGGATGAGTAGATGGATGGATAGGTGGGTGGATGGATGGATGGAAGGAAGGATGGCTAAGTGAAAGGGTCGATGGAGAGAGAAAGGGAGGATGGATGGATGACTAAAATAGTGGATGGGTGGAAGGATTACTAAGTGAAAGGATGGCTGGATTGGTGAACGGGTAAATGGCTGAATGGATAAGTGAATGGATGGATGGGATGAAGAGTGGATGGATAAGTGTACAGATGGATAGGGTGAAAGGGTGGATGGATGGATGGATAATGGAGATGAGTGAAACGATGGATGAGGGGATGGATGAAGGGATGGATAAGTGAAATGATAGATGGAAGGATACATGATGGATAGGTTTGCAAACTGTTGAATATGTTTGGAAATGGCTGGGCTTACTTATATACTATTGCGCGACCTCTGATGTGTCTGTAAAACGTACCTATTGTCCTGAAGTTTTGTCCTGAATGTTGACCTCCTGTCCTGAATTTGTGTCCTGAATTTCGACCCTTTGTCCTGAATTTTTACACTCACCGTCCTGAATTTGCACCAATGCCAGTTGGTCACCCTAGGACAGCACAGGACTCTGGGGGGCATGCCTCTGTGTGTTGGGGGGACAGCACTATGATATGTGGCTCTTAAACCGCAGAGTTGCGAAGTGTGGGTCTTTGAGGCCAGTGGTGAGTGTATGGCTGCAAAGTGACAGTGTACGGAGGGCATGGCTTTTACAAAGTAGAACCTATGACGTGACCCAGCCAAAGCTGTCGAAAGGTTCCATGTCATGTATGAAACAGTAAACCAGTTCGGGCCTTTTAGCCAAAAGTAAATTATAAATATGGGCATCAAAATCCCAGCATGGAGTGTTTTATTCCCTGTAAACAAAAAAGATAAACGAGTCGCACTTCCATAGGCCTTCCTGGCAGCTGTGGTACCCACGGAGGCAAATGCACTGCGGTTTAGAACGATGGGTAACGTCACATACAGTGTGATCACATTCTTTACTTTGCAACATCCTTGTACAACTAATAAAGGTCAGGTGCGGGAATTGACATACTGATTCCTGATCCCAGGTAGACCTAACCGTGATCGAGAAGCCTTGCAGCAAATGACCCCATGAAGTGACCAACCCGGGAGCAGACTTAAGACGGAAAGGCAACCAGTAAGCCAACCTTCATTTCAGTCCAGCCCGAAACTCACCTCAGAGTCCTTTTCAGGAGTTTCAAATTGACCAAAGATGCATATGTTTGTCCGTCATATTTGATATTTTAGTCTTTTCTGACTGCACCTTTGACATTCCTTAACTTAAGGGGTTTGGCGTATGAACAAATTGCCACTGTGTGCAGACATTGGAGGGGGACAAACAGAGTAGACCGAGAGGGCTTGCTATACAGCCTCCAGGCTTTTAAACTACACACTCCCTGACTCGTGCCTTCCCATAGATGAACCTGGGTATGCAAAGACCCCGGCCTCTCACAGGAGCCCCTACATATGGGAGCGAAGGATGGGTGTAGGGAGGGTGGAAGCTTCTGAAGAGCTGTTTCCCTGTCAATGGATAAGAAAGAAGCTGTGTGTGGGACCTCTCTTGTGGACGATTAAAGCCCTTTCCATGTTCTAATGTGAAGGGCCATCACAATTGTAGGGCAGAGGAGGCAGTATGCCCCAGGCCTGTGATCTTTCAGGGCCCCATGCTGATGGAAGGATGGATGGCTAAATGAAAGAGGGATGGAGAAAGGGAGGCTGGATGACTGAAAGGGTGAATGGGTGGATGAATGAGTAAGTGAAAGGATGGCTGGATGGGTGAAAGGGTAGATGGCTGGATGAGTGAAAGAGTGTATGGATGAGTGTATGGATGGATAAGGTGAAACGATGGATGGAGAGATAGATGAGTGGAATGATAGATGGATGGAAGGATAGATAATGGGTAGGTTTGCAAATGGTTGAATATTGATATGGATGGGCACCCAGATGGAAGGGCAGAGTGAATGGTGAAAGACTGAATGATGGATGAAACAATGATTACACGTCGTAACCCCCATCATCTTAAGTGCATTTCCTATTGATTGACTTTCACATTTATGAGTCATTGTCTCTATATAATATGTGTGTGATGTAACTCACTCCGACACCCTGTCCTCTTACTTGGGATGAGTAGCACTATAAAATAAATTAAATACACATGAGAGAGGGTCTATGTGAAAAGGAGGGGCACCATTGGAGGGTGGTAGCAAGTCCGGACCGGGCATCGGACGTTTCCCTGGGAGGCTTGAAAGGTGCTGGGGAGGGGGCGGTTTTGTTAATGCAAAAAGACTTGCACACTTATTCAAAGCTACGCGCATCCTGAAAAACCACGAAGTGCACAATTATCTCAACCTAATATAAACTTCTTTTCACTTGTACTTAAGTGGTTTTCTATTTGCTTACTTGTATACTATTGCGCGACCTCTTCTGATGTGTCTGTAAAAACGTAAATTTTGTCCTGAATTTTGATCTCCTGTCCGGATTTTTTGTCCTGAATTTTGACCCTTTGTCCTGAATTTTTAAACTCACCGTCCTGAATTTGCACACATGCCAGTTGGTCACCCTAGCAATAAGTGGTCTCAGAAAGCAGCCATGGTTGGGCTGTGCCCCAGGGAGCGATGGGCTTTCTCCACTACGAAGATAGGTGTGAAGGGGTCTCTGCCAGAGAGGTCCACCAGCAGGCCCTCCACAAACTGGTCCAGCCGGCCGGTGTTTGTGGTCTCTGCAAGGCCTAGAATACGTATATCGTTCCTTCAGCCCTTCACTAATAGATCTTCATTTTTTAGAGCCATTGTTTTCATAACTTTTTCTAGCTGCTATATTTTTGCTGGTTTGTGACACCCAGTCCTCCAGATCCGATATCCTGCCCTCAGCAGCATCCAGCCTATGCTCATGGCGGTCTATTCATTCGCCCATTGCGTCTAACCTCCTGTCTAGGACGTCTTCAGGTCTAAAATGTAGTGTGGAACTTCTGCTGAGCTCATGAGGCCACACCTGTCTAGAACCTGAGAATGTGCAAATTCATTTTTTTCCACCATGCAAATTCCAAATAGATTTTTCGTAGTAAAACATGGCTTAACATGTGCTTGGAAAGGGCAGGATGAACATTTCAATATGGAAAAAGGTGCTACGTTCATTTTAAAAATGATTTGTCTCTTTAACGTTTTAATCAACCTTTAATTCGTTTGGCTTTTAGTTTTTTTTTGTTAGTGCAGCTGTGAAGAGAATAAATACTTCCACAATACTTTTTAGTGATGGGGAGGGAGGGTGCCAACAACGTAATGCTTTTCTCCATTTTATAATAAAAAAAGACAGCAGGCATTAAAATGCCCTGGTGGAGAACCACTCCTAAACGCATCTGGTGAAACACAATCCGACTTGCTCTGTGCAATTCGAGACAGGTATTTCTGCTACAACGCTTCAAACTGGCCCCATCCGCCACTGTTCACAGCAACTTATCCGTCCCACTTTGAACGTCAAAGACCAGTAGCTTCTGTTAACCTTGCTCCGACCCCCCCCCCCGAGTTGCATTTTTCCCACCGGGGGCATAAATCTGCAACTGGACTTCTGGACTACTGCGCGTGCATATGCATGTGGCAGTGAGGAAAGAAACACACGATTTTACTACACAAAACCCATAACTATTTCTTATGTCATGCTTGTTTATTGGTGATGTGACTCTGCGTCAGCACGTCCCCGGCTCTGCCTTGTTTACTGATGTCTACCTGTTCTCTGTAGTTTTGTGTTTGTGTTTTCTATCCGACTATAAGATCCTCTGATCCGGTCAACTAGCTGTTTTCATGCATTGTTTGAAGTCCCAGATCACTTTTACACATGTCTCGTGCTCGGAAACCCTTAGTAATGAATCATCTAAGCACAAGGGTTTAAAGGGTTTAAAACGGCCAGTGAACCAAACTTCCGTTGCATCCAGGGCCCCTGGCAGGTGTTAGACTAGGCCTAATCCCAGATGAGGTAGCCTGACCGGATGTTACTTGCTCAATGAGCCACGAGCACCAGGCTCAATTTAAGCCTTGAAGAAAATCCACTTGTTTATTTGGGGATTACATCCATGTCCAGAGAAGACAAGGATCTTCCACAAAACTGAATCGAAAAAAAAATGTTGTCTCCACAGCTTCGGCTACTTCTTAATTGCCGAAGCCCAAGCCACCCCTTCTAATCGACATACAATCCTAAATTATGGATGTTTTATTGGTGGCTCTGGTGACTCTTTGGGGGGTGGTGGTATTGATGGTGCTGGTGGCAGGGTGAAGGTAGTGCCTGTGGTGGTGGTTTGCTGATATCTGATAGTGCCCTTCTGCTCAGGTTTACCCTCTGGCCTGATTTTAGAAGCAACATTTTATCATTCAGTCTGTATAACCTTGATATTTGTGCAGCCCCTTCCAAACCATTCAATGCTTCTTTTTTAGATTTTTAGATGTGATTTGGTTGGCCACCCAAACCAGTCATGCGCACTCTACCCTTTCTCCATGCAGGCTGCAATGCAGGATACATGGAGAAAATGGCCTCCCCTTAAGCCCCTGGCTGGTCGTCGTCCCCACTAATCACAACGCTGCCATTGCAGCATTGTGATTGGCTTAGGGGAGGGGAGGGAGGCTGCCTGCTTCCTGTTCCTGCGGAGGCAGGAGTCCAGAGAGCAAGAGCAGGTGCCAAGAATACACGGGACATGGCCGGCGGATAGGTATGTTTTTAAAAATTATTAAATGTAACCCCGTCCTCCCCACACGACCCTCCCCGCGATACACCCAACCCACCCGCCTACCGGCGATTAATGCCGGTCACAACTGGAAAAAAGTGGGACAGGTTGATACATTACCTGTCCACAATTAACATATTGTATGCCATACTTGACTTTGAATGCAGTGAGAATATTTTTCGTGTCATGCGCATCTGCTGCACGGGGAAGTGCGGGCTTGCTTGACAAAGGAATTTGAATGCTAAGAAAGCGGACTGGGAGGGAGGTGCAAGAAATGACACAAAGTTACATGAAAAAGCAAAGGAAGAAAGGATAGAAAGAAAGAAAAAGAAAGAATTAAGTCTTTACTTGCTCCAATTGGCGGTTTTCTTCTCTGTTCTTAAGTGTTTATATTCAGTGTCTATATGCTGTTTTTAACCAAAATAAACAGATATACTTTGACAATTACTGTCTAATAATGTTATGGTATTTGCATCCACTTGCTACAGGCTTATATAACTTACCACTAAGGGGAATATTTACAACAAAGTGGCAGAGTGCAGCGTTAGTCTCCTTGGCTTAACAATGCTCTCCGACACTTCAGAAACGCATATTTTCAACAATATGTGCAGCCCGGCGTATCCCCCTGCGCTGGTGCCAAATTTAGCCACCTAGCGCCAATTCAGGCAACCTTGCACCATAGTGCAAGAGTGTCTGCATTGAGGGGAAGATTGTTTATGTGCAGGAAGGTGTCCCTTCCTGCACATAAATAATCTGAAATGGCGATTTATAACTTTTATGTGTGCTGCTTAATGCCGCACACATAAAAGTTGCAAAACTTCATCTTTTGTTTTGATTGTTTTTGTACAGGAAGGGACACATTCCTGCACATAAACAATCAATGATGTTTTGCTGTTTCTATGTGACATGCACAACGCAGCACACATCGAAACAGCAAAAACAAGGAGAAATAAAGCATTTCTGCTTGCTTTATGTGTTTAAGACCAGGTTTTCCCTGTTCTTAATTATGGCGATGCCTCCTATTTACACCACCCTTGTAAACAGGGGGCAGCACCAAAATCAATGGGTGTTGCGGTGGAACACCCAACGCAATACCCATTGCCCTCCCCTTTCATGCTAAGTACAGTGGGAAAGGGTGTCTTATTTGCAAGGCAGTGTTAAGCCATGTTAAGTGACTTAACGGCGTCTCGTAAATAAGGGGAAGCCCCTTTCGCCACCACAACGTCACTAATAGGGCTTGTAATACCACTATGCGTTTTAACTGATGTGCCCATGAACATGTCCCCTCCGTAAGCTTTTTGCTGCTAACATCCCTAAAGAACAATTACGACGGCCTCAACATTAACAGACTTATTGAGATTATTTTTTTAAAGGCACGTAAATCTTGAAAAACGTGCCAGGGGTCCATGAGGCGGTTCCCATTTACAGGACATTTTGGACAAGTATAATTGTATTTTAAAATCATGGGTCTGTTAATTGAATAAATATTCTTACTGGGTGGTTACATTCAAGTGCTTTACTCCATATAGTAAAGACAATTTCACTTCTGGTCTGTGGGAAGTTTCGCTTATCTGGCCAAAACAAAAACCCATCACGGTAGCACAGCGGAGTAGGAGTTAGAAATAAAGCTGCCGGTCAGAAAGTACAAACATTCGGGCAGTACACTCCACATGTATTTTCATATAAAAGTAAGTCCACGGGAAGAAAGTTTAATTATGCCAGATATACAGTGGAATTAAAGAATGTAGGGAAAATTGCATTGCTCCTTGGTTTTTAAGAATTATGGTTCTTGTCAGAGAGGATATTGGCGCTCTTCCAGAACTGTTTGACAGACATTAGAGCCACCCATTAATGTTCCAGTGTCCAGAAACCAGGAATTTCCCCAAGCTGAATGACCTTCAAGGACAATTGCAGTGGTTGAGTGAGTGATTGGGCAGCCAGTGAGTGGGTGATTGAAGAAGCAGGCTGTGGCTGAGGTTATGGTGTGTACCAGCTCCCAGCTCTAGGTAACAAGGGATGTCACCGCACATGCAGGAACTGAACGACCAGCTCAGAATGAGGACCTCGGTGTTTGGAATCACAGACTCCTATCAGAGTCCTCCCTCGGCTGCTTAAATAGCGATAATCAGAAAATGACTTTCCTTTTGGTTTCTAAACAATTTATAAACAGTCAATTCAATGATAATACTTTGTAGATATCCTAAAGAGAAAAACAAATCAACATGCTTTTTAAGAAAGGTTTGTGCAGCAGGACGTTAACCTACTGAGCTGCCTTCCTGCCTGTAGTGACCAGCTTTCCATGGTATAAAATCATGCTGTTTGTCTAGCATGCTGCAACCGCGCAACTGAACCAAATTCCGTATAAACAGTGCATAATATGGGCGATTTTGAAAGACTTCTATGTCACAATGCATAATCTGCTAATGTAAATGACACTGAAATCAATGCTGCTACTTTAGTTCTTTATCTGTTCTTTTTAATTTCATGCTAAGCAGAATACCAAGCCACTGTTTTCAAAAGAACGGTCATTGCTTTCAAATGTCCATAAATACTTCTTTTTTTTAAATACATCTTTTTATTGTAGAAACAAAAGAATAAAAGCCATACAAACACACACAAAATAATAATATAAGGTGCATTACAGTTTCCATCTTATTCAGCAATCTCAGTGCAGAAGTACAGCTATTATCACATCGATCCAAGGGATCAACAATGCAGTCATGTGTTATGTACATTACATCGTAAGTGACAGATTACTCAATCAAATAAAATTACGCTTTATTCGATTTAAAACAATTAATTCATGAAAGCACATCGAAAAATACAAAACATTAAAAACAGGGTATAACTATTCATATAAATAAATAATACAATATATATATTTTTAAATCAATGATTTAAAACTGAGAAATCATGCTAGTTTCCTTACACGTCCAAAATTTAAGTACAATCCGTAAACAATTACAAAACAAGCCTTGGCATTGCCAATAGGTCTCGGTTTTGGACCTTAAAAGTATTTAGTTATGCAGCAGGTCCCAAAGGTGAGACCTATTGGCTATGCCAATGCTTGTTTACTCATGATGGGACAAAACAAAGTCACTCATGGTCCATTGAATGTAATGCCCTGGGTAATAATTCAGTTGGCAAGCAAACAGAATGAGTCATGTGACGAAGATGGAAGGCCATGACCATCGAACTTTTGTAGAAATCGTGGCGATAGAAGACGACAATCTTTCTTGGAAATAGTGTTTAGAGTGGCTATCTTTGAGAGTGGATACTCCCTTAACATCCACAATGTCGCTTATACAGCCCGCTCAATACAACGAGATTTCAACATCCGTGTTAGCTTCCATTAGTGAGCAAGGGGACAGCATAATATTGAATACGAGATTGTCATACTGAAAAAACAAGTTTGACGCGTATATAATTGTGTATCAAAATGACTTGAACATTTTATTTACCGTGTTACTCTCTTTATGAAGGAAAGTTATCCGTACACTGTGATAAGAGGGGGCGACAACCACATTAGGGACAGGCTTGTTAACCTGCCCTGTATGTTAGACCTATAAAGGACCCCTGGACCGTGCAGCCAAGTCAACAATGCCCCTGCTTGCTAAATACAAATAAATGCACCCTTCCAAGAGCTTCCATGAACCTTGTTATATATCGCTTACAGCACAGGTCTTAGCCTTAAGGCGCTCTAGTATAGCAAATGAGCAGTGAGGACAGAAGACACATTCTGCTGCCCAAAGACCAATGCGCACAGCTGTCTTGTTACACCACCAAAAATGGACAAAAAACATGGCCCTGATTATAACAAATGTGAGACAGAGAAGCAATAATTTACAACGCATTGGTGCGTATATTTGGCGAATGAAGGGATTCCATGGTGCTTGGATGGCAGTTTCCTGCTGATGCTATGTGACGTTTTGTACTTGTGGGGGGAGGGGGCAGCAATATCCTGTTGACCCGTAGGTGCGTCATAAACGTTTTTAGTAATTTACTCTGCCAAAAATACATTAGAAACACACAGATTTAGCCATTTTCATTTGAAGGACTATCTCTGAAATCCATACTATTTTCACTAGTGAACTCTCACAGATGTGATTTGACGTTGCACAATATTCACCATTTCTGCAGAAAGGTGTGGGTGAATAAACCAACCTTTTCAATGTTAGAAGACTGTCTTAAAACAGTTGCATGCTGGAACAAACGTTGCTACGTGTGTACCTGTAAATGTAGCCGTACTTGTAAAGCGCACTGATACTCCTGAGTGTCCTGGCGCTGTACTCATACCGCTAGGGAACCCTTCCTGGTTTTTCCCCGTGAAATGTCCACTCCTGGGCATTCCCAGGGTGCAACCAGGCATCCCTAGCGCTGTAGGGGGCAGTTGTGGAGACTAAGCAAGCTATTGCCCAGAGTTGCAGCGTGGGACCCATGCTTAGGGTAGGCACCGAGGTGAGACATCAGGTCCGAGGAATTATGAGCCCAAGACCCGCCAAGGCAGGAATTGAACCCTGGTCCCGGGCCAGACCTCTGCATCAGGGTCTGCCGCTCTAACCATTGAGCCACACTTCTCCACATTGAGCCACACTTCTGGTTGCACCCATGAGCGTGTATGACATGTGACTTACTGCGCCCAAGCCCCGCTGTCTCTTCAGAAGCACGAGTCTGGTGCAACCTTCCCCTCCAGCTCCCAGGACCTGCCCTGAGCAGAATATGCCGGCTGCATGAAATTATGTAATTCTAAGCTGCAGTAATTACAGAATTCTTGACGATTATACTTACTGTCACCCAAAAAAGTGAATTGCCAAGCCCGGGGAGGCTTGACTGATATTTGCAGTCGGAACTGAAGCGTTCTTTTAAAATAACAAGCACTGAAACACAAGCGTGAAAGTGAAAGTTAATTAGCCCGCGAGTGGTGTGCGCGCGCGCTGGGGAGAGCAGTCTGCTCTTTTTGGAAGCACATACTCGTGCTTGTGGCGTGCCCCTGTGCGCTCCTGCAAGGTGTATGCCACCACAAGCTAGTGTGTGCTTCAAAAAAGAGCTGAACGACGGCTAAAGGTCTCCTATGAGGCGAATGCGTGCTGCGTAGGCGAGACCTAAAAAAAGGGGTCCTTGCATTGAATTACTAAATCTGCCCACCCCTTTTAAATATTTTGCAATATGAACAGTATAGATTTCATCATCTAGAAATTGCAATTTAATAAACACAGGTCGACACTGTCTCTGGATTTGTGATTTCAGAATAGGTATAATCCATCTTTTCCTGATTAATAAATAGTACTTGCAGAAAAAGATAACATGGATTGTCAACTGTTGGGAAATATTGCATGGACATGGGCGCAAAAAACGTGACCAATCGTTTATCTGGGGGAACGTGACCATGATATGAAAGTTGCCTAAACGTAGGCACGTCAGGAGCATCATATCATAAGCACACAGATTAAAAGTTTAATATGGTTGAATTCCTGGATGGGTCAGGATCAGTTGGTTGGCAATGACCAATGTTTTCGTAATGTTGGAAGACCGTCTTAACATCTCCAGGTGGCTAACACATAATGACTTTAGTTCCTTTCTTGTGACTAAGGTCAAACAGTCTGGATTGACAAAATACTCTGGATGATCTATATCATTAAACATTTTTTAATGTACACAAGCCATGGAATACGTAGCGCCCCTTGTAAACTCAAGAAAACATTTATTACATCCCGGTTGAAGCCAGTGGAAACATCGGTCCAAACTTTATGCCATAATAATATTGGCTGGATTTTAATTAAGTCGGACACATATGGCAGTCCCAGTTCGGCCTGACAAATATACGTAGCTGTAGGAGAGTAGGGTCTGCTTTCCTATGGTCACCCCAATTTTTGCTTTTTGCTTCACTGGTTTTCGACTTAATGTGGCTGTGGGCCTGCTAATCAGACCCACAGCCTGCTGTTCTCTCTCTAAATTCACATACATGTACTATAGGTTTATCACCAATTGGGTATTGGATCACCTTAGCAGCCCCTGTACAGTGTACTATAGGTACCCAGGGCATAGGTGCATCCAAGGCCTACCAGGGGCTGCAGCATATCTTTTTCCACCCCTGGCTGGCTATCCAAACAGACACAACTGGCTGATCACTCAGCTGGGGCAAGGTTGTGTAATCACCCCTTGCTTAGATATAGTATACCTATGTCTAAACCTATATCTGGACACATATATACCTATAAGTCACTCCTATGGCAGGCCTTAACAATCCTGGAGGCAGAGTGCTTGGTTTTATGTGAGATGGTGCTCTAGCATGAGCTGAGCCTGCCTGCAGCTTTCGGAACCATTTCCTTATAGCTGTTCCAGGGTATTGCCATACCATATACTCTTAAGTGCATTATAATCCTCGCGGTTATTGCTAACTTTGGTTTGGCTTTATCAAAACATGTCGTGTAAGGTGTCATACACTTTGGAATACTACCCCCTCGCCAGTTCTGGCGATGGGGGTAGCATTCCACCCTTCTAGAGGGAGAAGACATGTAACATTACTTAAATGCGGTTAAATCTAACCAGAGCCCCAGCATCACAAAACGGATGCTGCTGCCACAGACAAGAGTCTGGCCTCCTGCTGCTGACCGAAACTCTGGCAGGGGAGGCCTGGACAAATGGTATCCTGTCACAGGGAGGTGTTACACCACCCCAGACAGGAGATAGTGGATTGAGGCAGGCAGGGCGAGTGAAACTAGACACTGCCTGGGGCGCACAAGGCTCCCCATGCATAGCCCAGTTCAAACCGGTGCTTGGGCACTCCAGCCCCAGCTTTGGTGCGAAACTGGACAAAGGGAAAGGGGTGTAACCACCCCCTTCCTGGGTCCCACCCATAGGAGGGACCTAGCAGGATATCCAGCCCCTTGATTTGGAATAAAGGTAGGAGCTGTGCCCATAGACTTTAGATAATCCTGACTGAAACTTTGAAACGAAACTCTGGACCCTTCGACATCCCACTCGACGTGGAAGACTGAAGAATCTCCCTTGTGGTCAAGGAGTGACCACCCTGTGCAAACAGGCACCATCCAGCACCCAACGATTTGCTTTGTTGCAGCTCCCGCCGAAGCTCGAGCGACAGAGATCGACAAGAACTGGATTCTCAGACATCCAACAGCCTGATCCAAAGCCACAGCAAAGCTGAGACCCGTGGAGGCAACGTGAGACGTGGGACCGGCCATCTTGAAAAGACTGTGAAGTGCTGACAGTGCAGCTCCCGAGGCACCCTCGAAGCTGTGCATTGGGGTTTGAGAAGCCCCAGCCCGAGCAGCTCGTGCACCGAAGATCACTCCTCCACACTCACCGAGTGCTGCGTGGGGCCCTTTTGCATTTGTCTGCTCGACGCGTTGGTCCGGTCACTTGCCCGTTGGCTAGTGGCCCCAATATCGACGATCCTTTGAATTTACACTGCTGGTCTGGTTGCTCCAGACTGGCCCTCGATCCCCTGAAAAGGAGCAATCTATCTGACCTTGCTGGTCCGAACAAGAAGCGATCTTCCCATCCTGTGTGGGTTGCACTTGCCGAGGCTTGTTAACTCCGATCCGGAAGCCGACACCGCCGACAGCGAGAGCCTTCATGGGACAGCTCGTGATCTACTCCTGGACATCCTCGATGCCCCAGAGTCCACGTGGCAGCGGAGACAAGTTTCCCGTCAAGCACCTGATTGCGCCCGACATTGCCTGGTTCCTTCCTGGTTCGATCCTGGTCACTGCTGAGTGACCCAGACTCTGTCCCCTCTGCTTTCAGGTACTCTACATCTTCGATCCACTCTTGGATCCAACCGGACTCTTCTCTCCTGGCCGCCTGCAACACTTTCATCTCCAGGCTCCATAGATCTACACGACGAAACCCGACACACTTTGGCACCTATGCACCCGCTTCCTGTGGGTGAGGTAACAATACAACACCGGTGCTCCTGTAGTGGTTTACATCTCTAGTGTCCTAGTTTTAAGTGGCTACGTTCTAGTCCAGTCGGAAGACTTCCAAAGCAGTAACTTTATAACTTTTACACACCATTGACTTTGCATTGGTGCATGTGTGTGCTTTTAGCGCTGCATCCGAATCCCGCGGGCTACTCCCGTCCTAACTACAGTTAGCCCAGTGTAGTCCCAGCGATTCCCAAGGCCCTAGGCCTTACCACTGTTCGTAAAGCGGTTCTTATACCACTTATTTAATATATGGTTTGAGTGGCCACCGGGCCTATCCATAATTGTGCAACTTTTGTATGTTTAACTGTGCTTTTGTTTAAACGCTTGTGCCTCTGCCCTCATAAAGAGTACAGAGGATTATTCTAGTAATAAATACATATATTTTTATAATATATAACTTGTGTGGTGTCCTTTCATTGATATTACAGGATTGCATATGGTAAAACAGCTGGCTTCACATGCCCTCTTGAGTTAAGCCTAAGACTGCTTAGTCCATGCTACCCCTAGGATAGCTTGTCTATAAGGTTGACTTTACGACCACCACCATAAGGGTTGTTTGGACTGATACAAGGTGCTCACTAGAATAGTGAACATCATACATCAGGCCAACTTCTCACAGTAGCGGTACTGTTTGGGGCAGCTAAAAGATATTTTAAAAATCTATTCTCAAGTTTCTGGATAGGTTCTACATTTGCATAGCCCCAAATGCCAGATCCTTACAAGGCAATAGAGATGTACTTTGCTTTATAGATTATCAACAGATCGTTAATTGGGTGCTTGCCTAACTTCCCAGCGAAGTTTACCAAGGCTCCTACAGCTTTGGCGAAGAGCAGTTTCCTATAGTTAATTGCATTGACCCACGAGCCCCTATTTTCAAAAACGATGCCCAGGTACGACAAAATCTTGTCAAATTCCAGCCTATTATTAGCTATAAAAATGTCTCGACACTTGGATATGAACTTACTGCATTTCGTCATAAAAGTTTTGGCGATGTTTACATTAAGGTCTAGACTAGACATATAGGACGCAAAACTTGTGACAATTCTCTGCAGGCCAATTGGGGTACGGGCGAACAAGACTGCATTGTCGGCATATAAAAGTACGCCAATTGGCCGTTTACCAATAGTAGGTAAAACCAAGCATTCCCTGGATAAGGTATCCCCCAAACTATTTATGTAAAGTGTAATCAGGAGGGGGGATTGCACTCACCCCAGCCTTACCCCCTTCCTGACAGGGAAGTTGTCGCTGATTTTGACAGTTCTCCCAAAGCGGACTCTGGCCCGGGCATCTAGATAGGACTGTTTTAGGAAGTTAATACCAGGGATTTCTACTACCATGGCCTCTAATTTAACCCACGGCTTCTGATGGTTAACACAATCATAGGCCAAGCTCAAGTCAACAAAGCACAGGTGTAGGCGCCCCCTTTTAGCCTGTATACATTTCCCCAATAGAAGGCATAGATTCAAACTCTGTTCCACAGTACCAAGGCCTAAGCGGAATCCATACTGTAACTCGGCGATGACACCAGTGCCATCAGCCCACAACGGAAGTCTATTTAAGATGACAAGCCCGGCCACCTTCATGAGGGAGTCGAGCAGCGAGATGGGTCTGTAGCAGGCCGGGTCGTTGCGGTCACCCTTCTTAAAAATGGGGACAAGTATGGATTCCGTCCAAGTCGGGGTGAAACCTTGTGTACAACAGGCCCAAAGGACCAGGATTAATAATGGGCCCCACATCAGATAACTCAGCATTCTGGTGCCTCGCCGTGACCCGTACTGATTGATACATCGATCAAAGGTAATTTGATCAAAGGTCATTTGGAAAGAAGGGCTCACATACGGAGCTTTGATGACATAAGCAGTACCTCATAGGCTGGTATGAGAGGAAATAGCTGAATGAGGTCTTTCCAGAACGATGTGTCCAACTTTGGTGCTGTGACGAACAGTCTAGCCCTGAAGAATTTGCCGAAAACTGCAGGCAATGAAACATGTTGGCATGTGAAATGGGTATGCATGAATAGCAACCTATACACACTTTTTTTTAAATTTGACAGTTCACTCCTAGTGAATAATAAAGTATCGTGTGAGAGGCGTGCCTGTCAATTTTAATCACTTGCGTCACTAGTATAGAGTGTACTTAGTTGTCACTCGCTTGCACCTACACAGTTTTTTGTTTGTTTGGACACCTATTTTTTTCTAGATAAAGTGACTACCAATGATGAGAACAGTGGGCTTATCTGGTGAGTACCTGCCAGTTACCCCGATGGTGGTTCGCCCGTGAGGGGTCACTTTGACTTTTTTCAATTTTTTTCATAATTTTGCACTAAGATTTGGTGAACACTGTTTTGTAAGCAGACTTGGGAGATTGAAATAATCAATCACCATTTTCTTTTAGAAAGACTGTCTTTGGAATGGAGTTTTTTAGAAATAGAACTTTTTTAAGGTTTTGAAGTGTGGTAATCAAACCAAAGCAAGAAACGGGTGATTGTGCAGAAAAATGGTATGTTTGGTGATATATACACCTCGTAGAGCAGATAATTAATGTGATCTACATACGACATCCTTTGCCTTGGGGAACTTTTTTTTTATGAATGTGATTTATGAGTGGAGGGCACCCGTGTTTTCTCCGACATACCCTCTGGGCTAATTTTTGTAGACATTCTGCACCTTCACTGCACGTGTGAAGGTGCATGACAGCCAATACTGCGAGAAGTTGCACAGTGGCCACAGGCTTCAGCAAAGAGTGCTGCCAATGGCGCAGGCCTCACTGCACCGTGTGAAGGTGCATGAACCCAGCCTTCAGCAGGGAGGACTACCCATGGATCAGGCCTCCCTGCATGTGTGGAGTCGCATGACAGCCAATACTGCGAGAAGTCGTACAGCGGCCACCGGCTTCAGCAGAGAGTACTGCCAATGGTGCAGGCCTCACTGCACCGTGTGAAGGTGCATGACCTCAGGCTTCAGTATAGAGGACTACCCATAGCTCAGGCCTCACTGCACCGTGTGAAGGTGCATGACCCCAGGCTTCAGCAGGGAGGACTACCCATGGCTCAGGCCTCACTGCACGTGTGAAGGCACATGACAGCCAATACTGTGAGAAGTCGCACAGTGGCCACAGACTTCAGCAGAGAGTACAACCAATGGCGCAGGCCTCACTGCACCGTGTGAAGGTGCATGACCCCAGGATTCAGTATAGAGGACTACCCATGGCTCAGGCCTCACTGCACGCGTGAAGGCGCATGACAACAGCGATCAGCAGAGAGGACTACCCATGGCTCAGGCCTCACTGCACGTGTGAAGGCACATGACAGCCAATACTGCGAGAAGTCGCACAGTGGCCACAGGCTTCAGCAGAGAGGACTACCCATGGATCAGGCCTCCCTGCACCGTGTGAAGGTGCACGACCCCAGGCTTCAGTATAGAGGACTACCGATGGATCAGGCCTCACTGCACCGTGTGAAGGTGCATGACCCCAGGCATCAGCAGGGAGGATTATCCATGGATCAGGCCTCCCTGCATGTGTGGAGGCGCATGACCCCAGGCTTCAGTAGAGAGGACTACCCATGACTCAGGCCTCACTGCACCGTGTGAAGGTGCATGACCCCAGGCTTCAGCAGGAGGACTACCCATGGCTCAGGCCTCACTGCACCGTGTGAAGGTGCATGACCCCAGGCTTCAGCAGGGAGGACTACCCATGGCTCAGGCCTCACTGCACCGTGTGAAGGTGCATGACCCCAGGCTTCAGCAGGGAGGACTACCCATGGCTCAGGCCTCACTGCACGTGTGAAGGCGCATGACAGCCAATACTGCGAGAAGTCGCACAGGGCCACAGGCTTCAGCAAAGAGGACTACCCATGGCACAGCACCGTGTGAAAGTACATGACCCCAGGCTTCAGCAGGGAGGACTACCCATGGATCAGTCCTCACTGCACGTGTGATGGCGCATGACAGCCAATACTGCGAGAAGTCGCACAGTGGCCACAGGCTTCAGCAGAGAGTACTGCCAATGGCGCAGGCCTCAGTGAACCGTGTGAAGGTGCATGACCCCAGGCTTCAGTATAGAGGGCTACTTATGGCACAGGTCTCACTGCACCATGTGAAGGCGCATGACAGCAGTGATCAGCAGAAAGGACTACCCATGGCTCAGGCCTCACTGCACTTGTGAAAGTGCATGACAGCCAATACTGTGAAAAGTCGCACAGTGGCCACAGGCTTCAGCAGAGAGGACTACCCATGGCTCAGTCCTCACTGAACGTGTAAGGCACATGACAACAGTGATCAGCAGAGAGGTCTACCCATGGCTCAGACCTCTCTCCACGTGTGAAGGCACATGATAACAGGCTTCAGCGGAGAGGACTACCTATGGCTCAGTCGTCACTGAACGGGTGAAGGCGCATGGCAACAGTGATTAGCAGAGATGAGTACCCATGGCTCAGGCCTCACTGCACCAAGTAAAGGTGCATGACAACATGCTTCAGCAGGACAGTACAGACCTCAGCCGTATGGACGCCATCAGGCATGACACACATCACTGCATAGGGTGTAGTCTGCGCAGCACGTTTCCCAGGACACAGAACATGACCACTGGGGTAGTATACTGGAGGCTTTACTGGGCCTTATGCATATTGCATGGTGCCAGTACACTCCATGCTTCACTGCTCCCTGACCCATGTGCACATACTCAGGGCGTAATGCAGACCCCTGAAGCCCATGCCGTGCAGGAGAACCCCAACCTTTCTGGGAGCCCTCAATCTCTTCTATGGGCCCTCATTGATTTTTTCTGCAGAGAGTCTTGCCCTGATGGCCTTGAATAATTCTTACATAGATTATTTTAAATAGCGTTTAACTTTAATTAATTTTGAATGTGATTGATATCTGAGAGTCTAATATATATATTTTGCAGAGAAATGCTGTGTTTATGTTTCATTCAACATCCATAAAAAAGTTTCTTTTAAATCAAACCAAGACCTCACATATAAGAAATGGGAGGGTGTCACAGATATTATTTGCTGAAATACTAGTGATCTGCTCCTCTGTTACAATATTATACATTTATTTATTTATTTATCCATTTATAGAGCTCCTGGTTACACCGACGGTGTGTCCCCGCGCTAAGACTCAGAACTCAGGACAAGGTGAAGGGAAGAAGATGCCGTCGTCTGTTACACCTGTTGATCGTACGTCTGCTAGTCAGCCTAATCGTCCTTCTTTTCAAATAGCCATGTTTTAAGTTGTTTGCGGAATTTGCTTTCACATGTCTCTGTTCTCATATTTATTGGAAGGGTGTTCCAGATCTTGGCAGCACGGTATCTGAAAGAGCGACCCCCCATCCTGTCTCTGTGGATTCTTGGTATGGTGACCATGGATTTGTCCGTAGATCTTAGCTTTCGTCCAGGGATATAGTGAGTTAATAAAGGCTGCAAGTATTTAGGGACTTTAAGTGTCAGGATCCGGTGGCAGTAGCACATTGCCTTGAAAAGCACCCTTTTTTCAATTGGCAGCCAGTACAGGCTTACCAGTGCTTTCTTCATGTTGGTTTTTCTTTTTGGTAGCCTAAGCACCAACCGGGCAGCTGCATTTTGAACTCTCTGCAGTTTCGCTAGACCTTTCTTTGTGGCCCCCAGGTATAGCACATTGCCGTAGTCCAGTTGGGAGGTGACTACGGAATGTACTATCGTTTTTCTTGCTACGGGCGGGAGGAGATCAATGATCTTTTTCAGGGTTTTAATGGCTCCAAAGCATTTTCCGGCTACTTTGCTGATCTGGTTATCAAAAGTCATCTTCTCGTCTAACCAGATTCCCAGATTTTTGACTTATGCCTTGGGTGTGGGTGCAATGCCTAGGGATTCGGGCCACCAAGTGGAGGACCAGATGGATCAGATGGATGGTACCTTACCCACAATCATTACCTCTGTTTTGCTTACGTTTAATCTAAGGCAGTGGTTAGACATCCACTCTGCCACATGCCTCAGACATTCGGAGAAACGGATCGCAGCTTGTTCTTGGTTCTGGGACAGCAGTACAATCAGCTGCGTATCGTCCGCATACGATACGATTGACACATTATATTGCTGTACTTTTTCTGCCAGTGGAGCCACATACAGATTGATGAGTTTCAGGCTCAAAATTGAGTCCTGTGGTACTCCCTGTTCTAGTGGGAAGGATTTAGATAAGTGTGTTTGTTGTGACACCTGAAAACTCCTTCCAGAAAGGAATGATGTCATCCATTTCAGTGCCCTGTGTCTAATGCCACAGACTTTGAGTCTTTGTAGAAGCAGTTTATGAGATACAGTATCAAACGCCGCACTAAGATCCAACAAGATCAGTGCTGCTGTTTGTCCCTCGTCTGCCATCTTCCTCAGTTCTTCTGTGGCTAATAGAAGGGCAGATTCGGTCGAATGGGCCCTTCTAAAACCTGACTGAGAGGGGTGTAACAAGTTATTCGAGTTAATACCTAGTTAACATAGTTAAAACCTCCTGTGATTCTGGGCAAATCACTTAATCTCCCCGTGCCTAAAAAATGAAAGTGTGTGTGAAACGTAACTTGTGCTATGTAAAGCGCTCTGATACCTGATTCGGTTCGGGTCTAGTTCGCGCTATATAAAACTCTACAAAAAAAAAAAAAAAAAAAAAAAATAATAATAATAATAATATGTTCTGTCAGTTGTTTATTAACAGTTTTTTCAGCGATTTTGGCTACAAAAGGAAGCAGTGAGATAGGCCGTAGGTTCTCCAGTACGGTACTAGCAACTGATGGTTTCTTTTTCAGGGGTTTAACAAGGGCCTGTTTCCATTTAACGGGAACCACGCCTTGTTGGGAGGAGCGGGAGACAATTTTCGAAATCTGTGGCATAACCACAGCTTCTGCCTCCATTATTATTCCTGGTCGGGCTGGGTCCTGGGGTGAGCCTGATTTTAGGCCCTTAGCTATAGCTATTAATTCTGTTAGTTCTGGAATACAAAATTCATCTAAAGTGGTTCCTGTAGTATTTGTTAGCTCAACAGATATTTGGCTAGTCCCTTGTCTCGCTTCTTCTGGGAAGGAGTCATATATATTTTTTACCTTCTCTGAGAAGAAAGCTGCTATCTTGTTGTAGCTTTCTACCGATAATTTAGTGTTGTCGTTCTCTATTGGAGTTTTTAAGGATTTCAAAATAGTGAACATTTCTTTGGGGCATTGTTAGCTTTCTTTATGTTGTCTGTGTAGAAGGTGCATCTGGATTGTTTAATCAGTGCGTGATAGTCTTTTAGCTCCTCCCTGTATAACTTTTTTGCCTGGCTACAGTATTGCTTCCTCCATTGGCGTTCGAGTTTCTTACACTTTTATTTAGCTGTCTTCAGCTCGTCACTAAACCACCGTGCCGTTGCCTGTTGTCTCTTAGGTGTCCTCGTGCTCCAAGGGGCTATTTTGTCTTTAGTGCCTCTGTGATCCACAAATCTAACTCGTTATTTGCTCTGTTAGCTTCTGTAGCATCCAGCTACAATAAACACAACAATTATTATAGTGTTCACAGGAGCTTTATTCTCTACATCTCACTCCTACCTTGTCCCTGCTCTAACTGACCCTTTCCTGTGTTCACTCCTCCTCTTCCTTTCGCCCCCTAGCTCCTCCCACTCCCAGCTACTAGTGTGCTAACTTCATAACATCTCCCCCCTTTGTAACAAAACAAACAGAGCATACTGACTTCTTAGTCCATCTCCTCAATCAGTCTCTTGGGTGGACGTATGTCACGATGAGGTCGTGGCGACCTGGCCCTCAGACCATCAGTATTCAATGTCTCAAGGATCGGAGCAATGTTCTCACGACCATTTGACTGTGGTTCTTCAACTAGGGGATTATGTGTGTCACTAACCATGGTTCTTGAGGTATCAGTTGGCAATTTCTTGAAGTGCGAGATGTTTCTCGTAACTCGCCGCTGCTCGGACTCCGCAGTTACCATAGTCCCTTGCCTTCTGGTGACCACCAGTGGTTCATCCTTGAATGTACAGTCAGTCTTTTTCTGCATATCTTGCTTGACGATGACACTGTCCCCTTCATTTAATGATAATGACCGTGCTCTCCTCCGGTTGTCGGCATGGGCCTTCATTTTTCTTTTGTTGCGGTCATCAGTGGCTCTCATTTCCCGTGAGTCCATCTCAGATAATGATACTTCCAGGGCTCCATCCCACGTGGGAATGCGATTCCTCATGGGACGTCCCAGCATGAGAGTCGCCGGGCATTTGCCAGTCGTAGCATGAGGAGTTGTACGATAAGCTCGAGGAACTTCATTGAGTGCTGTTTGTAAGTCTTTCCCTTCCACGGTAGCATGTTGGAAGGTCTTCTTGAGGGTGGCCATGAACCTCTCAATTGTCCCATTCGCCTGTGGCCAGAGAGGCGTGATCCTGCGGTGATGAAAGTCAAGGTGTTTCGCAAAAGCAGCAAAGTCATTTCCGTTGAAAGGAGGTCCGTTGTCTGATTTAACGATCTTGGGAACTCCCCACGCTGCAAAGACTTCATCGAGGACCTTGAGGGTACTGGCAGTGTTCGTAGATGACACAAAACAGGCAATGGGATACCTGGAATACTCATCAATGATGGCCAGCACATATTTGCCCGATGACAGGGGTCCATAAAAGTCTATGGCGATTTCTTGCCACACACCACTGGGCAGGCTGGTCATATGTAAAGGAGCTGGAGGGTCACCCTTGCTGGTGAGTTGGCAGAGATGGCAATCTTTTAAGGTGACTTCCACTAGTTGATCAAGGAACGGAAACCACACTCGTTCCCTTAGTGCTCGTTTGGTCGATACTATTCCTCGATGTCCTTCATGTGCAAGAGCAACCACTCCCTGTCTCAGTTGTGTAGGGATTACAATCCTCTGATCACGCAACAATATGCCATCAGTCGTGACAGACAGTTCACCACTCACATGCCGGAAGGCTTGTAGTTCACGTTGAGTCAAAGAATCAGCTTCATCGTCTTGAGGATCATGCCTCCATCTATTGTTGCGGATTTTGTGAAGGACTCTCTGCAAGATGACATCCTGGGCCGTCATCTCCCGAATAGTCTCCAGAGGGATAGCTGGGGGAAGAGCTTGATCCGTCACAAAATGAATGTACTCTTCCGCAATGGAAGCTCGGGAAGCTGATGATGGGAGAGGATGCCGGGACATGTAGTCCGCAGGATTTTCAGATTTCCCAGGTTTGTGAAGTATAGTGAAGGTATATTCTTGTAATCGTAGGCCCCACCTTTCGATCCTCGGTGGCATCTTGGATCTTGGATTTCCATAGATGGTGATGAGAGCTTGATGATCTGTGATCAGGGTGAAATGCTTTCCGTAAATAAAGACATGAAAATGTTCACAGGCCCATACCACGGCCAAGCTTTCCTTTTCAGGTTGGGAGTAGGCTCGTTCCGGCTCAGTCAGACTACGGCTCGCGTAGGCAATGATGCGGCGTTGATCTGTGTCATTTTCATATTGTGCCAGGATCGCTCCCAGACCTACCGGACTTGCATCTACAGTTATTTCGGTTTTCCGCTTTGGGTTGAAATATGATAAGTGATTCGCTGATTCCACCGCCTTCTTGATTTCTTTGAATGCCTGCTCACATTGGGGAGTCCATTCAAACGGCTGACCCTGCTTGGTTAGTATGCGGAGGGGGTGGCTGATCGTAGCGTAATCTTTAATGTAGCGAGCACAATAACTGGCCATTCCCAGGAACGACCTGAGGTCGCCCACATCCCGGGGACTCTTGGTGTTGTTCAATGTCATGATTTTGTCGGGATCAGGTTTCATGCCAGCACCAGAAAAGATGTGACCGAAAAACTTCAGCGTGTCCTGGTGAAACTCGCATTTCTCTTTGTTCAGAGTCAAATTGGCTGCCAATAGGGCATGGCAGACACGATTGAGCGCAATGTCGTGCTCTCTGACATCAGAACCATAGACAAGGATGTCATCGCTATAGTTGAGCGTGTTTGGAATATTTTGAATGACCTGTCGGATCATTTCCTGAAATATCTCGGCCGCCGAGGACACACCGAAACTCAGTCTTTTATATCTGAACAACCCCAGGTGAGTTGCAAAAGTAGTGATATATCTGGACCCTGCTTCCAATTCCAGTTGATGGTAACCTTTATTTAAATCCAATTTGGAAAACACAGTGGCTCCGTTGAGTGCTGCGATCATGTCGCTCAAGTGTGGCCCCGGGTGCCGCTCTCGTTCTATCGCAGTGTTGGGCAAGCGCATGTCCACACAGAGTCTGACTTTGTTGGCCGTGCCCTTTTTGGGAACGATGACGACCGGTGAAACCCATGGGGTCGGGCCATCAGTGCGTTCAATGATGTCCGCAGTCAACAAATCTTGGAGCTCTTCCTCAACAGCGGCCTGTAGGTGAAATGGTACTCGCCTAGGGTGTTGGGCGACAGGCCTGACTTGTTCGTTGATGTGCAATCGCACTTGACAGTCTTTCAATTTGCCCAGGCCTTGAAACAACTTGGGAAACAGGCGAGTCACATCTCGGATGTCGCTAACTCTGAAGAGAATTTCCACCAGGTGGAGTCGTTCAGCAGTTGGTAGGCTCAAAAGACAGTCTGCTTCAGGGCCCTTGATAACATGGATGACTGCTGAAATGGTTGTGTTGTCGTGTGTAAGTGTCGTCGAGAATTTCCCTAGGCAGGGAAGTGGCTTCTTAGCCATCCACGTGAAGACTCTTACAGGTGCGAATATCAGGGGAGGTCGTGGACTCATCCTTTCATATTCAGTCACTGGAATGTAATTCAAGGAGGCACCAGAGTCTAATACAAACTTTGATTCGTGATTTCCAACTTTAATGTCCAGCCGAGGGTATCTCTTAAGCTGGTCCGGGTCTGCTGCCAAATTCAGATATTCAATGGTGTAAACAGAGTCTCGGGACGAAGGTCTGGATTCTCTGGAAGGTGACCTCATTTCCCACCGAGACCGACGTGACTCTCTGCTAGAATGTGACGATTCAGGGGACCGCTCCGTCTGATCTTGGACAGCTCGCGCATGGTGTCTTCGAGTGTCGGGCCGCGACACTCTTGTAGCTCTGCTTCGTGTGTCAGATCGTGTGGTACCTGAGTGGCCACTTCGCTTCTCTTTGTTGTAGTCCCCGCACATCGCTTCAAAGTGGTTAGTGCGACCACACTTTCGACATCTCTGGCCCATGGCCGGGCAGCTGTCCACATGAGGGTAATCATATCCGCATCGGTAGCACTTTCTCACTCTTTCTTGTCGTCTCTCCTTCCTCCATGGTTCTCGACGTTGATAGCCTGATTGCTCTTGACGGGAGGATGTGTGTGATCTCCATTGTTTATCTCTGGAGCTCCTCCGACTGTCACTTCTGGCGTGTACGCGTCGCGCCTGTTCATGACTCCCTTTGTGTTCCGTTTCCATGACGGCGGCGTACTTCTCCGCCTGATCATAAGCTCGTGTCATCTCCTCTATTTCATCCAATCCATGCGGTTTCCTCAGTAGTCGTCTCCTTAGTTGGTCCGAATGACATCCGTCTATTATCTGGGATTTGATGGCAGCGTCAGTAGAGAAAGAATCGAATTCACAGTACTTGGCTAGTCTCCGCAGACGCACCATGAAGGCACTCATGGGCTCATCCTTCCCTTGCCTGGCAGAGTGAAATGTGTGTCGTTCATAGTCCACATTTCTCTTGTGAAGAAACTTCTTGTTCAGGACTTCACACGCTTTAACATAAGTATCGACGTCAGCAGCGGGCAGGTCTTTGAGTATCTTGACTATCTCTCGCCCCGCCAGGTTGCGCAGAGCAATCAGTTTCTTTTTCTCATCAGTGATGTCTGAACCTTCAATATAATCTTCAAACTCTTCCAGCCACTCTTGCCATTTGGGGCCCATGCTCCCTTCCGTTGTTACCTTGATAGGAGCGGGCGCTCGCAACAGTGATCCACTGGGTGGAGGTTGAGCATCTTCTTCGGACATTCTGCAACGATCTCACTTGTCTTTGCCAGTGCTTATTTGCTATGCCACCGCTTGTTTCTTTCAGTCGCCAATGCTTGTTTATTTTGCCAATGCTTGTTTTCTTGTAGTCGCCAATGCTTGTTTGCTTTACCAATGCTTGTTTCTTTCAGTCGCCAATGCTTGTTTATTTTGCCAATGCTTGTTTTCTTGTAGTCGCCAATGCTTGTTTGCTTTACCAATGCTTGTTTCATTCAGTCGCCAATGCTTGTTTATTTTGCCAATGCTTGTTTCTCGTAGTCGCCAATGCTTGTTTACTTTGCCAATGCTTATTTTCTCCAGCGCCTGACTTCAAAATGGCCGCCGTTGCCTTGTACAGGGTTGTCCTTACTGTCTTCACTCCAGCGCCTGACTTCAAGATGGCCGCCGTCCTTGTAGGCACACACGAGGCTGGCTCTCCAGGCTCATTCACTCGGGGGCACTCAGCACTCACCGGCGGTCGGCTTTTGGGGCAGTCCACGCCAGGATTCACTTCTCCACCAACACCATGGACATCAGGTGAGATCGGGGTGGGCTCCCGACTTGCCTCCGCAGTTCCCGCGTTCTTCCGCCGATGGCCTCCTAAACCTCACGCATCGGGCGTGAGGTTTTCCGACGTCCAATCTCGCTTGGACACAGATCTCAGCGCTCGCAGCAGCGCTTACTGGCGGCACGTCGTGGGCGTCGTCCACACCTCTGGGGCACTCCACAGGGTCGGAGTGGGCTCCCGATTCCTGCTTTCTTTTAGGCTCGCACTCGGGACACACACTTCCAGTGTACAGTGCGTTTGCAGCGCGACAGCTGCTAGGGACAAGGCGTTCGAGGCTCTGCACAGTGGGGTTTGCTCAATCCCATCCTCGTCGCCAGTTGTAGCATCCAGCTACAATAAACACAACAATTATTATAGTGTTCACAGGAGCTTTATTCTCTACATCTCACTCCTACCTTGTCCCTGCTCTAACTGACCCTTTCCTGTGTTCACTCCTCCTCTTCCTTTCGCCCCCTAGCTCCTCCCACTCCCAGCTACTAGTGTGCTAACTTCATAACAGCTTCCACATCTAATATGGGGGGGTTCTTCATTAGGGCCTGTTGGAAGGTGGTGGAATTAAAGTTATTCCATTTCCTGGTGGTAATCGCCTTTGTTTGTGGGTGTGACTTTTTCCTAGGAAGCGGTGTTTTAAAGGGCACTAGGTGGTGGTCTGACCATGGTATAGGCCATGGTTGCTCCACTTCTAATTCTATAATATTTGAGAATTTACAGCCAGATTCATCAAGCCAAAATCGGCTCGCAAAGGGCCAGATTCTGAGAATCTGGCCCTTTGCGAGCGCTATTTTTGCATTTGGGATTCATCATCCCAAATGCAAAAATCGCAATTCTAGAAATCGCTAAATTGCGAATAATTGCATTTAAGGAATCTCAATTTGAGATTCCTTAAATGCAATTCATGAACAATTTTAAAATTGCGAATTCGCAATCTGGGGCCGCTATTTACCGCGAAGTCTAACTACGTGGTAAATAGCGATAACTTAGAAAAATGCACTTTAGTGCATTTTTCTAAGTTGTATGTTACACACACACATGTCCTTTGGACATGTGTGTGCGCAACACCAGTGTACATTACCATTTCAGGGGTGCTACAGGGTGTCCTTTGAAAACCTTGGCACCCTTGAAATCGCTTCCTTCTTTGCGATTCGCTATTTGCTAATCGCAAATAAGGAATGACTCCCCATTCATTCCTATGGGCCTTTAGGCCCATAGGAATGAATGGGACAGCCATTCCTTATTTGCGATTAGCAATTAGCGAATCGCAAATAAGGAAGCAGTAGAAATCGCAAAAAATATTGCGATTTCTACATGCATACCGTTTTGCGAGTCTTTAATAGCGATTCCTTAAACATCGCTATTAAGGACTCTCAAAACAGGACTTTGATTAATCTGGGGGATAGGGTCTAGAATGTGGCCCTTTTGATGTGTTGGGTTTTCAACTTTTTGTTCCAAGTTTAGTGTTAAAAGGTCTTTGCAAAGTGCATTTATAACCTGATCCAGTTTATTGTCAAAGTGTATATTCAGGTCGGCAAGTATTAGAAATTTTTTATATCTTAAGGCGGGGGATATTATCTTCTCTTCCAGACTCGCTATGAATTGTGTAGCTGGGCCTGGTGGTCTATATATCAGGAATCCAGTTATTGGGGGGTCTTCTGCGGCCCTGATCGTGAAAGAGAAAGCTTCACACTTTTCTAAGTCTGCTTGTTTTATTTCACATTTTATTGTGGAAACGTGGATTATGGCAATCCCGCCTCCCACTTGGCTGATCCTATCCTGTCTTACTAGCCTGTATTCTCTTGGAATAGCATCCAAAATGTCTGGTGTGGAGTTTTCGTTCAGCCAGGTTTCGGTTAGGAATAGGACATCCAACGATCTTTTTCTTAATAGATCGTGGATCTCGTATTTGTGTTTGGCCAGTGATCGACAGTTTAGGAGCGCCATTTGCAGATAGCTTATCTTTATCTTATTGGCTGCTCCAGTTAACGACATATAACAATGCCCGCATGTGAGTCTATCCCCCTCTGCAGATATTTTATGTTTGCATGCTTCCTCCATAGGTCTGGATAGTGCCCTTAGTTCGTCACCTGAGTAGTGGACTCTGCCTTGTAGCTCAAGATTGAAACAGCCAGGGGTCTTGGCCTCTGGGCTCGGTCGGGGAAGGACGGGCGCAGACGGGCTTGCCTTTGGCGCGCCATCGGCGTGCCCGCTCGTGGTCGTCTGCACATTGTTGTTATATGCGGAGCGAGCGTAAGGCTCCTCCTCTGCCCCTCCCACCGGAAGTGAGGTTCTCCAAGCCCTGACCTGTGCTTTCCTCAGCCACGCCCTTTATACAAACTGCACACAGCCGGGGTGGACCGGGCCGGTGAGTCATCCAGGAAGTCAGAAAATATAGGTACTAGGTTGTCCCAGTGCTCTATTACCTTGGTGTGTATTAATAACAGCTTTCGCTTTGCTCAGTTAAAAAATGGCGATTTTAAAAACAGAGTGTCAGCCTGCCTCTTACTGCTGGTTCAGAGGTCTCAGCGCGATCTCCTGCACCCTGTCACTTTGTAGGGAGCGAGCGTGAGGCTCCTCCTCTGCCCCTCCCACCGGAAGTGAGGTTCTCCAAGCCCTGACCTGTGCTTTCCTCAGCCACGCCCTCCACACAAGCGGCACACAGCCGGGGTGGACCGGGGCCGGTGAGTCAGCCAGGAAGTCAAGAAATACAGGTACAAGGTTGTCCCAGTGCTCTATTACCTTGGTGTGTATTAATAACAGCTTTCGCTTTGCTCAGTTAAAAAACGGCGATTTTAAAAATAGCGTGTCAGCGCGCGCCTCTTACTGCTGGTTCAGAGGTCTCAGCGCAATCTCCTGCACCCTGTCACTTTGTAGGGAGCGAGCGTAAGGCTCCTCCTCTGCCCCTCCCACCGGAAGTGAGGTTCTCCAAGCCCTGACCTGTGCTTTCCTCAGCCACGCCCTCCACACAAACGGCACCCAGCCGGGGTGGACCGGGGCCGGTGAGTCAGCCATGAATAATATCTTTTTATTTGACAATAAGTGGTACATGCAGAAGCTTGGGACAGCGATGGGCTCCAGATTTGCTCTGTCTTTTGCCAATCTCTTTATGGTGTGGAAAAGTAAATTTTGCCATGTTCTGTGTCCCTACGTGTCATCCATCATATGTTATGTGTGCATGATTAAATATGCATATGTTATTCCCCATGTTCGATTAATGACGCAATTACAGTTGTGTCCACCTCTAATATGCTAGTTTCCAGTTCTCGTGAATACTACGAATATCAGGCCTATGTAAAGCCACGTTGCCACGTTTCTCAGTGTGCACGTTATTCCATTATAAAGTCCCCGTTTCTAGGCCTCAAAAGGGCCTGGACACCAGATTCAGCTCCTGTCTCCTGAAACCTCGCTGAGGAGCGATACAGCCCCCACCTGTATCCTCGACCCTTCACTTACTTCCTGCCTCGCAGTGCCCGGCCCAGCCTGGCTCAGTCTTTGAGTCTGCCAAGAGTATGTTATAGTTCCAGTTATCAGTTCAGTCCTCCTTCTCTGCATTCCTAAGCTACTGAATTGCATCAATAGTTTCCGTCATTGTCTAGCCTTCACATCTCCACGTTAGAGAAATACTGCATTTAATGGTCATTTAATATTCTTCATCACGCACTACATGTAGAATAATGCATGGTCCAGTCTCAGAATCAAGTTAGCCTTTCCCCTCCTGACTTCTAGTTTACATCAACATGTTCTCTAAACATCAGATACTAGATACTGTTTAGGTACATGTCGCCCTGACTCTCCAGACTTCAGTCTCTGCTCCTAGCACAGAGTTCATAGCCCCCAGCTTCTCCTAGTAACACGTCATTGCTAGTTTGCGCGCACCATCAGGTTAGAGGTCCCGGCTCCTTAGGTAGCCCCCTCCATGGTTTCCGCCCCATTCATGACATATTCTGTTACGTTTGCATCACATGTCTATGTATACGCCCAGTTACACCTACTTTTGCCCTTATCTTTCGCGACTGCTACGCGTCACACCTACTGCTCCACCCACTGCTACGCCTACTGCAATGTAATGCTATGTGTTTGCGTTATGTATATATGCTCATGTATTATTATTAAAAGCCAGCGCGCTCATCCCAGATCCAGCCCCAGCAGCTGCTGGGCCCTGTCACCCTGTCATCCTATTCCTATGCAGGTTGTCCTGTTCCTGTCCTTATGCTGTATTAAACCTGCAAAACTCCTACTACCTCGAATCTTGACTCTTATTTATTGAGCTATCTGTTATGATATATGTCTAGTCAAAAATAGGGTATTATTTATTTATTTACCACATAATGGCGCCCGAATAGGGACTTGCCCTTTCCCCACGCGTCGGTGAAGCCACGCCGACCCCCTGACCCTCTGCAGTCGTGACGGAACTCTTCTGCGCACCGGCAGATATTTCTGCTCAAGTATCCCTCAGGCCCACGGAGGAGACGGAGGAGGCGGTCCAGCATCCAGACGAGACGGTGGAGGAACGCGGCGAGTCCCGACCAGAGCCCAAGCCAAGAGTCCAAGGTCCGAGGTATCCGGAGGTCCACCCGTAACTGAAGTCCGAAGTCCGTCGTCGTAGCAGTCCAGTCCAGTCTGAGGCCTTCCGTTCTTGCTGCCCGGTGAGTACCGTTACTGGGGTGGTATCTAGACAGGGTCAATTTAATTGACTCTGGTCTGTGGGTTGGTGGTACACAGTCCCACAAACGAAGTGCCCACTTCGGTGGATGCGGGTCCTGACGTGTCTCTTTATGAGACCGGTAAGTTTCGTACTGTTCCAGCAGTGCATCTAGTTTCTGTTCTAGTCAGTTTCTGTTCTCGAGAAAATTGATGTGTTCTGTTCTCAGTATTTCCAGGTAGTATTCTGTTCGAACTGTTATTTTAAATGTTTTTCATGTATTTCAATGTCGTGGTATGAATGGGGAATAAGTATCGTGTTTATTGTGTATTGTATTGTGTCTAGATTACAGTCCAGTCATGCCCTTGTTTTCGAAGTTACGTCAGTTAAAAACTAGAAAGGGTCTGCTGGAAGCAGCAGTTCCAGTCCCGCCTAGGGACAGTCCAGGTCATTTTATGTATCAGAAACATGGCATAAGTGCCATATTGTATCTAGATTTATGGGTAGAGTATACCAAACAGTTAGAAGAAAAGTATAGATGGCCCGTATCAGGTACATGGGATGCCGAATGCATCATGCGAGTAGAAGAGGCATTATGGAAAAAGAAAGCCAGACAATCACAGAAGGATGCCATCGAGCTATGGCGCAAAGAAGCTCATAAAAGAACCGAAAAAGAAATCAGAAAGTCAGAATTAAGTAGAGAATCCCAAGAGCGAGCTCAAGAAAAAGAATTAATCGAGATAGGTGAACAAGTCAAAACTGAACAGAGAGACAGACAGAGGAATGCCCTTATTAAGGGTATGTATCCTCTTCTTGCCGAGGGTTTGCCAAAAGCGACCCCGGAGGCATCCAGTAATTTCCCGCCACCATTAGTTCCGACCAAGCTACGTCACAAACCGACCGCAGCTGATATTTTTATTTCGTCCTATTTGGACGACACAGTCCCTGAATATGCAAATCCTGTTCGCGCTCCGCCAGTCCCTGTAAATCAGGCACATCCTGCTCCTCCAGACACCGGGGCACCCCATGCAGTACCTGCTATGGTACCCCCGGTCCAACCAGCATTTCAATTTCCCGCTCCGCCACGAAGAATATCAGTCGATGATTCTAGTCTAGGGGCCGCAGGAGGAGGTCCTCCTCAAACCCCGCCGCCACGCAAGCGTTTATCAGCACTCGAATTACATGCTCAAGCATCACAGCGTACTCCCAAGAGTAATAAATCTGTTGCAGAAATCAGGCAAGCCCTTGGCGAATGTGCCTATGACCCAGTCCCAGGCGAGAATAATATGGTTTTATATTCAGTACGCATAAGGAGGGTGACCGAGTATCTAGTCACCCTACCCAATATGAAAGAAGATCTAGACAGAATATATCGTTTCATCCGTACAGGGGATGATCCAGAAAGTATTAGTGATGCCATGTCTCAAAGGAAAGCTGAGATCCAGCGTATGATATTAAAGTTTTTAATTAACTGTCTAATAAGAGAACAAGATTACCCGTCTAAAGATCAGGCCGAAATGAAAACCCTGACAAAGTGGAGTGATAATATAGCCGAGGGTAAGCACAATACCATTAGTGCCATGGAGAGTATGTACAAGAAAATCCGTAGAGAAATAATAAAGATACACGAACAACGTAAAGCAGCACAAGTAAGCGAGAAAGAAAGTAACTCTGATCCTGAAGAGGAAGACGACGAGAATACCGCCAGAATAGCGTATGTAGGAAAATCTAGATTTCCAGATCGCCATTTACGCCTAGAACACAAGTCAATTTTCCATCATTCAGCACCAGAACAAGGTTCCCTAGAACAAGTGTTCCAAGCTACCGATCACATTCTAAAATCACGAATTGGTTACAGTGAGTTAAGTACCATGCATGAACAAGAACTAGCCCGATCAGCAGTCCGATGGATTACTGATTCTACCACTTTTCCAGACGAAATAGTGGCACAAATGTTTCTGAAATTGCCCCCAGCCGAACAACGACTGGCGGGTATGTATATGATTCAGCACCTCATTACTTTGTATGAGGGTCAACACTCTGATCCAGGTCCGTTACATGATATCCTGAACGAGTTACTCCAGTATAGATGGAGAGGTTTAGGTACCGATTTAATTAGTGTCATTCTAGAACAGCGTCACAAATATAGAACGTTTCTGAACCCGCATTTTGTTCGTGTCTCACCCCCAGAAAGTAAACCATTTTACATGGAAAGACAGAACCCGTTACGAGAAGTGCATCCAGTTAAGACAGAGGACGGTGAAATGCAACGAGTGTTTGTTTACACCCCGATTACAAAGATGGAACTCCTCGAGATGAAGAAATTAATTCCCTGTCATGACAAAGATCCAGCAGGGTTCCATAGAGAATTAAAAGACATGCTCCGTATGGGAGAATACACTTACCCAGATATCATTAAAATGTTAAAGGTCCTGTTGCCCGCAGGGGTGTATGAAAAGCTAAAGGAAAAAGAATGGGAGGTGGGAGAGAAAAAGATAGATTGGACAGTTCTAGAAGCTGAAGACAAGGCACGAGTACCAGGTACCGGTCTAGGAGAGAAATGCAAAGAATTACCAGAATTATTGATTCAAGTTTTACCCAGATTATTGACAACTAGAAAAGAAGACTGGGATGCAATCTCAGCCTGTAAACAGAAACAAGAAGAAGACATTAGTGATTTTTATTCTAGGTTTGAAAAATGCTTTAGCATCAATAGTGGCCTCAAGACAAGTAGTGAGTCATACCCTCACCTTTTTGTTACTAAATTAGTCGAGAATTCAAGCCCACAAGTTAAAAATCGAGTTTTGAAAGTCGAAAGCACCTGGCAAGCTAATACTCCGTCCCAGATGCTCCAGATGCTTCAATACCACCAGAATAGAATCAGGGAAGAGCAAGAACACGAGAGAAAACGTATGAAAGACACGAAAATGAAAGTACTAGTGGCACAATCTGTTCCTCAAGACAGTCAGAAGAGGGGTCCGAATCAAGCCAGTCATCCTGCAGCTCCCGTTAAAGGGAACTGCAACTATTGTAAACAGCCAGGTCATTTTATAAACGAGTGTGCAGTCCTGAAACACAACATAGCTACTGGTAAGACTAAAGAAAGACCACGTCCGCCTAGACAAGAGCAAGTTTCACAGATTCCTCAGCCACAGAATGCACAACAGACAGTTACAGCACCGCAGCCTATTGCTGCAACACAGCATGTTACATCGCAGATGTACCAGTATGCACAGTCTGAGTATCCAGAGTACCAGCAGTATTCATGAAACAGCCTAGAGAGGGAGGTAGGCTTGCCTCTCATCGAGATACCTGTAGATCAAGAAGGTCCCTATGTTCACAGTCAAGTATTAGGGAAAGACAGAAAGTTTTTGATTGATACAGGGGCAAGTAGGACCACAATTAGTCATGCCGAAGTTCCAGGGGCTCCGCTCTCAGGCTCAAGAAATGTTTCCCTTGGATTTTCAGGAAAACCTATCGTAAATGAGATTTCAAAGCCAGTTACTCTAGAAGTAGGTCCATTGTCCCGCACTACTGATCTGTTACTTACTAAATCATGTCCAGAAAACCTATTAGGCATTAAGACACTGAAAGAGTTAGGTGCAGTTATATGTTGTTCCCCAGAGGGAATACGATTGTTCCTACGTGACTTTAAGGGTCACTATGTATTACGAGATTTTGATCCAAGATTGTCTAATGTTCCGCAGCATTTATGGGCGCAAGGTCCAACTGATGTAGGTTACATGCAAATCACACCCTATCGTGTGACTCTCAAACCAGGTGTAGTGTTACCACGAATCAGACAGTACAGATTGCCACCTGAGGCTGTAGCAGCCTTATCCAAAATTATTGACGAGCTCATGGCTCAGGGAGTAGTTGTAGAAACTGACTCCAACGTATGCAATTCTCCGATCATTCCAGTCATGAAACGTACTGATCCAAATGCACCCCCAGTATATCGATTAGTGATCGACCTACGAGAGCTTAATAAATGTATTATTCCTCAGTACCCAGTTGTCCCAGACATCTCTTCCCTATTGACAGCCATTGATTCCGAAGCCACGTTCTTCACTGTCATAGACCTCAAGAACGCATTTTTCAGTGTTCCTATTCATCCAGACAGCCAGTTCCTTTTCGGATTTTGTTTAAATGGAAGGAGCTATATGTTCACACGCGCTCCTCAAGGTTTCACAGAAAGTCCTAGTATTTACAGTCAAGCACTCAAGAGACAACTAGACAACATTCACATGCCGACTGACACTGCCCTGCTCCAGTATGTCGATGATCTACTGATCACAGCCCGTTCTGAACGTGCTTGCGAGCGAGCATCCCTTACAGTTTTGTATTTCCTAGCCGAGATGGGGCACAAGGTGTCCCCTTCTAAGCTTCAATTCTGTGTCCAGCAAGTGGTATACTTAGGACACTTGCTGTCCAAGAGGGGTAGGCAGTTGACACCAGACCGTATCCAGTTAATAGCGAGTCTTCCTCAACCCAAGACACAGAAGGAGGTACGTGCTTTTATCGGCCTCACTTCTTACTGCAGACAATGGATTCCTCAGTATGCATTTCTAGCCAAACCACTGATACAGTTAACGACACAGGAGGCAGCCGTATCGACTGTCCTCCCTTGGACATCTGAACATACACTTAGTTTCAACGAGTTAAAGAAAGCTTTATGCCAAGCTCCAGTTCTAGCCACACCGAACTACAGTAAGCCTTTTACACTTTTTGTCACAGAACGTGAAGGTACAGCATTATCTGTTCTCACACAAGATCAAGCAGGACAATACAAGCCATGTGCTTATTTTTCGAGCACATTAGATCCAGTCGCCCAGGCGTTGCCTGCGTGCCTCAAGTCAGTTGCAGCCACAGCACTAGCTATTAGGCAAAGTGATTCCATAGTTTTAGGACACTCCCTGACAGTACAGGTTCCACACTCAGTAGAAGTTCTTCTAAATCGAACACAAACTCAGCACTTGACAATTGCACGTTTAACAGGTTATGAATTGACACTGTTCCAGCCACACATAGAAATCAGACGCTGCAACATCCTGAACCCTGCTACACTGTTACCATCAGTTAATTCAAATTCTGCCACACATGACTGTGTGGAAGTAGTTAACATTACGACAAAACCAAGGCAAGATCTGACAGATATTCCGTTACCAGATCCCGACCTGACACTTTATGTGGATGGTTCATGTATGAGAACTAGTACAGGAGAACTAGTCGCCGCGTATGCAGTGACTACTGACACTGAAGTTATTGAGACACACCGCATTGACACTCTGTCCGCTCAAGCAGCAGAGCTAGTTGCTCTGACACAAGCCTGTATACATGCCAAGAACCTGAAAGTTAATGTTTATACAGATTCACGTTACGCATTTGGAGTTGTACACGACTTCGGAGTGCTCTGGCAGGAGAGAGGTTTCATGACTTCTCATGGAACCAAGATTCAGCATGGTCTCCTTATTCAAGCTCTGTTAGATGCCATACATTTACCGACATCTATCGCTATCATGAAGTGCAAAGCACATACGAAGGTCACTGACATTATTTCCCAGGGTAATGATCTAGCAGATCGCACAGCCAAGCTTACAGCACAGACTCCAGACATTCCAGTTAACATGACACATACTCCAGATCCGACTACATGTATGATAGTTAAGGACCCTACACAAGATGTCATAGATATCCAGTTACATGCTACTCCCGATGAAATCAAGAAATGGTACGAACAAGGAGGGATCCAGACAGATCAAGGATGGTTAACGAAGGGTAGAGCCACATGGTTTCTCCCCGACTCTATGGTTCAAGTCATTATTAATACCGCACATAGTCCAGCACATTTAGGAGAAAAAGCTATGTTAGATAGTATCCAGAACATTTGGTTCAACAAGCATTTACGAGCTGCAGCCAAGCAGAAAGTCCGTACCTGTATGATATGTTGTCAGTTTAATCCAGGTAAAAGTGTCCCGGTGGAACAAGGTGGTTTCCAGCCCCCTGACCACCCTTTTGAAGTCCTCCAGATGGATTATATTCAGATGGAGCGATGTCGAGGTTTCAAGTATGTCCTTGTAGTTGTATGCGCTTTGTCCAGGTGGACAGAAGCATATCCAGTCCCAGATTACACAGCCGCGACCACTGCCAAGCAGTTGGTTCGTGAGTTCTTCCCCCGTTATGGACTCCCTAGAGTCGTATATTCTGACAACGGTCAGCCATTCTCATCTGAACTCATGAAGCATGTTTCCCTTTTGCTAGGGTACCAGTGGAAGTTCCATTGTGTACGCCATCCTGAAGCAGCCGGTCTTGTAGAGAGACATAACCAGACTCTGAAAATCCGTATTGCAAAAGTGTGTAAAGAAAAAGGTGTGGACTGGCTAGTAGCTCTACCAGTCGCTTTATTTTATATGCGCATGGTCGCACATTCCAGATCAGGTCTGTCCCCGTATGAGGTCGTTTTCGGCCGCCCCCCTAACATGTGGGGTACTCCTAGACCCCGAAGTATTACCGATGTTTCAAGTAATATGCTGACAGATTACCTAGCTTCCTTGATGTCTGCCCTCAACTCATGTCGTTCACAGGTTGCCGCCGCATTTCCAGACAATACCGAGGTGGCACCGCATGAAATCGTTCCAGGATCCATGGTGATGGTCCGCAACTTTGACAGATCAAGTCCGCTGGAGCCTCGATGGAAAGAGCCCCGACAGGTCCTCCTCACTACCCGTACAGCCGTGAAGTTGGAAGGACGCAAAGGCTGGGTACACCTTTCTCATGTTAAACTTTTTAATGGACTGAAACTCGCCTTAAAGAACATTTCCCAGGATTCAAAGGATTGCCAGAATATTGTTCTCAAGGACTGTCCCGCAAAAGACATTGTTACAACCCCTCCCCTGTTAGAGAAAACTCCGCAGCAGGAGTATAAACAGAAACTACGGTCTAGTAAACTAAGTCAGCCAGTTTGATTGTCTAAGTCCTCCCCTAGGTGAAACGGTTAGACTGTTTCTGACATGTATAAAATAGACCCTCATAGTGAGAGAGTTAGTCAAAACTCAATTCGATGTATCGTTTTTCTATGTTTCATATTATTTTTCAGCATTATGATTTCCTGCACCAGTTATGCATTTTACCTATGTTTCCCAGTTCCACATGTAAATAAGTCTGCTAATGCTACAGCAGAACACACATTTAGTGATCTGCCTCCTCATGAACTGTCCTACCGCCTCGCTATGCGTAATAACTCATTTATCCGTATGTTACATTACTCACACCAGACCAGCAATGCCACTAATTGTTGGGTGTGTGGTCGACTCCCCCCTTTCCAGACACCGAAGGGAGTTCTGCCACTTTTTCCTTATCCATTCTCACATAATGGTTCGTGTGGAGCATGGTCCACGTTAACGTCATCCTCAACAGATATGTTTTTTCTTAACAGTACATGTTTCCCAGACAAGCAAGGTCTCCCCCACAGAACCGGGTTAGATCTAGAAAATGAAGTGTATAATTTAGGTAATTATTCGTCGAATTTTATGGTCCTGAATGTTCAGTCTGTTACTACTCCAGACTTACCTGCTATTTCAGTACTACCAGTCAAAGGCGAATTATGTGTCCGAAATAATGGTTCCGTACATGTAGGACATAGTGATTGTACTACTATTGTCAAGTATAGTGACAGTGGGAAATCTATTTTCAAAGCTTCACGTCATTCTTATTTTATTTGTGGTCAAACTGCATATGTCCGTCTGCCCCTCGATTGGGAGGGAACCTGTTACATTGCCTTCCTACTGCCACCTGTTTTCCTAGCCCCACCTGATTATCATAGAAACACACATCTAGTACACATTAGACATAGAAGGGAGTCCCCAATTGTCGATTATACTGAAACTACTCTAGAACAATATACCGATTTCAATAAAGGTTTCTTCTTCTTTATAGGCCCTGTCCAGAATAGTAAGTTAATCCGTAGATTAACCAGAACCCTTGAAGCTGTAGTAAATGAGACTGCCTCTGCTCTAGGTAACTTAACTGAAGAACAATCTGCTATGAGATTTGTCGTTTTACAGAATCGTCTCGTCCTTGACGTCATACTGGCTGATAGGGGCGGGGCCTGTAGAGTCATCGGATCTAGTTGCTGCATTTTCATTCCAAATAACGCGCCGTCTGTTTATTCAGCTATAACCAGACTCCATAAAATTGCCCATCTGATACACCAAGATCCAGGCACCTGGACATGGTCCGGTTGGTTCTGGAGTATAATTTCCGCATGGGGATGGAAAATATTGTCCTTTCTAGGTATTGCAGTAGCGATCATATTCAGCTGCTGCCTCTGTATACAATGTGGCCCTGCGATTTGCGGCATTTGTGCTACCTCTTGTATTCCTAGTCCCAAGCCCCGTTCTAAATCCCGTTCCAGGATAATTCGAGACGAGCAAATGATACTGTATGAAATGATAGATGGTATCATGAATATTGATGTTTCCTGATGGAAACGTAGTGACAAGGAGGGAATGTGGAAAAGTAAATTTTGCCATGTTCTGTGTCCCTACGTGTCATCCATCATATGTTATGTGTGCATGATTAAATATGCTTATGTTATTCCCCATGTTCGATTAATGACGCAATTACAGTTGTGTCCACCTCTAATATGCTAGTTTCCAGTTCTCGTGAATACTACGAATATCAGGCCTATGTAAAGCCACGTTGCCACGTTTCTCAGTGTGCACGTTATTCCATTATAAAGTCCCCGTTTCTAGGCCTCAAAAGGGCCTGGACACCAGATTCAGCTCCTGTCTCCTGAAACCTCGCTGAGGAGCGATACAGCCCCCACCTGTATCCTCGACCCTTCACTTACTTCCTGCCTCGCAGTGCCCGGCCCAGCCTGGCTCAGTCTTTGAGTCTGCCAAGAGTATGTTATAGTTCCAGTTATCAGTTCAGTCCTCCTTCTCTGCATTCCTAAGCTACTGAATTGCATCAATAGTTTCCGTCATTGTCTAGCCTTCACATCTCCACGTTAGAGAAATACTGCATTTAATGGTCATTTAATATTCTTCATCACGCACTACATGTAGAATAATGCATGGTCCAGTCTCAGAATCAAGTTAGCCTTTCCCCTCCTGACTTCTAGTTTACATCAACATGTTCTCTAAACATCAGATACTAGATACTGTTTAGGTACATGTCGCCCTGACTCTCCAGACTTCAGTCTCTGCTCCTAGCACAGAGTTCATAGCCCCCAGCTTCTCCTAGTAACACGTCATTGCTAGTTTGCGCGCACCATCAGGTTAGAGGTCCCGGCTCCTTAGGTAGCCCCCTCCATGGTTTCCGCCCCATTCATGACATATTCTGTTACGTTTGCATCACATGTCTATGTATACGCCCAGTTACACCTACTTTTGCCCTTATCTTTCGCGACTGCTACGCGTCACACCTACTGCTCCACCCACTGCTACGCCTACTGCAATGTAATGCTATGTGTTTGCGTTATGTATATATGCTCATGTATTATTATTAAAAGCCAGCGCGCTCATCCCAGATCCAGCCCCAGCAGCTGCTGGGCCCTGTCACCCTGTCATCCTATTCCTATGCAGGTTGTCCTGTTCCTGTCCTTATGCTGTATTAAACCTGCAAAACTCCTACTACCTCGAATCTTGACTCTTATTTATTGAGCTATCTGTTATGATATATGTCTAGTCAAAAATAGGGTATTATTTATTTATTTACCACAATGGGGTGGTTTGAGGCGGAGTGGATCTGGGGCCCTAGGGGTGAAAGATGGATATACCATATTTGTTATTGAGGACGATTCATTGATGATTGTCTCCTGATCTGGAGAGGGACCGCATTGGAACTTCAAGCTTTTTTTGATCATTTGAACACTAATGATGTTAACATGTCGTTTACAACATTCTACAATACACAACATTTGACCTTTTTGGATATAGAGTTATTTGTAGAAGGGGACAGACTATGTAGTCGTGTGTTTCATAAAGAGACTAGTTGTAATGCACTCTTACATGCAGACAGTTTCCACCCGAGGAGCCAAATTAATGCAATTCCTTATGAAGAGATGCTTAGAGCCCGGAGGAATTGTTCACAAGATTTTGACTTTGAATATAACTTGAAAGATATGGCTAATAGATTTATTAACAGGGGTTATAACAAGAAAATTATTACTCAGGCCATGTTAAAGGCTAAGAAAATAAAGAGAGAAGATACATTGAAACTAAGGAAAGTAAAGACCAGAGAATTACACTCACAAAAGATTAGGCTTGTTACTAGCTTTGGTACAGGCAGTCATAAATTGTATTCAATTATGGATAAATACTGGCATTTGCTTAGAAATGATAAGGATATTTTACCTTTTCTTACAGATAGACCATCTTTAACATTCAGGAAGGGTATTACGTTGGCAAATATTGTTAGCCCAAGTTACCCGAGACCGTTATCTAAAGATAACTGGTTAACCAATACGTTGACAGGGTTCTACTATTGTGGAAAATGCAGTTCATGCAGATGGGCTATTAAAAAGATTAAATATTTTGAATATAATAATACAGGTGAATACAGTATCAAATCATTCATTACTTGTGACACTATGTTTGTTGTTTATGTCATAGTGTGTACCTGTAACAAGACTTATGTAGGAAGTACTGTGAGAAGACTGAGAGACAGAATGATGGAACATTTTCGGGCACCTAAAAACGGGGACACGAGGTATCCTATTGCAGCCCATCTAGTCCAGAATTGTCAAGAACCAGAGAAACATAGATTTATGTATCATGGGATAGAACATGTTGTTATGGATAGTAGAGGCGGCAATAGGGTTCTTAAATTGAGACGTGTTGAGGCAAGATGGATTATGAAACTTAGGGCAGTTGAAGATGGCCTTAATTTGGACTCTGAGCTCCAATATTTCTTAGGGGAATGAGGGGACCACCTATTTGAATTAATAAACTGCATTCATACATGTACTGTTGATCTTGTTTTAACCAATGTTTTTAGATCACGCAACTAAGGGATATCTTATCCTGTGTATTATTGGTGTATTATACTTAATGTGAGGATAACATTTGTTGCATTATAATGCTTGATGTTTTTATATTTCATGGATATATATTTCATTTATTGAATTGCCTGTAAGCATTGTACATTTGCCTTTTGTGAGATGGGGTAATTCCTCACAAACACTGTGTTGTTATGAGGATTAATGATTATTACTGTGACCAATATTTACCTTATGAGTCTAATTCACTTTTCCTTTTATGCCCTTCACCTTGGTGTTTTGAACCTCTCATATTTATGAAGAAATTTGAGTTTTTGAACGATTTGGGAGAGTCTTGGATATTGGTATACCTGGCATTGACCTTAATAGTGAATTGACATTAAGGAGTAACTTAAAATTGTGGGTGAGTGGTTTAATATCAGGTTGGGAATCTTGAGGTTGCCGGTTCGAGTGTGCTATGAATAACAAATATATTTTCATATTTTCTTTTAATTTGCTTATATTTTTATTTACACAGTTTCATACTCCTTTAATTTTGAGAATTGTTGAAATTATTTGTGAAGTATCGATTTATATACCAGCGAGTAGATAACTCACTACCTTATCGAATATATTGTTAACCCTGGTGGCTGTTGTTCGATAGAAACTAGAGAGAGGACTATGTGTCCATCCATTGAATTAATGCAGTCCTGGTGGCTGTTGTTTGATTGAGACTAAAGAGAGGACTACTTATCCATCCCAAGGTTGTCCGATAAGTTAAGAAATTTAGTGTATTCGTAAGTTCGTCGAATAAATTAACTGGAAATATACATGCTACGTGCGTACGGGAATAACTGGGTGAATTTAAATCTGTTACGAATTTTGGTTTTGATACAGCCAAGAGATGTTAGATGAGGCTTGTTTTTTCGTACATTATTTTTCAAGATGCTGGAATTTATTATTTCATATTACCGATAAAAGAGAAGGTCTTGTGCATGTAATATTTATAGTGTGGATAATGCTCAACATGGCGCCTCCCGTTTCTCGAGTAGAAGCGGTTGTAATAAAAAGATGGCGCTTGAGGACAACGTGTGCCCGTGATCGCAGGACTGTTTGTGCTTTGAGATAGGCAAGTATGGACATCGAGGGGAGGATTAATTTACAGATATAGTTTTGGTTTGTAATTATATTATTGTTTTCCTTGCAGCTACATGTACTCGTGTATCTGGATATGTCGTATGGACGAGTCACTAATATGAGTGTAAAATTGGAGATTGGATATTAACGCTTTGCGTATTATACAGATGAAGTGAGGCAACTCTCTTTAACTGTTTTGATTTGAGTAGAATTATAATAATCTAAATACTTAAGGTAGTCGGGAGGCAACATATAATGAATTCGGAATTTGGGTTGCATTGGAGCTGAGGTTAATAAAATAATGATTTCGCAGATATATTGTTTCAAGTTTTAGGAGATACAGTGACATTAATTTAATATGAGGTGTTGCGGTTATACATTTGCTGTTAATTTGGGCATGTATTACGATTTATTCTACCAGTTTTGATCAGGCCGGTGTACCTTTGTTCCAGACTCTTTCAGACTCGTATTTGTTTTTGAATTGATCTACTATATGTCCAGGGATGGACTTGATATTATTTAAGGTAATTACTACATATACAGGTAATCTTATCTATTGGTACTGGGATCCTTTTGGACTTTTCATTACAGTACACCTTTCAATTTCGGTGTGGCTCGAGTAGAGATTTATTTAAATCTATTCCTGTCTTTATTGAATTCCACTTATTAATTTGCACAGAGGGTGACTAGGTATCCTATGCGTCTCTCTGATTTGTTTAAATCTTTCTTTCTTTTGGTGATGGTGTATTAAGAGTTCAGTACATGAGATAATTATTGATATAGTTTCTTAATTTTCTGGGTTGCAGCCCTGATGAAGTCAATTGATGCATGTATTAAGCATATGACGAAACACGTGTTGGCTGCGAAAGAATTTGTTTTGGAGAACGACTATTAAAAAACTGGCTGCGAAAGAACTTGTTTTGGAAAACGATTATTAAACTACTTTGGACAACTTATCAAGTTGGATTTGTGGATTCCTATACAACAGTGGATCTACCATCTTTTGATATTCTTTGACTATCAACTAAAGGAGAACTTTAAAGACATTACTTCTGCACTTAATAATTATCTGATACATGAATATACGTATTGTGGTTTGTATTGTTGTGGAGCTCAGGGAGTAACTAGTGATGTTGCATGACAAACTCTGAATTTTCATTCAGGGTTTCTTTGGAATAGAGTGGTAACCTATTCCTTTCTCTCTTGGAGTTCACGGTAATCATATTTCATGATATATTGTTTTACATCCAGCTGTGCGCCAGATTTATGACCTGGTTACCATTTTTGTGATTCTCCAAGCCCTGACCTGTGCTTTCCTCAGCCACGCCCTCCACACAAACGGCACCCAGCCGGGGTGGACCGGGGCCGGTGAGTCAGCTAGGAAGTCAGGAAACACAGGTACAAGGTTGTCCCAGTGCTCTATTACCTTGGTGTGTATTAATAACAGCTTTCGCTTTGCTCAGTTAAAAAACGGCGATTTTAAAAACAGCGTGTCAGCGCGCGCCTCTTACTGCTAGTTCAGAGGTCTCCGACACATCGACCTATCCCTAAATATTAGATGCCACAACTTTAGAATTTGGATGAGTGTGCCTGTGCACTGATTGATGTGGACAAAGACAAAATGAAGGAGTTGAAATTGGATAATAAATTCAAAGCTGTTCCGACCAGGGGCCCTCAAAATATGTTCAGCTCGGGCCCCCAAAATCCTTAGGATGTCCCTGGTCATTAAAGATAGCACTCTGCAGTCCTCACCGGCCCTCTTATAGCACCTAGAACTGTGTCGGCTGCACTGGCCCAGTGCTTAATTTGTGAAAAAATAAGTACCAGTGCTCTCATCAAGAGGCCAGTGCAGTTTTCACCACACATATACCCTGCAATGGTCCCGGTGATAGTAACAACACAACTAATAACTAGCACACTCATACAAGTGTGACAATTCGGACTATTTCAAGTCTCTAAACCTATAAGAATGGCTTGGGAGGCAGGAAATAGTCATTTTTAATGGATTTTGAATTAATAATTAACTCATTAATTATTGCGGTCGTCTCTAAATGTGCCTAACAGTGCCACCTTGTGGCATCATGTCTGGCAAGTTCTGGTGCTGATGCTGACAATTAAGTGCTGGTGCCCAGCACCTGGAAACCACCGGCTCAAATTAAGCACTGACTGCCCCCCTCTCTGAGAGAATACTGCGCACTGCTCACTCAGCATCACACAGCCCACAGTTTGGTGGCTTGCTCTGCAGCTGACCTGGACAGCAGCCAGCCTTCTTTGTGTCAGGGGCACGCTTTGCAGAACTGTGTGCAAGGGTGAAACAGCCCGGGCCTCCACGTGGTTTGCTCTGCTGTTAGAGTTTTGCTGGGTTGCGCAGTTTAACTGCTTGCATTGTTCTGTTACTGTATTTCACCCGTGCTGAGAAGAATAGTGGCAAGTATTCGCTTATGTTGTGTCTGGGAGTGATCCATTGACCACGCTTTGCTTAGACAAATTAATAGCCAGACAGAATGGCCTTCTGAAACTAGACAATGCAGTTATTTTGTTGTTCAATACAATACTCTTAATTTTGATAAAAGATGCACACAAAAAAAACAGTAATAATATAAAATAATATACCACACTTAGAAAAAATCAAAACATTTCAAAAGCTGTTCATTGTCTGAAAAAGCAAACAAACAACAAAAAAATTAAGAGCAAGATATCACAAAATAACAACCCTTTTCTAATATTATTACAATATAGATTAGGGCTTTAAAATCAAATAAATGTTAACAATTAAGTTCATTTGGGTTGGGAAACTCCACCAATGTTCCTCCTCACATGCCCCATCCTCATTAAATATCATGAAACTGCAAACACCATAAAGGTAGTCCAATCAGTCTGCAAAATTCTGCATTCCTCCTCATGCCTGGTGCCTTGAGAGCAAGACCTATCTGGCCCAGCCTACCAAGAGCAGGAATGGAGGCTTTGCAAATGAAGAACACTCATCACAAGCATTATAAGACATTTATTTAGGGAGGGTCTTAGCCGCAGCACACTTGTTAGGCATTTGCACTGTGCTCCTCTAAATTAAGACCCCAAGTCTACTCAATAGATGTAGATCAGAACAGATACTGCAAATATTATGTAGAAGCATTTTGCCGTGAAATATGATAAAAGGATATACGAGAGAAACCACTCTGTGGTCCTCCCTAGTAGCACATCCTCGGTGCTCATTTTTTTCCCATTGAGCCTGTTTATAAGTTCTCACATATTGATAGATAGGTATATAGGTATATAAAGTTGATGTGAAAACATGATTTATCCAAGATCAACCAATTTGGTTAGGAAAGCCGAGTTTCCAATGCAAGGCTGCTTGCCACAAGGCCCCCAGCTTTTCCAATATTTCACGTTTTTGTGGACAGACCGTTAGAATAGGGGTTGTCTGCACCAGGATAATACCTAATATTTAGGTTTGGTTGACAACCTCATTAATTGGGCAAATCCTGCCCAGCCCTGAAGACAGTACCGGTATTTCAGTATGTTAATAGAAACTGATGCAGTAATAGACAGTTATGGCAAGAAGGTCAAACCAGGCCCAGTTGATTTTTTTCAAAGTTTCACATTACGAAGAATCGGGTGAACTTTGCAAGCTTCATCACCTCTTTGAAACTTTTTTTTGCCAGTGCAGTTGATTTCGCTGCACTAAGCGGGCAAGAAACGGGCATACAATCAGCAATCAGGCTGTGGCCATAACATCCAGAGAATTACAAATTATCGGATTTGCTGTGGAGGAGTTCTTTGACTCTGGCAAATGTCTGCCCATTTTTTGTGTGTAAATGTACTGAATATGTGTTTGTAGTTATATGTATGATAAGACACAATGTATTTGTTTTGCACTGTTTTGTATTAATGTAGCATCCTGTTTAGTAGATGATGCGTTCGTTTTGTGATTAAAATCATAAATCTTAAAAAAAAAAACAAGAAATAAAAGGCAAAAATCATTGCCAAGATAAACGTATTAATTTTTGTTTATCTTACTTCATATCAAAAATATGTTTGAAGCGATTTTGAGGCTTAGGTTAATTTTTCTATTTTTCGATTGCCCATGGAATGAGCCACATCAGGCACAACAATTAGGTCTTTAATCACCTTTTTAAGAGGAGGTGTAAATGGGAAAATGGCAGAGTAGTAATTTTCTCACTGGATGACTCAACAGTTAGCAAGTGCAGTGACCTGACTGCACCTTTCTCTCTGATGACAGTTTAGAAGTACCATTGGCAAGTAATAGAGGCTATACAATATGTCAGCCTATCCTGGGCATTGAATTGGACATCTTAAAATAAGAATCTGAGTTACCAAATGTCAAGGTGGACTCTTCCATGAAAGCAGTCAGGTGAAAAGTTTACAGTGTAGCGAATTCACTCTCTACTGAAGGAAAGGGACTTTGTCACGTGGTCTTCCTAGTGCATTTATTCAACACAAGGTTCCCACATGTGATTGGGTGCCTTGAGCTGAAATATCTCTTTACTCAGCTTGACGACGGTGAGAAAGATGGCTTGAGAAATTGGGATGTATGGATTCTTGAAATAATACAGTAGGGTGTCGGTTTAGAAAGGGCAGGAGAACGCTGGAAGTCTACACCAATTATGCAGGCGGTATAGAGTTTGGGACACTTTGGCATAAATAGTGACTTGATTTTAAAGTGTTGAAAGCACTATGTGGCCTAAGGGGGTTGCAGATGCTATACAGATTCAACACGCCTGGCCTGGCGAACCCTATGCTCCACGCTATGGCTAAGACTTGGGTACAGTGCATAAGCTCTTGTAGATGGATGCCAACTTACATGATCAGTCACTTCTGTGGGGCAATATCGGCCTCCTCATTGGCGGCAGGGTGCTCAACCGGAGTGCAGGAAATCCTCTCCCTCAACCAGATGCTCACCCAGGGGACCCTCAAGTCTTTCGATGTGTTTCGTGAGGAATTCAACCTACTGCCACACCAACGGTGGAAGTACATGCAGCTGAACCACTGCCTCGCATGTCGCTTAGGTACGCAGCCCTGGGCTCTCCTCAGTGGTCACCTATCTCAAAGTGTGAGGTCGCTTCCATGGGGTGATGTCAGGCTTTTATAGCCTCTTGACCGGGCATCTGTACTCCTTGCCACTGCTGGAAAGTCTGCAGGCCCTAAGTTGGCAGAGTATGCCCAGACCTGGGTCCTTTGCTCACTCTGCCACTAGATTTAAGCTAGCCTGGCTAATGAGGGGTGTTACCCCGAAACCGGTCCCAGGATGCTTGTTAGCAGTCCAGGGAAGACCTGGCTTGGCAGTTCGGTCTGGACTGTTCCGATGAGGAGCAGGGTGAAGACTGATTTGCATATGCCTGGGTCTGAACTGGGGTGGTGAAGTGAGCTAAAGAACGATGAGGGATTCAATCCAGATCTATGACTGGGGGAGAGTCTTTGAAAAGTTTCAGCGATCCGTCCATCATCTCCTTGTGATTTCAAATGGCAGCCTCGGCTGGAATATTAGGCAGAAGACTGGGCAGATCTGGCTGACGCTCTCTGCGGCGCGGCTCCTTGCCCACTCCAACTTTTGGCATTGCGCCAACGTGTGCTGTGACCTGGTGGAAATGCTAAGTGACTGCCCAGCAGTTTGTTCTTGCTCCATGTTGAGCAAGACCCTAGCAATCTCAGTGCTGCTCATGAGCCCTCTGATCCTACAACATGTTTCTACGGACTTCCCAGACCTCTCCCACCCTGAATGTCGGCTGCTCCATACAACACTCGAAACAACAAAGAAATGTGTTCTCAGGCACTGCACTCCCCCCTCTTACCCACACAGGAGGAATTGCTCATGGAAATATTTGAGACTGTCTCAAACGAACAGATCATTTGTAACCTACAAGATGAGGCTCAGACCTTCCTTCACTTATGGGCTTCCTTCCTGCGCACAAATGACCATTGATAGCTGCTGAGAAATCTGGTGGAGCCCTTTGGCCTTCCGGAGTCTCTCCAGGCTCCAGGCCCTGCGCACCGTACTTAGGATGGGTACCTTCGCATCACGGGGATGGCCCCTGCTTGGTCCTTCACCTCCCCACACTCCCCACACCCTTATAGGCCCCTTTGGGCTTGTTATGGGTCACTTACCCTTTCCTCCCACCTCTCCCGTTTTTCTATCTTTCTGCTCCCTTCATCCTTCCATCTCTATCTCTTCTCCCTATTTTTCCCCTTCTCCATCTTCTAACTCCCCCTTCCCCGGGGCTGAGCCACCACTAGATTTTTCTCCCCTCTCCCTCTTCAACACTTCCGTATAGCATGTTCTAGTTAACATTTCATCCGGACCCTGGTTACTGTGCTGAGGCCTGTTGGCTGTACCTTGCTCGTGTGCCGTATGTGTCCTTGCACCCTTTGACTCCTGCAGGCCACCATTGTATGCTGAAGTTTATCTTCTGTTCCTTTTTTGTTCCTGCTTTGTACAGTGAATTACAATAAACACACAACAGTATGTGACTTTTACGGAAAAATGTACAGAGGGCTGCAAAAATAAGATAGATGATACTTTTTATTGTTTAAGTGAAAGAAGTTTTGAAGGCTGCCCCCTAATCCGACAAAGAGAGAACTACTTTTTCCTGGAACCTCTTGATCAATGGATCCCATCATAATCAAGTTGGGCCTGAAATGGTTGGTGCTAGGCATATATGGTGAGATCGGTGTAGCACCAGCAGTGTACAACAGGTAAGGATGGACCATGGCTATCCTGTAGTGCAACTGCGGAGTTCGTTAACTGGGCTTGGGAGAGCTAGGTGCACTGATCGAGATCAGGGTGGCTGTGATCGCCCGCAGAGCGCAGATGAGACACACAGGCAAAGTAGCTTATGGAAAAAAGGTGAAACAAATTTGGCCGATTGGCTGGCTTTGTAGCATAGATTAAGATAAAAGGGAATTACATTTTAAGGATCTACTATATGAACTAATGGTGAAGCTGGGGATTGTGTGTTCCACCTTACTTAAATGACTCTTATTCAGATACACGTTTTGTTCCCTTTTAATGAGGGACTAGTGTAAGGGAGTTGCCAATAGGAAGTAATGGGGGAGATGCAGGCACTATAGTGTAATATTACCAACTCTGATCTGAAAAGGATTGCATAATTCAGGATCTCAGTGTCCAAAATGTGACACCAGTCTCTAAAACAGCCCATAGTACAAGTGATATATGGATTACACTGGTCAGTAAGAAAGGATTAAAGCTGTTGCCTTTACATGCTTTGAAACAATGACCTGAGATTAGGCAAAAAGGTTTTTTGGGGTGGCAGGTACACAAGAAAGCATCTCTTATGTGATGCATTTATGGCTACAGAGAGGGGGGAGATACTTTATATTATGGTCATTTCTCCCTTCGGCTGTCGCTATCCTGCCAGGAGCTTTGCTTTTAGTAGGCAATAAGGCAGAGGCTTGTTTTGTGGGGTTAATGCTCAATCCTGAGTCACCATCAGGTTCACACCACTTCTCCTCCGGCCCAGCAAACTTGTGTGTCAGCTCAGTGTAGTGGCATAGTTCAGCTCGTGGCACTTGTCATGCTGTGTCGTCAATTATGTGCTGACACTGGGCCCGATCCCACACTCACGGCCCAGCCCATGGAGCCTCGTTGAAATGCATATATGCTAGGTGAGGTGCTGTGGCGCTTTTGCATCAGTCCACCAGGCTCGGATTGAGAATGGAGGCAATCGGGCATTGGTTGATGGGCCGGTACCCCAGGGTCACCAGTGGGCCGCTTTCTTGGGGCCTCTGTAAACTGGCCTAAGAGACTGACTTTCCTTTCCAGGCCCCTTTAATGTGGCACCAGTATATTGGTCACTCCCCTGCCATGCTGTAAATTGAGGCTGGGGGCCAGGTGTTGCCTTAGCCTTTTTGACATTCTCACCTACGGTGCCCAGCCTTGTGTGCCTTCCAGAAGCAGTGTCACTTTTAGCCCATGGTGGGTGCATGGAGGGTGGTTGATGCAGGGGCCTCACAGGGGGGCAACCCTAACATATGTGAAGCACACTAAGGAGACAGGATTCCCTTTGGACAATGAAACCAACCAATGGTAAACAATGGATGGGCCTTGGGCCCATTGTAAGCTAACAATATGTCTCACAACGGTTCAACCCTGCCAAGTACCACGCATACTATAAGTAATATGTAAATTTTTTAAGTAGAACCAATGAATATCTTTATCTTTAAAAACAATTATTATACATGTTTATACAAAGCAATACACATATGTAAGTACACATCTATAGTCCAAATGAATGTTTATGTACTGGGGGCTATGCTGTGCTGTGACCGGGTGGATATGCTAAGTGACTTCCCAGCAGTTCGTTCGTTCTGGGGGCCATCGGCTCCATGTTTAGCAAGACCCTAGACATCTCAGTGCTGCTCCTGAGCCCTCTGATCCTGCATCATGATTCTACAGACTTCCCAGACCTCTCCCACCATGGATGAGTATGATGGTTATGTGGAGAAAAGCAAATTCTTGAGTAGTCTTCTGAACATAAGGTGGTTATCCGTGGATCTTATATTGGGAGTAAAGAGTTCCATAGTTTGGCTGCTTGAACAGAGAAGGATGTACCATTATTGCTTTTTTCTTGTAAGGTGGGATTTTGAGGCGAGGTGCCAGTCTAAAGCGGAGGTTCCTTTGTTGAATTTATTTTGCGATTTTATTCCTGATGAAGAGGGGTCCCGTTCCATGTATGGGTTTGTGGGTGATACAAAGCAGCTTGAAAGTGGATCTGATGGCAACCAGTAACCAATGTAGGGCTTTCAAGGCAGGGGAGATGCAGGCTTGCAGCTTTATATGTAAGAGTATCCGGCAGTCGCGTTCTGAATCTGTTGTTAAAGGTAATCCGTGGGAAAGTTTATTTGTATTATCGAGTTTGGACAGAACAAGAGAGATGGTAGACTGGACGTTGTGTGGGAATCCCAGGTAGGGGAAGATGCGTCGCACAGTTTTTATAGTAACAAAGCTTGAAATTGCAAGGTTGGCCACTTGGGCATTCATTGATAGCTTGGAGTCCGGTCATTCCGAGGTTTCTTACTTCGTTTGATACTTGAGGTGGTGCTCCCAGGTCATCAGACCATGGTATAAGTGGGTCATAATGTTTCAAATCACCAGATGCGAGTATTTCTGTTTTGGAAGCATTCAGTTTGAGATGGCTCCACGTCATCCATTGATCCACGGCTCTGAGACAACTGAAAATTGGTGATTTTTCAATGTCTTAATGGCATTCCAGTTGAAGGAGTATGTGCATTTCATCTACATAGTTATAGCACGTGCTTTGAAATTGATTGACCATGCAGGTAATTACTTCATGTAGATGTTGAAAAGCATGGGTGAGATGATAGAGCCTTGAGAGACCCCTGCTTTTGTGAAGTACGGTTTGGAAGAGAAAGGGGGTTATGGATGACATTAGTTCTGTTGCAAAGGTAGGATGTGATCCAGTCTAGAGCAGTCCCCTCTATGCTGGCTTCATAGAGTCTTTGTATCAGAGTGTCATCGTCAACCGTGTCAAAGGCAGCCGAGAGGTCCAAGAGAAGTAGCGCAGCAACCCCGTTGCGGTCAACTGTGCTCTTCTCTTCAGGTCATCCCAGATCGCAACGAGGGCAGAGTCTGTGCCTCTTCCTGGACAGAATCCCATTTAGAAGTCTAAAAGTATGACATTATTCTCAATGAATTTTGACATCTTGGAGAAAAGTGCTCTTTCTATCAGTTTGCCCAGGAAAGGTCCATTTGTAAATCGGTCTGTAGTTGTCTGGGTTCAGCGGGTCGAGGTTTGTTTTCTTCAGTTATGGGCGCATGTATGACTTTTTTAGTTCTTATGGAAATATTCCCGTAGTTAAGGAGTTGTTGTTCATTCTTCTTACTGGTGTGGCAGCTGAGGCTATTAGAAGAATTGTCTCGAAGGTTTCTAGCAGACATGGATCAGAAGGGCTGCCAGCAGGCCACCTTGATTTGACCAGGTCCATAAATTCATTGTGTTAAATCTGTTGGATGGAATGGAGTCTGGATTGGAGTATTCTTGGATTGTTGTTTTGGAAAACGGGTGGGTGCTGGTGCTTTTTCTCTGTTTTAAATATGAGTAAAATGTGTCTGCTTTGGCCGTGTAATGATTTACCAATTTGTCTGTGAAATCTTAAGTAATGGGATAAGCTCCTTCCAGGCAATTTGGTTTTCAAATTCTGTGAAATTTTTTATAGAATTCTTGATTTACACATTTTGCATTTTGAATTCTATCTGAGTAGTACATTTTATGTCTGAACTGGGGTGGCAGAGTGGGCTAAAGAACGGTGATGGATCAAACCCAGATCTTTTGACTGGGTGTGAGTGTTTGATTGGTTCAGATGCTCCGTCCATCACCACTCCCTTTTGTACCGCTTTAGCTGCCACTAGTGTGGCAGGGTATGCTCAGACGTGAGTCCCTTGCTCACTTTGCCACTGGATTCAAGCAAGCCGGGCTGAAGACTGCTGTAATGCCAGAAACCGGTCCTCGGAAGCTTGTTTCCGGTCCAGGGAAGGCATGGCTTGGCAGTTCGGGCTGGGCTGTTCCCATGAGGCACAGGGTCAGACTGATTTGCATATAGCCATGTCTGAACTGGGGTGGCAGAGTGGGCTAAAGAATGGTGATGGATCAAACCCAGATCTTTTGACTGGGTGTGAGTGTTTGATTGGCTCAGATGCTCCGTCCATCACCACCCCCTTTTGTACCGCTTTGGCCGCCATAAGTGTGGCAGGGTATGCTCAGACGTGAGTCCCTTGCTCACTTTGCCACTGGATTCAAGCAAGCTGGGCTGAAGACGGCTGTAATGCCAGAAACCAGTCCTCGGAAGCTTATTTCCGGTCCAGGAAAGGCATGGCTTGGCAGTTCGGGCTGGACTGTTCCCATGAGGCACAGGGTCAGACTGATCTGCATATAGCCATGTGTGAACTGGGGTGGCAGAGTGGGCTAAAGAACGGTGATGGATCAAACCCATATCTTTTGACTGGGTGTGAGTGTTTGATTGGTTCAGATGCTCCGTCCATCACCAACCCCTTTTGTACCGCTTTGGCCGCCATAAGTGTGGCAGGGTATGCTCAGACGTGAGTCCCTTGCTCACTTTGCCACTGGATTCAAGCAAGCTGGGCTGAAGACGGCTGTAATGCCAGAAACCGGTCCTCGGAAGCTTGTTTCCGGTCCAGGGAAGGCATGGCTTGGCAGTTCGGGCTGGACTGTTCCCATGAGGCACAGGGTCAGACTGATTTGCATGTAGCCATGTCTGAACTGGGGTGGTAGAGTGGGCTAAAGAACGGTGATGGATCAAACCCAGATCTTTTGACTGGGTGTGAGTGTTTGATTGGTTCAGATGCTCCGTCCATCACCACCCCCTTTTGTACCGCTTTGGCCGCCATAAGTGTGGCAGGGTATGCTCAGACGTGAGTCCCTTGCTCACTTTGCCACTGGATTCAAGCAAGCTGGGCTGAAGACGGCTGTAATGCCAGAAACCGGTCCTCGGAAGCTTGTTTCCGGTCCAGGGAAGGCACGGCTTGGCAGTTCAGGCTGGACTGTTCCCATGAGGCACAGGGTCAGACTGATTTGCATATAGCCATGTCTGAACTGGGGTGGCAGAGTGGGCTAAAGAACGGTGATGGATCAAACCCAGATCTTTTGACTGGGTGTGAGTGTTTGATTGGTTCAGATGCTCCGTCCATCACCACCCCCTTTTGTACCACTCTGTCATGTCAGCGGGAGTCTTATATAGTATATGCTCTAGGGACTGTAGACTGTTCTCTAAAATATCAATATCAGCACTGAGCTGCTTTTGGACTTCATAAGTAGTTCTCATGCAAAACCCTCTAAAAACGACTTTCATTGCCTCCCACTCCTTGGACCTAGAGGCCGTGGATCCCCAGTTTTCCCCAAAGAAATGACTAAGTGCCTCAGTCACGGTTTGCACATATGGATGGTCCGTAAGGGCCTCAGCTCAAAGTCACCACAGCGGAATAGGTGGACGTCCTGGTCTGCTGGACAGGATCAACAGTAATGGTGCGTGTTCTGAGAGATATCTCGGCAAGTATGAGATGGCCTGTGTGGCGCAGACAGGCCAGAGGAAAGACAACAATGGTCAATGCGGGAGAAGGTCTGGGCTGCGGGGGTATAACAGGAAAACTCCCTCTTTTTGGGAATGCGTGCTCTCCATTCGTCCCGGAGTTGCATACCATACATGATACCTGTAAGGGATCTTAGCATGCGTGGCTTGGTGGGAGCTCTGGGGGGCTCCCTATCCAGATCCCCGTCAATTATACAATTAAAATCCCCAAAAAGAAGAACTTCGGCCCCCAAGTATGGTTAGCCGCCTTTCGGATGATCTGGAAGAAATCTGGGCAATCCAGATTGGGGGCATAGACATCGATCATATATATTTCCCTCCCTTCCCACCTCCCAAATAGGATAACATATCGCCCTTCTGGGTCTAGAACATGATGAAGGTGTTGGAATGGGACCCCTGGCGCCACCCTTATAAATGCTCCTCGTGCAAAACCTGATTATGATGTGGCGTAGATCTGCCCCTCCATCTCTTTCGTAGGCTTTGTAGTGAGATCCCCCATATATGTGTTTCCTGCAGTCCCGCTATAGCTATCCTATATCTCTTCAGAAAGGAGTATATACTTCGATGCTTATCTAGGCCTACCATCCCACAGACATTCCAGTTAAGGACCTTCAACGTTTGTACTGTCATGACAATAGAACAGCAAGCTCATACGACGTATGCCCCTGAGGTCAGTGCACCCATCCTGATAGTTCCCCAGTCTGTGTAATAAAGTGTAATCCTGTGTGACTCTATTGGTTCCCTCGCAACAACAACAACTTGTAAGACATGAACAAACCCTTACCCCCCCTTTCCGTGGGCAGTAGTATAAATTGGTATTCACATCTCCTGTTTCCCACACCAAGCGATACATACCGCCCCAAACCATCCTCCACACCCCCTCACTTAGACGGTCTAAGATCAGTATGTTTTGCTTAAGGCTTTGATCAAAGCCGTCTTTATCGAATAGGACAAGAACTGCGTCTACAAAACGCCATGCAAGAGAGTTGGTGACACCGGGCGCGAGATTCCTCTCAAGCTTCCCCAATGACCCTGGTCTCTAGCGGGGGTGTCGCTGCTCCTGTAGCCGCCGTGTTCCTAGCAGATCAAACACACCGTCGGACCCCCAACCCATATCTAATAGATATTATGAATAGGCCATAGAGGAGACACTTAACGGAGCAGTCAGGGGTATCAAGTTTGTCTTGATTCGTATTTGTTTTGAGCCAGGCATGTTGCAGCTTTCTGATTTGTTGATTTATCTGTGTTTTCTCTGGATTTTGCCAAGGTGCCTGTTTTCCTTTGTTCTGTTCTGTCGTTTTAAGTAGTATTAGGATTTCAAAAGCTTACTGTAGCCACTCATATAGTTTTTTAACAGAATGTATTGTATCTAGATCTGTACTGGATGTTAGCTGCATTTCTAAGTGCTCCAAATTGAGTTTGAGCACTGAGTCACGTAAGGTGATTTTAGGTGCGTTGCTTTGTGTGGTTTTATGTTGGAAAGCAAGCAAATGGTGGTCTAACTATGTGAGTGGAGTTATTATTTGAAAGATAACTAGTTCTATATTTCCAAAAATGATATCTAGGATGTTTCTAGCAATAAGCGTCCATTTGTGGACGATCTGATGAAGGTTCAGTGCGTCTAGGCCAGTGATGATAGTTTTTGGATGTGGCATATTGGGTTTGTCAAAGCAAATGTTGAGGTCACCCTACAATGCATAGTTTGGAGTGTACTGTTATCAGATTAGAAAGTAATTCTAGAAGTGTGTCTGGGAATGTTGCATTGCTAGATGGAGGTCTGTAAAGGAGCAGAAAGTTACAGGAGGAAGATGGTGTTGGATTGTATCTGGTGAAAAGGGCCTCACAACCTTGTATGGAAGACATCGTCGGCTTCAGCGATATGCAATGTTTGCTTGAACACAACCGCTAGGCCACTTCCTTTTTTGCCTACACAATTTTGCGTGATAGTTTGATAGCCTAGAGGAACGGCTTCATGCAGGACTGGAGGCATAGCATCTCCCAACCATGACTCAGTTATGAAGACTATGTCAGGTTTGGTGTCAGTGAGACGGTCGTAGCTGTGATGCTTGTTTTTAGAGAGCGATTGAGCATTTATTAGCAGACAGTTCAGAGAATGTGTTTTGGTGATAGTGTGACTTTGTATTGTGGAAGAGTAAGCAGTATTCTGTGGGCTTGTAGCAGGTGTGTCCTTAGTGTTGGTATCATCTGTATGAGCATAACAATCGTGTAGCTGTTCTGTACTGTGTTCCTCGTCCAGCAGGCTAAGCATGCATTTTGATGGGTCTGAATGTGTAGGTAGTAGAGATGGAGGTTGAGAGTGATTGTGAGTTGGTGAGCTGTGTTGTTTTTGTAGTGTAACCTTGTTGTGCAGTAGACATGGAGAAGCGAAGTTGTGAGGGGTGGCTTGTTGCTTATTTTGTTTGCGTCTGTTTAGGGAGGAAAGTGTATGAGTTAGGGGTGGTGGTGCAGTATGTGGGTCATGTACTAAGGTTCTAGATTGTCCAATGGATGAGAAGCGGTTAAAAGGGAGTTGCTGTGTTGCTATATGTCTGTTTGTTCATGGTGTGTGTCATTAGTGAAGTCTGGAAGGTGGGAGTGGGTGTATGTTTGTGGTGGAAAGTATTATGAAGTGTGAGAGATTTTGTTGTGTCCATGTGTGTCTTATGCTTTGTTTCTGAGAAGTGAAAGGAGGTGCTGATGTATTTATTTTATGAGAAGGATTTGTATGTAAGAAATTGTTGGTGGGTGGAAGTTCCATAGTGGAGGGGGTGGTGATGTATTTTTGGAAAAGTGTGTATGTGGTGTGTGAGAGGTGATGAACAAGAGTTAGAAGTGTTTGTGTTAGACATAGATTTGATTGCTGAAAAGGTAATATGTGTGGGGCAGTGGAGTGTAAGTGTTGTGCAGTTGTGTTATTGTGGTAAAACAAAGAGAAGGGTGTTGGAGGATGAAAATATGGCAGGCTGAGTATAGGTTTGTTAGTGACAAAAAGGGGTCTGTTAGCAGTAATTAGAGTAGGGAGTGTTTCTGGATGGGATATAGTTATGTATGGTGTGGAATTGGGTTGTGTTAGTGATGAGTGGATTGGCTAGTGGTATGATAGAGTTGTGTATTTTTTATAAGTGATGGTAAAAAACATGTAGTAGCTGCGATATAAGGGTGTATAGGTCTGGTTTCTGTGGCTTGTAGTGGGTGATGTGACATACTTCATTACTTAGTTTTACTGGTGAGAAAGTGTCACTCAATGTTTCACACATTAGTTAGTACTCATAAGTGCACTGAAACTATGGAAATGGCACACATAAGCAATCTGAAAACTTTGCACCTATGCTCAGTCTGGTCATAACCATCTCATTGTGCAGGAGGGCGCCTAAAGCCTTAACGGTTACCCCAGAACTGCAACTCCCTCACCCACCCAACCCCGCACAGACTTGACTGTACTACCACCCCAAGTGTTTTACAGTACTGTCACAGACAGTGTCACTGTGCTGCTCAACTATGCTCATCTCTGTGTGCCTGCTGTTATGTGCGGAGGCCCTCCATTATACAGTTAAATAATTTTAGCAGCGGCTGCAGTGCAGTGCAACCGGACTCACTGCTAATGGTCCACTAACATTTGGGAAAATATTGTACTGTGAATTTTTAAGTAGCTCAATGAACCAGAGTCACCCCGTCCGGCTCAGAGTGAGCAATCATATGCCCTCTTTGTTTCTCTCAGTGAAGCGTGTGTTAAATATAAACATTTATCAGACCCATAGCCTGTCTCAAGACAGTGCCCAGCGTGGCTCATGATGATGGCACCTTGCTGTTAATTTCTGACAAAACACTTGCCACACTGTGCTCTGCCATGACCCAACAAAGCAGGCACTGAGGTGCCCTTCCTTTTCTGGTGCTTTGCAGCAGTTTTAAAATCTTCTTCAAGTTACTCATTGCTCAAATGGGTGCAATTTCTGATATTTATGTTTTCCTCGTCTTTATTGCTTGATTTTCCTCATGAGAAAGTGTCACTCATAGTCATTGAATGTCACTCATAATTACACTGAAATGATCAAAATGTCACACATAAGTAATCTGAAACCTTGGCAGCCTTGCAGGTGAAACTTAAAAACAATGCATCTCTGGCCTGGCATATCACGGACTGGATGTAAGCGACTCCTCCTCCCATGAGTACTCTGTAGAGGTGCCTTCCAACTAGGAAGTTCCACCGATTAAACTATTTTCATTAAAAGCACTGCTCGACTACGAAAAAAACTGAATGACGACATGTGTAATCCCAATCCAAAATGGTTACGATGGGTCGTGTCGGCCATCTTCGCTTGGGAGTTAAAGACAACACTACTCCTATTTTCTCTACGTGTAGCATGGAGTGCGCTGACGCGGTCCTATCAGACTCGATTGAGGCCCCCTCACCCCGAAAACCTCACGCGTTATCCATCCGCCGCACATTTCTGCAAACCAGCCAGTCAGAAGTTCTCCCCATTAACCCCGCCCCTCGCTGATTCTATCAAACAGGGAGGGAATGATATATCGAGCACGAGATTAACAGGACACCAATCATATTGCTGAAAGACGTGGCCAAGGACCACTAAGGCGGGGCTGATGAAAAGAGCGACGGTGACATCAGAGACGCATGTTTCTTAAAGTGCCCAGCAGCTCTATATATTGGGGTGTTTATTCAGTTTATTTGTGGCTATGTGAATGAGACCGAGGGGTAGATCGCACAATAGGTACAGCCGCAGTTTCAGCAGGACCCGGGTGGCGATTCATGGAGTGATAGGCTAGCACTGCTCAACGCACCTATACTGCACTGCTCATTTCACGTCACTTCACTGATACAGCCTGACAGTAGTGCGCTGCTGCACAGCACCGTTCCTCGGATACCTTACAATTACAACACACCACACTTCACGACGCTTAACATTCGAGTGTACCCGACACTACTGGCATAACTGCACTTTATTTCTCATAAGTGGACTGTATACTTTTGCACTACTCTGCTGCACTGTACGGCGTCTAACGGGGCACAATACCACTGCACCTTATTGAACTTTGAATAGTACACAATACTTCGCACTTTTTTTTACCGTACAAGCAGGTCCGATGTGCACTGTATTTTAAGGTATTCAACGCCAGTGTTTTATTTTTTAGTACTTAACTTATTTTTTTTTAATTATAAAAGAATTCTTATTTGGAAGCTAGGTCACTGGCAGAAGTCTTTTTTGTGGTAGAGCCAGACCTGCTGCCTCTGGGCTCCTGAGCTGTCTTCTGTGAAGTCACCGCAGGACTATAATCATGGCAGAGGGTGAGTCATTAAAACCTTTATTATGGTACTAACGTGTATAATATTTTCACATGAGGGATTCTTCATCTATAAAGATGTTGCGTTTACGATGCTAGAAATTCAGAGTGAAACGTTTCAAATGAACTTCAACCGTTTATAGTATATTGAAAAGAAAATATTTTGAAAGCGCTTAACCATAGGCAAAATGTGACATTCATATTAGAATAATAACTGTAATTAAAAGATGTTTGTGTTTTTGATGTGTTGTTGAGGACATAAGGTCTTGCTGTCCCCCCTTACACGCAATGACTCATAGAGAAAGGCACAGATGACCCACAGAAGCTGGATTTAAATTGGTTTCGACTCTGAGATTATGCGACATTGAGATTATGCGACTACTGAAATTATGCGACATTGGAGGATCTAATTATGCAGAAGGGTTTAGTAAATTAGGCGACAAGAAAAGGCAATTTATGCAGCATAGGCTATAATGCAGCACATTTTGGAGTAGTATTATTGTTCTATTTTGTCATTTTGATACACATTAAAACAGTTTGGAGGTTTCACTATGTTGGGACCAGTTTGCATTTTAAAAGCAGTAATCAACTACACTTGGGTGAATTTAATCACACCAGCGTAATTGATTGTTTTTTTAAAATTTCATGTAACAAATTTATGCAAAATTACGAAATTGCGCCACATATTGTAGTTTCAGGAAAAAAGGTTAATTTAGGATGTACCTTTCATGTAATTTTTGAATCCGAGCTAGATTTCAGGTAGACTTTTTTACTTGAGTGGACCGTTTGGGAAGTTTATGAACGCAAAACTACAAATCCAAACATGAGTGGCTGTGTTTTGAATGGGAGCAGTAGTTCCTTTAATATGGGCAACCAACAAACATTTCTGGTAGATTTTTTTTCCCTGGCAGACCGTTTGGGTTTTTGAGTGCAACACTACAAATTCAAACGTCAGTGGCAATTTTTTAAATTTGAGCGACTGAAAATCAACTCAAAATTACATTTCTGAGTTGAATTGATACCCAAATAGACTGTTCGGGTAACTTATTGAGTGAGAGATACATTTCACGTAATTATGCATACTTTCGCAGTCATTTTACATAATTATGCAACAGCAAGTTCTGCGAGTTTCTCACACCCCCAAAAGCAGGATCTCAGAGGTGACCAGTTCACCTTTGCACATGGTCTGCCTCTGTGTAGCACCACTGTTTGGAGCTTTTTTTAAAGTATCTGTTGGTCCATTTGATTTTGCATTTTTTTTGTTGACACTGAGGGAATATGTTTGAATGGTGATGGACTGTGAGCATTTTAGTTATTTAAAAATTGGTAACCATAACATTTCGAACAGAAATATTTTTAAACAGAACCAAGGGTTGTACATAGAACAATTAAACAAAAGAGAAGATTTCTGGTATTTATTACATATACTACTTATATGAAAATCATAGGTATACAGACACATATCCAATATACATACTTATGTGTTATGGTACAAGTAAGCCAATAATCACTTGTGTCTCTCTTGTTGTAAGTGTTGATATTTTGTTCTTTCCTGAACTCTTGGAGAGGGGTTTCTTCGATAAACTTGATATCAAGTCAATGAATTGTAAATTCACCAGGGCTCTGACTTGGCATTACTGGACTGTAAGGAAATTGGTTCTGCCCCTCAAATCCGTCCCCATTTTTTGCTTATTGACCACCTGTTTTTTTGACATTTTTACTGTGGGTGAGCATCACAACCATTGACTCACCCACAGTAAACTCATGGTGAATGGACTGCACGTTTTTCCTGCCAGTGTCTGCCTTTTAAAATGAGGCTGCTGCGACGCAGCAAGGGTAAGGGGCACTTGGCTGGTTACACGTGTGGACACGTGTGTGCATAAGTGTGAGGGCTGCACGTGTGATACTTCTGTCATGCCCGGTAACTGAGCACATGTATCCTGGTGCAGAGGGGACTCTGCAGGTTTGGGTATTGACCTGGGGTAGGCCTCCTAATGTTAGTGTACACTCACAGGCAAGTCAATGTGGTTTACTGTCTTGTCTGCAATGACACTCCTTTATACACCTATGGGAAAGACTACCTTAGAGTGCAGCTTTGCTTTCCTTTGGCTTACAGAGACATACTGAACTAGGGCATAACCTGTGTGGAAAATCAGTTCTACAAGTCCCATAAAGATATCTGTGCAGCTTATGGGTCATCCAGGAATGTCATATTTCACTGGCTCAGCTCAGGATCAGAGTCCAGGCCTCTTGTCACCCTGCTGTGATAAGTTAATTACATTTCCCTCCAGCGGCAGGAACAAAGGCCCCCCCCACACAAAAGGAACAATTTATAGTACTTGGCTCAGCTCCTGAGGAGGAAAGGATTGGGGATGAAGGATCTGCATCAATCAGTTAGCTGTCACACTGCACCAGGGATGGGCCAGCCCAAGCCCACTGGACAAAGGAAGGAGCCCAGGCCTCTGAAGCCAACATATGAGAGGACTTCCTTTGAACATTTGGTAAGAAGGGCTCTGGCAGTGTTGTCAATGAGAGGCAGAGCTGAGGCCCTCAGAGCAGATGTGGCAATTGACTCCTGTATGATGCAGTTTCGAAAATGTCTCACCAGGCTGTGCAGAAAGGTTGGGGCAGGGGCAGGGGCGGAAAGGTGATGCGGCACCCCAGGATAGGCCAGAGGGGCCTCACTGCTGAAACCTCCTGTCCCCACTTAAAAGGACTCGCACAAGGGGGAGAACTCTCTCTTGGTTGTGACTTTATGCTGGTCACTGGGACTTTATGCAGCAGCCATGGACAATTGGAAGAAAGAACCCCCTGATGGCCATCTGAGCTAAGGACTCTGACTTCAGTTGACCCCAGAACCAGTGGAGCTCTCCCCAGGACCAATGAAGCTAAGCCCCCTACTTCCCCTGAGGACTAGCTTGGGGAAAGACTGGGCTTCTGCGCGAAGGAGAGCGGCCCAGAGGACACCAAGGAGGAAGGCTGGTACAGGGAGCCAGTTAAACTAGCTCCCTGCAAAGTTTGTTGCCTTTGAGGCCAGAAAACCTAAGGAAAGTGTTCCAGGTGGCTACAGCTCTCCGCCAGAAATAAAACAATCCCAAAAGCATTTAAAACAGCCTAATGGGGCCCGAGATATCAGCATGCAAATAATTTTGACCTTTGACCCCAGCTCGATCTCCGAGCGCCCCCCGGGTGGGCCAGGACCCGGGGGTCACCTAAGGAGAAATCCTCCAATTTTTTTATACTGAGAGGGGCATGCGTGGGACCCCCTTCCCAGCGTTCTGTGGGCCTGGTCAGACAACCCTCCAGACAGTTTCTTAGTTGGGGGGCCCAGGACCCAAGTCTGGGTGCCAGCAATAGCAGGGAAGCAGAAGGAGGGGCGCAGGACTCCATCCTTGGGCCACGGGATGAAGGAGCGGTCAGAGGAAGTGCCGCCACGCTCCCCCCCAGCAGTGACTGGCCCATACCGCTCCCTATGCCCATGTCCAGGAGGAGCAGGAGGCAGCCACATGCATCAGCAAACTTGCCTGCTGGAGCGCGCAGGGCTGAAGAAACCTGCCAGCTCCTGCGGCAGCAGGAAGGTGTGCTGCGAGCGCTGGGAGCCAGTGGGGACAGTCAGGAGGGGGCTCCCTGGACTGCCCCCCCCCCCCCCAACACGGCAGTGCTTGGGTGGCACCCCAGAGAAAAGGGAAAGGTTGTGCGGAGCGATGCTGCCCGGCTGAATATCAAGAAAAAGAAAGGCAGCGGCTCTCCCTGGTGCAGCGGGTGAGCCGCTCATTGATTATTCACTGCTCCCAAGGGAGCGCCCCATTATGTCTTGCAGGGCTTTACCATTGAGCACATTTTCTTCCATCGTGGTGGTGCCGTAACGGCGGACCTCCACCAAGGAAACAAAAAAGAAAGAAGGGGAGCTGCAGAGGCATCACAGCTCCCCTCATGGGCCCAAGGAGATTTAAAAAAAGGTTCCAACACTTAGGGGGTCATTAGGATGACAGGCGGACTTAGTCCGCCCGCCATCCTATCGGAATTCGGGACCGCCCGCCATAAGGGCGGGGGTCCCGCGGGGGGTATTAGGATGTGCCCGCCACAGTGGCGGGCACATCCTGCATTTTTAGCATTGTGGCGGGCGGTGTTCTCAGCACCGCCCACCACAATGCTAAAAATGCATTACAGCATTTGCATACACAGGTACCACAGGTACCCCCCGTGTGCAACCCCCACCCCTCCTTCACTCTGGGGGCCCCCTGGGGGCCCGCAGGGGGCCCCCAGACTGAAGACCGCATGCCTTTCTGTGACGGCATTGCCGCCACGGAAAGGCATGTCTGAAAGCCCATGCTAATATGGCTGGCGGTGTCTAATAGACACCGCCACCATATTAAACATTTTCCGCCCTGGCCGCAAGGCGACCGGGGTGGAAAAGCGGCGGACGGTCTTTCCGTCCGCCGCGGTCCCCCCGCCATTCTAATATGGCGGGGGGGAATTCTGGAGAGGATGTCGGGCGGATTTCCTCCGCCAGGCCGGCGCTGGCTACCGCCAGCCTGGCGGGCCAATCCGCCCAACATCATAATGGGCCCCTAAGTTTCGTGGGACATAAAAAGGATGACCAGCCCAAGATTTTCCTGAATTCTCAAGCACTCCCAAAGTTGGAGCATATACTCTTCAGCTGAGAGTGCAGCACCCTCTAGGGGTGAAGTTCATGGCTATGGCTACTGTGGCTTAAAGGTGTCTAGAAAGATTTTTTACAGCATCCTCTAGGGACAAAGTTTATGGTTAAATTTGGTTTGTGATCAAAATGTAATGCCCCCTAGTGGCTATTTTTTATAATTGTGCATTCAATGCTGATAGTATATAAAAAAACACACAGGCACATTTGATGGTATTTTTTAAATGCTTTAGTGAAAGAATAATGTTGACAATAATTACTGATCAAAAGATGTATGCTTTATTAACAATAATAACTACATTTATACATGGTTATGATGGATGTTTGCATTTACTTCTAACATGATGGTTTTTGACATGTAGTTTGTTGATCTTGACCCCTTTAAAGGATCAGAGGTGATTACACAATGTAATCACATGATATTTCCATCAGCCTCGTGTATATTTTTTAATTACTGCATAGTATTGAGTAGTTTATGTTTAATAAATGTACCTTTCCTTTTTCGAAAGAAAAAAGAAGACTGTATACTCATGTATTGAGTGTTATTACTGCGTGCCAGTGAATTGTGATTACTAGCAAACACCACCTCCCTGAGGAGGGTTTGGTCTGCTCTGCTCCCCTACCCTTAGAGAGTCAAGCGCTACAATGGGGTTTTGTTTCTCATGGGAGGGCAAATGAGGACCCATTACAAATGCAGGCCACACAGCCAATGGCCCGTGTCCTTATATGTACTACAATGTTGTCAAAGTATTGTTATGTTACATGAAAAAAGTTTCCTTTTTAATTTGGTCTACCAACTGACTCAAAACCCACCATTTACAAAGTATGTTGTCTATGTTTAGGAAGTTTGACATTAGCCATGTCAATTCTAGGTTTTAGAACGACCTCTGTTTGTGTGGTACCAAAATACACATTTTATATTTAAGTTACTTATTTTGTATAATAACTGTGCCTTTCATTTGGTCACTTCAAGGTGGCTGGTGACACTAGATAGACAAAAATAGAAAGGGGGAAGAATGTGCAAGCCAAAATGGAGTTGGTGATACAAGACAATGATAAAAATTATTATTATTTTGGTTATTTCTATAGCCTCACCATGCTAGAGCTTTTAAAGATCATAGGAAAGGCATTTGCAGTGCATATGGAGGATCAGTTGGAGAAATTAGTGTCTAGGTTAGGAGTGTTGGTGGGATCCGTGGGTAAAGGGGACAGTTTGTATATATGTGTGTGTGTGTGTGTGTGTGTATATATATGTGTGTATATATATATATATATATATATATATAATATATATATATATATATATATATATATATATATATATATATATATATATTCACTGAAAAAAACATAGGTTTCAGCCACGTTATAGTTAAAAATTAGCATTTAAAAAACCTTAGAAATTCACTGAAAAAAACCATAGGTTTCACACACGTTCTAGTTAAAAATTAGCATTTAAAAAACCTTAGAAATTCACTGAAAAACCATATGTTTCACACATGTTATAGTTAGCTGGACATTTCACTCATACAAAACCATTGAAATTCCCCCGTTATAGTTAACTATAACTCGCGCGCCCGCAATGCACTGCTGATGACGTCACATATTACATCACTCATGACATGGTCAGTGACATCACTCATGACATCACTGATGACATCTCAAATGACATCACTGATGACATCATCCATTGAATGTGTGTCTTTCTGAAAATAAATATGTTTTATATATGTATATCTAAAGGTCGATGGAAGAATACATGTGTAAATAAGTGTCTAAATGGACGTTTAAAAAACAAATGATTGTATAACTGACTTATTAGGTGTATCGTAGTGAATACATGGGTTAGCGAGTAATGTTTAAATATGTAAAAATCTGTATCAGTGTCCCACTTTGTGAATAAGTGGCTGCATGGGTTGGTGACTAGCTACATGAGTGTCGATATGGGTTATTAGTTGGTTTTTAGAGTATCAGTATGAGTGTCTGTATGGTTTGGTGGGGGGTATTACTTACCGCATAGATGCATGAATGTCCGACTCACTGTTTGTATGTGTTTTGAAGACAACATGTGTGCAGGACTGTATGGGTGGATGAGTGTGTGTATGGGTGTGTTAGTGAGTGAATCACTGTCTCAATAGTATCTTTACATATCTACATGTGTTTTAAACTAGTATATGTGAGTATTGATGTATATAAGTGATGTATATAAGTGAGTATATGTGAGAGCGAGAGATTGTAAGAGTTCCTGTATAAATAAGTATGTGTTTCTATAAATGATTGTTTAAGAGAGTAAGTATGTGTACGATTCTGTAGAAGTAAGTGTAGTGGTGGGTGTATAGCTGTATATGCAAGTAAATGAATGTTTGATAGTTTATTAGCATGTGTGAGTTTGTGTGTGAGTAACTATAGATGAGTGTCGGTGTGTAATAAGATGTATAGGTGTATGAGTACACATGATGAGTGAGTACATGTATGAGTGCCTATATAGAACTGTTAGTGAATGACTGGATGTGTATGTAGATTTTAGAATGACTGAATAGGTTGTTCTAACTGGAATTGGTTTTTCCATTTTTTTTGAAAATTTTAGTTTCTATTTTTTAATGTGCGTATCAAGGGCTATATTACGCTATTACGCTGAGAGGAGGTCTGTCACTCTTTCACAAGGATGATGTCATCAGTGATGTCATTTGAGATGTCATCAGTGATGTCATGAGTGATGTCACTGACCATGTCATGAGTGATGTAATATGTGACGTCATCAGCAGTGCATTGCGGGCGCGCGAGTTATAGTTAACTATAACGAGGGATTTTCAATGGTTTTGTATGAGTGAAATGTCCAGCTAACTATAACATGTGTGAAACCTATGGTTTTTCAGTGAATTTCTAAGGTTTTTAAATGCTCATTTTTAACTATAACGTGTGTGAAACCTATGGTTTTTTCAGTGAATTTCTAATGTTTTTTAAATGCTAATTTTTATCTATAACGTGGCTGAAACCTATGGTTTTTTCAGTGAATTTCAAAGGTTTTGTAAATGATAATTTTTAAATGTATTAATTGTTATATTTTTTATACTGATTTACTACATTATTTTAAATTATTTATTTTTAGATATTTTATTTTTTAAATTACATTACATATTTTTTATATAAATTGAAAAATAAATGTTTTAAAAAATATTGAAATTGTAAATTTTTCATTTTTTTAATATTTTTTTAATTTATATATATTTTATATAGCAGGCAATGATATCCTATGGAAGAAAATTCAAGTTACTGGTAAGTACAGTTAAATTTACTTTTCAGGAACAGTAGTGAGCTGAAAGATGCAGCACTGAGGTCTCTCCTGAAAACAGGTGAGTAAATCGGAATTCGTAGTTAGTCTGATTTTTGAGGAATTTTTTTTAAAGTTCCAAAACTCCACACTTAGAACATTTTTCAAGTGAAACATGTCAATGTTACCCTATGGAAGGAAATTCAAGTTACTGTAACTACGATTAGAATCTTTTTTCAGGATCAATAGTGGGCTGAAAGATGCAGCACAGAGGTCTCTCTTGATAACAGGTGAGAAAATCGGAATTCGTAGTTCGGCTGATTTTAGTGGAATTTTTTAAAGTTCCAAAACTCCACACTTAGAAGAATTTCCAAGTAAAACATGTCAATGTTAGCCTATAGAAGGAAATTCAAGTTACTCTAAGTATGGTTACATTTACTTTTCAGGGTCTGTCCTGGGCTCAAAGATGCAGCACTGACGTCTCTCGTGATAACAGGTGAGTAATTCGGAATTCGTACTTCGGCTAATTTTAGAGGAATATTTCGCTCAATAGTGAAGGAAGGGGGCGGGGCCTGAGGACACATGTGTGCAAACACGCCCTGTGGCGCGTTTTAGGTTGGGGAATATATTCCTCTTCAATCCTGAGGTCACCTGTGAGCCAACCAGCCCATCAGGTACCTCCAGTTTGCGCCAGGGAGCTGCGTTGTAGAGAGGTATTCAGAGGGCACGCCCCCTTTTTACAACACTCTGCAACGCAGCTCCGTGGCACTTACGAGAGGTACCCGTTGGACTAGTTGGCTCCTAGGGGACCTCTGGATTGAAGAGGAATATATTCCCCAACCTAAAACGCGCCACAGGGCGTGTTTGCACACATGTCACCTCATGCCCCACCCCCTACCTTCACCACTGTGCAAACATGCCCCGTAACACGTTCTAAGTTGGGGGATTAAGTCCCCTTGCATACTGGGGGTCCCTGGGGGTCAACTAGCACACCAGGAACCTCCAGTATGCGCCAGGGGGCTGCGTTGCAGAGAGGTGTAAAAAGGGGCGTGGCCTCACTACACCTCTGCAACGCAGCCCCCTGGCGCGTTAGCAGAGGGAGAACTAATTCCCCTTGCATACTGGAGGTCCCTGGGGGCCAACTAGCCCCCCAGGAACCTCCAGTGTGCACCAGGGGGCTGCGTTGCAGAGAGGTGTAATGAGGCCACGCCCCTTTTTACACCTCTCTGCAACGCAGCCCCCTGGCGCGTTTGCAGAGTGGGAACTAATTCCCCTTGCATACTGGGGGTCCCTGGGGGCCAACTAGCCCACCAGGAACCTCCAGTGTGCGCCAGGGGGTTGCGTTGCAGAGAGGTGTAAAGAGGCCACACCCCTTTTTACACCTCTCTGCAACGCAGTTCCCTGGGGCTCTTTTAGAGGGGGAACTAATTCCTCTTGCATACTGGGGGTCCCTGGGGGTCAACTAGCCCATCAGGAACCTCCAGTGTGCGCCAGGGTCCTGCGTTGCAGAGAGGTGTAAAAAGGGGCGTGGCGTCTTTACACATCTCTGCAAGGGAGCCCCCTGGCCCATACTGGAGGCTCCTGGTGGGCTAGTTGGCCCCCAGGGACCTCCAGTATGCAAGGGGAATTAGTTCTCCCTCTGCTAACGCGCCAGGGGGCTGCGTTGCAGAGAGGTGTAGTGAGGCCACGCCCCTCCCAACATCAACAAAGCCCCGGGGGTGGTGGTCCCCGGGGCTGGGGGGTCCGTCACGGACCCCCTATTTTGCATATTAGTGCCCCGGGGAGGTGGCGGTCCCCGGGGCGTGTGGGGGGGCTTGAGCCCCCCACACAGGTTTTTTTTTTTAAACGAAGCCCCGTGAGCCCCCCCGCATTCCTAGGAAGAAAGCCGGGGGTGGCGGTCCCCGGGGCTGGGGGGGCCTTAGAGGCCCCCATCACTAATATTAAAGCCCCGGGGGTGGCGGTCCCCGGGGCTGCGGGGGGGGCTCTATGCCCCCAGGCAATCACAATTACTTTGCCCCGGGGATGGCGGTCCCCGGGGAAGTATGGGGTAGGATTGGGACCCCCCCACACTTTTTAAATAATTTAGCCCCCGGGGGCTAATTTATAAAAAAGCAGACCCGTTTTTTTTTTTTTTGCGGAGTTCGTGTACCGTATGCGGACCCCGTGAGCAGGCCTAGGGGATCAGGGTGTTTCTACCCTGCCCCCTTTTTGCGTTTTCCACGTTTGTTTCTCTGCTTTCTTGTGCCTCGGTTCTACCGAGGCACAAGATGGCTGCCAACTGTTTTGCAGTGTTGACAGCCAATTAGCATTTAGCTCGTGCTCGGGAAGGTACAGAGTACAGTAAGCTAACAGTAAGCTTACAGTAAGCTCCTATAGATATACTTATGAATTTACTTATGATTTTCTCAGGAACTACTGAACGGATTTACACCATTTAACAAAAAGCGTGATCTGCGAACCGAACTCTACCTTTTTGCCAAATTTGGTGTAATTCCGTTCAGCCTTTCGAGCTGTAGCCCTGGCTAAAGGTCCTGTGGATAATTGCATGGGGAAAACACGTTTTGGGACCCCCCTTTTTTCTCGGCCCCCGCTTAACGAATCACCCCCAAACTTTCAGGGAAGGAGCGGAGCGGAGCAGGTCATTTTCTTGGAGAAATTTGCGAAGATTCGTCCACCGGCGCCAAAGTTATTCCAAATAGAATGTTGCAGATTTCCTATGGAAACTAGGTTTTAACTATAACTACCTACTGGCAACCGCCAGTAGGATATATATATATATATATATATATTACCTACTGGCGGTCGCCAGTAGGTATATATAGTTAGGATTTTTTCTCTATGGGTTTTTTGAAAATTCTATGTCTAATAACTTTGGCGTTTGTGGACGGAATCGGCTGAAATTTTCAGGAAAATGGCACATTTTGTTTCTGAGCAGCCCTTGAAAATTTGGGGGGGGTTCGTCCAGTGGGGGCCGAGAAAAAAGGGGGGTCCCAAAACGTGTTTTTAACATTGAGTTTTCCATAGGGAGGTTGGCCTCACTTTTAGCCCGAACGGCTGAATGGATTTGCACGAAACTTGGCAAAATTTTAGGGACTGGTAGCCCGATGTGCCTTTTGTAGGTCTCAATATATGTGCTCCAGTGGATTTTGAGAAATTAACGTTTAAAAAAAGATATATATCTGTAACAGCGGACCGGTTAGCGCTCTGGTTCGCGGACTTTTCGCGCAACGGAGCTTTGTGAAGCGAAGCTGATTGGTTCTCCGGCGTCTGTCAACATTCCAAACAGTCCGTAGCGGCCGCCATCTTGTCTCTCGGTAGGATCGAGAGACAAGAGGAGGTCAAAACAAAGGGGGAAATAACTATAAGGGGGCATAGTAGATCCTCGCTGACCCCCTAGGTTTGATGTGGAGGTTTTAAAAGGGCCCCGCGGGGCAAAAAAAAAACAAAATAATAATAATCGAACGGCTGAATGGATTTGCACGAAACTTGGCAAAATATTAGGGACTGGTAGCCCGATGTGCCTTTGCTAGGTCTCAATATATGTGCTCCAGTGGATTTTGAGAAATTAACGTTGAAAAAAAGATATATATCTGTAACAGCGCTCCGCTTCGCGTACTTTTCGCGTTACGGAGCTTTGCGAAGCTGATTGGTTCTCCGGCGTCTGTCAACATTCCAAACAGTCCGTAGCGGCCGCCATCTTGTCCCTCGGTAGGATTGAGAGACAAGAGGAGGCCAAAGCGAAGGGGGAAATGACCATAAGGGGGCATAGTAGATCCTTCCTGACCTCTTAGGTTTGATGTACCATTTTGCCAAGTTTGGTGTAATTCCGTTCAGCCATTCAGGCTGTAGACGTATGTAAATGTCCTATGGAAAATTGCATGGGGAAAACACATTTGAAAGTGTTGAAATTTAGAACCAATTAAAATGTTACTTTGGTTTTGTATTTGTGTGTGATGAAAGTTAATTGGTTATGTATATATGTCAAATGAGAGGAAACCACAGCCATTTTGTGATACTACTGTCTGAGGTACATTTGTGAGGAATTTTTGGTGGTGAATTTCTGGTGTTTGATTTACACAGTACTAACACTTCTGCTACTTTTAAAAAGGTGAGTTGTTAATTTGTATGGGGAACTATGTTGTACACTTGAAGATAATTTGAAAAATGTTTTCTGTTATTTATTTGCAGTCCTTCTGTTATACTAAATACTTGATAAAGTTAGTTTTATATTATGTATTACTAAAGACGATAAATGAAAGTGATTATTTTTTTCTGCAATTTACAGCAAGCAATTTCAAAATAAAATGGCTCACAATGAAGAGACCGTGGCAATTTCTTTTGAATTGTCCAACACATTGATTGAAATTGAGAGCACCAATAATGAAATATTGTCACAAGGAGGACATGACTTGTATGATTCCATTAGATTGATTGAAATGGACAGCACCAAGAATGAAATATTGTCACAAGGAGATGACTTGAATGATTCCACTACATTGATTGAAATTGAGAGCACCAATAATGAAATATTGTCACAAGGAGGAGATGGCTTGTATGATTCCATTAGATTGATTGAAATGGACAGCACCAATAATGAAATATTGTCACAAGGAGGAGATGACTTGAATGATTCCACTACATTGATTGAAATTGAGAGCACCAATAATGAAATATTGTCACGAGGAGATGACTTGAATGATTACACTACATTGATTGAAATTGACAGCACCAATAATGAAATATTGTCAGAAGGAGGAGATGACTTGAATGATTTTTTTGATCAATCTCTTGATGGCGAATTTATCGAGTGTTTGGAGACCATAGAGTTACAAGAATCATCATTGCAGACTTTTAATGAGGAGATTCCAGATGAGATGATTGAAGAGGAAATTACTGATGAGGACATGTTACTAGTTCTTTCAAATTTAGAAAATTCTGAAGAATAAATTTATATTTAGAAATCAAAAATTGTTTGAGACATTATTCATTTTTATTTTTAATTTATGAGGTTGTAGCGAAGTGATTGTAGTATAAAATGAGACTTATAGTATAGAGTGCAACATTTTTATGTTACATGGTAAGTTTACTCATATTTACTTCCCTTCTGCCACTATATTATCTCCAATGTGTATTTGACATGTCTTCTTCATCTCCGGCCTCCTTTCTCTCACTGTGTGTCTCCGATGCATCTTATCGCTGGTATTTTGTGTAATTACAGAAGAGAGTAAAATAAAATAGTTCGGAACGTGAAAAGGGGGCAAAGTAGAGTACTCCTCACCCCCTAGGCCTTTTTAGGCGGTCCCAAAAGGATCAGTTTCTGCTTTCCTGAGAGATTATGGTATGAGTTCCATATACCACAATAACTTGCATTACAACATGCAAGATATCTATCTCCTATTACCAACTTTTGGAGATATTCGCGCTAAGCGCGAATATCTCCAAAAAGTAACACCTGCCCTGAGCAGTTCTTAGCCATGTTATCCAATGGGAGGTGGATAACATGGCTAAGAGTATTAGCTCGGTAATGCATGAATATCGCTGAGTTTTTAGCGATATTCATGCATTGCGGCCGTTTATTATCGCATTTGCGATAAACCTTGATAATAGTAAGGTTTATCTTCGATAATTTCTGACGATGCTTAGTGGTAAAAAATTGGTTGGTAAGCATCGTTAGCGATAAATATCGCTTAACTTTGGTAATATGCCCCAACGTCTGTTAACGTTCGATTCGAAGGAAATGAGGAAGTGTTGAAAAACATTGTCTGCGCCATCTTGCCTTTTTTGAAATGCCACACTTTTGTCGTGCACGGCAGCCATTTTAGATGTCTTGACCAGACCCACTCTCTGCACGCTGTCGATTCGTAGCATGGCTCCTCACCCTCGTAAGCATCTCCCCCAGGCACTGGTCACCACCGCTCTCTGTCTTATGCATGGGCAATAAACCTTCCCCCATCTGCGCTGCTCTTCCCTGAGAATCACACTCTGTGCCCGCCCGACACCTCCCTTTCGCCCTATTCACTACCGCACCCTCTGACACTCCTCTTCCTCTGTGTCCGAATGTCCAGGCCGGTCCTAGGCTATCAGCTAGCCCTGCAGATGTAGTTTATGGCCCCAGCTGTAAAGAATCACCCCTCTTCAAAGGAGTTATAGTAGATCAAGGCCCACACCCGATGTGATCCGTCACAGCACACGCGTTCCTACTATCTGAAAACCATCCTGTATTGTGATTGGGGAGGGGACCGAGCCTGAAGCGGAAGATTCCAGGAATGACTCTTTGTACATCAAAGTTTTTACAATTATGTGTCACATTAAAAATATATAGCACTCCAACAAAGTAGTAGGAATATAAAACTTTAATAACATATAAATATATACAACAAAACAAAAACAGTAAAAACATTTAAACAACGAAGAGACCGTGGCAATTTCTTTTTAATTATCCAATAGATTTATTGAAATTGACAGCACCAATAATGAAATATTCTTGTCAGTAGCGGTCTGTTGTGCGAATAGTTCCAAGGCAGCAGAACGCGCTGAAATCTAGATGGCACGAAAGTGATGTCTAGTAAGTTGCCGCCCAGCAAAAAACGGCGTGGGGCGCCGCGGGGGTGAGTGAGTCCAGTAGGCACCACAGCTATTCTTACCGGCATTGCAGAATTACTGCTGGGGACAATGCCTGTGCTGTAGCAGGGTCACAGCAGAAACAAAAAGGATTCTGTTGAAGATGTTGTTGGTTTTCAATTTGAAAACAGTTCTGGTGTCAACTGCTATGCTAATGTAGTGGTTAATGTTTTGTTTTCTCTAGAAAATGTAAAAGAGGGGGAGGCAGTCCAAAGTTCCGTTAAAAGGGCAAAGGAAAGGATCGGTGGTTTGAACTATCAGTCAAAAAGGGGAGGGGGTGCAATAATTTTTCCTACCGGGTCACACTGTGCTTTCACCGGAAGTGAGGTCTGCAGGATTGTAGTAATTCAAAGTGAGGCTGGCGCCAGCATGGGAGCGCCGACGTCCCGCGGATACAGTTTCGTCACTCCACGGGCGATCATGGCAGTCATTCCCCATCGGGGGTCGGAGACTCCCGCGGCTCCTCTAGAATCTTCAAGGTCGTGGAGGACTACGGTGGTGGAGTCAACCAGTGACCGGGCCATTTCTTTATGTTGGGCCCGCTCTTGCCAGGTCGACCGCCATTTTGTGAGTTCGGCAGCTACCGGCGATCGCGGGGTCACATGAGCGGACGGGCTCCACCCTGCCGGGCGAGACGTTGCAGCATGGCCACAGTGGAAGAACCGTTATCTAGGTCGTTCCGAAACTGTGCAGCACTGTAGTTGTTAGGATGCCACCGCCTGGAGCGCTGAGGGTGCAGCTGGGAAGCCTCCACCTGGGGAGGCGGGAGAGGCCTGTTCGCACCGTCTCTCCCTCCCAGTGCACCCCACGGCGTCTCGCTTGAGATTTGTTATGGCCGGACCAGGCGATGAGGACGAGGGGGGGGTCGGAGGCATGTGCAAGACATCCCCCTCCAGTGTTGTCGCAGCCATTATAAAAGAAAGAAGTGTCCCGTCCGTCTTCGGGCCGGGCTTCCGGTGGATGTCGGCCGGACGCCCCTGGCTCTGGCCCCATGAACGGGTTTCTTGGTTTATCGGCTGCAGCCGGATCCCGTCGGCCTCGGCCCCCCGACCGTTGGTTGTCGGACCGGAAGAGCATGTGGCGGGACTACCTGCAACTCTCAAGGGCCACCGCGGCCGGACTGGGAGAGAGAGGGGAGGGTCGAGGAGACATTCCCCCCCCCTGCAACTGTTCAGCGTTGTAAAGGCAATCCCCTGGCCGGGTCCCGCTGGTCTCGGCCTCTCCTCCGGCTACACCCTACGTTAGGATCTCCTGGCCGAGGCGTGGCAGCAGGACCTGCCTTATATGGGCTGCTCCCGGCTGGGCGTAGCCGGAACCCTGCCCCACCTTGGAAGTTTCCAGAGTGGGGGTGGATGTTCTACTGACTTGCATTTTCCCTAGTCTATCGATTTTTTTGGCGTGGCAGGCTGTGGGACAGCGAGGGGTGATTTTGTTTCTCTTACTGTTTTTCTGGTCTCTCACCACTGGCATATTTTAACGTTTTCTTGTTTCTAGGACATTAATAGGTTTTATCATTACGTTATGTTATCGTTTCTTTGTTCGTTGTTTAATAAAAGTTCATGTTCATCAGTGGCCTACTGATTTTCGTTTTCCTATTTTTTTCTTTCCAGGTTGTTTCATGGTAAAGTTTCTGTTAACAGGATACAGTGATCACTTCGTTATTATTGCATATGTCCTTTTCACTAGGGGTGCTCTCTGGTCGGGCCAGATGACGTATCTCTAGTAAATGGTCCGGGTGAAAAAGGTGCATCAATCAGTGGGGAGTAGATAGGCATGACAGATTACAACGGGGGAGAACGGTCCGCATTACGTACCCTTTCACTACTTGCAAAGATTTTCCTACGTTTATTTGCAAACAGGGAATACCTCCAAAAAGAACTAATTCCCAAACAGTCAATGTTCGGACAATCAATCAATCAATGAGGAATGAAATAGGTACGACGTGTTAAAGGCTTGCGTTACCTACCCTTCACTATCTGCAAAGGGAGATAGAATATTCCTATTCTTCCTCGTTTGCAGGTAGAGAAGATCGTTAAGAGAATTAACTTCGAACAATTCAATGCTCGATTGAAACAATCAACAAGGGGTACTGTGAACACAAATGAACGCCGCTTATATACATACGCATTGCTATTTTCAACAGGTTGTTCCTAATGTTTCTATTTTAGTGAGGTCAAAAGAGATCCCATTAGTGGCCTACTGATTTTGCTCGATTCCTTTTGTTTTTTTACACGATTTTTCGCTATCTGCAAAGACTAAACAGAGTATTGCGACTCTGTGCTTGTTTGTAAATAGAGAATGAACCAAAGAGAACAATCAATCAAATGGAGAGAGAAGCAGGCACGACGGATTACAAAGGGGGAAAGGGCTGCGTTAACTACCCTTCACTATCTGCAAAGAGAGAGTACTCCTAATAGAAATGAGGGGTGGGGGGCAGCAATCAAAGCAGATCAGTGTGCATAAACACGAAAAAAAAAATTCTTACCACGTACTTGACATTCGACAGCTTATGATATTTGCTATTAAAAAACCATTGAAATTCACTGAAAAAACCATAGGTTATAGACCATATATAGTTAGGAATTAGCATTTACAAAACCTTGAAAATTCACTGAAAAAACCATAGGTTATAGACCATATATAGTTAGGAATTAGCATTTAAAAAACCTTATTTTACTCACACAAAACCATTGAAATTCCATATATAGTTAGTTGCACTAACTATATATTGCGCACCCGCAATCCACTGCTGATGATGTCACATATTACATCATTCATGACATGGTCAGTGACATCACTGATGACATCACTGATGACATCTCAAATGACATCACTGATGACATCACTGATGACATCTCATTTGACATCAATGACCACATCACTGATGATATCATTCATGTGACAATACAATGCATCTCCTCACATTTTAATATAACCTCTGTTTCACCCAGTGTTAAAAACAGAGTATAATTTTTGAAACCATTGACACACCAATACTAGTTACTACATACGTACTCACTGATTCCTACGTCTACACACACATTCACTCATTCACCCATACAATCATTCATACATACAATCACTCATGTTTACAACACAATCATATGCACTCATACACCTATACAGACACTCACACTCTGCCACTCATCCATGGAGTTACTCACACACCTAGTCAGTCCTGTAAAGAATCAATCACACTTCCATTTTCTACTCTATACAGTTAAACATAGAGCACCTTACGTTTTCAACCATATACTAACACATACTTACTCTCTTATACAATCATTGATACAAGTACACATTGATCTGTACAGAGTCACACACCTCCCATCCAGCCACACACACACTCAGTCTCCCATGCAAATACTTGGGCAATCAATCAATAACCCATATAGTTACTCATATAGCTACTGATCAACACATGCAGCAGTTTACAGAACAACAGACATAATGATGCACAAATTAAGACAGTTTAGTCACTAACCCATGCACTCAGTGAGACACATTTAATCACTCACTCATACATTCAGTCATGCACCTACTAAATCCTTCGTCCAGACACTTATACATCCACTCATTCTTCAATATGTAAGACATATTTTAACTTTACAGAAACATAGTCACTGGATGTTGTCATCAGTGATGTCATCAGTGATGTCATTTGAGATGTCATCAGTGATGTCATCAGTGATGTCACTGACCATGTCATGAATGATGTAATATGTGACATCATCAGCAGTGGATTGCGGGTGCGCAATATATAGTTAGTGCAACTAACTATATATGGAATTTCAATGGTTTTGTGTGAGTAAAATAAGGTTTTTTAAATGCTAATTCCTAACTATATATGGTCTATAACCTATGGTTTTTTCAGTGAATATAGATATAGATATAGATATAGATATAGTATATTGTTTTGTAGGATTTCGTTTAGATAGCATTTCTTATCTGTGACAGGCCTGTGAAACGCTCCGATTCACAGTGCACTGCGGATGCACTTAAGAGTGCGCGTTCAGTAGTGTGTGAACTTGAGTTTCCCTAAATTATTTTTCCTTGCAATATTATATAGCGCGAACTCGACAACATGGCATGAGCACAATTTACATTACAGAAGAACACATTCATTTGTGGTAGGCACGGGGAGACAAAGCGATTTGCCTGGAATCACAGGATGTTGAACTGATGCCGAGATTCGAACATAGCTCCCCAGCTCTAAAGTTCGCAATTCTAGAACTTGTGGCGGGAGGTGTGTCTAAAAGTGTATGTCGGTGCTGGCCATCAATGAGAGAGACCTGTGCATTTTTCAAATGAGTGGTGAAAAAATATGAGTATGTTGCTGGAGATGTGGGCCGCCGTGCCACCAATGTACTTACCGAGGGAGGGTAAACACCCATTATTCCGCAACTTTCTTTCCGCATACCATCACTCCGCATACTTTCATTACGAAAGTACCATGACTCCGCAATGCCACTATAACGCATGGCATTACATTTTATATGCTGTTACCACGCATACATTTACAACAAAATTCGTTGTAAATGCATCAATGGTAAAAGCATGTTTTTTTTAATGTTTGGATAAGGTAAGTATGGGTATAGGGGTATATATTTTGGGGTACTGAGGTATATGTTTTGGGGTGTTTGGGTATTTTAAGGGTTCAGATATAGTTTTTGGTTATGGGTACAGGGGTAGTTTTAGGGTTTAGGGATAGGTATGGGTTTTGGGGTACAGGGGTATTTTTAGGGTTCAGGGATAGGTTTGGGTTTTGGGGTATAGGGGTATTTGTAGGGTTCAGGGGTAGGTTTGGATTTTGGGATACAGGGGTATTTTAAGGGTTCAGGGCTAGGTTTGGGTTTTGGGGTACAGGGGTATTTTTAGGGTTCAGGAATAGGTTTGGGTTTTGGGGTACAGGGGTATTTTAGGGTTCAGGGGTAGGTTTGGGTTTTGGGGTACAGGGGTATTTTTAGGGTTCAGGGGTAGGTTTGGGTTTTGGGGTACAGGGGTATTTAAGGGTTCAGGGCTAGGTCTGGGTTTTGGGGTACAGGGGTATTTTAGGGTTCAGGGGTAGGTTTGGGTTTTGGGGTACAGTGTTTTTTTAGGGTTCAGGGCTAGGTTTGGGTTTTGGGGTACAGGGGTATTTTTAGGGTTCAGGGGTAGGTTTGGGTTTTGAGGTACATGGGTATTTATAGGGTTCAGGGCTAGGGTTGGGTTTTGGGGTACAGGGGTATTTTTAGGGTTTAGGGATAGGTTTGGGTTTTGTGGTACAGGGTATATTCATAGGGTTAAGATGGGTTAGTGTTTAAGGGTGTTGGGGTATTTTAAGGAGTAAGGGTGGGTTATGATTATGGGGTGCAGGGGTATTTAAAGGGAGCAGGGTGAGATTAGCACACGATATGAGACATGGCATGAAGGGCGGAACGTACCACATGCCCCCAGCGTTTGTCACGCCCCCAGCACACGCCCACAGCACAACGCAGACACGCCCACAAAGGACTACTTTGCTGGCACGGTTCTTTTACCTTTTAAATGTATATGGTGGGCGTCTGCATAGCCTATGTCCTTCTGCTGCAACTGCCCTTTCCAACGCTGTATTGGGAGTTGTGATTGGTGCTGTGGTTCCTGAGATTACCCGCCTCAAAGGTTTGGGCTCTCTCTTTATTATATTAGTATATATATATATATATATATATATATATATATATATATATATATATGTCCAATCAAAGTGCCCAAGAGCTTAGAGGAGCACACAGCGGCTCGCCTCCCATCCGGGACTCCATGTCAACTTGCTGCAATATTTCATTTCATTTTTTTATCCTGACGCGTTTCGAGGTAATGAACCTCTTTTTCAAAGGCTGCTTGCTGTAAACCTCATATTCAAGGGCTGCTTGCTTTGATGAATTGACGCGGTGAGTGCTCTCTTTTATTAATATGCTTTTATTGGTTGTCTGGCCCCCTCGTGGGCCCCCCTTTAGTACCAAATTACATTATGGGATGTATAGTCCCTCGAGCATAAAATGATTTCCCTAAGTGGGTCCCAGGCGCCAACATCAATGTTTACAGCTATTTAAAATTCCTTAAGTAGGATTGATGCAAGTTGTTTCATTTGGTTCGCCGCGCTGACAAATTTCGGAAAAGTTCCTAATTTCAGCCTCTCTTTGTTTGCGAGATGGTGCTTCCTCCCACGGCAGGGCTGCCGTGTGCAGTAATGCGTCCAATCAAAGTGCCCAAGAGCTTAGAGGAGCACACAGCGGCTCGCCTCCCATCCGGGACTCCATGTCAACTTGCCGCAATATTTCATTTCATTTTTTAGCCTGTCGCGTTTCGAGGTAATGAACCTCTTTTTCAAAGGCTGCTTGCTGTAAACCTCATATTCAAGGGCTGCTTGCTGTGATGCAGTGAGTGCTCTCTTTTATTAATATGCTTTTATTGGTTGTCTGGCCCCCTCGTGGGCCTTGCGTAGTACCAAATTGCATTATGGGATGTATAGTCCCTCGAGAATAAAATTATTTCCCTAAGTGGGTCCAGGCGCCAAAATCAATATTTACAGCTATTTATAATTCCTTAAGTAGGATTGATGCAAGTTGTTTTATTTGGTTCGCCGCGCTGACAAATTTCGGAAAAGTTCCTCATTTCAGCCTCTCTTTGTTTGCGAGATGGTGCTTCCTCCCACGGCAGGGCTGCCGTGTGCAGTAATGCGTAAATCAAAGTGCCCAAGAGCTTAAAGGAGCACACAGCGGCTCGCCTCCCATCCGGGACTCCATGTCAACTTGCCGCAATATTTCATTTCATTTTTTAGCCTGACGCGTTTCGAGGTAATGAACCTCTTTTTCAAAGGCTGCTTGCTGTAAACCTCATATTCAAGGGCTGCTTGCTGCACACGGCAGCCCTGCCGTGGGAGGAAGCACCATCTCGCAAACAAAGAGAGGCTAAAATGAGGAACTTTTCCGAAATTTGTCAGCGTCTATCTTCCCCTCCAATGCTGTCCGGGAACCCTGGATAGTGGCCATCAATTCGGCCCTTGTGGGCTCCCCTGGCGGATCCCCAGAGCCCTGAAGCAGTTAAGTGCCCTTTTGGTGTGTGTTGCGTTGGGTAGAACTGTGCGTGTACTCTGTGATGGTGTTCCCCTAAGTTGTTCGAGCTGCTTTATCCTTCCCCATGTCTTGTGGTCCCCGTGTCATTCACCTATCTCTCAACTTTGGCCCGCCATTTCTGGAGTCCCAACAGCTCTCATTAGGAGGCCACTATATTGAGAGTAGCGTAGCCCAGGAAAAGTCACTCACACCCACCGCAGGTCCTGGTAGATCAGCAGTACCTGCCGTTGTATCACTTTTGTGGGAGCCCACTGCTTGAATCAGGTGGCTAATTCCCAATTCCTCAGTAAGAGCTGCAGTAGTAGGGCAAAGTGCAACGCCCCACCGGCCAAGTACTCTGCCCAACACTGAGCACATGGCCAACACGTCTCACAGCGCCTCTTTTCTTTAGGCTACTCGCCTACATATGTCTGGTGCTCCTCACTTTCCATTATGTTGTCCATAGCATGGGCCACTCACAGAGCATATCCTCTACCTGGAGGGCCCAGTGCATCTCTCTGGCTCCTGCCCACACCTTGTCTGCTGCCCTGCAGGCACCCTGTGCATGCCCCATTAGGGCAAATCCATTAGGGAGGATCCCAAAAGAAGTGTAAGTGAGGGCACCTCCGGGTCTGCAGAGTGAGAGGCTCCAAGTAACCGGTCCACCAGTTTCTTAATATGCCAAGTGTAGCACCGCAGTGCAGCCTTCAGAGTGGTAATACACGACAGACACCCACTCGCAATCAATTAGTCAATACACGTTCACAAAACCAGCTATCCTGCGGGGTATAGGTAAATGTAGTCCCTTCCTTCTATCTGGTCACGTTATCGCTCACGCACTGCCCCAGCATAGCTGTTTATCTACTACTATAGTCACGCATTCTTTGGTGTGACAGAAGGGTCATATCAGTCTCTCATTCCCGGCCATAGCGTGTGCTCTACATTGGACTCTTGTCAGACATTCTTGGAAACTGTAGACTGTCAGAATTTGGTTATTTAAAATATGTTACCAATTTCTGACACTTCATTAAGGCCAATTTCTGCTGAGCGGAGCTTTGTGATCATAAATGCTTCTTGTCTTAACAGGTACCTCTAATTGCCTGATTTGATTAGTCTTAAAATCGTCTGTGAAATGCGTAACTATAGTAATAGATAAACAGCTACGCCGGGGCAGTATGCAAGCAAAAAGGTGCTCAGATAGCAGGAAGGGAATACATTTCCCTATACCCTGCAGGCTAACTGGAAGGTTCACACCACTTTAACTTTATGAACATGCGTATGCCTAAGAAGGAGAACGCCAATGTCAGGAAGAGGAAGTGGAGAGAAGCGACGAACAGATGGAGCCAATGTACTCTGGAAAACAAAAATGATGAAAGGAAGATGTAGGAAAGTAGGATCCGTCTACATTTGTACCCCCACTTTTTGCCTGGTGCTAAGCTGGTTTTCTACTAGTCTGACTGGGATCCTGCTAATCAGGACCCCAGTCTATCTGCTTTCTCCCTAAACTGTTGTATTCAGTACCTAGGTACATCCAAGATTGGATACTGGGGTACCCTTGTCAGTCCCTAGTATATGGTACCCATGTACTAAGTTCATAGGTAGCCCAGAGGTCTCCCATGGGCTGAAGCATGCATTATGACACCCATGAGAGACCATTCAAAATGGAACTGCATGCCTGCCATTGCAGCCTGTGTAAGTTGGTGCATGTATCATTTACGAAAGATATAGGTTTACTTTATCTAAGGATCATTGCACTTAAAACCTCCAAGTCACCCTTCTAGCAGACCTTTACAATCCTGAGGGCAGGGTGCTTGGTTCTAAGGGAGAGGGTGCCCCTGCATGAGCAGGACACCCCTGCAGCCTACGGAGTCCATTCTCCCAGGTTGTCAGTGAAGCAGCCATATACTATATTGAGGGGCATTGCGTGACCACACAATGACCATCTCGAAAACAGTGCAACGAATCCTATCATGTTTGGTATGAAACATGTTGGTATCATACCTTCCACACTGTAAACGGTGTGGGAGGTATGATTCAAAGCACTGGTAGAGCCCTCCGTTAGGCTCTCGGTGTTCCAGGTTACCAGCCTTCTAGTCCAGGACAGCACAAAATGGTTGCTGCCGACCAGAGACGCTTTCCTGCCCTCCTGCTACTGAGCCAAGCTCGGCCAGGGGGAGGCAGAACAATAGGCATCCTGTCACAAGGAGGTGTGACCACCTCCCAGACAGGATTTAGTAGTTTATTAGGACTGGGTGGATGCCCTTGCCAACGCCTGAAAGTCTGCATGAGGGACACATTTGGTGTCCCTGTGCATAGTTTAGTTCAAACCAGTTCTGGGAGCCGTGTGCTCCCACTCTGGCACAAAACTGGACAAAGAACATGGGAGTAACCTCTCCCCTGTCCAGACCCTCCCCTGGGAGGGTCCCTTGAATATTTCCAACCCTTTCCTTAGGGTACTTAAGGGCTTACCTGGGCGTAGGTCCCTAGATTAGTCATGGACAAGATTCAGAACTGAAACCACTGCACTTCTACTGTCCGGGCACTCTGGACTTTGTTTGGTCATGACCTTGTCTCCCTTTCTGTCTGCTGCCTCGTCTGTGCCAGTGCACCATACAGGATACGTGCAGACTTGTGGAGCATCTAAGACACCTGAAGATAATCTCCCTTGAAGTGAAAGAGTCACTTCCCTGCATTTCACTGGCACCTCTACACTGCTGACCGGCCTGCTGATCCTGAGCTCCTGCGGACTCCGAAGGGTTCAACACCATTGGTGGTGGTTATCTATGTCTCCCGAGGCCCGAGCTGCCCTCTCACCAAGTCTGAGGTCAGAATCTCTTGTGGGGGCTGCATTAACCGAAACCCTTTGCACTGCATACTTTTGCAAGTGCATATGCTTGTTTGCAACTCTGCAACAAGTGCATTGCTCTCCAAGCAGCTCCAGCAACTTCTTCCACCAAGATCTTCAGCCACATCGCCTTGTGGGCACCGTGGCCTGCTTTTGGTGAGCTGCCCGAGGTCCTCTCGCGATCCTTGTGCCTCCGGCCTGTGTGTCCAGATGAGGGTCATCTTTGTTTTCCTTAGGCTCCCCTGAGTGCTCGAGCCTTCCCTGACTCCCCTGGTTGTGGTGAGTCTCGTGGACCTTGCTGGTCTCAACGGTGCACCTTCATGACTTCTTGCTTGGGTTGCCTTTGCCAAGTCTTGTGGGTTCTCCCACCCACAAGCCTTGGCAAACCTGCCCCTCAGCACTCGACATCCTTCGTGGTACAGCTCGTATCCGGGTCTTGGTCACCCTCAACGTCGCTTGGTCCTCGCAGCTGCAGAGTCAAGGTCACCTTCATCTTACCTGAAGCACCCGACATCGGAGGGCATCCGTCTTCCAAGTCTCCTGGTCACTCCCGAGTGACAGTCCCCTCTGCTTTCAGGTACTTCTCTCCCAGAGTCCATGTTTGGATACTCCAGACCCTTTCTCCTCTTCCAACAGCGGCACTTTTCTGAAGTCCTCCATTGGGTTTGACAGCTGTTTGTTTCCGACACCACTTCACACCTATGCACCCGACTTCCCTAGGATAGGTAACTTAGCGCGGTGGAGGGTGCTTTTCGATCCCACGGGGGCCCCTACGATTTAATACATCATGCTACTCACACGCAGGCGCACAGACCCCTCTGTCACCGGCCCTGCTCAGCCCATGCGCTCTACCGCTTTCCTGACTGCGGGCATGCGCAGACCAGCCCCTGGTGCCCGTACGCCGCGCACACACCATCCTAACAGGAAGTAGAATCCGCCCACGTCTCAAAGCACTAACTTACATAAACGAGTGGACCGGCAGTCAGAGCAAGGACAGGCCTTCGCCGATGTGATGTGGGGTAGATGAAACGGCCAGATCCCTCGACGCAACTGTAAGTACTCTGCTACGCTAGGCCCGGGCGCCGTATGTCTCCTATTTTGAGGGCGGTAGACGATACTGATGGTCTCTCATTTTTGTAAACTGTCTCCCCTTCTCCTTTGCTTATCGCTGAATACCCTCTGCCACAGGAGTCAGCACATTGAATGCGGTGAGCCTAGGGAGATTCTTCCTGTTCCTTCAGGGTAAGCGCATTGTCGTGTTGCATATTTCTGTAGCCCCCCTTATTCAATAACGTAGTAAGGGGTGGATTGCACATGCTGGACGCCGGGCTTTACATGTTACACTTCGAGCGACGGCCCCGGTTACTTTCCGGTGGAGCCTTCGCGAAGAGGGAGCATGTACTGCCGGGCAGCTTAGGTATGTCTTTAAACCCTGGGGCATCTACATCCCTATGGCGATCCGGACCTATTTTGAAGGGAGGGTATGTACGCAGGGCATTTTTGCCTCGCGTCACCCTCGACTTCGGGATGGTCCCGTTTTTCTGACGGATCCGGGTCTCACCTGCAGGAGGTGGTGTGTCTCTGTGTACGACTGTGGTGTGCAGGGGGCGTGCCTGGTCAGCTGGGTTCCAACATGGGAGCCCAATAAATGATAGAGTCAGGATACGACCCTCCAGTCACTGTGTCACGGGGCTACGGTCCTATAGTATGTATCAGAAAAGTAAGTGTTAGAGTTAGGATACGACCCTCCAGTCACTGTGTCACGGGGCTACGGTCCCATAGTTTGTATCAGAAAAGTAACGGTCTCTCTATGTGTGTGTCATAGAAATCCCCCTCACCATGTTTTCTCTTACTTTGTGTCATCCCCTTTTCTCTAGGTCTTCTCTTACCATGCATAAAGTTATATGACGAGTTAGACCAGACCATGCGAGCACCAATTGTAGCCCGACAGTCTCAAGGAGATTTTCCTCTTTTTTACTTTTGGTTTCCATCCCTGGGAACCCCTCACGCACGATCACTTTGTCACTAGGTCCTGAAGAAATGCCATTTGATCCCCCCGTGGACAGACCAGGCGTGAAACATGTTGACCTTCTAGCAGTTACTGAGGCACATCGAGCTCTATAGTAACACACAAACCCATCTGTTTTTTTTTTTAGTCTACCATAGGTACCACAGTATTAAAAGTCTCCAAGTGGATACCTATAGGTATTTTAAATCACACTTGTTGCACAGCACGCACCTCACTCCCTGAATCCCAGGCACTAGCCCTCTTACCCGCACTCACCCACTGGCTTTTCTCTTAAAAGATCTCCGCCAAAGTGACCCTTTCATTAGGTGTCCCGTCGGGCATTGCAGCTCCAGCCCGACGAGGAGCAAGAGCCCAGTGATGAAGCAGGACTTCTCTCGGGAAGTGTGAGGGCTAACAAAGGAGGCAACACCTGACCCTCCCCTTCGGGACTAGTTCCTGGTTACTGGGGATGAACACTTGCCTCTTTCTCTCCCCTTCTTTCTCCCTCTTTTCTCTCCTTACTCTGTATCCTATCTCCCTTCCTTTTTTTACTTTCTCCTTTCTCTCTCTGCTTTCCTGTCTTTAATGATTAGGTTATAAGTTACACCTCACTCTAGGAACAGTGCCCCCTACTTGACTTTTGTATCAGATTGGAGCACGGACACTGGACCTGAACAGGCTCCTGGTCCCGCCCCCCCCCCCCATTTGAAAATAGGTAACTTGGGTGCCACAGTATCCACGGGTGGGGTGGCTCTCCAACCTTCTGTCTTCGACAGGGTTACTTCAGGGTTCACTGGTAAGAGTCCCTAATCTTTAAAATTCCAACCGCGACTTGCACATAGACTTGTATGGAGCACGCTGTATTGTTCTCACACTGCACACGCTCTCCGTGGAGTCCCTATCTACTTACCTTGGGTGGTTCTGTGGGTCCCCAGTAATTCTACGTCCTCTCGACATTGTCTTGACTTGAGTCGTGGTTCTTATACTATTTTCTTAGTATATAGCTTGGTTCCCCCCCCAGGGCCCCACTGCGTATTAGTGCTATTTACTGTGATTTCTTTGCTATAGTATTGTGTGCTTTGTGTCTATCTCGGTGTAGGAGATACTGTAACGTACTAGATAGTGTTTTATAATAAATACATATTTTTTTTATAAATACTTTGTGTGGTTCTTTTTCATTTAATCTATACTATAAGATTGGATTCTGGTAAAACAAGCTGCTTTACACTCCTTCAAGACTAAGCCTGGAGGTTGCTCTCCACAGCTACCACTTGGATACCTTTCTAATGTTGTCTGAGACCTCTTAAACCACCATAAGGGTTGTCTGGACTGGTGCAAGGTGCCCACTTACATTACTGGAGATCATATACCAGGCCAGCTTCTCACAGAAGAATTGTATCGGATGTAAAGAAATTTCTTATAAGGTATGAATCATACAATCAAGTATTATGCTGTGTGACTGTGCTGCTAATCTGTAAAGCATGATATGCTCTCCCTCCACAGCTTCAACACAAATCCTTGAATCTAGGAACACAACAAGAGATCACAAGACAGGATAGGTGAGTGAGTGATACCTTTAATGCTCCTGAACTGCAGGATAGCATGCATGCAGCATGATTCGTGCACAAATGGGTGAAAATATTATAAAAGTAGCGTTCTTTAATAAAAACAAAATCCTCACAATGGCACACAAAGCAACTATGAATACTTTGAATTCATGTTCTTGCAGTAGCATTCTCCTTTCTTGGTCTGCATCAGTTATGCTCTTTTAAAATACCCACTCTCCTTATGTGCATGAGAGTTGTGTTAAAAACCACGACTCTGCACATAAATGCTCTATGAGACTGACTCATAGGTGTGCAAACTTTTTAAAGATGTTTCTGATTAGGTAAATATTTTGAACATGTTGTCCTTACCCCCTGTGATGATGAATCAAGTGATGCCCTTATGATGGCCTCATAAAAATAAGTTTGCCCATAATGTATGGAGATTGAAATGCGCTGTCAAACACGGCATGAGGAAATTATGAACGGCCCCTCATGGATATGGGAAAGGATTAAGTATTAATGTTGAAAAAAGAATGGCTTGAAACCAGTGGAAAGGGGGGGAAATCTACTAATAATATATTCCTCAATGCACCATTGGACCTTTGATGAACTCTTCCAAACTAATCCATGGATTGACTTTATTGATAGTTGGCTTTTAAGTGTAAAAAAGTCTCTAAATACAATCTATTTAGGTGCATGTGTTGACCATTGTTTGTAAATGTTTTATGGTGTAATAACAATGTCTTGGGTTTAGGGAACCCCTTTTTGGGCGAGCCTGGGCAGCGCATGCACTGCTCTGCAAGGCATGCTCTATTCAGGTATAGACTTGAAGCTCGGCCCATATTTTTCATTGGCTTGTGTCATTGTCCTTCGTAAATTTTGGCTTCTGATTTGTTAATAGGCTTATTAGTCCCTCCTTAGTGTCTACCTGTCTGGTGATGTTACCTCCAAAGAGGACTGGCCCTCTTACATGTGTCCTTACTCAAGAGTTTTATTAGCAGTTCCGAGAACTATTTACTTAATTAACATACGTTGCACTTAGGGGACACCAGCTTCCGTAACCGCCTCTCCTTCCTAACAGACTTTGCATTTTTTTGGGGTTGTCACAAGTATTTTCGTGCCACTGCATCTGCCTGCCATCCCCATACATGGGCTAAACTCCTTGGGTTCCTGCTCTGCCTCTCCTGTCGGCCCAACTCAGACCATGGTTCTCGCCCCTCGTCTGACTGTTTGCCTGCCTGTATTTTCTTTAATTTTTCTTCTGCTCGGATGCTCATTTTTTTTCCTTTGCTTTGCTTAGATTTCTATTGCCCAGATTTCCTTTCCTTTTCCTTTCCTTTTAACTTATTTCTCTGCTGATTGTGCCAACCTCATTCTTTTCTCCCCCCGTTCTGCTGCCTCCCACCGCTGCTGCCCCCACTGCCTATCCCGCGTCCCCCCGTTCCCACCTCCCAGCTGTCCCGCCCTCCTCTTATTGGAGGCCGCTGCACAGCTGCGACGCCAGCGCGCCGGACGACGGCAAAGGTTGTTCCCTTCTGCGCCCGTCCGTGAAAAGCGCCAGGATCCCAGGTCTTCTGGCCCACCAGCGCTACAGCTCCTTGGCTCTCCATGAACTCAATGCCGGCAAGAACTACAACTGCAAGCTCTCCTCACCCCTCGACACGCACGGACCCTTCATCTGCCGTCACCGCCGCCACTCCTTCACCTTTGACAAGACCCCGGACCCTCCACCTCCCTCCAGCAACAACCCTATCACACCATGAAACACTGAGATGCATCCTCCTGAACGTCCACTCCCTCCACAGACACGCCACGGAAATCTGGGACCTTCTCGACAGCACCGCCCCGGACATGGCCTTACTCACTGAAACCTGGACAAATGCCGCCTCCGGACCAGAAATCACGATCGCCTTCCCCGAAGGATACAAGTTCACGAGGCCTATCTCCCGCTGAGCACCTACTCCGACGGGCCCCAAGACCTGATGGAACACCTCCTCCAAGATCCAGACCAACCCGTCCTCCACCCTCCGAGGCACTCTCATCAATAGACCCCCCGGACCCTGTGCTCCTTTCTCCGACTCCATCACCGACGTCATCACGCCGCATGTCTTCACCTCCACTGATTTCACGCTGCTAGGAGACCTCAACTTCCACCTTGACAACCAACTCCTCCTCTCTCCTGGACAACCTCCACACCATAGGACTCAAGCAGATCATACCAGAACCAATTCAGCTGGGCACATCCTTGATCCCGTTTTCACAGCAGAGAACTCCATCACCTTCAGCCACTACTCCGAACTCCCATAGACGATACCGCCACTGTCTTCAGTTCACATTCACATCCAACATTCCCCGCAGACACCCGCATCAGCTCCAGCACAGTAATTGGAACAAGATCTCTGACAACCAGCTCGCCGCCGCCCTCGATAGCTCCGCTCCCACCACCACAGGTGATGACCCCACCACCGCCACCCGCACTCTACATAGCTGGATCACCTACTGCACCAACACCATCACCCCACTCAGAAAACCTCCAAGCCCCACCCCAAGAAAGCCAGGTGGTTTACCACCGAACTCCAAGACTCCAGGTGCACCCGCAGACGACTCGAAAAACTGTGGAGGAACTCCAAAAACCCGACAGACCTCGACAACTTCAAAAAAGCTACAGCTGCCCACCACAAGCTCAACAATCATTCCAGGAAGAAAGCACTTCTGGACAGAATCTCCACCAACGCACACAACAGCGAGGAACTCTTCGGCATCATCAGAGTTCACCCAACCCAACAGCGAGTCCATAGACATCACTCCCTCCCAGGACCTCTGACCAACAATCCCCACGAGGAACCCCTCACCACTGCTCCTAGCAGCACGCAGCCGACACTAGACAGCTGGATCACCCACAGACACTCTAAGGATTATGAAGATGACCCACTCCGGGCCCCCCACAGACTCCTGCCCCCACCAAATCTACCGCAAAGCCGCAGACATCGTTGCCCCCGAACTTCAACGTATCATCAACCGCTCCTTTGAGACCGCCTCCTTCCCTGACGACTGGAAACACGCCGAGATTAACCCTCTCCTGAAAAAATCTTCAGCGGACCCCACCGGCCTCAAGAATTTCAGACCAATCTCCCTACTCCCTTATCCGACCAAAGTCATGGAAAAAGCCGTCAACACAGGCGGCTCCTCCACGTGGGTGTCGGAGCGTCGCCCCACTGCTTTCTCGCAGTGCGAGAAGTAGAAACGTAAAATGGTATAAATACCATTATGCAGGGGTGTGGAATTTAATAAAATATCTACTTGTCCATGGGGCAGGTTGCTTCATAAATCTACTTGTCCTGTAACAAAATCCACTTGTCCCTTTAGTGCCATGTAGTGCTGCTACAAACTATGGCCGCAATCTCATTATATAAGAGCTCTTATATAGCCTCTCTGGTTATGCCAGGGCATATCCCATAGTAGTGTTTGAATACTAGTAATCATTTTATGTTGCCACGTTTCCGCAGCTCCACATACTGGGACTGAAGATGGTGGTAAGCAGTAGTTCCAGGCTTGGAATGCCCTATTGAGTCTGTGTAAACCTACTAACTTGCATGTTTTAGGGTTTTCAACAAATCTTCTCTAATCTTTCCCATACTGAGAAATGTTGGAAATTTACTCCTGAGAGTGGCATACGTAAACCTTCTTTCAGAGTTGGGAAAAAAGTAGTTGGAGGGAAAATGAACTTTCAACCATCCAGCTTTTCACATGAGCAAATCTACACATACATATTTGATCATGCTAAAATGCAGTTCACAAATATTTTGTCGAAGTACAATTTCTTGCCCTACTAATGTATATTCTTGTGAATTCACGAAAGCCATATACCAAAGGTACACTTTTGAGACTTTCTTTAATAATTGGGCCCCTAATTTGGTCTGGTGTTAACCATGACCTTTGGTGTTTAATAAAATCCTCTCTCTCTCTCTCTCTCTGAATCGGCTGGCTTCACTGCGAGTGACAGCATTCTGCTCTTTCACAAGGAGCATATCGGTACACAAAGTAGTTTTATTCAGTGCCAGTAACTAATGTGGCAGTCTGTGCTTTTTTGAGACCAAAAACAATTTTTGCGTTTGCCAATGTTTGGTATAATGGTGAGGGCCCGGCAGCTCTCACATCAATAAGGTTTTACAAAAGCCATGTCAAAAGAAGTCACGCATTGCCAAAACTATAAAAGCTTACCACCAATATCAGACCTACTGGCTTTGCCAAGGCTTGTTTATTTTGGTTTCCCATAATCTTACTGAAACTGGTTACACGAATTTTCCTATATGAATATTTTTGGGAAATACTAGCAGGCATCAACACATTTTACTAAATGATGCTGCAAAGAAATGGTAACTGAAATTTTACAGTAGTTTAGCAAAATGTTTTTTTCCCTACTTTCATTTTTTAGGAACATTTTATATTGAAAGCTAAGAAACATTAATCTTGCTTTCAAGCTTCTACAAATATTTGCATCTAATCAGAGAGCAATCTGTGAGCATCATGCATAGCCTCACGTTGCTAAACTTTAAAACCGTGTGTACACATTTTCTTACTGGAACCAATGTCAGTAGTGCAGTCAGAACGTACATTTACTTAGAGCGCTCTCCCTAATAATAAAGGCTTTCAATTAATGAACCATAAATACAAGTTTGAACAGCATTAACACATGCACACAAATATTAACTAAACTACAGGCAGTACCCTTCCCTGATCCTTAATGTGGTACTGCAAACTGGCAGCCAAAGGGTTTGTGCTGAAGGGGATTGGGCCTACTTGTCCCAAGGACAAAATACACATTAAAACTTGTTGCCCTTGACCCCAAACAATATGTCCTGGGCGTCGGGCTATAGGAATTCCACATCCCTGGACCATTTTACGTTTCTGTTTCTCGCACTGCAAGAAAGCAGAAGAAGGGTATGCCTGGTTGGGGGCGGGCGGGTCAGGGAGGATTGGCTAGCCCAGTGTTATGGGCGCTGACTAGGGCCGACCAAACCAGTCATCGTACTCCCTGTTTCTTCATGTAGGCTGCTGCGCAGCCTGCATGAAGAAAACGGCCTCCCCATAGACACCTGTAAGGACGGCGTCCTAGCCAATCACAACGCTGCCATTGCAGCATTGTGATTGGCTTAGGCGAAGAGAGGGAGGCTTCCTGCTTCTGCTTCCTGTGAGCAGAGAGCAGGAGGCGCGACGCGGGAGTCTGGCACCGGAGGCAAAGGTACATTTTTAAAAAGTTTTTTTTAAATGTAAATTAACCCCCGCCCCCTCCCCGCGCGACCATTGTATGCGGACAACACCCAACTCATCCTCTCCCCACCCAACAAACCCAACATCACCACACGCAACATTCGAGACGGTGTGGGAGCCGTCGCCAGATGGATGAAGAACAGCTGCCTTCAACTCAAGACACCATTAGATTAATGGGGTGTTCACCCACAAAATCAAAAAGGACCTGGGTATTTATGGTATAATAACAGTGGTCCTTGACTATAGATTTAAATTGAGTTCATCAGTAAACCAATTTACAATAAGTAATGCGAGTCGATCTGCATTTATAAAGACTGAATCTGTGTGGGAGAAAATGTAACTTATTATTAGGCTCTCTGTATGACCTACAGAGACAGTACCCAAGGTGAACAGCTATATTTACAAAAAAACGAACCAAAAAATGAAGGTACAATGTCAATTTCAGATTTTATCAGCAAAAAACAAACAATCACATTTATTTACAATACCAACAGGAACAGTACTGTTGATATCCGGCGCAAGTGCTAAGAAGAAAGGAGAAGAAAAGGGTGCTCAAGTGGCCAAGTCTCTTCTCTCTCCCCCCCCCGTTTCCCCCCCCCCCCCATGTCCTGAAGAAGACCCGCAGCCGAGGTAGTAAACTCCCCACGTGCAATAGGGTCGAAACGTCGACGCCCATTTTGTTAATTGCCTGTATCATAGTCTAGCCCGTCCCTTCCCCCCCCCCCCTTCCATTATTCACCCTGGAAGGAAGTGAACAGGTTTTTTGTTTGTATTATTAATTGCGGAAAGCAATCGCTTGTTTATATTGTTGTAAATATTGGAAATGTTTTTTAGCATGATTTCTTTTTTCCTCACTTAAACACTTGAGCACCCTTTTCTTCTCCTTTCTTCTTAGCACTTGCGCCGGATATCAACAGTACTGTTCCTGTTGGTATTGTAAATAAATGTGATTGTTTGTTTTTTGCTGATAAAATCTGAAATTGACATTGTACCTTCATTTTTTGGTTCGTTTTTTTGTAAATATAGCTGTTCACCTTGGGTACTGTCTCTGTAGGTCATACAGAGAGCCTAATAATAAGTTACATTTTCTCCCACACAGATTCAGTCTTTATAAATGCAGATCGACTCGCATTACTTATTGTAAATTGGTTTACTGATGAACTCAATTTAAATCTTCAACTCAAGACAGACAAAACTGAGGTACTCATCTTGGGCCCATACCCTGATGCCTGTAATGACACCTGGTGCCCCCCCGCCCTGGAAGACCCCCCCATCCTCATGGACCACGCACGCAACCTCAGAATCATCCTGGACTCCGAACTCAAAATGGACCGCCAGATCAACGCCATTACCACCTCCTGCTACCACCCCCTCGCCCCCTCCGAAACTCCTTCAAGTAGATCACCCACCCCCCGAACACAGGAAAACTGTCACACACGCCCTCCTCAGTAGCTGACTGGACTATGGCAACGCACTCTGCGCCGAGATCAACAAGAACCTCACCGCAAACTCTAGAGCGTCCAGAACGCCACCGCCAGACTAGTCCTCAACCTACTGCGCCACAGCCACATCAGCCAACACCTACGGGCCCTACACTGGCTCCCCGTCGAGTAGAGAATCACCTTCAAGCTTCTCACCCACGCACACAAGCCCTCCACAACACCGGGCCCGCGAACCTGAACCACTGCCTCACGTTCCATGCTACCCAGCGTTCTCTCCGCTCGGCCCAGCTCACCCCCGCTACGGTACCTCGGATCAAGAACAGCAGAACAGGAGGGTGCTCCTTCTCCCTCCTCGTGGCCAAGGCATGGAACTCCCTCCTTCTCCACCTCTGACAGACTGCATTGCTCCCTGAGTTCCTAAAGTACCTCAAGACCTCGCTCTTCGATGGAACTCAGTAATCCTCCTGGATCTGCCTCGCATACAGAGTGTCTTTTCTGGGGCCTCTCCCTTCTAGCCCGCGCAACACCCACAAGCCGCGCATAGCTTATCTCCCTCATCGGGCCATAAATCTTCTCAGGCTGACCATTTGCTTTGTTCTCACGTGCTCTCTCCTGTTGTCCGTGTGTTACAAATGCTTGTTTATGTGTGTTTCCTGGTATTGCATAAGTTACAGCCTCTCTTTAAAGAACAGTAACCTGATTAGCTGTCTGAAGAAGTGAACTTAAACTGTGCAAGTCATGGCACCACAGCAATGGAGTAACTTGTCATGTTTCTCTACAAACCTTTCCTCAAACCATGGAACGATCCTAAAGAAGAGACGTCTCAGTGGGGGCAGCCCTGTGCGGGATGAGTAGACTGCAAACAGTGCCATTTGGATGGATTATGAGCTAAAGGAAAAGAGATTTGCGGCAATTTTCTTTGAATGAACATTGTAAGGACACAATGTTGCTGTAATAAATATGTTTGCATTATCAAGATTGCTTTTGTGATCTTTTGACAGCTGTGATATTGAACACAATCTTGGCATTACTGCAAGCTGATATCTAGTTAGTAACCTAGAATATTGGCAGATGCCAAACGAGTGTATTTCGCTATGCAGTGGGAGGATATTAAAATTGAGGGGGAGGGGTGGAAGGGGGGAGAAATCCGACCATTCTATTTTGACCTAACTTTAGACCTTGCGCTACTCACGTTAATGTAATGTATGTGTCAAATTATCGTGATATTTTCTTTTATATTATTTTGTGCGTTAAATATATTGAGAATAAACTCTTTAACGACTAGTTTTGCAAAGTATTTTTTGTGGTTTTGTTTGTTATAGCTAATTTATATAGCGCACGTACACCGGGTTGGTTTCCTGGCGCTGCTTGGGAAGGTGGTGGTTGGTAAGTTTATTCACATGATTACTCGAATGCCTGTCTAAAGAGCCATGCTTTTTGAAGTTTGCGGAAGGTCATGAGGTCTGTGCAGGATCGGATCTCTAGGGGCATGGAGTTCCTGTATATTGGGCCCAGTGTGGGGAATCTGGATTCTCCGAATCGTTTGTGTTTAAAAGAAGGTGTTGTCAAAGGGTGCAAGTGGGAGGATCTCAGATTGCGGGTTGGATTATATCTGTTGATCATGCTGTTAATGAATTTGGGGTTACTGCCATTCAAGGATTTAAAGATGATACATCCCATCTTGAAGGCGCATCTCTGTGATATAGGGAGCCAGTGTATTTTTTTCAGAAGGGGAGAGACGTGTTGGCGTTTGTTTTCCTGCAGAATCACTCTGGCCGCCTGGTTCTGTATCAGTTGGAGACGGTGGGTAAGGTATACTGGGATGCCATAGTATAGGGAGGTGGCAGAGTCAATATGTGAGATCACCATGGCGAGGACTACCTGTAGTTTTGCTTCCTGAGTTAGGAACCTTCTGCTTTTCTTTATTTTCCTTAATGGGAAGAAGCAGGTGGAAATGACAGATCCAATTTGTGATCTCATGCTGAGGTCATTATTGACCACGACTCACAGGGTCTTGGCATGATTGGATGAGTCGGGGGTTGTCCCAGTTGTTTGGGCCAGAACTGGGAGCTCCAGGGGTTGAGTGAGCCTCCCGTAAGGATCAATTCTGTTTTATCCGGGTTAAATTTCAGTTGGTTACTGTTCATCCAGTCACGGATGAACATCATTGTTGACTGACATTCGTGAGCGGAGGTCAAGAGTTATTGATAGGGAATACTAATTGGACATCATCCACATAGTTGAAGGTTTGAATATTCCTTTCTTTAAGTGCGTGAATCAAGGGGAGAAGGTTAAGGTTGTATAAGTGAGGTGAAAGTGAGGATCCCTGGGGGTTTTCTCAAGCAGTCAAGTCTACGTTGAATAAAAAGACGGAGAAAGTTTGCAAATCATTTAAAATTCAGTTTGAAAGTTTTTCCAGTGTGTTACGTAACCAACCACCTCTCCCTGGCTGCCAGTGTGTGCCTGCATGAAGTCAGTCATGCATTGTGCACAGTGATGTAGGATTCCAGAGTGTTTTTATAGTTCAATAGCCTTTGAGCGTGGGCTGCCTTTTAACAAAGAAAGCTGTGATTTGTTATGATATGGCTCTTCCGATGCTTGCAGTGAAAGGTAAGGTATACTCTGCCGTATGTGCCTGGCTGACAACTGCTTTTAAAATTGTTGAAGCTGTACATCTTCCATTGGTTTTTGTGATTTGAGGAGGTGGGGTCGCACTTTGTTACTCTGTTCAAAAAGCATTTGCAATGCAATAGGTCTCGCATTTACAGAGTTTAAGCTATAGGCATTGTAAATGACAATGCCTTTTATTTATCTATTTTAAAAAACAACACATACATAAAAGGCATTGCCATTTACGGTGAGTAGTGGTGCTCCATACGTTCTTGGGCAGGATTCCGCAGGATGTATGCTTAGGATGATGGAATGCACTAGGTCCGCGTCTGTCTGGCCATCTTGCTGGTCACGCCCCCTCATCCTAGGTATGATTATAAATATATCCTGGATGATTTGGGTATAACACCCCTTTCATCGATTAACCTGCTAACATGTTTCTGCCACTTGTATGCTTGTAAACAGGTCTGGGGCATTTGTCAAGTCTATGCAAGCATCCTTAATAGATTGTACTAAGCACATCCATACCAGGTGACAAAGGAGTTTCCTACCTTGACCAAAGGTTAAGGAAACCCTAATATGGGCAGTTACTAGCTTTGTGTTGGGGCTCAAGGATGGCAATTCCTTTAGTCACACATTCCTCAAGGAGAAGTGCCAGCATACAACCTAAATCACATCCGTCGACCAGCTGTACTTGTCTGTTGTGGAAGCTTGCTTGTTCAAGTTCGGCTGGCTGAATATTGTAAATAATATCTGCATCCCTGTTTTATCCAGGCATACTTTTTATTAAGAACTCCCTCACAACATGAGGTTCAGTCTGCCCTGGTGGTATCATCTTACCAGGGAGGGGTGAGGTAGCCAATTGTGAATGATGCCACATACTGTGGGTGAGGTTTCCTCATCCGGAAAAGGTGGATTGACCATTTGATCTTAGGGTTCAGATAGGTTGCGAAAGTAAAACCCTTCCCCTTTCTGTACACTGTACCTGTTGTGTTTGTTAAAGGTTCACAGTAGCCAGTCTCCGAATTGGTTTGGGTTTCCACTTCACTGCAAATTGTTCTAACAGGAGTGACCCTTGGCATCCACTGCCCATGCTGTCAGCTCCTTTGAAGAAGTGAACAATTGGACGAATGTGGTCTGGACTTCTTTGACAGTATCTTTGAGTGTGCACCTTGGCCTCTGAGACATTTTTAACAGCAGTCCAGAAGTCTTGTCGCTGAAGGGTGGCATCCAAGCTGACCTCCCCATTTTTAGTCCCTAGCGCTGCTCTTGAATCTAAAATTGCTTGTTGGGTCTCTCTGTTGTGGCAATTTGCATTCATAGGGTCACTCTCATCTTTCACGCTTTTACCACAGTTTCACCTCACGGAGACGTGGTGTTCATACTGGTTTAGCAGGTATATATATCAGTATCTCAAATGAGAAAGTGTATGTGGACCATTGATGGAGTGATTATCTGTGTCTGGGGATTTTTGTGGTGTATTATTAATCACAGTGATTACCTTCCGAACAAGTACATATACCACCCCTTATACAGTTGAAGATACGATGTCCACTACAGGCATCCATAGTGTCCGTTGCACTGGCCATTGGCCTAGCCCAAAGTACACTGTTGTGGTGATACAACTAGTCAGGGCTGTCTATCTACCCGCAAGCAGCTTGTTGCTCATCTCCAGATGGAGTCTCTTCGTGGGGCCCCATTAGGGTATTTAGTTAACTCTCTCACAGAAGGAGTGGGGTAGGGACCCCCCCGGCGATAGGATGGCCCCATCGCCATGACCGCATGTCAGTCATAAGAGGGCTCCCCAGTCAGGGGCGGAGTCTGATGGCAGGAGGTAAAAAGGGGAATGTTGACCCTGTTGCAGTAGGCCCAACAATATTTGCTTAAGCGTCTTACTTCTGGAATGGCTGGGGGTCAGCAGTAGCAGCTCACAAACTCCGGAATAGGCTGTAATTTGAAAGGGGTAGCGCTCTACACCATCTGAGGTCTGTGAGATTAGGGAGCCATACCCTTTGGAGTAGGTGCATTCGTGTACATGGAGGAGACTACCACAGCCACAGGAGAGTCAACAGTCCAGCTCTGCTTGTAGGCGACCTCATCACCCCGCAACTGTTCATCACAAGGATTCATAGTAGTGTGGGGGCTTGGGCTCTGGGAATGCAGCTGTCTCATCCACATGTCACAGGACCCATCCGCATACTCAGCAAAGGTTACAGAAGCGCTCATATTCTGGAACCTGCGATGTGCGCATGCATCTGCCATCTTACTTTGGATGGGCCACCCAGACCCATTCCACCTTTGCCACCAGCTCAGCAATCAACAGATCAGTCCAGTTTGTGTGTCGTCATTGTTCATGTCTTCATCTGTCTGGTACAATTTCAGAGCAATTTGGTGCAGTATTGCACAGGATGTCGAGGTTTGGAGATATTGGGGCCCAAAGCATTAGCAAAACATGTCCGCCATGATGGCTGTACAAGCTATTCCCCACCTAAAGATTTCAGGATTGGGAGGTTTCCTTAATCTACGTTAGTTTGTTTCAGGTCTGACTTAGGGACCAGATCCTTCCAGAGTTTGGGGTCCACCACTTGCAAATATTGGTCTTGTCGGGTAATACTTTTTTTTAATTGTCTTTATTAGCATTTATAACATGTAACCATGAAGAGCAGAAAAACAAGGTCCAGCAAGCAGCATCATCATACATGTATTATAATTCAAATTTTAAAGAAGCAGCATTGTAGGACTCGATAGATAGAAGAGAAGAGAGAGAGAAGGGAAAATCAGCAGGTAGGAGAAAGGATAAACTGATCAAGGGGACCAGACCACTCTTAACGTCTCGCAGTTCGCGAATGATAGAAATGGTCAGCAAGACTATGCACTTAAAGAGAAGTCAATCACCATATTCAGTAGAGCAGGTTGGGTCAACGAGTTAAGCTCGGGGTTGTCCATGCAGCACTGTCATGAGGGAGGGGATGGTGGCCTAGGGCAGTATAGATACAGTCATGCTGGGGGGTAGAGGAGTGCGTCTAAGGAATCCAAACAATCACTGGGGCTTGTTGTATTTAACTATCAGTGGCAGGCTCCTTTGCACGGATATAATACAATGCAAATGGGTCCCAGATGTATTTATGGCGGAATGTTGGGGGCATCTCTTCCCAGTAGGTGGCGAGTTGTTCTTGGCAGTGAACAGCATCCTGTAGCCAAGATTTAATCTTGGACGTCTTCTGATGTGCTCAGTTTATAGCGACTCGTCGTTTCGCAAGTAACAGGAGCATGGCCGCAAGACGGCAGGTGTCAGGCAGGAGGTCCTTCACATAGCCCAGAAGGCATGTTAGCGGCGTGAGCCGGATTATGTGTCCCAACATTTGCGCAATTGTAGAGCAAACTGTGTGCCAGTCCTTCACTCGGGGACTCCTCCAGGTCAACTGTATGAAAGTAGCTTGTGTAGCCGTGCATTGTCTGCAGCATTAACCATGTGTCAGTTGCATCTGATGCAGCTGCATGGGTGTGCAGTATAATTGATGTATATATTTAAAGTGGGTAAGCCACAGTCGGTAGATGGGGAAAGTGCAGTCATTTGCGCCCAACAGTATATCCATATGTCCACTGTTCGGCAGATATATGAGAATTCATGTCACGCTCCCATAGCGCGCGTGCCTGTGCAGTGCGGAGAGGCGCTGTAGTCTGCATAATAGTGTATAGTCTGGTGACCAACCATGCGGAGAGGGTCTATTCAGCTTGTGTTCGAGCGCTGGCAGCAGAGAATGGTGATGCAGGAAATGTCATAAAGTATGCGGCGTGCAGCCTGTAGTTGTTGAAACAACATGGCGTCCAAAACAGTATAACCTGAGGGGCTTACTTGGGGCAAATGGGGGGAGAAAGTGTCCCTCTGGATATAGATTCGATAGGGTAGACAAGTGTCTCTGGTGTGTCCGCAGTGTAGTGCATTTAGCGTGCGACGCAGCAAGGGGTTATGGGCAAGTGGGATAGATGGTGCCTAGAGAGCGGAGAGTTTGGCCCGGTGATGAATGCTGTCCCATGCCTAGCATACACATTTCACCGAGTCAACTACCTTGGCGAGGGTTCCTGTAGCACTGGTACACGGCAGTGCTGAGTGGCCAAGGGGAGGCAGCACTGGCCTCCACTGCCGTTTGGGTCTGAACACGTACCGGGTACAGCCGGTAATGTAAGTAATGAGCTTGCGCGCATAGTGCATACAAATGTAGGTCAGGTGCGCCAAGCCCCCTGATTAAACGGCAGTGTCAGTATTCCCCAAGCGATTCGAGGTTGATGGCTAGCCCAGGTGAGCGATATGAGATTGGAGCGCAGGCGCTTACAAAAGGAGGCAATGATCTGTATGGGAATGTTGCAGAATAGATTTAAGAACTAGGGTGATATTATCATTTTAGCTATGGCCAATTGTCCCGTCAAAGATAAGGGGAGTCTATTCCAGATTGGAATTTTCTCTTCAAGCCAAGTCATTGTACGCCCATAGTTCACCCTCCACAGCTCCTCAATATCCCTGCTGAGCCATATCCCTAGATAGCGCACGTGCTCCGTCGCCCATCTTGGCGGGTAATACTTCAATGAAGTTGTAGTAAATTACTTCTCTACTCTTCTCTACCGAATAGCTCTGTAGAATGTACCATGAAATCATGGAATGCCTGGGTGTCTCTCTGTGCTTACAGTGTCAGTTGGTCAACTCAGGCTGAGCTGCTAGGAGCGTGCTCCCGGTGGGGCTGCATCTATACTGTCTATCTTCTCTTACTTACCTATCCTGGAACCAAGCTACAATAAAGGATTACTCAACTATACAGCTGGACTCTGTATCTTCCTTTACAAAAATTTGGCGACGATCTTGAACCTACGTGTGGAAGTAAGGAGTAAGGACAACTAAGGAACCAAAGGACAAGGAACTAAAGACATTAAGGACTTTCATAACGTCAATTCAACTCAAAGGTAAAGGCCTGACCAGCCTCACCAGTGTCCTGTACCATCTGGACAGCCTGCACCCTGGGCGTTTGTCTTCTCATTATTGAGGTGTTTGCTGTCATCTGGAAGACTTCTACAGTGAACAAGTCTCTTCAGCAACACTGAACAAGTCTCTCCTGCAACACTCTTCCCACAAGCGCCCTAAGTTGCCTGTCCTGCTGGGTTTCCAGTTTTGGCACACTCTCCAAGACAGACACTGCGTTTTGGTCTGCAAGTGGAGTTTAGCGCCTTCTTGAGAGTAACCGCAGCAATGGAAGTGACCCAAGGGTTTACAGAAAAGCGGCACAGTTGGTAAGCTCATGCGCTTATTTAGACAAGTAATATTCAGTGACTGGGAGTACTTTGCCAGCTGGCGCAGTGACTTATTGTGTAACGAGTGGCACCTTTGGTGAGCCGACGCGCATGTATGAAAAGGCAGGGAGATCTAAACACTAGAGAAAAGCTTCTTACTCAAAGTCCTACCAACATGAAACCCTTGGCTACGAGTTCCAAGCAGGTGGACTTCGACTGGAGCATAGTGTCAACACGAAAAGATGCCCTATGGGTAATGACCCTAGGAACTGATCAAACAACCTCCACCAAAAAGAGGGAACAACACAGGGTACTAACCCTGGAAGCAACACAACCTCCCCTAGGAAGGGTACACCGCAGGGTAGTCACCCTGGAAAACAAAAGTACAACCTCCCTTAAATAGGGCACATCACAAGGTACTGACCTTGGAAAACAAAAAGTACAACCTCCCCTACCTAGGGTACACCACAGGGTACTCACCCTGGAAAACAAAAGTACAACCTCCCCTAAATAGGGAACACCACAGGATACTCACCCTGAAAACGAAAAAAATACAACCTCCCCTAATTAGGGTACACCACTGGGTACTCACCCTGGAAGACTGAAAACACAACCTCCCCTAAATAGTGTACACCACAAGATACTCACTCTGGAAACAAAAGCTAAAACCTACCCTAGATAGGGTACACCTGAGGGTACTAACCCTTAAAACAACACCATGTCTGAATTCGGGGCACTAAACACCCTCACAACCTCCCCCAAAGAAAAGGGTAAACTCAGTGTTTAGGCACACAAAACACTATTCATGAAGACTGAGTTGGAGCACTGAGACACTAACCGCCCGCTCAAGACTCTATATTATAAAGAACTGAGTCCCCCCCCCCTTTTACACGCAAAAGAAGCAATATGAATATAGACATTGCAATCAAGAAGAAATTTTTAAGCTCCGGTGATCGATCTTTCTCTCGAGGTCTCCACCAAAGGGTTCACGCACCTGCCAACATACAATAAAGAACACTAGAGTTCCTTCAGTGTGCACTCGCTGAACTTTGCTGTTGAAATGGAGTGTCACAACGTTCGAAGATCCATCCTGGGTCACACATCTGATCGTGAGCCAAAAGTTCATTACCTCTTTATGACGTCCTCCTCTTTTCATGCTGCACCGGCCGTTGACAACTGGAGACTCCCCATGTAAGGCAACTTACTGGAGCTGACCGGGTGATTTAGGTGTCAGCGAAACTTTATTAGCAAGGCGGTTGGCAAGACGTGTACACTCCAATGAAAATTGCCAAGAGGGAGAAAAACTTTCGAACACAAAATGGCGGCACGCATTCCTGACGCTGTGCAGGGTGGCTCGCGGCAAAAGCGTGCACCAAAGCATCCACTGCAGAAAGGAGCTCGGGGAGAAGGCGGACATCAATGAAGATAGATTGCAGGCATCATGAGACCGGTAAGGCTGCTCGTGTCGAGTGCATGCACGCGGTGTGGGCTTGTGGGCTGTTTGAAAGCCGGCGGTTAAACTGCCATGGAGCATCTTGAACATCTTGAACATCCAAAACAGCAAAGAAAAGTGCCTCACACACCGATATAACACAACTCTGGTCCCTGTCTTTTCATACATGCGCGTCAGCTCACCAAAGATGCCACTCGTAACACAGTAAGTCACTGCGACAGCTGGCAAAGTACTCCCAGTCACTGAATATTACTTGTCCAAAAAGGCGCATGAGCTTACCAACTGTGCCGCTTTTCTGAAAACACTTGAGTCCCTTCCAACGCTGCAGTTACTCTCGAAAAGGTGCTAAACTCCACTTGCAGACCAAAACGCAGCGTCTGTCTTGGAGAGTGTGCCAAAACTGGAAACACAGCAGGACAGGAAACTTGTGGCGCTTGTGGGAAGAGTGTTGCAGGAGAGACTTGTTCAGTGTTGCTGAAGAGACTAGTTCACTGTAGAAGTCTTCCAGATGACAGCAAACACCTCAATAATGAGAAGACAAACGCCCAGGGTGCAGGCTGTCCAGATGGTACAGGACACTGGTGGGGCTGTCCAGGGCGTTTCTCTGAGATTCAATTGACGTATTAAAAGTCCTTAATGTCCTTTTTTAGGTCTCAGCTTAGAGACACGCGAAGCGCGTTCTCTGCAGAGAACTATGGCAATAATTTTAGGCGACAAACGGAGACAAGAGCTGGGCACGCGCCCAGCATTGTAAATGGGAGAGGGAGCGACAAGAGCTGGCCACGCGCAGATTTGGTCGCGCGCACGCTCACGGCGATGGCGTCTCCGCCGCGTGCCGCACCGCCCTTTTTGTCCCCATAAGCCCTGAAGTGTGCGCTGTGCGAGTCTCACCCCCATCACGACTCGCACAGCCTCTCTGCCTCGCCTGCGCCCTGGGTCACTGTGCGTTCGCCAGGCGGCGCGGGCACTGTAAGCGCACCGCCCTACGAGTAGCACCTGCCCGGTACGACTCGTACACTCACTTCGAATCGTACCATCTCCCAAGTACGCTCCCGAGAACGCGTCTCACGCGGGATGCGTGAGACTCGGTAGGTTCGTCCCCCGATCGACGTACGAGGTGCACAGAGGTGTTCAGGTCTCACGGACAGCGCGTCCCAGCCTTAGGTCTTGTTTATTACATTTTTCCCAGCACAGGCAAAGCTGATAGGACAGGTTTTAATGTGGTAAACAGTATTTGTGATTGCTTGTGTGTGCATGTGTTGGCACCTTGAAGACAGACCTGATGGATCACTGTTGAGATGAAACGGCAAGTGTACTTCATCAACCTATATTGGGTCATGTTAGATTTTCACAGTGTGATGTCTGTGACTCTTCAGATTCTCGTCTGGCTGTTTTTCCTGAGTTAGTTTCCAACCCAGCCAAATCCCACCAAATATTTTCTTTTTGCTCTGCTTTCTATTCCACCATCCATCTGTCCTCTCACTGACTTTTCCTGACCTGGTGCTGCACTGTGTCTGAGATACCATGACCCTACTAGCCCTGTCTCTTGTGTTCACACCTCATTGTTTCACTGTCCTCTGAACTCCAGAACTAACAGCCTGGCCAGTGAGCAACATTGCTGTTCTAGCATGACGGAGGATGGAGATGATGGCATAGCCGCAAGGTACCTGTGATTTCTTAATTGTGCCCTCTTGTCTGTGCCTTCTTACCCATACCCTCGGCCATTTAACATGCAACTTGTCATCTGCCAACTATACAAAGACTGATATCTGCACCAAGTGCCAAGAAGTCCAGTTAGTAGCAAAAGCCGTGCTATACAAGTACTCCATAACATACTATGTTGGCATGGTTTATGGATTCAGCGTTTCTGTGATTTTGGAGAGATCGATGGAAAGACATGTTCATTGTTGGTTTAGCCAACTGCATGGTGGTCACTTTATGTTTTCACATCTTAAGATTTGAAGGCTCTACCATGTTGGTGAGGTCAGTTGATGAAGACTTATTATTGAGCTTTCACAGCCAAAGATTGAATGTTTCGCCAATCTGGTGTGGTCTGTAGAGGAGGGCATCTGTCGCCTGGCACAGTCTGAAAAAGCAGCTTCTTTGAGGTGACTTCTTCACCCTCTCTGGTCTCAGTCGTCAATCTCAAGGACCACTTCTTAAGCTTCCCTTTACTTTTCCAGCTTTGTTGCCTTCCCTACGGTTTCTCTTTAGTATAATGTCTTTATTCATGTGAACCACTCCACCATCTCCTGATCCTGGGGTCTTCCCTTTATTCCTCTATTTAGTTCTTTTTTCCTGTCTCCCTGAATAGTCTATTCCCACAAAAGTGAGACCACTGCTTGGAGGCTGAACCCTTATTTTTTGCATAAAGCAACACGGAATCTCCCCATGTTTATCTGACTGGAAGTTCGACAGTGCCTATGAGAGATGTTCTCGAGGAAGGAAACTAGCTCATTTCACTGGGTACGCTTTGACGTTCTTGTTGTTTACATGCGTCTTCTCCTGGCTCCTAAGACTGCTCCTACAAAAACAAAACGCCTTGCAAGTTAATCTGGTTGGGTGGCTCCATATATGTTAATCACAGAGCAAGTGTTTACGGGATGTGCTTTCTCTGCGTTTGCTTTCAGCTCTGGTGGACACTGCACACATTAGCCTTGGCTATAAATGCGCCATTAAATGCCGATCCCTGAGCAAACCCCCCTTTTGAGCATGGATCAGAATTCCAAGCTTTGCAGTCCCATCCACGCAATTGTCCACCGGTAACTTTCGGCTGGCCAAACCTGCTGAAATTTATCAGGGGGAAAAATGTATTTTACTCACCAAGAGTGTGGAATTTGGTGGGAAAAAACTGAATTGTGGGTATTTACGCGCAAGGCAATATATATCTCCCCATGATATCCCTATTAACCAGTTGTGGAAAATCCCTCATCTTCATTTGTGGTACTACAAATCATAGCAGTTAGGTTTGTATGATGTCTGTTTGCGCCAGGAGCACAAACTCCAATATAATTTATTTTCTTGGTGGACATCCCAGTTGTTTTTGTGTGTGGCTAACCGTTTGGGCAGAAGTTTATCGTAAGTTCTTTTAGTAACCTGAACAGCTTTTCTGCATGTTTTCAACCTGGCCAGAAGGGAAGTTTACATTTTGCCTTAGCTTTAGTGCATCACTGGAAACACTTCTCTAGTTGGGAGTGATGACAAGCTACTGTTGGCAGCTGTCCTTTTTCTGTGAAAGCAGTTGGTGTTTTTGAACAGTCTCCGATAGTAGGCAGCGCTATACCTGACCCAAAGCACTTCCCTAATTGATATGGTTGGCAGTGTCGTCAGAGGTTGGATAAAGCAACAGATGTGCATCATGAACTGACACGAGCTGTAGAGACAAAGGCATAATTGAGGCCTCTGGACAGTGTAAGGAATCAACCACTATTTACTGCTTATGCTCTGTGAGCTGCACATTTCTCTTCATTTTATGCAACCCTAAACAGAACTCGATCTGCCCCTGATCTTAGGACTAACATATACAAGAAAACAGCTACAAAAATAAAGCTATCTTCATAACAAGCATTGGCAACACCAAATAGGTCTCACCTTTATAACGTGAGTGTTATTTTCCCATGGATAATTTTTTTGTAAACAATTGTTTAAAAAAAGTACTATCTTGGAAGTCAATTAAATTAAATATTTTCACTCTCTATAAAGGGCATGGCTCCTTTTTAGGTCTCAGCTAGCGTAGGCAGCGCACATGCGCAGTCTCGCTGGCGAGATGTAATGACTTGGAGTTGCGAGGTTAAGCCCCACCCCTCTTCTCCATTGGCTGGCCTCCTAAACGGTGGCCAGCCATTGGAGAAGAGGTCCCAGTGACGACATTCTTTCGATCTAAGCCCCGTACTTTTCGGATTGGGGGGGCGTGTTTTTTTACTTTCTTTCTCCCCTCTTCTCCTTTGGCTGAACAGTCAAAAACACGCCCCCCAGTCTGAAAAGGACGGGGCTTACAGACAATAACGAAATGAAAAATGATGAAGTTGTGCCCTCTGTGAGCCTGTCTGCCTTCATAAACACTCCTTCCCCCATCCCAGGAACCGCCCTCGCCTCCCTGCCCGTGTAGCCCACCTCCCTTTGTGCATTTGAGTATTAATCACCAACGACTGTTGTATTAAATGGAAGTTGAACATTGTATTTACTTTTGTTTAGTTGATAAGCCGTCATGCTTGGCTACGGGGTCTCGCCCATGTTTTAAAGGGAATATTCCGATCACTACGGAGGTCGCCGTGTTTAACTGTTGCTTCGGGCTGGCTCGCGTGAAGTGGGGTGACCTGCATGTCTAGCGCTGTGCTTTCTGTAACCCATTCAAAGAGCCGGGTGTCGCCTCGTGCGCGTTTGACGACGGGGGCGTAGCCGCACCCGGAAGCCTTGCTGATGTCTGCCGGCAGTTGAGCAGCCCAAAAAATGGCGGCGGTGAGTCGCACCCTTGGGGGCCCCGGCAGCGTCACAGCTGGCTGCGGGGAGGCCTCGGAGAGTGGCCTGGAGCCCGCCACCCAAGAGAAGGCCATGTGCCCGGTGTGCCTTGACATCCTGCTGCGGCCGGTTAAACCTGCCGTGCCGCCACTCCATGTGCCTGCTGTGCTTCCAGCGCACCGTGGAACTGGCCAGCCTGTGCTGCCCGCTTTGCCGCACGCGCATTTCCAACTGGGCTTGGCAGCGCAGCCAGGACAAGACCCTGGTGGACCGGGAGCTGTGGGAGCAGGTGCGCCGGAGCTTCCCGGAGCGCTGCCGCCAGAGGGAGCAGAAGGAGGAGGGCGGCGCCCCGCTGCAGACGGCGGTACAATGTGCGGAGGGGGCAGCGCTGTCATCCTAGGTGCCTGCAAAAGGGACGCCGCCGCAGAGTGGTCTGCTGTGCTTGCTGGGAGCCATCACTGCCCTGTGACTGCTACCACCAACCACTGATCGGTGAGCGGCTCAACACGTGAGCTGTCACTGCACTGACCTGTTTATTCAGCGGCTGTCTGTGCACTCTAGGCGCACAGTAGCGCGGATCGATGTTGTTCACGCTTTAGATATGTTTTGTAAATGCTGCCCCAGTATCTCCTTACAAAGGTGCTGTTCACCCCTACACCTGCAATAGTGACACAGCGAACAGAGTTACTTCCTAACGAAACAAGCCTTGATGCTGGTCATTTACGTTCACTCGTATATTACCATTTTCTTCTTCAAAACTTTATCTCTTATGTTTATGACGCCAGTTATCAGGGGCATAGCTTCGGGGAGTTGGGAGAGTTACACCCCTAATAAATAAATTTTCTGGAAAATGATTGGGTACACTTTTTCAGTCTGGTATGCTTAGGTGCCGTACGGATTTTACAAGGAATTGTTACATAAACACAGACAAACACCCTCTCCACATTGAAAGTCTTATATTGTTTTCTCTCACTTACAGCCAGATTCATCAAGCACAAAACGGCTCGCAAAGGGCCAGATTCTGAGAATCTGGCCCTTTGCGAGCGCAATTTTTGCATTTGGGATTCATCATCCCAAAAGCAAAAATCGCAAATTGCGAAATTGCGAGAAATTGCATTTAAGGAATCTCTATTTGAGATTTCTTAAATGCAATTCATGAACCAATTTAGAATTGCGAAATCGCAATTTTTGGCCGCTATTTACCGCGAAGTCTGACTTCGTGGTAAATAGCGAAAACTTAGAAAAATGCACTTTAGTGCATTTTTCTAAGTTGCATGTTACACACACACATGTCCTTTGGATATGTGTGTGCGCAACATCAGTCTACATTTTCATTTCAGGGGTGATACAGGGTGTCCTTTGGACACCCCTGGCACCCTTGAAATCGCATCCTTATTTGCGATTTGCAAATAAGGAAGCTGTAGAAATCGCAAATAATATTGCGATTTCTACATGAATCCCGTTTTGCGAGTCTTTAATAGCGATTCCTTAAAAATCGCTATTAAGGACTCGCAAAACAGGACAATGATGAATCTGGGGGCTAGTACCCCTATCACATCGCAGTCGTTTCCCTTTCCACTGCCCCTTTATCCTCTATCGTGGGCCTTGCTTGTCGTATACTGTATTTTAAAATGGTATATCAGCATGATTGTTGTAAAATCTGAAATCCACCCCCCTCACCCCAATCTTACTTACCAGCTATGCCCCTGCCAGTTATTACAAAACACTCCTGTGTGCAGTTTGCCCACATGTTGTTGTGAACTTGTTAAATGGAAATTCTTTCTTTCTCGATGTTTCGCTTTTACAAACCTCTACCCTAAATACCACTGATGTTGGTAGCTGTGCGTGTCTGGTGTATACACACTTACTTTATACTTTTGCCAAACTCCTGTATAAACACCCCAATAATAGCACTCTGAAATGTAATGACTCCGTCTCAGATTATAGCTTCAAATGCACTTTTATTCTTGGTGTGTTCTGATAACCTCTCCCTTTAATGAAGTGCCTTTTGAGGTCTCGGCCTGCGATGGCTGCGCTTGCGCAGTCTCGCTGCCGAGATTTCATGAGATAAAGAGAAAGCGATGTAAAGCCCCTCCCCTCTTCTCCATTGGCTGGCCTCCTAAACGGTGGCCAGCCACTCACCTGGAACCCCCAACCTCTCCTCCGACTGAGTGATCACCGCAGAGCCTCGCCCTGCCTGTGTGTGTGTGTGGCTCTGTGTGTGTGTGTGTGTGGCTCTGTGTGTGTGTGGCTCTGTGTGTGTGTGTGTGTGTGTGTGGCTCTGTGTGTGTGTGTGGCAATGTGTGTGTGTGTGGCTGTGGCTCTGTGTGTGTGTGGCTCTGTGTGTGTGTGGCTCTGTGTGTGTGTGACTGTGTGTGTGTGTGTGTGACTGTGTGTGTGTGTGTGTGTGTGTGGCTCTTTGTGTGTGTGTGTGGCTCTTGTGTGTGTGTGTAGCTCTTTGTGTGTGGGAGGGGCTCTGTGTGTGTGTGTGTGTGGCTGTGTGTGTATGTGTGTGGCTTTGTATGTGTGTGTGGGTGCAAATGCAATAGGTCTAGCATTTGCGACAGATTAAGCTATTGGCATTGTAAATGACAATGCCATTTATTTTTCTGTTTTCAAAACCAACACATAAATAAAAATGTTGTCATTTACAATGCCAATAGCTCTGGCTTTTGCAAAGGCGAGACCGTTGCATTGTAAATGCTTCATTTTATAATGTGTTTATTGGCATTTCAGAGGATAGAACTAAAATAAGAGAAATGAGAATCAACAGATCAAGGCATTGACATATACATACATAATATGGAATCAAAGGCAAGTAGCATTAAATGACACATATCCATTAACAGATCAAGGAAGTAGGCCACCCAAGCGTAGCAACAATACTTCAAAATAATCTAGTATGTGACGTCATTCTACCCTTGAGCCACCCGCTCCGTGGTAGATGGAGTGACCGAGCCTATGGTTAATCCCTCGAGGGCCCTGGCGTACTGTCCACCCTGAAGGGAAGTGAATCACAGGATCAAGTCCCGACTACAGAGTCATTACATGTTAGGTGCTATGTGTTCTACCCCGGCAACCGTGGCCACATCCTCCTCGTCCGTTGTGTCCTGTGTAGGCCTCCTGCTCAGGAATAGGGACCAAAAGTTCTTAGGTCTATTAAGGGGGGGCATTAATTCACTATATAATTCTGTCTGTGTACTGCAATAGAGCATTTCCTTAGTCCATTGCTATAAAGTAGGTGTCGGGCCCGCATCCAGGAAAGAGCAACATATCTCCTGGCCAGGAGGAAGGACATGTCTATCAGTCGTCTAAGGTCCTTATGGAGGGGTTTAGAATATCCTAGTACAGCCATAAGCGTATCTGGAGTCAGTGTGAGGTCAGTGACCCGATTCACCTCTGCATACACCTGGCGCCAGAAGTGAGCAATCCCCGGACAACACCAAGCAACGTGCAGGAAATCGGCAACCATCACTCCGCACCTCTCACAATGTGGGTTCTCTCTCAGGCTGTATCTATGAAGTCTTTCGGGAGTATAGTACACCCTATTAAGAAATTTGAAATGGATCAGCCTATGGCGTCCATTAAGCGATATACGTTTGGTGCTCGTGCAGCAGTGCAGCCACTTCTCATCTGTCATTTCCACCCCAAGACCCCTCTGCCATTCAGTCGCGATTTAGCGTAATCAGCGTGTCTCTCAGATAGGGCAATGCGGTACAGCCGGGATACCAGTTTAGCGGGTGAATTAGCCTGAATAATGTAGGTTAATGCCTCAACCTCCGGTGGCTCCATCATGTCCTCACCCAAGAGGCCCCTAATTGCATGTCGCACCCTGTAGAACTGAAATCGCGACATTAGCGAAAACGGCTTCCCCTCCACCGCCACATGCTCCCAGGAACGAGCAGTGCCATCAGCAAAGAGGTCCCCCATATTATGTATTCCCAGCGTTCTCAGCGCTGCTATCGCCCCCTTGTCCCTGCATGGGGCTAGCCAGTAGCACCAATGGATAGGAGCTGACGGAGCGTATAGTAAGCTGCCGGCTTGCACGTCCAACATGTGATGCCCCGCATGCTTCACCGAGTCTATTATGCCGGTGCATCGATCTCGGGGTGAAAACAGGAGCTCCGGTACAGGAACCGGATCAGCAACGACAGTTTCAATGCGGAGATGTTTAACTTCTGCAGGGCTGTGTACCCAGTGATATGCGTGTGAGCTTTGTGCCGCCCTATAATAGAGTTCCAGGTCAGGAGCGCCCAGGCCTCCTGTTCGCATACAGACGCGTAAGTATTTTCCAGGCCACCCTAGGCTGCTTGCCCGCCCAAGCTAATCGGATCATCAGCGAATGTAACTGCTGGAAAAAAGTTTTTGACAGTACCATGGGTATATTTGTAAATAGAAAGAGGAGACGTGGCAGTACAATCGTTTTGATCGGTGAAACCCTCCCCATCAAGGACAGTGGTAGGGCAATCCACCTTTCGATGTCGTCCTCCAGTTTAGAGATAGCAACCCCGTAGTTCTCTTTCAGCACTACATCAGAATCCGTTTGTAACCGGATCCCTAGGTATCGCACCGCGTCTGTGGTCCACTGCAATGGGTACTCCGGTTCCACACGTGACGTGGAAACATGATGGATTTATTCCAATTAACGGTAATGCCTGATAGAGAGCTGAACAGCGCCACTTCGCCCAGTACTGGGGAGAGGTGAACCTCCGGGTCCCGAACATATAGGAGGGTGTCATCCGCATATGTGGACACGATGAGGTGGTAGTTCGGGAACCGTATGCCCCTATGTCCGTGGTATTCGCGCAAGGCGCAAGCGAGTGGCTCCGCCTCCAGCGCATAAAGCATGGGAGAAAGGGGACAGCCTTGTCTCGTGCCCCTACTGATTGGAATAGGGTTAGTAATCAAAGTTCCAATCCGAATACGAGCCATGTATGCAGAATACAACGTAGCCAGAAGTTGAAGGAAAAGCATCCCAACCCACATTCGGCCAAGAACCTGCCGCAGAAATGGCCACTCTAAAGAGTCGAAGGCCTTTTCCATGTCAAGGAAAACAGCCACCACAGGGACCTCCGGGCGCATGTGCTGCATGGCTGCAAACACCATCCTAAGGTTGTAGGTGAAATTGCGACCGGGCACAAAGCCGGCCTGTTCCAGAGCGACCAGCCTGGTTACCAAAGGGCTATGGCGGTTGGCTGTAAGTTTCGCAAAAATCTTCGTGTCAACATTCAGCAGCGAAATAGGCCTGTATGAGGCGCATTCCCCTGGGGGCTTTCCAGGTTTGAGAATAGGTACCAATATTGACTCACGCATAGTAGGCGGCATCACCCCACAGGAATAAATGTCCGCAAATAATGTAAGGAACTGCGGGATCAGCAGGTCAGAAAAGGCCTTATAAAAGGCGACAGTAAGGCCGTAGTTACCCGGGGCACTGCCAGCCCTCAAGGCCGATAAGGCCCAAACTATCTCCTCACGTTCAGTCGGTCGAGCCAAGAATTCCCGATGCAGATTCGATAGCCACGGTAGCTCAATGTGGGTCAGATAATCTAGGATGCGTTCCTCCGGAGCGGGACCTCAGGAGGCGTACAGAGCAGCATAGTACTCCTGGGACCTCTGCGCCTCCTGTGCTTCGGTAAGCGGCAGGTCCGACGACGCGTCTCTCACATACGGGATCATCGTTCTGTTCCGGTGTTGTCGAACTTACTGAGCCAATACCGTCCCCGGACGCTCCCCCTCTCCATAAGCTCTGGCAGTGGTGTATTTCCCAAGATGCTTTATTTCCGCATCCGCTTCTTCGTGGTATTCGCGCATCGTCTGTGCCAGCTCTTGAGTTAGCTCTTCGCTCCAGTCGGTTAATCGACGGGTTTTTAACTTTTTAAGTTTTGCCTCCAACTTCTCTAACCTACCTTGGATCGATTTAAGCACCCCAGCATGTTTAGATATACTGATTCCTCTAATATACACCTTAAAGGCTTCCCACACGGTTTGGTATGAATCAACCGAACCCACGTTTGTTTAAAAAAAAAAACGACTCTATGGACGTGGCCAATTCCTCCTTAAAGGGGCCGTCAAGCAGGGAATAAGGCGGAAAGCGCCACATAAACAGAGGGATACGCTTCTTGGGCGAGTCTATAGTCAGTAAAAGCGGCGAGTGGTCTGAGGATGTACGAGGCAATATCGCGCAGGCACGAACATGTTTAACTAAATGAGTGGAGGCCAGGCAATAGTCAATTCTAGTATGGATATCATGTGGAGCGGAGTAATGTGTATAGCCCCCCTGAGTTGGGTGTCTGTGTCTCCATACATCGCACAGGTCAAGTCTCACCATCGACGACTCAAGCACTCTGGCCGAGGCCGAGGGGCGTCTGTCAGGTCCATCCGATCTGTCAATCTCTGGTCGCCTTGGCAAGTTAAAATCCCCCCCTCAGAGAACAGAACCCTGTGTGTCTAACTGGGTTTTAGTTGCCAGTGATGTATAGAAGGCAGGGTGGTCAAAGTTAGGGCCATAAATGTTCAGTATACAGATGTCCAGGCCTTTACCTCAGCATTTGGAGATTGTGAAGCGCCCCTCCCTATCCGTCTCTGGAGGCGTCAGTGTCAATTAGGCTTTTGGGTTCACCCACGTCAGTACCCCCCTAGCATGTGAGGTAAATCCTGCAGAGTGAACTTTACCCAAGAGACCCCTGGAGCGCAAAATTGGGCTGTCCGGGCGGAGGTGGGTCTCCTGCAGAAGCTCAATGTCAACGTTGGGCCTGGTGAGGTAGTGCAGAACCATGCGGGCCTTGCGGTGATCTTTAAGACCCGGCACATTCCATGTTATCAAAACCAGCGAGTCCAGGGGCTCCCTGTGTGGGGTCACTGAAGGGTCAGTAGTAGGAACATGTGTCATGGGGTGGTAGCGTAAGTATAGATGTGTGAGACATGCCTTGCCGTAGCAGTGCCATAATGCCAACAAGAACAACAAAAATAAACAAAGAAAGATTCCCCTCAATAGGACATGAATTCGCTACCCCTCTCCCCCCCAAACCCACCCACCCACGCCTGCCCAGCCCCAACTTGGCCGCGGAATCATCCCCTTCCCAACAAAGACCAGCCCTCTCCCCCCAACCCTTAGAAACAAAAAACATTGCACCAGTGTAATTCACGCTGGGGTGGAGGTAGCCTGCTGAAAAAAGAAACACTCCTCTAAGCAATAATGATCATCCTCCCCGCCTCACCAAGCGTATGCACTTTGAGCCGCACAGCAGTGCTTAAGCATTCCTTCACCCGTACCCGCGTTTAAGATTCTCAGTGGGGCGTCGTATCCTGGAGGTCCCATCACCCCGCACCCGAGACCGCGGGGTCCCCACCCCCCGGGTCCCCACAGGTGGCCACAGTTGGCCACCACGCCACCCCACAGGAGGGCGCACCTCTAGACAGAATTGCAACTAATATACCAACTTTACAAACTGATATAAACCATTTCCAGACCCTCTCGCCACCTCCACCAAGCCCCAGTCCAAATTCGCACCAATCAAGTAATTAATGATGACAAAGATAGGCACCAGGTCCAGTGGAAACACAACATCCAGTCACAGCGCACTCAGTCCAACAACTGTCACCACCAGTACTTAGCCGTTAGGGGTCGGGCATCAAGCCTAGTCCTGTTCGTCCAGGTCGCCTCCCGCTGCCTCATCCAGGAGCTCCCTTCCAGGTGAGGGTCGTGGCTCCTTCCGCCATTCCTTGAGGGCCTTCTGAAGTGCTTTGGGATCAGTGAAGATCAATGACCGCCCCTGATGTTTGACACGCAGCTTCGCAGGATACAGCATCGCGTAGTCAGCCCCCAAGTCGCGTAGTTGCCTTTTCATTGGAATAAACTGTCATCTCGCCTCCTGAACTCTGCCCGTGAAGTCCGGGAATAGAGAAATCGTCAACCCCTCGTATTGTAACAGTTGTTTCTCTCTGGCGAGCCTGAGCGCAGAGTCCCGGTCCCTGTAGTTTAACAATTTTGCAATTATAGGCCGGGGCGGCGTATCGGTCACGGGCCCAGGGATCGGTGAGCCCTCTCGACCACGAACATTCCAGAGAAGGCCGTGTCCCCCAGCAGGGTCTTCAAAAGACGTTCAATAAATAGCTCCATATTCCCCGTTTTGGGTAGTTTCCGGAAGGCCGGTGATACGGAGATTGCATCTCCGAGAGCGGGCCTCCAAGTCCTCCGTCTTGTCCTGTATGACTTGGAGGACCCTACCCAGCTGCTTGTGCTCCGAGTCTAGGGTGGTATAGGCCTTCTCAACCTCAGTCAACCTCCGTTCGGACATATCGATGCGTTCCGCATGTTTGTCTAACCTCTCAGCCATTCGGTCCATCCGGTAGGTGAGCGCGTCCATCTTGGTTCCCAAGGAGGCTATTCCTCCCTGCAGACTCTTCTCCATGGCTATCAATAGCCCGTGGATGTCTTGTTCTTGGCTCTCTCCAGCCGGGTCCGACTCGCTGGCCCCATCCACCAGGGTAGTCTCAGTAGACTTGGACCTCTTTGGGTCAAACGATAGCTTCGGTTGGTTCCTGTCCACTCGCCCCATTGCAGCAGCGCAAGATGCTCCCTGACCGGGGGTGTGAGCAGACCGAGCAGGGGAGGGAGGAGGGGGACCGCAGGCAATAGTGCTCCAATACAGGTGTACCCACGCTTCTAACCACTACACCTGGTTCTGCGCCTCCAAGAAGTCCATTTCTTAAGCAGCATACACCAGTGGGATGCAACCCCTGGGCGCTCAACGATGGTCTACGTGACCGTTTCAAATGAGTCCTTAGATTAATCCGTCCAAGGCACCACCTGGGCAGCAAATTGCCCTCCAGAGGCAGATGTCCCACCAAGTATTCAAATCAGCACAGGCTCAACTCCTCCATTCCCCGCTCCATACTGCCCCCGCAGTGCAGGCCGCCTCCGTCAGGCAAGGGGATCCACAGAGAGCACCATATGTAAGGGGGGGCACCCAGCACCGCACCTCCGCAATCCGCCAAACTGGGACACCACAGGGGTAGTTGCCGAGGGGTAATGGCTCAGGCTCCTCTGGATGACCGCGAGGCTCGCGTGACTCTCCCATGTCCTCCGGGACCGGAGCGGATCACGTTTGTAAAGTGGCACTCCCCCACCACGCAAGGACACCCACTGGGCCGAGCCCCACCGCTGACTCTCCCAATTCACAGGGAACTCTCCCGGGGACGTCCGTCGGCCAGTGTAGAGATGGAAGGGGGGGCAAGACCACCCCCCACTGGACAAGCAAGAAACAGGTCTCCTCCGGTAGGCAGTAGGTAAAGGGCCACCTCCCGTTGCTCCTAATTGCCCCGATCAGCCGCTTCCGTGGCAGGCGGAGCAGCCCTCACACAGCAGGCCTCAGTTCACACCCAAGTCCGCCCCTTGGACCTCGCTCAGGCGGCGCTCCTCACCTCCCGGCGTTCTTCCTGCCAATTGGGCGCTGCAGTCTCCTTCTTCACGGCAGGGCACCCAGCGAGGCGCGGCGCAGAGGGAGGGCGAACCCCTCCACTCACCTCCGATCCCGGGCACAGCCCCGGCGAGCCTCAGCACACCGGGCTTGCCTTCAAAGCGACCCCTGGAGCCCACAAGGCGGCCGCAGACTCGCAGCCCTCGCCGGTCTCAGCTCGCCGGCCACCCTCCTCGCACAGCGCGGAGAAGGCAGGCAGAAGATCCGTTCTTTCTGTGTTTTGGCACTACCACAGACTGGCGGCCCAATCCGCAGGCACGGGGCAGGATATCAAGGCACGACTCAGGATTGATACAGGATAGCGTGGTGAAGCTGGGGAGCTCTCGGCTCAAGCGGCCATCTCGGTCGCGAACTAGCTCCGCCCCCGTAATGTCCTTGGTTCCTTGTCTTTTAGTTCCTTGGTTCATTAGTTGTCCTTACTCCTTACTTCACGTGTAGGTTCAAGATCGTCGCCAAAATGTAGTAAAGGAAGATACACAGTCCAGCTGCATAAGTAGATGAACAATGCCTCAGATTGCCAGCCATGTTCGTTGTGCTTCTTTCACCCTGGCGATCATGGCAACGAAGTTTCAGCAAAGGTGATACTGTCTGCCTCCTGGCCCGCACCAGTTTGACCTGCATGTTCAGTGCCACATTTCCTTCCGGTTGTAAACGGCCTGAGCCACAAGTGATAAACCAAATATACCGGTTGAAGAGGGAACGGAGCACCAGAACTTTTGACTCTCCTTCAGATGTTGCATCCCATAGACTGCCTGACACTTCACTTTTATGGTGAAATGCAGCGTCTGCACACTGCAAGTATTCAGGCCTTATCAAGTCTTCATTATACCTCATTCGATGCTGGCGACTGTGTGGAACTGTGTGCAGAGACCCAAGGTGAGAGACCGCTCCCTGGAGCTCAAGTAAGATATATATATATATATATATATATATATATATATATATATATATATATATATATATATATATATATAAAAGCTCCAAAACTGCCCCCAGTCAGAGATGCACTCAGAAGGAAACTCGCTGTAGAAGCGTTTGAGCAGGTAAAACTGATCTGCACACCAAACTCGGCCACAGCAGGATGCCGTCAACAGCCTGACGCGTTTCAGAGCCCTTCGCTCTTGTTCATTTGAACTTTTAAATCGGATACAGCGAAAATTACGAGTGCATCCATCCAGGATTGTTAATAAAGGACACACACTACAAAGTCCATAAGACTGTGCGTTTTTGCTTATTCAAGCTAGCCCATTGGAGGATATTTAAAGTGTGGGTGTGTCAGGGCACATGGTAATGCCGAGCCTCTGAAGAAAGAGCGAAGGGCTCTGAAACGCGTCAGGCTGTTGACGGCATCCTGCTGTGGCCGAGTTTGGTGTGCAGATCAGTTTTACCTGCTCAAACGCTTCTACAGCGAGTTTCCTTCTGAGTGCATCTCTGCCTGGGGGCAGTTTTGGAGCTTTGATGTTACGCGGCAGTCCCGCCGCGAGAGATGCACCACCTCGTTAGGACTGGAGCCACGCGCTTGACATTCAGTCAAGTGCATTATGTGGGAAGGAAACTAAGGATTTATGACTGTGCAGCACCCCAAGGTTAATTTGAACTTTTAAATCGTATACAGCTAAAATTACGAGTGCATCCATCCAGGATTGTTAATAAAGGACACACACTACAAAGTCCACAAGACTGTGCGTTTTTGCTTATTCAAGCTAGCCCATTGGAGGATATTTAAAGTGTGGGTGTGTCAGGGCACATGGTAATGCCGAGCCTCTGAAGAAAGAGCGAAGGGCTCTGAAACGCGTCAGGCTGTTGACGGCATCCTGCTATGGCCGAGTTTGGTGTGCAGATCAGTTTTACCTGCTCAAACGCTTCTACAGCGAGTTTCCTTCTGAGTGCATCTCTGCCTGGGGGCAGTTTTGGAGCTTTGATGTTACGCGGCAGTCCCGCCGCGAGAGATGCACCACCTCGTTAGGACTGGAGCCACGCGCTTGACATTCAGTCAAGCGCATTATGTGGGAAGGAAACTAAGGATTTATGACTGTACAGCACCCCGAGGTTCATTTGAACTTTTAAATCGGATACAGCGAAAATTACGAGTGCATCCATCCAGGATTGTTAATAAAGGACACACACTACAAAGTCCATAAGACTGTGCGTTTTTGCTTATTCAAGCTAGCCCATTGGAGGATATTTAAAGTGTGGGTGTGTCAGGGCACATGGTAATGCCGAGCCTCTGAAGAAAGAGCGAAGGGCTCTGAAACGCGTCAGGCTGTTGACGGCATCCTGCTGTGTCCGAGTTTGGTGTGCAGATCAGTTTTACCTGCTCAAACGCTTCTACAGCGAGTTTCCTTCTGAGTGCATCTCTGCCTGGGGGCAGTTTTGGAGCTTTGATATATATATATATATATATATATATATATATTTTTTTATCTCAGTGCATGTTTTGGGTGCGCGCCTGTTTGGGCATAGTCTCTTGTTCTGGTTGCACTATTTTGGGGAGGTCTCTGACATTAATCAGGCTGAGAGGTAGCAGGCGTTACTGAAGGGGGACTCGAGGGGGCACAGACTTGCTTTCATTGCCTCACCTCCCAATGTGCTCCTGTAGCTGTGCCTTTCACGCTTTCCACTCTGAGAAATATCACCCCATGAAGCATTTTCATTTCCCATATAGTTCGACATTGTGGCATTATGGGATGTGAAGTTCCACCACGCGGGATTACACAAGAAAGCCGACAGTATCATCAAGGGGGCGGAGCAAGGAGCTCACTAACAACAGCGTGGCAGGACTGTATTTGTTGCAGCACGAGGAGCAGTTGGAGAGGGGCGCTGATGAAGGCTGGTATTGCCGAAATGCATTCGCCTGGGACAGTGATGCAATAAAGTGCTCCCACTGTCTCTCCCTTCTGGGTCACGGCTCCTTTCTTTTGGAAGGGGTGTGGTGTCATATATTCATGCGCTAGCCAGAGCGCATGTACGTGTACCCCGCCTGCACAAGATGGTCTGGACTTACTGGCAGCTCCGAGGAGCATTCTTTGTCTAATTGCGGGAGCAATTCGGTCCGTACCCACCACGACGCCTGATTGAAAGCGGTGAGGGGATATCCAATCCCCTTTTTGGCTGACCGGGACTTCTGTGTTGGCACCGTGACATTCATCAGGCTGAGAGGTAGCAGGCGTTACTGAAGGGGGACTCGAGGGGGCACAGACTTGCTTTCATTGCCTCACCTCCCAATGTGCTCCTGTAGCTGTGCCTTTCACGCTTTCCACTCCGAGAAATATCACCCCATGAAGCATTTTCATTTCCCATATAGTTCGACATTGTGGCATTATGGGATGTGAAGCAAGGAGCTCACTAACAACAGCGTGGCAGGACTGTGTTTGTTGCAGCACGAGGAGCAGTTGGAGAGGGGCGCTGATGAAGGCTGGTATTGCCGAAATGCATTCGCCTGGGACAGAGATGCAATAAAGTGCTCCCACTGTTTTTTTTTTAGGTGCTTAGCATCTCGGTGCATGTTTTGGGTGCGCGCCTGTTTGGGCATAGTCTCTTGTTCTGGTTGCTCTATTTTGGGGAGGTCTCTGGAGTGTTCGCCCTATTGTGTGTTTTTCCGGGGAGGTTGTGTCTCAATTCAGTTTTGAGCGAGGAGCGTGTCTTTCCTTTGGGAAATCTGTGGTGTGCCCTTAAGGAAAGTGTCTTGTGAGCTGTGGTGGCTGCATGGATCTACAGCTAAAACTACATGGACCTCTCTAGGGTGACTAGTACTCTGTGGTCTTGCAGGTTTTTTTAAGTGGTTTAAGTTTACTCTGCGATGTACCCTGGTTTGGGGAGGGTGTACCTTGGAGGTCAGTTATTGTGTTGGTGTACCATACTTAGGGGAGATTGTTCCATTTTCCAGGGTGAGTATCCTGTAGTGTTACCTACTTTGGCAAGGTTGTGTTGTTTCCGGGGTGTGTACCCTGTGGTGTACCCTTATCAGGAGAGGTTATGTCATTTTCCAGGGTGACTAGCCTGCGGTGTACCCTACCTAGGGGAGGTTGTGTTATTTTCCAGGGTTAGTACCCTATGTTGTTCCCTATTTTTGGTGGAGGTTGTTTGGTCAGGTCCCAGGGTCATTACCCATAGGGCATCTTTTCATGTTGACACTATGCTCTTGTCGAAGTCCACTTGCTTGGAACTCGTGGCCAAGGGTTTCATTTTGGTAGGACTTTGAGTGAGAAGCTTTTCTCTAGTGTTAGACCTCTTCCGTCAATCTTAATGGACCTTTATCCTAGTTTTCAGTGTCAGCATGCCTTCTAACCTGGGGAACGTTTGGTTTCTTTCCAGAGCGTTTTTCTCTGGTGTATTTCTGTTGTGGAGGTTGCACTCTTTCGGTTATCTAGAGTGAATAGTACCCCTGTTGTACATTTCATTGGGGATGTTGTTTTTCTCCCAAGGGTCAATGTCTACACCCATCTTTGTTTACCAGGGTGCCTACCCTGTGGTGTACCCGTGTATGGGGAGGTTTTGGGTGTGACCACCCTTCTTTTTTTTTTTTTTTTTTTTATCTAAGCCATGCTTTGTTTTTTCCTAAAGGAGGGGATGGGGCGTGTAGTAGTAATGTTATTTGCTATTTTAAGGTATTCAGTTATTTCTGCATTTATTGCATTTCTGCTCATGCTAGTGGTATTTCCGATACCTCATGTAATACACTATTAGATATGTGCATCTCATTGTTGTACTTTCATGTTAATGTTTTATTTGAGGTGTCTTACTTATCTTTCTCTTTATTTCTGCTGTTGTTTCCTAAGGAACGAGGATATCTGGTAAATTACTTATCTCCTGTTCTCCACTGAATAGCTCTGTAGAATGTACCATGACATCATGGAATGCCTGAGTGTCTCTTTGTGCTTACAGTGTCAGTTGGTCAACTCAGGCTGAGCTGTTAGGAGCCTGCTCCTGGTGGGGCTGCATCTCTACCTTCTATCTTCTCCTACTAGCCTATCCTAGAAGCAAGCTGCAATAAAGTATTATCTACTTATACAGCTGGACTGTGTATCTTCCGTTACAACAGAAGTCTTGTCATAATCAGGAGGAAGTGGTCAAAGTGAGGCAGTCGTTAGTTTGAAGCAATGTGATGAGGTTCTCTGGATGCCTTTTCCCCTTAAAGTTATGAAACCTGTGCTTAAGTCTTGTGTCAAATTTCTATTTGTTTGTTCCCTGCTGCGTCTCATTTTCTTTTAGGTTGCCAACATCTTGACACATATATTTCTTGGTACAGTACATGCTCGGTAAATGTTCTAGCATATATTTCTTGGTACAGTACATGCTCGGTAAATGTTCTAGCTTTTGCTCTAACACCACAACTTGCGCAACGGCACACAGTGTCTGCTGCTGCAGGGAGAGGCGTGTGTCGTTCCCTTCTGGCAGATGGCAACCAGCTGCCCCATCAGTGCACATGAGGTAGTGGAAAGATTTGTTTGTTTCCACTGTGGTTTAATGTGAGCTAGCAAACCAGCAGCAATATGTGGGTACCCAGGCTACAAAGGAAGCTTTCGTTGAGCAAGCCAGGTGGATCCTGTAGGGCATTGCAAAGTTGCGCCGTAGGACAAGATAGAAAAACAATTTTTGTGCAAGTTGCCAGGTTGCGTACCCATGCATGGAACTTTTTTGGAAAGGCAAAAGATTCAGGTGGGATTTCATGATTTTAGAATCAAGATATGTAAAACAGAAGTGCAGGAAAACCAAACCCTTCTAGCATCGAAAATCATCCAAAACCAACCACCCCAAATTTACACCATGCAGCCTCTTAATCTTACCACCCTCTTGAAGACTTGTACACCCGTCTCAGTTTGCAACCAAAGTGGTGCACCTTTACCTGAATCACTGGGCAATTTGATGTTTGATGTTACTTCTGTAACATTGAACATTTGCCATTCTCTCCAGTTCTTTGGCCTCATTGCTTTTCCTGTATTTCTCCACTTTCATTTTATTAAGCAGGGGATTAACTCCTGAAAAACTCCCCCAAATGTCTTATGGTGATCAGAAGTAAATTAATTCTGTAGCAGCAGAGTTTGTGTGCTTCTGAGGATTTCTTTGTCACAGTTGTTCTTGTGATCCGTGTCACTGCTGTCATTGCCTTTGTGTCTCGACATAAGGGTGAGATCTGCTCATGGAAGTTAAGGGAGTTTGGCGTGAGAAACGGCATGAACAGTCTGCGACTCTCAGCCAGAGACTGGTGTGAGGTGCACAGCCAATGTCACTTGGCTGCAGTGGTGACACTGCTACTTTCAGCAAAACATATGACTTATTTGTACACAAAATATAAAGTATTGCTGGTAGTAAATTACATCGGGCCTCATTACGATGACAGGCGGACCGCTTCCGACAGACCGTTGGTGGCAGTCCGCCTGTCACCCAGGCCATTGGTCGGACTGCCGGATTACAATAACAGCTGTCGGAGCGCAGAGGTTGAGGGGAAAGACCGCTGCCTACAACAGGATCCAAGATCCTGTCGGGTGGTGGTCAGAATCCTATCCCTACAATGGAGGCATTGTCTGTGCAGGCACCGCTGTAGGAATTAGGATGTTCCTTTTCCGACTGCCTTTTCATGGCAGTCCAACGGAATCCAGCTTTGGGGGCCCCAAGCAGGACCCCTGTGTTCCGTGGGTCACTGCTAAGTGGCCTTGGGCACATGTAGTGCCTCCCCACACATCCATCTACTGTGTGCCAGACATCACAGGGTGCCTGGCATAGGATGCATGGATGTGCAAAAAGTGCTTTTTTCACTCGTTCGATGCTGATGACGGAACCGCTCCGTCATCAGCTGCGGCGGCGCTGTGCTGATGACGGAGCGGTTCCATCATGGCCCGGCCGCCGCGCCTGCGCTGGGCGTTCTATTTAGCGGGCGGGCCATGACGGAACCGCTCCGTCATGAGCACAGCCCACCGCGGCTGATGACGGAGCGGTTCCGTCACCAGCATGCGGCCGCCCCGCCCCCTTAGCGCTGCAGCGGATAAGCCGCCGCAGCGATGTGGTTAAACTGCGACTTGTGCTGCAGACCTTTTTCTGGCCGCAGCGCATGCTGCATTAGTAGAAAGCACTTTCTGACCACCATGGTAGCGGCCTCATCATAATTGGGCGGGTGGGACCACCGACTCATTGTTGGACGGTCTCCTGCCCAATACAATGGTGGTCGGAGGTCTGACCAACCACCATTGTAATAAGGCCCATAGTTGGTACGGTACATTAGTAAACAAAAAAAACTGTGTTTGACTGTACCCTTTTTCCAGATTAATTTGAAACATTCAAGCATAGATTTCTATTTGTTTTCTGTAGGTAACAAAGAACCTCAGAAGTATGTGGGCTCCGATGAAAAGTACACTTTCTAAAACAAACACGAAAACGAATATCGCTACTGCCAGTTGGTCCATGTTCTGCTTCTGGTAGTAACATTCATGTTAAGGGGGAATAACCCCAAAAGCCCCATTTACAAATACGGGTATGATCAGTACTGCTATTTGCAATACAGACCAAAGAACATAAACCTTTTTTCACTCTCACTTGTGTTGGCTATCTTTTTGCTTATATAATATTGCATAACTTTCTCAGCCTTGTCTGTAAAATTGACCTTTTGTTCTAAATAAACGCAGTCTATTTCCTCTTCACTAAAATGTGCAATTCAGGAGAAATCATCTTTTCTGTCGCCATAAGAGCGTTTATAAACTGACTAAATGTGCCTTTTAAAATGGTTGGCTATGAGTCATTTCTTAAATGTTATTTGTTGTAGCTCGTAGAGGTACTAAGTATTGCTTGCATGCAATAATATTCTGTTCTCTGCTGTAAAAATTGGTCTTCCTATGGATACACGTGTCAGTAAATCACCCTGTTTATCTCTTAAGAATTCATCATAGACTACTTTGCCTTGGCTGTTTTCCACTAAGTCTCAGGAGATTTGTCACTGATTGTTTGAATTGAAGAGGCTATCTGTCCAGTTATTACTTGTAAGATCTAGGTTTCTTAAGCACTTTTTTTCGATGTTCAAAAGAAATAACCATATCCTACTGTATACTTATTTTATATACTACTGTTACTATGTATTTTTGTTTACTCCATATGTAACTCATGTAATTGTTGCTTTCAACCGTGCATCCACTTCCTCCAATTATGTAACACCCTACCTTAACTACCTCTGAACTATTTGTCCACATATCCTACTTTTGCTGTATATTATATTCTTCTTTATATACTTTTACTATATATTTTCGTTTATTCCATATAACATGAGATACATGAGGAGTAAATAAAAGTAGTGACTGTATATTAAAATAGGATAACAATATAGAGCGCTCGGATACCTTCGGGTGTAGTTTGCACAATATAAAACTCAATAAAAATTTAATGTTTCTCTTGAATTTTGTTATTTTTGTTCCGAATATTTTGTCCTCGTTTTGAGCCTATGTCCTGCATTTTTGCAGTCGCTGACCAGAATTTGCCTCCATGCCAGATGGTCGCCCTCGTTTCAGTGCTTGTCGTCCCCTCCTCTCCACCTCCACACTCATTTCCAGTTTTGCAAAGAAGAAGAAATGTAATGCAGAAGTGGAGACAACACTGCAGCTTACTAGAACAACTCCGACCCAGCACCAGCCCCCAACTGCCCTCAACAGAAAGCTAGTCTGAGTTACAATGGCCGCCTTTCAGGTGTGTGGAGGAGCTGCCTGCAAAAGCCTGGCTCCGACCTAAGACACGCAAATAATTAAAGAGGACCAGCAGGGTGGGCGGCAAGTTTGGTTCTGCCCCATGCACTGATTGACCAAAGGCCAATTCTTCTGTTCTGCCACCCACCCTACACCCTACACCTTACCCTAGCACTGCTGATGTAAAATCTTCTGGATAACCCAAGTCCACTAGAGATTTCTCCTGCCCGATTTCAGACAGGAGCTTTGAAGTATTCTTAGGTTCTCGGTGATATGGAGAGTTGCAAACCGGCCTCTGCTACCGTCAAATCATGATAAACACAAAATGGAGTATGTATGTGACTCCTTGAAGAGTGCTGGGTGGGTCCAATAACTAAAATGATCAAACGCCAGTGGTTAAGCCCAAATATCAATATTATTTATCACAGTACTTACCAAAGCCTGAAACGTAGAATCAGCAGAATAGACTATGGGAAGTCTACGACCATTAAGTCAAGTGCAACGTTTCACAGTTATAGAGTACTTTTCTAGCCTCTTTAAAATAATCCAGTTATGAAAGAAATACGGTTAGGTTTAGCATGATTGAAGAGAAGTGCGTAATTGGTTGTTCTTTGGCATTTCGAGCCGAAAGGCTCGACCTTTTTGCAGACAAACTGGATTCGACCTTTTTTACCCGATATCTGAGGCCCGCGGAGACAGTCAGACGTGCTAGCAGGGGACACCTGAACCATATACCTGTACCTGGCTTGCAGATATTTGAATTTTCCCCGCCTCGGTAGTTTCAGGGTCCCCGATCATTACTATTTTTGCACGCACGTTGTTTATTATTTCGTGCTTTTGCCGCTGTACACGAGCGTGTTGGACGGCACACGCAATGATCAGGCCCACAGTTCTTTTCTGTACATTGCTTTTTGATTGACGTTTTATTGTACTTAACGGTAGTGTTCTATTCAAGACGGTGTCACGTTACAGATACAAACATTAATTTAGGTTTAAATCATTTTTATTGAAGCAGCACAAAGAAACAGAACATACATTGCATAGGAGATGCGGATCTGCAATGGCCAGAAGCGCGTGTGAGGCTCGGAAGCCCTCCAGCGTACAGTCCAAAAAGTAATCTAGCCAGCAGAGGTATACCGGTATAGGCAGTGCTGCAATAAATGAAGAAACTCCCTCCAGATAAAACCCCCCCCGAACCCCCAACTCCCCAGCCCCTCCCATCCCCCCTCCCTCCGTCCAGTGCTCAGGCCTATCCTACCCCGCTTCTCCCTGCCCCCACCTTGGAGGGACATCCCATTCGGAGCCCGTTTAGGAATCCCCCCCTTCAGGTGTAGTGAGCCGTAATAGGCGAAGATATCTCGGACAGGTGAGTTCCCTAAATTCAGTGGCCAACAGGGAGTGGAATTGCTGCCAAAGTTCATCAAACTGATCTACATCTCCAGCCAAGGTTAGTGACAACTTCTCCATCCCCAGCACATGCCACAGCCTATGTAACCACCCCGTTAGGGAAGGGACCGTAGTAGTGCGCCAGTGTGTAAGGATATTCTGCACTGCAGAGCCCAGGGCGATAGCAATCTGACGTCCCCTACGGGAGCGCAAGGGGTATGTCAATCGGTTAGGGAGCCCCAGTAGAATGTAGGCGGGGAAGCGAGGCAGCTCGGTCTTAAAATGAGTGTCAATGTCATCTATCACCTGCTTCCAGTAGGAGTGTAAAAGCGGGCAGTCCCACAGGATGTGTAATAATGTGCCTACGTGCCCACATTCCCGCCAACAGGTTTTGTTCTTGCTGCGGTCCATTTCATGTATCCGTTCTGGGGTATAATACCAGTATGTAGATACCTTGGTTAGTGTTTCCGTAAGCCCCGTGTGGTATGCTGAGTATCGAGCTCTGTATGAGATCTGGTCCCATTCTTTATGGCTCAACGGCCTACCCAGTTCCCGTTCCCAGCGTTCCCTACCTGGGTTATGGAGGTGTGTGGATGGCGGTTGCAAGAATTTATAAAGATCGGATATCAGTTTGGCATCCGAAGTTCGGGATATAAGCCACTGTTCGTAGGGTAGGAGTTTCCTATCAGTCATCTCTCTCACTTGAGGGTGCAGTGCCCAGTGGCAGACCTGCATGTAGCGCAGCCGTTCCGTCTCTGGTAATGCGTATTCCTGTTTAAAGAGTGGGAAGGGGATGACGCCATCCGGACCATATATATGGTAGAGGAAACGACACCCCGCGTGCCGCCAGTGTATGAAGGCTCCCTTGTCTAGCCCCGGGGTGAAATCTGGGTTATCGACCAATGGTGTAAGTGGTGAAGGGAAGGTGGTGAGCTCGTGCATGGTGTTAGTGGCGTCCCATATGTGAAAAACACATCTTCAGGGGAACTCTCGTGACAAAGGAAGCATACAAGTTAGTGGGTCGATGGGCTTTGCTTAGGAAGGGTATTTCCTGGAGCGTCCGCCCTGCCACCGCCTGGTCCTGGAAGAAACAGTGTTTGTCCGATTCCCACTTGCTCCATTCCACTAGATAGCGTAGCTGTGCTGCCTGAAAATATTGCGCAAGTCCGGTATCCCCAGCCCCCTGGCCTCCGGAGCCAGAGTGGACAGTGTCCTCTTTAGTCTGGGCTTCCGGCCTAGCCAGATAAAGCGCGAAAGGTCTGCCTGCGTTTGCTGAATCCAGCCCACAGGCGGCTGTAGCGGTAGCGCTCTGAATAGATAGAGAATTTGAGGGAGGACGGTCATTTTGACTGCGGCAATTCTACCCAGCCAAGAAAGGGTGCCGCGCCTCCAACGTCTCAACTCCTCTTGTATCTTCCCGTGGAGTGTGGCATAATTGGCCCTCACCATGGCCGGCAAGGTGGGGGCCAGCTGGATCCCCAGGTACGGCACGAGGTCGGACGACCATTGTAGGGGGAAGAGGTCCTGCAAGTAAGTTTTGGTGGCAGGAGCGAGGGACAGATCCAGAGCAACAGATTTATCCAAGTTCATTTTGAATCCCGCAAACCTTGCGAAGGTGTCTATCTCCGCGATGCAGGCCGGGAGGGCCGTTCGCGGATTCTCTAGCGACAGTATGACATCGTCCGCGTAGAGACTGATGGTGTGGGTGAAGCCGCCAAACTTCACCCCTGTTGCCGCAGGGGTCTGGCGGATCCTCTGGGCGAATGGCTCCATATATAGGGCAAAGAGTAGGGGCGACAGCGGTCACCCCTGTCTCGTGCCCCTCTCGATGGTGAAGCTTTGCGAGATGCAACCATTCACACGCACCACTGCCGTGGGGAATTTGTAACAGTTAAATATGAGAGAGCGAAATTTTTCCCCAATACCGACTTTCGTCAGGACCCGTTCTAGTTATGGCCAGTGTACTCGGTCAAGCGCCTTTTCAGCATCGATCGCTAGCATCAACCTCTCCCCAGGAATTCGGGAGGCTTTTTCTATGAGGTGGACGATCCTTTTGGTGTTATCCACCGTCTGCCGTCCAGGAATAAACCCCGCCTGGTCCGGATCTACGAGTCCCGGCAGGTGGAGGGCCAATTGGGCCGCTAGGATCCCAGTATATAACTTAAGATCTACATTCAGGAGTGATATCGGCCTGTAGGAGCCGCACTTGGTCCTATCTTTTCCCGGCTTGGGGATGACCGTAAGGGACGCCCGCAGAAGGTCAGGTGGAATGGCGCCCGGTGCAGAAAAGGAATTGAAAAGGCGAGTGAGAATCGGTGCCAGCGTCGTGCAAAATGTTTTGTAAAAGAGGGACGTGTAGCCGGCCGGCCCTGGGGCCTTCCCATGTTTGAGTTTGGCAATGGCGGAGATCACTTACTCAATGCAGATATCCCTGTCTAGGTATTCCGCCCGTGAGGGAGTCAGGGAAGGGAGAGCGACCGAATCTAGGTATTCCGCTGCTGATAGGTCGTCCAAAGGGCTACCCGTGTAGAGAGCTGCATAGAAGCTGCGGAAGGTGTCCGCGATTTGGGTATCCTCCGTGATCATGGCCCCGTCAGGCCCAGAGAGCTCTTTCACCAATTGCCGTTGGCGCACAACCCGAAGCCCATTCGCCAGGAGACGACCACACTTGTCCCCTCCGGTGTGGTAGGCGTGTCGCAGTCGCAATGCCGCATACTCCGCCCGGTCCATATCTAGGGCCGCTAGGAGTTTTCTCGCCACTTTAAGTTGCTTCCAGATTCTGGGAGCTCCCGTGCGTTGATGCATTTGTTCAAGTTCGCGCACCCGCTGGGTGAGTTCGTCTCGTTTGCATTGCCGATCCCTATTTTCGGCAGAGGAAAGGGCCAGAAATTCTCCCCTGATTACAGTCTTCATAGCTGCCCATTGAGTCGTCAAGGATGTGTCAGCGTTGGCGCTGTGAGATAGGTAGTCGCGGATAGTGTCCTGAATGCGCATCAACACTGCTTTTTATGCAGTAAAGTGTCTCTGAGACGCCAGACCCTGGGGCGGTATGATATCGGAGGCAACTGGATTGTGGTAGAGACTGGCGCATGGTCCGACAGGGAGATAACTCCTATCTCCGTCGCGACAGCTTAGGCGCACACAGGCCCCGTGACCAGGAGATGGTCCAGCCTGGCTTATGTTTTATGCGCGTTGGAGTAGTACGAATATTCCCTATCCCGGGGGTGTGTACGGCGCCAGAGATCGTGAAGATCCAGTTCCGCCATCCGGTTCCTACACCCGGACGAAAACGCTCCCGTTTGGGGGGTGCGCTGGGCGGACCTGTCCCGGACTGTGTCAAAGACCATGTTGAAGTCCCCCCCAAGTACGATATATCTATCAGGTGTGTATGTAACGTCAGTCAGGGCCGAGTGTAAAAAGTGCTCCTGGCTCTCGGTAGGGGCTATATAGGCACCCAACCGTAAACGTGAGGCCCCCTATCCTAAAGCGGTATGCCAGCAGCCTCCCCCTTTGTTCTGCACATTTGTGTAGAACCTCCCCCTTAAAGTGCCGTGCCACCAGAATCGCCACCCCTACGGTCTTGTTGTTGCCAGAAGAAAAGAATTGGGTCGGGAATTTGTATGAGCGGAGTCGGTGGCAGTCGCGGGATAGCAGATGAGTTTCTTGTAATAAGCAAATGTCTGCCTGGGTGCTTTCTAAGTGGGACAGTATCGCGTGCCGTTTTACTGGGTTATTTAAGCCCCGGACAATAAGGGTCAAAATCTTAAAGGGTGTAGGTGGCATGTGTGACAGTGGAGTTTAAAACGCTGTTCCCCCGTCTGGGCGGGGCTCGGTGTGGAGTTGTATCCCAGGGACCTGAGACCGGCATAGAGCACTGGATGACCCACCCCCTCCCCAGACCCCCCCTACCCCTCCCAGTACCCACCCTAACCCCAACTTCAGAATCCTCAGCCATCTCCCCCAACTCCAACCCCCATCCCCCCACCCCAACCCCAAACATGGCCCCACCCGCATCTCCCTTCCCAGCCCTCCCAACTCCCGCTCCCCCTCACCCCCTCCCCTTTCTTTCCCCAACCCCGGCATAGTGCCCCTAGTTAGTGAAAATAGTCCCAGTCCTACTCCTAATGGCAGGCCTGTGGTTGGTTACGTAAGTGGACGTCCGGCCACTGCGTTCCCCGGTTGCCCCCCCGGACCTGCATTATGGATGATGCTGATGTGCCCTCCCCCCGGAGGCCGATTAGTCTGTGAGTGCGGTGTCCTTGGCCACTTCTAGAATGGCATTGTGCTTCTCTAACTCGATGTTTTGTGCGTCAGGCTTGGAGCCCGAACCCGACGTCCGTCTCCGAGCCACTTGTTGTCATCCGTCCCTGGTCGGTCGCTCGGGTCGCTGCTGCGATGCGCCGTCCTCGGTCTGGGTGATGCCTAGGAGGATGCAGGTATCTCGAAGTGAGCGGAGTTGATGCAGAGCTCCATTCCAGCGGAAGTCTGTGGCTACCTTGAAAGACTTGCGTTTCTGAAGTGTTATCGCCGATAGATCCTGGTAAAGGGCTATTGGATGCCCCCGGACCTGCAGGGCCTGCTGTCGCCTCGCTTCCTTAAGTATGCGTTCTTTGAGGGGGTAATCTGGTAGATAGGCCAGAATGTCCGGGGGTGGAGCTGATGATCGCCTCGCTAGGCCCACTCTATGGGCTCTATCTATTCGGATCTCAAAGTCCGCCGGTTCACCCAGAACCTCTCGAAATAGTTCTTGCAGGTAGCCCGTGACATCCGTCCCCTCTTCTTTGGAGGGGACGCCTCGGACTCGAATGTTATTCTGCCGAGACCGGTTTTCCAAGTCTTCAGCGTGGGCCTGGAGGTCAAGTTGCTGATCTTTCAGTCGGACCACTTCTTGTTGGAGGTGTTCCATCTCCTCATCTCTTGCGTGCCTCGCCTCCTCTATATTGAGTATTCTTTCGCCGAGGCCATCAACCTCTCTCCTTATCTTTTGAACTTCCCCCGCTACCTCTTGCTTCAGCGTATTAAAGTCTTCTCTAAGGGAATTGAAGAGAGTCTCTAGAAAGGACCTGGTGATGGGCACTTCGCTGTCATTTGGTTCTTGCTGGCTCCTAGTCGAACCCGGGTTTGTGTGCCCTTTGCTCACTTTCAATTGCCCTTTGCCCAGCATTTCGAGTAGTGTGCATTCCCCTTTCTTCCCTCGCTGACCCGCCATTTCGTGGGGCGCGAGGAGGGAGGTGGTCACGGCTGGTGCTCGGGCCGGGCTAGTGATTCCCCCTTGTATCGTGCTGGTGGATGACTGTGGCTCCTTGCCAGGGGCAGAGCAGTGCCCCTCAGCTTCCCACGTGCGTTGTTCGGTTACCGGGCAGCCCGGCAGGGACCCGGTCCGCCCCGCCCCCTAGGCCCGTAGATCTGGGCACAGGGCCTCGCGCTCACTCTCTTGGGAGGCCGGGGGCCGATGGTGGGGATACTGCTCCTGTCCCTGCGAGGGTAGTGTCAGGGTTGTGGGCCCCGCGTCCGTCTCCGTGGCTCTCCACATGTGCCAGGTCTGAGCCCGTCGCCGCTCCTATCAGGGAGTGAGGGTCAGTGCAGGGCCGCTATCTTGGTATCGTTCCACCCGCCACTCCTCACCGCCTGCGCCGACGTGGGTGATGGGGGCCTCCGCCGAACCCCAGCGCTCAGTTGTGGCCCTTGTCCCCTGGGCTGTTCCCGGGCTCGCGTTGCTCCTCGCAGGACCCTTTCTGGCCGGGTTCTGCGTGGTACCTCAGGCGTGGCTTCTCCCTCGACCCGTCCGCCTCTGCCAGTCTTTTACTGGCGTGATGAGCCCCGCCGTCGCTCCGGGCTATGTTGCTGGGCCCAGGCACCTCCAAGACCAGGCCGCGTCCCCGACCTCAATTTTGGGTGCCGCCGGCGTCAGTGCGCCGCCCCGTCGTCGGACCCCTGCCGAGCCTCCGCCGACCACCGCTGCTCCTCCCGGGCGGTCGCTGGGTCCCCGGCTCATGCAGGCCACCGAGCCAGGGCCGACAATGTCGCGTAGTGCCTCCGTCAGCGCCACAGAGTCTTTGTCCGGTCTCAGCCGCTCTCGCGGCACCCGCGCTTTCCTCGACTCCGGGACGACTTCTGCGTCACCGCGCCTTCACTCGTCCCGGAGCGGCTGCCTCGACTCCCAGTCGAGCGGGGGGTCCGTCACTGTCTCCTGCCCCAGCTTTGCTACTGCGGGGGGGAGATATGCTTTATTCGAGGTCCGGGCGGGTCAGGTTCGGAGGAGCTCTCGGAGAACACGTCTTCTCACTCCGCCATCTTGACCACGCCCCCGCAAATATTAATTTTAAATCTATTTTGGAGTGTGCGTGTTTTGAAAAGAGAACATCTGCCACGGTTGAAAAAGTTCTGCTAACGTACAAACTTTCATTATTCTTCCGTCATTTTTAGAAATCCAGTCTATGTTTGGCAGAGGTTTGCACCCTGTTCATTTGGGACCCCAAACCTAGTCAGGGTAAGTCAGATTCACAACCTTAATTATCGTGTGCTCACCCTCTAAAATTAGGAGGCAATGTGTAAAGTATTCGTGCAACACTTAAATAACTAACACAGGGTTAAAATGTGAACTATTGCCCAACTCAGGTTGCTTCTGCCCACTGCCTTTTTCCCTGCTGCGTGCCGTTCATTAGTGATACTAGTGCTTCACGATTACATTTATGCATGAGGGGTAGTCTGATGCCTTGACTTCCGGGCACATCTACTCTGTGTGATATTACAATGCTGTATCTGGCATGTCAGTTTCGTCAGCGGGAAGCCAAAGGCTTATCATCGGAGCACCGGTCCCTTTGAAAGTCCTACAATATGGCATCCCAGCTGGCCGCTATCAGGATTTTACAGAGCCCCAGAGTATCTTCACGATGCAGCTCTGTGCTTTCGGCCTTAGCCCAGGTCGTTAGCGAGCGAGTCCATGCTAGCACAGGAGTGGGGTCTGATATTTTCCACCTTTTAGTCAGTAAGCGTTGAGCAGCCAGTAACCCAGGGTCTATAAACCCGGACGTTACCTTATGCCCCTTCGATCTATGCAAGAGCCCCAGGATAAATGTTCCCCATCTACATGCTACAGTGCACCCAGTACACTCAGCCAGTAATCAGCAAGAGAAGGGCACCCTATAACATGTGAAGAAGATCTGCGTCCACCAGGCAACATGTAGGAAATTGGGCGTCTGTACGCATAAAACACCTGTTTATTGTGGCTGGGGTCAGGTAAGCTCTCTGTATTATGTAGTATTGTTTGAAACCAAAGTGATTGTTTCTGGAGACAAGAGTGGGCCCCTCCAGTATGTCAGCCCATCCCCAATCCGTGCAAGGACGGTTGGTGTCGTAGGGGTACAAGCGACTCTGCGGTATGAGAACGTAAGGAGCTGGTGAACCACTTCGTGAGGTGTCTCCCTGTGCCCAGAATCTGTATGTATTGGATTATGAGATGCATTGAAGGTTTGCGTGACAAATCTCCCCATGGGGACTTAAGTGCAGCGAGCACTGAAGTGTATAAAAGGAACAGTCCTGTGGCAATCCGTCCTCCTCTTCTAAGGTGTTGAAGGGCGCCGACACACCATCACAATAGATGTCGCCCAGAGTTTGCAGGCCCGCCTCCTGCCAGGTAGCTAACCCTGCTCGGGGGTGGCACAATCACTCCTCAGCGTGCCCAGTAGCGGCAACGCAGGTGTATACGGAGTGACAAACGCGTGAGACGCGGACTGCAGTGGAAACATCTATAGGCAACATCAAGTAATAATTGAGTCGGTGACCTGCCTCTCCTTCGGGATGAAAGAGCACAAGGACTGACGAATGGGTCCATGCCAGCGACATCATAGCCGTGTCCTGAAGGTTCAGCCCACTCACCCATTTAGCTACCCACCGAAGTTGCGCTGCGAGCAATATTGCTTCATATTAGGCTTGTCAAGCCCCCCTGGTCAGTAGGCCAGTATTTCTTGGAGAGAGCAACACAGCATCGGGACCCGCTCCAAATAAACTCCAACATGGTGCTTTTAAATGAACGGAAGAGGGGAGATCGGATAGTCACATCATGGCAACAGGACCCCCACCCCACAACATAAGCATGCATCCCGCAAATAACACACTAGACACCAGTGTTAGATTGGGAAAATTGCTGCAGGTTTATTACATACAACGTTATGTAATCATAGTGGGTTATCTTACGGACGATCCAAGGGCAGGCCGCATTCTCGCCACCTGCCCGCCTGCTGAGCCAGGCAGCACCGTGGCGAACCACCTATGTGCTGCCCCTTATGGTAATGATTATACTCACGCCCCTTGCGGGGCGTAGCTAGGCAAACCCCCGGTTGCACAGGCCCACAACCACCCGAAGGACTACTGGGACGCCGACACGGATTCCCGGAACTTCCCCTGAGGCCCCAGGTCTTAGGCTCTGGCACCCCTATGTGCCCGCTGAGGTACAGTGCTGCACCTCTCTGCTTCCGGATCGCCCTGTAACTCCGCCACAGCCCGGCCGGCGGCCACCGCCGCCGCCCGGGCCCCCCACTACTTAGCTTCCTTCCAACCTGCAACCTCTTAGCTGGAGTGCTACCTGCCGGTCTAGGAGAAAAGGTCCATCCCTACCGTTGAGAGGTGGACCCCGCCACCTCGTGGTAGCCCTAGATCTGTTCCTGAATCAACTCAACACCAAGACCTCTCTACTGCTTCAAGGGATTAGTCACCCTGCCAAGCACGATCTCCGGCCATCCTACCTCACATTGAATCAGAGCCCCTTACTTGCGCCCCAAAAGCTGTGCCAAATAAACATCCCTTACTGCACATGGGCTGCCATATAAGCCTAGACACAGCATACTATTTAGTCACAGGGCAAGCCTGCATCGCATACAGTCTCCCAAAGCTTACTGACAGAACAGCCCAAAATTGCCCAGTACTTAACAAATTGCCCGGTACATCTGACGTTTCAAGCGAAACAGCCAATTATTGTACAGGAGCTACCTGCTAAGTTCAGATGCACCAATTCACTAAGGATGTACAACTTCCCTGGGGAGTAACCTGCGTGCCCCACAAAGGTACCGACCTGACACCTGTGGAGGACCTGGGAGTCCCAGACCCTCACACACTGCCCCCAGCGTGCTATGAACCTTTTACCTGTTGGTAGTAGGTGGACCCCCCAGTAGGGTGGTTCTCCAGCACGGTTCATGCCTCTGAGTGATAGACATCCATAGAAGCCCTGCTCCCCTTTGTAATTAATATGGATACTCCGCCGTGATACAGGGCCTAAATTCCCCCGCAGCTACAGATGCCAAACTTGTTAGTCAGAAACGAGAACTAGTTTGCCCCCATACATTCATGTAAGGAGAAGGGTGTGGCACATACTGCGTACCACCAGCACCAGATGCAGAAGAGAGCGTCGTGAAACTATGACAATGATTCAAAAGCTGAGTCTGATAATGACCATAGCACTTTGGAGTGTGTGATATAGAGTCAATTCCCAATCTTCCCATTATACTTCTTCTCATGGACACCTCCTCCTCCCAGGCCTTCCCAACTGACCTCGACATTCTTCCCCTTCAAGGACACCTCCCCATATCATAGAAGCCCTCTATATTTGCTTGAAGACCTATAATGTATGAAATTCAATTCTCCTACTATGGGAGTGTCCTCCCCATGTGTACTAGTGGTTGAGAGTCTGCCCTGTAAGAAGAATACTCTCATTATCTGTGGTAGGAACACTCTTGACATGCACGCGTCACTTTTCTCTATGCACACTGAATGTTACTTCATACACTGTGTTTGGTTCGGGTACCTGCACAAGTGCCACCATTTGCATACGTAACGTGGGTTCTCGTGTAATAAGTGCGCTATTTATTGTGACAGGCACACGTCGCTTTTCTCTAGTAACACACCCACTGAATGCTACATCTTGCCAAGTGTTAGTTCCGTTGCATGCCCCAGTGCCACCCTTGCATATGACGTGTGTTCTAGTGTCAGCGTGTCCTCCATATGATGTAGCATAATACCTCTCATGTACTCAGTATGCTTATGTAACTAGCAACCGTCCTCTATCCTCCTGAAATGCACGGTTTGCCACCTCTTGTAGTGTTTGCTCTGCGATTAGATGTTCAAAACCAAGATGCTAGGAACTACTAGTTAACCAGCGCGCACTGTTGCCTCGCAAATGCTTGTTCACTTTAGCCAGGCTGCACAACATAGGCATTGGGATGCAGTGCTGGATGGCTAAAAACCGATGCCAAAACCAATCGGTGCCAGAGGCCAGCCTGGTGGCATTGCACGTGCTAGTTGATGCTCGGGGCTCACTAGGGACGAGATATAGACGAGACAGCGTGAAGGGCGATGGAGGATGGAGTACAGGGATATCTCCCGCTGGGGGAGTGGAAGCTGGAGCGCTGCCAATGCCTCGTGCAACGAGGTGCGTGTCGCCTGCCGCCTGCCACCTACCTCTGACAACGGGGGGCGCGCGCGGGATCTGGCCGGTTCATGGATATGAAAAGGTGGCATATGTGCACCCGTGTGGTTGCTTAGAAGGCAAACACTGAAGGTAACGCCCGGCTGTAGACGCAGATATGGGTGACCTATACAACACGTGACAAGCACAACTGCTGTAGTCTCATCCCAAGTAACCCTACTTGCTGTTCAACAGAGACCCTGAGTGTTGAACAAACCAGCCCTCGCATGCTGAAAAGCCCCCTTGATTGCCATCCCTCCACCTGAGTGAGAGAAAGGGGCATGCCTGTATCTAGAGGTACTGACAGAGGCATGAGTAGGTGGTTCTAGTGATAGCCGTGCCAGTACGTACGCATGCATGACATACGCGCACTGAATACAGCCCAGAGCATGCCCAGGTAACTGCCCCTAGGTAGGGACTTGGAGAGGACAGGGAACACGCCTTTATAGTTGCCCTACGCTCAGCTCAGCTGCGCCCATATCCCCACACCTCTAGTGTGATCAGGCCCTTATCCTTGTATCAATACAGGTGACCCCCTGATTCAGTGGGGTCGTTCACCAACGCGGTTTCTGCATGGTAGACAACAAAACCGAGAGCAACCCCGCACCCCCCTCCTTTACCAATATAAAATTACTGCAAAGAGACAGGGGCCAACATTGTCGCCATGCTACCAAGGCCAAGCCTGCTTGCCAGGTACTAGAACTAGTTGACCACATAACATTCTCGGAAGGAGATGTTTGCGGCATCCGCTAAGGAATTAACTTGCACGCATGTCACATATCCTCCTGTAAGGTGCCGTATGCAAACTCCCTATTGTTTGCTCCCAATAGTCCCATACTACCTGTAACTTGGCGTCTGCTTTGAAATGTGGGCACTTAAATTGCTCTCATGTACAGATGTGAACAGCACTAGTTGCAATACCAACTATGTACTCTTGATGGCACACGTATCTCCACCCGACAGTCTCCATGCGCTGAATAACAGAAGAGTCTTGTTACCCAAATCAATGGTACTCGTTTATCGACCTCGGATGTATGCAAGGCTGGGTAGACCCGCCGGGGATAGAACCGGTGACCATGAGGTCGGCACCGACCCCTGCCGTGGATGCATAGGTCCACTACGCAACCCGACCCGGCTTCCGGTCTGTTCCTATTGTGAAGCGCACTGACACCTCCGGGTGGCAGAAAAATAAAGCCTGCGGCGAGAGGCAGCAGGGATGGGGAAAGAAAACAAACCTCATCCCCATAAGTCCAAACCAACAGACAGCGCACGACAGGGGCACCTGCACACACTGAGAGCATCCTCCGCGAAACTTACGACTTGCCCAGGTGCCAGCATAGCCTGTAACACGAGAACTCTGTGGTCAGAGCAACTAGCAGCATTGCCGTAAACTAACTAACAAGGAACGCCCAGGAACGTGAAGCCTGCACAATGAGACAATCCTCCTGTGCCCTGAAAGCCAAGAGACCTGACGTCTACAGAAGTTGTAAAAGGAATGCCAAGTTGTACCATTATGAGGCGTTAGGCGGTGCTGAACGTTCGCCTGCGAAGAGGGCACCGAGAGCAATGCACCCGATATCGGGAAAGAAGAAACACGCAGCCAATACCCTGGGCGCGTCCCCCCCACAGTCGGAGGGGAACTATCGTGCAACCGTAACTGAAGAAGGTCCGGACGCTAGACTCTGCGTGGAACGTCCGCAAGCAACCACAGCTGCACTTCCCAAACGGGGGCGCGGCCCCCTTGTGGCACAGTCCCCAGAACCTTCCCGTAAATAGAACAAGAGAGGGCAGCATGTGCTAACGGGAAGTTGATGGACAAACGGCTTCCCATGAAAATCGCTGCAACCACCTGGGCGTAAGCTTCATAGGCTAGTAGCCAGATCCCCATCTGCATAGGGAGCCCGCCCTGACACGATAACAGATATTGTGTCGTCTCAGTGCATAGGGGTAAATAGGATCGCCGGCTTGTAACAATCAGAAAAGCAGATTACATATCCAGCCTCTGGACTGTAATTCCCGCCCGCACGGCAAACCGACACCTAGACCGCGAGCACACCACTAAAATTGTTCTCGTAACAGCCTAAAAACTGGCGCGACCACAGAGATCCATAACCCGTTACAAGTCCACATACCACTCCTAAAATGTGACGCCTACAATACCATAGGCAAGGAAACCTTCCTTCGCATGTGACGCCAAACTTGCCAGATGCGATTAGACCTTCAACCGCAAAGTCCCGGAGCATGGCCCCCCGAACAAGGAAAGTGAAGCACAAGATGGCCGCACCCGATCGTCATTACCGAGGTGGTCAGTACCCCTCTGCCACCTAAGCCGCACCTGAACCAAGATGGCCGTACCCGGGCGCCATTACCCACGTGGGCAGAAGTTCTATGCCGCAACTGGGGTAAAAACTGGAAAGCCACAAAACAGTGTATTGCAAATACCACGATCTCGGAGCCCCGGAAACCACAACAATTTCCAAAGTCAAATTCAGCCCTCTCGGACCTGAAAGAAGGTGAACGACCCTCCACGTGAACGCCATTTCTCCCGGGGACACGCAAAAGTCGGTCGTAAACTACAAACTTGATACTCTCTCGGACCGTCCTGGGGAGAGCGGGGCCCGGGCCTAGTGAGGTGTGGGAACAAGAATCACCCTGACTGCTAAATACACCAACGACTAGAAGCTGCAGTAGAATAAAAACGACACTAAAGGAAACCCATACTTTGGCCGCTTGATCAACAAACGCCCACCTCAGCGAATGCCCCGGCTGAGAGCGTCACCTTGCATTTCACTTCTGAAAATTCCCATAATGAGAAAAAAGGCGCGCGTGCCACTTCGCCACACTCCGCACTACAAGCACACTCAAGAACCAGAAAAGGCCCCCCCAGCGCTGTGAGACGAAACAAGGAAGCCAGCAAAAGCCGTGCCCCTGAATGAGCGGGGAAGTGGAATCCGCCGAGTAACCTAGGGAGCGCCTGCCCAAATCGCAAGCCAAGCCGAAGGAAACATCTCGAGGCCCCCATAGGAAACCAAAGGGGGGTTTAGCAAACCAAGAAAAGCGAGTGCAACAGACCCTGCATGTACCGCAAAAGGGGGGGGGGGCAAAAAGGTGGCCAGAGTGCAACAAAAAGTAAGCGGCCGTAAAATCCAACCTAATTGTAAGAGGCCTGTGGTAAACTACGAGACTGAAAGCGTCTCTCTTCGCTCCTGGTGCTTACCATGACGCGCAGCCCACAAGGCCGTTCGGTGCACACCAAAGCGAGAAAATAGCCCCTATTGGCGGCATAGGTAAATCATTTGACCCCTCAATTGTCAGACCTCAAGCGGCAACTCAGCCAGCTACAGCCTAAAACATATCCAACACAACTTCCAAAGTAGAAAAGCTGGCGTGCAAAGAATAAAACGAAGCATAATGGCGGAAACTCGAGCACTGCATTCCCCCTACTCTGGACATTCTGTAGAAAATGCGCATAAAATGACCGCATCGGGCCCCTACCCACAAGCGCCGGTCATCAACAACTAGTGCTCTTAAAATGTCCGAACACAGTCGTCCTTAACTACCTGGGTCGTACAATAGAAACAAGCTGCCCCTACAAATGGCCGCACTGGGCGCCATTACACTAAAGCGCCGGACCATGGTGCACCTAAAAATGGCCACCACCGGACGCCATTACCCATGTGCGCCGTGCGTGAATTAGTAATCAAATGACCAAGACCAGCACCCTCCCCGTGCTCGGTTACAGGGTCGAAAACTAAAAAGACAAAGAATTAGCCCTGGGAAGCCACGAGTTCGAGCTCTCCCCCGGGGCCAGGACTTTTTTTTTTTTACTTTTATTTCTCATTTTCAAAAGAATAATACACAAAACATGTATGCAATTACAGATGAGGTATTGGTCACACAGCAAGATATATATCCAGTGCATTGGATAGAAAGCGGGTCACATAAAACATAGCCAGCAGTAGACATCAGTGACTCAGGGATTGCCAGTAAATACGACAGCTCAGGGGCCATTTAAGCCAAGGGGGGAGGGGCTTTCATCAGGGAGGAGTATAAGCTAAAGTAGAGGTTGTGCCAAGTCAGAGGCCTGGAGGTGGGGCGGTGCGGGGCCAGGACTTGACTGCAGAATGGTGGATAGCTGGCCCAGATAAACGGCAACAGACCACAAAGAAGAAAGGCGTCCTGTATCCCTGCCTGGCCAAACGCTAGTGATGCTTATAAACGGAGAGGGGGGAAGACCAACATCCTAAAATGTCCCACAAAACGAGCACCTGGGTAAAGGTCAATAACTCATCCTCTACCCGATCTCGAACCAACAACCTCCTGCAACAGAGCTGCGTCAGGCGCAGATGAGGAGCCTCGATCCTCCACTACGTCGCGGCGGAAGTCGGGCCCCTGCTCCGACCACCGCTTCCAACGCCCGACACAAACACACGCCAGAACTGACCCCCGGCACTGCCAGCAGTACGACCGGGCCCTACAGTCTATGCACAGCTCTTAGCGCCCATGCCGAGTTCCCGCCGGGAGGCTGTGCCCCACGAGGCAGCTCTATCCACACATGCAAGAAGAGCCACAACCCCGAAGGTACCAAATGAACCAAAGCCCACTCAACCCTGACTCACCTAAAAAGACCCGACGGACAAATGGCACAATGACCCCCGGCGTAATAGGACTACGCGTCCAGACCGCGTCAGTGTAAGGGGACAGCGAACAGCGGCTTTCTCCGTCAGTAGGTGACGTTGTTCGTCATTACCGAGACACGATGGTCCATCGAAGATTGGACTGGTCTCAGGGGGAACACACAGGGGTACATAAGAATAAATCAGAGTGTGCAGCGGAATTACCTATCTGACTCTTAGTTTAGACTGTTAGGGTAAGCTAGCCTGTTCCGTTTACTGCAAAAGACAAAGCCAAAGTCAGAGTGAACGATAAATCATACATTCAATGACTGGGCCGCAGGCGCAGAGTATGCCCGATGCAGCGCACACGCAAACCAAACGCGGGCCCATACACGCGGCCTGCACACCCCCATAAACGCGGCCTGCATGCCCCCATAAACGCGGCCTGCATGCCCCCTGAGGATATCGAGGCCTTGTACCGAGGGGCCTCCTGTGGTGCAACTGCACCCCCGCTGTCCCCTCGCTATGGAAAACGTTGAATGGAAAGCAAGCAGGCGGGTGGCGGCAAACTCAGCAAACTGCCGCCAGACAAAGGAACAAAGAGGGTCTCGACGGCGCGTCCCCCGCGAGGCAGTGGCCAGAGGGCTCGCGGGTATCCCGGGCCCCAACCTCTGCCCTGCATGACGAGTACAACCAGGCTCCCACCCGGAGCCACCGACGGAGAAGGGGAGAGACCCAAGGCTGCAGTACCCAGACGCACACTCACCGGACAAACCCGGCACCAAGACCAGGAACGACGCGTCACCGGGACGAGCCAACGGCATCAGAACAGCGAAGGACAACCGAAAATGTGGGTCCCCGCTGGCGAGGTCACCACGACGCGTCCGGTGCGGCAAAGAGGCATGGAAAATGGCGAGGGGGACTTAAGTACCCCTCGCCCTGCCTGCCGCACCGGACGTGACCACACAGCTCCTCCCACGCTCCCTCGTGACTCCTCCTGCCCCAGGGAGGAGAGGGTGCTAGGAGGGGGCGGGGGAAGCCCACTGTGACTAGCCTGATGGCCACTGCGTGGCCTCGGGCAGCCGCATATACAGTGGCAGGTTGGTAAAAAAAGTACTGTAGCTGGGCGCAGGGCAGCCATCTTGAGCAGCGCTACGCGCCCATGGCAGTGAATGGTAGACTGTGCCAGAAAAGCATTTGTGATTTTTTGGCGGTTATTGCCCGAATGAGATTCCCTTCAAGCAGATCTGATGGCTCATCATGGTATATCCGTACCCGAGATACCTGAAAACAGCAGGTTGCCACTTAACTAGACTGCTAATAATGATGAACACAGGATCAGGATAGGAGGAGATGAATGGATACAAACAGGATTTGGCCCAATTTACTTTTAAGTCAGAGAGGGCTGCAACATGGTCGAGTATCCGAGCTAGCGTATCGGGTGACTCCCGCATGTCTCAGATGTACTAGAGCAGGCCCTCTGCATATAATGAAATCGCATGTGTTCCATCTTCCCGGGGAACCCCCTATCTGTGCCACTCCCATGGATGTTTGATGATTGCCCCTTGGTTTATTAGTAGAAAGGACAGGAATCCCTTGGAACACCAAGGAGCTGGAAGACGTATGCATGTGTGATGACAAGTATGTATGAGGAATGTGGTATGACTGCAAGAGTATGAATGAAAATGTTGTGACAAACTATAACGTGGGTCGGTCATTGTGTGATGAGGTCTAATTCCTTTAACTCTTCTTTTTTCAATTGTCATTTGTTCTTTGAATTGTTAGATGTGGTGTTTTTGCTACATATAAAGATACGTATTGCTCAAAAAAAAGAAAACATTTGTCTTAAATCTGATTTAAATATTAAACACTATTGATTAGTAACTGTGTATACTGACTTGTAGCTTTTGCACCGAGCTAATTAGCTTCTAATTGTTCATCAGTATTGGCATCTGTGGTTGTTTTTTTGCTGATGGTTAGACATAGCAGCTGTGTGGAGAAGTGGAGGAAAGGACTTGGCTAGTGTAGTGTCAAGCAGTGCGTTAAACCCCCCACCCACCCAATAAGCCAAGGAAGAGCACTCCATGGAGCCTGGGTGCCAGAAAACAGGTGTAAAATGGCCGTCTGGTCTGTGATGGGGGTATACACACTCCCAATCAACAAGCGTCTCCCATCAAGGCGCCCCCTGCACACACAAGTAAGGGCCATCCCATTTCACCTTGACCTCCTTCACAATGAAGGGAATTCAAGGTTTCACCTAGATAAGTACCCCACTAGCATATGAGGTGTAATCTGTGGGAAACACTTGACCTCACCATCGCTGCTGGAGTTTGCGGGCCTCAACTAGTTTTATGTGCGTTTCCCACAATAGTGCAATGTGGGTTCACCTATGTTTAACGTAGGAGTATGCAGCATATTGACGCAAGGGCATATGCATGCCCCTCACATTCCAGGTGACAATATTAGTGGTCAGCATGCATAGGGCACCTTAGAGTGGCAACGTTATTTTTGCAGCACAGTGTGGGGGAGCATGCAGTGTTCCCTGGCAAAATGTTGCGGCCATGGGAAGCACCTGCAGTGTGATATGGTGTGAATAGAAGGCGGGAAGAGGGAGAAACAGCGGAACCACAAACAGTATGAGAGCAGCGGAACAACATGTATCCAAACTAGCAAGAATGCCCAGTATTAGTTACCGGCCAATAGCTCCGGCGAACACTAGAGCCGGGGGGGGGGGGTTGAGGGACAAGCACGTTGTTGCCCCATACGTCCTTGTAATACAACTGTAAGGGCTGTAATAAGCTAGCCTGAGTGCCGAAACGGTAGGAGGGTGCAAAAAGTGTCTCCCTTTGTGCGCAGGGCTATCTTTGGTAATTGTGGGGAGAGCTTACCTGACGAGGACCCTGGGTTGCCCTCTATCCCTCACGGCAGAGGGATACCGCTGACCGCGCTACTTCTCGCCGCGCGTTGAAGCGAGGGGCTTGGAGCTGCTGCTGCACAGGACCCGGGAGGAGCAGAAAGAACACCCGACTACTTCGAGCAGGACAGCGAGAGGCAGGGACTCGATAGACCAGGAGTCCCTGCACAGCTTGGGAGATCGTGGCCGCGCCCCCTCGAAACCACGCCCCCCCACCCACACCACTTCCTACTTACAACCACAAACGGCGCTCAGCGGAACGCGAGCGGAACGCCGAGCAAAGCCCGGGCAGAGGGCGGGCAGTCTGTGGCAGTCAGGGGCTGTCTGAGGCTGGGCTGGGCCACCCCTCTGTCATGGGCGACTCACACAGCGCAGGTGGACCTATTACCACTAGTGAGAGTATTTGCTCTTCCTTTATAGCACGAGCTAATGACCACCCGCTCAGGGAAGAGCTTGAGGGGAGGTGGCGGAGGGTGTCCAAGAAGTGTCATAGGTACCATGGACAAATTCATCACACGGGTAGCAGCCGTCATAGAGAAGTAGATAGCTATGACGGAACGGCGGCTTTCGCAGGAGCTAAATCCGTCTAAGAGATCATCCTTGGGCTCTATAGCTCTGGCAGAGTCACCCATAAACAATTCTGCTCCCCCTTTAACCTCTCCTCATACATCCGACGAACCACGGCTTGTGTCATTGAGGGCTAGTATTGACAGTCTGGAAAGCCTGGCTACATCATCTACTCACGCTCCAGAGGTTGTTGGCATTGAGGCACCCCCTCCTATTGTTTCCCCTGTTACTATAACCAGCTCTGTGTCCACCCCTCCTACAGCGGGAAATCCTAAGTCGCTAGGCAAATCGCTGCTGGTCCCTATGATCTCGGCATTTACTAAAAGGAAAAGGAAAAGGATTGCTAGCCCGTTCAAAAGGAGCTCCCTGAAACTGTACAAGAAAGCACGGAAACAGGGTTCCAAGGGCTTAGGTTCCAAATGTCCAACAAATTCCTCTTTTCTATTTAAGGGGACGGGTTCCACCGCAGAAAATGTAAGTGCCCTTCCCGTTCCAACCCACCAGCCTTTGTCTTCCTGTGCCCCCGCTACCTTTGCACAAATCGAGGGGTTGTTGAAATCACTGTTGTCTCCGATTGCCGACAGAGTAGCAGGGTTGGGAGATAGGCTAGACAGGCTTGAACAATCAACCCTGGATAGCTTCTTCTCGCTGAAAGCACTTATCAAACTCCATTCCAAGATAAGGGAGGAGGGGCAGGGAGGAACCTCCCCAGACAGTACTACCATGGTGTCTCAGTATGCCTTGCCTGATGTAACCCCTGCGGCTAGTGTAGTAACCCCTCAGCCGACTGACATTGCACCCGCAGTGTCGCTGGGGGCTTCCTCGGGGAGTGCTGGTCAAAGAGCGCAAGCTCTTCCTAGTATCCCTAAGCACCCCAAAGTGCCGGGTCGGGCTGAGCTGCCAGGGAGGACCGGCCCAGTAAAAACAAAGGGAACCCCAAAGGGGTTGGGCAAAGGTAAAGCCACTTCTCAGGCCTGCCCAGCCGATTCTTTGATTTTTAACCATCCCCCTACACACCCACAAACACAATCACCAAACGTTGCCAATAAAGCTGTATTTTCCAAAACTGCCCCTAAATCTCCTCCAATGAACTTGCCCCCTGACTGCCACCCGTATGTTGCTGTCCTTATAAATGTACCCACACTGAAGGCTGGTCACAATGAATCCCCCCAAGCTTTATTAAACAAAACTATGCACTGGCTTGAGTCCAACAGACCCCTTGCGAGGGGCCTTGATGGACACATTATAGGAGCCAGAAGGGTAAATTGGGTGGGTTACGGACACAAGCTAGCGGAAGGAGACTGCGTGGTGGTCAATTTTAGGGACAGAAGAGTAGCACAAACTATTTGCGACTACAAACCCAATTCTGGGGGGCAGGGAATCGGCATAGTGGACTTAACGTTTTTTTATCCAAGACAAGTCCCAACCCCGACTGGTCGAGATTTCGGCACGGGACGGAGTAATAGCTCCAACTGTTTTGATTTCCCTGTTAAACCACTATTTTATCCTCAGGCAGTCTGGTCATCACCTGGGTGGAGACCTCCGAGATATTGAAACAAACCTAATCTTGGGGAGGCCCCCGGAGTTGGCAAATCTGTTGGTGACTCTGATTCGAGTGGGCTGTCAGCGGGTCTTGTCACACCCTCCCCGAGCAGAGTAATCCCCACTCCCACGCATGAGAGAAATCAGGTTCCAGATGGGCAAGGAGGGGTCAGCAGCCTAGTGCTTCTGGACTCTTTGGCAGGGGGGAATGGTCTCGACTCCGGCGGTGTTACAGCTGTGACGGATCCAGTTCTCAGGATTTTCAGCTGAAATATCGCGGGAATCGACAGGAAGCTGGAGTTGTCTGACTGGAATGCCCTTGTGGAGGGATACTCCATCTGCATATTCCAGGAGACATGGGCCATGGAGCCCTGCCATAAGGTGGGCTACTCGTCCCACTTTGTTCCCGCTGTCATGTCCCAGTCAGGGAGGGGGCGCCCCTGGGGGGCCTCCTCATTTGGGTTGCTGTCTCCCTGGATTGCAGGGTGGAGGAACATCCCACAAATTCTCCTGATATCCTCAACATTACGTTGAAGGATTCCCGGGGTCGCCTGCTCTTAGACATTTTCAATGTCTATGCTAGAGGTACCACGGAGGAGTGCAATCGGCCACCATTGCACTTCTGGAAGATCTCCTAAGGCAACGGCCAAGGAACTCGTGCACCATGGTGGCGGGTGATCTAAATTGCACGTTCGAGCCCCTGGGCCTCGATGACATGTTAGGCATAGAAGAGGAGGATGCGAGAAAGGGGATTCCGGCCCTGGCTCTGCCCCCCATTAAGAAGTGGACGCAAGTGGCGTTGCAGATCAACGCATTCAATTTGGAATTCGATCTGAGGGCGGTAAATGGGAGGTCCAAATCTGACCTGAAGGGTGCACACACATACAATAGGACCAATCATACATCGAGAATTGATTATATTCTTCTCGACGTATGTTTATGGAATACTCTGAGCGACATGGAGATTATTGAGAGTATCGAAAGCGATCATAATCTTCTATCTCTTATTCTGTCTCCGGAGTGGCTAAGGGGTAAGGTCGGGTCTCAACAACCTTTGATGGCACCCAACACCCAGACGTTTAGTGTAGCTAACTGCGGGAGGCGGTTAAAATGGCCTAAGATCGCCCTGTCCAGTGAGAAACTATCTGCCATAGGGGCCCTGCTGGTTGTAGCCCAGAGCAATTTGGGCCCATTGCTTAGTGCACCTAAGGAGGCTACGCAGGTTTTCTGTGCCCTAATTGGGGCTCTGAGCAAATTCTTCGTCTCGTCCAGCAGTGCCCCGGGTATGTCCAACAGAAATGAATCCTGGTCAAGACAGGGCTGGTACACGTTCAAATGTAGGTCCCAGAAAAAGGCCTTGATAAGGGCTGTTAAATCTAAGTCCCCACTAGCAGTTAAAACAGCAAGGAAGGACTATTCTCTCACCATAAAGGCAGCGAAAAGGGAGTGGGAGGAGAAGTTTTGGGAAGATCTTTTGGTTGCAAGCAAGGGAAAGGACGCAAGGGGCTTCTGGAGTTTGATTAGGAATAAGAATAGGCCAGATGTTTTGCTGGTTACATGCAACATCTCTGCCCAGCTCTGGTACACTCACTTCGAGGCCCTGTATTCTCACCCCAAAGGGGTTATCAGCGAGTCCTTTGTCTTGGAGGACGACTCAACGGTTAGTGACATGGATGATTTTACTGAGAGGGAGGTGGAGGCTGTAATCAAGTCCCTGGTCCCACTAAAGGCTGCGGGGCCGGATGGGATACCCGGTGACTTGCTTCGTGCCAATTCCAAGGAATGGGGACAATTGGTCGCTGCGTTATTAAATGCAATCATGAAGGGCGCACTGGTACCTGATTCCTGGAAGGGGGCGGAGGTTGTCCCGATATTCAAAAAGGGGTGTCGGGACAACCCCGCTAACTACAGGCCCATCAGCCTAATTGACTCTTCCCAAAAGGTGGCAGGGAAGGTGATTTTGGGGAGGGTCCTCCAATGGGCAGATGAGCACAAAATACTGTCAGACTTCCAGGCGGGTGTCCGCTCAGGTACGGGGACGATAGAACAAGCATTCAGGTTGATGCTCCTGTACTGGAAGGTGGTGATGCTGGGCAAGGGCAGTCTTTATCTGGCCTTTATCGACCTGAAGACTGCCTTTGACCTAGTACCGAGGGAGGAGCTGTGGAGGGTTTTGCAGGGGCTGGGTCTGCCCGCCTACATCCTGTCGCTTCTGATTAAACTTCATTCAGACAACTATGCACAGGTGCGGTGGGGCAAGAACGGGGAGAAGACCAACAGAATTCCAGTGCGTAGGGGTGTCCGCCAGGGATGTGTGCTGGCTCCCACACTATTCTCATTGTATGTGAATGGTGTGGTTGAGCACCTGCTTAAGGAACCTGCAGATGCTCCGTCCCTGGCGGGAACCCGGATCCCCACCCTGCTCTTTGCCGACGATACCCTGCTTATTGCAAAGACACCTCAGGGTCTCCAAAAGCTCCTCACCCGCTTCCAGGAGTTCTGCTCCCTTAGGGGCCTGATAATTAACATAGACAAGACCAAATTCCTGACTATGAACCCTCCCAAAAAGCTAGGGCCCCCTCCGATTCTAAATACCGTTTCCCTGGAGAGGGTCCGTGAGTTTGATTATTTGGGGATTCGCCTCAGTAACTCCATGAGCTGGACCCCACATATTCAAAAGATGTTGCTTAACCATAAAAGGGTGACGGGTGCCCTACTTAGGGAACATTGTTCATCCCCAAACATTGTATCTCCCCAGCTATAGATATTCATAAAGCAAGAGGGGTTGCTGCGGCTTTGTATGGGGCGGAGTTATGGGGTTCCACAAACTTGGAGGTATTAGCCAAGGCAGAAAGTAAATTCCTGAAAGATCTCTTGGTACTCCCATCGAGCACACCGACAGTCCCAGTGCTTCTTGACTTGGGCTGCAAATCAATCGCGGACCAGGCGCGATTACGGCCTCTGCTTTTGTGGGCCCGCCTGTGGAGGGTCCCGGAGCTAGCCTCCTATGCAGCAGGTCTGTCCGAGGTAATTGCTATGGAGGGATGGCATTGAATCAAATGGCTAAGGGACATCAAGAGCCTACTGGTGGAGCTGGGTTTGTAAGATTCCTGGGTTACTCGCTCTGCCCCTCCGAAAGCCACCCTAAAGAAGCTATATTGGGACTGGATAACCACTAAACTCATTCACAATCCTCGTCACTGCAATTCGACCGCAGCATTTCTGAGAATTAAAGACGTGGTTGCTTATGAGCCTTATTTGGACCTAATCTCTATTCCCCTGGACAGGGCTCTCTATTTCAAACTCAGAGTGGGCACCTTACCTTTGGCCAACTTGGTGTCCAGGTGGAGATCTTCATCTTCCCAGTCCTCATCCTTCTGTGCCGTGTGCTCGTCACGGGTGGAGACGGAGGCACATTTTTTCTTCGTATGTCCAGACTATTGTGCCCCAAGGAGGCGCTGGCTAATACCATTGTGCAGGCTCTTAGGTACGCGACAGCATCTGGAGGCCCTTTGCATTTTATTGACTGATACATCCCCCTCCATTGTTTGTGGTGTTTCAAAGTTTTTAAAATGGGCTTGGGTGATCCGAGCTAAAAGGCTTTCTATTTCAATTTAATTCTCTTTTTAACTATTTATTGCATTTTACTCGATTATTTTAGTAATTACAACTGTATGTTACTGTAAGCCTTGAAAATGTATTTTTGTATGTACCGCTTTTAAGATATTTACGTATCGAATTAAAGCTTTTTACAACAATTGTGTCATAGCATGCATGCTGTGTTATGGGGCTAATGTATAGTCTGCATTTCAGATTAGATCATCAGCTGCCTTGGGAATAACTGCTGCATCGACTCCGCTCCTGATGGCCAGAGCCATCATCACTTAGGGACTGCACTGAGGATGTGCCCGGGTCCTGAGTGTGATGTTAGTATACCGGCACAGGTTGTGGGTTTGCTATACGGTCTGCACATCCTGGGACATTCTAAGTCTATATGTACATTTATTAAATTCAATTGGTAGGAGGTGCTTAAGAGATGGTGTCTACATACCCACCCACCAGGGTAAAAATAATTCTCGAGACCAATTGGCCCAGAGTACTGATTAATGAAGATGCACCAGAGCACACTCTATCATTATATCTATAATTCCAAAACAACAGAGGTTATGTCCAAAAGCAAAAATCACTATGGGACAGTCTCCCTCAAATCCCTCAAGACTAGGTTCTAGGAAATCGGCGTTTGGAAACGGGAATACTGTAATACAGGTCAATGGACGTATCAGGGTCCGCATAGCAGCGTTTGGATCTGTTACGAGCTGCGAGATAACGCTTACAGATTCGTCATTACTTAATCCCCTGATTATAATCTTGGCGCAACATTGTCTGCCCAATGATGTGAAACTCTGGCCTTACATTATTATCATAGAAGCTTTTCCACAACAAATCGTTTGCTCGTTAGCAAACATATTTTGCAGCTCTCAACAGGACAAATTCCTTTGAGCCTTGAAAAAGCACTGCGAGCGAAACGCGCGTCGGCTGCTGTTGTATATTCTGAAAATAAAAAGTGAAAAGTGGCAAAAAAGACCTGATTTTTGGGATTATGATTGAAGCACTCCTTGGAGCCCTAATCTTGGAATATTGGAACAATCAACTATTGGAAACGCATTTGAGGGAGACTGTCCTATAGTGATTTTCGCTTTTGGACATAACCTCTGTTGTTTTGGGATTATAGACTGAGTGTGATGTTAGTAGGTAATGCTGGCGCTGCCATTCAGCAGCAGTGGCAGCAGATTTGGGTGGTACGTGCTGCAGTGAAATGCCGTGAGCCCTGGCACTCACATTTTATAAATAAATTGCTGTGCCTAGTACTTGAAAGCACTCTGTAGCTGAAGTCTACACAGGTTAGTGAAAGGTGGTAATACCAGGTCTCTCTTCCCACTACACTCCCACTACCCACCCACAGATCAACACTAGGCTTGGGGGACTTTTTTCTGTCTGTGGTAAATGGGTGTGAATCATGATACAAATTTCCCATTTTCAGATCGGTTTTCGTTGACACAGACTTATAAAATGCTGGCAGTATCACACAGTGGTCTTTGGTCTGCTGCAAGACTACCAGCCCGATTGTAAGTTGCGGGCAGTCCAGTTGCAATCTTTTTGGCCTCCTTTTTAACCAACCAGAATAGACACCTGTTTTAGTGCCTGTTGCATTGGCCACTGCTAGTCAATCAGTATTACTTTGAGTACCATGGGCTGCATTTGGTAGTCCTGCGATCTGCAGGCAAACCGAGTAGAAGCAATTTTCTGTATCTGGGACAAACTGTTTTATTTTCTCTGTTGAAAGTGCAGAGTGGATTTTAGGGGTTTCTTAAATCAGAGTATATCACACACGACATTATGTTGGTGATCGCCTTCAAACTAATAAGCCCAATATCTTAGCAACCATATATTCTGGTTGAAAACTATTTTGCAACTTGTTTTCTACAGCTTCAAAAATCTTTAAAAATGGATGAAAACCAGTCCTGGCTACAGGAATTTTCATCTGGGTGGGCTGCGAGGGGGCCAATTTTTGGCCCTTCTGAAAGTGGCCTACAAGCCCTAGATAACATCATATCGGCTTCCAAATTGTCACCACAATACTAATGGTATTCGGTGTATACAGGGAGCAAATAGATGGTAGAGTAGTTGTAAATAGAGCTAATGTTTATTGTAGGGTTTAAGGGTGGGCAGTGGAACAGGAATGTATGTGAGTTGTAGTCTTAGTTTGCTTCTATCAAAATAATCAGACAAACCTCGAATAGCAATGATTTGTGAGTCTGAAGTGTATGACTGGAAACAATGTCCATGTTAACACGGAGGGAAGTTGTCATCCTACATACACATGTAAAGGCTTCTCGTACCTCCAGAAAGGTACCTAAATGGAATGACAACGACAGAACTGCTGGAATTGGGATTGAAATCACCAACTCTCCAGGATGAAATCCTCATGCCCTTTGCACAGGAGACTACTGGGTAAGAGTGTTAAGGAACATAAACAAGAGTAGGTTAAAATAACAGAAATCAACAAGAGCTGGTAGCAATCCAGAGACTCAAAAATTGAAAATGTGCAGAAGAAAATCCTAGAGATCAAATGTTGAGGGACCAAAAGAAGTGAGTGAACTCAGGGTGACAGCGGTCTACCACCAAAGAACTCCGATCCCATGAGATTCAGTATGCCATATAATCATAATTTCAACATGAGGCTCTTCAACAAGATGTTATCTTTCATTCCAGGTAGAATGGAAGCTGGTTACGGGCAGCATAGCACACAGCCAACTGATTCATGGTAGCTCTCTCTGGGTTAATCTCTCATTTGGTCTATTAGTACAACTACACAAAACACTTTGCAGTGCTGCTGGCTGTGAAGAAGAGCAAACAGCAACTCATCAACACAAGCATCAGCCCTGCATTTGCCTCGCAGGTCAGCCTATATCAACTTTATGGTGTTTGCCTCTTTAATAAGAGTTTGTTGCCACTTAAAGCAGGAGATCAAACCCAGTGCCTCTAAGCGCGAGCTAGACTCCTTCTTCCAGAATCAAGCAATCACCCTCAATATAGTTAAATACAAATGGTGACCAACGATAATGCATTAAAAGATCTATGCATTTCCACCAATCAAAGACCTAAAAAGCTTATCAAAACTTGTTTGTTCTACTTAATGACAGTATGTCAAAATTTTCATTGATAAACTCCAATTTTACTCTTGTAATTTCAATATGAGATCTGTGTCCTAGAGCACCTATATTCTGCATACTTCTACTCTGGTTATAGCTTAGAATAGAATGCTCAGGAGTGTAGCAAAACTGCAGTGTACTCTCACACCACAAGACTTCCAATAGTTGAGGAAGAAGTTACAGTGTTCGACTATGATATTATACTCAAAACACAAACGTAAAAAGCCTTACCTCCAAGAGCCTTCATCTCTGGCTACTATCAGTGGCGTAGCCAGTGTGTCATGGGCCCTAGTTCAAGAAACAAAACAGGTCCCATATTTAAACTGTGAAATACAACAATAATCAGGTTTCAGTAGCCCCTTCCAGCCTCTGGGCCCTGGTGTACTGCACCCTGGTATAGCTTGTCTTCTGCTGGGTGATGGTGATTAGTGTGAGAGAGTGCAGCGTGAGTGGTGTGAGTGTAGGGTGAAAATTGTGCCGATGTGAGTGTCGAATGCGTTGCATGAATACAATACAAGAGAAGGGCCAATGTGAGTTTTAGTTGAGAAAAGTGTGTGCTGGGTGGTGTGAGCAGTGTAAACCAGGGTGAGTGGTGTGCCTGTGTGTGAGTGCAAGGTGAGCAGCAAGAGTAAAGGGTTAGCTGTTTGACTGAATAGTGAGGCGCATGGTGAGAGGAGTTACTGCAGAGTGAGTGGTGTGTCCCTATGAGATCCAGTCAACTATTGTGCCTGGTTGTAGCAGCTATGGAAGCCGTTTGCACAGCTGCCTTCGCGGCCTCATCAGCCAATGAATTCCCTGCAACGTGAACGCCTTCACGTTGATGACTCAGTGTATGTATCACGTGAGTCTTTTGTAGTTCTTTCTGTAAAAGAACTACTTGTTCCCAAAGCGTTTTATGCTTGATTGTGCCATCTTTTGCATCTTTGAAGTCGTTTTGAACCCAGTTCTGCAAGTATTCATTATAAGACTGTACGCAATAATATGAATCGCACACTATTAGTGTGGGGAATTCGCGATTGGTATTTTCAAGCGCCATCTTAAATGCTTGTAGTTCAGCTCGCTGAGCTGTACAATCTCCTAGAGATTGGGTTTTAGTGACCAGTGATCTAAATTTTCCTTTGTGCCAACGACCTTTAACAATCGTGCACGCAGCACTGTAAGCTTGTTTACCCCCAACTGCGGGTTGTGCTGATCCGTCTGTATATATTATACAGCCGTAATGTTCCAGAGGCAGGATTTCGGTCGGCAGAGGACATTCATATTCATATTGGAGAAATTCTTGTGTTTTAAAATTAGGATCAAATTTGTATACTACGTCTGTTGCAGCAAGAGAATTAACCCATTGTATCCATCTCGGATGTAGTGCTTTAGCATTTGGAATGCTTGCTTTTGTTACTGCTTCTAGGGCAGGTACTGGTGTAACGATTATTATTTGTTTACCTTGTACTAGGGCTCTTTCTTTTGCTACAGCAGTTTGAACCGCAGTTAGAATTTTTTCAGTAGAACTAAATTTCATTTCAGCTTGTGTGTACAAATGTGATTTGTAAGCTATTGGTACTGTTTCTCCCTCATTAGAGGTCAGGTACGTGAATCCGCATCTTCCTGGGATGACTCGGTTTACAAGGTTGTGTACGTTTTCGCGTGTTTGCAATTTTGTTTTAGCTAACATGTCTGTTTGCAATGATCTTAAAATTTCTGTATGTTTCTGAGTCCAATTTATTGGTTTAAAATCAGGTTTTATTAATTCATAGAGAGGTTTAACCCTGCCTGCATAATTCAGAATGTATGTTCTTCCGAAATTCAGGAAACCTAGTATTGATTGTAAGTTCTTCAGCGTTTTAGGTGCTTGGAGTACAGCACACTTCTCTAAGAAGTTGTCTGCTAGGCTTTTGCCTTCACTTGATAATTCATATCCTAAAAACAGGACAGTTAGATGGGCAATTCTTGACTTTTTAAAGTTGAATTTGTAACCCTCAGCTGCGAAACCAAGTATTATGGTGTTCACTCTTTTCAAGTGAGTCTCTAGGTCATCATCTGTGAGATAGATGCCATCGACATAAGATAATGCTTCATCATCATATATTTGTAGTAACTCTGTTACTCTTGCTGAGAATAATCCTGGGCTATTCTTGAATCCCTGTGGGAGTCAACAGAAGTGTTCTTGCGACCCCATTATTGAGAAAGCGGTCAAATACCTGCTTTCAGGTGCAATGTTTTGACAAAAGAATCCATTAGAGATGTCTAATGTCGTTTTATATTTTTTGCGCACAATGTTATTCATTAGTGCTGCACTGTGTGAGTTTTGTACTGCAAATGTTTTGCAACAGGAGTTTAGGTGTCTGTAGTCCAAAACTAGACAATATGAATCGTCTGGCTTGGAGACAGGAAACAAAGGATTGTTCATTTGTGAGGTGCATGTTTCAATCACCCCTTGGTATTCAAGTTGATCTAAGATCGCCCTGACTTGTTTTTTAGCTTCTTGTTTAACTGGGTACTGTCTTTGTGCAGTGGGTTGACTTTTTAACTGGATTTTGTGGTGAGGAGAATCCTCATCCCATCCTACATGATTTTTATATAATGCAGGAGCTTGGGCCACTGCCCATTTTCTTGCATATATGGATTTTTATGAGTTGAAATATGATTTGAGAAGGCAGGCATAATCATTTCTTCGCCATGAGGGCACTCCCTGACAAACTCTGGTGGCCAGTCTTTCTCAGCTAACAGGATGTCATAGCCTTTCGAAAGGTTATCCCAAAAGAGACCCCTTACTTTCCTAGTCTTGTCCCCCTCTATACGTAATGTTATTTCGTATATTTTATGAGGTTTGCTAACTCTGGTATCTGCAGTTTCCACCTGAATGTATTAATTCGTGTCCACTCTCCAGAAGATTCATCAAGATCTTGCGAGCTATTGTCACTTCTGCTGCGCTGTCTAGCATTGTCTGGGCCCACTCTCCGTTTTTCAGTTGTGTACTCAGTATGCTCGGCATGTTTTATTATTTTAATACTGGCTACCTTCTTTCTTGGAAATTGTAATTTTTTACTTTGATGAGCAGGTTCTTTGTCTTTGGACTTGACGTGCTCTTCCTTGTGTTCTGACCGTCCTCTTCTTTCCAATTTCTGTGAGGAAGTCTGAAAAGATCGAGAGGGACGTGTATCAATATCTTGATATCTGTCAGGTTTTCTCAATTTATCCCTATCTCTAAGGTTGTATCTTTTCTCAGAGGGCTCCCTCTAGGGAGACTTGCCACCTCGTTCTGGAGATCTATCTCTCCGTTGAGGAGACCTTCCTCTGGACTGGAATTGTTTTTCCCTGGGAGTGGATTGTTTATTTCCATCCCAACTCTTTTTTGGAGTATTTAGATTATTTTTAATAAATGTTTTTTCAGGATGTTCAGTTAGTTGGGGTTTTACTGGTTTCCCACCCAAACTATCTCTTCCTAGTTCTTCGTAGGATTTTTCTATGATTCTGGCAAGTTCAAATGATTGGTCTGCTATATCTGTTTCTTTCAATCTCTGGCGGATCGCCACAGATGCTGCTTCTCCTTTTATGTTGGCTAATAATATAGCCGAGACCTGTTTGAAGTCTTTCAGTAATTTCATACTCAGAGTTAAAGCAGGTTCTGGACCGTATTCATTTTGAATCTGTCCTAGTACGTCTGGTGTAACCGCCATGGACGGAACACCATGTGTTTTTGTATAAATCGAAGCAAAGACCGTGCCCCAAGTGTTACAGTCCTCCACAAGTGGTGCGATCCCCATTGGAAGACAGATAGTCAGAATTCTGTGTTTCTCAGTGGGCGTAGTATCAGGAAATACTGCCTCTATTTGAGTGATTTTTTGTGCTAACCAGAATGGAATTTGTTCCCGTTTTGTAGGTACTTTGCCAATGGCTGATTGTATATTTTGCGGTGTGATTTTATTTGTGTTCCCCTGGTGAGGGGTGGTCTCTGGAATTGTTATTACCGGTTGGACTGTTGAAGTCCGCATTACATATTGGACCAATTGTCTATGTATTTTAATTAGTATTTTTAGCTGGGCTAAAAGTTCCCGGTCTGACATTTTATCAATGTCTGGATGTGGTGTGTAGCTGGCTAGAACCGGCCACGTTGCTCCTGGTCTACCTAGTGGACCGAGCCTGGTGATGTGATTTTGATGTTTTAGGGCGCCTTTAAACCAGAGCAGGTGCTCTTGGTAATTTAGTGGGATTTCAACCTCCTCGAAAGGAGTGTATTCATCCGGAGGTTCCTCTATTTTGTAATAGTGGAATTCTTTTGTTACAGTGTTTGCTGCTGGAAAGTGCATCCATGAATAGAATACTTCTGTCTGCCGGTATTCATGGGCCTCTACCACGAATATGACTGTACCACCTCGTGATGATAGTCCATTTTCTATAAGTTTAATAGTTATAGTTCTTCTTATATTTGCCGGAATGATTATAGCATTCGGGTCATTCTGTTGGAGATTCGTGTCATCTAACAACAGTTGAGACGCTGTAGCATCTCTTTCTTCATCACCGTCAGGCATTTTACTGACAGAAAGTTCTTTGTTGCAGAGCAAGTTTCAAGGGAAACAAAGATTTGGTGCACAATATTTTGAAACACTGTATCCTTCAACGTTGACTAAACTAAAAACTATACATAGGAATCTCTTCCTACTAAGTTCTGGCAGATTTTAACCTTTTACCCACTCCAGACGTCTTTTGGAGTTTTTACGGGAAAAGGGTTCTGTGTGAAAAAGCACGACTGAGTTACTCTAGTGTCTTGCGTTAGATTATCGCCTTACCAAACGTTGGGCGCCATGTAGTGTAGTTCCTATATTCCCAATAGGCTCTGCGCATTGGAATAATATAAACAGCAGTGTAGATGTAGGACTGAGGTCGACTAGGTCTCTACTGACTATATTAGACTTAATTAGTTTTGCCAGCTAGCTCAGAGGTCACTAGAAACTTTCTCGAATAAACAAGGAGGAGTTTAACTTCCCTGGATAGACAAGAAGGGATTAGCTTCTGACAACCATAAAACATGACAACTTTGCTCCCTCAGAATAAGAGTGTATCTCTAGAGTCGTGTGAAAACAATAGACAGCTATTTCACTCAGTCAATCGTGCATACTTAGTTTCACCAGAGTGCAGAGAAATAGAGAGATGGGCGTTTTCAATAAAAGGTGTTATTTATTGAGCAGTCTTCTTTCTCATGCAAGAGAAATGAATTGCCACAATTGCAATACTTAACATGAAGTAAAGTGCGTACAGTAAAAGGAGTAATATGAAATAATACTGTAAAAGCATTGATATGGTTTCTTAGCCATATGATACGTTAAAATGGATAAAATATATACATACATAAATACATTGACTAACGTACGCAACTGGTGCTTCTAATCTACGCATACCCCGGTGTACCTGACCTAAGCCTAATACGTGGGAAGGAGTAAGTAAGTAGCAGTTTAAGTTAAGTTGGGTTTTGCCAAGGAATCTGAATCAAGAATTCTCTCAAGGGTTTAGTCAGCTCCGTACCTGGGTAATAGAAAGCAGGAGGTCTGGTATCTCTCTCTCAGGACTCGATATCCCAGCAACCCGCAAGGGCGGCTGGAAACACCGGAGCTGGATTTTCTCGGCTGGAGAAAAAGACAGCGTCTTTCTCAGTGCGTCAAAAGGGAGGGGCGGCGTCCGTGGGCTCTCGCATCAGCTGAGCTCTCGGGCAAGTAGATAGCCGCTCTGCTCCAGACCACCGTGTGTTTGCTTAAGGCAACGTTGGTATATTTATACCTTAAAGGTGCCGGGTTTGACATAAGGTTTGACATAAGACGTCAATAAAGATGTCACTAAGAACTGGCCGTTCTTTCAGTGCTCGCAGGAGTTCTCGGACAAATCAAAACATAAGCATGGGGATTTCCCAGGTTGCTGGAGGTTTGGTTTGTTTAAAGAACGCGTTGTACTCTCCAGGAGTCTGGGGAAGTAGTCTTGCTTAATTTGGACTGCATGGGCTACGACTAAATATGGATATGATTCTTATGCCTTTATAAGGATATTATTTATTATAGCCATACAAGGGCATAAATTGGGAATATCGAATTAGGGTCCTAGATAGAAATACAACACAGGCAGGGTGAACAGAGTGTCTGTATGAGTGCGGGATGAGAGGTGTAACCATGTGAGTGTAAGGTGAGAGGAGAAAGTACAGGGTAAAGTGGGTGACTCCAGGGTTAGTGATGTGCTTCTCTGCATGGTGTGAGTGTAGGAGGAGTGGTTTAGAGTGGGAGGAATGAATGCACGGTGAGTGATGTGCTTGTTTGAGTGAGATTGCAGGGTGGCAGTGAGAGTGACAAGTGAGTGAAGTGTCAAGTGAGTGCAGGGTGAGTAGTGTGCTCATGGGACTACAGGGTGAGTGCAGGGTTACCATTATGAGAGAGTGATATGAGTGCATTGTGATCACTGTGAGTGCAGGGTGAGCGGTGTTCTCATGTACCCGCAGAGTAAGTGAATGGAGAACGGCGTGAGTTCATGGCAAGTGGCATGAATGCAGTGTGGTTGCTGTTAGCGCAGGGTGAGCAGTGTGCTCATGAGTGCAGGGTAACAGCATGAGTGCATGGTGAGCAGTGTGAGTGCAGTGTGATCGCTGTGAGTTCAGGGAGAGCGGTGTGCTCATGTACCCGCAGAGTAAGTGGTGGGGGAGAACGGCGTGAGTTCATGACAAGTGAGTGAGTGGTATGAGTGCAGTGTGATCACCGTGAATGCAGGGTGAGCTGTGTTCTCATATACCCGCAGAGTAATTGGAGGGAGAACGGCATGAGTTCATGGCAAGTGGCATGAGTGCAGTGTGGTTGCCGTTAGCGCAGTGTGCTCATGAGTGCAGGGTAACAGCATGAGTGCATGGTGAGCAGTGTGAGTGCAGTGTGATCCCTGTGAGTTCAGGGTGAGCATGAAAGTGAATGGTGAGCAGTGTGAATGAGGAGTGAGTTGTCTGAATGCAGGATGTATCCCCAAACACTTGGAGTAACTCTGCATCAGTCGCGGCCTATTCCCTCCAAAGTGGCTGGGCGGGCCGGAGGAGGCAGCTGAGGGAGGTGTGGGCATAATCGGGGGACAAAATACATATTTTTTTCAAACGTCTCTGATCGCCTCCATCTCCATTGTCTGATCTATCCCGCTCTTCCTTCTTCTGGGACAGGCTCCCAGACTGCACTGCGGCCAATGATGGCGCTGCAGGAAAGCAGCGTCAGGATTGGCCTGAGTGCTACAACTATGTGCTCCCAGGCAGACTGGGAGCCTGTGCTGCTTTCTCCAGCCCCATCAACGCAGCTGGGGCTGGAGAAAGCTTCTCTGCGCAGGAGGTGTTTGGCCGGCCTGAAACTGTCGATCAAACGCCTCATGTGTAATGAAGGGACAAGGGAGTGCACTAGCACTCCCCCGCCATAGTGTCATCCCCTGGACCCACCCATCAGACTCGTCAGAGTCCCGGGGGCAGGTCCAGGGGGATCAAAATAAAACGATAATAAAACACGTTTTATTATCGTTTTATTTGCAGCTGGTGTCTGGGGCGGCCGCTGTAAATGCAACACTCCAAATAACTCAATGACCACAACATAATTTGCTTCCCTTGCGACCACCTAAACTCTGCCCCGCCCCCCCCCTCCTCTTACACACACACACTCTAGACCCCACGCTGGCATCAATGCGGCCCTCAACCACACTAGTGACCAGACTTTGTGGCCCCTGGCCTGGGAAAATGTGAGAGCACCCATGCTATAGAGGTTACCTCGCTGGGATGATAAAAGGGGCACTAGGGTCGCTATTTAACAATGCAGTGTGACTGCTGACACCTGAGTGTTCCGTGTAAAGTGTCGAAAACGCACAGCTTGACGGTAAAGGCAACATGGTCAGCGACTGGCTGCCGCCCCCCCCCAATCTGGCACCCAACACCCAGAAACATGAACATGAGGCTTCTTTATCTTTGGAAGGCGGGGGCTAGTCCCCCGGCCGTATTTATTAAGATATGAAATTAAAAAAGGTTTTAATTGCATGGTCAACAATGTATACAAAAATCAGCAGGACATTAGATACAATATCATCAACAAGTTTGAGAGGCTAACCTTAACAAAAAATTCTAATACATGTTGTTTCCTAACCGAATCTAACATCCTCATCTTGATTTCTGTACATTTCTGGCCATATGGCACTGGGAGGCTGTGCTGCTTTCTCCAGCCCCATCAACGCAGCTGGGGCTGGAGAAAGCTTCTCTGCGCAGGAGGTGTTTGGCCGGCCTGAAACTGTCGATCAAACGCCTCATGTGTAATGAAGGGACAAGGGAGTGCACTAGCACTCCCCCGCCATAGTGTCATCCCCTGGACCCACCCATCAGACTCGTCAGAGTCCCGGGGGCAGGTCCAGGGGGATCAAAATAAAACGATAATAAAACACGTTTTATTATCGTTTTATTTGCAGCTGGTGTCTGGGGCGGCCGCTGTAAATGCAACACTCCAAATAACTCAATGACCACAACATAATTTGCTTCCCTTGCGACCACCTAAACCCTGCCCCGCCCCCCCCCCTCCTCTTACACACACACACTCTAGACCCCACGCTGGCATCAATGCGGCCCTCAACCACACTAGTGACCAGACTTTGTGGCCCCTGGCCTGGGAAAATGTGAGAGCACCCATGCTATAGAGGTTACCTCGCTGGGATGATAAAAGGGGCACTAGGGTCGCTATTTAACAATGCAGTGTGACTGCTGACACCTGAGTGTTCCGTGTAAAGTGTCGAAAACGCACAGCTTGACGGTAAAGGCAACATGGTCAGCGACTGGCTGCCGCCCCCCCCCAATCCGGCACCCAACACCCAGAAACATGAACATGAGGCTTCTTTATCTTTGGAAGGCGGGGGCTAGTCCCCCGGCCGTATTTATTAAGATATGAAATTAAAAAAGGTTTTAATTGCATGGTCAACAATGTATACAAAAATCAGCAGGACATTAGATACAATATCATCAACAAGTTTGAGAGGCTAACCTTAACAAAAAATTCTAATACATGTTGTTTCCTAACCGAATCTAACATCCTCATCTTGATTTCTGTACATTTCTGGCCATATGGCAAGGTCGCTAACCGGTGTCAGGTCCTACAAGCTGCGCCTCACCTAGAGCTGTGCGCATGCGCAGTCGTGCTCCGGTAATCGCCCGGTCTACGCCGTGAACTCCATTTACCCACTAAAGGAGGGCCCTTACTCTGCGCCATCCGGTGACGTCATGAGTATGCGCGCGCGGGGTGGCTACCAGCCTAAGGAAAGCGTGACTACTCCTGACCCGCGCTCCTTTGAAGCATCAATTACCTTGCCCCTGGAGTTCTAGGAGTGGCCAATGGCCCCTCCCCCTGGGCGGGAACCTCCATAGGATGATGCCCGCCCCCTCAGACCTTAAAATATGTGCTCACCGGTCATGACCTTACCGCATGCCCCATACCTAATAAATACGACGACCTATGGAAAAAATTCTAAAGGACAGCTACACTGGCTAATTAATAACACGCATCAACGTAAAGCTACAAAGGGAAAAAAGGCCTAGACACAATTGGCATCAAAGCACTTTACACACAGTTCGCTACAAAGGGAAAAAAATCCTAAACAAAATTACATCATCAAAATATACAGTCCAGATAAAGTTCGATTACGCATGTAAGACATGTTAACAGTACGCTAGCAAAATTACGCTCAAACCAGACTTAGTGAAGAAACAACATTTTTTGGTTCCAGGGATGGTGGGTGGGAAAACAAAGAAGCCCCGAGCGCGGGGCACACCGTGCTGTGGGGGAGCGTCCAGGGACAAGGGGGTCTCCCGGGCGCTCCCCGCCTCTTTATTCCCAAGGGGCCAGGCGGAGTAGCGACGCCCCTCCGCCCCGCCCCTCCAGTAGCCCGCCCCCCCTAACCTGGACATCCTCCACTGGTATCCGGGTCAGGGAGGCCGCCGGCCAATCGGTGGTGGGTCGCGCGCAAGGGCCCGCCCCCACCACCGAGAGGCACACAGAGGGGAAGGGGGGAAGCGGTCGCCGCGCCGCCATGCGTGCGGGGGGGCCGAGGGCCCCCCCCTTTTTACATGGTCAGCGACTGGCTGCCGCCCCCCCCCCAATCCGGCACCCAACACCCAGAAACATGAACATGAGGCTTCTTTATCTTTGGAAGGCGGGGGCTAGTCCCCCGGCCGTATTTATTAAGATATGAAATTAAAAAAGGTTTTAATTGCATGGTCAACAATGTATACAAAAATCAGCAGGACATTAGATACAATATCATCAACAAGTTTGAGAGGCTAACCTTAACAAAAAATTCTAATACATGTTTCCTAACCGAATCTAACATCCTCATCTTGATTTCTGTACATTTCTGGCCATATGGCAAGGTCGCTAACCGGTGTCAGGTCCTACAAGCTGCGCCTCACCTAGAGCTGTGCGCATGCGCAGTCGTGCTCCGGTAATCGCCCGGTCTACGCCGTGAACTCCATTTACCCACTAAAGGAGGGCCCTTACTCTGCGCCATCCGGTGACGTCATGAGTATGCGCGCGCGGGGTGGCTACCAGCCTAAGGAAAGCGTGACTACTCCTGACCCGCGCTCCTTTGAAGCATCAATTACCTTGCCCCTGGAGTTCTAGGAGTGGCCAATGGCCCCTCCCCCTGGGCGGGAACCTCCATAGGATGAGACCCGCCCCCTCAGACCTTAAAATATGTGCTCACCGGTCATGACCTTACCGCCACAGGCCAGCATTGTTAACCGACGATCTGGCCTCCCCCTGCCTTGACCTACCCTAGAAAGTTCTCACTTTATCAAAACCCTCCAACCAGGCCCTGACATTATCAGACCACAGACCAGGTAGAATTATGCACCCCAAATACACCCATGTTGGATCGTCTGCAACCGGGGGGGGCTTGAAATAATTTGTCCAACTGTGTGTTGATCCTCTTTACCGAGTGATTCAACGCCCTGACCGAGTCCGCCCCTCGCCCCTGCCACCGCGGGATAAGTTGAGACCCTACTACTGTGCCACCCGGGCAAGTCCTGGAGACCCACCCGCAGTGGAGATGAACTCATCAATGAGTATTCGCCTCCCAAGTTTGGCCAAGTCATTCCCCCCTAGGTGAAGTATCACCACTGACGGGGGGTCGGGCTGCTGAGCTAAGAGTCCCTGAAAGAAGTTCCTGAACTGACCAAGGCACAGACCCCCAAACCAGATCTTCCCTGTCCCGCGTCCAGCCTGTTGCTTGTGCTGGGACGTTGTAGCTCCTCCACTTCTGGTGATGAGTTCCTCCCCTGCGTCACAGGTTTGAGAAACTGCAAGAACCAGGAAAAGACCAAGAAAACCTGGGTGACAATTCCCACTTCCACCTTAGGGAATGGGTAGCACTTACACCTGCCAGCACTACTTGGGCCCTTGGGTGTCCTCTTTCTCGACGTATGCTTCCCTTTTGACGTCCACCCGCTGCTGATGTTGCGGTGTGGAGCACCCCTCAGATATCCGCCATGGACCCAGCCGTGACTGACGTAAGCATCCCTTGGGCTGTCCACCTGTTGCAGCTGTTGTGATGTGGAGCACTCCAGGTATCCACCATGGACCCGGTCATACATAAATGGAAAAGATAAACACAAACCATTAGTGTTTCTGGCGATAACTGCTGTACACGTGCTAGTCTTACATTACCATCACTTGCTAAGTTTTAGATAAGATTAGCGCCAGATGACTACTCATTAACACTTCGACAGTAAATGTTAAGCATAGCCTCAGTTTGTGTCCCATGTATTGTGATTGAATTAGTGTTACGGAGAGTGCCCTGTAGAATAATCAGCCTCTGTATTGCCTCTAAGCAAAACTTTGGGCCCCGTCCCGGGCAAAAGCACTTGTACATTGAAAACTTGTCTCGAAAGTTAATGGCCCGTCTGTGAAAAATATCCCCACAATGCGACCTAAAATTATGCTGCCAACCAGGCGCACGCTCACCATTTGTAACAGGAAGCGGTAGGTGGAGGCATCCGCTCGCACCGCCGGTGACCGACACAGCTGTTCCCCCGAGGCGAGTTGCCTTCTCCGCCGACAGGCCCAGCTGCTCTCTTCATCCCGCGGGTCGAGGGTCCGGCAGCCTCCATGCTCGTCCATCGATGCAGCGGCGAAGCACCGGACGTCCAAAAATCCTCTAACGCCGCCCTTATAACCGCCCACTTGCACCTGCAAAGAAGAACAAGCATTTACAATGCAATGGTTTCGCCTTTGGAAAAGTTCGAGCTATTGGCATTGCTCATGAAATTTTTGTTTTTTACTTATAAATAAATGGCATTGTTATTTACATTGCCAACGGCTGACACTACAGGTGCAGGCACACCCGTCCAATGGCAGAAGTACTGAGGCTGCCATGAATCTAGAGTTCTGTAGTGCCATTTACCAACCTGAGTTGAGAGGTTAGATTTTTAAAAGTGAAAGTTGAAATCGCATTGCGCTTAGAGCAGCAGGGTGTCCGGCAGCTTTAGCCTGGGAGCCGCCCCCTACCACCCCTCAGCGCCAGTACACAGAGTGACGCAAACACATTGTACTACTGAAAAGGGAGGGCTTGGAGTTATTAAAGAAATGGATATGCCCAAGACTATCAAAGATGTGTGAATAAATTTTGGCTTGCAGTATAACGAGATCGCAAATTGTTGGTCTGTGCGTGGAAGCTTTCTCTGATGCTTTTCCTGCCTGTCAGGTTGGCACAGCTTGTGCCCTCAGTCGTGCTGTGTGACTCTAAAAGGGGACGGAAGTGGTACTCACGGTGGTTGTCGGTGTTCTCCTGGACTATTTCCGCCAGCACAAAGGCCCCTTCCTCGACGGTGTAGAGCAGCATGGTGGCGGCCCGCAGCTGGTCGTCAGGTCCCTCCATGCGCCCACGGCCTGCAGCTGGCTCAACGGAACAGGGGGCAGCAAGCACAACGAGGGAACAAGGGGCAGGAAAGCAAGCACATCTAAGGAACAGGCACAAACAGGGGGCAGGGTCTCTTCCAAAATACAATTATGAGACCATGCTTGACATGTACAGTAAAGCCAACTTCTATGCTGTGGTCACAGTTGCATCCCTGAAATTGAAACCACATTGTCCAATACCCTCCAAACTACTATTCTTCCCTAATCTAAACATGAGAGGACAATAATGTCTCAAAAAAGTGAACAGAGACTCTACAAATCCCATACTCTGCATGAAACTCCAGGGTATGAAAAATATTTTCAAGCCGAACATCTCAGCTGCAAAATATAGTTCTACTGTCCCTATTTCAGCAGTCTGCTAACCCAGCCAGATCACTATTCCAGTCCATTCATGCCAGCATCTTCCCTGCTCCCAAAGCAATCTAAAATCTCTCACCCAATAAATGCAAAATATTGCTGGTCTACTTCATCAGCAAAATCCTTTCCATTCATGTGTTCACTACTCCCAAGAATAGTCTTATATAGGTGACGCACAAGACGACAAATGCATGGTATCTCTTCAAACTAGTCTACCAGGCAGACCTCATCATTGCTACCAAAAAAAAAACAGCTGCCTTCTTCAGTGACGTTACACCAACCAAGATCATCAATTCAAATTGTTCCTACTTTGCTAATATAATGCAAAATCGTCAACCCATCCCTAAGCCAGAGAACATCTCCAGACTTCCTAACGCACACCCAAATCGCTCCTATCCTAAAAAAAAAAATCTAACCTCAACCCGAAGTTGTCAACAATCTAATGCCCTTTATGCAGCCTCTCTTGGCTAAGCGAGGCTACAGAAAAATCTGTCTCCTTAAAACTGACAGATTACATCAATGCTGGCAATTTCTATTTTAGGCTGGTTTAAAAATGGGTTATGACATCAAAACAGCCTCATTACAGCTGGCATAACGGAACAGGGGGCATCAAGCACAACGGAACAGGGGGCAGGAAAGCCAGCACAATGGAACAGGGGGCAGCAAGCACAACGAGGGGGCAGGAAAGCAAACACATCGAGGGAACAGGCACAAACAGGGGGTAGAGGCAAGAAAAAGCGAGCTCAAACAGGGGGAAGAAGTAGTCTCTACTGGCACCCCACCACAAAGCAGGGGGCAGGAATGCAAGCACACCGGAACATGGGGCAGGAATGCAAGCACAATGGAACAGGGGGCAGGAATGCAAGCACAATGGAACAGGGGGCAGGAATGCAAGCACAATGGAACAGGGGGCAGGAATGCAAGCACAAGGGGGGGGGGCAGGAAAGCAAGCACAACAGAACAGGGGGCAGCAAGCACAACGAGGGAACAGGGAGCATTACATGCGGGAAATGACAGCTAAAGATGTCCCTTACCTCATTTATGCGCACTTTGTTGTGGCGCCGGTCAACCCAAGCAGTGTGTGCTTCTTGCCGCTAGCATAAGGACCAGTGAGCGGAGTCAACCTTCCCACGTCTTGGAGGCAGCATTGTCCCCCCAAGTGCCCAGCCTCGGGAGGCTGCTTCGGCTGCCCCTGCTTTCCACTGAGGTGCTCCCGTAACACAAGGGCTGCCCAGCTGCGCATATACCTGCCGCAAGCCAGAAGAGCCAAAGGAACAGCAGTGTCTGCGGGCGGAGTGGGCCGGGGCGCAGGAGCGTTACAGCCGATCAGAGCCCAGCCAGAGGATGAGGAGGGAGGAAAGCTTCCTTAGCATAGCATTAGCACGTTCCCTCTCCTGCTTATAGTCAGGAAACCATCCACTTGAGGGTCCTCTGCATATACATTCTAATATGCTCGATGTCACCATTTCACTGGCACAAGCTGGCATAAGCTGACAATGCTGGTCTCAACTAAGCAGTCGCCAAGCAAGCTGGGACTTACAGGGCACAAAGGGTGTATGTCAGCAGGGAGGTGGCATGGAACATTCGGGGCAGCACATGAGCAGGTGAGACATGCTGGAGTTGGGCCTAAAGGTGGTGGAGATTCGAAAGTGAAAGTTGGGTGTGCATAAGAGAGGCAGGGTGCTGGAATAGAGAATGCCTGGCTATGAGAAGCAGAGACAGTGGTTTAAAGAGGGTGCTAGCAAGAACAAACAGCAATAGACAAGAGAATGAGTTGGGACAGGCAGGTGAACGTGAAATGTTAAATAAAGGATGCTGTCGGAGGAGTGAGGCGCCGGTGAAGCCAGAGAGGGGTGAAGGCTGAGGCGAAGGAAAGGACAAAACAGGGAAATACTCAGACTGTCTAAGTGGGACTTCCCAGGACTCTGTGCGATGACTGAGGGTCCCTTCCAAGGAGTGGGATTCATGCCGGAATCGATTCACACCAATCGAGTGAGTGATTCTCCCGGGGGGCTGAGAGCATAACTGCACTCGTAGAGACTCAGATGTCCGGGGTTTTGTGTGGTAAAGTACACCAGCAGCGGAGATTTTTTTTTAACAAACTACACCAACGCTTCTTTTATTAAACTTTGCAAATGCATCAACGGAACTGTGTCTCATCATGGCGTTTAGAAACTGCTCAAAAGAAACGCAGGCCCACCCACATTTTACCGGTAATTCTCTGTGGCTCCTAAACTGTAGAATGACAGCAACTGTTGAGAGAGGAGGACAGGGAGAAAAACACATGCTAAGGCACACAAATACAAGAAGAACGCCGCACTTTTTAATCGGAGAGCTGGAAGTTCTTTAATATATAACATATTACATTTCCGGCCCATGGTATAGCGTATACATTTTCAGACAGTACGGTTAACTGCCAAGGGTCAGACAAACCCCCTTGCTGCGGCCAGCAGAGCTGGGTGCTATTTTGATTAATGGGGCAGCCATATCGCAGGGAACCTTGCAGCCCCTCGTTAAGGCCGGGATAGGACTCTGTGAAGCTCATTGTCTTCGCTGCTCGGCCTTAATCTTATCAGGGCCGGGCTCTCCTTTCCCACTGAACCCTCTTGGGGAAGTGAGCACAGGCCTTGGGGGATAAATACACTCTCCTCTGCCTTCAACAAGTATTCCCAGGCCGTGCACACACATACTGCGATGGGGAAATGGGCAGTCAATTCACCACACCCCCTCCCTCTTTTTAGACAAGTGACCCTCGCCCCAACCTCTGGAATCCGCCTCCTCCCATCCTCATACGCTCAGGTGAGCCACCCTCGACCGCACCAGGCATGTAAGTATTTTCTATGTGGAAGGCAGGACTCGGGCAGAATTCATCCCCAAGCTGCTTGGACCACAATGCACCACTGAGAAGCGCACATCGGGGTGACTGTGCCCACTTTTCTACACAAAATCGCGGAACTCCATTGGTCCGCGACGTCCATTGTACATACACCCTAGAATGTTCAAATTGAGAAAGAACAGACTTTTGTGGCTGTCAGCCCCACTCGAATAAACGAGCTTCTGTAAGATGTGTTACTACGTGGCTGTGTAAAACAGGGACTTGTGTGCCCATGAGGCACCGTCTGCACCGCTGTGAAATATCTTTACACTCTGTTAACAGCTACCCACATGCCATCACCAGGCACTAGTGTTTCCCGAGAGCAACCCCATAGAATCTGTGATCCGTAGTCGCGTCGAAAATGTATGCAGGCTCGTAGGGAGAAAAGCGCATAGAAGAGAAGAAACGGAGAGCGCTGTATGTGTCCAGTAGGTGGAAAGAGCGGGCAAGACCACAACATGTAGAAGAGATCAGCATCTTGCTCAGTACATCTCGGGCAGTTTGCTGCTGCCGCAGGAAACATCGTATGCAGTCGAAGTGTGAGGTGTGCTCTTTGGGTTATCATGTGTTGAATAAACTTGAATCGTGAATTGCGGCAGAGTTTCTTCGGGTAGGCGAAAAGTGAAGCCCAGTATTTGTCCGTAAGGACCCTGCCTACGTCTGTGTCCCATTTTGCCCTTCAAGCACCCAGGGGTGAGGGTACATGTGCCCGTATACCTTGGAAAAACCGAGACGTACCTTGGGGTTAATCTTTGCGAAGGCGGGTGCACAGCGGCTCTTTCATAAAGGGCGAGGCGGCGTCCGGGGCTCCAGGTTGGGTAAGAGGATGTGAGTCCTAGCTCCTTCCCAGCTCTGAGAGCGGGGGCGGGAGAGGACACGAACGGCGGGAGGGGGGCGGGAGAGGACACGGACGGCGGAAGAGGACACGGACGGCGGGAGGGGGGCGGGAGAGGACACGAACGGCGGGAGGGGGGCGGGAGAGGACACGAACGGCGGGAGGGGACACGGACGGCGGGAGGGGACACGGACGGCGGGAAACGTGCACAGGACAGCGAGGGGGGGCGGGGGCGGGGAGGCACACGGAGGGGGGCGGGAATGGTCAGCGCATCTGAAATCACTTTCAGTGAAAGGGGAGGGAACGGGAAAAAACGAAACTCCGCCCAGGGAAAAAATCTCGGGAACGCCCCCGAATCTGGTCCGGCCTTGACGGACAGATCCGGCACCCAATGGCTAGCCTCCATTTATGGAGCTAGCCAATGAGAGCCGGGGGACGTTCCCGAAGTCCTTATTGTCAACAAAGGATTTCACCTGCGCCGAAAAGCTGCGCAGAGCGCAGCCTTCGGCAGGCGAAACCCAAAAAGGGAAAGAAAATTACACCGCCCCACGGTGGGGCGAGGAGCGAGCCTGGGAGCGCGGGAACAAAGAAGCCCCGAGCGCGGGGCACACCGTGCTGTGGGGGAGCGTCCAGGGACAAGGGGGTCTCCCGGGCGCTCCCCGCCTCTTTATTCCCAAGGGGCCAGGTGGAGTAGCGACGCCCCGCCGCTCCAGTAGCCCGCCCCCCCTAACCCGGACATCCTCCACTGGTATCCGGGTCAGGGAGGCCGCCGGCCAATCGGTGGTGGGTCGCGCCCAAGGGCCCGCCCCCACCACCGAGAGGCACACAGAGGGGAAGGGGGGAAGCGGTCGCCGCGCCGCCATGCGTGCGGGGGGGGGGCCGAGGGCCCCCCCTTTTCAAACGTTGTGGTATGGTACTAATGAAGGTTTAACCTCAAAGAATCTAAATTGACAACATTGGCTATTTGAGATTTTCCTCTGGAGAGCAGTTTACGTCGCCGTAGCCTGTACACACCAATGGCAGTCTTCCAGGGCATGGAAGCATTCCGCGCCAATATGTACTCAGCCTGGAACACCGTGTTCTGTTTTTGTTACTGCAGCTTGTCTGAAATTTTCCAGCACGTTCTGGAAATTTTCCAGCACGTTCTCTCATTTCAGTGGCGCAACCTTCTCGCCCAGAGGCCACTGGGTCGAATTCATCCAGGAAGTACATGACATTTTAGCGACTACCAACAAAATCTTTTGAAAAAAAGAGTACAGGTTTTCGGTTCTTCTGAAACGCATTATGTTTGGTGTTATGAGAGTGAGAGGGAGAGATGGGTAGGCCTTCTGCAGCTAGCTGTTAGCGCACGTTAGTGAGTGATAACATTCTGCTCTAGTTCATTTCAGTGCCTGGGACTGCTATGACAGCGCATGGCTTTTGCCACCGAAAACCTATTTGCTTTTAGCCAATGTCTGTCTGTCTGGCTAAATATATAATATATATTGATGAGAGCTCAACAGATCCTCCAACAGTAAAGTGCTACAATAACCCAAACAAACAAATCAAGCATTGACAAAGCCAATAGACTGGTAGTTATAGACAATCTATTTGCTTTGTGAACACTTGTTTTTTCAACAAAAGGTAAAAAAATTAGGAATTGTATAAACCAGGGCTTTAGTCTTGCTAACCTGTAGAGAAAGCAGAAGAGTATTTAACTCGCTGAGATATCTGAAAGGCTCCTTTTTTTGTGAATACGTGCTCTAGGTCGCCTCCCTATGGTTTCAGTGTAGCCCATTTGTTGATGTTTCCATCTTCTGCTCAAGAGAACAGGAGACCTCTCAACAGACTTACCCCACACGAAGGCCTGACTGGGAAATAACCTTATTTCCCAATCATTTGTTAGCCTCTGTGCATATCTGACCTAGACAGCGTCCTTTTTTGTTGCAACAGCTTATCTTGTGCTAAATTAAACTGAATGTTGATGTTTTATAGTGTGTTATGGACCTTGAATTTGAATTACCAACAGTTGTTTATCGTAGAGCGAAAGGGTAGCTTCCATTGGTGCAGCAGGCGCAGCAACACCGGAACACAGAGGCCTGAAGAGCCCACTGAACCCTGATTATTGCTGCATTTCCCTGTTCAGAGGACTGCCAGGGGTCCATTTCCTTTCCTGCACGGGGGCTCAAGAGACGCTGCCTTCGCCACTGTGTAGAGCAGAAAAAAACGTGCTGATAAATAACTCCGTCCTCCATTTTGGACAATAAGCTGTGACGGAAAATCCCACAGAATGGATGGAAGCCATTGGGAACAGTTTTCTACAAGTGCAGAACCTTGCGTTCTTTGAATGAAGTCCTATTGTATTTTCTTATCTGAAGTTTGGTAAAGACATTTAATAACAAGTGCTACCATTTGGAGGTGCTCAATCTAGACTTCATTGTAAATGTGTTACGTATTCTACTTGTTTAGGAAAGAAGTCAGCTCCTGAGTTAGTAACTTGACAGTTTGGAGTGACATCATATGTTATTTCACCTGAGTGATAGATTGCATTAGTTAAAAGTTCTGTCTTTTTTGTCTAAAGCACCCTTTTACGACTGATGTGGAGCTTTAGTCAAGGGTTTGATGATCCACAGTTTGGTTGTTTTATGCTGGACTTATTTATATAGCTCACATTTTGTCATTCGTATGTCCTCGTAGAGTTAAGGTACTCCTAGACCTTCCTCTCCTGATTTCGAGGAGTCATAGACCTGAGTTTCTTTAGGTTTTTGCGCTGTAACATCATTTGCATATTTATGGTGTTGTTATCGTTTATTACAATGGTGTTCTAATAATTGTATGTTTGTTGGATTATCAAATTTAGCGTGGGTGGCCAGGTGATATCGGAGTTACTTGGTTAGCCGTTTTACCCAATATTTAGTAATATGTGTGGGTGATCTGAAGGTAGAGGTGGTATTGAAAGAGCCATAAAAGATCCATCCGGTAGGCCATAGATGACTATGTGATTAAACTGATTTTAAGGTTGTAGAGTTAATGGTGAATGACCAAATGATACAAATGTGCACCTGCCCCATTTAGCCAAGTGCTAGAATATGCGGCAAGCTCTTTTGGTTGGACCTCCTTTGTCCGAGTAGTCGACTTTTTGGTGTCTGAACGCTGGGTTGCTTGTTTATCCCCAGCAGTGAAGGTGAGGAGGTACAATGCAATGACCACCCTCACCAATTAAGTTACCATTTGTATTTCATGACTTCCTGTCTCTAACAGCAGCTTCCTGTTCACTTCCCTGTCCTTTGTTTTTCCGTGTAGGTAGTGCACGTAAGAGCATGACACAGTTTTGGGAAGAGCATTCAAAGGCTGCAACAGTGGAGGAGATGATGCTGGACTCAAGTGCCCGTGTCTTATCGGAGAAGGAGAAGCCTGAAATCATCAGTATGCTGCCCAGCATTGACGGCCGCACTGTGCTGGAGCTGGGAGCAGGGATAGGGTAAGATCAGACTTGTTGGCTCCTTGGATTATGATTTGTATTCATGTACTTATAGAATGTCTAACAGCATTGTCACGGGGACACTGACAAACACCATACAGAGAACATTGGGTACTGACTAAACTGACTACAGGGCATAATTCCTACAGGAAAACCGGGGTGCAGCCAGACTGCTGCTCTAATGCATCAGACCTACATGCAATTCAGGGCCAAAACCAGCCTGTTCCTCCCAAGCAGCAGACCTGCAGACGACACCTAGCCCAACAAACATATCCGTACTAGGCCTCAACCCCATAGGCAATTCAAAGACCATCCAATATGTCCCTCTCCAAGTGATAGATCTGCAAGTAGTTCACAGTCAAAGTGTTTCCCTCCGGGCACAAGGCCTAGAGGTACTCGTGGGTCCAACCAACCTTTTCTTCAAGACATGCCATAACCTCTCAGGATTACAATAATAATCACAATGGCTCTCTGGCATGCCTGCTTAGCCGTGCAGCAAATACAGTGTAACCCAAATTTTAAAATGCATTTCTGTCTCTCACACTTCTCTTCCGTCACACCACCAGGCACAGCACCTATTAACATGATAACCTCACTCGGTGGTCATCACACACAACTTGGAAATACTTCTCACATAGGCTTTTAGCTAAGACATCCTTAAACCACACAAACCAAATCGTGTAGCATGCTACCCAGGTGTTTAAGCTCCTCAGCGCCCTATAGAGGGTTAGTGATGGCAATGCAAGACAATACAATACATTGTGGCTCCAACCAACCTTTCTGCCAGGCTTACTACCTTTGATAGATGGGGAAGCCAGCCATTGGCCGGCCAGCCTTTCCAGTCTTGCAACAGTACATTCACTGGTACTCTGTGCAAGCGTGTGAATTACAATTCTCCTCGCAGCTTACAATTCTCACAGGTTCCTTTGGTAAACTCTGACCATTTTCTATTTGATCACCCCCTCCCCATGTTCATCTACCCATACTCTTCAACGGGCCACTTCTCTAGTCTGAGCTTGACTTCCAGCTGTGCTAATTAAGGAAAAAGGGGAGACAGAGGGACAAAGAGGTTAAGAGAGCCAGCATAAGAACTGGACTGGAGAGCCATTAAATGTCAGAGAGGTAACATTTCTGAACCACCCAAGATTAGGATTTTCAATGTTTGTCCATTTATGTGTAGGAAGCACTATCCTATTGATGTTTGTATTTGTCTAGGCATGCGGGATGTCATTGTGCCCGTCTTGAGGTATTTTTCAGACTGATGTTGAGTTGGGTGTTGTCTGTGTGCTCCTGGAAGTGTATCTTCCAGTGGTCTAGTAACTTCGATGGGCCCTTTTGTTGTGTTTAAAGAAGAGTGCTGAGAGATTCAGGCCCCAAGGGACCCCACATAGGGTACCGTAAGAAGGATTTTCATGTGAAATTGCTCCATATGAAGGAATTAACTGATTCATTTTTGATGGGTATTAAAGATTCTGAACCAAACTCTGACTGTGCAACAAAATGTCATGGTCAGTGGTGTCATTAGCAGCAGAAAGTTCCAGAAGAATCTGGGCATGTTGCTGATCATTCTTGTGAGGCAAGGAAGTCCTCTAAGATGTCAGTGAGAGCTGCTCCTATACCTCTCGGTGGGTGTACATTTGTTTGGAAGTCATGGCGTAGCTGGTTGCAGTTGGCTTTGTACAATCCAAGGGGAGAGTGAGAAGTTTATTGGAGGGATAATACTGAAAGATTGGATAAGAAATAATTGTTCCAGACATGTCGCTGGATATGAATCCAGATACAAGCATTTGTCTTGGTGGCTATAGTAAATCTGATGCACTGCTGAAGTTCTGATGTGTTATTCAACTTGAAGAACTAAAAGGATGATTGTAGAGAAACAGGATGGATGGTTGATTAAAGAAGTGTTTGTTGGTTGTTTATGACAGAGGGCCGGATATTTGTTACTTTTTTTTAAACTACATCTTTGCTTTGTCATGGTAGTGAACACGATGTATTTTGTGAAAAAAATATACAAAAGGGATTGCTTAGCAAGTCCAGTATTTTTACTGAGAGTTCACATAATCACATATTAATCCAGACTATTTAAACATATGAATTCTTCTCATAGAGCCAATATAACGCAGGAGCCAAGATATAATATTCAAAAAAGGATTTCTTTATTCCTCACAACATGAAACTGAAGCCCAGCCAACGCGTTTCGTCCCGACAAGGGACTTCTTCAGGGCTGTAAACAAACAATACATACAATTGTTTACATATATAAAATACATATTCATAAACCAAACCAGCATTTGCATTTCCAAGATGTATTCGATACATTATAAAACATACAATAGCTTCCTACACCCACACTTAATACATCAAAAACTTTGTATAAACATCAAGAGAAAAAAGGTGAAAACACATATACCACACACAAATATAACAATATAATAGCACTTTCTTAGATTTAGATCTATAGTGTCACTAAAGTAAATGATTCATCTTCTGTGCTGTCTACTAAGAGTGGTATAAAGAAAATACAATCCTCAGTTTATAATTTAAAATATAGAGTCTGAACCCTCAGAGTTGTTCGTATTAAGTTCCACTTACTTTTAAGATTTCTTAGTGTTTCATTGTGGACAAGTGTAAACCACAAAGAAGAGGGGGCTGAATAGTGGATCACCCAATGCTCCTAAATATATATATATATATATGTATATATATATAACTACTCTATAACTAATTCTAATAATAATTTAGGCATACTTTGTCCTCAACTGGGTTCAAGTCGCATTTGACAAGTGAAGAGTGCAAACTCACAATTACTACCTAAAGTATGGCCTATTTAAAAAGCACACATTTCTCACTTCTTGCTCACATAAAAAAATCCTCATTGATTCTTCCTGGATAAGTGAAAAACCGGATAAGAGAGAAGGATGAATATCAGTATCCCTGGTGGGACCTAAAAGAATGAAGCCGTATCAAGACTTGTTGTAGTTGATACCTCATACCAACAGTCTGCCCCAGTCATGTCAAGTGTGTTGAATTTTAGACGAAGAAACTATTAAAGTGCCCCATAGTCACATTGTCAGTGAGCAATATGTATTTCAGTCTTTCACTAACAATGTTCCTAAAGCAAACAGAGCTGTTACACCCAACTTCATAATTACTACACAAACAATCCTTTTGTTAAAGTTAAAACCATTATCTCCTAGTAAAATCCTTATTACAACCAGTAAAGTCATTATTAATCTAAATACAAACGCCTAGTTTCTGGCCTACAAACCTACCAGTTTTAGCAGAAAGACGCAGCATCCCATCCACGGGAATGCTTCTCATATCACCATGGTTCGTTAACTAAGTAGTTGTAGAGCAATGTAACCAATCACTGTATCCAAAATTTCAAATCAACCAATCTGTGTAATTGTCTTGTTTTCACTATTTCATCATTAAACCTTAATGTTCAAGAGGGCATGATTGGACATCACAAGCCTTTGGCCGTCCATTGTACGAACACAAATATTATGTCTCGACCAGAGAGGAGAGACAGGTAGGCTGACACACTCATTAGACAAGGAAGACCTCCAATCACAAACCTCTATGCGGTCAATTGTACATAAATTATTTATAGAGCAATGTAACCAATCACTGTATCCAAAATTTCAAATCAATCAATCAATGTCCTTGTCTTGTAATTGCTATTTCATCATTAGACCTTTGTGTTCGAGAGGTCATGTTTGTATAAGGAAGACCACCAATTGATGTGTTTTGTTCTTTGAACCGGTTATGGTTTTGTCAGTTTGCTGTAGATACTGAAAATGTCTCACAGTTGGGTATTTCACTCTCTCCAACTGGCTTTCGGGTCACCTCTTCCACTTCTCTTGTATGCAGATTTGTCAGCTTGGACCGAGAGTTACTTCATCAGTGTTTGAATGAACATCATTGTCTTCTTTGGTCTGCTTCACAGCTCAGCTGGTATTGTTACATGTTCTTTCAAGCAAACATAGAAAGGGTTTGACTCCATCATGAGGAGTATTGTCCTCTCTCCACATGCTTTTGGTTGTTTTCTGTATTATTCTACCTTCTTTGGAGTGCTTACATGGATTGCAATGCACAATCACTAAACTTTCAATTATGTATCTCATACATGAAATACAGAAAGCAATCAATATTTTGTATTTTTCACAGCTATATCCTTTTTTAATTGTTTTTATCAGTACTTAAGTGCCAACCTGATCTTTAATTGACCACCTAATTGCATTTTTGTTTCTACACATGTCTGTTTCATTTTAGGTCATAGCCAGCACCACAACAGCTGCCACCATTTCAGCATGTCTCTAACGAACGAGACAAACAGAACCTGTCACTTCCATTAGAAATTAATACTGCAACCACTGACATTTTCTTATCCTCCTCCTGGTAAATGGAGCGTGGTCACTTTTCTTTGAAAGCAACATTTTGGGTGCTCCACCTGACCTCAGAGTCATGTTCTGGGGTCTCAGTACATGGCTTACCTTCAGTGAACGTGTGGTAGTGTTGTGTTCAGTGAGACAGCAATCAAAAACCTGCAAAGATATACCCTGAGTTTACTAAGACAGAATAAAGGGGTGGATCGCATGCTCCCCACAGCAATGCAGGGGACACTTCTTTTTAAGCAAAATGTTCGTTTTGTATGCAAAGTCTGAACTGGGGTGGCGGAGTGAGCTAAAGAATGATGATGGATTTAACCCAGCTCAGTTGACTGGGGGTGAGTGCTTGCAATGTTAAACACTCCGTCCATCCTCCCCTTTGGTTTTAGTTTTGTATGCATCATCATTACACACGCAGGGGGCTTGCAGTAGGGCATGAATTATTAGGGCAGAAACATCACCAATCCATGTTTCATGAAGACCTAGCATGTGACAGCTTTTGTCACTGATGATCTTATGGATGTCAATATAATGTCTCTGAGCCAAATGGGTCTTGGTGAGCCCAAGTTTAAGAAATGGGTTGCAGTCTTTAGTTGGAGTTTGGAGAAAGATGGTAAAGATTGGAAGCACATGGAGAAAGGGAGGTGTGAGATACAAATATAGTTATGAGAGATTGGGGTAGGAAGGATGAATGGAAAAAACGGTGAAATAACTCGGTGGATCGGTTGTAGAGTAGCGTAAGCTGGACAGACGGAATAAAAGACTGAAGGGAAATAGAGAGGTGTTTATGAACCAGACAGTTGTAAGAGTTGAAAATGGAGGCTCATGTTCAGACCCTCCTGTAACACTAAATGAACTCCTCTGAGTAGCCCTTACATGGTCCTCAACTGCCACATCCATGGCGCGGGTGGTGATCGCATCACGTGACCACTGATAAACCCTTACCAACCCATACACAGGTGCTTCAAATTTTCATACGGTTCTCAAAGGCCCTCACACAGACACTAACAGACCAGTCTCCCAGCAGACATCTAACAGAACATAACAGTACATGCACCAACAAGCTCCTCATCCTGTCCATCAGTCCCTCCTCCTGACTTTGTTGTAAAGGCAAATAACTACACCTGAGGTATTGACACTCTAAATGTAGATTACAGTCTACCCCACGCCCACCTGCCCGACAAGGAAAATTCTCATAACTTGCCCAATGGGCCCTTCTCATATTAAATGTCAGCCCCTTTGCTAGTGAAGAATCTGTTAGGGACTTAACACAAGCCTCTGCAACCCCTGTGGTGCGGTGGGACCCTAACACTTCAGTGGCCCCACAATTCAAACCAAGGTGAATGAACAGGTGTAAGATATGCAAAACACAGTGGTCATTAATCACATTCTGCAGGGGTAGGAGTTGGGGTGTTGCACCATTTTGTGTTACGCCACTGCAATCCGGCCAACACCTATTGCATCAAAGATCATTGTGTTTTTGCCCTTTATTCCCCATTTACAGTCGCTTCACTGGACACCTGGCCAAGCTTGCCAACCACGTGACAGCAGTGGATTTTATGCAGAACTTTCTGGACAAGAACCAAGAGGATAATGGTCAGCGTGGCAACATCACCTTCCTGCAGGCAGATGTGGCCCAGCTAGAGTTACCGGAAGACAGGTGAGCTATAAGACTAAAAGGGGGGATAAAACATGGGCACATCAAGAGGGCTGACTGCGGTGTTAAAGGGAGTGTAGTGGCCATATAGTCATGGCCTGCTATGGCAAGTCCCTGGACTAGAAATGGTTGTGGGGGCTGTGTTTATTGGGTGGCGTTTGGAGGTTTCCTTGGCACTATTGGGGATGCAGATGTTTCATGTGTAGGAGCTTGCAAGTCGAACTCCTTTGGACTGGGAAAGGCAGCTAGGGTGTTTTAGGGTAGAGAATTTCGAAAGGTCTTTTGTGCAGGTATTGGTAGGTGACTATCTCTTGAGTTTTCAGAGTTGTTTGGCTGGAATTTGTGGGAGAACCTTAGAAAAGGAGTTTAGGCAGAGTGCATGTGATTTGAGTTTGGGTGTATTAGGGGGAAAATCCTAACTAGTGTGATGGATCACTGCAAAGATTTGATCATTTATACCAGCACGCACTAGAGGTTTTTAGCAGCTTCTAAAATTTACCCTCGCCTGCCTTAGGTCATCCTCTCGGATTGAACCTATAAAAGCATAAAAATCACAAAACTCATGGAAATATATCAATTACTAAAGTCACATCAGGGATTCAAGCAGAACGCGCAAAATAGCTTTTGCCACATATCATATATACATTACGACCCATTTGATGGAACTGCCAGAGGCCATGAGGAGAAGAGCAACAAGACATTCTGAAAGCTTCTTAAATCCCACATGTAGCCCATGTTTATTTTCTTGATATTTTTGTGAAATTCATGCTTGTAATCGGGCAAGGATAATTCCTGGATGTGCTTCTTCTCAGATCTACAACAGAAACAAAGTGATGGACACAATACTTGAATTAATCTCTGTCAGTATCAATTGTTCGGGCTGAATCTCAGTCCATTGTTTTTCACCTACTGTGCCACTCTATGTAGAAACTAGTAATATCCAAGTCAACCATAGTCCTGGTCCAATAGGAAATGTCCAACTTCAACTCCTGGGGTCATCTCCGCTCCAGTTGGCAACATAAGCAGCCCCAGACCTGTTTTGACCTTCTTAGGTCTTGTCAGAAAGGTATAGCTTGAGTCCTGTTGTACATTGAACGTGAGGCCCAAGTCTGGGCATACCCTTCACACTTAGGACATCTACTGCAGCAAGAACAAATTGATGGATCTCTTAAGAAGCGTGCATCCCATGGTTGTGTTCGTCATAGTGGAGCCAGGTTAATTAAATGAGCATAATGTTGTATCTCTTGGTTTTTTTCTCAATTGAAATGCATGTTGTTTTCTGTCCTTGATAGTGTTTGTTCTCAATTGACACTGCTTATCACCCAGGTCCATTTGCTTAGCTCAGTTTCTGTTGTTGGTTTTCTTTTTTCAAGTTTTTTTACTCAGAGTAGTTGCATTAGGCCTGGTTAAATGCACTCTGTGCCATTTCATGGTTTTTCACTCGGTATCACATGACTAATGTAGTTACTCCTATGGTTTCAGGCAACCGTTCTCTGGATTCCTTGGTTTAGGAGGGTACTCAGGTATCACCTGCTTGGGTTACCATATCATTGCTAGTCACAGCAAGAGCTCTGGTTGATACTTGAACCTATCTTGGCACACAGAAGTGTAATACTTTGCTACTGCTAGGGTTTCTACATAACTACTTTAGGTTTCTCTCATATGTTAATGAGTTCAGCTGCAGCCGGAACACAAAATGTAGACCTGTCCTTTGGACCGCAGGATTTTTCAGCAAATCTGCTTCGTACTGTATGTTGGGACCAGCATCAGTGAATCTCACACTGGATGGATCGCTCCCATCTCAAGCTTAACAGCGATAAAACGGAGGTACTGCTATTGGGCAACCAATCTCTCTTTATCCCAAAGACTCTGTGGCCTTCCTGCATGGGGCCTGCCCCGATTCCTAAACAATCGATTAAGAGCCTGGGCATGTGGATCGACCAGGATCTCACGTGTACCACCCAAGCCAAGAAGTCAGCAGGGGTATGTTATTATATTCCTAAGACCACTCGGAAAATTCTCCCCTTGCTCCCCCAAGATGCCAGGAAGATCCTGATACAGAGTCTTGTGTTATCTAGATTTTACTGGCGAAAACGCTGTTGCTGCCCAGACAAGTTGGAGAGCTGTGAATACCTTTGTCTACTGCTGCTTTGCCCTCCCGCCTCCCGCCTCGCGTTGCCCGACTCCACTGCCATCTGGGAGTACGAGGTGGCCGAGAGGAGTGCGGTCGAGGGAACTCCATTTCCCAGAAGGCCAAGCGGCGCACGCCGCGTCACCAGCGTCACCAGCGCGCCTGGAGGCGCTCAAATAGCGCATCACCCCGGTCGAGGGGGGGAACTTTTACTGGCGAAAACACTGTTGCTGCCCAGACAAGTTGGAGAGCTGTGAATACCTTTGTCTACTGCTGCTTTGCCCTCCCGCCTCCCGCCTCGCGTTGCCCGACTCCACTGCCATCTGGGAGTACGAGGTGGCCGAGAGGAGTGCGGTCGAGGGAACTCCATTTCCCAGAAGGCCAAGCGGCACACGCCGCGTCACCAGCGTCACCAGCGCGCCTGGAGGCGCTCAAATAGCGCATCACCCCGGTCGAGGGGGGGAACTTTTACTGGCGAAAACGCTGTTGCTGCCCAGACAAGTTGGAGAGCTGTGAATACCTTTGTCTACTGCTGCTTTGCCCTCCCGCCTCGCGTTGCCCGACTCCACTGCCATCTGGGAGTACGAGGTGGCCGAGAGGAGTGCGGTCGAGGGAACTCCATTTCCCAGAAGGCCAAGCGGCGCACGCCGCGTCACCAGCGTCACCAGCGCGCCTGGAGGCGCTCAAATAGCGCATCACCCCGGTCGAGGGGGGGAACTTTTACTGGCGAAAACGCTGTTGCTGCCCAGACAAGTTGGAGAGCTGTGAATACCTTTGTCTACTGCTGCTTTGCCCTCCCGCCTCGCGTTGCCCGACTCCACTGCCATCTGGGAGTACGAGGTGGCCGAGAGGAGTGCGGTCGAGGGAACTCCATTTCCCAGAAGGCCAAGCGGCGCACGCCGCGTCACCAGCGTCACCAGCGCGCCTGGAGGCGCTCAAATAGCGCATCACCCCGGTCGAGGGGGGGAACTTTTACTGGCGAAAACGCTGTTGCTGCCCAGACAAGTTGGAGAGCTGTGAATACCTTTGTCTACTGCTGCTTTGCCCTCCCGCCTCCCGCCTCGCGTTGCCCGACTCCACTGCCATCTGGGAGTACGAGGTGGCCGAGAGGAGTGCGGTCGAGGGAACTCCATTTCCCAGAAGGCCAAGCGGCGCACGCCGCGTCACCAGCGTCACCAGCGCGCCTGGAGGCGCTCAAATAGCGCATCACCCCCGTCTCGCGGGACGCCGGGCGAAGCCCGGGCAAAGGGCGGGCCGTCTGAGGTTGGCCAAGGTTGGGTTGGGCCTGGTCTCTTGGTTCGCTGCTTTGGAGTTGACGTTTCTGCGCATCGACATCTGCCGTGCACACAGCTACGTAAGTTACATTGACTTTGGTTGTATCTAAAGTATATGATGCCTCCAAAAAAGTTAACCACTTCTAGTAACTCTATTGAGAACTATCTGGTGCAAGTAGTTGAAAAAATTAACATCGGCAGAAGAGCCTCTTTGGGAATAGACTCACCTGCTCAATCTCCCTTCATTGACATCGAGGCTGATGATCCCTTTGGCTTTCTAATCAACAATAGTACTAATAGTGCTACACCTGATTTGTTTCCAGACACCATTACTATACAGCCCAGTGGTACTGTTGCTGAAGCTGAAGACCTTAGTGTCAATGAGGTATTGGCCGATACAATTATTAGTCATGATCATTCTACCTCCCCTCCAGCACCCGTCCTGGGTAAACGGGAATGTCTCAGGTCAGCTAAAAACAAAGTAGCAAACCTCCCGAGGAAACATTCTGAGGATGAGGAGCTTGACCTGACTAATGAAGCGTACGTTACACTTTCGAATGCCCAATTTAATAAACTACTGGCTCTAATGGACACAAAAATTAAAGGTGTGGTTAAACCCCTGGTTAGCAAAATAGATAAGTTAACTTCTGAGGTTAACCGACTGGAAGGTCTATTACAAAAATCCATGGGTGAGATAGGGAAACTACCGGAAAATGTCTCTGCAAGGATAGAGGAATTCGTAAACAAATCAGTAACTACAGCTGTTAGTGGTCTCATCCCCGCCCCTGTATTAAATCCCCTAATGGCAAGTGATAATACTCTACCAGGTGATTCCCATATTTCCTCGATCCCTGCTCCTGCTGTTGAAGACCCATTTATTGAAAAGGGGACTTTCGAGCTTGTGGTTGAAGCTTCGCCACTGGTACTTGTCCTTGCCAACGTTCCTCCCTTGGCTCAAGGAGAGCGGGAAACTACATCTTCTCTAAGAAATAAATCTTTATCATGGTTAACCACCAACATGGTAATTACTCCTTGGGGAAAGCAGCAACTTTCTGAAGAGCTCGTCAAAGTGAGAAGGGTACAGTGGATCGGGGATAGGGTGAAAAAGTTTAACGGGGAGTGTGTCGTTCTTCACTTCTCCGACCCCGGGGTCTTGCCTAATATCCTACCAAACATCTTACCACCACAAAGGCGAACAACTTCAATTGTTCCATTGACTTTGGACTTCTTTTATCCTAGAAAGGGAAGTGGACCAAATTCAAGTATTTTAAGAACCAGATGGAACATTGTGACTAAGAGGGGGAGGAAGGATGTTGCTTCAGTGGACTGGGGTCTGGGGTTGGAAAATCGTTTTTCTGCATTGTCTAACTTAAGCGATTGCGATTGACAACCATTTACCTGTAATACTGCTGCCGTGCCTCTTTGTGCTAAAAGTATATCTGATTTAGATTGTAATTTTATAACAACTAGCCCTTCGGGGCTTCTGACTGTTGATTTACCTGGGTTATCTAATGTTACAACTATAGACCAGGCTACTGAGGGTAAGGTGTTAAACACGCATACTACAAACCCCGGTATTCTTATGACATCTATCTCAGGGAATCTCTTGTCATGGAATGTGGCTGGAATATCTTCCAAAATGGACAGCGCTGATTGGCTTGAATTTATTAATAAGTATGACCTCTGCATTTTTCAAGAGACTTGGGCCTGTGAGCCTACTTTTGCATTGGGGTATGTAAACTTTTATGTTCCTGCTATTAAGGGCCCTAAAGGGCGGCCGATGGGGGGCCTTACTATATGGGTTAGACAGTCTTTAAAAATTGCTGTAAAATGTGTGGAACTTGACCAGAAAGACATCCAGCTTATTAGATTGACCAGTGATTTACCCCTCTCCATGGATATATACAATATCTATGCTAGAGGTGGTAGCAAAGGTAGATCCGAGGTTCTAATGTGCCTTTTTACACTTCTTGAGACCCAATCTGCAGGAAAAAACATTTTAATTGCAGGTGATTTGAATCGGACATTCAAACCTCTCATCACTGGTGATTCTCCTCTGGGATCGGAGGAAGACAAGCTCTGGGACATTCCCACACTAGAGTCCCCCCCCGTTAACTCGGTGGACGGCCGATATCCTAGGTCTAAACGCCATGTGCTTGGAGCATGGGTTACGAGCCCTGAACGGCCGAACCCAATCAGACCGTGTTCCCGCCATGACGTTTAATAATGGGCGAAGCAAAAGTCGTATTGACTATGTCATCTGTAGTACATCGTTATGGCCATCTCTCAGTGACATGGTAGTTACAGCTAGGATAGAAAGTGACCACGACCCGCTATGCGTCTTGCATAATTGGTGGACATCTAATGTAATCACTCCAAACCCTTGTGACTTACTTGTGCCGCCAACGATCGTGCAATCCAATAATATGCGTAGGTTAAGGTGGTCTGGTGTTAAGACGGACCAACAGGCCCTGGAAAAGATAGGAGCAGCGGCAGACAAGGCCATTTTGGCATTGGAAAATATTACTGCTTCTGAACAAGGACAAGAAGATGTTAATAAAGTTCATACGACTCTCTTTGATGAAGTCAAAAACTTTTTCTTAAAACCCGCACGAAACAGCAGGGCTTGTCCATTTAAACCAGCTAAGTGGTATAACCAAGATTGCAGGGCAGCAAGATTTAAACTAGGAGCTGCTATCAAAAACAATAATTTGAGTGTCATTCGGTCTGCCAGGAAGCACTACAAAAACTGTATCGCCAGGGCAAAAAGGGACTGGGATGAAGCCCACTGGCAGAAACTGAGATGTGCTAGTGAAAGTAAAAATTCTAGGCAATTTTGGCATATTGTCAAATGGGGCCATGATAGATCTCCAGAGCCTCCCAATAACAATGTCCCTCATGATGCCTGGGTTAAGTTCTTCAGCGAGCAGTATTCTTCCAGAGATCAGCCTGGTAGTAATTCCAACCTTATATATCTGTTCGCAGTTGAAGATATTTTTATGCTAAGTGAAATCCTGACTGCCCTGAAATCTGTTCATAGGGGCAGAGCCCCGGGTAATGACGGTGTCCCGGCGGATGTCTTTTTAGATGACACCAACAGGTGGAGTAAATACATCTGCCTTTTATTAAATCATATAGCCAGGGGGGCTGAAATCCCGGTATCCTGGCGGGGTGCAGTCATTATACCGGTATATAAAAAGGGGGATCGTGCCCAACCCTGTAATTATCGCCCAATCAGCTTAATAGACACGGTCCAAAAAGTGGTAGGACGTGTACTCATTAATAATCTGCTTGATTGGGCTGAGGAGCAGAATGTCCTATCCCCTTTTCAGGCTGGTTTTCGCAGAGCAACTAGCACTGTAGACCAGGTTTTCCGCTTCCAACTGATACAATGGCGGACAGTGGTCCTGGGCGGATGCAGTCTCTATGCAGCTTTCGTTGACCTACGGGCTGCATTCGACCTGGTGCCGAGGGCAAAGTTGTGGGAGGTGATGGCAGCCCTGGGGGTCCCGATGATTATTTTAACCTTGATCATGAGACTTCATGAGGGCACTTATGCTAAGATCCAATGGGGTGGCTATGGTAACGATACCATTGACTTCCCTGTCGAGCGTGGTGTTCGGCAGGGTTGTTCAATGGCACCAACATTGTTTACTCTTTATATAAATGGAATTGTCCCCCTCATGCAAGCTGAGCCCGTAGATGCTCCCTCACTTGCTGGTGCAAAAGTTCCTATTTTAATGTTTGCAGACGACACCTTAATTTTATCAAAATCCCCAAGTGGTCTGCAAAAGGCATTGGTAATTTTTGACAAATTTTGTTGTGATCACGGCTTGGAGGTAAACGCAGCAAAAACAAAACTCATGGTTTTTAATCCTTGTAGGAATTTCAAATCCAAAATAACCATGAGTGGGCGCCGCCTTGAAGTTGTGAATTCTTTTACCTATCTAGGGATACAAATCTCAAATGACAACAGATGGAACCACCACTTGAATCTGGCAGTTTTAAGACACAAACAACTGGCTGGTACCATTATTAAGGAGCATATGAAATCTTTAACTAAGCCAATTAAACCGCCACTAATCATATATGAGGCTAAAGCAATAGGGTCTGCACTATATGGGGCAGAGCTGTGGGGGCAAGAAAACCTCCAGGAGCTACAGAGGTCTGAGAATAGCTTCCTCCGAAAACTAACTGGTACCCCACAGAGCAGTCCCCTCTTGCCACTCAGATATGATCTTGGCAGGAAGGAAATCTCGGCTATGTGTAAACTTCGACCGATATTATATTGGCGTAGAATTTGGACCACCCCCGAGTTGTCACAATATGCAGAAGGATTTGCTGATGTGATCAAAGCAGATCGATTTCATGAAATTAAATGGTTTAGATCATTGAGAACTGCATTAAGTGAACTAGGGTTAAGTGAATTATGGTCTGATCCAACCGGGTCATCCTTTCCATCGAAGTTGTTTATAAAAAACCTTTATTGGGAACAGGTTGAAAACAAGAGTCTCCTTAACAACAATAATGGGACTATGACGACTGCCTTCCTTGAAGCTAAACTGTTTCCAATGTTTGAAATGTACTGGGACATTATAACTAGACCCATGGACAGGAAACTGTTTTTTCAAATGAGGGCTGGCTCTCTACCTCTTGGTAATTTAACATCTAAATGGAGAAATGGAGGTCCAGCAACTTGTCCAGTTTGTGGGGAAGGCAATGAGACGCTGGGTCATTTCTTGTTTGTTTGTCATGTATATTCTGTTCCTAGACGTGTGTGGTTGGCACCCATGTGTAGAAATTTGGGTACTAAAAGCAGCATGGTTGCTCTACGTATTGTTAAAACTACCTCCTTAAGCTGGATTATCATAGCGACCGCAAAGTACTTGGGGTGGGCGTGGGTAACTAGGCAGAGATTGCTAGTAGGGTGACTACTCTCTGCCTAGTTGATCAGAGACTGCTAGTTTATCTATTCTCTGTTCCCATGCCTGGTGTCTATCTGACATAAAATTTTTACATTAATTTTTTAACTATGTAATTGGATTGTTTTTTAATATGTTTTTATAATATGAACTTTGCACCTTGATGGTAATTAATTGGATGTAATGTTATTTTAAATCTCTTTTTATGTGTATTGTGCTTAAAGTCATGCTGACTTAGAAATGTAATTGTATTTTATTATGTGTTTGTTTGTCTGCTTTTATGAGTAACTACTCGAATAAAGCACTTTTTGAATTGAATTGAATTGTTATCTAGATTGGATTATGTTAATGCCCTGTATCTTGGTGCCCCTAAGCAGGTCATTGCTAGACTCCAGGTGGTACAAAACTCTGCAGCCAGACTTCTCTCTGGCACCAGCAGGAGGAGTTCGGCCACACCGGCCCTTAGATTGCTCCACTGGCTGCCTATTCAGGAGCGAATACATTTTAAATCTCTTTGCACGACCCACAAAATTTTACATGGAAAGGGGCCCAAGATCCTGGAAAGTTTGATTAGACGCCACGAAGTATCCAGAAATCTTGGCTCAGCACACTTACATCTGGCTCACATACCCAGGATCAAAAAGGCCCGCACAGGAGGTCGTCTCTTACTCCAGTATTGGAACTTTCATAGATTCCCATAGCTTGTATCATTCCCCGTCGTTGGAATGGGAGCCTCGGTAATAAAATATATATATATATATATATATAGGTAGTAAACCAAAAGAGGTACAAAAGAGGAAAAATTAGGCCTAGGCCTTATACCATTTTGTAGCCTATAGGTGTCCTTTTGTAAAAAAGACCCAAATGTAGAGCACCAACCAATCAGAACAGCCTCACCCTGTGGAACCTTCCTGAGAAAGCTCAGAGCCTCAGATTTTCTACCGCACGTTGGTGATAGGGAGTCTCCATAGAGCTCTGCTCTAGTTTTCTTTTGAGGTACTGTTTTCTACTAAATCTTTACAGGATTTCTTAACATCTTTATATAATGGCGGACAAGGAGAAGAAAAGCCTGTCCAGGCCTTGTGCCACATGTTCTAAAAAACGACTTTTTGCTGAGGATAAGCACAAGGATTGTATATATTGCTTATACCCAGATCATAAGGTGGCAGACTGTAAGATCTGCAGAACCTTTTCAACCATGACCCTACGTGACCGTGAGGGGCGTCTGCTGACATGGTTACAGAAGATGAAGTCGAGAGATAATATTATTTCCAGTGATGAAGAGGATGCTGCTTCAACTACGTCTTCGAAGAGGTCACTGAAGAGGGGTAGGTCATCTGCTTCAGTTTCTTTGGAACCCCCCTCGAAGGCTGTGCGTGGGACCTCTGACAGGTCTGGCAAGCCTGGGCCTGGCGAATCTCCTCACGGAAGTGAAAAGGAGAGGGAGAGGCCGGTACCTGAGGTACCAAGATCAAAGAAAGATGATGGCTTGGCTGGGCCATCCCATCAGGCTGATGGATCTAAAACTTTGAGGAAGACAGCTGTAGAGGTTTCCTCAGTGGCTAAAGTTAAAGAAGCAAAGACTTCGTCGATGACATCGTCGTCGAGTTTACCACCGACGACGACATCTTCTTTACCGTCGACGAAGAAGAAGCTTCCGTCGACGTCGACGACGAGAACTACACCGTCGACGAAGACGACGGCGACAGCGGCGACGACGGCCACGCCGACGACGACCACGTCGACAACGACGACCACGTCGACGACGACAACTTCGTCGACGACAGCAATTCCGTCGACGATGACAATCTCGTCGACGACGACTATCCCGTCGACGATGACTATCCCGTCGACGATGACTTCGACGACGACAAAGCCAATTCTGTTGTCGACGACCTCGACGACGCCACCGTCGTCAACGTTAGTGAGGGCTGAGCACCCTAGAAAAAGATGTATTACGCCGGATATGACTTCGCCGAGGAAGGTAGATCCATTACCTCCGGCCTTATTGTTTGACGAGGAAGAATATTCGGATGAGGAAGATGGTGAATTTGGGGATGCATATAGTCCATCACAATTGCACCTAAAGTTTCATGACTCTGAGCCAGAGAATGAATATTTTTATAATCAACAACAACAACAGCAGCAGGATCGCGTACAATATCAGGATGTCCCGAACCAGCAGGGTTTGGTCTCAATGCCGTTGACTCTGCTTACGGACTTACAAGCTATGTTGGAGGAATATCGTAGCAGGCAAGCGTCGCGTCCAGTGCAGGATCAGGCGCCGGAGCAATTTCAATTGTTGGCTGCTTGTTCTTCACGGCCCCAGTATGTGGAGGAGGCTGTAGAAGTTCCTCAGCGGGTAGAGCTTACCCAGGTTGACACTTCAGAGGACGATGAAGTAGATAATCAGGCTCAGGATCCTGATGTGGAATGGAATCAATATGTAATTCCAGATCCTGCATCCCCAATACCGGACCCAATTGACTCGCCTCCGGCGGACGTGGGAAGTTTTCATAACTTAATGGCCACAGCACGTTTTAAGCTCACCGTGCCGTCAACTTCCACGGATTGTTTTTATATGATTTCAAGGAGTCATATCGCAAGGCTGTATGCTCCATTCCCATTGTGGAACATATATGGGAAGAGGGAAAGAAGGTGATGCAGGCGCCGGCTACGGTCATTCCAGTCCTTCCGCGCTTGGAAAAGAAATATAAGGCGCCGGATGACAGTCCAGCTTGCTTTGTTGGTCGACCGAGACCGGATTCGGTGATATCGCAAGCAGCTCAGCGAAAGTCACGCAATCCATCGGCTCCTCTAACAGCTCCACCAGACAGAGAAGGTAGACGATTGGATAACGCAGGGAAGCGTTTTTCGTCTATTGCTAGTTTGCTGGTCAGGGCTTCCAATGCCCTAGCGATCTTGGCACGATACGACCGTCAGATGTGGAGTGACGTCTCGCCATACTTAAACCAGCTCCCTTACGATCCTAAGGCTGAGGCCCAGAAACTCCTGGAGGAGGGACAACGTTCCTCATCGGAAATAATAGATTGCGCGATGGACATCGCTACCACCGCTTTCCGCGCTCTTGGTGGAGCAGCTGTTCTTAGACGACAGGGTTGGTTGCGAGCGACCTGGTTTCGTCCAGAAGTCCAGAATAAAATCTTGGACTTACCCTTTGATGGTGACATGTTGTTTGGGAAACATGTTGATGATACTCTACAGGGGATAAAGAAGGACACGGAGACGGCTCGGTCCTTGTGCACATTGCAATATAGGAAGACACCTTTCCGTGGAGCAAGAGGAAGAGGCTTCACATCGACAAGAGGTGGTTACCAACAACAACGTTATACTCAACAATCACAATCGTACAGGCCTCAGTACGGTAATCAGCAGCGTCAATCGCAAACACAATCTTTCTCTCGCCAAAGCTCACGTGGACGACAGGGTCGTCAGGGCAGGGACGCCTCCAAGCGTCAATAGCGGCGTCCTGACTCTGCCGACTGTTCCTCCGCCCCATGTATCACAGGTGGGCGGCAGGATCTCTCAACATCTGAGCAGCTGGGAACAGATAACATCGGATCAATGGGTATTGAACATCATCCGTCAGGGACACACATTGGAGTTCCAGGATTTTCCACCTTACAGAGCTCCCCACGCCACAAATACGAGACACCTACGCCTTCTGCAATTAGAAGTTCAACAAATGCTTCAGAAAGGGGTGATCCAGCGTGTCCCTCTATCGCAAAGAGGCGAAGGCTTCTATTCCAAGTTTTTCCTGATTCAGAAGACCAAAGACAAGTGGCGTCCGATCCTGGACTTAAGGGAGCTCAACACCTATCTCGTGAAACTCTCATTTCGGATGATCTCACTCCAGGATATTTTGCGCCTCCTGAATCCAGGCGACTTTATGGCTACGTTAGACCTGGAAGATGCCTATTTCCATATCCCGATCCACCCAGCTCACAGACGTTTCCTTCGCTTCACAGTGGGCAAGAGTCACTTCCAGTTCATGGTGCTCCCATTCGGGTTGAGATCAGCGCCGCGGATATTCACAAAGGTGCTGGCCCCGGTGGCAGCTTTTCTGAGAAGGCAGTCGCTAGAGGTTTTCCCGTACTTGGACGACTGGCTGCTAAAGGCACCAAGGTATCAAGCGGCTGCAGGAGCAGTAGGGACATGTTTGCGTCTCTTCGATCAGCTCGGCTTTCAGCTCAACCGAGAGAAATCTGTCCTTCGGCCGGCCAATTCGGTGAAATTCCTGGGCGCTCTTATCGATGCGCAGGCTTGCAAAGCTTACCCATCGGAAGAAAGAAAAGCAAAACTCATTTCTTCGGCCAGTCGACTGCGAAAGAGGCAGTCAGTGTCAGTCAGGATGTACAAGTCTCTTCTAGGGTCGATTTCCTCCTGTATTCAATTGATTCCGCACTGCAGGCTGCAGATGCGTCCCTTGCAAGAGCAACTAGACCTTCAGTGGAGGCAAGTGGACGGTTCTTTCAACGACAAAGTCAAGGTCACCCTACAGATGAAGCAGGCGGCGGCCTGGTGGATAGAAGGTTCTCACCTTTCGGTGGGTCTCAGTTTCAGAATGCCTCCGGCCCCACACATCATTACAACAGATGCCTCCCTTCAGGGATGGGGAGCGGTCATGCAAGACCTCCAAGTCAGTGGGCATTGGACGCCGGTGGAGGGTCGTCTGCATTTAAATGTTCTGGAGCTGAGAGCCATTCGGTTGGCTCTTTTAGCTTTCCTCCCAAGGATAAGGAACTCATCCATCCTAGTGCGTACGGACAACACCACGGCCATGCACTATGTCAACAAGCAGGGAGGCACAAGATCGTCACAACTGTCCAAGGAAGCTCAACTACTGTGGGAATGGGCGATTTCGCAGGACATCTCGCTGGTGCAGAGCATCTGCCAGGCGTAGACAACACAAAGGCGGATACTCTAAGTCGTCTAAGAGCGATTTCTCACGAGTGGGAATTGGACGATTCAGTGATCAAGGAGATCTTCGCCCAATGGGGGACACCAGCGATCGACCTGTTCGCCACGTCGGCAAACAAGAAATGCCGGTATTATGCAAGCAGGGAACACCATCGGGGATCGCTGGGGAATGCGCTTTTGATGTCCTGGTCGGGCGCATTTGTTTACGCCTTTCCTCCGTTTCCCCTAATTCCTCGAGTCCTCAGGAAACTCAAGATGGACCGATGCAAGATGATTCTATTGCTCCCGCCTGGGCTCGCCAGTTTTGGTTCACGGAGCTTCTCCTTCTGTCTCAAGACTATCCCATACATCTACGACCCAGCCAGTCTCTTCTGTCAATGTCCAACGGGCAAGTTCTCCACCCGAACCCGAACTCGCTTCAATTGGCAGCATGGCTCCTGAGCACAGAGAGTTCAGAGATCTAGACATTTCTGACGAATGCAGAAACAAGCGTTTCTACATATGGTGCCAGCGAGAAGGAGTGCACCCTTTTTCATCTGCTCCACATCAACTCTTGCCATACATCCTGTCATTAGCTCATGCAGGTCTTGCCCATTCTTCCATCAAGGTCCACTTGGCGGCAATCTCCAGATACAGAAGAACAAGATCAGGTCCTTCTCTTTTATCAACAAGAGTTATAAAGCAATTCTTAAAAGGACTGTTTAGAGTGTTTCCACCAATCTGGCCGCCACCTCCTGTATGGCATCTAAATGTGGTCCTGGCCCAACTAATGAGGCCCCCGTTTGAACCAATTCATAAGTCTGACTTGAAATTCTTGTCATGGAAGGTGGCTCTTCTCCTCGCTCTCACCTCTGCGAGGAGGGTGGGAGAGCTACAGGCTCTGATCATTAAAGAGCCCTTCTTGCAGTTCAAAAATGACACCTTGATCCTTAGAATGAACCCAAAGTTTATTCCTAAAGTTCCTACGGACTTTCACCTGAATGAACCGGTTGTTCTGAATTCCTTTTTCCCTCTGCCTTTTACTCCGGCTGAAAGGGCACTTCATTCTCTAGACGTCCAGAGATGTCTAAAATTCTATCTTCAACGCGCAGCTGGGTTTAGGAAATCACCTCAGCTGTTTGTGGCTTTTGGAGCCCCTCGTAAGGGGTTCCCGTTATCAAAACAAGGGATCTCCAGATGGATAGATGTGGAGTAGTGTGGCTCACTGGTTAGAGGCGGCAGACCCGAGAGCAGAGGACGGCCCGGGACCAGGGTTCGATTCCCGACGCGGCAGGTTTCTGGACCAGGGTCAGCGGACTCGATAATTCTCTCGCCTCGGTGCCCACTCTGATCAGCGATCACACTCGGCAACTCTGGGCACTAGCTTGCCTCATCTTCACTAACGGCCCCACCAGACCGCCGGGGATGCCTGGTCTCACCCTGGAGATACCCATTAAGGGACCATCTCTCAGGGAAGCCAGGAAGGGTTTCGCAGCGGTCGAAGCGCGGAGGTACCCCTTCGGGAGTGATTCCAGCGCTATATAAGCACATAATTAATTAATTAATTAATTAATATCTAGTGCAATCCGTTTCTGCCACCAGGCGGCGGAGAAGCCCCTGGAAGGACAGGTTAAAGCGCACTCCACGAGGTCCATCTCATCTTCAACGGCGCTGTTTGCAGGAGTATCGATTAAGGACATCTGCAGAGCGGCCACCTGGAGCAGTACTCATTCCTTCACAAGGCACTACTGCTTGGACTCATCTGCTAAAGGGGATGCGGCTGTTGGTCAAGCGGTCCTGAGAAATCTCTTCCTGTGAGCGGTGAGCTTTCCTCTCTACCCTCCTTCCTTTCTTTCACATTTCGTTATTTATGCTGTTGGTTAACTGTATTGTGATATTATGGATAATTCATAACATATGTGAGATTATTAAGACTTTATACACGAAATGTGCCAAGTATGCTACTGCTATCTATTCTGATACAAGCTATGGGAATCTATGAAAGTTCTAATACTGGAGTAAGAAACAAGTTACTTACCTGTAACTTTAGTTCTCCAGTATTGGTAACTTTCATAGATTCCCATGCGCCCACCCACCTCCCCTGGGAAAGCTCATCCTTTTTAGCATATTGCATTAGGGCTTTACAACGGCTACGAAAATCTGAGGCTCTGAGCTTTCTCAGGAAGGTTCCACAGGGTGAGGCTGTTCTGATTGGTTGGTGCTCTACATTTGGGTCTTTTTTACAAAAGGACACCTATAGGCTACAAAATGGTATAAGGCAATTTTTCCTCTTTTTTACCTCTTTTGGTTTACTACATATATATATATATATATATATATATATATATATATGTATATATGTAATTAACAGCTCCTCCTCAGCACGCTCTGCGCTCGCAGACACCGCCTCCACGCCAGCATGAAATGAGGAAACGGACCAGCAAAGTCAGCAACAGATGGTATTTATTCCAGAAACATATATATATATATATTTTTTATTACCGAGGCTCCCATTCCGACGACGGGGAATGATACAAGCTATGGGAATCTATGAAAGTTACCAATACTGGAGAACTAAAGTTACAGGTAAGTAACTTGTTTCTTCTCCTATATCGCCCCCCAAGCTGTGGAATTCATTGCCCCTCATTTTGCGCACCGAACCTGACCTTCTCATTTTTCGGAAACGTCTGAAAACATGGCTGTTTCCCTAATTTTTTTTCATTTCTCCTCTACTGCCTCTTTCACTAGCGCTGGGACGTTTACGGGCAGCCATGCGCTTTATAAATCCTCCCCAATTTTTTTTTTTTTTAAAATCAAAAGTGATAGCTCGTCCCCATGCGATCTTGTTTTTTTCCCTGTAGACAAACCCCCAAAGCGAAGTTATTCCCCAGCGTGTACTAAACACTTAAGCATTTTTCCTTCTGATGTTGCCATGTGTACATTGTTGTACTGATAACCAAAGTAGAACACACATACCATGCTTTTTTCTTTGGCTTTAATAAAGAAATTATAGGTCAGACGGCAACTGGTTAAGGACGTGTATTCCCAGAGAGATAGTGTTGAGTTACTGAGCGGAGTTTCTGAAATTGATGGCCATAAGAGGTGGATTGGATTGGATTGGGACACACGTGGATATACCTGCTCGCAAGCTGAGAAAATGTGGAGAGAGGAATGGATGCCTAATATGCCTTAGCACAGATCCCATAGAGCGTACACTTCTAGATCTGACAGAGGCGTGCAAAGCTCTTACTAGGTTTATGCTGTATCTTGCTTTTGAAGATGTGCTTTCACTGTGTTGTTTTGTTTTTATGGTATTGAATGATATCCTGATGTGCCAGTGTGCATAAAGGATGATGCAATGAGCTTTCATGATGTTGATTGCGCTGTGCATCAGAGTTCGGTATGCCCTGTCAGCTTCCAGAAGTTGGAGATAGAAGCTTGTTGTGTGATCTGACCATCTTCTGGTGGGGCATGTTAGCAGAACCATATCTTGTCATCTGTAATAACGAAGCTTCTCTTGTACAGCTGTCTGAAGATCACTTGTTTACACTAAATTTGCTGGGGCTGCAATGATGTTCTCCTGTGCATAGAAGTTTGTGTTGGCATTTTTTTCGCACCTCAGTGTTTGTGTAAAAGTTGGCGGAACCCTTCTGAGAATATACTCAGTGTATGGAAGAATGGAAGAGTTCACCCTTTTCACGGGCTTCCCGAAGTCTTGGCCCTGCCACACACCCATGAAGCTCAGAACCAGTGATCCTGACAATCTTGAATTGGTGGAGTATGGTCCCAACAGGACATCTTGTCATACACAGAGAAGTAAGGACGTGTAAATCGCTATTTTTAAAAGAAGTACAGAAATGGCAAACAGCAAAGCTTTGAAAAACTGCCCTCACCCACAAAAGTTTGTTGCATGCTTAATCATGGGCTGCTGCTGACACTTCTGCGCAAACCGACGCTTGAGGTGGAGCAATGGGGTGGGGAAGACAATACAAACATAAAGAAAAGGACAGGATATAAAGAAAAATAAGTGGAGACAATGAGTTAAAACTAACTCAGGGATATACAGATAATTTTGTTCGAGGATTCCCTTGTTAGAGCTAAAAGGTATCTCCCTACCAAAGGACGGTGGTAAAACAAGTGGATTATGCACCATTCACTCCCTCCATTCTGCAAAGAAGTTGGCATGTTTCAGCTCGATATCCTGTCTCTCCCAGCTTTCCTCAGGATTTGTTAGATCCCTAGTCTTATTCCCTTTCTGAAATACCTCAATGTGTGTATCGATTACTGCACCTGTAATTTATAATCTAGTTATGGTCCTGTAACCGTACTCTCAATTGGATCTGTAAGTGATAAAGAACATATGTACAAGTAAATAGAATAATGGAAAGCATAACAACCGAAATGCCTCGTGATACCATTACGTGAGAAAACTTTGCTTTCTATGCCCTTCTCAACCCATTCGGTGCGATGCAGCATGTTTAACATTCCATTTTAAACACCTCTCGTGGGGGCAATGCCCTTGTTTAATGGTGAGATCCAAGAACCCTTCTCGAATCTCCAACTGTATTTAAAACTGTTGTATAAGCACACACCTATCAATCTCTATCACAACATCACTCAGTGTGAAACACATGCATATACCCTTACTGGTAGAGCTAGGGTATTGAGTCAATAGCTCGGTTAATCTTACCGAGTTTACTGCGGAACCTGCTGGAACTGGCGCAGGAGTGGTTAGAGAGCGACATCATCGTACATGATACAGTTCTTTACCTCACTCATGACAGTATCTAGTTCACTTAGGTGTAAGTTCATGAGCCCCTGATGTTTGAAAATGCCCTGCCTGGAGCTCACACAATCGTCACCCCAGGTAACAGCTCCCTGTCCGTTAAAAAAGAGCGATTTGTTTCCAAACTCCCGAATCACACCCCATGTATTGGCATCAAGCCCCCTGCTTACTTTGTCAAAGTGGGTTCCCCACGGGCTCTGTATCTCTCCCGGCACCGCGTGGGTACCAGGAGTACATGATCTAGCCTTCTAAAGAGAGTTCCTCTTCCTGACACGTGACCGCAACGCGGACCACGTGTGCTCCGTCAAGCGTGCAGACGCGTGAGGACCTCTAGAACGCATGCATCAGCTCAAGCGGCTAGAGACCCGGAACATCTCTGGTAATCCTAATGCCCGATTAGGATAAGAATTTACAAGTGTTTTAGGCGGAGTGTCTGTTTATTGCTTGTAGTCCCGTATTATTAATTCATTAATGGACAGAAAATATTGATTGTAATTAAAATATATCACCAATGAAATGTCTTTTTCTCACAATAAATGGATGGCAAAAGATTGGGGAGGGGTTTTTGGCGGGTTTCTTTTATGTTTATTTAAGGAGGATCGAATTAGGGTGACCAACTGGCATTGGTGCAAATTCAGGACGGTGAGTGTAAAAATTGAGAACAAAGGGTCAAAATTCAGGACACAAATTCAGGACAAGAGGTCAAAATTCAGGACAAAACTTCAGGACAATTGGATACGTTTTACAGACACATCAGAGGTCGCGCAATAGTATATAAGTAAGCCCAGCCATATCCAAACATATTCAACCATTTGTAAACCTAGCCATCATGTATCCTTCCATCTATCATTTCACTCATCCATCCCTTCATCCATCCTTTCACTCATCCATCCATTATCCATCCATCCACCCTTTCACCCTATCCATCTGTACACTCATCCATCCACTCTTCTTCCCATCCATCCGTTCACTCATCCATCCAACCATTTACCCTTTCACCCATCCAGCCAACCTTTCACTTACTCATCCATCCACCCAGTTACTCATCCTTCTACCAATCCACCCTTTAAGTCATCCATCCATCCTCCCTTTCTCTCTCCTTTGACCCTTTCACTTAGCAATCCTTCCTTCCATCCATCCACCCACCCATCCATCTACTCATCCACTCATGAATCCATCCATTGACCCTATCGCTCATCCATCCTTTCTCTCATCCATTTATCCTTTCACTCCTTCACTCATCTATTCATCCTTTTGTCCATCTACCCTCCCTTTCACTCACTCATCCATCCTTACATCCACCCTTTCACTCATCCGTCAATCCATTCACCCTTGCACTTATCAATCCATCCATCATTTCACTCATCCATCCACCCACTCACTTATCATCCACCTTTTCACTCATCCATCCTTTCACTCATCCATCCACCCTTTTACCCATCCAGCTACCCTTTCACCCAAACATCCAGCTATTTACCTTTTCTCTCTGCCATCCTTCCACGCACTCATCAATCCATACATCCTCTCTCATTATCCATTTATTCAATCTTTCATTCATCCATTCACCCTTTAACTAATTCATGCAGTCAGCCATCCACCCATACCTTCACTTACTCACTCGCCCACCTTTGCATAATAATTTTGAGCTGAGCCTTTTTGAGAAGAGGCGCATCGAGAACTTCACCCTCGCTGCAGGAGCCATTCCAGGACTGGGACAGAAGCCACCCAGGGCAGAGACAGGATAGACCACAGGGGGGACAGGGGCCATCACGGGTGGGGGGGAGGGACAGGAGCCACCACATGGAGGGGCAGGAGCCATCACTGGGGGGGCAGGAGCCATCACTGGGGGCGGAAGGAGCCATCACTGGGGGCGGCAGGAGCCATCACAGGAGGGGGAACATGAGCCATCACAGGAGAGGGAACAGGATCCACCAGGGTGGGCACAGGGGTGGGCATGCAGTATTCTAGTATCATCTTGGTCTCTTCCGGGTGGGGTAGGGCTCCTCACCCCCTCCTGGACTAGACAACTAGAAGACAGGCTCTTTCCAAAACGTTAGTTTTGCCATCCACCACTGTGGTGTACAGTACTTACAGGAGATACTCCAAAAGAACTGATTTAAATGATTGTCCGCCATACTTTGTTAATCAGTGTGGGTGCGATTGTGCCATTTCTTTGTTTTATTACAATATAGAATGCATGTTTGAGAACCGAGGTTTGTTTACAATTTAGTGACAGTAATTAATCTCTGTGAAGAGAACCACGTGTTGCCTTGGTGTAATCATCGTGGCTGGTTCTAGGATGTTTGGGGCCCTGGGCAGAAAGGGAATGCGTGAGCCCCTCTAAAGTACAGAGACATGACGCATTCAGGGCTGTTTGCATCTGAATAGATGCCCCTGAAGCTGCAGCCCCTCCCTCTCAATCACCTTCAAGCACCTCTTAACATCTCATCAAGGGCTGAAGGTGTGAGGGTTGCCATCCTGCTGTGCCTCTACAATGCTGCGGGGCATCTGGGCTTTGGAACAGCATCGGAGTCAAAGAGGGAGGTGGGTGGAAGCTGTGCCCGGTTAAAATTACGGACAAATGGCGTCCGTTAAAAAATCCTTCACGGACAACGGACAGACGGCCGAAATGACGGACTGTCCGTGAAATTTACGGACGGTTGGTCACCCTAGATCGAATACGAGTCTTAATGAAAGGAAGGTGGTGTTGATGGCGCTGCCATGGTAATACGAAAGTATTAAGCTTCAATGATTATGTCGTCCCAATCTGGAATGCAACACAGCAAGTTTATATTCAATACCAGGCGAAGTAAAACCAGGGTGGAGACTAAAAACTTTGTCATGTAGCCCCCTTATCTTGGCCACTGTTTCATATTTAGCAGGATTGTGTAATTACATTCCCCCCTTCCGTCAGAATGGAAACCCTCAGTTTCTTGGGTGATGTTAATGGGATCCATAGCCTACTGAGAGTGTTCCAAGGAATTTCATCATTTAAGCCAATTTGATGGCTACGCAGCCTATACACCCTTTTCTGTTCCCATTGAAATACAATTCTATTGGGGTCTCTGGTGGTGGTAGAAGTGTAAGGCTTGTGCAGTATAGATCGTCTACTGTGTGTTTACTCTCCACATAATGTGTGGTGAAGCGCATCATGGTCTTAGCACATCTAATGTTGCTTCTATGTTCCATGATCCATAGTAAAGCCTGGAATTCCACCTCCACGCTTGGGTCTTAGGCATTTATCATTTACTCCATCCACATGTTAGTAAAAAAAAGTAAAAATATTTACAAGTAAAGAACATAGAGCCAAGCAGCCATCTGTTACAGTTTAATCTTCCATCACTCCTGACTCTTCCTTGAGCAGCCTTGGATTTTCCTGACACTTCCTGGTCGATTGTAGGAGTTCCAGCCTGCTCATACTCTGCTCCCTCGGTTGCTTCTCAATGCTAGAAGAGTTCCCAAAAGCCACCCATGTGCCTTCAACCAATTTCCTGTACTAGTAATCAGGGAGAACCCAGGTAACACTACAGAACCGGAATATCAAACTAACAGGATTATGTAAAAGAAATATTTGACTGAACGGTCTACAATAATGGATAGGTCAACATTGGAAAAAGCAACGAAAAAAGTTTTCAGAAAATACTTATAAAAAAAACAGTTCTCTAATGCTCCAGTAGCACAACTCTTCTGTACAAATCCTACTAGATCAATAGTTAACTTTTTTTGGGGGGCAAATCACTTTAAAGGTAAATCATCAGTTCGTTACTTACATAAGTAGATGCTCTTTTCTTATTCTTTATAGTATATGTACACAGTCCCTGTACAGATTTATTGACAGTGACATCACATAATTGTATCCATTAAACACCCCGAGGTAGTTCAAATCGACACATCCACAAGGTGACATCAAATTGTTTGTTGCAGCCTATATTTCTTCCTTGGCATGAATTATTCATCACTTTTGTAGTAATTCATAATATGAACTCCTCTTGAAGAAGGTCGACACGTTTCCGCCTCCGTAATTTAGTCCTCCTCTCCACGGTTACAAGGTTGTGCATGAACATTCCTAGAAGGAGGCATCAAGAAATGTGTAAATTGCCTATATTGCTGTGTCTTTGGCTACATATACATCACATCATGTCTGATCAAGTCCTTAATCGTAGAAGATGTATCATGAAAAGTCATGTACATATTTGTGCCTTTGAGATCACTACAGCAGTATGCAAAGCACCTTTGTAACAGTAGGACAGCATATCTTACAAAAGTGGCCTCTGAGCCATACATTTACACACCTTTAGTTACATAATGGTCAAACAAGTTCCTGGACTCCTAACTAGCACTCAAATGTGCATACGTCAGGCAAATGGTGTTATATGGCACGAGCTTTGTGAGAGGCTCTGTGCTCCACAAAAAATGGTTGTGCTATTAACATCAAGGCTACAACGAAATAAGTACCATATTTGTGCCTGAACGTATCTGGTGCAGGGGAGAGCATCTCATTTGTACCCTTGCCGGTACCAAATTAAATTACACAATGGTCTGGTCTTGAAAAACGGAGGCAAACATGGCCTTCAAGGCGCAATCCGAACACAATGCTACATAACTCATCAAATGGTATTTAATATTGAGTTCTCCAACCAAACTCTTTACAGAATCATAAAGACGCATGACAACTAGACCGAAAAGCTCTATCAAGATACACCAGGTGCATGCAGGAAAGAAGGCCTCTTGTTATTCAAAGGAACATTATTAAGTAGATGAAATTAAAGAAATGTATTTCTTGACTTTCAGTTTTACGCCACATTTTACAGTGCTTTTGCATAAAACGTACATCAAAATTTAAAAATTAGCCTAAAATCCATAACAAGCTCTTGGGAAGGAGACAGATTATAAGGTATGTACAATACTTGTTGCACATGAACCTAGCTAGAGAGCTACGAAATGGTCAGATATTCAACATAGGAGTATTTTGCAGGGTTACATTAGCCAGGTATATTTATTTTGAAAGCGGGTGGGTGGGCCACGGGCGAGATTATCTGATGTGTTCAATTGGTAGGAGTTTGGGGAGTGCGATTGGTCCTTGTGGTAGGAGTATTTTGGTGGGTGCGCGTGGCTTTATTTTGTAGATTGCTTGTGGCAGTAGGGTGAATTTGCACCCATAGGATCCGCAGTGGTTCATATGTTCGACCATGCCATCAATTTTGTGTGGGGACGGGGGTGGGAGGGTAAATTGAGAATGTGTGAAGTTGCCCTGGCTGCAAGAGTTTAATTTGCTCACTACAAGAGTTTAATTTACTCACTACTTCCTACTATTTTGCCATGCTTTATTCCCTTTACAGTTTTGACTTCATCTTCTCCAACTGGCTCTTCATGTACCTGATGGACTCGGAGCTGGTGCAGCTCACCCAGAGGATGCTGGGATGGCTGCGGCCCGGGGGATACCTGTTCTTCCGTGAGTCGTGCTTCTTCCAATCAGGTGAGAGTTCTCATCCATCAGTTAGGGCAGCGACTGGTTTTTACTTAAGAGCCAAACAAGAGCACTCAATTTGACTCGCTTCTTCTCTCCGTTACTCTTGATTTTTATTCTTTCTTTTGTTATTTTCTGTGGCTTCTCTTTATTCTTTTCTTCTTACTTTGTATTCTCCAAACCTCTTTTCTCGTCATACTTTCTACCCCTTTTTACTTCCCTTTTTCTAATGTTTTTCTATACTTATCTTACTTTCCATCTTTATGTATATTTTTATTGTGTTATACGAAAATAATAATAGCATAAACGTGATTTGCCTTTCAATGTATGGATTTGAATCTAAAGGCTCTGTGGGCAAAGAACATTTGTTATGAAGGGAATTTCATTTGTATGGCAGCCAGGCATTTAATAATCACACTGATGTAGGATTCTGAAATGATATATGCAATGGTACACGTTTCCATTTGATAATTACGGTTAACTCACTGCCCAGTAAACCAGGTGTGTTTTTACTATTGTCAAGAAAGGCTGTAAAATCCCCAGTACACACCCCACTAATGGCACACTAATTTATACGGTACATCCCTGGGCTGCCGGAGTTCGTAAATCTGGTCTATTCTACGCTTCTTAATATAAAACTAGAAGGAAATGTTAACGAATTCTTGATAGGTCACATTCCATTTCATTTTATATTTGTAACTTCCCCCTACCTCCGCTCTCAGGGGTAATTTTCCTCCCTGGACTTTTAACAAACGTTCTTACCCCATTATCGAAAAAACGCAGTGGGCAGAGTTTTTTTTTTCACAGGTAGCCATTTTGAGAAATCAGATAACAATAGTGCCCAAAGAATACAAAATAAGTTTCAGGAAATTCCAGCCTGTACATCTACCCAGTAGAGGGTGGAGATAGGAAGTAGCAGCAGCCGCAGCAGCAGCATGAGTACCCAAAGATAACAAGCATTAACAAAGCCACTAGATCCTGTCTGTAAAAACTGTCTGTTGGCAGATTTTTTTTGGGGGGGAGTAAGGGGGTAGGTGGGGTGAGTATCAGGGTGCTGCAGTGGGTAATGGGAAGCTAACATAAAAGAGCTTTCAAGCCCTGGCCCCCTCGTAGCATTTTCCTTTACTTCTAGTAGAGGCAAAAGAAACAAGGGAGGGAGTGAGAGCGTTGGGGGTAGGAGAATCAGGAATGGAAGGGCAAGTGGTAAGAGGAGAAGAACCAGGATGAGGCGTGTGGGTGATGGTAAAAAAAAGTATGATGCAGCAAGTGTTGACCGCGTCATATCGCTTAAAAAAAAAATAGTACATGAATCCCAGCGCACAGTGGATGGCCAACAGAGGTACTCTAATTAAATGTATTTAATCTGTGCTTGTTCTGTGTGCTACTGAAAGAAAAGGAAGTGACGCATGGCAAGTGCTGTCCAGTTACAAGTCAGCAAAGAAGAGTGACAACACTGCCCATGAATGGTAAGTAATGAATGGGCTGGTTCCAAGCCAATTATAGAACACAAGTCTGGCAAGTGAGAGCGCATGCGCTAACCCATGCTCATGCAAGCAAGACCTAAAAACCAACAGTAACCATTGAAAGACTGCCGAGATGTGTTAGCATTAACTGTGTCAGAGTTGTCATGTGATGTGCCCACCAGGTAGCATTGGGTGATGGCTCCTAATGTAGCAGCTATGTGGAGAGAGCTGACTTCCCCTTCTACAAATGCCCACATTGGTTGCTGGAAGGGTGGTCACAAGTTAACTCTTCCCCATGTTATGCGACACTGGATACTCAACATTGGTTATGAGTCACCATGTGACTATCCCAACCAAGCAGCACCTCTACCTTCTTTCAGCATGATCGGGTAAAAGATTGCCAAGTTCTTAAGGCAGACAATAAGCTACGTCAGCCCTTCCATTAAAGTGACCCAGGTGCCCCAGAAGGCCCAATGTCCATGACGGAAGTTGCCTTCAGCAGGAAGCTGGTGGAGCAAAAAATTGACTTTTCGTGAAAGACTGTGGTGCTCCTCATCCCACTGGTGATTGCCGAGCTTCAGCTCTGAAATCACTGGCAACAATAGGGACGCCTTCGCTGTCCAAGTTCACTAACTCGATTCTAGACTTGGGTGTGGTCCCCTCGATTCTGAAGCAAGCTCATTTGGTAAAAAAAAATAATACATGCTTCTTGTGGATGTCTCTGCCAGTTACCTGCCTGTCTCTAGTCTGCCCTTGATTATAAAAAAGCATTGCTGTTCCTGATTTGTAAGCAGCTGAGTGAGCACTGTTAAGTTAGGCAGTTCTCAGTCAGTAATTACTCAGGATTCAATCTTGGGTATGGGACTGAACCACCCAAGCTGACGTTAACAATTCAGTAAAAGAGAAAGGTCTGACAGGGATTGCCTTCCTTTTCAACATCAACATGTTGCTGCTGGCTAAGTAATTAGGAAACACAAGGTGTTGTATCCCATGTATGTAGATGACACATAGCAATACAGGTGGAAAGAGGGGACAAGCAATACAGGTGGAAAGAAGGGACAGTAGTGAAATATCCAACTGTTTGGGGGAAATCCAAAGGTTGAAACAATATAGCAGTCAAGTTCTGAACAGATGCAAAACACAAGTGCTGCTAGTGGCTACTAGGGCCTTGGTTGGATTGTTGTTCCATGACTGTAATTGTTGGGCTATAAACCATTTCAACTCCTCCTTTGTAAAAAAATATATATCTGCTGTGGTCATGCGACTTCACTGTGTAATAAACTCACAGACCCGTCTTGGGTTCAGTCAGGTTTATTTGCAAAACCTTAGCTCAACTATGGGTACCTGTGGCTTTGAGCAGTCAGGGTTTACCAAAGGAACAAATGCAAAGCATTTTGGAGATCCAAAACAGACGAATAAGAAAGAAACGCAACACAAAGGAAATCTGACAACAATTATAAAAAATAGCTATTATTTCTATGAATTTTTAGTCCACAAAGTGTATTAATTTTTAGGAACAAAATCCACCAGAGTTCAAGAGATCTAAATTATTCAGCAAATAACAAATCATTGCTTTTCATTCAAATCGTAAATGAACACTGGCAACTACTGTGGTTATCGGTTACTTAGGAAACGTAAAAACATTTTATAAAGTTAAGTACGGCTACAACGGCTCGGCCAGGTGACCAACTCCGACAGAGAGCGAGTCACAGGGGCCAATAAAGCTTGTTAGGAAATTTTACTTTGCAGTCGAAGCAGTCTTCATCCAGTTCCAGGTCCTATGGCTGAACTGCCATTGACTTCAATGGAGTGGTTCTTATGCAAGGGATATAGGATGCTGAAGGATGCTGATTCAGTGACAGGGGCCTTCCTGGGGCTACTCCTCGGCCTTCTGTCACAGATTTGATGTCTCTTAAAATATGGTTGAAGTTGAGCCAAAAACCAGTTGCCACTGGTCTACTGAGTACAGCAAAACCAGGGGCTCCCTTCACCTGACATTAGTGCCCATCTTGAGTGACCAAACTGCACTCCGATGACTCTCTCAGGTCCAGCAGACTTGGATGCAACTTTTGAGTATCAGGCCTGTATCTCACAGACTGAACTTTGGCGGCCAGCAGCAGACAGGCAATCTTGGCTACCAACTCATCAAGGAGGCTTCTTCAGCCTTTTGTGGCCTTGTAGCTGTAACAGAAAGTCAGCCAACTGACTCTTGGAGTCCCTTCTTCTGTCTGGGTCTCGGGATGACTTTTCCTCGAGCAGGGCACCACAGTCCTCGCTTAGCTAGCCCAAAGTTCAGCATGCAGTCCAGTCTTTGGTGCAGCCTGTCTTTGTTAAATACAGGGAACAACAAGGCCATCTTTCTTTGGTACTCTCTCCATGATCTGAGGTCTGGATGGCATGGGTGCTACTTTAATGCCCAGAAACTGCCTTTCAGCGATGCAGTGACTACTATCCAGTGGCCTCCAGTTGCCCTCCCACCTTATTACGACTTCCTGCATAGTGTGGCATCTAGCTATCCCAGAATACAATATTCTGCCCACTGTCAAGATATCAGAACACCTCTGCCGGTGTGTGGATCTTGGTAACCCACCTTAGAGGTTTCACCCCCTAGGGGTACACGCCCACAGGAAAACTCTTTTGGCAATTGTTTTCCCCCTCTGTTTCACTGATGACAACCTATCTATCAACACAAAAGAGCAGCCCCTCTTTTGTGTGTCCACCAATTGCCCTTCAAAGGCGGCTTTCCGTTTGAAGTGCGCCTTTTAGGTTCACACCCTGTTTGGCCTTCTTTACAGGGAGAGGTAATACCTCTTCCAACTGCAAGAAAGCCGTTCACACTTCTTCTCTCCAGGAGGGCAGAAGTGTGTCTTGTGGCCAGCAGGCGTATTGTCACTGGAAAACTTTGGGCAACAGAGTGGCAACTTTCTAAAGCTGCCATTTACTGAAAAGTTACATTAAATTCGACTTTGGCAACTAACTTTAGTTGTCCCCATCAGAAGTTAGCACATCAGAGTGGTCAACGTTTAACTCTGCACTCGCCAATGGGGCTTCTAGCCTTCCTACAGTAAAAGTGACAGTTTGTGTTTTTTATTGTTAGAACATGTAAAAACACGTTTTATTTTTTCATATACAGCAAACTACCTTAGGGCGCAATAGCCTGCACTAGGGGTGACCTATATATTTAAAAGGAAGATCTGGGCTTTGTCATTAGGTTAAATGGCAAAGTTGATTTAGCAATTTGAAAACGTCTCTGCCAGCCAGCAATGTCAGGCTCGGGTTAGACTTTGCTTTGTCAATCTCATTGTGGCACAGTAAGAGCTGCAGTACCAGATGGACACTGTAATTTACCGACCCTTGTTACCCCTGGAACCATATACTAGGGACTTTTAAGTAAGTTAACTTATGCCAATTGAGGGTGAACCAATCAGACATAAATGCTTTAAGGGTCAGAGCAATGGCACGGAGGCCTGTTTGGCAAGGCTCAGTGCACCTTCAGAGTTGAAAAACTAGCTGCATCGGTCCAAAACTGTGGGGTTGATCATGTAGAAGGAGGCATTTCCTTACACTAGATGTATGGTTCTATCATTGAAAAAGGGATTCAATAAGTCATCAGGTCATGGAAGGGTCAAATTAAGCTTGCAAATAATGTGCCTGTACTGAATACACATTTGTGAGCTTCTCTGTTTAGTGTAACAGTTTTTAGAAGGATTAATTATTAAGAATGTATGTGGACAACCTTGCCTGTGCTATTGTCTGATTACACTGGGACCCGGTCACAAAGGTATACTTACACATGTGAGTAAGTCTACACATGTAAGTGTAGTTTTACATTCTTGAGTAACATTAGAGTGCCCACTATTTACGAGTGTCAAGTTACTCAAAAGTGTAGACTTACTTGTCTCCACGCCCCTGAAGCAGGGGGCGGAGAGAAATTCACAAGTGAAAAATTACTTTTGCTAAAAAAAACCTGTACAAAGTCCACCATCACACATGGTCACCCACTGATACTGCAACACCCTCCCATAGAAAATAATAAGATTTAAAATAAAAATTCTTAAGCAATAATGTTAATTTATTTAACATAGTTAAAAAGATATATAATTTAAATTTAATGTTAAAAAATGATCTAAAAATATACCATTTTTATTTTGACATATTTAGTTACCTTTTGTGAATTTAGGACTGAATGAAACATGAACTTTTATTGAAATATAATTAAATTACTTTTAATTCTATACATTGCTTTGAATAATTATTAATACATAAAAAAATATTTGTTTTTACGTTAGGTGAGATTCTTTATTTATTTAAACTGATTGTGGTGGGGTTACTGGTTTTACCCCAGCTCTGAGCAGGAGTACATTTATTGCTACTATTGGGTGCGTTTTTGGCAGTCGTAATATTAGACGTGCAGTTTGTGAATAGGAAAGAGATTACTCTTTTGTGGATGCACTTTCTACCCCGGACTTTGTGAAAATATCAAGGACCCCCTGAACCAATTATAGGTAGATTCCTAGGACAGGGAAAATTCATCAATGCTTTATCATTCCTAGGCAATCATGAATGCAAAACGGTGTACCAATCAATTATAGAGTCAGACAACACAAATAAACATTTCCTATGTATAGTGACCAGTAAACATATAATTACTACTATCAATGAATAAAAGGGTTGAAAAAGTCAAAATCAGTCGTATTTATTTATGTCAAGAGTTAAAAAATCCTCACAAAAGGATTCACATATTATCATACATGAATTGTTGACATAATCAATTGTATTTATCATCAAATCAACAGAACATTACTATCAGTAATAAAACAATACACAGATTTTTTTAATTTTAAAATGTGGCAAAAATAAATCTTTCATAGTTCATGTATGATAATATGTGAATCCTTTCGTGAGGATTTTTTAACTCTTGACTTTTTCAACCCTTTTATTCATTGATAGTAGTAATTATATGTTTACTGGTCACTATACATAGGAAATGTTTATTTGTGTTGTCTGACTCTATAATTGATTGGTACACCGTTTTGCATTCATGATTGCCTAGGAATGATAAAGCACTGATGCTTTCTACCCCGGACTCCTCCCTAGCCCTCCTTTGACCACTCCTTATTCCACCCTTAACATCCTCCGTTTAGTAGTAAATACTACCCATTTTCCAACCACTCCTCCCTGTCCCGTCCACATTTACTACTAAAAGGTGTACTTATGTGTGCAGAGACTCTTCAGTCGGGCGGAGATCTATGCACCGAAAAATGAGAGGTGGAGACAGAACCTTTATACATAGATTTGTGGCTGGCATTTTGTAGTACATTTGTATTATTGTAGTACTACTGGCATGCTACAAAATGCAGTTTGCGAAAAGGCACGAATATATGCAGAAATTAACAGTTAGGGTGATATACCAGCTGAAGACGCATCTTCCTCTACCTGGGTGGCCTGCAATGGCTGCCTGTCTTGGCGAGTCAATTGTGTGACTCTTATACTAACTTACCCGGAATTTCATTGTGAAGGCCCTTTGCAACTACTCTACAGCTGCATAGCCTATTTTAGCACGAGGTCAGTGACGGCGGTTTTAGGAACACATAGATGGAAGAAAGGTAACAAAGCCTGATGCTTAAGTGTGTGCTGGGAACATGTTTACAGTTGCTTGCTAAAAAGCTTTTGAAATATTAGTGAACACGTTCTTAAAAATAATACTCTTTTCAGCCAGTCTTTCTGAAGTGGGAGTTGCCTAAATATTGCCTTTCTAATGTAATTATATATTTATTTAAGGGTTTCTGTGAGAGCAGACCCTTACAGCAAACGCCATCTCAGAGCACTGGAGGTATAGGGCATAGGCAAATCACAGAAGACGCAATCAGAGATTCTCAACTGATCTAAATTAGCCCTTGATGTGAGTGAGTATGTCAAGATGACGAGTGGTCATACACGTCAGTGGCTAGGACGATAAATGTAACGAAAGATGGGACAGGCTTAAGTTTGGGGCTGGTGGCAATAAGCCAGTTTAGGAAAATAAGGTTTTATGTGTTCCAGAAACCTTACAAAATTCTCTATAAACCTCAAGTAGAGGCGTAGTCAGTTCCAGTAGATTGAGGCTTGCAACGTTCAAACATGTTTTTAAGTCTGTGTAGATAAACAGCCATCAGCCCCAAGGAGCATAATCTTGTGTGCCTGGGGGCTAGAGCAGGGGCGCATAATTGATAACGTAGCCTGGTGTAAGATCATGAAGTGGTTTATAGATCAAGCAGTAGTTGTTACATAGTGTCCTCTCCTTTAAAGAGAACAACAGTAGAGCACTTAAATCGAGTATTAAGTGGTATTAGGTTTATAGTCCGAATAGAAGCCAAGAAACAATGTTTCTGACTCCTTGTATATTGTGGAGAGTCTTCTTAGGAAGTAGTGGTCTTAGGTCATTGCAGTAGTCCAGCCTAGAAGACACAATTTTAGTGTGGGCAAAGTAGGAGGGCCCATGTGCCTTTTAGTAGGCTGGATGGTGGAAGGCATTCTTGGGTACATTACTAACTTGTTAAGTGAAAGAAAGTTCTTTGTCGAACAGTGCTGTCAAACCTCAAAAATTAGTAGAAGATTTAAGGGATGTCCCATTGAGTATATCTTGTATATCTAGGGGATGGTGATATGTGATGGATTTACAGTCCATTCAATGATGATCTTAATTTTGGGGGATTTTGGCTGTCCAGGCCACGTGAGTGCTCCTGTGTCATGCAACTGGCAACTTGACCTAATGAGTTATCGTTTAGTTTTCAGTGGTTTTGTGCGTCATTCACATAAATCTGCATTCATTGTTGCCCTGTCTATTTGGAAAGCACTCATTAACCCTGAGGTGTAACTTGGTCCTAAATGACAGATGTTTATTATTATACTCCTAAATAGTGCTAATTTCTTTGACCTCCAGGCGTTGAAAGGCTGAGGGGACATGCCGGGATCTGAAACCATGAGGTAAAACACAGATTGCTTCAGTGGACACATCAGTCTGCTCAGAGTTCAGAACTGGCAGGAAAGGGAAATCATAGCCTATAAATAAGTTCAGGAAGAGAGCAGAGCCACAGGTGAATCAACATTTAGTAATTGTGCTTGTGTGTGCCTAATTTGAGTTGAGTGCAGTTTTCTAGGAAGGATCTAAACCAGGTTACAATGGTACCACCGAAAACTGCATAACTTGTTGAACAGTTAAGTGGAATTATGTGATGAATGCTATTATATGTGAGTGACCGGCCCAGCAGTGTTAGAGTAGCGGCATGGCCATTGTTACTGGCCATGCAGACTAATTTCCTGTTGATTAGAATATCTGAATCTTTGTGCCTTGGCCATCATTCACTCTGGAGTTATTTTAAAGTCAAAAGTTTAGTTGTTTAGTGATTACTGTGCTTTGGCGATGTATGGTAGCCCCAACAGAGGTCTGTTGTTCTATATCTTAAATTATTTTTGAGGAGAGGATAATTACAGGTTTCAGTTTGTGAGGGACTTCTTCAGTGGCAAGGTAAATATTTAGTGAATTTTTTGATGATTGGGGTTAAGTGCAGAGAGGTCTAGGTTGATAACGTGTGCACTGCAGATGAAGTAGCTGATGCCAGACTCCAGAGCAACTATAAATTTGTAGTGGAGTGATGGTGGGATTTATTTAAGGTCTCTAATGATAGAATTTGGAAGGGACAAATCTCACTTTGTAGGTCGTTAGTGTATCTGTTCTATTTTTGAAGAAGGATTTGAGGTTTTCAGATTGCATTTTGGAAGAGTGGTAGGAGTGGTGAAGGATGCCGAGTCACTAACTTTTGGTAGGAATAGTTGTATAGGTGAACATTTTGTTTGAGTTACCATTTCTTGGAACTAGGACGACCTAGCTTTTACCTAAGTGTATCCTACACAGAATGCAACCTCTATGCTGGCTTTATTGAGCTCATTATTGTACCAGTCCTGAGGCTTTTGGTGATCTGTTTTGAGTTTGCAATTCTTTTGACAAGCCAACCGGTCTAGGGCATCTTTGAATTTCATTTTGAAATGGAGAAGAAGGCCAAGTGGGGAAGATTGGCAAGTGGTGTTTTTGAAGTTGGAGTATCTGATTACATATTATAGGGACTCAAGACTTAATAAAGTCTAGGGCCTGGTTGGGAGAGGCTGGCATCATATGGCTTAAAAAATTCAAATATTGAGAATTTGATTCTTTAATCGTCTGACCGCCTGGGGTGTACCTAGTTAAGTATATGAAGATTAAGGAGAACAATACATCTGTAATGCTAATCATGATCTAACATTCCCTACATAATTCCACAGCATACACACAGACATATTGACTTTTTAAATAATGTTGTGGTATGCATAAACCTCCCCACCCCTGCTCCCTGTGTTCAAGCATGGACTAGCAGCAGCTATCTGCTGCTGGTTGTGGAGGTTAAGTCTCCAGTCACATGATCTGAGGCTGTGACGTCTGTCAATATTGTTGGGTGGGTACTGGTATTTAGTCTTATGTAATCGGCCGCAGCAGCCTCCTCCCATGCCATGAGGGTCCGCAAACCATTTCAGCAGAAGTCCCCACTAATGCACTGGCTCCAGTCAGTTGTGTGTGCTGGCTCTCATACTGTCCATTCAATTCCTTTCAACGATGAGTCCGGCAGGTTCTGTCCTCTGTCGCTCCTGTAGCCAAAGCGATCTGCAGTCCTGTCCAAAATATTAATAGAATTTTGTCATTCTAATAGGAGACAGCAAGAGAAGCTTTAACCCCACACTCTACCGCAAACCTGCTCAGTATAACCACCTCCTCACCTCTGTGGTGCATGACGGGAATGACAAAAACAGCTACGGATTCGAGATTGTGATGTCTAAATCGGTGCAGACATACATCAAGGTAATGGAAGATGATTTTTGTGAGATTGATGCTGATCATCAGTAGAGCAATGGTCAGGTTTGCTGAATGTCAGGATTGATGTGTATGGCAGAGCTGGTGGGATGTCAGTTCTGGAATAGCAAGAATGCTGCAGTCCGGTTTGGTGTGTACTAACAGAGCTGTGTGGAAGTCAGTACTAGGATTGTTACTGGGGCAGGTGGAGGTGCTGCAGTGCAGTAGTAGAACATCTCTTTTCCCCTTCCACAGTTAAAGGGCAATCAGAACCAGGTGTGTTGGCTGATGCAGCGTGTACCTCGGGACCGCTCGGCCAACCAGGGGTACGAAACCTTTCAGCAGTTCCTGGATAACAACCAGTATTCCCGACGCGGGATCCTGCGCTATGAAAAGATCTTCGGTCCCGGCTTTGTTAGCACTGGCGGGCTGGAGACCACAAAGGTAAGATGCAAGACCAGGGAAGTCGAGGACTGGACCAGAATGTGGTGTTTCACTGCTCGCTGTGACTAGCATCTGACAGGGCACATTCAGCTCTATTGAGAGAGCATCAGGATGAAGCTGTGTGTAGAGGATATTTGTCGACCCAAAATCACTTGGGGAAATTCAAACCATAACTCTTTACAAAGAATAACATAATGTGTCAGTTGATCAATTCATCTTTCCGTTCGCTACAGATTTATAATCAGAGAGCCCCTCAATGACTTACTGAATAGATACTTATTGGGATCTACACAGTCTTTTTCCTGGGTCCCCTATTTAGTTAAGCTACTGAGACGAGCGCTCAGCTAAACTTTGAACTCTGAGTCTTTTGATGGTAAAAGATCATTTGTAATTTGACGTTTTCGGGCAGTCTCCGATATTATTGTAAGTACTGAGAACTTTTATTGTCCACTGTTTTATATTATTCTTCATGCATACATTTATGTTGTTTGCTATTGGTCGCATTTGGGGCTGCTATATCTCTGTTAAGTGCTCTGACACCCTAACGGGTCACGTTTGCGTTATATAAAACACTAAATAAATAAATAAATACTTACGTTTGGTTCCAGGTCCCATGCAGCATAAGGGTATCTTTCAAAGCCATGCTCTGGCGGCATCTGCAGCTAGGATCCTCTAACATAGGTGCCAATTAGTATTGCTGCATGTGGCCCAAACCGTAGCAATAATTCATATTCAGCGTCTCAAGACTCAGTCCAGAATGAACAACTTAGTGGCCACCTATACATTTGTATGTCCTTTCTTGACATGCCAGAGGCTGAGGGAGGAGGAGGACGTAACCCATGTATTGTAATCAAGGAAGAATGGTTTGGAGGCTGATAAAGAATTTATCTTTTCTGGAAGTACCAGAAAAGTTCTTAGTTGGACGATTAGCATTGCTAAAAGATACTGGTGAGGCACATATGTCGGCAAATGAACGCCGTCTCTTATTGTTAGATGAACCTCAGCACCAAAGCATTGCCTCTTTAAACAAGCATTGGCATAGCCAATAGGTCTCGCCTTTGGGACCTTATAAGTGTTCAACCATGCAACAGTTAATGTTGTTGCACCAAGGATATTGTGCTGCATAACTAAATACTTATAAGGTCCCAAATGCGAGACCTATTGGCTATGCCAATGCTTGTTTACATATTAAGTGCTTGGTCATTGTACAGAAGCGTGGTGAGGCCCTACAAAGTGTGCTAGGGTAGTAATTAATGTTATTGATGGAGAGGAAGTGTATGTGTTTTTAAAATTCCATATTAAGGTGCACGCACAATTGTCCACCATTTTATGAGCCTTATTGTAAGTTTGATGTGCTTTTTTCTTTATTACTGGATGGATTGCTGAATAAATTGTTTTAATTAAACTGGGCTACAAAATCATTCAATGTACCCATTCCCTCTGTTTTACTTTTCTGGATTTCCTTTACAAAATGCAGTTCTTGGTACACCCGCTCGATAAGGTATCAACAAAAAAAGAGAACGAGAGAGAAAAGTTAGATTCAGATTTAGAGGGGGTGAAACGAGGACAAAGGCAGAGAGGAAAGGAGAAATACAAAGGGAGTGAAAGAGTGTATAAGGAAACGAGACCGGCGCAGACATCAGAAAATAATAAAAGACACAGAGGAAGAGAAAGAAAGGAAACGCTAAATTAGAAAGTTAAACAAGAAAAGGAAGGGGCTGCAGCCTCGGCGGCCTGGAGCGCTGGAGTGCCCTGTCTGCTGTTTTGCCCGTGGACTGAAGGATAGGACGGGAAGGGGACAGGCGCTGGGGGAAGGTCCTGTAAACGAGCGGTGGAATAAGAATCCTATTGCTAAACTCAAACGTCAAAGGGACATCACTAGGAGAGGTTGCTGTATCTTACGGTGATTTCCAAACCCATATTAGTGAAAGATGTGGTATTCCTGCACTGTGCTGTTTTATGCTGAACGTCGGGATTCGCAAGCCTCTGAGAATGAAGCTTTGCAGGTTAGAAGCTTAAACAAGACAAGGAGAAACACGAGAGACGGCCTGCGGCCGTCAAAGTGAAAGTACGGCCGGCGGAGGGCATTGCTGTGGGGAGGGGGGAGGAGAAATGCGACACGGCGGGCAGGGGAGGGGGCGGAGCGGGGAGAGCGGCATGAGGGTGTGAAGCAGCCGGGGCCTTTGAAGTGAAGCTAAGCTTCACTTCAAAGGTGTGGGAGGAGTGCTGCTGGTGATTGACTGGCGATTTGATGCTGTGCACGCGCATTTTAGGTCAATGCGCTTGCGCATTGACCTAAAAGCGCACGGGCACAGCATCAAATCGCCAGTCAATCGCCAGTCTAGGTAAAGCTTATTTAAGCCCCTATATATCTCGCTCCCGCTCAATGCGCATGCGCTTTGAGATAGGTCGCTCGACCTAAAAAGGGATTAGATTAGAATATTTGTATGACTCAGTGAAAATTACAAAACATTTTCTCTTAACAAAATGCAGTTTAAACATCTGAATAATTCGGAGACAGTTACCAAACATTACTTTTTTTTTTTTTACAGAGTTTTATATAGCGCGAACTTGACCCGAATCAGGTATCCGAGCGCTTTACATAGCACCAGTTGTATTACATGAGGACACATTCATTTTTGTTAGGCACGGGGAGAGTAAGTGATTTGCCCAGAATCCAAGAATGTTTAGCGTCATTGCCGAGACTTGAACCCAGTTCCCCAGATTCGAGGTCGACCGCCCTAGCCGTTAGGCCACCTCCTCTCCCCAAAATAAAATAAAATACTGTTACACCATTTGAATTACTCAGTGGTGATAACACCTTTTAAATGTTCCAACCGAGCTTACCTCCCCTTTTGTTTTAACATTTAGTCACTTGAGTCATCTATAATCTCAATTCGCCATTAATGTGTAAAAAAAGGTAAATGCCAGTCACAGTAGAAAAATAGTAACGACAGAAATGTTCTTTTATTCTTTTCACATGTTGCTTTGTAAGACAATTTATTTTATTTGTTGTTTATATTCAACACTTAAGTAGTTAATAGGCTGTTTGTGGCTCAACAACAACAGTCGTGATCCGTGGTAAGCTTTGCATAATCTATTGGAAATAAGAGCATTTAATGATATACGTTATGGATATTAAGTTTGTGTTCCCAGTATGAAGGATAACCGCATAATTGTGCAAACTTTCCTTTCTTAATTTGCGGTTTTCTTTTTGCATGGTGGGTGTGATTGGATGTTTATAAATTCATGTATTGACACACACATGTATTTTTTTTATACTGACCAAAGACATAAAATGTAGTTTATACTTAAACTTGTACATTGTAAACATATTTGTGTAGATGTAATATAAATGTCAAGATTCTAACTGGAAAATATACTGTTTCCCTTAACATGAATGGATGATAGGGTTGTGATATCACTCTTTCCTGCTGGTCAAGAGAGGGCAGCTTGTGCGTTTGGCACTGGTTGGTTGGCACTATACAAATATCAATGCATGGGTGATTTATAAACGTAGCTCAGTGGTTTTAGGCTGTGTGGTAATTCCTGGTGCATCTGTGTGGCATACAGGCACTTAGTTCTAGATATGCCCGGAACCACACACACAGCACCTGACTGGTCTTTGTGGCACTGGTTATTTGACCTTAACCACACTGATAACCAGGGACACTGGTATTATCCGACAGGGGAGGACCAAGTTATGCGACAGAGTTATAGGGTTGATTAAATTATGCTCCAAGAGGTAAAGGAAGAAGGTAAAGTATGCAGCGTAAAGCGGCATACTTTGTGACAGCATTACTGTATTATTTAATCGTTTTTATTTGCACATGTTAAGGCTGTCTTTGCAAAGGTACTACCTGATTAGTAACAGTTTAATATTCAAATACTGCAATAGGCAACTGAAAGGTGAGCAGTCAACTTTTGCGAAAGGCCTTCCACTGTGCAGCAACAGGTGCTGCCAAATTTTTAGTAACTTTTGAGGCGTTTGAGTTACAAACAACATTTGCAGGGGATGATGGATTATGTGGGGCAAATATGGCTAATTCTTAATCAAGCAGAATTCTAGTGGACCTGCCCATATTGGTACACCAGACATGATTCCTGCTAACGCTTCAGTGTTACAAAAACCTGTGGTGAGGTGTAAGCAGGTGATATTTGATAACATGAACACAAATTGTGGCCACTTGTAAAAACTGGGTTCCTCGTGTCCCATTTGTGTTTCTGGGACCCAACTGTAAGAGTTGGAGTCTTGCGGGCCCGGTTCTAGTGATCTCGATATTAGATAGCCACGTGCTCCCGTGTAGCACTTGTTTCTCTTCGAATACTCGAACTGAGTAATCCAAGCTTTATTCAGGGAAGTGATGCATGTTTAGACATTCAGAATGCAGTAGGTCACTTAATAGGTGCATTACTCATTCGATGTAAAAAAAATGTTGCACCTAAAACAATGAACAAGAAAAATAAAAATCGGTAGCACCTTCCTAGCAAAAACTACGACCTCAAACATTGTTCTAGTGCTTATGCGCTAAGAATTATAAAAATATTTAATGTGGAAGCCTTTGGACCTTGTAATCCTATTGAAGTGTTCACGAAGCCCCAGTCTACAACCGCATATCACCCCAGTTCACGGTCTATGCAAAAGGACCAAAGAGAGTAGCACAAAAATCTCCATCTTTTAACGTTTGACCTTAAAGACAATGGTATCTGCTCAGCAGTGATTTTGGTTTCCGGTAGGGGTGATGGGGTGTTATTTGCATTTGATGCACTTTTCAGAAAAGTCCCCAGACTCTAAGGGCTGTCCTCAGCCCCCTTCCAAAAAATAATCTCCACCCATGCCCTGTGTCAGACACTGTACAGGGGGGCCACAGGGCAGGTAGGGGCTACTGGGCCACAGTTGTGGGGGTTGTGGTCTCTTGCTACTGATGATCCATTGCCCATAATACTATGGTTATGTAAGCTGGGCCAAGTACAACACCTTCAGCACTTGAGTCTCATTGGTAGCGATGGCAAGCAGTCACAGGTTTCTCAGGGAAGTAGTTTGGGGGATGCTCAGCTCAGGGCTCAGGAATCATACAGCAGTTCAATAACTGAATTTCCAACCAAGTACTTATCTTCCAAGATAGCAAACTATATGAATGCATACTAGCATAAAATACTACGTAAAAACATAGTCAAAGCATTGTTTGTCAGTTGGGCAGTGCTGCCACTCCATCTGATGCCTGTCCTAAGTCTCCCACCATGCCCCCTCCCATGTGATCTAGGCTGTTCCGCCCTGGGAATTGGACAATAGTGTGATTACAGCTCTGGTGTAGAAGTCCTCCATGGGAATTTTTGTTGAGCAAATGTAGACACATGCTGACCAGTGTCCTTTAAGGGAGTTTTTTGGAGAAACTGATGGTGAAAGAGTAAAAGCAGAAGTAGTTGGCAGTACCACCTTCATAGCATGGTCGTAGGACAGGTGGTCTCATGTGAGTAAGAAGGACCCCCTGACAAATTGAGAATACAATTCCAAGGACAGGGTAATACACAATGAAAAATAAATTCCTAGGCAATATAATTATATCTTACTAGTTTATATGTATACTAAAAATGAACTCCGTGTAACGACCAAATTACGAAAAATGCAAAAATTGTTTTAATGGCAAGTATTAAATGCTGTGTTTACATTATTACATTGATAAGTTAAAAACACAAATTTATTCAAAGAATTTTTTTCATGACTTGTTGCAAACATAAAATCAAATTTTAATAAAATTACAATTAAAAACACAATTAGGTGGCAGAATAATAGGCCTTCGACGCGCTTTTCGGCATAAAACACGCCTTCGTCAGGAAAAGCCTGTATACTTTGCAACATTGCACTCTCTGCCACTCTACTTTATGCCTTGAACTCTATGCCACTGAACTCTGCACTGCAGTCTATGCCACTCCATTCCACTCTGTGCCACTCTATTCTGCGCCATTGCAACCTACGCCAATGTACTCCATGTCAAAGCACTCTGCACCACTTTACTCAAAACCAATACACTCTACACCATTGCACTCTGTCAATCTACTCTGCACCACTGCGCGCCACTATACTCTATTCCACTGCACTGTCCGTTACCCTACCGCATTGCACTCTGCCACTTTATTTGAACCACTGTACGCCACTGCACTCTACACCAATCACTGTATGCCACTCTACACCACTGCAGGCACTCTGTGACCCTCTGCACCACTGTACATCACTCTACTGCCCTTTATGCCAGTGCACTCTATGCCACTCTAATCTACTGTGCACCACTGCACTCTGACACTGCACTCTACACCACTTTCCTCTTTACATGTCCACAGTACTCTTCACCACTCTACTCTATGCCAGTGCACTCTACCACACTATACTATGTACCACTGCACACTGAACTCCATGCCAATGCCCTCTACACCACTTTACTTAAAACCAGTGCACCCTACTTTACTGGACCTACGCCAACTACATTGTACCACTGTCCTTTACGCCACTATACTCTACAACATCCTACTCTATGCCACTGCATGCTACGTCACTCTATGCCATTGCACTCTGTCACTGTACTCAGCCACTCTATTCTGCTTTGCACCACTGTACTCTATGATCCTGCACCACCCTATGACCCTGCACTCTGACACTATATTCTGAGTGAATGCACTTAATGTCACTCCATCCTGCGCCACTGCACTCTACCCTACACTACTGCACTCAACTCGGTACCACTCCACTCTATGCAACTTCGCTCTATGACACTCTACTCGATACCTCTGGTCTGTACCCTGCACCACTCTACCCTATGCCACTTCACTCTGCGCCACTCCGCTCTACGCTACTACAATCTACTCTGCACTGCTCTTCTCTATGCCACTGCACTCTACACTACCCTACGTCACTGTACTCTATGCCAATGCACTATAACTTTACTCAAAACCAATGCACTCTAAGCCAGTCTACTCTGCACCACTGTACTTTATGCCACTTCACTCAAGGCCACTCTACTCCACTCCACAATACTCCACTCTATGATGCTCTCCTCCATTAAGCTCTGCTCCACTGACACTCTACTCCACTCTATGCTATTGTACGACACTACTCCACTCTACACCATGGAAATTTAGTCCACTCTATTCTTTGACACACTACTCCGCTCCACTCTATGCCACTCCATGCCGCTCCACTCTGACAGTCTACTTTGCTCTACGCCACTCTACTCTACAACACTCTACTCCACTCGGTGGAACACCCTGTATGCTACTCTACTCTGCAGCACTCCATGACATTCTATGCCACTCCACTCTACGACACTATACTCAGCTCTGGGCCAGGTTCACAAAGATAAATTTAGACGTTTGGTCTAAACTTAGACCAAACGTCTAAGTTTATGACCTTGGGAGTTCACCAGGGGCTTTTACCAGTACTATCTTTATGTCTGCTCTGAGTGTGGACATAAAGATAGTACTGATAAATGCCCTTTGTGAATCCCAAAGTTGTAAATATAGACATCTGGTCTAAGTTTAGGCCAAACGTCTAAGTTTACTGTTGTGAATCAGGCCCTGTGACACTGTACTTCACTCTTTACCACTTAACTCTACGACACTCTACCCCCTTCACAACACTTCACACCACTGTATGCTACTCCATGACACTACACTTCACTCCTCTCCACAGGCACGCTACCCCAATAGGGCTAAAAGGGCTTTAACAACTCCAGTCGTGTCTCAGCCCGGGCTGCTGTAGCTCGAGCTGTTGTGGGCTCGACTGGGCAGTGTCTGGAGTCTTATCTCCGGCATGCCTGAGTTTTTCACAGGTCTTTAAAGACGATTCACATATTTACATACCTTTGTAAACTGGTTACAGAGGCTTCATTTTTTTTTGTTCCAGTACCCCTTGGACCCCCACTCTGCCTATTCCTTACATTTGTAACTTTACATTTACTGCCGTAGTGTGAGAATGCCTTTCAAGAAAGGGAATCTAAAGTAGGGTTGCCAAAAGAAAAATGCCAGCCATGTGTTGTTTAAAGAGCCTGCAAATACCTCGTCTTGACACTAAATAGGGTTACAAATAAAAAAAGTATGTATTCATTTGGAATGTGAATTTTTTGTCTTTGTTCCCTTTAATTATCAGTCATGGATCATTCAGGCAGCCCTACAAGACAATTAAAAGTGCTTTGTATTTATATTTGCTGTTCGAAGTATGCACAGATAAGTGCTGAAAATATGGCTTTAGGTGACTGCTTATTTTTGTACCATCTGGGACATCAAATAATGAACTGGCAACCCTAATCATACGACTAGAAATGTATTGCTGGATCAGCACATTATTTATTTCCTCCACTCTCGATCCCTGATTAATGCCATAATAGCAATAAATTAACTTATATCTGAAACCCTATGCCACCTTCAATAACAAGCTGAGTTACTTCAAGTGTCTGAGAATGCACCCTGCATTCAGACAACTCACTCCTCATTCTCGCCCTTCACTTTCATGTCCACCCTGCACTCACAATGCACATGCGCTGTTCACCCTGTAACTCACCCTGCAGTCACACTAGCACACTACTCACTCTGCACTCATGTGATACTTCACTCACCTGTCCCCCTCACTGCTCAATCTGAAATCTCACTCAAACACGCCAATCACTAACCATCATTCATTCGTCCCACTCTGCACTTAAATCCGCACCCAAATTCATATGGTCACCTCTCTCACCCTGCAGTCACTCCCTACTTACCCTACTCTCATACTGTTGCATCGCTCACCATACACTCACATGGGCACTTCTGCCACTCAAACAGCACAGACGCTTAAGACCCGGCTACAAAGATCGTGTATCATGCAGATCACAGAACTCAGTGTGAGTAAACTATGAGTAGCGCTATAAAAAATGAAATGTTTGTCATAATGGTGCTATAGAGAGATGAGGTGCATTGTTAGTGTTGGTGGTGTTGGAATTCATGGAGAAGGAGGAAATGGGGGTGGGGGTGACAAAAAAGACTGTTGCACCGTGTGCGCCCAGTACTAGTGCCAGCCCTGTCTGTAAGTGTTCACCCCCTTTGAGAAAATGCCCTCTTTCTGCATGGCTGCTCCCACTTTTTGTTAAACTGATGATGTGTTTTGACTGAGTGTGCCCTGGGCTCCTGCCAATCAGGTACCCAGGGCCTATGTTCTTTCCCTAAAACTGCATTGGAGACTAAACCCAATTGGCACTCTCTGGTCACAGGTTAGTCCCTGGTAAGTGGTACCACAGGTACCCAGGGCACTGTGACCAGGGAACGCCTCTAAGGGCTGCAGCACTTATTGTTCCTACCTTAGAGGCCCTGTACCTTTAAACTCACACACTGCCTTTGCAGGCTGCGTGTTTTGGTGCAGAACAAAGTGAAGAGTCGACATAGCACACATCCCTGTGTGCCATGCCTACAACCCACTGCCCTGGCATAGATAAGTCACCCCTCTAGCTGGGTGCACTATACCAGTGGTGAGGGTACAGGTGCATCAGCCCTGTACCCCTACAGTGTCTAAGTCAATTATTAGGCATTGTAAGTGTAGTGCTACCATTAAGAGTATATGGTGCTGGGAATTTGTCATTACGAACTCCACAGTGCCATAATGGCTGCACTCAAAACTGATAAGTTTGGTATCAAACTTCTCAGCATATTAAACCCACACTGAAGCCAGTGTGCAATTTAATGTACAGTGCACACAGAGGGCATCTTGGAAATGTCTCCTGAAAAATGACCTACCACTAGTGTCCTGGCTGAGTGGTTGCTTTCAGCTTCCATCACCAGACATGTTTCTGGACCCCTGGGTCGAGAGCCTGCTGCTTTTGGGGGACTGAAACATTGCGCATCCTGGGACAAGGTGCCAAGCCTCCTTCCCCAGGATGGGCAGGGTCCACGAAGGGGAAGCTTCAAAGGCTTGCCGCCTTTGTGAGCTTTCTCAAGCCTTTTGCTGCTTCCAGCAACTGGTCACCACCGGTTCTGACCCCCACTTTGGCAGGAGAACAGTCAGGAAAACCAAGTGAGGAAGGGAGGCGTGCCCACTTCTGCCTGCCAACCTCACCCCTCAGGTGGGGGAGGCGAGGTGAAGCGCAACTCTCAGTCCCTGCCATCTTACAGATGGGGGGGCCCAGCCAACCAGGGTGAGGCTTATGCCCCCCTCCCACTGGAGGGCGGCATAATAGGGGGTAAACCCACCCCAGGGAAGGAACACATTGGTCCCAATCTTTCTACTTACCTTTAACACTCCTAAATCTAGTATTTAGGGGCACCCCATAACCTTGCTTTCTCAGACAAGAAACTACAAGAAAAGAAGAAGGACCGTACAGCTGTGGTGAAGCTAAGAAGAGGAGGACGCCCACTGACTTGGCCCCAGCCCTACTGGCCTGTCCCCACCTCAAACTTGCAGAAGCAAAACTCTGGTGTGTCCTGCAGCCAGCAGCCTCAAGAACCCCGTGGACATGCTCTGCCTTCAAAAGAAGAGACTGTCTCCTGTGAACACCGGATTTGTTCACCAACAGACTCCATCTCTGGCAAGATTCGTGAGTCTGCAAGCGACGCCCACGGCCCGAGTTCGAGTGGCCCAACACCACGAGGAGGTCTCCCAGGCGATCCTGACCTGAGATCCGTGATCCCTGACCTGCCTCAAGCTCCATCCGACGCCTGCAGCCTCAAACAGGAAGGTCCCTCCCCCCAACCGTGACCAGGAGCTGGTAAGAAGATCCGACCCTAAAAGACAGCCCTGCACCTGACGCCCCAGGGCCTTGAGTGGCCCAACCGACGGTGTCTAACCAACCCGCAGCATCCCAACTTACCTTTCGAAGTGGTGGTCGCTCCCAGAAGACCTTTGTCCCCGAGCCTGTAGTGTGTTTGTAAACCAGAGACTCCCCATTGAAATATACAGGATGCCACACGCCAAAACAGCTCTCTGCACCTGGCCACCCCAGTGCCGCCGAGGGTGTACCTTTTGTGCTGGCTTGAACCCCCTTTTACCCTACCTTAGTCCAGGAGCTTTTCTCCCACAATCTTGTGACCTGCTCGTAAGCAGCCACCAACCGGAGGCCCCCTATCCCCCTTTGGATACCATTGGGCCTCAGCACGCTGCACCCGTCTGCCCTAGTGCTGCTGAGGGTGTAACAAGCGTGCATTCTTGATCCTGGGGGACCCCTGAATTTATCCCCAGAATACTAACTCCCACAACTGAATACTTACCTTTGAACCGATTACCCTATTTTCCGCCGTAGGATAACATTGACTGTTTTTCTGTGAAAAGTGTCTAAGTGTGGAGTTGGAAAATCTATAAAAGTCTCTAAAACTATAACAAAGGAACCAAAACGCTTTTACTTACCTTTTTACAGGAGTGTCCCAGTGCAGTATCCAGGTATCCTGCACTGTGTAAGAAAAGTAATCTGTAAAGTAATCTTCTTGACATTCTACTAAAAAGCCAATACAAAGTGTATGTACAAAATTTCAGAACATTGCATTACTAGTAGTTCTGCTATAATCAAACCAAAGTATATATACAACTGCAATCCTAACTGTTTACAAACTGTGTTATTACTGCAAAGTACGTATCACTCACCTGTGCCAGGCTTGCTTGGGTCTTGGAAATAAAGTGACTAAAAGAATATTTTTATACAAAACCAATTGGTCTGAAGTTCAGTCTTTGAGTGTGTGATATCATTTGCTGACTGGGTGTGTACAACAAATGCTCAATACTACTCTCTGATAAAGCCTTACTGCTCGACCACACTACCACAAATAGAGAGTAAGGTGCAATCTACTTTTACTTCTGCCTACCTTTGGGGTTCCACTGGTCTTTGTGCACACTATACCTCACTTTGGTATAGTATATACAGAGCTAGCTTCCTACACCCCCTCCCCCACCCAAAGTTCGGGTCTAGTTGCGCCCCTGCCTCTCCACACCACTTAACTCTACTGTACGCCACTCATTGACACTCCACTCTACCCCACTTTATGACACTCCACGCCACTCACCTTGACCCCTCAAACTTTAAGCCATGCTGAACAGCAGCCACTCTGGTGTACAACTTTGCTAAAACATTTTGACAGAGCTCATGCATAGGCGAGACCTATTGGCTTTGCCAATGCTTGTCTTATCCAGTCAAAGGACCGTTACCACGTCTTCCCTGCCTCCATCTTAAGGCACAGGGAATTCATTTTCCAAAGGTTTGCTGCCTCACTCCTTGTCAGCACAATGTGAGTTCAATCAAAAGCTTTCCTTCTTCAAATCACTGCCATCAGGAGTGTTGGTATAATATAGCACCCCAAAACGACATCTTACAGAGCAGGTTAGGCTGTCAAATGATAGCCCGGGACCTTAAAAATACTATCCTGAGGCATGTGGAGTTGGGCATCCCTAGCCACACTTTTCACACAAGGCTTTCAGTTTCTGAAAGTTGTAGTGATGTAGTGGTCTCCAAAGCAAGGTTTCGGCACCCATGCCATGTGTGCTGCCGGGGACGCGTTGGATGCCGACAATGATATTAATTCTGTGCCACCTTACAGACTGTTCCTGCCATCATGCAGGGCACAGGTTAGGAAATTTGAAAACATCGTCCACTGCCCCACTCAATGGCCCCCTCTGAAATGGCAGCTGTAAATTCCCCTAAGTAGGCGAGAAAAGTGAAAAACAGCCTCATGGGACACTCTGTGCCAGGCACCCGAAAGAGCAGCTTATTTGACAGAACACGCATGTGGTTGGGTAGGGGGATTTATGGCAGTGTTATTGTGTGTATGTATGCAGGTCTGTGGGTGGATGGAGGTATACATGTGTGTAGGAAAATTGGTGGGCAGATATTTAAATCTGGAATATTCCACAACCATATAACTATGACCGCAGTGTTGCTTCCACCGAGGGGCATTGAATGACTGAGAAAACACAGACAGTGGAAGATTAAGGGGATTTAAATGCAATTTTATAAAAGGTATTGTCTATTAAATAATGTAGTTTCTGCCTGAGGCCACTAAGTAGTTCTGCACAAGAACACATGAAACGTTTCATGTGTTCTTGTGCAGAACTACTTAGTCTGGTCTGGTGGTTCAGTGGGCTAATTAATTCACTTCAGGGATCTGTCTTTGTCGTAATGGGCACAAATCCTGGCATGTCCACTCAGCCTTTCATACTTTCGAGGTGGATAAAATGAGTACCATTGAATTTGATAACAATAAACATCTGTTATGTCAGTGTATCCTGTGGGATGAACATACGCTTTACTAATACTCTTTATATTATATATCGTGCTCCGGTGGCTAGCAGACCATGAGGGCCAGCTGATGGTCTTTAAGAGCCGGCTGAGGGCATGTGAGGGCAGCATGAGAAAATGTGGGAAGGAGTCCAGGACTGCTCATAGTGAAGTCTCTTGCATCGGATAGTTTATTATGGCCGAGGGCAATTTAACGGTGCTTCGGGAAGCTGAGGAGGGAAGCGGCTGACAATCTCGGCGCAGAGGCATGAAGAACGGATGTGAAAAGCTGAGGGCTTGGTGAGGGTATTTTACGACTGACTGAGGGTGTACGAAGTGTTCGAAGAACTTACATTTGGTTTGCTGGGATTAGATAGACAGCTGCCCTTATTATTATTTTTTAATTTCAGTATGTTTTTTTTTTTTTATACATGAACACATTGGCGGTTCTGTTACAGGGTTTATTTATTTATTTATTTACAGGCTTGTAACGCGCTGGCTTCGACTCCCGGAGGAGTATCTCCGCGCCTTTGGCTCCTACCTCAAAGATTTAGGGGAAGAACGGTAGTGCAGTTATTCCAGCCTAATGTTGGAATAAGAATGTCTTCAACATCTTTCTAAAAGGGAAGTGTTCAGTACATAGCCTAAGAGATGTGGGGAGACTGTTCCAAAGGGAGGGTCCTGCTACAGAAAGCGCTTTAGCTCCAAGTCGGGCCTTCTTTGCTCTAGGTACACAGAGAAGGCCTTGTTCACTAGACCTGAGAGTCCGAGAAGGTATGTAGGGGATGAATTTGGCAGCTAGATATGCAGGGCCCATCCCGTTGATGCTTTTATGTATGGTACAACATACTTTGAACTTGGCCTTCTGTTTGATAGATAACCAATGCAACTTAGTTAACAGAGGTTTAGAGGGTGTGCGTGGAGGGGCATTTAAAACTAAACGGGCAGCCGTGTTCTGGACCACCTGAAGTCTTTTTGTGACTCCCTCGTTGACAGACAGAAGCAGGCCGTTGCAATAGTCCAATCGGTTCAGGACTAGTGCCTGTACCAGCGTCTTCCTGGCTGTATCTGGAAGTAAGGGGAAGACTTTCCGCAGCATGCCAATCACATGGAAACAGGCTCCCACCACCGGGTTGCCATGTTGTTTGAGAGTAAGTTCTTGGTCTAGTTTGACTCCCAGGTTATTAACTGTTAATTTGGGTTCAGGTACTGGTCCAAGGTCTTGTGGCCACCAGTCTGGAGTCCAGAGTAATTTTGCCTCACCAAACAACATGACTTCTGTCTTCCCAACATTACATTGCAAATAATTGGTAGACATCCAGAGGGCTACTGCTTTCATACCCTGGGAGAAGGAGTTTCTCACCTCAGGGGTAAAGATCTTGAAGGGGAAGAGGAGTTGCGTTAGCAAAGGTTGTGTGGAGTGCAGCGTGTGCATTAGTATAGTGAGATGTTATGTCTCTTTTATTTAGCTAACCCCACCTGACGATAGTTAGAGAAAAAGAGAAAGAGACAGGTTTTCCTCAAAGAGGCTCGGTATAAAGTTTGAAAACCACTTCAATGAGCTTTTACTGTGAGAGTTCTTATTGCGGAATGGCCACAAGAGGGCACTGTTCGTCCAAAGACGGGGAGTTCCCTGGTAGTTCTTATGCTTTTTTCACATTGATCATAAATTCTGAAGACATCTGAGCAGTACCATGAAGAGCCGCGCACCTGTTTTTTTTTTTTGCTTGTGAGATGTATTTAAATTGCATTTATATAGCACTTACTACTTCTGAAGAGAATCCAGCATGTAACTCAGCTATCCTCTCTGTTAATGCATGTCTAAAGTGCTGAGTTACAAACATCCCCGTGTCCTAGAAGGTAAAGGCGTGTTCACGTCCTGTACTTTCTGCACTTGACGGTAGACAGAGAACTGAACGTTTCAGGCTATGCACGAGCCTTTATTTATGCATGCCACTTAACAGAACTATGTACACAGCCCAATATATTGTACAGCTGCATACCTGATGAAGCATGAATAAAATATTGAAGAATTCACTGCATTGAACGAATGAGATATGTCATCGTCTTTTGTTTTTTTGGGTGTATTGAAGCTGAGTCCCTTATTGCTTTTCCACCTTATTAAACAACAAAACTACACCCGTTCTCACACAGAGATGTGGGAGGAAGATTTAGGTGTCAGGATGTAGATTACGTTAAGGGGCAAAAGCTTAGAATTAAACCGAAGTGAAAGCTTTCTGAAACTAACGGCTGCACTGTTTACAGACAAGAGTAAATACAATGCTATGCTAGGCATCTCTAAAAGTGCATGGCTATCCAACAAGCTTCGCAGGCCTGTAGTCATGTCCTTGTTATAGCTAGCGCAGTAGGTAATTCATTCAAAAGAGGTGGGTTTTCAGAAGCTTCCTGAATTTGGTTTCTTCATTGATCAATCTTAAGGATACAGGAAGGAAGTTCCAAGGTTTAGCTACCAGATAAGCAAAAGAACCTCCCTTACTTCTCGCTTTCTTAATTCTAGGTACTAAGAAAAGCCGCTGGTCTGTAGAGCGTGGTGGTCTTTTGTAAATGTAAGGGGTTACCAGCCTCTGAATTAGAGGGAGACTTGTGTTGTACATCATTTTCTAGCCCAGACGAAGGGACTTGAATTTGATTCTTTCGCATACAGGTAACCATTGCAAGATTGCAGGAGAGGAAGAGATCGAATGACGCTTTGGAATCTTCAGAAAGGTGCGCGCTGCAGCATTCAGGACTATCTGTAACTGCTTGACCACGTACTGAGGGCTCCCCAAATAGACTGAATTGCTGTAGTCAAGGCGGGACAACATAAGACCTTGAACCACTGTTCTTCGAGTGGCAGGGGAAAACCCAATGCAAGATATTCCCTTAGGGCCAGGAGAAGGCCAAAACATGGGACACCAAGTTTTCTTACTAGAACCTCCGTAGTAAGATTACTGTCTAACCAAAAACCCAAACTTTTACTTTCAGTTTTGGGAGGGGAAAGTTCACCTAGATGGTTGGGCCACTGAATTTCCGACCAAAGAGTGGGGGTATTCGAGACTGCCTAAACCTCTGTTTTCTCTCCATTGAGTTTCAAGCTGCTGCTGGTCATCCAGTCAGTGTCATCTCTTAGATAGGCATTAAGTTTGGTAGAGAGTACTCCGGTATCTGATGTTAAAGAGATGATAATTCGAGTAATTCATACCCCATTATAATGTCTGTCAAGGGCAGCACATAGATGTTAAACAGAGTGGGGATTAACGAAGATCCCTGAGGTAAAACATGTTCCAGGGATAAAGTGTCAGAGCAGAAGGTTTCCTTGCTCACTTAAAAGCGACTGTTGCTTAGAAATGAGGTTAGCCATTTAAGGGCTATACCATTAATTCCTACATCCTCCAGTCTTTTAATAAGAATTGGGTTGGACACCGTATCAAACGTGGTGCTTAGGTGTAAGGCGATCACCGTCGCTATACCACTGGAGTCTGGGGTTCCTTTGAGCTCTTTACTCACGGATAACAAAGCTGTTTCGTGCTGTCTCCTACTTGAATACCTGTTTGCATGGGATGTAGGAGTCCTCTAAAAATGCAGAGAGCTTTTTATTCACAAATTTTTCTACAATTTTACTAATACATGGAGGAGGAGAAATAGGTCTGTAACTTTCGGGTAATGAGGGATTCAAGGTCATTTTTTTAGAAATGACTTCAGCATGGCCTGTTTCCACGCCGGGGGCACTTCACCTATCCCAAGAGAGTAATTAAGTATTTTGGTCATGATAGGGAAAATTGAATTTCTGCTTTTAAGAAGGATATTGGGAGGAGCCTCTTCTAGTGGAGATCCCGATTTGATTTTGGCAAGAAGAAGTGTGATGTCCTCTATTTTAATTCCAGTGAAGGATGAAAGATTTTCCTTCCTCTGTGTCTGGCGGGTTAAATTGGCATTGTGATTCGGGGCCCGATCTTAGGCATAGTAGCTTGAGAGCATATTGCATCTGGCTTCAGAGGTGATTTGTCCTGCTTGAGGTGTAGGTGGCTGCGTTTACAATCACTGCATTTATGAAGAAGACCCTGACCTTCCTTATGGCATAGTGATATTTTGTACCATGCTCTTCTAGGCTTTTTTACTTGTAGTGTCATGATGTATCCTCCAGCTTCTCTCTTTATTTTTGCATTCCTTTTTCAGGATAAAGACTTCATCTGAGAACCATGGGGCAGGCACTTGAGTAGGGAAGCTTTTTTTGTACTTTCTGAGGAATGAGCTGTTTTAGTGAATTCTCAATCCAATTTTCAAATGTTGAGTACATATCGGCTAGCTCTCCTTTTATAATAAGAACCGAGCAAGATAAAGTATGTTCCCCGTTTTCAGTATCCCGTTTTTCCCAGCTTCACTATGGTCTGGACTGTCGGGTGCGTGCAAGTTTGATTATTTCTTTTTTTAAATGGAAAGGGATCAAATAGTGGTCTGCAGTGGCGTAGGAAGGTGGGTGCCGGCTGCCCCGGGTGTCATCACTGAGGGGGTGACAAAATGGTAAAAATATGTGTTTTAAACACATATTTTTGCCATTTTGTCAAGCCGGTGGTGAAAATAAATTTTTCTCACCGGGTACCACCTGACTTTGCTTCGCCACTGATGGTCCGATTAGCACACGGAAAGGGGAGGTTCTGGCCTTAGCTCAGGTATGTTTAACCAGGGGTGTGGAATTTATTAAAATATCTACTTGTCCATGGGGCAAGTTGCTTCATAAATCTACTTGTCCTGTAACAAAACCCACTTGTCCCTTTTGTGCCATGTGGTTCGACGACAAACTATGGCAGCAATATCATTATATAAGAGCTCTTATATAGCCTCTCTGATTATGCCAGGGCTCATACCATAGTAGCTTTTGAATACTAGCAATCCCTTTATGTTGCCACGTTTCTGCAAATCTACATACTGGGACTGAAGGTAGTGGTAAGCAATAGTTCCAGGGTTGGAATGCCCTTTAAGTCTGTGCAAATCTACTAAGGGTTTTCAAAAACTCTTCTCTAATCTTTTCCCATACTGAGAAATGTTTGCTCATGATAAACTGCAGTTCACAAATATTTTCCACGAGTACATTTCTTGCCCTACTTCTATAAATTCTTGTAAATTCACGAAAGCCATGTAGCTGCACTTAATGCAAGGACATATACCCAGGGTGCACTTTTAAGACTTTCTTTAATAATAGGGCCCCTAATTTGGTCTAGCGTTAACCACAACCTTTTGTGTTTGTTAAAATTCTCTCTCCCTCTCTCTGTATCGGCTGGCTTCACTGTGAGTGACGGCATTAAGCTCTTTCACAAGGAGTATATTGGTACACAAAGTAGTTTTGTTCAGTGGCAGTAACTAATGTGGCAGTGTGTGCTTTTTTTTAGACCATTTTATTTTACTTTTGCCAATGTTTGTTATAATGGTGAGGGCCCGTCAGCTCTCACATCAAGAAGGCTTTACAAAAACCTTGCCAAAACAAGTCACGTATTGGCAAAACTAAAAAGCTGACCACTAATTTCAGACCTACTGGCTTTGCCAGTGCTTGTTTATTTTTATGTTTCCCATAATCTTATTGAAACTGGTTACACTGATTTTCCAATATGAACATTTTTGCGAACTACTAGCATGCATCAACACATTTTACTAAATGATGCTGCAAAGAAACGGTACCTGAAATTTCACAGTAGTTTAGCAAAAAAATGTTTTTCCTACTTTCATTTTTTTAGGAACATTTTATATTGAAAGCAAAGAGTCATTAATCTTGCTCTCAAGCTTCTGAAAATATTTGCATCTAATCAGAGAGCATTCTGGGAGCATTATGCCTAGCCTCATATTGCTAAACTTTGAAACCGTGAGTACACATTTTTATACTGTAACCACTGTCAGTAGTGCAGTCAGAACTTACATTTACTTAGAGCGCTCACCCTAATAATAAAGGTTTTCAATTAATCAACATAAATACAGTTTGAACAGCATTAACATAGGTACACAAATAATAACTTAACTTCAGGCAGTGCTCTTCCCTGGCCCTTAATGTGCTACTGCAAACTGGTAGCCAAAGGGTTTGTGCTGCCCGGGGTTGGGCCTACTTGTCCCAAGGACAAAATACACATTAAAACTTGTTGCCCATGACCCCAAACAATATGTCCTGGGCGTCGGGCTACAGGAATTCCACATCCCCGAATGTTTAAAAAAAATGATCTAGTAGGTGTCTTTTTTTGTGTGTAGGCAACGTCACTATCTGGGCGAGCTGAATGGCCTCGAGATCCTCTCCTTTCCTCTCCGCCCCCACTGACATTGTTTGCGGAGTACCACAGGGATCTTCACTAAGCCCAACGCTCTTCAACATCTACATGGCCCCCATCGCCGCCATCGTCGGACAGCACGGGCTTAGCATCATATCCTACGCCGACGACACCCAACTTATCCTCTCCCTCACCAAGAACCCAGAAATCACCAAACTCAGCTTCCAGGAAGAAATGAGAAGTGTAGCAGCTTGGATGAAGGACAGCTGTCTAAAGCTTAACTCCGAGAAGACCGAGGTCCTCATCCTCGGACCCTACACCTCCGCATGGGACAACACCTAGTGGCATTCCGCCCTCAGGGGCCCACCCACCCCGACTGACCACGCTCGGAACCTCGGCATTATCCTCGACTCCTCCCCCTCAATGAACCTCCAGATCAATGCCGTCTTCTCCACCAGTTTCAACCACCTCCGCATCCTCCGCAAGACTTTGAAATGGACCCCCCACCCCCCCGACTGCAGAAAGACCGTCACCCATGCACTCATCACCAGCAGACTTGACTACGGCAACACCCTCTACTCCGGAATCAACAAAACTCTTCTAAGCAAGCTCTAGACCATCCAGAACGCTGCCACCAGACTCGTCCTAGGGACACTGCGCCCTGAACATATGACCCAACACCTCCGAAGCCTTCACTGGATCCCCGTCGAGAAGAGGATCACCTACAAACTCAACGACCGAGTATGTTTCCACATACCCAAGAGGAACCTCCGCTCCGCTGACCTCGCCCTGGTGGAGGTTATCCACAGAAGCAGAACGGGCAGGAGAGTTTTCTCCCACATCGCGGCCAAAACCTGGAACCTGCTCCCTGTCAACATCAGACGCTCCCCGACCCTCCACTCGTTCAGGAAGGACCTCAAGACCTGGCTCTTTGACTGACCCGGAGCTGCATCCCCCCTCCCCCCCCAGCACCTTGAGACCCTCACGGGTGAGTAGAGCGCTTTATAAACCACTGATTGATTGATTGATTGATTGGTCCTGAATTTAGTTGTTTACCCTGGTGCACTTTATAATTTTGAAGTGTAGGTTTAAATCTTCCAGTACTAAAAAGTTTACCTTTTGCATGCTTTGTGATGCCACTGTGTGGGGCAGTAGCTGTAGAAATTAGGACGGTCCTCCTGGTGGATGATAAATTAATATCCCGGACAGTGTGAATGTATGGGAGAGATCGATAGTAAATGCAAGACCTTCACACCCCAGGATGGGAATGGAGAAGAATTTGCCATTCAGATCTTTTTTTAAATATGATGGGCACCCCACCCCCTACTTTATTTTGCCGGTCAGCATGAACTATTGTTTAATCCTGTGGGAGGGTGACCGTAATATCTGCGGTGGAGCCTTCTTTCATCCAGGTTTCTATAAAAAAATAACAGATATGGCTGACATTGCTCAAGGAGAGTAAAAAGTACAATTTTATGTCTGGGGTGAGACCTACAATTGATTAAGTAGAAGCTCCACTTTGGGGTAGTTTCCTCCTCTTGAACCTTTTCAACCTTTGTCTAGTTTTTCTCTAAGCTACCCAAGTGTTTGGTGCAGACTTTACTTATAAGATTGCCTGTAGATACAACGTCATTGGAGATTATGCTGTGTGTGTGCAGCAGCTACGTTGGAGCTGTTGTAGCCGATATGGGTCTTCCCTTGAGTAAGTAGGCTGTCAAGGTGCAGGGTGAACAGGCAGGGCTTCTGGCCCCTGTCCAGCCGCAGATGGGCACAGATGGCCTTGCCTTTGGCGCACCAGTGGCGTGCCCGCTGCACATCCACGTCATTGGGCTCGTTATATCTTGAGCCAGGCAGAACAACTAGAATACTAACTATACCAGTGTCTAGTCAAGTTCACCCTCGACCTGATGCTTAACACAGCCATTGAAAGTTGGATTGTGCGCTGAGTTAAAACACCAAATTTAGATCACACAGTTTTAGTCCCATATATTGTTTTCATCACATAGTTTTAAAAATGACCCTTTTAAAATGTCCCTTTTAGCAGCTGAGTTTGAATCACACCATATAAAATGCCCCCTTAATACGCAAAAAATGCAGTTTGTGTTGTTATAAGAGGTATTTCTCTGGTTACTTACCAGTAATCTACGTTACTCTGAACACTGGTCTTCCTTAATGCAGTCCTGAGACTGCTTCTTTTCTTTCTGTCAGAGAGGAGAGGCGTCTCAAGCATAAGGACTGCATCCGGAAGCCAGACGAGGAGGTGGTGTTTCATGTCAAAGTTTTGATTCAATTGAGAGATGACTGTGGATCAATTCCATGTTTTATCAGGAGTACATTTTAAGGTGCATAATTGTGTATATTTTTTGGCACTACCGGTAGCACCTTGTGTCTCGATGTCTGCCTTTAGTGTGTTTTTTTATTGTTAGGCAATCCTGTTATATTCTTCCGTATAATCTGTTGTGTGAGTTACATGGCTGGCCTTTCGTCTAGGACTTGCTTTGCCTTACAAGTTTGCTGTCTTGTCCACCACTGGTCTTCATACTTCTAGCACAGTGCTTAAGAGAAGTACTCTTTGGTCAGAAGTGTAAAGTTAGAACTTGCTTTACACTCCTGTTTGATTATAGTGAAATATGGAAGGTCTATCATTAACCACCGTGCAGCAGCAGCGCCACTAAGTGGTCAGCAAACATAATCACCATCCGATTCAGTTTTTAGGTCGAGCTAGAATACGCATGCTTGCATGCGTCTAGCTCGACAACTATAGCCGTCCGTCTCCTGGGAATCTGAGACAGGGGTCGGGCACGAGCGTCTACTTCACCTCGTGGGCGCGCACGCCCAGCCCGGCGCCGTGCCCATCTACTATCTCACATTCCCAGGAAGTCAGCCATGCCTCTCTCAGTCGCGCGCACACAGCCACACTCACACACACACACATACATACACACACGCAGGCAGGCAGGCACACACGCAGGCAGGCACACACACACACGCACGCACGCACACACACACTGCATACACACACGCTCACACGCGCAACCCCCCCTTACCTCACCGTCGCTGCGCTAGTGTCATCTCTGCACTTCAGCTCCTTTGCCAGCGCGACGCGGGGCTCTCCCCTTAAGCATGGGAGCCCCGCCGTGCTATCAGCAGCTCTTCACCCGGGCCCCCTCCTGGGACCCGGGACTTCGGCTCCCGCACTTCGCTTTGGCTCCGGGCTCGCTGAATGGCCATGGTGCGCATGGGCGGGCAGGCCCCGCCCTCCCACGTCTCCTCGCAGCCCGAATACTCTCTGCCCAGTGCTTGTTTTTAAAGAGCTGCGGTTTTAAGACTCGCTTAATGTACTTTTGTCATGTTCAAGAATGGTGCCGCGTATTTGCTCGGCTCGCCGAAATCAATTTACACCCACTTAACAATGGCGCCTGATCCCAGCCCCTCATCTCCCTCCTGTATACGGGTGCCATGCTTTAAGTTCCAGCACGGTGCCCGCTATAGTAACTGCTTGGGTACCACACAAAATATTTTAACGCTGCACCCGTTTGTATGAATGTGTTTTTTTTAAATTTAGCATGGCGCCCGCCTCGCGGGTTGCTGTGTGCATAAATCTGCACAGCCGAAGACCGAGCCGAGAGAGTGAGTACAGTGCTCAGCTCCAGGAGCTAAGAGAATAGTGGGTTCCGCTCCCACTGCTCTTCCTCTCTGCTGCTGGCGGGCTCCATCCACTCTTTTGTAGATCTTTAATTTTGGTGCTCTTTTGTTTGAACTCCCGAAAGATGAAAGGCAGAACCAGCCTAGCTGTGATGCTAATCTCAGCACTCGGCTCCGCACCCGCACAGCTCGGTTGTCTACATGGGGGCATTACGCTATTACTATGTGGGTTCTGCACACACCATCAAACCCTTACTTCCTTATTAGACCCGATGACAGACTTGTTCAACTTACTTTCGTACAGTTTGTGTATAGCAACACGTCTTGGTTTTCAAGTGCTCCTGTTGGTCATGGCGTAGCTTCCATTGTTTCAGCAGGTGCAGTGGCACCGGGGATCATAGGCCCGAGGGGCGGACTAAACCCCAAATATTGCTGTATTTCACTGTTCAAGGAGGGGGGGCGTTTCCTTCTTTGCACTAGGGCCCATGGCAAACTGGCTACGCCAATGTCTGGCTGGGGGTGCTGGTGACAGCAGACAGGTGCCATCCACTCGTCACCTCTTCACGCTGCCCTAAAATGTCCTTTCATGCATGTAAGAAAGAGTAGGACCTCTGCTGTGGGTGAGAAGGACAGACAAGGGTCGTCAACTGGCCTAACATTCCTGTTAACAAAACTGGCCTAGAAGAAGTAGGAGACATAGTCGGCGCACTCATCAGTGATCGGATGATACATGGTTCCGACTGGGCTGCAGCCCGACTGATTACCAGTGGCTAAAATTAATTTAAGCGTTCTATGCATTACTCTTTTGTATACTTTAGTAATGTTATGAAGGCTAACCCTTTTCATTTCTTTTTGTCATTTTATGCATGGGAATGTAACCCATGTAATCTCCGCCTGTTATTTAATATATGCGAACTCAATTAGAGTAAATCATTTGTTAGCTAACACAGAGTGAGTAATGAGAGTAGTCAGCGTCTGAAGCCCATTTGCGAGATTTTAAGCTATTGGCATTGTGAACAACAGTGCCTTTTATTTATCTGTTTTGAAATCCCACACATTAATAAAAGGCATTGTCATTTACAATGCCAATGGCTCAAACTCTCGTTTTGTGTAGGCACAGGGAGATTAAGTGGTTTGGCCTGAATCACACATGTGGAGCTAGCGCCGAGATTCTAACTTGGTTCCCAAATAGGCAGCTCTGGTCGGTACGCTATATCCGGTCCACATTTGCCACTGGCGAGCATTTTTATGGGGCGGGCGTTCTTTCATTTTCTCCATTTGAGCTTGAGGAACAATATTGCCTCCCCACCCTCTCCCCCTCCCAGGGTAAGTACACCAAGCTGAAAAATGCAATTTCTGTCATGGCACTGTGATTGCTGTACCTGTGCTGGTGCGGGATGGCAAGCCCTGCCTCTGAGGCTCTCAGAGCTACAGCACAGCCTACTCTGTAGGCGGCATCCCCTACTCCTACAATACCTACCCGGCCTACAGCTACAGCAACAGCCCCCAGTACAAATGCAACTACTCCAGCCGCACAGGGCAGCGCGGGGGGCAGCACCTTCATGAGCAACCTGGGCCAGCTGAACACTGCAGCGCAGCCGCAGGGGCACCAAGGGGCCTCCGTGCCGCCCTGCCAGGGGACTCTGCAGGGCATCAGGGCCTGGTAGGACACCCGCACACACTGCTGCTGCAGCGCCCGTCCACCCGCCGAGCCTGAGCTGCAGAGCCTGGCATGTTCACGTTTCATGAACGCCAGTTACAAGGACACATTCATATTTTGTTTTTTGTGTAGGCACAGGGAGATTAAGTGGTTTGGCTAGATTCACACATGTGGAGCCGGCGCCGAGATTCGAACTCTGTTCCCAAATAGGCAGCTCTGGTCGGTAGGCTATATCCGGTCCCCATTTGCTCGTCATTTGTTGCTTTTTAATATAACATTTTTCACACTCTTTAGGTTTCACTATCAGATCTATATTAATCACCATTTCTCTTTCTCCTCCACCACTCATCATACCATTTTTTTAAACGTTTATTTTGGATTCTCAACCTCGTTGTTTTTTTGTGTTGGCACAGGGAGATTAAGTGGTTTGGCCAGATTCACACATGTGGAGCCTGCGCCGAGATTCGAGATCTGTTCCCAAATAGGCAGCTCTGGTCGGTACGCTATATCCTGTCCCCATTTGCCAAACAGTGAGATATTGGGCAGAACCGTGGTGTAACAGCGGCTTCTCCGCTTGGCCGAATTGTTTGATCTTGTGCACATGAGGGGCCATTTCCATGTGCACGGCAAAATGTGAGAATTTTAAAGCTGATCCGCGTCAAGAACTTACTGCTTTTGGAGGGATGTCCCCTCGGTGCCAGTGTCTTAGCCAGTACGCCATGGGCCTTAGTGCAGGGAAGGAAATTGGCTTCTAGGCCGCTGTATCACTTGGGATAACAGCAACAATCAGGGTTCGGTGGGCCCCGCAGGCCAGTGGTCGAACAATAGCCTGGCGTGGTGGTGGGATCCAAGGGCCCCCTCCAACACTGCACTTGCGCTGGGGGTCTTACAGCTCCTGAGTCCAGAGCGCCCACTCAGTAAACTATGCGGGGGGCGAGCCCGCCAAGCATACAGAGTGCGTGTACAGTAGCTGACCTCGTTGGTTGTTAGAGGAAAGCATACTGCTGAATAAATAAACTAATGGTCTGCGGCAACTATTCACCATCTCAATACACACAAAAAAGTGATTGAAGAAATTTGGTAAAAAAAAGAACAATGGCCGTGCTCATTTTTTCTAATATAAAACTCCTAGTTAATGTATAAGAAAACAGATTTTACGTATAGTTTAGTTTCTTTAAAATTTAGCGTGATCGCTGCAGTGGTAAACGTAAATGCATTTTCATACTACTTGGAAGGGCAGAAGGAATCGTGGTGACCGGATAGGATACCTATGCAAGAAATCCGTGGCCAGTGCTTTCCAAAAATACCTTAGGTTTGAAATCTGAATAGTATTTATCCTAATCCGGTATTTTGTTAAGGAAATATTAGTTTATTTTGCACTTACCAACGTGAAAATTACCGGGTAACTTAAATGATAGCATTTTATCAGCTCACTGAGGCCCTGCTCCATTTGTTTCACTGAGCAGACTTATTTGGGAACATTTTATGATGTTGCCGGTTTTGGCTTAATGTGTCCAGTTTGTTGTGGGCGGCATCAGCCAAGTCACTGTTGGCTGCACATCCAAGAAACCAATCACTAAATCAGCATAGGCTTCATGGGGGTTATTTTATTGCAGGTCAGGGCGGTGGTGTTGGATGGTCTTACACTAGTCAGTGGTGGAAACATGCCCTGCAGCACGCACGCGCCCCTCAAACAACAGCTTCTTCCAATCCTCCCCCTATCTCATTATCTCTCAGCCTGAAACCGGATCTACAACAGTAGTCGAGGGGGAGGGGCGGGCAGCAAGACCCAAATGTTCCCTTGTGGCTTTTATGGTTGTCATGTTGGGCTTCCTACACATGGAGTTAATTTGTTGTCTTTTATCTTTCTCGGCCTGTGTGCCTGAATGAGAGGTTTGACAAGGTCTGACAGGGACTAGGTATGTTAGGAAATGGGCAGAAATGTATGTTTTTAGGTCGAGCCTAAACCATCTATCTATCGCCCTCACTCTATCTTTCGCCCTCATTCTATCTATCGCCCTCACTCTATCTATCTCCCTCACTCTATCTATCTATCTATCGCCCTCATTCTATCTTTGCCCTCACTCTATCTATCTCCCTCACTCTATCTATCTCCCTCACTCTATCTATCTATCGTATTACTCTATCTATCGCCCTCAGTCTATCTATCGCCCTCCCTCTATCTATCGCCCTCCCGCTATCTATCTATCGCCCTCCCTCCCTCTATCTATCGCCCTCACTCTATCTATCACACTCACTCCATCGCATCACCACAGCATCACTCAGCACCACCACAGCATCACTCAGGGGCACCACAACATCACTATGCGCTACCACAGCATCACTGAACGCCACAGCATCCCTCGCCGCCACCACAACATCAATCAGCGCCACCACAGCATCAATCTTTGCAACCATTCAACAACAACTGGTTCAAATATGTTCTCTCAATGTTTCAAGCTTTATTACAAATGTCACAAAAAGATGTTAATATTTCACTTCTGTTCTTGGATTTTCGTCACAATAAAATACACTGAACATAATCTTCAAAAAAGTTATTCACAAAAGTTTAAGCTATTGCCATTATAAATTAAAAGAGCTTTTATTTAAGTATTAATTATAAAAAGAATTTTAAAGCCATTGTTATTTGTAATATCAATACATCTAAGTCACGTAAATACAACACATATTGCATTACAAATGGAATAGGTGTCACATTTGCGAAAGTTAAAACTATTGGCATTGTAAATGACAAAGCTATTAATTTAGCTATTATCAAAACCAACACATAAATAAAAAATGTGTCATTTACAATACCAATAGCTCAAACTTTCCTAATGCAAGACCTATTGCATTGCAAATGCTTGTTGTATTATTCGTTCTTAAAACTGCGTTGAGGCAATATGTTTTTGAAGGCTAAACAAGTATTGGCTGCCAGGGGCCCCGTTTGCCGCGTTACCATGTGTACAAAATTATTCTTTCCCACCTCCAATGGCTAGCCACCAATTAAGCAATTAATGAATCAATCAGATTGCAACACAGTAGATTGGCAACATAGGACAAAAACATAAGTAAGATCAATGTGCTAGTTAAACAACAAGGACAGATGAGTAGAGAGCTCGTTTCATTGATTTTTATGATTCTTTATTCAAAGTCTTCTGATTGAAAAAAACGCAGATCCGGGCAGCCAACGTGTTTCGAAATCGCGTATTTATTCCTATACACGAAATGAATCTATTGATGCCCTAAGTCTAATTCCTGCTTATCTTTAGTGCACTATCTTTCCGAATATGTTCCAACAAGTGTGTTCTGTCCTACCAATGTCTTGATGCCAGGAGTAATTAAATGTTGACATATTTGGAAGACACCACATCCGCGTGGACGAACTCTGACTGGCCGAACACAGCTCCAGATGAATGAATGGACGGATTAAGAGAAATTAGTCCTGGCATCAAGACATTGGAGGACAGAACACACTTGGAATATATTCGGAGAGATCGTGCACTAAAGTTATGCAGGAAATAGGATGACGCGCATCAATAGCTTTATTTCATGTATCATGAATGAATACGTGATTTCTTGGCCCGAAGAAGCCCATAACTGGGCGAAACGCGCTGGCTGCGAGGAACTGATTTTTTTTTTCAATCAGAAGACTCTGAATAAAGAATTATACAAATCAACTAGAAGACATCTCTACTCATCTGTCCTTGTTGTTTACCTAGCACATTGATCTTACTTATGTTCTTGTCCAATGTTGCCACTCTATTGTGTTGAAATATGTTTTTAAGGCCCTGAACCTGATTTAACTGGTGGAGGTGAGGGCCTGTAGTGATGTAGAGGGCCTTTAACAACCGGTATAACCTGAGGCAGAAGTGCTGTAAGTAGTGGCTGAAGTGAGCAGGATCTGAGGGAACGACGTGCCCTAACTTTTAAAATTTTAGACAAAAGGTCCAGAAACCGTCCCAGGACAAATAATTCTGAGAGTTAAAATGCTTCAGTTGAAGTTTCAAGCAGAGAGCCTCCTGTGCTGCGAAACCAAGGGAGGCACAGACAGTGAAACAGGCCATCTTGCCGGGGTGCCTGCTTGACTAAAAGAAATGTAAATGTGCACAACTGGTCAATGTGCAAATATAAAGGGTGCTTAGAAGCCAGTATTAGCTTAAATTGATGGAATCACTTGAAGCTTCCTGATGACACAGATTTATACTTTTTGAGTGCTATTACAAGGGAGTTACCAGTTGAGCTGTGAAGTGTGTGCTTTTAAAACAGTTATAAAAATAATTTGTACTATGTACAGTCTGGTTTTTACAAAAATCTATATTTTGTAAACACTTTTTTTTATCTTAAACCTTTGTGCATTTTGTAGCAGCCGATCTTATTCTGTGTGTAATGCAAGTTTAAAATAATGGCTTACAAATGTGCAGTGCTTTCTGTCACAGATTGGTCCGCGCGGCATTAAACATATACAAGTCATTAGTCTACCACTGCACCAACCAGGTTTCAATTCTGTGGTTGTCTGGTTACAGACACATACCTCTGCAGTGCATTATCTAATAGTGTTCCTAATGTGTCAAATTGTATTTCCCACTGATTAACCTAACTTGCATTTATTTTTCATTTCATGTGCGTTATTTTATATGTAGGTAATTGAAGTTACTGAATATTTTGTTTTTGTAGCCACACCTTTGACCCCGCCAACATGCTTACTCACCCCACCCCAATTACATGCAGCGTCACAGACAGTTATTTTATGAATGCACTTCGACCACAGGCTGTAAGGCTATTAGAACATTCCATCCACTGAGGGTAGAATATTGTAAAACAAAAAGGGAGAAACAGAAAGACAAACATTGTTGGAGCAGGAGACTTGTAATTTTGGATTAGAAGGCTAAGGTTGGAGCAGCCATTATTAGCCCAGAGCTGTTTCATCGTTTAAGTAAAAAGTTTCCTAACTGAACTGGCTTTGAAAGAGACAGTTATGCAGATGACGAGTTAGCAGAGAGATCAGAGACTGATAGTGAGAGATAGTCCAAGCTAGACTGGCCAGACTGTCCCGTGGAAATAAACTTGAGATATAGCAAATGTCCACCCATCACTTCCCTACTCACCACGCCACCCGCAGACCTCCCCTGTCCTCTCTCTTTCTCTTTAATAGTACATTTAACATTATTTTAGTTTTATTTATTTATTATTTTTATACAGCTCTAGCACAGTCACGAGGTCATTGCGAGCGTTTTTCGGGGACAGCGAATTACAAGTAGTGGGAAATGCTGCTCTCAGAATATAACAGCGGTAGCTGTGAGTCTCTGGAGCCAAGAATGTCAACAGCTGTTTTGTAAGATAAATGTTCGTTTAAATAGGTTTGTCTGTCTAATTTCCTAAATCTTAAAACATTGTATTATATTCTTTAATGTACTTGTATTTCACGCTTTCTTGCTCTTTTCTCCCCAGCGTAGGGTGCACTCTGAAAAATCCCTGACTTTCTCCCTTCGAATGCTTGAGTTCTCTTAGGATGGTGGTTGGGAACATTGGAGCTTGGTGTGCTGAGGCGGCATGGAATGTGGGATTGTCGGTCAGGATGCAGTGCTTAATTTGTGCTTATGTTTTTTTAATGCTTGGCACCGGCAGTTAACTAACACCAGCACTTTTTTGATGATAGTCCACCACATGGCGGCGCTGTCTGCCTATTTATAGCAGAGCACAGTTTAGCAATTCAGTATACACTAAGGGGCTTATTTACAAGCCTCTTGCGCCGCTGGTGCGTCACTTTTTCTTCATATTAAAAGTAAGGTACCGGCGGCGCAAGGGGCTTGTAAATAAGCCCCAATATAATTATAATAGCAGTGCATTCAAGCCTTTAGTAGTGCCATTTTGGCGCTCTGGCAGGGGCAGTGGGGGTGCAAGCTGCAGTGGTGTCTCACATAGCACCTTAGGCCCTGGCACTTATTTTTGTTTAAATTGAGCACTGATCAGGAGGGTTTGGAGATCGGATGTGCGTCGTTGTCCATTTCACATAATAAAACTCTTTCTTCACCTTGCCTGATCGAGTCATCTTCATTTCAAGTGTCCCTTCCCACTTTGGTCCTCTTTCTCTCTCATTGTGTGTTCGTGTTTGACTCTTTCTGCCTCTCTGTCATTCTCTTTCTTTCTCCACCACTGACGCTCTGTTTCTCTTTTCTTTGTGTAGGAGTTTGTTGCTATGCTCGCCCTTCAGCCTGGTCAAAAGGTGATCGATGTCGGCTGTGGCATTGGTGGAGGCGACTTTTACATGGCTAAGGTACGTGCTGCTAGGTAGGCTGATGGTCCAGCAATAAATACGCCTTGTGTGTCCTGTGAGAAGGCGTTTGTTCCTTGGGCGCAGGGTTTCGGGAAGCCCATTACCGCAGGGCTCATGTGTTTCTGAAGCCAGTGGTCCGTACTGCTCAGCAGAAAGGTTATGTCCTCTGGTCCTCTGCGGCACTGGAACAACATGGCCGACAGTGCTTAGCAGCTCTGGAGATCCATTAGCCAATTCCGAAGCCACTGCGCACTGTGGTGCTCACAGGGAAAGTGACTTCCCCCAGTATTTGTATTTGTATGGTGTATTTGTAGAGTGCACTGTAACCAGACTAGTATCCTGGCAATAGGTACCTTAGTAGCTTTGAGAGACAGTGCCCCACCATGCTCAGCAACTCCTGAAGGCCGTGTCTTTCACTGTACAGTGTTTCTTGGAGCCATGGCATATGGACTCAGCGGAAAGGTGGCACCCCACATTATTACAGTGGAGTAGCTGTCAATCGTACAGCAGGTGCAGTGGCACCAGTCCCGGGGTTCTGAGTGGCCCACTGTACTCTAATAAGTGCAGTCAAACGAGGGGTGGGGCTCAACTTCCTTGCTTCCTTTAGTGCCCATGGTTTCTTAGCTACGCCGCTGCCTTGCTATGCAGCCAAGGATGACCACGGTTGCTGGGACTCCGTGGATTTAGAAGGCGATGGCTTTTAGAGCTCTTTGATTCTTAGAGGTTAACCGTGTTGTGTGCTCTGTTCTCTATTGCCTCCTTCCTTCCCTCTCCAGGAGCACGGGGTTGAGGTGCTGGGGATGGACCTGTCCTCCAACATGGTGGAGATTGCGATGGAGCGAGCCGTGGAGGAGAACACACCTCTGGTAGGTCTGAAAAAACTCTTGACCATGAAGCGATGGTGAATGCAGACCCGGTTGCACAGTCACCAGTGCCAGCTTCCCTCACACACATCAGGCACCAGAGCAGTTTAAGCTTTCTTCCACAACCAGAAAAACTACCAAACTGGTAGCGGGAATGCAAGCTTCCCTTTGCGTTCAGCGCGGGTGCAACACAGGCTTAGTGTCCATATCATGATCCGTTTCTTTCCCCTCCACAGCCTCTCTGGGCATGAGGAAGAATTCGATTGCCTTCCCCTTAATACCCCAAAACTTACTAAGTCTGTGGTGGAATGCAGGGTCATCATGTGCACTCAAGTTCTTGTAATGCCTCTTTTACATATTCTCTACTGCAGAAGTCAGCTGGATATTCCCTTATTGGTCAACTATCCTTTTGGTTTGGTGAAATTTAAGGCCAAGGTTTTGTGAATTATTTATTAGGAAATCACCCATTTCTCTACATTTAATTTATTTGCAAATATTAATGTGAAGCCGTGCCTCAGCGCAGTCGACACTTCATTTAGTGTTTTCTTGTTATTTCTATGTAATTTCCAGATCTACATTTTTAGTTTCTTTTACTACGAACTTTTAAATTAAATCAGTGCAGACCTGCACTGCTTTTTTGCAGACGTTGTCCACAAAACATATTTCTAATTCAGTAAATAGTTTTATGCAACAGGCCATCAGAATTTATTTCAAAGGGAAATGTTGGCATATTTAGGAGGTTTGTTCAAGTTCTCTTCTTTGTGGGTACATTCCCCTCAGTTTGATTCTACCAATCTATGTCAGCACATCAATTCTATGATGTTTTAGCTACATGTTTTGTAGAAAAGTGTCAGGCTTAGCTGTAATGTGCTCACTTTTTATTGACTTCTTTTGTGTTTTTTATTTACTGAATAAAGACCGATTGATGGATTGAGCAGCATATTCAGATACTCTCTGGTAAGTATATTTGATATGAGGTGTGTCCCGCTGCTTTTGTATGCATTTTCAGTCATTCATATTTCAGGCCACTCAGGCAGGGGGTTTTGCCCCTGCATCCCGGAAGCTGACTTCGAAAAAGCTCATCACATCCGGTCTTCCCTTCCCTAGTACTGTTTTGTCTCTTCCCCAGACCCTATATGAGAATTGAGGTTTACATACATTATCATCCCAGAAGGAGTAAATACGATTCCTCGTTACTTTCTACATCTTTGTAAAGGTTTGGCTACAAGCTGTTCCCTCCCAGAAGCTGTTAAGTCTTGGACATGCCTGTGTGAGCCCCTACAGGAACATACATTGGCTTCTCTTGACCGCCCTTCAGAGGTAGTAACCTGCCTCTGCCTGTTCAAGATCACAGAACATATAGGGTTAAGCCCTAATAACCCCACATCACATGGGCTAAATACAGTGTGAACAGAAAAGGTTAGTGATACGGGAATAGATACAAGAAAAATAATTTCCCAAAGCATTACCTTAATTAATCATAGGCCTTTGGCATAATTAAAGCACATTTATTTAGAATACATCAATCAGGGTTATATTCGTTCTGACCCACATAAAGAATGTATAGGTTCTACTTGATGTCAAACACAACAACCGTATACATGTTAATTCACAAGGTTACATATATAAAAATCACCCCAAGAAAACAATTTAACACAAATTCTTTAGATACATAAAACACGTATCACAAAGTTTTCAACCCCTAATGGGCTGGTTGAAGAATTATTTCACTACTTTCAGTCTTCCTATTAGTTTATCAGATTTGGCTGGGCTGTTCATTTTTTCACACATTCCCCAAAGGAGATTGCCTCTAAGTAGTGCACCTATGAGGAAAAGTTTTCTCCTCTTTGTTCTGAAATGTGTGAGCCAGTTGTCCTTAACCAGCTTATGTCAAATCAATAAAGACTCCTATAGCGTAAGTGTGGACTCGTTTCGGCCTGTGAAGTTTGGCCTCTTCAGGACGAAAGAAAGACGGAGTACTAATGGAAGGGCAGACCGTCCAGAAAAAAATCTGCTGTGTCTGATTCAATTTCTTCAAATGCCAGGACACAGGCACCGCACATGTAGTACTAAAATGGAGAATTGATCTTCAGCGGATCCGTGTGTGAGGTCTCAATTAAAGGAGCCGATTACGAGCGTGTGGTTCCAACCAAAGGAGCATTAATATCGGCTTTCTACCTCTTCAAGAGTTCACATGCTATTCCTCACGCCCTCTTAAGCACGTGAGCTGTGCTCGGCTATTCTCCCTGACAAAGCACCGAAACCTGTCTACATTTGCTCTGTGTCCTGAACCTCCAAATATCCTCCCTCTCACTAGGTAATCAGGAGATGCAATCTAACGCCGCATTATTGAACGTGGAACATGCTTGTACGAAATGTTTGTTTTTATAGTTTTCAAATACCTCTTTAACGATTTTGTGGTTAAAGCTGAAAACACAGCCTCGCATATGTTTTGAATTTTCCTGCTGCTGGTGCACAGAATCTTTTTCCTGGTGACAGTTTAATGTGTTTCTGCTCCCTTAAGCCTCCTTCACATAAAACATGTCACAACCATTATCTTTCCCTTATATTGCTTAAAAAAAGACCCTATAACGTACATGCTCAAATCTGTTTTTATAATGAATGTACGTCTTTAGAAACATTTGAAATACCAACAAGGGATCTTGAGTCACTTCCCAAGCGCTACAAATTCTTCCGCATTTTCTTCTCCCCATTCAACAACAAACCCCTTTCCTAACCACTGCCCCTCATCAGTAGTTCTTGTAATATTTTAATAAACATCAATTCAAATTCTGCCACTTCTAGTAATGCGTGTTTTATTCTCCAGTTGTCAGACCTGGGCTCTACCGCTGTGACCTTCAAGACGTTGTTTGTGGGCCACATTTTATCTCTAGATGTCACATGTATAAAATATTCTGGAATTGTACATCGTATATAGCACCTTTCTTCGCACAGGATCATGTTATTTTTTTCTGATAAATTCTATCCGATCAGCTTAATTTATGTGTCATCACATCAATGACAAACAACAGAATGTCATCCGGGAAGAATTCTACACTTATGATCCTGCAAGACAGGCTGTACATTAACATAGTTAAAAAGTTGTAAATAAAAAAAAAAAAAGGAGCCCGGACCTTTACTTCATCCCCAACTTCAACTCTCCCTTCTTGTACCCTTTTTCTTTCATCAAAACACTTCTTATTTTTCAGACATAGTTCAATCTCTCTCATTCTCCATTCACCAATATCATTATCCTTTACTCCTTTTCCCCAGAACATCCATGCCGGACTTAAACTAGTATTGGGAGTTCTTCCTTTAAACAGCTCAAATGGAGTTTTCTTGGTTGACATCTGTGGTGAAAACCTATGCGCCAGAATACACTTCTGCAATGCCACCTTCCAATCTAACCCATTCACCCTTGAAAGCTGAAAGTTCTCCTTTATCACCCAATTAAATCTTTCCACGGTCCCATTCGTCTCTGGGTGATAGACAGAAGATCTTTTATGTTTAATTCCACAAGACAACAAAAAATCAGACATCATACCAGAGCAAAACTGAGGACCATTATCAGACAATAGAGATTTAGGAAAACCCTCCCTTTTAAAAATTTCCTTTAGAAAATCAATGACAGATGAAGAGGTCACCTCAGAAACAGAAGAGATCTCAACCCACCTTGAATAGAGATCAATCACAACTATCAAATAGGGAATACGATGCTCACCTGAGAGCGGACCCACAATATCCATGGCAATGTCCTCCCAAGGTCCACATGGGAGATCACGACAGATCATGGGAGCAGTGCGAGATACTAAAATGTTATCACTTACTTTACACTGCAAACATTCCCTCACCTCCCTTTCAATTTCCAAATCCATCCCTGGCCACCAAAAAGAACAACGAAGCCTTTCCTTTGTTTTTACAATTCCCATATGTCCTTGATGAGCCTCTTCAATCAACCTTTTCCTCAAAGAACTCGGAGGAATTAACTTAGAACCCCTTAAAAGAACACCATTCTCCACAGATAACTCATTCTTGACCAAATGCCACACCTTAGACAGACTTTTTTTAAAATCAGTATTGCTCGTTACAGAAGCAATCACACCATCAATCTCACAATCTTTATTACACTCCTCCAACCATTCCTCTTCAAGTATAACCCCAGAGGTAATTTCACAAACATTAACCGCACTTTCACCATCCATTTCCTCATTAACCATCTCAAGTGAATCATCAACAAGACGTGAAAGACAACCTTCCGATACATTCTCCACACCAGGTATATAATCAATTTCAAAGCAGAATTCTTGAAGACCAATCACCCATCTTCAGATCCTTGAAGAAACATTATCCAAACCTTTCACCATGAAAATCTCCCTTAGTGGTTTATGATCAGAACAAACTTTAAACTTCTGACCCCTCAGAAAATTCCGGAACTTATTTAAAGCCCAGAATATGGCCAAAGCTTCCTTCTCTATGACCGAATAGTTCAGTTCCGCACCTCTCAAACTTCTTGATGCACAGGCAATAAGCTTCTCCTGTCCATTCCTTCTTTGTTTTAAAATTGCCCCCAAACCCTTTGAACTTGCATCAGTGATCACATAAGTCTCTTCAAAAGGAACAAATGCTTGCAAATCAGGAGCTGCAACCAAATCTCTCTTGATGTCCTCAAACTCACTTTGACATACATCCGACCACTTGAATTCCTTGTTTTTCCCCAAAAGATCTCTCATTCCCCCAGATTTACTAGCTACATTTCTGATGAACTTTCCATAATATTCCACCATTCCAAGAAAAGAAACAACCTCCTCCTTATTCTTTGGTGATACAAGGTTTCTTATAGTATCAACCAGCTCTTTCTTTGGTGAAATACCAACCGCAGATATGGTATGACCTAAGTAATTCACTTCAGAGACTGAAAATTTACACTTTTCAAATTTTAAGGTCAAACCTGCATTTTCTAACCTTTTTAGAACCGTTCTCAAAATTCTATCATGCTCCTCTTGATTCACACCATAAATCAACAAATCATCCTGATAACATTTTACTTTTCTTATACCCTTCAATATGGATGCCATAACACGTTGAAAAACCGACGCAGCAGACACAAGACCAAACGGCATCCTCTTATACTTGAAGGCACCCATCGGAGTGATAAATGCCGTAAGATCCTGTGAATCCTCCGTCAATTCAATTTGATGATAAGCCTGTGTTAAATCAAGCGTTGTAAAAATCTTAGCATCACCTAAAGATGATAACAACTCATCAATATTGGGCAAAGGAAATTTATCCACTACAACTTCCTTATTGAGAGACCTCAAATCACAACATAATCTTATTTCGCCATTGGGTTTGTTTGCGACAACAATAGGAGCCAACCATTCAGTTGCCTCAACAGAAGGAATTATATCTTGTTCCTGTAATTTTCGCAATTCCTGTTCAACTTTTTCCTGGATTGCTATTGGAATCCTCCTGACCTTAGCAACCACAGGAACAGCATTCTTCTTTAACTTTATACAATGTTTATAGCCTTTAAGGCAACCCAAAACAGATTGAAAGAGTTTGGGAAACTCCTCCATAAAAGAGTTATCTTTTGATACAACCTCCTGAATTTGGATCTGAGGATTAGCATTTGGATTAAGTATGACTCCCAACATTCGTTGATGTGGCCACCCAATTAAACAACCACCAACTTTGGAAACGTAAACCTTCCCAACAATAATTCTTTCCCTGAATTCAATGACAGCATTGAAATAACCCATCATGCTTATAGGTGCACCACCGTATCCTCCGGCACATACATCGATTTTGTTTCTATCCTTTAAACACCTCTCATAAAACTCTTTAGAAACAATTGTTATGCGTGCACAAGAATCAAATTTCATTTCCAGTTCAATTCCTTCGATATTAACCAAATCAGTTGGATAATCCTTTTCTTCCTTATCCTTCACTTGACATATAATTTCTTTAATTTCTTTAGTTACAATTTTCTTTTCCTTAGATTTACAAAACTTCACAAAATGCCCCTTTTTCACACACCCATGACAGAAAAAGCTCATCGCAGGACAGAACCTCGAGTTCGCCTTATGACCAGCTTTTCCACATCTATAACAAGTTACAGCTGACGATGAAGCTTCCTCTTTGCCTTTCTCATTTACCGAGGCCTTGCTTTCTTTCACCTCCTTAACCTGTGAAACATCTTCTTTCACTTCTAACTTTTCCACCTTTTCCTCAGACTTCCCTTTGTCGTGTTTTAATTCATCAACACATTTGATCATGTGTTCAACCCTCTTGGCTATACTTACAACTTCCTCAAGAGGTGGTTCATCTTTGAGCCATAATTCCTCTCTAATTTTATCTTCTCTGCATTTCAAAACTAGCTGATCCCTCAAACGTTCCTCGTTGGCAGGACCAAACTTGCAAGTAGAAGATAATTTTCTCAAAGCAGTTAAATATTCCTCAACTGACTCCTCTTTACCTTGCTCCCTTCTTACAAAATGATATCTTTCCATTATGGTCCTAACACGAGGTAAGTAATGTTTGTCAAGTTGCAGCAAACAAACCTCATATTCATCCAAACCTCTCTGTTCTTGATGAGACAAAGCGGGCAAATTTTCTAGGACTTCCTGCCCTTCCCCACCAAGACAATGCATTAATAAAGAGTATTTTCTTTCTTCACTTAAGTTTGCGCCACAAACTCTCGCATAGTGCGCAAAAATCTTTTTCCATTTGCTCCATTTTACTCTAGGCTCACCAGGATCACTCAAAAAAAAACGGAGTTGTTACATTCTGCATTCTTAAAATTTAAGCAAATAAGAATTAAGAGCACCGCATTCAAATTTCAAATAATTTTCCCTTCTAAGTGCCTTTAAACTAAAATTAAACTTCTTATCTTCCTTAGTCAGTTGTTAAATATTGCCCCGATGTACATTATCTATACATATATCCTCAGCTCTAAACAAAACTTAAACAAATAATGTAAGTTTAAAAAAAAAAAATACATAAAGCATAGTCTTTGCCTTTACGCAAATCACCACAAATAAATTCTTTCCTGGTTCAGCAAAACATTTGTCTTCGTTTCTTCATGTGATAGACTGCCACAGAAACGAAAGCGCACACAAGTCTATTCTCTCACAAGAGTTCAGACAGCACCAAAATGACGTTTCCTTTTCTGCACGATGAAAAGCTGCCGTCCAGTTCTAACAATGAGAAATGCGTGCCCTTTGAACTCGCGCCTGAGAACGCACAGACGCTCGAGTTCTCTCGTTGATTACGCGTGCCCTTCGCCAACTCCAATTCCTCATTCTACGACGTCATCACTCTGACAGGAACGCCGACGAGGAAGGAACTCGTCCCACAGAATTGCTTTCCAGCCCAGGGTGAAAACGGTAATAAAAATAAAGACTCTTTGGCTTTCTACTCCACAGTATTTCTTCCTTTCGTTTAACGCTTCGTTTTCACTGCTAAACTTTCATTCCTTCTCAAACAGAACTTTCAAACCGCCGCTGGAGAAGTCGTAATTCTATTTCAATGTGACATTTTGAAAATATGAAAGAAATGTATTTTACAAACTTCTCTTATACACAATACAGCCGCTGGAGAAGGAATATAACTATTTTCCACCAAAATTTTAAATAACGCTTCGTATATTTTCCAAACACTTCCTCTGAATTAACCAACTGCCGCTGGGGAAACCTTTTTCCCTCATTCAAATTTACTGCCGCTGGGGAAGTTCAATTTAAGTAAATACATCAATTAAGTGCTTCTTGTTACTTAAACTCCTTAAGTAGATTTTTCATTTAATTCTTTACTCCAACTTCCCAGAAAGACCATTAATTATTAATATATGTCCTCTGCACCTCTCGTACTTCTACCCCACTCCCAGCCTGGAACCATGTCGTACAAGACCCACACACACTAACAGGGGGGGCTTTCCCATATCACATAGAACTACAAACGGGGAGGTCTATAGGCAGGGCATGTCTTCCTTTGGTTTACTACCCCCGATACAGCCACATTGGAATAGGTTTAGTGCCCTGGAATATGTAGATTGACTTACTCGAGGTGAAACCCCACCCCTAGAGGACACAAATGTAGAACATAGAAGCACAGGGGTACCAAAAGAGAATATTCTGCCCCAAATGCTGAAGGAAGCTCCAGAAGCTGTTAACTTAGAAAGGAAAAGGACTAGCACCAGGGAGACTAGGGAAGTCGAAGGACGAGTAAGTTCAGAGGAAGGATGCTTGAAGGTAGTTTCCTGGAATATTGCCGGGTTAAAAAATAAGCTGCATACTCCCGAGTGGGCTACCTTTATGGCAGAATATGACATCTGCTTGATGCAAGAGACATGGGCACTAGAAGAGAGCTCGAGCCCGACCTTTGCAACATTTGATACCCTGGCAGTATCTACAGGCAGAGGCCGTCCATCTGGCGGGTTATCAATCTGGATAGGAACTCACCTGGGAATCCAAGCTACCAAGATCCAAAGAAAAATCCCCGGATATTCAGTGTATTCTAATACAACCCCAAGGCAGACCACAAGTAGCAATAATAAACATCTACTCTAGGCCATCTAGGAATGGCCAGGAATCGGCTACATTTAGAGTTCTGAACTCTTTTATTCAAGGGCTAGACCCCTCTATCTCAATAATTCTTGGAGGGGATTTTAACTGCCAATTCGAACCTTTGGGCAGTATAGACTTGGGTGATCAAGATGAGGTAGATGCACTATGGCATATCCCGGACCCGAACATTGCCCCCGTCAGGGCGTGGACACCTCTTGTGCTCCAAATAAAAAGCTTCTCCCTTGCGACATCCCTGCGGGCATGCAATGGGAGACTGGAACCTGACCGCCCAGCAATGGCAACTTTTAATCGGGCAAATAAAACTACCATCATTGACTACTTAATGGTGGATGCTAAAAATTGGGACAAGCTGAAAGAATTCAGGGTCATCCAAAGACAGGACAGCGATCACAATGCCCTGGCAGTAACTTTTAAACCAGGGTCATTTGGATTAACCACTTCTGATCACATACCTGCCTTGACGACACTTCCTCTTATGCTGACCAACAATAGAAGGAGGGTCAAGTGGCCCCATCTTGTAGACTCAACCACGAAGCTTGCCAAAATCTACCAACTCGCTATCCCTTTTATTGAGCAGATGGGTGTCTCGCCTAGTTGGCAGCAGGCGTTAGATACGCACAAACAGCTGGTTGAGGCACTAGGGGATGTGTTCTACCCTATAAGTAGAATTAAGAAGTATGTCCCAAAAACACACCCCTGGTTTAATGATGCGTGTAGGAACTCAAAAAGGGAACTCCTTGCAGCGATTAAGGCTAAAGATAGACAGAATATTAGGGCAGCTAGACAGATCTACAAAAAGGAGCTGATTAGGGGTAAAAGGGAGTGGGAAGAAGACAGGTGGGAAGAACTCAGAGGTGCCCTTGTGACTAAAGATGCTAAACTATTCTGGGTATTAGTAAATTCTGGTGCAAACGCTGGCGGTGGGACCCTTCTACCAAACATACCCCCCTCAATGTGGGAGGCGCATTTCTCTGCACTCTACACTGGCCCTGTGATCGGTCATAGTGCCCATCTAGATAGGTCTGGGATCCCAGAGCCTGAAGGTCCCTCCTGGAATTCTCTTGCCCAAGACCCCCCGCACGAGTGTCGACTGCGGGGGGCCTCGGGCCCGGGATACCAGCTAGAACACAGGGACACCGAGATGAGGATGGCCCTGAGATGTGGTGAGAGTATCTCGGCCAAGGAGGTGGAGACTGCGATTAGTAGACAACTTCCTAACAAAGCGCCAGGGCTTGACAGGGTACCAGGTGCTCTCTTCCGTTCCCAGCCAAAGATATGGGCTCCATACTTAACTGTATTATTTAACGCAGTCCTACAGGGGGCAAAGATTCCTGACACATGGGCGGGGGCCGAAATTGTCCCAATTTTTAAGAAGGGGTCCGCTCTTGAGCCGTCAAATTATAGACCAATAAGTCTCCTGGACACTGCCCAGAAACTGATGGGCCGGATACTCCTGGATAGGATACTGGGATGGGCGGAGGAACAGGAAGTAATGACTACCCTTCAGGCTGGCTTTAGATCTGGGATTTCAACTATGGACCAACTTTTCAGGCTGCAGGTCCTCTACTGGAAGACCATAAGTATTGAGGGTGGCAGCCTCTACTTGGTCTTTGTTGACTTGCGGGCCGCTTTCGACCTTGTGCCGAGGGAGAGTCTTTGGAGAGTCTTAAAAGATCTTGGCCTTCCTCTCTACCTTTTGGAGGTCCTGAAGCGGTTACACGAAGGGAACTATGCCCGGGTGAGGTGCGGGAAGAACGGGGAACTATCCGCACGTTTCCCAGTTTCTAAAGGCGTACGCCAGGGCTGCGCCCTGGCTCCCACGCTTTTTAGTCTCTATATCAACGGTTTGGTGGGGGAACTAAATAGAGTCAGGGATAGCGACGCCCCCTGGTTGGCGTCAGGGAGGGTGCCTGCTCTGATGTTCGCAGACGACACCTTACTGTTGTCGCGAACATCAACAGGCATCCAGAGGGTTTTGGACGGGTTTGTTTCGTTCTGCGCCTCGCGGGGACTCGAGATTAATTTAGAAAAAACAAAATTTATGATCTTCGGTCCCCCGAAACGCACCCGCCCTAGCCCTACGTTAAACGGTACCCCGCTCGAAAGGGTGAGAACTTTTGTATACCTGGGGGTCACTTTGACTGAGGATTTTGGCTGGGGCCCCCAGGTAGCCAAATCCACCCTAAAGCTCGCACAGATATCAGGGGGCATTGGTAAGTTCCACCGAACAACGTATTTTAAGCCAGTTACCCCAGTGCTTGAAATCTACAGTGCTCAAGCTAGACCTGCGGTAACCTATGGTGCTGAACTTTGGGGACATTCAAGCATAACAAGCCTTCTTAGGGTTGAATGGGCCTTTATGAGAAATACGATTGGTCTACCCCAAAGCACCCCGCTCTTACCCTTGATATTTGATTTAGGCGTGGAGCCCATCTCTGAACTAGTAGCGGCCCGACCCCTCCTGTATTGGAGAAGGCTCTGGACAGTACCTGAGCTTGCGGACTACAGAGCTGAGTTCGCTGCTGTCTGGGGGCCGTTGAAGAGTAAGAAAGTACCATGGCTGCTCCACATTAAATCGACCGCCCATCGAATTGGAATGCCTCAAATATGGGAGTCCCCGGCGGAGAGTTGCCCTGTGGTGCGGAGAACTGAGCTGCTGGCCTGTCTGAGGCACTATAACCTAAGTTTGCTGCAACGCCTGCCAAACATAGGCAGGATGTCTTTGGAATTTCTGCAGGTAAAACTTGTGCCCAGTAGGGAGGAATTCTTGGACCAAATTGAACCTCCCTTAGCAAGAAAACTATACACCCAACTCAGGCAGGGCAGCCTGCCACTTGGGTCATTGACCTGCAAATGGGCAGGTCAAGAGGAGGGAACTTGCCCAGCCTGTAATAATAGCAAAGAAGACACTGCCCATGTTTTGTTTTTCTGCCCGGCTTATAGCACAATTCGGAGAGCCTGGTTGGTACCATTATGCAGGAACCTGGGACTAAAACATTGTGCTCTAGCTGTGAGAATTTTAAAATATGATACTTCTCCCGTAATTGTGTTTTCGGTCTCCCGCTTTTTGCATGGTATGTGGCGGAGAAGGTCCACCTTGATTAACTGAAATTTAATTTTAATGAAGATCACTTTCTTGATAACTGACTGTTTAATAATGTTTTAACTACTGGTTCTTAACTATTTATGTATTTTATTGCATGTACATATTTTACTTGTGCTTTTATGGTCATTGACCGAAATAAAGTTATCAATTGATTGCAAATTTACTGCCGCTGGGGAAGTTCAATTTAAGTAAATACATCAATTAAGTGCTTCTTGTTACTTAGGGCCATATGTATCAAGCTAATTAGCATTCGCAAAGGCCGAAATTCTGCGAATTTCGGCCTTTGCGAATGCTAATTAGACAAATGGTATGTATCAAACAAGTTTGATGCAAAATAAGGAATAGCAAAATTTGCTATTCCTTATTTTGCGATTGCACTTAAGGAATTGCAAATTTTCGGATTCCTTAAATGCAATGTATCAAACAAAAAATATGCAAAAAATGCCATTAAGGATTTGCAAATTACCACCAACTTCTAGTTGGTGGTAATTTGCGAATTCTTTTCAAAAAGCATTTTTCCAAAAAGCAAAAGGTGCCATATGACGCCCATGCATGCCCTTAGGGCATGTATGTGCGCCATATGCCCCCAAATTTCTTTTTCAGGGGTGCAGCAGGGTGTTCTTGAGACACCCCTGCACCCTTGGAAAAATTCCTAATTTGCGATTAGCTAATTGCTAATCACAAATTGCACCTTCATTCCTATGGGCCTCCTGGCCCATGGAAATGAATGGGTAATTTGCAATTAGCAATTTGCTCATCGCAAATTAGGAATGGTAAAGAATCGCTATTTAATAGCGATTTTGTACATACATACCGTTTTGCATTTCCTAAATAGCGATTCCTTAAAATTCGCTATTTAGGAAATGCAAAATAGTTTGATGATACATATGGCGGTTAAACTCCTTAAGTAGATTTTTCATTTAATTCTTTACTCCAACTTCCCAGAAAGACCATTAATTATTAATATATATTTTTTTTAAAACAAGTCTATCCACTTAGCTTGATGTTAGGGTGTTCTTCCTCTTTCCTTTCAATCCATCCCGTCCTCGTCGCCAATGAAAAGTTGTAAATACACATAGAAGTATGGAGTTGAAGTAAGTAAGGTTTATTCATTAACACCCTCACCATCAGCTACAGTAACTGAATCATAAGAATACTCTTCATCTAAGCATTCTAGGTTCCATCCGCCAACCTAAGATAGACATAAAGAACATACTACAATAGTGATACACTCTTGTCTGGTATTCTGCAACATCAAATGCTCTCGAAGAGTAATGAGAGTGACAAATCTCCACGAGTCAAATAAAGTCTGATCTGCTGCTAAACAGACAAGTGTAATGTAGTTGAGAGTTCTGCTTCCACAAGAGGTTAGCAATTTTTGGGATGGTTGTCATCTAGTCACATTCCCTATAAGCCACCGCAAGTCAACCTGCAGGTTAAATTGTTTCCTGCTTCCGAACAGGTTTTAAAGTTTTTCTTTCTCTGTTTTTCTGAAAGTGTATGGTATGTTCATATGTATGCGAACTCGCAAAATTGCCACCTCCATACATTTGATTCGGTGCACAAATATTTTAAACATCCCAGTTTATATCTGAATACCTTGGGGAATATCATCTCATTTCCCCAGTCTTACTCTTCGAATTCAAGATTAATCCAAGAAAGCTTTAAGAGAAAGTTATTCCCACCCATAGCCAAATCTTTGTGAATTAGGCCTATAATGTCTAAAAATACCATTCTTAAGGGGAACTAATGAAACTCTCTATCAATGCTCAGTCTTTCCTAAATCACTGATTGATTGTTTGACTGGGAACTTTCTGTAGTGTGCTGCTACCCGACCTGGGTGTCCTGGCGCTAATGCAAGATGCACTCAAACACTTTCAGATGTTTTCTGCAAGACAAGTATGATGACATAGAATGGAGAGAGGGAGGAAGTATGTTCTAAAAGAAGTGCAATAAGTATAATCGATGGACAGAATGCTAAATATTGTCAAACATTCACCCCGCATACACAGATCTGGCCCTCAATCCATAGTTTTTTTTTGCTCACCATGCATTCCAGTTAGGAACCAGACATGTGCTAATCAGTCTTTACCCTACTCCGTCCATCATCTTGTTTTAGCTAAGTTTGCCCTAAGTGGCCCAGGGTATTCCTAGACGTCGATCCCTTGTGCCACTTGATTCAAACTGGCCTAGCTGATGAGGGGTTATACCCTGAAACTGGTCCGGGATGCTTTTTTACGGTCCAGGGAGGACCTTGCCTGGCTCCCCATTCACAAGCGCAGCCAGTTCAAACTTCTGATGCACACATACAAATCCTTACACAACACAGAACCAGAATACCTGAATAGCAGCATACACATTCACTAACGCACTAGACACCTACGCTCTGCCTCACTCAAACACATTCCCCACATCTGCAAAAGCAAAACTGGAGGTCTCTCATTCTCCTACATCACACCCAAGACATGGAACGCTCTCCCTCAACTCATCAGAGCCGCCTCCTCACTTCTCAAGTTCCGCAAGAAGTTGAGAAACAGGTTCTTCATTTTATTTATTTATTTATGTCATTTGTAAAGCGCCTGAATCACCCCACATGGGTATCTCCGTGCTGAGAACGCATACCGTTGAGGCAGTGGGAGTTAAAAGAGTGAGGTTTTTAATTTTTTCCTAAAGCTTAGATAGTTGGTGCAGAGGCGTATGTCCAGTGAAAGCTGGTTCCAGAGTTGAGGGCTAGATAGGAGAATGATTTGCCTCCCAATCTGGTTTTCTTGATGCGAGGGATGTCGAGAAGACCTTTCCCATTGGAACGGAGAGTGCGCGATGATGTATGTCTGGACAGTTTGTTAGCCAGATATAAGGGACCTAGCTGGTTAAGGCCCTTGAACACCCAAACAGCAGATTTTAAATTGAATTATTTTGCGGATGGGTAACCAGTGAAGCTTGTGTAGCAAGGGCAGTGACTGGGTTAGATATGGTGTATTGGTTACCAGGCGGGCTGCTGTGTTCTGCACCACCTGTAAGCTGTTTAGGACAGCTTCTTTGGCAGAGATCAGCAGGGCATTACTGAAATCCAGGCGACTGAATACTAAGGCATGAACCAGAGTTTTACGGGTGGAAGTGGGGAGGAAATGAAAGACTTTGCGAAGCAGACTGAGTGCGTGAAAGCAAGCCCGTTTGGTTGTGGCTATGAGCTCATCAAGGTTGAGTTTGTTGTCTATTAGGACTCCCAGGTTTTTGACTACTGGCTTAGGAAATGGTGCCGGGCCCAGTTCCTCCGGCCACCAGTTAGGAGACCAGCTGGTGACTGCTTCTTTGAAAAGGATTATTTCAGTCTTCCCTGCATTAAGCTGCAGGAAGTTGCTGCTCATCCATGATGTTATGGTTCTCATGCCTTCTGAGAAAATGCTTTTGATATTGGGGGTGTCTTTATCAAAGATGAGGAGAAGCTGCGTGTCATCTGCGTAGGAAGTGGGGGTGAACCCGATCTCCCTGAGGAGTGCTGCAAGTGGAGCTACATATATATTGAATGGCGATGGGCTAAGACAGGAGCCCTGCGGTACTCTGTTTGTTACCGGGTTTGTTTTTGAGCTGAAGGGTCCGAGGTGCACTGTTTGGGTTCTTCCTTTGAGAAAGTCCCTCAACCAGTCTAGTGCAGCGTCCTGGATGCCTATAGATTCTAGTCTTTCTAACAGGATCTGATGTGAGATGGTGTCGAATGCGACGGACAGGTCGAGCAGTATGAGAATTATTGCTCGGCCGGCGTTCGCCTGCATACGAATGTCGTCAATCACATTGACCAGGGCCGATTCGGTACTGTATCTGGGGCGGAATCCTGACTGTGAGGGATCAAGACAGCTGGATGATTCAATAAAAGTAGATAAATGTGTATTGATATGTTTTTCCAACAATTTGCTGCACAAATGGAGAAGTGAAATTGGTTGATAGTTCGCTATTATGTCGGAAGTCAATTTGTTGTTTTTCCTGATGGGCTTTATCTGGGCGGCTTTCCATTCTTCGGGGAGCCTACCTTCGTTGATTGAGCTATTCAAAATTGCACACAAAGGTGTTGCCAGTTCAGCTGCGAGTTTTTTGGCAGTTTTGGCTGATAGCAGGTCTTTAGGGGAGCCCGATTTGGCTGAGTTTAGCAGGGATTCTGTGTCGTGAATAGGGAGAAGGGGGAATTCTTTAAGGGTGATAAGGCTTGGTAAGGCTTGGGCGGGATCAGTGACCATATTGTAGCAAGTGTTTGCATTGGAGACAGATTTTGTTATAAATGTCATAACATTTTTGAGAAAAGTGATTGGCAATTTCATCACACAGATATTGAGTTGGTTCTTCTTCAGGGCTGCAGGCTTTGGGGTTAATGAGGCTGTTAAGAACCTGGAAGAGGGTTTGAGATGTATTATCCGTCTGCTCCAGTTGGGTGGCTATGTAATTTTTCCGAGCAGTTTTAATGTTCTTGTGATAGGCGTCCAAGGCTACCTTGTATTTTTCTTTGTCAAAGGGGTCCTTAGTGCGGCGCCATTGACGCTCGAGCTTTTTGCATTGACTTTTCCCTTCACGGAGCTCTGACGAATACCAGGGAGTCTGGATGCGTTTGGGGGCCAAAGAGCATTTTTTCTGGGGAATTAGAGTGTCAATGGCTGATTTAATTGTGTCCTGGAGGGCCATCAGACGTTTGTCCACTGTGTCCGAGGTTAGCTGATTAGGGGGGATGAATGCTTCACGGAAGAGGGCAGGTGTTAGTTTGTACCATTGTCTGTGGGTCTGTCTAACATGGTTTTTCTTAACTACACGTTCATAAGGACATCTTAGGTGAAATTAGATTATCGAGTGGTCTGACCATATCAGAGGGTTCGTTGATTTATAGGTTGTCTCAGATGAGTTAGAGAGAATCAGATCTAACGTGTGACCTGCAATGTGCGTAGGTGCGTCATTAAAGATCGAGACAGTCTACTGGCACTTTTTAATATATACATTGCTAGGGTTTTAAAATTAGCTTATTTGCACAATCGCTACAGAAATTAGCACTTTACTGTTCTTCCCTGTTTCTTGCCGGTCTTCGCGCTCGACCCCAGCGGTACCCGGAAGTTAGGCGGGACCGCACTCCACCTGGGGTTGGCGCTCTAGCCTTTTGCTGGCCGACAGCATTTAAACAAATGCTGAGGCGACCGCGCCGAAGGTGCGCCAAAGGCAAGCCCGTCTACGCCCGTCCGCGCCTGGCCTGGGCCTAGGGTCAGGACCTCTGGGAGTTTGCCACTACATTCGTACGACCGTGATCAGCTCCTTGCTGCCCGGATAACTGCTCCTCGGCCCCTCATTGATTCTTGCACAGCTACAAGCACCCAAGAGGGGCAGGCAGGTGATCGTTTACCTTTCCTTTTTGTAGATAGTAGTAGTCGGTATGTACAGACCAACAGAATAGGGGAATCGCTGGGGGCAACCTCAGTGGATTCAGACAGACAGGTAGGAGGGAGAGCATGGGGAAAGCCTATCAATAACAGGAGACCAACTAATGATGGACAACGGACATTTTCAGATAATGTTAAATGTATACTATTAAACGTCCGCTCCATGGGAAAGCATAAATATGAACTGGAGGATATGATTTAGTCATTCGCACCAGACATACTGTTCCTGACGGAAACATGGTCAGACACTACCTCCGCACCCGATTGGAATATAGCAGTGATAGAGCGCGCGAGGCCACCCGACCAATAGTTTTCGCCGTTTCCGGCATCAGGGCCCATATACTTTTCAAATCACCATATACATCGATCGGGTGACTTCACGAGCTCTACCAAGTTGATGTGTGTGTGTTCCCTGCTACCAATTTTCGGTGCACCCGACTTACCATCCACCGATGCGGGTGCCTAATGACCACAATGAATCAGGGAGCTAGCTGTAAAAGAAAGGCAGCAAAATACAAACCCAACCAATAACATTCAAATACTGTTTAAATGACCACGGACAACTGGAAGTTTTAAAATGTTTATCTAAAGTTCATTATTTTCTTGCATGAGGTACAATAAGACAAGGCAATCAATAACCAAGATAACGTAAATTATATAGGCATAAAGAAATAATGACAGAGTAATCATCAAAGTACTAATAAAATGTAACGAGAAAAGATACTATGCAATTCAGTATTATCTAAACAGGGATAGCCTAAGTGTGGGTGACTATAGGAGAGCTTATAATGAATAACACGCTTCACTTAAGGTGAATGGGCCTTTGAACAATCTAGGCAATGAAGTTCTAGACCATATCAGGAAATGACACACTGCTATGCAAAATATAATTTCTAACAAATGAGAAGACATAGGAATAAACTTATGGAAAAATATAAATGACCTTCAATAGTTGCGGAAAGGCATGGAAAATATCACATATGCAATGTTGAACTTTATTAAAGCAAAAGTTAGAAATTCAGAAAGTGCAAGAATTTCAAGAGGTTCAGAGCAATATTTACCTAGAAAGGTGTGGAAACCAAACCCTGGCCACGGGTCAGTTAAGGACAGGAAACCCTCAAGGAAGGATACCCCTCAAAGGACAGCAGATGCAGAATGGACACCCAGGACAGAACAGGATACCCTCGGAATAGGAATCAGGATAGGACCCTCAGGACAGGACAGCAAACCCTCAGGACAGGACCTCTTCAGGACAGGACCGGAACCCACAGTTCGGAAGCAACGCCTGCGCTCCACCCGTTCTGCAGCTATCGATCAAGACCCCGATTGGGTCAGCAAACTCCCAGCTAAGTGCTTCGCCAGCACTTTAAGGTTCAGTAGAACCTCAGTCTATGGTCAAATTCGGACAGAGTGCTTCGCAGCGCTCTGTATCTTCAGTCACCTATTGAGTGCGTTGGGTCAGTGACAGGTCAGCTAAACCAGACAAGTCGGACGGTTCACTAGGTGAACCCAGGGTAGATATACAGTTTGGGGACAGTGTACCACCCCCCAATGTTGCAAAGTGTCAGAATCCCTCAATTTCGATTGGTCCTAAGGTAGGATTTGGGTAACACACCAATCACAATACAAGATTTGAAGCCTTCATTAACATATTTGGGTACCGCCTAGCAGGTTTGGGGTTCTCATGAGAACTGTGCAGAAAATTAACATTGTAACACATGAGGAGCAACATTCGCCGTTCTCGTAGCGCAGAGGTGGCTTTCCCAGGCGCATCTTGACTGTGGCTGCCAGCTGGCTGAGTTCCACTGTCCAAAGTGGCCACCTTTCAATGCTCCCTGGTCATGCGCAGAAGAGACCGTCAATATGGCTCCCAATCAGTTTGGACCCCCATTCCCCGCGGTACATGAAAAGTAAGCGAAAACAAGTTAATACATAATAATGTCATTATGAAAATACATCATAGGGTTTGTACTTTTAACTCATCATCAAGAAATAAAACTATTGTATTAAATGTTAGCTACATTGACACAATCACAAGAGCAGTGGCACGAGCAGTACCACATGATAAGCACAGCTATGAATTACGCATGCGCATAACTTTCCCTCCACTTCTGCAGACGCGTCAGGACACGTGAGTGTGGCTGACGCATGCGCAGTCACTAAAATACAAGCGGCGGCCATATTAAAGGACACGGATTAAATTCATTAGAAATACACATAGGCAAGCTTCGGGAACTTTGCCTAATCAAAATAAATGTTAGTAAAACATACGCTTTGTTACCTTATTACACATAAACGAGGTTCTTGACTTCGGCAAGCCGCAAAATATGCGAAGCTTTGCTTCATCAATCCCCTCTTTGATGATATTTACTATCATCACAAATTATAATGGAACCAGATGCCAACTTTCTTTCATACTTTATAAAGTTCTATTTCTTCCAGCAACCGTTCTAACTTTTCTCTCTCAGTTTTAGCAGGGTGAGAAGTCTTCACCTTTTTGTATATCTGATCATTCACTTCCTCTAATTCAATCTCATCCACACTTCGTTTCACTCCTCTTGCATTTACCTCGTGCTTTTTGGTGCGCTTGCGGCATTTACAGCATAAGAAAATGGAAAGTATAATAAGACCTATAATACCAATTGGCATCAGAATTTTGAATAATAAGCTTTTACCTATGCTAGCAAGCCAATGACCTACATTTGAGAGACCATCTACCAGTCTCTTCCAAGCACTATCAACCTCGAGTGGTTTGAGTTCCTTTGCCAAATTAGTAATGTTTTTCACATATCTTTTGATCTGTACACTTTTATCCGGAATATAAGTGCAACAATGTTGCGCCTTCAACATCCGGCAGACTCCGCCCTCTTTCGCTAATAAGGTGTCAAGAGCAAGTCGATTTTGTAAAACCATTGATCTGATCGCAACCATTTCGGTATTGACCAGCAGAAATCCATGAGCTGTTTCAGTAGACAGCACATCTACTATAGTAGACAATTTGCAAATTCTGTGAGTGTTCAGAACCACTCCCACTCCAGGTATCAGTGCACTGAAAATACTACCCATAATTTCACCTATACTTTCTCTTTTACTACGCACTAAGCCATTAGTATCTTCATTGCTTCCAGCTTTTCCATTCACATGGTATATTTTCGGGAAGACAATGCCAAAGTAGCAGCTTCCATACCAGTGATCCGGCAATTTGAAATAAGCCTTGTCCCCACAAATATAATAAATTCCAGGAAACACAGGCTCTGACCCATTTTTGAAACCCCAACCTCCAATTACCTTGTAATTATGTTCGCATTCACTGGAACCAATGAAAACATTATTATAATAGCTAGTCTTCTCGCGATGAAGACATAGCTTGCCTTTCTTTTCAAAATCCAGCAACAGAGCAGGACCCGCTCCACCAGATGAGGTGCCTTCCATGTTCTCTGCCCACTTTGGCTTTTTCTGACTTTCGTCATTAGCCTTCTTTTGAATTTTAATTCTCCTTTTCTCTGCCATGTTCAGGAACATCTTTTCCTGCTCACGCAAAGAACAAGTCAAGTTATCTCTGTGTGCGTCTGCTATGTCAATGTTACCTATAGTCAGAAAGTAGTCTCCCATATATCTTATGGTGTCAGTTTTGGTATGTACAGGATTCAAGTTCCCACGTATAGGAAGTTCAGAAAAGATCACGTCATTGTTAGAATAATAATACTGTAACGGTCCCCTTTTGTAAAATAAACTAGCTAAAATGCTACAGGAGATTCCATATGTCAATGGCAGGTGATGGTATGTCACGCCTTCAGCCACAGAAGTAGGTAGCTTCATGCAGACATAGCAATCTTCAATTTCCATAGTTTCTACATAGTGTATTAATAAGTTTGCGAAAACATTTAAGTGTGTCTTGTTCTTAACTCCATGATAATGTAGTCCTCCTTCATCTGATGCTTCTAAGTTCTGTTTTGTTTGTCTTAAAGCTCTTTCATGTCGTGCTACACTCTGTGTTGTTAGCTCCTCATTGTCAGTATTTACAACTTCAGTAGGGACAATGTTAGTATCTTTACTTACAGCAAAGGGAATGAAAATTGTTAATCCTATCCAGATAACTATCAGTACTACTACACTACATATACACACCTTGCAACACGTCTTAAAACGGCTGCAACTAGGTCTACCATTCACTGTTGAATCAGACATTTTGGCTCAGAAGGAGTCTCTCGAACCCCTCTTTTTGGCTTTACACAATTAGCTTACTTTGTGCAAATTCACGGTGGTTCGTCTTCTTCTTCAGCTGAGTACTCAGGGACGGGTTCTCCGTCGCTCACGTCAGTTATATCAAGATCTTCAAGCTCCTCCAAAACCAGTGTCCATTCAGGAGACTTGTACTTTTTGTTTTGTCTTTTTATTCGTTCACTCCTTCTTTTGGAAGAGTCTTCTTCTTGCTCTGCTATCCGAGCACTTCTTCTTGCTTCTGCACGTTTTTCTTCCACTGTCTTTATCCTTAGTCTCAATCTTTTTACAAACCTAGGCTCAAGGTTGTTTCTTTTCTTTAGTCTCTTAGTCGGTACTTGGACTTCACTTTCTTTTCTTATTCTCTTGTTCTCTTTATCTTGTGGTAATTCTTCTCCACTTTCTTCTCCTACTTCCCTTATCTGGCTAGTTCCAGGGCTAGCATCAAATTCTTCTGCCTGGTTGCTAATCTGGCCTTGTTCAGGAATATTTTGTTTTTGGCTTTTGATTGTCTCTGTTTCTGTTTCTGTTTCCTGAACCCGTTCTTTTAACCCTATCTGTTCCTGTTCAAGCACTTCGATCTCTTGATTTTCTTCTGCTCGAACTATCACTCTATTTCTAGTCTCTCCCTTATCTGCATCAGGTGTTAGCGGTGGTGTATCGAACACCTGTTCTGTTCCTGTCTGACCTTCTCCTTCCTCAGTTTTGATGTGAATCTCAAGCGGCCGAGGTTCTTCGCCTGTGCCTTGCTTTTCCTGACTAGTCCACTCTCTACCTTCACTAAGTCGCTCTCTTGTTCTGATAGGATCTTCGGTCAGATCAATCATCGGTATCCATTCTTCTGGCCATATGCTTGGCAGCTCGTCTTCAGCTACTTCTGACTCAGTTTCCTGGACCTCTTCAGCAGGCTGGATTCTTGGCAGTTCGTAGTCAACTACTCCTGGGCCAACGTCTGCTGTACCTGCAACCTGACTGGACCTGGGCTGCTCGTTGTCAGTTGCTTCTGGTCTGGCTCCTTCAGGGTCCTCTGCTGGTTGCCCTTCTTCTTCAAATCCTCTGTCTGGCAATACCTTCTGGGTGTGTCCAGCGTGGATCCACTGTGGAACACCTGCGACCTTCACTGCAGTGGTTGTCACCAGGATTACTTGGCGTTTCTTTCCCCACCTTGGTGCCAGACAGCTTGATCGAGTGTGCTTCTTTATTTTGACCCAATCTCCTGGAACCAAGCTGTGGAGAGGAGTCGTTGGATTGAGGATGCCGTCGTCTCCAATCTGGCGAGAGATAGAACGCACTTGGTCACCCAATCTTCTGCAGTATTCAAGCACCAAATCATCAGTAATACTCAACAGTTTGCTTCCTGGCACCCATGCTTGCCTCATCACTCTTCCCATAATGATTTCATGGGGACTTAGGCCTGTCTTGCGGTCAGGAACACTTCTCAGGACCAGGGGCAGGGCCTTCACCCAGGTCATGCCAGTAGCATCTGTCAGCTTTGCTAGTCTGTTTTTGATCGTTCCATTTACTTGTTCCACTATTCCAGAAGCCTCTGGGTGGTATGCACAGTGCAGTTTCTGCCTTATTCCAAAGGCCTTACAGAGTTCAGCCAGTATGTCATTCTGGAAATGTCCACCCTTATCTGATTCAATAATGAATGGCACCCCGAATCTAGGTATCAGTTCTTTTAGTAAACACTTCGCTACTGTCAGTGCGTCACTTTGGGGAGTAGGGTAAGCTTCTACCCATTTTGAAAATACGCAAACAATGACAAGGACATATCGCTTCCCTTCACAACGGGGCATGGTGATGAAATCAATCTGTATCCTTACAAAGGGACCCCCTGATCTCCCAATTTTGCTCAGTTCAACCATTGTCCTCTTGCCTGGGTTCATCTGTTGACATGACAGGCACCTCTGGCAGAGGGACTCTGCTACCTTCCTGAACTTTTTACTGTACCAAGTCTGTTGAAATACCAGAATCATGGCATCCCTACCAATGTGTGATCCTTCGTGTATTAATCTTGCCATTGTGCCAAGCAAGTGTCGGGGTAACACAGGCATACCAGTTGGGCCCAGAATCACACCATCCACACGCCTCGGTCTACACCCATCCTCCTTCCATTTCTCTCTTTCTTGCCAAGGAGCCGGTTCCTGCCACTCTCTCACTTCATCCCATGTAGGCACTTCTTCAAACACCTGAAGCTGGCAGCTGGTTCCTGGCCCCCCTCGTTTTGGATTTACAATATACCGATCTTTGGCACACCATTGGGCCACTCGATCAGCATAATCGTTTCCCAGTGATACTTTGTCCATGCTCCTTTGATGAGCAGCACATTTTACCACTGCCAGTTCTTTGGGCAACTGGATGGCCTCTAAAAGGTCATGAACAACCTTTGCATTCCGAATGGGAGTACCTGAGGAAGTCATGAATTCTCTCTGCAGCCACAATTGGCCAAAGTCATGCACAACTCCATAACAGTACTGACTGTCAGTATACACTGTTATGCGTAAGTCCTTCCCAATTTTGCAAGCCTTTATCATGGCTATCAATTCGGCTACTTGTGCAGACTTGATGTTATATAGGTAACCTGCTTCTTCAATTTTTGTGAAAGACACTACTGCATAAGCAGCACTCAAGCCTCCTAGTTCATGTCTTAGACAGGAACCATCCACAAATAGTTCTTTATCATGTTCAGGCAATGGCGTTTCTTTTATGTCTGGGCGTGGTTTAGTACTGAACTCTGTCAGGTCAATACAATCATGTTCATCATCATCCCCACCTTCTATTTCCAAGGGGTCGGGGAGTAAGGTGGCAGGGTTCAGAATACCGCACCTAACAATGCTTACATTTGCTGCACCCACAAGAATCCTCTCGTATTTAGTCAGCCGACTAGGGGTGAGATACTGTGTTTTAGTTCTGGTCAATAGAATTACCACTCGATGTGAAACATACACGGTCACAGGATGTCCCATGACAATGGACTCACTCTGTTCCAAACTTGCACAGGTAGCAGCTACTGCTTTCAGACAGCCTGGTAACCCAGCAGCTACTGGGTCCAAAGTGGCAGAGAAATAGGCCACAGGCCTTCTGGTCGTGCCATGTTCTTGAGTCAGGACTGACAATGCGCAATTATCGCGAGTGTCACAGAATAGGGCAAACTCTTTGGAATAATCTGGCATTCCCAACGCAGGGGCCGTACACAGACAGTTTTTCAGTCTTGTGAAAGCCATTAGACTTTCATCGTCCCACTCTACAACATCTGGCATTCCTCTCGTGGTCATTTTTATCAAGGGCCTGGCTAAGGCTGCAAATCCCAGAATCCACTGCCTGCAGTACCCTAATACACCCAGGAACATTCTGACATCTTTTTGAGTACGGGGCAACTGCATCTTTTGAATTATTCTCACTCTTTCTGATGTGACTTTTCTGACACCCTTTTCTATCTGGTGTCCTAGGTATTTCACTGATTTCGCACAGAACTGTAGTTTGTCAGGGGCCACTTTATGCCCTTTCTCACACAGATGATTTAGGAGGGCAATGGTGTCAACTACACAGTCCCTGTGACTTTTAGACGCCAGTAGAAGGTCGTCTATGTACTGCACTAACACAGAGTTCCCAGGTAAGATCAAAGTCTCTAGACATTTTTTCAAGATCTGATTAAAGATAGAGGGGCTCTCTGTATACCCTTGAGGGACCCGGTTCCAACAATACACGTGACCTTCGAAGGCAAATGAGAAAAGAAATTTGCTGTCGGGGTGCAGGGGTATCGAAAAAAATGCATGACATAAATCAATCACAGTGAACCATTCAGCATCCCAAGGAATCTGGTACAATATCACTGCAGGGTTCGGGACAATAGGGCAGCAAGGAACTACAATTTTGTTAACCTTTCTCAGGTCCTGCACTACCCTATACTTGCCACTAGGCTTTTTGATGCCCATAATCGGTGAGTTGCATGGGCTGCTCATCACTTCCTGTATGATGTCTCCTTCTAATAATTTTTGTATTTCTAGAGTGACACCTGCTTTCACTTCAGCATTCATTCGGTAGGGCCTAGTGTTAGGATATACTGCATTGTCCTTGATGGCTATCTGTATGGGGTCCACATCTTTCATCAACCCCACATCTTTTCCAGTGAAATCCCACACCTCTGGCTTTACGGCTTCCTGGAGTTCTTGGGGCAAGTCCTGCAGGGTCAATCTTTTAATTTCTGAGTCAGGTCTAAGTAACAATAATTTATAAATGCCATCTTCATCTGGGGTCTGTATTTCAACACCCTTTGGTGTGCAAAAGATGGTACAGTTCATTTTGCACAGCAAATCACGACCCAGTAGATTCACTGGACTGGTGTCACAGACGACAAATCTATGCATCTGTTTAAAATTTCCAATTGAAATCTCCATTGGTTCGGTAACAGGAGTACTAATCAATTGATTAGATACACCCACTACTTGGATATTTTCTCCCGAGAGGGGTAGGTTTGGAACGTCCACTGTTCTTACAGTAGAACGGGTAGCGCCAGTGTCCAACAGAAAGGTGACATCATTTCCGTCAACCTTTCCTTCAATATATGGTCCAGACTGGTCTACCGGCAAGGAAGCGCCAAGTACGCACTCCTCGTCCTCCCCTCTCAGGCCCCGTCAGTCCTGATCATTACAAAGGAAGGTATCATTCAGCAGATACTGCGAAGTTGCTGTATTTCTGTTCTCCCCGCTTTCCCAAACCTCTATCTCTTCATCTTCTGCCTGTCTTCCCCTGTATACCTGCTTGGGTGCTCGAGGCACCTGAACTGTTTTTACCTGGGGTTGAGTCTTTCTTGGTCTTTCTTTCTGCGTCTGTGGAGTTAAATCAGGAGTTTTTTCATTAATATCTACTAATTGGGGACACTCGTTTCGCCAGTGTCCAATTTCGCCGCACTGATGGCAGGGAAATTTTTTCATAGCCTCTTCCCTGCTAAATTTGGGCCGGGGCTTTCCTCCACCCCCTCCCCCAGGACCTTTGTTCTCAGCATTTTTAACCATGTTACTCAATTGTTTTTCCTGCTGTTCTGCGAGCTTCACCTGAGCCCACATCACCTTTTCCTTGAGGGCCTTTTTCTTTTCTGCCATCTCATCCTCGCAGTACTTAGCGTACCGCAGGACCTCATCCATTTTCTTGGTATGCCAACAGATTTTATTATCTTTTATCCACTGACAAATTTCAGGTCTTAAACCATTTACAAACCTGTAAATAAAGTGCGTCATATCCTTCAGGTCGATGTTATCAATACCGCTGTATGTTTTAAATACCTGCAATAACCTCTCATAGAAGGAGTGCACTGTCTCGTCCCTTTCCTGTGTTGTTCTATCTATTTTTGTCCAATCAGTTTCCTTTGCGGGCACCTTTTCTTTCAAGTGCTGAATTACCTGCTCATATTTTCGCATGACATCCTTTGATGGCTCCCCTGTTTCTTTATTTCTTGGGTACTCCTCACTCGGCCAGTCTATGTTTATTTTACACTGGGTCCATAAATCTACTGGAACCACAATGTCGAAAAACCCATCCAGGTCTTTCCACAGACATTTCTGTACCTTCACGAACCTTTCCACCTGCCTGTACCAGTCAACTGGTTTCTCTCGTAATTTTGGAAAATCGTTCGTGAAGGACACAATATCCTGCCTAGACCAGGGCACATGCACATATTTCCCTCCTGGAACTTCGCGCATGGGGCATAACTGCTCAGGTTTTTCTACCTCTCTTAAAGCAAACTCAGGAGTCACTTGTCGGGAGCGAACCTCTTCTCTCTTTTTCGCCCACCTGCTTCTCCATCTTTCCACATCTCCCCATTTCTGCAGTACCCCCATTAATTCTTTAATCTGCAACTTCTTCCCTGCCACATTCAGGTGTTCTATATCTTTGTCTGAGAAGTCTGCTCTGTACAGTTTCTGTAAGGGCTTGGATTTTGAGATATCTACCCCCATACTAACTGCTGTTTCGGTCAGTTTTTCGTGGAGCACTCTGGTGTTCCTTGTAAAGCTTTTACATATGAACGACAATTCTTCTTCAGAGTAGGTATTCAATCGATCCAACCCCACATTTCCTGCCATTAATTCTTCTATTTCGACCCTCAGCTTGTAGAGGTCTAAAGGTTTTGTTTGCGGAGTCTGCTTCTCTAATTCACGACTCCAACTCTCAATTTCATCCGGAGTTACCAGAGAGACATTCCTAGTACCTGTTGCTGTCTCTAATTTAATTTCCTTTGTATTAAAAGGGTTATGCCTCTGCTGTATTCCCTTTCCAGTCTGTTTGTTTGGCAATTCCAAGAACGCAACTTCAAACTCGCACTCACTGGACTGATCATCTATGATGATCGGTTCCTGTCTCGGGGTTGCCATGCCTGGGGTCATAACTGGAGTAATCGGATTTCCCTGACCATTTCCGTATAACGGGACCACCGGTCCAATAGTTACTGGAATAGTCAATGCCTCAGGACTGGTATTTAACTGGGAGATTTTCTGAATTATTTCTGTCCTTTGTCTAGCTAGAGCCTCTTGCTCCTTTTCCACTAGTACCCTTCTTAAAGTTGTGTCATGTAATATCTGTGGGGTCAACGGAGGAGTAAAACTCGGGGCAGTAGGATGCGTTTCACTTGGTCCTCCCCCATAATTTGGTTTCGGGAATAAAGTTCCAGTATTAAAGGACCTGCGCTCTTCCCCATATGGAGGTTGAACAAAAGGCAGTCCTGAATTTGATGGTTTTTCTTCGCTTTCATACAAGGGTCTGGGAAAAAAGATTTTCGTACGTGAATATTTTTCTTCCTGGCTCGCGGGCACTTTGGGATATATATCCCTTGTTTCCGTCGGTTCGGGTTTTTCAGGATAGGGCAATACTTGACCACCCCCTCCCAGTCCCAGGGACCTGTCTTCTTCCTTTAGGAAGTGGCGTCGGGGAACATCTCCTACACTGGAAGGTCGGGTTCCCTCATTGTAAGGTGGCGGACTTCTGGTACAGATGTCATCTATTAGTTCATCATCTGAATCCCCCAGGGCCCCCCAATGCTTACATTTTTCAGTACTTTTCTCACCCGCTCCAATGTTATGACATGCCGGCATCATGGGAAACAGACCCTCAACAATCATGCTCTGTCTCCACTGTTTCATCCTTTTATCCCTGGACTCCTGTTTCTGCCTGGGGTACCACTTGGTCAAACCCTTGTCCATTCGGGGTCTTTCTCTTTCAAAAGCCTCAATCTCCCATTCTTCTAATGCCTCATACTGCGTTAGTCTCGGTCTGGGATGCAGTTCATTCATTCGGGTTCTTAAATTAAATAAGATCCTACCATTGAAAGTACCATCTAACGGAAAAGCCAATACTCCGTCATCTTTTGTGTACTTCACCCAATTCTCCAACCACACACAGGTATTGTACCCTCGGTCAAACATCATGAATGAGGCAGGAGTATTAGGTGGTGGGACAAGAACACCTTCCCTAGATTTAATCGGTTTGTCCGTTTTAAAATAATTTTTCACCTTACTTACAAGGGACAATTTTCTCTTGGTTCCGTACATAATATCGTATCTATTAGTCTTCCACTGATCCCTTTCAAACCCTAGGTGCCTTGGATCAGGTCGAGTTCCTGTAGTCTGCGAGTGCCACATACGACTTCTACACTAAACTTTGTTTACAAACTACCTCCAATCGGAACGCGCTTCAGAAATTCGTGCAACCAATGGGTGCGCGACACTAAATAAGCTCCGCCAATTGGTGCGCGGCCCCTTCGTGAGACAGTTCCCACGCTCCGGCGCTCACCCCTCCTTTACAATTCCAGCTCCGCTACCCGCCCGCTGCTTCTACCAATCCCAGCGCGGCACAGAGTGACGTCAGAGGCGCTTCGCGACTGACTCCCTCCCTTCACAAGGTAACGGAAACTTTCTTTCCTTTTAAAGTGCTCAGTGCTTGGTTAATTTACAACAAATACACATTCGCCACAGTGCTCAAGTGTCTAGACAGAGAAAGAATTGTTTTACTGCAAGTAAACTACTTCCATTTACTTTTCACTCGCTGCGGGCAGATCTCTTCCGCCTACCCTTCACTCTAGCATCGGTGAACCTGTTATTCCCCTAAACTCATCCACTTCTTTCCGGGATATATTCCGAGTTTAAGGTTTCTCAGCGGACCCCTCTGCTTTCACGCTAGCTCCGAGGAACCTGCTACTCTTCCGATGTGACCCTTACTAGGTTACGCCACTATGGGAATTTTGCCAATGAACCCCGTTACTGTCATTTATTCACACATGTATTCAGAAAACCCTAGTTAGTGCTTCCCGGTTATCCTAACCTGCACCTAACTTTCCTCGAACCTGTGACCTCAGGACAATGGATTCTATTCACCACTTGCCCTTTCAATTCCCCGGGGAGTTCGGACAACACGAAACGATACGGTTTACAAATGCATGGATTAGTACATATAGCAATATAAGAACAAGAATAAAAACAATGCAAAAATTCATGAGTTTCAGCAGCGTATTCACAAGAGAATGATCAGGTCTCTTAGAACAGCCGCTCTTCTAGCAGCATTAATATAATAGCAGCTTCCGACTCAACTAGTCCAACTAATCCCTGCCTTACTCTCAACTAGTCCCTAACCATCCTCTAGCTACCAGAAAACTGATAGAGCGCGCGAGGCCACCCGACCAATAGTTTTCGCCGTTTCCGGCTTCAGGGCCCATATACTTTTCAAATCACCATATACATCGATCGGGTGACTTCACGAGCTCTACCAAGTTGATGTGTGTGTGTTCCCTGCTACCAATTTTCGGTGCACCCGACTTACCATCCACCGATGCGGGTGCCTAATGACCACAATGAATCAGGGAGCTAGCTGTAAAAGAAAGGCAGCAAAATACAAACCCAACCAATAACATTCAAATACTGTTTAAATGACCACGGACAACTGGAAGTTTTAAAATGTTTATCTAAAGTTCATTATTTTCTTGCATGAGGTACAATAAGACAAGGCAATCAATAACCAAGATAACGTAAATTATATAGGCATAAAGAAATAATGACAGAGTAATCATCAAAGTACTAATAAAATGTAACGAGAAAAGATACTATGCAATTCAGTATTATCTAAACAGGGATAGCCTAAGTGTGGGTGACTATAGGAGAGCTTATAATGAATAACACGCTTCACTTAAGGTGAATGGGCCTTTGAACAATCTAGGCAATGAAGTTCTAGACCATATCAGGAAATGACACACTGCTATGCAAAATATAATTTCTAACAAATGAGAAGACATAGGAATAAACTTATGGAAAAATATAAATGACCTTCAATAGTTGCGGAAAGGCATGGAAAATATCACATATGCAATGTTGAACTTTATTAAAGCAAAAGTTAGAAATTCAGAAAGTGCAAGAATTTCAAGAGGTTCAGAGCAATATTTACCTAGAAAGGTGTGGAAACCAAACCCTGGCCACGGGTCAGTTAAGGACAGGAAACCCTCAAGGAAGGATACCCCTCAAAGGACAGCAGATGCAGAATGGACACCCAGGACAGAACAGGATACCCTCGGAATAGGAATCAGGATAGGACCCTCAGGACAGGACAGCAAACCCTCAGGACAGGACCTCTTCAGGACAGGACCGGAACCCACAGTTCGGAAGCAACGCCTGCGCTCCACCCGTTCTGCAGCTATCGATCAAGACCCCGATTGGGTCAGCAAACTCCCAGCTAAGTGCTTCGCCAGCACTTTAAGGTTCAGTAGAACCTCAGTCTATGGTCAAATTCGGACAGAGTGCTTCGCAGCGCTCTGTATCTTCAGTCACCTATTGAGTGCGTTGGGTCAGTGACAGGTCAGCTAAACCAGACAAGTCGGACGGTTCACTAGGTGAACCCAGGGTAGATATACAGTTTGGGGACAGTGTACCACCCCCCAATGTTGCAAAGTGTCAGAATCCCTCAATTTCCATTGGTCCTAAGGTAGGATTTGGGTAACACACCAATCACAATACAAGATTTGAAGCCTTCATTAACATATTTGGGTACCGCCTAGCAGGTTTGGGGTTCTCATGAGAACTGTGCAGAAAATTAACATTGTAACACATGAGGAGCAACATTCGCCGTTCTCGTAGCGCAGAGGTGGCTTTCCCAGGCGCATCTTGACTGTGGCTGCCAGCTGGCTGAGTTCCACTGTCCAAAGTGGCCACCTTTCAATGCTCCCTGGTCATGCGCAGAAGAGACCGTCAATATGGCTCCCAATCAGTTTGGACCCCCATTCCCCGCGGTACATGAAAAGTAAGCGAAAACAAGTTAATACATAATAATGTCATTATGAAAATACATCATAGGGTTTGTACTTTTAACTCATCATCAAGAAATAAAACTATTGTATTAAATGTTAGCTACATTGACACAATCACAAGAGCAGTGGCACGAGCAGTACCACATGATAAGCACAGCTATGAATTACGCATGCGCATAACTTTCCCTCCACTTCTGCAGACGCGTCAGGACACGTGAGTGTGGCTGACGCATGCGCAGTCACTAAAATACAAGCGGCGGCCATATTAAAGGACACGGATTAAATTCATTAGAAATACACATAGGCAAGCTTCGGGAACTTTGCCTAATCAAAATAAATGTTAGTAAAACATACGCTTTGTTACCTTATTACACATAAACGAGGTTCTTGACTTCGGCAAGCCGCAAAATATGCGAAGCTTTGCTTCATCAGCAGTGCCAGAGGGTTATGCCTTCCTATCACTTGACAGAAAGGAGGGTCGGGGACGGGGAATAGCTATTATACACAGGGAAATTTTTAAAATAAGGACTGAAGTCATATCAATCCTGCCGGCAGAGGCATTACGTTTTTGTATCAAAATAAACAATGCCACTTCCTTCCTGGGATATCTAGTTTATCGCCCGCCCGGGGCAAGACAAGTTTTCACTCATGCTCTGCAGACCCTGTTAGAGTCTTGCACTGAAGCTCTACCCCTCACCTTTCTGGGAGATTTCAATTATCACCTAGAACTGTTAGGCAACCCAGACTCCTCCAAACTATTAGACACCCTGGAGGCGTACAGGTTTAGTCAAATAGTCACAGGATCGACTCCCAAGGCAGGCCATACTTTAGATGGCATTTCCACTAACAATCCCGACCTTAAGTTCCAAGACATAAGGCCTTTGACTTGGACGGATCACAAGGCTATCTATTTCACTCTCAGAACCACAAATCCTGGACGAGAACCTGTGACGAAGCCTGGTAAAATTAAGGTTCGAGGCTGGAAAAAGGTGCAAGGCAGTGTTTTTGAGGCCGCTTTGAATATGGGCCCTGACCTATCCATATCTGATATTGACGCCGCGGCCTCCGCATTCAACGAATGGATTGACATGGCAGCTAAACAGGTAGCCCCTGTGAAAGCGATAACCTTAAGGTAGCCAAGGTTATCTTCTCCTTGGTATAGGCCTCAGCTCAAGACTCTAAAGGTTGAATGTAGAAGAGCAGAAAGCCGGTGGAGACAAGATTATAGTGAAAGTAGCAAAACAATGTACAACCTTGCATTGCAGAAATATAAAAATGAGATAATCTCTGCCAAAGAGCATTATATTTCCATCAAAATTAGAGATGCGGCCGACTGTAGTAAATAACTTTTTTAAGTAGTTAACTCTTTGGCAAAACCTCACCAGAACAATGCTTTTAAGGCTGATCAGGAGATATGTAACAATCTGGCCCTTTTCTTTCAAAATAAAGTACAGATGATATATGATGATCTTCTAAAAGCTCAGGGATTCCAGATTACTATTACACTCAATACAGAGGATGTCTGGCCGGCGACGCAATGTAAACTCTCCTGTTTCCCTGAACTGGTAAACAAGGAGGTGCAAGAGCTGCTTCTCTCTATAAAATCAGGCTCTCCAAGTGACCCTTGCCCCCCTGCCATCATGCATCTAGCCCCTAAGAAGATTTGCGAAAAGTTGACGCCCCTTATCAACCAAGCACTGACAACGGGATCATTTCCGGCTCGGTGGAAACAAGCGGCCATTAGGCCCTTACTAAAAAAAAAAACCTAAACCCGGAGGTTTTAAAGAACTACCGCCCGATTGCAGGATTACCGATGGTGGCGAAGGTCATTGAGAAATCAATGAACAAAGTGCTGGGTGATTATTTAAATGCTAACAAGCTATTAGACCCAACTCAACATGGTTTTCGTGCCTGCCATTCCACTGAATCGGCTCTGATTGTTGCAACTGAGGAAATTCGGCGGGTGGTTGATGAAGGGGGCAGGGCGGCCCTCATACTCCTAGACCTATCGGCTGCATTTGACACCGTGAATCACACAGTGTTAGTGCAACGGCTGAAGGATCTGGGGGTTGAGGACACAGCCCTTTCCCTGCTCACCTCCTTTTTGGAGGGGAGAGAGCAAAGGCTGGTTTGGGATGGACTGGAGTCCAGGAGTTTCCATCTTCCTTGCGGTGTCCCAAAGGGATCATCCCTATCCCCCACACTTTTCAACATATATGTCACCCCGTTAGCAAGGCTCATCAAAAGACATGGTCTCGTGTTGGTATCCTACGCTGATGACTCACAGCTTGTTATCTCTATTGGTAAACAACCTGAGGTCACAGCTGCTAAATTCCACGCTTGCATATCTGAGATCATGGTCTGGATGAACCGCAATTTTCTGAAGATCAACACAGACAAAACGGAGGTGATAGAATTTGGAGGGGGACCCCCGTATGGAACAACTTATGGTGGCCAGTTGAGGCTGGGAAATTCCCGGTCTCTAAGGTTAGGAACTTGGGGGTCATTTTTGATGATAAGCTAAACTTTTCAGCTCAGGTTAATAGCCTGACATCGTCCTGTTTCTTTCTCCTAAAAACTTTAAGAAAGATTTTCCCATTCGTCTCACAGGATCTACAGAAAAATGTGATGGTGAGCCTTTTTCTCTCCAAATTAGACTACTGCAACGCCTAGTTCATGGGCATAGACAGAATGCAGATGGGAAAGCTTCAGTCACTTCAGAATGTGGCAGCCAGGTTGCTTCTGAAAATTCCGAGGGGCTGCCCCACTTCATCAGGTATTAAATCATTGCACTGGCTACCCGTACAGCAGCGGGTTGACTTCAAGGCCTTGTGCTTGGTTCATAAGGCAGTGTATGGAGGGGGTGCCGAGGAAGTTTCTAAACTATTCACGCCTTATGCTCCCCCTCGCCTTCTGAGATCCACCAAGTTAGGACTTTTTAAAACCTTCAGAGTCAAACGAGCCAGATGGGGAGGTAGGACACTATCCAACAGAGCAGCACATCTGTGGAACAGACTACCTCTGGACATGAGATTTCAACCAAACACGAGGCTGTTTAGGAAGAGTCTGAAGACGCTGCTCTTTGTAACTTAGGCTGGCTCAGGCTGTAGCTTTCAGGATTTGGATTCACACACATTAGCGCCAAGATGCCACGGCAATCGAGCGCTTTACAAACATTAAAAATAGAAATAGAAATAGAAGGGTGACTGTGTCTGGATCTTTAGAGTTCTCACTATGGACATTGAAGTCATCCAGAGGAAGAAATTTGTTGGAGGATATCACATGGGGGGCAATCATATTTAGAAGATGTGGTATGGAATTAAGGAGGGGACCAGGAGGACGGTAGACCAGGGCTCCTTTCCAACTCAACTGTGGATGGAGGTCTATTCTAAATATGAGAATTTCGATTATGTCGCTGCAACATTGATCTAGCATTGTGGTTTTTATTGGATCTTTGTATACAACAGCGATACCACCACCCTTCTTGCGTGGTCTGTCTACTCTAAGGATGCAGGAGCCATCTGGGAGTGCAGTAGCGATGGCTGGTGTAAAGGACGGCTTAATCCATGTTTCTGTTAAAAATCTAATATCTGGGTGGGCGAAGGAGATTAGTTCCCAGATATTGATCGCATGTTTGGGGAGAGAGCGAACTTTAGCCAAGAAGCAATTACAGCTTGCTCTGGTAGCGTTCGGTTTAGCAGGCTGGGTTATGGTTTCGGGGTTGCTCAGAGGCGGGAGAGGGAGGCTCTGAAATCTGCAATATATGCATGCTAGGGGACCTTCAACAAAGGAGGGGAATTTGTAAATGCATTGATGAGTTCCTATATGTGTGGTGGGCGGGGGGGGTATGGTTCCTGAAGGCTAATAGCTCCTGTCTGGAGTATTTAAAGTTCCCCTTAGGTTAGTTAACCCAATTTGTGATAAAATTGGCAGGGTCCCTGGCTCCTGGCGACGGTCTGGCGCGGACGGGCTCAGACAAGCTTGCCTTTGGCAAGCCCGCAGCGCGCGTCCGCTGCGCGGAGCTGCCAGCCTTTGCTTTTAAGGTGTACCTCCCCCACCTCTAACCCGGAAGTGAAATCTGCCGAGCGCTCCCTCCACATTAATCGGGAAAACCCGTGGTGGACCAGAGAGCGCGAGGCGAAAAGAGGGCGTCAGAGGAGGAGAGCAGGTAAGGCTGTGCAAAATAGGCAAAGAGTGCAAGTATTTTAAAACAGTTTTGCAAGTAAAAAAGGGTTTAGCAGTCACCCCACAGTAAAAACGCCAAACGCTTTCACCAGCATGTGTCCGCTGTGCAGGGCTGCCAGCCTTTGCTTTTAAAGTGTACCTCCCCCACCTCTAGCCCGGAAGTGAAATCTGCCGAGCGCTCCCTCCACAACATTCGGGAAAACCCGTTGTGGATCAGGGAGCGTGAGGCGAAAAGAAGGCGTCAGAGGAGGAGAGCAGTTGCAAGTAAGAAAGGGTTTAGCAGTCACCCCCACAGTAAAAACGCAAGCGCTTTCACCAGCATGCGTCCGCTTCATATATGCAGCTTGGGGACTTCTAACCTACACACCTGCCCAAATGCCTGGAATCCTCTTGGATGACAAGTGCACTATCCAAATCAATATAACATAACCTAACAATATATTAGAGGTGTGCTCAGTGTGACAGCCTGTCAGGGTGACCACTAATGCTAAATATGTATTAGGAAATTGTTCACTGTGTAATGGTGCAGGAGGAGGTACAGGGACAGCTCAGCGCTTCGGATGCCAGAGCTGTTGCTCATGGTGCCATGGCATTTGTACTTTATGCATTATCCATATGCTATTCATTATACCGGTGGATGCCTTAGAGTAGAATTATTTCAACGTAAAAAATACATTGACCTCATATTTTCTCCACAAAAAAAGGCACATATTGTCATGCCTGTGCCAACTCCACGTTTTCCCTCCATGCAAAGAAGAAATGTCCAATCATTTTCCACCTAGCCCTTGATTTTAAATCTTTATTGGCCACTTTGTTAGCCCCAGTATTTAAAGCACCAGTACAATGCAGACACCCTTTCCTCCTTGATAATCCCACTGCCTTGCCAGTTTTAACTCGAGCCCCTGTCTTGCTTCTTCCTCTCTTCTGTCTCATTGTAATTCTCATGCGTCTCCACAATCTCCACTTCCCATTTCTGCCTTCTCTCGCCTCATTGTACCCGGGGTAGTATGGAGTAGCAGAGACTGAGGGCTGAACAGATTTTAATTTGATGTGAGCATTGCTGTAGCTTCTGCTCTTCCCTTCGAGCCTCATTGTTAAGTATGTAAAACAAAAGTACCCCTTCCTTCCAGCCAACTGACTGAGTGGGACCGGAACACATTGCTGGGGCTACCAGAGCATGAAAAACGTAATCTCTGGGCCCTTTGTTGGTAGAGATGGTGGCCCTCTCTGTTCATAGTCAAAAACCCTGGTATCCCCTACTCTCCTATCCATTGCCCCATCAGCATTCCGGGGAATCCAAAGCAGCCCCCATCCCAGGAGTCTTACAGAGATGCTGGTTATCTGGTAGGCCTGTATTTTATTTATTTACTTATTTTATTTAATGCAATTTTATATAGCGCAAACTGTACCCAAAGGTGTCAGAGAGCTTTACAAAAGCACCAGTTGCATGACATAAGGACATCGGAGTGCATAAGTTACATAAAAGATACAAACAGAAAAACTCTAAATTCACATAAGAATGATAGTAAGATACAAAAGTCTACTACAGATACCAGTGGTTAGAGTTACATATACACCAGATGTAAATTCAGTCAAGAAGTCAGGTCTGTAAACCCCCAGCAGGATATATAGCGTTTGTTGGCCAGTAACAACATTCTTAGAAGAGCTATTTCTTCCGTCAGCAGCATCAGCGCTTCTCTCAGGGCTGCCATGCCTCCAATGGAAGTGGCACAGGATGAGTGCGTGCAGTATGACACCTTAACTTTCCCCAGCAGGGCTACCATACCTTGCACCGTATTAATACCACTGCACCGCGTTTGTTGTTTTTAAGTGCAGCAAAAAAACGGATTCTACAACTGAAGGGAGCGGCTACGCTGTTGGGATGGACTACCGCTTTTCAACAGAGGAGCTGACCTCTTAGGGATAATATGAATACATCCTAAAAGTGTTTCTAGTGTAGTATAGGGACCACATGTTCACTTAATAATAAAAAGCAAGCATTGTCTGAGTAATTCGTCATTTCATCTCCCCTCACTGCACAAAGAGTAGAAATCGGGACCGTGGTCCTTGGGTTCTGAAACAGCTCTAATATTATTACAACTTTCCTTCTTTGTTTACAAATCTTTTAATTCCTGAAATAAGAAAGCACAGAGCATGGGACTGTAAATATAGTAATGGGGGTGGGGGGGCACTTTCGTTAGGAAATGGCGGTATGTTACTTTGTATCAGGGAGTCCAACACTTGCACCAATAAGCCGTGTGGTTTTTGCTGGGACTTGAATCAAGTTTATCTATAAGTGCCACAAAGTCTTGAAAATTAGATCCCTTTGGAAATTCCTGCATCCAAATCTACTCTCGTAACCCAAGTATTAGTACATACACACCCAACAGGAGCTAAATATACTGGCCAATTGATCAAAAATGTAAGGAATATTTTATTTACATATACATTCTAAATTCATCAAAACATAATTAAAAACATAACAAGATACAACTTCACAGCTAAATTTACAGATAAAAATGCACGACAGTGTGGCAGATCACTACTCCTATATGATTGATAACTTTCTTGGAGTAGATCTCGAACAATGATGTCCCCAGAAGGGGCAAATTCTCTTTAAAAGTGACCAAGAAGCGACGCGTTTCGGTGGTCTCACAGGTCCAACCACCTTCTTCAGGCTTTAAAAAGGACATTAATCATATCACAGCACTTTGAATATTTAAAAAACCAAAAAATATATATGTACATATAAAGTTTAATCGTATCAATAAACAATTACAAATTTCATCTACATCCACAGTTCCTATTCTCAGATAACTAGTTTATTATTCATATGAACTGTTAGATATTCCATGATCAGATTGCATAAAACAACAAAATACATATACATCAAGATCATTAGCCAATTAAACTACCTATGCTCCATATATCAACACTCACATCACTGAGCCTTAATGAATGCCTCACCCCACTTCACAGCTCACATGTCTTCATATATACCTAATCGCTACACACCCAATCATTCGACTTCATCATTAGAGTGCCCTAAATTTAATAAAGTGACACTGTTTCCCCAGGCTATTTGCGATTACGCCAATGATTATGGGGAAGTTTTTCAATACACTAGAGGGTTTTATGTATACACACTCTAGGAGATCCTGCTGTTCTCTTTATAGAATTTTATTAGAAAACAGAAGAAAGGCCCATAATATTTACACTGTTCACCATGGGCCATCTTCATTTATAAAAGTTTAGAGACGTATGAGGTGATATATATCATGACACTAACCTTCCTCCGTAATAAATAGGTCTCTGTTTATAACCCAGAATAGCTACATCGTTATTAATATAGTGGCTTCCATATTTGCTAACAACCCACCTTAATAAGGGCTTGTGAGGCATCTACGGGGACAGAGACTCCCGATTTCCAAACTTGTTCCACAGTATCCTCTAAGGGTATCAGTTTCTATTCAATAAACACAATAAAATGTTTTTTTACAAAAGATATATTTTTTCCTTCGTGTTCCTTCCTAACCTATACAATTAGTTAACCTACTCCAGTGACGGTTTCAGAGAAGGGTACCGCCGTCAAGTTGTAATTATCCTGGTCAAATACCAGGTCCAACTTCAATAGATAGATGTTCTCCTAAATGTAATATGAAACACACAAAATGTGGAACTAATACTTTATGTGCCATATAAACATCTGCTGTTTTATAAAGATGGCACTGTACCTTAAAGAGCGATGTCTCAATCATGAAATTAAAGGTGGAACACTCAATGATTTTGTAGTTTTCTGTATATATATATATATATATATCTATATAGGACTCGCAATCCGTCTCTATGGCAAAAGAAGAGCGAGGTAAATATTAACATGCTGTGCCTCGAAATTACAACGGCGCAGAGTATACGTCCCACATTGTAAAAACGCCGCATTTGAGGTAGGCTATCATAACAATAACATAGCGTAAGGGTGTGATGTCCCTACACAAAAATTGGAAAGTTATAAAGTTAGGAAGTTAAAAAGTTAAAAAGTAGGGGCTTTCACACAGTCTGTCTGATTCTATGAGGGAACTTGCAGTAAAAACTTGCCGGGACAGACCGGAAATAACCTACATAAAGCCGGCTAGTCCCAGCCGTCTTTACTCTTCCCTCGTCTGCACTTCTTTAAAGTGTGAATCAATGTCGGCGCAAACGTGCGGCAAAAACAAACTCCTGCCTTTCAAATACCCCCCACATCCAAGGAAAACCATAAATTCAAAGGCCCGCGATCTTCTAATTAAAACATTTGCACGCTTACCGGGATTAAGCAATCTCCGCTTCCGCGAATGTGTCCTTTGGTATGAACTCCTCATCTTAGTTAGCCCTCTATTTTTGTGTCTCGTGTTCGCACCATACCGCAATCACGTAGACATGGATAACGGACAATTTTGTTAGTGACCGATCTTCAGAAACAGCGGAAATCTTAGAGTGATGTTATCGTCTTATACTCATTGGTATTTTGGCCCAGCTGTCTAAACAATTATTTCGAGGTGAGATAAAGATAAAAGGAAAATAAAAATAGACCGATAAACAAGTCTATAATATGCTCTCCTCAGACCCTCCCCATCTCTTAGCCTCTCTGTCCATGTGCTTCTCTGCTCTCCCTATGCCCCATCATTTGGCCTCTCTCCTCCATTACAAGCCTCTCTAACAATCTACTTCTTTGCTCAGACTCTATCTCTTGAACTCTCTGCTGCGCTACATGGCCTCTCTATCAATGTGCTACCCTCCTCTCCTCAGAACCCATTCATTGGCCTCTCTGCTGCGCTACATGGCCTCTCTGTCAATGTGCTTCCCTGCTCTCCTCAGAACTTTCCACTTGGCCTCTCTGCTCCTTTACATGGCCTCTCAACAATCTACTTCTCTGCTCTCCTCTGACCAAGCGTGAAGCTGCTGGTCTGGGTCCTGTTAACAGTTGCTACAAGTGTGAAACAAGAAACCGGACATTCTGCTAGAATTCCCCTGTCCTCTGTATAAACCCTTGCACCTTTTAGCTCTGTGCCTGCTAAATGCGCGGTGTACGCAGTTTGGCTGTTTGCTTGCAGAGCACCTGGAATTGGGTTTGCTACTTTTTATTATTGTTTGTAACATCATTGCACCTCTACGTGCTTGGCACCATAGGGCCCAAACACACTGTGAATTCAGTTTCACTTAAAATGTGTCTGAGATGCAAGCACGCTCCACAGAGCACCCGAGGGAAGGGGAGGAACAGCAGAGAGTGGGGTGGACCGAGGAGAGGGAGGGAATTCCACTTCTTTTAAGACTACAGAGGCTGCGGGATCCCTCTGTCCTCCCCGTGAACCCCTGCGCCTGTGAGCTCCGTGCCTGGCCAGAGTAGTTAATAATCACCCCACCACTGATAAGAAAGTTATTACTATAGCCGTAAAACAACCCATGTTGTCCGTAGGGGCTGTCTAAAAAGCGGACAGGGTGGCACCTGAAAACCCTCCTTTTCAATGGAAAGCCAGAGTTTACCCTAAACGCTGACGCTACCCAATGAAAAGGAGGGGCAGGGCTTACAGTACCCTTTTTCTTATAAAATCTCTCACAGGGCGTGGCAGCTTCGCTGCCGGCCCATGCTCGACCTAAAAATGGGAGACCAAAGGGGCATTAAACTTTTTAGTCTCAATAGCCGATTTATGTTCGGCCAGGCGCACCCTTATTTCGCGACCTGTTTCGCCTATGTATGCCAGCCCACATGGGCAACGCAGCAAGTAAATTACGTTTTTGCTGCGGCAATTGTTAAGGGTGTGTGCTTTTATCGTCATGCCATTATGTGTTATTTCTTTGGCTACCAAGCACTGTCTACACATTTGACAATTGCTACACCGCACATTTCCTGTAGCGGTTGTGTTGTCCAAGGTTCTCTGCTTCAACGTTTGATCATCTCTATAGGTGTGGACTTACTAACTGTGTAAGTTCATGTTTTTCTTAAACACAAACAGTGGTTTTTCCAACTTAAACTCCTCTTGGTCATTCAAAACGTCCCAATGTTTATTAACCATGTTCTTGATTCTATTACTGAAATCATTAAATTGGCTAACAAATACTACTCTTGTTTGGGCCTTATCTTTTTGGATTTATTCAACATGGCCTCACGATCAAAGAATCTAGCCCCTTTGAAAGAGTGGGAAATGAGTTTCTTAGGGTAGCCTCTGTCCTTCAGTTTAGTTTTTAATACATCTGAATGGGCATAAAAGTCAGCTAAAGCTGTACAATTTCTCCTCAACTGGAGAAATTGACTGAAGGGGATGTTATCTTTTTGAGATTTGGGGTGGAAACTAGAGTAATGAAGTAAGGTGTTTTAGCCATAGGTTTTGTGTATAGTTCCAATGCCAATCGCACGTCAAGATAATCTACCCTTTCTTTGCTGTAATGGGCAGTGAATCTCAGATTTGCATCACCCAAATAAAGCCAATCTAGAAATTCAGACAACAATTCCATAGGGCCATTCCATATGAAGAATACATCGTCGATAAAACAATGCCATTCTACCACGTTCTCATAGAAGGGTGCTACTTCGTTATATATATGATGTTTTACAAAATCGCCTACATAAAGGCAAGCCAGACTTGGGGCACAGGTTGCCCCCATGCTGGTACCCTTCTTCTGACGATACAGTTGGTCCTTCAATAAAAAGATGTTATTAAATAGGACCAATTCTGTACATTGAACTATGAATTGCTTACTCACTCCCTCCATTAGACTGCCATCCAGGATTTTTTCTATCACATCCACCGTCGATTTCTGGGGTATATTTGTGTAGAGAGACTCAATGTCCAGGGTTACTAGACATTGAGTCTCCCCCACAAATTGTATATTTTCCACCAATCCAATAATATGCGAGGGGTCCCTCACATAAGATTTAAGCTTGCTCACCAATGGCTTCAAAAAGAAGTCAATGTACTTACTAAATGGTTCAAGCAAGGAGCCCAAACAACTAACGATTGGTCTCATTGGGGGGTCTGTACTACTTTTGTGAATTTTAGGCAGCCCATATAGGGCTGGTATTTTTGGATTTTGATTATTTAAAAATCTAAACTCTTCTTCACAAATCCAATTTTCTTCTATCGCCACTGCCAGGAGGTCAGCACATTTTTTAGTGAGCTTCATCAGTTCAGACTCATTAACTTTTTCATAATGTTCCCTAATATTCAATAATTTGTACATATTGCTGTCATAAACAGACGTATCAAACACCACAACACCGCCCCCCTTATCAGCGGGTTTGATGGTGATTGAAGTATCTGTCTTAAGAGTACTGATCGCTATTCTTTCATTCTTGCTAAGGTTTTGATTCGGATGGGACTCATTGTTTATTATATCATGGATGCCTATCTCAACCGCCTTTTCAAATGTTTCTATATTGCCACCTACCTGAGCTAAAGAGGGAGTAAAGTTGGATTTGGGTTTCAATCCAGTTCCATTAGTAGATTCCCTAGGTGGTCTGTTTTAAAAAAATCTTCTTAATCTTATTTTTCTAAAAAAACATTTTTAGGTCTTTCTCTAACTGAAACTTATTGATCTTGGCAGTGGGTACACAACTGAACCCTTTCCCTAACACTTCTACTTCTTGTGGATTCAGATTCCTATTAGACAGATTAATGATGTGTATTTTGTCTAACACCAATACCTATGGCTCCTGCTCCTTATGTATTCCTGGGGAGGTTATCATGACGATAAAAGCACACACCCTTAACAATTGCTGCAGCAAAAACGTTATTTACTTGCTGCATTGCCCATGTGGGCTGGCATATATAGGAGAAACAGGTCGCGAAATAAGGGTGCGCCTGGCCGAACATAAATCGGCTATCAAGACTAAAAAGTTAAATGCCCCTTTGGTCTCCCATTTTTGTGAATATGGCCACACAGAAGTGGAATTTGTATGGTTTATACTTGAAAAGGTGCATATGAACAAAAGAGGAGCCAACTCAGAAGAAAAACGGAAAGCAAGAGAACAGTGGTACATATCCATCTTTAACACAATTCGAAAGGGCCTTAATACGAGAGAAGAGTGGGATAGATTATTAAAATAGGGCAATGATCTATGGAATAGTGGATGCTTAGATGTTCATGTCTGAAAGTATGTAGAATTAATAAAGAACTGTGTTTGTATCCCCAAAACCTTCATATAAGGGTGTATAAGATCAGAAGGTTTCCTTGTCAAAATAAGTCCTCTTGCTTTTAGGACAAAATGGGCATTAGAAATTCTCTTGTTTAGAAGTTTAGTTGGGAAATATGATTGGTGGGACTCGACTTATAGGAGTTTTCATATACAAACAAGATATTTGAATAATGGCCTTTCAGATGTTCCTAATCCACAATGGTGCAAAATACATGATAAATACAGAGATCGACATAATTCATTTGTAAGAACTCAAACATTTTACAAATCAAACTAGGCGCTATTAATGATTAATTACACTGATAGATAATCAAAGATTTTTTTTGCCCGTGTCTGCCATATTTTGCGGACATATGATTCTCGGGCGGCGGCATATTATAGACTTGTTTATAGGTCTATTTTTATTTTCGTTTTATCTTTATCTCACCTCGAAATATGTATTTAGACAGTTGGGCCAAAATACCAATGAGTATAAGACGATAACATCACTCTAAGATGTCCGATGTTTATGAAAATCTGTCACTAACAAAATTGTCCGTTATTTATGTCTACGTGATTGTGGTATGGCGCGAACACGAGACACATAAATAGAGGGCTAACTAAGATGAGGAGTTCATACCAAAGGACACATTCGCGGAAGTGGATATTGCTTAATCCCAGTAAGCGTGCACATTTTTTAATTAGAAGATCGCGGGCCTTTGAATTTATGGTTTTCCTTGGATGTGGGGGGGTCTTTGAAAGGCAGGAGTGTGTTTTTGCCGCACGTTTGTGCCGACATTGATTCACACTTTAAAGAAGTGCAGACGAGGGAAGAGTAAAAACGGCTGGGACTAGCCGGCTTTATGTGGGTTGTTATTTCCGGTCTGTCCTGGCAAGTTTTACTGCAAGTCCCCTCATAGAATCAGACAGACTGTGTGAAAGCCCCTACTTTTTAACTTTTTAACTTCCTAACTTTATAACTCTTTAATTTTTGTGTAGGGACATCACACCCTTAGGCTATTTTATTGTTATGATAGCCTACCTCAAATGCGGCGTTTTTACAATGTGGGACGTATACTCTGCGCCGTTGTAATTTCGAGGCGCAGCATATGAATATTTACCTCACTCTTCTTTTGCCATACAGACGGATTGCGAGTCCTATATATATATATATACACAGAAAACGACAACATCATTGAGTGTTCCACCTTTAATTTCATGATTGAGCCATCGCTCTTTAAGGTACATTGCCGTCTTTATAAAACAGCAGACATTTATATAGCACATAAAGCATTAGTTCCACATTTAGTGTGTTTCATATTACATTTAGGAGAACATCTATCTATTGAAGTTGGACCTGGTATTTGACCAGGATAATTACAACTTGACGGCGGTACCCTTCTCTGAAACCGTCCCTGGGATAGGTTAACTAATTTTATAGGTTAGGAAGGAACATGAAGGGAAAAATATATTTTTTGTAAACAAAAATGTTATTGTGCTTGTTGAGTAGAAACTGATACCCTCAAAAGATACTGTGGAACAAGTTTAGAAATCGGGAGTCTCTGTCCCCGTAGATGCATCACAAGCCCTTATTAAGGTGGGTTGTTAGCAAATATGGAAGCCACTATATTAATAACGATGTAGCTATTCTGGGTTATAAACAGAGACCTATTCATTACGGAGGAGGGTTAGCGTCTCTAAACTTTTATAAATGATGATGGCCCATGGTCAACAGTGTATATATAATGGGCCCTTTCTTCTGTTTTCTAATAAAATTCTATAAAGAGAAGAACAGGATCTCCTAGCATGTGTATACATAAAACCCTCTAGTGTATTGAAAAACTTCCCCATAATCATTGGCGTCATCGCAAATAGCCTGGGGAAACAGTGTCACTTTATTAAATTTAGGGCACTCTTAATGATGAAGTCGAATGATTGGGTGTGTAGCGCTTAGGTATATATGAAGACATGTGAGCTGTGAAGTGGGGTGAGGCATTCATTAAGGCTCCGTGATGTGAGTGTTGATATATGGAGCATAGGTAGTTTAATTGTCCAATGACCTTGATGTATATGTATTTTGTTGTTTTATGGAATCTGATCATGGAATATCTAACAGTTCATATGAATAATAAACTAGGTATCTGAGAATAGGAACTGTGGATTTAGATGACATTTTTAATTGTTTATTGATACGATTATACTGTATATGTACATATATATATTTTTTCGTTTTTTAGATATTCAAAGTGCTGTGATATGATTAATGTCATTTTTAAAGCCAGAAGAAGGTGGTTGGACCTGTGAGACCACCGAAACGCGTCGCTTCTTGGCCACTTTTAAAGAGAATTTGCCCCTTCTGGGGACATCATTGCTCTTGATCTACTCCAAGAAAGTTATCAATCATATAGGAGTAGTGATCTGCCACACTGTCATGCGCTTTTATCTGTAATTTTAGCTGTGAAGTCGTATCTTGCTATGTTTTTTATTATGTTTTGATGAATTGAGAATGTATATGTAAATAAAATATTCCTTACATTTTCGATCAATTGGCCAGTATATTTAGCTCCTGTTGGGTGTGTATGTACTAATACTTGGGTTATGACAGTATAGTTGGATGCAGGAATTCCCAAAGGGATCTAATTTTCAAGACTTTGTGTCTAGTGGCGTCTGTCTGTGGAAAAGTAAATTTTGCCATGTTCTGTGTCCCTACGCCTCATCCATCATATGTTATGTGTGCATGACTAATATGCATATGTTATTCCCCATGTCCGATTAATGACGCAATTACAGTTGTGTCCACCTCTGGTATGTCATTTTCCAGTCCTCGTGAATACTACGAATATCAGGCCTAGGTAAAGTTACGTTGCCACGTTTCTCAGTGTGCACGTTATTCCATTGTAAAGTCCCCGTTTCCAGGCCTCAAAAGGGCCCGGACATCAGATTCAGCTCCTGTCTCCTGAAAGCCTCGCTGAGGAGCGATACAGCCCCCACCTGTATCCTCGACCCTTCACTTACTTCCTGCCTCGCAGTGCCCGGTGCAGCTCGGCTCTGTCTCTGAGTCTGCCAAAAGTATGTTATAGTTCCAGCTATCAGTTCAGTCCTCCTCTTCTGCATTCCTAAGCTACTGAACTGCATCAATAGTTTCCGTCATTGTCTAGCCTTCTCGTCTCCACGTTAGAGAAATACTGTATTAATGGTCATTTAATATTCTTCATTACGCACTACATGTAGAATAATGCATGGTCCAGTCTTAGAGTCAAGTTAGCTTTTCCCCTCATGACTTCTAGTTTATATCAACATGTTCCCTAAACATCAGATACCAGATAGGGTTTAGGTACATGTCGCTCCGACCCTCCAGACTCTAGTCTCTGCTCCTAGCACAGAGTTCATAGCCCCCAGCTTCTCCTAGTAACACGTCATTGCCAGTTTTCGCGCACCATTAGGTTAGAGGTCCCGGCTCCTTAGGTAGCCCCCTCCAATGTTTCCGCCCATTCATGACATATTCTGTTACGTTTGCATCACATGCCTAAGTATACTCCCAGTTACACCTCTTTTTACTGTTATCTTTCGCGACTGCTACGCGTCACGCCTTCTGCTCCACCCACTGTTACGCCTACTGCAATGTAATGCTATGTGTTTGCGCTATGTATATAAGTCCATGTATTGTTATTAAAAGTTAGCGCGCTCATCCCAGACCAAGCCCCAGCAGCTGCTGGGTCATTCTATGCAGGTTGTCCTGATCCTGTCCTTATGCTGTAATAAACCTGCAGAAACTCCTACTACCTCGAATCTTGACTCTTATTTTATTGAGCTATCTGTTATTCATTCATTCATTCAAAAATAGATCCGGTATTATTTATTTATATACCACATAATGGCGCCCGAATAGGGACTTGCCCTTTCCCCACGCGTCGGTGAAGCCACGCCGACCCCCTGACCCTCTGCAGTCGTGACGGAACCATACCGTGCACTGGCAGATATTTCTGCTCCAAGTATCCCTCAGGCCCACGGAGGAGACGGAGGAGGCGGTCCAGCATCCAAACGAGACGGTGGAGGAACGCGGCGAGTCCCGACCAGAGCCCAAGCCGAGAGTCCAAGGTCCGAGGTATCCGGAGGCCCACCTGTAACTGAAGTCGTTCGTCGTCCAGTCCCGTCCGAGGCCTTCCGTTCCGTGCTGCCCGGTGAGTACCATTGCTGGGGTAGTATCTAGACAGGACCAATCTAAATTGACTCCTGGTCCGTGGGTTGGTGGTGCCCAGACTCACAAACGAAGTGTTCACCTAGGTGGATACGGGTCTTGATGCGTTCCTTTATGGGACCGGTATGTTCCGTACTGTTACAGCAGTGCATCCAGTAATTCTAGTCTGTTCCGTTCTCGAGAAATTCTGTTCTGTTTCTGTTTTCAGTATTCCAGGTAATATTCTGTCCGAACTGTTATTTACAATGTTCTTCATGTATTTTAATGTTGTGGTATGAGTGCGACGTGATTTCGTGTTTTCATTGTGTATTGTATTGTGTCCAGATTACAGTTCAGTCATGCCGCTCTTTTCCAAGTTACGTCAGTTAAAAACTAGAAAGGGTTTATTAGAAGAAGCAGTTCCTGTCCCGCCTAGGGACAGTCCAGGTCACTTTATGTATCAGAAACATGGCATAAGCGCCATAATGTATCTAGATTTATGGGTAGAGTATACCAAACAGTTAGAAGAAAAGTATAGATGGCCCGTATCGGGTACATGGGATGCCGAATGTATCATGAGAGTAGAAGAAGCATTATGGAAAAAGAAAGCCAGACAGTCACAGAAAGATGCCATCGAGTTATGGCGTAAAGAAGCTCATAAAAGAACTGAAAAGGAAGTCAGAAAGTCGGAGTTAAGTAGAGAATCCCAGGAACGAGCCCAAGAAAGAGAATTAATCGAGATAGGTGAACAAGTCAAAGCCGAACAGTCAGACAGACAGAGGCATGCCCTTATTAAGGGTATGTATCCTCTTCTTGCCGAAGGTTTGCCAAAAGCGACCCCAGAGGCATCCAGTAATTTCCCGCCACCATTAGTTCCGACTAAGTTACGTCACAAACAGACCGCAGCTGATATTTTTATTTCGTCCTACTTGGACGACACAGTCCCAGAATATGCAAATCCTGTTCGCGCTCCGCCAGTTCCTGTAAATCAGGCACTTCCTGCTCCTTCAGACACCGGGGTGCCCTTAACAGCTCCCCCGGTCCAGTCCGCCATACAAGTCCAGCCCACGTTACAATTACCGACCTTGTCAGCACGAAGAATGTCAATCGACGATTCCGGTTTAGGGGCCGCAGGAGGAGGTCTTCCTCAAACCCCGCCGCCACACAAGCGTTTAACATTACTCGAATTACATGCTCAAGCGTTACAGCGCACGCCCAAACATCAGTCTGTTACAGAAATCAGGCAAACCCTTAACGAATGTGTCTATGATCCAGTTCCAGGCGAATATAATATGGTTTTATATTCCTTACGTGTAAGGAGAGTGACCGAGTATCTAGTCACCTTGCCGAATATGAAAGAAGATCTAGACAGAATATATCGTTTCATCCGTACAGGGGATGATCCAGAAAGTATTGGCGAGATTATGTCTCAAAGGAAAGCCGAGATCCAGCTCATGATATTAAAGTTCCTGATCAATTGTCTAATAAGAGAACAAGACTACCCGTCTAAAGATTCCGCCGAAATGAGAATCCTGACAAGGTGGAGTGATAATATAGCCGAGGGTAAGCACAAGACCGTCGGTGCCATGGAGAGTATGTACAAGAAAATTCGTAAAGAAATAATAAGGTTACACGACCAGCGTAAAGCAGCACAAGTAAGCGAGAAAGAAAGTATCTCTGATCCTGAAGAGGAAGACGAGAATTCCGCCAGAATAGCGTATGTAGGAAAATCTAGATTTCCAGATCGCCATTTACGCCTAGAACCCAAGTCTATTTTTCATCATCCAGCACCAGAACAAGGTTCCCTAGAACAAGTATTTCAAGCTACCGATCACATCCTGAAATCACGAATCGGTTATAGTGAGTTAAGTACCATGCATGAACAAGAACTAGCCCGATCAGCAGTCCGATGGATTACTGATTCTACCACTTCTCCAGACGAAATAGTGGCACAAATGTTTCTGAAACTGCCCCCAGCCGAGCAACGACTGGTGGGTATGTATATGATCCAGCACCTCATTACTCTGTATGAGGATCAACATTCTGATCCAGGTCCGTTGCACGATGTCCTGAACGAGTTACTCCAGTATAGATGGAGAGGTCTAGGTACCGATTTAATTAGTGTCATTCTAGAACAGCGCCACAAATATAGAACGTTCCTGAACCCGCATTTTGTTCATGTCTCACCCCCAGAAAGTAAATCATTCTACATAGACAGACAGAATCCGTTACGAGAAGTCCACCCAGTCCAAGGGGCGGGTGGCGTAATGCAACGAGTGTTTGTATACACTCCGATTTCAAAGATGGAACTTCTTGAAATGAAGAAATTAATTCCCTGTCATGACAAAGATCCAGCAGGGTTCCATAGAGAATTAAAAGACATGCTCCGTATGGGAGAATACACTTACCCAGATATCATTAAAATGTTAAAGGTCCTGTTACCCGCAGGGGTGTATGAAAAGCTAAAGGAAAAAGAATGGGAGGTGGGAGAGAAAAAGATCGATTGGGCAGCTCTAGAAGCTGAAGACAAGGCACGAGTACCAGGTACCGGTCTTGGAGATAAATGTAAAGAATTACCAGAATTATTGATTCAAGTTTTACCCAGATTATTGACAACGAGAAAGGAAGACTGGGATGCAATCTCAGCCTGTAAACAGAAACAAGATGAAGATATTAGTGATTTTTATTCTAGATTTGAAAAATGTTTTAGTATTAACAGTGGTCTCAAGACAAGTAGTGAGTCATACCCTCACCTTTTTGTTACCAAATTAGTCGAGAATTCAAGTCCACAAATTAAAAACCGAGTTTTGAAAGTCGAAAGCACCTGGCAAGCTAATACCCCGTCCCAGATGCTCCAGATGCTCCAGTATCACCAGAATAGAATTAGAGAAGAGCAAGAACACGAGAGAAAACGTATGAAAGACACGAAAATGAAAGTGCTAGTTGCACAATCTGTTCCTCAAGACAGTCAGAAGAGGGGTCCGAATCAAGTCAGTCATCCTGCAGCTCCCGTTAAAGGGAATTGCAATTATTGTAAACAGCCAGGTCATTTTATAAACGAGTGTGCAGTTCTGAAACATAACATAGCTACTGGTAAGACTAAAGAAAGACCACGTCCGCCTAGACAAGAACAAGTTTCACAGATTCCTCAGTCACAGAATGCACAACAGACAGTTACAGTACCGCAGCCCATTGCTGCAACACAGCATGTCACATCGCAGATGTACCAGTATGCGCAGTCTGAGTATCCAGAGTACCAGCCATATTCATGAAACAGCCTAGAGAGGGAGGTAGGCTTGCCTCTCATCGAGATACCTGTAGATCAAGAAGGTCCCTATGTTCATAGTCAAGTATTAGGGAAAGACAGAAAGTTTTTGATCGATACAGGGGCAAGTAGGACCACAATTAGTCATGCCGAAGTTCCAGGGGCTCCGCTCTCAGGCTCAAGAAATGTTTCCCTTGGATTTTCAGGAAAGCCAATAGTTAATGAGATATCAAAGCCAGTTACTCTAGAAGTAGGTCCATTGTCCCGTACTACTGATCTGTTACTTACTAAGTCATGTCCAGAAAACCTATTAGGCATTAAGACACTGAAAGAGTTAGGTGCAGTTATTTGCTGTTCCCCAGAGGGAATACGTCTGTTCCTACGTGACTTTAAGGGTCACTATGTATTACGAGATTTTGATTCGAGATTGTCTAATGTCCCGCAGCATTTATGGGCGCAAGGTCCAACTGATGTAGGTTACATGCAAATCACACCCCATCGTGTGACTCTCAAACCAGGTGTAGTGTTACCCCGAATCAGACAGTACAGATTGCCACCTGAGGCTGTAGCAGCCTTATCCAAAATTATTGACGAGCTCATGGCTCAAGGAGTAGTTGTAGAAACTGACTCCAATGTATGTAATTCTCCGATCATTCCAGTCATGAAACGTACTGATCCAAATGCACCCCCAGTATATCGATTAGTGATTGATTTACGAGAGCTTAATAAATGTATTATTCCTCAGTACCCAGTTGTTCCAGACATTTCTTCCCTGTTAACAGCCATTGATTCCGAAGCCATGTTCTTCACTGTCATAGACCTTAAGAATGCATTTTTTAGTGTTCCAATTCATCCAGACAGCCAGTTTCTTTTCGGATTCTGTTTAAATGGAAGGAGCTATATGTTTACACGCGCTCCTCAAGGTTTCACAGAAAGTCCTAGTATTTACAGTCAAGCACTCAAGAGACAACTAGACAACATTCACATGCCAACTGACACTGCCCTGCTCCAGTATGTCGATGATCTCCTGATCACAGCCCGTTCTGAACGTGCTTGCGAGCGAGCATCACTTACAGTCCTGTATTTTCTAGCCGAGATGGGGCACAAGGTGTCACCTTCGAAGCTTCAATTCTGTGTTCAGCAAGTGGTATACTTAGGGCACTTGCTGTCCAAGAGGGGTAGGCAGTTGACACCAGACCGTATCCAGTTAATAGCGAGTCTTCCCCAGCCCAGAACCCAGAAGGAGGTACGTGCCTTCATCGGCCTTACTTCTTATTGTAGACAATGGATTCCCCAGTATGCATTTCTAGCCAAGCCACTGATACAGTTAACGACACAGGAGGCAGCCGTATCGACTGTTCTCCCTTGGACATCTGAACATACACTTAGTTTCAATGAGTTAAAGAAAGCCCTATGTCAAGCTCCAGTTCTAGCTACACCGAACTACAGTAAGCCTTTTACACTTTTCGTTACTGAACGTGAAGGTACAGCATTATCTGTCCTCACACAAGATCAAGCAGGACAATACAAGCCCTGTGCTTATTTTTCGAGCACATTAGATCCAGTCGCCCAGGCGTTGCCTGCGTGCCTCAAGTCAGTTGCAGCCACAGCACTAGCAATCAGACAAAGTGATTCCATAGTTTTAGGGCATTCCCTGACAGTACAAGTCCCACATTCAGTAGAAGTTCTTTTAAACCGAACACAAACACAGCACTTGACAATTGCACGTTTAACAGGTTATGAATTGACACTGTTCCAGCCACACATAGAAATTAGACGCTGCAACGTTCTGAATCCTGCTACACTGTTACCATCAGTTAGTTCAAATCCAGACCCACATGACTGTGTGGAAGTAGTCAATATTACGACAAAGCCAAGACAAGACCTGACAGACATTCCGTTACCAGATCCCGACCTGACACTTTATGTGGATGGTTCATGTATGAGAACTAGTACAGGAGAACTAGTCGCCGCGTATGCAGTGACTACTGACACTGAAGTTATCGAGACACACCGTATTGATACTCTGTCCGCTCAAGCAGCAGAGCTAGTCGCTCTGACACAAGCCTGTATACACGCCAAGAACCTGAAAGTTAATGTTTACACAGATTCACGTTACGCATTCGGAGTTGTACACGACTTCGGAGTGCTCTGGCAGGAGAGAGGTTTCATGACTTCTCATGGAACCAAGATTCAGCATGGTCTCCTTATTCAAGCCCTGTTAGATGCCATACACTTACCGACATCCATTGCCATCATGAAATGCAAAGCACATACGAAAGTTACTGACATTATTTCCCAAGGTAATGATCTAGCAGACCGCACAGCCAAGCTTACAGCACAGACTCCAGACATTCCAGTTAACATGACACATACTCCAGATCCGATTACATGCATGACAGTTAAGGACCCTACACAAGATGTCATAGATATCCAGTTACATGCTACTCCTGAAGAAATCAAGAAATGGTCTGAACAAGGAGGGGTCCAGACAGATCAAGGATGGTTAACGAAGGGTAGAGCCACATGGTTTCTCCCCGACTCTATGGTTCAAGTCATTATCAGTACCGCACATAGTCCAGCACATTTAGGAGAAAAAGCTATGTTAGACAGTTATCCAGAACATTTGGTTCAATAAGCATTTACGAGCTGCAGCCAAACAGAAAGTCCGTACCTGTATGATATGTTGTCAGTTTAATCCAGGTAAAAGTGTCCCGGTGGAACAAGGTGGTTTCCAGCCCCCTGACCACCCTTTTGAGGTCCTCCAGATGGATTATATTCAGATGGAGCGATGTCGAGGTTTCAAGTATGTCCTTGTAGTTGTATGCGCTTTGTCCAGGTGGACAGAAGCATATCCAGTCCCAGATTACACAGCCGCGACCACTGCCAAGCAGTTGGTTCGTGAATTTTTCCCTAGGTATGGACTCCCTAGAGTCGTATATTCTGATAACGGTCAGCCATTCTCCTCAGAGTTAATGAAGCACGTTTCCCTTTTGTTAGGGTACCAGTGGAAGTTCCATTGTGTACGCCATCCTGAAGCAGCCGGTCTAGTCGAGAGACATAATCAGACTCTGAAAATCCGCATAGCCAAAGTATGTAAAGAAAAAGGTGTGGACTGGCTAGTAGCTCTGCCAGTCGCTTTGTTTTATATGCGCATGGTCGCACATTCCAGATCAGGTCTGTCCCCGTATGAGGTCGTATTCGGCCGCCCCCCTAACATGTGGGGTACTCCTAGACCCCGAAGTATTACCGATGTTTCATGTAATATGCTGACAGATTACCTAGCTTCCTTGATGTCTGCCCTCAACTCATGTCGTTCACAGGTTGCTGCCGCATTTCCAGACAATACCGAGGTGGCACCGCATGAAATCGTTCCAGGTTCCCTTGTGATGGTCCGAAATTTTGACAGATCAAGTCCGCTGGAGCCTCGTTGGAAGGAGCCACGTCAGGTCCTCTTGACCACCCGTACTGCCGTCAAGTTGGAAGGCAGGAAGGGGTGGGTCCATCTTTCTCATGTAAAACTTTTCAATGGATTGAAACCAGTCTCCAAGAACATTTCCAAGGATTCCCAAGATTCTAAAGACTGCCAAAACATTGTTTTAAAGGACTGTCCCGCAAAAGACATTACTACAACCCCTCCCTTGTTAGAGAAAACTCCGCAACAGGAGTATAAGTTAAAGCTCAGGTCTAGCAAAATAAGTCAGTCAGTTTGATTGTATAAGTCCTCCCCTAGGTGAAACGGTTAGACTGTTTCTGACATGTATAACATAGACCCCCATAGTGAGAGAGTCAGTCAAAGTTCAATCAGATGTATCGTTTTTCTAAGTTTCATATTATTCATCAGCATTATGATTTCCTGCACCAGCTATGCGTTCTATCTGTATTTTCCAGTTCCTCATGTAAATATGTCTGCTAATGCTACAGTAGAGCACACGTTTAGTGATCTACCTCCTCACGAATATTCATACCGCCTCGCTATGCGCAACAACACATTTATCCGTATGTTACATTACTCACACCAGACCAGCAATGCCACTAATTGTTGGGTGTGTGGTCGACTCCCCCCTTTCCAGACACCGAAGGGAGTTCTGCCACTCTTTCCTTATCCATTCTCACACAATGGTTCGTGTGGAGCATGGTCCACGTTAACGTCATCCTCAACAGATAGGTCTTTTCTTAACAGTACATGTTTCCCAGACAAGCAAGGTCTCCCCCACAGAACAGGTTTAGATCTAGAAAATGAAGTATATAATTTAGGTAATTATTCGTCGAATTTCATGGTCCTGAATGTTCAGTCTGATACTACTCCAGACTTACCTGCTATTTCAGTACTACCTGTCAAAGGCGAATTATGTGTCCGTAGTTATGGTTCCATACATGTAGGTCATAGTGAATGTACTACTGTTGTCCAGTATAGTGACAGTGGGAAATCTGTTTTCAAAGCTTCACGTCATTCTTATTTTATTTGTGGTCAAACCGCATATGTTCGTCTGCCCCTCGATTGGGAGGGAACCTGTTACATTGCCTTCCTACTGCCACCTGTTTTCCTAGCCCCATCTGATTATCACAGAAACACACATCTAGTACACATTAGACATAGAAGGGAGTCCCCAATTGTCGATTATACTGAAACTACTCTAGAACAGTATACAGATTTCAATAAAGGTTTCTTCTTCTTTGTAGGACCTGTCCAGAATAGTAAACTGATCCGTAGGTTAACAAGAACCCTTGAAGCTGTAGTAAATGAGACTGCCTCTGCTCTAGGTAACTTAACCGAAGAACAATCTGCTATGAGATTTGTCGTTTTGCAAAATCGTCTCGTCCTTGACGTCATACTGGCCGATAGGGGCGGGGCCTGTAGAGTCATCGGATCTAGTTGCTGTATTTTCATTCCAAATAACGCGCCGTCTGTTTATTCAGCTATAACCAGACTCCATAAAATTGCCCATCTGTTACACCAAGATCCAGGCACCTGGACATGGTCCGGTTGGTTCTGGAATATAATTTCCGCATGGGGATGGAAAGTCCTGTCCTTTCTAGGTATTGCAGTAGCGATCATATTTAGCTGCTGCCTCTGTATACAATGTGGCCCTGCGATTTGCGGCATTTGTGCTACCTCTTGTATTCCTAGTCCCAAGCCCCGTTCTAAATCCCGTTCCAAGACAATTCGAGACGAGCAAATGGTACTGTATGAAATGATAGATGGTATCATGAAAATTGATGTTTCCTGATGGAAACGTAGTGACAAGGAGGGAATGTGGAAAAGTAAATTTTGCCATGTTCTGTGTCCCTACGCCTCATCCATCATATGTTATGTGTGCATGACTAATATGCATATGTTATTCCCCATGTCCGATTAATGACGCAATTACAGTTGTGTCCACCTCTGGTATGTCATTTTCCAGTCCTCGTGAATACTACGAATATCAGGCCTAGGTAAAGTTATGTTGCCACGTTTCTCAGTGTGCACGTTATTCCATTGTAAAGTCCCCGTTTCCAGGCCTCAAAAGGGCCCGGACATCAGATTCAGCTCCTGTCTCCTGAAAGCCTCGCTGAGGAGCGATACAGCCCCCACCTGTATCCTCGACCCTTCACTTACTTCCTGCCTCGCAGTGCCCGGTGCAGCTCGGCTCTGTCTCTGAGTCTGCCAAAAGTATGTTATAGTTCCAGCTATCAGTTCAGTCCTCCTCTTCTGCATTCCTAAGCTACTGAACTGCATCAATAGTTTCCGTCATTGTCTAGCCTTCTCGTCTCCACGTTAGAGAAATACTGTATTAATGGTCATTTAATATTCTTCATTACGCACTACATGTAGAATAATGCATGGTCCAGTCTTAGAGTCAAGTTAGCTTTTCCCCTCATGACTTCTAGTTTATATCAACATGTTCCCTAAACATCAGATACCAGATAGGGTTTAGGTACATGTCGCTCCGACCCTCCAGACTCTAGTCTCTGCTCCTAGCACAGAGTTCATAGCCCCCAGCTTCTCCTAGTAACACGTCATTGCCAGTTTTCGCGCACCATTAGGTTAGAGGTCCCGGCTCCTTAGGTAGCCCCCTCCAATGTTTCCGCCCATTCATGACATATTCTGTTACGTTTGCATCACATGCCTAAGTATACTCCCAGTTACACCTCTTTTTACTGTTATCTTTCGCGACTGCTACGCGTCACGCCTTCTGCTCCACCCACTGTTACGCCTACTGCAATGTAATGCTATGTGTTTGCGCTATGTATATAAGTCCATGTATTGTTATTAAAAGTTAGCGCGCTCATCCCAGACCAAGCCCCAGCAGCTGCTGGGTCATTCTATGCAGGTTGTCCTGATCCTGTCCTTATGCTGTAATAAACCTGCAGAAACTCCTACTACCTCGAATCTTGACTCTTATTTTATTGAGCTATCTGTTATTCATTCATTCATTCAAAAATAGATCCGGTATTATTTATTTATATGTCCCTTTGGTAGAGTGGGACCCCTCTCATTTGTCTATGGTATCTCTAAATGCCATACCTATAAAACGGGTGTAACGTACACCATGCAGAAGTTACGCCTTCTTTTGAGGATACGGCATGCCAAGTTTCTACCTAACACCTGCATTCGTAACTTCCACATGTAGGAATGAATTATCAGGTATAAATTACTGGTGCTGGAGAAAGTTACTTCTGCCTGTTTTCCAAACCCAATCTATGTAGATTTAATGCACTTGTTTAAATAATGCTTACGTAGGAATTTGTTTAAATTATCGTTTTATGACTCAAGATTCTGCAATTCGGATAGTTTCTCCTGTTGTAGTGTTAGCATAAGGGGCACATGAATAGGTGTTGAGAATGCGAAGAAAACCCACAAAATTAACTCTCATTTCTAATATTTCTCCACCCTATGCACACACATAAATGTTCTCCTAAACGAAGTTGGAGTAAGTATACAAATGTGGTGTACAGTTACTACAACGCCCCCCAAATGTGTGGGGTTTTCTGGGAAGAGATGCCTTCAGATTTGCACGTTACATGTGCAAATGTATAATTGTGTTAAAACGTATGCCTGTGCTCCTTGTTCTCCCCGTGCTCCAAAGATGCAAAGTATACTGGAGAAGGAGTATTCGAGGACATCTATAATGTACGTCGATTCTCACGCGTTCTGCTGAGGGAAGATATATATGACAACCAGAATGTGGAAATGTATGCAAATCATTGAGGAAACGATTGGTACCTAAATGACCTCATTTTTGCATGCTTCTAAAATGCTTTCAATGCCTTTACAAATTGGGCACACAACAATTTCCATTTACGTTTGTTAATTTTGCTAAATTAGACATGAGTATGTCACCTACCCAGACTTTCATGTGGGAAATGTCATAACATACATAGAGCATAGTATGATGTTGCCATGTTTAGAGCCACATCTTAAGGTGATTCTTTTAGCTGGCCTGGCAGCGCATCTTTGTTACTGAACAGGCAGTAAGAACTTACATAAAATGCTATTGTTAAACCCAGTAGTTGTCTGTTAATTAAACTGCTTTCTTGAAACAAGTGCTAACTATCCCTGCTTTGTAAAACATAAAGAAGCACCTCCTGCTGTTTTTGGTCGTCCCACTCAAAAAACCAGGGCATTAGCTAAATTTCCTGATATGTCCCAGGAAAGCTGGTGAAAAACCGAGACCGTCCTGTCCAATCCGGGAAGCCTGGTCACCCTTAACTTCAGGGGCAGGGACTCCTCAATATAGTTTAGCTGCGCCATAGCAGTAGGGTGACCACCGTTCGTAAATTTCATGGACCGTCCGTAATTTGGACCTCACGTCCGTTGCTGTCAGGATCCCTTTTACGTACGCCTTTTGTCCGTAGTTTTGGGCCTTGCAGGGATCAGAGCTGTTCGCTGCGAGAGGCCTCAGCTCCCTGATGGGGCCGCCTCGCACTCATCCTCGGAGCACAAGAGCAGCCCCACACCACCCATTGGCATTCTGTTTGTGGCTAATTGTCACATAGAAAATGACAGTGGGCCAGTTTGGGGTTTTACAGCGTGTGGTGGCCTCCTCCTGCCCTGGTCTGGGGCAGGGCAGTCTGTTAGGGTTAGATGGAAGAAATGTTCAAAACACATGTACAAAAATGCCCATGCTGCTATGTGCCAGTTCATGAAAATAATCTGGTGAAAGAAGTTAAAAAGAAGAGGTTATAGTTCTTACACAGTCTCATCATTTCAGAGCTGAAGCATTTTTAATATATACAACAAAGCCACAGTTGCTGCTTTTTTATTTATTTTATGCAACTAACATCCATTGACAAAGCCAGTAGTCATAGCTTGTTGTAGGTCTAGTTTTACTGGATGCAATGATAGAAACAGCAAAATACAAGTTGGGCGGCACATTATGCTCAGCACAATTTTTTTTGTTGGTGTTTTAGGCCACCCCCTTAATTACATCTGACACGCCCCTTGGAGAGACCCCCAGTTTATCATCCCATTTAAAGTCCTGGAAACCACACCATGTCACAGTCACCTCATGTCCTTGCTCTGTGCATCATTCAAGACTCACGATTTCCAAGTTTTCGGATTACCTATGTGCAAGAGTATGGTGAACTCTCCCCCAACCCACCCCGCCCACCCCTTGCTTTAGGAACTACAGCAAGGGTGACATTCTTGATGGGCCTCTTCTGTCAGCAACTCAGTAGACAAAGGTTCAGCTCATAATTAATGTGAAAGGGTGGGTGAGTGAGTAAGTGAAGAAATGGGTAAATGGCTGGATGGATTAGTGAAAGGATGAATGGATGAGTGGAAAGGTGAATGGATGGAAAATGAGAGAAAGGATGGATGAGGGAGTGGAAGGATGAATGAGGGTAAATGGATGTATTGGTGAAAGGGTAGATGGATGGGTAAAAGGCTGGATGGATCAGTGAAAGGATGGATGGATGGGTGAAAGGTTGAATGATGGGCGAGTGAATGGGTGGATGGATGAGAAAATGATAGGTGGATTGATGAATTGATAATTGAAAGGGTGAATGAATGGATGGATGAGTGAAAGGGTGGATGGACGAGAGAAAGGATGGATGAGTGATAAGGTCAATGGATGGACTCATGAGTGGATAAATAAATGGATGAATGGGAAGATGAAGGGTGGATGGAATGATGGGTGGCTAAGTGAAAGGGGAATGGAGAGAGAAAGAGGATGAATGATTGGCAGAATCGATGGGCGAATGGGTGCATGGATGAGTGAAAAGAAGAATGTAAAGATGGATGAGTTAAAGAATGCATACATGAGTGAAAGGGAGGGTGGAGAGCTGTAAGAAAGGATGGATGGATGAGTGGAAGGTTGAATGGGTGGACGGATGAGTGACTGGGTGGATGAATGAGTAAGTAAAAGGATGGCTGGATGGGTGAAAGGCTAAATGGATGGATGGGTGAGTCGATGGATGGATGTGTGACAGGATGGCTTGGGTGAAAGGGTAAATGGTTGGATGGATGGGTGGAAGAGTGGATGGGTGAGTAAAAGGATGGATTGGGTGAAAGGGTGGATGGATGATGGACAGTTGAGTGAAAGGGTGGATTGAGAGATGGATGAGTGAAATGATGGATGGAAGGATAGATGATGGATAGGTTTGCAAATGGTTGAAAAGGTTTGGCTATGGATGGGCACACAGATGGAAGGACAGAATGGAGGGTGAAAGTCTCAGTGATCAATGAAAGAATTAATAGATGACAGAATGTAAATTTGAAATAGTGGATATCAGGGGTTTGATGGAAGGATGAATGACTAGATCCTTGGACAAGAGAGCTCTTCTAGGGAGGGTTGTGATGACTTACTTTGCTTCTTGATGCCATAAGAGCTTTAGTTCAAAGTGGGAGGTATTTAAATGTTCTGGCTTGTTGGACCCGGCCTCGTGGCGTGGTCCTTCCCCTCCCGCATGGCGGGCCCCGGACGACATCGGCCCTCCAACCAGCCCGGGTCGGCCCCGGGGAACACCTCTGCACGACCTACAAACCACCAGATCCGCCCCCCCGGCGGCCCACCACCACTGACACGGCACCCTTGGGCCGCCCCAGCGTTACCGGTCCGGTGCCCACCAAGGACCCACATTCCAGGTCGACGCCATCTTGGGCCCATCACGTCACAGACACGTGGTCCCGGCCCAGCCGCGACCACAGCCCCAGCAAGCCCGCCATCGAGGCACCAAGAACCTCCGGGTGGTAGAGTGGCCACTCAACCAAAGACAAGGAGAGGGGAGTTTCGATTGCTCTCCAACCATCCCCGGACGCCTAGTATCGATCGCCCTCTGGCCTCCCTGGGCGCTGGCTCCACCCCCCTGCTGGGTGTCTGGACACCATCATCCCGGCCCCTCTGACCTCCAGGCGAGAGGGTCCGGACATCAAAGGACTCCAGACCTATATCTGGGCCAGCCCCGGAGTAGGGCGGGAGTTGTATCCCGGAGTCGAGAAGCCCTGCTGACGCTGTCGGCTGACCCTGAGACGAACTCACCGTGCTGCTCTACCTGGAACCTGCTGGCGCTGCCGCGGTCCATCTTCGCTGTAACCACCTTGGAGCCTGCTGGCGCTGCCGCGGCCCATCTTCGCTGTAACCACCTTGGAGCCTGCTGGCGCTGCCGCGGCCCAGCTTCGCTGTAACCACCTTGGAGCCTGCTGGCGCTGCCGCGGCCCATCTTCGCTGCAACCACCTTGGAGCCTGCTGGCGCTGCCGTGGCCCATCTTCGCTGCAACCACCTTGGAGCCTGCTGGCGCTGCCGCGGCCCATCTTCGCTGTAACCACCTTGGAGCCTGCTGGCGCTGCCGCGGCCCATCTTCGCTGTAACCACCTTGGAGCCTGCTGGCGCTGCCGCGGCCCATCTTCGCTGTAACCACCTTGGAGCCTGCTGGCGCTGCCGCGGCCCATCTTCGCTGTAATCACCTTGGAGCCTGCTGGCGCTGCCGCGGCCCCACCTTGCGGAACCCCCCAGCTCGAGGATTGAGAGCTGTGCGCAGGGGCTACGTACCACCGACCATCCGTAAGACTGTCCCGCTACCTTACCCCTTGTCACGAGACTTTCCCGGTCCCAGGATCGGCTGTATATATTGAAACTATACTTATTGCCAGATAAAGCTTGAAAACTCTATCTACGTGTTGTGTACTTTTGTAGTGGTGTAGTTACTCTGCTGTACGATTCTAGAAGAGGGCCCCCACGTCGGAGGCCCCTCGACACCGCTCGGTGCCTTCTCTAGAGGACGGGTAGACCTCGGGGTGGTCAGTCAGACACCTTCTGCCGCCCCCGGGTTCGCCTTTCTAACATTGGTGGCAGGCGCTGCGATCCGAGCCCACGCAAAATCGTACAGAGAGGGATCTACCCGCTACAGGGAAAAAAACACACTGAGACCATGACGACCCAAGAAACAAATCCACCTGCCGAATTCCAGAAAGAAAAGATGGAAGAATACAGCCACAAAGAACTGAAACAATTCTGTAAAGATATGGGAATCGCTACCACTGGCCTGAGTACAAAAGAGGACTTCAAATCGGCCCTACAAGCCTGGGTGGAAACCCGAGACAGGCCACCCCAAGAGGAGAATAGCCCGAATGGACAACCGGAAACCCGCGCACCTCCGACGGGGGAAAGAACCGCAACCCTAAACGCGGACCTCACCTATGAAGACGCTCGAGAACGAGAGCGCAACCGGCTACACGAATTGGAGCTTGCACGACTCCGGTTAGACGGAGAACTCCAGCTAGCGGAGAAAAAGATAGCCCTCGAGCAACTACGGCTGGAGGGGGATTTAGAAGAAAAAAGGAGACAACGTGACCTCGAAGAAAAACGATTAGCCTATGAACACGAACGAGGCCTGAAAGAACTCGAAATCAAAGCCAAGCTCAGCGAAGATAGCACAGCCGGGGCCAAGACCTCGGCCCCTCCCGTGGACACCAAAGTTCATCTACCGAAAGATGTAGTCAAAGAATACTACAAAAACGACGACATCCAGCAGTGGTTCAAAGCCTACGAGGTGGCCATGACCGCCCATCGGGTGCCCCTGAAGGACTGGGGCGCCGGCCTGTGGGGAAAGTTCGTCAACGAAGGGAGGGACGCCCTGCTGGAACTCCCTGACACCGAAATGACTTACTATGAACACATGAAAACGGCCCTACTCACACGCTACGGACTCACCCCCGAGATGTACCGGCAGAGGTTCCGAGACTGTAAAAAAATCCCCGGTACAACTTGGGTGGAATATGTGAACTTTTTTAGCAGAGCCTTCGAGGGATGGGTCAAAGGCAGTCAGGTCACTACCTACCAGCAGTTGGTTGACCTGATATTATGGGAGCACCTCTCCAACAACTGCTTCATTGAACTACGACAACACCTCCTCGACAGCAAGTTGACCGATCCTCGAAAACTAGCGATCGAAGCAGATCGGTGGGCGAGCACCCGTGTCCACCGGAACCCCACAGGAGAATACGGACGAGGGTCCCCGGGGAACCACCGGCGGCAAGGCGGCGGGTCGGGCATCAGCCGAGGCCGAGACCTCCCGCCGGGGTCTTCGCCCGCCTCCGCTACCCCAGCCTCCGGCCCGAGGGGGGCCCCGCCAGCCCGACCGGGACCACGCCCCAACGTTACGTGCCACAGATGCCAACGGCTGGGTCACTATGCCAATGATCCTCTCTGCCCCATGAACCAACGGCCCGGCCCCACCGGTCCCCCCGGTCGACAAATCACTGCAGCCGCTCTAAGCGAAGAAAGAGATGAAGAAGAACAGGTCCCTATGGAACCAGAAGAATGGGAGTCCGCAGCCATGTGCCTCGCCTCCCTGGGCGACAAAGACATGATCCCTCGGGACCAGATTCCGATCAACACCCAGAAGTACCGCCAGTGGGTCACCATCAACGGCCGCCGGGCCGAGGCTCTCTGTGACACGGGGGCCAGCATAACCGCCGTCCGCTGCCACCTGGTGACCCCAGAACAGATCTTGCCACACGTTCTGTGCCCTGTCCGGTCAGCGGACAATTCCGAGAGCCTGTGCCAGATGGCCCGCATCCCCTTCGAGTGGGGAGGAGTGTCCGGCCTGCTGAATGTCACCGTCCGAGACGATGCCCCAGTAGACTGCCTTCTAGGGAACGACCTGGAAAGTTCCCCCTGGGCACAAATCGAACGAAGAGAGCATCTGGGGATGCTAGGCCTTCCTGAATGGGTTTGCGTAACGACCCGATCCATGTCCAACCGGGACGCCGTCCCCACCGAAGACAATCTGCCCGAAGAACCGGAATGGCCGGCACCTCCGCCACCCGCCACTGCCACAACCGAACCCGAACTGGGGCCGCGGGGCCCCAACCATGAAGAAATCTCCGAGCTCGGGCCCCTTCCAGAACTAGCCCAGTGGCGCCAAGAAGGGGGCCCCACCCGTGAGCAGTTCCGTCAGGAACAAAGGACCTGTCCTTCCCTTGAGGGACTCCGACAACAAGCCGCCACCCAAGCCACAGGAACCCCCTCGGGGTCCCACTGGGTCTATTGGGACCAGGACCTCCTCTACAGCGAACAGAAAATCGCCGAACTGGGGGCCGGCCGAGTGCTAGTCGTCCCCCTCCCCTTCAGGGGCTTTCTCTTAAATCTGGCACATGATGTGCCCCTCGCTGGGCACCTGGGGCAGGACAAAACCTACAACCGCCTGGTGACCCACTTTTATTGGCCGAAGATGCGCAGCGATGTGTACAACCACTGCCGAACCTGTCCGACCTGCCAAGCCAGTGGAAAGAGTGGGGGGAAAATCAAAGCCCCACTCCAACCGTTTCCCGTGGTGACCACTCCCTTCGAGCGAGTAGGGATCGACATCGTGGGGCCCCTGGATCCTCCAACCTCTCAGGGGCACCGCTTCATCCTCGTCCTGGTGGACCATGCCACCCGCTACCCAGAAGCTATCCCTCTCCGGACTATCACAGCCCCCGTAGTGGGGCGAGCGCTCATGGGGATCTTCTCTAGAGTCGGCTTTCCCCGAGAGGTCGTAAGTGATCGGGGCACAAACTTTATATCAAAATATATGCGGTCCCTATGGCAACAGTGCGGGGTCGCATATAAGTTCACCACCCCGTATCACCCTCAAGGGAATGGACTAGTAGAGCGGTTTAATAGGACCCTGAAAGGAATGATCAAGGGCCTAGAAGAACCACTCCGGCGCAAATGGGACATTCTGCTGCCGTGCCTTCTGTTCGCCTACCGGGAGGTACCCCAGAAGTCCTTGGGGTTCAGCCCCTTTGAACTATTATATGGACACCCTGTGCGAGGCCCCCTCAGCCTGGTCAAAGAAGGCTGGGAGCTGGCCCCCTCCGATGCTCCGCCCGATGTTTTCCGATACTTCTTGACTCTCCGCAACCAGACTCGGAAGTTCCGGGAACTGGCCGAAACCAACCTAAAAGCCAGACAAGAAGAGATGAAGCGCTGGTATGACGAAAACGCCTCGTCCATTGAATTCGAGCCGGGCCAACAGGTCTGGGTCATGTCCCCAGTCGACCCCGGCGCCCTCCAGGACAAATGGACAGGGCCCTTCCGTGTGGTGGAGCGCAAGAGCCCCGTCACCTACCTAGTGGACATGGAGTCCCCCCGGAACCCCCTCCGGGTCCTACACGCCAACCGGCTCAAGCCCCACTTTGTCCGCACCGAACTGACCCTGTTGTTGGCTACCGATGACGGAGCGGAGGACGACTCCGAGCCTCTACCAGACCTCCTGAGTACCTCCGAGAAAGATGGTTCGGTCGAGGGGGTCTCCCTCTCTCCCACGCTGACCCCCAAGCAGCGCCAGGACTGCCAGAAACTGCTGGGTCAATTTGCAAACTTATTTTCCCTCACCCCCGGGGTCACACAGTGGTGTGTTCACGACGTTGACACTGGGGACAGTCCGCCCGTGCGGCACCGAGCCTACCGAGTTCCCGACCGAGTGCGGGCCTGCATCCAAGCCGAAGTTTCCAAAATGCTAGCCCTAGGGGTAGTCGAACCCTCAGACAGTCCATGGGCCAGTCCCGTCGTCCTGGTCCCTAAGGCCGCCGCCCCCGGAGTGCCCCCGGAGCTGCGGTTCTGTGTCGACTACCGGGGGCTGAATGCAGTCACCAGGACCGACGCCCATCCCATCCCATCCCCAGGGCGGATGAATTGATCGATCGCCTGGGAGCCGCCAGGTACCTCAGCACCTTCGACCTCAAGGCCGGATACTGGCAAATCGGCCTCACGCCAGGAGCCCAGGAACGGTCCCCATTCTCGACCCCGGATGGCCACTACCAGTTCAAAGTGATGCCCTTCGGCATGAAAAACGCCCCGGCCACCTTCCAGAGACTCGTGAATAGGGTGCTGGCGGGGCTGGAAGAGTTCAATGCCGCCTATCTAGACGACATTGCAGTGTACAGCCTTCAGTGGGATGAGCACCTGTCCCACCTCTGGAAGGTCCTGACGGCCCTCCAACGGGCCGGACTAACAATAAAAGCCAGCAAGTGCCAGATCGGTCAAGGGTCCGTGACCTATCTGGGAAACCAAGTGGGGAGTGGCCAAGTGGCTCCCCTTCAACCCAAGATCGACGCCATCCAGGCCTGGGAACCCCCCGTCACCCAGACCGCCGTCCGAGCCTTCCTGGGGCTCACGGGATACTATCGGCGGTTCATAAAAGACTATGGGAACATTGTGGGGCCCCTCACAGAACTAACCTCCAAGAGACTACCCCAAAGGTGCACTGGACCCCCGAGTGCCAAGTAGCCTTTGAGACCCTCAAAACGTCCATGTGCACCGCCCCGGTGCTCCAGGCCCCCGACTACAGCCGAGAGTTCATCGTCCAAACTGACGCCTCGGAACATGGCGTTGGGGCCGTCCTCTCCCAAGTGAACTCTAACGGAGTCGACCGTCCGGTAGCCTTCATCAGCCGGCGCCTGCTGGCCAGAGAACAACGATGGAGCACCATCGAGAGGGAAGCCTTCGCCGTCGTATGGGCCCTAAAGAAACTCCGGCCCTACCTCTTCGGCACCCACTTCCGAGTACAGACCGACCACCGGCCCCTGCGGTGGTTGATGCAGATGCGGGGCGAGAACCCGAAGTTGCTGCGATGGTCCATCTCCCTCCAAGGGATGAACTTCACCGTGGAACATCGCCCTGGCAACGACCACGCCAACGCTGACGGCCTCTCCAGATTCTTCCGCCTCGGCGAGGAGAATCCCCAAGAAGATGGGTGACTCCCCCCTGCCTTCAGCTGGAGGGGACGTGTGTTGGACCCGGCCTCGTGGCGTGGTCCTACCCCTCCCGCATGGCGGGCCCCGGACGACATCAGCCCTCCACCCAGCCCGGGTCGGCCCCGGGGCACACCTCTGCACGACCTACAAACCACCAGATCCGCCCCCCCGGCGGCCCACCACCACTGACACGGCACCCTTGGGCCGCCCCAGCGTTACCGGTCCGGTGCCCACCAAGGACCCACATTCCAGGCCGACGCCATCTTGGGCCTATCACGTCACAGACACGTGGTCCCGGCCCAGCCGCAACCACAGCCCGAGCAAGCCCGCCATCGAGGCACCAAGAACCTCCGGGTGGTAGAGTGGCCACTCAACCAAAGACAAGGAGAGGGGAGTTTCGATGGCTCTCCAACCATCCCCGGATGCCTAGTATCGATCGCCCTCCGGCCTCCCTGGGCGCTGGCTCCACCCCCCTGCTGGGTGTCTGGACACCATCATCCCGGCCCCTCTGACCTCCAGGCGAGAGGGTCCGGACATCAAAGGACTCCAGACCTATATCTGGGCCAACCCCGGAGTAGGGCGGGAGTTGTATCCCGGAGTCGAGAAGCCCTGCTGACGCTGTCGGCTGACCCTGAGACGAACTCACCGTGCTGCTCTACCTGGAACCTGCTGGCGCTGCCGCGGTCCATCTTCGCTGTAACCACCTTGGAGCCTGCTGGCGCTGCCGCGGCCCATCTTCGCTATAACCACCTTGGAGCCTGCTGGCGCTACCGCGGCCCATCTTCGCTGTAACCACCTTGGAGCCTGCTGGCGCTGCCGCGGCCCATCTTCGCTGCAACCACCTTGGAGCCTGCTGGCGCTGCCGCGGCCCATCTTCGCTGTAACCACCTTGGAGCCTGCTGGCGCTGCCGCGGCCCATCTTCGCTGTAACCACCTTGGAGCCTGCTGGCGCTGCCGCGGCCCATCTTCGCTGTAACCACCTTGGAGCCTGCTGGCGCTGCCGCGGCCCATCTTCGCTGTAACCACCTTGGAGCCTGCTGGCGCTGCCGCGGCCCCACCTTGCGGAACCCCCCAGCTCGAGGATTGAGAGCTGTGCGCAGGGGCTACGTACCACCGACCATCCGTAAGACTGTCCCGCTACCTTACCCCTTGTCACAAGACTTTCCCGGTCCCAGGATCGGCTGTATATATTGAAACGATACTTATTGCCAGATAAAGCTTGAAAACTCTATCTACGTGTTGTGTACTTTTGTAGTGGTGTAGTTACTCTGCTGTACGATTCTAGAAGAGGGCCCCCACGTCGGAGGCCCCTCGACACCGCTCGGTGCCTTCTCTGAAGGACGGGTAGACCTCGGGGTGGTCAGTCAGACACCTTCTGCCGCCCCCGGGTTCGCCTTTCTAACATGGCTACTCCCTTGCCTACGAGTTACTATTCTGTATTTGCTGTGAGCTTATGTGTGGAATCAATACATTATGCATATGACATTTTGAGTGACACCCAACTGCTACTTGAATGTTATACTAGTAATTGTAAATGTTTGCATGTTTTGTTTTAAGTGTAATGTTGTAGGGAGAGCTTCATAGTGCTGTGAGCTATGCTTGAGATGTATTTTGTGTTTGTAGCAATAGGCAAAGCGTCAGAAATAAACTATGTATCTGAAAGAGACACGTTAGTGATAGATTCCTTACTTTAGAATAGATTCCTTACCTTAGAATATCCTCAGACATCAGACTGGATCCGGAATTTTTTTGCATAGCAATACCCATGCGTGTCGTTAGGCGTCGTCTGCGGCTCCGCGTCCGTCGTCGGCGCCGTGATGACGTCGTCGGAGTACTTAGACGCCGCCTCCGCGTGCTGACGTCAGTTCTTCTTTTTTCCGCGCCAGCTAGCGCAGATCTGGAAAAAGTTGTACCCTAGTCACTTTTTGACTAACCTTTTGAGATCCTTTTTGATCCATTTTCCAAGTCTATTAGACTCTGACGGTGCCGGTAGGTATGCCCGGGTTCAAGCCCTGCGCCGACTGCAACCGACTCATGTCGGTTACCGACCCCAATCGCCGGTGCCTGCACTGTTTAGGCCTGGACCACGACGACAAGTCCTGCTCCGACTGCCGGGCCCTGACGTCTAAGGCTAGACGGGAGCAGTCCCGTAAGCGACTCGAGCTTCGGCAGTCCGCCCGCGCCGCTCGAGGTACCGTTCCGAAAGGAGGTCGAGGGACCCGTCGCGGGGCCGGAGCCACCACAGTTCTGGGAGTCGTCATCGGTCTTCGGGCTCGAAGTCCTCAGGTAAGAGGCACAAGAACTCGAAGAGGCATCATCGCTCTTCTGTCTTCCCCCGACGCTCGTGCGACGCGGCCGGGGGTTCAGGCGACACCGCCCACGTGACTCCACTGGAGCCGCTGTTGTCGCGGCCTGCTCCACACCTGCCGGTCCCTGGACAGGACGCGACGCCGGGGGAGATTGCAGACTTCCTCATGGCCATGAGGTCACTCGCTTCTCCGTCGGTGTTCCGCGGTGCCTTCGGGCCAAGCGTCTCCGATTGGGTCCCTACGCGGGCCGGGTGCTTCGGCCCCCCGCCGTCGGCGACTTCGGTCCCTACGCCGCAGGGCCCCTCTGGGTCCGGTTCCGGGACGACATCGTCCCTGGTCCTGCCCTCGATTCGGATCCGGCACCGGAGAGGCGCCGCTCTCGATGCCGATGGGAGATTTTTAGTTCTATGACCCAACCCCATCTTTTGAGCCAGAGTACCAGGCTGTGGGTGATGAGGAGGATTGGGAGGGGTCTGAGGACCCTCTGGCACGTGAGTGCCAGTCTTCTGCGGATGGACAGGAGAGCTTGGGGATGCCAGTGGTCTGGACACTTCACCCGACACTGGTTTTGTCTCCCCTCCTAGCGTGGCTACGGAGAAGGGGGCTGCTTATAGCGTTGTGCTGATGAGGGCGGCCAAGGCCCTGGGCCTTGAGCTCCCCGTCGCGGCCGTGAGAACTAACCTCCTCACTGAGGTCCTTAAACCGCAGTCAAGCTCGGCCGAGCCTCTGCTGCCGTTTAATGAGGCCTTGTCAGACGTTCTTTTGGGCACTTGGTCCAGGCCGGCCACAGGGCAGCCTGTGGATAGGAACGTGGCCAGATGCATCCGCCCGGCTCCGGGCGACCCTTGCTTTCTGTCTACCCACCCCACCCCTGAGAGCCTGGTTATCCAGGCCTCAAATTCCCAGACCGCATTCCCGTCGGCTCCCCCCGACCGGGAATCCAAGAGGTACGAGACCTACGGAAAAAAGGTATTCTCCTCCCTGAGTTTGGGATTGCGGTCCGTCAATACCGCGTGCCTCTTGGGCCGATACACCCACTCTCGCGGTCGCGGCCGTGCTGCCAGAATGCCCGATGGAGTTACGGGCTAAACTCTTCAAGGCCCTTGTGGAGGGCCGAGATGCGGCACGGTATTCCATCCGGTGTGGGCTGGACACTACAGACTCTCTAGGCAGAGCGATGGCAACGACGGAGGCGATTCGTCGTCATGCCTGGTTGAGGTCTGCCAATTTCTCGGCCGATGTCCAAAACACCCTTATGGACATGCCGTTCGATGGCCGTCGCCTCTTTGGCGACAAGGCAGACCATGCGCTTGAGCGCTTTAAGGACCCCAGGGCTACGGCCAAGTCCTTGGGCCTCTCGGCCCGCGCCAGCAAACGGCTGCCTTTCACCCCTTTCGTGGCCAAGGAAGGGGTGCCCCCACACGTCTTGCCAGCCACGTGCCGCAGATTACAATCCAGCGCGGTGGCGTACGTGGAAACCGTCGTGGCGGCGGTCGGGGACAACGGCGAGGCCAGTCCGCACCTGCCCCTGCAGCATCCACCTCTAAACCCTCCTAGTCCGTGCTTTCAGGCCCATGTGACGCCAGTGGGGGGCAGGGTTCGCCATCACCACCTCCACTGGCACACTGTCACATCGGACAGGTGGGTGCTGCAAATTGTCCGAAGGGGCTACTCCCTCCCCTTCGAGGTGACCCCTCCAGCCATGCCACCACAGTACCACCGCGTGTCGGGGATTCACTTGCAACTTCTGCAAGAGGAAGTTACGGCCCTCTTGGCCAAGGGGGCCATCGAGCCCGTTCCTGGGCCAGAAGTAGGGTGTGGTTGTTACTCCCACTACTTTCTGGTACCCAAGAAGGGCAAAGGGGGCCTACACCCTATCTTGGACCTACGGAACGTCAACCGCTTCCTCCGGAAGGAGAAGATCAAGATGCTGACATTGGCTCAGGTTTTGGCTGCCCTAGACCCTGGAGACTGGATGGTAGCGTTGGACTTGCAGGACGCTTATTTTCACATCCCCGTCCTGCTGGCCATCTGGCGTTACCTGCGGTTCACGGTAGGCCACGAGCATTTTCAGTTCACCCTGCTCCCCTTCGGCCTTACCAGCGCCCCACGGGTGTTCACAAAAGTGATGGCGGTGGTCGCAGCTCATCTGCGCAGGTTAGGGGTTTCAGTCTTCCCCTACCTCGACGACTGGTTGTTGAAGGCGGGCTCGCCCCAGACAGTCGTCAGCCACCTCCAGACTATGGCCGACCTCCTACACCTGCTGGGGTTCTCCATCAATGTGCCGAAGTCGCACCTGTGTCCCTCTCAGAAGCTCCTCTTCATCTGAGCGGTTATAGACTCGGCGCAGTTTCGGGTTTATCCTCCCGAGCAACGGGTTCGGGATATTCATGCTCTGATTCCGAACTTTCAGCCTTTATCCCGAGTCTCGGTCAGGTTGACGCTGCGGCTTTTAGGACTGATGGCCTCCTGCATCCTTCTGGTGCATCACACCAGGTGGCGGATGCGGGCTCTGCAGTGGGACCTGACGTTTCAGTGGGCCCAGCATCAGGGCAACTTGTCCGACCATGTCTTGATCTCGGAGGGCACTGCAAGACAGTTGCAGTGGTGGCTCACGGACCGCGATTGGGTCAGCGGCAGATCCCTCTCCCTACCCCAAATGGAGCATGTAGTTGTGACGGACGCGTCCCTCCAGGGCTAGGGGGGCCACATGGGAGAGGCGGAGATCAGAGGCCTCTGGTCTCCGGCGGAGTCCCAGCTTCACATCAACCTTTTGGAGCTGCAGGTGATCCGGCTTGCACTGTAGGCATTCCTCCCCTCTGTCCGGGGGAGTGTAGTGCAGGTGTTCACGGACAACACCACCGCCATGTGGTACTGCAACAAACAGGGCAGGGTGGGGTCGTGGACCCTTTGCCAGGAGCCTCTGCGCCTCTGGCAGTGGCTGGAACATCAGGGCGTGACTCTGGTGGTTCAACACCTGGCAGGTTCTCTGAACGCCAGGGCGGACGAACTCGGTGCATGATGGATCACGAATGGCTTCTGAACTCGGGACGTGGGGCAAGGCCTCTTTCAGCAGTGGGTAGAGCCTTGGTTAGATCTATTCGCCACAGAAGAGAACGCGCAGAACTGATCATCAGTTCTGCACGTTGGAATTTCCAAGGCAGCACTCGCTCGACAGTTGCGGTCTATTGTACGCCTTTTCGCCTATACCACTTCTGCCCAGAGTGCTGAAGAAGATCATGCGCGACCGCGCCCAGGTTATCCTTGTGGCTCCGGACTGGGCACGAAGATATTGGCATCCAGAGCTACTCAGCATGTCTGTCGCATCCCCCGATTCGTCTGCCTCTTCAGGAGGACCTTCTGTCGCAGCAGCAGGGGACGGTCCTCCACCCGAACCTGTCCAGTCTCCACCCACAAGCTTGGAGATTGAGCGGCGACAGTTGAGGCCATATGACTTGCCTCCTGAAGTCTGTAATGTCATTCTGGCAGCCAGGCGTCCCTCCACAAAGTCGGTATACGCCTGCAGGTGGAACAGATTTGTGGCATGGTGCACAGCAAAGGCTGTGGATCCCCTCTCTGCACCCCTTTCTGAGGTTCTCCTCTTCCTTCTTTCTCTTGCCCAGCAGGGCTCTGCTCTGGGCACTATCAAGGGCTACCTCTCTGCCCTTTCCGCCTTCTTAAGGCTACCTGATCAGCCATCCTTGTTCAAGTCCCCAATTGTAAATAGGTTTTTGAAGGGCATCACTCACATGTTTCCTCCTGTTCCATTTGTGATGCCCCAGTGGGACTTGAACCTTGTACTTACTTATCTAATGTGTGCTTCCTTTGAGCCACTCCATAACTGTCCTCTCCGTCTTCTTACTTTGAAGACTGCTTTCCTGGTTGCCATCACCTCTGCCAGGAGAGTGCGTGAGCTCCAGGCTCTTTCTTCCACACCTCCTTTCCTCTCTGTCCATCTGGACAAGGTTGTGTTGCGGGCAAGACCCTCTTTCCTACCCAAGGTTGTCACGGCCTTCCACATCGGGCAGTCCATCACCTTGCCCACTTTCTTTCCGCCTCCGCATCCCTCGAAAGAGGAAGAGAGGCTCCACCGTCTGGACCCAAAACGTGCGCTCTCTTACTATCTGGATCACACACGCCAGTTCCATGTGGATGACCAACTCTTTGTTGGTTACGTGGGCGCTAAGAAGGGACAGGCGATGCACAAGTGGACCATCTCTCGGTCGATCATCTTGTGCATCCAGGCGTCTTACTCCTTGGTTAAGAAGGAACTTCCTGTTGGGCTGAGGGCTCATTCCACTCGAGCCACGGCGACTACAACTGTCCTGGGCCGAGGTGTGCCCTTGCAGGACATTTGTCAGGCAGCTACGTGGGCCTCGCTGCACACGTTTGCAAGACACTACTGCCTGGACAGCCAAGTCCAGAGGGATGGCTTGTTTGGCCGTTCCGTCCTCCAGGACTTTCTGGTGTGATTATTGGTTCACAGACCCACCACCGGGGTTGGTATTGCTGGGGTATCTATTCTAAGGTAAGGAATCTATCACTACTGTGTCTCTTTCAGATGCACAAGTTACTACTTATGTAACGATATATCTGTAAGAGACATTAGTTAGTGATAGATTCCTTACCGACCCACCCATCCTCCCCGTTCTGCGAACCGATATCTAGGGTTAAGGTCATCCCCTTTCAGGGCTCTAGTTTCATGGCACCAGTGTTGGTTCTATCATGGCTCTGCGTATCTGGCGCGGAAAAGCTGTGTATAAGAACTGACGTCAGCACGCGGAGGCGGCGTCTAAGTACTCCGACGACGTCATCCCGGCGCCCACGACGCGGACGACGGACGCGGAGCCGCGGACGACGCCTACCGACGCGCATGGGTACTGCTACGCAAAAAAATTCCGGATCCAGTCTGATGCCTGGGGATATTCTAAGGTAAGGAATCTATTCTAAGGTAACGAATCTATCACTAACTAATGTCTCTTACACAAGTAGTAACTTGCGCATTAGTGTATCAACAGTGCCTTCTTTAAGAAAGCTGCAGGGAAAAGCACCTTCGTGACTTCCGTCAGCTAGTGTCTCTGCGAAGCCCCCATAAGCAAAGTCAGATTACATATTTTAAGTTCCACTTTCTGAAACACCCATAATACGTTCTCTACAGTGGGTTCTTCGCGGCAATCCTCCCTTTAGTTCACCTATGGCAGGTTTGCAATGCCCAAAGGGCTTCAGCCCCCCCCCGTGTTTGTCAGCCGGGGCTGAGACAGCTTCAGGGGCACAGACAGTGCCCCAGTACTATACAGGTCTTTATAAGACCGTTTACTTGTTAACAAGGCTTTGTTGTTCTTTCACTCCTTCTTAGAGCCCCTTCATCTTCAGTTTTCCAATTGAAGGAAGAATTAGCCTCCCCCAAAATGTTTATGTCCCCCCAGAATTTGACTCTAGTTGCTCCACTGACCTATGCGTGCCGCTTTACATCCCACAATGGCACTCGGATATGAGATGCTAGTAACAAAGTCTATCCGAGCAGAACTTCTTGATCACTTCTCTCACCAAACATGCCTGCTCAGGACCATGAGTCAAATATCAGACTGGACAACCCAGTGAAGTAACCATATAAACAGATTATTATCATATGAAATACCACAAAAAGACCTGCACAGTTGCTCAAAGCTGCGTGCATACCAAAAAAACGTACACGATTGTCTCAACCTAATATAAACTTATTTTGACTTGTACTTAAGTGGTTGTTTAATTACTTTTATACTATACACAACTTCCTCTGATGTGTCTGTAAAACATACCTTTTGTCCCGAAAGTTTGTCCTAAATTTTGACCTTCTGTCCTGAATTTTTGTCCTGAATTTTCACATTTTGTCCTGAATTTTTACACGTACTGTCCTGAATTTTTACACTTAGCGTCCAGAATTTGCACCAATGCAGTTGGTCACCCTACATAGCAGGTCAATATTCTGGTTTTGTGCCATTATTTACTGGGGTGAACTGTGCAATAAACACTCGTACACTCTCACTCATGCACATACTGGTACTCATACAGAGGGTCATGCAGTCACACATGCAGGCCTTCTCTCCCTCTCTCTCTCCTATCTCTCCCCGCCCCCCCTCCCTCCCTGGGGTCTTTAGACAGATCTGAGGTATCAGGGGAAACATTGCGAGACAGCTTGTGCTTAGAGCAAGAGAAGTTTCACTCCCTTCGAGCGAGTAGGGATCGACATCGTGGGGCCCCTGGATCCTCCAACCTCTCAGGGGCACCGCTTCATCCTCGTCCTGGTGGACCATGCCACCCGCTACCCAGAAGCTATCCCTCTCCAGACTATCACAGCCCCTGTAGTGGGGCGAGCGCTCATGGGGATCTTCTCTAGAGTCGGCTTTCCCAGAGAGGTCGTAAGTGATCGGGGCACAAACTTTATATCAAAATATATGCGGTCCCTATGGCAACAGTGCGGGGTCGCATATAAGTTCACCACCCCGTATCACCCTCAAGGGAATGGACTAGTAGAGCGGTTTAATAGGACCCTGAAAGGAATGATCAAGGGCCTAGAAGAACCACTCAGGTGCAAATGGGACGTTCTGCTGCCGTGCCTCCTGTTCGCCTACCGGGAGGTACCCCAGAAGTCCTTGGGGTTCAGCCCCTTTGAACTATTATATGGACACCCTGTGCGAGGCCCCCTCAGCCTGGTCAAAGAAGGCTGGGAGCTGGCCCCCTCCGATGCTCCGCCCGATGTTTTCCGATACTTCTTGACTCTCCGCAACCAGACTCGGAAGTTCCGGGAACTGGCCGAAACCAACCTAAAAGCCAGTCAAGAAGAGATGAAGCGCTGGTATGACGAAAACGCCTCGTCCATTGAATTCGAGCCGGGCCAACAGGTCTGGGTCATGTCCCCAGTCGACCCCGGCGCCCTCCAGGACAAATGGACAGGGCCCTTCCGTGTGGTGGAGCGCAAGAGCCCCGTCACCTACCTAGTGGACATGGAGTCCCCCCGGAACCCCCCCCGGGTCCTACACGCCAACCGGCTCAAGCCCCACTTTGTCCGCACCGAACTGAGCCTGTTGTTGGCTACCGATGACGGAGCGGAGGACGACTCCGAGCCTCTACCAGACCTCCTGAGTACCTCCGAGAAAGATGGTTCGGTCGAGGGGGTCTCCCTCTCTCCCACGCTGACCCCCAAGCAGCGCCAGGACTGCCAGAAACTGCTGGGTCAATTTGCAAACTTATTTTCCCTCACCCCCGGGGTCACACAGTGGTGTGTTCACGACGTTGACACTGGGGACAGTCCGCCCGTGCGGCACCGAGCCTACCGAGTTCCCGACCGAGTGCGGGCCTGCATCCAAGCCGAAGTTTCCAAAATGCTAGCCCTAGGGGTAGTCGAACCCTCAGACAGTCCGTGGGCCAGTCCCGTCGTCCTGGTCCCTAAGGCCGCCGCCCCCGGAGTGCCCCCGGAGCTGCGGTTCTGTGTCGACTACCGGGGGCTGAATGCAGTCACCAGGACCGATGCCCATCCCATCCCCAGGGCGGATGAATTGATCGATCGCCTGGGAGCCGCCAGGTACCTCAGCACCTTCGACCTCACGGCCGGATACTGGCAAATCGGCCTCACGCCAGGAGCCCAGGAACGGTCCGCGTTCTCGACCCCGGATGGCCACTACTAGTTCAAAGTGATGCCCTTCGGCATGAAAAACGCCCCGGCCACCTTCCAGAGACTCGTGAATAGGGTGCTGGCGGGGCTGGAAGAGTCCAGTGCCGCCTATCTAGACGACATTGCAGTGTACAGCCTTCAGTGGGATGAGCACCTGTCCCACCTCTGGAAGGTCCTGACGGCCCTCCAACGGGCCGGACTACCAATAAAAGCCAGCAAGTGCCAGATCGGTCAAGGGTCCGTGACCTATCTGGGACACCAAGTGGGGAGTGGCCAAGTGGCTCCCCTTCAACCCAAGATCGACGCCATCCAGGCCTGGGAACCCCCCGTCACCCAGACCGCCGTCCGAGCCTTCCTGGGGCTCACGGGATACTATCGGCGGTTCATAAAAGACTATGGGAACATTGTGGGGCCCCTCACAGAACTAACCTCCAAGAGTCTACCCCCAAAGGTGCACTGGACCCCCGAGTGCCAAGTAGCCTTTGAGACCCTCAAAATGGCCATGTGCACCGCCCCGGTGCTCCAGGCCCCCGACTACAGCCGAGAGTTCATCGTCCAAACTGACGCCTCGGAACATGGCGTTGGGGCCGTCCTCTCCCAAGTGAACTCTGACGGAGTCGACCGTCCGGTAGCCTTCATCAGCCGGCGCCTGCTGGCCAGAGAAGAACGATGGAGCACCATCGAGAGGGAAGCCTTCGCCGTCGTATGGGCCCTAAAGAAACTCCGGCCCTACCTCTTCGGCACCCACTTCCGAGTACAGACCGACCACCGGCCCCTGCGGTGGTTGATGCAGATGCGGGGCGAGAACCCGAAGTTGCTGCGATGGTCCATCTCCCTCCAAGGGATGAACTTCACCGTGGAACATCGCCCTGGCAACGACCACGCCAACGCTGACGGCCTCTCCAGATTCTTCCGCCTCGGCGAGGAGAATCCCCAAGAAGATGGGTGACTCTCCCCTGCCTTCAGCTGGAGGGGACGTGTGTTGGACCCGGCCTCGTGGCGTGGTCCTACCCCTCCCGCATGGCGGGCCCCGGACGACATCAGCCCTCCACCCAGCCCGGGTCGGCCCCGGGGCACACCTCTGCACGACCTACAAACCACCAGATCTGCCCCCCCGGCGGCCCACCACCACTGACACGGCACCCTTGGGCCGCCCCAGCGTTACCGGTCCGGTGCCCACCAAGGACCCACATTCCAGGCCGACGCCATCTTGGGCCCATCACGTCACAGACACGTGGTCCCGGCCCAGCCGCGACCACAGCCCCAGCAAGCCCGCCATCGAGGCACCAAGAACCTCCGGGTGGTAGAGTGGCCACTCAACCAAAGACAAGGAGAGGGGAGTTTCGATGGCTCTCCAACCATCCCCGGACGCCTAGTATCAATCGCCCTCCGGCCTCCCTGGGCGCTGGCTCCACCCCCCTGCTGGGTGTCTGGACACCATCATCCCGGCCCCTCTGACCTCCAGGCGAGAGGGTCCGGACATCAAAGGACTCCAGACCTATATCTGGGCCAGCCCCGGAGTAGGGCGGGAGTTGTATCCCGGAGTCGAGATGCCCTGCTGACGCTGTCGGCTGACCCTGAGACGAACTCACCGTGCTGCTCTACCTGGAACCTGCTGGCGCTGCCGCGGTCCATCTTCGCTGTAACCACCTTGGAGTCTGCTGGCGCTGCCGCGGCCCATCTTCGCTGTAACCACCTTGGAGCCTGCTGGCTCTACCGCGGCCCATCTTCGCTGTAACCACCTTGGAGCCTGCTGGCGCTGCCGCGGCCCATCTTCGCTGCAACCACCTTGGAGCCTGCTGGCGCTGCCGCGGCCCATCTTCGCTGTAACCACCTTGGAGCCTGCTGGCGCTGCCGCGGCCCATCTTCGCTGTAACCACCTTGGAGCCTGCTGGCGCTGCCGCGGCCCATCTTCGCTGTAACCACCTTGGAGCCTGCTGGCGCTGCCGCGGCCCCACCTTGCGGAACCCCCCAGCTCGAGGATTGAGAGCTGTGCGCAGGGTCTCCGTACCACCGACCATCCGTAAGACTGTCCCGCTACCTTACCCCTTGTCACGAGACTTTCCCGGTCCCAGGATCGGCTGTATATATTGAAACGATGCTTATTGCCAGATAAAGGTTGAAAACTCTATCTAGGTGTTGTGTACTTTTGTAGTGGTGTAGTTACTCTGCTGTACGATTCTAGAAGAGGGCCCCCACGTCGGAGGCCCCTCGACACCGCTCGGTGCCTTCTCTGAAGGACGGGTAGACCTCGGGGTGGTCAGTCAGACACCTTCTGCCGCCCCCGGGTTCGCCTTTCTAACATGGCTACTCCCTTGCCTACGAGTTACTATTCTGTATTTGCTGTGAGCTTATGTGTGGGATCAATACATTATGCATATGACATTTTGAGTGACACCCAACTGCTACTTGAATGTTATACTAGTAATTGTAAATGTTTGCATGTTTTGTTTTAAGTGTAATGTTGTAGGGAGAGCTTCATAGTGCCGTGAGCTATGCTTGAGATGTATTTTGTGTTTGTAGCAATAGGCAAAGCGTCAGAAATAAACTATGTATCTGAAAGAGACACGTTAGTGATAGATTCCTTACTTTAGAATAGATTCCTTACCTTAGAATATCCTCAGACATCAGACTGGATCCGGAATTTTTTTGCATAGCAATACCCATGCGTGTCGTTAGGCGTCGTCTGCGGCTCCGCGTCCGTCGTCGGCGCCGTGATGACGTCGTCGGAGTACTTAGACGCCGCCTCCGCGTGCTGACGTCAGTTCTTCTTTTTTCCGCGCCAGCTAGCGCAGATCTGGAAAAAGTTGTACCCTAGTCACTTTTTGACTAACCTTTTGAGATCCTTTTTGATCCATTTTCCAAGTCTATTAGACTCTGACGGTGCCGGTAGGGATGCCCGGGTTCAAGCCCTGCGCCGACTGCAACCGACTCATGTCGGTTACCGACCCCAATCGCCGGTGCCTGCACTGTTTAGGCCTGGACCACGATGACAAGTCCTGCTCCGACTGCCGGGCCCTGACGTCTAAGGCTAGACGGGAGCAGTCCCGTAAGCGACTCGAGCTTCGGCAGGCCGCTCGAGGTACCGGTCCGAAAGGAGGTCGAGGGACCCGTCGCGGGGCCGGAGCCACCACAGTTCTGGGAGTCGTCATCGGTCTTCGGGCTCGAAGTCCTCCGGTAAGAGGCACAAGAACTCGAAGAGGCATCATCGCTCTTCTGTCTTCCCCCGACGCTCGTGCGACGCGGCCGGGGGTTCAGACGACACCGCCCCCGTGACTCCACTGGAGCCGCAGTTGTCGCGGCCTGCTCCACACCTGCCGGTCCCTGGACAGGACGCGACGCCGGGGGAGATTGCAGACTTCCTCATGGCCATGAGGTCACTTGCTTCTCCGTCGGTGTTCCGCGGTGCCTTCGGGCCAAGCGTCTCCGATTGGGTCCCTACGCGGGCCGGGTGCTTCGGCCCCCCGCCGTCGGCGACTTCGTTCCCTACGCCGCAGGGCCCCTCTGGGTCCGGTTCCGGGACGACATCGTCCCTGGTCCTGCCCTCGATTCGGATCCGGCGCCGGAGAGGCGCCGCTCTCGATGCCGATGGGAGATTTTTAGTTCTATAACCCGACCCCATCTTTTGAGCCAGAGTACCAGGCTGTGGGTGATGAGGAGGATTGGGAGGGGTCTGAGGACCCTCTGGCACGTGAGTGCCAGTCTTCTGCGGATGGACAGGAGAGCTTGGGGATGCCAGTGGTCTGGACACTTCACCCGACACTGGTTTTGTCTCCCCTCCTAGCGTGGCTACGGAGGAGGGGGCTGCTTATAGCGTTGTGCTGATGAGGGCGGCCAAGGCCCTGGGCCTTGAGCTCCCCGTCGCGGCCGTGAGGACTAACCTCCTCACTGAGGTCCTTAAACCGCAGTCAAGCTCGGCCGAGCCTCTGCTGCCGTTTAATGAGGCCTTGTCAGACATTCTTTTGGGCACTTGGTCCAGGCCGGCCACAGGGCAGCCTGTGGATAGGAACGTGGCCAGATGCATCCGCCCGGCTCCGGGCGATCTATGCTTTCTGTCTACCCACCCCACCCCTGAGAGCCTGGTTATCCAGGCCTCAAATTCCCAGACCGCATTCCCGTCGGCTCCCCCCGACCGGGAATCCAAGAGGTACGAGACCTACGGAAAAAAGGTATTCTCCTCCCTGAGTTTGGGATTGCGGTCCGTCAATACCGCGTGCCTCGTGGGCCAATACACCCACTCTCGCGGTCGCGGCCGTGCTGCCAGAATGCCCGATGGAGTTACGGGCTAAACTCTTCCAGGCCCTTGTGGAGGGCCGAGATGCGGCACGGTATTCCATCCGGTGTGGGCTGGACACTACAGACTCTCTAGGCAGAGCGATGGCAACGACGGAGGCGATTCGTCGTCATGCCTGGTTGAGGTCTGCCAATTTCTCGGCCGATGTTCAAAACACCCTTATGGACATGCCGTTCGATGGCCGTCACCTCTTTGGCGACAAGGCAGACCATGCGCTTGAGCGCTTTAAGGACCCCAGGGCTACGGCCAAGTCCTTGGGCCTCTCGGCCCCGCGCCAGCAAACGGCTGCCTTTCACCCCTTTCGTGGCCAAGGAAGGGGCGCCCCCACAAGTCTTGCCAGCCACGTGCCGCAGATTACCATCCAGCGCGGTGGCGTACGTGGAAACCGTCGTGGCGGCGGTCGGGGACAACGGCGAGGCCAGTCCGCACCTGCCCCTGCAGCATTCACCTCTAAACCCTCCTAGTCCATGCTTTCAGGCCCATGTGACGCCAGTGGGGGGCAGGGTTCGCCATCACCACCTCCACTGGCACACTGTCACATCGGACAGGTGGGTGCTGCAAATCGTCCGAAGGGGCTACTCCCTCCCCTTCGAGGTGACCCCTCCAGCCATGCCACCACAGTACCACCGCGTGTCGGGGATTCACTTGCAACTTCTGCAAGAGGAAGTTACGGCCCTCTTGGCCAAGGGGGCCATCGAGCCCGTTCCTGGGCCAGAAGTAGGGTGTGGTTGTTACTCCCACTACTTTCTGGTACCCAAGAAGGGCAAAGGGGGCCTACACCCTATCTTGGACCTACGGAACGTCAACCGCTTCCTCCGGAAGGAGAAGATCAAGATGCTGACATTGGCTCAGGTTTTGGCTGCCCTAGACCCTGGAGACTGGATGGTAGCGTTGGACTTGCAGGACGCTTATTTTCACATCCCCGTCCTGCTGGCCATCTGGCGTTACCTGCAGTTCACGGTAGGCCACGAGCATTTTCAGTTCACCCTGCTCCCCATCGGCCTTACCAGCGCCCCACGGGTGTTCACAAAAGTGATGGCGGTGGTCGCAGCTCATCTGCGCAGGTTAGGGGTTTCAGTCTTCCCCTACCTCGACGACTGGTTGTTGAAGGCGGGCTCGCCCCAGACAGTCGTCAGCCACCTCCAGACTATGGCCGACCTCCTGCACCTGCTGGGGTTCTCCATCAATGTGCCGAAGTCGCACCTGTGTCCCTCTCAGAAGCTCCTCTTCATCTGAGCGGTTATAGACTCTGCGCAGTTTCGGGTTTATCCTCCCGAGCAACGGGTTCGGGATATTCATGCTCTGATTCCGAACTTTCAACCTTTATCCCGAGTCTCGGTCAGGTTGACGCTGCGGCTTCTAGGACTGATGGCCTCCTGCATCCTTCTGGTGCATCACACCAGGTGGCGGATGCGGGCTCTGCAGTGGGACCTGAAGTTTCAGTGGGCCCAGCATCAGGGCAACTTGTCCAACCATGTCTTGATCTCGGAGGGCACTGCAAGACAGTTGCAGTGGTGGCTCACGGACCGCGATTGGGTCAGCGGCAGATCCCTCTCCCTACCCCAAATGGAGCATGTAGTTGTGACGGACGCGTCCCTCCAGGGCTAGGGGGGCCACATGGGAGAGGCGGAGATCAGAGGCCTCTGGTCTCCGGCGGAGTCCCAGCTCCACATCAACCTTTTGGAGCTGCAGGTGATCCGGCTTGCACTGTAGGCATTCCTCCCCTCTGTCCGGGGGAGTGTAGTGCAGGTGTTCACGGACAACACCACCGCCATGTGGTACTGCAACAAACAGGGCAGGGTGGGGTCGTGGACCCTTTGCCAGGAGCCTCTGCGCCTCTGGCAGTGGCTGGAACATCAGGGCGTGACTCTGGTGGTTCAACACCTGGCAGGTTCTCTGAACGCCAGGGCGGACGAACTCGGTGCATGATGGATCACGAATGGCGTCTGAACTCGGGACGTGGGGCAAGGCCTCTTTCAGCAGTGGGTAGAGCCTTGGTTAGATCTATTCGCCACAGAAGAGAACGCGCAGAACTGATCATCAGTTCTGCACGTTGGAATTTCCAAGGCAGCACTCGCTCGGCGACGCTTTTCGTCGCGAGTGGAGTTGCGGTCTATTGTACGCCTTTTCGCCTATACCACTTCTGCCCAGAGTGCTGAAGAAGATCATGCGCGACCGCGCCCAGGTTATCCTTGTGGCTCCGGACTGGGCACGACGATATTGGCATCCAGAGCTACTCAGCATGTCTGTCGCATCCCCCGATTCGTCTGCCTCTTCAGGAGGACCTTCTGTCGCAGCAGCAGGGGACGGTCCTCCACCCGAACCTGTCAAGTCTCCACCCACAAGCTTGGCGATTGAGCGGCGACAGTTGAGGCCATATGACTTGCCTCCTGAAGTCTGTAATGTCATTCTGGCAGCCAGGCGTCCCTCCACAAAGTCGGTATACACCTGCAGGTGGAACAGATTTGTGGCATGGTGCACAGCAAAGGCTTTGGATCCCCTCTCTGCACCCCTTTCTGAGGTTCTCCTCTTCCTTCTTTCTCTTGCCCAGCAGGGCTCTGCTCTGGGCACTATCAAGGGCTACCTCTCTGCCCTTTCCTCCTTCTTAAGGCTACCTGATCAGCCATCCTTGTTCAAGTCCCCAATTGTAAATAGGTTTTTGAAGGGCATCACTCACATGTTTCCTCCTGTTCCATTTGTGATGCCCCAGTGGGACTTGAACCTTGTACTTACTTATCTAATGTGTGCTTCCTTTGAGCCACTCCATAACTGTCCTCTCCGTCTTCTTACTTTGAAGACTGCTTTCCTGGTTGCCATCACCTCTGCCAGGAGAGTGCGTGAGCTCCAGGCTCTTTCTTCCACACCTCCTTTCCTCTCTGTCCATCTGGACAAGGTTGTGTTGCGGGCAAGACCCTCTTTCCTACCCAAGGTTGTCACGGCCTTCCACATCGGGCAGTCCATCACCTTGCCCACTTTCTTTCCGCCTCCGCATCCCTCGAAAGAGGAAGAGAGGCTCCACCGTCTGGACCCAAAACATGCGCTCTCTTACTATCTGGATTACACACGCCAGTTCCATGTGGATGACCAACTCTTTGTTGGTTACGTGGGCGCTAAGAAGGGACAGGCGATGCACAAGTGGACCATCTCTCGGTCGATCATCTTGTGCATCCAGGCGTCTTACTCCTTGGTTAAGAAGGAACTTCCTGTTGGGCTGAGGGCTCATTCCACTCGAGCCACGGCGACTACAACTGTCCTGGGCCGAGGTGTGCCCTTGCAGGACATTTGTCAGGCAGCTACGTGGGCCTCGCTGCACACGTTTGCAAGACACTACTGCCTGGACAGCCAAGTCCGGAGGGATGGCTTGTTTGGCCGTTCCGTCCTCCAGGACTTTCTTGTGTGATTATTGGTTCACAGACCCACCAGCGGGGTTGGTATTGCTGGGGTATCTATTCTAAGGTAAGGAATCTATCACTACTGTGTCTCTTTCAGATGCACAAGTTACTACTTGTGTAACGATATATCTGTAAGAGACATTAGTTAGTGATAGATTCCTTACCGACCCACCCATCCTCCCCGTTCTGCGAACCGATATCTAGGGTTAAGGTCATCCCCTTTCAGGGCTCTAGTTTCATGGCACCAGTGTTGGTTCTATCATGGCTCTGCGTATCTGGCGCGGAAAAGCTGTGTATAAGAACTGACGTCAGCACGCGGAGGCGGCGTCTAAGTACTCCGACGACGTCATCCCGGCGCCCACGACGCGGACGACGGACGCGGAGCCGCGGACGACGCCTACCGACGCGCATGGGTACTGCTACGCAAAAAAATTCCGGATCCAGTCTGATGCCTGGGGATATTCTAAGGTAAGGAATCTATTCTAAGGTAACGAATCTATCACTAACTAATGTCTCTTACACAAGTAGTAACTTGCGCATTAGTGTATCAACAGTGCCTTCTTTAAGAACGCTGCAGGGAAAAGCACCTTCGTAACTTCCGTCAGCTAGTGTCTCTGCGAAGCCCCCATAAGCAAAGTCAGATTACATATTTTAAGTTCCACTTTCTGAAACACCCATAATACGTTCTCTACAATGGGTTCTTCGCGGCAATCCTCCCTTTAGTTCACCTATGGCAGGTTTGCAATGCCCAAAGGGCTTCAGCCCCCCCCCCCCCGTGTTTGTCAGCCGGGGCTGAGACAGCTTCAGGGGCACAGACAGTGCCCCAGTACTATACAGGTCTTTATAAGACCGTTTACTTGTTAATAAGGCTCTGTTGTTCTTTCACTCCTTCTTAGAGCCCCTTCATCTTCAGTTTTCCAATTGAAGGAAGAATTAGTCTCCCCCAAAATGTTTATGTCCCCCCAGAATTTTACTGTAGTTGCTCCACTGACCTATGCGTGCCGCTTTACATCCCACAATGGCACTCGGATATGAGATGCTAGTAACAAAGTCTATCCGAGCAGAACTTCTTGACCACTTCTCTCACCAAACATGCCTGCTGAGGACCATGAGTCAAATATCTGACTGGACAACCCAGTGAAGTATCCATATAAACAGATTATTATGATATGAAATACCACAAAAAGACCTGCACAGTTGCTGAAAGCTGCGTGCATACCAAAAAAACGTACACGATTGTCTCAACCTAATATAAACTTATTTTGACTTGTACTTAAGTGGTTGTTTAATTACTTTTATACTATACACAACTTCCTCTGATGTGTCTGTAAAACATACCCTTTGTCCCGAAAGTTTGTCCTAAATTTTGACCTTCTGTCCTGAATTTTTGTCCTGAATGTTCACATTTTGTCCTGAATTTTTACACGTACTGTCCTGAATTTTTACACTTAGCGTCCAGAATTTGCACCAATGCAGTTGGTCACCCTACATAGCAGGTCAATATTCTGGTTTTGTGCCATTATTTACTGGGGTGAACTGTGCAATAAACACTCGTACACTCTCACTCATGCACATACTGGTACTCATACAGAGGGTCATGCAGTCACACATGCAGGCCTTCTCTCCCTCTCTCTCTCCTATCTCTCCCCGCCCCCCCCCCCTCCCTCCCTGGGGTCTTTAGACAGATCTGAGGTATCAGGGGAAACATTGCGAGACAGCTTGTGCTTAGAGCAAGAGAAGTTTCAGTAGATACCCACACATTTCTTTGTTTTTCTCTTAGGTGCAGTTTGAGATCGGTGACGCCACCAAACGTGTCTTTCCCACGAAATCCTTTGACGTGGTGTACAGCAGGGACACCATCCTGCATATCGCAGACAAGGGCGCCCTCTTCAGGAGATTCTACGTAAGTCAGTCTCGCCTGGGGAAGTGAAGAGGACACGCGGACGTTTGGTGTAGAGGACAGTGTGGGGGAGGGAAGTAATGGAGGACTCGTATATGTTACACAGTGGCAGTTGGCCTTTTGGAGTTGTGGCAGTCTCACTTCTCACTGAAAGTACATTTTGATTTACCTATAGTTTTAGCCTCCACACATAGATCTGCATTGGGTTTGGCACTAGCTGGATGTAGTTAGCTCAGGGCAGGCATACAAAATGTTGTGCAGTTCTGTTCAGGAGAAAACATCTAAAGGGTGGGTAAAAAAAATATGTTTTTTTTCTCCAATTTAGCCCCCATAGGAAGTTTTTGCTTTCAGGGACAGCAAACATTTCTTATTGGATTTACACCAACCCTGACATGGAAATAGAACTTTACTCGGAAGGGGTGCTTCTTGTGTTTTGGCATAAATATTTTCAGTAGATTTTTAGATGTTAGAATTTGAAAAATGGGGCTTAAAAAGTGGGCTTAAAAGCGTTTAAACTTCTGTGTCCCATGTCAGTTGGAAAGCCATTTGTTGATATGCTTGTAAACTTCCATCATTTGATGAATGTGCATAAACATGGCAAACATTTTGTATGTTGAGATTATTCTTGGTATTTTGAAACATTTGCTTATCCTTCAACAGGGTACAGGTAAATGGAAGGGGTGGTAAGCGGGGCTAAAAAAAAGTGGTCAAGTGCTAATAATTTTGACGTGTGATGAACGTGCAAACATTTTGACAGAAGCTTGGAAGGATTAGTTTTCTATTGGTATGTCAAGTTTTGTTCTCGTTCATAAAGAGGGGGCAAAGCTAAAGGGGGAGGCCATGAAATATTGATTTTACTTATAACTTTAGCGCTGGGGGGCAAAGGAAGGGCTCATTTACTAAGAAATGTAACATTGTTTGAGGAATCTGCATGAAATTTCGGTTTATAGTTCTCTGTTGGTTATATTAAATTTTGAGCGACAAGGACGGCACAAAGATAAATGAGTGGGACTAAAAGTTTCATTCACTAATAGCTTTGCCGCTGGTTGATGATTCTGCATACATTTTAGCATTTAGCAAATCTGAAAGAAACAAGTTAGTATTAGATTCCTTACCTTAGAATATCCCCAGGCGTCAGTCTGGATCCGGAAACTTTTGCGTAGCAGTACCCCTGCGCGTCGGTAGGCGTCGTCTGCAGGCATCTCCTGCGGCTCCGCGTCCGTCGTCGGCGTCGTGCGCCGTGATGACGTCGCTGAAGTATATAGACGCCGCCTCCGCGCGCTGACGTCAGTTCTTCTTTTTTCCGCGCCAGTTAGCGCAGTTCCGAAGAGCAGTACTCCGGTCTTTTGACCAAAGTTTTTGAATCTTTCTGTTACTCTTAAGGTGCCAGTAGGATGCCCGGTTTTAAGAATTGTGACGGCTGTGACCGCACGATGTCGGTCACGGACCATCACCGACTCTGCCTCCGGTGCCTGGGCCCGGACCACGACGTGGACGCCTGCGTCGATTGCCGGGCCTTGAGGAATAAAGCTAGACGGGAGCGGTCCCGCAAGCTACTCGAGCTCCGGGTGTCGGCCCTGCGTCGAGAGCGGTCCCGGTCCGGACGGAGGTCTAGGGAGCGGTCGAGGGAGCGGTCGCGGAGCCGTCACGAGCGCTCCGAGAGTCGTCACCATTCCTCTGGTTCCTCAGGTAGGAAGCACAAGAAGTCGGGGCATCGTCATCGTACCCCCGACTCCCCCCGACGCTCGCGCGATGCGGCCGGGGGTTCGGGTGGCCCCACCCCGCGGCTCCGCGTGAGTCGCCGGCGCGGCCTGCTCCATACCCTACGGTCCCTGGGCAAGGCGCGACGCCCGAGGAGATAAAGGCGTTCCTCATGGCCATGAGGGCACTGTCTCCTCCGACGTGGCCTACGGCGCCTGCGGGCCCGGTGGTCCCGTCCGGGGGCCCTAGCGGTTCGGGTGCTCCTGCCTCGATGCCGTCGGGTGCTCCGGCCCCGACGTCGCCGACGGCTCCGGCCCCGGCGCCGCAGGGGCCTTCAGGGTCGACGCCGGCTGGTCCACCGGCCTCTCCGGCGCCGTTTCCATCGGGGCAACCCACGGTGCCGCCCCCGCGCGGCGCCGGGTCTCCGGCTCCGGGCGGCGCCGCCCCCATTCCCTCTCCGACTCCGGACGCGGAGTCGGACCGGCGTCGCCCGACGCCGAGTCCGGCGCCAATGGGGTCTGTTGACCCCGGGGAGCCGGTCTACATTGTTGACTCCGAATATGGTGAGGATGTAGATTGCGGAGAGGAGTGGGAGGGGTCTGAGGACCCTCTGACCCGCGAGTGTCAGTACAATGTGGACTGGACAGGTGACTTGGGTGACGCCAGTGGTCTGGATGACTCCCCCAACCCTGGTTTTGTCTCGCCTCCTACCATGGCTACGGAGGAGGGGGCAGCTTATTCAGTGGTGTTGATGAGGGCTGCCAAGGCCTTACACCTTGAGCTCCCCATCGCGGCCGTGAGGACTAACATCCTCACTGAGGTACTCAAACCGCAGTCATGCCCACAGGAGCCACTGCTGCCGTTCAATGAGGCCTTAACTGACGTTCTTTTGGGCACGTGGTCCAGGCCCGCTTCAGGTTCGCCTGTTGATAGAAACGTGGCCAGACGCCACCGTCCGTGTACGGATGACCCAAAGTTCTTGTCCACCCATCCCACCCCTGAGAGCCTGGTGATCCAGGCCTCGACTTCCCAGTCCGCATTCCCGTCGGCCCCGCCCGACCGGGAATCTAAGAGGTACGACCAGTATGGTAAGAAGGTCTTTTCGTCCCTGAGTCTGGGACTGCGGTCTTGCAACACCGCGTGCCTCTTAGGCCGCTACACCCACTCTCTGTGGGATACGGTCGCGGAACTGCTGCCTGAATGCCCGCTGGAGGTACGGGCTAAGCTCGGCAAGGCTATGATTGAAGGCCGAGACGCAGCAAGATACTCCATAAGGTGTGGTCTTGATACGACCGACTCACTGGGCAGGGCGATGTCCACGACGGTGGCGATTCGTCGCCACGCCTGGCTGAGATCCGCCAATTTCTCGGCAGATGTCCAGAATGCATTGATGGACATGCCGTTTGATGGCAGTCGCCTGTTTGGCGACAAAGCGGACCACGCGCTGGAACGCTTCAAGAACTCCAGGGTCACGGCCAAGTCCTTGGGTCTCTCGACCCAACGCCAGCAAACGGGTTTGTTTCGCTCCTTTCGTGGCCACGGAAGGGGCGGTCCCACACGTGCTGCCAGCCACGCGCCGCAACAGACTTCTCAACGCGGCGGCGGCCGTGGGAACCGCCGTGGTGGCGGCCGGGGACAGCGGCGAGGTCAGTCCACACCTCCCCCCGCAGCTTCCGCCTCTAAATCCTCCTAGTCCGTGCTTTCAGGCCCATGTGACGCCGGTGGGCGGCAGGGTTCGCCATCACCTCTCCCACTGGCACACAATAACATCGGACAGGTGGGTGCTGCAGCTCGTCCGAAGGGGCTACTCCTTCCCCTTCGAGACCACTCCTCCAGCCATGCCACCGCAGAACCACCGTGTGTCCGGGGACCACTTGACACTTCTGCAGGAGGAAGTTACGGCCCTCTTGGCCAAGGGGGCCATCGAGCGCGTTCCTGGGCCAGAAGTAGGATGTGGTTGCTATTCCCACTACTTTCTGGTACCTAAGAAGGACAAAGGGGGTCTACGTCCTATCTTGGACCTAAGGAACGTCAACGGCTTCCTCCGGAAGGAGAAGTTCAAGATGTTGACATTGGCTCAGGTCTTGGCTGCTCTAGACCCGCAAGACTGGATGGTAGCGTTGGACTTTCAGGATGCGTATTTTCACATCCCCGTCCTGCCGGCCCACCGACGTTACCTGCGGTTCACGGTAGGCCAGGAGCATTTTCAGTTTATCGTGCTCCCCTTCGGCCTTACCAGCGCCCCACGGGTGTTCACAAAGGTGATGGCGGTGGTCGCAGCCCATCTGCGCAGATCAGGGGTGTCAGTCTTCCCCTATCTAGACGACTGGTTGTTGAAGGCGGGCTCGCCCCAGACAGTCGTCCACCACCTTCAGATGACGGCAGACCTCCTGCATGGTCTGGGGTTTTCCATCAATGTGCCGAAATCACACCTGTGTCCCTCCCAAAAGCTCCTTTTCATCGGAGCGGTTCTCGACTCGGCGCAGTTTCGATTCTATCCACCGGAACGGCGGGTCTAGGATATACAGGCTTTGAATCCCATCTTCCAGCCGTTATCCCGGGTTTCGGTCAGGTTGACGCTGCGGCTACTGGGGCTGATGGCTTCCTGCATCCTTCTGGTGCATCACGCCCGGTGGCGGATGCGGGCTCTGCAGTGGGACCTGAAGTTTCAGTGGGCCCAGCATCAGGGCAACTTGTCCGACCATGTCTTGATCTCGGAGGGCACTGCGAGACAACTGCAGTGGTGGCTTACGGACCGCGATTGGGTCAGAGGCAGACCCCTCTCCCTTCCCCAGCCGGAGCACGTTGTTGTGACGGACGCGTCCCTCCAGGGCTGGGGAGGCCACTTGGGAGAGGCAGAGATCAGAGGCATCTGGTCTCCGGCGGAGTCCCGGCTCCATATAAACCTGTTGGAGCTACGGGCGATTCGTCTAGCACTGAAGGCATTCCTCCCCTTTGTCAGCGGGAGTGTAGTGCAGGTGTTCACGGACAACACCACCGCCATGTGGTACTGCAACAAACAAGGCGGGGTGGGGTCGTGGACCCTTTGCCAGGAGGCCCTGCGTCTCTGGCAATGGCTGGAACGTCAGGGCGTGACTCTGACGGTTCAACACCTGGCCGGTTCTCTGAACGCCAGGGCGGACGAACTCAGCCGTCGGTGCTCGATGGATCACGAATGGCGTCTGAACTCGGACGTGGTGCAAGGCCTCTTTCTGCGATGGGGAGAGCCTTGGTTAGATCTATTCGCCACAGAAGAGAACGCGCAATGTCATCAGTTCTGCGCGTTGGAGTTTCCAAGACGGCACTCGCACGGCGACGCCTTTTGGCGCGAGTGGAGTTGCGGTCTGTTATACGCCTTTCCACCTATACCACTTCTGCCCAGAGTGCTGAAGAAGATCAGGCGCGACCGGGACCAAGTCATCCATGTGGCTCCGGACTGGGCTCGAAGGTACTGATATCCCGAGCTACTCAGCATGTCAGTCGGTCCCCCGATCCGCCTGCCCCTTCAGGAGGACCTTCTGTCGCAGCAGCAGGGGACGGTCCTCCACCCGAACCTGTCCAGCCTCCACCTCCATGCGTGGAGATTGAGCGGCGACAGTTGAGGCCATTCGACTTGCCTCCTGAAGTCTGTGATGTGATTCTGGCAGCCAGGCGTCCCTCCACGAAGTCGGTATACGCCTGCCGGTGGAACAGATTTGTGGCATGGTGCACAGCAAAGGCTGTGGATCCTCTTTCTGCCCCTCTTTCCGAGGTTCTCCTCTTTCTTCTCTCTCTTGCCCAGCAGGGCTCTGCTCTGGGCACTATCAAGGGCTACCTTTCTGCCCTTTCGGCCTTTCTGAGGCTGCCTGATCAACCTTCTTTGTTCAAGTCCCCTATTGTAACAAGATTCTTGAAGGGCATCACACACATGTATCCACCTGTTCCGTTTGTGATGCCTCAGTGGGACTTGAACCTGGTTCTGACCTTCTTGATGTGTGCTCCCTTCGAGCCACTTCATTCCTGTCCTCTCCGTCTCCTGACTTTAAAGACGGCCTTCCTGGTTGCCATCACCTCTGCCAGGAGAGTGAGTGAGCTCCAGGCTCTTTCTGTCAAACCTCCTTTCATGTCCATTCATCCAGACAAGGTGGTTCTGAGAACTAGACCTTCTTTCCTGCCCAAAGTAGTCTCTGCTTTTCACATCGGGCAGTCCATCACCTTACCCTCCTTCTTCCCGCCTCCGCATCCTTCAAAGGATGAAGAGCGGCTCCATCGTCTGGACCCAAAACGTGCGCTTTCATTTTATGTGGATCGCACACGCCAGTTCCGGGTGGATGACCAACTGTTTGTTGGCTACGTGGGTGCGAAGAAGGGACGGTCGGTACATAAACGGACCATCTCTCTGTGGGTCGTTCTGTGCATCAAAGCGTGCTACTCTTTGGCTCGGAAGGAGCCTCCTGTTGGGCTGAGGGCCCATTCCACTCGGGCCACGGCGCCTACTACTGCCCTGGGCCGGGGAGTCCCTTTGCAGGACATTTGCCAGGCGGCTACGTGGGCCTCGCTGCACACTTTTGCGAGGCACTACTGCCTGGACAGTCAAGTCCGGAGGGATGGCTTCTTTGGCCGTTCGGTCCTCCAGGACTTTCTGGTGTAGGATTGTATCGGTTCGCAGACCCACCACTGGGGTTGGTATTGCTGGGGTATCTATTCTAAGGTAAGGAATCTAATACTAACCTGTTTCTTTCAGATGAACAAGTTACTTACCTTCGGTAACGATATATCTGTAAGAAACAGTAGTTAGTATTAGATTCCTTACCGCCCCGCCCATCCTCCCCGTTCTGCGAACTGATACCTAGGGTTAAGGACATCCCTTTCAGGGCCCTAGTTTCAAATGGCACCAGTGTTGGTTCTCGCATGGCTCTGCGTGTTCTGGCGCGGAAAAGCTATGTACAAAGAACTGACGTCAGCGCGCGGAGGCGGCGTCTATATACTCCAGCGACATCATCACGGCGCACGATGCCGACGACGGACGCAGAGCCGCAGGAGACGCCTGCAGACGACACCTACCGACGCGCAGGGGTACTGCTACGCAAAAGTTTCCGGATCCAGACTGACGCCTGGGGATATTCTAAGGTAAGGAATCTAATACTAACTACTGTTTCTTACAGATATATCGTTACCGAAGGTAAGTAACTTGTTCATCAAGTCCAGTGCAAGGCCAGGCAGTCCCTGCAACCAAACCCCGATGTGCACAACTGAATAGGGTTGGGTGCATCGCCTGGCCGAATATGGCAGGTGAATGCGGCACATAAAAACAATGTAATTCACTGAAGAAAACACAGTTAAAAGATGGTTATGATTCAGTGATCACAGAAATGAAAAATCTCTAAAATGTAACAATATGCCAGTTATAGTATGCAAAGCACAGTGGACACTATTTAACTCATGCCCTCTACCATGTTCAGTAAACCGCTTAGCAAATGGCAATTCAAAAAAGCTCTCTACAAAGAGCAAAACATGGTGAGGGCATAGGTTGTGATGTGCACTTTGTGGCACACCACAACTGTCGAATTTTGGTCTTTTTTCAGTTAAAAAAAAGTATATATTCGTTTTTGTTCTTTCCTTCGTTGTCACTTTTTTTGTATCACGCTTTCATTCTGTTTCATTGTTTACTCCAACCTCTTGATTTTTTTTCTCTTTCACCTCCTAATTGTTTCTCTCTCCGAGTTTCTTTTTCTTGTATCTCACTTTTTTGGCTTCTCCTTTTATCATTTGATTTGTTTTTCTCTCTGTGCTTTTCATTTGTGCTTTCCCCCCTGCTTTAACTATATGCCTACTTCTTTCCCTCTCCTACCTGCCCGTTCCATTTTTTCTCTCACTTCCTTCTTCTCCCTTTTACTCCTGTTGTCGTTCTCCTCCCTTCCTGTTGTCCTTCTCCTCCTGTGGCAAGCTGCTCCTTAGATTCCTTCTTCTGCTCACTTCCTCTTGCCTCGTTCATCTTCTTCCAGCCTCTCCCACTTAGTCCACTCTCTTTCTCCTGTCTTGTACTCTCTACTTCTTTCTCTCTCCCACCTTCTCGTGATCACTCACTTCTTTTTCTTATCTTGGCCTCACCTTTCTCTCCTGCCTCCTCTTGCTCTGTCTATTCGTTCTCCCTCCTGACTACCTCTTATCTTTCTCTTCCTTGTCTCTCTTGCTCTTTTGTCCTATTTTCTTCTCTCCTCCTTTCGTGCCTTTTTATCCTCTCTCAATCCTATCTCCTGTACCTCCTGCATGTTGTTTCTCTTTCCTTGCAATGTCTTCTTGCAATCCTCCTCGATCATCTTTGTTTTCGTACTTATCTGTTTTCCCCTCCTCTCGTTTTGCTAAGTCTTTCCTTTTTGTCCCCACTTAACCTCTGTTCTTTCTTTCTCTTCCCTTCACCCTTTCTTACCGATTTCTCTTTGTTTTCACTCTCATTGCTTTTCCGTTCTCCATTGTAGTCCTGGTTGAAGCCCGGAGGCCGACTTCTGATCACTGATTACTGCTGCGGCGAGAAGCCCTGGTCTAAGGTTTTTGAGGAGTATGTGAAGGGGAGAGGTTACATCCTGTACACGCCCCAGGAATATGGCAAGGTCAGTCCCATTTCCTTCCACTACATCCAGTGCCTCGTAGTTTTTCTTTTAAAATACTGTAATGAAATGTTTAACCTAACTGGGTGTAAACTCGGTCCCCTCTTGTTCCTCCTGCAATCAAATGCACACTGCTTGGCCTTTGGATGTATGTCAGTACAACGCGATCTTTTAGATCGCGGTACTTTACAACGCTGCCATTACAACGCAAGTCGTTACAACGACTTACGTTGGAGGGCGCGGATTGTGTAATATTATCATTTTATATTCCATCACCAGTCCACGTAACAGTAGGGAAGGTGTATGAATATAAAATTACAATATTCCTTAACCAACAGCGCCATCCAGCGCAAGTCGTAGTAACGACTTGCGATGTAATGGCAGCGTTGTTAAGGTTGTGCGGTGTAAACACCGCGTTGTAAACGATGTTTCCCTTGGCCTTTGGATCCATGGAGTGGCTCTTTCTAGAGGAGCCATTCGGTGAAAGTATAAAGCTTGTCCTATTACTCAATCTTACATCATAAACAATCATTAGCTGCAAGACCCTTTGTTTTATGGCGTCTGATTGGGTAGTAAAACATATGGCATCATTCATTGCTAGTCCTCATATGACATCATTTATTACCTAGCCTCCTTTAAAGTAAGCCCCTTCTCACTCTAATGATGCCCTCTCCGCTCTCCCTTCTATGGCATCGGTCTAGTTCCTGGAGAAGGTGGGATTTGTGAACGTCCGCGCCGTGGACCGCACAGCACAGTTCGTGGAGGTCCTGAACATGGAGCTCTGCAGGACACAGGAGATGAAAGCGGCTTTTACCCAGGTAAGGATAGCAAAACTGTACAGCCAATGAAGATCCAGTCTGATCTGTGCTGCATCCCCGTTCGCCCCCTGCCTCCAAAGGCATAATACTGGTGAAGCCGCCCATATCCTTTAAAATGTACCCCTGTCAATGTAGCCATTTGCTATTCAAGCACCAAAACCCACTGATACACCTTTGTCCTGATCTGCTGCACTCCCTTCAATCATATATAATTCACCTCAGTTCTGCCTTACTATATATCCCCCTCTGATATTCTAGTACCAAGAAAACTGCACTGCCGAAGCACACTTTGGCGACCTACCTTCTGCCACAGGTGTTTCAGTACTTAGGCACACATTATGAAGTTGTAGGGGAGCCCCAGTAAAGTTGGTCTTAGTCCAGTAAAGCCTGCGCCCTGAGACTGGCACAAAAGGGGAACAGTATCTCAGAGAAGGTGCATTTGTTCGCTGTTTGGTAGCAGGACAGTGTCAAGGGTCCTAAACATCAATTTCAATGGCTGTATTTGGAAGAGATCCTTAAAAGAAGTACAATTCATGTACAATTTAAAAAAAATGTATAATACATTCTTACAATGTATTTTTGTCCAAAAATCCGTTTAATTTCCAAATGTAAATTTAAGAAGAAAAAAAAACACACACACTATTTGGACTGACTAGTAAACCACTGTAGTTTGAAAACAAGGAGCTGGGGCACGACTTGGAAGTAGTCTATTGGTAAAGATGACTTCACTAGGAGTGTTGCCTGAATCACTCTTTGGGCCAGATGTTTTGCAAATAACCATTCAATTAAAAAAAATCGATGGGTTGCTACCACAGAAATCCTATTTGTAATGTTCAAAACCCATTTTACGAGTAGGAACATTTTTTTGTAATTTGTAAAATCGTTTTTGCGGCCTACATCAAATCTCAGTTTGGAATGGGTGTTAAGTGGGCTTTTCAGTGGTTTGCTACTACATTTCTGGTTGCAAAGCACTGAGCACTGAGACTTCTCAACGGAAGACAGGAGACCACTGCCTCCTCCTCTTGGTGTTTATCTAAACGGAAAACATATTTTTTATGCAGCTCGGTTTTCTTTCACAAAAGTAAATGTGAATCCAGTACTCGTAAAGCGCACGAATCACCCCCGAAAGGGTATCTCGGCGCTGGGGCCGTTGGGAAGATTAAGCGCGCTATTGCACAGAGTTGCATGGTGCTGGGCAGACCAGAGCCGGGGATCGAACCGTGAGACCCAGCATCCGGTGTCAGTCGCCCTGACCGCGGCGGCACACCTCTTCCTGCTCCTGTAAAAAAACAAGCTATCCTTCTGGAAATGTAAACACATGGATGTGGTCTGCTGTATGTTGCTTGCGTTTGTAGCCAATTGAAGGCCTTTAGTTGTCACTCTCCTAATTAATATTCTTTAGGCAGGTCGTTATGCGACCCTCTGCAAACTGTGATTTTGCGAACTGACCTAGTTGTACATAGGATGGTTTGCAAACTCAGAGTTTCTTTGAAAAAAAAATGCAGTGCATAATTGTACTTCCAAATTCTGTTTTTATTTTTGGGTGCAATTGACGTCGTTGTTCTTGGAGCACCTTTGGAGATTTTTCCTCTAAGATGTATTTTTTTTAGACAACCTGCTTGTTCCTGTTGCTGAAAGACGCGAAAGATTTTTCTCTCTGTTGCCTGCCCCCAGCGACTCGGACCCTCAGAGCTGTCCATGGGGCTACCTTACAGGTGAATCTACCAGGAGTACAGTTCATCGTTTGTCTATAGATTCAAGGGCTTGCATAGCTCCTGCATGCTACCATCCAGCTACTTCGCAGCACTGAAATCTTTGGTGATACCGATTGAAACGAAGACTTGCTGTGTCACATTAGATAGTTCAGACAGATGCCTAAAGCATCTTTACCTCTGGGTCCAAAGTGGGGAGATGGCTTGTTGGTCATTATCTTCAGTTATTGCCTGTTACTATTGGTGGGGCCTGGTCAGCCCTTCTTCACTGCAGTGGTCCAAATGGGGGCCCGACTCCTCTTTGGATATGTGCGTATTTATGAGTGATAGAAGAGAAGTCTGAATCTTGCAGGAACCCTGATTTATGTGACCTCGTACACACTCTCTCACGAAACCCTTGCTAAGCACTTTTAAAAGAAAGTCTAACTTAAGCTAAGATGACAACCTCCTTGAACGATAATAACAGTGGTGCCAGGGCTGATCACACGTGACCAAGCACTGTCATCATGAGTTCTTTCCTACGGATGCCAATGTTTGTATTTGTGTCTCTAAACGTAATTACCCCTAGTGGTAGAGCATAGTCACAAACTAGGCATAAACTACAACAAATCAGGGTGTCAGGACAGAGGTTGATGGGTTACCCACATACATAGATCTCCCTGTGCCCTTCATACCCAACCCTCTTATTGGAGCACTGAGAAACTCATTTGGATCTACCAATGCACCTCACTCTTGACCTGCAGGCTCCTGCTACTCCAGCACTGAGACACACCCAAAAGAGGCTCAGTCCCTCCAGCCTCTGTGTGCTGTCCTTTACAATTGGGGAGTTACGTGGGACTGGTGGGATGGGTTGAGCAGAAGCTGTTCACCTGCTGCAGGTGATACCGGTTATTGTAACCTGCTGCTTTTGTCTTCTTTTTCTGTTGACAGGAGTTCTCTGAAGACGATTATCTGTACATCATCGAGGGATGGAAAGAGAAGTTGTACCGATGCAGCCTGGGAGACCAGCGATGGGGTCTCTTCTATGCGGAAAAGCCTTTCGACATCATGGCAGTCTAGGGCCGGCGAGAGCATGAAACCCTGGTTCCAGAGAGTTCAACAATCAATTACCCTAAGCGTGTTGTGACAGCCTGCTTTCTGTCTCTGGACTCCATGTTGGCTTACATTGACACTGGTTCAGGCCTTTTTATGTTTTTTGTCGCTTGCTGCATACTGTGAAGTCTATTCTGCCCAAGTGGGTCTCTAACGGGCCACAAAAGCTACTGCAAGCTGTGATACTCAAGCTTAGATGTCGCACAGGGAACCCTCCCCTAGAGCTAGTGCACTGTATCAGTGGTCCTCAGGGTGATCGCCGAGAGCGCTGCCTGTCAGGTAGAGGTGCAGTAGTCTTTCATTGCTGTAGCCCTCAGCCTCAAATTGTTGGACTCTATTGATAAATCATCAGTTGCTCCCCCCCCCCCAACTAGCACCTCGAGGTTTCATCAGGGACTCTACCACTGAGCTCAGATAGCTGCTCCTTTTGTATTAAGACTAAGGACCTCACTCAGAACTTTAGTGCTAAGTAAACCGCGCTAACTCGCTGAATGAATCTCATCCTGTTCACCAAGAAATCCACCTCGAATTAAATGGTTATTTTCTTTCACATATTGACTCACCGCTGAGGGCTCGCCGGGCTGACAGAGCAGCTCCCCTCATCCTGTGACCAAGAGAAATGCCGCGACCCAATAACCTCTCTCCTTGCTAACAACCCAACCAGATTTAAAGGATCACTGCACCGTCAGGCTTGGAACTGAGGGCACTTGTAGGTTTGGAGGAAAATCTCCGCTTCGTGAATCACCTTCATGGTGGTGCATAAGTGTGCCTAGTCTTGCCTTTTCTCTAAACCCTTGCGCTTTCCTCTAAACCCTTGCCCTTTCCACAACCCTTGTGGTTTCCTCTAAAATCTTGTCATAGCCAGAGGCAAGCCACACTCAGCCTTAATGGTCTTTCTTGCCACTACCCTAGAGAATGGTTATCCTACTTGCTTCTAGTGGCTTGTAAGAATCAGCGCAAAATGTTCCTGACAGACCTCCTACCCCAGCAAGGCACTAGTCTGGTTCACTTATTGAACTGTTCCATCCTGTGAAAGTGCTATCATGGGAGCCTCCAGGTGAGGTGAACAACCGTCACAACGAAACTATTACAACGCACTATCATTACAACGCGGTCATTACAACGCAAACCATTACAACGCATTGCGCTGGGGGGCGCTCTAGGATAGGGAATAAGTTTAATTTTCTATCCAACACCTTCCCTAGTGTCCACGGGGACTGGAGTTGGAATAGAAAATTATACTTACCACTATCCAGCACCTCTAAGCGCTATGCGTTGTAAAGGTTTGCGATGTAAAAACCGCGTTGTAAAGGCAGGCGTTGTAATAGCCTGCATTGTAAAGTCATACATCCCCAGGTGAGGACACTGTGCTGGGGGTAGTGTGAGGAAACAGGACTTCTCCATATGTAATCACATCTCTGCCTCTACCATCTCCGAATAAATTCAAATAATTTTTTGTCTGGCTGGTCTGATTTCTTGAAAAGTGTTGATATTTTCTGAGCTTATGGCGTTGCCATTCTAGACTATGATTATTTACTTATATATGGTCAGATGCAAGATTACAGGTCGAGGGAGGTAAGTAGGTGAACACTTCTGGCAAGATGTTTTGCTGTGGCCTGAGGAGGATTGTATGTCATATATTTGAAGTTTTTAATAGGCCTGTGCAAAATTTGCATAATTTCCTTTGCAGAAATTACATGAAATTGACCCCCTCAAAAAAAGTCTGTTATTGCACAAACTTATGCGACAGAGATACTACATTTTGTGCTGTTGCATCCTCACATTTATTTTGGGATGTAAGGGCGCTTTTTTCCCTGAAAAAAGGACAGTATGGTACATGATGCCTTCAACAGCCGCTCACAATCTGTTCATTCTTGTTGCTGCTGTGTTCCTGTGATAGGATACTTATTTACCTGAACCGAAGCTCATTTACATGACGTGGTGTAATGGTATAATTTTGTGCATTTCACATAACATTGCACAAGATCTCCCGGACCTAGTTTTAATTGGCGCTGTGTGGTAAATAAATAAATAATACCCTATTTTTGAATGAATAAATGAATAACAGATAGCTCAATAAATAAGAGTCAAGATTCGAGGTAGTAGGAGTTTTTGCAGGTTTAATACAGCAAATACAGGAATAGGATGGCTAGGCCCAGCAGCGCTGCCGGGGTCAGGATCGGGACAAGGGAATAACTTTTTAATAACAGTGCATGAGCATATATACATAACGCAAACACATAGCATTACATTGCAATAGGCGTAGCAGTGGGTGGAGCAAAAGGCGTGACGCGTAGCAGTCGCGAAAGATAAGGGTGAAAAGAGGTGTAACAGGGCGTATACATAGACATGTGATGCAAACGTAACAGAATATGTCATGAATGGGGCGGAAACCATGGAGGGGGCTACCTGAGGAGCCGGGACCTCTAACCTGATGGTGCGCGCAAACTGGCAATGACGTGTTACTAGGAGAAGCTGGGGGCTATGAACTCTGTGCTAGGAGCAGAGACTGAAGTCTGGAGAGTCAGGGCGACATGTACCTAAGCAGTATCTAGTATCTGATGTTTAGAGAACATGTTGATATAAACTAGAAGTCAGGAGGGGAAAGGCTAACTTGATTCTAAGACTGGACCATGCATTATTCTACATGTAGTGCGTGATGAAGAATATTAAATGACCATTAAATGCAGTATTTCTCTAACGTGGAGACGTGAAGGCTAGACAATGACGGAAACTATCGATGCGATTCAGTAGCTTTAGGAATGCAGAGAAGGAGGACTGAACTGATAACTGGAATCATAACATATTCTTGGCAGACTCAGAGGCAGAGCCAGGGTGAGCCGGGCACTGCGAGGCAGGAAGTAAGTGAAGGGTCGAGGATACAGGTGGGGGCTGTATCGCTCCTCAGCGAGGCTTCAGGAGACAGGAGCTGAATCTGGTGTCCGGGCCCTTTTGAGGCCTAGAAACGGGGACTTTTCAATAGAATAACGTGCACACTGAGAAACGTGGCAACGTAGCTTTACATAGGCCTGATATTCGTAGTATTCACGAGAACTGGAAACTGGCATACTAGAGGTGGACACAACTGTAATTGCGTCATTAATCGAACATAGGGAATGCATATGCATATTTAATCATGCACACATAACATATGATGGATGACACGTAGGGACACAGAACATAGCAAAATTTACTTTTCCACATTCCCTCCTTGTCACTACGTTTCCATCAGGAAACATCAATATTCATGATACCATCTATCATTTCATACAGTATCATTTGCTCGTCTCGAATTATCCTGGAACGGGATTTAGAACGGGGCTTGGGACTAGGAATACAAGAGGTAGCACAGATGCCGCAAATCGCAGGGCCACATTGTATACAGAGGCAGCAGCTGAATATGATCGCTACTGCAATACCTAGAAAGGACAAGACTTTCCATCCCCAGGCGGAAATTATATTCCAGAACCAACCGGACCATGTCCAGGTGCCTGGATCTTGGTGTAACAGATGGGCAATTTTATGGAGTCTGGTTATAGCTGAATAAACAGACGGCGCGTTATTTGGAATGAAAATGCAGCAACTAGATCCGATGACTCTACAGGCCCCGCCCCTATCGGCCAGTATGACGTCAAGGACGAGACGATTCTGTAAAACGACAAATCTCATAGCAGATTGCTCTTCAGTTAAGTTACCTAGAGCAGAGGCAGTCTCATTTACTACAGCTTCGAGGGTTCTGGTTAACCTACGGATTAGCTTACTATTCTGGATAGGTCCTATAAAGAAAAAGAAACCTCTGTTGAAATCTGTATACTGTTCTAGAGCAGTTTCAGTATAATCGACAATTGGGGACTCCCTTCTATGTCTAATGTGTACTAGATGTGTGTTTCTATGGTAATCAGGTGGGGCTAGGAAAACTGGTGGCAGTAGGAAGGCAATGTAACAGGTTCCCTCCCAATCGAGGGGCAGACGAACATATGCAGTTTGACCACAAATAAAATAAGAATGACGTGAAGCTTTGAAAATAGATTTCCCACTGTCACTATACTTGACAATAGTAGTACAATCACTATGTCCTACATGTACGGAACCATTATTTCGGACACATAATTCGCCTTTAACTGGTAGTACTGAAATAGCAGGTAAGTCTGGAGTAGTATCAGACTGAACATTCAGGACCATGAAATTCGAAGAATAGTTACCTAATTTATACACTTCATTTTCTAGATCTAACCCGGTTCTGTGGGGAAGACCTTGCTTGTCTGGAAAACATGTACTGTTAAGAAAAGACATATCTGTTGAGGATGACGTTAACGTGGACCATGCTCCACACGAACCATTATGTGAAAATGGATAAGGAAAAAATGGCAGAACTCCCTTCGGTATCTGGAAAGGGGGGAGTCGACCACACACCCAGCAATTAGTGGCATTGCTGGTCTGATGTGAGTAATGTAACATGCGGATGAAAGAATTATTTTTCATAGCGAGGCGGTAAGAGAGTTCATGAGGAGGCAGATCACTAAACGTGTGCTCTACTGTAGCATTAGCAGACTTATTTACATGAAGAACTGGGAAATACAAGAAAAATGCATAACTGGTGCAGGAAATCATAATGCTGAAAAACAATATGAAACATAGAAAAACGATACATCGAATTGAGTTTTGACTAACTCTCTCACTATGGGGGTCTATTTTATACATGTCAGAAACAGTCTAACCGTTTCACCTAGGGGAGGACTTAGACAATCAAACTGGCTGACTTATTTTACTAGACCGGAGTTTCAACTTATACTCCTGTTGCGGAGTTTTCTCTAACAGGGGAGGGTGTGTAGCAATGTCTTTTGCGGGACAGTCCTTGAGAACAATATTTTAGCAATCCTTCAAATCCTGGGAAATGTTCTTTGAGACGGGTTTCAGTCCATAAAACTTTTTCACGTGCGAAAGGTGCACCCAGCCTTTGCGACCTTCCAACTTCACGGCTGTACGGGTGGCGAGGAGGACCTGTCGGGGCTCCTTCCAGCGTGGCTCCAGCGGACTTGAGCGGTCAAAATTGCGGACAAGAACCATGGATCCTGGAACGATTTCATGCGGTGCCACCTCGGTATTGTCTGGAAATGCGGCGGCAACCTGTGAACGACAAGAGTTGAGGGCAGACATCAAGGAAGCTAGGTAATCTGTCAGCATATTACTTGAAACATCGGTAATACTTCGGGGTCTAGGAGTACCCCACATGTTAGGGGGGCGGCCGAAAACGACCTCATACGGGGACAGACCTGATCTGGAATGTGCGACCATGCGCATATAAAATAAAGCGACTGGCAGAGCTACTAGCCAGTCCACACCTTTCTCTTTACATACTTTAGCGATGCGGATTTTCAGGGTCTGGTTATGTCTCTCTACGAGACCGGCTGCTTCAGGATGGCGTACACAATGGAACTTCCACTGGTACCCCAACAAAAGGGAAACATGCTTCATCAACTCAGATGAGAATGGCTGGCCGTTGTCAGAATATACGACTCTAGGGAGTCCATAACGAGGGAAGAACTCACGAACCAACTGCTTGGCAGTGGTCGCGGCGGTGTAATCTGGGACTGGATATGCTTCTGTCCACCTGGACAAAGCGCATACAACTACAAGGACATACTTGAAACCTCGACATCGTTCCATCTGAATATAATCCATCTGGAGGACTTCAAAAGGGTGGTCAGGGGGCTGGAATCCACCTTGTTCCACCGGGACACTTTTACCTGGATTAAACTGACAACATATCATACAGGTACGGACTTTCTGCTTGGCTGCAGCTCGTAAATGCTTGTTGAACCAGATGTTCTGGATACTGTCTAACATAGCTTTTTCTCCTAAATGTGCTGGACTATGTGCGGTATTAATAATGACTTGAACCATAGAGTCGGGGAGAAACCATGTGGCTCTACCCTTCGTTAACCATCCTTGATCTGTCTGGACCCCTCCTTGTTCGGACCATTTCTTGATTTCTTCGGGAGTAGCATGTAACTGGATATCTATGACATCTTGTGTAGGGTCCTTAACTGTCATACATGTAATCGGATCTGGAGTGTGTGTCATGTTAACTGGAATGTCTAGAGTCTGTGCTGTAAGCTTGGCTGTGCGATCTGCTAGATCATTACCTTGAGAAATGGTGTCAGTAACTTTCGTATGTGCTTTGCACTTCATGATAGCGATAGATGTCGGTAAATGTATGGCATCTAACAGAGCTTGAATAAGGAGACCATGCTGAATCTTGGTTCCATGAGAAGTCATGAAACCTCTCTCCTGCCAGAGCACTCCGAAGTCGTGTACAACTCCAAATGCGTAGCGTGAATCTGTGTAAACATTAACTTTCAAGTTCTTGGCGTGTATGCAGGCTTGTGTCAGAGCAACTAGCTCTGCTGCTTGAGCGGACAGGGTGTCAATACGGTGTGTTTCAATAACTTCAGTGTCAGTAGTCACTGCATACGCGGCGACTAGTTCTCCTGTACTTGTTCTCATACATGAACCATCCACATAAAGTGTCAGGTCGGGGTCTGGTAACGGAATATCTGTCAGATCTTGTCTTGGCTTGGTCATAATGTTAACTACTTCCACACAGTCATGTGTGGCAGAATTCGAAGTAACTGATGGTAACAATGTAGCAGGATTTAAAATGTTGCAGCGTCTGATTTCTATGTGTGGCTGGAACAGTGTCAATTCATAACCTGTTAAACGTGCAATTGTCAAGTGCTGAGTTTGTGTTCGGTTTAAAAGAACTTCCACGGAATGTGGAACTTGTACTGTCAAGGTATGTCCTAATACTATGGAATCACTTTGTCTGATAGCTAGTGCTGTGGCTGCAACTGACTTGAGGCACGCAGGCAGAGCCTGGGCTACAGGATCTAATGTGCTCGAAAAATAAGCACAGGGCTTGTATTGTCCTGCTTGATCTTGTGTAAGAACAGATAATGCTGTACCTTCGCGTTCAGTGACGAAAAGTGTAAAAGGCTTACTGTAGTTCGGTGTCGCTAGAACTGGAGCTTGGCATAGGGCTTTCTTTAACTCATTGAAACTAAGTGTATGTTCAGATGTCCAAGGGAGGACAGTCGATACGGCTGCCTCCTGTGTCGTTAACTGTATCAGTGGCTTGGCTAGAAATGCATACTGAGGAATCCATTGTCTGCAGTAAGAAGTAAGGCCGATAAAAGCACGTACCTCCTTCTGGGTCTTGGGCTGAGGAAGACTCGCTATTAACTGGATACGGTCTGGTGTCAACTGCCTACCCCTCTTGGACAGTAAGTGTCCTAAGTAGACCACTTGCTGGACACAGAATTGAAGCTTAGAAGGGGACACCTTGTGCCCCATCTCGGCTAGGAAATACAAGACTGTAAGGGATGCTCGCTCGCAAGCACGTTCAGAACGGGCTGTGATCAGGAGATCATCGACATACTGGAGCAGGGCAGTGTCAGTTGGCATGTGAATGTTGTCTAGTTGTCTCTTAAGTGCTTGACTGTAAATGCTAGGGCTTTCTGTGAAACCTTGAGGAGCGCGTGTGAACATATAGCTCCTTCCATTTAAACAAAATCCGAAAAGGAACTGGCTGTCTGGATGAATAGGGACACTGAAAAACGCGTTCTTGAGGTCGATTACAGTAAAGAACGTGACTTCGGAATCAATGGCTGTCAATAGGGAAGAGATATCTGGAACAACTGGGTACTGAGGAATAATACACTTATTAAGTTCTCGTAGGTCAATCACTAATCGATATACTGGGGGTGCATTTGGATCAGTACGTTTCATGACTGGAATGATCGGAGAATTGCATACGTTGGAGTCAGTTTCTACAACCACTCCTTGAGCCATGAGCTCGTCAATAATTTTGGATAAGGCTGCTACAGCCTCAGGTGGCAGTCTGTACTGTCTGATTCGTGGTAACACTACACCTGGCTTGAGAGTCACACGATAGGGTGTGATTTGCATATAACCAACATCAGTTGGACCTTGCGCCCATAGATGCTGCGGAACATTAGACAATCTGGGATCAAAATCTCGTAATACATAGTGACCCTTAAAGTCACGTAGGAACAATCGTATTCCCTCTGGGGAACAGCATATAACTGCACCTAACTCTTTCAGTGTTTTAATACCTAATAGGTTTTCTGGACATGACTTAGTAAGTAACAGATCAGTAGTGCGGGACAATGGACCTACTTCTAGAGTAACTGGCTTTGATATTTCATTTACAATGGGTTTTCCTGAAAATCCAAGGGAAACATTTCTTGAGCCTGAGAGCGGAGCCCCTGGAACTTCGGCGTGACTAATTGTGGTCCTACTTGCCCCTGTATCAATCAAAAACTTTCTGTCTTTCCCTAATACTTGACTGTGAACATAGGGACCTTCTTGATCTACAGGTATCTCGATGAGAGGCAAGCCTACCTCCCTCTCTAGGCTGTTTCATGAATACTGCTGGTACTCTGGATACTCAGACTGTGCATACTGGTACATCTGCTGTGTAACGTGCTGTGTTGCAGCAATAGGCTGCGGTGCGGTAACTGTCTGTGGTGCATTCTGTGGCTGAGGAGTCTGTGAAACTTGTTCTTGTCTAGACGGACGTGGTCTTTCTTTAGTCTTACCGGTAGCTATGTTGTGTTTCAGAACTGCACACTCGTTTATAAAATGACCTGGCTGTTTACAATAATTGCAGTTCCCTTTAACGGGAGCTGCAGGATGACTGGCTTGATTCGGACCCCTCTTCTGACTGTCTTGAGGAACAGATTGTGCAACTAGTACTTTCATTTTCGTGTCTTTCATACGTTTTCTCTCGTGTTCTTGTTCTTCCCTGATCCTATTCTGGTGGTATTGGAGCATCTGCAACATCTGGGACGGGGTATTAGCTTGCCAGGTACTTTCAACTTTCAAAACTCGATTTTTAATTTGTGGGCTTGAATTCTCGACTAATTTAGTAACAAAAAGGTGAGGGTATGACTCACTACTTGTCTTGAGGCCACTGTTGATGCTAAAACATTTCTCAAATCTAGAATAAAAATCACTAATATCTTCGTCTTGTTTCTGTTTACAGGCTGAGATTGCATCCCAGTCTTCTTTTCTAGTTGTCAATAATCTAGGTAAAACTTGTATTAATAATTCTGGTAATTCTTTACATTTCGCTCCAAGACCGGTACCTGGTACTCGTGCCTTGTCTTCAGCTTCTAGAACTGCCCAATCGATCTTTTTCTCTCCCACCTCCCATTCTTTTTCCTTGAGCTTTTCATACACCCCTGCGGGCAGCAGAACCTTTAACATTTTAATTATATCTGGATACGTGTATTCTCCCATGCGGAGCATGTCTTTAATTCTCTATGGAACCCTGCTGGATCTTTATCATGACAGGGAATTAATTTCTTCATCTCTAGGAGTTCCATCTTTGTAATCGGAGTGTAAACAAACACTCGTTCTAGTTCGCCACCCGTTCCTCTAACTGGGTGGACTTCTCGTAACGGATTCTGTCGCTCTATGTAAAATGGTTTACTTTCTGGGGGTGAGACATGAACAAAATGCGGGTTCAGAAACGTTCTATATTTGTGACGCTGTTCTAGAATGACACTAATTAAGTCGGTACCTAAACCTTTCCATCTATACTGGAGTAACTCGTTCAGGATATCGTGTAACGGACCTGGATCAGAGTGCTGACCCTCATACAATGTAATGAGGTGCTGAATCATATACATACCCGCCAGTCGTTGCTCGGCTGGGGGCATTTTCAGAAACATTTGTGCCACTATTTCGTCTGGAAAAGTGGTAGAATCAGTAATCCATCGGACTGCTGATCGGGCTAGTTCTTGTTCATGCATGGTACTTAACTCACTGTAACCGATTCGTGATTTCAGAATGTGATCGGTAGCTTGAAACACTTGTTCTAGAGAACCTTGTTCTGGTGCTGGATGATGGAAAATAGACTTGTGTTCTAGGCGTAAATGGCGATCTGGAAATCTAGATTTTCCTACATACGCTATTCTGTCGGGATTCTCGTCGTCTAACTCTTCAGGATCAGAGTTACTTTCTTTCTCGCTTACTTGTGCTGCTTTACGCTGTTCGTGTAACTTTATTATTTCTTTACGGATTTTCTTGTACATACTCTCCATAGCACCGACGGTCTTGTGCTTACCCTCGGCTATATTATCACTCCACCTTGTCAGGGTTTTCATTTCAGCCGGATCTTTAGACGGGTAATCTTGTTCTCTTATTAGACAATTGATCAGAAACTTTAATATCATGAGCTGGGTCTCAGCTTTCCTTTGAGACATGGCTTCGCCAATGCTTTCTGGATCATCCCCTGTACGGATGAAGCGATATATTCTGTCTAGATCTTCTTTCATATTCGGTAGGGTGACTAGATACTCGGCCACCTTTCTTACGCGGAATGAATATAAAACCATATTATCCTCGCCTGGGACTGGATCATAGCCGCATTCGGCAAGGGATTTTCTTATTTCTGCTACAGTCTGATGTCTGGGCGTACGCTGTGATGCTTGTATATGTAATTCGGCTGTCGTTAAACGCTTGTGTGGCGGCGGGGTTTGAGGAGTACCTCCCCCTGCTGCCCCTAAACTAGAGTCGTCTACTGAGGCTCTTCGTCCTGGCAGAGTGGGAAATGGAAATGTAGGCTGGACTTGTATGGCGGGCTGGACCGGGGGTACCGTAACAGGTACTCCGGTGTCTGGAGGAGCGGGAAGTGCCTGATTTACAGGGACTGGCGGAGCGCGAACAGGATTTGCATATTCTGGGACTGTGTCGTCCAAATAGGACGAAATAAAAATATCAGCTGCGGTCTGTTTGTGACGTAGCTTGGTCGGAACTAATGGTGGCGGGAAATTACTGGATGCCTCTGGGGTCGCTTTTGGCAAGCCCTCGGCAAGGAGAGGATACATACCCCTAATAAGGGCATGCCTCTGTCTGTCTGACTGTTCGGCTTTAACTTGTTCACCTATCTCGATTAGTTCTTTTTCATGTGCTCGTTCTAAGGATTCTCTACTTAATTCTGACTTTCTGATTTCTTTTTCGGTTCTTTTATGAGCTTCTTTGCGCCATAACTCGATGGCATCTTTCTGTGACTGTCTGGCTTTCTTTTTCCATAATGCCTCTTCTACTCGCATGATGCACTCGGCATCCCATGTACCCGATACGGGCCATCTATACTTTTCTTCTAACTGTTTGGTATACTCTACCCATAAATCTAGATACAGTATGGCGCTTATGCCATGCTTCTGATACATAAAATGACCTGGACTGTCCCTAGGCGGGACAGGAACTGCTGCTTCCAGCAGACCCTTTCTAGTTTTTAACTGGCGTAACTTAGAAAACAAGGGCATGACTGGACTGTAATCTAGACACAATACAATACACAATAAACACGATACTTATTCCCCATTCATACCACGACATTAAAATACATGAAGAACATTTAAAAATAACAGTTCGAACAGAATACTACCTGGAATACGGAACACAGAATACATGAATTTCCTCGAGAACAGAACTGACTGGAACAGAAACTAGGTGCACTGCTGAAACAGTACGAAACTTACCGGTCTCATAAAGAGACACGTCAGGACCCGCATCCACCGAAGTGGACACTTCGTTTGTGGGTCTGTGTACCACCAACCCACGGACCAGAGTCAATTAAAGTGACCCTGTCTAGATACTACCCCAGTAACGGTACTCACCGGGCAGCAAGAACGGAAGGCCTCAGACTGGACTGGATTGCCTCGACGTCGGACGGACGAACTTCGGACTTCTGTTACGGGTGGGCCTCCGGATACCTCGGACCTTGGACTCTCGGCTTGGGCTCTGGTCGGGACTCGCCGCGTTCCTCCACCGTCTCGTCTGGATGCTGGACCGCCTCCTCCGTCTCCTCCGTGGGCCTGAGGGATACTTGAAGCAGAAATATCTGCCGGTGCGCAGAAGAGTTCCGTCACGACTGCAGAGGGTCAGGGGGTCGGCGTGGCTTCACCGACGCGTGGGGAAAGGGCAAGTCCCTATTCGGGCGCCATTATGTGGTAAATAAATAAATAATACCCTATTTTTGAATGAATAAATGAATAACAGATAGCTCAATAAATAAGAGTCAAGATTCGAGGTAGTAGGAGTTTTTGCAGGTTTAATACAGCAAATACAGGAATAGGATGGCTAGGCCCAGCAGCGCTGCCGGGGTCAGGATCGGGACAAGGGAATAACTTTTTAATAACAGTGCATGAGCATATATACATAACGCAAACACATAGCATTACATTGCAATAGGCGTAGCAGTGGGTGGAGCAAAAGGCGTGACGCGTAGCAGTCGCGAAAGATAAGGGTGAAAAGAGGTGTAACAGGGCGTATACATAGACATGTGATGCAAACGTAACAGAATATGTCATGAATGGGGCGGAAACCATGGAGGGGGCTACCTGAGGAGCCGGGACCTCTAACCTGATGGTGCGCGCAAACTGGCAATGACGTGTTACTAGGAGAAGCTGGGGGCTATGAACTCTGTGCTAGGAGCAGAGACTGAAGTCTGGAGAGTCAGGGCGACATGTACCTAAGCAGTATCTAGTATCTGATGTTTAGAGAACATGTTGATATAAACTAGAAGTCAGGAGGGGAAAGGCTAACTTGATTCTAAGACTGGACCATGCATTATTCTACATGTAGTGCGTGATGAAGAATATTAAATGACCATTAAATGCAGTATTTCTCTAACGTGGAGACGTGAAGGCTAGACAATGACGGAAACTATCGATGCGATTCAGTAGCTTTAGGAATGCAGAGAAGGAGGACTGAACTGATAACTGGAATCATAACATATTCTTGGCAGACTCAGAGGCAGAGCCAGGGTGAGCCGGGCACTGCGAGGCAGGAAGTAAGTGAAGGGTCGAGGATACAGGTGGGGGCTGTATCGCTCCTCAGCGAGGCTTCAGGAGACAGGAGCTGAATCTGGTGTCCGGGCCCTTTTGAGGCCTAGAAACGGGGACTTTTCAATAGAATAACGTGCACACTGAGAAACGTGGCAACGTAGCTTTACATAGGCCTGATATTCGTAGTATTCACGAGAACTGGAAACTGGCATACTAGAGGTGGACACAACTGTAATTGCGTCATTAATCGAACATAGGGAATGCATATGCATATTTAATCATGCACACATAACATATGATGGATGACACGTAGGGACACAGAACATAGCAAAATTTACTTTTCCACATTCCCTCCTTGTCACTACGTTTCCATCAGGAAACATCAATATTCATGATACCATCTATCATTTCATACAGTATCATTTGCTCGTCTCGAATTATCCTGGAACGGGATTTAGAACGGGGCTTGGGACTAGGAATACAAGAGGTAGCACAGATGCCGCAAATCGCAGGGCCACATTGTATACAGAGGCAGCAGCTGAATATGATCGCTACTGCAATACCTAGAAAGGACAAGACTTTCCATCCCCAGGCGGAAATTATATTCCAGAACCAACCGGACCATGTCCAGGTGCCTGGATCTTGGTGTAACAGATGGGCAATTTTATGGAGTCTGGTTATAGCTGAATAAACAGACGGCGCGTTATTTGGAATGAAAATGCAGCAACTAGATCCGATGACTCTACAGGCCCCGCCCCTATCGGCCAGTATGACGTCAAGGACGAGACGATTCTGTAAAACGACAAATCTCATAGCAGATTGCTCTTCAGTTAAGTTACCTAGAGCAGAGGCAGTCTCATTTACTACAGCTTCGAGGGTTCTGGTTAACCTACGGATTAGCTTACTATTCTGGATAGGTCCTATAAAGAAAAAGAAACCTCTGTTGAAATCTGTATACTGTTCTAGAGCAGTTTCAGTATAATCGACAATTGGGGACTCCCTTCTATGTCTAATGTGTACTAGATGTGTGTTTCTATGGTAATCAGGTGGGGCTAGGAAAACTGGTGGCAGTAGGAAGGCAATGTAACAGGTTCCCTCCCAATCGAGGGGCAGACGAACATATGCAGTTTGACCACAAATAAAATAAGAATGACGTGAAGCTTTGAAAATAGATTTCCCACTGTCACTATACTTGACAATAGTAGTACAATCACTATGTCCTACATGTACGGAACCATTATTTCGGACACATAATTCGCCTTTAACTGGTAGTACTGAAATAGCAGGTAAGTCTGGAGTAGTATCAGACTGAACATTCAGGACCATGAAATTCGAAGAATAGTTACCTAATTTATACACTTCATTTTCTAGATCTAACCCGGTTCTGTGGGGAAGACCTTGCTTGTCTGGAAAACATGTACTGTTAAGAAAAGACATATCTGTTGAGGATGACGTTAACGTGGACCATGCTCCACACGAACCATTATGTGAAAATGGATAAGGAAAAAATGGCAGAACTCCCTTCGGTATCTGGAAAGGGGGGAGTCGACCACACACCCAGCAATTAGTGGCATTGCTGGTCTGATGTGAGTAATGTAACATGCGGATGAAAGAATTATTTTTCATAGCGAGGCGGTAAGAGAGTTCATGAGGAGGCAGATCACTAAACGTGTGCTCTACTGTAGCATTAGCAGACTTATTTACATGAAGAACTGGGAAATACAAGAAAAATGCATAACTGGTGCAGGAAATCATAATGCTGAAAAACAATATGAAACATAGAAAAACGATACATCGAATTGAGTTTTGACTAACTCTCTCACTATGGGGGTCTATTTTATACATGTCAGAAACAGTCTAACCGTTTCACCTAGGGGAGGACTTAGACAATCAAACTGCCTGACTTATTTTACTAGACCGGAGTTTCAACTTATACTCCTGTTGCGGAGTTTTCTCTAACAGGGGAGGGTGTGTAGCAATGTCTTTTGCGGGACAGTCCTTGAGAACAATATTTTGGCAATCCTTCAAATCCTGGGAAATGTTCTTTGAGACGGGTTTCAGTCCATAAAACTTTTTCACGTGCGAAAGGTGCACCCAGCCTTTGCGACCTTCCAACTTCACGGCTGTACGGGTGGCGAGGAGGACCTGTCGGGGCTCCTTCCAGCGTGGCTCCAGCGGACTTGAGCGGTCAAAATTGCGGACAAGAACCATGGATCCTGGAACGATTTCATGCGGTGCCACCTCGGTATTGTCTGGAAATGCGGCGGCAACCTGTGAACGACAAGAGTTGAGGGCAGACATCAAGGAAGCTAGGTAATCTGTCAGCATATTACTTGAAACATCGGTAATACTTCGGGGTCTAGGAGTACCCCACATGTTAGGGGGGCGGCCGAAAACGACCTCATACGGGGACAGACCTGATCTGGAATGTGCGACCATGCGCATATAAAATAAAGCGACTGGCAGAGCTACTAGCCAGTCCACACCTTTCTCTTTACATACTTTAGCGATGCGGATTTTCAGGGTCTGGTTATGTCTCTCTACGAGACCGGCTGCTTCAGGATGGCGTACACAATGGAACTTCCACTGGTACCCCAACAAAAGGGAAACATGCTTCATCAACTCAGATGAGAATGGCTGGCCGTTGTCAGAATATACGACTCTAGGGAGTCCATAACGAGGGAAGAACTCACGAACCAACTGCTTGGCAGTGGTCGCGGCGGTGTAATCTGGGACTGGATATGCTTCTGTCCACCTGGACAAAGCGCATACAACTACAAGGACATACTTGAAACCTCGACATCGTTCCATCTGAATATAATCCATCTGGAGGACTTCAAAAGGGTGGTCAGGGGGCTGGAATCCACCTTGTTCCACCGGGACACTTTTACCTGGATTAAACTGACAACATATCATACAGGTACGGACTTTCTGCTTGGCTGCAGCTCGTAAATGCTTGTTGAACCAGATGTTCTGGATACTGTCTAACATAGCTTTTTCTCCTAAATGTGCTGGACTATGTGCGGTATTAATAATGACTTGAACCATAGAGTCGGGGAGAAACCATGTGGCTCTACCCTTCGTTAACCATCCTTGATCTGTCTGGACCCCTCCTTGTTCGGACCATTTCTTGATTTCTTCGGGAGTAGCATGTAACTGGATATCTATGACATCTTGTGTAGGGTCCTTAACTGTCATACATGTAATCGGATCTGGAGTGTGTGTCATGTTAACTGGAATGTCTAGAGTCTGTGCTGTAAGCTTGGCTGTGCGATCTGCTAGATCATTACCTTGAGAAATGGTGTCAGTAACTTTCGTATGTGCTTTGCACTTCATGATAGCGATAGATGTCGGTAAATGTATGGCATCTAACAGAGCTTGAATAAGGAGACCATGCTGAATCTTGGTTCCATGAGAAGTCATGAAACCTCTCTCCTGCCAGAGCACTCCGAAGTTGTGTACAACTCCAAATGCGTAACGTGAATCTGTGTAAACATTAACTTTCAAGTTCTTGGCGTGTATACAGGCTTGTGTCAGAGCAACTAGCTCTGCTGCTTGAGCGGACAGGGTGTCAATACGGTGTGTTTCAATAACTTCAGTGTCAGTAGTCACTGCATACGCGGCGACTAGTTCTCCTGTACTTGTTCTCATACATGAACCATCCACATAAAGTGTCAGGTCGGGGTCTGGTAACGGAATATCTGTCAGATCTTGTCTTGGCTTGGTCATAATGTTAACTACTTCCACACAGTCATGTGTGGCAGAATTCGAAGTAACTGATGGTAACAATGTAGCAGGATTTAAAATGTTGCAGCGTCTGATTTCTATGTGTGGCTGGAACAGTGTCAATTCATAACCTGTTAAACGTGCAATTGTCAAGTGCTGAGTTTGTGTTCGGTTTAAAAGAACTTCCACGGAATGTGGAACTTGTACTGTCAAGGTATGTCCTAATACTATGGAATCACTTTGTCTGATAGCTAGTGCTGTGGCTGCAACTGACTTGAGGCACGCAGGCAGAGCCTGGGCTACAGGATCTAATGTGCTCGAAAAATAAGCACAGGGCTTGTATTGTCCTGCTTGATCTTGTGTAAGAACAGATAATGCTGTACCTTCGCGTTCAGTGACGAAAAGTGTAAAAGGCTTACTGTAGTTCGGTGTCGCTAGAACTGGAGCTTGGCATAGGGCTTTCTTTAACTCATTGAAACTAAGTGTATGTTCAGATGTCCAAGGGAGGACAGTCGATACGGCTGCCTCCTGTGTCGTTAACTGTATCAGTGGCTTGGCTAGAAATGCATACTGAGGAATCCATTGTCTGCAGTAAGAAGTAAGGCCGATAAAAGCACGTACCTCCTTCTGGGTCTTGGGCTGAGGAAGACTCGCTATTAACTGGATACGGTCTGGTGTCAACTGCCTACCCCTCTTGGACAGTAAGTGTCCTAAGTAGACCACTTGCTGGACACAGAATTGAAGCTTAGAAGGGGACACCTTGTGCCCCATCTCGGCTAGGAAATACAAGACTGTAAGGGATGCTCGCTCGCAAGCACGTTCAGAACGGGCTGTGATCAGGAGATCATCGACATACTGGAGCAGGGCAGTGTCAGTTGGCATGTGAATGTTGTCTAGTTGTCTCTTAAGTGCTTGACTGTAAATGCTAGGGCTTTCTGTGAAACCTTGAGGAGCGCGTGTGAACATATAGCTCCTTCCATTTAAACAAAATCCGAAAAGGAACTGGCTGTCTGGATGAATAGGGACACTGAAAAACGCGTTCTTGAGGTCGATTACAGTAAAGAACGTGACTTCGGAATCAATGGCTGTCAATAGGGAAGAGATATCTGGAACAACTGGGTACTGAGGAATAATACACTTATTAAGTTCTCGTAGGTCAATCACTAATCGATATACTGGGGGTGCATTTGGATCAGTACGTTTCATGACTGGAATGATCGGAGAATTGCATACGTTGGAGTCAGTTTCTACAACCACTCCTTGAGCCATGAGCTCGTCAATAATTTTGGATAAGGCTGCTACAGCCTCAGGTGGCAGTCTGTACTGTCTGATTCGTGGTAACACTACACCTGGCTTGAGAGTCACACGATAGGGTGTGATTTGCATATAACCAACATCAGTTGGACCTTGCGCCCATAGATGCTGCGGAACATTAGACAATCTGGGATCAAAATCTCGTAATACATAGTGACCCTTAAAGTCACGTAGGAACAATCGTATTCCCTCTGGGGAACAGCATATAACTGCACCTAACTCTTTCAGTGTTTTAATACCTAATAGGTTTTCTGGACATGACTTAGTAAGTAACAGATCAGTAGTGCGGGACAATGGACCTACTTCTAGAGTAACTGGCTTTGATATTTCATTTACAATGGGTTTTCCTGAAAATCCAAGGGAAACATTTCTTGAGCCTGAGAGCGGAGCCCCTGGAACTTCGGCGTGACTAATTGTGGTCCTACTTGCCCCTGTATCAATCAAAAACTTTCTGTCTTTCCCTAATACTTGACTGTGAACATAGGGACCTTCTTGATCTACAGGTATCTCGATGAGAGGCAAGCCTACCTCCCTCTCTAGGCTGTTTCATGAATACTGCTGGTACTCTGGATACTCAGACTGTGCATACTGGTACATCTGCTGTGTAACGTGCTGTGTTGCAGCAATAGGCTGCGGTGCGGTAACTGTCTGTGGTGCATTCTGTGGCTGAGGAGTCTGTGAAACTTGTTCTTGTCTAGACGGACGTGGTCTTTCTTTAGTCTTACCGGTAGCTATGTTGTGTTTCAGAACTGCACACTCGTTTATAAAATGACCTGGCTGTTTACAATAATTGCAGTTCCCTTTAACGGGAGCTGCAGGATGACTGGCTTGATTCGGACCCCTCTTCTGACTGTCTTGAGGAACAGATTGTGCAACTAGTACTTTCATTTTCGTGTCTTTCATACGTTTTCTCTCGTGTTCTTGTTCTTCCCTGATCCTATTCTGGTGGTATTGGAGCATCTGCAACATCTGGGACGGGGTATTAGCTTGCCAGGTACTTTCAACTTTCAAAACTCGATTTTTAATTTGTGGGCTTGAATTCTCGACTAATTTAGTAACAAAAAGGTGAGGGTATGACTCACTACTTGTCTTGAGGCCACTGTTGATGCTAAAACATTTCTCAAATCTAGAATAAAAATCACTAATATCTTCGTCTTGTTTCTGTTTACAGGCTGAGATTGCATCCCAGTCTTCTTTTCTAGTTGTCAATAATCTAGGTAAAACTTGTATTAATAATTCTGGTAATTCTTTACATTTCGCTCCAAGACCGGTACCTGGTACTCGTGCCTTGTCTTCAGCTTCTAGAACTGCCCAATCGATCTTTTTCTCTCCCACCTCCCATTCTTTTTCCTTGAGCTTTTCATACACCCCTGCGGGCAGCAGAACCTTTAACATTTTAATTATATCTGGATACGTGTATTCTCCCATGCGGAGCATGTCTTTTAATTCTCTATGGAACCCTGCTGGATCTTTATCATGACAGGGAATTAATTTCTTCATCTCTAGGAGTTCCATCTTTGTAATCGGAGTGTAAACAAACACTCGTTCTAGTTCGCCACCCGTTCCTCTAACTGGGTGGACTTCTCGTAACGGATTCTGTCGCTCTATGTAAAATGGTTTACTTTCTGGGGGTGAGACATGAACAAAATGCGGGTTCAGAAACGTTCTATATTTGTGACGCTGTTCTAGAATGACACTAATTAAGTCGGTACCTAAACCTTTCCATCTATACTGGAGTAACTCGTTCAGGATATCGTGTAACGGACCTGGATCAGAGTGCTGACCCTCATACAATGTAATGAGGTGCTGAATCATATACATACCCGCCAGTCGTTGCTCGGCTGGGGGCATTTTCAGAAACATTTGTGCCACTATTTCGTCTGGAAAAGTGGTAGAATCAGTAATCCATCGGACTGCTGATCGGGCTAGTTCTTGTTCATGCATGGTACTTAACTCACTGTAACCGATTCGTGATTTCAGAATGTGATCGGTAGCTTGAAACACTTGTTCTAGAGAACCTTGTTCTGGTGCTGGATGATGGAAAATAGACTTGTGTTCTAGGCGTAAATGGCGATCTGGAAATCTAGATTTTCCTACATACGCTATTCTGTCGGGATTCTCGTCGTCTAACTCTTCAGGATCAGAGTTACTTTCTTTCTCGCTTACTTGTGCTGCTTTACGCTGTTCGTGTAACTTTATTATTTCTTTACGGATTTTCTTGTACATACTCTCCATAGCACCGACGGTCTTGTGCTTACCCTCGGCTATATTATCACTCCACCTTGTCAGGGTTTTCATTTCAGCCGGATCTTTAGACGGGTAATCTTGTTCTCTTATTAGACAATTGATCAGAAACTTTAATATCATGAGCTGGGTCTCAGCTTTCCTTTGAGACATGGCCTCGCCAATGCTTTCTGGATCATCCCCTGTACGGATGAAGCGATATATTCTGTCTAGATCTTCTTTCATATTCGGTAGGGTGACTAGATACTCGGCCACCTTTCTTACGCGGAATGAATATAAAACCATATTATCCTCGCCTGGGACTGGATCATAGCCGCATTCGGCAAGGGATTTTCTTATTTCTGCTACAGTCTGATGTCTGGGCGTACGCTGTGATGCTTGTATATGTAATTCGGCTGTCGTTAAACGCTTGTGTGGCGGCGGGGTTTGAGGAGTACCTCCCCCTGCTGCCCCTAAACTAGAGTCGTCTACTGAGGCTCTTCGTCCTGGCAGAGTGGGAAATGGAAATGTAGGCTGGACTTGTATGGCGGGCTGGACCGGGGGTACCGTAACAGGTACTCCGGTGTCTGGAGGAGCGGGAAGTGCCTGATTTACAGGGACTGGCGGAGCGCGAACAGGATTTGCATATTCTGGGACTGTGTCGTCCAAATAGGACGAAATAAAAATATCAGCTGCGGTCTGTTTGTGACGTAGCTTGGTCGGAACTAATGGTGGCGGGAAATTACTGGATGCCTCTGGGGTCGCTTTTGGCAAGCCCTCGGCAAGGAGAGGATACATACCCCTAATAAGGGCATGCCTCTGTCTGTCTGACTGTTCGGCTTTAACTTGTTCACCTATCTCGATTAGTTCTTTTTCATGTGCTCGTTCTAAGGATTCTCTACTTAATTCTGACTTTCTGATTTCTTTTTCGGTTCTTTTATGAGCTTCTTTGCGCCATAACTCGATGGCATCTTTCTGTGACTGTCTGGCTTTCTTTTTCCATAATGCCTCTTCTACTCGCATGATGCACTCGGCATCCCATGTACCCGATACGGGCCATCTATACTTTTCTTCTAACTGTTTGGTATACTCTACCCATAAATCTAGATACAGTATGGCGCTTATGCCATGCTTCTGATACATAAAATGACCTGGACTGTCCCTAGGCGGGACAGGAACTGCTGCTTCCAGCAGACCCTTTCTAGTTTTTAACTGGCGTAACTTAGAAAACAAGGGCATGACTGGACTGTAATCTAGACACAATACAATACACAATAAACACGATACTTATTCCCCATTCATACCACGACATTAAAATACATGAAGAACATTTAAAAATAACAGTTCGAACAGAATACTACCTGGAATACGGAACACAGAATACATGAATTTCCTCGAGAACAGAACTGACTGGAACAGAAACTAGGTGCACTGCTGAAACAGTACGAAACTTACCGGTCTCATAAAGAGACACGTCAGGACCCGCATCCACCAAAGTGGACACTTCGTTTGTGGGTCTGTGTACCACCAACCCACGGACCAGAGTCAATTAAAGTGACCCTGTCTAGATACTACCCCAGTAACGGTACTCACCGGGCAGCAAGAACGGAAGGCCTCAGACTGGACTGGATTGCCTCGACGTCAGACGGACGAACTTCGGACTTCTGTTACGGGTGGGCCTCCGGATACCTCGGACCTTGGACTCTCGGCTTGGGCTCTGGTCGGGACTCGCCGCGTTCCTCCACCGTCTCGTCTGGATGCTGGACCGCCTCCTCCGTCTCCTCCGTGGGCCTGAGGGATACTTGAAGCAGAAATATCTGCCGGTGCGCAGAAGAGTTCCGTCACGACTGCAGAGGGTCAGGGGGTCGGCGTGGCTTCACCGACGCGTGGGGAAAGGGCAAGTCCCTATTCGGGCGCCATTATGTGGTAAATAAATAAATAATACCCTATTTTTGAATGAATAAATGAATAACAGATAGCTCAATAAATAAGAGTCAAGATTCGAGGTAGTAGGAGTTTTTGCAGGTTTAATACAGCAAATACAGGAATAGGATGGCTAGGCCCAGCAGCGCTGCCGGGGTCAGGATCGGGACAAGGGAATAACTTTTTAATAACAGTGCATGAGCATATATACATAACGCAAACACATAGCATTACATTGCAATAGGCGTAGCAGTGGGTGGAGCAAAAGGCGTGACGCGTAGCAGTCGCGAAAGATAAGGGTGAAAAGAGGTGTAACAGGGCGTATACATAGACATGTGATGCAAACGTAACAGAATATGTCATGAATGGGGCGGAAACCATGGAGGGGGCTACCTGAGGAGCCGGGACCTCTAACCTGATGGTGCGCGCAAACTGGCAATGACGTGTTACTAGGAGAAGCTGGGGGCTATGAACTCTGTGCTAGGAGCAGAGACTGAAGTCTGGAGAGTCAGGGCGACATGTACCTAAGCAGTATCTAGTATCTGATGTTTAGAGAACATGTTGATATAAACTAGAAGTCAGGAGGGGAAAGGCTAACTTGATTCTAAGACTGGACCATGCATTATTCTACATGTAGTGCGTGATGAAGAATATTAAATGACCATTAAATGCAGTATTTCTCTAACGTGGAGACGTGAAGGCTAGACAATGACGGAAACTATCGATGCGATTCAGTAGCTTTAGGAATGCAGAGAAGGAGGACTGAACTGATAACTGGAATCATAACATATTCTTGGCAGACTCAGAGGCAGAGCCAGGGTGAGCCGGGCACTGCGAGGCAGGAAGTAAGTGAAGGGTCGAGGATACAGGTGGGGGCTGTATCGCTCCTCAGCGAGGCTTCAGGAGACAGGAGCTGAATCTGGTGTCCGGGCCCTTTTGAGGCCTAGAAACGGGGACTTTTCAATAGAATAACGTGCACACTGAGAAACGTGGCAACGTAGCTTTACATAGGCCTGATATTCGTAGTATTCACGAGAACTGGAAACTGGCATACTAGAGGTGGACACAACTGTAATTGCGTCATTAATCGAACATAGGGAATGCATATGCATATTTAATCATGCACACATAACATATGATGGATGACACGTAGGGACACAGAACATAGCAAAATTTACTTTTCCACAGCTGACAGGGAAGTTAAAGGCGAGTATGTGTTGATAAGGAAGCAGTAATCGCAGTGTAGTGGTTGATGCGAGCGTCAAAATGCAAAATAAAATTGACGATTTGTGTGACTGGGGTGTATGGTATACCCTCCATGGCAGCACGCAAACATGCTGCACCCCAACAGACCGTGCTCTGCTAGACCCTGCTCACAACAGAGGACACACTCAAGACCATGAAGAGCAATCACTCAGGAGCCCTGACGGATCCCTGCCCATACCAAATCTTCCACGGAGCAGCTGCCGCCATCACCCGCAGCTCCGCCGCACCCTCAACTGCTCCATCGAAACCGCCTCATTCCCTGACGACTGAAAACACAGCGAGATCAAGCCCCTGCTGAAGAAGTCGTCCTCGTATCTGACTGACCTCAAGAACTTGAGACCCATCTCCCACCTCTCCTTCCCAACTAAGGTAATCGAGAAGGCCATCAACGCTCAACTCTCCACATTCTTAGACGTAAACAATGTCGTGGGCATCTCCCAATCGGCTTCTGAAGCAACCACAGCACAGAGACCGCACTCTTCGCCGCCACCGACCACATCCGCTCCCTCCTTGACTGGGTCGAGACCGCAGCCCTCATGCTACTGGACCTCTCAGCCGCCTTCAACACTGTCTCCCACTGCACCTTTTATCGCAAGACTCCACGGCGCCGGCATCCACGACAAGGCACTGTCGTGTCCTCTCAGAACCCACAGAGATCAGCTATGGAGTGCTCTAGGGCTCCTCCCTGAGCCCCACCCACTTCAACATCTACATGGCCCCCCTCGCAGCCATCGTCAGAAGCCACAGACTCAACATTGTCTCCTATGCCGACGACACCCAGCTGAACCTCTCCCTCACCAACAAACCTGCAACCGCCAGAACCAACTTCCACCGTGGAATGAATGCCATCGCTACCTGGATGAATGGCATCTGCCTCAAGCTCAACTTGTTCAAGACCGAAGTACTCCTCCTGGGACCCACGCCTTCAGCCTGGGACGACTCTTAGTGGCCAGCTGCCCTGTGATCCCCTTGCACCCGACAGACCACACACCCAGAAACAGCCAATAAATCGACAGAACATCCAAAACACCGCATCCAGACTGGTCCTTGACATTCCACGCCGCAGCCACATCACGCAACACCTCCAACAACTCCATTGTCTCCCATACAACAAGAGAAACACCTACAAGCTCTTCACACATGCCTACAAAGCTCTCCATGACGAAGGACCAGCATACCTAAATTACTGCCTCGCATTCCACGTGCCCTCGGGACAACTCCGTTCCGCCAAGCTCGCTCTTGCTGCCATCACCAAGATCCACAAAACCAGAACCGGAGGAAGATCTGTTTACCTTGCTGCCAAGACCTGGAACATCCTGCCCCTCCACCTCTGGCACTCCGCGTCGCTGACCCAATTCAAGAAGAACCTCAAGACCTGGCTTTTCAATTGATCCTACACCCCGGGGGGTCAGCAGCCTCCCCACCCATCCACCTCCAGCGCCTTGAGACCCTCACAGGTGAGTAGCTGTGCTTTATAAGTCCCTGATTGATTGCTTGATTGATTGATATGGTAATTGTCGGGAATAGTTTGTTTCAGTTGTCAGTTGATTGTGACCAGTATTGTAACCAGTGTGTGATGCGCCTTAGTGCAAGGAAGGAAATTGCTCACTGGCTGGTATTTGAATGATAAAATATAGCAATATTCAGGGTTCAGTGAACTCCTCAGGCTTCTGGGCCCCAGTGCCACTGCACCAGTGGAAGCTACACCCCTGGGCGTGATATCACCACCTCCTCATGTGATGCACTTCCGGTGATTATGCTGTACTCCTGCAAATACTAAGAACATGACCCCAGTGTGTGGTCACATACAGGAGTGGTTTAGAAATCTAGCAAATTGGTTCGTAACTTTTTGACTTCTGTGGACACCCACTTGATCATTATTGGAATCTGGGTACCCCCACTGAGTCTATACTGGAAACCGGGTACCCCAGCCTAAACATTTTTGATAATTTGAATTGCAAAACAATATACAAACAAATTCAGAAACTAGCTTTCTTCAAACAATACTCAGATGATGAAATATTTTATTAATTCACAAACAAATATAAAAAAGTGAAACTCTTATTTTGTACTGCTCCAATGATCAATCTGAAAATACTAACTTAATTTTTAGTCTCCAATTTCAAATTCCTTTACATTTAACATTTTCAGTTTTCAATTTAGCATCTTTATATACAATTTATTAATCTATTCATGTTATTTATTTACCTAAGCGGTCGCAGTACCCGGGATAAAGCTTTGCGGGGCCCCCAGGGATCCCCAGACCACATGTTAATACACACTGGTCTACCACATTCGCTTAGCTACTTTTTATATTTTATATCTCTCAGAATTTGGTTCTGCTCTGCATAAGGATTCGTTTGTTTCTTTGCAGTTTTATGTAGAGCGCCCCCGACTCACTGTTATGGGTATATCAGAAAAGGTTCAGAGCCGGTGACAACATTTGTTGCAAGCATGGCAGACTTTAGCTTTGATGCTGTCAACCAGTTGTGCGGTTTTCCTCTAAGAAAAACTTCATTATTTTATATATAACATTGTAAAATCTGGTTTTAACAGGAAACGCTCAGTCACAAAGCAGTTAGTGTAGGTATTTCTATAGTGCTAGCCTAAAAAGTATTACTGGAGGGATGATGTGTATATGAGGCTCAATGATACAAGGAAGAGAGTATTGCTGAGCACGTTATCCCTCATATCAGGGAGGACGCTTAATAGTGGCACATACAGAACTCCTCGAAGAGCTATATTTTTTCTGCTTTATACAAAACTGTGCATTCCATGGAATTAGGGTTGTCTCTGTCCTCAGAAAGAAAAATGTGGATGTTTGCTTACCTTTTCTATTCTGGATTGTCAAAGCGCGGTGGTAAGTGAAAAGTAACCTGTATGCAATTCTTAGTATTCTTTTGTAACGTAGCAATTATCTCTCGCTTTGCTTTAATCATCATTTAGAAATTATTTAGACCGTTTTTGAATACTTTTACATGATTTCTTCATATGTTTGCTGTTTTATATTTCGATTTCAAAAGAAGAAAATACGGATTTCAATGATTTTCCCTATTTTTAAACTGGCATAGATATACATATATAGACGTGACCGGTAAAATGCCTGCCAGGTGGCGACTTGCCATGGAGTAGGCTTCCTTCTGTTGCCATCGTGATATGCTCAAGCAGTGTTCATAATGTCAAGTTCTTTAAGATTGTGTAGGGATGTGACCTGAGTTTTGCCTTGCAGCATTTCAGACCAGGCTGGCCCAGCACTAGCTTTGAGGAAGATATTTTGGAGAAAGGCAGAGACGGTTCTGTCGGTCTCTTCCAGGAAAAGACTAGGGTAAGTTATTTTTTTCTTTCCTTTGCTCTCTGACGAAAACTACTCTGATGGAGGCAGGTAGAGGACAGGTGAACTGGATAGATCGTTTATCTTCTACAATAAACCAAGCAAGGATATTCGCTGTTCGGGTGTATCTTTCTGCCCCATGCAAGTGCTTATTCTGAACTGCATGAGAGATGACTTTATAATGCTACCCCTCGTGGCCGCTGCAGCGGACTCCCTCTATTACCTCACTCTGTTGCTCCTCGGTTCCCTCATGCCCCTCCACCCTTCCCATCTGCAGTCCTTATTACCCTCATCCACCACCATCTTGTGTCGTTTTATCTCCTGTCCATATGTGCTCCTCGTCCTTGCCATTCTTTGGTAATTCCCTCTTACCCTTCCTTATGCCTCCTTGATCCCCCTCACTTACCCTTCTCTTCCAGCCGCTTTGTGTAAGTGATGTTGGCACCTGGTATTTTCTGTTTTTACTTTTTTCCATTTCACAGAAAAAGGTGATTTATTCTTAAATCATGCGTGCCTTCAAAACTGTCCCCTTTTTGTGCTTGCCTTCATTACTATTCTCTTTTTTTCAGGGTTCTGAGTGACATAGACAGCTCAAGAACCTATAATTTTATGTTAACTTGTTATTCTTTGCCTTGTGATTCTGGCATACTTTAGTGCGTTGTGTTGACAGTTAAGTATTTTTCTTTGAAGTAAAAGCCTTAGATGGACAATAAATCATTAAATGCTCTTGTGTGTCTCAGTTCTGAGTTTCTAACACACAACAACCTCCCTGGATAAGACGTGGATTGCACGATTTTGCTACCTTAATGGTCAAGTGCCAAAGGATTGCTCTGGGAGCTCAGTTTCGGGTTGAACAGTAAGGTCAAGTCAGAGAACACCAGTGGTAATAGGTTCTCATTTTTAGGTTAAGACTACCTGTCTGGTTGCAAAACACCTATTGTAAACTTACAGTGGGCTGACAGCCTGCCTGCCCATTGTGTACCATCGGTTGACTTTGTCACTCTCATTTGCTTGTTTCATATTCCCTGGCTTGCCTTCCTCTACTTGTGTTTGCCTCTTCCCTAGAGCATAGCCGCTTTAGTATCTTTTTGATTGGCTCTTTTATATCCTTTCACTGCTCTCATTTGATGAACTACCTTTTTCTTTTTCCTTTAGCACTCCATGAGAGTGCACGTGTTTTCTAGATGTCTGCATCAAGTGCTGCGCACATTCCTTCCACTTAGTCTGTTAAACGAAGCAACAGGTATATTTTTACTTGTTATGGCTGAAGAGAAAAATAGTTTTTGTTATATCTGCTTTATTCCACATATTGCATGAAATCATCACAAGCTTTGTCATGCAACGCGTTTTATGGTGCTCAGGTATGGGCCATCTGGTACACTCAGCTGGCTTCTGCATGAAACTTCTAATGGAGGGCCATTACTCTCTTCCCATGGCTACTACAGATGCTCAATTGGTTTAATCCTTGGCAACGATTTCCTTTCATAATGCTTCCTTAATATTTTCAAATTCGGTTCAGTTTCCTGAGTGAAAAGTATTTGAAAAATATACCATGCTCTTTATAAAGATTGAAAACTTTGAATTTAATGGACAGTTATGAAATCCCATAAGATTTGCGTTTGCTTTTCCTCTAATGTTTTGAAATTATTTTTTCTTTTACTTATTTGAAGCATTACTTTACAAACTGACATTGACAAAAACCAACAGCTCAGTATTCACATTATAAAAGGGAGACCTGTTATGTTTGCCAATTTCTTCTTACATTTAGAGCCCAGTAACCCTAATTTCCCTGGGACTGCTGAAAAAGTTCCCACCACTTCCTGCCAAGCCAGCTACTCCAGCTCTGTCCAGGAAAGGGCCTGCAAAATGCTTTCTTTCATGAGTGAGGACATTTTTTAAATTTAAACAAGCTTCTGCATTGTTTGGATGTCTGACCTGTGCTCATCTCCCCTCCACCTGTAAATACAAGACTTTCAGAAAATAAATATGTTTAATCTTACCGAGCACCTGTGTCTGAATGAAAAGCATGCCTACCTGCATCAATTTCCCTTCATCACAAGGGCTCCTTCAGCCCAGGGTTAGTACTTGAGGTCATGTATGTGCGCAGAGATCTGGGCCTGATAAGCCATAGGGGACTGACCAGCTTACCATTGCAGATGTGCACCCCAGGTAGTGTGCCTTCCTGACCAGTATTATCACCCTCCACCAATTAGTTGTTTTCCCTTTTCCTGGGAGTCCCCATCCTGTTATTCCCACCCCACCCCGCAACCACTGCACACCTGCTGTGACTAGGCTTGTATTTAGAGTCATTGGGCCAGATGTAGGTAGGGTTTTACCGGTCGGTAACGGCCGAATTCGGCCGTTACCGACCGGTAAAAGGAATTTGAGATGTAGGGGGCAGAATCGGTAATTTTACCGTTCTGTAATTTACCGATCTGTAATTTTACAGAATCTGTAAATATACCGGTCGGTAAATTTACAGAACGGTAAAATTACAGATTCTGTAAAATCGATATGTAGGTGGGACTCTGATGAGTCCCACAAGGCCTAAGAAATCGGTATTTTACCATCAAATTCAATTTGATGGTGAAATACCGATTCAGGTGAGCATGCAAATGTGTGCATGCACACCTGTGCCATATGACAGGCAGACCTGCCCTTAGGGCAGGTATGCCTGCCATATGGCCCCCGAACCTTTTTTGGGGGTGCTAGAGGGTGTCAAAGTGACACCCCCTGCACCCTTGCCAAAAATCTGTATTTACCGATCGGTAAATACCGACCTGTAATGCCCCATTCATTCCTATGGGCTTCAAAGCCCATAGGAATGAATGGAGCATTACAGGTCGGTATTTACCGAATCGGTAAATACCGACTTTTAAAGAATCGGTAAATCCACATCTGGATTTACCTACATCTCGGTACATCTATTTTACCGACTCTTAAATACCGAATCGGTAAAATTCGGTATTTAAGTGTCGGTAAAATAGATTTACCTACATCTGGCCCATTGTCCATTATCCACACTGTTGTCCAGATAGTGCATTCCAGAAGTAAACTCATCCACTCCTTGACTTCAGCTTACTAGCTATAAGAAAGATGTGAGGCTATCATGTCAAGAAAAGTATGTGCTTACTGTTGAAACAATTTCAATGTGTTTATCTGATAGAGACTACTACCCGCAGATTCCTTAACATAGAATTATCCCCAGGCGTGAGACTGGATCCGGAAAACTTTTTGCCACATCATCCCTGGGTGCCGGGGGGACGGCACCACGTGACTCCGCCCTGACGTCGTCCGCGTCCATGACGTCAGCGAGGATACATAAGTCCCGCCCCGGCGCGCCTAAGTCAGTTTTTTCTCTTTTTCGCGTGCAACGCGGATCCGGATTGTGTCCTGGCCTGTTTTCGGGCCTTCTTTTCTTTTACACGCTTTGGCGTTAAGTTGAACAGTGTGCGAATGCCTTCGGGCTTCAAAACATGTATCTCCTGTGCTCGTCCCATGTCGGGCGGACCCTCACCCAATTTGCATGTGGTGCCTGGGTGAGCACCACGACTCGGCGAGCTGTGACGCCTGCCAGCTCCTTAAGCCTAAGTCAGGAGTGCCGGATGAAGTTGCTCTTGTCACGCTTGTCCAGGTCAGTGTCATCCCAGCGTCCGTCCCCTACCTTGGAAGCAAGGAACCACCAGTTTCGTCTGCGACATCGTCTTTCGCCGCGGCCCGAGGGCGTGGCTCGCTCGGGTGGTAGGTCCTTCAGTTTATCTCCGAGGCCTTGTCCTCCTTGCTCGGTGGGCGCCTGCTCCCCCCAGGATATGCGCCCCGCCTGTCGCCTTCATACCCGCCGTTTCCCGGCGTAGAGGCAACTAGGGCCCAAATGACAGCCTACAGACAGACTTCGTTGCCCCTTCCTCCACCTCCTTAGACGTCCGCGGATCGCTTGCCTTGTGCAGGGTCTTCCGTGGAGTCGCCGGTAGCTCCGGCCCGGCGCGGGAATTTTCGGCTCCAGGTCATAGAAGGGTGGTGTCGTCGAGGTGCGGTTCTTCAGGGCTCCCCTCTTCGGCGCCTGGCATCCCTGCCTCACCGCAAATCCTACGGGGCTCCCTGTGGAATCGCAGGAGACCACCAGGACTCCGGGCTTGCCCCCGAGTCCCCCTCAGTCCTCTGAGCAGGCAGCTGCCTCGCCAGAGGTCGAGCCGGCGCCGTTTCGGTGCCAGGAGCCTTCCTCCCCGGCTCCAGTGGAGTCACGGGTAGAGGCAGGGACCTGGAGTGCTTTCCTGAGTCCTCCTTGGTGCTGCCCCGTCTGAGGCCGAGCCGGTGCCTTTTCGGAGCCGCTCTCTCGACGTTGTAGCGTCGACCCCGCACTACCCTCATGGTGAGTACGTGGTGGCAGGAGTCGGGCCAGCACCACGAGTGCCCACTCCAGCGCTGATTGGTGCCAATCAGGCACCGGTGGCGAACTCCACGGAGCCGCGCTGGCGTCGGGTTCTGGATTCGTCCCCTGAGGTCCCTTCTTCTCCGGAGGTCGGCCATCTGTTGGTGTGTTCTCCCCCGGAGACAGGGCGCCGTATTGTTGCCTTTTCACCGGCATCTTCCAGGGAGGGCTCCTCGCTGTCTCCATGGTCTAAACCCTCAAACCTTTCTTTCTGTGGCTCGTGGATGGCTTTTTCCCCGGCCTCTCCGCCTTCTGGGGCTCCTCAGGTTCCTCATTCATCTGTGGATCCCCCACTATTCCGGGGCTGGCCGCTTCCCCCTGGACATGGGAACGGGTGGCTCAGCGTGCAGCCGTCGTCCACGGAGGAATTACTTTCTCCTCCGCTGCGCCCTACGGAGGGTAGTGTTGCCTTTGTTCAGGCTATTTCCACAGCTGCTGGTACTCTGCGGATGGGTGAACCTGTCACTCCATTTCCTATGAACAACCTTTTGGAAATTCTCCACCAGGGCTCTGGTGGACGGGAGTTGTTCCTTCTCTTTGAAGCGTCACTCCACAATTCTCTTATGGGGGCTTGGGGGCGCCCTGCCACGGGTGATCCGGTGCCTCAGGCACTTCTGCATTGTCACCTCCCTGCTCTGCAGGACCCTGTTTGTCTTTCTTTCCACTCTTCTACTCGAGGCTCTCTTCTGCGGAATTCCTTTCCGTGTTTGCCTGTGGTGTTGATTCCTCCATCTCAGGAGGCCTGGTGGTTGTATTCATGGGGGCGTAATGTTTTCACCTCTTCTACTGCTGCCTTGTTTGCGCTTAACACTCTGTGTGTATTGACCAGGGCTACTTCCAGTCTGTGGCACTCTGTGGAGTCCCTTTGTTCTCATGTCTCTCATGAGGGTACCCATGCTGACCTACGGAGCCATGTGTTGGATGGTAGGGAGTTGGCCGCATTTATTCTTCGTGCAGCCTTGGATGTTGCCGATGCTCTAGGCCGTGCTATGGCCACTTCTGTGCCTGGCTGCGTGATGCTGTTTTTCCTGAAAATATCAGGGAACGTCTGGTTGATCTACCTTTTGACGAGGTCCTTTTTTTGTTTAACACTCATGCGGACTCCGCCATTCAGCATCTTCTTGCGGGGCTCCCTCCTCCTCCTCCTCCTCCTCAGTACGTGGTTTTGTTGATCCTCTGGGTCTTAGTGGGAGGTGTTATCCCACTGCTCCTGTAATCTGGTGTTTGGGTGAACGTTACACTTTCTGTGAGGGATAATGTGCCCTCAGGGCCCTGAGTTGGCCTACCTCTTCGGTTGGCTGCTGGTTCAGCCTCTTTTGGCAAAGAGTGTTCTTTTAGGCAGCCTACTAAGCCTTCTGTGGTTTCTGCCGCAGGTTTCTAATTTATTCTTTGATGCGGGGATTCTTCCCTAAGAGTGGTTTCCATACTTCTTGGGCCGTGTCCTAACCTACGTGGGGTATTTGTAGCTATGGAATAGCCCTGCCTTAAACTGGGAAGGTGTGGACTCCCCCTTGCGGGTTCCTTGCCTTGGTGGTGTTGCTGTATGCCGCTGGTGCGTTTTCTTGGGCAGCTGCGGCATTGTGCTGCTGTGTTTTTGCCTTTTGTCTGCAGTTGGCCTGGTCATCTGTCTAGTGCCCAGAAGGGTTATTTTTCTGTGTTGACGACTTGGTTCGTCCTACTTGTTTCTCCTCTTGATTTCCAGTTGGTTGCTGGTTGGCACCCAGCTGCGCCCGCTGGTTCTTCTGATCCATTCTTCTGATCCATGGCCAGGGGCCTTGGAGGGAGGCCTGGCGCCCCTGTTTCTGGTTTTTCGTGAGCCTTCGGAGACTATGTTTTTCTCTTCCACCTGCCTTATTACTGAGGCGCTGTTCTGTCTGGACTGTTGATGTCCATCTGTGATGAGTTCGGCCGCCCTCTTCACTGGCTGTGTTCCCAGTGGAGGGCTCTTGCCCTCGTTTCTGCTGTTCTCCTTGGAGTCTCTGGGTTGCTTTTCTCCCTTGGTACTCTCCTGCGTTGCCTGTACCTGGGGCTTTCGGTGGAGGTCCTTGGTCCATTAGCTGCAGGCCTCCTTTCGCATTGCCTGTACCTGGGCGCTTTCGGGGAGGTCCCTGGTACATTGGCTGCTGACCTCCTATTGTCTTGCCTGTACCTGCGGCTTCCGATGGAGGTCCCTGGTACATTGGCTATTGGTCTCCTTTAGTATTGCCTGTAGGTGGGGCTTCCAGAGGAGGTCCCTGGTACATTGGCTGATGGCCTCCTTTCGTATTGCCCTTCCTTCTCCTGTTTGGTGAGGACGGGGCTGTCGCTTGTTGTTGTGACACATCCCCTGTGGGGCGGTGTTCTCTGCGACACTGCGGTTCTAGTCTGCTTGGGGCGGGACTGGGCTCTTTCCCCTGTCCCTGTGGCTCATCCCCTGTTGAGGAGGACTGGGTTATTTCCTTGTCCCGGCGATTGTCCACTGTCTGGGTCTTGGGTTCGCCTGACTTGGGGAGGTCCTCTCGCAGACCCTCCTTCCCCTTGGGTATGTGTCCCAGGGTCTGGGGGCTGCCTAGGTTTGGGTCGGTCGTTACCGGGATGACCGAGGGGGAGGACGCTAAGTGAGAGGCTGAGTCTTTTAGTAAAGGTTTCAAAGAAGGCTTTATTTTGATGTAGCAGCGTCTTTGCCGACTGGTTATGCGTTCTCTGGCGAACGCTGCGGGGTCAAAGGGCGGCTTTCGAGGTGACTCCAGTTTGCTGCACGGGAGACTCCAGGCTGACTTTGTCTCTGTTCCTCTCCGACTCCAGGGCGGGTTACCAGGGAGAGAGAGAGAGAGACTGTGTCAGACAGCTACAAGAGACTATACAGTGCGTTAGGACCGGGGGTGAGGGAAACCGGTGAAGTTGTGCAACCTCTAAATGCTGTGAGGGAGGTGCTCGTGTAGGAAAGGGGTCTTGGAGGGGGCTAGTTTACAAGGGCTATACAATCAGTCTGGAGGCGTGATTTGGTGCCCTACCCAACCCGCTACGCGGCCCCGTACCTGTTGGAGCCACCCACCCGAGTGAATCCGGTGGCCTCCTGGCTTCGGGTGGGTATCTCCTTCTCCCGAGTCTTCTCTGCACTCCGATTCTCCTTCCTCCGCCTGGGAAACGCCGTCCGCTGTTTCCGGGGCCGGTCTCTCCTTTGAAGTTCCTCCCGGACTGTTGATGGGCGGGGCAAAGTCTTCCCATGCCGTGTAGTTAAAGGGACCGCCGTCCCCAGTCTCGCTCGGCCAGCATGCTTTCTGCTCCTCCATCCAGGTGGGGTCAGGCAGCTGTTGGGAAGCAAAGGTAGTGGGTAACAGGGGAGTGGTGTCCCACCAGTCAAGGTTTCGTTCTTCGTCCGGCAGACTCGCCCCATCACATACCTCCCCCCCTGGCATCTCCCGATCGGGGAGAGGAAAGATTCGGGACAAAAAGTCAGCCTTCCCGTTCTCTTTACCCTTACGGTGTACTACAGTGAATGTGTAGGGTTGCAATGAAAGGATCCACCGCAGCACCCTAGCGTTCTTGCTGCTATTTTGATGCATCCATTTTAAGGGAGCGTATGGAGGATGAATGGTTTTCCTTCCAAATAATAGCGCCGTTTCTCTACGGCCCACTTAATTGCTAGACCCTCCCTCTCAATGGTGGAATACCTGCATTCACGGGGAAAAAGCTTCCTACTGATGTATAACACGGGATGCTCCTGTCCATCTGTGCCTGTTTGGGATAATACTGCGCCAATGCCTGCACTAGAGGCATCGGTGGCGAGTATAAAGGTTTTATTGAAATCCGGGGACGTTAGTACCGGTGCTGAGGTAAAGCTTTCTTTTAACTGGTGAAAAGCTTTAAGTGCTTCTGGGGACGGATTCGTTATGTCTCGGGTTTTGGTCTCTTTGCATAAGAGATCAGTCATGTGGTTCTGAAAATTCTGAACTCGTGAATAAAACTTTGTCGTAGCATGACGATTTCTATATCAAAAGACCGAAAATGGCTAGTACACTATGTACAAGCATTTTCGTCATATTCCAGTGACGATTTCACCTCAAAATCGTCATTTTCGTCTTGAACCCTTGGCTTCCATTTTGTGTACGGCAGCCATTTTGTGAGTTGCCCTTTACATAGGCTCATGATACAGCTAAATTCAATTCAAAAGGACACGTACACCTTAATTGACTTTTCTCTGACCTGGGCAGGTTGAAACCATTGCCCCAGGCCGAACCTGTTTGGTCAGTTCCTCTCCCGGTGGCCGAATGAGATAGCATCAAGGCACAACAGGCCATAAACCCATTTCATCGCACACACCCTGCCAAATCTTGCTCACACCTGTCCCTGCTCTTTTCTATATGATGGGGAGGTGCCCATTTTTATTGGGGGTTCACCGATATCTGATGAAATGTTGGGCCTTGCCGGGTGATTTGTTGTGGGCTGGACGAACTGAAATATGGACATGTCATCATGACTCTGCTTTTCCTTTGTAACGAAAAAATGTGAATAGTATACTGTAAACCCAAGAATGTTTGCCTGAAGCTTAATATTTTGTATATAAAGAGAAGCCTGGCTTTGTAAATTTGAGCAGTCTCCTGAGAATATACATCCTGTGTGTTGTACTTCTAGGACGCTTGTTTCTTGGTTGCAGCCAATAAAATCGATCCTTGACTTCACCTAGAAGACTCTGAGTTTCTGTGGTCTGAATCAGGAAAGTACCCGAGGTCTTTGGGTGTACCCTGGCACCGCTGGGTTACCGGTTTGGTACCGGTTCTGAAAAACCCAGTACCTCAGTTGGCGCCCAACGTTTGGGGCGATACCAGCGGTACCAGTCCAGCCAGAGGTTCGTGAGGAGCTTCGTGTGAAAATTCTGGAGGACGGCCAACCACTTCCTCGACCCCTGCATGTCGACGTGGTCCGAAGGTCTTTGCTGCGAGGTTCCCGCTTCCCGACGGCTACAAAGGACTGCTGCCCTGGCTATCGCCCTGATTTGGACCCTTGAAGTTTGGTAGAGCGAAACGATAAGACGAGTCTTCTGGTGACGTCATCGATATCTCAGTTAGGTATAAGTGGAGCGTCTCCCAGTCCTTAGTTGGTCTTAGTTTGGGTATTCCCTTTGGGATTATTTTTGGAACTTGCAAGTGCCAAAGCCAAAGGACTCGTGTATTCACGAGAAATATCGTAATCGATAATCCTTTGAAGTTTGAAGCTAGACTAGTGAGCGAAGATGCCTGGTCTTAGCAGACTTGGAAATTTGTTTTGTCTTGGTTGTAATAATAGGGACTCCCGATTGGAGGACTCATGTCCGGTTCCTCCGGTTGGAACTCCAACTTATGAGTTATATGTGAAACATGGAGAAGGCCCCATCACATACAATGAAGTGTGGATCAAATACACCAGAAAAGATGGTGTTTTAAAATGGCCCCAATATGGTAGCTTTGATACAGAAATCTTAGATAACCTCGAAGTTAAACTTTTTAAGAAGAAAGCCCGGCCGGCGATGTTTGACTCTTTCCGCCTATGGCGTAAGGAAGCCAAACAGAAGGAAATTAAATTAACGAAGAAAAATAAGAGAGAAGGGGGTATTTCGATAATGCAAGCTGCTATGCAGTATAAAGACAATGAAGAAGAACAGATGAGTGAGCAGTTGCACAGGCAACGTAAAATGGTAATAGATAAATGCTATCCAGTTTTGCCACCTCCTCAGCAAGATGCAGCAAAAGGGCTTGAAAAAGATCCCTTAATGTCGCATTTATTAAGTTCGCCAACTCCCTATGCGCAAAATGCCACGGCACCTCCGCAAGTTGTGCAACCTGTGCCTCCTGTTCCTCCACAGCACCCACCAGCTGTTCTTCAGCTGGCTCCTGCTCCTCCGGTGCAGCCTCCTCAAGGCCCACCGATCACATCTGCTTCACCTGTGCTTTCTACGACTTTGCCTAGTGCACCTTCTGTTTCTCCTAATGATCCCTCTGCTATTGCCTCTGCCCCTGCCTTATCTCACCCTGTTTTTCCACCCGTTCTTCCGTCAGTTTCTCCTTCCGTTCGACAGAGAATGGCCAACACTGTTACTAATCTTTTCTCACCTCTTTTCGGGTCGCCTAATACGACCCCTAACATGGAACGAAGACAGTTGCGAAGTCAACTGCCTGACTATCGAGAGAGAGATTTACTGAATCGTTTAGCGCATAAATGGGTTATGGACACTGTAAGGTATGATGTAGAGTCTGTCATGGAAGTCTTCCGTCAATGGGAAGCACCGAAGCAGAGATACGTTTTTGAACAAATGTGTGTTTTTATTCTGTGAGGATTTGGAAGACAATGATATGGAATACAACCCGCCCAAGTTGTGTCGTGTGCGGTTCGAGTTCCCAGAGGGCATGATCGTAGGTCCAGATGTCGAGAGAGCGGTTGAGACATTGTCATTTCGGAGTAAGGGGGGCAGTTCTCAGTCGGTATTTGAGCATGGCACATCCGGTAGGAAAAAGGCGCGACAGTACCCCATGAGAGAGGTCCCCCCACAGTGGAGGGAAGGGGACTTACAAGCTAACCCACCTATTCAGCCTCATTTCCAGCGGGTGTGGGTACATGTCCCATGGAGGCGAGCTGAAGTTTTAGCCCTTAAACAGACATTACCTGATCCCCGTAAAAATCCCGCAGGGTATTACAAAGAGTTGTCACAGACTGCAGGGTCATGTATCATGAATTTAGCCGATATCGATATGTTATTTGGGAATGTTGTTCCACAGCCTTTATGGGGTAAGATTCGTCATACAGATCATGATCAGGAGTTAGGTGACTCATGGGCTAATATTGCTGCTGCAGATGCCCGACAAGTTGGTGGTGCTAAGCCTAAGCCTTTAGTAGCTGAACTTCCTGGTAAAATAATTGATTACATGAAAACGATAATGCCTGCAATACGTGTAAATTGGGATAAGTTGTCTGCATGTAAGCCGAAGAAAGATGAAACGGTCTCAGATTTCTTCACCAGGTTTGAAGAGACGTTTGTCGACCACAGTGGTCAAGATATGAGCACAGAAGGTGGTCAGCGTTTGTTCGTCGACAAATTCGTGCACAATCTGCTTCCAGAGTTGTGTGAAAAGTTAAAAGACTCAGAAAGTTCTTGGGCAGTTTCCTCTTCAGCACAGATATTGGCTACTGCACAATATTACGAAAATCGGGACAAAGACGAGAAAGATAGAGCAGAAAAGAAAACTAAAGAGTTGAAAACAAAGGTTTTGTTACAGCAAGCATATCCACCACGTGGTGGTGGTGGCCAGAATAGTGGTGGTCAAAATAATAGTGGTCAGAGTAACTATCAGAATAATTATCAGCAGCCTCAACAGTATCAGAGGAACTCGCAAAGAGTCGAGTATACTCAGCCACGTGTTCCTGTAGACCCCAACCAGTGTTCGTATTGCAAGGAAGAGGGTCATTTTAAATATAGCTGCCCTATTCTGTTACAGCGCGCGAATGGTGTTTCAAACACAAGAGGTAGAGGTGTTCAGCAAGCGTCTAGAGGTAGAGGACGTGGAAATTTCCCCCAGAACACACAGTCTCTTCCACCTCAAAATTCGATGAATAGGTTTGATCAGCAGAATAACGCATCTGGTAGGACAGCCCAGTACTATGCTGATGATTACTATACAGAAGATGAGCATTGAGAAGGTAATGATTGCTAGGACAGCCATAGACAAAGAGAGGGAGTTGTTTCAGTTCCAGTAGATCAGAGTGGACCTTACGTTGAGGTGATTACATCAGGTGTGTCAGAGCCTTTTCTGTTGGATACTGGTGCTACAAAGAGTTCTATTATGCACTCCAAACTCCCTGGCGCACCTTTGTCTGGCGAAATGAATGTATCAGTAGGTTTTTCTGGCGCCCCAGTTAGAAATCCGATCTCTGACCCTTTGTCCCTTTCTGTTGGACCTTGTGAATTCGAAGCACCCCTTATTCTGACAACAGGTTGTGGTGAAAACTTGCTAGGATTAGATTTGCTGAAAAGACTGTATGCGACTTTGTACTGTTCTCCTTCTGGAGTACAACTTACGCCGGGTAAGAAAGTGGTTTCTCCAATGTATTTGTCAAGAGACAAACTTCCAACAGAATTGTCATCTCTCCCTAGTATTCTTTGGGCTACTGGTCCTAATGATGTAGGTCTTTTAGAAATACCACCATATGTTGTAACATTGAAAGCCAATGTTAGAATGCGACGAATTCCCCAATACAAAATTTCTAGTGAAGGTGAAAAAGCTTTGCTAGGGATCGTTTACGATCTAATTGGAAAAGATGTCATTGAAGAGACAAGAGGCAACGTTTGCAATAGCCCTGTTCTGCCTGTTTTTAAGCGAACTGACCCTTCCCAGCCACCTGTTTACAGATTTGTGATTGATCTTAGAGAGGTGAATAAAATAGTTGTGCCACAGTTTCCAGTTGTTCCTGACATTACTGCCCTATTGACTATGATTCCAGCTTCTGCCGCCTGGTTTTCGGTGATTGACTTGAAAAATGCTTTCTTCAGCATCCCGATTGCTGAGGAGAGTAGGGATATTTTTGGTTTCAGTTTAGGAGGTCGCAGCTTCCGCTTTAAACGTGCTCCCCAGGGCTACTGTGAAAGTCCATCAATATATAGTCAAGCTCTAAAGACACAGGTTGATACAATTGTTTTACCTAAAGGTGCTACCCTCATTCAGTATGTTGATGATTTGCTTGTTGCTGCAGATACTGAGGAAATCTGTAAAGAAGCCACATTGTCATTGTTGCGTCATTTGTGTGATTTGCACCACAAAGTGTCTCTCTCAAAATTGCAATATTGTCGACAAGAAGTGGCCTACTTAGGTCATCTCTCATCGAAGGAGGGAAGGAAACTGACCCCAGAAAGAATTCAGGCAATAGCGAAATTGAGTGTGCCAAGAACACAGAGAGAAGTGCGTGCTTTCTTGGGCATTACATCATATTGCAGGCAATGGATACCAAATTTTTCGTTATTAGCCAAACCTTTGGTGGCATTAACTTGTAAAGATACATCCAATCCCATTCCTTGGTCTGAAGAGTGTCAGAAAAGTTTTTCTGAATTGCGCACAGCATTATGTTCGGCTCCAGTGTTGGGTACCCCCAACTACAGTAAGCCCTTTACATTGTATGTCCATGAGAAGGAAGGTTGTGCATTGTCAGTGTTGACTCAGTTGTTTGGGGACAAACAGCGTCCATGTGCATATTTTTCGTCGACTTTGGATCCAGTAGCTAGAGCGTTGCCAAGTTGTTTAAGAGCCACAGCGGCAGCAGCTGTTTCTATTCGACAGTCTGCTGGTCTAGTAATGAACAATACGCTAGTCGTGATGGTCCCACATGCAGTAGACACGCTGTTAAACAGAACCAAGACACAGCACTTAACTAGTGCTCGATTGTCAGGTTACGAATTAACATTGTTAGCTAGTCATGTGCACATAAAAAGGTGCAACACTTTAAACCTAGCTACGTTGTTGCCAATTGTAGAGGAATTAGATGCTTCAGAACAGCATGATTGTTTTCTTAGAACAGAAGAAGAAACGAAAGGGAGAATAGATTTTAGGGACACTCCTCTTGCTGAATGTGATGGTACATTATGGGTGGATGGTTCATGCTTCAAGCTTCCGAATGGTGACATGACTGCAGCATATGCTGTCACGACTTTGCATACAATTGTTGAAGCTGCACGTATTCCACATAATTCAGCCCAAGCAGCAGAATTGATTGCACTTACAAGAGCATGTGTGTTGTCTAAAGGAATGAAAGTGACTATCTATACCGATAGCCAGTACGCATTTGGGGTGGCTCACAGTTTTGGACGATTGTGGAAAGAACGTGGGTTCCTGACTTCGCATGGAGCTAAGATTCAGCATGGTCAGTTTGTGAATGAGCTTCTTGAATCACTGACCATGCCTCTGCAAGTGGCGATTGTGAAATGTAGTGCTCACAAGAAGGTGACTGATGATGTTGGTCGTGGAAATGCATTTGCTGACGAAATCGCGAAAGAAACTGCAAGGAATGTGATGAGCCGAATGTATGTTGCAGGCCCTGCAAGATGGGTTGGTGATGTTGGAATGTGTGAGGACACGATAGAGAGTGTGAAGTCTATTCAAGCTGAGGCTACAGAGAAAGAGTTGAACATGTGGAGAGAAAGAACGGGTAGAATGGATGCAAATGGTTGTTGGATTGAATTATCCTAGCATCAGAGATGGTTGTTACCCGATGCATATGTGCTTGCAGTGGTTACAAATGCTCATGGAATGGCTCATATCAGCGTGAAAGGGATTTGCAAGTTGTTGGCTCCAGTATGGCAAAATTCAGGAATTCCCAAGTGTGCAGAGAATGTCGTCAAGAATTGCATGGTGTGTCTGAAACACAATCCTGGTAGGGGAACCCCAACTCCAGCTGGTCATTTTGCACCTCCTACGTATCCGTTTGAGGTTTTGCAGCTAGATTTCATCCACATGGAGAGGTGCAACAACTTAAAATATGTACTTGTTGTTGTGTGTGCCTTCTCAAGATGGGTAGAAGCATATCCCCTAAAAGACAACACTGCCTTATCCACAGCTAAAGCCCTTGTGAAAGAGTACTTCCCCAGATTTGGAATGCCTAGAATGGTCTGGAGTGATAATGGGAGTGAATTTGTGGGTCGAGTGATGAAGAGAGTGTGTGAAGGGCTAGGCTTTCAACAAAGGTTCCATGCTGCAAATCACCCCCAATCAGCTGGATTAGTAGAATGTTATAATGGCACTCTTAAGTTAAAACTGGCCAAAATTCAAGCGAGCACAGGTCTTAAATGGCCTGATGCTCTACCCTTAGCACTCCTATCAACCAGAATGACTGTGCATTCACGAGTGAAACTTAGTCCCTATGAGATTGTCTTTGGCCGCCCGGCCAACATTTGGGGGATGCCAAGGCCCACTAAATTCAGCGAACTCGAACACCCTGTTTTGCTTGATTATCTGTACGAATTGACGGCTAAATTGCGTGTTTTGCATCAACAGGTTCACGACACCCTGCCTCCGGTCTCTGAGACTCCAGGACATCAGATTGACCCTGGATCCTGGGTGCTGGTCAAGAACTTCCAGCGAACCAAAAACGACCAGCCCAGGTGGACCGGACCGCACCTCGTCCTTCTTTCCACAAGATCAGCTGTTCGAGTGGAGGGGAAGGAAAACTGGATCCACGGGATTCATTGCAAACGGATCCCTCTGCCTCTGGCATATGACCAGTGGGTCCAGAAGGGTGTCGCCGACTCAGAAACTGAAACTGTGCCACATTTTCTGCCCTTCAGTGATGCACGAGTAAAAGGAACACTTACTGAACAAGAGAGCGATAAACTTTTGCAACCAGCTGTATCACCGTCAATTCCATTGAACACTACAGAGCTTGAACTCCTGTTTCAGGATCAGACAGTACATGGGAAAAAGCGCTATAATTTGAGGCCGAGACCTATGGACAAATAAAAAACCTTTTTTCCACCTCCAAGTACTATTTTTGAAAGTGCAGCTCTCCCATCTGAGAAACTTGCTTATTTTTGTTTTTCGAACCGCCATCCGGGTTCCGCTGCTAGGGCCGCGATTGCCCAAAGTCTTTGGGGTGCAGCTGACGACGTTAGGTCGGCAGTTCTGGTTGGTCTAAGGGAGTTGCCCTGGACTGACAGAAGCATTCCTTAGCAGAATCAACCTCCCATCGCGGGCAGCACTTTAGAGAGGATGGAGTTTCTCGAGATGGAGAGACCTGCCAAGGAAATGAACTTTAAACACAAGATTTGTAAAATAATGACAAAGAAAAGCTTTTTGATATTGTGCATTTTCATGTTATTCAGTGTGATGATATTTTTAATAAGTTATGTGTTGTTCTCTTTTCTAGTAACATTTGCACCCACTACATCGCCTATATCTCCTCCTTCTACTGTTTCCCCACACTCTTTTCAACCCCTTCCTGAACACGAATCAGCTAGGAGATTAGAGTTTATTAATAACTCCTTTGTTCAGCTCTTGCACCAACACCAACTTGTAATGAACACAACTAACTGTTGGGTGTGTGGTCTTATGCCTCACACAACGGATAAAGGTATCCCTTATCTGGTCCTGCCTTTCAGCCACAATGGTTCTGTGTGGGCATACAGAACAATGTTCATATACGCACATGAAGTCTACCCCCTACGTTCTGTAACAGACAATCCTAAGAATAGTGCTCTAGTTGAGGGTATAGTAGACATGATTAAGGAAGGTATTTCTTATGAGACTATCCCGAGAGATGAGACACTAGTATACATAGGATGGAACGTAACCGGATATGGAGCTACTCTGAGTGAGAAACAGCAAGCTAAGAGATCTTCCCCGATTTGGATTGTACCCCATCAGGGTCACCTGTGTCTGCAAGGTAATGGCAAGAATCCCAGAGCTCAGTTAGGGAAGAGTATCTGCACTAAAACGTATGTTTTTGCAGCCCAGACTTCCCCTTCGTTTTAGCAGCTACGGGTACCTATTTCATCTGCCATGATTGAAACTGCTGGTGCCCTTAGTAACTTGACTGCTGAGCTCCAGTCGGATCGACTTATGACCCTTCAGAACAGGGTCGCATTAGATGTTATACTTGCAGACCGAGGTGGGGTATGTAGATTGATCCAATCGAGTTGCTGTGTTTTCATTCCAGATAACGCTCCAACAGTGTACCAGGCCATCTCTAAACTGCATAAGATTTCCGAATCTATTCATGTGGATAAAGGAGATTGGTCTTTAATGGGATGGTTCTGGGAACTGATATCCGCCTGGGGATGGAAAATTCTAATGGTCATTGGGATGGCCTTGGCCATTCTTTTCCTGTTCTGTCTGTGCGTGCAGTGTGCTCCTGCAATATGTGGCCTCTGTGCTGCATCATGTGTAAGGAAACCTGTATCAAGAGACGAGCTAAGTACTAGAATGATGTTACAGCAACATCTCAATGACTTTAGGAATATAGACCTGGACTCAGATTAGCATGAGATTAGGTTAAATTGCCTACGTAAGGGCAAAAGGAGGGTTTGTGGTTCTGAAAATTCTGAACTCGTGAATAAAACTTCGTCGTAGCATGACGATTTCTATATCAAAAGACCGAAAATGGCTAGTACACTATGTGCAAGCATTTTCGTCATATTCCAGTGACGATTTCACCTCGAAATCGTCATTTTCGTCTTGAACCCTTGGCTTCCATTTTGTGTACGGCAGCCATTTTGTGAGTTGCCCTTTACATAGGCTCATGATACAGCTAAATTCAATTCAAAAGGACACGTACACCTTAATTGACTTTTCTCTGACCTGGGCAGGTTGAAACCATTGTCCCAGGCCGAACCTGTTTGATCAGTTCCTCTCCCAGTGGCCGAATGAGATAGCATCAAGGCACAACAGGCCATAAACCCATTTCATCGCACACACCCTGCCGAATCTTGCTCACACCTGCCCCTGCTCTTTTCTTTATGATGGGGAGGTGCCCATTTTTATTGGGGGTCCACCGATATCTGATGAAATGTTGGGCCTTGCCGGGTGATTTGTTGTGGGCTGGACGAACTGAAATATGGACATGTCATCATGACTCTGCTTTTCCTTTGTAACAATAAAATGTGAAAAGTATACTGTAAACCCAAGAATGTTTGCCTGAAGCTTAATATTTTGTATAAAAAGAGAAGCCTGGCTTTGTAAATTTGAGCAGTCTCCTGAGAATATACATCCCGTGTGTTGTCCTTCTAGGACGCTTGTTTCTTGGTTGCAGCCAATAAAATCGATCCTTGACTTCACCTAGAAGACTCTGAGTTTCTGTGGTCTGAATCAGGAAAGTACCCGAGGTCTTTGGGTGTACCCTGGCACCGCTGGGTTACCGGTTTGGTACCGGTTCTGAAAAACCCAGTACCTCAGTCAAAGGGGCCGCCCTCTCTGCGAACCTGTCAATAAATCTGCGGTAATAGCCTATGAGGCCTAAAAAGGCTCTCAGGTCTCTTTTATTGTTAGGGAAAGGGACATTGGCTATGGTCTTCACTTTCTCGCTTTGTGGAGCGATGGTTCCATCCCCCAAGACGTACCCCAGATACCTGACGCTGGTGAATACTGCTCTGGATTTTTTTCAGTTAATATGCAGCCCTGCTTGACGTAGTGCCGTCAGAATGGTTCTCAAATGACTCAGATGTTCATCCCAAACCTTGCTGTATATGACTATATCGTCCAAATACGCCGAGCTAAAAGCTGCGTAGGGCTGTAAGACGGAGTTCATGAGTCTCTGGAATATCGCCGGGGCGCCATGAAGGCCAAAGGGGAGTACTGTGAATTCGTACAGGCCGTTTTCAGTGACGAAGGCTGTTTTCTTGCGGTCTTCCTCACGAAGAGGCACCTGCCAGTACCCCCTTCGTGAGGTCAATGGTTGTGATATACTGCGCTTCCCCGATTTTTTCAATCAACTCATCCACCCTAGGAATAGGGTATGTGTCGAAGTTAGAGATGGCGTTCAAAGCCCTAAAATCCATACAAAAGCGTTTGGACCCGTCCGGCTTGGGTATCATAACTATGGGAGATGACCATTGACTTGTGGAGGGGCGGATCACCCCCAGTTTGAGCATTTCCTGTACCTCTTTCTGTACAGCCTCCCGTCTTGCCGCTGGGATTCGGTATGGTCTTTGTTTCACAGTTTTCCCTGGGGGGGTTTCGATACAATGTTCAATGCGGTCTGTTATCCCGGGTAGGTCTGAAAAGATGTCGGAAAAAGGCAAGAGGACCTCTTGCAGACTTGTCATCTTTGACGCCGTTAGCTCCGGATTCACTACTAGTTGATCCAAAGTGGAGGCGACCGTTTTGGAAGTAGCCTCAATCCAATGGGTTTCCTGTGGTACCGGTCCCATCCATTCTTTCAACAGATTTATATGATAGGTCTGTGTTTTGTTGGACGAGAGACATAACCTATAGGTTGTCTGTCCTATTGTTTCAATGACCTGATAGGGCCCTTGCCACTCGTTCTTGGACTTGCTGCTTAGGGAGGGGAGCAGTACTAGGGCCCATTTTCCTACTGCAATCTTTCGTAACTTCTTGCCTTTGTCGTAATTCTTTTTGTATCTGTACTGGTGTTGTTCCAAGCTGGAGTGGGCCAAGTTCCGTAGTTTGCCCAACCGGGACCGGAGTTGGGTGGTATATTCCAGCATGTTCTTTTGTTCCTGGAGCTCCTCACTTTCCCACAAGTCTTTAGTCATTTCGAGGAGGGACCGTGGGAGACGCCCGTACAACAACTCAAAAGAGGAGCACCCCAGGCTGCTTTGCTTCTGGGCCCTTAAAACGTATAGGGCCAAAGGTAGTAGCCGGTCCCAGTTCGTGCCCTCAGAAGATAACATCTTTTTCAAGGTCGACTTAAGGGACTGATTATACCTTTCGACAAGGCCATCGGTCTGTGGATGGTATACCGAGGTCTTCAGATGTTTTATCCCCAATGACTTACAAACTTCTCTCATGAGTTTAGAAGTGAAGGGGGTGCCCTGATCCGTCAAGACTTCTTTCGGAAAACCGACGCGGGCAAACAGCTCCACGAACTTTTCTGCGATTGCTGAGGTAGTGGTGGTCCTCAAGGGAAATGCCTCCACGAATCTAGTGGCATAATCCACAATGACTAGGGCGTATATATTTCCTTTTGTAGATCTTGGTAATGGTCCGATGAGGTCCATGCCCACCCGTTCAAATGGTACCCCGATAATAGGCATGGGTTGCAGCGGTGCTGCGCTGGGGCGATGGGTATTCCTCCTCTGGCACACCTCACACTTGGCACAATAATCTTGTACATCCCGGTAAATCCCTGGCCAAAAGAAGTGTCGGATGATGCTCTTGGTGGTCTTTTCCTTTCCCGCATGGCCTGCTGTTAGATGGGTGTGGGCGAAGAATAGTACTTGTTCTCTGAAAGAGGCTGGTACCAGCAATTGACAACTGCTGTTCTCTGTGGCCTGTCTATACAACAGGTCGTTCTTGGTCAGGAATCGTGGGTACGTCTGGGAAGAGTTACCTTGACTCTGGTGAGCACTCTCCCATGCATTATACAGGGTTCTGTCTTCGGTATGAGCAAACCGAGAACTTCTATCTATTTCCCAGGGCTCTGGGGTTAGAAAGGCGGGAGAGGGTCTTTCCTTCCTAGAAGGACCCGAGGAAAGCTTCTCCTTAAAAAGGGACATGAATTTGGGGTTGTCTGTGCCCAAAATCATATCTTCAGGCAAGGTATCTACCACTCCTACTCTGACTTTACAAGTAGACCTATCCAGTATATCCACAGAAATGGAAGCCAATGGGTACGGCTTCACGTCTCCGTGTACACAGCGTATAAACACCTGGGTCTCCTGTATATACTGTTCTGGTCGGACAAAGCACACCTGTACCACGGACTGTTTGCACCCCGAATCAAGGAGGGCCCTCACTCTAAAACCATTCATCCTCATACTCACGTAAAAGGAACTGCCCAGTTCGGCGGAATACATCACGGTCTTAGGGAGGTATCCAACCTCCATTGGTTCCTCAGGGGGTCTCTTGCGGGGGCACATCCTTGCGATGTGACCCCACTCCCCACACTCATAGCATTGAGGTCCTTTGAAAATTGGGGACATCATCCCGGTTGAGCGAGGTCTGGGGGCTTCGAATGGAGGTTTGGTTTTCTTCTCGGGTTTAAGGAGAGGGAGATTCTTGCTGTACATCTCGTTTCCCCCAGTGCTGAGTCTGGGCTGGGCCCTGGCATACTGGGCTGCCATTTCGATAGCTTGTTCTACCTCCAATCCTGCATGTTGGCGTAGCCATCTTTGCGTGGCATATGGCAGAGCGTCCATAAACTGTTCCAAGTATATCTTGTTGAGGATTTCCTCTTTGCTACACACTTCCGGCTTTAGCCATTTGTTGGCGGCCATACGTAAACGAAAGAACAGGGTTTTAGGATTCTCCCCTGGCAGGCCTCGTTCCTTTCTAAACTTTACTCTGTAGGCTTCCTGATCTAAGCCCAGATGATCCAATATCACTTCCTTCACAACGCCATAGGGCGTGTTTCCCAGGGGGTTTGCAGCTTGGTATGCCGATTGCGCCTCCCCTGTCAGGAGGGGGGCAAGAAAGAATGGCCATTTGTCCTCGGGCCAGCCTAAGGCCCTGGCGGCCCTTTCAAAATTCAGTAGGAACGCATCCCGATCTTCCCCCTGGATGTATTTTTGTAAAGCGATACCGGTGGGATGAGGGGTGTGTACTCTGGGTTCTCCGGATAAGAGCGGGATGGGAGGCGGCATGTTCTTCAGACCTTCTATCTGTGCTGTTAACGAGGTTTTGAACAACTCCCTATCCGCTTGTGCTGCGGAGAGCTGGCGTTCCATCGCCCACTCAAGCTTTTGTTGTCCTTTGATTAAATGCTCGATGAGGGTGTCCATCTTGTTGCTGCAGATGGGAGATGTTGCTGATCCCACTTCTGACACCTCGTGTCCCAGGGTCTGGGGGCTGCCTAGGTTTGGGTAGGCCGTTACCGGGATAACCGAGGGGGAGGACGCTAAGTGAGAGTCTGAGTCTTTTAGTAAAGGTTTCAAAGAAGGCTTTATTTTGATGTAGCAGCGTCTTTGCCGACAGGTTATGCGTTCTCTGGCGAACGCTGCGGGATCAAAGGGCGGCTTTCGAGGTGACTCCAGTTTGCTGCACGGGAGACTCCGGGCTGACTTCGTCTCTGTTCCTCTCCGACTCCAGGGCGGGTTACCAGGGAGAGAGAGAGAGAGAGACTGTGTCAGACAGCTACAAGAGACTATACAGTGCGTTAGGACCGGGGGTGAGGGAAACCGGTGAAGTTGTGCAACCTCTACACGCTGTGAGGGAGGTGCTCATGTAGGTAAGGGGTCTTGGAGGGGGCTAGTTTACAAGGGGCTATACAATCAGTCTGGAGGCGTGACACGGTGCCCTACCCAACCCGCTACACGGCCCCGTACCTGTTGGAGCAACGCGCCTCCCTTGGGTGCGTGGCGGGGCGAAGAGTGGATCCGGTGGCCTCCTGCCTTCGGGTCAGTATCTCCTTCTCCCGAGTCTTCTCTGCACTCCGATTCTCCTTCCTCCGCCTGGGAAACGCCGTCCGCTGTTTCCGGGGCCGGTGTCTCCTTTGAAGTTCCTCCCGGACTGTTGATGGGCGGGGCAAAGTCTTCCCATGCCTTGTAGTTAAAGGGACCGCCGTCCCCAGTCTCGCTCGGCCAGCATGCTTCCTGCTCCTCCATCCAGGTGGGGTCAGGCGGCTGTTGGGAAGCAAAGGTAGTGGGTAACAGGGGAGTGGTGTCCCACCAGTCAAGGTTTCGTTCTTCGTCCGGCAGACTCGCCCCGTCACAGTATGGCTAGGGTATCTATTCTACGTTAAGGAATCTGCAGCTAGAAGTCTCTATCAGATGTACGAGTTACTTACCTCCGGTAACGATGTATCTGGTAGAGACAATTCTAGCCGAAGATTCCTTCACGACCCGCCCTTCCTCCCCATTCTGTGAGAGCCCTCTGGGTCTTCTGCACTCGCCTGCCTCCAGGTGGTTGCCTTTTGCAAGTGTCTTTTCTTAATCCCTCCTTTGGGGGATGCTCGCCTTGCTGTTGTTCTATTCTTGACTTTATAGGCACTTCTATGCCCCTACACCCGATCTCCAGTGTGGGGTTCGCTCGTGCTTCTTCTTCCCTTTGTTGCTTGCACTTCTGTCTTTGGCAGTCCTTGGGGTTGAGGTGCCTTGGCTGGTCTCGACTTTGGCGTTCGCGAGTCTTTCTCCCTGCTGGTGTTGTCTGAGGTTGAATGGTCATTGCTCTCTGTTCTGGCCTTGGTGTCCCTTTCTGCTCTGGGCGGTGGCTGCAGACTTCTGGGTTTGCTGTGTATTTTTCACATGCTTCTGCCCCGGGGAGGCTGTTGTATTTGTTTGCAGGATTGCTTTCCAGTAGCGGTGCCCTGTTCTTTCATTCCAGATCTTGGTGCCTCAGTACCTGGCTCTATTCTGGATGGTTCTGTTCCTCACCATTGTTTCTTTCCCTTCTGTTTAGTGGGGCTTTTTCGCACACTGTTCCAATATTCTCACAGTTTTGTTAGTGATGGCTCCTCGTTGTGGCGCAGAAAAGTTCTCAGAAGAAAACTCACCTAGACGCGCAGGGGTGGGACTTATGTATCCTCGCTAATGTCACGGATGCGGACGACGTCAGGGTGGAGTCATGTGGTGCCGTCCCCCCGGCGCGCATGGATGCTGTGGCAAAAAGCTTTCCGGATCCAGTCTCATGCCTGGGGATAATTCTATGTTAAGGAATCTGTGGCTAGAATCGTCTCTACTAGATACATCGTTACTGAAGCTAAGTTACTCGTACATTACCTCTACCCAGGTAAGCACGCTCAACAGATCTCAGGCAGGTGGGACCAAAGCAAGAAAAACATTCTGGCCATTAACAGCCGAACTAAGATATAGCCATACCCAGAACCACTAAATCTCACTATGAGATACCATCGGTACAAGGCAACCTTTGGGACATGATCAAATGCCCCACAATATTCAGTAATGATATATTTGTCACCTACCCAAACTGAAGCAACCAGAAGCCATAAACTTCCCAGAGACACACAAAATTCTTACCAACGACCAGAAAATTCAAAGAGACATGATTGTACCTGTTGCTAGTAGTTCTTGTCTAAGTCGAGGACTTTTCATCAATTAGAGCATGTCTACTAGACTACAAAACAACTGTCTTTTGTAGAATACCGTTTACAAAACAACTGTGTGTCTTCCAGTAGGAAATCTGTGTGTTTTATTTTTCTCTCCATATACAAATGTATTTGTTTCAGTCTTTAGAGTTTTTGTAAGGTTCTAATACCACAAATTGCTGTACAACAGCACTAGCTGATGGGGAGGAGAAGGTGGCACTGGAATAGCATAACCGTGGAAAAACTGCAGGTGGGGCAGGAAAGAAATGACATGCATGAATTATAAAGTTTCTTATAGCGGGAAAAAATCAATATGGGTACTGAATAATTGTACGCCAGCCCACTATAGATATCTAAGTCCTGTAGTGGGAAAGAGCCAATGTCAGCAGGGGCTAGGCCGTAGGATTAGTTGAAAGTAGTTTAGGAAAGGAGTTTCAGTGGGTAGGAAGATCTCTACCCAAATCTTGTTAGCTTAGGAGGTTTTGAGGCTCCAAGAAGTTAGCATAGAGGATCTTTAATGCTTAGGAGGATGCTATGACTGAAAAGGTTTAAACAGGTATCATGAGGGTATTTAAAAGAACTGTCTGCCAGTGGTTGTAACAATGAAAGTTCCATTTGCTATTTGATCCAGAAGCTGCAAAGACTGTGAACCAAGCCTCTCATCAAGATTTCATAAATCTCGACTGTTTGATAATGCTGCTGTTATAGGTGAATTAAATCCATTGAAGCCGAGGTGTAGATGAAGATTGTATTTATTGAAGATTGAAATAGTAAAGTATTGAAGAGTCCTGAAGATAATAGTGCGAGCCCGGGCTCCACTCATCATCCCAAATGCAGATCTTGAAACTTGAAAACACCAGAAGATAATGTCCAGAACAAGGAAGTTCCCGGAAGTCCCAAGATGGCAACACGTTTTTCACGCTGAGCCAAATGGCTCAAGGCATGTTTGTGCAGCAGAGCGTCTAGGAGCAGGCATCCAGCGTGAAGAGTCAGGACGAGAAAAGACTGCATTGTGACATTCAGGACAAGAATGCGAATAAGAGCGCGTATGGAAAGCTCGTGACAGCATTTTTGAATAGCAGGACGGCAGTTAATTAACCCCACAACTCGCTGTTATAAATCTTGTCGTGGCTCCCAAAAATATATCAAAATTTAATCACCATAAACGCTTGAAGATGGTCCCACAATGGCAATTAAAACACACGCATGTTGAAGTGAAATGCATTTAAAAGTCGGAAAGATAAAACACACTGCCAGATAAACCTTCTGCCATATAGCTTTACCACGCACATCTCGTTCCTCTTAATCAGCAATTAAGTACTCCAGTAAAGACAAACAAACATCGCTGAGAGGAATACAGTTCTCCTGTCGACCACAGGGACAAAAGTAAAGGTGGACTTTAGGCTGAGAGGAACACGGAAAATTTCAAACTTGCAACTGAATATGGCGAATTTCAATTGCAGGAGCTGGAAAGTATTGACATCTATTCAGAGCTTAAAGGCAGGCAGGTAGTAGAAAAAGGGAGGCAGCAGCAGAACAGCAGGCAGCAGGAGAGAAAATTACATCAGGGACTGGCACACTTGGGAAGTGGGCGACCGTTGTAATGGTCACTGGTGGGGCACTCAGGGGTGCCAGTATGCTTTCAGGTGCAGAGCTATAGTCGTAGATTAAACAGTACATTACCTTAGCATTACTTCAGGAATTTTCAGGTTTCAATAGTCCTTCAGGAGACACATGTAAGTTCTTCAAAAAGTCGCCAAATGCTATAATGTAAAATAAGTCCATTGAAGCCGAGGTGTAGATGAAGATTGTATTTATTGAAGAACGAAATAGTAAAGTATTGAAGAGTCCTGAAGATAATAGTGCAAGCCCCACCAGGAGCAGCTCCCTTGCTGCTCAGCCCATACTCCCACCTGACACTCATCCACCAGGCATTCCCAAACATTCCATTACATCACACTCACCAGCATTCCACAACACATTCACTCTGGCTGAGCAGAAAGGCAGGGAAGTAGGAAAGATGCATGGCACCAAATACAAGATACCACAGCTGCCCGATTAATTTTACCAGGTGGTAGCCCCCACGCCTTTGTGTACACCTGTTTTAGTTGCTATTTATTGCAATGATAATAGTCGAGGTCTCTGATTTTCTCTGCAGTGCAATTACTGTTTAAGGATTCTCTTTGTAAAGGAGACTGGACATTGAGCTTTATCAATAGACGTTTCTCGGGTCATCATTTAATTAATTAACCGTAAAAAATATGTCATTTTTTCATCGATTCAGGTTGAATAGGGCAAATTAAGAAGGAAATTTGCTTGCCAGGTGCTACTAACCAATACAAAAATCGTAGATCAAAAAACATAGTAAATATATATGACCAAGTCAAAATTAGGGCTAATCATGTATTATAATATGACACAACTTATCCCGTAATCATTACATTAGCAGTAAGTAATAAGATTGACTCATTCCACCCAACACCAAAACAACCTAGTGTATCCACCCAACTTTGGAAAGGGATGAATTTCTCACAAAAGAAAGAAGAAAATCATTATATAATCATTCAACATCATTCATCAATCATTACACCACTTTACCAAATCTTTCTAAATCTGGGAAAGCACAGCCCAAGCTCTACCCATGGAACGCCTTCCCAACCCAAGGATACGCAAAGCATCAGTATGTCCTGCCTTTTGTTACTTTGTATTTACTTAACCACACAAAGTGGCTCTGTACAGCTTAGTAAATAACAAAAATGATTTTGTGACGGGGTTGTGCCACAAATGTGATGCAGACCTGACACAAAACCTGAGTGAATCTGCCCCTTGGTCCCTAGTTGTGAAATCCTTAGGGTGGCATTCCTTCAATTTAAAGACACAAAAGATAGATTGGAAGGGAGAACTTGCCCCAAAGTTGTGTAAACCTCTCCGTAGAAGTGATAACAAACTTTTGTACTATGACCGTAAATAACTTCTAAATGGACCCTAATATCTTCAAATGTTCAAATGCACTCTCTTACAAAATTCGCGTGGGTCAAATTTAGGAAGGAGTTTCCAAAAGGGGCGTGTTTGTCGAATTGAACACAGGTAAGTGATCATTTATGAGACAGTGAAGTGTAATATCCATAGAAGCTCAAATGAGATAGAAATTCTCCAGAAGCACAAATACCCCACCCCGCCCCCCAATTTTGAAATGAGTCTCAGTACGTTTTTTGCTAATCTGGCCTTGCTGTAACTTCAAATGACTTTATTAATATTAGAGTGCAGCCTGCAATTGCTTGGAAGAGTAGAGAAATTATAGCAGAATATTAGCGTTATCATAAATTTGGCTAAATAAAGTTTCACTACCACATTTCTTGATCCAATTATCATCTGAACTTCTGGAAAATAATTAAACTCATATTCTATTGACATTTTGCAATAAATGTATCCTGGCATTTAACCAGATCAGTACAATGGGGCCCACCGGAATAATGTAATTTTGCAGCTCCAATATTTGTAGCATAATTCTGCATTTTAAACTTTGCCACCCTGTGTTAAATGATTTGCAGGTTTGAAAAAAAGTAGCTCAAATGGATCAATTGTTATACAACCCACCACAAGTGCTGCACGATGGCAGACCCTCTGCAAAGCATAACTGATCACCTTTCAGTTGCTGATGCTGTATTCAGGTGTTAAACTTACCAATGAGATGAAACCTTTGCCCCAACAGTATTAGCTTGTTATTAAATTATAAAACAGAGAAACTATACTCCCACGCAATGTCATCTGGTACTGCTCAATGTAGTCAATGCTGCTGCATAGTTTGGTCCTCCATTGCCACAGAATTCCAGCGGCCCTGATTATAATAAAGCAGATGAGTATCAAAATCACTACATAGAAAAGGCATCTTTTTAACACTTCATATTCACCTTTCTGCTCCTAGCACAAGTTCAGACAATGCAAGTAATTGATCATTATTGATTCTAGGTTATTTGATTATGTATCAATTTTAACACTAATCCCGAGGAGCCAGGCGTTGAGTTCTTCACCTCTCCCTAATTCCCTTTCCTCTCACACTGCCCTTGGCTCAGCACTATGGCTAATGGGACCGTCACACATTGGAATTAACTGTTGAGTATTTAATACCTATTTAATGTTGTTTTTTAATCTGTTCACATAGTGTTGTGAATCTTGGCAGAATTTTGATGTTATCATTGCACTGGCACACTTCACAGTGAATGAGTGCTAAATGCAACTGTTAAATAAAGAAACTGGATAAACAATGCAAGCAGCTGTGGCAAAAGAGTAACCCAGCAGACCCCTGATTAATACTTAGTCTGAATCTATCCACATATGCTCCTTCCTCTTCTACCTAGCTGCACCGGGAACCGCTGCAAACATGCAGAGCAAATCCATTGATCCAATTGTAAGAGAGCAAACTCCAAAATACAGTGTGGTGACATAAATTCATGTGAGCAATTAAAAGTCCTCCTTTATTTTTTGAATTATCAAACAAATCATACATTAACATCCAACGCGTTTTGTTCCTTTGAACACTATGGAGCTTCTTCAGGGCAAAAAATCAAGTATAATTTTCACAAAATGCAATCAGGTATCCCATCAGCATCTGCCAAGCATTGTCTGTAAGTTGCAGCTTGAACCTTGTATAGAGCCCTGTTTTAAAACTGTAAGAAAAAAACTTTGCACTTTGCAGTGATGGTGATGTTAAAAACAAGCTTTGGCAAAGCCAGCAGTTCTTACTTTTTTTGACCTATTGCTGCTTAGCACTGGCAAAACTATATATTTTTTTCTGGAACTGTAGCATCGGCAAAAAAAGAAGAAAGGCATGATGAAGCACATGCAAGATGCATGCATACACTCCATTATGTTGCAGCCTGGCGGCTGTGGCAGTCTGTATGTGCTCAAAACCCTCACTAAGCATGCATGTGGTATGGGAGTCATTTATTTCATTTTTTACTTGCCATTGCCCGATGGTGGACGTCACTTCAAGCATTAAATTAAACTATTCATTTTCACTTGCACAAAAGCTATTATTTAGAAAAGGGAGTGGCAATTGCAGATGCTGGCCCCCAAAATAAAAATCGCAAAATAACTTTTTTGAAACCTCCACTAGACCGCCTGAGACGTGATGTAAAACACTGGGCAAATCTGCCCCTGACACTGCTAGGTAGGGCGGCGCTATACAAAATGATGGCGCTGCCAAGATTTATCTATGCATATCCAGTGCCAAAGCGCTACTTTCAACAAGTGACGGCACTGGTCTCCAATCTACTGTGGGGTAACCGCCCGGCACGGATTGTCCATGCTAAATTGAACAGAAGCTGGTATGAGGGCGTAATTGCACTGCCGAATTTACAAATGTATTATTGGGCAGCACAACTCAAAACTAATAATCATTGGATTAATGCACCCCAAGACGATCCAGCTTATAGAGCTGATAGAGCGCAGATGGGCACGAACAGCTTACTGGCGGTGCTCTACCACAAGGGTTTGGTGAAGAAGCTCATAGGACCCACACAACACTCCACGAAAATATGGTACGCAGCACAGGCAAAATTGGGATGGAGTGGAGTAATTACTAAACTCACCCCGCTATGGGATTCCAAAGCACTGGGACAGTTGAGACGCAGTAAGGGCTTTACACAATGGGACAATATCGGAATATCTACGGTGGGCGACTTGTGGGACAAAGGGACAGTGATCCCCTTTACGCAATTACAGGTACAATACGACCTAGGGCTAAACGAGACTTATAGATATGTGCAGGTCAGACACGCCTTATTAACAGCAATCCCGACAGACACAGAGGTCCCTGAGGCCTCACCGCTGGAGGATCGACTACTCACAGATTACATGCAGCACAGTGCCACGTCCCTCACATATCGGAAATTAATCAACAACCTACCAGACCCTACACTGAAACTGCGAGAGAAATGGGCAGACGAAGTGGGTGATATGGATGAATCTGAGTGGAATGAGGCGCTGGCGTCCCCAAGGGAAGTGGGAATATCGACAAAGTTCCGATTAATACAGCTCAAAATCCTCCATAGGATATACTACACCAGAATCACATTACACAAGCTACAACGAGCACAGCATCCCTACTGCCTGCGCGGATGTGGGGAGGAGGGCACCTTCCTACACACCATATGGGTTTGCCCGCATATCGCAAACTATTGGTAACAAATTATGCGCACCATCTCACAAACACTAAAGACCTCAATACTACCTGAACCACGCAAATGTATCCTGAACATATGGGACCCGAATGATCTTTCTCGCCACGGTCTAATATGGGGTACACTGGGCATTATGGTTGCAAAGAGAGATACTGCGCAGAAGTGGGGTGCAGCAGAATTACCCACGCTAACACAATGGTGTAGAAATATGGATATGCTTATGGTAACGGAGCGCGCGGTCTACAAGAACAGGGCCAGCCCACGTAAATGGAATAAGATCTGGGATCCATGGAATGTCTTTCGGGGGGGATTATGCGATCCACTGCCTGAAGATGATACTGACAGCTCTGACGAGGAGGAGGATGATGAATGATACAAGAGGGTGGGGATGAGATGGTTAACAGACAGGGGTGTGAAACGAAATGCAAGGGGTGTGTGTAGTGTAATCGTTATGTCTGCGTCTGCGCCAGAGAAACTATGTACTTGTACCATCAAGGATCAACGCATATTTAAAACTGCTAAATTGTGTAATTGTTTACAGTTTCTGTTACAGCAACAAAAATAATAAAATATTTTAAAAAAATATATATATCTTTTGAAAACATTTTGTATTGGGAGGGGGCAGGGTGGAAAACAAGGGGTGGGAGAGATAAACAAAAGCAGGTGGGGGAACAGGTGAAGGAGAAGACAATACGGGGGACAAGGTAAAGTGGAGTAAGGCGCATTGGAGAAGGAAAACAGTGTTTACAGCAATGCCTTTACCACATAGTACCTGTACAACGCAGTCTTTACCAACCAAGTCAGTATTTGTGCCTTTACAACAGATGCCTTTACCAAGCATGAAAAGTATAAGTAAGGTAAGTGTGTGTGTATATATAAAAGAAATAATGTTAAAGCTAAATTTGGGGTTTAGAGGTGGGTAGTGTTAAAGGGAGGTAAGTGTAATTTTAGGGTTTTTGGGTGAACACTGGTTAAATGGTGGGAAGGGCAATTTTAGGGTTTTGGGGTGGGTAGTGATACAAGGTGTAAACGTAATTTAAATATATGGGGTGGTAGGGGTAATTTTACGGTTTGGGTGGGTAGTTGTAAAGGATGGTAAGGGTGATTTTAAGATTTAGGGGATTGTAGTGGTATAGGGTAATACGGGTAATTTTAGGGTTTAAGAGAATGGTAGCAATAAAGTATGGTGAGGGTAATTTTAGGGCTTGGGTGTGATAGGGGTAATTTTAGCAGTGGGGAGTGGTAAGGGAAGGTTAGGAGTACACTAAAAAAAGGGGGAAAAGGGGCGATTTGTGGGGCTTTCCCCCGCACATTTTATTATTTTCCTTTTTTGGGAAAATTAACTGAAAACAAAACAATAGTTAAAGTAAAGTTATAGTTAGGTGAATATGCCAGTGAAACCTTAACGTTTTGAACTAAAAAAAACCACAGAAATTAACCAGTTATAGTTAGCAGAGTTAACCATAACTTGCACCTCAGCCATGCACTGCTTATTACCTCACCTCCACACATGCATCCAACCCCATACTGTGCACAGCAAACAGCAGTTTGCTAGGCCCTGTGCCCAACCCACCCTGAGGTAGCCAACCCCATGCTTTGCATGGTCTTTCGTCAAGTGCAGTGTGAGGGTGGCCGCAGGGCGTGGCTTGCAGCCAGGCCATGTGACAACTTCACGCAGGCAGCCACCTGGAGAAAGTCAACCCTACGTCACACACGGCCTTTTGTCATGCATGTGTGCATTAGCCGCAGGGGATGGTTTGCAGCAAGGCCCTCTGTCCAACTCCCAGCAGTCAGCCAACCATACGGTGCGTACAGCCTTTGTCCATGTGCAGCAGGAGTGTTGGAGAAATGGCTTGGCCTGCCTCCAGGCCCTGTGGCCAAACCCCCAGTGGGGTGCCAACCCCACACCACACACAGCTTTTGGCGTGCGCAATGTAGGGTTGGCCTTCGGGTCCTGGGGACCCCATCTCCTGGGGCCACAACATATCTATTAAGGAGAGGCATGCAGTCCCCTCCCAGACACTTAATTGGCCCCAGGGACCTCATCCCCCCCAGGCCACATACTATGCACATGGCACCCCCCCTTTCCCAAGCCTTCAAAAATCCAAGGAGAAGGGGACGTGTAGCCACTCTCCCTGAGGCTTATTAGGCCCTAGATATTCTAACTTCCGGGGCAGTGTTTGTTTAAAAGAGGAAGGGGTCAGCACAGCCTCCCTCCCTGAGCCTTAGCAGTAATTTATTTTAAAGGGGAGGGTGGCCGTGTCGTCCCAATGATGGTGTCTCATTGGGCACCGGGGACGCCATCGCCCAAGGCCATCCTTTATTTTTTATAAGGGGAGGGGGCTGTCTGCCCTCCTTCTCTGAGCCTTATTAGGCTCTGGGGACCCCATACACCAGGGCCGTTTTTTAAAGGGGAGGTGGGCCTCATGATGTCCTATCCCCAAATCTCATAAGTCCCTGTGTAACCCCACCACCCATGTGTGTGTATTGTGTATATATATATATATATGTAGTGAACAAGGCGGGAGCAAGCCGCCGAAACGCGTCTATGCAGCAACTGAGGAATTAAATATCGTTTGGATTATGATTCACGGAGTCAGCGCCTCATTTTTGATGCAAATTTTGGTTTGGATTTAATATATATATATATACACACACACACATATATATATATATATATATATAAAAATACCCTTTTAGGCATAGAGTGACGAATAAATTATGCAAAAAAGAAGCAGTGAACTCTGGGTAGTTCTCAAGTTTAGGTGGAAAGCATCTCCTGTATAGAGCACTCTCAACACCAGTGACACTCTAGATCTGCTCACCTCAAATGTCTGCTTTGGAAAACTGAAGGCCCCCAGGTCCCTGCCTGCTCCCCATATCCTGAGGCGAATACCAATTCTGCTCTGCTTCTGGTAAGCGAGAGACTTTTTTCTGCTCTCGCTTACTAGAAGTGGAGCAGAGTTTAGCTACGGCTTGGTAGGAGCAGTGTGCCTACCAAGCCATAGCAAACTTCAATGTCCTCTGGGTGGCCAGCCCGGGAAATTGCTGGAACCCGCTCTAGTGGGTGGCGGTCCCAAGGGCTATGTATGGCTCCACTAGTGGGGCAGCAATGCCACCCTCTTCCAAGAAGTTAGCTCAGGTAAGGTGGTGATCCCCAGGGCCGGGGTCCGCAACAGATTCCGTTAATTATTTTGTTTGTGCCCTGGGCAGGTGGTGGTCCTCAGGGCAGTGGGACATAGCTGTTTTCTCTTCCTTAGCAGGAACTTTGACAGCCTCCGCCAAGCGAGAGCAAACAGTAAGTCCACTCCCAGCAGGCAGGAACACCGCTCCCGCTCACTGGAAATGTACTTTTCATCTATTTTCCTGCTTGTTGTGAAGTGGTCAGGTAAACAGATGAAAATATTATTCCCACATGCAGTAAGCAACATATTTTGCTGCTCCAGGCATGCAGGAGCAATACGGTCTTCCTATGGAGGTGGGGAGTCGACAGGGAGTGCTGGGGCATTGGGGCTCCCCATGCAGTCACCAACAGTACACACTCGGTGCCCTAGGTGGACTGCAGGGCACCCACCATTAACTGGCTGGGCCCTGGAGATGGGGTGCCCGGGGTCAAAATCAGCCATGGGAGGGGGACCACACAGCACCCCTCTCCTTCTGTGAAGAGAAAATGATCCTGAGTTCCTGGGCTTGGCAAAGGCAAAGAAAATGTGTTTTCTCTGCAATTCTACATTGAAAACGGTCTGAAATCTTTGGTGGAGGTGAATGCAGCGTTGATATATCGGAGCGCAATCTGTAGTGACTGTGACAAGTGGCTTTTTTGTTGTCCTTTCTTGGTGTGAGCAGTGTCCATGGCTCTCCCTTTAAATTACTACTAGTATGCAAATCCGCAAAATCACTTGGAAGCTCCATCCAGTTGGCCCCACCCCGTCCACTTTAATAGTAAGGAAAGGACTTCCCACCTTTTCCCATGTTGAGGGACAGCTTATCAAAAGGCCCCCGAGCATGTTTCCCGCCGATTTTGGTGACGTGTTCTCTATGCAGAGGAATATGAGGACATCTCCACCAAACAATGAACCACTTACTTCATATAGTTGAGGAAGTACCCTTGTTTGGTGAAGGTTCACCTCTTTTCAGTCTTGTTGTCTTCTCTATAGGAGGATTCATTGTTATTACAGATTTCTGAAAGAAGACTCTTGAGGAACAATCACATTGCCAAAACTAAATGCACAGAAGGTCACTGGAGACACTTCATCCTGGTACATTAGAATATGCACTAGACATGTACCCAATTAGTTAGCACTTGCTGATTAACCTGAAATACTCCAGTTTGGTAGACATTTTATGTAAAACTGTGGACTCCTGTTGGATAAAGGGGCAGGTGAGGTTACTTTCTGGCCAGTCATTCACACAGCTACTGACACACCCACACAGACACCCACTCACACACCCATTTAGCCACTCTCACATCTACTCACAGACCCACACACCCACTAAAGCACTTACATATCCACTCACAGACCCATACAGCCACTCACACATCCACTCATTGACTCAAAAATCCATTCACACACTCTCGAAACTACTCACCCCCTCATATATCCATACAGTTACTCCATAGCCACTCAAAGACCCATACAGCCACTCACTGACCTATATAGCCACTCACACGCCCACTCACAAAGGTTACAGGATAGTAAGGAAATATCATTTCAAAACCTTCGAAATGCACAAAAAAACAAAGGTTACAGGGACATTATAGTTTGGAAATAACATTAAAACAAGTAGAAATTCACTGAAAAAACCCAAAGGCTACAGGGACGTTAGTTAGACTCAAATTTCACATGCACAGAACCATAGAAATGTAGCAGTTATAGATACCTGAGCTAACTGTAACATAACTGATGACATCTCAAATGACATCACGGATAGCACCATCCTCAGAACCTCTCACACATCCACTTACATCCCTCAAAGCCTCTCATACACCTACTCACACATGCACACAACTACTCACACACACATTCACTCATCCATACAGCCGCTCACATGGCCACTCACACAACCACTCACTCATACACCTCACAAAGCCACACACTCACGCATACAGCTACACATGCACCCATGTATTTACCCATATAGCCAATCACACACCCACTCACTCACCCATACAGCCTCTCAACACAGGCACTCACTCACCCATGCAACCATTCACTTCACACAACCACTTACATTCCCATTCACACATCCATAGAACCACTCACTCACCTATACAGCCACTCACACAGACACTCAACCTACAATGCAGCCACTCACACACCTACTCACTTAAGCAAACACCTACTCAAATAGCCACGTATTCTTCCCTACAGCCACTTACTCACCCAGTCTCTCACTCATACAACCACTCACACAGTCACTCAGTCACCCATACAGCCACTCACACAACCACTTACTCAACCATAAATCCACGTGTTGGCGCTCGCCCTCCTCCGGATCGCGGCCAGCACCAGCCACACTGCTCAAAACGGTAGCGGTAAGTGCACCTCTTGGTCACGCTATTTCCTGTTGACCTTAAGGAGTAACCAGTGCTCAGGAACCCAATGTGCTAACTTCGATTACCCTGGCCTCCCTTACCATTGTAAGTAATGTAATTTCACTTTGGTGAGGCAGGGCGACTGGGAGCAGGGGTAAGATCCCCAGAGATCTGAGGGTACCGATTGGTGGGGTAAGAGCCTGCATGATCAACTGTAGATCTCTTCCCAAACACGCTGTTGATATTTGGCTATCTCTGATGGATAACACCTCGGATGTGATGTTCCTAACTGAAACATGGTAAAGGGGGACTCTCTGCCGGTGAGACCCTCACTATCCCCCCTGTCTTCCGAATAATTTGTGCCAATAGGAGCGGTGATAGCCATGGAGGTGGGATGGCTATTATCTTGAAGGAAACTTGGGATATTTCCACAAAGGAATTGAATAATTTTGGTAGCATGGAGGCTTAAACCTCTGCATAAAGATCTCCCCAACTCTTTGCTTTGTGGGACTGTTAATTTATAGACTACCTGATTGCTCAAATTTGTGTATTCTCGAACAATGTAATCTTGTTGCACTGAAATAATTGCAATACGCCAATTTTACGGCTCTAGGTGATCTCATTCTCCATGTAGACGATCCCAGTTGCCCCCAGGCCTCTCAGCTAGTAATGTCTCTCAAAGGGGCTGACCGCACACAACACATAAATACCTCCCTGCATAGAGCAGCCCATACTCATGACCTAATTTTCTCTAACATCCTGGCCATAAGAGTTGAGGCCCCTCGATGTTTGGTAAGGACGGACCACTTCTTAGTCCCTTTTTCCTTGACTCTGGGTAATACACAGTTGGGTGGAGGCAAACGCTCGGTGTTAAGAAGGAATTTGGAAAAAGGCTACAGCTGACAGCTTGGGCCATGCGCTTCTAGTCAGAGAACCACTGATTACTGGCAATCCTAATGAGAATACAGTCACGCTCAACTTAAGGATCACCTTTGCCCTCGATACAGTGGCACAGTTGAGATCTGTTAGGTCCCCGAGATAGTCTCCCTCAGCCCCCTGGTTCTCGGCAGACCTCAGAGCAGAAAAAAAGTGTGTGTAAAAGACTAGAGCAGAAATGGAGGAATGATTACAGCCCAGCGGACAAGCAAGCCTATAAGGAAGCCTTGAAGAAGCTTTGTAAATTAATGGGGGCGGCTAGAAGGGAATACTTGGTTAAGTGCATTGAGAGTGCGGAGAATTCTGGTAAGGAGGTTTTCAGGATTGTCAGATATTTCACCAGCCTATCTGCTATCAAGGGACAGATTCTGCCCTCTCCTTCTTTGTGCACAAACTTATCCATCTTTTTTGAGGAGAAAATTCTGAAAATCTATGCCTCATTCACAGTTGGAGAGGCATCAGTGGTCAACCTATCTAGAGTGGTGAAACCACTCAACTTTTGCGCACTGTTGCACCTGGTCAGTGGGTCAGACCAGAATCACCTTTATATGATTTAAACCCGTTTTTGTTATTACAACATTAACACATGAATCTCAACACTTCAGCATAAATGTTTGCTTTTTAATTTGCAAAATTCAACAGAAATAATTTATATCATTCAACTGTATTATTAACAATACATAACAGTTTCACAACAAAAACTACATAATTCTGCTTAGTAGTGAACAGTTGTTGTGACCCTTGTAGTAGCCCGATGCATTTCGAGTCCCTTCGGACTCTTCCTCAGGGGCCTGTAAATGGGGACCAATTTTTAAACATTAGTAAACCTAGCTCATTTTTAACATTCTAAATTATCAGGCAATATAATACGAAGGCAACAACGTGCAATTCAAATATCAGAAATGTTGTCAAGGAACATTTTGGAACGGATATTTCAGTGTACCTAACAAACAGAAAAGCCACCACCACACCACTGTGTAAAAAAACTGAACAACCTCAGAGAGTACTCATACTCACATAGATGATAAACACACTTCGCCCTGCCTGTAGACAAAATAACAATTACTATCCGGCTCTAGCCAAAAAAAAAACTCTTGATTTACAGGCCCCTGAGGAAGAGTCCTCTGGCATCTTCCAAGATATTTGAAAACATGCATTCTTACTACCCCTTCTGAAAAAGCTGATTGTTGGTCCTACAGAACTTGGCAATTACCGCTCGATTTCACTATTGGCTGCACCTGCAAAAATTAGAAAATTTGGCTCAACATCAACTCGCCAATTTTTTTGATGGACAAGACATCTTGCATGATACTCAGTCCAGTTTCCAGTCAGGTTACAATACTGGGACCGCATTGGTGGAGGTGGCAGAAGCAGTAAGAATGACTGTAGATGCTGGAGCATCAGCGATGCTGGTCCTTTTAGACTTGTCGGCTGCGTTCGACACGGTTGCACACCTTATTCTTCTGGACAGACTCAAACAGATGGGCTTGAGGGGGCAGTTCTTTCTTGGATCCAGTCCTACCTCACAGACTGCTCTCAAAGAGTCTTTCTCCAACAGCATCAATACGATCCTAAGCCACTGCGGTGCGGCATGCCAAAAGGTTCTGCTCTAAGCCCTCTGCTTCTTAAAACATACATGGTGCCACTTTTCACCCTCATTAATACCTGGGAAGTGAAGGCAGTGTCCTATACAGATGACACCCAGCTGGTGTTCTCATTCAAAGACCACTCTGAGGACTCGTTTGAAAAGATTTAAGGGGTGTCGAAAGGACATCACCTGCTGGATATACAAAACAGATTAAAACTAAATGTGGACAAGATGGAGGTCCTGTTCTTTGGCCAGGCCTCCCCTCTGTCCCCAGGGTTATAGTAGCCAGCTGAACTGGGCTCACCACCAATTCCAGCAAATACTGTGAGGAATTTGGACATCAAACGGGATTCCGACCTATCCTTTGTAACCCAAGTTCAACACATCTCTTCATCCTGCTTCGGGAAGTTAAGAAGCTTAAGGAAATTCCTTCCCTTATTACCGGAAGAGAGCCTTAGGGTATTAGTCCATCTACTTGACCTCTCAGCTGGACTATGCGAACAGTCTGTACCTAGGGTTACCTTCGTATCTGATCCACAGACTTTAGATGGTACAAAACGCGGCAGCGAGACTTATCTGACGGTTGCCATTCCGTCCCACATCCTTCCGCATATCAGGTAACTCCATTGGCTCCCGGTAGCGAAAAGGAAAAAGTTCCTAAGTCCCTGACCCTGGCCTTTCGTGCCTTGCATGATAAAGAACCTATGTATCTCAGACATAGGCTTTGCCCATACCAACATAAATGTACACTGAGATCCAACTCCCTGCACCTGCTCTGTGTACCTCGCTATTCTAAGTCCTGAATGGGAGAAAAGGTCCTTCACAGTGAGGAAAACCAGGCTGTGGAATTCCTTACCCTCTCCTATGCGCTTGGTTGAATCAGAACCTAAGTCCAGGAAGATCTTGAAGACCTGGCTCTTTTGCCAGGGATCGCCCCCTGTTGGTCCTGATCCCTACTTGATTTCTGCCCAGCGCTGGGACAACTCTGCTTGAGGTAGGGGTTGCGCTCTAAAAATTTCACTATTATTATTATTATTGTGGGTGTGAAATCTGAGCCTAACTATAACGTCCATGCAACCTTTGGTTTTTTCAGTGGGAAAAAAGGAATATATATATATATATATATATATACACACACACACACAAACACACACACATATCTCCATATATGGGTGTTACTTACCTTAAATATACATTCCATGCATGGTAAAGGCATGTATGGTAAAGGTTCTGTGGTAACATCATGCAACCATTGGCGAAGTTTGCCTGTGTGAGGGAAAGGATGGATGGACTTGGAGTGTAGGTACACAGGGAGCCTCAAGGAGTGCATGTGGAAGGGGTGTGCTTTTGAGGAGGAGAGCACAAAAACACATCTACTGTCATCCAGTGCTTTAAAGAAGAAAAAAATAGTTCCCTAAGTGTGAGCAGTGGAGCGATACAAGTCATCCAATCAAAAGAATGGTAAAGTAGCATTGCTCCATGAGAGGGATAGACAAAAGAAGGGGAAGATAAACTAAGACACAAGCAAAGAAGAGTGACAAGAAACCAACTAATTGTAAGGAATAGGCAGGCTCTAAGCCCATTGTAAGTTGTAGGTATGATCCACAATAGGTCTGTCTTACAATTAAAGGTAAAGAGGATGTGGTCCGTCGGCTAGACTGCTGACTTTAGTGATGGAAACCCAGAGACGTTTTAAGGCATGGGCAAAGTGGGCTCTAGCCCAGGACCCCAGTCTTTCAGAGGAGCCCCCTGATACAAACAGCTCTGTTTTGCAGAGAGTCTTGCCCTAATGACCTTTACTCATTTTTAAAGAGATTATTTTAAAAAACATTTTCCCTTTAATTTATTTTTATTGTATAAGAAATGGGAGGGTGTCACAGAGATTACTTGCAGTAATATTAGTGAGCTGTGCTGTGTTTCAATATTGAAAACACACATCACTATCCCTGAATATTTTGATGTGGACACATTAAGAATTTGGACGAACGTGCCTGTTAGTGATCTGGCCAAAGACTGCATGAAAGAGCTGAAATTAAATCATAATTTCAAAACTGTTCCCAACAGGGGCCGCCAAAATAGGTTTGGCCCATGGCCCCCAAAAGCCTTAAGATGTCCCTGTGGAATCCAGGGTTCGAGCCTCGGGGTCGCGAACACATCCTGTGATTCTGGACAAATCACATTGGCCTAGATGTATCAAGATTCCATTTTGCGAATCGTAAATAGCGATTTTTAGCGAATCGCTATTTAGAATTAGCAAAATGAAATGTATGTAAAAAATCGCTTTTTTTTAGCGATTCCTTATTATTCTTTATTTGCGAATTCGCATTTTGCGAATTTGCAAATAAGTAATAATTTCCCATGCATTCCTATGGGCCAGGAGGCCCATAGGAATGATTGTGAAGTAATTCTCAAATTGCGAATTCGCAATTTGAGAATTATTTCAAGGGTGCAGGGGTGTCTCATGGACACCCTGCTGCACCCCTGAAACTTACATGTGTGTGCATATGGCGCACATACATGCATACATGCCCTATGGGCATGTATGTGTGTCACATGCCACCCTCAAAATTGCCAAATTTTGGTTTTTGAAAGGATTTCGCAAATTAACACGAGCCTCAAGTTGGTGTTAATTTGCGATTCCTTAACCTGAATTCGCAATTTAAAAAAGCTTCATACATGGCATTTAAGGAATCGCAAAATTACGATTCCTTAAATGCTTAAGAAAAATAAGGAATCACAATTTTTTGCGATTCCTTATTTTGCTAATTTCACATACATTCCAAAAGATGCAAAATGTCCGTTTGCGATTCGTTAAGGCCGAATTCGAATCGCAAAAGGCTTGATGCATCTAGGCCTTAATTTCCCCGTGCCTGAATGTGTAATGTAAATACGGTGCTCATGTAAAGCGCTCTAATACCTTCGGGTCGAGTTCGCACTATATAAATATGCAACAAAAAAAAAAAACGCTGTCTGTAGGCGATATCTACAGAAATAAAACTTTTCCAAGCATTTGACTTAGCCTCGGGCTCCACTGACATAAAGATCCGCTCACAGTAAAATACTTGCACGTTGCTACCAGCAGATGGAGTCAAATATCCATTTTCAACTTTTTAGCTCTCTGTCTGGAATCTCTTAGTTTGCGTTTGTAAATCTTTCTGTGCTCTCCTCGTTGCTCCCCTGTCTTCCGTCTGTCTGAGACCAGCTGTGTGCACGGTTCAAGGAAGACATATACTATATTTCGACGGCAGGCAAAGACACTTACATTTAGCTGCCCTGTCTCAGAACCTCCTACAGAGGAAACATACACTAGCAGTCTGATGCTTTAGAATACCTCACCGAGAGGATTGCTACTACAGTTCTCATTTCATACGCTAGCAGTTTCTTAGGTGATGCTGATGCCCCGATGATAATTCTGCCTTTATGTCCCATATTGCGAATTTAAAAGATGTAAAAGGATGAAGTGCAAAGAAAGGAACTGGTCCTGGTTTGTGACCAAGTGAATTCGCTGTACTGAGCATGAATATAGTACACAAAACCACATTGCTCGTATATAAACAGTCACATTTATTCATTTAAAATCGTCTGTAAATGAATCTTAATCACTGGTTAAACTATTAGGTATAGCTGTTGGCAACACCCTAGTCCTTTGTCGTCGAATATTCCAATTCTTAGGTCTCACCTAAGACACGCCTCAAGTTGTCTGGCTGTGGAAGACCTGTGAGCTTCCCAGAAAAGTTACAGTGGGATTACAGACCACCAATTGCTTACTGGAGGTTGACTTTTTACTGTCACTCTCATTTACTTGCTTCTTATTCTATCACCTTCCTTCATCTCCTCATGCTTGTTCCTCCCCTGGAGAATATTCTCTGTACCAACAGCCAGATGCATCAACCTACAAACCGGTCGCAAACGGGCAGAATCTCAGAATCTGCCCCTTTGCGACCGGTATTTTTGCATTTGGGATGCATCATCCCAAATGCAAAAATCGCTATTTAAGAATTCGCTAAATTGCGATTCTTTGCATTTAAGGAATCTCAAATTGAGATTCCTTAAATGCAATGCATAAAAGTGAAAAAAATAGCGAATTCGCTATTAGGGCACGCAAATTACCATGAAGTACAACTTCATGGTAATTTGTAAAAACTTTGAAAAATGCACTTCAGTGCATTTTTCAAAGTTTCATGTTGCGCACACACATGCCCTAAGGGCATGTGTGTTTGCAACATATGTGCACACATCATTTCAGGGGTGCAACAGGGTGTCCTTTGGACACCCTTGCACCCTTGAAATCGCAATCTCAATTTGAGAATCGCTAATTGCGATTAGCAAATTGAGATTGTCTTCCCATTCATTCCTATGGGCCTCTAGGCCCATAGGAATGAATGGAGAGATATTCCTTAATTGCAACTCGCAATTTGCGAGTCGCAATTAAGGAAAGTGTAGGAATCGCTAATTTTATAGCGATTCCTACATGCATGGGCTTTTGCGATTCCTAAATAGCGATTCCTTAAAAATCGCTATTAAGGAATCGCAATTCCATCTGTTGATGCATCTGGCTGCATACTTTTAATCACAAGATTTGCATCCTTCCACGTCTCACTTTTAGGGAATTACTTGTTATCTTTTTTAGTTAAGCACTCCATGAGAGTGCATATGTTTTCCAGCTCTCTCCCTCAATGGTTCTCTCCTCACCAAATACCCACACCCTGTGTGTCTGTGTAGCTCACTCCCATGTGTGCTCTTGTGTGCATCTTCTCCTGCCAAACTCCCTCGTGCCCCGTGTTGCTCTCTCCCTCGTGGACTTTTCTCTGTCCCTGTTTTGCTTTCTCCCTTAGTCTCTTGTGTTCTTCTTTCTCCTCCTCTCCCACCTGTTTATATTTTTTATCCACCCACCCACTCCTCTTTAACCCTCAGTATTTTTTTTTTTTTTTTTTTAAGAGAGTGATAGCAAAAGACTGCTGGTTCTTCCGGCTTACAAAAAAGTGCTTTTCTGCTACTCCAGGTTTTTTTGTTTTATTTGCTGATCCATCTTGGATGGGTAAATAAAAACTAATAGTGCCTGCGTCCTTTTTTAAGGACATACATACGTGAAGATGCATGCATGCAGACACATTAATGAAATGACAGTGGCTGTGTCATTGTCTTTTTTTTCTTTTGGCTGATGCTGGACAGCATTGATTCTGTACAGCGCCCCCAAAAGGGATTTGCATATCTATTAGATTCCCAAAGACAAGACCCATTGGCTTTACCAGTGTTTGTTTTAAATGGCATGTCCTGTTGTAGCCTTGATGAAACTTGTCAAAACTTTTCGGATAAAGCAAAATATACGTGTCCTTAATTAAACTTTTATTTCTCGCTTCAAATAAATGTGACTCCCCAAAACCCATCACAATTCAGGCTTATGTCATCTCTATCATGAAGTCAGTTTCTAAGTAGAGCCTGAAACTAGTCTTCAGAACCTTGGGCCATATTATCAAGGTGAAGTATCGCCGCTTTTTTGGCAAATTGTGCCGAGAAAGCGGCGATACTTCTAGCGCCCTATCAACAAGGGCATGCTAACGCCTGCCTCAGCCTCTTACCGCCCCACTTTGCATGTCAGCGAGAAACATCGCTAATGACATGCAAAGTGGGCGATCCCACGTCCAACCACATGTAAAATGTGGTTGGAGGTGGTAACACCCTATTATCAAGGCAGGCGTTGGGAGAAGGAGACCTGCAATAAACTCGATTATCGCCGGTCTCCCAACGCCTGCTTTGATCAGGTGTTAGGCATTGATAACATGGGGGTGTGGATCATAAAGCTGAATCCACCCCCCCATATTATCAAGGCACACATTAGCGCGTGACAACAACGCTTGTTGTCACGCGCTAATGTTCACTATTGCCGACTATGACCGGATTTAATATCGCCTACGTGTTGCGCGTTGATAATTACACGCTATCACGGCGATTAAATCCGGCGATAGGGAAATGTGCGATGTGCGTTTTTTAACGCACATCTTGATAATATGCCCCGTTGGGCCTTCTTTCTCAGCTCCATACAGGGTTCTCTGCTCAACACCAAGGCCCAGATTTACAAAGGATATGCATCAGGTGTGCGTTTGTTTTTTAATGCAGACCTAACACAGAATCCTTTTTGGGATTTACAAACAAATGCAAATTGCTATTTGGCTTGGTTTGGTTTGTAACGCAAACCAGCTTGACGCACTGCTTTGCATTACTGTTTCAAGGGGGTGTTCCATGGGTGGTACACGGGCATTCCTATGCAACTACTCATGGGTTTTGACACAAAACCCTAGCTGGTAACAATACTAGGCAGGTTATTGAGTCAAAAAATAACGTCACACGAAAGCAGATGTTAAAAAGAGAAATACTTGTATTTCTCCTTTCTTTTCCGACTTTGCATGTGTGCTGCACTTTATTTACCGCACACATGTAAAGTAGAAGTTTTACAACGTGTCTAGGCATAGTATTTGGTACTGAAGGGTACCTTTCCGGTACAAAACCTATGTCAGACTCACACAAATACCCTTGCACCAAGGTGCAAAGGTGTGTGCGTGGCACAAGGCTGCCTGATTGTGGACTGGCGCTAGGGAGAGGGGAAGGGAGTGTCATGTCTCTGTAGATATGGAGCTTTCTTGCTGTCTCGTCAAGCGATGCCACGCAGCAACGTTGGGTGCTGCACTGCGTTATCTGAGAGGTACGTAGATCTGGCCCCAAGTCCGCTCTATTCCAGCTTGCAATCACCAACATAGATTTGAAGTAATACGGATTATGGTTGAATGTTTTCACTAATTGCACCCTCCAAGAAGAAGTACTTTGTTGGCATGGTATTGTGCTTTATGACATTTCATGGTGGTGTTTACAGCATTCCCCATCAGTGTGATGGCATTTTCTTCTTTGCAATCATAATAAGTACACTATTCAATTTATTTTGCAATTGGAGCGATACAATGCCACCTGGCCAGGTGTAGTTTCATTAAATATTTGTCGGGGTCATTAAGAGACGCTCTGTGCCCAACCAGTGACCAGTGTCAAATTGATAATCCTCTTGCCTTAGTAATGCATATATTAACAAATACAGACATTTACAAGAATTGGCACAGTCATCGGGGCTGGCCTTGGCAAGCCCGCTTGGTTTTTATATGCACTTTGCAAATGCTAAAAGTGGTAAGCATGAGTGCCAAAAAAGTAAGTACAAAATGATCCATCGCGAAAATAAAATAAAATATGAAATAAAAGCTGACCTGAAAGCAGAAATAGGCCTACTAACCCTAACACTGAATTGGACTGCTTTGTAGTCGGATGTTCACATTCGTTGAAGCGAGTCAATGGCTGAAAGGGCGAATCCACTGCCCCATGCTGTAAACTGAGGTGGCGAAAAGAAAATGTAAACTCTTTTGAAATGACCAATGAATGAAAAGGGATAACCAAACTCCTCTAAGTACATGGATATTTTTATTATGATTTATTTTTAAATATGAGGCTTGGGAAACAGTTAGAGCTATTTCTAAGCTAGACCTAAAAAGGGGCAAGCCTTTTCTAGGCTTCACAGAACTTCAAAGGATGGTCCCTGCTGGATATATCAAGAGCACTTCCAGTGTCCACTTTGCATCACCTACTGGCTCCTCAGTTCCAGTTCCCTGAAACACTGTGCCTCAAGGAACAGGGAGAGGATGTAGTGTTATGGCCAAAGCTGCTGACTTTGGAACTAGGGAACTAGGTGGAGTTTCGACGTTGGCTCAACATCCTGTGACTCTGGGCAACTTGCTTAATCTCCCTGTCCTAAAAAAATAAATAAGAGCTTGTGTAATGTAACTAGTGCTCATGAAAGTGCTCCAACGCCTTTGCGTCAAATTTGCGCTATATAAAACTTCAAAGAAAAAAACAGCTTTTTTTGTTCCAGAAAAGGGCTTGAGCTTCTATCAGAAGCTGGGTTGGGTGGCAGATCTTCCTTCACTAAACCTGGGGCCGGTATCTGGGCTACTCGAATTCAGAAACCCTTCAACCTGCAGAAAATTCAACCAAGCACAAGCTGTTTTGTAGGCCATGAGGAAATAAGTGTTGTACACATTGAGGATATGATCGGGCTCGCGCTGCTGATTTTGTGGATACGTTGTTGGGCCAAACAGGAAGCGGGCATGGTCAAATCTTTTCTGGCAGACAGTTTATCATTGGACAATGTGTATCACATCTCATAGTTTGCATATGTTAGAAGAATGTTTTATTCGTGGGAGCCCTAGATATTATGACAATCCTAGGTCAATGGAAATGAGCTGTAAAGATCAAATCAAATTTCTCTTTTCAGAACACTGCATGAAGATCAGGTGGGAAGGGGCATCAGTGCTGTCCAGTGTTCTATTATCTGTACATCTGTTAGTCCAGAGCCTTATCCATCACTTATGACCCATCCTAAACAACATTTGTTCCTAACTAGTTTTAGGCTAAATCTGTGCACTTTATTATTGCTTTTCCAAAGCAGGGACGATCCCTCAGAACATTGTCACCCTGCTCATGTCATTGTGTATCCAGCAAGGCACATGTCCATTAAGGCTTTTTTGCACTTTATTTTCCGTGAGTCCCTATTTTACATAAAAGTAAAATCAGATCACTTAAACTATCCCTGATAAGCTTACAGAAAGTAGACACATCAAATAGTATACCTGTTTTGCTGTTTTACATTTCATAAAAATAACAATCACTGTTAGGAAGAGATATGAATCAGGCGCATGCATTTTTATGAGATTTCGTTTCTAATTTTAAACAAAAATACCCTTTTAAATTGTATCTTTTGTTACATGTGTATTTGTACATTTTATCAGCATGTGATGTGATGCTTTGTTCTTTTATGGCTGTTTTATAGCCGAATAATGATATAAGGAACCTGAACCACTAACCCCGTGTGTGATGGGGCCTAAGGGCTGATAGTTGGTGAGACCCGCTGAAGCTCCATTAGCTGGCATGCTGCTTTGCTAGTGGTTAATGATATATGTCCCCTAATGTATGGTTGATATGTGAAGCTGGGCTGTATACCTGCCGCCCTCTTGTGCTCCCGACAGAAGGCTACAGCTGTTGCATGCAAACAAGTTGGTTGTGTAAATGTGAGTACATGCATCTAGAAGGTTTATGCTCTTCACCCTATTGTAATAAACTTTTTTCTTTAAGTTGCATGCTCCTGACGAGCTCAGCTCGTCATGAGGCACGGTCGCGCTGTGCTCATGACGAGCTCAGCTCGTCATGACCGTTGCGCCGCGCCCACGCGGGGATAATTCTCCTCCTGTGCGGGGCGTTCCATTGGAACGGGCGTGGTCATGACGAGCTCAGCTCGTCATGAGCACAGCGCCACCGTGCTGCATGACGAGCAGAGCTCGTGCGCTCCCCCCAGCACAGCAGGGGAATTAACCCCGCAGGAAAGGGGTTAATCTTTCCTTTATGTTTGAGGCTAGTAGCATTTAGGGAATGGCGAATATCAACACTTACAGAATCATATAAGAAGAAAATCGTTTTAGGAACACCGAATACAGTGACCACCTCTCTGTAATGTACACGAACTGTCCATAAATTAGCCCTAATGTCCAGTGTCCGAGATTGATTTTTCAACTGATGGCATATACCTGTAGCTTTAGCGTCTCTTCTGACAGTTGGGATGCCTCAGTATAACAGGGAGTGAGTATCCTGTGCTGTGAGGTTGAGGGAGGGGAGGACAGCAAAATAAGAAGCAAGCAATCTTTCCAGAGTGCCTGCTGTCTAAAAGAAATGAAAATGTGAACCATTGCTTAATTTGAAAATGTAATGGCTGCTTGGAAGCCTGTGTAGGCGTTAATTGATGGAATCACTTGAAGCTTCCTGGTGAGAAAGCTATATTCTTTTTAGATGTGTTGTAAGTGTGTTACCAGCTGAGCTATGGAGTGACTGCTTTTAATGGATAGCTATAAAAAATGTTTGGACACAGTAGACAATTGTCCAGAGCCAAAACGTCAAAGTGTCCCGGCCCTGCCCGCCATCCCCATGCACCATCAATGGACCATTGCACCAGCAGAGTTTGCCAGGTTGGGTACTGCTTGTTCAATTACTTGACAGTGCCTCTTCTGTTTTTGGCCTCTTCCCTGAGATCACTCTGAAGGTATACAATATTTTCTAATACTCATGAGGGCCCATCTGGTCTGATTTTAGGAATTGGCCCAACCTAGTTCTTCTCCTCCTTATTTGTCCAGTTGTAAGCAGGAACTCTTTGCATCAGTGGATCTCCGATCCATCTCAACTTCATCCTGCTATTAATTCTCCTTGTCTGGTGGCACAGGCTTCCAAATCTGAAATGAAAGTAGAGTGCCTAACGTACCCTCTAATGCAGCAGTCTGGCCTTCTTGGTGCTCTGAGACTCCTGACAGAGGAACACACATTGGTACCATCCATGGAACATACCTGTCCCATCAAAATATCTGGGTTGTCAACAAAATGTCAGTGGAAAATAATGCATTACCACCACTCAGTCTTTTATCTTGCAGACACGCCTTTAACAGCTTCAAGCATAAAGAGAAAACTCAGACCCCCTGACTTTGCTGTCGTGGAGAGAATAAAAGGCTGAGTTAACCCCTGCCTAGATGTGCTCCTTTTATTTGCAAGTCATAAATAGACCTATGTGTCTTGGGTAAAATCTACTATGTTGTCTTGCTTAAAATAGTCCAAAAGTCTGAATACAATGTTCTGTTCTTTATGAGCGCAAACTTCTTTTAGAAAAGTCACTGACCACCCCACACAATATCTAAACTGGTGACCCCCATTTCGCATAGCATCGCCACACATGCAGAACATCACAGACCACTGTGTGACATCATGGCGAACAAGCATTGGTAAAGACAATAGGTCCTGCCTATGCAAGTGCTATTGGCTTTGGTAATGTGTTTTAGTCATGTTGTACACCAGTGTGACTGCTGTTCAGCGTGGCTAAATGTTAGTGGCATAGAGTGGGGTAGATTGGAGTGGGGTGGAGTGGGGTAGAGTGGAGTAGGGTAGAGTGGGGTGGATTGAAGTAGATTTTAGTGGGGTAGATTGGAGTAGATTGTAGGGGAGTAGAGTAGGATAGATTGGAATCAATTGAGGTAGATTGGAGTGGGGTGGGGTAGATTGGAGTGGGGTAGATTGAACTGGTGAATTGGAGTGGGTGTATTGGAGTAGGGTATATTGGATTGGGGTGGATTGGGCTAGATTGGCATGTAGTGGGGTAGATTGGGGCATGTTGGAGTGTAGTGGGGTAGCTGGAGTGTAGCAGGGTAAATTTGAATGGGGTCGATTGAAATGGGGTAGAGTGGGGTAGCGTTGAGTGGGGTAGAGTGAAATGGAGTGGATTGGGGTAGATTGGATTGGAGTGGGGAATACTGGAGTGAAGTGGGGTAGATTGGAGTAGAATGGGACAGATTGGGATATGTTGAAGTGGAGTTGGGTAGAGTGGGGTAGATTGTAATAGATTGGATTGGGTTAGATTTGAGTGAGGTAGATTTGACTGAGGTAGAATTGAATGGGGTAGATTGGAGGGAAGTTAAGTAGATTGATGTAGATTAGAGTGTAGCGAAGTGCGGTAGAGTGGAGTGGGGTAGTTTGGGGTAGATTGGAGTGGGGTGGATTGAGGTAGATTGGAGCAGAGTGAGGTACATTTGAGTGGAGTGAGGTGGGGTAGAATGGGACAGATTGAGTGGAGTGGGGTAGATTGAAGTAGAGTGGGATAGATTGTGGTAGGTTGGAGTGAAGTGGGTTAGATTGCGGTAGGAGTGGAGTGGGCTCGATTGGAGCGGAGAAGGGTAAACTGGAATGGGTGGAGTAGGTTGGAGTGGTGTATAATGGGGTGGGGTAGATTGAAGTGGGATGACTGAGGTGGATACTGTAGATTGGGGTGGAGTGGTGGTAGACTGGAGTGGGGTACATTGGAGGTGAGCGGAGTGGGGTAAACTGGGGTGGAGTGGGGCCAATTGGGGTATAGAGGGGTAGATTGGAATGGAGTATATTGGTAGGTGATGGAGTGGGGTAGATTGGAGTATAGTGGCACTGATTGGGGTAGATTGGGGTAGAGTGTGGTAGATTTGGGTAGACTGGAGTGGTGTAGATTGGAGAAGAGTGGGGTGGATTGGGTAGATTTGGGTGGAGTGGGTTAGATTATTTTAGATTAGAGTGGTGTAGATTGGGATAGATTGGAGTGGTGCAGAATGGAGTAGGTTGGAATGGAGTAGGTTAGATTGGAATGAAGTGGGATTAATTGGAGTGAGGTAGATTGGCATTGAGTGGGGTGGATTAGAAAGGTGTGGGGTGATATAGATTGGAGTGGAGTGGATTAGATTGGGGTATATAGGAGTGGGCTGGGGTCGATTGGAGTCGAGAAGGGTAGACTAGAATGGGGTGGGGCAGGTTGGAGTGGTGTGGGTAGATTGGAGCAGGGTGAAAGGGATGGATACTGTAGATTGAGGTGGAGTGGCAGCAGACTAGAGTGGAGTGGGGGTACACTGGAGCTGAGTGGAGTTCGGTAGGAGCAGATTGGGGTAGATTTGGGTAGATTGAGATATACTGGGGTAGAGTGGAGTGGGGTAGATTTGAGGTGAGTGGAGTGGGGTAGATTGGAGTGGAATGGAGTGTGGTGGATTGGGTAGATTTGGGCAAAGTGGGTTAGATTGTGGTATATTGGAGTGGTGTAGATTGGGAAAGATTGGAATGGAGTGGGGTAGATTGGAGTGAAGTGGGATTGATTGGAGTGGGGTAGATTGGCATTGTGTGGGGTGGATTGGAAAGGTGTGGGGTGGTATAGATTGAAGTGGAGTGGGTTACATTGGGTGGAGTGAAGTGGAATGGGGTAGATTGGAGCGGGGTAGATTGTAGTGGGGTGGGGTAGATTGGGATGGGTGGGGTGGGGTGAGGTGGAGTGGGGTAGATTGAAGTGTAGTGGGGTAGGTTGGAGGGGAGTGGGTTAGATTGTGGGAGATAGGAGTGGAGTCAGGTTGATTGGAGTGGAGAAGGGTAGACTGGAATGGGGTGGGGTAGGTTGGAGTGGTGTATAGTGGGGTGGGGTGTGGTAGATTTGAGCGGAGTGATTGGGGTGGATATTGTACATTGGGGTGGAGTGGCGGTAGACTAGAGTGGAGTGGGGTAGATTGGAGGTGAATGGAGGGGATTGGGGTGTAGTGGGGCCGATTGGGGTAGATTGGGGTAGAGTGGGATAGAGTGGGGAAGAGTGGAGTGGGTTGGGGTGGAGTGGGGCCTATTGGGGTAGATTGGGAGAGTGGGGTAGATTGATGTGGAGTGGGGTAGATTGGAGTGGGGTGGATTCGGTAGATTTGGGTGGAGTGGGTTAGATTGTGGTAGATTAGAGTTGTGCAGATTGGGGTAGATTGGAATGGAGTGGAGTGGGGCAGATTGGAGTAGAGTGGGATTGATTGGAGTGGGGTAGATTGGCATTGAGTGGGGTGGATTAGAAAGGTGGGGGTTGGATAGATTGGAGTGGAGTGAGTTAGATTGGGGTAGAGTGAAGTGGATTGGGGTATATTGGAGTGTTGCTTGGTAGATTATAGTGGAGGGCAAAGGATTGGGATAGAGTGGAGTAGATTGAAGTGGAGTAGATTGGGACAGGTGGAGTGGGTGTGGTAGAGTGGGGTAGATTGAAGTGTAGTGGGGTAGGTTTATGGGAATGTGGTGAGTGTGGGAGATAGGAGTGGAGTGGGGTTGTTTGGAGTAGAGAAGGGTAGACTGGAATGGGGTGGAGTAGGTTGGAGGGGTATATAGTGGGGTGGGGTTGATTGGAGTGGGGTGATTGGGGTGGATATTGTAGATTGGGGTGGAGTGGTGGTAGACTAGAGTGGTGTGGGGTAGATTGGAGGGGAGTGGAGGGGATTGGCGTGGAGTGGGCCGAATGGGGTAGATTGAGATAGAGTGGTATAGATTGGGGTAGAGTAGAGTGAAGTGGGGTGGTGTGGAGTGGAGTGGGATAGATTGGAGGTGAGTTGATTGGGGTAGATTGGTGCCGTTTGGGGTAGATTGGGTAGAGTGGGGTAGATTGATGTGGAGTGGGGCTAATCGGAGTGGGGTGGATTGGGTAGTTTTGGGTGGAGTGGGTTAGATTGTGGTAGATTGGAGTGGTGTAGATTGGGATAGATTAGAGTAGTGCAGATTGGGGTAGTTTGGAATGGAGTGAAGTGGGGGTAGATTGGAGTAAAGTGGGATTGATTGGAGTGGGGCAGATTGGAATTGAATGCAGTGGGTTAGAAAGATGGAGGTGGGATAGATTGGAGTGGGGTGAGTTAGATTGGGGTGGAGTGAAGTGGATTGGGGTATACTGGAGCATTGTTTGGTAGATTGTAGTGGAGTGCAGTAGATTGGGATAGAGTGGAGTGGGGTAGATTGTAGTGGTGTATAGTGCTGTGGGGTAGATTGGAGAGGGCTTATTGGGGTGGATGGGGTAGACTGGGGTGAAGTGGGATAGATTGGAGTGGGATGGAGTTGATTAGATTAGAGTGGCTAGGGGTAGATTTGGGCAAGATGGAGTAGAGTGGGGTAGTTTGGGGTAGAGTTGAGTTATGGTATGTTGAATACATTTATATCGAGCTCAGCTACTCGGCAGAGTGCCCCGGCGCGTGCAGAGGTAAAGGCAAAGGGTACCAGAGGGTCAACTAAAAGAGGAAAGTTTTAAGCTTTTTCTTGAAGATCGCATGATCCTGAATGCTCCGCAATACCAAGGGCAAAGCATTCCAGGCCAGGCTGGCTTTCCTGACAAGTGAACAACCGCCCAGCATTTGACGATTGAATCGGGGGATCTGCAACAGAAGTTGAGAAGAGAAGCGCAACTGTCTAGCTGGAGTGTAAAAGACAAATCTCTCCTGAAGATAACTAGGACCCCGGCCATAAAGGGCCCTATTGGTGATGGAGAGCGTTTTGAATTGGTTTCGAGCCTCAACAGGAAGCCAGTGCAGAGAGCGCAAATGAGCATGCACACTGCACCTATTGGACAAGCCTAGCCGGAGTCTGGCAGCAGAGTTTTGAGCAACCTGCAATTTACTTAGGAGGTAACCAGGAATGCCCACATACAGGGCATTAGCGTAATCCAGGCGAGATAAAATTAAAGCGCGGACCACCGTTTCTTTAGCAGGTCTTGGAAGAAAGGGAAGAAACTTTCTCAGGGCTTTCAAGGTGCCGAAACACGTCCCAACGAGCTTCTTAACTTGTGTGGAGAAATTCAGATTCTCAGAGAACCAAATCTCTAGATTTTTAGCATTATTGTTCCCTGCACTAGACAGGGGGAAGCCAGGGGGCCATTTCTTTGCTCTAATATCGACCGGCAAGGTCCCATACAAGAGAACCTCTGACTTCCCTTCGTTATACTTCAGCTGAGCCTGGGCCAGCCAGTGGAAAACAGAGGCTAGACAGTGTTGCACAGATTGGACAGATTCATTGTCTCTTCCTCGTGGATATCGCTGTACGCTCTGCCGCTGTACGCTCTGCCGCGTTATCGCTACGGACCTCGACTGGATGCTTGTGAGCACCCGTCACTGGAGGATTCTGTCTGAGCCTCCTTTAGCCTGCTACGCTTATACCTCATCTACGGGATCTTCCGTGATTGTGGTTTAGTGCATTTTCTTCATCCGGTTATTAAATGCCTTCTGCGACCAGCTGTTCGCTGCTGACCTCTCCATCAACTGTTCATTGATTAGGACGGCTTTGTTAACTGCCGCTCGATGCTCTACACCCTTTGCCAGACTTCCTTGATTTTCTGGCCATCATTGAACCGTGCACTCCTTGAATTGCCATGCCCTGCATCCCACCCTTATGATACTCTGCGTTGTTAATTGTTGTGATTCGCTATATCGATTGCATATAACAGCCAGCTTATATATTCCAGATACCCCCACCGCAGTCTCTACGGAGACACGTGCCCTGAAGAACGTGAGACCTGTCATAGGTCATGCACCAAAACGTACGTCTGCACTATTACAGCAGCAACCTGGCAAAGTCAACCACATTTTGACCTTCTCGTTGATTTATTGTCTGTATTTGATTTATCATCTGAAGGTTCTGTTCTCGACAGTTCAACTGTATTAACTTCATTATATATTCTTTGTCATAATTTTTTGAATTTGGATCATGTTGCTAATTTTGAGACAAAATAATATTGTGTTTAGGAGCGCCATTTGTCTCCTAGCTCTATCATTTAGAACTGTGGGCCTTCGGCTTTTGTATCCTCTACTGTTTTTATTGAAATTGAATAAGTGGATCCTTTAGGATTGGGACGAATGGGATTGAGTGAGTATGTGTTGGAGTGATTGTGTGAATGACTGTTCATGTGGGGGTCTGTACCTTTGCTTTATATGTTTGTCTTTTGATATCACATTTATTGAAATTAATGAATTGTATATATGAATACTGATTAAAACTTATTCATGGATTTATTTCTAAATGTTGTCTTTTGATTGCTTGTTCCTTGGAGGGAGATTGTATCCATAGTGACTTTACTAGCACGTGTTGATTTATTTAAGGTGGAGACATTTCTGTTTATTATATTGTCTGCCTTTTCCCTCCGTCTCCACCTACATTGAAACTCAGGGCCCCCCTTGATTTAGTGGAAGTATATCCAGCAGGATTGTCAAATAAATTCGCTCACTTTGAAGTCAGAGAAATAAAAGTAAACACCAAACTCCCCCAGGAGACAGTGCCTAAGTTTTGACCTTTGTCTTTCAATGCACAGCAAATGTGACAAGATAGGAACAAGGTTTAAAAACCTGTTTACACAAAAAGAAAGTATTCGGAGGAATACAGTAAACAGGGTTTGCTTCACAGGAGGGACTATCTCAAGCTGGACAGCCTAAAACATTTAATGCCAGCAAATAGAAAGCTAGCAACTGTAATTTACAATCCACAAAGTCAATGGTAAGCAATGCACTAAATGAATTTCCGGGGAAACTTTCAGAATGCCATCAAGAAGTCGTTAGCAAACCAGATAGTTGCACTGTCTGGTAGGCTTCAACTTAAAAATGTCTAACATTATGCTTGTTGCTTGATATTGCAACCTAGCATGAGGTGTTGCAGTCTGTCTTATTCAACACCTGTTACAAAGCCTTGCAAAGGCCCATCTTGCCTGTCACAACTCTAACTACCGTTCCGGACAGAAGTACTTTTTTTTATATTACATTTCTTTTCTTCTCTCCCGTTTTCGGTTAATGCTGCATTTTCATGCATGACAATGGGGGATAGCTTACTGTCTCATGCTCTGGAGGAGAGAGCTCAGGGTTGCCTGCTTTAGACTCTTATAACATTGTAACAATATTGGCATATTCTGACAATTTCTTCATGCTCAGTCCTCACTAGGATCCTACTGCCCTGCTAACTTGCTGTGTGTGTGTGAGATACATAAAAGTGAAGCTACATGCCTGAGTAAGTGCCTCTGCTGTAACACTAACCATGGCTGGCAAATACTGCATAGAGGGTGATGGTGAACTGTTCCATTGGTGGGGGCAAACTACACAACTGTAATGGTACACTGTTCAGTACATGGTGGTGCACTGCTTTACAGATCCCTGGTATGAATATTATTGAGTACTCATGAGATTTCCAAAATATTGTATGTGCACCTTTTCGATCCCTCAATAATTTCTTTTTAGATTTGCTCTCTAGTAGAGGGCGAAGTGAGACAGATGTTTTTGTTCAACTTGTCTTCGCTAGCAGAAGGTGAAAAAGTCACATAACTTAATGTTTCCCAAACTGTTTGTCATGGGATTTAAAATATTTAGGAACATTTTCAAAAGTTTTCTGGTGCTTACTCTTGAGTGACGAAAGATTGGGTAGATTTGGGTAGGGGTGATGTCATTACTACTTGCTCCAGGGCATCAGTTTATAATAGCACAAGGAAATAATGTGCACCATGACTGTAACTTACCTAGAGGCTATCACATACAGTGCACCGTGAAGGAATAGTACAATATAAAAAATAGTAAATAAACACACTTCGAGGTATGGCACTCTTCTCAAATGTGTCGGTAAAACTGACCTTCCGTCCTGAATTTTTTACTTGAAACGTTACTCTTTGTCCTGAGATTTTACCGTCCTGTCCAGAATCTGCCTCCATGCCAGGTGGTCACCCTAACACAGAATTATTTTTAGACTTATACTTGGAGAGCTTGGAGCAATTGAAAATGATGACTAGCTATCCTGCTGGTCAAAGAGGGAAAGCTTTGCTGCCCTTCGGTACAGCACATTTAAAAACAAGCTTTGGCAAAGCCAATAGGTCTCTGTTGACTTTGCTAGTGCTTGTTTTTGTTTGCATGGCAGCCAGCCTAGAGTGATTTTTTTTAAAAAGCCAGATAAAAATCCTTCCAAGATGGCCGCTTCACTAGAATATGAAGGATAGTTGTTGAATCATGAGCAAGGCTCAGATACTAAGCCAACTCCGAATCTATCTTGGACATATGATTAAAAAAAAACAATAACCTCTCCCAACCCACTCTCCTAGAGCACTCTAAAATGAAAGGTGAATCATTTGCACGGTTCCTTAACAGGAATTAAAAAGTGAGGAATGATATCCGAACAAATGCAGACAATATTTCCAATAAAGAGATCACAAAGGAAATACAGGACTAGGTAGAAATCATTTGACCTTATCTCTCTCAAAACAACAGTACAATTTTTGGAGAAGCTGCCTATTTTTTCTCACATATAGTTTCCGACAAAATGTTGTCTGCGTGCATTTTTCTGTAGATGGTGAAGATGGTGTGATGTGCATTTAAAAATGTATGCTCTTTCATTGCTTGGCCTCTGTGCTGAGACTGTTTGTAATTTTGCTAACTCCTCTATTTGCTACCCTGGTTTATAGTGCAGATGCTTGGCCTACAGCATTCACAACAGGGAATTCACTTGTAGCACCTTTGCAAGAGCGACTGTGGGAACGAGGCAGCTATAGTGCATGCTTCTCTCACACTTAGACCGGAAACAGCACAGCCCAAAAAGTACTAACTTCAGACATACACAAGCACATAATGAAAGGACACCAAAGGCATCAGTAACACACGATTTTATAATGCAATGGTAAACAACTCCCAGCTCTTACGTTCTTCATTATTTGACATTCCTTGTATGTATTGAAATATGCGTCTGATAACCCTTATTCTGGCTACCTTCTTTAGAAGAGTTAATCTCTGGCATGTATTCATCACAATGTTAAATGGAACTGGGAGAAAGTCAAATATCACTATAGCATTTGTTCATAGTCCAGGCTATTGCACATGTTAGGCGTTATCAATGAGTTGCAGGTGTTGACATTTTGATCTTTAGACTCACCTAGGAAGTGAGGTACTGGGTTTTTCAGAACCGGTACTGAACCGGTAACCCAGCGGTGCCAGGGTACACCCAAAGACCTCGGGTTCCTTCCTGATTCAGACCACAGAAACTCAGAGTCTTCTAGGTGAAGTCAAGGATCGATTTTATTGGCTGCAACCAAGGTAACAAGCGTCCTAGAAGTACAACACACGGGATGTATATTCTCAGGAGACTGCTCAACTTCACAAAGTCAGGCTTCTCTTTTTATACGAAATATTGTGCTTTAGGCAAACATTCTTTGAATTTACAGTATACTATTCACATTTCTTTGTTACAAAGGAAAAGCAGAGTCATGATGACATGTCCATATTTCACTTCGTCCAGCCCACAACAAATCACCCGGCAAGGCCCAACATTTCATCAGATACCGGTGGACCCCCAATAAAAACGGGCACCTCCCCATCATAAAGCATGTGAGAGAAAAGAGCAGGGACAGGTGTGAGCAAGATTCGGCAGGGCGTGCGTGTGCTGAAAAGGTTTTATGGCCTGTTGAGCCTTGATGCTATCTCATTCGGCCACTGGGAGAGGAACTGACCAAACAGGTTCGGCCTGGGGCAATGGTTTCAGCTTGCCCAGCCTGCCTAGGTCAGAGAAAAGTCAATCAAGGTGTACGTGTCCTTTGGGATCGAATTTAGCTGTATCATAAGCCTATGTAAAGGGCAACTCACAAAATGGCTGCTGCATACAAAATGGAAGCCAAGGGTTCAGAACGAGAATGATGATTTCGAGGTGAAATCGTCACTGGAATATGACGAAAATGCTTGTACATAGTGTACTCGTCATTTTCGGTCTTTTGATACTAAATTCGTCATGTTACGACGAAGTTTTATTCTCAAGTCCAGAATTTTCAGAACCACAAACCCTCCTTTTGCCCTTACATAGGCAATTTAACCTAATCTCATGCTAATCTGAGTCCAGGTCTATATTCCTAAAGTCATTGAGATGTTGCTGCAACATCATTCTAGTACTTAGTTCGTCTCTTGATACAGGCTTCCTTACACATGATGTGACACAGAGGCCACATATTGCAGGAGCACACTGCACGCACAGACAGAACAGGAAAAGAATGGCTAAGACCATCCCAATGACCATCAGAATTTTCCATCCCCAGCCGGATATCAGTTCCCAGAACCACCCCATAAATGACCAATCTCCTTTATCTACATGAATAGATTCGGAAATCTTATGCAGTTTAGAGATGGCCTGGTACACTGTTGGAGCGTTATCTGGGATGAAAACACAGCAACTCGATTGGATCAATCTACATACCCCACCTCGGTCTGCAAGTATGACATCTAAAGCGACCCTGTTCTGAAGGGTCATAAGACGATCCGACTGGAGCTCAGCAGTCAAGTTACTAAGGGCACCAGCAGTTTCAATCACGGTGGACTCAACTACCCTTGTCAATTGCCTTATGTTCCTGCTGTTAGCCATGGATCCCCAGAACGGCAGAAAACCCTTTGCAAAGTCCCCAAATTCTTGACCTGCAGTGTCTTCTTCACTCAAGACACCTCTAACTACCCTTGTCTTGTGGTAATCTGCCGCTGCTGTGTAGGTGGGAGGCAACAGGAATGAAACAAAACATGAGCCCGAAAAGTCAGGGGGCAACCATGTATAGGCTCTATCATGGCAGATGAAATAGGTACCCTTAGCTGCTAAAAATGAAGGGGAAGTCTGGGCTGCAAAAACATACGTTTTAGTGCAGATACTCTTCCCTAACTGAGCTCTGGGATTCGTGCCATTACCTTGCAGACACAGATGACCCTGATGGGGTACAATCCAAATCGGGGAAGATCTTTTAGCTTGCTGTTTCTCACTCAGAGTAGCTCCATATCCGGTTATGTTCCATCCTATGTATACTAGTGTCTCATCTCTCGGGATAGTCTCATTAGAAATACCTTCCTTAATCATGTCTACTATACCCTTAACTAGAGCACTATTTTTTGGATTGTCTGTTACAGAACGTAGGGGATAGACTTCATGTGCGTGTATGAACATTGTTCTGTATGCCCACACAGAACCATTGTGACTGAATGGCAGGACCAGATAAGGAATACCTTTATCCGTTGTGTGAGGCATAAGACCACACACCCAACAGTTAGTCGTGTTCATTACAAGTTGGTGTTGGTGCAAAAGCTGAACAAAGGAGTTATTAATAAACTCTAATCTCCTAGCTGATTCGTGTTCAGGAAGGGGTTGAAAAGAGTGTGGGGAAACAGTAGAAGGAGGAGGTATAGGCGATGTAGTGGGTGCAAATGTTACTCGAAAAGAGAATAACACATAACTTATTAAAAATATCATCACACTGAATAACATGAAAATGCACAATATCAAAAAGCTTTTCTTTGTCATTATATTACAAATCCTGTGTTTAAAGTTCATTTCCTTGGCAGGTCTCTCCATCTCGAGAAACTCCATCCTCTCTAAAGTGCTGCCCGCGATGGGAGGTTGATTCTGCTAAGGAATGCTTCTGTCAGTCCAGGGCAACTCCCTTAGACCAACCAGAACTGCCGACCTAACGTCGTCAGCTGCACCCCAAAGACTTTGGGCAATCGCGGCCCCAGCAGCGGAACCCGGATGGCGATTCGAAAAACAAAAATAAGCAAGTTTCTTAGATGGGAGAGCTGCACTTCAAAAAATAGCAGGGGGAAGAAAAAAGGTTTATTTGTCCATAGGTCTCGGTCTCAAATTGTAACGTTTTCTTCCAGGTACTGTTTGATCCTGGAACAAGAGTTCAGGCTCTGTAGTGTTCAACCGCTTTGATGGTGATGCTGCTGGTTGCAAAATATTGTCACTCTCTTGTTCAGTCAGTGTTCCTTTTACTCGTGCATCACTGAAGGGCAGAAAGCGGGGTACAGTTTAAGTTTCTGAGTCAGCGACACCCTTCTGGACCCACTGGTCATACGGCAGAGGTAGGGGTACCCTTTTACAATGGACCCCGTGGATCCAGTTTGCCTTCCCCTCCACTCGAACAGCTGATCTTGTGGAAAGAAGGACGAGGTGCGGTCCGGTCCACCTGGGCTGGTCGTTTTTGGTTATCTGGAAGTTCTTGACGAGGACCCAGGAACCAGGGTCGATTGCGTGACCTGGAGTCTCGGAGACCGGAGGCAGGGTGTCGTGAACCTGTTGATGCAAAACACGCAATTTAGCCGTCAATTCATACAGATAATCAAGCAAAACAGGGTGTTCCAGTTCGCTGAACTTAGTGGGCCTTGGCACTGCCCATATGTTGGCCGGGCGGCCGAAAACTATCTCATAGGGGCTAAGTTTCACTCGTGAATGCACAGTCATTCTGGTGGACATTAGTGCTAAGGGTAGAGCGTCAGGCCATTTAAGACCCGTGCTCGCTTGAATTTTGGCCAGTTTTAACTTAAGCGTGCCATTGTAACATTCTACTAATCCAGCTGATTGGGGGTGATTTGCAGCGTGGAACTTTTGTTGGATACCTAGCCCTTCACACACTCTCTTCATCACACGACCCACAAATTCACTTCCATTATCACTCCAGACCATTCTAGGCATTCCAAACCTGGGGAAGTACTCTTTCACAAGGGCTTTGGCTGTGGATAAGGCAGTATTGTCTTTTAGAGGGTATGCTTCTATCCATCTTGAGAAGGCACAAACAACAACGAGTACGTATTTTAAATTGTTGCACCTCTCCATGTGAATGAAATCTAGCTGCAAAACCTCGAACGGATACGTAGGAGGTGCAAAATGACCAGCTGGAGTTGGGGTTCCCCTACCAGGATTGTGTTTCAGACACACCATGCAATTCTTGACGACATTCTCTGCACACTTGGGAATTCCTGAATTTTGCCATACTGGAGCCAACAACTTGCAAATCCCTTTCACGCTGATATGAGCCATTCCATGAGCCATTGTAACCACTGCAAGCACATATGCATCGGGTAACAACCATCTCTGATGCTCTGACAATTCAACCCAACAACCATTTGCATCCATTCTACCCGTACTTTCTTTCCACATGCTCAACTCTTTCTCTGTGGCCTCAGCTTGAATGGACTACACACTCTCTATCGTGTCTTCACACATTCCAACATCGCCAACCCATCATGCAGGGCCTGCAACATACATTCGGCTCATCACATTCCTTGCAGTTTCTTTCGCGATTTCGTCAGCAAATGCATTTCCACGACCAACATCATCAGTCACCTTCTTGTGAGCACTACATTTCACAATCGCCACTTGCAGAGGCATGGTCAGTGATTCAAGAAGCTCATTCACCAACTGACCATGCTGAATCTTAGCTCCATGCGAAGTCAGGAACCCACGTTCTTTCCACAATCGTCCAAAACTGTGAGCCACCCCAAATGCGTACTGGCTATCGGTATAGATAGTCACTTTCATTCCTTTAGACAACACACATGCTCTTGTAAGTGCAATCAATTCTGCTGCTTGGGCTGAATTATGTGGAATACGTGCAGCTTCAACAATTGTATGCAAAGTCGTGACAGCATATGCTGCAGTCATGTCACCATTCGGAAGCTTGAAGCATGAACCATCCACCCATAATGTACCATCACATTCAGCAAGAGGAGTGTCCCTAAGATCTATTCTCCCTTTCGTTTCTTCTTCTGTTCTAAGAAAACAATCATGCTGTTCTGAAGCATCTAATTCCTCTACAATTGGCAACAACGTAGCTGGGTTTAAAGTGTTGCACCTTTTTATGTGCACATGACTAGCTAACAATGTTAATTCGTAACCTGACAATCGAGCACTAGTTAAGTGCTGTGTCTTGGTTCTATTTAACAACGTGTCTACTGCATGTGGGACCATCACGACTAGTGTATTGTTCATTACTAGACCAGCAGACTGTCGGATAGAAACAGCTGCTGCCGCTGTGGCTCTTAAACAACTTGGCAACGCTCTAGCTACTGGATCCAAAGTCGACGAAAAATATGCACATGGACGCTGTTTGTCCCCAAACAACTGAGTCAAAACTGACAATGCACAACCTTCCTTCTCATGGACATATAATGTAAAGGGCTTACTGTATTTGGGGGTACCTAACACAGGAGCCAAACATAATGCTGTGCGCAATTCAGAGAAACTTTTCTGACACTCTTCAGACCAAGGAATAGGATTGGGTGTATCTTTACACGTTAATGCCACCAAAGGTTTGGCTAATAACGAAAAATTTGGAATCCACTGTCTACAGTACGATGTAATGCCCAAGAAAGCACGCACTTCTCTCTGTGTTCTTGGCACACTCAATTTCGCTATTGCCTGAATTCTTTCTGGGGTCAGTTTCCTTCCCTCCTTCGATAAGAGATGACCTAAGTAGGTCACTTCTTGTCGGCAATATTGTAATTTGGAAAGTGACACTTTGTGATGCAAATCACACAGATGACGCAACAAAGACAACGTGGCTTTCTTACATATTTCCTCAGTATCTGCAGCAACAAGCAAATCATCAACGTACTGTACAAGAGTAGCACCTTCAGGTAAAACAATCGTATCAAGCTGTGTCTTTAGAGCTTGACTATATATTGATGGACTTTTACAGTAGCCCTGAGGAGCGCGTTTAAAGCGGAAACTGCGTCCTCCTAAACTGAAGGAAAAAATATCCCTGCTCTCCTCAGCAATCGGGATGCTGAAGAAAGCATTCTTCAAGTCAATCACCGAAAACCAGGTGGCAGAAGCTGGAATCATAGTCAATAATGCAGTAATGTCGGGGACAACTGGAAATTGTGGTACAACTATTTTATTGACCTCTCTAAGATCAATCACAAATCTGTACACAGGTGGCTGAGAGGGATCAGTTCGTTTTAAAACAGGCAGAACAGGGCTATTGCAAACGTTGCCTCTTGTCTCTTCAATCACATCTTTTTCAATCAGTTCGTAAACGATCGCTAGCAAAGCTTTTTCACCTTCACTAGAAATTCTATATTGGGGAATTCGTGGCATTCTAACATTGGCTTTCAATGTTACAACATATGGTGGTATTTCCAAAAGACCTACATCATTAGGACCAGTAGCCCAAAGAATATTAGGGAGAGATGACAATTCTGTTGGAAGTTTGTCTCTCGACAAATACATTGGAGAAACCACGTTCTTACCCAGTGTAAGTTGTACTCCAGAAGGAGAACAGTACAAAGTCGCATGCAATCTTTTTAGCAAATCTAATCCTAGCAAGTTTTCACCACAACCTGTTGTCAGAATAAGGGGTGCTTCGAATTCACAAGGTCCAACAGAAAGGGACAAAGGGTCAGAAATTGGATTTCTAACTGGGGCGCCAGAGAAACCTACAGAAACGTTCATTTCGCCAGACAAAGGTGCGCCAGGGAGTTTGGAGTGCATAATAGAACTCTTTGTAGCACCAGTATCCAACAGAAAAGGCTCTGACACACCTGATGTAATCACCTCAACGTAAGGTCCACTCTGATCTACTGGAACTGAAACAACTCCCTCTCTTTGTCTATGGCTGTCCTAGCAATCATTACCTTCCCAATGCTCATCTTCTGCATAGTAATCATCAGCATAGTACTGGGCTGTCCTACCAGATGCGGTATTCTGCTGATCGAACCTAATCATCGAATTTTGAGGTGGAAGAGACTGTGTGTTCTGGGGGAAATTTCCACGTCCTCTACCTCTAGACGCTTGCTGAACACCTCGACTTCTTGCACCAGAAGCACCATTTGCACGCTGTAATAAAATAGGACAACTATACTTGAAATGACCCTCTTCCTTGCAATAGGAACACTGATTGGGGCCTACAGGGACACGTGGTTGAGTATACTCGACTCTTTGCGAGTTCCTCTGATACTGTTGAGGCTGCTGATAATTATTCTGATAGTTACTCTGACCACTAATATTTTGACCACCACTATTCTGGCCACCACGTGGCGGATATGCTTGCTGTAACAAAACCTTTGTTTTCAACTCTTTAGTTTTCTTCTCTGCTCTATCTTTCTCATCTTTGTCTCGATTTTCGTAATACTGTGCAGTAGCCAATATCTGTGCTGAGGAGGAAACTGCCCATGAACTCTCTGAATCTTTTAACTTTTTACACAATTCGGGAAGCAGATTGTGCACGAATTTATCGACGAACAAACGCTGACCACCTTCTGTGCTCATATCTTGACCACTGTGGTCGACAAATGTCTCTTCAAACCTGGTGAAGAAATCTGACACTGTTTCATCTTTCTTCTGCTTACATGCAGACAACTTATCCCAATTTACACGTATTGCAGGCATTATCGTTTTCATGTAATCAATTATTTTACCAGGAAGTTCGGCTACTAAAGGCTCAGGCTTAGCACCACCAACTTGTCGGGCATCTGCAGCAGCAATATTAGCCGATGAGTCACCTAACTCCTGATCATGATCTGTATGACGAATCTTACCCCATAAAGGCTGTGGAACAACATTCCCAAATAACATATCGATATCGGCAAAATTCATGATACATGACCCTGCAGTTTGTGACAACTCTTTGTAATACCCTGCGGGATTTTTACGGGGATCAGGTAATGTCTGTTTAAGGGCTAAAACTTCAGCTCGCCTCCATGGGACATGTACCCACACCCGCTGGAAATGAAGCTGAATAGGTGGGTTGGCATTTGCATCACCCTCTCTCCATTGTGGGGGAACTTCTCTCATGGGGTATTGTCGTGCCTTTTTCCTACCGGGTGCGTCATGCTCAAACAGAGATTGAGAAGTGCCCCCCTTACTCCGAAATGACAACAATGTCTCGACCGCTCTCTCGACATCGGGACCTACAATCATGCCCTCTCCGAACTCGAACCGTACACGACACAACTTTTGCGGGTTGCATTCCAGATCATTGTCTTCCAAATCCTCACAGAGAAAAAAACACACATTTGTTCAAAAACATATCTCTGCGTCGGTGCTTCCCATTGACGGAAGACTTCCATGACAGACTCTACATCATACCTTACAGTGTCCATAACCCATTTATGCGCTAAACGATTCAGTGAATCTCTCTCTTGATAGTCAGGCTGTTGACTTTGCAACTGTCTTCGTCCCATGTTAGGGGTCATAGTAGGCGACCCGAAAAGAGGTGAGAAAAGATTAGTAACAGTGTTGGCCATTCTCTGCCGAACGGAAGGAGAACCTGAAGGAAGAACGGGTGGAGAAACAGGGTGAGATAAGGCAGGGGCAGAAGCAATAGCAGAGGGATCATTAGGAGAAACAGAAAGTGCACTAGGCAAAGTAGTAGAAAGCACAGGTGAAGCAGGTGTGATCGGTGGGCCTTGAGGAGGCTGCACCAAAGGAGCAGTAGCCAGCTGAAGAACAGCTGGTGGGTGCTGTGGAGGAACAGGAGGCACAGGTTGCACAACTAAAGGTTGTGGAGGTGCCGTGGCATTTTGCGCATAGGGGGGTGGCGAACTTAATAAATGCGACATTAACGGATCTTTTTCACGCTCTTTTGCTGCATCTTGCTGAAGAGACGGCAAAACTGGATAGCATTTATCTATTACCATTTTACGTTGCCTGTGCAACTGCTCACTCATCTGTTCTTCTTCATTGTCTTTAAACTGCATAGCAGCTTGTATTACCGAAATACCCCCTTCTCTCTTATTTTTCTTCGCTAATTTAATTTCCTTCTGTTTGGCTTCTTTACGCCATAGGCGGAAAGAGTCAAACATCGCCGGCCGGGCTTTCTTTTTGAAAAGTTTAACTTCGAGGTTATCTAAGATTTCAGTATCAAAGCTACCATATTGGGGCCATTTTAAAACACCATCTTTTCTGGTGTATTTGATCCACACTTCGTTATATGTGATGGGGCCTACTCCATGTTTCACATATAACTCGTAAGTTGGAGTTCCAACCGGAGGAACCGGACACGAGTCCTCAAATCGGGAGTCCCTATTATTACAACCAAGACAAAACAAATTTCCAAGTCTAAGACCAGGCATCTTCGCTCTCTAGTCTAGCTCCAAACTTCAAAGGATTATCGATTACGATATTTCTCGTGAATACACGAGTCCTTCGGCTTTGGCACTTGCAAGTTCCAAATCAAAACCAACTAAGGACTGGGAGACGCTCCACTTATACTTACTGAGATATCGATGATGTCACCAGAAGACTCGTCTTATCGGTTCGCTCTACCAAACTTCAAGGGTCCAAATCAGGGCGATAGCCAGGGCAGCAGTCCTTTGTAGCCGTCGGGAAGCGGGGAACCTCGCAGCAAAGACCTTCGGACCACGTCGACATGCAGGGGTCGATGAAGTGGTTGGCCGTCCTCCAGAATTTTCACACGAAGCTCCTCACGAACCTCTGGCTGACTGGTACCGCTGGTATCGCCCCACGTTGGGCGCCAACTGAAGTACTGGGTTTTTCAGAACCGGTACTGAACCGGTAACCCAGCGGTGCCAGGGTACACCCAAAGACCTCGGGTTCCTTCCTGATTCAGACCACAGAAACTTAGAGTCTTCTAGATGAAGTCAAGGATCGATTTTATTGGCTGCAACCAAGGTAACAAGCGTCCTAGAAGTACAACACACGGGATGTATATTCTCAGGAGACTGCTCAACTTCACAAAGTCAGGCTTCTCTTTTTATACGAAATATTGTGCTTTAGGCAAACATTCTTTGAATTTACAGTATACTATTCACATTTCTTTGTTACAAAGGAAAAGCAGAGTCATGATGACATGTCCATATTTTACTTCGTCCAGCCCACAACAAATCACCCAGCAAGGCCCAACGGATGTATGACATTACAACGCATGCTTTTACATCGCATGCTTTTACAACGCGGTTTTTACAACGTATACCATTACAACGCATAGTGCTTTTAGGCGCTGGATAGTGAATTGTTTAATTTACTATTCCAACTCCAGTCCCCGTGGATAGTAGGGAAGGTGTTGGATAGTACATTAAACACATTCCCTATCCTAGAGCGCCCCCAGTGCAATGCGTTGTAAGGTTTGCGTTGTAAAAGTTGCGTCGTAAAGGCACTGTGTGGTAAAAGTTGCGTTGTAAAGGTTGTTTACCAGGCCCAACATTTCATCAGATACCGGTGGACCCCCAATAAAAACGGGCACCTCCCCATCATAAAGCATGCGAGAGAAAAGAGCAGGGACAGGTGTGAGCAAGATTCGGCAGGGCGTGTGTGTGCTGAAAAGGTTTTATGGCCTGTTGAGCCTTGATGCTATCTCATTCGGCCACTGGGAGAGGAACTGACCAAACAGGTTTGGCCTGGGGCAATGGTTTCAGCTTGCCCAGCCTGCCTAGGTCAGAGAAAAGTCAATCAAGGTGTACGTGTCCTTTGGGATCGAATTTAGCTGTATCATAAGCCTATGTAAAGGGCAACTCACAAAATGGCTGCCGCATACAACATGGAAGCCAAGGGTTCAGAACGAGAATGATGATTTCGAGGTGAAATAGTCACTGGAATATGACGAAAATGCTTGTACATAGTGTACTTGTCATTTTTGGTCTTTTGATACTAAATTCGTCATGTTACGACGAAGTTTTATTCTCAAGTCCAGAATTTTCAGAACCACAGAAGAGTTAGGTAGGATAAGGATTGCAGGAGAGAAAAAATTGGAATGGGAGACACATAGGAAGGAAGGGAGAGTAACACCTATACATATTCCAATCAAAAAAGAAAATTAAACCTCCCGCTTATGAGCCATCTCTGTTGCCCCACTGTCCATAGCAACTTACAGCGATACTCACGCCATAGAAATTGAGACCCAGCCCCTCAGGATCAACACCTGGAAATTCTCATAGCTGTTACTCGGGCCGATGACTTTCGACTGACCAGGACGACTCGTGCCATTTGTGTCAGTGAAGGCATACACCTACCAGATGTGCCACTGCTTCAGCTTTGTTGGATTTCATAACCAGTGATGAACATCAATGCCCTGTAGCCTTTTCATGGGATGATTGAAAACTGTAGGCATCATTGCTGTTCAGTTGCTATGGTCAGGGAAAAGGAACACCCTCCTAAATTACATCTGAAGACCACCTTACATTGGATTCGAGTCCATCAACATAAGAGTGATCATCTGCCTTCAGGGGTGCATCCGGGTCCACTCCCTCAATGGGAGCTTGAATGCTCCATGTACAACTTTTTTGCCCTCACCTCATGGAAGAACATGGGTACCGCCTCAGTGGCTGATGCTTCATGATAGGGATCCGCAAGATTCAAATTTTAGGCATCTTTGACCATTCTTTGCAGCGTCAAGCTAGCCACCCAGTTAAACCGTAGCATTCACCACTCACTATGAGCCCGTTAGGCCATGTTGTCACCCCAGGTGACCTCTTCTCAATGGATGATGAACAGAGTTAGGCCGATGACTCTGAATATCACTGGAGACCCCATACGCTGCTTTAAAATGTGGCCACTGTTTAGTGCCTGGGATATCCACAGAGCTCCGCTCTCACCAGAAGTGCTATTCACATAGCCCAAGGCAGCCTACAGCCATAGCTCAGAGCCCATGGTCCACTGAGCCACACTCCAGACCTGTCAACACGCGTAGTACTGCTATTGGGTTTCTTTATGTGATGCTGGTGAAGAGCACTCAGTGAAAAGCAAGGGTGAGCGCTGAGGTACTGGGTTTTTAAGAACCGGCACAGAACCGCTAACCCAGCGGTGTCAGGGTACACCCAGCGACCTCGGGTTCTTCCTGATCCAGACCACAGAAACTCAGAGTCTTCTAGGTGAAGTCAAAGATTGATTTATTGGCTGCAACCAAGGTAACAAGTGTCCTAGAAGTACAACACACGGGGAAGTATATTCTCAGGAGACTGCTCAAATTTACAAAGTCAGGCTTCTCTCTTTATACAGAATATTCGGCTTCAGGCAAACATTCCTCGAATTTGCAATATATCATTTACAGATTTTGGTTTACAAAGGAAAAGCAGAGTCATGATGACATGTACATATTTCACGTCGTGCTGCCCACAACAAATCACCCGGCAAGGCCCAACATTTCATCAGATATCGGTGGACCCCCAATAAAACAGGCACCTCCCCACCAAAAAGTAAGTGAAGCACAAAGAGTAGAGACAGATGGGAGCAAGATACGGCAGTTGTGCGCGCTGAAATGGTTTTATGGCTTGTTGAGCCTTGATGCTATCTTGCTCGGCCACTGGGAGGGGAACTGACCTAACGAGTTCGGCCTGGGGCAATGGTTCCAACTTGCACAGGTCATAGAAAAGTCGATTAAGGTGTACGTGTCCTTGTGGAGTTGAATTCAGCTGGATTAAGGCCTATGTAAAGGGCAACACATGAATGGAAGCCAAGGGTTCAGAACGTAAATGACGATTTCGAGGTGAAATCGTCACCCGAATATGCTGAAAATATTTGTACATGGTATGCTCGTCATTCTCGGTCTTTTGATACCAAATTTGTCATGTTTCGACGAAGTTTTTAATTCTCGAGTCCAGAACGATTACATGAATCCAGAATCTTCAGAACCACAAACCCTCCTTTTGCCCTTACATAGGCAATTAATCTATCCTCATATTAATCTGAGTCCAGATCTATATTCCTAAAGTCATTGAGATGTTGCTGTAACATCATTCTAGTACTCAGTTCATCTCTTGATACAGGCTTCCTTATACATGATGTGACGCAAAGGCCACATATTGCAGGAGCACACTGTATGCATAGACAGAACAGGAAAAGAATGGCTAAGACCATCCCAATGACCATTAGAATTTTCCATCCCCAGGCAGATATCAGTTCCCAGAACTATCCCATTAACGACCAATCTCCTTTATCCACATGAATAGATTCGGAAATCTTATGTAGTTTGGAGATGGCCTGGTACACTGTTGGAGCGTTATCAGGGATGAAGATACAGCAACTAGATTGGATCAATCTGCATACCCCACCCCGATCTGCAAGTAGGACATCTAAAGCGACCCTGTTCTGAAGGGTCATAAGTCGATCCGACTGGAGCTCAGCAGTCAAGTTACTAAGGGCACCAGCAGTTTCAATCACGGTGGACTCAACTACCCTTGTCAATTGCCTTATGTTCCTGCTGTTAGCCATGGATCCCCAGAACGGCAGAAAACCCTTTGCAAAGTCCCCAAATTCTTGACCTGCAGTGTCTTCTTCACTCAAAACACCTCTAACTATCCTTGTCCTGTGGTAGTTAAGCATGGGCGGATTTAGCGAATCTGGCGTACGCGAACTTGCGTATTTACGGATTCGCAATCCGCAAAATCCGCGAACTCTCGCGAATTTGCGGATTTTTGTGTTTTTTGTGTTCGCAAGGGTTCGCGAGGATTTGTGTGCCAGTTCGCAATTGCGAACTTACTTGTCGGCTCGCAACGGCCGCGACTATGTTGTTTCTACGTCTGGTTCATCATCACAGGTTCACAGCACCCTCTGTTTCACCACTGCCACCCTCTGGTACACCCATGCCACCCTCTGGTACATCCTCACTGCCACCCTCTGGTTGGTTTATCACTGTAAATTATGGGGGTGAAAAAAAGCAAGCACACCTGCCCTGCTTCAACTGCCATGAATTAATTTGGGGTTGATTAATGTGTCAGTGATTTTGAAACTTCCAGTCTGGCTGGCACCTGCTTCCTTCCTTATCTGTAATTTGCTTTCTGTTGCAGTGCAATTTTTTTTTCACAGGACCTTTATGGCCTACTTGTAGCTATTCTATGAGCCTGCTGTTTGGGTCAGAGCAGGGTCATAGAATAGTTGCAAATAGGCAACTGAACTCTGGAGGGGCCCCTCAGGAAGCACTAGAGTGAATGGTTACTAATGTTAAGATTGAACTTTTGCACCTGCTGATTGCTTTCAGTTCTGCAAAAATCGTTTTTCTGCAATTTCGCGCGATTTGCGGGGCGCGAATCCGTGCGAGATCGATTTCGGAAGCCGCGAATTCGAGCGAATACACGATTTGTTTTTTTTGCGGCGTGTATGTTCGTGTGATTTTGTGCGTGTTCGCAAGGCGCTTGTAGCGCTACGTTTGCGAAGTTACCCTAGTGGTCGTACATGGGCGCGGCCATCTTGTTTGCGTGACGTAATTCCGTTTCCGGCCGCTATGTGTAATCTCGCAAAGTATGCGGCTCGCTAGTACAATTTCGCGCGTGATCGCGAGGAAAATCTCGCGCGAACTTACCCACGCGGTCGTGAACGGGCGCGGCCATCTTGTTTCTCATTCATTGCTATGGTTCTGGGCATGCTCTCTGTATCCTTTCTTAATCTCTGCCATCCTTTGCTTTTTTGAAGTTTTTTTTGATCTATTTTACTTATACTCTGTTTTATCCGGCTCTGTTATTTGCAAATGTTTGTTTTTTACCCAGAGCAATAATGCTGCCGATTACATTGTAGGTAAATTATATTTGAAAATCTTCTATGCATTTCAGGTGCACTGCTCTCCTTCTCAGTAGCCTTGCTACTATGCTTATTTGTTTTGTATTTTGTGTTCATTTCATTGGCCTGAGAAATTATGTATGAGTGTAGTGTAAAGAACTGCGTAATGCTAGACACTAAGGGTCATATTTTCAATTACCGGCGCATCCCTGCAAAGTAGCAGGGATGCGCCAGTAATTGTGCGCCATGCCACCATCACCCATGGGCCCAAAACATCACAGAAGCCTTACGCATCTGTGCCGTAAAGGCGGCGCATTGCTGGAGTTGTGTGCCAACGATGGCGCAGCTCCAGCAATGCTCTGGGGTGCCTGATCTCCCCAATGCTGCATCAAGCCGTACGTCGGCTTCAAGCAGGCGCAGGGTTTGATCACGCATCATTGTCCTAAAAGTGACTGATTGACATCTTGTAGATTTCCCTCAGCCACTTTTAGGATTCGTTCCTGCGCAGGAACGCCCTCCCTTGCGCCGGAACGCCCCCTGATGGTGCAGGGCTTTACAACGTGATGCATCTCCCATATGCGTCACTTTGTTAATATACGCCGCACCATGGCGCCTCTTTTGTTCTGCTGCTGCGTCACAAAAGTCACGCAACAATAGAGCAAAAGAGCCGCAAGGGGCTTCAAAATCAGCCCCTATAGCAAACCTATTCGCGTAGGGGTCCCCTGTTTTCCTACCTATAGCAAACCTATTCGCGTAGGGGTCCCCTGTTTTTCAAATTATATATTCAAAATCAGCCCCTACAGACTCAAGTCCAGTCCTTCCTTTAGACACATGGCTATAAGAAGAAATAGTGGTGGTGGTCGGTGGATTTATAGTTTGAGTATTCACTGATCTGCAAGCACGATGGACTTTGTCTGTCACTTCGCGTGCTGCGGACTGCTGCCTGCCAGGCCAAGGTAAACCTTTTTAGTAGTCTGTTTAGTGAGTTACATAGGAACTTTCAAAGTCAAAGGTCCGCAAATCAAGCAATACTAATAACGTAGTATACCACATGAGATCGGTCAATATATCCCGTGGAATAGTTGTCTATCGATTTGCTATTTCGCCAAAATATTTTGTATTGTTATTTTGAAATGTTTGATTTGGTTGACAAATATCATCCATGTTTTCTGGTCTTTCTTTCTTTCATGTTGTACATCAGCTCCCCCAGGGGCAAGAGGACACAGGAGGAGGAGGAGGGTGCTGTTCAGGATGCAGGCCAGGATCGGGCAGGCGAGGGCTCCTTTGCTGGCCCCAGTAAGTTTTAATTTTAATATAGAGTACCTATTTTTTCCTAGCGTTCCTCATTCGATTTTTTCTAAATCGTCTTTGATCTTCTTGTAGACTGGATCTAAATTCTTATCCTGCCTCGACTATGACTCCCTGTGGTATTACTAGATTATTCTTATTAGTCTGTCTGTGTAGCTAACTAAGATTGCACATTTGGCAATTCCATTGGACTCCCATTCTAGTCAGCAATAGCTCTATGCACTGAGTGCAGCAGTCCTCTGGGATTGTCCATAATGTCTTTTCAAGTCTTCGAAATGTTTATGCTTTGACAATTGCCAACAATAAAAAGGTGAATGACCACCAAGAAAGAATAAGATACTACTTTACTTTTGGTTTGGATACTAGGACAATCCATCCTACTACTGTTGCAGGGACAAATCTGCACAAACAGAACTATGGACACAAAATAATGCAATAAATTATTACATTGTATTTAGTTTTTTTCACATTTCTTTATTCTTCCTAGACCAAATATTATATAGTAGTGAGTGGTGTATTCTAACATTCTTAAATGTACTTTGTAGGTGGAACATCTGGTGGCGGGGCCAGCGCGAAGGTGGTGGTGTTGGACGAGGACTCTGGGGAGGAGGCGGTGCAAGTGCCGGACGTTCCTGTGAGGGTTCACACGGTGGTGGCGGGAAGAGGTAAGCTATATATTCCTTACATATTGAGATTGAAGACTGTATAGTGTGCTTTCTGCACGGGTGTATTATAAATCAACCAGGTAGTAGCCTCCTCTAAATGTACTTCGACTTAGCTGTGAAGTTTTTGGCGAGAAGAATCCCAATAAGATCTGAGATGAACTTGATGGATGGGATGAACGAAAAGCGAAAGAATGGTGTAAGTAAGTGTGGAAGGACGAGAAATTTAATGATGGCTGGCAAAGAAGAATGATATGTGTTTGCTTGGTCCCCGAGGTGGCTGGGAAGGAAAGAAAATGGTATGGTGCATGGCTGGGTGAATGATGAAGCAAGGATGGGTGTAAGGAGAACAGCCTGGGTGGGTGAAACAGAAACTGTATGTGTGCGCATATACTTTGAATGGATGGATGCCTGGATCATGGTATTATCTGACTCTTAGATAGCATATGTGTATCTAGAGAGAGTAGACGGTCACTGGATGAACTAAGTGTTACCTTGAAGAGCATGTAACACCGCACCCGCACGTCCGTTCCAGTGTAGGAAAGGCAAGGAAAAGAAGTTGTAATTTTGTCCAAATACTACCATGAATAGTAGCAGTAGTTTGTATTGCAACTGCAAGCACAGCATATATCCGGTTCTTACGGTGGACACTCCCTACCTCTCTTAATAACTTTAGTTTAGTAGTAGTACGTCATTCATGTGTGGGTGTATCACTGTTCACTCAATAATAAGCAAAGCACCTAAAGTCATCCCATATATCATCAAATACATCCCATGTGAAGTGATAGATAATCAAATTATTTAGCTTCTTCATTTTCCTTTTCTAGTACTCATTTGCACTGTATTGTGAAAGCTAAATTAATTAAGCAGTAGCCCTTGTAACAGAGTATTCTCAGTGCCACCCGTAATAGAAAAGGAAGAGCTTCACCACCTGCATGTACTGGACCGGTACAGTAACGCAAGTCTGTCTCACTCATCATGGTGTGCGTCTGTTTTTCTCGGGTGCAAGTTCACTGGGCTGGCATTATGCCGGCTTGCATAAGATAACGTACCAATTTTCCTAAACAAGAGAGAAGAAGAAGAAGAAGACTGGTGGACTGTCATAGTCGACTGTAATGGAAGTCCATAGTGCTCGTAGAATTAGTTCCTTAAACTCCCACTAATGTTAGAGCAAGGATGAAGAAGTGGGAGGTTAGATAGATACTGTCCTCAATAGTTATGTACTGTGCTTTCAATTTGCTACTTGTGCTGTGACACAACTTTGTGCTCAATCATTTTGTGTTATTAATCTTAAGGAGCATTGGTTACAGACTATGTCTTTCTTTCTTCATATAGTTGCTCCTTCCAAATCAACTAGACCATCAAGGAGGGAGCAGGCTCGAGTGGCCCGGCAACGGAGGCTGGATGCCACTGTCACCGAATATCGGCGGCTGGTGGCCCTGGAGGAGGAGGACACGCAGTCAACGGGTACGACAACAACAACATCTACTGGGACAGCTGCATCCTCCTCCGTGCCCCCACGGGCTGCCAGCCAGCGCAGTGCTCCAGCGGTACGGAGCCGGGCTACCAAAGCCAACCGCCACCGCCGAGCAGCAAAGACACCAGCTGCCCCCCACAGGAGTTGCAAGGCACGCCAGCGCCGCTTATCCCTAAGAGTGTCCTACCTGGAGCAGGAGGTCCATACCTACAAGAACTTGGTGGAGGGCCTCCGCTTCGACCATGCCACCCTCCGCAAGGAGTATGATGCCCCGGCCGCTAAAGTCAACAGCACCCTCCCGTAGTGTAGTGTCCCTTGCCCCTTTTTTAGAGACTTTTGGGGGGTGGGAATTGGGAGTTGGGTTGTGGGACTTTTGAAGGACAATCGTTGGGGTTAGGGAGGGTCTTGCGGGAGATTATTTTGTTAGGGCTACTAAAATATACTTTTTGAAACTTTATCTGACCATACCTGTTTTTTACTGCTTTTGAGTCTGGTGGGTGGGGGTTTAACAGTAAGTTTGTTTTCCTGAGGAGTCCTAGGACTTTAGTAGTACTACCGTCAATCTCTCGTCTATTCCTAATACTCCATTATACTACCTCCCACCAAACGCTTATCTTACCTGTAATTTGTGTTTGAAAGTAGGGCTAGTCCCAGGGCTGGCTCCACAGGAAATGGCGATTAAGGTTGGCAATCCTGGGCGGATTAAATGTCCTCATTGCGGTGGTACTAGTGGTGTGACACAGTGGCAGTTGCATGCATAGGGAAAAAAGAAAATGAAACATGGTTTGTCCTTACTATAGCATTACAACGGTACGATAGAGAATATAGGTGGTGACAGTTCACTAGAACAGTGCCACACAGAGCCTAACAAATGGTAAAGTAGAAAGTATAACTAGTACTTGTGTTGAATTTCTTTGACATTGGCTACTACTACAAGAAATAGTACTGAAGCTAGCTGAGTAAGTCTAGAATATATCCTCGGATTCCTTCACCAGCCTGTTGCTATGACCTTATCCCCCCCAGCAAGTGTGTGTAATTATTGATGTGATTTAGTCACACATCAAGCAAAACCACACAGCCCGGGGGGAGACGGTTAGGGTTTTGAAAATGGATGGGAATGGGGGTTTCTTTTTGGGTAGGTTTTGTTGAGAGAAAAAAAAAAGCACAACATTGACAAACAAGAATTGAAGATAAACAAATCTTTGGGTACATGGCTAAATCTTTTGAACACTAAGTGCCTCTCACAGAGTAAGTGATCCCCCCTTTCCCACCATGGATTTTCTTCAAGTCGCTTGCAACAAAAATTACACATTCCCACGAGTGCTCTAAAACCCCAGAACTCAGTTGCAAAAACCAAGAACACCCCGAAACACATGCAATCCTGCTGCTAGGGCTAACCCTAACGAACCCTAAGTTACAAAAAGTACCAAAACCTTTTTCATCATGGATGTTGTTAAAAGCAGTTTTATCCGGTATTAGACCTTCCCAGCAATGGCCCCAGAGCCGTCAACCCAGGCGAAAACAAGTAGAAGACCCCCAAACTGCCAAAAAGCAAAAGTACAAAAATGTGGACTTTGTCACTTTTGTGAAAATTTGCCAAATCACTCCGCGCGCGCTCTGCAGCTAGGCCCTAACTCCCCTCTGCCTCCATGGATTCCCTTCAAACCTCTTGCTATCTAAACTATCCATACCCAGTAGTGCTCCCAGGCCCCAAAACCCACCCACAAACACCAGGAAGCCCCCCAAACAGACCCCTGAAAATGCTACATTGAGCAAAAAGTCAGAAAAGGCAAAACCTTTTTTCCTCATGAATGTTGTTTAAACCAGTTTTCTCCGGTATTAGACCTTCCCAGCAATGGCCCCAGAGCCGTCAACCCAGGCGAAAACAAGTAGAAGACCCCCAAACTGCCAAAAAGCAAAAGTACAAAAATGTGGACTTTGTCACTTTTGTGAAAATGTGCCAAATCAATCCGCGCGCGCTCTGCAGCTAGGCCCTAACTCCCCTCTGCCTCCATGGATTTCCTTCAAACCTCTTGCTATCTAAACTATCCATACCCAGTAGTGCTCCCAGACCCCGAAACCCACCCACAAACACCAGGAAGGCCCCCAAACAGGCCCCCGAAAACACTACATTGAGCAAAATGTCAGAAAATGCAAAACCTTTTTCATCATGGATGTTGTTAAAAGCAGTTTTATCCGGTATTAGACCTTCCCAGCAATGGCCCCAGAGCCGTCAACCCAGGCGAAAACAAGTAGAAGACCCCCAAACTGCCAAAAAGCAAAAGTACAAAAATGTGGACTTAGTCACTTTTGTGAAAATTTGCCAAATCACTCCGCGCGCGCTCTGCAGCTAGGCCCTAACTCCCCTCTGCCTCCATGGATTCCCTTCAAACCTCTTGCTATCTAAACTATCCATACCCAGTAGTGCTCCCAGGCCCCAAAACCCACCCACAAACACCAGGAAGCCCCCCAAACAGACCCCTGAAAATGCTACATTGAGCAAAAAGTCAGAAAAGGCAAAACCTTTTTTCCTCATGAATGTTGTTTAAACCAGTTTTCTCCGGTATTAGACCTTCCCAGCAATGGCCCCAGAGCCGTCAACCCAGGCGAAAACAAGTAGAAGACCCCCAAACTGCCAAAAAGCAAAAGTACAAAAATGTGGACTTTGTCACTTTTGTGAAAATTTGCCAAATCACTCCGCGCGCGCTCTGCAGCTAGGCCCTAACTCCCCTCTGCCTCCATGGATTTCCTTCAAACCTCTTGCTATATAAACTATCCATACCCAGTAGTGCTCCCAGGCCCCAAAACCCACCCACAAACACCAGGAAGCCCCCCAAACAGACCCCTGAAAACGCTACATTGAGCAAAATGTCAGAAAATGGAAAACCTTTTTCATCATGGATGTTGTTAAAAGCAGTTTTATCCGGTATTAGACCTTCCCAGCAATGGCCCCAGAGCCGTCAACCCAGGCGAAAACAAGTAGAAGACCCCCAAACTGCCAAAAAGCAAAAGTACAAAAATGTGGACTTTGTCACTTTTGTGAAAATTTGCCAAATCACTCCGCGCGCTCTGCAGCTAGGCCCTAACTCCCCTCTGCCTCCATGGATTTCCTTCAAACCTCTTGCTATCTAAACTATCCATACCCAGTAGTGCTCCCAGGCCCCGAAACCCACCCACAAACACCAGGAAGCCCCCCAAACAGACCCCTGAAAACGCTACATTGAGCAAAAAGTCAGAAAAGGCAAAACCTTTTTTCCTCATGAATGTTGTTTAAACCAGTTTTCTCCGGTATTAGACCTTCCCAGCAATGGCCCCAGAGCCGTCAACCCAGGCGAAAACAAGTAGAAGACCCCCAAACTGCCAAAAAGCAAAAGTACAAAAATGTGGACTTTGTCACTTTTGTGAAAATGTGCCAAATCAATCCGCGCGCGCTCTGCAGCTAGGCCCTAACTCCCCTCTGCCTCCATGGATTTCCTTCAAACCTCTTGCTATCTAAACTATCCATACCCAGTAGTGCTCCCAGACCCCGAAACCCACCCACAAACACCAGGAAGGCCCCCAAACAGGCCCCCGAAAACACTACATTGAGCAAAATGTCAGAAAATGCAAAACCTTTTTCATCATGGATGTTGTTAAAAGCAGTTTTATCCGGTATTAGACCTTCCCAGCAATGGCCCCAGAGCCGTCAACCCAGGCGAAAACAAGTAGAAGACCCCCAAACTGCCAAAAAGCAAAAGTACAAAAATGTGGACTTAGTCACTTTTCTAAAAATGTGCCAAATCACTCAGCGCGCGCTCTGCAGCTAGGCCCTAACTCCCCTCTGCCTCCATGGATTTCCTTCAAACCTCTTGCTATCTAAACTATCCATACCCAGTAGTGCTCCCAGACCCCGAAACCCACCCACAAACACCAGGAAGGCCCCCAAACAGGCCCCCGAAAACGCTACATTGAGCAAAATGTCAGAAAATGCAAAACCTTTTTCATCATGGATGTTGTTAAAAGCAGTTTTATCCGGTATTAGACCTTCCCAGCAATGGCCCCAGAGCCGTCAACCCAGGCGAAAACAAGTAGAAGACCCCCAAACAGCCAAAAAGCAAAAGTACAGGTGATTAAAGTTTTAAATATATTAACTTGTGCAAAACAAAGAAAGACAGAAACACAGGAATAAAAGTCAATAAGTACGAAAAAGAAAATGTCTGAATTCATTGGCTCATTTTCAGGCCTCGGTGTCAGGGAAGAAGAGTTCGTCCTCATACTCTGCGAAATGATCAGGCAGGAATAGGTCAGTGTCACCTAACGCAGAAGAAATTCCCTCATCTAAGTTGCTGTCCTCCTCGTCTTCTTGCGTCGTGCGATCTGGTACTTTGAAATCTGGTGGTATGAGGTGCTCATTCATCTTGATCATTGTCAATATCTCCACATTTTTGGGCGAGAGGCGGGTCCGTTTGCAAGTTACAATGCCACCAGCAGCACTGAAAACACGTTCAGAAGACACACTTGCGAGTGGGCAAGACAAGTAATGTATAGCCAGGCGGGAGATCTCTGGCCACAATTCTTTTTTCCCATGCCAATACGCCAATGGGTCAGCATTAACATAGACCTCTGTTGAGTCATTCAGATAGTCCTGCACCATCGACTCAAAGTTCTCCACGTTTCCTCCACTTTGCTGAATTTTCGCTCGGACCTTTTCAGAACCATAACCAAGCTCAGCTAGCCAATCGTCTTCATCACCCGATATTTCTGTTGTGTCTGGTGCAGATGATGCGGTTGCCGGTGTCTTTAACGGCTGAGAGGTCACTTGTGCCACAGCCACAGGTGCAGAAGTGGAGTCTTCTGACTGGGGATGGCCTGCTGATGCTGATGTACTGCCTTTTCCTTCAATTTGCTTCAGTTCTTTTTCAAACCTGATGGCTGACCAGGCTACCCAACGTTTGTACTTTGTAGCATCTTCATCACTAAAAGGAAATAATGCAGAGCCTGCCATCGCCTTTTTGTAGCGTGGATGCAGAATAGTAGCACAAATGTAATGCTGTTCTGAGTGGATCTTTTGAAGACGTTCATCGCCACGTAGACGCTCTAATAATTTCTCCGCCAAAAGAAAAGCGTCTTGCTTTTCTTCATAGTTTTGAAACTTTGAAGACACCGCCTTCAGTTTGTGCTCCAGCATGCGCAACAATGGGATAGCTTTTCCCAAATTACAGTCCTCCCTGCTGACTGCACGCGTGAAGAACTCAAAAGGACGAAGCATGTCTGTCAGGCTTTTAACTAGCTCCCATTGCGCCGCATTTAACCTCAGGTCCTCCTTCACAGCTGTACCCATTGTTAAGAAATACTGATCGAGTACCGTAAACTGCTCATACAGACGCTCAAGCATGTAGAAGGTTGAGTTCCAACGTGTTGGCACCTCCTGGATGAGTGCTTTCACTGGCATTCGACGTTCATGTAGCAGGCTCCTCAGATGCTTCCCGGCCTTAAAAGAATGGCTGAAATGGTTGCACATTTTTCGGCAGGTGACCACTAACTGGCATGCTGGACTTTCTTTCTCCAAGAATTTTTTAACAACCATGTTTATACAGTGCGCCAAACACGGCACTCTGAAATAGTCACCCAGTTCCATGGCCTTAACTACATTGGCGCCATTATCCGTGGAAACATAACCAACAGGGGCGGTGGGTGACATTCTAAAGTGGCGGGGCGCAAAGTGATTTGCATACAGCACTGCTGCGAGTGAGCGCAGCGAGCGAGCCCGAACCCCAAAAGGGGGGTTTGGGATGATAACCCCCCCAAGAAAATTTTGAAAAAAAAGAAGAAAAATCGTGCATTTTCAAGCAAATTTGAGAAAGCAGGAAGGTTAATAAAGCAATTGTGAAAGTGCAGTTATTACATTAATAGATGGCATAACATAGGTAGCTGCTTATTCAGTATAACCACAGAACTTCATGCATTCACTACCCATGGATGTGGCCTGCAGAGTGTCACGTGAAGTCCAGCGTACCCTCGTTCAAATGGAGTCCAATCTGCCCACCCCATGTCACTTGGTTCACAGCCTGCTTGACAAAGCATGCATCAGTCTTCTGATGCTCACTCTACTTGTTGGAATCTACATGAGATCGTGTTGAGTCCAGTCAGTGGCGAAGACCAGATCCCCCATAGGGTTTTGACTCTTACACAGTGTTACCTCATATCCACGCCACAGAATGAGACTCATGCAAGGTGTCCCCTCATGGCCACTCCTCGGGATGTCAATCAATCAATCAAAGATTTATAAAGCATGGTTCATACACTACCACCTCATGCCCACTTCAAAGGGTGAGACTCCTACACAGTCTCAAGAGCGACAATCTGAGGAGAGGACATGGGGTGGTCCAGGGCAGGAGTAACATTCCATGGAGAGGTCACTGAGAGTCTCAGTGACCTCTCCATGGGATGTTACTCCTGCCCTGTACCACCCCATGTCCTCTCCTCAGATTGTCGCTCCTGCCCTGTACCACCCCATGTCCTCTCCTCAGAATGACGCTCCTGCCCTGTACTAGCTCATGTCCACTCCTCACATTGTGACTTCAACCCTGTGCTATCTCATATCCACTCCCCAAGATGGGTTTCCTGCACCGCAAGACCTCATGACCCATCCTATGTGAAACGATTTTTTTTTTGCAGTTTTATATAGAACGAATTTGACCCGATGGTACTGGAGCAAAAGAAAAGAGAGCAGCTGAAGCGTCTGGCGCCATCTAGTAGCATAATTGTGTTGGTTGTGTCATCATTAATAAACAGACCAGACTTGCTCCAAAAATCATAAATACATTTGGCAGTATGGGCGTTGGGCCCTGGAAAAGCCTGGGGAATAATGACCACCTGTACCCACCCCATGCCCCCTGTCCACCTTCCGACCACCCTGTCCTTTCATCTTTCTTCATAAAATATCAGAGGAGCATTGTACAGCCTTCATGGCTTGCCTCACATCTGTCTTCAATCTGCATTATTTATCTTTTTGGAGCAGTGGCCCCGGACACAATACTCTAGATGTTCTCTCCATTAGCAGACAATGTTCTTACTTACGGATTCAACCTGCAGGTGCGACCTCCACAACCAGGGCTGGATACACAGCATACAAGACAGGACATAAAAACATCATCCAATTCTACAGTTACAAGACTGCATGACTAAACTATTAAACCTGTTGGCAACATACTTGGTTAATTTTATAGTGGCTGGTTAACAATTTGGGAGCACAGGGACTTGCTGCATATTAAATAGGCACAGCTTCCATCCACTTGGCCAATGGCTAGACTGATAAACAGGGAACTAGTGACCTCCATAAGGGGAGGATTTCTGCTCAAGGGCAACACCCATACAGCACTATCCTATATATTTAATTTTTATGCATCTTCCAGATTCCTCGACCCACAGCATTGTGGCGTGTCCATCAGTAGCTGGGAGGTTAATCTTGCAACCGACATCCTCCACAGGGAGCATTAAAAGACTAAATACTTCGAATATAAAAAAATAATTTTAAAACCATGTCAAATAATTACATGTGTACAAAATATTACTTATGAAAACAAAAGCCTCACTGACATGAAAGTCAACATCTGTTTCAAGAATAACGACCATGACCTCAGCTAAAATTGGTAGAGACTATTTGCGACCTGATGAGAAATTCCGGACTCTCGTATCTTACTTTAATTGCTCTATGCTTAAGAATCACATTTTCTTGAGAAAATTCACTGCCATAAAAATGCATGTTCAAGTACTATTTGTGAAGGACATCAAACATCACTGTGCGACACAAGAGATTTCAACGTAGCTTCTGTCCAGTGTAGAACCCCAATTACTATGAGCGCCATTAGCGCTTTCAAAAACTGGAGGTGATGCACATCTTCAAAGTATTAACACTGGAGTTAAAAAGCAATCCGGTGAAAGATGTCAGAATACATCTCAAAATCCAAGCTGACATTAAACAAAGTAACATTCTAGAATGCCTATAGCTAGTAGGTATTAGCGTTGCAAGCCTAGATAAAGAGATCTAATTTTCTTCTCCACAATGGACTGCCCACTTTAAGTGTGTGTAGTTCACCATTCTGAAACTCATGGGTAAGGACACAGCCCACTGGATACGGAGCACTTCAACAGAAACCCAGATACATTTAACACACCTTTATAATATAATAATTCCAGATGACAAACTTTTTGTAACAGACTTAAAAATATAAACTGCCACAATATTGATCTTACATAAAAAACGACGTAACATTTGTTTGACTTATTTAATTCCCATTTCAGATAAACACACATCACAAAACTCATTAGGACATGGTTAACTTTTTCCTCTAATTCCAGCCTAGTCACACAATGCAGAACCCCAGTTAAATGCCACGTTTGCATCTTAACAGACAACATAATGAGACCAGCTCTCTATTACTTGCCCAGGGACTCTGGGATCAGCCATTCACAGATGTCAACAAATGTGTTCCTGTCTGTCCAGTAAACCTACCCCCAAACTATACATTAAACCTCAAAAGTAGTCAAAGATTGAGATCACAGTGAAAATTTTGAGTGTCCTGCTGATGATAGCCACCCAATAGCTGCCAATAGGCTATATGCCACCTAATATGCCGTCATCAAGAGCAACAGTAATAGCTATGGACACTTTGTAACTTGATACGTGTAGTTTTGTTTTTCTTTTTTAGAAGTGTTGTCAGGTAGCACCCGCATTGGCAGTGATGTTGGCAGAACTAGGAAGCCACTTAGCAGATATGAAACCTTGCCTAATCCTTGAAATCCTAAATCCATCAACGTCAATTGGTGATACGTGTTAAGGGTTACTTTTAATCTGACCTGTTTATGTTCAGACTACATGTATAGTAGTGCAATGAATCCCTTGCCTACAAATGGATTCAAGTAGCTTGTAGGCTCTGACAGTTTTACTCCACAGCTCTGACGTTTTCTAGGTCCACGTGGGAATAGCTTACTCCAGTCACTGTTTTTCATTAAATCTGGGACTTTCAGTCATGTGTATGCCTTTATAAAGCCGGGACAACAAGCACCAGAATGCAAAGAAAAACATGGACTGGATCAGCTACTCGGTCATACAGAAACGTTCCACATAATTGCTGAACAACTTTCTTTGCTATAACATTCAGGTCACTTGGAAAATGACACATTCTTATTTTTAAGTTTATCCCAAGCATAGATGAGGTACATGCTTATCCAGTGTCTGATGCCTCATTTGTAGTTCGTCCCAAGCCGGCCGGTGATTCTCAAAAGTGCTCACACCCCAGATCAGACCACTTAGCACCCAGTTCATCAATTTCCCTTCAACTGAGCTTTTTAAGCTATTAGACAGGGACTCACTCAACCTTTGTATATACTTCACAATATATATTTAATTTATATAAATGTAAGTCAAACCAAATTCTGTGCGACTCAAGATGGGCAAGCCAGCGCTGAGCAAATGGAAAATCCTGCTTGTAGTAGGTAAATCATCATGTCTAGGCTGTAAGTTAATCGAATTAAACCTGCCAGCAGGTGACAGTGAATACCCAGAGGTAATGCAGCTGAAACCTGGCAGCAGGTGACGTAAAACACACAGAGCATAGGGACACGGCTGAACAATACTTGGCAGCAGGTGACATTATAAAACACAAGGAAATCCGCGGCAGGATACCTGTCTGCAGCTGCTTCTATAAAACACCCAAAGCTTAGAGTTAAAGCCAAAACCTCTGAAAAATACTTGGCTGCAGGTGACAGTTTAGAACAAACAGCTCTGAGGCACCAATGAAGAATACCCGGCGACATGTGACAGTGTAAAACACACAGAGCTCAGAAACACCGAGGAATATCTGCCAGCAGGCGACACTATAAAACACCTCCACCCACGTTTTGGAGGATTCTGAAAAAAAGAAGGGTGTAACGCAGATCATTACTCTCCTACAATTCGGTTCAAAATGTGACAGCCCAGGGAAATACTTTGGCCTATTCCTCCAACAAGTGGCAAGCCCTCCTGAACAGAGCTTTTTTTTCCTAGGAAGGACGGCTAATCAAACAAGCCTGCCTGACCCCTATATCTGTCCATGCATTATCAAATAAAAGCAAAGCCACACCGCATGCATATCCATGTCCCCGTCTCTTCCCCTTTCACCCAAACTGATAAACTGCGCATATTCCCGACATCCACATAAGGTATATGTACATACAAAGAACCCCTTCGAATCTCGTTGACTTTCAGGAGGAATCCTGAAAATTGTGGCCTGAATCAAGCCCTCTGGGACTTCAGTTCGGCATGCATAAATAACTAAGACACTATTCAGTCGGTGCCAGTGCACCTCACAGATAACAAACCTTCTCGTTGAACAGCTTCTAGAAGGCATGTGCCCTGATCAGCACAGAGAGATGGTAGATTACCTTCCAAGCAAAGAAATATATGCCACGCACTAGGGTGCTTTTTTAGTGGACAGGGAAAGGAATTTATTTGAAGCATCTGGTGGGATACTCACGAGAAATAGGATGAAAAGTCCTGTATTTTCAATTACAGCTGTAGGTCTGTTAAATATTAATCTTTGTGCAGGTTCAATTTTTTGCATGCAAATGTATTCACAAAAACTCAATTTGAAGCATTTCCCAATCACTTTCAGACAATTACAAGATTTAGCTTCAGATAAGTCACTTAAGGCAATGTGAGTGCTTGGAGAGACAAGTGGGAAGAATGGTAAAAGCAAAGACAGGGAGCGAAAGAGAAGTGCCCATCAGCATGTAAGGATAGACTTTGAAGTGTGACTGACCTACCACCACACCTGTAAAGGTTTCAGAAGATGTCCAATAGAAAATTGAGAGAGTGAAAATTTGACATGATAAAATCAGAATGTGCATTATCTGGCACCTAGTTTCTACTCTAGCCAGGGATCCATGTAGAGCCCAAACAATGCAGGATTTTTATGACCTGGTGTAAACAAGGTACATTAATCTGCTTAATATGTGCCACAAGACCTTCTGCCCAGTGGCTTCAAGAAACCTTACAGCACCTGGGACGAGATTTGAAAGAGGAGCAAGAGCATGCCTGTGTACTTTAAAGTAGCAACGATAAAATGCTTCAAATTGGGGCATTTTCCACATCTGCGCTCTGCCAGTAGTAAAGAAACATTTCAATCTTTTTCAGATGCCAAGTACATTGCTGTGTGCTGAATGGCTATTAAATCATACCACCGAAGAAAACATTGCAGCAGGTAGCAGTGTAAAACACACAGAGCTCGCAGACACTGCGGAAGCCTGTTTAGTACAGATAACTGTGTAAAACACACTCAGAGAAGCGAGCGAGACACTCCCAAAGACTACTCTGCAGCAGGTAACAATGTTAAACGCACACAGATACACCGCTGAAGAATACCTGGCAGATTGTGAGACTGTAGAACAGCGGGAGCCCAGAGGCACAGTCAAACGCTTGTGGCTGCACATGACAGTGTACAACACACAGGGAGCAGAGCCACTGCTGAAGACTATGTGGCAGCAGGTGACAGTGTAAAAACACACAGCTGCACTTGCTGTCCTGCCTCATCTTCACTCTTTTCCTGTCTCACCTCACCTCACTATCCCCTTGCTTTCACTGACCTGTCTCACTTACACTACCCCATCCTACCGCAACTATGTTTTTCTGCCTCCCACTGTCCTGCTTCACTCGCTGTGCTTTCTCATCTGTTTTTACAGCCCTGTCTCACCACCTTACTGTCCTGTCACAAATGTTCTCCAGCTTCGACTTTCTGTCTCACCTTATCACATTGCCTTTTCCCACCTGCCTTCACCCCTCTCACCTTCATTCACTTCTTCTCCCTTACATGCATTCACTCACTGCCATGACTCACCTGCCCTCACCATTTGTCTCCTCTCCACTTCCTGACCTGTCTCGTCTGCTCTCACTGCTCCATTTTACCCGCACCTACCCCCGTCTACCTTCTCTGCACTCGCCATACTGCCCACCTGTACTTACTGTAATGTACCATCAGCTCTCACTGCCCTGCATTGCTTGCTCTCACAGTGTTCCACCTACCCTCACTGGCCTACTTCATCTGCTGCTCTTCTTCACCGTGCCCTAACCCAGCTACCGTCACCGTCAATTTGCGGGGCACCCGAAAACCAGCCAGCCCAGAGACGCACCTTCCTCAAAGCTCCACGCTCCGGCAGCAGGATGTGACGTACCCTCCGGCGCCGGCACGTAGCAGATACCTGACTGGGCCCAGCAGTCTAGTCACTACCATGAAGATCCTCAGAGGCCAGGCGGCCGTGGGCTGCGTGCGCGGCTGCTCACACCCTTTAATTTAAGGGGAGGCCGGGCGTGCACAACTGCGCACCATTTAATTAATGATGCCTTGAAGAGGCTTGCTTACAAGTTGCTGACTCCGATCATTGAGGGGCCCCCTGGAGCGCGAGGCCCCCCCCGGTCTGCGGGGGCCTGTGTTACGCCCCTGCAGGGTAGACGGCGTCTGCCCTCTGACAATAGTGGTTAGATGGCGTCTACCCTCGACTCGCACCCTGGCCATGGTTTGGCTATCCACAGGACGGTTGATGAGTGAAAAACCACAGACTAGGTAGGTGTCAGCTAAATGTAACCAGCGCACACCATTCAAGCACTGTATGGCTGAGCAATGACACACAAACCACTCAGCAGAAAGACACTATTGCGCATGGGACAACACACCACACAAGTTCCTCCTTCACAGCCACCTAACACAAGGGAAAAGGTCACTGGGTGCCGACTTTACCCTAGGGACCTGTAAGCGAACAAACAACACAATGTACCCTAGTATGGATCCATACACTCTCCCAGTGAACACACACCTGCACGCACAGGTAAGCTGTGTAGTTATGTACATGTGTGTACACGTGAAATACCATTACTGTGGGTGAGCATGAGGTGGGTTCTGCCCACATTGCTGTGCGCACGTGGCGACCTTAAATGGGTGAGTTTCGGGTGCGAGACGCAGAAAGCCCACCTGGCAGCATAACCCGACTCAGGCTCATTTGAAACTATGGCCTACAGTTTTCATTGCAGTCGGGGCTCAACTCGCTGAGTTACCTCGCGTAATAATTATTCTTTTCTTTCTTGGTATCAGGTCAGTACTCTCAAGAATAAAAGATACGGAGAAGGCAGGCATATAGCTCCCAACTGCTCTCTCCCAGCTGGCTAGGCTAAGTATAGTCAGATCAGTGCATAGGCGACAGAGTGGCACAGGGATGCGCTCTCCAACTGCTGCTGCCTTATAAATGTTGAAAAGTGAGGAAGTGAGCCAGAGGAAAACGGGCCCGTCAATTCAACCTTTGAGGACCCATGATCTCATGAAAAACTATATATTTTCAAACGTTAAAACCTAAGTATAGATAACGTTTGCATTAAAATATACATATTTTTTGAATTGTCATATTATTAATTACATTTAAAAACAAAAATATTGAGTTTCCCAAATAATAAATACAATACATAAATTGAACAAAAGTTTGGGGAAGGCTGACCCATAACACCAGATTTTTTCCACATACTGCCCACCTGTACTTACTGTAATGTACCATCAGCTCTCACTGCCCTGCATTGCTTGCTCTCACAGTGTTCCACCTACCCTCACTGGCCTACTTCATCTGCTGCTCTTCTTCACCGTGCCCTAACCCAGCTACCGTCACCTCGCTGATTTGCCTGCGCACACTGTCCTGTTACTTGCGTGCCCACTGCCCTCACAACTCTGCCTCAGGTCAGGTGACCCCCCCAGGACCACAGAACAGACCCCACAGGACCACGTCACATCCAGGCATGCTCACATTCCTGCCTCGTTTGCTCTCACCGCAACATGCTGAACAGACATGGCACACGCCTGGAGGTGCGTGTCACTCAACCAACATGAGAACGTTCGGCCTCCTGCTACTGCACAGCCCGACACACACAGCCATCCCCCACGTCCGTGAGTCACCGTCACTTTTTAAGCATCTCTCGGGGACTGGCAAAATTAATGCCCAGGGCCGTCATTGGTAGCGCTTTCATGCGCTACAAGATTGACGGCCCTGGGGACAAGTCACCCACATACATTGTTACATACCGCCGGCCCACTCCAGCAAAGTGGCACTACGTTAGGGTGCGCTGCGCACGCAGCATGTAGTGCAAGCAGGTGCGCTTGCACTCACAATCACGTACAGGTGCTGCTGCCTCCTTCGAATTAAAAAATGTTTCCCCCTTCTGCCGCCCTAGCCCTTTTGCCGCCCTAGCTAGTGCTGCCTAATTGTAGAAACGGCCCTGCACAGACCACAAAGACACCTCCGAAGACTTCCTGGCCGCAGATGACAGTGCAAAACACTACACACAGGGCTCAAAGACACTGGCATAAATCATGCGAACGCATATAACGCACTAACTGTGGCCTTACCTGTACCGTGACGACGGTGAGGCGTGTGTCACACACACTGTCTGCAGCCTGCGCACGAGGCGAGCTCCAGCTCCAGGCTACACGTCACAGCGGCGGGCGTCCCGAAATCACACAGTGATTGGCCTGCTGCACTGGACCAGCCAATCCTGGCGCTAGGGGGGCACATTTGCTGCTCGCCCTGTCGCCCCTTCAAACCCGGGCTAGGCTGGCTAAGAAGTACCCCTGGGCCCCGCTGGGGAACTTTCATTGCGCATGCTTGGGAAAGTTGAATCCCAACTCGCACTTGCGCACTACGGTCCGTCTGTCTGCTGCAGCCTGAGTGTACTGTCACTCAAGCTGCAGCAGGCCACCCCCCCTGCACATTCCGAAATCGCCGGGTGTGTCCCGGCGGCTGACTCGTACACTTCTGTTCTGTGAGTAATTTTATTGGAAGAGGATTGCGGCCGCGATGCGGGTCCATGTGGCTGGAGGGGCTACGCCCCTACGCCCCAATGGACGCACCTCTGCTGATAACCAATGCCGCGTTTTTTTGGAGACAGCCAGTGAAAGACCTTTGTGTTGAACTCATTCAAAATGTTTTCTGCTGTATGACGTTTCTCCAAGCCAAACATGGCTAGTGTTGCATGTTTCCGAGCAGCTTTAAAAACTTGGTCCAGGTCAGCACCTGCGTTTAGCTTTGCTTTAACCCCTGAAAAAGAGACCCAGTGTGCAGTGATGCACATGTAATCAGTGCCTGCGCCACTGGTCCACATGTCTGTTGTGAGATGTATAGTGTGAACAGCACTCTTCTGCAAAGCTGCCCCAATCACCTCCAGCACATCTTCATGTAGTGCTGGAACCGCAACTCGGGCAAAATAGTACCGGCTAGGAACCTTCCATTTAGGGCAGAGCGCTGCCACTAATTCGAGAAAACCAACCCCTTCGACAAAAGAAAAAGGGAGAAGATCCAGCGCTAGCATTTTAGCCAGCTTAGTGTTATACAGACGCACCATTGGGTGGTTGCGGTCATATAGCGCGTCTGAAAACAACATTGTTTTAACGTTGCCCTGGACCATTTTACGGGACGATGATAACTTCTTCGACCCAGTAACGCTCGCTGATGAACTTTTTCGCATTGGTGTCTCACTCTGTCCCACACTCTTAGTGTGGCTCCCAGGGGTACTGGGTGTAAGTGAAGTGTGTGACACTTCTTCCTCCTCTTCATCATCAGATGGAACATCAACGTTTTCTCGACTTGCAATTCGGGCTTCCTTGATCTGCTTTAGGTGCGCCAACAATTGGACAGTGTGCTGTCTCTTAAGATGACCTCTCTGGCCTCCAGTCCCATAGTTGGTACCAAGCTTACCACGACTAACTGCAAGCTTACAAATGCTACAAATGGCTATGATTTCCCTTTTTGTGGAAACACTAAAGAAGTCCCAAACTGCGGACTTGAAATGTCTGTGGGGGCCAGAGGAGGCGATACTGGTGGTGGCCGTGCTGCTAATGCCAGATGAAGTGAAGGATGTGTATTGCTGAACTTTACTATGTTTTGCACTTTCACCACCACTAATTGAGGTTGAGGTGGATGGAGGTCCCTTCTGGCGAGTAAGAAATATGGAAGCGGTACGTTGTGGTGTACTAGTTAACATCAATGATTCTGGTGTTCCCATTGCCTCCTCGTCGACTTCATCATCACGCTCAGCAGCCTGTCGGGCTAGGGTCAAAATGTCTGTTTGCTGCATGCCCGCTGGGGCTTCAGTGACGTTAGTGATGATGACTGCGTCGTCGTCGTGAGAGTCTTCAGCAGCAGGAGTATACGCCACTTCTTGTTGAGCGGCATCACGCTCCATAACTGAGAGTTTCGACGACCTTCCTTTTACGCTTAGCTACCTTTGTCAGATCATGGTGTGCCTCCTCAACCTCACTCTCAGACGGCAGTGGTGCTGGTTCCCAAGTAAGATCCAGATCATCAGAAGGAGGTGGGCTTGAAGAAGATGTAGACACCAACACCCTTGATCTTTTCCTTGCTGGATGTGGACGACAATGAATGATCATCAGGAGGAGTGGCTTCCTCGAATGATACCTCGGCTTGATTGTCGATTTCCAGATGTGCCCCTACTTCTGGAGGAACAACTATTGTGGCCACTTGTTGTGCCCCTCCATGCACCTCTGCTTGCTCCTCTCCTTGCGCCGCCTCTCCTTCCACATGTACTTGGGCTTGTACTTGCACATGTGATTGTTGTTGCGGCTGTGGTTGTTCAACACTCGTCAGATGAGCTACAACAACCTGTGTTGATTGAGGGACATTGCTGCTGCTTTCTTGCGATGAGCCAACATCACTGGTCGATGGTGATTGAAGAACTATACTGGCTGTCTCTGAAGCACTCAAGGGCTTGGACCTAAGTTGGCGTGGTGGTGGTGGCACTGAGCCCAATGGAGCGGAGGTGCTGCTCCCAGCTTGGTCCCCAGCAGACCCCGCTGCTGCAGCAGGCGTACTTTTTTTTTTCCCAAAAAATGTGGCGGTCGTCATCACACCAGTCTCCTTGGCAAGTGGTGCCACTTGCTTCTTCTGATCCTTACTGGCAACTTTCTTGCTAGAGGAGCTACGAGTAACTTTTTTTGGGGCCATCTTCTTCAGATGTCACTCTGAACAGCAGGCCGCAGTTGCACAAGTTGCAGAGTTGTCTGTGGCCACACGTGACGTTGTGCTGCACACACCGCAGCAGGACTTCTTCCTGGCACTGGTGGTTCTTTTGTGCACCTACAAGCAATGGAAGACAGAGGAACATCAGTTATACACCCCAAAAAGTCAAAAAAACACACAAAAATCAGCACAATCCCAGCCCATCCATGGCCTGAATGGTGGTTAAATTCAAGAAGACAACCCACAGAAAGACTAGGCCCATGCACCACTCACTACCCCTGGCCAAAAGGCCCCACCAGCAGCCCCCAAAAAACGACAAAAAACACAAAATTCAGCACAATCCCAGCCCATCCGTGGCCTCAATGGTGTTTAAATCCAAGAAGACACCCCACAGAAAGACTAGGCCCATGCACCACTCACTACCCCTGGCCAAAAGGCCCCACCAGCAGCCCCAAAAAAACGACAAAAAACACAAAATTCAGCACAATCCCAGCCCATCCATGGCCTCAATGGTGTTTAAATCCAAGAAGACACCCCACAGAAAGACTAGGCCCATGCACCACTCACTACCCCTGGGCATAATGGATGAAAGCTAGGCAAAATAAGTGCAGGCCTCAGACACTGCCTCTCTTCAAAATGGCCCCTTGCACCCCAAGCACATGTTGCCTGTACCAGCACTCAAGATGGCCACCACCACCACCCACATGGCCAGTCCAAATCAACAGTAGCACCCCCAAAAAAAGGAAAAACACACAAAAATCACCACAATCCAATGCCATCCAGGATGTTTACATTAAAGAGAGTGAGACCCCACAGGCAGACTCAGTCCATGCACCACTCACTACCCCTGGGCAAAAGGCCCCAACAGCAGCCTCAAAAAAACGACAAAAAACACAAAATTCAGCACAATCCCAGCCCATCCATGGCCTCAATGGTGTTTAAATTCAAGAAGACACCCCACAGAAAGACTAGGCCCATGCACCACTCACTACCCCTGGGCATAATGGATGAAAGCTAGGCAAAATAAGTGCAGGCCTCAGACACTGCCTCCCTTCAAAATGGCCCCTTGCACCCCAAGCACATGTTGCCTGTACCAGCACTCAAGATGGCCACCACCACCACCCACATGGCCAGTCCAAATCAACAGTAGCACCCCCAAAAAAAGGAAAAACACACAAAAATCACCACAATCCAATGCCATCCAGGATGTTTACATTAAAGAGAGTGAGACCCCACAGGCAGACTCAGTCCATGCACCACTCACTACCCCTGGGCAAAAGGCCCCAACAGCAGCCCCAAAAAAACGACAAAAAACACAAAATTCAGCACAATCCCAGCCCATCCATGGCCTCAATGGTGTTTAAATTCAAGAAGACACCCCACAGAAAGACTAGGCCCATGCACCACTCACTACCCCTGGGCATAATGGATGAAAGCTAGGCAAAATAAGTGCAGGCCTCAGACACTGCCTCTCTTCAAAATGGCCCCTTGCACCCCAAGCACATGTTGCCTGTACCAGCACTCAAGATGGCCACCACCACCACCCACATGGCCAGTCCAAATCAACAGTAGCACCCCCAAAAAAAGGAAAAACACACAAAAATCACCACAATCCAATGCCATCCAGGATGTTTACATTAAAGAGAGTGAGACCCCACAGGCAGACTCAGTCCATGCACCACTCACAACCCCTGGGCAAAAGGCCCCAACAGCAGCCCCAATAAAACGACAAAAAAACACAAAATTCAGCCAATCCCAGCCCATCCATGGCCTCAATGGTGTTTAAATCCAAGAAGACACCCCACAGAAGGACTAGGCCCATGCACCACTCACTACCCCTGGGCATAATGGATGAAAGCTAGGCAAAATAAGTGCAGGCCTCAGACACTGCCTCTCTTCAAAATGGCCCCTTGCACCCCAAGCACATGTTGCCTGTACCAGCACTCAAGATGGCCACCACCACCACCCACATGGCCAGTCCAAATCAACAGTAGCACCCCCAAAAAAAGGAAAAACACACAAAAATCACCACAATCCAATGCCATCCAGGATGTTTACATTAAAGAGAGTGAGACCCCACAGGCAGACTCAGTCCGTGCACCACTCACTACCCCTGGGCAAAAGGCCCCAACAGCAGCCCCCAAAAAACGACAACAACCACAAAATTCAGCACAATCCCAGCCCATCCATGGCCTCAATGGTGTTTAAATCCAAGAAGACACCCCACAGAAAGACTAGGCCCATGCACCACTCACTACCCCTGGGCATATTGGATGAAAGCTAGGCAAAATAAGTACAGGCCTCAGACACTGCCTCTCTTCAAAATGGCCCCTTGCACCCCAAGCACATGTTGCCTGTACCAGCACTCAAGATGGCCACCACCACCACCCACATGGCCAGTCCAAATCAACAGTAGCACCCCCAAAAAAAGGAAAAACACACAAAAATCACCACAATCCAATGCCATCCAGGATGTTTACATTAAAGAGAGTGAGACCCCACAATCAGACTGAGTCCATGCACCACTCACTACCCCTGGGCAAAAGGCCCCAACAGCAGCCCCAAAAAATCGACAAAAAACACAAAATTAAGCACAATCCCAGCCCATCTATGGCCTCAATGATGTTTAAATCCAACAAAACAGTTGTATAATGCATGCACCCATAACCAACACTGGTCCTACTGGATACTGTGGCTACCCACAATATATGTTATTTAATGTTCTGAAAAAGTTCCAAAATTGTAGTTGTAGCAACTGTAATGCCCCAACAAACTTACTTGTGAAAGTTGATTTCTAATCCAAAAGTGATCCAAAGAAAGTCAAAAAGGCCTCAAATCCAAATATCCAGCAGCACCCACAAAAAGTAATCCTTCCAGGTCAAGGTCCAAATGAAAGTGACCAGCACATGAAGAAAGCACTGGGAGGAGCCTGCTGGACAGGAACAGGAAGTTGGAGACTGTGGGGCACTTCCTTCCTCTCCCCCCCCCCCAAAAAATGGACTCCTTGCAACAAAAAAGTGCAGGCAAATGTCAACCTGAGGAGTGATTCTGATAAAAATCATCATTTTCTGAAGGTTTATGCTGTTTGCTGGTGGATTTTTTGTGCAGAATTGCAAAATCTCTATATCGCGAGTGCGAGATTGTTCCTGCCTGCCGCACCTACGTGTTCGCAATTGCGAACTCTCGCGATGCGTGCTGTGCAAGGTAAGGTGGCAAGCCGCGATTACGTATTCGCGGGCGCCAACTCCCGGGGGATCCCGCAGCAAGATCCAAAATGGCGCAGCACTCGCAAAATATTGAGAAAACAACTCGGCAAAGGCTGAATGAGGGAAAGTGAACGCCGCGCGCCACGCCGCGCGCCACAATATTGTATCACCAAGCAAAAAAATCCGCCGCGTGCAAATTGACGGATTTTTGGCAAATTCGCTAGAGTTCGCGGATTGCGAATTTACCGAAAATCCGCAAATTCCGCGAGCGGAACGGATTTTACGCCCATGCTTAGTGGTAGTCTGCCGCTGCTGTGTAGGTGGGAGGCAACAGAAATGAAACAAAACATGAGCCCGAAAAGTCAGGGGGCAACCATGTATAGGCTCTATCGTGGCAGATGAAATAGGTACCCTTAGCTGCTAAAAACGCAGGGGAAGTCTGAGATCCAAAAACATACGTTTCAGTACAGACACTCTTCCCTAACTGAGCCCTGGGATTCGTGCCATTACCTTGCAGACACAGATGACCCTGATGGGTACAATCCAAATCGGGGACGATCTCTTAAATTGCTGTTTCTCACTCAGAGTAGCTCCATATCCAGTCATGTTCCATCCTATGTATACCAGTGTCTCATCTCTCGGGATAGTCTCATAAGAAATAGCTTCCTTAATCATGTCTACTATACCCTTGACTAGAGCACTTTTTCTAGGATTGTCTGTTACAGAACGCAGGGGGTAGATTTCGTGTGCATATATGAACATTGTCCTATATGCCCATACAGAACCATTGTGACTGAATGGCAGGACCAGATAAGGGATACCTTTATCCGTTGTGTGAGGCATAAGACCGCACACCCAACAGTTAGTTGTGTTCATTATAGGTTGGTGTTGGTGTAATAACTGAACAAAGGAGTTATTGATGAACTCCAATCTCCTATTTGATTCGTGGTCAGGCAGAGGGTGGAAAGAATGAGAGGAAACAGTGGGAGGAGGTATGGGTGATGCAGTGTGTGCAAATGTTACACGAAAAGAAAGTAAAACATAACTTATCAAAAATATCATTACACTGAATAGCATCAAAATACACAATATTATAAAACTTTTCCTTGTCATCACGTTGCACAATTCGTGCTTAAAATGTGTCCGTTTGGCAGGTCTCTCCACATCGGGAAACTCCATCCTCTCTAAAGTGCTGCCCGCGGTGGGAGGTTGCCTCTGCTAAGGGATGCTTCTGTCAGTCTAGGGCAACTCCCTTGGACCAACCAGAACTACCGACCTAACGTCGTCAGCTGCACCCCAAAGACTTTAATCAACCGCGGCCCTAGCAGCGGAACCCGGATGGCGGTTCGAAAAACAAAAATAAGCAAGTTTCTTAGATGGGAGAGATGCAGTTTCAAAAATAGTACTTGGGAGGAAAAAGAAATATCTATTTATTAGTCCATGGATCTTGGTCTCAAATTGCAAAAAGAAAGTGTTTTATTGGTTCATTTTCCTCGGTCTCAAATTATATCGTTGTTTTCCTGGTATTGTCTGATCCTGGAACAAAAGGTCAGGCTCTGTAGTGTTCAATCGATTGGATGGTGGCACAGCCTTGTGCGAAATGTTTTCACTTTCTCGCTCAGAGTCAGTTCTTTTTACATGCAAGTTATTAAAAGGGACGGCATGTGACGGTATCAGGTTCTAGGTCAGCGACACCCTTCTGGACCCACTGGTCATAGGGCAGAGGGAAAGGGATTTTCTTACAATGGATCCCGTGGACCCAGTTGGCCTTCCCCTCCACCCGAACGGCTGATCTCGTAGAAAGAAGGACGAGATGAGGCCCGGTCCACCTGGGCTGGTCGTTCTTCGTTCTTTGGAAGTTCCTGACAAGAATCCAGGAACCGGGGTCAATGGCGTGACCTGGAGTCTGGAGGCAGGGTGTTGTGGACCTGTTGATGCAAAACACGCAATTTAGCCGTCAATTCATACAGATAATTAAGCAAAATAGGGTGTTCAAGCTCGCTGAACTTAGTGGGTCTAGGCACTCCCCATATGTTGGCTGGCTGGCCAAAAACTATCTCATATGGACTAAGTTTCACTCGTGAATGCACAGTCATTCTGGTGGACAGGAGTGCTAAGGGTAGAGCGTCAGGCCATTTAAGACCTGTGCTCGCTGTGCCATTGTAACATTCTACTAATCCAGCTGATTGGGGGTGATTTGCAGCGTGGAACTTCTGTCGAATACCTAGCCCTTCACACACTCTCTTCATCACACGCCCACAAATTCACTTCCATTATCAGACCAGACCATTCTAGGCATTCCAAACCTGGGGAAGTACTCTTTCACAAGGGCTTTTGCTGTGGACAAGGCAGTATTGTCTTTTAGGGGATAGGTTTCTACCCATCTTGAGAAAGCACAAACAACAACGAGTACGTATTTTAAGTTGTTGCACCTCTCCATGTGGATGAAATCTAGCTGCAAAACCTCGAACGGATACGTAGGAGGTGCAAAATGACCAGCTGGAGTTGGGGTTCCCCTACCAGGATTGTGCTTCAAACATACCATGCAATTCTTGACAACATTCTCTGCACACTTGGGAATCCCTGAATTCTTCCATACTGGGGCCAACAACTCGCAAATCCCTTTCACGCTGATATGAGCCATTCCATGAGCCATTGTAACCACTGCAAGTACATATGCATCGGGTAACAACCATCTCTGATGCTCTGATAATTCAATCCAACAACCATTTGCATCCATTCTACCCGTACTTTCTCTCCACGTGCTCAATTCCTTCTCTGTGGCCTCAGCTTGAATGGACTTCACACTCTCTATTGTGTCTTCACACATTCCAACATCACCAGTCCATCTTGCAGGGCCTGCAACATACATTCGGCTCATTACATTCTGTGCCGTTTCTTTCGCGATCTCATCAGCAAATGCATTTCCACGACCAACATCATCAGTCACCTTCTTGTGAGCACTACATTTCACAATCGCCATTTGCAGGGGCAAGGTCAGTGATTCAAGAAGCTCATTCACCAACTGACCATGCTGAATCTTAGCTCCATGCGACATCAGGAACCCACGTTCTCTCCACAATCGCCCAAAACTGTGAGCCACTCCAAATGCATACTGACTATCAGTGTAGATAGTCACTTTCATCCCTTTAGACAACACACATGCTCTCGTGAGTGCAATCAATTCTGCCGCTTGAGCTGAATTATGTGGCACACGTGCAGCTTCAACAATTGTATGCAAAATTGTAACGGCATATGCTGCAGTCGTATCACCACTCGGGAGCTTGAAGCATGAACCATCCACCCATAATGTACCATCACACTCAGCAAGTATCGGATAGATCTAGTCTCCCTTTCGTCTCTTCCTCTGTTCTGAGAAAACAATCGTGCTGTTCTGAAGCATCTGCTTCCTCTGTAATTGGCAACAACGTAGCTAGGTTTAAGGTACTGCACCTCTTTATGTGCACATGACTCGCTAATAGTGTCAATTCGTAACTGGACAGTCGAGCACTAGTTAAGTGCTGTGTCTTGGTTCTATTTAACAACGTGTCTACTGCATGTGGGACCATCACGACTAGTGTATTATTCATTACTAGACCAGCAGACTGTCGAATAGAGACAGCTGCTGCTGCTGTGGCTCTTAAGCAACTTGGCAATGCTTTGGCTACCAGATCCAAAGTCGACGAAAAATAGGCACATGGACGCTGCCTTCCTCCAAACAACTGAGTCAACACAGACAATGCACAGCCCTCTTTCTCGTGGACATATAATGTGAAAGGCTTACTGTAGTCGGGGGTACCTAACACAGGAGCCGAACACAATGCTGTGCATAATTCGAGAAAACTTTTCTGACACTCTTCAGACCAAGGAATGGGATTGGGTGTATTTTTACACGTTAATGCCACCAAAGGTTTGGCCAATAACGAAAAATTTGGAATCAACTGTCTACAGTATGATGTAATGCCCAAGAAAGCACGCACTTCTCTCTGTGTTCTTGGCACATTTAATTTCGCTATTGCCTGAATTCTTTCTGGGGTCAGTTTCCTTCCCTCCTTCGATAAGAGGTGACCTAGGTAGGTCACTTCTTGTCTGCAATATTGCAGTTTGGAAAGTGACACCTTGTGATGAAGTTCACACAGATGACGCAATAATGACAGCGTGGCCTTTTTACAAATTTCCTCAGTATCTGCGGCTATGAGCAAATCATCCACGTACTGTACAAGAGCAGCACCTTCAGGTAAAACAATCGTATCAAGCTGTGTTTTTAGAGCTTGACTGTATATTGATGGACTTTCACAGTAGCCCTGAGGAGCGCGTTTAAAGCAGAAGCTGCGACCTCCTAAACTGAAGGAAAAAATATCCCTGCTCTCCTCAGCAATCGGGATGCTGAAGAAAGCATTCTTCAGGTCAATCACCGAAAACCAAGAGGCAGATGCTGGAATCATAGTCAATAATGTGGTAATGTCGGGGAGAACTGGGAATTGTGGCACAACTATTTTATTCACCTCTCTCAGATCAATCACGAATCTGTACACAGGTGGCTTAGAAGGATCAGTTCGTTTTAAAACAGGCAGAACTGGACTATTGCAAACGTTGCCTCGTGTTTCTTCAATCACATCCTTTCCAATCAATTCGCAAACGATCGCTAGTAAAGCTTTTTCACCTTCACTCGATATTTTGTATTGGGGAATTCGTGGCATTTTAACGTTGGCTTTCAATGTTACAACATATGGTGGAATTTCTAAAAGACCCACATCATTTGGACCAGTGGCCCAAAGAATATCTGGAAGAAACGACAATTCTGCTGGAAGCGCATCTCTCGACAAATACATGGGAGAAACCACTTTCTCACCTAAAGTAAGTTGTACTCCTGAAGGAGAACAGTACAAAGTTGCATACAATCTCTTTAACAAATCAAATCCTAGCAAGTTTTCACCACAACCTGTTGTCAGAATGAGGGGTGCTTCGAATTCGCAAGGACCAACAGAAAGAGACAAAGGGTCAGAAATCGGATTTCTAACTGGGGCGCCAGAAAAACCTACAGAAACGTTCATTTCGCCAGACAAAGGTGCGCCAGGGAGTTTGGAGTGCATAATAGAACTCTTTGTAGCACCAGTATCCAACAGAAAAGGCTCTGACACACCTGATGTAATCACCTCAACGTAGGGTCCACTCTGATCTACTGGAACTGAAACAACTCCCTCTCTTTGTCTATGGCTGTCCTAGCAATCATTACCCTCCAAATACTCCTTTTCTGTATAATAATCATCAACTTAGTATTGAGCTGTCCTGTCAGATGCGTTGTTCTGCTGATCGAACCTATTCATAGAATTTTGTGGTGGAAGGGGACGTGTGTTTTGGGGGACGTTTCCGCGTCCTCTACCTCTAGGCGCTTGCTGAACACCACGACCTCTTACACCAAAAACACCATTTGCACGTTGTAACAAAATAGGACAACTATACTTGAAATGACCTTCTTCCTTGCAATACGAACACTGGTTGGGGCCTACAGGGACACGTGGCTGAGTGTACTCGGCTCTTTGCGAGTTCCTCTGATACTGTTGAGGGTGCTGAAAATTACTCTGATAGTTATTCTGACCATTCTGACCATCACCACGTGGCGGATATGCTTGCTGTAATAATACCTTCGTTTTTAATTCCTTGGTTTTCTTTTCTACTCTATCTTTCTCGTCCTTGTCTCTATTCTCGTAATATTGGGCAGTAGCTAATATTTGCGCTGAAGATGACACAGCCCAAGAACTTTCTGAATCTTTTAACTTTTTACACAATTCTGGAAGCGGATTGTGCACGAATTTATCGACAAACAATCTCTGACCACCTTCTGTGGTCATATCTTGACCGCTGTGGTCGACAAATGTTTCTTCAAACCTGGTGAAGAAATCTGAAACAGTTTCTTCTTTCTCCTGCTTGGATGCCGACAACTTATCCCAATTTACGCGTATTGCAGGCATTATCGTTTTCATGTAGTCAACTATTCTACCAGGGAGTTCTGCTATCAAAGGCTCAGGCTTAGCACCACCAACTTGTCGGGCATCTGCAGCGGCAATATTAGCCCATGAGTCACCTAGCTCCTGATCGTGATCTGTATGATGAATTTTACCCCATAAAGGCTGTGGAACGACATTCCCAAATAGCATATCGATGTCGGCTAAATTCATTATACATGATCCAGCAGTTTGTGACAATTCTTTGTAATACCCTGCAGGATTTTTACGCGGATCAGGTAATGTTTGTTTGAGCGCTAAAACTTCAGCTCGCTTCCATGGGACATGTACCCATACACGCTGAAAGTGTGGCAGAATAGGTGGGTTAACAGTTGTGTCACCCTCTCTCCATTGTGGGGGAACTTCCCTCATCGGGTATTGTCGCGCCTTTTTCCTACTAGACGCACTAGGCTCAGATTGTGACCCAGAACTGCTCCCCTTACTCCTATATGATAACAATATTTCAACCGCCTTCTCTACATCGGGACCTACAATCATGCCCTCTCCAAACTTAAACCGTACACGACACAACTCTTGTGGGTTGCATTTCAGATCATTGTCTTCCAAATCCTCACCAAGGAAAACACACATCTGTTCAAAAACATATCTCTGTGTCGGCGCTTCCCATTGATGGAAGACTTCCATGACAGACTCTACATCATATTTTACGGTGTCCATAACCCAATTCCGTGCTAAACGATTCAATGTGTCTCTCTCTTCATAGTCAGGCAGTCGACTTCGCAACTGTCTTCGTCCCATGTTAGGGGTCGTAGTAGGCGACCCGAAAAGAGGTGTGAAAAGGTTAGTAACAGTGCTGGCCATTTTCTGCCGAATGGAAGGTGAAACTGAAGGAAGAACAGGTGGAAAACGGGGTGAGATAAGGCAGGGGCAGAGACAATAGCAGAGGAGGCATCAGGAGAAGTAGAAAGTACAGTAGGCAAAATCGTGGAAAGCACAGGTGGAGCAGATGTGGTCGGTGGGCCTGGAGGAGGCTGCACCGTAGAGACAGGAGTCAGCTGGAGAACAGCTGGTGGGTGCTGCGGAGGAACAGGAAGTGTAGGTTGCACAACTAAAGGTTGCGGGGGTGCCGTGGCATTTTGCGCATAGGGGGGTGGCGAATTTAATAAATGCGACATTAATGGATCCTTTTCACGCTCTTTTGCTGCCTCTTGCTGAAGAGACGGCAACACTGGATAACATTTATCTATTGCCATTTTACGTTGCCTGTGCAACTGCTCACTCATCTGCTCTTCTTCATTGTCTTTAAACTGCATAGCAGCTTGCATTACTGAAAGTCCTCCTTCTCTCTTATTTTTCTTAGCTAATTTGATTTCCTTCTGTTTGGCCTCCTTACGCCATAGGCGGAAAGAGTCAAACATCGCCGGCCGGGCTTTCTTCTCGAACAGGTTAACTTCAAGGTTATCTAAGATTTCGGTATCAAAGCTACCATATTGGGGCCATTTTAAAACACCATCTTTCCTTGTGTATTTGATCCACATTTCATTGTATGTGATGGGGCCTACCCCATGTTTCACATATAACTCGTAAGTTGGAGTTCTAACCGGAGGAACCGGACATGAGTCCTCCAATCGGGAGTCCCTATTATTACAACCAAGACAAAACAAATTTCCAAGTCTAAGACTAGGCATCTTTGCTCTCTAGTCTAGTTCCAAACGTCAAAGGATTATCGATTACGATATTTTCTCGTGAAAACACGAGTCCTTCGGTTTTGGTGCTTGCAAGTACCAACAATTATCCCAAAGGATACCCAAGATTAAGACCAACTAAGGACTGGGAGACGCTCCACTTATACTTAACTGAGATATCGATGACGTCACCAGAAGACTCGTCTTAGTGTTTCGCTCTACCAAACATCAAGGGTCCAAATCAGGGCGATAGCCAGGGCAGCAGTCCTTGTAGCCGTCGGGAAGCGGGGAACCTCGCAGCAAAGACCTTCGGACCACGTCGACATGCAGGGGTCGATGAGGTGGTTGGCCGTCCTCCGGAATTTTCACACGAAGCTCCTCACGATCCTCTGGCTGACTGGTACCACTGGAATCGCCAGACGTTGGGCGCCAGCTGAGGTACTGGGTTTTTAAGAACCGGCACAGAACCGGTAACCCAGCGGTGTCAGGGTACACCCAGAGACCTCGGGTTCTTCCTGATCCAGACCACAGAAACTCAGAGTCTTCTAGGTGAAGTCAAAGATCGATTTATTGGCTGCAACCAAGGTAACAAGTGTCCTAGAAGTACAACACACGGGGAAGTATATTCTCAGGAGACTGCTTGAATTTACAAAGTCAGGCTTCTCTCTTTATACAGAATATTCGGCTTCAGGCAAACATTCCTCGAATTTGCAATATATCATTTACAGATTTTGGTTTACAAAGGAAAAGCAGAGTCATGATGACATGTACATATTTCACGTTGTGCTGCCCACAACAAATCACCCGGCAAGGCCCAACATTTCATCAGATATCGGTGGACCCCCAATAAAACAGGCACCTCCCCACCATAAAGTAAGTGAAGCACAAAGAGTAGAGACAGATGGGAGCAAGATACGGCAGGTGTGCGCGCTGAAATGGTTTTATGGCTTGTTGAGCCTTGATGCTATCTTGCTCGGCCACTGGGAGGGGAACTGACCTAACGAGTTCGGCCTGGGGCAATGGTTCCAACTTGCACAGGTCATAGAAAAGTCGATTAAGGTGTACGTGTCCTTGTGGAGTTGAATTCAGCTGGATTAAGGCCTATGTAAAGGGCAACACATGAATGGAAGCCAAGGGTTCAGAACGTAAATGACGATTTCGAGGTGAAATCGTCACCCGAATATGTGAAAATATTTGTACATGGTATGCTCGTCATTCTCGGTCTTTTGATACCAAATTCGTCATGTATCGACGAAGTTTTTAATTCTCGAGTCCAGAACGATTACATGAATCCAGAATCTTCAGAACCACAGCAAGCTGAAAACCCCCCAGAATCAGTTTCTAGCTCAAGTGTGGAGATTTTGCACAGGATAATACGAATCAGGGCTTTTGCAACCTCCCCAGGGAATTGACGGCAGCAGCAGATGTCACTGTTAGTGTTTTTGGGGTAGGTTTGTCTGATTAAATATCGCTAAGCGATTTTTATCGCTTAGGAGCCTTATAATTGTTATTATTATTCAGATTTGTACAGTGCATGGCTACCCAACCAAGGGTTTTTTGCTCTTTCTGTGATTGCTGCATTCTGCAGCTCACATAGAAGGGGCAAACCACAAATAATGATTGTTTATGTGCAGGAAGGTGTCCCTTCCCGCACATAAACAATCATCCCTGCAGCGCAGGTACCTGTGCACCATGACTCAAGGGTGCACAAGAGAGCATAGCTGCAAAATCGGCCCTGTAACACAATCGGCTGAAAACCGGTCCTGACAAAGAGCTCGGTGGCACACAGCAGGAAGGCTTGCTGCTCTGCCATGTGTCAAAATATAGTAAATGAGGCCAAAAGTATTTCTACTCATTGAGCCACTCCCTCCCAGGTTTACAACATTTTGTAAATCTGGGAATGCGTTGGGTTTCATGGATGGTGCGTGGGAACACACACATCAACACCCATGGAATGCCCCTTTCACGCAGAGTAATGAGTGAAAGGGGCCCATACAAAGCCATGAAAAGTCATGCAGGGTGACTTTATGTGGCCTTGTAAATATGAACAGGCAAACTGCGCCGACGGTGCTTCTAAAAAAGTGGTGCACTGGTGGCACAATTGGCTTCTAAATGAGGCTCATACGGTGCACTCTTGACTAGAAAGCCTTTCTAGTCGGGAACCCTAGCATCTTGCGGCACCAGCGTTGGGCCACTTTGAAACCCTGCACTGTGTGTTTTTTTGGTTTTTTTTACACGTTAGGCACTGATTGAGACTGTTGATAATTATGTTTGTGCTGGCAGTGTAGTGTGTGATGTCTGCATACTAAATGAGCAGGGCCGCTGCAGGGTAGGGTTTCTGGAGATGTGAGTCAACCCAATTAAAAACAGTCTCTGGAGTCTTAATTAATTAATGGAGCCTTTTAATAAAACAACTTTTACCATCTTGAAAGAGATTGTGGTGCACTCATTCTTCCGGCCAGCAAATCCATTTATCTGCCCTGTGGGAAGCAAACAAAGATGGCACGTAGTTGTGCAGGCCTGTGGCCCTCAATTCCCTGGGATAAATTATGCTAGGTTTGCCTGATGGATGCTAGTAAGGGAAGGAAGGCATGCAGAGGGAGGAAAGGGCTGTGGAAAGATGTTCTTTGTAAGAATATATTTTAACAGCAATTACTACTATTTAAAAGATATGCTGCAGTGTGGAGATAAGTTTTGATCAGAGATACTCCCAAAACAAGATTTATTCATTTGCGTAAGGCCACTCTCGGACTGTGGAGAGATGGTCCGTTCGGGGCAATTCTCGGTAAAAGTCGGTGTAAAATTTACGACCACTTTTACCGAACAGATTTTTTGTACACGAGTCCCATAGAGCATTATTAATGCACCCCTCCTTGTCCATATGTGTCCAGCATTTACAGAATAACTTGTCTAGAGCTCAACGTTATCGAAAGATGACCGTCAGAGGGAGCTACATAAAACATCTACATACATTAATGACGTAGAACAGAGTGGAATGTGTGACTCATTAATCTCGAGTCACAGTATGATGGCTGACTGTACGTATGTAGCCGCCTCACTCTTGCCATGGGCGGAGATCATGCATTCAGCCATTGCGGCATCCCTCGGGCCGTGGGATTAATGTGATGTGATATGCACGTGTTTCGAATAAAAGTTCATATTTAGAAAAATATAGAGTTGGCATATTTGGCCTTTTCTGGACAGATTCTTTGGCAGCTCTCGTTTTTTTATGTAGGTCACATGATTGCTCAGTCACTGCTCGTGTAGGAATGTTTGGACTCTTATTGCTGAGGCTACAGGCACAGTGACAGCAGTGCGTGCGTGGGAATCGATTCACCAAAATGCCAAGGTTGACGGAAGTAACACCTAGCACCCTTTGACCTTAATGACGTCACAGGAAGTGACCCCATAGGGCCTTTGGCCCTAAATCTTCCCAGGAAGTGACGTCACACCATCTTAACCCTGACATCACAATAATTAACATTGCCGAAGTTCCATAATACCTGAAATGTCTATTTTAGTTATTATCTATCTGAAGGTGCCAACATGATATGTCAAGGGAGCATTTACCTGATCCACAGTAAACAAGCAAAGTGAGTCAGTCCAACATCTTCTATGCGGGCAGGGTGGTGTGGGAGTTTCTCCTGCTGAGAAAAATTTGAAAAAAATGGACTGTAATAGTGCATTTTAAAGTACAATTTTCACGTAAATGTGCAAAAAAAAGACATGAATTAAAAAAGAATCAAGTTCTTTCATAGTGTGCCATGCCAATGAAATCAAATACACCCAATGGGCCTCATTTATGAGGCCGTGCGTCACTTTTGCGCCGCCGGTGCGTCACTCTTTGTGACGCACCAGCAGCGTAAATAATGTGCCTTGTTGCACCATATTTACAAAGTGACGCATCTAGGTAGATGCGTCACTTTGTAAACCCCTGCGCCACATTATACCTGCAGCAGGTATAATGGGGCAGATTTATGTTAACTGGCGCATCCCCAGGGATGCGCCAGTTAATGTGCGCCACAGTGCGCCACAGCTCCGCCACCCATGGTGCGCCGCATTTATAATGCGGCGCACCATGGGGCAAAAACAGCACAGATGCGTGACGCATCTGTGCCGTAAAGGTGACGCATTGCTGGAGTTGCGTCGCAAGCGCGACGCAGCTCCAGCAAGGCTCGGGGGTGCCCTATCTTAACAATGCTGCGTCAAGACCTACGCCTGCTTCAAGCAGGCGCAGGCTTTTGACGCAGCATTGGCCAGAAAGTGACTGAGTGAAATCTTATAGATTTCACTCAGCCACTTTTGCGAGGCGCACCTGCCCCGGAACGCCCACCCGGCGCCGGAACGCCCACAAGCGGCGCAGGGCTTTACTACGTGACGCATCTGCCTAGATGCGTCACGTTGTAAATCGTTCGTAGGGATGCGCCACGTTTACGCCGCCTTGCGTGACGCAACAGCGGCGTAAACGTGGCGCAAGTGCCTCATAAATCTGCCCCAATGTATGCAAGGGGGGCGTATTGACGCAAGGAAGGGTCGTAGAAGTGACGCAGTGAAATCTATGAGATTTCACTGCGCCACTTTTAGGATGCCGTTGCGTCAAAATCTTGCGCCTGCCTCACAGCAGGCGTAAGATTGACGCAGGCCCTTTCACATGGGGCGCCCCATGTGAAAGGATGCTTTGCTGTAGTTGCGTCACTTTTGTGACACACTCCAGCAATGCGTCACGTTTGCGCTTACAGATACGACAGAAATACTGACGTATCTGTAACTCCTTGCGACATGATGCGTCATACATTAAATATGCTGCATCATTGGTGTCGCAAGGACTGTGCAGTGAAAAGTGACGCATCGCTGTTTTCACTCAGCGATGCGTCACTTTTCATAAATGAGGCCCTATGAGTTTACGCATTTTGTTTTTAAAATGCCCCAAAGGTACCCCAATATGTCAACAATTACCTCCATTGCTAGGGACAGTTTTTTGTCATGAATGCCCTTTTCACACAAATATATACAGTATGCCATTGTCAACATTTTGCCACTACTGCCATCCATGTACAATGGGTGACCCTTTTGTCAAAGGTTATTACCACACTCTGAGTGCTGGAGATGCTCAGGAGCCAACGATGACCTTCCCCATATCCTATACGACTGTCCTTCTGTACAGCATTTCTGGACCTAAGTAGGAGATATTCTAAGTGAAACAATCCCCTTCCGACTCCCCCTTGCCCCTCCTACCCTTCTGCTGCAGCATGACCTCAGGGATTCACCTGGCATTATGCGTCCACAACGCGGACTTTTGCACGCTGCGCTCTCAACAGCCAAAATTTGTATTTTAAAACAGTGTGGATCACCCAATCCCCCCTCACAGGAGGACTGTATGGAAGTAATGATTCAGACGGCGCCCCACGATCGTGTAATATATGCCCTGCAAGACCAGGAGGCGGTGTATAAACAAGCATGGGCTCCTTTCCTTCGAGACTCCTGAATGTTTGTGGCTCTGTTCCCCCTCTCCTGCCTATCTCGCCCTCCCTTCTCCCCCTCTTCTGCCCCCTTCTCTTCCCCCTTCCTTCTTCCCCGTCCCTTCTCTCCCTCTTTCTCTCACTAAGTACACACCTTTCCCCTTCCCCCTTCCCCTTCCCCCTATCCTCCCCTCCCTCCCTTCCACCCTTCCCCTCCCCATCCCCCTTTCCTTCGGGCATGGAGACGGCAACCTCACTCATCCATGACCACCCAGCATCCTCAATCGCCACCCACTTACATATCCAATATTCTGTAGATCCAAATCTGCTCCCTCCCCCAAGATTTGTTCAATCTAAATTTACCCCCTGCCTATGAACAATGAAGAGTGCACGTTTCTATACACAGTATGCAAAATAACCTTTCCTTCCACCAGTTGCTCCTCGTCCTCTATACAACCGCTTTTACTCCCTCGCTCCCTTCTGTTCTGTGCAGTTTCCCTCCTTAATAGTACACTTATACCTGTGTTGTCAATAGTCTTCTGAGAGTCCGTCATGTTGTACATTACTTATGGATATGTTCATACACAATTTTGAATAAAGAATCATGAAACAAAAAAGAAAAGTTGCGTTTAGTATATCGACTACAGCATTTTGTCATTGATGCTCCCATGACATATGTCACAGTTGTCCTCCCTTCTGCCAAAGCTTTCAACCAATGTGCCAGTGCCAGCATTTCGCCACAAATTCCAAGAATTTCCTATATATCAGTGCCAGAATATTTTCCACAGGTGCCCATACCAAGATGTACCACCAGTATCCCACCAACAGCATTGCCTCCAGTGTACTTGTGCCAGTCTTTTGCCATGGTTGTGTCCACAAACAAAAAAGCATAACCAACTGCAGGCTTGCAGGTATAACAGCACATGTTCACTTGCATTCACTAACTTACACGTACTCTTATTCATTCATACTCACTCTTGCTTACTCATTCGTACTCATTTGCACTCATCTATTTTCACTCAGAGGCATATTTACTAAGGTTTTGTGCCAGGGGTTGTGTCACTTTTATGACGCAGCCCCGATGCAAAACCCTTTTTGGCATTTACTAAGCCATGCAAAGCCGCTTCTCCTGGTTTACGAAATACAAAGTAATTCAGAGCATAGCACTGCCTTTGCATTACTTTGCATAAGGAAGGCGTTCCATGGGTGAAGCATGGGGATTCCCATGCATCCCCCCATGGATTTTGACGCAATACCAGATTTACTAAAGTCAGTAAACCTGGGATTGCTCCAAAATGGTGCGCATCCAAGACCCAGGCGTAACATGAGTAAATATATTTATATCTCCTCTTTACTTCCTTTTTCTATTTTTGATGCATTCCACATCACACTTAGGTAAAGGAAAATGCTTTTAACACATTGGCCGTGGCTGGAATTCTGCGCCGGGGCTGGTCATTCCGATTGCGGGCGTGGTCATGGCGGCTCCCGGCCGTCATCAGCACACGCCCACCGTGACTCATGACGGCCGGGAGCCGTCATCAGCACCGAAGGGGTTAAGAATGTCTTTTGTGTAGTAAGACAAAACAATCCGGCTTGCAACACATGCATCCTTGCAGCATGGTGCAAGGATGCTTGAGTTGGGGCTAGGCAGCACACAGTGCACCAGCTCAAGCAGGGAGCAGTAATGTGCCTGAACTTCCACCAACCATCCAGAATGCTTTTGTCTGCCTCCTTCTCCCTCGCACAGACACTGTGCATCTGCTGAAGCCACAGCGGAGGCCGTTACTTCTCCTCCCTCATTGCCAAGTCCTGTAATGGCCTTCCCCTCCACCTCCGAACATCACCCTCGCTGGCGGAATTCAGGAAGAGACTCAAGATCTTGTTTTTCAACTTAGCACCTAGAGCCTGGATACCCTCACATGTGATTAGCTGCACTTTACAAATGCTGATTGATTGATATTTTAGTAGATATGATGCATTTCTGTTCTCCCAGTTTCACGCTGTGCAGCAACTTTGCTGGTTTCTCTGTGTTGTATGAATCCTTAGTAAATCTTCGCTTCAGTCTCTTTCTCGCACTCTTATCCTCACTCATTCACACTCTCTGGCTCGCTTTTACTCTTATTCACTTATACTTTGTCACTCACTTTCAAACACCCACCCACACATACACACACAAACACACGCACACACACACACTAAACTATTAATCACTGGTAATGAATTCAAAATGATCAGAAAATACGGAGAGTGGAGCTGACACTGGTAATGTGAGCCACTTGTGTGCTCTAGGCAGTGTTTTTACCACTGCTGAGTTCAGTGGTCACAAGAACAGTGCAAGGGGTCACAAGGGGCAAACTGGGGTAACAGTGCCAACCCCGGCGACCCCCAAATGATGTCCATGACTGTGGGACGTCAAGTGATGCCAAGAAGAAACATCCATTGACTTCGCTAAGGTCCATTGGATTTATGTCTGATAATATTTTGACTATGATGTTATGGCACCACGTCCAAAAAACATGCTAGCAATAGGAAAATGTTTGAGGTCAAGAGATATTAATGAGGTTGGATAGTGTACTGAACTTCAGAAGATTCAAGGGGCAGGAACAAAATGTTCAGTATTCACTGTGCTGGTACAAAGTAACCTGTAATCTATAGCGGCCATTTTGTGATAGGTAACAGGAAACTCATGACTGTCTTAATTGTCACAATGTCACATGTAGGGTGTTAACAAGTCTTCTATGATCCATGCTTGATGATAGGTCTTCACTGAAACTAGCACAATGCTAACTTGACTATGATGCACATCAGGAATGGGTTCTATATAAGAGTAGCACCTACTGCGACAGCGGTATGAAATGAGCATGTCCCAAAATTTACTACAAAACATATTGGTCCTAAGGGCCTCATTTAGGATGCCTTGCGTCAGTTTTGCGCTTCCAATGCGTCACTTTATGTGACGCATTGGCGGCGTAAAACATACCTCCTGTTGCGCACTATTTACAAAGTGACGCATCTAAGCAGATGCGTCACTTTGTAAACCCCTGCGCTACATTATACCTGCGTCAGGTATAATGTATGCAGGGGGGACGTTGCCCCTCAACAAGCCTCGTAGAAGTGACGCAGTGAAATCTATGAGATTTCACTGCGTCACTTCTAGGATGCCGTTGCGTCAAAATCTTGCGCCTGCCAGCAGGCGTAAGACTGATGCAGGCCCTTTCACATGGGGCTTGCCCCATGTGAAAGGACGCATTGCTGGAGTTGCGTCACTTTTGTGACACACTCCAGCAATGCGTCACTTTTGCGCTTACTGATACGTCATAAATACTGACGTATCTGTAACTCCTTGCGACATTATGCGTCATACATTAAATATGATGGATCAGGTATGTCGCAAGGAGTGCACACTGAGAAGTGACGCATCGCTGCTTTCACGCAGCGATGCGCCATTTCTCGTAAATGAGGTCCTAAGTATTTTGGGATTTGTCTTAAGAATTTTGGGATTTGCAAGATTAACCATTGGCTTCAGAATTTCATGAGAGAGGGGTATTCACGAGGAAAAGGAGTAAGCTTGGCGGGAAAACCCCAAGTCAAATCACCTGCTTTCCCAAAGAAGATGATGAACTACTGGGAAAAGTTAGACAGAAATGGCACATATTTCGGTATTCGGTTTGTAGTGTTTGGAACATCAACCATTTTGGGAATCTGTCCCTTGGTTCTTCATTTCACTCTCCTGCTCCAAGCTCACTCACACAAGTTCTTACTCAGATGCTTGTTTATAGTGAAATAGCAGCAATCCAGCTGGTGTTCATGTCAGTTTCTGATATTTTCGATACTGTTTAACTCACAACCCTGGAGAAAGTGACAGCTTGAAGTGGCAATACCCCAGACCAGGCCACCATCTGCTGTTCAGCGACCATAAGGGCTCTCATGTCCCCCCTCTCACACTAGCCGTAATCTCTTTTCAGGCATATGGCATAGATCTCATTCACTGCTGTTAAATCGAGGACCTTACGAACATTACCCCCTCATCTCATCCTCCTTGTCCCAGTCCTTAAGATATAAGGCATCTTCAGCCTCAGAAACAGTCTTTATCACTCCATTAGAGCTACGTCCCTCTTCAGTTTCCACTATGTGGGTTGAAAAAGTCTCCACCCACTCACTTCCCCTCCTGTGTTTTCTCTGTCTCCAACAGAGGCAAGCCACACATTTTTTTCTTCTTTGTATATTTAATATTTTATGTTTTATATTGCTCTTGTAATGTTTACATGAACAAAAGACCAAAACCAGGGTCGGCTTTAGAGTTAGAGGCACCTGGTGTGATAATCTTTTTGGCGCACTCCAACCTCTTTCTCCACAGATTCCCTCACTATCACCTTCCAACAGTGGAGAGGTGTGGCTCACTGGTTAGAGGCGGCAGACCTGTAAGCAGAGAACGGCCCGGGACCAGGGTTCAGTTCCCGACGCAGCAGGGTCTTGGACCAGGGTCAACGGACTCGATAATTCTCGCCTCAGTGCCTACTCTAACCAGGGAACACACTCGGTAACTCTGGGCATTAAGCTTGCCTCATCTCTACAAGGGCCCCCACAGACGCCGGGGATGCCTGGTTTCACCCTGGAGATACCCAGAAAGGGACCATCTCACAGGGAAAACCAGGACGGGTTCCCCAGCGGTCTACAGCGCCAGGACACTCGGGTAGAGTAACAGTGCGCTTTACAAGTATCCCACATTTACATTTACATTTACACTCATCTCTCCACAGTCCCTCTCTCCCAAGCAGGTCCGGACTGGGAACGCAAACCGGCCCTGGCAATTGAGTTGGACCGGCCGCGGGGAAAGGGGGATTTCCTTGGAAAACACTGCAGCTGCTTTTGCTACACGGGAGTGATAAAACTGGCCCCGGTAACAAAATCAGCCCCCCAGGGGTCCAAAACCAGCCCCCACCCTGGCGGCCCACCTGGGATATGCCCAGTGCCTGCTACGGCCAGTCCGAACCTGCTCACAAGCATTTTATTTGTTTTTTTAGCGCTACTCATACCAGTCCTAGGGTGTCTGAGCACTTTATCTCACACACACGTTATACAGAGGCAATGACACTTATGTGTGTAAATCAGTCTATAGGAAATGTTACACAAAACAATAAGGATTACGTTCTGTGATCCACATGTAAACATTCTTTGCAGCAGACATTTTAACCCTCTGCGCTACTTTATGATGAGTCAAAACTGCCACTAGGCCAGTCAGTTAGTCAGTCAAATTGGCTTTATTTCGATATGCAAAATATCTTAAAAAGCAGTGCATACATATTACAATAATAATAAAAGAATAAAAGCCTAGCCATACAATACATTTAAGCAGAATACAAATAAGATCCAATTAAAATGGCGGCAATAAATTATCTAAAACGGTCAGACAAAATGACCTAGATTAAACAATGTACGAAAGCCTTTTTAACCTAATTAACCATGCCCAGCTTAAAAACTTCGCTATACCACAAACAAGCAGGGGCCGCGTATCAGATTTTAAAATTCGCAAAGCCACACTGTAGTGTCTGGTACCCAACTCTTTACACAATGGTTTTAACCATCTGTTTCGAGGCGCTTTATAAGCAGGGCATTCGAACAGAAAATGGGGCACTGACTCAATCCTGGAAGGTCAGAAACGACAGAAAGGAACAGTTTGCGCCAGAATCTTCCAGCGTGCCGTCAGTTCTCCCACAGGGAGCACACCTAATCTGAATTTAAAATATAAGGCCCGACCCCCAGATTTTGAAATAATGTCGAGATAGGGTTCCCGGAGGGCTACATCCTTTACCATTAAAAAATCGCTAGAGGATTTACATAGATTAGGGTCATTATTTCTCTTATTCATTACCCAGTTCCAGTACACTCTTTTCAAAACCACCTTAGGAGGTGCGGACCTAGAGTGCCACGCCTCTCCGAGGCCCAGCTCTTCTAACAAGTTTTTTACGTCCACTAACCACCTTATTATTGGCCAACCGTACATGGATAATATTTCCTTCAGCCCCTGTGCATAACTACCAAGTTCAGGGACCCTCCATATGCGAGCCCAAAGGAGAAGGGGTCTTAGTCGGACCAAGTCTTTAATGGGGCGACAACCCATATCCAAGAGCAAAGGAAGGGTGGGAGTGCTAATGGGAAGGGACATCAAATCCTTCAGGAATTTATTTTCAGAGCAGGATAGCTGATCTACATTCTGGGCTCCCCAAAGCTCTGCCCCGTATAGCGCCGCACTAATGCCTCTTGCCGTATAAATATCTAGCACCGGGGCAATAGGTTTAAGGGTAGATAGCCTCTGTTCCTTAAGGAGAGCCCTCACCACCCTTTTATGACTTAATAGCATTTTATGGATGTGACTATTCCACCTCATAGTATCGGAGAGGCGAATACCAAGGTAGTCAAACTCCTTGACTCTATCCAGGGGTACCATATTTAATGCAGGTGGCCGGCCAAGTTTTTTGGGTCGATTCAGGACCAAATATTTTGTTTTCTCTGTGTTGATCTTTAGCCCCCTAATCTCACAGAAAGATTGGAAATTGTCAAGTAGGCTCTGTAGACCAACCGGGGATTTGGAAATTAGAAGGGTGTTGTCAGCAAATAATAAAGTGGGTATTCTCCTGCCTGCCAGGGATGGTGCGTCAGCAGGATTTTTTAAAAGATGCTCCACCACTCCGTTCACATATAATGAGAACAGAGTGGGGGCAAGAACGCACCCCTGTCGAACTCCTCTATTTACTATTATCCGAGCAGTCTTTTGGCCCTGATTGCCCCACCGCACCTGAGCAAAATTCTCAGCGTGGAGCTTCATTATTAATAATAATAGATACGGAGGCATTCCCAAATCGAACAATACCCTTCATAGGCGGCCCCGGGGCACTAGGTCAAAGGCAGTTCGCAAATCGATAAATGCAAGATACAGACTGTCTTTGCCCAGTACAACCACCTTCCAATATAACATCAGCAGTCGGAATGACTGCTCAATGGTCCCCATGCCAGACCTAAAACCCGCTTGGCAGTCGGACAGGATCTTATTTTCTTCCGCCCACTGGAGCACCCTCCCAAGGACTTTATGAGTCAAAACTGCCACTAGGCAAAACTTGACCTCTCTCGTGCATTAACATTAATCACCTGCGTTATCTTGCTATTTTTTTATTAATGTTGGCTGGAAACAGCAGGTGCTCTTAAAACCAAAAGTTATTTCTGATCTCAGCACCTCTCCCGAGGTCAGCGGCAGTTGCGGCTTCAGCGGTTGCACCGCCAAAAGTCCGGTTCTGGCCAAAATCTTTGCACTGCCACCGAAGTGCTCGCCGCTCATGTGCTGGGCTGCCTGGGCGGGGACGTTTTGCAGCGTCGGCCGCAGAGCTGCTTGAGAGCCGGTTATTGGCATCTCAAGGCCACGTCGCTGCAGCACTGCCCAACGGGCGCGGGAATGCTGCACATAGGGTCCCTTTTATTAACTCCTTCCCTAACACAGGTGGGAGTTGGGAGAGGGGCTCCATGCATTTAAGCAGAGGCTGATGTAGCACGTCTCTGTTGGTGCTACGCCTAACACATAAGGCAGAAAAGCGGCCTCCAAGTAGCATAACATAGAGCCCACAGAGGAGGAGGAACTGCTGCAGATTTCATGGGGAAACTTACAGAGCCTGATTAGGGAGGCAGTGGACCTGGCCCTTGCTGAGCTTAGAGCACAAACGCTGTGACAGGATCAGGTGGAAGAAAATGAAGGGGGACCAGAAGGGTAAATGTGTTCAGCCCTCACAAATATGGGACCTTCAGATTCATATCCATGAGTGCCGGGGGTTTGAGCAGCAGTAACCTGAAGAAGGAGGTTTCTGTTCGCAGTACTGTGGGGCCCAAGTGGAGGATTTGCCCATCCAGTAAGTCACTAAACAGTTTTATTCAGAGTGGAAGTATTCTGTTAAAGCCTCCATCTCTCACTTCCTCAACAAAAGGTACCCTCTACAAAACTTTGAGATGGACTTCCCAAATATTCCCAAAGTAAATTTAATTCCAGCATCAATGGCTTCTACTCCTTCGCTTGCCTCTGATGACTCAACCTTGCCTGATATTGTTGGCAAAGTGGAAGCTACTCTCAAAAGATCTTTTGCGGCTGCTAATTTCTTTATTAGAGAAACACATATGCTCCTTATGCTGTGCAAGACTTCAAGCAATTGTTTGACTCTTTCCAGGAGAAGGAAGATCCTACGTCTCTACATTCGAAAATGGAGCTCCTTGAGATGTTTCTTTCTGTTCTGTCCTTTGATGGTCTCTGAGCAGCATCCTCCTCATCAGGTGCAGCTGTGGCAGAACATTATCTTCTCTGGATGAAATCTTTGCAGCTGGATGCTGCAAATTATCTTCTCTGAATGAAATCTTTGCAGCTGGATCCTGCACAACGCACTCTTATTCAGATGATGCCTTTTACAGGAGGTGTTTGGTCAAGAACTGGATGCCATAGTATAAAAAGCATCAGAAGAAAAGAAGATCCTTAATCCCTTCAAACTTCTTGGGAAAAACAAATCATTTTTTATCTAAAGTGCACATTCAGAGAGCCCCAGATAAGCCTCCGTTTCGTGGCCGAGCCCGTGGTCAGAGTGTGACCAGGAGGTGCTCAAGAACAAGTACAGTCAAGTAAATGACTATTACGATTGAGAGACATTTTCCATCAGTGGAAGCAAATTGTTTCGGATGTTCGGGTTCTCTCCATTGTACAAGACAGTTATTGAATTACCTTCTCTCTTCCTCCTCCAACAGGTCGTTTTTCTTTCCAAGGTATCACTGAAGGACAAGTTAAAGTAACAGTCTATGGTCGTAGCGGTTCAAGTATTGCTGGACAAAGAGCCGGTGAATCTGTTGATGGAGAACGAAAGGGGAAGATGATTTTACTTGAGATCCCGAAACCAGGAGGCAAGTTCTGCCAAGTTTTGGATCTTAGGGCCTTCAGCAAATATGTTGTAGTGGAGACTTTCCAAATGGTTTGGTTGCAGACAATAATGCTTTGCTTAACCTCATCACTGTGGCGCGAATTCCGCCGCAGTGCTGAACATTCCGATCGCGAGCGTGGTCATGACGGCTCCCGGCCGTCATCAGCACACGCCCACCTTGACTCATGACGGCCGGGAGCCGTCATTACCACGCTCGCGATCGGAATGTTCAGCACTGCGGCGGAATTCGCGCCACAGTGATGAGGTTAAGCAAAGCATTATTGTCTGCAACAAAACCATTCGGAAAGTCTCCACTACAACATGACGGCTCCCGGCCGTCATCAGCACACGCCCACCTTGACTCATGACGGCCGGGAGCCGTCATGAGCATGGAAGAGGTTAAGGAAGGTGACTCCCTGTCCACAATATGCTTAATTCTACGTGTTGATTCACAAGGACAGTAAGGACTGTCCTCGTTTCATAGAGGGGAAGCAGCATTCGTAGTTTTTATCCCTTCCTTTCGGTCTTGCAAGCTCTCTCCTAGTGTTTACAAAGGTACTAGCACCAGTGGTGGCACATCTTCAAATGGAGGTTTTCACAATTTTTGCTGTACCTTGATGACTGGTTATTGTCTGCTTCTTGTTTTCTTAAGGCTCGGGAAGCAGTGAAGAAGGTGATGGAAGTACTGCAACAGTTGGGGTTCATTATCAACTTTGAGAAGTCCCATCTTCATCAAGAACAGACAATGTCTTTCATAGGGGTCCTGTTCAATACCAGTCTTGGGCGGGCATTCCTTCCTCATTTCAGGATTTTGGTGCTTCAGAACAGTTTGTCTGCACTGCTAAGTCAGAATGAGGTGTTTTCCAAGTGTAAGATCATTGTAGCATGGTTACCCTCACTTTTTGCCTGGTATCAGTGTGTCTTTGACTAGTCTGGCACAGATCCTGCCAATCAGGACCCCAGTCACTGTGCTTCCTCCCTAAATTTGACCATGGTTAGTACTTTGGTACCTCCACAATTGTCTACTGGTGTCCATTTGTAAGTCCATAATATAGGGTACTGAGGTATCCAGGGCATAAGTACACCAGGGGTCTCCCACTGGCTCCCAGTATGTTTTGTGCCACCCACGAGAGACCATTCAACCTGTGACAGTGGGTTCTAGCACCCCTAAGGGCAGATATACATTTTCATATCTGAAGTCACTACACTTAAAAGCTATAAGTCACCACTCTGGCAGGCCTTTCAGTCCTGAAGGCAGGGTGCTTGGTCATAAGTGGGAGGGTGACCCTGCATGAGCAGGACACCCCTAAAAACCCAGGGGTCGATTCTCAAGTCTTTGTATGTGCGGTCAGTCATTTTAATACCTATAAAGGACATCAGTCATTATGAGATGTCTAACTATCTAGTGGCTGCATCAAACCCAGTCATGCTTGGTATCAAACATGTTGGAATTATACCCCAACACTGAAACCTGTGTTATAAGTATGATACCATGTACTGGGGGCTCCCTTAGGGTACCCCCTGTACTCCCGGTTAAGCCTTTCAGGGTCTTACAGCAAGCTATTGCTGCTGCAGAACACAGACACAATTCTGCCCTCCCAATGCTGAGCCAAGCTTAAATAGGGGAAGGAAGAACAATTGGTTTCTTGTCGCAGAGAGGTGTGACTACCTCCCCAGACAGGACTTAGTGTATTGGGCTAGGTTGGGGGCACTTTCCAGCACCACCAGACTTCGTTGAAGAGTACATTTTGTGCCCTCCTTGCATACTCCAGTTAGAACCATTTCAGGGTGCCCTTGGCTTCTGCTCTAGCATGAAACTGGACAACGGACATGGGAGTGTCCTATCCTCTATCCAGCCCCTCCTTTGGGAGGAACCCCTGAGTCACGCTAACCCCTTTCCTAGGGTATTTAAGGGCTTACCTGTGGGTGGGTCCTCAGATTCATAATGGGACAAGACTCAAGCCTGAAACCACGTCTCTCTTCTACCATCTGAACACCGAGACTGCATCAAGGAAGACCCCTGCTGCTACTGGTCTCGCTGTTCTGCACATCTTCTTTGTCTGGGTTTCTTCCAGGATCTTCGACAGACCTTTGGGCATCAAGGACAGCCAAAGTCCCTAGGAATGAAGGAGTCACTCCCCTGCATATGCAGGCACCGCAACAAGCTGACCGGTCTTCTGCTCCTGATGTCGCATGGATTTCGAAAGGCTCAGTAACCCAGATGGTAATTCTGCAACTTCCTCGAGGGCGGACCTATGAGGCCAGTATCCCTCATCGGAACCACTGGGACCATACTCCTATGCACTGCATCAACTTGCTGTTGCCAAGGCTTGTTGGCTCTACACTCCAGAAATCTTATGACTATAAGAAGCTCCAACCTCCAGCATCTCTTCCTGCCAAGTACAGCATCTTCACTGCATCCTCTGCACTGTGGACCTTCCTTCCTGGTGAGCTGCTCGAGGTCTGCTTGCGACTCCTGTGCCTTCAGCTGTGGGTCCTCCTCAGGGTCTTCTCCTGCTGCAATGGGCTCCCCTGCTTGCTTTGGACCTACTTTGACTCACCTGGTTCTCACAGCTGCAGCGACAAGGTCACCATCAACTCCTTTGCACTGTCCATCATTGGTGGGCATTACTCTTCCATGCCTCCTGGTCATCTCTGAGTTGCATAGACACTGTCCCCTCTGCTTACAGGTTCTTCTCTTCAAGAATTCACTGTTGGATTCCACCAGACTCTTACGCAGTTTTCTCCTGCGGCATCTATAATGAAGTCCTCCATTGTGGTCTACGGCAGTTTCTGACGTCACTTCATACCTATGCACCTGGCTTTCCTGGTGTAGGTATCCTGGATCCTGAAGTATCCACAGGTGGGTTGACTCTAGAACTTTCTGTCTTTCATGGGGTTACTTCAGGGTTCACTGGGAAGGGTCATTCTTTAAAACTGCAACCCGACTTCCACATTGACTTCTGTTGGACACACAGCTGTGCTTCCACTCTGCACACAGCCTCCCTAGGGTTCCTGGACACTTACCTTGGGTGGTTCCTTGTATACCCTGCTTCGCTGAGTCTCCTGTTTGCATGACACTTTCTTAATATATGGTTTGGTCTCACCCTGGAGACCACTGTATTTTGTGCTTATGTAGGAAGGTGGATACCTGACTATGGTTACCCCAGATTGTTTGCCTTGTGTTTAGCTGGTTTTCGACTTAGTTGGCCTGGGTTCCTGCTAATCAGGGCCCCAGGCTATCTGCTCTCTCTTTAAATGGACTCCATGTACTATTGGTACATAACCAATTTGGTACTGGACACCTTATCAGCCGCTGTACAGTGCACTATAGGTGCCCAGGGCATAGGTGCATCCAAGGCCTACCAGGGGCTGCAGCATATCTTTTGCCACCCCTGGCTGGTACTTAAATCGACACAACTGGCTGTTCACACAGCTGGGGCAAGGTGGTGTACTCACCCCTTGCTTAGATATAGTATACCTATGTCTAAACCTATATCTGGACACATAGACACCTATAAGTCACTCCTATGGCAGGCCTTTACAATCCTGGAGGCAGAGTGCTTGGTTTTATGTGAGATGGTGCTCTAGCATGAGCTGAGCCTGTCTGCAGTGTTGGAACCATTTCCTTAATGCTGTTCCAGTGATACTGCCATACCATATACTCTTAAGTGCATTATAATCCTTGCGGTTAATGCTAACTTTGGTTTGGCTTTATCAAAACATGTCGTGTTTGGTGTCATACACTTTGGAATACTACCCCCTCGCCAGTCCTGGTGATGGGGGTAGCATCCCACCCTTTTAGAGGGAGAAGACATGTTACTTTACTTAAAACGCGGTTAATCCTAACCAGAGCCCCAGCATCACAAAATGGACGCTGCTGCCCCGACACAAGTCTGACCTCCTGCTGCTGACTGAAACTTGGCAGGGGAGGCCTGGACAAAGGGTTTCCTGTCACAGGGAGGTGTTACACCACCCCAGACAGGAGATCGTGGATTGGAGCAGGGAGGGTTGAAAGAAACTAGACACTGCCTGGGGCGCACAAGGTGTCCCAGGCAAAATCCAGTCAAACCGGTTCTGGGGCACTCCAGCCCCAGTCCTGGCGCGAAACTGGACAAAGGGAAAGGGGTGTAACCACCCCCTTCCTGGGTCCCACCCATAGGAGGGACCTAGCAGGTAATCCAGCCCCTTGATTTGGAATAAAGGTAGGAGCTGTGCAGATGCACATCAGATTATCCTGACTGAAACTTATGAAATGAAACTCTGGACCCTTCGACATCCCACTCGACGTGGAAGACTGAAGAATCTCCCTTGTGGTCAAGGAGTGACCACCCTGTGCAAACAGGCACCATCCAGCACCTCGACGTTTGCTTTGTTGCAGTTCCCGCTGGAACTCGAACAACAGAGATCGACAAGACCCAGCGTGCCTGCCTTCTAACAGCCCGATCCACAGTCCCTGCAGAGCTGAGACCCGTGGAGGTGACCCGAAGCGTGGGGCCGTCCCTCTTGGAAAAACTACAATGCGCTGACCGTGCAGCATCCGAGGCTCATTCGAAGCTGTGCATTAGAGTCTGAGAAGCTCCAGCCCCGAGCAGCTTTTGCACCGAAGCTCACCCCTCCACACTCCTCGAGTGCTGCATGGGGCCCTTTTGCATTTCCTGCTCGACGCGTTGGTCTGGTCGCTTGCCCGTTGGCTAGTGGCCCCAGTAACGACGAACCTTTGAATTTGCTCTGCTAGTCTGGTTGTTCCAGACTGGCCCTCGCTCCCCTGAAAAGGAGCACCCACTCAGACCTTGCTGGTCCGAGTAAGAAGCCATCTTTGAATCCTGCCTGAGTTGCATTTGGCAAGGCCTGTTGACTCTGATCTTGAAGCCGACACCGCCGACAGTGAGAACCTTTGTGGGTCCGCTCGTGATTCACTCCAGGACATCCTCGGTGCCCCAGAGACCACGTGGCAGCGGAGACAAGCTTCACAACAAGCACCTGATTGCGCCCGACATTGCCTGGTTCCTTCCTGGTTCCTTCCTGGTCACTGGCTAGTGACCCAGACTCTGTCCCCTCTGCTTTCAGGTACTCTACATCTTTGATCCACCCATGGATCACACCGTACACTTCTCTTCTGGACGCCTGCAGCATCTTCATCTCCAGGCACCAGAGATCTTCGTGACGAAACCCGACACATCTTTGCACCTGTGCACCCGCGTCCTGTGGGTGAGGTAACTCTTGAACGCAGGTGCTCCTGTAGTGGTTTACACCTCTACTGTCTAAGTCTAAAGTTTTGTCCTTCTAGTCTAGTCGGAAGACTCTTAAAACTGTAACTCGATAACTTTTACGCACCATTGACTTTGCATTGGTGCATGCGTGTGCTTTCTGCACTGCACCCGAATCCCGCGGGCTACTCCCGTCCTAACTGCTGTTAGTCCAGTGTAGTCCCAGCGATTCACAAGGCCCTAGGCCTTACCCCTGATCGATTAGTGATTGTTATACCACTTTTTTGATTTATGGTTTGAGTGGCCACCGGCCTCATCCATAATTGTGCAACTTGTATATGTTATACTGTGCTTTTGTTTAAACGCTTGTGCTTCATTGCTCATAAAGAGTAGTGGGGATTATTCTGAGAATAAATACATATATTTTTATAATATATAACTTGTGTGGTGTCCTTTCATTTGATATTACAGGATTGCATATGGTAAAACAGCTGGCTTCACATGTCCTCTTGAGTTAAGCCTTTAGGCTGCTTAGTCCATGCTACCTCTAGGATAGCTTGTCTTTAAGGTTGACTTACAACCTCCACCATAAGGGATTGTTTGGACTGATATAAGGTGCCCCCAGAATTGGAGACATCATGCATCAGGCCAACTTCTCACAGCTTACTACTTACCAATTACAATCGAATTATTCTTATGTATTTGTGTCTATATCTCCAGGTAGGAGATTTACCAATGTGTTTGCGAGTGTTGTGTAATAACTAGAACCGTTTTTATATATACACTGTGTGGTTATTTTTCATTTAGCCTTCACTACATGAATAGATCTGGCAAAACAAGCTGCTTAACACTCCTTCAAGATAAGCCTGAAGGGTGCTCTCCACAGCTACCACTTAGAGAGCTTTCTATGGTAGTGTAAGACCACTAAAATCACCATAAGGTTTGTCTGGATTAGTGCAAGGTGCTTCACTTAAATAAGTGTGCCCATATACTAAGCCAGCCTCCTCTACTAAGGGTTGGTTGAAAGTTCAGGGACAGATGTCATAAGCTACAGCAGTAGTTCCCTGGGCCCGATTCCATCTAAAGCCTCTTGTAAATCACCTGCTTCAGCATGGATCCCAGAGGTCTCACAGTTTCAAACATCATACGTCACTAATTAGTTTGGTGGCTGGAGGAACACAATCTATCCAAAGAAATTACTTTCCATCTCCCTCCCCCAAATTGTTAACCGCAGGTATGGGCAAAGTGGGGTTGGGGAGCAAAATCGGGGGACCAGGAGAAGAAAGGTCATTGGTCGAGGGAAGAAATTCTTCGTTTCTCCAACTGGAGGGAGTTAATAGTGGTGTCGATGGCTTTGCAAGCTTTTGCTCATCAGTTGAAATGCACCTGTGTAGTTGTGAGAACAGACAGATAATCAGGTCACCAAATCTTATCTGACTCAACGAGGGGAAATACATTGCAAAGCACTGATGCAGATAGCAACCCATATCTTTATATGAATAGAGAAACACCTTCTAGGTTTACAGGCTGTGTACATCAGCAGAGATTGAGTTTTCATGTGGACAACCTGAGGCAGAATCTTCTGTGAATTATCACCTGTCTGTCTGGGAGTTTAGTCGCATTTGTGAGTCTTTCATGACCCCTTGGATGGATCTGTTTGCATCCCCACAGAACACAATCCATTCGGCGTTCTGCATAGAGACACCATGTCCCCAGGCAGTGGATGCCTTTTCAGTCTCTTGGCCAGAGGGGTTGCTGTATGCTTTCCCTTCGACTCCCCATCCTCCCAAAGGTACTTCAAAAGATTCGGGAGGAACAGGTGTTTGTGATTCTGGTGACCACATTCTAGCCTGGCACCCTTGGTTTGCTTTTCCAAATCGATGTCTAAGGGGAATTATCTCCACTTACTTCTGAATCTTTCTCCTCTCCAGTTTCCACTTATACTGCTGCTTCAGCTACAACATCTCAAATTGACTGCTTGGAACATGAAAGAGTAGGTTTACAACAGCGGGGTTGTTCTGACAGGTAGGACAACATATTCAAACTTCCAGAAAACATTCAATGTTGGCTTCCTACAGGAAGCATTGTAGCTCCTTTTGCTTGCAGTGTGCTGAAAGAGGGTTGGATCAAATGTCCATTGTTCAGTATGAAACCCAGGTTTTTTTTAGGGAAATATTTGTGAAAGGCCTAGAAACCTCTACTTTGTCCTCACAAGGGTCAGCAATCAAAGCTCTATGACTGAATCAAGACTGGGGGATGATCTCTCCTTTGGTAGTCAATCTCTTCAAGAGTTTTAGATTACAGAGACCTGCATCACTCTCTTTCATGCTCCCACATGGGATCTCTCTATTGTGCTGAGGGGGTGGGGTGGGGGGGTGGGGGGGGGGGGGTTACAACAGCAACTATTTGAACCCAAGAAGATTCTGAAATTACGTGGTTATCAGACAAAACATTGCTTGGGGGAAATTGGAGCACTTGCTATTTGTTATCAGTACTAATGTTTTTTCCTGATAAGGTGGTTCTTAAGTTTGATCCAAAGTTTGTCCCAAATGTGAATTCTCTTTTGCATTTGTTTCCAAAAGATTGTACTACCCGTTTTCCCTTAGAAGACTGATTCAGAGATTCCATCTTCCCTTGATGCCACAAGGGCTTTGTCCATCTGCCTACAATGTACTAAGGGGCTCATTAGGATGGCGGACGGAAGAGCCACCGCGGCCCTGGAGTAGGCGGAAAAACCCTTTTCCGTGTCCGCCTGCCGCGGATACTCCGTCCGCCATATCAGGATAGGAAAACGTGTCAAATTTCCGTCCGCGACGGGAAAGCACGCACCACCGTCGAACTACACACGACCACGCGGCGAACGGAACACATCCGGAGGCTCCGCCGTACGTACTGACGTCTAAGACCGTCCCCCAAATCAAGATGGCGGAAAATACACATAAAACCGCTGCGGAAAAACAACCTGTCTGAACACGGCGGAATCCCCACAGCGAACATAGGTGACATAGCAGAGATACCCACCGCAAGCTGACCACCACCATGGACCCAGCGCTACACGCTTTCCCGATGCTCTTCGTGATCCACCACGTCCTAGTCATGGCCCACTATCGACGACGACGCAGGTAAGGCACAAACCATTGGCTGTCTGGAGGGGAATACCAGCAAGGGTCGTGACGTAGGGAGGGGGAGTGTCATGTTACCGAAACCACTGATGAGAAGCAAATACGAATACACATTTGTAGTACGCAAGCAGGAATGACAACGACAGACCACGAGACTTGATAGACTACCTTTATTGTACATAATAGGGGTATAATCACAGTGTATGCGTGAGCATGGGCAAAGTGGGCACCAGAGCAGCTACATCATTGGCAGTAAACGAGAGGGCAGAATGCAGTATCAGAGCATCAACAGGGCATTGTGGAGTACAGAGCAGGTACATCATTGGCAGTAAACGAGAGGGCAGAATGCAGTATCAGAGCATCAACAGGGCATTGTGGAGTACAGAGCAGCTACATCATTGGCAGTAAACGAGAGGGCAGAATGCAGTATCAGAGCATCAACAGGGCATTGTGGAGTACAGAGCAGGTACATCATTGGCAGTAAACGAGAGGGCAGAATGCAGTATCAGAACAGCAACAGGGCATTGTGGAGTACAGAGCAGCTACATCATTGGCAGTAAACGAGAGGGCAGAATGCAGTATCAGAGCATCAACAGGGCATTGTGGAGTACAGAGCAGGTACATCATTGGCAGTAAACGAGAGGGCAGAATGCAGTATCAGAACAGCAACAGGGCATTGTGGAGTACAGAGCAGCTACATCATTGGCAGTAAACGAGAAGGCAGAATGCAGTATCAGAGCATCAACAGGGCATTGTGGAGTACAGAGCAGGTACATCATTGGCAGTAAACGAGAGGGCAGAATGCAGTATCAGAACAGCAACAGGGCATTGTGGAGTACAGAGCAGCTACATCATTGGCAGTAAACGAGAGGGCAGAATGCAGTATCAGAGCATCAACAGGGCATTGTGGAGTACAGAGCAGGTACATCATTGGCAGTAAACGAGAGGGCAGAATGCAGTATCAGAACAGCAACAGGGCATTGTGCCCAACAGAGCAGGTACATCATAGGCAGTAAACGAGAGGGCAGAATGCAGTATCAGAACAGCAACAGGGCATTGTGCCCAACAGAGCAGGTACATCATAGGCAGTAAACGAGAGGGCAGAATGCAGTATCAGAACAGCAACAGGGCATTGTGGAGTACAGAGCAGCTACATCATTGGCAGTAAACGAGAGGGCAGAATGCAGTATCAGAGCATCAACAGGGCATTGTGGAGTACAGAGCAGGTACATCATTGGCAGTAAACGAGAGGGCAGAATGCAGTATCAGAACAGCAACAGGGCATTGTGCCCAACAGAGCAGCTACATCATTGGCAGTAAACGAGAGGGGCTAAGTGCATCAACAGTCCATAGCACTGAACAGGTCCATCAGAGGCAGCACATGAGAGGGGCTAAGTGCATCAACAGTCCATTGCACTGAACAGGTTGATCAGAGGCAGCACATGAGAGGGGCTAAGTGCATCAAAAGTCCATTGCACTGAACAGGTCCATCCGAGGCAGCACATGAGAGGGGCTAAGTGCATCAACAGTCCATTGCACTGAACAGGTCCATCCGAGGCAGCACATGAGAGGGGCTAAGTGCATCAACAGTCCATTGCACTGAACAGGTTGATCAGAGGCAGCACATGAGAGGGGCTAAGTGCATCAACAGTCCATTGCACTGAACAGGTCCATCTGAGGCAGCACATGAGAGGGGCTAAGTGCATCAACAGTCCATTGCACTGAACAGGTCCATCCGAGGCAGCACATGAGAGGGGCTAAGTGCATCAACAGTCCATTGCACTGAACAGGTTGATCAGAGGCAGCACATGAGAGGGCAGAATGCAGTATCAGAGCATCAACAGGGCATTGTGGACAACAGAGCAGGTACATCAGAGTCAGCACATCAGAGGGCAGAATGCAGTATCAGAGCATCAACAGGGCATTGTGGAGTACAGAGCAGGTACATCAGAGGCAGCACAAGTACGTGTCCCTACCAACCCGTCACAGGGACCACAAGAGTGCCACGCAGTTCTCAATGGACACACCATGTGAAATAACATTTGAGTGAAGTGTTCAGCACCTCACATCACAGAATCAGGGGGACTGCGTGAACTACCTGCCTCGGACACACTGGCAGCACCAGCAACAGGAGTGTGAGACACAGCCACAGCCCGAGTGACACACACATGGGCCACGGACCCAGACACACTGGCAGCACCAGCAACAGGAGTGTGAGACACAGCCACAGCCCGAGTGACACACACATGGGCCACGGACCCAGACACACTGGCAGCACCAGCAACAGGAGTGTGAGACACAGCCACAGCCCGAGTGACAGACACATGGGCCACGGACCCAGACACACTGGCAGCACCAGTAACAGGAGTGTGAGACACAGCCACAGCCCGAGTGACAGACACATGGGCCACACACCCAGACACACTGCCAGCACCAGCAACAGGAATTTGAGACACAGTCACAGATGTAGTCACTGACACGTGACCCACTGACCCAGACAGACTGCCAGCACCAGAAACAGGAGTGTGCAACACAGCCACAGATCTTCTAACTGACACGTGAGCCATAGACCCAGATAGACTGCCAGGACCTGCAACAGGAGAGGGCACAACAGAGACTGTGCCACTACATGATGCATGACAGCCAACAACAGACACAGTGCCACCATCTGATACATGAGAGTCAACTGCACCTGCGCCACTGGGACAACTGAAATGATGAGCCACAGGGCTGTATGGGCCAGGAGGCAGGGTGGGCCTGGGAGCTGGGGATAGCTGACCTTGAGCCACATCGGGGTTGGCAGGTGTCAATGGTGTGTGTCTGCGTTTCTTAGGGATGTGTGAGTGCACCCTGGACAGGACAGGACTGCCAAGTGGTGGGGACTCTAAAGAATCACCACCCACCATAGGTGGAGCATCTGCAGCCGGGGATCGGGTTTCTGGGGAGGTGCTGGAGCCTGCTTGTCGTTTGCTGTGTGCCTGCCGCCTGGACTCTGAATCATGTGTAATGGGGGATGCAACAACAGGGGACACCCTCCTCTGCTTCTGACTGGCCTGGATGGGAGTGGAGGTATGGGGGGACTCCGCCGCGGAGACATCTGTTTGGCGTTCAGTAGAAAACATCAGCCTCAGTGCAGCCAGGGGTGAAGTATGCCTGTCCTTGATTGCGCCATTGTCCATGCTAGAAGCCTTGTCCGTAGGATGTGCCTTATCCTTAGGTGGAGTGTTGTCTCTGGATGTAGCCTGTGCCCTGGTCGCCGCCCTGTTCCTGCCAGCAGACTTGTCGTCTGTGGTGCACCTGTCTCCAGTAGACACCTGCTCTCTGTGTGTGTCCCTGCCCTTGGGAGATGGACCTTGCTCTGTTGTGGTCCTGCCCTTGGGAGTCTCCCTGCTCTTAGGAGGTGCCTTTGTCTTTTCACTGTCCTTGGGAGGGTCCCTTTCCTCTGCTGTGGGCCTGCCCTTGGGAGTCTCCCTGCTCTTAGGAGGTGCCTTTGTCTTTTCACTGTCCTTGGGAGGGTCCCTTTCCTCTGCTGTGGGCCTGCCCTTGGGAGTCTCCCTGCTCTTAGGAGGTGCCTTTGTCTTTTCACTGTCCTTGGGAGGGTCCCTTTCCTCTGCTGTGGGCCTGCCCTTGGGAGTCTCCCTGCTCTTAGGAGGTGCCTTTGTCTTTTCACTGTCCTTGGGAGGGTCCCTTTCCTCTGTTGTGGGCCTGCCCTTGGGAGTCTCCCTGCTCTTAGGAGGTGCCTTTGTCTTTTCACTGTCCTTGGGAGGGTCCCTTTCCTCTGTTGTGGGCCTGCCCTTGGGAGTCTCCCTGCTCTTAGGAGGTGCCTTTGTCTTTTCACTGTCCTTGGGAGTGTCCCTTTCCTCTGTTGTGGGCCTGCCCTTGGGAGTCTCCCTGCTCTTAGGAGGTGCCTTTGTCTTTTCACTGTCCTTGGGAGTGTCCCTTTCCTCTGTTGTGGGCCTGCCCTTGGGAGTCTCCCTGCTCTTAGGAGGTGCCTTTGTCTTTTCACTGTCCTTGGGAGGGTCCCTTTCCTCTGCTGTGGGCCTGCCCTTGGGAGTCTCCCTGCTCTTAGGAGGTGCCTTTGTCTTCTGACTGGCCTTGTCCAAGGTACAGTCCATGGATATGTGAGTATCCCTTGCCTTGGGAGTACCTTTTGTGTTGAATGCCTGTGTAGCTCCTGAAGGCATGTCCCCCAACAACACTTGTGGATCCTGTGTGTGTACTCCAGTGTATCTGACGTTGTCTACGTGAACAGATTTAGCTGATCTAGGGGATGGGGTCTGTGCCCTGCGTGCCCTGACGTGCTGTCTGACACTGCTTCTAGTGCAATAACCTGTATTTGAGTCCTGCTCAGAATAATCACTACCCCCCGAGACATCCAGTGGTGTAGATGGGGAAACAGAAGTAGCACCCTGTTCATGCGACTGTACTATTGCAGATGACACACTGCTTGCCAATGACTGCACTGTCCTGTGTAGACCTGCAAGATCGCCATGCATCCCTTCCATGAATGCCACCACCTGCCCCAACTTCCTATCATGGTCCTGGAAAGCATTTGTCATATTGGTCTGCCCCACACACAGCTGTCGCAGCAGATCAACGGCCTCAGCACACAGTGCATTTTGGCTCACCGTGGCAGGGGCAGCGGTGCCTGCACCGAACGCCACTCTGCTCCCCCTACTCCTCCGGCCACGAACAGTACATGGTGCAGTTGGCGGAAGTGTGGGCCCTGTGTGCTGTCTTCCGACAGAAGGTGATGATTGCCCACTCCCAGTCTGTGACAACAGTGCAGGCTCACCAAGAGTGTCCGACGAGGAGGACGATGGTGTCTCCACATGCGAGTCCTCAGGGACGGTCCTGTCCCCCTCTCGAGGCGCTGGCCTCCTCTGTGTCAGTCTGCGTGTGTGCGAAGTCTGAGCCGGACTCATTTCCTCGACTAATCTCCACCGTCTGTGGCTGAGTGTCCTCTGTCATAGCTGAAATGCACATAAAAGATGTGTGAGTCATGGGCACACTGACGTACAGAAGGACCAGGATTGCCAAATTCCATAGCTGACAAAGATTTAGTAGCCCCCATCCTGCACACGGCCCACCTCTACCAGTCATCCTCACATTTCCTGCCATGGGGCCATGGACCACTAGGGGATGTGCTTCAACACTCAACTACTAAGCAAGTGGCGTGTCAACATGGCGGACCTGGATGTCAAATGACAACCACCCAATGGGACCAAAATGGCATCACAGAGATACATACGCAACACGGAACTCAATACTGTGTCTGTGCACCAATACATGCATAGCACTCACAGGTTTCCTACACAGACAGTATGCTCACCGCTAGTTTGCTGTTGATCGGCACTCAGACGTTCGGCCAGTTCAGGATGCGTCACTGCAATGATACGGTGCATGAGAGGGGTCATGGAGCGTCGGGCCAGACGGGGCGTCCTTGGAATCATGCCCAGTGTTACTTCCGCTACATTCTTGCTCAGCCTGGAAATGTCATCCCAGCGTTTGTGGCAGTGTGTATGTCGTCTGTTGCACACCCCCAATGCCCGTACTTCCCGTGCTATGCTCCTCCACAGGTCCTTGCGAAGGTGCAGCTTGACATACCATGATGGGAGACAAAAGGGTTTAAGTCAGTGGACAGTTGGCCTGTCACACACATAGGGGCAAGACGTAACTGTCAGCAGCCATGCACAATCAGGAACATATGTCTAGCCCACACTACACAGCTAAGATAGAAATAGGCCTGATTATTTGGCCCCCTCATGCACACCAACATGTCCCACACTGCACTTACCACCCGTCCTGGTGCGCCGTAGAGGCATCCATAGTTGCGGAGTACACCGTCCACGAGGACATCAAGCTCCGCGGCGGTGAAGGGTCGAGACCGGATCTCTTTGCCTCTCGACATGGCAAGATCACGGAGTATGGCACTAGAGCAGCAGTCGGTGGTCAGCTCAGCAGCAGCAGCAGGTCGAGGTGATGGTCACAGGCAGCAGTCGGTGGTCAGCTCAGCAGCAGCAGCAGGTCGAGGTGATGGTCACAGGCAGCAGTCGGTGGTCAGCTCAGCAGCAGCAGCAGGTCGAGGTGAACAGGCAGCACTGGTCCCCAGGGTAGGAAGTGTCATTTTGGCCAACACACATATATAGGGCCCTCAGCACGTGTCAGTGGCATACGTCGCCAGCAATTGGTCAGCCCTGGAAGCGTGTTCGTGAAATGGGCCAATGACTGGCCCTGTTGTTGCGGTGCACTGCTTCCGCTACTTGCGATTGGCCATATGCGGCCAGCGTCCCTCTTCCCATTGGCTGCATGTGCACGGACCGTCACGGGCACACATCGGCAACCGCACGTGCAAGCTTCAGGCACGGATGCTTCAGTTGCAACAATGTTCTATCACTGGCGCCACCATGGCGGTGAACGTACTCAGCGGGGGAGGTGCAGGCCTATACACCCTTTAGATGTACTCAATGGACATGCCAGTTCATATCCCCTCTTACAGTCACATTGCATCATCCACCGTACACCGGCCGGATCGACCGGGCCAAGGACGGCCGTGCCGGCCATGTCCACAACCGCCGTGCCCGGCCATGTCCACAACCGCCGTGCCCGGCCATGTACACAACCGCCGTGCCCGGCCATGTACACAACCGCCGTGCCCGGCCATGTACACAACCGCCGTGCCCGGCCATGTCCACAACCGCCGTGCCCGGCCATGTACACACCCGCCGTGCCCGGCCATGTACACAACCGCCGTGCCCGGCCATGTCCACAACCGCCGTGCCCGGCCATGTCCACAACCGCCATGCCCGGCCATGCCCACAACCGCCGTGCCAGGCCCGGCCTAGGACGGCCGTGGCCGGCCATGTCCACAACCGCCGTGCCAGGCCGGGCCTGGCACGGTGGTTGTGTACATGGCCGGGCACAGTGGTTGTGGACATGGCCGGCCACGGCCGTCCTAGGCCGGGCCTGGCACGGCGGTTGTGTACATGGCCGGGCACGGTGGTTGTGGACATGGCCGGGCACGGCGGGTGTGGACATGGCTGGGCACGGCGGTTGTGTACATGGCCGGGCACGGTGGTTGTGGACATGGCCGGGCACGGTGGTTGTGGACATGGCCGGCCACGGCCGTCCTAGGCCGGGCCTGGCACGGCGGTTGTGGACATGGCCGGGCACGGTGGTTGTGGACATGGCCGGGCACGGCAGTTGTGTACATGGCCGGGCACGGTGGTTGTGGACATGGCCGGGCACGGCGGGTGTGGACATGGCCGGGCACGGTGGTTGTGTACATGGCCGGGCACGGTGGTTGTGGACATGGCCGGGCACGGCGGTTGTGTACATGGCCGGGCACGGCGGTTGTGTACATGGCCGGGCACGGTGGTTGTGGACATGGCCGGGCACGGCGGGTGTGGACATGGCCGGGCACGGTGGTTGTGGACATGGCCGGGCACGGCGGGTGTGGACATGGCCGGGCACGGCGGTTGTGTACATGGCCGGGCACGGCGGGTGTGTACATGGCCGGCACGGCCGTCCTTGGCCCGGCCGCTCCGGCCGGTGTACGGTGGATGATGCAATGTGACTGTAAGAGGGGACATGAACTGGCATGTCCATTGAGTACATCTAAAGGGTGTATAGGCCTGCTCCTCCCCCGTTGAGTACGTGCACCGCCATGGTGGTGCCAGTGATAGAACATTGTTGCAACTGAAGCATCCGTGCCTGAAGCTTGCACGTGCGGTTGCCGATGTGTGCCCGTGACGGTCCGTGCACATGCAGCCAATGGGAAGAGGGCCGCTGGCCGCGTATGGCCTTTGGGAAGTAGCGGAAGTTGTGCACCGCCATGGCGGCGCCAATTATGTTATCTTGTCAGACGCTGCACCGTGATGTGTTGTGTGCAGTTGCGTCATGCGGGTTGTGAGCGTGATAGGGAAAGGTCATATGTCATACAATATAGCATGTGTGTCCATACTATGCCCATCGGTCGGCACACAATGGGCAACAGATGTGCATTTGGACGTGTTAACGTCGGGTGTGACCCTACAGACGTTATTACATATTCACAACTACACAGTACATCACGGCTGTATGGCCAAATTATGCATCTGTTGTCAGTGTGTGGTTCTGGCGAGGTGACTACAGTGGTGGTGGTACACATGCATTCCGTGTATGTGTTTTGGACGTTGTGTCACCATGCATGTAATTACCGTATGCATCACATTATTGGTGTTGGCATTGGTGCTTGATGACATGGCGTGTGTATCATTATCGTTTGTGTGCATGCAGTTGCATGTGTGTCTGTGATGTGGCTACTAAACATTAGGGTGAAGACTGACGTTTTGTCAGTAAGGTTCACATGTGATGGAGTTGTACACGTATGCGTCGTTTGTAAGTTGACCTAAGTTACATCTCTCTCCCACACAGGAGGGCTCCAAATGTGCATCGGCCATACACTGTGCTGGAGGATATGGTTGACGAGGAGGTGATTAGGAAATTCCGGCTGGATCGACGTTGGTTGCTGGAGCTTGTTGCTCAATTGTCTCCTCATCTGCAGCCACGTAGGACGTATCCTGGTTCGATTACACCCACTGAAAAGGTCATGGCGGTACTACATTTCTTTGCTACTGGCACCTTTCAGTACACAGTTGGACATGCCGGGGGGATGTCACAGGCCATGTTCAGCACGTTCTTCGGGATGTCTTAACAGCTATGATGCTGTACAAGAATGACTACATACATTTCCCACGGCCGGAAGAGTTGGCAGCAGTCAAAGCTGACTTCTATGCACTGGGCCACATACCTCACGTTGTGGGTTCAATTGATGGCACACACATCGCTATCATTCCACCACGGGCACGTGAGCAAGTTTTTAGGAATCGCAAACACTTCCATTCGCTGAACGTGCAGGTGGTGTGCCTGGCAAACAACATCATCTCCCATGTGTGTGCAAGATTTCCTGGCTCCGCACATGACGCCCACATCATGCGGAGCAGCATTGTCCCACGACTTATGGCAAATCTGCGACCCGGTCAAGCGTGGCTTGTTGGTGAGTGTGCAGTGGGGACTCTTGTGATCTCTGTGTGGCATGGGGTACCCACCATATCTTGTTGTGATGTTTGTGTCTCTCATCCCCCTACATAGGCGACTCGGCGTACCCAAACCGGCCCTGGCTCCTCAGTCCCCTACGTAATCCTACAACAGCGGGTGAAATGCGGTACAATGATGCACATGGAAGGACACGGAGAGTCATCGAACGTACCTTTGGACTGCTAAAGTCTAGGTTTAGGTGCCTCGATAAAACCGGAGGGGCCCTGCCTTACTCACCAGGAAAAGTATGCAGGATCGTGATTGCCTGATGCATGCTCCACAACCTGGCAGTACGCAATGACATTGAACTGCTCTTGGACCCTGAAGACGAAGAAGTTCCTCGGCCTCCCATCCCACCCATGTCGACTGATGAGGATAGTGGTGAGGAGGAAGGTGTGGACCAGAGGCGCCAGCTCATAGATCGCTACTTCCCTTGAATGTGAGTAACTACCAATAGTGGTGGTTGACAATGCCTCATGTATGTTTGCTGGTGTTGTGTGGATGTGGGGTGCATCAGCTGTGTGTTATTTGTGATGGTTGCATATGTGTGTCTTCATTTCTTTGGACATACAAGTCTCCATGATGTGTGTGCTCTCATCCCATGCTTTTGTGATGATTGTAGTTTGTGTAATGTTGCTGTGCATTGTGTTGTGATGTGTGTCAATCTGTTTCCTGACGTGTGTTTGCTGTCTCTGATTTTCCCTAGGTCAATCCCGCAGCGCCATGATCATGTACGACTATGATCCCTGAACCTGTTTACGTCTGTTTCTGAAGGCAATCATGTGAATAAACATGGAGGCAAAACATCATTGTGTGTGTAAGTGAAATTTATTTACAGGTTGTGCTTTTGTGCTGGTGAATATTTACAAGTAAGTGGGGTGGAGGGAGTTGGAGTTGAAGGTAATGGCAGATGAAATGTCCGTGCTGACACCACATTGGGGGGTGTCAGGGTAGTCCAGCAGACCAGTGGGAATGATTGTCTATGTGGGACAGGATACTTAGCAGGGTGAATGTCTGGCACAGGCAGTGACATTGTCATTGGCGTCCCCTCTTGGAGCGTGTGGATGGCGCTCCAACACTGCTCTCAGCCACTTCCTGCCTCGGCCGGCCCCTCCGTCTCTGAGGTGGAACAGAGGCAGCTGGGGGGGCAGGTTGTTGATGGGCCACATCCGTCGCTAGGGGCACAGGTGGTGGTGGCGGCGGTGGAGGCGGAGGTGACGGTGGCGGTGGAGGCGGAGGTGACGGTGGCGGTGGAGGTGGAGGTGACGGTGGCGCTAGGACAATTGGTGGAGGGGGGGGGGGGTTGTTCCGGCCAACCCATTCCCTCCACATCGTTGCCTGCTGGCCCATGATGTGCACCATCTGGCCAAGGAACCCAGAGATTTCGCGCAACATGTTGGTGTTGTCCACTGAGTCCTGGTGTGCACGATCAGCGTTTGCCTGGGACCGGTCGTATGACGCCTGGCACCTGGCAAGGGCTTGTAGGGACTCTGCCACTGGATGGGGTAGCTGTCCTTCCTCTGTACGGCGGTGTGTGGGTCGCCTGATTGGCTGATGTCCCATTGCCTCTCTTTGTGGCCCACTCACCCTGCTTGTGTGTGAGGCCGATGGACCAGCGTCGTGCGCTGGGTTAGGCTGGGTGGCACAGGCAGGAGTCGTGGTACTGGTGGTACTGGTGGTACTGGTGGTACTGGTGGTACTGGTGTTACTGGTGGTGGTGGGGACTGTGCAGATCACAGAGACAGGTGTCGCTGGAGTCACACATACGACGGTGGTCGGTCCCGGGAGTCCCTGTGAGCCAGATGGCCCTGGCTGTGTGCTTGGTCCCGCTCCATCCTCCGCACCGGAGCTGCCTGTGTCCTCGTCACCAGAGAGTCCTGTATGTGTGGGAGGCGAGGCTGGCGGCCGGGTACTGGTTTCCCCAGTCAGTTCACGATCACCTGAGGGACAAGATAGAGCTGGTCAGTAATGTGGACATTACATGGTCATATAGATTTGTAGACATTTCTGTTTCCTGTCGCACACACCCCACCCTCCACCACCACCACCCTCCCCGTGAACATGGGGGCCTGTTGGGAGTTGTAGTTTGGGCCTCTCACACACCCCACCCTCCACCACCACCACCCTCCCCGTGAACATGGGGGCCTGTTGGGAGTTGTAGTTTGGGCCTCTCACACACCCCACCCTCCACCACCACCACCCTCACCGTGAACATGGGGGCCTGTTGGGAGTTGTAGTTTGGGCCTCTCACACACCCCACCCTCCACCACCACCACCCTCCCCGTGAACATGGGGGCCTGTTGGGAGTTGTAGTTTGGGCCTCTCACACACCCCACCCTCTACCACCACCACCCTCCCTGTGAACATGGGGGCCTGTTGGGAGTTGTAGTTTGGGCCTCTCACACACCCCACCCTCCACCACCACCACCCTCACCGTGAACATGGGGGCCTGTTGGGAGCCATGTACATGTTTGTGAGTTGGTGTCCAACGAGCATGGGTTGGGGCATAGGAGATGTTTCTTCTCAGTTGTGTGAGCCTGACCATGTCGTGCTGATCGTGGTGCTTGGTTTGTACTTACCAGCCTCTTCTCCTTCGTCAAGTCCGTCTAGGCTCTCTGGGTGTAGTATCACTAGCACCTTCTGCTCCCAATCGGTGTAGGGTATGGGCTCCGGGGGTGTTCCACCGCCAGTAAGAATGGCTCTTGCATTGTTTTTCGATCGGATGCCCTTCACCCTGGTCTTCAGGTCATGCCACCGCCTCTGAATTTCATGCTTCGTCCTCGGCACAGTCCCCGACGCATTCACCCGAGTGACGATCCTGTCCCACATGTGGTTCTTTTGCGCCACGGACGTCTGCTGGACTTGGGCCCCGAAGATGTGGGGCTCAACATGGATTATTTCATCTACCATTACCCTCAACTCGGTCTCCGTGAATTTAGGTTTTTTTTTAGGTGCCATGGTGTGTGGTGCTCAGTGTGTGAGTTGAGTGAGTTGGGGGGTGCAGGTGTGTGGTGTGTGATGTGTAGGAATTGTGTGGTGGGTGTTTGTGTGGTGGGTGTGGTAGGGTGGTGGTTGTGTGTCTTCTATGTGAGTTAGCAGTATCTCGATTTGGGCCTCTTGCTAGCAGCAATGCTGTGATGCAAAGGATTGTGGTAGTGTGTGGGTGTCATTTTATAGTCGTGTCTCACTGGTTGTTGGCAGTCAGGTGGTAGGTGGGCGTGTTGACTAGTTATTGGATACTTGGGACGTGTCATGGTGGCTTGTGCTTGGTGTTGGTGTATGGGGGGGGCGTTGTCAATGTTCGTATGTTTGCTTTGGACTTGCGGTACACTTTCTAACATTTGTTTGCCGCTAGGGATGTTGTGCGTGTTGGCCTTCCGCAGTGATGCAGTGTTTATCGTTGCATTCTTTCCGCCGCGGACGTGGATGGCTGTGCGTTCCGTGGTACGGGCGGATTTATCCTAATTGCGGCCACGGAGTATTCACAGGTATGGCGGTACATGTGTTATTTTCTGCGGTCATTTCCGTCCACGGCAGTGGTTGTTCATTGGACTCCGTCCGCCGCGGACGGAGTTGGATGTGTTCCGTCCACCGCGGACGGTGTTGGTTATGATCCGTCCGCCGCGGTCGGAGTTTCGTGACATGATTATCCTAATCCCAACCGCGGAATCTCCGCGGCGCAGCCGGGAGTAAAATTTCCCAGACCATGGCGGACAGTACCCATTTCCGTCCGCCATCCTAATCGACCCCTAAGTCTTTTAGGGAGTCACATTTTCTGCTTGTGTCTCATGGCACAGCAAATAAACACAAAAAGTGTATTCTTGGAATATTGGTAGTTGGATCTGTCAAGCTATTGCTTAGTCCTATAAGACTCTATGTGAAGCTCCTCCACCAGCAATTAAAGGGAGATCGACAAAAGCTGTCCCTACTTGTTGGCGAAGCTAGGGGATGCCTCTGTACAAGAAAGTTGTTGAGCAGTAACACGGTCAACCCATGATACTTTTGTAAAACATTATCAATTGGATAGCCTTCAAAAGAATGATGTAACTTTGGGTTCCACTGTTTTGAAATCGGCAATGATGTAATTTCTAATTAAATAAAGTTATTTTTGAGTGGAGTGTCAGAACAAGTTAATATATCTTCTTTACGCCTCATAACATAAGGACTGGGACAAAGAAGACAAGTTGAGAGGTTAATGACACAATTACCTACCGGTAATCTTCATTACCCCGATTCAAAGTCCTTGTTAGAAATGGGATTTCCGGTTGGCTAAGGCTGGCGCCAAAACCAGGCAGAAACCACCACTCTAGTCAGGGCAAGGGAGTTACACGCCAAGATAACCCCTGCTCACTCCCTTGGTAGCGTGACACGAGCAGTAAGGCTTACCCCGGAGGCAATGGAAGTTAAGTATTTGCGCACGCACCCACCAGCAATAACATCCCAGGCCCCCCACAAAAGGAACTCCACACAAGGTTATATAAAAATAACCTTTGTATTATACCAAACACATTAGATAATGAACATACACTTTACAATGTGCCATAGGCACGGGCAGAATTTACAGGGGTTTATATACATGGGACAGGGCCACATGGACCACTGTCAGGAATAAGCACTTTTAGAACTAGCACTTGTTAGAAATAGCACTTTGTAGGAATAGAATAGTTGTAGGAATAGCGCTTAGAACATAGAACATATAATAACTGGCGGCGGGTACGGACCGTACCTTCCGTTTTGGTTGCCCGGGACAATGCGGGTGATCTCCTCAGCAGGCCGGAGCGGGCGGGAGGTGGCTGGTATGGTACAAGCGTGTGGACGTTTCTCGCCTCCCAAAGGGGGCTCCGGGCTTTTCCAGCGGCTGGGGCGACCCAAAGGTGTGCGGCTCAGAGGAGGAGGGGGCAGGGTGCGGGCGGCCCAGCGAAGCGGACGCGGCTCAGAGGAGAGCGGCGCAGCTCGAGGCGGGGGCGGCCAGGCACGGGCTGCAAAGGGGGGCGAGCGAGGCACACTTTAGGCGGGGCTCCAGCGGCACAAGGAGGTCAGACAAGTCCCAGCAACTTGGCAGGGAAGGCACAATAGAGTCCATTGGTCCTGGGACTCTGTTCAGGGAGCGAGCTCAGTATCAAGTAACCCTGGGCGTAGTACGCGTAGTCGCGCTACGGGAAGCTACGCGAAGACGTTCTCGCACTACGCGAGGTTCGCGTAGCTTCACGAGCGTGCGTGGTAGCTTGCTGGTCCCGTTCGCGAGTCGTTTTTCTTGCTCGGGAGCGCGTTGTGCGTGTTCGGGGCGCTGTCTGCGTGTTCGGGGGATTGTAGCGTGCGACCTTACCCATGTGGTGGGCTATGGGCGTGGCCATCTTGTTTTTTCAATTGTCCCGCCCGCGTCCCCTATTTCCTCTTCCGGGTCGCGTATAACGTGTTCGCGCGGTGCACGTCTTGTTCGGGAACACAACTACTTTTTCACGCTGACAAAGTGCGTGTTCACGTGAAATTGCGCGCGAACTTACCCACGTGGTCGCGATGGGCGCGGCCATCTTGTTTTTCACACTCTATGCTAGGGTTCTGGGCCTAGTTTTCTATCCACCTTATATCTGTGCAATCTTTACCTATTTTCACAGTTTTTCTTACTTTTTTTACTTATCATCTATCTCTCTCTGTCCCTAAGTTTATATTTTGCATTTTATTTCTACTTGTCCACCTTTTTTTAAACTTTTCTACTTTTTTATTTTACTTCTTTATTTAAGCTCCTACTTCTTCCCCCTAACTATTTTTCCTTTTGTTCTAACTTTTCTTTTCCACCTCCACCTCCACCCCAGAACCATGGCAAAGGGGAGCAGCAGAACCGGCTCGAAGGGCAAGGCGCCTGCGCCCAAGAGCCGGCTGCCTTGCGCAGAATGCGACCTTCAGGGGTGAAGGCCCGAAATCTTTTCGGGGAGGCAGAGGTGGCCGCCCTTGTTTTTTTTATCCAGCGCCACCTCCCCTTGACCTTGGCAGCAGGCGGCAGGCCAGGCTCTGGTTACCTCCCAGAGGAGTGTCACCGCCGGTGGGCGAAGGTGTGCCGGGCAGTCTTCCGCCGCACGGATATCCGGCGCACCCACCAGCAGCTGGCCCACCGGTGGGCAGACATTCTGGACAGGGAGCAGGACCGGTTGGACCTGCTAGGTGTCGAGGTCGTGGGGCTTGGTGAGTAGCTAGTAATATTAATATATGTATATATAGTAGTATAAGTATTGTGTATAATTCTTGGACGAATAAGTAACACGATTACTTGTACGCTTAGTTACATTGCAGATCAATTCCGTCTCAAAATCTCCTGTTACCGTATGACACAGGTGCTGCTCGCTCGCAACTTCTCTTACTGGTTTGTAACTGTGTGCTAGCTTGGGCTGGGGATTATTTATGTTAGAGTTTACTTTAGAGAACTGAAGTTAGTTAATGCCATTGCTAGAGTCTAGTCCTTACGTTGTCCTTTAGTGAAATAGTGGTGGATGGATATTATTAGTTCATATTTTCTTAACGGTCTGCATGACGCGGCGCCTCCTCTGTCACTGAATGCTTAGTTAGTTCTTATTTATCCCACCCCTCCATAGAACCGGTTTGCAGTTTGTTTACTGAGTGGTAGGCTTAGCAGCAATAGCATTGTCACGTCAGTCAGTAGCACTTCATATGAAGTAACCAACAATTTCGTGTATGCACAAATTTATGCATGTGTCCTACTCCTCCATCTCATCTATGCATGTTTGCGGGCAAAAATAAAATGGAAATGCCGACTTACTGAACAATTGGCCCGGCTGGATTCTGGAATAGGTGGTGTAGGTCAGGAGGTACTGGCTTCGTTAGTATATTCTGCAATCAGAATGTTTATGGAACATTTGATTAGTGTTCTATAAGTAGACGGTCTGTGACTCCTGCAAGCCAGTAGTCATTTAGACTTCGAAGTAAATTTTATTGCAATTGTTGTTTCCTAAAATGTTTGAGAGGATTTTTGAATGATGTATTTGTTTCACAGCACTCAATGTTTCTCTTTCTTTATTATTTCTTACATGAGCAGCACCACCCAGGGGCACGAAGAAGGGGGCCCGAGTCGGCGGGACAACCACCAGAGGAGCGCTCCTCTACTGAGGATCCTGCTGCTGGCTCCAGTAAGTCCTCCAGTGCTTATATTATTATGAATTATATTTCCCTAACTTTTTAACGCACCTTATTGTTTCAAACCGCCTCCTTCCTAATTAAATGTTAGCTGAACCTTCTTTGATCTTCAATTTGTTTTCCAAATTTTGGGTATCTAATGCCATCCCTGACTTTAAATTCCTTCAAACTGCCTCTGCCCGATGACTCTCTGTGCTACTACTACTATTAGACTGTCTTTAGCTAAGCTTGCCCTGTTGGCCACTCTTTAGTTCAGATAAAGCTGTGATAGAATAGCTGTAGCCACTGGGTCCACTCCTGTCTTTTGCGTTGTCCTCTGTAATCTCTAGTCTTGGTCAATTCCCACACCAAAAAATGCGCAACCAGATGTTTGCCTACTAATTTTTGTTAGGTTATTATACTACTACTACTGTTGCGGTTATTCTCTGCACAGGCACATACAGAACTATGCACAAGAAAATAGGATGTTGGTGATAGGGAGGTTGGACCTTACTTACACCCTAGTCACAGAACTCAGTCAGAAGAACCCACAATTCAACAACAGTCTACCTACCTAGTGTCTCAGTCATAGTAATGTTTCCCACTCCCGACCCCCACAAGAAGATAGTTAGATATACCCAATGATTTTCTTACACAACCCAGAACAGAAGAACACCCTTTTGCTCACTCACTCGTTTAAGTCCACAACACCCCAGACACTCAAAAATATATACCACAGAGTCTATGTGCAAGTTCAAAAACTTTATTTTTTTAATAACAAGCTTTGTATTGTTGTAACTTGTAAGTTGTTTAATGAAAAACATCCAGCTCCACCATGCAAAATAAAGAAGATTAAATACTCTACATTTTTGTACAACTAGTGCACGATAGAGAACTGTGGGAATTGTGGTAGACCCCTGACCGTTGAACGTATACTGGTTACACATGCACCTTTCGAAAGCTCTGCTAATCTCTGGTTCGTAGAAGGCAATCTTCTCATCTGCCTAGGAGAAAAATGTTGCACGTTAGACAGTGAATACAACTATGCCAGTTTATAGCAGTCATGCCAAAAAGTGTAACATTATGGATAAGCAAAAGGGATTAACAATACTGTAAGTAAGTAAGTAAGTCAAGTAAGTCAACCTCTTTAGTTGTATGCAACACTCATGTGGCCTCAAAGGTGTGTTTCTTACTGTGCAACAAGCTGCAAGGTAAAAACATGGGCAAAACAGTAGACCCGGATCATTCTAAAATGGTTACAGGGCTCAGGCTAACGTTCCAAAGACTAGAGTAGGAGTAGAGATTAAATGACCCTAGGGACCATCTAATAAAGTAAAACTAAACTCTGTCTAATGACTGCTGTACAGTAGTACGCAATTTGGACTAGTTACACTTACAATGCTTTATGTTGTACGTAACTGTATTTTCAATCTTCCTTCCTGGTGAAGTACAACTAGTAAAATAGGTGAAGTTGTGCAGGCATCTCAAAAGGTGTACTTGCTTTTATAGGTGCACAATCACTGCCAACGACCAGTGCCACTGCCGACGGGTCCAGCGGCGATACTAATGCCATCCAGGAGGGGACAGTGGCTGCGGCACCTGCAGTAGCAACAGTGGGGGAGGAAACTTCAGCGGTGGGCGGTGGTAAGTTATATTCATTACTTATTTGCATTACTAGGTGGAAGGGGAACATTTCCCTCACTGTGCTATGAGACTAATTAAGAAAGTATGAATTTGAAATTGTACTGGACAATATACAATGGTTGAAGAAGACACCCTTTGCAGCATTACCAGCGTGAGTTGAGTAAACAAGGCCTCTTCTATCAGACTCCAACTCAGCTGTGAAAGTTATGGGGAAGACTAAAAGTCAGATCAGATGACCTTGAGGGATGTGTTGAACAAAAAGGGAAAGAAGTGAACTAGGGAGGAAGGAGGAAGGTCGAAAGATGTAATAAGACTACCATAGAAGGATACTTTGGAAGGTTCATGCACGTGGCTGATATGAATCCGATGCATGGGTTGTTGAAGGATGGGTAAAACTGGAAGGTGAAAGAGAAGATGCATGCCTGGTTGGGCAAAACAATATGGGTGCATGGATATAGTGGATAGCAAGAATTATGAGCGGAGTTTGTGACAATGAAACCCAAGGCAAGGAAGGAGTGGACGCATGGGTGGTTGTTGGTGAAAGTGAAACCAGCTAAGACGATAATAAAGAATGATAGACATTTATTTTTATTGGTTGTTTTCCCCCTAAATGTATTGTATTCATCATAGGTGGAGACTGTCACTGGAAGCAGAGTCTTACTTTGAAAATATAAAAAGAGATACAAAAAATACTGGTGTTCTTCTGTGTACTCAAGTCCACCCATAGTACTAGGGCCAGTATAATGCCAGAAAAAACGTCAACAAAAGTTACAGGCAGGGGAAGCAGGAGGATAGATTAGATAGATACTAAAAGTTGCCACCATTTGTATGTACTGCGCTTGGTAGTGCTACTATGCCACTATGTGTTGAATTAATTTGGAAGAGTTTCAGTTACAATTCTATTTCTTTTTTTATAGATACTCATACTCAGTGCTTTAAATGGAAAAAAATAAGTGCAGGTACTCATTAAAATGAGCTACAGTTGTAGTGAGTGGGCGGGACTGGGCGGAGCTAGGGGCGGGGCTAAGGGCAAGACATAATGATAATTAACAACTTTCATAATAGTTGCAGCACACACCAAAACACATGATAAATGTTTTTATATAAACAAAGCAGGTTAACTCATTATACAAAATGAAAGAAAAATGCGATAATATGTTAACTTTTCTTTTTTTTTGCAATAGTTGCACCTTCTTGATGCCATACTGTTAATTGATGATGTTTGGCACAATACTATATATGTTTGAGCAGGTGAGTAGGAAGAAACGGAAAATAACCCCACATCAAACCAAAGCTCTTATGGCAACTAGCAAATGAAGGAAATCATCATGACCCTCCCCAGAAGATATCTCTTGTCTCTTCCATCGATCTATCCAGTCATCCTTTCATCCTACCATTTACCCTTTACATTCTGTCGTCTATTCATTTTTCCTCCATCATTCAGTTTTTCACCATTCTGTCTGTCCACCCTTTATATCCAAACCTATCCATCCATCCTTAAACCTATCCATTCATCCTTTCAATAATCCATCTCTTTATCCACCCTTTCACTCATCCATCAATCCTTTTTCTCATCTATCCATCAACACTTTCACTCCTTTATACCATCCACTCAATACCTCCTTTCACTCATCCATCATCCACCCTTTTATCCATCCTCCCTCACTTCCATTCATCCAATCTTTCACTTACACATCCATCATCCGCCCTTTTATCCAATCATCCACCCTCTTTCACCCATACATCCATTCACTCATCCATCCATCAATACATCCACCCTAGCTCACTCATCCACCCACTCACTCACCCACCAACATTCCCTACTACGTTATTCATGAACCTTTGTCACCATAGACATGTACACACAACGTGCCACCCATTTCCTTTAAAATACCTCCTGAGCATGCCTTGATTCTCTCTCTCGCGCGTTTTTCTTAAAAAAACAGTCATACAAATGCAGGGACACTGGGTAATTGAGGCATTTTTTATCTTAGGAAGGTTGGTTTCTAGCGCTCTAAGAGCCTCTTCCATCGCATTGTCTGGGCATTAGCCCTCTGATCCAGAGAAAGTACAGGAAGTGTGAGAATCCACCGCCCTTGCCACTGCTAAAATGTTTATGTTTAAAGTACTTTTCACTACCTGAAGTGCTGCGCTTTGAAAATCACAGGCGCACACTAGCAGGTAAAATGAATCTCCACCCTGCTTTGTCTAGTACAGCGGGACCGTGAGCACCTCATTATTCAAGTGAGCCCTGCCGATTAGCTCAGCAGGGGCTTAGATGGGGGCTACAGAAGTGGCGCCTTGGCTGACAGAAACGTCCCCACCTTCTCATTCGCACTCTCAGCCAGTGACCTCCCTTTTCATGAGTACCGGTACTCTCCTTTAGCAGAAGAGAAGTGCCGGTACTCAGAGTGACAAATCTAAGAAGTGCCGGTACTACGTACCGGTGAGTACCGGCCCATTTAAAGCACTGCTCATACTCCTTCCCAACAAAAACCATCAAGGAAGGAGTTGGCAGCCAGGGCCCGGCAAAGGAAACTGCAGGCCATTGTGGAGGAGTACCGCCGGCTGGTGGCTGAGGCCGAGGAGGAGGAGGAAGAGGCAGCAGCTGCTGCCTCTACCAATGCCCCAGGCCCCAGCCAGGCCCCACCTGCAGGAGTACGGCGCCGTGGTCAGGCAGCCGCTCACCGCCGGCATTTAACAACATCTGCTGCCCCCCCCACATCATGGATGCAAATGTAGGTGCCGTGCATTTCGGCAAAAGATTCTCCTCCGGGTGTCAAAGTTGGAGGATCAATTAGAGGAGCGTGTGAAGATATTGGTGGACAAACACCTTAAAGCCCGCCGATTGTGATGGGCCCTGTTCATTTGCCCCTTTTTTAATACTTTTGTTGGTGGGAGGGAATTGGGTGTTGGGGTTATTTTTGTGGGACATTCTTTGGACTTGGACATTGGTTGGGGTTAGGGTGGGGATAGGGGTGGGATAGGAGAGGACTAGGAGGATATTTTTGTATGTACATCAATAAATGTTATTTATTTTCAACGTACACATATGATGTTGTTTTGTGGTGGGGTTACTGTTGTACGTCACAAGGTTTACTCTACATGCAGGGCAGCGGCCAGGGTTTGATTGAAATAATTTATTAATTGACCACATGTAACAACATCATGCCAACAGATAGATGCGGTACCCCTCACTGAGTTATATTTGTCCTAATTGTACTACCAGTCTCTCCTCCATTATACCTCCTAGCAAACTTCTCTTCTTACCTGTGATTGATGATGATTAAGTTTGGCAGTACAAGCAGGGCTGCATGGTTTCCCAAGACAACGGAGAATATGCCGTGGTTGTGTGATGGTAGTAGTAGACTAGTAGACACTGGCACTAGCATTGGAAAACAAAAACAAAGAGACAGTCATTTGCCTGAGACAGAATGTGGGAGAAGTTGAAAAATACAGTACATAAGACTGACCCAAAAAAATACAAACAATATTGCAACTGCTAGTGCTAAACTCAAAGAAATCAATGTTGTCGGGGACTGCCAAGTACAAGAAGATAAATGTAGTTGTGTTGAAGGAGTCAGTAAAACACAATCCAATTCGTAAACTTAAATGCTGTCAAATTAAATTCAAACAATGCCACCAATTATTTAGATGTATTTGTTAGGTCACTTTGGGAAATTAATTGCCTTGTACACTAGTACATACAGTGAGCTTGGGTGGGCAAGCAGAAGAGGATCCTCGCCCTGCCTCATTGACATTTGATTTCATTAGTGTTGCTTTCACCACATCTGCCCCAGCAAGCGTGTGATCAATTGTTGGTGTAGATTTAATGTAGTCACACCTCAATATAAAACCACACAGCCCGGGGGAAGAGGGTTAGGGTTTGATGAATGGATGGGAACGGGGGTTTGGGGAAAGGTTTGACAAAGAAAAACAGTACGCATGGAGACAACAAAAGCAAAACAATGAAGACGATGATTGATGATCCACTACTAAGTAAGAAAAACGAAATGGATGCATGATGAAGGTTTATTATTAACTTGATGGTTAATAATAAGTGGTATTACTTAACTACTACTACACAATTCACAGGAAGTATTTCTTATACATGATATGAATTTGACTTTTGCCTAGGCTGTATGCCCTCTGAGAAACCGTAATACCTGATGTAGCGGGCTGAAAGCTAGCAAAGAAAATTAAGAGATAGTTTAAGTGAACAATCAATTACCAAACACAAGCGTAAAATAAATGAAGAGGAAAATGGAATCAAAGAAAATTACGAAAATGATACTAAAGTTAATGTATTATGTTATCCAGGGCCAAATGTATAGTTGTATCTCGTCATTCATCTTTGTCCTCCCTTCCTTGGACACTGTGACTGATTATATCATTCTTGGGCGCCTCTGGCTGGATGATGATGAGGAGGATGGATTGGTAAGGTAAGTGTGAGTTGTTGCTCCACGTATAATAGCGCTGGGTGAAAGGCCCGGCCTGTAAGTGTTGATGAAAGAAGAAATGGGGTATTACAAAATAAGTTCACTGAATGAAAACATAAAAATAAATTACGGTGTAGTGCAAAAAAGACAAGACTCGTGAGCGAGAAGATTTTCAGACTGAGGCTGCTTGGATACATTGATTAACTCTACTCTTCTAGTTGCACAGCAGTCATCGAAAAGAACAACAAGATAGGAGCCAGCACAGAACAGTTACATGGCCACACCACAACACCGGGCCGTGAGTCTGTGGCCCAAACTCCATTTACCTACATTTTTCACAGTTTCAGACAAAAGGCATATACATCAACCTAGCATTTTTCAAAACAAGTGATTAAATCAATGCGCCAATGGCAGTCAATCATACCACTATTCTATTCCACCATTGCACACACATGTAGCCTAGGTCTGCTGTGGTTCTTGTTGATTGGTTGTGCGTTTACCTTGTATTCCACTTCCTGAACATATTCCATCAATCATCTCTGATCAAACTGACTGACAGCGTGCAAAGATGGTATGGTGGTCATCATCATTCATCATCCGGTGTGGCACGTGTACATGTTCTCCTACAGACCACCAACAGCAACTCAGTTTGTAGTGAGTAACTACGATTAAGTCCAGAGTCAGACTGCACCTGCAGTAGTAGGAGTACAATTGGATACATATTATTAAACAACATGGAAACATTGACCATCACTTGAGACACAAGTACTTTGTTATTATATTAAACTACTAGTATATTTCTACTTCATGCACATTTGCTCTGAGTCAGCAAGCAGCCAATGCAATGTATGGCATCATTCATTTCATATACCTGTCTTTCTCTTCTTTGTGGCTGTCAGATCACAGATGCAGCAGAGTCTTCTGAAAGTGATGGCGAGTTTACTTTAATTTTGGAGCACTGCTCAAGTTCTGACATTGAAGAGTTGTGTATGCCTGCAGACAGAGGTGTAGCCTTAAGACAGTGATGCATTTCAGATTGGAAACAAAACAGAAGATGGCTATAGTCACGTACGTTTCACTTGTTATGGAGGGACTGTTAGAGGCTACATTATTGCACTATTGTCCATCTCCATCCAATGTACATTGGCAAGATGGAAATGTATTTAGGGTGAGTCAGGAAGATGGAGCAGGACTCTGATGAGTGCAGTGCACAGTAAATGCTCAGATGTGCAACTCCAATAGGTAATTAAAAGAGAAAGGAAGATAGTGTTGGTTTTGAAGTTTGAGTCAGAAAGACAGATACACACAAATAAGGAAGGGAGAAATGAAGGAAGGGAGAATGTAACAATTTCAAAGCCTAGTTGTCAGGGAAGAGGAGCTCGTCCTCAAACCCTGGTGGTTCTTCCGACAGAAGTAGGTCCTGTAACCCACTAAATATTTCTTCCGACTCGCTCTCCTCTTCCAGCTCTGATTCACGTACTTTGTAGTCTGGTGGTATCAAGTGCTGATTCATTTTGATCATGGTTAACCTCTCCACGCTTTTGGGCGAGAGACTGGTCCTTTTCACAGTCACAATGGCACCAGCAGCACTGAAAACACGCTCAGAAGAGACACTTGCAACAGGGCAAGCTAGATACTTTATCGCCAGCCTGCTGAGCAGTGGCCATTGGCTTCTTGTCCTATACCAATACACCAATGGGCTTTGCTCCATGAACACCTCTGTTGTGTCATCCAGATAGGCCTGGACCAACCGCTCAATGTTCATTGGTGCTTGGGTTTGCTCGTCCTCTTTTTGCTTTGCGACAGCAACAGACTTACCCATCCCTTTCTGTAGAAACCAAGCAGCTATTTTTTTGCTTGTGTCTGATGAATCAGATCCTGTTGGTGCGGTTGTTGGTATTGTTTGTGTTGGTGACTGCTGGGAAGCAAACGCACTGCTCGCATGCTGTGAAGAAGAACTTGACTCTGTAGGATACTCAGTAGTACTTGCACTGTCCTGGGCTGGCACTGGCAGGCCTCTAATTGAGAGCCGTTCGTTTTCTAAATCAGTGGCTTCCTCGGCTATTACAGTTTTGTACTTGGAAACATCCCCTTCTGAAAAAGGAATTACTGCATTACTGTTCACAAATAATTTGTACCGTGGATCCAAAATTGTGGCAGTAATGTAATGTTGATGTGACACAATCTTATTTTGAATCCTTGTATTCTCAGATAAGCGGCCGGCTAAGGATTTCGTCAAATTACATGCTTCAAGTTTCCCTTCAACACCTTCGTATGTTTCAGACACCTCCTTCAGCTCTTGCTCCAGCATGTACAACAATGGGATAGCTTGGCTCATAGTACAGTCCTCCCTGCTGACTGCACGTGTGAAGACCTCAAAAGGAAGTAGCATCTCTGTCAGGTATTTAATGAGGTCCCATTGCGACATCTCAACTGTCATGGCTTTAATAACACCAGTTGGATCCCCTGATCTTCTTGTCATGACATAAGCATTAAGTGGTATGTACTGCTCAAACAGCCGATCAAGCATGTAATAAGTAGAGTTCCAACGTGTTGGTACCTCCTGGATGAGTGCTTTGACTGGCATTTTATACTCACGTTGAATGACCCGTAGCTGCTTCTGGGCTTTAAAAGAATGATTGAAATGCGTGCAGATTCTTCTGCAAATGGTCAGTAAGCTGCTGACTTTGCTTTCATTTTTCAGAAAGTCTTGAACCACAATGTTGATGCAGTGTGCCAAACACGGGACCCTAAAATAGCCACCATCTTCCATGGCCTTAACTACATTACTGCCATTGTCGGTGGCAACAAAACCAATATTGAGGCCTCTTGGTCGCAGCCATTCAAAGACCTTGCTGTTGAACTCATCCAAAATGTTTGCAGCAGTATGCGATGTCTCCATAGCAAACATGGCTACAGTAGCAAGTCTGAGAGTATCATTAAAAATCTCAGTAGTGTCAATGCCTGTAGATATCTTGTCTCTAACACCTGTAAAAGAGATCCAGTGTGCAGTGATGCACATGTAATCAGTGGCTTGGCTATTGGTCCACATGTCTGTTTTCAGGTGGATACTATGCACAGCACTCTGCTGTAAGGCTTTTCCAAGCAATTCCAGCACGTCCAGCACGTAGGAGTGATCCTTTGCGCTAACAAACATTTCAGACCCTGTGCCAATCCAACTGATACCTCAGGTATATTATGTTATATTGTGAGTGATGCTGATTCCAGCCGTTTCAAGGGTTTGACATTAATATCAATATCTCGTTTTAGATTCTGCCATATCCACCGCCCCCGGGCCACGTTGAAGCTCCTATCGCTCGACATAACAACTCCTTTGTAAGTTGTTTATGTGCAATATGATTGTTAATTAATTGGAATCATGGGTTGTTCCTTTCCTCCTGGACCACTGGGTCCTTATATCCAACTGAATCCTCATATTTCTTTTTCCTTATTCTAACAAATTGAACAAGTATACAGAGACGCAAGTCCTGTTCTGTACTCACAATACGAGCATTAATCAGTATGGTATGCTCCCAGTCACTTTTCCAGTGTGCTCTATGTGCTCTTGAATTTGAATTAATATGTGATTTATTTCACTATCGATTAATATCAATCTCCCTTACTCTATATACATTAACTAGGTTGCCTGTCCCGCACTCCGTCCTGATGAAGACCCCCCAGCAAGGTCACTATTAAATCCTGCGAATGTCCGAGGGTCGAAACGTCGACAACAGTCCTTTTTATTGTCAACTTCACGCCAATATTTTGACATTGATTGCGTTTAGTGAAGTATGATATTTGTGTATTTATGCATTTGAACCATTGGTCTTATATTTTTGTGTTTAACAATTATTTCACCAATGCATTTTTGATAATTGGTCGATTTTACTGTCACATAATTCCCTTCCACCACATTATCCTCACCTAATCACTTCCTTTTCCCCCTGGGGCACTGTACAACCGATTATGATATGTAATCAATGTTTAGTATATCTAATATACAGAGTCCCAGTGTGAATAAAACAATGTGGACACATTCATTGTATCTTTAATAATTTTTTCAAATTACTTACACTTTGTTACACTTAAGCTGGGACCCCTTCCTCTCAGTAGGAACAGCAACTCTGGCAAAATAGTAGCGGCTGGGAACATTCCATTTTGGGCAGAGGGTTGTCACAAACTCCAGGAAACCCACCCCTTCAACAAAAGAAAAAGGGAGAAGGTCCAGAGCTAACATTTTAGCAATCTTAGCATTGTACAAACGTGCTATTGGGTGGTTGTGCTCGTACTTTCCCTCCTGCCTAAACATGCTAACAATGGTACGCTGCTTGGTATTTCTTTCAGTTATGCTGGATGCAGTACTGTGCGTTGCAGACTTCGCACCCGTACTCCTTGGTGTCTCCGGGTTACTCTTACTCTGGTGCCACAGAGATGTTGCTGATGCGGAGGATGTGGGACCTACCACTGCAGTGCTGGGGAGTCGGACAGGGGTACTTAGTGTACCACTACCAGATAGAATGTCTCCCTCTTCTTCCTGTTTGACCTGTGGACCTTCTACTGCTTCCCCACCAACATTAATGGTTCCTGCTTTTATTATACGTAGGTGGTCCTCCCACTTCATTGGGTGGTGTTTTTTCATATGGGTCATTTGGCCTCCGGTACCATAGTTTGTACCAAGCTTACCACGACTAACAGAGGAATGACAAATGGAGCATATAGCAATGTTCTCCTCATTTGCGCTAACTGTAAAGAAGTCCCACACTGGGGAGCTTAACTTTTGTCTCCTGCTAGAGGTGCAACTTCCAATGCCGGATGAACTGGAGGTTGTGTGGTGAATTTCACTATGTGGCTGCGCAGTAGTACCACTACCTACTTCTGCTGAGGTGGAACTTGTGCTGGATGTAGAACGCTGCCGGCTGTGTGCAAATGTAAAAACGGAAGCTGGAGGTAGTTTTGGTGTGGCCCCGTTGTTGGTGGTATGCGTGCTACATCCCTACTAGTCGCAGCCATTCTGCTAGGGTTAAAATGTTGGTCTCCATGTCCTCAGGGCCAGGAGTAATGCTTGTGATGACTGGGTTTGACTCATCATCACCATCATTATCCGGCTGCTCAACATCGCACTCCATAAGTGGTAGGCTTCCTGGAACCTTCCTTTTCCCTAGCCTGGTCTTCTTGGGATGTCTCTCTCTCTCATGCTCAGATTGTTGTGGCTCCCAATTGGGATCAAGATCATCAGAAGGGACGCTTGGCGAAGAACTTGATGGACTAACCCTCCTTTTCTTTGGTGGGGATTTGGAAAACAATAGATCTCCTGCATGAGGTGCTGCCTCTTCTTGCTCTGCATCAGGCTCAATTTCCTGAACTGCCCCGACTTCGGGAGGAACAACAACTACTATTGCCGGTGGTGGTTCTTGAACAACAACTATTGCAGGCGGTGGTTGTTGTTTTCGTTGAACATCTACTATTGCGGGCGGTGGTTGTGGAACACCTACTATTGCAGGTGGTGGTTGTGGTTGTTCTTTTCGTTGAGCATCTACTATTGCGGGTGGTGGTTGTTGAACAACTACTATTGCGGGCGGTGGCTCAGGTTGAACATCTACTATTGCGGGCGCTGGTTGTTGTTCACCACTTTTCTGCTGTGTTCCCTCTTGCGTGGAATGTGTACTACTTTGAGATAGCGATAAGTTCAGGTCAGGCTCAGTATCACTGCTTTCCACCATTAGGCTGGCTACCTCTTCCCCACTCATCTGCTTGGGCCTGGGTTGGTGGCTTGGGCCCACTGATGCGGAGGTGCTGGCCCCAACTTGGACCCCGGTCACTGCTGCTGCAGGCGTACTTTATTTTTGCCCAAAAAAGGTTTTCGGGTCAACACCAGACTTAAGTGTCACTTTCTTCTTCTGTTCTTCCTTCTTCTCAGCAACTTTCTTGGTCTTGGAGGACCTGGTACCTGCTTTCTTTGGGTCCTTCTTCTTCAGATGTCAGCAGCAGCACTCAGTTGCACAAGTTGCTGAGAATGATGTCTGGTCAGGTTAGTCACACCACACGTGACGTAGTACAGAACAGAAGGATATCTGTCTGGCAGTAGAACAGGCGATGAATGATGACAGACACCTCCTCTTCAGTCTTTTGTGCACCTACAAGCAAAGAAGGCAGAACAACATCAGTCGAATGTGGATTTTTTTTAGCTTTAATTGTAATTACTACTAGAAGTATTAGTACAACCAGTAAGAGTAAGAATAGCAAAGAACTAAAATGCAAATGTAGTGGAAGTGGACCTTGTTTATCCTTAATTTGTGCATCATTTCGGATGGATGCAGCATCAGTGACCTGCAGCAGATAGCAATGGGGATGTGAACAGTAGTAAGCCAACAGGAACAATGGCAAGACACAGGCCAATTTGTCAAAAACAAAACAGCACACTACTACTACCACCACAGATCCACATGGGCACTCTCATCACAGGTACATGGGTAAAGGCCAGAAAACAATAAACTCAAGCAGGCCTATATCCCTCCCTATATGGCCAGAAAAAGGAGGATGCCTGCATCACAGCTTAATGCAAAAAAGAAAATCCCAATGGCTACAAGGTTTGAAAGTTACACAACAACACAAACAACAAAGGCATTTAGAGTTTTTTCACCCAAACAGTTAACTACACCCCAAACACCACATTTTAAAATTCAATGCATAGCCACCCATGCCCTAAATGAAGTTGAATTCAACAGACAAAATGGAAAACGCTACATCAAGCATCCCCGCTGACTATCTCTGGGACTCTAGGCCTACTGGCAGAAAAAATCACACAAGTTTGTAGGCCTGCGGCAAAAAAAATAAACCACGATGGAAGGTCACACAAAATGGCCACCCCTACTTGGCCTGGCCACCCCCAAAAACATGAAAAGAAAGAGAAGACAGACAATACATTCCTATGGCAAAAGGACAATGCTTGGCTTGACAAAATGGCCGACAAGCCGCCCACATGGTCAGGCCACCCTCAAACAACAAAGTACATAGAGGACAGAAATAGTAAGTGGTCCATGCTCCAAAAACTACAAGCAAATAACAACCTAAGGAGTTTCTTTTAGCAAAATGAACGGCATCTACATTTTCGGGAACGTTTTAGGCCAGTGTTTCCCAAACTGTGGTCCGCGGACCACCAGGGGTCCGTGACACATTCCCAGGGGGTCCGTAGGCAACAGTTTTAAAAGCACAGAAACATTTCTTGTATAATTAGCAGCTTTCCAGCAACAATAAAAGTGTCAAGAGACTGCCAGTGATTAATGTACCTGCTGGAGAGTGAGGAGGGTTTTGTTCAGTGGCAGCTTTGATTTAACTAATGTAGCACAGAGGGTTAAAGTGCCTACTGCAAAGAACATGTAACATGCATCTTCAAAAGCAGCATTTTATGTGCCTAGGTTCGTGGTTACTGCTTTTGTCACAGAGATTCCTTTATTACTGTGCACTTCATAAGTGACAATCGTAATCTAGCAGAGGGACCTATAAACTGTCATCAAACTGCATGGTACCAGTTAGTAACTTATATTTTGTCCCAGTTATTTATTATCCTGATGCTGCTAAAAATATATATTTGGGTGGAAATACATTTTTAATGTTAAAGTCAATGCTAGCCACTGTGTTATGCTCTGAATCCTGAGTTTGTGCTTTTCCAGACCAAGCACTCTTTAAACATTTTATATACACTCTGATTTACATGTATGATTCAATGTCTCTATATGTGTGTGATGTAAAGTGCTCTGACATCCTACAATGGTATGAGAGATGCTGCAAAACAAATGAAATACATGTGACAGAGGGACTATTACTTCAATATAAAATACTAAGGGCCAGATGTACGATCTGTTTTTATATGCGCGAACGGGTTCGCGAACCCATTTGCGCATGCAAAAACCTATTGGGCCATGTACATAGCCTATTTCGTGAGTCGCAATTTGTTTGCGACTCTCTAAATAGGTTTTGCAACTTGCTATTTGGAAGGGGCATTCCCTTCCAAATAGCGAGTCTCAAAACCATGTAGAAATGTTTTGCGGTCGCAAAACAGTCACAATTACCACCTACTTCAAGTAGATGGTAATGCATTCGCAAATGGGAAGGGGTCCCCAGGGGACCCCTTCCCCTTTGCAAATGCATGCAAAATTATTTTTTAAGGTCAGGCAGTGGTCCCAGGTACCTCTGCCTGCCCTTAGAAAATGAAACGAAAACGTTTCATTTTCTTTTTTCTTTTAAATGCATGGTAAAAAGGCTGCATTTAAAAAAAAACTGCTTTATTTAAAAGCAGTCCGAGACATGGTGGCCTGCAGAACCCAGCAGGCCACTATCGCTGGGATGGCTGGCATTCCCAATGGGCTCGCAAATTGCGAGAGGCTCATTAATATTAATGAACCTCGCAATTTGCGACCCCATTGGGAATCCCAAACAGTGTTAAATACACTGTTGTACATTTCATTTAGCGACTCGCAATTTGCCACTCGCAATGTGTCGCCAATTGCGAGGCACTAAATGAAATGGTCGTACATCTGGCCCCAAAATCCTTAGTACTTTGAGTATTTGTTTTGTGTGCACACGTGTGTATTTTTTTCGAATGACTGTTTTAGGGCCCGATGTAGGTCACCAAATACCGGTCGATTTGGTGATTGAGATGTAGGGGCCATTATTACACTGATTCGGTAAATTTACCGAATCGGTATAATTACCGAATCTGTAAAATACCGAATCGGTAATTTTACCGATTCAGTAAATTCCAGATGTAGGTCGCACTGTTTACAGTGCTACAGGCCTTCAGAATTCGGTATTTTACCACCCAATCCAATTCGGTGGTAAAATACCGAATCCAGGTGTGCATGCACATGTGTGCATGCACACCTATGCCATGTGACAGACAGACATGCCCTTAGGGCATGTCTGTGTGCCACATGGCACACATGCCTGTATTTGGGGTGCTAGAGGGTGTCAAAGTGACACCCCCTGCACCCTTGCTGCAATCGGTATTTACCGAATCGGTAAATACCGATTCGGTAATGCCCATTGATTCCTATGGGCTTCAATGCCCATAGGAATCAATGGGCATTACCGAATCGGTATTTACAGAATCGGTAAATACCGAATCTCAACGATTCGGTATTTACCGATTCTGAAATACCTACATCCCCCCCCCTCCATTTTACCACTTCTTAAATACCGAATCGGTATGATTCGGTATTTAAGAAGTGGTCAAATTAAATTACCTACATCGGGCCCTTAATGTTTTAAATTTAACTCATACAAATTGCTCGAGATCCCCGGCTTCCAGTGGTGACTCAATGGGGGTCCTCACGAGTCAAAAGTTTGGGAACCACTGTTTTAGGCAACTCGAGAGATATTGCTCGCGAGAATGCAAATTCGGCGTGTTCGGCAGCGCGAACTGTACAAAACGTCATTATCGCGTGCGCGAGCACGCACATTGAGCGTGCGAAGAAGACAAAAACTGTAAGGTCGCGTTGTAGCACTGTGCAAAGTTACCAAAACTACGCAAGCTGAATCCTAGGGTTACCTAGTGCGCAGAAAAAGCCATATTATTCAACACACACCCAAAACCTGCAATTCAACACCAAAAACACATTTTGCTAATTAATCCAAAGCCATCCATGACCTACATGATGTTACACTTACAAATTAAACACCCCTATAACAGTTGAACAACTTTCATGCACCCATGATGAGGACTGTAGTAGTACCCTTGGGCCTACTGGCAGAGTAGGCCACAAGCTTGGAGGCCTATGGCAAAAACACAGAGGCTACTACTAGTACCAGGAAGTGGCCGCCACGACATGGACGGGCGGTCACAATAAAAAAAAGAAAAGGAATAAAAAAATAAGAAAGGAATAAAAATAAAAAACAGACAAAGCAGGCCTATGGGAAAAGCAAAATGCATGGCTTCACCAAATGGGAATGGGCAGCAGCCCCATGGTCAGCCCACCAACAAGAAAGTACATACAATTTAAATAAACTCAAGCAGGTCTATCAATAACCCTATAGCCATAAAAAGGAGGATGCCTGTTACACATCACAGCTTAATGCAAAAAAGAAAATCCCCATGGCTCCAAGGTTTGAAAGTTACACAACAACACAAACAACAAAGGCATTTAGAGTTTTTTTCACCCAAACAGTTAAATACACCCTAAACACCACATTTGAAAATTCAATGCATAGCCACCCATGCCCTAAATGAAGTTAAATTCAACAGACAAAATGGAAAACGCTACATCAAGCATCCCCGCTGACTATCTCTGGGACTCTAGGCCTACTGGCAGAAAAAATCACACAAGTTTGTAGGCCTGCGGCAAAAAAAATAAACCACGATGGAAGGTCACACAAAATGGCCGCCCGCACATGGCCTGGCCACCCCCAAAAACATGAAAAGAAAGAGAAGACAGACAATACATTCCTATTGCAAAAGGACAATGCTTGGCTTGACAAAATGGCCGACAAGCCGCCCACATGGTCAGGCCACCCTCAAACAACAAAGTACATAGAGGACAGAAACAGTAAGTGGTCCATGCTCCAAAAACTACAAGCAAATGAAAACCTAAGGAGTTTCTTTTAGCAAAATGAACAGCATCTACATTTTCGGGAACGTTTTAGGCAACTCGAGAGATATTGCTCGCGAGAATGCAAATTCGGCCTGTTCGGCAGCGCAAACTGTACAAAACGTCGTTATCGCGTGCGTGAGCACACACATTGAGCGCGCGAAGAAGACAAAAACTGTAAGGTCGCGTTGTAGCACTGTGCAAAGTTACCAAAACTACGCAAGCTGAATCCTAGGGTTACCTAGTGCGCAGAAAAAGCCATATTATTCAACACACACCCAAAACCTGCAATTCAACACCAAAAACACATTTTGCTAATTAATCCAAAGCCATCCATGACCTACATGATGTTACACTTACAAATTAAACACCCCTATAACAGTTGAACAACTTTCATGCACCCATGATGAGGACTGGAGTAGTACCCTTGGGCCTACTGGCAGAGTAGGCCACAAGCTTGGAGGCCTATGGCAAAAACACAGTGGCTACAAACACAAAATGGCCACCACCACCACCTGGCCAAGCCACCCACAGAAAGTAAATGAACTCAAGCAGGCCTACACTAACTAGATGAACTACTAGGGTTACCTAAGTTTACTTAAAAAAAAATTAAATTCCACTACAACAGAGAATGCAATTAAATCCAATGCCATCCATGATGTTTTACAGACACAATAGAAACATGGGTGGACCCTTGGGTACCTCTAGGCCTACTGGATGAAATTTCAAACACATACAACTTGGCCCCTCATGAAAGTACAGGCCTCCCTCAATAATAATTTTTAAGAAAGGTTGAGAAGCACAGAAAACTGTAGTTAAAAAAAAACCCAAACCAAACAAACATTTACAGTACACCAATTCTCAATTCTCAAACTTACTTGTAAAAGAAAAGTTCAAATCCAAAATTCCTCAATAAATCCAATTAAATGCTATGATGCAGCAGACATACACAAAGAGTGATCCTTCCAGCTCCAATTCCAAATGAAAGTGAACACCACATGGACAAAGCACTGGGAGGAGCCTGGTGGACAGGAACAGGAAGTTGTAAACTTAGGGGCACTTCCTTTCTCTTGAAAAAAAGAGTAGAAACAAAAAGAGGACTCCTAGCCCAAAGAAATACAGCCAAATCACAATCTGAGGGGTTAAATGAACATTTTTGAGAAGATTTTAACATGCTCGGGAGATATTCTGTGCCAGATTGCAGTTTCTGCGTGTTCGGAAACGCGATCTTACCAACATGGCACTGCAAGGAGGATCGCACGTCCCAATGACATGTTCGCGCATCCGAATGACGTAATCGCGTTCTCAAAGTCGCATGGGATTGTGCGGCCAGATTCCAAACATTGTAGCGAACGCGACCGGGAGAGAAAAGCCAGAAAGAGAACGCAGAACCACAGTAAGTCATTAACGCGCACGCGAGAATGCTATTGAGCGCGTGAGGAAGAAAAACTACTACGCTACGCTGTAGATTGCAAAGTAGTCAACAACTTCGCGCTCGCCACGAAGTGCGAAGTTGCCGAAAATTCGCAAACTCCGCGAACGGAGTGTAGTTCTCCGCCCAGGGTTAGTATCAAGCCCTTGGAGATAGGTTTAAGCACCAAATAGCAAATGTAGCACACAACCAGTAACCACTGGCAAAGGGTAAGTACCACATACGCAATCCTAAACACCTTAGGCCAACATCACGCAGGGAACCATGAACACACTAGTATAACCCATACTAGATAAAACAACCTCCTAAGCATAAACATATGTCTAGAGGGATCAGAACAGGGTGCGCAAAACATTCTACACACAGTACATTTCCTAGCACCCTAAGAAGCACATAAATCACATTTAGCACAGAAATCACCTTTAGCACATAACTCACATCAAAGTCCAGGTTGCGCCACTGCGCCAATATCTAAACGTAGCAGCTGCCCACTACTTGCTGGGCAGCTGGGAACAAGAATAGGGCCTAAACGCTGCAGCTGGCACTAAGTGCTGCGTAGCTGGGGAAGGCCAAAGTAGGGGCGAAAGAGTGCACCTCACTCCTGAGTCCAGAGAACACATGTCCCTAGAGAGAAAACCTAAACGTAGCAGCTGGCCACTGCTTGCTGGGCAGCTGGGAATAAAAGTGCGGCCTGGGCTCTCACTAGCCCGTAGAACAAAGGTGGCCAAATGTTAGAGCCAAAGGGCTCTAGAAATAAAGCATGTCCCTAGGAGCACTCTGGCGCTAGATAAAGAACTGTGCGCCACCTAGGGAAAGAACTGGCCCCCAAATACTGTAAGGCGCGCTGGTGCTAGTAATAAATATGCCCATGAGGTTGGAGCGGCCCGCTGCCATCTGGGGCCGCTCTAAAGGGGAAACTTGGTCCTGGGCCTCGAAAACCACCACCCGGGGCAAGAGCACAGGCCCCTGAGGACCCCACAGGGCTCCTCAATTAACTCTGGCCAGAAGGAAAGAGGACTTGCCCCCAGATCGGAGGAGCCACACGGGGCTCTAGGAATGACCTGCCCCCCAACGTGGGAGTATTTTTAGCCCGCACTCACCGGGGCTTTACAGGACCTCTGCAGGCGCCGTCTCCTCGTCGGGGACTGCTGGCGGGACTCGGCTTCCGGGGCTCCCCTTCGCTCACGGGAGCCCCGTCACACACAATGCCTCGTCAGGAACGAGGCGCATCTTCACCCGGTCCCCCATCTCGGGACTGGGACTTCAGGCAACGCCCGCGGGATGCTGTGCGGCTTCTCCCCGGCCGCGGTGAAACATGGAAATGACGCGCCCTTCCGGACCGGCTGCAGGCCCCGCCCCTGTCACGGGCAGGAATGCCTGGCTTCCGGGTCTTCCTGGACTCATTAAAAAAAGGAAGGCGTAGGGTGGGCACCTGCACCAACATAATTAAATAAACAGGGGTGGCACCTGTAGGCAACAACGAAGGAACAAATGCAGTGTAGGCTCCTGCTCGAGTAGAACACACAATCCACGGGCATAATGCAGGGTGGGCTCCTGCAATAAAAATAAAGCACTCCTTTAGGGGAAATAAAGCGCTCACTAGGCTAGTATCTTTAAGGTGAATTGCAGCCACTCCATGCTGCCAAAGGTCCTAGAGAGTCAAAGGGAAAAAGTCAAAAGGGGTTCCAGGGCAAAGCAAAGTCCCCAATCATCCCAGGAAAGGCAGAGGGGACCCAAAGGGTCCTCCAGGCATCCAGGGGCTGGGCAGAGCCCAGGGAGGCAATCCTTCCCCAGGGCTCCAGCAGCAACACGCCCCTGGAAGTTTCAAGTCCGCATACAAGAACATTTTACAAGAGGTCACAGCCTCTTTTTATACAGAGAAATCCTTTGTTGTCAAAGGTGCAGGCAAGGGGCGAACCAGATGCAACTGGTTCCTGAGCACTTTGTTTTGCTCAGCCCCTCTGCCTATTCACAGGATGGGTGAGGGACATCAGACACCCCACAGGGGGTGGAGCCAGCATTGTGGAGGGAAAGCCCAGCCCTATTCAGGTCCCAGGTGCACTCCTCCCCAGCCATCAACATGCAGATCTCCCATTCACCACCGGGGCAGACCCATCCTGACTCCTGGAGCCAGGCACACCAGCCAGCTCCAGTCAATCACAAGCCAGACAGTCACTGCACAGACAGGCCAACTGCTAGAAGTGGCACTTCCACACTAGACACATGAATGCCGCACACATCATCGCGCAGCATTCAATCTCACGAGTTCGCACATACCAAACTCGACCCTGCACTCCCCACGCATCAGAAATTACCATGGACACACACATTCCCCATGCATTCCTATGGGAGGGCAGGCCAATCTCACACATGCATTCAGAGAGCGTATGCACTTTACACTGCGCCACAGTGCTAAAGTGCGCAAAGACCAGAAATCATTTTAATTATGTAACACTAAAAGGCAAAAAGTTCAGGGGTGAACCTGCCAGAAGGGCCAAGTCCAACAGTCCTCGTCCCAGTCCATATCCCACCCAGCCCCCTGGTTTTCACCTCTCTATGGTATGTGGTATTCACAGAAGGGGAAGTGAGGAGCAGAGCCTTCTTCAACCCATATGGTGGAAAGTGAACAGGACTTATTTTTTAGATCTTAGATGCAAAAGCATGGTTAAGACTCTTTCTGAGGGCTCCTTATATCATAAGGACTGGGACGCATAGGACTTTGAAACCGGGTAATCAAGATTACTGTTAACTGTGTCATTTTTAAAAGCAGAAAAAGGAACCACATAGTGCTCCAAGGGCAATAAAAGGGCACCCCAGGAAGACTCGAGAGAAAGACAAGCAAGGTTTGTCATTGGGAACGTTGACTCCAACCAAGGTGGTGAGGCCTCCAGAGTGATTTAGGGCCCAGATCCACTATATATTTGTATGGGTGCTCGTGTAATGCCCCACAGAGCCAGGTAAATGGCAGTGCAAATCAGCATTCAGGCACAAATCCTTTTTCACCTCAAAAGTTGACTTCAGGACTGCACTAAAATCTCTTTGCACACCGGTAGGGCTGTTACCTATTGTAACCTATGGAAAGGGAGCATAAATAACATACAATACCAGTGCAAACACTTATCATAGGTATTTAGCATGACCTGGCTTTGACTGAAATGTGAACACCAAAGGAAACCAGTAACAAACAAGGGGCAAGTGGAATATTGAGCGATATTCCTACATGCAAGACGTATGATTGCCACATAATTATACAGTTTACATGGTTTACCACTGGACAGTTGTCAATGATTTGAAATTTGTACTCAAGGATTTCCCTTGAGTACAAATCTCACGCTAACGCTGCTGGTTCTTCTTTGTGCTCACACAGCTCCTATTTCCAGATTCTGAAAGGTGTCACGGAATGCAGCGCAGCAGCCAAAAATGCTGCGCTGTGTTGCATGACAGTGAGAAAGCAGGAGAGCGCCATATTCATAGCGATATGGCTCTCTCCTCCCCTCTCCCTAGCGACGGCGCTGATTTCAGCTGCCGTGTGCCAGGCACACACCTTAGCACCATAGTGCTAGGGTGTGTGTCTCAGTCTACCAGATGTTGTGTACAGGAAGGGAATCCGTCCTGTACAAAATGCTATGCTTAGACACACTTCAAACCTTTTCCTACATTGTATGTGTGCTGCACAGTGCAGCTTACATGCAATGTCAGAAAAGCAAGGAGAAATGACATTTCTACTTTTAATGCCTGCTTTCCAGCTGCATTAATTTTTGGCGCTAAACCCTGTCTACTAATGTTTGTAGATAGCGTGTAGCATCAGAAGGCGTGGGTAATTGCAGGGAATGCTCATGTAATGCCCCATTGACTCAAAGTAATCCAAAGCAGCTTTGAGCGATCCTTTGCGTTACTTTTAGGTACTTTCCAGTGCAAAACAAGTGTAGCACTGGAAAGGGAATCAGGAAAAAAACCTTTTGTGCTGATTAGTGTCACTTTTGTAATACTAACCAAGTGCAAAATGTTTACAAATCTACCTCCTGCCCCAAGTATTGCCCCTAAATGCATTGTTTTGCACAACAGAAACCCTCAATGTTGTGCACCCCTTGCTAAATCTGGCACGGTGCAAGTGCCATTTATTTATTTTATTTTATTTATAAGGTTTTATATAGCGCAAACTTAATCCCGAAGGATATCAGAGCGCTTTACACTTGAGGGAGTGAGGTAACATAACAGTACGAAAGTCAAATAGGGAATATACAAAAGCAATACAATGGAGCACTGAGTGATGTTAATTCATCTGGGCCTAGGAGAGTTCCTACACTATACTGACATAAGAGGTGTTGTCTCCACCGAGTTAAGGTTGGGTTCTAAGCTAATGCCTCAGAAAAAACTGTGAGACTTGTCCAGGGAGGCAATACCCAGGTCAAATCTCAGACAGAGAGCCAGCAGCCTATCAGAATACATCTTGATATTGCATTCTAAGCCAATTTACTAAACTCCGTATTATGGGGCCGATTAGGATCGCGGACGGACTTGAGTCCGTCCGCGACCCCTGAGGAGGAGGGAACGTCCGCATGGGCTGCGGCATTCCCTCCGAGCAGATTAGGATGTGACCGCCAGGGTGGCGGTCACATCCTCTATCTTTAACATTGCGGAGGATGCAGCTTCAAGCTGCACCCGCCGCAATGTTAAAAATGCATGCATCGCATTTGCATGCACAAAGCAGCAGGCACTGCGCAGTGCCTGCCACTTTGTGCATGCAAATGCAGGGGGGTACCATAGGCATCCCCCATGTGCACCCCCCCCCCTTTTCACCCAGGGGGCCCGCAATGGGCCCCCGAAGTGAAAGTCCGTATGCTTTTCCACGGCGGAAAAGCCGCCGCGGAAAAGCATGTATTCACCACCATCCTAATATGGCTGGCGGTGTCTGATAGACACCGCCAGCCATATTAGAGCTTTTCCGCCGCGGTCGGAAGGCGACCGCGGCGGGAAAGCTGCGGACGGAATTCCAGACCCACCAGCCATCCTAATTTGGCGGTGGGTCTTTGGAGGCTCCGCAGCGGTTTTTCCGCATCCTCCGGGCCGGCGGTGGCTTCCGCCGGCCCGGAGGATGCGGAAAAACCGCAATCATAATCGGCCCCTTGGTATTTGAACAAAAATGAGAACATCAGTTGGTATCCTGGCATAGAGTACATGATTGATTACCTTGGGTTGTGGAACGGGTTTTGGTACTTGAGGTGAAGTGTAAATTGTGAGTCAATGTTTAATTTGAGGCAGTGGTTACCAGTTTTTGGATACTCGGACTTAGTTTTCATTATCAGACATTGAAAAGGAGCAAAAGAAAGAAAGGTAGAAAAGGATGAAAGAAGACGCAAAATAAAAGTAGGACGAGAATGTCAAAAAAGACAAAAACAGGGTTGAAAAAGAACAAGCAGCACTAGTCAGATAAATAACTAGGAAGTGGAGGGTGGTGGAAAAAAGACAGATGAATTGGAAACAAATCTCGGCAACCTTGAACATCCTAGGAAAACACTTTGGCATCCTTCCCTTTCCATTTTTTTTGTTTACGAATGAAGCACTAGTGTTAATCTTAGAAGTACTGTGTGGACTTTTGCCCTGAGAGGTAACATCAGCTACGTTAACCTGTCATCAAATGACTCACTACCAGATTCATGAAAGGGCCGTTTTGCGAGTCTTTAATAGCGATTCATAAGGAATCGCTATTAAGGACTTGCAAAACGGGATTCATGTAGGAATTGCTAAATAAATTGGGATTCCTACACATTCCCATAGGAATGAATGGGGAGTTATTCCTTATTTGCGATTAGCAATTTGCTAATCGCAAATAAGGATGCGATTTCAAGGGTGCAGGGGTGTCCAAAGGACACCCTGTAGCACCCCTGAAATGTGAATTTACACTGATGTTGTGCACACACATGTCCAAAGGACATGTGTGTGTGTAACATGCAACTTAGAAAAATGCATTTAAATGCATTTTTCCAAGTTTTAGCTATTTACCACGAGGTTTGACTTTGTGGTAAATAGCGGTCCTAAATTGCGATTTCGCAATTTCAAAATGGTTCATGAATTGCATTTAAGGAATCTCAAATAGAGATTCCTTAAATGCAATTCCTTGCAAATGTGCGAATTCTTTATTAGCGAATTTTGCATTTGGGATGATGAATCCCAAATGCAAAAATTGCACTCGCAAAGGGCCAGATTCTCAGAATCTGGCCCTTTGCGAGCGCAATTAAGCTTGATGAATCTAGCTGTAAGACAAATTCTCTAGTGCCTATTAAACCTAGATTATCCAAAAGATCAACACCTCCAGCCCCATGGTTTAATGAAAGTCTTCCAGCTTGTAAACAGCTCTGCAAAGGGAAGAAAGAGGTAGAGGAAAGAATATAGCTCAGTTGAGAAAGAAAAATATAAAGAACGTTTAACAAAATACTTATCACTATGACCAAATCGGAGTACTTAACAAAAATAATTGAATTAGCGAAAAACTCCTCTAAGGAGCTTTTTGCACAGTTTTAAACCTTACCACTACACCAGTTGCAAAAACAATCAGCCTTTCGGTAACTCACAAGCCACTTTTTCTTCAAAATAAGATTCAGGACATCTATCACGGATTTGCAGCCCATAGCCAAAATAGTAACCAATTGCCGAATATTGAGGACTCAACCAACAAAACCTCCTCTGTTTTTAAACAATTTGTGTCTTTGACAGTGAACAAGTAAGTCAGCTGATTCTCACTACAAAGTCAGAATTTCCACGAGACCCATGCCCACGATCTATTGTTCAACTTATTCCAGATATCCTTACAGAACAGCTGACAAACATTCTCAACAATATGTTCTCAACAGGTGTAATTCCAATGCTTTCGAAAAAGCACTCAGTCTTAACACTCATAAAAAAAATCCAACCTTGATCCTCAAGATGTTACCAATTATCGCCCTATATCTAGGCTTCCTTTCCCAGCCTAATTGACCGAAAAAGCTATTGACAAACATTTGATCGAATTTATTGAGTCAAATAATCTTTTAGATATGACCCAGTTTGGGTTCCGAAGTGGTCACGGTACAGAAACAACTCTTATTGTGTCAGCTTAAGAAATCAGATCCACTCTCGATAGCGCCAGCAGAGCGGCCCTTATCCTGCAGCACTTATCTGCGCCCTTCGACATGGTCGATCATACTTGTTTGATCAACTGGTTGAGGAAGCTAGGGATTAAGGACACAGCCTTGGCCCTGTTTAATTATTTTTTGACTTACATGACAAAATCTGTTTTTCTTGGTGATTTCATATCTGAACCATATACTTTGCCCCCTGGTGTTCGACAAGGCTCATCACTAAGTCCTACATTATTCAATGTATATATTACTCATTTGGCTGCTCTAATCAAATCATTTTGGTTCTCATTAATGTCTTATACCAACGACACCCAAATAGTGGTATCACTCTCCAAATCAGACCATAAGGCAGATGAGACTTTTCGAGAATGTATCTCTGCTGTTAGTGATTGGATAGGCAGTCACTACCTCAAATTAAACACTACCAAGACAGAGATGATGTTGTTTGGGCATGACACTTCATTCTAGTTCTCATGTTAGTGGCCACACGAGTTAGAGACTTTGCCAGTTCCAAAGAAAAAATTAAAAAACATGGGTATCTCTTTTGACGACAGACACACGTATAAGAACCAGGTGACTGCAGTTATCTTCTCATCCTTCTTTGTTAAAAAATCATAAAAAAGATTGTTCATTTAATTCCATTTGAACTATTAAAGACTGTAGTCATTAGGTTTAAGTCCTTTTGAATGTATATTAAATTAATAAACAACTGTTGTATTGTTCATTTCTAAATTAGACAGACAGTGTCACCATGTGGCAGACTGATATAAGTGCCAGTGTTGACAATGAAATGCTGCTGCCCAGCACCTGAAACCACCGATTCAAACTAAGCACTGTTTTGTCTGTGCGTATACATCTAGATTTAACACTAAAGCTACAAAGATTATAATATCCCCCCATAATATCCCCACTACCAAAATATTGTGTGTGTGTGCACACTGCTGTTGGTAAACATGTTTCTTGTGTGTGTCTTTGGGTGTGTGGTCATATTTTATTTTCCTACTTTGCTTGACAATAACACACATACAGTATTTAGTTACAAAGATAAATATCTCGAAAAGCATCAGTGTGTGCTTTCGAGTGTTGTTAGACTGAAGATGTTGGGTCTAGCGGCACATGTTATAAGTTCACAATGGTTAGTATAACCTAATAATACAAATTAAAACTATTGCTAAGTGGAGACTACCTCTGAAGTAAGTTTGGAATTACATGTGATTTCTATTATCGGAGTATATCAGCAACCCACCCACAGTTTTAGCTCTATTTCTAAGATTGTGGTTTGTTGAATCATAACTTTGCCTATAACCATTACAAATGCACTGATTTTCTGAATGAAGCAATCAGACAAAAGATTTAAAAATATATATAGAATGACAGAAAGGTAATTCTGCTGTTAAAAAAGAGTATGGGGGATATTCTCAAGAATGTGTGAAAATTACCGCCAAATTAGCTTAATGCAACTCTTCACATCGCAGTCTATCAAGAAAATAATGCTGTGTTAACTTTGTATTCTCAACACGGCGGTACCATGCAATAGGCTCACGATAACGCGTCAAATGTCCATGCTAAAAGTCAGTGCGATGCCGCAAAAATGCAATACACAAACGCAAAATAAATTGTGATGAGGCCAATTGCGATACAAAAATCAGCGATAACCAGCAACAGGCCTGCAATTCCCACGAGTCATGCAGGTAACTGCACCATGAAAGCATAGTAAAAAAAACGTGAGATGACAATGTACGAGCACAACCCCACATCCGTGACGAAGAACAAATGACCATTGTCCCGCATCAAATAGGCATCTCCTCACAAACAGTCACAGTGTACATTGACATGCAGTCTGTATGTAAACTGCGCCAATGTGGAAACATACATGGAACACACTGTGAAACCCCATCTCCCCTTCTAATTGCAGAGGGACAATCAATACCTCCTGCACACATACATGTCATGTCCATGATCAAGCATTTATGAAAGCATGGACAAATGTAGGGGCAGTGACTCCCCCTTACGTACATGTTGCCCATGTTGTGGGACCTGAGTCACAGGTTGCATCCCTGCATCATGGTGGTACATATCTGACCCCAAAAGAAACCCTGCTGTCACTTGTAGGTCACAAATGACAGCCAAAATGGAATGATTTGGGACACATGTGAAACACCGACGAGTGGGATTCCGTACTAACTGTGACTCACCGAACTGCCAGTTTGAATACGTGACACCCTAAACAGTCACTCTGCACAGAGGTGACACACCACCCATCCATTAACCAATTATAAAATTGTTAGCACTACTTGTCGCAATCACACTTGTCGGAGTGATGTGCTTGTACAGATGAGTGACATGCACTCAGAGAATGTGTCTTGGAATGCACTTATTTGCACATACTGTGCCTGTGATCATTTTGTACTGTCCCATGATTGCTAAGGACTGTCACAAAATAATGTGCTCATGTGAAGAAATTGTAAATGATGGTGTTCCTATGGGCTATTCCTGGTGCGGCTGCAGTGGGGTGTGGTTCCCCTGCCTCCTCTTCCTCATCATCATCCGGTGCATCTGGCAATTGTATCCATGGGGCATTGCTGTGTACACATATGTTGTGCAACACACAACATGCAAGGATCATCTTGCACACAATGCCTGGGCTGTACAGGAGCCTTCCACCTGTGATGTCCAGGCACCTGAAACGTTACTTCAACACACCAAATGTGCATTCCACGATGCCCCTGGTGTGTTTGTGGGCCAAATTGTACTGCTTCTGGGCCTTTGTGTTCGGGGGTCGGAGGGGTGTCATCATCCAAGCGCAGAGTGCATATCCTTGATCACCTGTGACAATGCAGAGAGACATGAGTCAATAGTTGGTTCTGCATGATGTGTTGGCAGGCTCACTGGTTCATTGGTGTGTGATATGTGTGACTTAGTGATTCCTGTATGACATGTACTGCTTGTTGCAAATGAGCGACATCAAGGTGTATTACGTAGCCTCACTGCTCCTCCTCCCTCCCCCAAGCCTATTCATTAGTGTGCGCAGTGCGGTTGCATCACTATCACCCCTATTGCACACCATTGTCATGCCTGTCTGCGCATGTCCACAAGCCTGACAACAACGCAGTGATAGTACGTGCTGAAGGTGGATGGCCACATGTGTGTAGACCTATGGTAAGGACAGGGAAGACACAGATGTAGAGTTCTTGCCTGGCTGAACTTGCCATGTGGTTGAGAGTAGACCTTTGGCTTATGCTGCGGTAATAGCGCCACACACAACAGATGGAATGTCTGATCCCTGACCCCGTGCAAGCTTGCGCTCCCTCATTTACCCCTCGGCCGAGCCCGCAATCCAGAAGCATGCTACATAGCAACATTGCGGAACGGGTGGCGCAGACACAACAACAGAGACACACGCATTAGTTACTTCCTTGGCAAGGCTTAAATTTAACCACGCCCAGAGTCACGTGTTGAATAACCATACCCCTACGCTGTACTGCTGTACGCCGGTCCACTCCACTTACGCTCACAGGGGGGTACGACACAGCTACATGTCCCAGATCTACCCCACTGCCTGAGGTGACAAGGTTGCACCCGCTGTACACAGCACAATGTAATGTGGTATGGTCCGGAGCCCTCATGCGTACATAATGACCACACGGACACACTGAGATAGTTTGTGGAACTGGCTACGGGCACTTGCGCCTGGCCCCTTTTATTGCCAGGGTCACATGTCCAGTGACGCCTGTGCTGGATGGGTGTTGGGTAGTGTAAGCCACCCCTCAGGGGTTGGTTGGTGCTGGCAACAACTATAATAATGATCAGACAATCAGACGTTCAAAGTTCAAACAGCAAGGGTCCATGACTTGAGCTGCACAAAATTAGTGGCCCTCAATCAGTCATTTGTTAAGAGTACTACATACCCGCAAGGGTCTCAAGGCGCTAGGGGGGGCAGTGGGGGCCGCTACTGATTGAACAGCCAGGTCTTTAGTATCTTCCTGAAGGTCAGCAGGTCTTGGGTCTGTCATAGGCTCTGTGGGAGGGTGTTCCATGTTTTGGTGTTGAGGTGGGAGAAGGATCTCCCGCCAGTGGTTGTTCTTCGGATGTGCGGGACGGTGGCGAGTGAGAGGTCGGTGGAGCGGAGCTGGCGGTTTGGGGTGTAGAAGGAGAGCCGTCTGTTGAGGTAGGCTGGGCCAGTCTTGTGGAGTGCCTTGTGTGCGTGGATGAGGAGCTTGAAGGATATCGTCTTGTTGATGGGGAGCCAGTGCAGGTTTCTCAGGTGGGGGGTGATGTGGCCCTGTCATGGTACATCGAGGATGTCGTGCCGAGGCGTTTTGGATGCGTTGTAGTCGATTGATGAGCTTGCTCGGTGCTCCCGCGTAGATAACTTAATTAAGACCATGAGCACAATCCACTCCGGCTCTCCGTCAGACCCATTCCCGCACCACGTCATCAACAAAGCAAGCAGCTCCATAGTCGAGTCTGCTGCTGACGAGGGCCTGAGTGACTGTCTTTCTTGTATCAATCGGGATCCATCTGTAGATCTTGCAGAGCATACGGAGGGTGTTGAAGCAGGAGGAGGAGACGGTGTTGACTTGCTTGGTCATTGAGAGCGTTGAGTCAAAGATGATTCCCAGGTTGGGTTCGTGGTCTGTGGGGGTCAGGGCTGCCCCAGTGCATTGGCCACCAGGAGTCATCCCAGAGCCGAGGATGAGGACCTCCATCTTGTCCGAGTTCAGCTTCAGACGGCTGATCTTCATCCAGTCGGCGACGGCCTTCATTCCTTCATGGAGGTTCGCTTTGGCGGTGATGGGGTCCTTGGTGAGGGAGAGGATCAGTTGAGTGTCGTCGGCATAGGAGATTATGTTGAGGTTGTGCTGTCGGGCGACGTGTGCGAGCGGGGCCATGTAAATGTTGAACAGTGTCGGGCTGAGGGAGGATCCTTGAGGTACGCCGCAGATGATCTCAGAGGCTTCGGAACAGAACGGGGGAGGCAGATGCTCTGGGTTCTGCCGGAGAGGAAGGAGGTGGTCCACTCCAGTGCCTTGTCTCGGATCCCTGCGGTGTGGAGGCGTGCACGTAGTGTGCGGTGGCAGACGGTGTCGAAGGCGGTGGAGAGGTCTAGGAGGATGAGTGCTGCAGTCTCCCCGTTGTCTGGCAGGGTCCTGGTGTCATCAGTGGCAGCGATGAGGGCGGTCTCAGTGCTGTAGTTGCTGCAGAACCCGGACTGGGAAGGGTCCAGGATTCTGTTCTCTTCGAGGTATCGGGTTAGCTGTCTGTTAACGATTTTCTCGAGGACCTTGGTCAGGAAGGGGAGCAGAGAGATGGGTCGCAAGTTCTTGAAGTCTCTTGGGTCTGCCTTGGGTTTTTTGAGTAGGGCGTTGATCTCTGCGTGTTTCCAGCATCTCTGGGAAGGTTGCGGTCTCAAGGGAGAGATTGATGACGTTGCATAGGTGGGGTGCGATGGAGCTGCTTGCTTTGTTGAAGACGTGATGCGTGAATGGGTCTGACGGAGAGCCGGAGTGGATTGTGCTCATGGTCTTGATGGTGTCATCAAAGCTCACGCTGGTCCAGGCTAGCAAGGGGACGTGGTCGATGGTGTGCGGAGTGTCTGTTGCGTTGCTATCTGTTGGGGCTGTCTGGGTGTTGAAGCTGCTGTGGGTGTCTGCTATCTTGCGGTGGAAGAAGGTGACGAGTGACTCGCACAGGGCTTGCAACGGCGGGATGTCGTTGGTGTTGGAGCTGGGGTTGGAGAGTTCCTTCACGATGTTGAAGAGCTCCTTGCTGTCGTGTGCGTTGTTGTTGAGGTGGTCTTTGAAGGAGGTCTTCTTGGCAGCCCTGATGAGGTTGTGGTGGTTGCGGACGGCGTCCTTGTGTGCTGCGTGGCTGTCCGGAGTTTGTTCACTGTGCCATTTCTTCTCTAGTTTCCGGCAGGCTTGCTTGGAATCTAGGAGTTCTGGGGTGAACCAGCTGGCCCTCTTGCTGGTGTCTCTTTGGGGGGGTTTCTTCAGTGGGCGAGGGTGTTGGCGCAGTCCTCGATCCAGCGTCTGAGGCTGTGGGCAGCGTCGTTGGTGTTGGAGGGTTCGGGGGTGGGCTGAGAGCGAGATTTGCATGTAGTTGGTCATCAGTGATTTTGCTCCAGCGGCGGCGGGAGATCTGTTGGGTGCGGTGGTGTGTGGTGGGTTTCTGGAAGGTGAAGGGAATGCAGCGGTGGTCGGTCCAGAGGAGTTCGGTGGTGTGGCTGGCGGAGACGTGCAGGCTTCAGGAGAATACGTGGTTGTGCGTGTGGCCGGCGGAGTGGGTGGGCATTGTGACAAGTTGTCTCAGTCCGAGGTTGGCGAGGTTATGGATCAGGGTTGTGGAGTTGTTGTCATTGTTGTTCTCAAGGTGAAAGGTCAGGTCTCCGAGGAGGATGTAGTCGGTGGAGGTCAGCGCATGCGTGCTGATGAAGTCGGCGATGGAGTCGCTGAACTGGGGGCGGGGCCTGGGGGGTCGGTAGATGAGGGTGCCTCTGAGGGTGGAGGTGGGGTCTGTGTGGATCTGGAAATGCATGTGTTCAGCGGTGCTGAGCGCGTCGGCGGTGCTAGTCGAGACCCTGATGCTGTTCTTGTGGACGATGGCGATTCCTCCTCCGACTCTGTTGGTGCGGTCTCTGCGGGTGATCTTGTAGCCGTCTGGGATGGCTATGGCGATGTCAGGTGCGGAGCAGTTGTTCAACGAGGTCTCTGTCAGGAAGGCGATGTCTGGGGAGGTTGTGTTAAGCAGGTCCCAGAGCTCGACAGCGTGTTTGCGTGCGGAGCGAGTGTTCAGTAGTATGCATCGGAGGTGGTTGAGGTCTTTCTTGGCAGGTGGTTCGTCGGCTCTGTGGCTGGTGTAGCTGCAGTTCCGGCAGGTGAAGGGATCGTGTGTGCGTTTCGGGGCAGCCTTGAAGCAGTTGTGGGTCCGTCCGGGGTTGAGAGCGTGCAGAGTGCTGCCGTCGTAGTGGCGGCAGTCATCGTGGCGAGGGTCAGGGTTTCTGGCGCTGGGCATGGTCCAGGCGCGGGCAGGCGAAGACGGGCTTGCCGCGCCCCAGCAGCGCGACCGCGCAGTGGCCGGCATGTGTGAAAAGGTGGGAGTGAGGAGCAGCTGGGAGGCGGGAGGTGAGGGCAGCGAATGGGCAGTCAGGGGTCGGAGCCGCGGGGGACGCAGCGGTGGGGCGGTGACGGGCGACGAAGGAAACAAAAGGGCACAACAATTGAGGGGGAAAAGATTGGCAAAGAGGGCAAAAGGTCACAAGTAAGGGCAGAAAGTTCACAAAAAAACGGGGGGAAACGAGTGGCACAGAAGGCAGAAAGGTCACTGAAATGCAGGGGCAGCTAAGCAACAGAAGGCAAAACTGGGCAGAGAGACACGGGGCCACGAGGGGAGCAGAAGGGAAACCGGGCAGAGAGACACAGGGGCAGCGAGGGAGAGAACGGGCACAGGCGGTGCTGTGCAGAGGGGGAGCGACCTACCTGGAAGGGTCAAGGGTCGCTCTCCTCACCGCGCAGCGGCCGGCCTATATGGGGAGGTGGGAGGGAGGAGCAGCTGGGAGGCGGGAGGTGGGGGCAGCAAATGGCAGTCAGGGGGGTGGGGCTGCAGGGGACGCAGCGGCGAGGGGCTACGAAGGAAACAGAAGGCAAAATGGCACAACAATTGAGGGGGAAACGAGTGGCACAGAGGCAGAAAGGTCCCAGGGAGGGCAGATAAGGTCACAAAAAACGTGGGGAAATGAGTGGCACAGAGGCAGAAAGGTCACAAGAAAGGGCAGAAAAGGTCACAAAAAGTGGGGGAAACAAGTGGCACAGAGGCACAAAGGTCCCAAGAAAGGGCAGAAAGGTCAGAAAAAACAGGGGGAAAAGAGTGGCACAGAGGCACAAAGGTCACAAGAAAGGGCAGAAAGGTCACAAAAAAACGGGGGAAACGAGTGGCACAGAGGCACAAAGGTCATAAGAAAGGGCATAAAAGGTCACAAAAAAACAGGGGGAAACGAGTGGCACAGAGGGCAAAAGTTCACAAGAAAGGGCAGAAAGGTAAACAAAAACGGGGGAAACGAGTGGCACAGAAGGCAGAAAGGTCACAGAAATGCAGGGGCAGCTAAGCAACAGAAGGCAAACACGGGCAGAGAGACACGGGGGCTGCGAGGGGAGCAGAAGGAAAAACCAGGCAGAGAGACACGGGGCAGCGAGGGGAGCAGAAGGGAAACCCGGCAGAGAGACACGGGGGCAGAGAGGGAGAGAACGGGCACAGGTGGTGCTGTGCGGAGGGGGATCGACCTACCTGGATTACCTGCACTGCAGCTGGCACACGCACACCGCCACGGGACAGTGACTTGCGATGTATTGAGGTAGGGCCATGAGAGCTGAGCGGGTCCTTGTTGATGTCCAAGGAGAATGTCACGGAGTGTTACTGGGGACAGTGGAAGGTGTCCTTCCAGGGCATGATGCAGAGGGCAGAAGCAAGCAGAAACAGACAAATGGAGGAGTTGAATGCTACAGACTCCTTTCTACCACCATGTCAGTATCAGATACATGATGATGAAGACAACCCCCAGGCCATAGACTCAGAAGCCACCAAAGTTCAACCAGCGAGTGTCCATGGATTCCGTGGCACAGAGTCAGTGGCACCAGAGCTGGAAGGGGATGCAGTCTGCGATGAAGCCTGTACAATCATATGAACTCTACTATGAAGGGATCAAGACTCAGTTCCAATTGTGTGACCTACTCGACCGCAGTGTGTGCCGGAGGCAGTGGTCAGCAGTGGCCCACAGCCACGTGTCGTCGGCTTGCGAGTTAGTGGCACCAGTGCAGGTGTTGGTAGTGTTCGATCACATCGGTAACGGAGATTCTTTTTTCCTCCGGCCTGAACCGCGTCTTTCTCTTACTCCTCTCCTTGCGTACTGTGATTTGAACCCTGCCATGAAGAAATCAAGATTCAGTTCCAAATGTGTGACCTTCTTGACCGCAGTGTAGGCCGGAGGCAGCGGTCAGTGCTGGTCAACCACTGTTCAGCCAGCTCCTCCTGGATCTCTAACACACGACGTTGAAATGGCATGTGGAGATGATTTGTGGTTGAAGGAGGTAGAGGCACCAGAGCTGAGCGGGTGTGCAGCCTACGACAATGCTGTGTCCTGCCTAGTACAGACTGTATTGGATTGGTGTGAGGCTTGCTGGACCACAGTGTAGGCTGAAGGCAGAAGTCAGCAAGGGCCCACAGACATGCGTGGTTGGAATGCTATGCACAGAGTTAGTGGCACCACATCGAAGGGAGTATAGTGTTGTAAACTCTGCCATAAAATATGTTCTCTGCCATTGTGTAATCAAGACTCAGTTCCAAATGTGTGACCTACATGTCCGCTGTGTATACCGGTGGAATACGTCATTGAGAAAGGAGTACTGCATGCCTTGCTCCCAGAGGCTGGGATGGTCTGAGGAGGCTGCCAAGGTCGCGAGCCTCGGGCTTGGAACTTGCACCGGCACATGGTGGGCCCTCTGTGACACACGTCGGTGTCGGCAGGTGAGCAGTGAGGCCTGGATGTGCAGGTGCGGACAAGACTGGTTCGGGGACCAACAGCCCGGGCTGCGGCAGGCGCACAGCATCGCAGGCACAGCCTCTCACGGCGACGGCCTTGTGGCGGGGTGAGAGGCGCCACTCTGGCAGACACATTGGCCATTCCGGAAGAGAACCACGCCTAGGGCTACATGCTTTTTATTCACACCCCTACGCTAGCCTAGCATACGCCGTTCCAGCCCACTCGGCACACGCTTATAGGGGGGACATAAGAAGCTACATTTCCACGATCTTCCCCACTGGCTGGGGTGACATGGTTGCGTCCACTGTCCACAACACTACCACCACCAGCAGTATATGTCGACATGGATATGTCTGTGTTCTGCATACTGCAGTCTGGCCAGCACATCCACGTCACACTTGGCATTGTGTACATTCTCATTCATTGGTCACTTGCCTCCTTCGCACATGCCTGGTTCCCCCCTCTACCCACATTCTGCTATTGTGTGGCTGAGGTGCCATGGAGTTGATGGCTGATGTACATGGCTAGCCCAGGTTACCGCAGTACGTTGTGCTGTCGTGTATGGTGGGTGGCCATGTTTTTTGGCATGTATGTATGTGAGTTTGTAAAGTGTGCATCCCAGAGTTGTGAGTTGCATGATTGTGGCGTTGAGGTGAGTGGTGTGTTCATTTGGTACTTATCAACGAGCAGTGCATTTCCGTAGGTGCCATCCTGGAAGCGATGGTTGATGATGGATTGTCAGAAGATGTAGGAATCATGCACACTGCCTGGATCGTTGGCGACCACTATTGCCTGCACAATGATGGAATGCGTCTGCTGTAATTGTGTGCAGTGTCGGCAGGGGGCACAAGTAGGACATGTGTGCAGTCAATTGCCCCCAACACGTGGGGGAAGCCAGCTATGGCGTAGAAGCCTTGCTTTGTCTCCAACTGTTCCTGCACAGTGTGGGGAAGTATACGTACTGGGGTACAAAGCTGATGATGGCACCCAGGACAGATGTGAGGAACTTGGATAGGGCTGCCTGTGAGACTCCTTCGACGCTGGCGGTAGTTGGTTGGAAGGTACCAGAGGCCAAAAGATGCAGCACTGCCAGCAACTTTGTCTGAGGTGGGAGGTTGTGGGCAATGATGGTCAGGATGCGGAGGATGGTTGTCCTTTTGAGCCTGTAGTGGGCAATGGCATTCTCTGGTGTTAAGTCTGTGAGGCTGGTGCGTTTCCTGAAGCCCTGGAGTTACGAGGGAAGAAGACCGGTGCAAGGACGATGCAGCAGCAACCACGGTAAGTACACTTTTATATTATTTACTTCATTGTTTTGATTTTTAAAACCACACATGACCCTATTGCCCACCCCTCTAGTCGCCGAAGTTTGCAGCTGCCACTGAGTGTCTCTCTGCCTGTCCCTGTATATAGGTTTTGATTCTTGTATCTCATTTTGCTGTGTGTGCATATTTAATTTTGTTTGGCTCTTGGTGTGCTTGTGTCTTTCTAATCTTCATCAGCATGTTTCATTCCACACACTTTAGTAGGCATGCCTGTTCCTCTGTTGGCCTGCTTCTTCTGCTTGCATGTCTTTTACTCTTTCTCTGTATTCTTTGTCTGTCTGCTTGTCTCTCCATTATTCATGTAATTGATACTATTTATGTTTGTCTGCCAGTCCACTTTCAGGGATAGAATTCCAGTGCCCTGGTAATTCTGTTCGCGGCGAAAAGCACCCATTTGTAGTTGTGCAAGTGTTCCTGAAATGAGAGGGTATTTGGAAAAACATGCAGAAATGTATGCAGTAACTTCTCTTTTCTGGTGTTATTCCATGGTTTTTCCCTTTTCAGTTTCTATTTGCTGTGAGTTCTGGTGGGGATATTTCGGTGCTTCTCAAAGTGTTCAAAATGTGCATAAATCAGTGGTTATCAGTGTGTGTTCACTTTTTTCCTCCATACATATTCACAGGTGTTTATCCAATGCTTATATAGAAATGTCCTTTTATTTCACTCCTTTCTTCATTAAATGCTAATGTAAATGATTCCTACATTCTTTATTGCTCCTAACTCCCTTCTTAGTACCCTTTCGTTGAATTTGCTTGCTCAAGTAAATTTTCATTATTTCTCAACTCCCTAGCAGCTTAATTTCCCTGTATTCAAATCCATCTTCCCAGCAGTTCAAGTCCAACCACATGTCAATGATTCGCAAGAAAGGAGATATGTACACCTTGCTGCTACTCTGTTCTTCATGCAAACCGCAAATACTTGTTCAATGAAGATCTCCTGCTACTCTGCACATGAGATATATACAGCGGGGAGCTCCGTCATCTTTACTGCAAGTCAGTGTCACTCTGTATTGGTCTTTGCCTTAAGATCTCTGTATTTTTACTGTGTGATGTGGGCCTATTTCTGCTCTACCTGGTCATATGGGAGACGCTTGGTAAGAAATAACTATGTGCATGTAGTTAGCTATAAGGACATTGGTGACGGCAAAGTGTGCTGCTGTACGAAGAAGGTAGTAAAGCGCCTTACTCACCTGCACAATGCCTTGGTTTATTTGCATTTAAGGTTCACAAAAGGAAAGATGTTTATTTTACATTGTTGAGCTGTGCCCTTGGGATTTTGTCTACATTTGAGGACCTTTATGCATTGTTTTTTTGCCAAGCATATTAATGTCTTTTTTTTAAATCAGCATGAACCTGTGTTCCTGTCAGACATTTGTGGCACTAGCACAAATCACTTTACCTTTGCATTCTGGTCAGTATTCACTGTTGTAGTGCATTTTTAGGTCTCACCTGGCGATAGCAGCGCACCCGCTGCGCATGCCATGCGAGGGACTTTTGCAATAGATTCTCTGAAAGCCTTACGTGCACACCTAGGGATGGACAAAGATGGCTGCTCTCGCCATTTATCCACACCTAACAGCATGCGTGTGTACGTACGGATAGTGGACAGTCCGACGCCATCTTGTGCCAATAGCTTTCTATTGGCAATCAAGCTTCTTATCAGAAGCTTCGCCATGCTGCCTTGTTTTTATAGCGCAAACTTCACCCGGAGGGATCAGGTATCAGAGCGCTTCTATTTCTCCTTGCTGCACCTAATATTTCTCTTTGTCATCTCTTCTCTGATTTTCTCTTTCTTTCTATTATCTTTCATTTGGTCTGTGTTTAACTCTTTCCTCTCCCTTCACCCTACCCCTCTCTGCCGTACAGTGTCTTCTACCTGGCTTCCTCTCTATTAATTATTTTTTCACTTTGTGTCCTCCCAGCTTTCTTCTTCATCTCTCTCTCTCTCTCTCTCTCTCTCTCTCTCTCTCTCTCTCTCGAGTGTTTTTTGCTCCACACTTTTATGCCTACTTTCGGGGACCCTCTCTTCTTTTCTCCTCAACAGAATCAACCGCAGCTGCGAACAAGACCCATGCGAACACCACCAACTGCACATGCAGTGCCTGTGAGCACTAAAAGATGCACATGGGGTATCCATGAGCCCCTAAGACACCAGTGTCCCTCCTGCGAGCAACACTATGTACCGAGGCACCGGCAAGCACCACTTGAACCCACCTGCAGTGCCTTGCATGCGCCAATAGTGCCCAGAGTGCTTGCAAGCATCACCCACTACAATTAATACCACCACAGGTAAACCCCAGCCCAATACCTGGAGGACCTTTGGGCGCCACTAGGCGCACCTCTTTTACCTACAACCACTGTCCACTGCACTTGCTGCACATGTGAGCGCCAGCAAATGCATTTGTGGCATATGTGTCAGTGAAAGGAACAGTAAACGCTCCCTAGTGCTTCCTTAAACCATGAATCTACGTCTGTTGCGGCTACATGTAGCAAGTCATGAGGATGTCCGCGTGACCGCATTGCAGATTAATTCCATTCATTTTCACGAATTGATTCACGTGACACAATGTGAGTTCAAATGTGACATTCCGTCTGTTCTCGGGCAGAGTTTTTTTTAGCATGTACTTTGTGGTAGGAGCAGGACTTTAAGTGGGATGAAAAAGCTGTAAGGTCTCTCCAAGGGGTGTGTCCGATGTAATTAAGGGCGTAGCTTAAAAACACCTACGCTAAATATGTGTTTTTCATTGCTTTCCGTCCGACAGGTGTTTTGATGCTGCTGTCATTGCATCCAGATATATAATGCAAGTAACATTATAACTGCAACAAGCCAGGACTATTGCTTTGTCAATGGGTGTTAGTTGCATAAGATAAATAAGTAACAAGTATGGCTTCGTTGTATAGAATATTGAAAATGCTTCAGTTCTGAAATAATGAGACTGAAAGAACAGTCTCTTTGAAGTTACATCAAAGCAGTGGAGGGTGGGACTGCTACAAACCTAAGATTGTTTTTCCACCCAAGGGTGAGGGCAAAAATGGCAAGCCCGATATGGAGCTCTCTTAGCACCTGCTTTTTAGAATTGCCCGGCGCTGAACACGGGCAGGACCCGGCTCACTTAAAGCCCTGGGTAGGAGATACAAACAAGCATTAAAAATGCAATAGGTCTTGCCTTTTATTAAGTTAAAGCCATTTGCTTTGCTATGCAATACCATTAGCAAAGCAAATGGCTTTAACTTAATCAAAGGCGAGACCTATTGCATTTTCAATGCTTGTTCATCTTGGAGGAATGAATGAGTGCATCTCAATATGTTTCCCTTAAATGTGGTCACAGTGAATTTTTTTACAGGTGATGTTGCCAAGTGTTAAACCTTGTTGAAAGCTTGTTTTGACACTGAGATGAAAGGAATGACAGTTTGAACTTGGTGCTCCTGGATCTGTATCCATATTAGTTTTCAGGCTCAAAATAAGGCCATGCACCTGTTTGTGCTGAAACTGCACCTTCTGCACAACCTACTAGGAAACTACTAGCTGCATTTAATTCAGCATATATACTAATTAATACATTTTCTGAGTTAAAATATGAACTAAAAGTAGCAGTGTCACTAACATCAGCTTATGGATTTCTTTGGATGGTGTATGGGTATTACGTTCATGATATGGCCTTTGAGCCTTCTGTTTGAAGGGATGCCGCTTCCTTTGGATGGCTTTTTAGACCATCACAATGTAAACCTAGGTAAAGAAGTGTTGGGTGTGGTATTTTATGGGAAGGCATTGATTCTGGAGGCATCCATATTGAGAGTGAGCTTTGTTGCCACAATCTTAATGCACAAGCTTCCACAAAACAAAGTTATGTCCCGCTCTCTGTGTCATAGGATAGGGTAATGGAGCTGATCCTGGCCCTCGGCTGAGACACTGCTCAGAGTTCAGCTATGAATTTTCTGGCCTCTTCATAATGGAATGCCGTGAACAGTGTCCTGAAGCTGTATGATGTGAGCTATTTTCAAAACTGGATTGGACATAGGTTCTAGTAGTCCAGGGACCTTGTAGCTGTCCAGAAGGGCATAGCCCTAGAAGTGGCTTAGCATAGTCCAAGTAGGTATAGCAGGAGCATGCCTGTAGAAAGGTAAGATCCTTCTGCATGTGTAACCCCACTTTTTACCTGATGCTAAGCTGTTTTTGACTAGTCTGACTGGGTGCCTGTTTTCTCCCTTAAATTGATATCCCAGGTTGGATACTAGGGTACCCTTATCAGTCCCTAGTATATGGTACTAAAGTATCCAGGTCATAGGTGCCCCAGAGGTCCCCCATGGGCTAACGCATGCATTATGCTACCCATGGGAGACCATTCAAAATGGAACTATAGGCCAGCCATTCCAGCCTTGGTAAGCTGGTGCTAGCACCACTTACTAAAGATATAGGTTTCCTATATCTAGGGGCACTGCACTTAAAACCTATAAGTCACCCTTATAGCAGGCTTTTGCAATCCTGAAGTCAGGGTGTTTGGTTCTAAGTATGAGGGTGCCCCTGCATAAGTAGGACACCCCTAAAGCCTACGGAGCACATTTTCCCGGGTTGTAAGTGAAGCAGCGATATACTATAAAGAGGGGTACCCCGTAATTACGCAATGGCCATCTCAAAAACGACTGCAACGAATCCTATCATGTTTGGTATCAAACATTTTGGAATCATACCTCCACACTGTAAACCGTGTAGGGGTATGATTCCAAGCACTGGAAGAGCCCTCGGTTAGGCTCTCACTGTTCCTAGTACCAGGCTTCTAGACCCGGACAGCACAAAATGGTTGCTGCCAACCAGAGACACGATTCTGCTCTACTGCTGCTGAGCCAAGCTCGAGCAGGGGAAGGCAGAACAATAGGCATCCTGTCAAAGGGAGGTGTGACCACCTCTAAGCCAGGATTTAGTTTATTGGGGCCAGGTGGGTGCGCTTGCCAGCGTCACTCGGTTTGCGTGAGGGGCATATTTGATGTCCCCATGCATAGTCCAGTTCAAACCAGCTCTGGGAGCTGTTGACTCCCGCTCTGGCGCGAAACTGGACAAAGGATATGGGAGTAACCTCCCCCGTCCAGACCCTCCCCTGGGAGGGTCTCCTAAATTGTCTCAACCCTTTCCTAAGGGTATTTAAGGGCTTACCTGTGGGTGGGTCCCTAGATTCATTGTGGAACAAGATTCAGATCAGACACTACTACTTCTACAGTTTGGACTTCGCTGGTCTTCGTTTTGGCTCGACTTCGTCCCCCTTCCAGTCTGCTGAATTTTCTGTACCTGTGCACCATACAGTAACCTTCCAAAACCTGTGAGCATCAAAGACACTTGAAGGAATCTTCCTTGAAGTGAATGAGTCACTGCCCTGCATAAGCAGGCACCGCAACTAAGTTAACCGGTCTGCTGACCCGGAGCTCATATGGACTCCAAAAGGTTCTACAACTCAGGTGGTGGTTCTCCAAAGCCCTAGAGCCTGCCCTCTCACCAATTTTGAGGCCAGCATCCATCATGGGGGCTGTAATAACCAAACCCCTGTGCACAGCATCAACTTGCAGTTGCAAAGGCTTGTTAGTTTCCTTCCAAGAAGGTCTTCGGGCTCCAAGTAGCCCCAACCTGGAGCATCTCCAGTGATCAGAATCTTCAGCCACACCACATCGTTTTACATTGTGACCTGCATCTTTTGGTGAGCTGCTTGAGGTCCTCTTGTGACTCCAGTACCTCCAGCCTATGGGTCCATTTGAGGGTCACCTCTGTTTCTTTTGGGCTCCCCTGATTGCTTGGGGTCTACCCTGACTTCCCTGCTTGTGATGAGTCCCCTGGACCTTGGTGGTCCCGACATTGCACCTTCTTTGACTTCTACATTGGTTGCATTTGCCAAGTCCTGTGGTGCTCCCTCCGGACACAGACCCCACATCACTCGACATCAGACGCAGGACAGCTCATGCACAGCTCCTGGTCTTCCTCAGCATCGCCTGGTCCTCACAGCTGCAGAGTCAAGGTCCTCGTCCACTCTTCTGCAACACCCGACATCAGTTGTCATTCGTCATCCATATCTCCTGGTCACTCCTGAGTGACATAGACTCTGTCCCCTCTGCTTGCAGGTACCTCTCAACTAAAATCTACCTTTGGATTCCACCAGACACTTTCTCCTTCTTCAGCAGCAGAACTTTCCTGAAGTCCTCCATTGGGTTTGACTGCGTTTTCTGACATCACTTCACACATATGGACCCGGCTTTTCTGGTGCAGGTAACGTGGGTACTAGGGTATCCATGGGTGGGGAGGCTCTCCAACCTTCTGTGTTCCACATGGTTTCTTCAGCGTCCACTGGGAAGGGTCCTTAATCTTTGAAATTCCAACCGCGACTAACACGTTGATTTGTACGGAGCATGCAGTCATGTTCCCACACTGCGCACTTGCTCCATGGGGTTCCTAGTCACTCACCTTGGGTGGTTCCTTGGGTCCCTAGCACTTCTACGTCCTTTCCACATTGTCTTGACCCGAGTCGTGGTTCTTATACCACTTTCTTAGTATATGGGTTGTTTCCCCTCTGGGGCCTACTGTGTAATCTGTGCTATTTCCTGTATTTTTATGCAAATTACTGTGTGCATTGTGTTTATCTCCAGGTAGGAGGTATCTAAACGTGTTGGAGAGTATTATATAATAAATACATATTTTATAAATACCTTGTGTGGTTCTCTTTCACTTAATCTATACTATAAGATTGCATTCTGGTTAAACAAGCTGCTATACACTCCTCCTTCTGGACTAAGCCTTAAGGCTGCTCACCACAGCTACCACTAGAGAGGTTTCTAAGGTTGCCTAAGCCCTCCTAAATCACCATAAGGGGTTTCTGGACTGGTGCAGGCTGCCCACTTACATTAGTGAACATCATATGCCAGGCCAGCATCTCAAAATCCCACATTGAGAAGAGTGATCACAGTTGACAGCTGTATTTATACTGTTTTGTAGCAGAGGGCTCCAAAGTAGTAAAATTACAGTACAATCTGATGTTACAGTGTCTACTGAAATATAAATATTCCCTTTGGTGGTGTTTTATTGGTTATAATCAGTTTTAAACGAGCCTGCAAACCTTAGTTATTCTCCATTCCAGATATTGAAACACAAAATCAACTGACAACAATGTTCACAAAGCAAGGTATCAGTAATGCCCTAAGCTTATCTATCATCAAATCAGGTTCTGTATATCTATCCATTATTGTGCTTGCCTACCTGTCTGTCTTACTTGTCATCCAGTAGCTGTCCATGTCTGGGATGAGTGGTGAGGCGGGCGGAGGATGGGAGGAGGGGCATAGGGGTTGCGAAGGGAGGGGGCCAAAATACAAAATAAAAATAATAGAAAAAACATACCTTCAGCCAGCTGCGTCCCGCGTCGTACTCTTTTGCTCTGCTGCTTCGGCACAGGCTCCCCGAATGCTCTGAAGCCAAACCCCTAAGTACTCTCACACGAGAGCAGCTTCGGGATTGGCCTGAGCATCCTCAGTTGGCTCTCGAGGACAGACTTGTAGTCTGTGCCTGCTCTCTCCAAACCCAGCAATGCAGCAGGGGTTGGAGAGAGGCTCTCTGCGCATGATGGTTTGATCATGTGCAGTGAAGGGAGTGCACTACCACGCCCCTCAGTGACGTCACCTGCTAGACAAGTGTCTTTTCTTTTTCCTTTCCTGCCGTTTTTTGTGGGGGCGACTCTCCTCCGCCAGAGTGGAGGAACCGCTGCTGTTATCATCTCTGTCTGTGCTGCGCTCCCCCTGCATGTCACTTTATCTATCAGGTTTTGTCTGTCATTGTTGCCCTGTCTGCCTCTTGTTTTTCTATTTTTTGTATTTCTCTGACTACTTGTATGCCTTGATGTGCCACCTATACATCAGTCAGTCTGTTTGACTTAAAACATTTTCCTCTATAGCAGTCTTTCTCTGTTTTGTTTGCCTTTCTTGGTGGTATGTCTTATATTTAGGTCCCTATGTTCCTCTCTTGATCTCCCTGGGCACTGGCTTTGTTACTTTCTCTGTCATTTCTTCTATCTATCTGTTTACTTGTGCATGTACCGCCTATCTTTTGTTGTGGGTGATTTTTTCTGGCTGTGATTAAGTCTGTCTGTGTGTCAGTATCTCACTTCTAGAAAAGTTTATGTCTCTCAAATAATGCCTATTTGTCTTCCTGGCTCTGTGTCTCTGTCTGTTTGTCTCTGTCTCTTTATTTGTTTCTGTAAATGTCTCTTTTGCCTATGTTTTACACTTTAAGCACATTCCTTTCTGAGTCTTTGTGAGTTTCATTTGATCACTCTAAGCCTCATGTCACTGTTTTAATTTCTCTTTTTGTTAAAATTGCCATTTCATCGACCTTATTTTACTTGTTAAATTCATCTAACTAAGATAATTGTAAGTTCATTTCTTTTGCACTTATCTATTGATTTTCTTCCTCAGTGTAGGCATTATCATCCTGTTGGTACTTCTCTCAACATCCACTCCTTGTCTTTTGGTATATATTATTCCTGTAGAATGTTGAACAATTACATTTCAGCTGCTCAGACATTGAACTGCTCACGATCTTGGTGATGACTTGCATATATAAACCTACCTCAGTAACTTTCTACTCATCTGGATCTGACTACATCAGTTCAATCAATATCTTTATCATTAAAACAAATAATCATACAAGCACATCATCACATATAAACATATAAGACAGTAAATAACAAATTTAAATAGGAGTGATATAGTGTCTTGAAATGTGAATAGTTAGGAGTCTAAGGCAATAAAGATTTCCTACGCCGGAGTGCAAATTTAAGGAAAAGTGGCAAGGCAATCACATGCATCCGGTGTAGGGAACACCTGCAAATATAATAGTGCCGGAGTATATCTGGTCACCAATGCATTGCTAAGTAACAGGATTAAAAACCTTTTGGTATAAATACAATAAAAACTACAGAAAAATGCAAAGTGTGCCAGGGTTTGCAAAGAGTGCTCACCACATAGTTTTAGGGTCAAACTGGCCCAAGGTAAATGAAAGCTGGCACCTTACCAGGCCAAGCCTAAATCGTGCCAATAATACCTTGTCCCAGGCATTAGACACAATCTCAAGATACGGTTCCATCCTTGGTGTGGTTTGAATCGGGATACACTCTTTAATAACAGGCCTCCTCAGTTCAGTCTGCTCTCTTTCCCCTCTGCTGAGCTCCATAAAAATTGATTTAACTCAACAGTTTTCCACAATGCATGGTATCAGAAAAAATAGAAGGTCTTCCTAACTTATTCCAAACATCCTTGATGTACCTTAACCATGGAATATGGTGACCCTTATTGCATACGTGACAGTCCATAATAATCTCCCTATTCAGAGTGGCCTTGGGTTGCACCAGATGGAACACCACAACTTTAATGGTACCAATGTAATACAGTCCCCGCTATAGGGTAACCCAAGTTCTTCATGGACAGCATACATCGGTAACCTGGATGGAACTCCTAGGATACACCTGCATACTCTATTTTCTTCATCCTGCAGACACTTAGCAGCATGTTATCAAATAGGTACTTTCTTTTAAACATTTCTATAACTGGCACAATAGACTTTTCCCAATTTTGGAGGCCAGACTAAATAAAACGCCAATGGAATGTCAAAACATCAGCCTTCTCTGGGTCATGCAGGGGTCCCAATTCCCCCACGAATCGAACGTAGCCCCCAGGTAAGGGCATTAAGGTATTCTATCAACTGAGGTGCCCCCGTGTGAAATGTAGTTTGACTTCAGATTCTTTAGGACACATGCCATGACAAAGGTTTTAGCTATGTTTACGGACTGGCCTAAGCAATCCATAAAACTGACGAAAGTGTCTAAACGTAAGTGGAGCCCATTAAATGTTCTCTACATTAAAACAGCATCATCCAAATATAAAAGGACAGAGATGGGATCCCAACCATTCACAGTCAGTGTATCCCTGCCCTTACTAACTAAAATTGGGTTTAGCCCATTTATAATTAAAATAAGATAGGTGCCGAAACACATCCCTAGTGGACAACTCGTCCCAGGCCAATACTCTCTGTGCACTCACCATTGGGTCCAAATCTGATAGTAGCTTCAAGATCTAAGTGAAGGGCATGTAAAAAAGACACTAGACCACATGGAAACCCCAAAGACTCTAACATGCCTCATAGTTTTGATCTGACCACACTTTCAGATGCGCATGAGAGGTCCATGAAGGCTAAGTAAACAGGACCACTTCTAGCTATTGTGTACTTGCTGATTAATAAATGCAAATTGAGATACTGATCCTGCGTGCCCAGCCCGGCTCTAAAGGCATATTGAATAGCAGAGATAACCCGTTTGTCAATGGCCCACAATATAATTCTATTAAGAATGGACCTACCAATCACTTTGACAGAGGATTCCAATAGGGAAATTGGCCTGTAAAAACGAGAAGACACACAGTTTCCTTTTTTTATAACAGGAACGATGATGGCTTAGGATCAAGACTCGGGCCTGCCATTAATGCTGATTAAATTTGCTTAATTTGTAAGGGGTGCCCACAGGTCCAGCTCCATCTTATACAAATCCATCTGCACCCATTCTGGCCCTAGAGCTTTATTCATGGGGCTTTCACAAATAGCTTTGGTCACTTCATCCACTGTAAATTCTATGCAGAGGGTAAAGGTTAATACCACAGGTTCCGAAACACACTCATGTATGTTCTCACGGACCCACTGAGACACTCATACACCCACTCACAGTTCATTGAGACACTAATATACCCACTCACACACCCATACAGTCACTCCCACACTAAGCCACAGACCATATCTGAGACCTATGGACTCATTCAGTCACTCACATACACAGAAACTCACACACCCACTCAGAAACTCACTCAGATATACACGCACCCAGTCACTCACTCACCCAGTCAAGGCTCATGTATTCACTCACAGACCCACCCAGCCACTCATCCTCCCAGTCACAGACTCACTCAGACACTCATGCATGAGCCCATTCACCCACCCACTCAGAGACTTATGCTTTCACTCACAGACCCATTGAGACACTCATACACCCACTCACAGATCCACTCTGACATTCATACATCCACTCACTGTCCCACTCAGACACTCACACACCCATAAAGTCACTCACAAAACCACTCATAGACCCACTCAGAGACTCATGCACCCAGTTAGTTGTACACTCAGAGACTAGTGTACCCACACACAGTCACACTCAGAGGCCCACACACCCACTGACAGAACCACTCAGACACGCTGCCAGTCATAGACCCACTAAGAGACTCATGCACTCACTCACAGATCCACTCTGACACTCATGCACCCACTCACTCACCCATTCAGACACCCACTTAAACACTCATGTATCCACTCAGATCCAGTCAGATAGTCATTTACTTACTTACAAATGCACTCATGCACCTACTCACAGATTGAGTGAGTGACTTACGCAACCAATCACAGACACACTATAAAACTGATACACCCACTCATAACTGTACATATGTTACAGAAGTATTGATAGACTGATGCATCGTAAGGCTGGCATTTCACTTGTACAAAACCAGAGAAATTCAGCAGTTATAGTTAGCTGATTGAACTACAACTTGTGCCCCCGCAATTTACTGCTTATGACATCACATAGTACATCACTCATGAGATGGTTAGTGACATCATCCATAGAATCTCTGATGCACCCGTTCACATCCCAATATAATCTTTCATACACCTGCTCCAACTTCCACACTACCATTTTAAAAACCATTGAGACACCCATACCAGTACTTACACACGATACTCACTGATTCAATGGTCTACACACACACATCCACTAAGTTATCCATACAACCATTCATACACCAACTCACTCAATAATACAACCACTGATATATCCACTCATACCACCATACAGCTACTCAAACACTGCCAGTAACTATAGAGCTGCTCACACACCTACTAACTCACCTATAGAGTCAATCAGACAGCCATTTACTCACCTATACAGTTATACAAACACCCAGTCACTTAAACATATAGATACAAACACATACTCACTCACCCATACAGCCCCTCACACACACACTCACTAACCCATACATCCACTATCACAATACCTCACTCACACATACAGTTACTCATATACTCCAGCGCTCACATATACTGCCTTTCACATACCCACTTACTCACCCATATACCACTGACACATCCATTTACTCACTGACACAGCCATACACACACTCAGTCACTTATATAGTCCTTATCAAACCGACTTACTAACCCATATACTCGCTGACTCTTCAACTCACTCATCCATGGAGGCACTCACACACCCTCTCACCCAGTCAAACATTCACTCGTACACCCATACAGGTACTCAGATACCCAATCAGTCACCCATACAGCCACTCAGGTGCCCACTTGCCAACCCATACAGCCACTTAGACATCATTTGACAGACTGTTGCAGACATCCTCAAAACCTAGTCACTCACCCACACACCTAATCACTCACTTATAGAGTCAGTCATGCACCCACAGAATCATCCATACAGGCACTCATACACCCACGGATTCATCAATACACCTTAGTATATATAGTTAACACTCATAAACATTTTTAAAAATACTCAAAGTCACTGGATCATGCTGAAGGAGATGTCATCAGTGATTTCACTGACTATAACTGCTGACTTTCTCTTGTTTTGTATGAGTGAAATGTCAGCCTAACTATAACATCCCTGTAACCTTTGGTTTTCAGTGAATTTCTTAGGTTTTTAATTCTATTTCCTAACTATAACACTCCTGCAAATATATATATACATATATATTTATATTTGTGTGTGTGTGTATTGACTAAAAAAACAAAGGTTACAGGGGCGTTATAGTTAGGATCAGATATTACACACACAAAACTATAGAAATTCAGCAGTATACTTATTTTGAGTAACTATAACGTGTACCCTAAGGTGAGAGTTTTTACATCAATAATTTCACTGCAAATATAGCAGTGATATTATCAATGATGACATAGACGATGTCATGACTGATGTAATATGCGGTGTAATTAGCAGTGCATGGCAAGGGTGCGAGTTAAAGGTACCTTAGGGCACCAGTTATAGCTCCTTGAGACAAGTATAACTATACCTGCTGAATTTCTATGGGTTTGTGTATGTAAAATCTGAACCTAATTGTAATGTTCCTGTAACCTTTGTTTTTTTCAGTGGATTTCTAAGGTTTTAAATTCTATTTCCTTACTATAATGTCTCTGAAACACCACACATTATTCCAACCACCGCCACGCATGAGCTCTGTGCATGTGTGGCGAGGGGATAGCTGTAGGGCATGGCCTGCGGCCAACTCCACGCATGCAGTCAACCCCAGCTGTGCACAACTTTGACATGTGCAGTGGGGGGTTGACCAAATGGTCTGGCCTGCGGACAGGCCCAGTGGCCAACCCCTCTAAGAGAGCTAACCCCACACCACACACAATCTTTGACTGCGTGTTGTGGGAGGGTTGGCCACAGGCCTGGGGACCCTAGGGCCTTCTTTTTTTTAAAGATGAAAGGGGCCATGTGGTCCCCCTCCCTAAACCTATTATGGCCCTGGGGACCCCACCCCTAGGGCCTTCATTTTTTAAAGCGGAGGGTGGGCCACTTGGCCCCCTCCCTAAGCCCTATTAGGACTTGAGGACCCCATTACCCAGGGCCTTTTTTATTAAGGGTGAGGGGTCACGTGACCCCCTTCCCGAGCCTTGTTAGGCCATAGGGACTCCAATCCCCAGAGCCACTATTAAATTTAAACACAGCCCAGCTTCCCGAGTTATGTATGACCACAGGCAATCCATCCCGGCGCCTTTTTTTTTTTTAAATAAAGGAGAGTGGGGGCACATGGCCCCCCTCCCCTAGCCATGATAGGCCCTGCGGACCCTGTCCACACAGACTAATAATTAGAATTAAGGGAAGGGGGCATGTCCCCTGCTCAGGGCTGAATTCGGCCCTGTGAAATCCAGCCCCACAATTTTTAACGGGGAAGGGGCACAAGGCCTCACACCCCTGGCCAATTTTGGCCCCAGGGACCCCATCCCCCGAGGCCCAATATTTAAGGAGAGAACATGCAGCCCTCTGACCCGGGACAATTCTGGACCCAGGGATCATGTGCCAACAAAGTGTGGGTGCCCCAGATCCCACCCATGGCACACATCACACTATTGTTGGAGGCCGTGGGAGAGCCCTAAGGCCCCCACAGCCAACTCCACGCATCCAGCGAGAGCCAGGATTACTTCCACCCACAGGGAGCAGCTAATAATGCTGCTCCCAGTGGGCAAGAGCAATGTTTTTAACAAGTCCTCTCCCAGCGGGCAGGAGCAATTTTAAGCTCCCGCCCACTGGCAGGGCACTTAGGGTTTGCTCTCAATTGGCGGTACATTTGACATTGCTGCAGCCAAGCAAAAGCAAACACAGGCAAATACAAATTACAGAGCACAACCACTAGTGTGTCTCACATCTGACTAAGTAGTCAGTATGGTTTTAATAAACCCAAAAATCAGTACAAAAGGTTGATAGAATGAGCAACAAATATCAATAGCAATTGAGTAAACAAGATGGAAGATCCATTGGAGTCTTGATGTAGATGACTCAAAGTACTGAGTTGGAAGAGCAGACAGCTGACACGTGTTTCATCATGTTAATACGAGTTTTTCAAGGCTCGCAAAATTCTACTGCAATATCTCAAAATATTCTTTCTAGGGATCTCGAGTATGCTAGGATCAATAAAACGACGCCAGCAATCCTTTTAAGATATAATACATCCAAAGTAAGATGTTCAAGATAGGCAAAAACCCGTATTCTGGTGTGCTAAAGGTAGGAGTTCAATGGTAATCGGAATATCGTATTTTAAGCATTAATAATGGTATTGTCACAGTTCGAAACGTCCGCTGTGTTTCTGGACGCTCGTCTCATATAATGTAGAAGTACGCCTATTCCTGCTGAAATTAGATAAAAATTGATGTAGACTCGAATTGTAATTCCATGGTCCCATCATGCAGGGGTGAGAGGCCCAAACATCTTCATCCTACTCCGCGTGTCGCGTCTTCCAGAAGTGGCGTCCTCGAGTCAAAAGCAAACACAGGTTTGCCTGCGCCAGCATGGGCAGGAAAACCACTATGTCCAGGGGCGGGCTGAGCTAGCCCTGAGGGACGGGGTCCCCAGGGCCATTAATGTATCAGTGAAGGAGGCCACCATCTCTTTGCACATATAACTGGGTGCTGGAGGATGGGGTCCCCGGGCCGAAATCAGCCCAGGAAGGGGTGTCGTATGCCTGTCTCACTTTTCAAATAGGGCAGGGCACCGGGTTATGTTGCTCCTAAGGACGAAATCGGCCTGTGGAGGGGGGCCCCTTCACATTTTCAAATTAGGACAGGCCCTGGGGGATCGGGTCCCCAGGGACAAAATTGCCTGGGAAGGGGGCTACATGCCCCCATCCCCCAGGAAAATGCCCCGGGGGGATGGGGTCCCTGGGCCCAAAATCACCTGGGAAGGGGGGCCATGAACAACCCCTTCCCCCAAATTTAAATAAATATTTGTTCCTCAAGGACCTAGCCAGCTAGTAGTTTGGGCTGTGGTCATGTCTAAAATCCCTATGGGAAATTGCATGGGGGAAATACATTTTGGGACCCCCTTTTTCTCTGCCTCTGCTTGATGGATCACCCCAAAAGTTTCCAAACAGCAACTCAAGTGAGTGGGCAACTAGTTTTGAAAATAATGTGAAGATTCATCAAACTGCGCCAAAGTTATTATAAAAAAAAAAAAGCTCTTCCAATGGAAACTAGGGTCTAACTATAACTAACTTCTGGCAGTGGCAGTCATTACTGGGTAGTTTTAGTTAGGTCATCTGTTCCATAGAACAAGCATTTTTTGTGTTGCCTATAACTTTGGCCCCGTTTGACAACTCTTCCCAAAACCTTCCAAAAATGTGCTACTTTTTGACAAATTTGTGCATGGAAAGCTTCAGGGTGATCTGTCGAGTGAGGACTGAAAAGAAAGGGGCCCCCCAAAACTATCCATGCATTTTCCATAGACTTCTTAGACAAGGTTCCAGCAAATATTGCTGAATGAAAGTACACCAAATTTGGCTGGAAACTAGATCCTGGTACTCAGGTTGTGACTTTTTTGATTGGATGTAAATCCATTCATTAGTTTTTGAGAAATTACAGTTAAAGAAAGATAGACATCTGGACAGTTGGGTCAGAGAGAGGCTTAAAAGACTCTAGCTAGAGCACCGATTTTAAAATGGAGTATTGTTATTGTCCAAGGGAGCTTTATTTCCCTTGTGCAAGTTTGCTTCTGCAGGAGTCACACTGCCAAAAACATCAGAAAAACATTGCTGGCAGCCATTACAGGACTTCGTCCCCTGTCCTGTACTTGTAAAAAATAAGATATAAGGATACAGATTAGGGATACCCTGCACCCTAGACCAAATGGTCGGGACCCCGAGGCACCCCCTCAGAGGCCAAAATTGCTGCAAACTGCGGGACTCCCACAGGATCCAAAAGTGGCAGCCAGAGCCACATTCACTAATAAACCCCCTTGAGCCCACCCCCTGGCCATATTTAATAATAAGAGGAGGGGGGCTGTGAGGGCCCCATCCCTGAGCCATTAAAGGCCCCGGGGAGCCCACTCTCAGGGTCCAAATCCTGAAAAAAGGAGAGTGGTCCACACAGCCCTCCTCCCAGAGCCACTAATAGCCCCTTGGAGCCCACCCTGGGGCCAAAATTTGCATAGTAGGGAGAGGGATCCATGGCACCCCTCCCCACTCCTCCAGAGGCCCCGGGTATCCCCATCCTCCAGGGCTGGTTTCAAAAATAAAGGGGAGAGGGGCTGCACAGCCTCCTCCCCAAGCCATGGCAGAGGCCCTGGGCAGCCCATCCCTGGGGCTGATATTAATGTATATGGGGAGAGGAGCACATGACCCCCCCTCCCGAGCCCTCAAAGGCCCCGGGGAGCCCACTCCAGGACCGATTACTTTAATTAAGGAAGGAGAGCCATTTGGTACCCCTCCCTGAGCCATTAATAACCCTGGGGACACAATCTCCTGGGCCAACCATCTAGCTTTGTCCTGGAGAGCCCACCCCCGGGGCATAGCAGTTTCCCTGCATACACTGGTTTTGACTGGGAAACCTGTGCGTGCTGCCTCTTGGTGGGTGCAAAAACAACAAGTGATGGACTGAATGTGGATCAATGTCACACACTCCCCCAGTCAAAAGATCTGGGCCCAAATCCATCGTTTTTTTGCACTCCACACCACCCTGGGTTAGACAATGGCGATATGCAAATCAGCTCTGACCCTGTTGCCCCATGGGAACAGTCCAGTCCGAACTACAAAAGCCATGTCCTTCCCAGAACGGAATCAAGCATCCGAGGACCGGACCGGTTTCGAGGTAACACCTCTCTTCAGCCCGGCTAGCTTGACTCCAAGTGGTGTGGAGTGCCTGGGACCCACGTCTGGGCATCCCCAGCGCACTTAGGGCGGCAACTGCAAAAACAACAAGTGATGGACTGAATGTGGATCAATGTCACACACTCCCCCAGTCAAAAGATCTGGGCCCAAATCCATCGTTTTTTTGCACTCCACACCACCCTGGGTTAGACAATGGCGATATGCAAATCAGCTCTGACCCTGTTGCCCCATGGGAACAGTCCAGTCCGAACTACAAAAGCCATGTCCTTCCCAGAACGGAATCAAGCATCCGAGGACCGGACCGGTTTCGAGGTAACACCTCTCTTCAGCCCGGCTAGCTTGACTCCAAGTGGTGTGGAGTGCCTGGGACCCACGTCTGGGCATCCCCAGCGCACTTAGGGCGGCAATTGCAAAAACAACAAGTGATGGACTGAATGTGGATCAATGTCACACACTCCCCCAGTCAAAAGATCTGGGCCCAAATCCATCGTTTTTTTGCACTCCACACCACCCTGGGTTAGACAATGGCGATATGCAAATCAGCTCTGACCCTGTTGCCCCATGGGAACAGTCCAGTCCGAACTACAAAAGCCATGTCCTTCCCAGAACGGAATCAAGCATCCGAGGACCGGACCGGTTTCGAGGTAACACCTCTCTTCAGCCCGGCTAGCTTGACTCCAAGTGGTGTGGAGTGCCTGGGACCCACGTCTGGGCATCCCCAGCGCACTTAGGGCGGCAATTGCAAAAACAACAAGTGATGGACTGAATGTGGATCAATGTCACACACTCCCCCAGTCAAAAGATCTGGGCCCAAATCCATCGTTTTTTTGCACTCCACACCACCCTGGGTTAGACAATGGCGATATGCAAATCAGCTCTGACCCTGTTGCCCCATGGGAACAGTCCAGTCCGAACTACAAAAGCCATGTCGTTCCCAGAACGGAATCAAGCATCCGAGGACCGGACCGGTTTCGAGGTAACACCTCTCTTCAGCCCGGCTAGCTTGACTCCAAGTGGTGTGGAGTGCCTGGGACCCACGTCTGGGCATCCCCAGCGCACTTAGGGCGGCAATTGCAAAAACAACAAGTGATGGACTGAATGTGGATCAATGTCACACACTCCCCCAGTCAAAAGATCTGGGCCCAAATCCATCGTTTTTTTGCACTCCACACCACCCTGGGTTAGACAATGGCGATATGCAAATCAGCTCTGACCCTGTTGCCCCATGGGAACAGTCCAGTCCGAACTACAAAAGCCATGTCCTTCCCAGAACGGAATCAAGCATCCGAGGACCGGACCGGTTTCGAGGTAACACCTCTCTTCAGCCCGGCTAGCTTGACTCCAAGTGGTGTGGAGTGCCTGGGACCCACGTCTGGGCATCCCCAGCGCACTTAGGGCGGCAATTGCAAAAACAACAAGTGATGGACTGAATGTGGATCAATGTCACACACTCCCCCAGTCAAAAGATCTGGGCCCAAATCCATCGTTTTTTTGCACTCCACACCACCCTGGGTTAGACAATGGCGATATGCAAATCAGCTCTGACCCTGTTGCCCCATGGGAACAGTCCAGTCCGAACTACAAAAGCCATGTCCTTCCCAGAACGGAATCAAGCATCCGAGGACCGGACCGGTTTCGAGGTAACACCTCTCTTCAGCCCGGCTAGCTTGACTCCAAGTGGTGTGGAGTGCCTGGGACCCACGTCTGGGCATCCCCAGCGCACTTAGGGCGGCAATTGCAAAAACAACAAGTGATGGACTGAATGTGGATCAATGTCACACACTCCCCCAGTCAAAAGATCTGGGCCCAAATCCATCGTTTTTTTGCACTCCACACCACCCTGGGTTAGACAATGGCGATATGCAAATCAGCTCTGACCCTGTTGCCCCATGGGAACAGTCCAGTCCGAACTACAAAAGCCATGTCCTTCCCAGAACGGAATCAAGCATCCGAGGACCGGACCGGTTTCGAGGTAACACCTCTCTTCAGCCCGGCTAGCTTGACTCCAAGTGGTGTGGAGTGCCTGGGACCCACGTCTGGGCATCCCCAGCGCACTTAGGGCGGCAATTGCAAAAACAACAAGTGATGGACTGAATGTGGATCAATGTCACACACTCCCCCAGTCAAAAGATCTGGGCCCAAATCCATCGTTTTTTTGCACTCCACACCACCCTGGGTTAGACAATGGCGATATGCAAATCAGCTCTGACCCTGTTGCCCCATGGGAACAGTCCAGTCCGAACTACAAAAGCCATGTCCTTCCCAGAACGGAATCAAGCATCCGAGGACCGGACCGGTTTCGAGGTAACACCTCTCTTCAGCCCGGCTAGCTTGACTCCAAGTGGTGTGGAGTGCCTGGGACCCACGTCTGGGCATCCCCAGCGCACTTAGGGCGGCAATTGCAAAAACAACAAGTGATGGACTGAATGTGGATCAATGTCACACACTCCCCCAGTCAAAAGATCTGGGCCCAAATCCATCGTTTTTTTGCACTCCACACCACCCTGGGTTAGACAATGGCGATATGCAAATCAGCTCTGACCCTGTTGCCCCATGGGAACAGTCCAGTCCGAACTACAAAAGCCATGTCCTTCCCAGAACGGAATCAAGCATCCGAGGACCGGACCGGTTTCGAGGTAACACCTCTCTTCAGCCCGGCTAGCTTGACTCCAAGTGGTGTGGAGTGCCTGGGACCCACGTCTGGGCATCCCCAGCGCACTTAGGGCGGCAATTGCAAAAACAACAAGTGATGGACTGAATGTGGATCAATGTCACACACTCCCCCAGTCAAAAGATCTGGGCCCAAATCCATCGTTTTTTTGCACTCCACACCACCCTGGGTTAGACAATGGCGATATGCAAATCAGCTCTGACCCTGTTGCCCCATGGGAACAGTCCAGTCCGAACTACAAAAGCCATGTCCTTCCCAGAACGGAATCAAGCATCCGAGGACCGGACCGGTTTCGAGGTAACACCTCTCTTCAGCCCGGCTAGCTTGACTCCAAGTGGTGTGGAGTGCCTGGGACCCACGTCTGGGCATCCCCAGCGCACTTAGGGCGGCAATTGCAAAAACAACAAGTGATGGACTGAATGTGGATCAATGTCACACACTCCCCCAGTCAAAAGATCTGGGCCCAAATCCATCGTTTTTTTGCACTCCACACCACCCTGGGTTAGACAATGGCGATATGCAAATCAGCTCTGACCCTGTTGCCCCATGGGAACAGTCCAGTCCGAACTACAAAAGCCATGTCCTTCCCAGAACGGAATCAAGCATCCGAGGACCGGACCGGTTTCGAGGTAACACCTCTCTTCAGCCCGGCTAGCTTGACTCCAAGTGGTGTGGAGTGCCTGGGACCCACGTCTGGGCATCCCCAGCGCACTTAGGGCGGCAATTGCAAAAACAACAAGTGATGGACTGAATGTGGATCAATGTCACACACTCCCCCAGTCAAAAGATCTGGGCCCAAATCCATCGTTTTTTTGCACTCCACACCACCCTGGGTTAGACAATGGCGATATGCAAATCAGCTCTGACCCTGTTGCCCCATGGGAACAGTCCAGTCCGAACTACAAAAGCCATGTCCTTCCCAGAACAGAATCAAGCATCCGAGGACCGGACCGGTTTCGAGGTAACACCTCTCTTCAGCCCGGCTAGCTTGACTCCAAGTGGTGTGGAGTGCCTGGGACCCACGTCTGGGCATCCCCAGCGCACTTAGGGCGGCAATTGCAAAAACAACAAGTGATGGACTGAATGTGGATCAATGTCACACACTCCCCCAGTCAAAAGATCTGGGCCCAAATCCATCGTTTTTTTGCACTCCACACCACCCTGGGTTAGACAATGGCGATATGCAAATCAGCTCTGACCCTGTTGCCCCATGGGAACAGTCCAGTCCGAACTACAAAAGCCATGTCCTTCCCAGAACGGAATCAAGCATCCGAGGACCGGACCGGACAGGGTGGTGTGGAGTGCAAAAAAACGATGGATTTGGGCCCAGATCTTTTGACTGGGGGAGTGTGTGACAATGATCCACATTCAGTCCATCACTTGTTGTTTTTGCAATTGCCGCCCTAAGTGCGCTGGGGATGCCCAAACGTGGGTCCCAGGCACTCCACACCACTTGGAGTCAAGCTAGCCGGGCTGAAGAGAGGTGTTACCTCGAAACCGGTCCGGTCCTCGGATGCTTGATTCCGTTCTGGGAAGGACATGGCTTTTGTAGTTCGGACTGGACTGTTCCCATGGGGCAACAGGGTCAGAGCTGATTTGCATATCGCCATTGTCTAACCCAGGGTGGTGTGGAGTGCAAAAAAACGATGGATTTGGGCCCAGATCTTTTGACTGGGGGAGTGTGTGACATTGATCCACATTCAGTCCATCACTTGTTGTTTTTGCAATTGCCGCCCTAAGTGCGCTGGGGATGCCCAGACGTGGGTCCCAGGCACTCCACACCACTTGGAGTCAAGCTAGCCGGGCTGAAGAGAGGTGTTACCTCGAAACCGGTCCGGTCCTCGGATGCTTGATTCCGTTCTGGGAAGGACATGGCTTTTGTAGTTCGGACTGGACTGTTCCCGTGGGGCAACAGGGTCAGAGCTGATTTGCATATCGCCATTGTCTAACCCAGGGTGGTGTGGAGTGCAAAAAAACGATGGATTTGGGCCCAGATCTTTTGACTGGGGGAGTGTGTGACATTGATCCACATTCAGTCCATCACTTGTTGTTTTTGCAATTGCCGCCCTAAGTGTGCTGGGGATGCCCAGACGTGGGTCCCAGGCACTCCACACCACTTGGAGTCAAGCTAGCCGGGCTGAAGAGAGGTGTTACCTCGAAACCGGTCCGGTCCTCGGATGCTTGATTCCGTTCTGGGAAGGACATGGCTTTTGTAGTTCGGACTGGACTGTTCCCATGGGGCAACAGGGTCAGAGCTGATTTGCATATCGCCATTGTCTAACCCAGGGTGGTGTGGAGTGCAAAAAAACGATGGATTTGGGCCCAGATCTTTTGACTGGGGGAGTGTGTGACATTGATCCACATTCAGTCCATCACTTGTTGTTTTTGCAATTGCCGCCCTAAGTGCGCTGGGGATGCCCAGACGTGGGTCCCAGGCACTCCACACCACTTGGAGTCAAGCTAGCCGGGCTGAAGAGAGGTGTTACCTCGAAACCGGTCCGGTCCTCGGATGCTTGATTCCGTTCTGGGAAGGACATGGCTTTTGTAGTTCGGACTGGACTGTTCCCATGGGGCAACAGGGTCAGAGCTGATTTGCATATCGCCATTGTCTAACCCAGGGTGGTGTGGAGTGCAAAAAAACGATGGATTTGGGCCCAGATCTTTTGACTGGGGGAGTGTGTGACATTGATCCACATTCAGTCCATCACTTGTTGTTTTTGCAATTGCCGCCCTAAGTGCGCTGGGGATGCCCAGACGTGGGTCCCAGGCACTCCACACCACTTGGAGTCAAGCTAGCCGGGCTGAAGAGAGGTGTTACCTCGAAACCGGTCCGGTCCTCGGATGCTTGATTCCGTTCTGGGAAGGACATGGCTTTTGTAGTTCGGACTGGACTGTTCCCATGGGGCAACAGGGTCAGAGCTGATTTGCATATCGCCATTGTCTAACCCAGGGTGGTGTGGAGTGCAAAAAAACGATGGATTTGGGCCCAGATCTTTTGACTGGGGGAGTGTGTGACATTGATCCACATTCAGTCCATCACTTGTTGTTTTTGCAATTGCCGCCCTAAGTGCGCTGGGGATGCCCAGACGTGGGTCCCAGGCACTCCACACCACTTGGAGTCAAGCTAGCCGGGCTGAAGAGAGGTGTTACCTCGAAACCGGTCCGGTCCTCGGATGCTTGATTCCGTTCTGGGAAGGACATGGCTTTTGTAGTTCGGACTGGACTGTTCCCATGGGGCAACAGGGTCAGAGCTGATTTGCATATCGCCATTGTCTAACCCAGGGTGGTGTGGAGTGCAAAAAAACGATGGATTTGGGCCCAGATCTTTTGACTGGGGGAGTGTGTGACATTGATCCACATTCAGTCCATCACTTGTTGTTTTTGCCTCTTGGTGGGAGCATTTTTTAATCTCCTGCTGAGTGGGAGCAAACACAAAGTCTGATCCCGCGGGCTGGACCTTTTAAAATGGTCCCACCAACTTGGGGCAAACTTTTGATCTGTTTCCCTGCCACAGTGATATGAGCAGGGAAACAGATCTAAATATTGCTCCTGCCTGGAGGGAGCAGCTGGCACCTCCACGCGGGAGCAATGCCGGCTCATGCTACATACAGGGAGCCTGCTAGGGCCATAGGGGCCTTATGACACCCCTGTGGCCCCCAACCAGTATAAAGTGGGTGCTATGGGTAGGCACCATGGCATCCACCTTTAATAGTGTGGGCCCTTGGGGATGGGATCCCGGGGCCAGAAAAGACTCAAGGATGGAGGCCACACAGCCCTCCTCCACTTTAATTTTCATAGTGGCCCGGGGGAAGGGGTCTACAGGGCCTAAGAAGGCTTGTGGAGAGGGGCCACATGGCCTCCTCCTCTTTAATTTGAGAAAAACAGTCCTTGGGACATGGGGTCTCCAGGGCCTAAAAATGCTAAGGGGGGGGGGGCAAAAAAGGTCCTGAATGATGGGGTCTCAAAAGCCTAATAAGTCTCATGGAGGGGGGGCATGTGAATGCCTCCCCTTTAAAAAACATAAGGGCCTGTGTCCAACCCCCCACAGCGCACGGGCAAAGGCTGTGTGCAGGTGAGGGTTGGCTTTACGCATGGAAATAAAATATGACTTTACGTTCAAAAAGCCCCAAAAATTCATTGAAAAAAACTAAAGTTAAAGTAACGCTATAGATAGGTGAATATGTCAGTGACAACATTAATATTTTGAACTAATAAAACCACAGATAATTTGCCAGTTATAGTTAGCAGAGTTAACTATAACTTGAGCTCCCTCTATGCACTGCTTATGACCTCACATATTACATACCTAAGAGATATGAATGTAAGTGCAAAATACTCATAATAATATGAAGCATCATTACTTCTATCATACATACAACCCCCATTGGTAAAGCAAGTTTGTTTTATGTGCAACATATTCCATACAGTTCTTGGGTAGCCGAGTTCATGTTGACTATAAACCACAAATGAAAGGGTAACCTATCCTGCACATGGTGTTAACTCTGTATAAAACTGTTTAGGGTAAACCAAGTTCCTCCAGATACTGAAGCTCTGTTACATAACTATTTCCCTACTATGGACAGTCTTTACCTGTATGAAACCCATGACAGTCACTGAACCTACATTGAGAAAAGAAGTAGATATACGTAGAAAAGGGAGTATTGTTGATGCTGTTTACTCTATTAATAGAGTTTACTCTGCACCACGCTGTTTGCAGACAGTGAACTTCTCATGAGAAATACACCAGAGTAAAGGTATCTACTAAGAATAGTGTACACTCTATGGAAAACTTGTCCCAAGAGTGACTATTCACTTAAAATAACCAAGGTCTGAAAGTGCTAAAGATCATACAACCTGCAGCCTTCAAACTGTGGTGAAAACTTTACAAGTAGCCCATGTTCTGAAGCAAAACAAGCACATATACATAGGTTAGTTCCTGGTGCACACAGTCTTCTATGTTAAGTAAAAATGTTCATACTTAAACGATTCTTTCTAATAACTCAAGGCTGTTTACAATAGTAGCATATAGCACATAGAATATTTGCCCTGCTGGAAACTTTTTCTGCAGTACCAAAAATTGTATGTGGAACATATTGAACACAAATCGTAACTGTCACCTGCACACATCGTTACTTTTCAGTATATAGATGTATATAACGTGTTCAATACCTCTACACATCTATGGTGCATTTGGAACACATGCGATTTTTAAACACTCGTACTGATTAGCTGGACACAGGCTGTACAAAATTAGGAAGAAAAGTAATATGGAAATTAACTGCCACTATCAAAACTATAAAGCAAACTAACACACTCATTGGATGATGTCATCAGTATTGTCATCAATGATGTCATTTGAAATTTCATTAATGATATCATAAATTGTGTCATAGAACATGTCATGAGTGATATAATATGTGAGGTTATAAGCAGTGATTAGCGTGGCACATAATTTAGTCAGCTCTGCTAACTATAGCTGGTGAATTTCTGTGTTTAATTATTTCAAAATGTTAATGTTATCACTGACATATTGACCCAACTATAGCATTACTTATAACCTTTGTTTTTTTCTGTGAAATTCCAAGGTTTTTTTTGTTATAGAAAACTACTCTTTTTTATCACACCTATCTAGAACGTTACGTTAACCTTTGTTTTTTTCAGTGTGACACTCCACAGGATGGCTGATAATCAAAGTGTATTTATTTTCAGCGTTACCGCACAGAACGCTCCCCAGCGTTTTTCAAACTGACTCTCCAATATTACGGTCATCCATTAGTACGTGCAACGCGCTGATGTCAATCATAAACACTAAAGAAATACTACATTGACCAGCTGTCGGCTTTACACGCTGTAGACATGAGAATGTGCAAAATGGCAATTTCATTTATTTGTTTTTAAAGTTTTTTATTTGACAAGCAAGTCCAGATATACAATAAAGATTCTTAAAAAAAACAAATATACAAGTAAAGAAATTATATTTTCATTCATTACAGGGACAGATCATTGTTCAGCATATACAACAACAAAAAAAACACAATCTCTAAGGAATCAGAAAACCAAATTTCTTAAATGAGTCTGTAATATCGTATAGAACAAGAAAGCAACATAGATCCTTTATAGGTTATACAAAATTAACCCAAATCTTTTCGACTTTAGCTACAGCTTTTAAGCTTCTACCCTTAGCAAGAGCCTTTTCCATGGTATATATTTCATGTAGCAGATTCCACCACTCAATCATATGAGGGGGATTTTGCGAGATCCACGGCCTAGCTACAAACAATCTCGCACAGGACAAAGCTATGTTTAGCCAACTCCTATTATTAATGCCCATAGGGTGTGAAGATAATAATACCAGAGGTGCAGTGATTGAAGTATTAATCAGTTGTTTTTGAAGTAGGACATTTTCGATTTCTTTTCAGTATTTAGTAAGCATGGGGCACAAATAGATCATATGTGTGAGATCTGCTGCCACCAGATCACATTTAGGGCATTTTGTACGGTCACTGCTTAAAATATTTTGTGACCATTTAGATATTTTTAATGGAGTATGGTATATTTGGCTAACCGTCCTATATAGTTGTAGCTTCAAGCTAGAAGAATGGACTAATTTATTAATATTAACAAAGGCATTTGAAATATTCTGTGGTGTCACATTAATTCCTAAGTCAGCAGTCCATTTTAGCGACAATCTTGGGCAGTCATCCGATTTGTATTAACTAAGACATTTATAACCCATACTAATTAAAGACTTATTTTTCGTACTATATAAACAGCTCCAGATGTCCGAGCTGTTTATTTTTTTCAGCTTCATTTTCCGTAACAAATAGTCCTTGATTTGTAGATATTTGTATATCATTACTTTGGGCAGGTTATATAAAATTTGTACAGTTGAAAACTGTAAGAAGCCCTCTGAACCATACAGGTCTCCTAGCGTCTTAATTCCGTAATTAGCCCAGTCCCTCCCAGTCTTATCACTAAAGATATCGGGAAGCCCAGGATTGTCTCAAAGTGGTAGTTCAGTATGAAAAAAAGAAGTGTCACAGTAAGTCAAAATCAAATTCCAGATACGTACAGCGTCTCTTGGGGTCTTAAATTTTACCCGCTTAAAATAGTTATGATCTTGCACTCTTGCTAAGAATTGATTTGAGTAAGTGCCAAGCATAAACTGATAGAAAAAAAAATATTGGTTTTTAGCTAACAGACTCCGAAGCCGGCCTAAAAATGATGCAAAAAAGTAAGCTTTAAAATCCGGGAAATCCAGCCCCCCTCTTTCAAATGATAGTTTTAGTATAGACATGGACCTTCTAGCCTTTTTATAACTCCAAATGAAACTGCTAAAGATTCCATCTAGTTTTCTAAAGAATAAATTGTTAACTCGCAGTGGAATAGAACGAAACAAATATAAAAATTTAGGCAAGATATTCATTTTAATCAAATTAATTCGGCCTATTAGATTAAGTGGAATTTTATGCCATTTTTTGAGCAATATAGTCACCTCCTTTAGTAAGGGGTCATAGTTTAATGTATTTATTTCATTGATCTTAGAAGAAATTTCTACCCCCAAATAAACTGCCGATTTGCAAAGTCCTGGAACTGCATAGTTAGCTTGATAATTCATTATAATTTGTGTTTTGTTAAGGTTTAGTTTATACCCTGAAATAGCTCCAAAGTTTTTAGCTTCTTCCGTAATTCCGATTAATGCATCCGCCACATTTGTAGTATATATAGCTAAATCATCCGCGTATGCAGTTATTTTAAGGATTTTGTGTTCATGTTGTATCGGTACTATCTTGTCTTGGGTTTGCAAGGCATTGATGAAAGGTTCCATAGAGAGAGCAAAAAGCAGGGGTGAAAGCGGACACCCCTGCCTAGTCCCCCTTAAGATCACAAATGTTGGTGAGAGTGACCCAGCATAGCTAATTTTAGCATTGGGATCTCTATATAAAGCCTGAATGCTTCTAAGAAACCGCTCTTTAATACCGAACTGTTTCAGAACGCTCCACAAGTAATCCCACCCCACTCGGTCAAACGCTTTTTCTGCGTCTAGATGTATCATACCGAGTGGGGTGAGATTAGTTGCTGCCAAATCAAATGCTGTAATGGCCATATTAACATGGGTAGTAGTATCCCTTCCTACTACAAAGCCATGTTGTTGATCATTTACTAAATATGGCATAAGAGGTGCCAATCGTATCGATAACAACTTCGAGTAAGCCTTAGCGTCGGTATTTATTAAAGATATTGGTCTGTACGACCCACATTCTGTAGGTGTTTTTTTTCTTCTTCAAAAAGAATATGACTTTAGCAGTTTTCCAAGATTCTGGGGCCTTGCCTGTGACATTAATTGAATTAACTACTAAACAAAAAAGGGGTAAGATTTCGTCTGCACAAACTTTATAAAGTTCAATTGGGAGCGTATCTTCTCCAGCCGCTTGTTAGATGGAAGAGAAAACACTGCTAAGCGTAGTTCTTCTAGAGTATAGTTCTCTTCCAGTTTATCAAGGTTTTCCTGATCTAAATACTGTTTTACTGGTAGTTAATCATTTATATAAGATTGAATCTGATCTTCTGTATTCCTGCTCTCTGGAGTGTATACATTTTCATAATAAGAAGCAAATTGTTCCATAATTTGTATAGGCTGTGAATATAGAATATCGTTAGGACCCTTTATAGATTTAATTAAGGTTGATGCTTGATCGTCAGCAACTTTGTAGGCCAAAAGCTTCCCTACTCTATCTCCACATTCGTATTGAGAAAGTTTATACTTAAGTATCTTACAGCTATTTATTTCCCTAAGTGAGCTTTTTATAGTTGAGCGCAAAGTCAAAAGTTTGTTTTCCAATTGAGCAATGTCTAACCTACTCAACACCTCGGCTCTGAGATTATCAGCTAGTTGTTTCTCAATCTGTAGAATATTGGCCGTCGCTATCTTTGTCTCTTTCTTTCATATTGCATTTTGTTTGAATACATATTGTTGTGCTATATCCCCCTAATAGAGGCCTTGCAAGCATCCCATTCTGATAAAACAGTGGCAGTGTCAATATTGTATGTAATAAATTCCTTTATATGTTCTTTAAGGGATGTTACAAAAACTTCATCCGAGAGTAAGTATCTTGGAAACGTAAAGGGGCGTATTTCTTTTGACCTTTGAGCTAAACCAAATGTAAAAATAATAGGATTGTGATCAGAGGAAATTTTCGGCATAATCTCCATATGTCCTAAATCCATTAGTGCATCTGAAGCCCAAGCCAAATCTATTCGAGAGCAAAGTTTGTGGGGGGATGAATAGTAAGTATACCCTGGTATACCTGGAAAAAGGCTGTGCCATATGTCTTTCACATTATGTATCCTTGCTAGTTCCAAAATTGCCGCTCTCGTTTTACGCATGCGTGGGAATATCCCTTTCTTCGTCACATCTTGTTCGTAATTTAGTACACAATTAAAGTCCCCCATCAAAATAAGTTCGCCCTCCCAAGATAATAATTCTACATTCAACCAATCAAATCAATGTGGTTCATCTCTATTTGACCCATAGATAGCACAAAAGACATAATTACATTTTCCTATCCGTATTTGCATTATTGCCCAACATCCCCCGTTATCAGCAGCAGTTTTAATCACTTCTCCCTGCATTTGTCTCTTCTTTAATATTGCAACTCCTCTTATTGGGGCATTTAAGGTTGTGCAAACTACCATCTCGTACCCTAGTTGGGTCAAAAAGTTTTTGTCCTTAAAACAAATATGTGTTTCTGTTAACATACCAACTGCGCATCATACATTTTCAGTTCCTCGTAGACTAGGTTTCTTTTAGTCTTGTTATTTAAGCCGGACACATTCCAAGCTAAGCAGCTACAGTACGCCATTTCGAGTGTGAGTAAAATCATAAATCTCTGTCCCTTTCTTATCGTTCCTATTAATTTTGCATCTTATAACTGCCATATTATTCTCACTTAGACTTGTCATGTCATTTTTTGATTTCCCCCCATACCCCTCTCCCACTCCCTCTCCCTCCCTGCTCTATCCTCCTCCCCCCCGTACCATAGGGAAAATCCCCCCTTTCGCACCTGCTGCCGTTGGTTGGGCAGCCTCTTGAGGGTGCAGCTATCCGTGTGCCCCTCGCCTGCATCTTTAAGTATACCGATCTAGACCCCCCAGATACAGTTTCAGTTTATCATTTTGTCAGCACATTATAAACATTAATGAGATTCAAAGAATATCAGCTCTTTTAAGTCTTATACATTAGTAATTTTTGCTAAGACCAACTCCGTCTCTTTAACCTGGTTAAGAAAATACGTATGGCCAGCGTTTATGACTTTTAAGCAGGCAGGTTCCTGAAGAAAAACCTGTGCCCCTGTTGCTTTAAAAGAATCAATTAATTGACGTAAGTTCCATCGTCTCTCCATAGTAGTCTTGCAAAGGTCTGACCTAACAAAGAAGATTACATCTTCTGTGACAATTGGGGAGTTAGGTCTTGCTTTTAGAGAGACCGCCTGCCTTAGTAAAAAAAATCCCCCAAAAATCAGGAAAGGACGAGGAAATTTGTTTCCTTTATTTCTGTTTACTAGCGGCAGTCTGTGAACTCTTTGTAATTGAGAGTCCCAATCCCAATCCGCCAGATCCGGGAAAGCGCGTTGGAAAAGTTTAACAATGTAGGCACGAGGGTCTGACCCCTCCGACCCTTCTGGACTCCCGAAAAGTCTAAGATTCTGTCTTCTTTGTCTATTTTCCAAGTCCTCAATTTTGTATTGTAAGGCACGGATCTCTTCGTCATGGCGGGTATTTTTTTGTTCAGTATTTGCCGATTGTTCTTCAATTTGCACAACCCTCTGTTGTAATTCTTCTACTTCTTGGGTTATATTACTCATTTTACTATTAACTTCAAGCAGGTAGTTTTGCGTCTTTGTGTTGTCCTCTTTCAATTGTAAGAAGTATTGTTGTGCTTCATGTCGTTGTTCGGTCAACGTATGTAGGATTAAGGCTAAAGAAGGAATCTCCAACAGTGGTGTGTCAGACAAGGTGTCCCCACGAGGGATTGTTTCCGGAGATAGGTTTGAGGAAATTTGTGCCTCCTTTTCACCGTGGCCAGTCCCCTCATCCGTGACATCTCTAGTGGAGTGGGTAGGGTATATAGTATGATTAAGAGCATTTCCATTTGTCTCTTCTCTACTACCCATTAGTTCATGTGAACTCGACCCCTCAAAAGATTTATCCACTAATGATTGATTTAAGGGATTAGAGGGGGTTGCGTTGTCCCGCTCTTCTTGTGGGGGAATGGGCAGCCCCATGGAGCTATTTCCTGATAGTCGTAAAGCCATTGTTTTAACCCCTCCTTTAGCCTGCATCCACTTACGCAGTGGGCTCTCGTCTATAATAGGTTTACCTCTAGTATTTGCATATGTTATAGCCGTAGAAAAAGTGGAGGGGTTAGTGTTTTTCTTATTCTTCAATTTATTTTTGGCCTTCCCTCTCCCTTTTTTCCGACCAAGTGATTTCAGTACATCCTGGGAAGAGTCCACCCCACCATTATCTTCTTCATCGATTAGTTCCTCATATTCATCATTAGACCCATCCTGTTTCTCATTATTTTCCACAACAGAGTCACCTGAGGACCCAATTACTTCGTGACCTTCAATAGTATTGTGCACCGTTACCACCTGAGTATTAATATTAAGTTCCAAAGTCTCATAGTTCATGGTGCTAAGTACGTTCTTCGCTTCAGCGCCCCTTAAATCTGGCACTGCATCCATTATCTCCATACCCTCTGAGTCCAGCGCAGGCGATTGCCCTACATCTTTGTCAGCCTTATCTGCCTCTAAAATTTCTATAGCCTCTTCAGAATTTTCAGCGCTTTCATCTCTGTCAGTATCTTTAGTCTTATCCTTATCCATTAGCTCTATAGCGCCATTAATTATAGAGGCAGCAGAAGCAGTGGTTACATTACTCCCTTTCGTATTTGTAGTGGTATTTTTATCTGCAACAGTGAACATAGGAGGTCGTATAATCTGCTGCTTACCCGATATTATTGCAGCCTTATCTTGTTTCCCAGTCATATGTGGGTTCTGTGAGCTCATTCCGGCTCCTTCTCTCGGCAAACCGGTCCCGAGGGTCTTTGCAGGAGTCTTTTGCTTTTCGGCCGTCCCCCGTTTTTCAGCCGCTACGTTGCTTGCAGCAGCAGCCGCGGCATTTCCTTGACAGCCGTTCTCCTCCACCAATGCAGCCGGGGTGCCCTTCACGACCCTTGTGCTCCGTGGCGGATTCTTCGGAGCCATTTCACACGTCGTATTGTTCACTGCTGGGGAACAAACTCCACGCGCGTCAAAGCAGGAGACGCTCGCTACTCTCCAGGTGCCAGAATGGAAACCGCGGCCCAGACCCGGAGAGCCGAGCCAAGTTAGCAGTGACCAGCGAGCCCAGCGAGCCCAGCCTGCCTCAGACCACAGGTCCCGGCCAACGTGTCCGCCCACAAGCAGAAGCCGCATTCGTCACTCTCCGCACAAACAACGGCTTTCCTGAAGGTAAATCGGCACTGAACTTAAAATGTATAAATCTTATAGAAAAAAGAGTTGCGGTCCGTTGTTTTCTCAGGTTTGGCATAGGGGTTGATCAGCCATTATTCATCTGCAGGTTATTGAGGCAAGGGAGCTACGGACTCGAGCTGCACCAGGCGGCGTCTTCAATCCGCCATCTTCTTTCCCCCCCCCGCAAAATGACAATTTCAATTAAATAAATAAATACATAAATGAAGTCATCCAGAGACTATAGCCATAAAACATCAAAATATGATAATATAAATAGATTTTGCAAAAATTCAGAAGAAAATTCAGAAGAAAATCTATCTCAACATGAAAGAGTTCTTAATTAATTCTTTTCAGCAATCAATTTATGTACATTCTTTTTATGAGAGAAAATGTTATTCCTCCAGATACCTCTTTCATGACAGTGTCACTTCCTCACTCTATTCCATCATATGCATGAGGTTTATTCCTTTATGACTTTTGGTGTTTATTGATAAACAATGTATACGAGTTTGTATATTTAAAGTTCATGGTGCATAATGCTTCATACTCCTTAGGGATTATGCCCAAGTTTTTGTTGTGGGGGGGGGGCGAGACTCTTCAACAACAAGAATGTAATAAATGTTATCCATGCAGTGATTCAGCAATCAGCTTTTTTTAAAACTCCAGACAAAAAGGTTTTCTTTTAATTTCCTAGTGGATAGATGTTTAGGAGAAATTACTTTCCTCAAATTAGCAGGAAACAAAAAAACAGGGATTGCTTCGGGCTGTCTATTTAGTTCCCATGGCCTTCTCATCCACTTCTTTCCGGTCTGTACTTATTAGTAAGGTGAATCCTTCTCAGAAAGGCAACAGACAGGGCTAACTTTCCACTAAGCAAATGAAAAACACGCATTAGTACATCCAATAAAGCTATTTAGCGTTGTTCGTCTGATTTTTTTAGGTGGCTCACCGTAGACACTTTAAAAATATATTTATGAATGGAAAACTTCCACCAAAATCACTGTAAAGAGTAACAAGAGTAAATTAAATAATAGGCGCCAGTTAATTACACAGAACAATGGTGGGGTCGAGGAATGAGACAATACAATAAAAGTATTTTACATATAAATCACAATGCACATTTGAACATACCACAATTTTAGGAGAGAAGCGATTAGCTCGAAAACACAAAGGTCTTGATTATAAAGTGTTTGGAAATAAGGTGGGGTTTTTGTCAGCCTCAGTAAATACCCTTCCCCATATGAATTTTTTTTTACTCGGTTTAGTAAATACCACCACGTATTCCTAGTTTTCAACTTGTAAATGGGGCATAACGTGCAACATCGGTTTTTAACACACCGAATTTTGCAAATTTCTTCCGTTTTCTGGCCTTTTCCCATTAAAAATTCCAACCGGTTTGACCTGAATATATCTATCTGGAGAAAACAGTCCTCTGGTGTGAAGAATTGCCTTTGCAGGAATCGAAATTTAACTCACGGTTTATAATCAGAGTCACAGTCCATTTTCACAAGCAAATTGAGTTTCGGCCCAAAGGGGAGTTTGTGTGTGGAACTGGATTCCAAGTAGGGTGAGATTTGACACTCTCCAGCAACATTTTCACCTCGAAACACTGGACAAAAATCGTGTGGGTAAATAAGGCAGCTTTGCAGTTTGCACACATTGGAGCCAGGGAAGTCATACCCAGTTTGTGCGTTATCCTCTTTTCTATAGCCTGAAACACCTAGATTCCTATGTACTAGGTATGCGAGTTGCGAACTGGGCTGCAGTGACAAAAGAAGAGTATGCAATTTATGAAAGGGAATAAAAGCCCAGCTAACATGAAATGCATAAAGACACAAACAGATAAAGAGAAAAACAAATCCCTATTTGCAAATCACAACGTTAACGTACTACATTTTCACAAATTATGGATGGACGTAAATCATAGCCAGGTGCACACCACAAACAACAAAAGGATGCTGTTAATCTTTTTTTTTTTACTTCAGAATGGGTGTATGTGATGGTGAGGAGGATGAGGCTGTTGATAATGTCCCAGAGGAGGTGGCAAGGTGAGATCAGGATAACAATTTTTACGATACAGAAGAGACGTATGCTAAGTATAGGTTAAACAGACAGGTGAAAGATATATGCTGTCAATGCTGAACTAGATGTTACTCACACAAGAAATAGGATAGCAAGGTGAAACTGGGCCAACCCTGTGACAGGGAGGGGCACACAAACCCTCACTCACCCGAGGGTGACCTGCTTCATCATTGGGTTCCTCCAACACACCGGGACCGCAAGGTACCCAGTGTGGGCTACAACTTCCCCTCGGGGAAGGAGCAGGAGTGTTTTATATAAAGCACGTAAGATTGCAGTGCCTCACGGGTGAAAGTGAGGGGTAGAGTGCAACAAAAAAAGTTGTGTGTATTCAAACTATCTCCCTAGGTACAACAACTTTATTAAACTTCATAATTATGTCCTACGGGATAGAGGATAAAAGCAATGTGAGACAGGGTTATGGATGTTTACCCTGTAGTGTGGTCACCTACAAAGATAGTTTTAATACACGCAACTTTTTTTGTTGCACTCTGCCCCTCACTCTCACCCAGTGTAGCCCACACTGGGTACCTTGCGGTCCCGGTGTGTTGGAGGAACCCAATGATGAAGCAGGTCACCCTCGGTTGAGTGAGGGTTTTCATCGAAACTCCTTGTGGGCCCCTCCCTGTCACATCCTTTGCCCAGTTTCACCTTGCTACCCTATATCTTGTGGGTGTAACATTTCTCTGGAAGTAGTATAGGATAGGATAGATCTCTCTATTTTGTAGTATATACTTACTGTTGACCCCCCGGAGTGAGAGTTATTAATGATGAGCTAAAGCCAGTACTAGGTAGAAACACCTAAAGTGAGGCTATACCCAAATAGGTGGAGGCCCTATGTTCAGTGCTTCTCCTCAACTCAAGAAGTTTTAGTGCATTGTAGCAACAGCAGTGTGTGTTGCAGAATGCCTTGTAATTTTCTGGACACAATTCTTCCTTCCTTAGGAATTTTAAAGCATCTTACTAGAGTCTCATTTTACCTATGGGGGAGGGTATGCTTGTTTACCCCAGATATAGTATTTCTATGTGTGCTTGTTTAGCCCAGATATAGTATTTCTAAGGATCACAAATGTTCTTTGAAACCCGTGTTTAGAGGAATCTTAAAAATATCCCATGGCCCAAGAGCCCAGAGATCCCTGAAAGCAGGGCCGGACGGGGCACAGCAACCAGCCCTGGCAGATTGCTTCTCGACCGGCCCTGGGTGCTGAGGACAGGGGTGTTAGCAAGAAGCACCGCTACCAATTTTGTTACAGGGGGACGAAATTGCAGCACTGCTGCAAAACCGGCCCCCATGGGCACAAAACTGGCCACCAACACTCCGGCCCACTGTGGAAATGCTCGGTGCCCGCTACAGCCAGCCTAGCCCTGCTTGCAAGGTACTATTGCCCTCAAGTGTCCCTTCAGGGCCACCAAACAGAAAGAACATCTTACAATGCTGTACCAAGCCTGTTTTACTCCCACCTTGACCCAGTAATAGAGGTTAGTTACATCTATGCCAAGACAAGGGAATCGTTGGGTGGTGGTGGGGTGTAAAAGAGGGCAGAGCAGAGGTGGGGCCTCTGCCCAGGTCTACATGAAAGCTATTTGTCACTGGCAAGTTACCCTCCACAATCACAATGCTGTAGCCCAACAGATTGTGAAATCTGACTTCACAGACTGTCAGAAGGAGCATCGCACACTTAAGGTGAGGCACATACAACCGAATTGAGTGCATGCGGTCTGAGGGAAAGATGCATGTGGCCTGAGTGAAACAGAATGCCCAGTGAGTTAGTATGCACCCCTAAATATTTGTCTGTTAGTGTTCAGAAACTCCTTTCCAATTCCCTTCCGATCCTGTAAAAGGTCGGAGATTTACTACTGTCAATGGCAAGAATAAATTACTTTTCAGGTGGGTAGAGTACGGGAACATCTACAAAACTGGTTGGGATATACACAAGTGTCTTCTCCAAATGTTTTTCTTTCTGTGTGGAGTAACAAGTGATTATGTTATTCTCACTTCCTGTTAATTTTTTTGCAAGTGAAAACATGCAAAAAAATGAATTTATCAAAGATTTCCAGGAGCACCCTGGAAAGTGGGACTGGGGCGCGTTCCTCGGTGTAATTCGAAAAACGTTTGTGAATTCCGAAAATTCATAAATTTACATCCATAAGAAGTTGTAACCCTCACGGTTCAGATTAATTAATTTTCTGTGAACTATGCCCAACATGAGGAGCAGGTGGTGAATAGGTTCATGTTTTGACAAGAGGGTTAGCAGGTGTTAATGTTTGTGATTTGTTTCTCTAGCTTTCCTCTGTCATACGATGTGGTTTTTGTTAGGGAGGATGGTGAGAGATTGGCCTACACACTTCAGACGGATCACTGACAAAATATCGACGGAAAAAATATCGACCTACACAAAAATCGACGTTGGAATATCGGAAGCAAGAATATCGACAGCCTATCTACAACATGGTAAGTACAAAAATATCGGAAAAAAAATATCAAAGTTAAAAATATCGTAATTAAAAATATCGTTTAAAAAAACAAAAGTGTAAAATAATGTAAATAATAATTATAAACCAAATAAAAACAGTTACAAATATTTAATAATGTTTACAATAATAAATAATACATATACAATAATATAACATTAATTAAACATATACATAAAAAATATAAAATATACTTACCTAATAAATATTAATAAGTTTTAATAATTATTTTAATAATGTATAAATTATTAAAAAGTATTATAAATTACAAATACATCTACACACATCACAAACTAGCATAAATAAAAAGTAAATAATTGTATTTAATACATTTAATAAATTAAAAAAATGAAATATACTTTCAATATTTTTAAAATTAATAATATACTACATTATCAAAAATAATAATATACTACATTATCAAAAATAATAATAAAAATATTGAATAGATAAATAAATGAAACTACTATTCAAAGTCCCAAAAAAACTACAGTAATGATAACATTCGATAGCGTAACACTTAAAATTACTATTCCAACTTCAGAAAATGTAACAGTGCGGAAAGCATTGGCTAGCGTAGGGATACAAATTACTATTCCAACTCCAGAGGGGGCAACAGTAGGGAAAGCGTTGGATAGCGTAGGGGTAAAAATTACTATTCCAACTCCAGAGGGTGCTACAGTTGGGAAAGCGTAGGGGTAAAAATGTATATTCCAACTCCAGAGGGCACTACAGTAGGGTAAGCGTTGGATAGCGTAGGGGTAAAATTACTATTCCAACTCCAAAGGGTGCTACAGTAGGGAAAGCAATGGATAGCGTAGGGGTAAAAATTAATATTCCATATCCAGAGGCCACTACAGTAGGGAAAGCGTTGGATACCATAGGGGTAAAAATTACTATTCCAACTCCAGAGGGGGCAACAGTAGGGAAAGCATTGGATAGCATAGGGGTAAAAAATAATATTCCAACTCCAGAGGGTGCTACAGTAGGGAAAGCGTTGGATAGCGTAGGGGTTAAAATTACCATTCCAACTCCACAGACTGCAACAGTAGGGAAAGCGTTGGATAGCGTAGGGGTAAAAATTACTATTCCAACTCCAGAGAGTGAAACAGTAGGGAAAACATTGGATAGCGTAGAATTTAAATATAACATACTTACAAACAAAATTTGTATTTAAAATAATAAATAATTTAATTTTTATTAACTCTACATCTTTTACAAATACCCATTAATAATTATTAAAAACATAATTAAAATTGAATAATTAATTAAATAAAATTATCAATAAATTAACAATAAATACCAATGAATATGAATTAATACATATTAGTCACCAAATAATAAATATTGAACAATAAAATATTTTTCTTTACAATTGTTTTTTTAATTATTTGAAAAAATCATACCAAATAATACTTTTTATGAAACATTGATTACCAATTTATTAAAAATATTTTCCAATTAATAAAAACATAATTACCAATTAAAAACATTAATTACCAATTACCAAAATTAATTACCAAATAAAAAACTTAATTACCAATTAAAATAATTATATACCAATTGAAAACATTAATTACCAATTAAAAAAAATAATTACCAATTAAAAAAATTAATTACCAATTAAAGCAATTATTTCCCAATTAAAAACATTAATCACCAATTCAAAAAATTAATTATCAAATAAAATAATTAATTACCAATTAATAATTAATTAAAAATAAAATATTTATCCATTCCAATAAATAAAAATAAATCATTAATTAATTATAATTAGATTACTTCCCACCCAATTCCCCTATAAACCCACAACCCGCTACAGAAATAAACACAAACATTAATTAATATTAATTTATAATTCCTAAAAATTAATAATTAATTTAGTATATTTAAATTACTTCCCACCCTATTCCTCTATAAACCCACAACCCGCTCCGGTACTAAAACATAACATTTCTTAAAAATAACATTATTAATATATAAAAATAATACACATATAATTTAAAACAAGTAAAATACTTAACAAAAAATATTACACATACAAAATAAAATACATAACAATAATACAAATATCGATATTAGTAACTTCGATATTACTTACATCAATATAAAAAAAAAACTATATTACTTACCTTAAGGTCGATATTCTGTCCAACGATATTCTTGACCTCGATATTATGTACCTTCGATATTTCCAACACAATATTTTTGTACGTCAATATTTCAAACTCAATATTTTGACTGTGCACCACTTCAGACATGGAACGACATGCTACTGTGCCTCCAGTGCAGCTAATAAGAAGGAAAAACATGCCTTGGTCATCAGGCATCTTAGAACTCTCTCAAAGGAGGTTACAATTATGTAGAGGGACCAGCGATGTCCTGATATATCTTGTTAACCCGTGGTCGTATTTTCTTTTAAGTCCTACTACTTTCCTGTGGTACTCTCTCGCAGGTGAATGCTGATGGATTCCATTGGGACATTACTGGTCCCTCTACATAATTTTAACCTCATTAGAGAGAGTTTTATGATGCCTTATGACCTACTGTGCACCCTGTTGGGACTAGTATCCATGCATCTAGGAAGAATCCAATGCAAGTTTAGGAGACCCTAGGGAGTTAAAGCAATTTCTGTATATAAGCGAAGGACTTTGATGAAAAGACATTTGTTGCTGCCTTTGCCATCTCCTAGATTGTATACTGGTCTTTGTGTGCCCTGAAGAAGGCATACGGCTTTGTCCGTTTGACACCAAAACGCACTTTGACACGCAACAATCACTAGTACGTCAACATGAAGTCACAACAGATGTATGACAGGGACATAGTTACAGGGCTTATGTGATTTGTAAATGAAATAAGATGTTGTTGGCAATTAATGAGGAACAGATGCTACCACATATACCCAGGAGATTAATAATGATGATGTTTATGATTTTCAAAATAGAAAAATAATATCTTTACTTGTTGGGCACTGTTGATGTACACTGGGCTTAGGGATTGGTTTGATGTGACGATGTTAGTGGTGTGTATGTAGTATGAGTGTATAAGGTTTTTAGGGGGAATGGCAGCATAATATATAATGAGGCAGTGACTAAGTTAAATTGTTTAAACAAATTACAACATTAATTGAGGTGTTGTTTCATATTGTCTTTTTGAAGATGATGATATATTCTAATAAAGGAAAATATATTTAGATATACAAGTAGCCTTTTTCCGATTAATGATCCAGTGACTCTTTGGAGCAGTGGAGGAGGTGGGTTTGTGTGTTTGCTTTTTCGTTTTGTATTCCACTGTCCCACTCCTCATGATTTAATCACAGGCCCAGTGTTTTTCACAATTAATGTGGTACAATAGACCACACATGTATAAATAAAGCAAATTATAAAAAAAGAGTTGCCATGTATATACCCAAATGGAGATTGGGGTCCCGCTGGAAGATATTTCTGGGATGAGAAGGTTTGTTGAGATCTAATATACTCATTGCAATATGCAACAAAGGTTTTTATTGTTGTTGTTTTAGGAATGCGAAATTATGTTGGGTTAAGTGAATATGATAGACATATTGTGGTCCCAGCCTGCAGGCTCTCAAAGGAAAGGTAAGTGACAGTGATGACTTGTTTACATTAATATTATTTTATGGATTAGGTTCACACTACCCTGGTCAACTCTGGTAGTCTAGATGCCCAATTAAGATTGTTATAGGGAATACGATGCCCACAATAGCTAGAGATGTCTTATTTAGTTATATTTCTGTTGGAATATATAGGTCTACGTTGAGGGCAGTTACGTTGGTGGATTTTATCTGCAATCATTAAGGAAGCAGCAGAGAGCTGAGCAGTTTCTCTTGCTTTGAAGGGTGATCATGAATTGTGGCTTTATGTGTATTAAACTGGAGGTATTGACACTTTTATAATAGTGAAGGTGTTAGCTTTTCTGGGCATAGAGACGGTGGGAATAACCCATATACAGTTTGATATAAACTAGTAGTGGTGGTGGTCAGCATGGCTAAAAGTTAGTGGCTTGGAGTGGTGTAGAATTGAGTAGAGTCCAGTAGAGTATCATAGAGTGGAGTATAAGGAAGAGAGCGTCGTAGAGTGTTGTCGAGTGGATTTGTTGAAGTAGAGTGTCGTAGACTGGAGTAGGGGGAGTAGAGTATTGTAGAGAGGAGTTGTTGGAGTAAAGTGTCGTATGGATAGTAGAGTGTCATAGAGAGGAGTGGGAGAAGCAGAGTGTCATAGAGCGGAGTAGGGGGAGTAGAGTTCAGTGGCGGAGAGTGTCGTAGAGTGCGGTGACGTGGAGTGTAATAGAATGGAGTGGTGTAGAGGGGAGTGCTGTGGGGTGGAATCGAGTAGAGTGAGTTGGATTGGATTGGGGTAGAGTGCGGAGGATTGGAGTGGGGTAGAGTGGGGTGGGGTGGATGAGGTACCAAAAAAATGTTTCAACCATTCTGGCTTCCATTCAGTTCAATTTTATTGGTATAGACACTTGAAGTTGGCAACAGAAACGTAAGCCAGAGATATGACTGTGTGCTAGCACCAACTTTATATATCATTTATCTTACTGATCTTAACTCAGCTGTGATTAATCTTTGTACCTTTCAATAATTGGAAGTAAAATTCTGTGTGCTATGCTGACAATTGTTTCTTTTTCTAATCAGACTGCACTAAGGCTGCACTGTTTATGAGATATATTCACTTCTCATGCCTCTTCCAATTTTCAGAAGGTCAATAACAGCAAAAGTAAAATTATGTTATTTGTACACTCTACTTATCGAGCCATTGGCTTTCATTGGGAGACCATGTGAGCTTGTTGACCACTATAAGTACCTGGTCCTTTCTTTTGTCAAAGATTTGACATGCAAAAACATGATTAGCAGCAAACGATGTTCTCTGACTTCTATGGTTAATATAATATATTGTTTTAATGTAAACATTGGGATACACTCAGAACAGCTTTTGATGTAGGTCTATAATTTTGAAATCACCCTGCTTGCAGGTTATTTTGCCTCAATGAGGCTTCCCTCTTTAGGCCCTTCTACGGAGCTCTTCCGAAGCTAACAAATCTTTTGGACTTTGCAAAATTCACATAGGGCCAAATTTATCAAGGTTTTGTGTCACCCTTCCACCACGCAAGGCGGCCCAGGGCAATGCAATACCTAGAATGAGATTTTCCAGCAAGGTCACCTTGCATGGCCCTACATGGCTTGGTAAATCTGGAGTAACTCACTGCTGAGCAAGTTGATGATTTGCCTTTCTCTTTCCCAGAGGCATTCCATGAGTGTAGTATGGGTGTTTCAATGCAGCCACTCGTGGATTTTGTCCCATTGCCAGATTTGCCAAGACAGGTACGTAAACCTGGATATGCGCAACATACAGAAATATATATTTTTCTCCTCTTTGATTCCTCTTTCAAAGTGTGCTGCATTCTGCACACACATAGAAAGAGGAAAATGCCTCTGAGGATTGATTTTTTTACAGGAAGGTGCCCCTTCCTACACAAAAGCAATCCTGCCTACAACGCAGAGACCCTTGCCCTACGGAGCAAGGGTGTTGTTGGCACAAGGCAGCACATTGCGTGCCAACGCAAGGAGAGGACAGGAACGCATCATGTAATGCTTACTGTGTTGTCATGCGTGAAGAGGTGTGGCGCCGCGGCTAGGGCGACTGACTCCGAAATGTGGGGATCACGGTTCGATCCCCGGCACCGGCGGCAGATTAGCCCAGCACCATGTGACTCTGGGCAATAGCTTGCTTAATCTTCCTGACGGCCCCCAGCGCCTAGAGACCCTTACGGGTGAGTGTGCGCTTTACAAATGTGGATTATTATTATTATTATAAACCTTAATAAATCGGCCCCTTAGAGCTTTTGAGTTGGTATTTGGTTTGCGATCTGGCTGAACAAATACTTTATTTCTAAATCTCATCTATTTATTTTCAGTTAGTAGATCTGTGGTTGATCTCGTGAACCACCACTATACAAAAAGGGGCAGATTTACAAGCCACTTGCGCCGCCGGTGCATCACGTTGCGTGACGCCCAGGTGGCGCAGCATGCTAAGTGATATTTACAAGAACAGGTAAAGTCACCCTACGTGACTTAACCTGTGCGTGTAAATATTGCCCCTGTTCACGCAACACTTTGCAAGTTAGGGTTGTGACATTTGTGTTGGTGTGGGTGTACCCACGCAACACCCATGTCCACTGATGCATTTACAGATTTACGGAAATCGTAAATCTGGAAATGCTTCAGAATGCTACACCACCCTAGTGGTGGAGTAGCAAGGTGCTACGAGGAGAAATGTTTTCATTTCTCCTCATTTTTTCCTCTTTCAATGCCTGCTGCATTCTATAGCACACATTGGAAGAGGAAATCACCTCAATTGATTGTTTTTGTGCAGGAATTTGCCCCTATCTGCACAAAAACAATCTCCCATCGACGCAGGCATCCTTGCACCATGGCGCAAGGGTGCCTGCACCGGCGCTTGGCAGCAGTTTGTGCACCAGTGCAGGGGGAAGCACAGAGATGCAACATATTGTTGTAAATATGTTGCATTCCTGTGCTTCGAAACTAACGCAGCGCAGCAAAATGACTTGCGGCACCACGCTGCGTTATTTTTTTGTAGATCTGCCCTAAAGAGTTTTACAGTGACTACCCCTTTTTACGATTACTTTTTGCTTACCTGTAAATTATCTTATTTTTAAACTCTGATATAAGTTAAATAAAATGTAAAAGAATGACCAGAGACATTAATTTGTGGTGATTAAAGCCGATTTCCGAGCACAGAGGAAAAATAAAATTAACAATGGCTGTCCAAAACTTTATCTGGGAAATTTTCATTAGTATAGTGCCCCCCTAAAATCTGAAAGCGAATACGTTTTAGATTTAACCATTTGGAAGTCTTAGGTGCTTGAGAAGCATGATATTGGTTGTCTTTTTCAATTTAGCTATACAGGCTGTTTAACAAAGGGCATTTATTGTCATACTGTCAGAAACTGTTAGACTTGAAAATGAGAATTCTTGGTCTATTTGTCTTGATAATGACAAATGTAAGAGTGTGGTTTCACTAGTGTATTAAAGTCTAAAAATGTAATTGCACATTACACGCATGATTCGATTTTATGATATTGGCTTGCCCTTTTGCACGATATGTAATTTTTTATGTATACGTATAAACTATGAATAAACTCATTTTTAATGATAAAAGAATATACGTTAAATACAAAATATATTCACGTAATAATGTCTGAGGTTATGCCCTCAACTGACTACTGAGACTCCATGATGCTCTTGTATACTTCCCTGTGAGTCTGACATGCTGCATATACTGTCTCGCTAGCCTGAATCCTGTTTTTGTGTCAACAAATAAAGAATTTGATTATTAAAAACACATAAACATATTTAATGGGATTAACCAGCAGAGGACTGCTCCAAGGACATTGGTCTACACCGCTAACCAGTGAGGCGCTTGCATGTTTCGTGCTTGCGTCGTGGCACACGTCAGTTTAGTAGTGGTCTTCGACATCTTCAGATCGGGTGGGCGGGGCTTCTGGGCACCAATCATGCCATTGTTTCCTTCCCCTCACCTGTTGTGTAGTTTCACAAATTAGGTCCCACTCTTGTTTTTAATGTTCTCCACACTTGAACGGCGAACTTGCTACCTATCATATTCTGTACATGTTCCTCTCTAATGCTCTCAACAATAATCTCCTTTCATGCTTTCTGTGGATTTCACCTCCACAATTAGGATGTTGGAGGGGCTGGATAAAGTAGAGTGGCTAATAATCTCTGTCAAAATGTCATATGATTGTCCTTTTTCACTAATTTATCGTCCGCCAGTATATGAAGCGAATTTTGAACGCAGTCTCACTATACTGACTGCAGTTTTCTAATTTTACAATTTAATTGTCTATATAGATGATCCTTCCTGTGAGTGATCCCACACATAAATTGGGCCAAACACCTGATCTGGTTTTCTCCATTTGCCCCAACGAAACAGTGGGCAATCAACAGCCGGTGGCATGGTCTGATCACTTTTTGGTGCCATTTTCACTGAGCTCGATTGAGAGATACCCGGAAAGCAATTCCAATGCATCCATGACAAAGAATTCCAGTGACTAACCTGTCAGAGGCTTTAGGCCCCTCTTGGATTAGCCTGAATGTTTTGACTTTCAATACATTCTTATTAAAGGTTATGGAAAAATTAGCCCCTTTAAGTAACGGGTTAACTAAAAGACAATCTTCTGTTCGCTGCTTCCCCTCCCCTGGGTTGCAGGACAAAAACATAATTGTAAACAACTGAAAAGAAAATGAAGGAAGTACTTTGATGAGGAAGCCAAAACAGCGTATAAAAGAGTTGAAAAGTCTTTTGAAAGAATAGCAGATCACATTGATAAATCTAATATTATGGAAAGGGGAAGATTTAAATGTATTCGATGTTTCTGATACCTTGCTGCACATCAACAGAGAATTCCGGCCTCACCATCTTTGCGTAACAATCTCTACGAGTATTTCCACAAGAAGGTGGAGGACATTTACTCCCACTTTGATAGAAGAAGGTTGACATTTCTGATTATGACCCTAGTAGTCAGTTCCTGAGCGATGGCCCGGTATTGAACACCTTCTCTGGGGGATTCCAAATCAGCTATATGTAATGCATCTCCTGGGTTACCTTTGGATCCCTGTCCCTACCGTATCCAAAAACTGTATTAATAATTTGTTTAATCAATCATTGGAATCAGGATCTGCTCCATGTGATCCTGCTTCTCTTGAAGAAGCAAATGCTGTCCCTTCCACCTTGAGCAATTTTAGGCCAATTTCTCTGACCCCAGCTTTAGGGAAGATATTGTAAAATATGGTGAACCAACAGCTTTCCCAGTTTATTGAGAACATCTTGCATACTATTCAATCGGGCTTCCACCCCTAGTTCAGTACTGAGCACTTTTGAAGGTCTCAGAGTTTATCAAATTCAATCTTTGCCTAGGGAAGAATGCAACTGTGTTTCTTCTAGATTTATTGGCAGCTTTTTATATTGATTCCCATGGTTTTCAGTTGGAACATCTGGAGCAAGCAAGTATGGATGCCAGAGTTAAACAATGGCTCCGGTACTTTATGGCTGATATGGTCAGACCATCCATCTCCTCCCTTTTACCTTAAGCTATAAAGAGCCGAAATATGGGGTTCTTCAAGGCCTGATGCTCGGTCCCACCTTGTTTAATATTTACATGGCACTTTTGGCCAAGTTGATAGAACATTGGTGTTCAATGTAATATCCTATGCAGATGACAATCAATGCTTTCTTTTTCAACAGATTGATGATTACCTGTTGGGGAGATGCCAAGGCTGTATGATGTCGCAAATTGGATGAAATTGAGTTGCCTCAAGCTGAACTATGGAAATGTGAGCAATTTTCCTGTGGCAACTATAGTCCATTCAACCTATTGTAATGGTGGGCAATTGATCTTGGGGCACCGCTGGCCCCATCAACAGTGGAAAGAAACTTAGGAGTGAAGTTCGACCAAGACCTCTTGTTTAAGTCACAAATTCGGGCAGCCACAGCAGTCTGTTTTGGCATTCTGAAATCTCTAAAAAAGATTCTAACATTTTTAACAGTTCAGACTGAGAAGTCGATTGTACTAGCTCTGGTAACTTCTGGATTAGATGATGCCAATGCACTTTATCTTGGTGCCCCTGCATATTTTATATATAAATTACAGCTAGTTCAAAATGTGGCTGCACAGCTGATTTTTAACTGTCCAAGGAAGTAATTTATTTATGTCGGTTTAAAGCAACTACATTGGCTGCTAGTAAACAAACAGATTCAATTTAAGGCACTATTGATTACCTTTTAAGTGGTTCAATAAAAGGGAGCCATTACCTTAGGAGGAGGTTTTGTGAATATCAACTGACGAGAGTCCTTCGCTTGTCCAATCAGGGATTACTTCATGTCCCTAGAGTCTTTAAGACTAGACTTCTATGTGCTAGTACCAGCTAAGATGTGGAATGTGGTCCCAGTTGATGTAAGAGTGTTTAAATCGGATGAACCGTTCAAAAAGAGGCAGACCGCTCTCATTGTTGTAGGAAAGTAGGACCGCTATGACTTTCTTGTTGCTCAGTGCCAGGACACTTCCTTTGAAGTAGCTGTTCATACAGAAGGCAATTCAATCATGCATTCAACACATTCCAATTTTGTATTATCTAATTGTGGATTCTTATCTTCTCTGTTCCATCTTGGTTTTCACTATTTGTTCCTCTTTCTGTCTGCTCACCTCACATGTTCTGTGCATATTCTGTGACATTCTCTTTTTGTGTCCTCTGGTATTTAATTTGTGTTTTCTTGTTTCCTCTCTCATTCTCTCTTTATGCCAACCACTCTTTATCTTTTTGTTGTAAGGTAAATTCTAATGATGATTACAAGTAGCCAGGAGGTATTTTCCATGTAAAAGGTTTATTGGTTATTAGTTACAGGTTCCATAGAAGTCTTGTTGAGGTCAAGTAGAGGTTTTAAGTAGATCATATGGAAGGTCCCACCAGGAGCTGCATGGTTGCTGCTCAGCCCACTGTCTTCAACTGTCATTCTCCACACACAAGGAGGCACACCCACATTCCACTCTCTCTGTCATCAAGCATTCCAACATTCCACGCAGACATCACATTCATTCTAGCTGAGCAGCTAAGGAGGAGATGATTCAAGGTATAACATATCCCTTTCCCTTCAACAGCAATGAAACACAATAATTTGCAACATTCTAATTTGAAAATAAAACTGATGATACTTGAAATGTTACACACAGTTCATATTAGCTAGAAAGAAAGAAATTAATAGGTAGAAGAAAGTGACTAGAATGAGGGTAGGATAAAACAGTTACAAGATGGCACACATCCCCTTCCCTTGGAGAAAAACCAACAATTGAAAGCAATGACTGAAATGTTGCTATCTATCACTGCATGTAAAACATTCTAGTATAGCATAATAAGAGTGAAGGCAGTATGTAAAAAGGTGCAAGGCAGTAGCGTAACTAAAGGCTGAGATGGTGCCCAACACCCAACCATGTTTCTACACGCCACACCACAGAGGAAATAGTGCAGGACTGAGAGAGTGAAAGACAAAAGGGAGAAGAAAAATATCTAGACACTCACTCTCTGCACACCTCATTAACTATGCTAATCCATTGTGCTTTGCACGCATGGGTTCGTATCCCATCCTCATCGCCAAAATGTTGTAAGGTAAATTCTAATGATGATTACAATTAGCCAGGAGGTCTTTTCCATGTAAGATGTTTATTGGTTATTAGTTACAGGTTCCATAGAAGTCTTGTTGAGGTCAAGTAGAGGTCTTAAGTAGATCATATGGAAGATCCCACCAGGAGCTGCATGGTTGCTGCTCAGCCCACTGTCTTCAACTGTCATTCTCCACACACAAGCAGGCACACTCACATTCCACTCTCTCTGTCATCAAGCATTCCAACATTCCAGGCAGACATCACATTCATTCTGGCTGAGCAGCTAAGAAGGAGATGATTCAAGGTATAACACTTTTCTTCATTCCTCTTTTGAAATCTCTACACGTTCTTGGCCTTTTTCCTTTTGTGTTTGCCATAAATTCACCCTACATGTTCTCAACAAGTTTTCCTTTCATGTCCTCTATTATGTTCTCCACATGTTCTATTGGTGTGCTCTAGACATGTTCCCATTTCCTGTTCCCCACTTGTTCCATTGTGCTGTTCACTTTTTATTCACTGGCCTCCATCATGGTAGGTGTGCCTTCCTGCAGTTAGGACAGCTGGTATGTCTCTGACTCTCTGGAAACAGATGTGCCCCTGAAGGAGTGTGGAGTTAAGACCCCTTAGAGCTGAGTGGCCTTGGACATATTTATTCATATTTTGGGTCAGCCACTCCTGTCCTTGGCCTGACAGCGACTCCTGCTCAGTCAAAGTGCACCAACTGCAAGCTCTCATCTGCGGCCTCGGCTCCAGCTGAAAACAAACAAAGACCTCCACCCCGCACAGCCTGAGGCACAAGCTCAGTTTTTGGCTGAATCTAACACTACAACTCCCATCACCCGGAAGCCAGTGACGGGAGGCACAGGTACGAGCGGCGAGGCAGTGGGACCGGGCGAGACAGGGAGGGTTGGGGGAGAGTCGACAGACGACGAGTGAGTTAAAATGTAATAAAAAGATTAAGAAATCCAGTTACCTTGTGCTCGCCGCATCGCCAACTCGGCAATGCAGTGAGCGCAAGGTAAGTGGTTTTAATTTTTTTTATTTTAATTTTAACTAACCCCTTATCTGTCTACTCCCCCCTTCCCCCGCCCACGCCCCACAGCCCCACTCTTCTTACCTGTGCTCGTTGCCACTGCCGGAAGCACATGTTTCAATACAAACTCGTTTCAGCCGAGGGCCCAAACCCCATCCTCTCCTCAACATGAGGCAGCCGATGTGGCATAACAGCTAGAGTGGTCGACCTTGGAGTTGGGGAACCCAGTTCAAGTCTGGCAGGAGGCTGAAACATCCTGCGATTCTGGGCAAATCAAGTAGGGTGTCCTTTATGCTTATGGCGTCAACATAACCAGTGGCGGCTCCTTCACTATGGCGGAGGAGCGAAGCCGCCCCCTCGAGCCAGGGTAAAAACATGAAAAATGAAACAAAAATATAATGTTCTTATTATCATTTTTTTTTCTTCTTGGGCCAAGTCTTGGGGGGGGGTGCATCGGTGTAACAGTGATGAGGGGGAGTGGTGGGCACTGTTGTCAGTGCTCATGTGGGTTTGGCCGGCCTTCTCACAATGGCCAAACCAACATGCACACTGAAGTGAAAAGCACACAGGGGCATATCATCAAGAGGGGGGCGATAATTATCGCTAAGCGCACTTAGCGCTAGGATAATTATCGCACCCCAACTCTGAATTTTATCGCGGAGATAGAGTGCTATCAGCAACGCTTATCTCCACAGCGATAAAATTCAGAGTGCAAGCTGCCTAACTGTGTGATTATCGCTGGAAATCCAGCAATAATCACACAACTTTTGGCGTTAGCTTGCTGATAGGGCCTCACATACTTAGTCATGATATCCACCTTCCATAGGATATCATGGCTAAGTCAGTTTCAAAGCAGGTGTAAGGAAAGTAGTGATAACAGAGGTTATCACTACTTTTCTTGTCGCTATGCTGCTTTGCGTGAGGCTTGATAATAGGAGAAATGTCGCATAGCAACATTTCTCCCGTTATCCTGCGGAGGCACGCCCACTTTGCATCTCATTAGAGGTGCAAAGCTCGGTGTTGAGGGAAAGGGCGAAGAAGCATGGATTCACGCGTTAGCATGTCCTTGCTAATAGGGCGTTAGAATTATCGCCGCTTTTCGGCCGAAAACGTCCGCAAAAGCGGCGATTATTTTTTAACGCCCCTTGTTGATATGCCCCACAACTCGGAAAGACGAAGGAAGAGAAAGACGAAAACATGTCACAAACTGAGAATGCAGGAACCTGTCAGAGTGACATAATGGGGAAAGGTGTGTCTAACAGTCTATCGAAGAGGCGTGAGGTGTTTCAAGACTACCAGCCTTTGTATTTGACGCTCTGACATTTAATTGCACTGTCCGCGGGTTTATGAGGATGGCTACGGGGACCGGCACTCTTCCTTTCACAAATTAAGCACTGGGCATAAGTAACATCCCCCACACGATAAGGCATATTTAACCCTGCCCAAAGCAAGAGGTTGGTTGCAGCAGAGCTCTCAAGTTACCTAGTTCCATTCTTAAGCAGCTCACCCAGACCGGTTTTTACGTTGCTTGCTGGGATTTATAGTTATATTTAATCCATTATAATCCAGGACAACAAGTTTCAGAATTCAAGGAAAATTCCTGGGGCCTCATTTATGAGGGCGTGCGTCACTTTTACGCCACCGGTGCGTCACTTTTTGTGACGCACCAGCAGCGTAAAAAATGCGCCTTATTGCACCATATTTACAAAGTGACGCATCTAGGTAGATGCGTCACTTTGTAAACCCCTGCGTTACATTATACCTACGCAAGGTATAATGTATGCAGGGGGGGCGTTCTGACGCAGGACAGGGTCATAGAAGTGACGCAGTGAAATCTATAAGATTTCACTGTGCCACTTCTAGGACACAGATGCGTCAATTTCTTACGCCTGCCTCACAGCAGGCGTAAGACTGACGGAGGCCCTTTCACATTTGAAAGGACACATTGCTGGAGTTTCGTCACTTTTGTGACACACTCCAGCAATGCGTCACTTTTGCGCCGTACAGATACGTCAGAAATACTGACGTATCTGTAACTCCTTGCGCCATGATGCGTCATACTGTAAATATGACGCATCATTTGTCTCGCAAGGAGGGCGCAGTGAAAAGTGACGCATCGCTGCTTTCACGCAGCGATGCGTCACTTTTCATAAATGAGGCCCCTGGAGTGGATGATTTACGCAGTAATTGGAAAAATCGAGAGCTCTGATGCAGGGCACATTATGGCAAATTCTCAACTAATGACTATTCGAAAAAACAGACTGACACATTCTGCTAAAACGCCTGGGTCGTGAAGGAGTAATGACTGAATGAAGGAGAAGACATATTTTCCCACAGGAAAAGTCTGCAGTTGGACAAGTCCTGAGCAAAATCAGCACTTTTCTGTTTGCCCAGACTGCTGAATTAACACAGAATGGCAAGGAGGGGACATTTTTGAAGAATCCCTTGCATTTCCTGCAGCCCCCAGAGCTCAGCTGGCAGGGTCTTGGATTGGTCTGGGAAGGAAAACAGACTCCGGACCAGGCGTAGGCCACACAGGGACGTCGAGGGGGTGGAAGAACAGGATTGGGCGTTCAGTTAATCGTCATTGGCATGGGGTTCAAGGCCGGACAATACACAGAACCCTTCCTTGCTATATACATGTGTTGTTCCCAGGCTCTGATGTATTTTTAGCACCTCCCTCCCAGCCCTTCGTATGACGTGTGAAGAAAGATGCATCCGTAAAACAGGCTGGTATAAAGATGTGAGCAGGTAGTGTGGGCAGGGATCACCCTATAACTTACCACGCCTTAATAGCAAATTCCTAAATTAAAGAAAGTACTCTTTTTCACGGCACCGGGTTGACAAGGGAACTGCCACAGATCACAAAATCAGTGGTGAGCCAAGACTCATGAAACTGATGACTTATGCGTAACGCGCCCCTTTCTTTCACACTCCGAAGCCTTCATCTAATGACCTTTTCCACCGCCGGAGAACTTTAAATTGCTTTCTGATCGCACTTGTTAGGAGCAAGAGACCTCATCTTGGTGTTATGCTTTATATAAACGCCCTCAGCCTGGCAGTCAATGAGGGGGGCCTATTATCAGGGCCACAAGAATGATGTGGCAGGAGAGGACCAACTTATGTGGCAGGGTGGGCTAAATTATGCAGCAAGAAAACGCAAACTTGCGAGTAATGCGGCACATTTTGTGCCAGCGATACTACATTATTTTGCACGTGTTAACACTGTCTGGGAAATAGTTTCCCCTCATCAGGGCCTGTTTAACATTCAAGTACAGCAATAGGCAATTAAAAGTTGACCAGTCAACTCTTGAAAAGGCCACTGTAAGGAAATACCTCTTTTTGCATGATCATATCCAAAGTTTTGGACTGTTGCTGCTGGTTTTTCGACTCTGAGAGTGCACTGAGGCCTGCTAACTAGACCTCTATGCAGTGCTCTGACCCTTAAAAGTATATGTTTAATTGGTACATACCCAGTTCGACTATCTTGGCTTATTAATAAGTTCCTACTATATGGTACCAGGGGTCCCGGGGCAAAGTGTCCCACCATGGCTGCAGAACTAATTGTACCACCCTGGATGTGACCACGTTCAATTATTTCTCTCAGCCTGCCATCCCAGACTGGCAGAGCAACTTTAAAGCTGCTACCTCAAACTGATCATGTAAACCAGTGGCAAAGCACAAACCTCTTTTTTAAAATATATGTCACCCTAAGGTATCTCTATTAGGTCTGAAGGCAATGTGCTGTATAATAAAAAGTAGGACGTGTATTTTTATAAGTCCTGATAGTAAAACCCACAAATTGTTATTTTTACTCTGGAAGGGCAAGTAGCCTGATTGGTGAGTACAAGGTTACGTGCTGACAACTTAGATGTGCTAACTTCTGAGTGGGACTCCTAAGGATGGTACTTCAAGGTATCAAATTAACCACTGCCGACTTGATACCTAAGTCAATTTAATGTAACTTTTAAGTATATGCAACTGTTAGAAATGTGTCACTCTTGCCCACGTTTCCATTGGCCATTTGCAGATTCTGACCACAAGACAGCCTTCTGCCCTACTTTGCAAAAGTGTGAACAACTCCCCGGAGCAGGACCAATAGAGGCTAGTCGTTGAAAGTGGTGTTACCTTTCCCTGGAAGGAAGCCACACAGGATGCGAGCCAAAAGTGCAGGCTTCAAAGGGGAAGCCGCCTTTGGAGGGCAATTGGTGGACACACACGAAAGTGGCTGCTCTTTTGTTATGGTAGAAAGGCTGGCATCGGGGCAGAGAGAGAGACCAGTTGTCTAATCCTTTTTTTCCATAGACCAAACTTTCACACACCAAGAGAAGGGATCAGCCATCTTGGGAGTGGGTAGAGTTGTGTACTCCAGGATAGCTAGTTGCCACACATTACAGGAAGTCGTCTTTAGGTGGGGATATACCTAGTAGCCAATTGGTTAGTAACCTCTCCCTCCCATGAGGGGACTATCTGAGCATAATGATGGTGCCCCTGTAATCCAGACTTCAGATCACATCTGAACTGAAGTGAGGACCGAAAAAGGACTGCCTTGCTGTTACCGGGACCTGGCAAGAGGGGCTGCACCAACCTCTGGATTGCATCTGCAGATTCTTGGGCTAGCAAAGGGAGGACTGTGCTTGTGGAGTCTGGCTCATGGAAAACTAACTCCCAAGCCCCAGAAAGAAGAAGTCGACTCCGGTAGTCAGCCGGCTGACTTCCTGTTACAGCACCAGGGCCACAAAAGCTAAAGAAGCCTGTTCTGGTGAGTCACTAGCCATAATTGCCTGATTGCCACTTACCACCGATGTGCAGCCTGCACATGCTCAAAAGTTGCACCCAAGTCTGCTGGACCTAGAAGAGCTGTGAGAATGCAGGGGCATATTTACAAGCTCCTATCGGCACAGGAACATCACTTTTAAAGACATGTCTGTGGCGATACGAGCTTCGCCTTATTTACAAGCTTAAAGTGCTTTAACGCTGCCTTGTAAATAAGGCTCCCTTTCACAGTATGCTTGGCATGAAAGGGGTGGGCAATGGGTATTGCGGTGGATGTTCCGCTGCAATACCCATTGGGTTTGACGCTGCTCCATATTTACATGGTTGGCATAAATATTGGGCAGCGCCAAAATTAAGTCCAAAAAAACATGTTCTTAATATGCATTGTGCAGCACACATAAAAACAGCAAAAGGTCATGCATGATTGTTTATGTGCAGGAAGCTGTTCATTTCTGCACATAAACAATCATTCAAAAAATGACGAGTTGCAACTTCAATGTGTGCTGCAAAAAGCAGCACACATAGAAGTTTCAAGTCTCCATTTAAGATTATTTATGGGCATGAAGGAACACCTTCCTGCACATAACCAATCATCCCCACAATGCAGGCACCCTTGCACTATGGTGCAAGGGTGCCTGCATTTGCGCTACAGAGCTGAAATTAGACCCAGTGCATGGGGAAACAGAGGGCTGCACAGTATTGTTGTAAATATGATGCAGCCCTGCGTTTCCAAAGTGGCGGAGCGCAGGGTTAAGCCAAGAAGGCTAACACAGCGCTCCGCACACTTCCCTTGTAAATATACCCTGCAGTTTGGTCGTCCAAGACAGACACTAGCCTAAACCAAAGGGAACCATGCTGTGACCGGAGACCGGTAGCCTGTGGCAACTGCATTTTTGATAGACCAAAGATGACTTTGAGGGACATTGACAATTGTGGCCAAAGTTGTCCCTCTTGGACCATGGACTGAGGAGTAGCCCCAGCAAGACCCTATCGACCGCATAGCATAAATGCATCTTGCAGCATTTTGTATCCCATGAATCAGTGGGACTCTATTAAAGTCCATGGTGATTCACCCATAGAGCCTGGAACTGGTCCAGAGACTGCTTTGGTGCTAAGGTAACTAATCTACTATAGCCTTATAGCCCGCTGTAGTGGGCTATACCGGCTATTAAAGGCCCGCTGAATCTTTAAAGGCCCGAGCCGAAGGCGAGGGACTTTAACGAGACACCGGGACTTTAATAGTCGGTATAGCCCTGCTACGAAGGGCTATAAGGCTATTAGAACATTCTGCCACTAGAGGGCAGAATGTTCTAACAAATTAAACAAAGGGTTCTCGAAGCTCAAGGGGATTTAAATCCCCTCGAGCTTCGAGAAGCCTTTGTAGAACATTGGAATGTTGCTCTGAAAGCCTTTACCGGCCCGTAGAAGCAGGGAGCACTCCATTATCTGCAATGGAGCTCCCAACATTCCAATGTTCTAATACTCCTTAATAGCCCTACTGACCTTTCTTCTATCAGATTTAGTCACCAAACACAGGACTGGGTAGCCAATTTCAACTCTTCAATAGTGTTACAAAGTTTCCAAACGTTGTGGTTACCAAAGCGTGTTTGCATTTCGGAGTGAAGAGCTAAGATTTATGTTTTACTTAAAAATCTATAACTACTGAACCCTCCATTGGATTTTGTTCATTATGGAGCCTAAAAATTCATCAAAATGCAGTCTATTTTTCTAAACTGGTGTTCGGAATTGTTTTGTGTTGTATGACTTCCTTATTCTGTTGTTTTGGTCCTTATTAATGTTTTACACTTGTTCCTTTGTATAAGCTTCACTGCTTGAAGCCACAGCTAAAAGGGGCTGAGCTATGGTTTAGCAAACAAGTCTGACCTGAGCCAAATTTGATTTGTACATGTAATATACAGTGAGGTTGCACAATCACACTATATAACACACTACTTTCCCTCAGCACACGCCAAAATATACCGTAATTGTTGTAAACAGTAAAAGCACAATGGTTCTCTTGTTCTTTGTCTTTATTTTCACAACTTCTTATGCCCAGCCAACACTTGGCCGAGAGATGCTGTACTGTGAAGCATACTCGCTTACAGGTTTAATATGATTTGGATACCTTCAATGGAGAATATAATGGACTTAACGTATGCATATTCAACTGACAAGCTATAGTGATTGAACAACACCAGAGACGGATAACTGACATTGCAGAAGGCAACCATTGAACGGCTGGGACAGAATTATAACTGGCTTGGAGGTTGTATTTGATAATTGAAACTTTTATGAAAACAACCCAGAAGGCATCGGGAACTCCCCTTGCGACATAACACGTGCTGGCTGGGCATAAGAAGTTGTGAAAATAAAGACAAAGAACAAGAGAAAAATTGTGCTTTTACTGTTTACAATAATTAAGGGATATGTTGGCGTGTGCTTAAGATATTATTTGTATTGGAAGGATCTTTTTGATCTCAGTTTTGAGGGGGCAGTGTGATTCCCCCTCCCTTTAGCATCGCACATACATTTTCTTCAAATTTCGAATATCAGGTTTACTTGGAGAGCTACAACTCACTTAGTATATATTCACCCATTTCATCTACACCACAATTCCTCACAGCCTTCCACAGTGCAGCAACATGTCACTGCATTTTTAGTATCTATTAATCTTTTTTATATAGACACTTTTTTGTGTAAAATCTGCATTTTATTCAACAGGTGATGGAATATGCGGCAAATCCATAATTATACAGAAAACGCTGCAGTGCAGACTCACATAATTCCAGTAATTCTGCCTATAATATGCTTCCAATAATCCTGCAAAGGTCAGAGGGGATACACAACACTGGCCCCAGAAGGGTAAACTGGATGACCTTGAATCAGGCCAATTTCAATTTTTGATTTGATTCTGCAGAAGTCACGTGGTTTATGAAACATTTTCATTGAACCCTTTTATCTGAAGTAGCCTATCAACTCTATATTCTCTATTCTTGAATATGTATGTGTTAATGTATATTGGGTCAGTTCTAACAATTTGCCATGTCTTTGCTAATCTACTCTATAGGGCAATCAGGCAATGCTAGATGGACAGGTCTCAGATCAGTGAGCGGGTCGGTTTTTTAGCAGTTCGTATGCCGGTTTTATGGCCAAATTGACTGTTTTGGTCAGTGCAGAGGTCAGTGATAAGGTAGACTCTGGCACAAAATGTTCCATGGAAAATGGCGATAACCTTGCTGATACAACCCTGTGGTCATATCAGCATAATCCACCCCCTATGTTGTGAATAGGTAAGTCAGGATTTTAGCAGACGTTAGTTTTTGGCGAAAACCGCGGTTTTCGCCTAAAACTAACATCTGCTAAAATCCTGAGGGCCACCTTGTAAATATTGCAATGTTCATTTTGCGATAATTTACAAGGTAGTCCATCATGGGTACACCCAGTAACGCCCACTTTACATCTTATTAGAGATGTAAAGCGAGGCTTCGTCAAAACTGCTTTTAACATGCACTAATGTATGATAGCACTGGCTTGCAAATAGAGTGATAAGATTATGTCCACTTTTTGGGCTTTTAAAGCCCTTGTTAATATGCCCCCAAGTAATCTGGCTAGCAGGTGCTAATTCACTCACTTCTAATCCACACTCACAGCCCATGCTCTGTTTTATGCTACTATTAAACCCTTCACCTGCGGAATGGACATAAATATACTAGGCCCAAAACCAGAGTGTGCACTCTAAGCAAAGAGGGGGGTCCTACCTTTCTTGTTGTTGCCGCTACTCTGCTCATAGACGTCCACATACTTCTGGGGCATACCCTGGAGCCCGCCTGCTTTGCCCGCTAAGCCCGCACTGCCGCATACGGTCTCCTCCTGCCGCCGCAGCTCCATACCATCAGAGCGCGGCCGCAGTGGGGGGGAGACCGAGGGGACTACAACATCCAGAAGCCTCTGCGGCCGGAAGCCGCTAACACCCGCGCCAGGAGGCGCATGAATTAACGCCCCCCCCCTGGTGGAGCGGGGATCCTACCTTTCTTGTTGCTGCTACACTGCTCATAGACGTCCACATACTTCTGGGGCATACCTTGGAGCCCGCCTGCTTTGCCCGCTAAGCCTGCACTGCCGCATACGGTCTCCTCCTGCCGCCGCAGCTGCATACCATCAGAGAGTGGCCGCAGTGGGGGGGAGACCGAGGGGACTACAACATCCAGAAGCCTCTGCGGCCGGAAACCGCTAACACCCGCGCCACGAGGCGCATAAATTAACGGACACCCCCAGTGGAGCAGGGGTCCTACCTTTCTTGTTGTTGCCGCTACACTGCTCATAGACGTCCACATACTTCTGGGGCATACCTTGGAGCCTGCCTGCGTTGCCCGCTAAGCCCGCACTGCCGCATACGGTCTCCTCCTGCCGCCTTAGCTCCATACCATCAGAGCGCAGCCACAGTGGGGGGGAGACCAAGGGGACTACAACATCCAGAAGCCTCTGCGGCCGGAAGCCGCTAACACCCGCGCCAGGAGGCGCATAAATTAACGGACACCCCAGGTGGAGTGGGGGTCCTACCTTTCTTGTTGTTGCCACTACACTGCTCATAGACGTCCACATACTTCTGGGGCATACCTTGGAGCCCACCTGCTTTGCCCGCTAAGCCCGCACTGCCGCATACGGTCTCCTCCTGCCGCCGCAGCTCCATACCATCAGAGCGCGGCCGCAGTGGGGGGGAGACCGAGGGGACTTCAACATCCAGAAGCCTCTGCGGCTGGAAGGCGCTAACACCCGCGCCAAGAGGCGCATAAATTAACGGACATCCCCCGCGTCGCGGGATCGCGCGCGGGTTAAGCCCGGGACAAGGGCAGGACCGTCTGAGGCCATCCGAGGCCGGACGAGGCTGGGCTGGGCCACCCCCCTGACGTTTATTCTACGAACAGTAAGGACACTATTTTTTTTGGACTACCGCACTAGGTTCTGGGGGCTTTTCGCTTGCAGGGTTACAGGTTTCAATCCTACAAGTATTACTTCACTGTTGAATGGATAAAAGGAGTGCGGGGGAGAGGGTGGTGGGATCGCTTGATGACCTCCTTGATAGAGCAAAAATAGTATTGACTAATGAAATTGAGGCTACAGAACGTAGATTATCCCTTGACCCCACCCTGTCAGGGAGAGGGTCACTACCATGTGCCCAGCTTCCATTAACTCTGACAGATCTTGATAGTGCCCAACCCAGTAATTATCCATTGTTTAATTCATCTAGGCTACCCCCATCTAGCCCCGAACACTGCACTTCCCGGCCCTCGAGCAAAGGTAACAGCCTCGTAATGGTGCCCACAAGAGGGATGAAGGCTATGGGTCCTACTATTAAGGAACCTCCATCTAAAAAAATGAAGGGTAGAGGCACCAAAACGTCAAAGACCCCCCCAGCTACTAAGGGTTCGAGTGGGGTACTCATTTTGGATAACCTCACTGACGATATTAATATCCTCGCTAATCCACCTGCAGTCACTGTTATCTCCCAGCAGATATTACGTGACATTAGCTCCCTATTAAAAGAGCAATTGACAGCCCTACTCGAGCCGATCCTCAAAAGGCTGGACTCTGTGGACAACAGACTTACAAAAATAGAAGAGGTGCTTAAAAACCCACCCCAACTAACACATTCAATCACAGGTATGCAGGTTGCACCCTGCAAAACTATCCCTGTTAGTGTAGGGGATATACACAGGGATCATGGTGGTGATAATACATATGTCCCGATAGTGGAGGGAGGTAATTACCAAGCTGGGAGGTTGAGGAGTTCTACTTCGACAGTGGTTAGTGAGGATAGATCCTTGAATTTAAAAAGGGCGTCAGTACAGGAGGGAAGCAAGAAGAGGGCAGATAAGGGCATTGAAGAGCAAAATGGTAAATATCCCTACCTCCACCTACCCCCTGAAGCTACTCCGCACACAGTAATTTTCGGCAATGTGCCTCTGCTAACTGATGGGACCTTCGAACATTGGTAAACCCTCAAAAACAAAGCCATGCACTATCTGAATAAGAAAACTGGGCTGGGGGACGTTCTTTTCTAAGAGTTCAAAATGGTTAGGCGCATAGAGTGGGTGGGCCTCAGCACTAAGACCATCCCAGGGGACTGCGTGGTAGTGAGCTTTAAGTCTCCAGGTCTGGTTGGTCATATTCTTGACATGGCCAGTTATGCCCACTTTGATAAAACTGCTATTGTCATTTTACCCCTTGGCTACTTTTATAAACAACATTCCCTGCTTAGACCAAGGGAAACCCGGGGAACACAGGAAGTTTCCCTGAGGCCTGACCATACCATCCAGCGTAGCAATCGATATGATGCCCTCTCTACAATTGAAGAACTAGATTGACTGGGGTTGCTTGAACAGGATGGATTAGTGACCAGAGACAGGGTTGAAACTCACGGGGATGCACAGAAACAAGATTACAGAGGCAATAATTATGTAGACAGCAACAGTTTAGCGGCACTACCCCCCCTGTGGTATTGTTGGCCAATAAACACCATGTGGTAGAAGCTCATGAAGGTGACACCCCCGACTCCGCCCCTAGAAAAAACCACTATGATTATTTCATCATGGAACATAGCAGGGTTGGAATCCAAGGTTGCCCTATCTGACTGGTCGCTCTACATAGAAAGGAGCGACGTTTGGGCATTTCAAGACACATGGTCACTAGAGCCAGTGTTCCATACTGGATACTTATGCTTTACAAAACCTGCAACTAAGAGCCAAAGGGGAAGGTCTGTGGGTGGTTTAACATGTTGGGTAAGGCAGTGTGCGGGGGTAACGGTAGAGGAAGTTCACTTTGATAGCCCAGACATTCAGGTCATTCGAGTTAAATCACATAAAGGTCTCGACTTACTGTTACTTAACGTTTATGCTAGAGGGCAACCAGGTGGTAGGAACTCACCGGTAATTGCTGCCTTGGAGGCTCTCCTAGCAGAGGGCTTACATGATGCTAACATTATGATAGCAGGAGATTTCAATACCTGTTTTGAGCCCCTTGGAATAGTAGACAACAGTTTAAGTAATGAGGTGGACGAGCACTAGGGTGTCCCCCAACTGGCCATTCCTTCTATTAAGAAATGGTCTGAGGCAGCTTTCCAACTCTAAGTGTTGTGCCCTGAATGGGGTTTCAGGGCAGTTAATGGAAGGACTACCTCCGATACACAGGGGGCGCCGACTTTTGATAATGGGCGCTTCAAAAGTCACATTAATTATATACTAGTAAGTGTTCAGTGGTGGTCACTAGTTGTAGATATGGCAGTCCAAAGTCGGCCCGAAAGTGACCACAATCCACTGGTTCTTGCATGGAATGACAAAAGCTTTGCTAGTAATCCCCCCATGGCAGACAATATAAGCCCTCGCCAAGTAATTGTGGCCAATGACTTTCGAAGGGTTTGGTGGGCGAAGGTAGCCCTTGATGAAAGCAAAGTCCAAGAGATTAGGGCTCTAATCTCAGGGTCATTAGTGGAGCTAAACACATGTAGCAACCAAGGGGCCCTCAATGCTAACCTAACAAAGATTCATAATAATTTATTTATTGAATTAAAGAAGTTTTTCATTAATAGTAAGCCTGTCAGGAAGAATTCTACCCATAAACCCATTACCTGGTATAATGATGACTGTAGGGCCACACATAAAGCCCTAGTGGAAGCGATTAAAAAGAAGGATTATAGCACCGTAAAACAGGCTAGGGTTGACTATAAATCTACCCTCCATGCGGCAAAGAAACTATGGGACGAGGAGCGTTGGCAGAAACTGCTGGTAGCTTGTAAAGGCAGGAATATGACCCAGTTTTGGGAACTGATAAAGTGGGGGAATGGGCAAAGGACTAAAATACCCACTAATAATGTGGAGCCGCAGCAGTAGGTTGCTTATTTTGAATTACAATTTAAGAAGGGGACAAGTAGCGAGATCCCACTCCAACCCATACCCCAAGATATAGCCCTGCAATTTAACACCAAAGAGGTTGAGTCAGTATTAAAGGCCCTCCCAAATGGTAAGGCTCCGGGGCTGGATGGCATTCCAGACGATTTGTTTAAGCAGGATCCTGGCCTCTGGACCCCGTATATTACAAATGTAATCAACGCGATTGCAGGTGGAGCACCAATTCCAGCGTCATGGCGTGGTGCAGAAATAATCCCCATTTACAAGAAAGGGGATCGCTCCGCGCCGGCAAATTATAGGCCAATAAGCCTTATTGATGCGGTTCAGAAAATTATATCCAGGGTCATACTGGGCAGGATTCAAACCTGGATGTCTGATGAGAACATCCTTACCCCGCTGCAGGCAGGGTTTCGGGCCCATATGGGGACCTTAGACCAAGCCTTTAGATTTGTTATGATTTATTGGAAAGAGGTCTTGTTGGGAAAAGGCCTGATCTTCGCCGCTTTCATGGATTTAAAATCTGTGTTTGATCTCGTCCCTAGAGCTAAGCTGTGGAATGTATTGATAGGGCTGGGGATGTCTAAGGAATTGGTTTCCTTGTTGATAAGGCTTCACACTTTAAATTTTGCCCAGGTCCGCTGGGGTAAACCTGGGGAGGTCACGGAAAAATTTGCAGTAGGGAAGGGAGTTCGTCGAGGGTGTGTGCTGGCCCCTGCATTGTTTTCCCTTTTTATTAATGGGGTTGTGCGCTATTTTGAAAATTACCCTACGGATGCGCCCATCCTAGCTGGCCACAGGGTACCCCTGCTAATGTTCGCAGACGATACGCTGATTTTAGCTAAGATGAGGCAGGGGCTTCAATTGGCCCTGTCCCGTTTTGAGGAATTTTGCTGCGACCATGATCTGGTGGTAAACGTAGAGAAGACGAAATGTATGGTTCTGCACGGGGCTAGGCTCATAACCTCAAGAGTCTTCATGAGCGGGAGGCTCTTGGAGCAGACAAATGTCTTTACATACCTGGGCGTTACTTTCGGCGACAGATTAAGCTAGTCGCCACAACTGAAGCTCATAGCGCTTAAACACTCACAACTAGCAGGCGCTTTGACCAAGGAACACAGGCAGTCACTTACTAAGCCTATAGCCCCGGTTGTTAAAGTATATTCCACAAAAATAATCCCAGCAAGCCTTTATGGGGCAGAAATTTGGGGAGCAAGTAATCTGTACCCTTTAGCTCTAGCCCAGAGTACATTTTTAAGATCAATTGTGGGCCTTCCAAAATCTACCCCACAAATTCCACTTTTGTTAGACCTGGGATGTCATGCTATAGAGGACATTGCACGATATAGGATGCTGTCCTTTTGGAGAAGGCTCTGGACAACCAAGGGTTTGATTGAAGTTAGGGGACTGGGTGGCTCAAACAAGATTGCTTGGTTCATTAGTATAAAAACCCTCCTTACAGATATGGGGATGAGGGACCTGTGGGACTGCCCAGAGATTGTTAAATTTCCAACTAAAGAAACATATAGAGTAGCTTACTAGAACCTTATCAAAACCAGGAGATACTCTGCCCTGGTCAGCTCCTCATTGAACCTAGCATGGAAAGCTACTGGGACCTTATAACAAAACCGAGGGATCGTAAACTGTATCATCAGTTTTGAGTTGAGTCACTCCCCTTGAAGAGGTTTACATGCAAATGGGCAACTGGTACAGGCGACAAATGCCCGTTTTGTCCTAAACACACCGAAAATATTGGGCACTTCCTATACGCATGTCCTGCCTACCAGGAACCACGTAAAAAATGGCTTAAACCCCTTTGTAGGTCACTGGGAACCAGTTCAGCCTTGCTTGCAAAAAGGTTGCTGAAAAGTGGTCCTAATGACATCTTAGTTGTTGGGGTTGCTAAATACCTCAGTTGGTCCTGGGCTATACGGGAGAAAAATAGAGGGAGTTTCACAGCAGGGTAGAATTACTTTCATTAACGGGATTGTATGAATTGTATGAATCGCATGAATTGTTGATGCTTTTTATTATAAATATCTAAATGGGAAAGTCTATGATGCGATAAATTTGATTCTGTCTTATGGAATATTTTAATATGTCTTTCTTGTTATTTATATTTTTACTATGAGATGGTTTTATATAAAGTTCAAGGTGTATTCTATAAAATATGTACCCTTATTTTATGTATGTCTTTTAAGATGAAAATCTCAATAAAGACTTTTTTTGAATTGAATTGAATTGAATACTTGTAAGTTCCAACAAAAGCAAGAAGAGGGGAGAGACAGACATATTCTGAAGAAGATCCAGACCTTATCTTTCACACACATATTGAGATGGTTGTACGACGGAACAACGCAGGGAAATACGTCGCAAGCCTTTACCACGCATCTTTTATCATGTATTTTCTTACAATGTGTATGTTTTTACGAATGATGCCATTACCACGTATTGTTTATTTATTTAAAAACAATGTGTTTGTGGGGGAGACCCCCTACACTCGCAACTTACTTTAAATGCGCGGTAAAGGCATCCATTGTAAAAACATACATGTTGTAAAAATATGCATGCTTAAAAAGGTATGGTTAAGTCAAAACGTGGTAAACAATTTGTTGTAATGGCTGCTGCCCATCAAGGTAGGTGGGCAGAGTTTGCTTTGCTGATAAACTAATGCCTTGCCTGGGGGAAAGGAGACAAGCTTTCTCTGTGATAAGACACCTCTTAATTTTTTCATTTGAGGAGTTTTATATAGCGCAAACATAACCCGTCAGGATATCAGAGCTCTGAACATATAGCAATCAAGTCTTACATACAGGTAAAAAAATGCAAGAAGGGATAAACAGGCAGCAATACAGATACGATTTAAAGAATCATCCTGGAATTTGCATATTATATTGTGGTTTATGTTATCATACGCTGTACTTCTATGGTTTGTTAAGTACAAAACTGAATAAAGTTTTAAAAGAAAGATACGGTGAAAGCAGCAAAAATAAACTTAGATATAACTGTATACGATGTAAGCTAATTACTAAAGGAACATTTCGATCATCTGTCTCAGATTCATACTTTTTCCTCTAACATGTGTGTACATTGACAGATTCCTAACTGATCATAAACATCAATACATCTAGGCCGCAAAATCCTTGTCTGGTCAGCTGACTTGTTTGCATGCTGTCCAGCTACAGACAGTCATCTCTGTGCAAGTGCTCCGAAACGTGTCTCCTGACAAATCTGCTATTCACTGACTTCTTCGACACACCCTCCCGAGCCCCTCTCCATAATCCTTGTTTCAGCTACTGACTTTGCCAACAATTCCCCTTCTAAATAGACCTTGTCCTCTGCTCTTTCCTCTTGGGTACTCACTCTGCTAACAGCTGAAACTGCTCACTTGTCTGCTATCTCTCCCAGCTCAGCCTTGGAGCTCTCCTGTTTTTTGGTCCCACTATAAACAGCATTAGCTGTCTGCCAGAGCTCTGTAACAAAGAATACAAAATAGATAAAACATTATAACAGTTCTTAGAGTGGTGTTCAGGTCCCTTAGGGGTTGCTCTGTTGGAGTGTCAGTCATGGTCATGAGATCAAAGGGCAGCATACATTGGATGGGCCATTGGGTCACCTCCCTTCAGCCATTGCTTGGTTGGCAGCGCCATTTGCATTTTACCTCAGGTCACTGGACATCAATGTGGTGACGCCACTTTGACTGTTTACATGTGAGTTCGTGAAGGGAAAATTGCAACAGCGGCGTGATGCCAAAAGTTTGGGACCCCCCTGCAGAATTTGAAGAGGGGCCTCTGAATCTCCCATAATTCACCGTTATTTATGGGCCCTGGGTTGAAGGGCGGCACCTTGAATAGCTGGGAGGTCCTGACGAGTTACCCCCCGCGTCGCAAGGACTCCAGGGGGCCTCTGTTACACCCCTGCCTCATGAGGTATGTTTGCTCTGGTAGAAACTTTGGGGCTTTACAAGGCCCTTGCACCACTTTTGCATCATTTTTAACATGGGAAAAGTGACATACGGATTGCGCAAGGGGATTGAAAATAAGGCCCTTTGCATTTATTTCTATGTGGCTATCATGTAAGACTAATTAAGTCCCCTGTCCTAGTTTTCTGTTTGTAGTCTGGGATTCAGTCAAGGGTGACCTCTTTGAAGACACTGCTCCTGAGTACAGAGGGGATAAGCCTGGAAGCAGCTGTTCAGCTGCACCATGAGCACCTTCCTCCTCTTCAGGAAGTGATGCATTTAGCAGGGTTGTCAACACCACATATTTAGGAGGTAAGCAACCTAATTTTCACGATTCCTAGCTCCTGGGGTTTAAAAAAAATAAATTTTTTATATCTTTTTATTGAAAATTAAATGAACAAACAAGGCAATAAACACGATACAGTAGGATATCTGTCCGAATGAGGAGGGAAAAAACAATACAGTAAGATATACAAACAATATCAGGGAAGGGAAGCAGGGGAGAGACAAAATATGCATGGTATAATACAAGGAATGGCAGGTCAGGGGGAAAGTGGAACTTCAGGAATATCCACAATGGGAGGAGTGCAAATGTCTCCACGGTAAGTGTTCCAATGACCCCAGATCTTACCCCATTTCCTAGGCCGCCCTCGTGCCACATAGACCGTCTTCTCCCTAAACATGCACCAAACCATGTTTTCCATCCATGCCTCAACCGTGGGCGGTCTTTGGGAACCCCACAACTGCGCTATGTCTCTCTTAGCTACCATATTTCCCAAGGTCGCCCACTGCATCTGCGTTACATCATAGTCAGTTGGCTCCAAAACATTCAGGAGACAACGTCTGGCCTCGGGCTGCAGGGCAATGCCGGTAGCTTCCTTCATCTTATTGTGTATCACAATCCAAAAAGCAGCTACTTCAGGACACTCCCAGATTATATGCAGAAATGTCCCAAGCATCCCAAAACCACGCTTGCACAATCCATCCTCTGAATAACCGATTCTAACCAAACGGGGGCCAGTCATATACATTCGGTGTAACGGGCCGAAATCGCAACCTCCTTAGGAGAAGAGACCGCATACTGCCAATCCTCATCATCCAATTCAAGGCCATCTTTGGTCCACAAGTCCCAGAGCTGCACCAACAGATCAGGCCTATCGTTAATCAGTTTTTTGTAGATCAAGGAGATAGTACTATCTGGTACATGACCGTTCAATATTCTATCTTCTAGCAGAGAGGACTCCGGAATCTCCACACCCTCAGGAAAAACTGACTTCAAGGCATGGCGGACCTGAGCATACCGAAAATATTCCCTTTCACTCAGTTGGAACTCAGCCTTCAATTCCTCAAAGGTTTGAATCTTGCCCATAGCCCAGAGGTCACTCACCTTATTAATACCAATCATATCCCATTTCTCAAATCCTTTAATTTTCCACAAGTTACCCAGCTTCTCGGAAGCAAAAAGCGGGGTCGCTCGGGTCAGTCGATCCTTCCAACCCATCGCACTATTTGCACAGTTCCATCCCCGTACCGCAATCTTTGTAGGCCCCGAGAGCTTCCCTCCGGCCAATCTCGAATAAAGCGCTCTATTGTAATCGCCCCCCGGCAACAACCACCTGTCCATCGCAAACGCGGGGTTCAATTCGGGACAATACATACCATGATTAATGGCCCCCAATTGAGACGCCCAGTAATATCGTTCGATGTCAGGGAGAGCGATACCACCATCATACCATGGGAGCGTCAGTTTGGCGAGGGCGATACGCGATCACCCATCCCAGATCAACTGCCTCTGGAGACCCTCCACCGCCCGAAAATAGCTCGCAGGAATGACATCAAAGGTGTTCTGAAGAGCGTACAGAAAGCGTGGCAACGACATCATCTTAAAAAGCGCCGCACGGCCGAGCGGCGAAAGCGGCAGCTGGCACCAGCCCACCACGTCTAGATTTAACCGATTTAGCGGCGGGAGCAAATTCTGTTCATATCGGACAACCGGGTTCAACGATACATAAACCCCAAGATACTTAAAACCCGTCTGTGCAACCTGGATGGGACAACCGCGTGGCAAAAGGGGGACATCTCCCGAGAGGACGTACAAGTAGGATTTAGTCCAGTTGATAACTAGGTCAGAATTCTTACCAAATGAGGGTAGGACATCAAACAAAACAATTAACGATTTCCAGGGCGACGTTAGGTACAGCAGTATATCATCTGCGTAGAGCGAGATACGATCTTCAAAGTCTGGGGCCCACTGAATACCCCTTATCGACGGTTCCAATCTAATCCAAGCAGCGAGGGGCTCAAGAGCGAGGGCAAACAGGAGCGGCGACAATGGACAACCCTGTCACGTACCTCTCCCGAGAACGAAAGGCTCGGAGACCCGACCGTTCACCACAATCTGCGCCAGCGGGTCCTCATAGAGGAGTCTCACCCAGCTAATAAAGCCAGGACCGAAACCAAACTTAGCAAGTACGGCCCACAAATACGGCCACTCCATAGTATCAAAAGCCATTGTGGCATCCAAGGAAGCAAAGATGGCTGGCTCACGCAATGACGCAGTCCTCGCGAGGACACCATGCAAACGTCGCAGATTCAGGGCTGTATTGCGATGTGGAATGAAACCGGATTGATCCGGATGAATCAAGTCACTAATCACCTTTATTACACGGTTGGCCAATAATTTAGCAAGAATCTTGGGTTCTGCGTTAAGGAGTGATATCAGCCTATAAGAAGCACAGCGGTCTCTTGGCTTCCCTTCCTTATGAATCACCACAATGGTCGCAAGACACTGATCACGAGGAAGGGAGCCCCTATCTCGCGATTCTAGAAACATGTCACGAAGATACGGTGCCATTTTGTCGGGCGCAATTTATAAAGTTCAATGGGGAGACCATTAGGACCCATTGCTTTCCCCGAACTAATAGAACGGATAGCGAGAGCCACCTCATCAGCGGTTATTACTGCATCCATCAATTCTTTATCGGATCAGACAAACTGGGCAATGCGATGTCGCGCAATAATAAATGTGAATCTTCCTCCGGCCTCTCCGATATGGGGGGTACGCTTCCTGGAAATGCTCCGCGAAACTCTGTACTATTTCTTCGGGTTCAGTCACACGCATACCATCCACTCTCTCAATCACAGGAACCACACGACTCGCCCTCTCTTTCTTATCTAACCAAGCTATCAGTTTACCCGCTTTATCCCCAACACCATACAATCGGCCCTGCTGCTCCCTGCTCATGACTTTCGCAGCATCTGTCACCAAAGCCTTATATTCAAGTTGTTTAAGACGCAAAACATGCATCTTCCCACGGGTGACACCCAGTTCTAGTTCACGCTCCAGTTCAACAATCTCTGCCTCAAGGCCAACCACTTCCTTATTTTTACTCTTTTTAGCGCCAGCAATCAATGACAACGCCTGACCTCGGATGACAGTCGTAAAAGCTTCCCAGAGCGACACTGCCGAGGACACTGATCCCTCATTCTCAACAAAATATTGGTCAAGGGATTTGACCAACGCAGCGCGGGTCTTAGGGTTACGGAAATACCATGGATTGATCGGGGCCACTCGTCCTTCCGTACCTACACTCGACTCCATCCGAAGCCACAGCGGAGAGTGATCAGATATTCCCTGAGCCAGATGTCGAACCTCAGTAATGGAGGGGGCCTGCGCAGCTGGCATCAAAATGTAATCAATCCTGAAGAGGCTACCGTGTGCACCCGAGTGGAAAGTGTATTGGTTCTGGGCAGGATGGAGCAATCTCCAACAGTCCACCAACCCCAGTGTATCTATAAAACCGCTAAGCCAATTATTTGAGCCTGTGAGGTCCCTGGGCGGGTGCCGATCCTCCCTACCAGAGACAACAGAGTTAAAATCGCCGCCCATGACCAGAGTCCCCTGAGGAAGTCCCAATACTACTCGCCCCAAGTCTGCAAAAGTTGTCGATTGTAAACCCGGGGGGACGTAAACAGAGAGAAATGATACAATTCTACCCTCCCATCGTCCAGTGAGAGCTACGTAGCGCCCCCTATCATCTAGGACCGTTGCATCTATTTCCAAGGGGAGAGAACTCCTGACTAGGATACCCATCCCTCTGGATCCAGAGGAGAACCCCGCATGGGCAACCAGACGATACCCTCTCCGGTTCATGGCATGACAGGTGTTGCCGATCAAATGTGTTTCCTGCAATAATACCACATCAGGGGAAAGCCGTTTCAATAGCTGTAGCACCACCCCTCATTTTATCCTGTCCCCTAACCCATTTACATTCCAACTCATTATTCTCAATCCCCTACCCCCCATCCCAAAAGTGAAAGGTGATCCAACCCCCCTCGGAGCTCAGCATCCAAATCAAATGATAGAACAATACGTTAGCTTGTACGGAAACAAAACACATCCATATGAACACCCCTCCACCCCCGAACCAAGAACCCGTTACAAACCCCCCCACCCTGCACCCCTGCGTAAGACTAAATAGCCACCCCAACTTGCAGTGTGCCTGTCGCCCTGACATCAAACTAATCTACAAAAAGAAACCCCAGAGGAGGAAAGAGTCCCATCAATCGCCCCGCTACCCCGGGTATGACACATCAATGCACACAATAAAAAGCCCCATCGAACCACAGTCTGGGCTATCACCAAAGTTCAGAGACCGGAAACAATGCTCCTATTCCTGCTCCGTTGGTACGCCCTCCACTCCTACAGAATGTTCATCCTGGCCACGTTGGTGAGGCAAAGTTTCGAGCCAGTCTCCCACCACCTCTGGATGATCAAAGAAATATGTCCGTTCCTCAAATTCAATGCGTAGATTGGCTGGAAAAAGCATTGCGTATTTCAGCACGATCTCCCTCAGTCGTCGTTTAACACCCAGATATCCTAGTCTTTGCTTTTGGACTGTCTGTGTAAAATCCGGGTAGAAACTTACAGTGGTGTTTTCATATTTCATGGGTCTGCCCACCCGCGAAGCCTGCAGGATAGCGTCTCTATCCCTAAAGTTAAAGATTCTGGCGATGATGGGCCGCGGCGGGGCACCCAACTTCGGTTTACCACCCGGTACTCTGTGGGCGCGTTCAACAGCAAAGAACTTGCTCAGTCCTTTAGGTGCAAGGTGCTTAATTATAAGATCCTCAACAAAGAGATCGGTCGCCAGATCCTCCGACTTCTCCGGGACACCAATAATGCGTACATTGTTACGCCGTGCCCTACTTTCAAAGTCCTCCAACCGGCGAGCAAAAAGATCATTGGAGGTCCGCAGGTTGCGGGCCTCCGTCTGCAAGTCAGACACATCGCCCGTCAGGCTGGAAGTCTTCAGATCTAAAGATTTGACCTTCTCGTTAGTTTTGGATATATCCGTGCGGATCAGATTGACATCGATTGAAACAGTGTCCAGCTTGTGGGCGAGAGTCTCAAATTGTTTGCCGATGGAGGCCTTCATCCCGTCAAGGGCGCCCATGACGTCTTGCAAAGTCTGGGGGATCCTTTAGATTGGGCATACCGATCCATATTGTGTGTTTGGGTATATCCTCCTCGCCGAGTGATCTTGGACTTTTGCTTGTCTCCATCAAGTCTGGCCGCCATCATGGATTAGGAGACCCCCAGAAACAGTGGGCAACGAGAGAAGATGGCCGCACCGGGAATCACAACCAAACTATCCGCAGCAACCAGAGGGCACAGCCCATCCAGGCCCAGTGGACACACTTAGGACAGCCCCCATGAACGCTGTGCAGTCCAATAGCTTTTCGGCTCGCATGGGTACGCTCTCAGACAGGATCAGACTGGAGCCTCAAAAGCGAAAGTGAAAGTACAAATCAGTGCGACAGTCCGTATCCTCTGAGGCCGCTGTTGTTCAACTTCTGCCCGGGCACCATGCCAACTCGAGCTCCGGGCAACTCCAAGGGGCAGGCCACAATATTCAAATCGTTGTTATTCCGGTTCCGAAGGTCCGATTCAAATTTGGACAACGGTTATCGCCTCAGCTATGGCTCATCTTCAATAACCCATCAACATAATCAGGATAATTGTCAGGATAGATGCGGGAGGTTGCGAGGGTCTCGGGAGCCCTGTGCTCACGCGGCAATCTTGGTTGCGCGCAAAGCTCCTCCTGGCTAGCTCCTGTGGATTTGATCTGCTAATCCTACAGTTTTTCACAAGGCTGGGATCCAGTTACATTTGTCTACTGAAGAGGTAGCTGGTGGTGTGCACTTGCTGCTGACAATGACCATGATTCTTGCATGCAGACAATTGACAATACATTTTGGCCCTTGAGGTCTGTTTTGGTCAGCCACCTGCTTCCCTCTGGTGTCAGTGGGCCTTTAGGGCTTCTGATGTTTCTGGTCTATAGCTGTGCTCTAGAGCAGGGATTCTTAACGTTTTGACTTATCTGGACCCCACAAAATCATAACTGGAATCTGGGAACATAACTGAGTGATTAGTGGAATCTGAGGACCCTCGACCTAAGCAATTTCTATGATATGAACTTCAAAACAATGCACAGAAATTCAAAAACAAGCATGCACCAAACAAATATTCAAATATTCAAATATTTTGTTTAACTCACCATCAATTACAGAAAAAGTTTTCTTATTTTCAATTTTGCTTCTGTATTTTAATGTGCTTTCATAATTGTAATCATAATATTATGTAATTTGGTAATGCAGTTGTGGACCCCCTAAGAAGGCCTCGTGGACCCCCAGGTCCACGGACAACAGTTGAAGAACCACTGCTCTAGAGCACCGCGGGGCATATTTACGAGAGAAGTGGTGAAGCATGGCATTAGCCTCCTTGGCTTAACGCCACGCTTTGCCACCTCTGAAACGCAGGGCTGCACCATATTTACAAGAATATGGTGCAGCTCTGCGTTTCCCCCTGCGCTGGTGATAATTTAGCTGACTAGCGCCAACGCAGGCACCCTTGCACTGTGTTGCAGGGAAATGATTGTTTATGTGCAGGAAGGTGTCCCTGGTGCTTTGTAACTTCTGTGTCACATAGAAGCTGCCAAACGTCATTTAAAAAAAATGATTGTTTGTGTGCAGGAAGGGACACAACATAAACAATCAATGGCGTTTTGTTGTTTCTTTGTGTGCTGCCCAAAGCAGCCCACATGGAAACAACAAAAACGAGGAGAAATAAAGCATTTCTCCTCATTTCGCTTGTTTAAGACCATGTTTTCCCCGGTCTTAATTTGGTGCTGCCTCCGGAAGCTTGTTTCCTTTCCAGTAAAGAATTGGCTTGGTAGTTTGGTCTGTCCTGTTCCCATGATGCACTGGGCCAGGGTCAGACTAATTTGCATGTAGCCAGGTTCTGAACTGGGATGGTGCAGTGAGCTAAAAAACGGTGATGGATCAAGCCCTGATCTTTTGACTGGGTAGGAGTGTTCTGCTTAATTCAGATACTCTGTCCATCACCACCCCCTTTTGAATCGTTTTGGCCTCCTATTTACGACACCCTTGTAAATAGGGGGAAGCGCCAAAATCAATGGGTGTTGCCCTGGAACACCCACAGCATTACCCATTGGCCTCCCCGTTCATGTTAAGTGTAGCGTGAAAGGGTGCCTTATTTACAAGGCAGCATTAAGCCACGTTAAATGGCTTAACGTCTCCATGTAAATAAGGCGAAGCCCCTATCGCCACCACACATCTGAAAAAGTGACGTTCCTGGGGTGATAGGGGCTTGTAAATATGCCCCTGTGTGTCTCCCTCCCAGGGCCATACACTGGCACTCTCAGTCTATGCTCTATTTGATGGACACTCAAATCAAATAACTTCTCAGGGACCATGCCCTGCCGAGAGAGGCAGTGCTGCGGCTTTATTGCATTTATTATGAGATTGTCTATTGTACAGCCTTATTGAGCTTTAATAGTTGTAGATGCTTCAATAATAGAGACCCAAAAAATGTGAAATCTACAACTAACCCCCTTATGTCCAAGGAATTTTCAGCTGGCTGATGAGAATTGTGTTTTAGCAGTGTGCTCTGATGCTGTGGGAATAGTTGATTGTTCTTGAGGGAATTTTGCCACTAGCAAACCCCACAGTGTCATCATCACTGCATGGTTTGACTGTGGGTTGTTACATGGCATTGACTTGGCTAGCTTGTGTGTAATTGCCCACTGTATTGGTTTCACATACACGAAACAGAAACAGCACATATTGCACAAGTTAGAAGTATGTGGGTGTTAGTAAGTGACTTCTTTCTAAACTGTATAGTAAGTGAAGAAATTAGACAATTTTTTAGAAGACCTCATAAAGCCTGTGCGAAATTTCATATATTTTGGCGTAACGTGTATAATTTCAGGAATTTCATTTTACGCTTGTTGCGCAAAATTTCAGAAATTATGTTATGTTTGAAATACATTCTTGCCTCAAAAATGGGTTCCAAGTCCTGTGTGGACATCATCACCTTTTAGCACTTTATTGGCTCTGAGCAGAGCAACATTCTTGCACAACTCAAGCCAGCCAATTTTGGGGCGGGTTTGCCCTAGACTTCATTACCTGGAGTTGTGGTGCTATATATACGTATGGAAACTTCCAGGGCCTGGCTCCTGATCGAATGCACTGTTTGATATGTTTTCTGTGATATATGTATAAGTGTGAATTCAGTGTGTGATCCTAGTTTTAGGTGGCCGCGCCCTAGAAAATCTAAGCTCTGCCTCTTAATCTCAATGGCTGTTGTGCTGTCCCCACTCAGGGTCTCACCGACAGTCTCACTATATTGGATCCTTGCTGGGCTTGACCTATGTTCCGGAAAGGGAAGTTACAGCTCCAAGTCTGTAAGGTCCCATGATGCAACTCACTGAATCTGTGCCGCCGCCATAGCTGTTAAACTTCTGGCTCTGCCCCTAAATCTCAGGATTAAGTGTGCGCTGTCAGGGTACTACCACAATGTGACTCGCTGTTTTCAGATTATAGACTGTAAAGCGCAATTTACAAAGATATCACCCAAAGATGCTGCACTGCGCTGTGTTGCGTGACAGGAGAGCGCCGGAGAGCGCCATATCTACAGAGACAAGGCACACTTCTCCTCTTGCACTAGTACACAATCTGGCTGCTGAGTGCATGCACAATCCTTTCCAACACAGTGCAAAGCAGTCTGCGTGAGTCTTGCATAGGTTTTATACTAGAAGGGTACCCTTACAGCACAAATTCCTATGCTAAGAATAACTTTAAAACGTTTCCCATGTTGGATGTGTGCTGTACAGTGCAACACATCTGCAAAGTGGGAAAAGTTAGAAGAAACAAAAGCATTTTTCCTTTTAACGTCAATTTCAAAATGGTGTTATGATTTGGTGCCAAAAAAAAAACATTTTGCTCTGGTTTATGTTACTTTTGTTACATAAACCCCAGCATAAAATGTGTGTAAATTCGGGCCTAACACCCTTGCCTGTCAAGTCTGAGAACCTGACCAGCACCTTTGGGTCGACTGCAGGGATTGCCTACCGACACTTCGATTTAGGATCTGTTGCACCTACTGCCTACTAACCCTTAGATTCAGGATCTGTCGCACCCACCGACACTTCGGTTTAGGATCTGATGCGCCTACTGCCTACTAAGGGAAATAACCATTACAACGCAGTCATTACATCGCACTACACTTACAACGCTGTCATTACATCGCAACATCATTTACAACGCATGTCACTACAATGCAGGCATTACAATGCACACCATTACAACGCATGACACTACATCGCATGTCACTACAACGCATAACATTACAACGCACACCATTACAAAGCACAGTACCTCTACCCTATCCCTGCCCTACTGTTGCACCCCCTGGAGTTAGAATAGTAATTTTTACCCCTACACTATCCAATACTTACCTTAAATGCAATGTAATGGTATGCTTTGTAAAGGTAGTTTTTTGATATGCGATGTAGTGTCATGCGATGTAATGGGATGCGTTCTAGTGGATGCTGCGATGTAAAAACTGCATTGTAAGTGCATGCGTTGTAAATGTATGCGTTGTAACGTCATACATTCGCCTACTAACCCTTAGATTCAGGATCTGTCGCACCCGCTCCTTACTGACCATTAGATTGAGCATCTGTTGCACCCACTACCTACATGGGAACTCTTTGAACCTGTCAGTCTCTCTAAAAGTTCGATTTGTAACCTCCATGCGCTGTGCTGCAAGCCAACAGACGAGGGATGGAGCTGACAAGAAAAGGAGCCACAAGGGGGCAGTGGAGATCAAAGGATTGGACAGAAGAAAGGGCAATCAGGCAGTTCCCCATGGGCCGGGCTTATAGGTCTGTAGGTAGGCCTGACTTTTTAGCAGTTTGTGGGCTCGTTTTATGGCCAGGTGGGTCGGTTTCTACTGTGGATTTCCCTGACACTTTGCATCATTGCCTACAGCAACACAAATGAATCCAGCTTCCCATACCCTGGAGAAAACCATAACACCGTGCCTTTTAAAATTCAAAACTATCCTTATTTGCAAATGTGGGCCACTTTTTTACCCCTCTGGTTCTCTAATTATTTTGATGCCCGGGCCTAATATTTTGGTCTCAGTCCGATCCTGCTTGTATGATGCGGTATGCCAGTTCCTCTTGTAGTACTTTATGCTGCCATAAGGCTGCCTTAAAGTGCTTATAGAAGACAGGAAACTGAGAAAGGAGTGAGGGAGGTGGTGAGGAAATAATGAGAGACCTTGAAAGGAATCTTTTTTTATCTCACCATAAGGAGCAAAAGTACATGGTGTTCAGTCAACCTTCTGCTGTCTGGTTGGTTTGTTGGCCTATCGCAGCCAATGGGATTTGAAGGATTGGAAGGAGTACAGGAGAGAGAAGATGGTAAAAAGTGGGATGTGGCGGGAGCGGGGTCCGGCTAGGATAAGGATTGCGGACACTGGACCATTTAGGCAGCAAGGACACTGATAACCTTGTGGACTGTGTTTATTTGTACTGCTGCTGCAGGGCAAGCATGTGTGTACGGAGGATCAGTCAGGTCAAAATTCAGGAGGTTGGTCTGACTTTTTCCCATGTTTTTAAAATTAGAATGGTCAGGCCTGAACTTGTACAGCATGAGGCGCCCTTCAACCCAACCCAGTCTCTGGGCATGGGCCCTGTTATGGAAACTGCTGCTCCGGACCAGGTAGCATAAGTGGGTGATGAGGAGGAGAATAACTGTGGTCGAGAGATGCTAAGAACAGGTAAAACCTGAAGAAGGGGGGGTTTGCTTCTTATTTTCTTCATCTCAGGCCAACAAAGTTCTCACCACTGGTCCTGGAGAGAGCCAGTCCCCCCTTTTATCTTTCAGATTAGCCTAGGGCCCTCTTTTTAGGTCTCACGTTAGCCAAAACCTTTTGATTTGTTGTACAAATATACATTTAATACACTTATTGGGGTTTTCAGCCAGCCCGCTTTATCCATTGGTCTGTTGCTCTGTCATTCACAGTGGTTTTCCCCTCTCTACAGAAGCTCATCCACACAAATAACTCTCTTAAGTGGCAGGAACCACAATGACAATATGTTTTTTCTGGGGCCAAATAGTTTTGCTTTTAGAAAATGCTTTTTTTTCGGATTACAGGTCATCTGGCAGCCTCACCAGCAATCATTTTTTGCACAAGAAAACACAAAGGATGCATTTTCTCATACTTTTTACATGTAAGCCATATGAGATTTCTAAAGGTGGGTGGGAATAGGGCCTAAAACGCTCCATTATCCCTTGCAGGAACTGTTCACAGCGAGTATGGTGGCCAACTTTCTATTATCACTTCACAGGACGACTATGCATCCGAGCAGAGCCTTAGCACACTCCGAAGGGTTGGACGGCATTTACATGGAACAGTAACACGAGTTGCTTGAAGCACTGTTTTGGTGTTGTTCATAACACCCTCTTCTAAATCAGGCTGTAGTCTCCCTAATAAAAAAACAAGCATTTGCAATGCAATAGGTTTGGCATTTTTGAGAGTTAGAGCTTTTGGTGTTGTAAATGACAATGTCTTTTACCTACGTGTTTTGCGTTAGATATAGGAACAGAGACGTAGATGCAGCACTGTCTAGAGGACTTAGAAGGGGGAATTACCTAAAGGACCAGAGCAGAAGCTAGCAGCATTGTCTACAAGACTGAGAAGAAGGAATTATCGACGGGACCACTGTAGCAGCTAGCAGCACTGTCTGCCATTTTTAGAATGAAGAATTAGGGATTGGACCAGAGAAGCAATTAGCAGCACTGTCTAGAGGTCTTGGAATGAGGAATTACCACTGGCACCAGAGAAGCAGCTAGCAGCACTGCCCAGAGGGGTTAAAATGAGGAATTACCGAAAGGTCCAGAGAAGTAGCTAGCAACACTGTTCAGAGGACTTAGCATGAGGAATTACCAACTGGACCAGAGAAGCATCTGCAGCACTGTGTAGAGGACTTAGAATCAGGATTACAACTGGGACTAGAGAAGTAGCTGCAGCATTGACTAGAGGACTAACAAAGATGAATTATCACTGGGACCAGAAATGCAGCTAGCAGCACTGTCTAGAGAACTAAGAATGAGGAATTACCAATTTGGACAGAGATGCAAATGCAGTACTGCCTAGAAGACTGAGAATGGAGAAATACCACAGGGAACAGAGGCAGAGCTGCAGCACTGCTTAGAGGACTAACAATGAGGAATTACCACTGGGACCAGAGAAGCAGTTAGCAGCACTGTCTAGAGATCTAAGAATGAGGAATAACCAATGGGGACAGAGACGCAGATGCAGTACGGCCTAGAGGACTTAGAATGGAGGAGATACAGATGGGACCAGAGAAGCAACTACCAGAACTGGCTAGGGGACATAAAATAAGGAATTACCACTAGAACCAGAGAAGCAGCTAGTAGAACTGTCTAGAGAGGACTTAGAATTAGGAAGTACGAAATGGACCAGAGTAGCTGCTTGCAGCACTGTCTGGAAGATTTAGAATAAGGAATTACCAACGGGACCAGAGTAGCAGCTAGCAGCACTGTCTAGAGGACTTAGAATGAGGAATTACCACTGTGACCAAAGTAGCATCTAGCAGCATTGCATAGACGGCTTAGAATGAGGAATTACAGAGTGGGGGAGACAAGCAGCTAGCAGCACTGCCTAGAGGACTAACAGAGAGGAATTACCACTTTGACAAGAGAAGCAACACTGCATAAAGAACTTTGGATAAAGAATTACGGACGGGACCAGAGAAGCAGCTAGCAGCATTGCCTAGAAAACTTAGAATAAGGAAATACTGACTTGACCTGAGAAGCAGCTAGCAGCAGTGCCTAGAGGACTTAGAATGAGGAATTACCAATGTGACCAGAGAAGCAGCTACCAGCACTGTCTAGAAGACTTAGAATGTGGAATTACCACTCGGACCAGAGAAACAGTTAACAGCACTGTCTGGTGGACTTAGAATGAGGAATTACTGAGGGGACCAGAGGTGAAGATAGCAGCATTGTCTGGAAGACTTAGAATGAAGAATTACCGACGAGACCAGAGAAGTAGCTAGCAGCAATGCCAAAAGACTCAGAATAGGGAAATGCAAGTAGGACCAGAGAAGCAGCAAGCAGCAGTGCCTAGAGGACTAAGAATGAGAAATTAACACTGACACAAGAGACACAGCTGCAGCACTGCCCTGAGGACTTAGAATGAGGAATTATCAATGGGAGCAGCTAGCAGCACTGTCTAGAAGACTTATAAGGAGGAATCACCTCTGGAACTAGAGAAGCAGCTAACAGCACTGTCTGGAAGACATAAAATGGGGGATTACCACAGTGACCAGAGAAGCAGCTAGCAATACTGCCCAGAGGACTTAAATGATGAATTACCAACAGGCCCAGAGAAGCAGTGAGCAGAACTGTCTAGAGGACTAAGAATGAAGAATTACTACTGTGACCATAGACACAGCTGCAGCACTGCCCAGTGGATTTAGAATGAGGAATTACCAATGGGAGCACCTATCAGCATTGTCTAGAGGACTTAGAATGAGGAATTCCCGACAGGACCAGAGAAGCCACTAGCAGCACTGACTAGAAGACTAACAATGAGGCATACCACTGTGACCAGAAAAACAGCTACAGGCACTGCCTAGAGTACTTAGAACAAGGAATTGCCACCGGGAACAGAGAAGCAGCAATCATAACTACCCAGAGGACTTAAAATTAGGAATTCCTTATGGGGCCTGAGTAGCAGCTAGCAGCATTGCTTAGAGGACTAAGCATTAGGAATTATGACTGGGACCATAGAAGCGGCTATCAGCACTGCCTAGAGAACTTTGAATAAACTATTACTGACAGGACCAGAGAAGCAGCTAGCAGCACTGCCTGGAGGATGAAGAATGAGAATTATCAGTGTGACCAAAGTCTCACATGCAGCACTGCCTAGAGGACTTAGAATGAGGAATTACCAACTGGACAAGAGTAGCAACTAGCAGCACTGTCTAGCAGACCTAGAAAGAAGAATTACCACTTGGACCAGAGAAACAGCTAGCAGCACTGCCCGAAGGACGTAGAATCAGGAATTACTGACAGGGCCAGAGAAGCAGCAGTGTCTAGAGGAATGAAAATGAGAAATTACCAAAGGTACCAGAGAAGACGCTAGCAGCACTGTCTAAAGTACTAAGAATGAGTAATTACCACTGGTAATAGAGACACAGCTGCATCAGTGCCTAGAGGGCTAAGAATGGGGAAATACCACTGAGAACAGATACACTGCATTGCCTAGAAGACTTAGGGCCAGATGTAGGTAATTCTATTTTACAGACTCATAAATACCGAATTTTACCGATTCGTTATTTATGAATCGGTAAAATAGAAGGTGGGAGATTTAGGTACATTCGGTGATTGAATTACCAAAACTGTAAAAATCGGTATTTACTGAATCGGTAAATACCGATTCGGTATTGCCCATTGATTCCTATGGGCCTTGAAGCCCATAGGAATCAATGGGCAATACCGAATCGGTATTTACCGATTCGGTAAATACCGATTTCAGCAAGGGTGCAGGGGGTGTCACTTTGACACACGCTAGCACCCCAAATACAGGCATGTGTGCCATGTAGCACACAGACATGCCCTAAGGGCATGTCTGTCTGTCACATGGCATAGGTGTGCATGCACACATGTGCATGCACACCTGGATTCTGTATTTTACCACCCAATTGGATTGGGTGGTAAAATACCGAATCTGAAAGGCCTTTGGGACTCGGAAGAGTCCCACCTACATCTGCAAGTTACCGAAACGGTAAAAATACCGATTCGGTATTTTACCAATTCGGTAAATTTACCGATTCGGTAAATTTACCGAATCGGTAAAATTGGCCCCCTACATGCCAAATCTGAAATACCGGTCGGTAACGGCCGAAATCGGCCGTTACCGACCGGTATTTGGGCTCCTACATCTGGCCCTTAGAGTGGAGGTATTACCGACAGGATATGAGAAGCACCTAGCAGCACTGCCTAGAGGACTTAGCATGAGGCATTATCACTGTGACCAGAGGAGCAGCTAGCAGCAGTGCGCAGAAGGCTTAGAATGACAAATTACAGACTGGACCAGAGTAGTAGCTTGCAGCACTGTCTAGAGGACTTAGAAGGAGGAATCACCTCAGGGACCAGAGAAGCAGCTAGCATCACTGCCTGGAAGACATAAAATGAGGGATTACCACTGGGACTAGAGAAGCAGCTAGCAGCACTGCCTAAAGGACTTCGAATGAAGAATTACTGACAGGACCGGAGGAGAAGCTAGCAGCACTGTCTAGAGAGTCCACTAGACAGTGCTGCTAGCTGCTGTAACTCTCTTAAGTGGCAAGAACTTCAATGACAATATGTCTTTTCTGGGGCCAAATAGTTTTGCTTTTAGAAAATGCTTTTTTTCGGATTACAGGTCATTTGGCAGCCTCACCAACAATCATTTTTGGCAAAATGCTTTTCAAAACATTGTTGAAACAAAAAGGCTTTTAAACAGCACCATACTTTTTGGCTTTGCCAATTCTTGTTTCCCGTTTTTGTCTTCACTCCCTTTAAAATTCATAAACGAACACAAGAAAACATAAAGGATGCTTTTTCTCATACTTTTTACATGTAAGCCATATGAGATTTCTAAGGTGGGTGGGAACAGGGCCTAAAACGCTCCATTATCCCTTGCAGGAACTGTTCACATCGAGTATGGTGGCCAACTTTCTATTATCACTTCACAGGATGACTATGCATCCGAGCAGAGCCTTAGCACACTCCGAAGGGTTGGACGGCATTTACATGGAACAGTAACACGAGTTGCTTGAAGCATTGTTTTGGTGTTGTTCATAACACACTCTTCTAAATCGGGATGTAGTCTCCCTAATAAAAAAACAAGCATTTGCAATGCAATAGGTCTGGCATTTTTGAGAGTTAGAGCTTTTGGTGTTGTAAATTACAATGTCTTTTACCTATGTGTTTTGCGTTAGATATAGGAACAGAGACGTAGATGCAGCACTGTCTGGAGGACTTAGAAGGAAGAATTACCTAAAGGACCAGAGCAGAAGCTAGCAGCATTGTCTACAAGACTGAGAAGGAGGAATTAGCGACTGGACCACTGTAGCAGCCAGCAGCACTGTCTGCCATTTTTAGAATGAAGAATTAGGGGTTGGACCAGATAAGCAATTAACAGCGCTGTCTAGAGGTCTTGGAAAGAGGCATTACCACCAGGACCAGAGAAGCAGCTAGCAGCACTGCCCAGAGGACTTAGAATGAGGAATTACCAGCTGGACCGGAGAAGCATCTGCAGCACTGTTTAAAGGACTTAGAATGAGGATTACAACTGGGACCAGAATTAGCTGCAGCATTGACTAGAGGACTAACAAAGATGAATTATCACTGGGACCAGAAATGCAGCTAGCAGCACTGTCTAGAGAACTAAGAATGAGGAATTACCAATTTGGACAGAGACGCAGATGCAGTACTGCCTAGAAGACTGAGAATGGAGAAATACCACAGGGAACAGAGACAGAGCTGCAGCACTGCTTAGAGGACTAACAATGAGGAATTACCACTGGGACCAGAGAAGCAGTTAGCAGCATTGTCTAGAGATCTAAGAATGAGGAATTACCAATGGGGACAGAGACGCAGATGCAGTACTGCCTAGAGGACTTAGAATGGAGGAGATACAGATGGGACCAGAGTAGCTGCTTGCAGCACTGTCTGGAAGATTTAGAATACGGAATTACCAACGGGACCAGAGTAGCAGCTAGCAGCACTGTCTAGAGGACTTAGAATGAGGAATTACCACTGTGACCAAAGTAGCATCTAGCAGCATTGCATGGATGGCTTAGAATGAGGAATTACAGAGTGGAGGAGGCAAGCAGCTAGCAGCACTGCCTAGAGGACTAACAGAGAGTAATTACCACTGTGACAAGAGAAGCAACACTGCATAAAGAACTTTGGATAAAGAATTACCGACGGGACCAGAGAAGCAGCTAGCAGCATTGCCGAGAAAATTCAGAATAAGGAAATACCACTGAGACAGATACACTGCATTGCCTAGAAGACTTAGAGTGGAGGTATTACCGACAGGACATGAGAAGCACCTAGCAGCACTGCCTAGAGGACTTAGCATGAGGCATTACCACTGTGACCAGAGGAACAGCTAGCAGCAGTGCGCGGAAGGCTTAGAATTAAAAATTACGGACTGGACCAGAGGAGTAGATTGCAGCACTGTCTAGAGGACTTAGAAGGAGGAATCACCTCTGGGACCAGAGAAGCAGCTAGCATCACTGTCTGGAAGATATAAAATGAGGGATTACCACTGGGACTAGAGAAGCAGCTAGCAGAACTGCCTAAAGGACTTGGAATGAAGAATTACTGACAGGACCGGAGGAGAAGCTAGCAGCACTGTTTAGAGGATTTAGAATGAGGAATTACCACTGGGACCAGAGAAGCAGCTAGCAGTACTTTGTACAATACTTAGAAAGAGGAATTACTGATGGGGCCAGAGTAGCAGCTAGCATCTCTCCCTAGAGAACTAAGAATAAGCAATTACCACTGGGTCCAGAGAAGTAGCTATCAGCACTGCCTAGAGGATTTAGAGTGAGGAATTTCCGACAGGACCAGACAAGCAGCTAGCAGCACTGCCTGGGGGACTAAGGATGAGGAAGTACCACAGTGACCCGACCCATAGCTTAGGCACAGCCTAGAGGACGAAGAATGAGGAATTACTGACAGCACCCTACAAGCAGCTAGCAGCACTGCCTGGAGGAAATAGAATGAGGAATTCACATTGGGAACACAAATGCAAATACAGCACTGACTAGAGGACTAAGTTACCTTATTGTTTAAGAGACCGTCCTGGATCTTTTTGAATTGCACAATTAATATTGCATGTTTTTCACACAACAGTACAGTCTTGTTTCACCGTTAATTTATACGATTTTATATATTAGACATTTGGGCAGCAACCTCATGGCGCCTTACTTTGTTTATACCATAGACTTGACCCCTGATGAAGGGCCAGGTGCTCAAAATGCATTGGGTATTTTGAAGAAATGTATATTAATGCATTTTGGATGATTCTGCTATGCATTTGAAATGTTGGATTGATATTGCATGTCTTGTCTTAAGTAAAGATGAGAACTATAAAGAACATTCAAGCATGACATTTTGGATTAACTTGATTATTTTGGAATGAAACTTGACTAGACCCCTGTGTAGGGTTTGGATTGTGCCCAGGGAGGCACACCCACCTATGGGTGCGCAACTGTTTTTCATTCAGATTGAAGCTCTTGACAGGAGAACATTACCAAGTGAGCACATTGTAAGGAGAATAAGTAGTGCAAGACTCTTCTGAACTTTGATGTAGTGTGCGTAACACACTTTTTGTGCAATTATAGCACTGCATAGAGGACTAAGATTGGAGGAGTTAGAGATGAGACAAGTGAAGCAGCAAGCCGCACTATCTAGAAGATTTAGAATGAGGAATTGCAGATGGGAGCAGAGTAGTAACTAGCATTCCTGTTTGGAAGACTTAGAATGAGGACTTACCATTGTGACTAGACAAGCAGCTAGCAGAACTGTCTAGAGTACTAGGCCGCAGCTGGACGGTGGTGAGCAGTCGCACTCACCCTCTCTCCCACTCTGAACTGAGTATGCCGAGTATGCTATATACCCCCTGATGGCCTCTGCGACTTGGCTACACACGAGTCTGCTTACAGGGCTACAGAGATACGATATCCTCAGGAAGCAATTTGCCCAACTTAAGTGGGAATCGCTCTCAAACCCGAGCTGGGTAAGGGCGAAAGTGGATGCTCTGATGAGCGCATTCAGACTTAGGAAGAAACAACAGCAAGTGGTTAAGATGCCCCCACGCCCTCCGAGGCAGGAGAAGGGGCAAGACAAGGCGAAGGAACAAGCAGTCCAGGCACCGGTAAAAACTATTACCGCAGCAGCTATAAGCGAGGAGGTAATCAACGTGGATGGTCTGCCACGATCCCTCGGAGCGATACGGAAGACAACAGTCCCCCCGTAAAGAAAAAAAACAGATCTGCGGGGAAAGTTAAATACAGTCACCGAAGGTGAACAGAGCAGCCCGGCGGATCCCAGGGGGGCGATCATGGTCAAAACGGGCGGAGGTGGCGGTGAGAAATCAAAAGGTAAAGAAGCAGCGCTGCGTCAACCTACCTTAGTAGAGGTATTCTCTCCGAAGGCTCCAGGACAAGCAGAGGGATGCACGAACCGCAGCGGAGAGACAGATGCCGGTAAGAGCACCCTCGAGGACGCTGAGGAAGCCGAGGACGCAGTGAACGCTGAGCTCAGGGTTGCTAGGCAACACTCCAGCCCCGACTCAGCTAGAGACCCTGCTCAACTCGTCGAGACGCCGGCGGTACCAGCACGGGTTCCTGGCAGGAGAAGCTCGGCTCCAGGCTTGGTAAGCGCAGGAGGTGAGGTTGGGCTGGGCTCGCATGAGATAGGCAAGGCGGACATGCTAGGAGCCATTATGCTGCTAGAAGCTGAAATGGGCACTGCACAAACACCTGGTAATACCTGGGGGAGCAACGTTAGCCTGGTTAATAAGGATGCAGTAGCCAGCAGGAAAATCTATGAAGGAGTCCATGAAGGAATGGAAAAAGGAGAAGGAGCTTCAACTGAAGGAGAGTGCTTCTTCTCCCCTAATGAGGTTACAGAGTCAGATCAAATTACTGAGGGGAGTTTTGATGAGCTTACAAGCTCAGGATTTAGCGCTTCTGACAAAGATACTACCCGGAAAAAAAAGAAAAAATCCGCGAAATTAAGTAGGCAGCTTACTGAGTTACCGGGGGGCACAGGAAAACGCTTAGTCTGGGATTACTCCGCTACTTCTCAGACGTATCAGGAGCAGGATAATACTATGGAAGTATCCCCCGGGTCTGCAGCGCAACCTGCCCCTTTTGATCTTTTGTTTAATACCCTCAAGCAAATGCAAGCAGAAGCTAGGTCAGAAAGTCGGAGAGCAAGACAGGCTTAAAAAAAATCCAGAACACCTTAAGGAAAATGAACAAATTACACGATGAAATAGCAGACAGAGTAACAGAAGTTGAGGAACGTACGGGCAAGCTAGAGGACGACGTCGGGAACTGGCAGACTTTCAAGACAACACAGGAAAAGATATCGGAGGATCTTCAGTGGAAACTGGAAGACTTTGAAAATCGCCAGAGACGCAATAATGTCAGGCTGCTAGGTGTGGCGGAAGGGCTAGAAGGGCAAGACACAAGGCATTTCGTTGTAAACTTATTAAGGGGGGCATTTCCGGAGTCTGAGTGGCAGTGGGAGAAGGAGGTACAGCGGGCACATAATTCCCTTTCACGATGAAGAAGGAGCGAGGAGCAGAGGGGGCTGGTCAGGGGCCTTTACCCAGGGCGATCCTAGTAAATATAGGGAATTTCCTCTTAAGACAAGAAATCATCGACAAAGCTAGACCTGATAGTAGGCGCACATTTGAGGGCACCACCTTCTTCGCCAGGCCAGACTTCTGACATGTCGCAGTGGAAAGAAGGTGGAGGCTTAGGCAGATGATCGCACCATTCCAGGCACAGGGCTCAGAAGCCTACCTCCTCTTTCCCGCTAGGTTAAAAGTAATAACAAAGGGGAAAGTCAGATTCTTCATGTCAGAGATCAAAGCCCAGCAGTTCCTAGACGAGCTCAAAAGTCAGAAGGGGGGTAATGTATTAACGCATTCCTAATGTCTATATAAGAAATGTTTTTTTTGCTAGAAAGGCTTAAGGCTTTTCATGATCTGGACAAGGGGCAAGGGGGGTATCATTGTATGGTAGGATGTCAGGTGGGAGGAGGGTGCGACTGTCACAATCCAAAATCGGCCACACATAGGTCATTTTTGACCTATTTGCCAGTAATGGGGGGGAGGGGTCAGAAGGGGTGGGCAGGGTAAGGGTGTTAAAGGGGGGGGGGTAAAAATTGGTGAAATGTTTGATTTGTTTGACTTGTGTCAGCACATTGTAATTGTTATTTGGGTTAGTACACAGGGTACATGGCATATAAAAACAGCAACTGGAAGCATAGCTGCAGTAGCTACAGTGCGTGTTCATCTAATTTGTTTATCTCTGCAGACGCTCTTGATGTATTTTAATGGCTTGTAAGATTGCTTCGATTAATGTATGTGGGCTCAATGATGTTAATAAGAGAGTGAGAGTGGCGGCTTTACTTAAAACTCAATACTTAGACCTAATATATTTACGGGAAACCCACATAGACGGAGCAAGTTCATATCTTTTGGGACAACTAGGGTTTACAGTTTTAGCAAATAGCAAACAAGGGAGTAAAACTAGAGGGGTTGCAGTCTTGGGAAGAAGCAAGGACGTAGTAGTTAAAAGGAAGCAGGAGGATCAATGGGGCAGATGGGTGATACTGGAAATAGGGTTCAAAGGCGAGAATCTAACGTTGGTAACAATATATGGTTCCACGGAGGATGATCCGGATGTCTTTCAATTCCTGGATGCAGAATTAGCACAATGGCCCGAGCCCATAGTATGTTGTGGTGATTTTAATATACATGACCCAGAAAGCTAATTTGTACAAACACAGAGTAATTACGCTGGGAGGAAAAAGAAGGTTCACAGAGCACTCTCGGACATGGTGTTACATAATTCTCTGTGCGATCCGTGGGTCAAGCTACATCCTTATTTGGATGGCAGCACCTTTTTTTCGGCTCCTCACAAAACCATGGTAAGGCTGGACTATTTTTTAATTTCCAACTCTTTATTTCCAGGTTCTAGGATGGAGAAACAGCCCCGCATTGTTTCAGATCATAGTCCTTTGGTGCTGACACTAAAGTTGGGCCAATCTCCTAAAAGTACTATGCAATGGACTTTTGGGAGAGCATTGTTAAAAGATCATGCATATAGAGAATACATGGTAGTATGGATTAAATCTTTCTGGGATATTAATAGAGATACAGCATCCCCCGGGGTGGTTTGGGATGCCTTTAAGGCCGGGCTTCGGGGTGAGACATTGAGCTTTGTTCTAGCAAGACAGAAGAAGGAGAAAGCGAGGATAGAGGAAGTACGGCAAAGGTTGCTAAAAGAGGAAGAAGAACTAGCCTTAGCTATATTTCAAAACTACCCACTTGAGCCACATTTACTTAAAATAGTGGCGCTTAAAGCAGAAGCCATAGAAGGTATTGCAAAGAAAGCAGGAGATAGTTACCTGGCTAAAAAAGAAAGTGCCTATGTTAAGCGAAAGGGTGGGGAACATTCTTGCTATACGAACTAGGCAGAGACTGGCTACAGCCGATATTAAAGAAATTTTGGATGCACAGGGTAACCTAATCACCAAACCTGATTTGGTAAGGGAAGTTTTTAGAAACTTCTACACAGACCTCTATGCCTCAGATAACTTAGGGGGTTCAGCGGGTATTGAAGGTTATCTCAGAGATACTTATCCCCCAACCTTGTCCCAAGAAGAAAGTGAGATGCTAGATGCCCCATTACACTTGGAGGAGTTTATAGCGGCTTTAAGTAGTCTACCCTCGGGAAAGGCAGCGGGACCAGACCAAATTCCGGTTGAGTTCTATAGAGTATTTAAAGAAGCACTCCTGGTGGATATGTTTAACATCATGCTGCAGGCACAAAGGGGGGAATCAAGCCCGGAATCATGGGGTGGGGCAGACATCATTGGAGTCTTAAAAAAAGGGAAGCCGTCGTCGGTACCCGGCTCCTATAGGCCGATCACCCTGATGAACTCTGACGTGAAAATATATTCTAAAATGTTAGCAAAAAGGTTGGCGGGGATCATTGAGAACTTGGTAATCCCGTCACAGCATGGGTTTATACCCGGTAAAGGTACAACACAGCATGTTAGGGTGGTGGTCACAATGTTTGATGCGGTAGAGGTCCCAGGAGATCCTATGTCAGCCTTGTTTCTAGACGCAGAGAAGGCGTTCGATAGGGTCTCCTGGGACTATTTATGGCTAGCTATGAAGTGGTGTGGTATCGGTGAAGGCTTCATAAAAGCTATTCAGGTTTTATATCATGAACCTACAGCCAAAATTAGAGTTAGTAGGGGACACTCGGCAGTAGTCAAGATCGGCCGAGGAACTAGACAAGGCTGCCCTTCATCGCCGCTGCTGTTTGCGCTGTATCTAGAGCCTTTTTTGTGCAGACTTGAAAGCAATCCTGGGATTATACCAATGAGGGTAAATGGCTGCACGGTAAAAACTCTGGCTTACGCCGACAATGTGGCTATTCTTACTCCGAATCCATCATTGCCTATTGTCGAGGTGGAAGCTGAGGCTCAGCTATTTGGACAGGTTTCTGGTTACAGCCTTAATAGACCCAAGACTCAAATAATTCAAAATCAATATTCCAGCTGTAATGATATAAGAGTGGTCAGTTGAGCAGTATATCTTGGGGTGGCAATATCAGCAAAACTAGATTTGGTGGTTGAGAACAATATAGCTCCACTGTTATCCAGGGTTAAGTCGGATCTGGAAAATATGAATAACCTACATCTTTCTCTAGTGGGTTGTACTAATGTCATAAAAATGCTGATCCTGCCTAAGTTTCTTTATTTTTTTAGGTCTATTCCTTTGTTTTTTTAAATTAAATGGTTTAATGCTTTAGCGACTATCTTGAATAGATTTATTTGGGCTCATGGCAAGACACAGAGGGCTTATAGATTCATTTCTCTCCCAAGGGAGAGAGGTGGATGGGGGGCTCCTGATTTTAGACTTTATTATTTGGCTGGAGCTTTACAGTATATGCAGGGATTGATTGGTGGTGGGGGTACTGAGAAAGGAGCTATAACTACTGAAGTGTATAAACCAGTTCTGGAAGCAGAGGCAGAAAACTGCTTCCTAAACAGTATTGAATTTGGGTACTATAAGAGGACAAGATTTAAGACAGTTAATGCAGCAATCAAAATTTGGAATGCCTTTTTGACAAAATCTGGGATAGGGAGGTATAATATGTATATTAGGTTATATAGGAACAGATCTTTCCCAACTACAGTTTTCGCTGATTTAACAATTGCTGGGTGGGTGGGAAAAGGGATTGTACAGATCGGAGACCTGAGAGACTCAGAAGGGATAGCACAATTTTCAGACCTGATATCTAACTATGGCATCGATAGAAGGGATTTTTTTAAATATTTGCAAGTCAGGAGCTTCTTAAGTAATGACAGGGTGGTCCAGCAGGATACGATAGCAACGAAATCTTAAAGTAGATTAAGCTAGGCGGGGACTGCACGATCACATCATTTTATGCAGTTATGGTAAAAGGGAAAACCGACGATATGGATAAACATTGTAATAAATGGGCTGAGAAACTGGGTGAAGCTTCTGTAAGGTTTCAGGAATCATTGGACCTGGGCCGCACAATCTTGTGCTCAGCTCCTTTACAGACCCAGCACTATAAAACCCTCTTTTCACTATATTTTACCCCAGCTAGGATTGCAAAATGGGGGGGTACGACGGGTACTTCCTGCCCTCGTTGTAACCTACCAGAGGCGGATATTATCCATATCTTCGCTACCTGTCCTCAACTACATACTTTAATTAAAGATATTGAGTTCTTTCTGCATAGATCACTAGGTATACAAGCAACTTTAACTCCGGCTTGGATACTGATAGGGGTAGACCCAGGGGGAATAGCCCACAGAAAGAATTTATGTTTATGGCTACTGCAGTATATAGGCTGACCTTAGCTAGGGCATGGTTAGATAAAAAACCCCCGGATATGCGTACCTGGCTTGCAAACTTATTGGCTACCTACAATCTCGAGAAATCTATATATGCACGGAAAGGCAGGATGGGTAGGCTCCGAGGTTTAACAATTTGGGAACCCATAGATAGATGGAAAGAGACTCTGAGGCAGCATTGATATTGTTTTAAGACTGTAGGTACTGCTTAGAGGCTAGATGGGTGATAAACTTAACTTGTCTTAAACTGTATTTTTTTTGTGTTATTAGTATTATCTCTTTTCTTTTGCTTTATCGTTTTTTGTCTTACTGCTGCCACTAGAACCTATAACGCTGTAATTTACTGCATTTACCTGATTGATTATTGTAAGTGTACCACTAGGAATATGCACGGTTTATATACAGAATTAATGGCTTAAGTACACAAATATGAAATGAAAAATGTACAATGTGTGTATTCGAGAAAAAAAAAAGAGTACTTAGAATAAGGAGTTACTGACAGGACCAGAGTAGAAGCTAGCTGCATTGTCTGGAATACTTAGATTGAGGAATTATTGATGGGACCAGAATAGCATTTGGCAGTATTTTCGAGAACATTCAGAATGAGGAATTACCAATGGGACCAGGGTTGCAGCTAGCAGCCCTGCCTAGATTACTAAGAATGAGGAATTACCACAGTGACCAGAGAAGAAGCTAGCAGCACTCCCTAAAGGACTGAGAATAAGGAGTTACCAATGTGACAAGAGAAGCAGGTGCAGAACTGATTAAAGGACTAATAATGAGGAATTACCACTGGGATCAGAGAAGTAGCTGTAGCACAGACTAGAGTAATAAGAATGAGGAATTACCACTGGGACCAGAGAAGCATCTAGCAGCACTGTCTAGAGGACTAAGGTGTGGGAATTACCACTGGCAGCAGAGACACAGCTGCAGCACTGCCTAAAGCACCGAGAATGGGAAAGACCAGTGGGATAGTGAAAGGCTTCAGCATTGCCTAGCAAAATTAGAATAAAGGAATTTCCAATGGGATCAGAGAAGCAGCTAGCAGCACTGTCTGGAAGACTTAGAATGAAAACATCTTGATGGGACCAGAGAAGCAGATATCAGCACTGTCTGAAAGACTTAAAATGAGGACTTACTGATGGGACCACAGTAGCAGCTAGCAACACTTTTTAGAGGGCTTAGAATGAGCAATTACCACTAGGACCAGAGAAGCAGCTAGCAACACTGTCTAGATGACTTAAAAGAAGAAATTCCCACTGGGACCCAAGAAGCAGCTAGCAGCACTGTCCAGATGTCTTAAAATGTGGGATTATCAGCGGGACTGGAGTAGCAGCTAGCAGCACTGCCAGGAAGACTGACAATGAAGAATTATCTAAGAGGAGAAGTAGCTAACAGCACTTTCTGGAAGACCTAAAATAAGGAATTCCTGGTGGGGCCAGAGTAGCAGCTAGCAGCACTGCCCATAGGACTATGGATGAGGAAGTATAACTGTGACCAGAGAAGCGGCTAGCAGCACTGTCTAGAGGACTTGGAACGAGGAATTACCAACAGGACCAGAGTAGCACCTAGCAGCACTACCAGGAAGACTTAAAATGAGGAATTTCCAACGGGGCCATAGTAGCAGCTAGCAGAATTGTCTAGAGGACTTAGAATGAGGAATTACTACTGGGACCAGAGAAGTCCCTAGCAGCAATGCCTGGAGGACTATTAATGAGAATTACCACCGTGACCAGAGGCACACATGCAGCACTGTCTAGAGAACTTAGATGAAATTATCAACTGGATCAGAGTAGCAGCCAGCAGCTGGCTTCACTGTCTAGCAGACTTAAAATGAGTAAATACCACTGGGACCAAAGAAGCAGCTAGCAGCACTACCTAGAGGACTAAGAATAAGGAATTACCTCTGTTACCAGAGAAGCAGCTAGCCACACTGATGGGGGAACTTGGAATGAGGAATTACTGACAGGACCGGTGTATCAGCTAGCAGCACTGTCTTGAAGACTTGAAATGAGGAATTGCAGATGGGACCAGAGTAGCAGCTAACGGCACTGTCTAGAGGACTTAGAATGAGGAAGTACACTGGGAACAGTGAAGCAGCTAGCAGCACTGACAAGAGGATTTGAAATGAGGAATTAGCACTGAGACCAGAGAAGCAGCTAGAAGCACTGCCTAGAAAACTTAGACTGAGGAATTACGGATGGGACCAGAGTAGCAGCTAACAGCGCTGTCTAGGTGACTTAGAATGAGGAATTATCACTGGGACCAGTGAAGCAGCTAGCAACACTGACTAGATGACTTAGAAAGAGGAATCACTGAAACCAGAGAAGTAACTAGCAGCACTGTCTAGAGGACTTGGAAGGGCCGGAGGAGCAGCTAACAGCACTGTCAAGAGAACATAAAAAGAGGAATTACCACTGAGACCAGAGAACCAGCTAGCAGAAGTGTTTAAGGGACTTAGAATGAGGAATTACTAACGGACCAGAGAATCAGCTAGCAGCACTGCCTAGAAGACTAAAAATGGGGAAATACCACTGGGAACGGAGACACAGGTGCATCACTGCATAGAAGACTTAAAAGGAAGGAGTTACTGATGGGGTAAGAGAAACAGCTAGCAGCACTGTCTAGAGCACTTGGAATGAGGAATAACTGTGTGATCAGAGAAGCATCTAGCAGCACTGTCCAGAGGACTTAGAATGAGGAATTACCAACAGGATTGGAGTAGCAGCTAGCAGCATTGTCGGAAAGACTTAGAGTGAAGAATTATCAGGGGGAACAGAGTAGCAGCTAGAAGCACTGTCTAGAGGACTTAGAATGAGGAATTACCTCTGGGATCTGAGAAGCAGTTAGCAGCGCTGCCTAGAGGACTTTGAATGAGGAATTGCCGACAGGACTAGAGAAGCAGCTAAGAGCACTACCTAGAGGACTAAAAGCTACTAACGATACAAAAGGGGATAATGGACGGAGCGTTTGAGCAAATCAAACACTCACCCCCAGTCAACTGATCTGGGTTTAATCCATCACCATTCTTTAGCCCACTCAGCCACCCCATTTCAGACATGGCTATATGCAAATCAGTCTGACCCTGTGCCTCATGGGAACAGTCCAGCCCGAACTGCCAAGCCATGTCTTCCATGGACCGGAAACAAGCATCCTGGGACCAGTTTCGGATTCATAATCCTCATCAGCCAGGCTATCTTGAATCCAGTGGCCAAGTGAGCAAGGGACTCACGTCTGAGCATACCCTGCCACACTTAGGGCGAACAAAGCGATACAAAAGGGGATGATGGACGGAGTGTTTGAGCAAATCAAACACTCACCCCCAGTCAACTGATCTGGGTTTAATCCATCACCATTCTTTAGCCCACTCAGCCACCCCATTTCAGACATGGCTATATGCAAATCAGTCTGACCCTGTGCCTCATGGGAACAGTCCAGCCCGAACTGCCAAGCCATGTCTTCCATGGACCGGAAACAAGCATCCTGGGACCGGTTTCGGATTCATAATCCTCATCAGCCAGGCTATCTTGAATCCAGTGGCAAAGTGAGCAAGGGACTCACGTCTGAGCATACCCTGCCACACTTAGGGCGAACAAAGCGATACAAAAGGGAATGATGGACGGAGCGTTTGAGCAAATCAAACACTCACCCCCAGTCAACTGATCTGGGTTTAATCCATCACCATTCTTTAGCCCACTCAGCCACCCCATTTCAGACATGGCTTTATGCAAATCAGTCTGACCCTGTGCCTCATGGGAACAGTCCAGCCCGAACTGCCAAGCCATGTCTTCCATGGACCGGAAACAAGCATCCTGGGACCGGTTTCGGATTCATAATCCTCATCAGCCAAGCTATCTTGAATCCAGTGGCCAAGTGAGCAAGGGACTCACGTCTGAGCATACCCTGCCACACTTAGGGCGAACAAAGCGATACAAAAGGGGATGATGGACGGAGCGTTTGAGCAAATCAAACACTCACCCCCAGTCAACTGATCTGGGTTTAATCCATCACCATTCTTTAGCCCACTCAGCCACCCCATTTCAGACATGGCTATATGCAAATCAGTCTGACCCTGTGCCTCATGGGAACAGTCCAGACCGAACTGCCAAGCCATGTCTTCCATGGACCGGAAACAAGCATCCTGGGACCGGTTTCGGATTCATAATCCTCATCAGCCAGGCTATCTTGAATCCAGTGGCCAAGTGAGCAAGGGACTCACGTCTGAGCATACCCTGCCACACTTAGGGTGAACAAAGCGATACAAAAGGGGATGATGGATGGAGCGTTTGAGCAAATCAAACACTCACCCCCAGTCAACTGATCTGGGTTTAATCCATCACCATTCTTTAGCCCACTCAGCCACCCCATTTCAGACCTTGCTCACTTTGCCACTGGATTCAAGCAAGCTGGGCTGAAGACGGCTGTAATGCCAGAAACCGGTCCTCGGAAGCTTGTTTCCGGTCCAGGGAAGGCATGGCATTGCAGTTCGGGCTGGACTGTTCCCATGAGGCACAGGGTCAGACTGATTTGCATATAGTCATGTGTGAACTGGGGTGGCAAAGTGGGCTAAAGAACGTGATGGATCAAACCCTGATCTTTTGACTGGGTGTGAGTGTTTGATTGGTTCAGATGCTCCGTCCATCACCACCCCCTTTTGTACCGCTTTGGCCACCATAAGTGTGGCAGGGTATGCTCAGACGTGAGTCCCTTGCTCACTTTGCCACTGGATTCAAGCAAGCCTGGCTGAAGACGGCTGTAATGCCAGAAACCGGTCCTCGGAAGCTTGTTTCCGGTCCAGGGAAGGCATGGCTTGGCAGTTCGGGCTGGACTGTTCCCATGAGGCACAGGGTCAGACTGATTTGCATATAGTCATGTGTGAACTGGGGTGGCAGAGTGGGCTAAAGAACGGTGATGGATCAAACCCTGATCTTTTGACTGGGTGTGAGTGTTTGATTGGTTCAGATGCTCCGTCCATCACCACCCCCTTTTGTACCGCTTTGGCCGCCATAAGTGTGGCAGGGTATGCTCAGACGTGAGTCCCTTGCTCACTTTGCCACTGGATTCAAGCAAGCCGGGCTGAAGACGGCTGTAATGCCAGAAACCGGTCGTCGGAAGCTTGTTTCCGGTCCAGGGAAGGCATGGCTTGGCAGTTCGGGCTGGACTGTTCCCATGAGGCACAGGGTCAGACTGATTTGCATATAGTCATGTGTGAACTGGGGTGGCAGAGTGGGCTAAAGAACGGTGATGGATCAAACCCTGATCTTTTGACTGGGTGTGAGTGTTTGATTGGTTCAGATGCTCCGTCCATCACCACCCCCTTTTGTACCGCTTTGGCCGCCATAAGTGTGGCAGGGTATGCTCAGACGTGAGTCCCTTGCTCACTTTGCCACTGGATTCAAGCAAGCCGGGCGGAAGACGGCTGTAATGCCAGAAACCGGTCCTCGGAAGCTTGTTTCCGGTCCAGGGAAGGCATGGCTTGGCAGTTCGGGCTGGACTGTTCCCATGAGGCACAGGGTCAGACTGATTAGCATATAGTCATGTGTGAACTGGGGTGGCAGAGTGGGCTAAAGAACGGTGATGGATCAAACCCTGATCTTTTGACTGGGTGTGAGTGTTTGATTAGTTCAGATGCTCCGTCCATCACCACCCCCTTTAGTACCGCTTTGGCTGCCATAAGTGTGGCAGGGTATGCTCAGACGTGAGTCCCTTGCTCACTTTGCCACTGGATTCAAGCAAGCCGGGCTGAAGACGGCTGTAATGCCAGAAACCGGTCCTCGGAAGCTTGTTTCCGGTCCGGGGAAGGCATGGCTTGGCAGTTCGGGCTGGACTGTTCCCATGAGGCACAGGGTCAGACTGATTTGCATATAGTCATGTGTGAACTGGGGTGGCAGGCTGGACTAAAGAACGGTGATGGATCAAACCCTGATCTTTTGACTGGGTGTGAGTGTTTGATTAGTTCAGATGCTCCGTCCATCACCACCCCCTTTTGTACCGCTTTGGCTGCCATAAGTGTGGCAGGGTATGCTCAGACGTGAGTCCCTTGCTCACTTTGCCACTGGATTCAAGCAAGCCGGGCTGAAGACGGCTGTAATGCCAGAAACCGGTCCTCGGAAGCTTGTTTCCGGTCCAGGGAAGGCATGGCTTGGCAGTTCGGGCTGGACTGTTCCCATGAGGCACAGGGTCAGACTGATTTGCATATAGTCATGTGTGAACTGGGGTGGCAGAGTGGGCTAAAGAACGGTGATGGATCAAACCCCGATCTTTTGACTGGGTGTGAGTGTTTGATTGGTTCAGATGCTCCGTCCATCACCACCCCCTTTTGTACCGCTTTGGCCGCCGTAAGTGTGGCAGGGTATGCTCAGACGTGAGTCCCTTGCTCACTTTGCCACTGGATTCAAGCAAGCCGGGCTGAAGACGGCTGTAATGCCAGAAACCGGTCCTCGGAAGCTTGTTTCCGGTCCAGGGAAGGCATGGCTTGGCAGTTCGGGCTGGACTGTTCCCGTGAGGCACAGGGTCAGACTGATTTGCATATAGTCATGTGTGAACTGTTGTGGCAGAGTGGGCTAAAGAACGGTGATGGATCAAACCCTGATCTTTTGACTGGGTGTGAGTGTTTGATTGGTTCAGATGCTCCGTCCATCACCACCCCCTTTTGTACCGCTTTGGCCACCATAAGTGTGGCAGGGTATGCTCAGACGTGAGTCCCTTGCTCACTTTGCCACTGGATTCAAGCAAGCCGGGCTGAAGACGGCTGTAATGCCAGAAACCGGTCCTCGGAAGCTTGTTTCCGGTCCAGGGAAGGCATGGCTTGGCAGTTTGGGCTGGACTGTTCCCATGAGGCACAGGGTCAGACTGATTTGCATATAGTCATGTGTGAACTGGGGTGGCAGAGTGGGCTAAAGAACGGTGATGGATCAAACCCTGATCTTTTGACTGGGTGTGAGTGTTTGATTGGTTCAGATGCTCCATCCATCACCACCCCCTTTTGTACCGCTTTGGCCGCCATAAGTGTGGCAGGGTATGCTCAGACGTGAGTCCCTAGCTCACTTTGCCACTGGATTCAAGCAAGCCGGGCTGAAGACGGCTGTAATGCCAGAAACCGGTCCTCGGAAGCTTGTTTCCGGTCCAGGGAAGGCATGGCTTGGCAGTTCGGGCTGGACTGTTCCCATGAGGCACAGGGTCAGACTGATTTGCATATAGTCATGTGTGAACTGGGGTGGCAGAGTGGGCTAAAGAACGGTGATGGATCAAACCCTGATATTTTGACTGGGTGTGAGTGTTTGATTGGTTCAGATGCTCCGTCCATCACCACCCCCTTTTGTACCGCTAAAAGCTACTAACAGCACTGTCTAGAGGACTTGGAATAAAGAATTACTGACAGGACCAGAGGAGCAGCTAGCAGCACTGTCTAGAGGAGTTAGAATGGGGAATTACCACTGGGACTAGCGAAGCAGCTGGCAGCACCTAGAGGACTAAAAGCTTCTAACAGCACTGTCTAGAGGACTTGGAATAAAGAATTACTGACAGGACCAGAGGAGCACTGTCTAGAGGAGTTAGAATGGGGAATTACCACTGGGACTAGCGAAGGAGCTAGGAGCACCGTCTAGAAGCCTTAGAATGAGGAAATACCAATGGGACCAGAGTAGCAGCTAGCAGCACTGTCTAGCGGATTTAGAATGAGGAATTACTGATGGGACCAAAAAAGCAGCTAGCTGGACTGCCTAGAAGACTGGGAATGAGGAATTACCACAATTTCCAGAGAAGCAAATAGTAGCACTGTCTAGAGGACTTGGAAGACCCAGAAGAGCAGCTATCAGCACTGTCTAGAGGACTTAGAATGAGGAATTACCACTGGGACCAGAGAAGCAGCCAGCAGCACTATCTAATGGACTTAGAATGAGGAATTTACAACAGGACCAGAGAATCAGCTAGCAGCACTGCCTAGAGGACTAAGAACATGGAAATACCACTGGGAATGGAGAAACAGCTGCAGCACTGCATAGATGACTTAGAATGAGGAATTACCACTGGGGTAAGAGAAACAGCTAGCAGCGCTGTCTCGAGGACTTAGAATGAGGAATACCTGTTGCTGGCCCAAGTCTCCTGAGATCAGATCACATCAAAGCCTTTGATAAAACACAATCACTTAGGGTCAGCAAACTTGCCAGCAAGTCCAGCGATATTCCAATTGATTACTTTACACTCCTTACAGTCCTTGCATCGAACATCCATGGTGTCTAAGTAACTCTGGGATGGGGAAGCATTCTGCTCTGCTGTCTGAAGATCATCCCCAACCAGTCAATCACAACCATCCGAAGAAGAAAATGGAGCAAGTCTGTTAGAGAGCCCCGGGGGGCATATTTACAAGGGTTTTATCTCTGTTTTTTTGGCTTAAAAAGCCCAAAAGGCGGAGATAAAACCAGACCCCTATTTACAAGAGGGTGCTTGCATGCATAATCGCATGTTAGCACCCTTTTTCCCAACGCCTCTCTTTGCATCTCCAATGAGCTGCAAAGTGGGCGTTACTGGGCGTACCCCAGATGGACTACCTTGCAAATATCGCTGATGTTTACATTTAGCGATATTTACAAGGCAGCCCACATGATTTTAGTACACGTTAGATTTTGGCGAAAACTGGCATTTTCACCAAAATCTAATGTCTGCTAAAATCCTGACTTAGCCATCCCTAACATAGGGGGTGAATTATGCTGATACGACCCTGTGGGTCGTATCAGCAAGGTTATCGCAGTTTTGCTGGAAAACCAGCGATGTTCCCTGAAAAAGGGCAATAACCTCGCTATCTCTGGAATTTTTATCGCTCTGGAGAAACGCGTTGTTAATAACTCGCTACTAGGGCAATCAATTCCAGAGATAGCCGGCGATAATATTATTATCGCTAAGCACGGCCGTTAATAATATGCCCCCAAATCACTAGAGGCCTCCTGCTGTATATTCCAAACTATAGCTGAGCAACCTTGGGCCTGCCTCTGGCTGAGATTTAAGCTGTAATCTGGTGGTCTGTAAAAAAAACGCAAAGTAAGGGCCACAATGGAAGAAACAGAGCCACTATGAGGGGGACATCTAGTAGATTCTAAGATTCTACCCACCATGTGAGGTCTATTAAAGTTTATAATGATACCATCCTCGCAAGATTTTTCTTGGCCCGGCCTACCTAGCTCACTCTTCGCACCATGTTAATAAGTATTTCCACCTGGACCTCTATGGTGGTGTTAAGTTCCAACCAATGCAGGACTTTATTTTTTAATTGATTGAAAACCCTCCATAGAGCCTGGTGGGAGAGATGATACATTTCACAAAACTACCACATAAGGAGTAGCTTTAGGTGGTAAGTTAAGGGTAACTGGCCTGGGCAAAAGAGGGCTTAGTGCGCCATTGTGGGCCCTGTTAGCCTTCCCTTTGGAATTTCCGATTGACGCTGACTCTTGTTGATCGGTCCCCCCTCCAGGGTGCACATTCACTCTCGATGATAGAGAGGTAGGTTTTGATCCCTTCGGTTGATTATGGAAACTAACAGTGGTGCTAGAGTTCTGGACGTTAGGCAACTCAATATCCTTTGCCTTAATCAAATGCTGCAGGTCATTTAACCCAACGAGAGGGATTGATCCAGAACCAGGGACAGACAGAATAGAAACAGGGGGTTCTGCAGGGCACTCTGGCTGTGTCATATTCTATTTAAGATGCCCCTTTTCAATGGCTGCTAGATGTAGGCTAATGGGTTTAAATTTTGCCTCAAATGCAGCTATTAAAGAGTAATGATAAAAGTTAATCAGAGCCATCATGTCAGTCTTTGCCATAACCAAAGGGGCAGGTTCACCAGACAAAGAGTCATCATTAACCCTTGGATACTTAGGCTTACTCCCAGTTGTCGGGTTTTTCCTTTTACCACCTGCCCTAAGAATCTCTGCTAATACAGGCTTGGAAACAAGTGGCAGCGTGTTGTCAAGGTTGTGGGTGCGCAATGAGGTTTCTGTAGGGGGAAAGCTTGTGTAGTATCCTCCACTTACCTATGCCTCTTGCAGTGCTGGTAGGCTTGGCACACAGGGATGTATGCCAGGTCGGCTCTACACTTTTATCTACACCAAATCACGCAGGCTGCCATGGCAGTATGCCTGTGTTTGGTGAGGGATCTCCTAGGGTGGCATAATACATGCTGCAGCCCTTAGAGCCTCTCTCTGTTCACCCCTACTGATACCTTTTACATGGGACATATATGTCTTTCTCCTACGCCTTCTATGTTAAGCGCTCTGATACCCACGGGTCTTGTTCGCGCTATACAAAACTTTTTAATAATAAATAAATAAATTAATAAATAAATAAATAAATGTGTAGCAGAGGTGTGCCAATTGATGAAACAAAGGTACAGTTTTTGGAAAGAACATAGGCACTGGGAACCTGATTAGCAGGCACCCAGTGCACACTCAGTTAAAGATGCATCAGAGTGAGGATAAAAAGTGGGAGGTTACCATGCCAAAAAGGGTACTTTCGTACACAACCCCCCATCCATACTAATATAATAAAGAGAGAGCCCAAACCTTTGAGGCGGGTAATCTCAGTAACCACAGCAACAATCACAACACCTAATGCAGCGTTGGAAAGCGCAGTTGCAGCAGAAGGACATAGGCTATGCAGACGGCCACCATATTTTTATTTTTTATTTTTTTTGCAGAGTTTTATATAGCGCGAACTTGACCCGAACTGAATCAGGTATCAGAGCGCTTTACATAGCACCAGTTACGTTACATAAGGACACACATTCATTTTTGTTAGGCACGGGGAGATTAAGTGATTTGCCCAGAATCACAGGATGTTTGGCGTCGTTACCAAGACTCGAACCCAGATCCCCAGGTCCGAGGTCAAGCGCCTTAGCCGTTAGGCCAACTCCTCTATACATTTAAAAGGTAAAAGAACCGTGCCAGCAAAGTAGTCCCTTGTGGTCGTGTCCGCGTTGTGCTGTGGGCGTGGGATGGGGGCATGACTAACGCTGGGGGCGTGTGGTACGGCCATCACATTGTGGGCTGTGGGCGTGTGCTGGGGCGTGACAAACGCTGGGGGCGTGTGTCCGCCCTTCATGCCATGTGAGTCGTACATACAAGCGCCAATTACGTTGCTGCGCAGAATCAAGGGGCACGCTGGGGGCGTGATACGTTGGGGGCGTGAGAAACACTGGGGGCGTGTGTCCGGCCTTCATGCCATGTGAACGCAATTGCGCTGCACCAAGGGGCACGCTGGGGGCGTGAGAAACATTGGGGGCGTGTGCTACATTCCGCCCCTCATGGCATTTGGGTCGTACATTAATCAGAAGATCGTCTGCTGTGGCCGTGTGCTGGGGGCGTGACAAACGCGTTCACCTGGAGGCCTGGTAAGTATCGTTACTGCAGTCTCTCCTGCGCGCTGTTACTGAACTCTCTCATTCAACGAAATTACACGCGCCTGCTACCATCAACCAGGGCTCTAGCCGGGTTCAGGCGGCGGATCAATACACTAATTACACACGCCTAATAACATCAACCAGGGCTGCAGCTGGGCCTTATGCGGGGGAACACGCGCCTGCTAACATCAAACAGGCCTGCATCTGGGCCTCAAGCGGGGGAACACGCAAATGAGCGTGTCTGCGGGGACAATTACTGCAGCCTCTCCTACTCGCTGTCACTCAACTCTCTCATTAAACGGATTTACCTGCGGCTGATAACTCTCTCATTCAACGACATTACACGCGCCTGCTAACATCAACCAGGGCTGTAGCCGGGCTCAACCGGCGGGTCACTACACCAATTACATGCACCTGCTAACATCAACCAGGGTTGCAGCTGGGCCTTCTCCGTCCCTATTCTAATGAAACAAAAAATGTTGTCTACCGCGAGATTTTAAAATAAATTGCCCTTGCCAAATACACGCATTATACACATTCTATTTCATACCCGGACAACGTCGGGACGGGCTGCTAGTCTCAAATGAAAGAGGATGAGACTATCCTTTCCGAAGAGAGTCTTCATTGTCTAAGTGGAAGAGCCTAGAAAATCCATCTGCATTGGCATGGGCAGTCCTAGGTATATATTGCCTGTAGGGAGATGGACAACCTCAAAAGGTTTGGGTTTTAATCTTTCATCTACATAAGCCACCTGAGAGGTCTGTGGTCGGTTTGAACAAGGAAGGGAGTACCAAACAGTTTTGGTCTCAACTTCTTCAGGAACCAGACCACACCAAAGGCTTCCCTCTCTATGGCCCTCGAACGCTGTTCCTTGATGAACAACCCCCTGCTAATAAAAGCAACAGGTTGGTCATGGCCATTATCGTTGGTCTGGGATAGAACTGCCTCTGTTTGATGTGCAGAGGCATCAGTTTGCACAATGAACTGTTTAGACTAATCTGGAGTTTTGAGAATGGGTGCTGAGCACATTGCCTCTTTCAGGGTGTCAAAGGCCTTTTGACAACTAACTGCCCAGTTTATCTTCTTGGGAATCTTCTTGGAGGTGAATTCTGTGAAGGGTGCCACAATGGAAACATACCCCTTAACAAATCTCTTGTAATACCCAGTCAAGTCAAGGAATTCCCTGACTTGGGTATGGATTGTTGGAGCCTCCCAGTCCAGAATTGTCTGGATCTTGGGTTGTAAGGGTTGTACTTGGCCTCCACCTACAAGGTGGGCCAAGTATACAGCTGTGCCTTGCCATATCTGGCACCGCTTCGCCTTGACAGTGAGGCCTGCAGCTTGTAGAGCGTTCAGGACCTTCCCAAGGTAGATTAGGTGATCCTGCCAGGTAGAGCTAAAGACAGCAATATGGTCTATATATGCTGCACGAAAGGCCTCCAGTCCAGCAAGGACTTGATTCACCAACCTTTGAAAGGTGGCAGGGGCATTCTTAAAGGCAAAGGGCATATCAGTGAACTGATAATGCCCCTCTGGTGTGGCGAATGCTTACTTTTCTTTTGCTGCTGGGGCCATGCCAATCTGTCAGTACCCTACAGTTAAGTCAAAAGTACTGAGAAATTTGGCTTGACACAGTTTATCTATCAGCTCATCACCTAATCACCCCTAACTCCAGCATCTTGTTTGTTTCAGCTCTGATGCGCTCCTTAACTTAGTCAGACTGCCAATAGATCTTTATTTTGACAGGCAATCTGCCTCCAGTGTTCTCATCATGGATACACCAGTGTGTCTGTCCTGGGGTTAAGGAAAAGAGCTCAGCACACTACTGTAGGACTTGCTTCTAGTCAGCTTGCTGTTGGGCACATAGCAGAGTAGACAACTCCATCAACTGACCCATCTTTTTGACTGTAAGAGAGGAGGTCAGGGGAGGTTCACTCTCAGCTTCCTAATCCTCATCAGGAACATGTTACTTCAGCCTGCCACAGATAAGTTTTAGGTGGTTCGCATGGATCACCTTCTTGGTGTTCCTGCTAGTGCCCAGGTCTACCAAGTAGGTAACCTCACCATTCTTTTCAATGATAGGGTAAGGACCAGTCCCTTTGTCTTTGAGGCCCCTTGATGCCACAAGTGTCAACCCCCATACCTTCTGCCCTGTCTGGGATTCCATCAGTGCAGCCTTTTAGTCATACAGAGGTTCTGGAGCTCTTGGTTGGCCTGTAGGTTTTTGGATGCTTTTTCCTTGTACTCTGTCATTCTGGAATGTAGACCTAGTACATAGTCCACAATTTCTTGCTTAGGTTCGTGGAGATGTTTTCACAATCTTCCTTACAAGACAAAGTGTTTCCCTACCAGGATGGCCAAACAGAAGTTCAAAGTGGGAAAACCCTAGTCCCCAGGGCCGGACTGGCCGTTGCGGGCACCGGGCAATCCCCCGGTGGGCCGCAAGGGTGGGGGCCGGTTTTGGGCGCCTGGGGGCCGTTTTTGTTACACGGCCGTTTTTGCAGCAAAACCGGCACTGGCAAAGAGCTCGGTCGCACCCCCAACCCCCCCTGGGGGCTGGCCGAGCACTTTGCCAGGGCCGGTTGTGGTTCCCAGTCCGGCCCTGCTAGTCCCTTCTGAGGCACCTCTCTGTAGGTGAAAAGCAGGCATGGCAAAAGGACATCCCACCTCCTTTTGAGTTTTTCCAGGTAGTCCCATGATCATGCCTTTCAATGTATCACTGAATCTCTCAGCAAAGCCTTTAGTTTATGGGTGATAAGGTGTCAGGAACTTAAAGGGAACTTCACACTCATTCCACATGTGTTTCCGGTAACTAGACATGAATTTTGCCCCTCTGTCTGAAACCACCTCCTTAGGAAACCCTACCCTGGTAAGCATACCAATGAAGACCATGGTTACTGCAGGGACAGTAGTAGCCCTAAGGGAATTGCTTCAGGATACCTGGTAGCATGATCCACTACTACCAGTATGAATTTGTTTCCTGATGCTGTGGGAGGCTCCAATGGACCAACCGTGTCCACCCTTACCCTTTCAAATGGAACCCCAACCACTGGTAGTGGAATTAAGGGGCCTTTGAGTGACCACCTGTCTTGCCTTGTGGCTTGACAGGTGACACAGGAACTACATAAAGCCTTCACATTCTGGGACATGTTTGGCCAGTAGTAGTGGCTGGCTAGCCTACTCCAAGTTTTGGTCTGGCCAATATGCCCACCTAGGAGGATGTCATGGGCCAATATGAGGAGGAATTCTCTGAACTGCTGAGGCACTACCACTTTCCTAGTGGCAACAGGATTTGGTGGTCTCTGGCCTAGCGTAAAGGAGTTCCTCCTCCCAATAGGTCCTGTGGGAGCCCTTGACATCTCCCTTTTCCTATGAAGCAACTTGCTGTTGCAGGCTTTCAAGAGTCAGACAGGTCCTGTGTCCTTGGCACAACTGTTCCCTAGAGCATCCCTCTGGGTATGTTTGTCCAGTCAAATACTGTCCTGGGGAAACCAGTTTTTCTGTCACCATGGGGAGACTGGCACCTGTATCCCTCAGGGCTTCTAACCATGTCCCATTAATCTAGGGTAGCTAAATGTATTTTGTACATATTAGGGGGGCAGACAGCAAGAGTGGCTAAATCTACCCCACCATCAGATACTAAAATAGCTTCAGTGTGAACTCTGATTTTCTATGGGAACACTGCTGATCCCACTTGGAGTCTTGCCATACCAGTGCTAGCTGGAGTAGTACTAGGGGGATTCTTTGTGGGACATGCCAGGTCTCCAGTTTTGTGTGCTAACTGTTTATATTTGAAACCCCAGACCTTTTTGGGATCACAGTTTTTACCCTTGTACCCATTGTTGAGTTGTGAAGAGTTCTGGGACTCACCCTCCTGTGCAGGTTTTTGGGGGCTTTAGAAGATTCTTTACTTTTATCCTTAGGATATTCATCCACATTCCCCTTGGGAGGTTTTATAACCCCTTTCTTTGGGTCACCCCCAGTCATAGTCTTGGTCACCGTAGTCTTGACTCAGTGGTCTGTCTTCTTTCCCAATTCTTGGGGAGTAATTGGACCTAGGTCTACCAGATACTGATGCAACATTTCATTAATGCAATTACTTAAAATGTGTTCTTTCATATGCAAATTATAAAGCCCATCATAGCCATGCACTTCACTTCCAGTTAACCAGCCATCTAGTGTTTCTACTGAGTAGTCTACAAAATCAACCCAGGAGTGATTTGCGGTTTTGTGAGCCCCCTGAACGTGATCCTACACTCTTCAGGGGTGAGTCCAAAGCCCTCAATCAAGGTACCCTTCATGAGGTCATGGGACTCAGCATCTGTCCCAGTGAATGTCAGGAGTCAATCCCTATTCTTACTAGGGAACAGTTCCCAAAGCAATGCTCCCCAGTGTGACTTCTTTACTTTTCACATTCCACAGGCACTCTCAAAGGCTGTAAAACCATTTTGTGATGTCATCACTTTCCTCATATTTGGTGACAATCCCTTTGGGGATTTTAGGTTCATAGGAGTTCTCTCTGTCACAAGGAATTATTGCTGCCACAACTTATGAGTGCTAGACTCATATCTGCTCTTTCCCTTTCTATAGTCAGAAGTCTATCCTCCAGGGCTATCCTATGGGGCATCCTTCCTAAAAGGATGTCCTCCTCATTGAGGCTGTCCTCAATGCTGCTCGGGGTGCCTAAGCCCCCTGGTTGGGTTGCATGATACAAAAACCCATGCCTAAGCCATGCATGCCTCAACTACACTGTCTGAACCACGACTGTGTCTTTACCACACATGCCTTTACAACAAATTTAGTTGTAAAGGCATGATTGTTGAAGGTATATGCGTGGTAAAGTGCACACTCCAGGCCCCCGCCCTGCACCCTAACACCCGACACCCCTCCTTTAGGGAGGGTAAATTAATTTGTCTGACTGATACAGTCGTCCATGGCTTAAATTCCTCTACTGAATGGCATTCATTAGCATGCCTTATGTGACCTCTACAATTGTTGAAAGTAAATGTTCAACTATACCGCAATGTGACTGTAACCATTTACTACACCAATATATAACATTAGGACTTAAATGATAGTTTCTACATATTTTAACATGCTGATACTTTAAATGTGGATGAACTGTTCATATCTTTATTGCACAACTAAGTACAATATTATAGTTTCTTGCTGAATATAGAACAATTGCCACAAGTTAGTGTTGTAATTGGATTTCTGTTTACTATTAGTAATATTTATTCTTGTATTCAATTGGGATTTATATTACGTGGATGATATCAAAATACGATAAATGTATGCTACATTCATCTGTTTGTCTATTAAGATCACAATGGGACATCGGTTATGTATATGTATTCCCAGACTGCTGCTCACAATTTGCTTTTACCTAACTGAGCAACTTTCTCTACGAGAATTGTGTATTAGTCAATTACATCCGTCTATTAATTTCCAAACATTCAAATAGACATTAGTCAAAAAAATAGTATCAGCATGATATCTAACAACCTCCATCGACTGTCTAATGTTTGCTTATATTTCGAATTGATTGAAGATTTGAGCATTGCTGCAACAAGGTTTAGAACAACAAGATAGGTTAAGTAGTTTTTTAATTTCTCGATCGCACTGCCTTACTGCACAGCCTATTACACCTTTCCAAGATGGCGCCCAAAAATCTTTATAGGTCCTCTTTCGATCTCCAAACAACCTACATAAACACACCTTAATGTGCTTCTGCTGGTTCCCTAACTTCCTACAGAGTTGCGGTACTCTCACAACAGTTGTTCAGGTAACTACCATTCCAGCTCTGCTCGTCTTTTAACAAAGAGCATTCAAAACATTAGCTCAATTTGAGATTTATATGGCAACCTTGCGATCATTTCCTTTCAGATCGAGTCAAGACGATCACTTCATTCATTGTGATTTTCGTCTGCTACACGACAATAAGGTAATTCAGTTTTCCCTTAGTTGAATAGCTCTACCGATCGCCTCTTAAATCGTAGTTATTTCATCGAGTTGTCCGATATGATTTCATATCTTTACAGATTGCTCAACATAAATTCTAAATAACGCGGGTGCTGTTAATTTATGAGAAGCGTCTGAGTTTTATACTATATGCCGATCCGGCTTCAAACAAGGTCAGTTAATACAACCAAGACTTATGAGCTTATTATTTGGACTCTTGTTGAAATATCTAAATTCCTTGTATATATTACTACAGAATTTGTGCCGTGATCTGCCCGTGGTCATCTAACTCTCCGTTGGTTAAACAGAGGACTGTTGCTAAAGGTATGACATAGGCATTATGTCTCCTTGTTTTCATACAATCGTACTAAATTTGAAAATTAAAACAGGCGTTTACCTTTTTCCATCTAGAAATTCATATTGGACAAATAATCCCTCTGAACCAGTGATAATCCTTGCCACTTTGGTGGTAAACATATAAAGGTACTTTCAATTTCTATTGTGATGCTCGATTACTATCTGGCGAGCATCCCTTTGATAACATTAAAGAATAATAAACTATATATAGTGTATATAGTGATGTAATCTCTTTTTGTTCACACTTGGGTTACATCATATATAGAAACGCAACGTAAAGAGAATGAAATACTCTTAGGTCCTCACTATAAAATGTAGATAAACCGGCTCTGTCAAAAAGAACACTCTGTGTCATATAAGTCAAAACACTGAAGTCTTTATGAACTGGATAATTCATTAAAATGTACATTGATGTCGAATAAGACAACATGTCATTTTCCATGATTTGAATAATTGAACGTATTGTTGAGTCTAATGTTTTTTTTATGTTTTCTAGTATTAGGTGTATTATGTTGAATGATAAATTCTAAAGATTTGATTCATTTATAACTGTAAACAACTTTTGTTTCATTTTATAATAGGGCTTTACAAATATTTATTGATCAGTCCTGAAGATGGTCTCAGAGAAACATCCATAGGAGACCGAAACGTCGACTCTCACCCTTATCCTATGACAATTAATAATATTTTTTAAATAGGATAGGTGTGTCCAGGTTTCACAGTGGAGAGAATTGAGAGCGTTTTGTTCTTCCTGTATTCCTGCTTGTATATTTGTATTTTTAATGCCTTTGACTTACATTTTGATAAACTCAATATTTGCATATGCACCTAGTGTTATTGTTGTTCTTGTTTATTGTTCACTGTTAAATGTCTTTATGTATCAAACATTCATTGATTATCAAAAAACATATATGATTGTCCAAACTAATCTTCACTAGGACTATTGAACTGTCCTTATCAAAAACTTGGCTCAAATATTGAAACACTTTTGAAACAAACTCCCTTGGAGGTACTCTTTACCCCTTGTTTACTTTTACCCAAGCCCCCAAGGGTATATTGGGTTGCTCACTATTTGTACCTTCCAACCAAAGCAGGCTTTTGTTTCTGACCCACGAGAGCAAAAGTCTCCCACTTCAGGGGTTCAGTAAAATATCTAGAGGTAGCAGGCTGGTGGGGACAAGTCAGGCACACACTAGTGAGTTGGTAGGATTTCAGAGGCCCTCTAGATTCATTTCCCAATAAATCCAACACTGTCTTCAGTGTAGATTTATTAAGCTGAGATGATTGGTACAAAACATCTTTGAATTCAGTGAAGCCACCCTGGAACTGTGGAGCTCATAGTGGCAAGCTCTCATCCCACGTACTCTGTATGGCTTCACTGAGCACTTACAATGTTTAAGCTTGTACTTAGACACTATAGGGGCATATCTGGTCATGCAGTTGTGCCCTCACATGACATATCGTGCACCCTGCCTTAGGCCTGCTGTAGGGTGGGTTACCTATGCCTCTTGCAGTGCTGGTAGACCTGGCACACAGAGATGTGTGCCAGGTTGACTGTTCACTTTTATCTGCACTAAAACACACAGGCTGCCATGGCAGAATGCCTGTGCTTGGTGGGGTCTCTTATGGTGACATAATACATGCTGCAGCCTTTGGAGACCCTCTCTGGTCACAAGGCCCTTTGTATTACTGATACAAGGGACTTATATGTGAGCCAGAGTTGTGCCAAATGTGGAAACAAAGATACAGTTTTGGGAAAGAACACAGGTACTGGGAACCTGATCCACTGGAACCCAGTGCAAAAAGTGGGGGGTTACCATGCCAAAAAGGATACTTTATTACACTTATCACCCCGCATCTCATTCTCCTCTCTATCTTATCACCACTTTCTCTCTCTCTCTCGGCTTCCCTTTGCCTCTCAGTTGTCGATCACCAGCTGTCCTTTTGTCTATTTTTTCACACCTGTCTTGCCCTCTCTTCTGTCTATCTTCTCTCTCTTTATCTGTATTACGTCTCTCATACAGTCATCCTCTCTCACTGATCCTCTCCTTTCTCTGCCTCTTGCCTATCTCTTTCTCACCTGTCGATGTGCCTATCACCTACCACTCTCACTCTCTTTTGCACATGTTTACACCTCCCACATCAGTCACCTAACTCTGATGTCTCTTTCATCCTTGTCTGTCTGTCTCTTTCCCTCTCACATGCACAGACACAGACACACAAACACATGCATGCACACACACGTCTTTGTCTTCCTGATCTTCCTTTTGGTATTTTCCCCTCCAAGCCTTTCCACTCTACCACATCCTCTCTCACTCATTCTGCTGTATTTTGTGCCCCATTAACATTCTCAAGGGGCTGCAGGAGACACCAAGATGTATCACAAACAAGGATGTTAAAGCTTTGTTTAACTTCTGTTTCCGACACTGCTCTTACCACCTCTGAGGCCAGGGGTTGCAAAGACAGTTCCAGGGTCCCAGGAGGCAAACCATGGGTCACAGCACGACCCCTAAATGATGTCCATGTGGATAAATGGGAACACCCATGCACCACTCATGGAATGCCTACCTGGGGCAGAGTAATGCAACTCTGTGATTTGTGCTGCGTTGCATTGCGTTACTCTGGATTTATCAAGCCACTCAAGGAGGCCTTGCATGACTTGATTAATCAGATTTAGGAGTAGCGTCACTCTTGTGCTGCATTACGTGGTGCAAGAGCAATACAACTTCTACAAAAACATGCCCCTTGCTATCCAAGGGCAGAATGGCATTAACTCAAACTTGCCAGCTGAAGGTATTTAGTTGTATGGCGACTTCCATGTGGTTCAGGACCACGTCACTGTAGGTGGTCACTTTCTTCCTTATTAGCAACTCTGAAAGTAAACAGATTGTTCAAACTTACTGTCCTGCTGGGCTTCCACCCAACCACCACCTCATCAAGTGTTGTTCTCTCACACTCTCCTCGGCACAGCTCTTGTTCAGTATCATACCACAGAGATACTTGGAGCTTTCCAGGTGTACATTTGTTTTATGCCCTCTTTTCTGCGTAGAGTAATCTGTCTTTGCAGCAGTGGCATAACATAAAATGATGCGGCCTCCATTCAGAATGTGAAGAGGGGTCCCTGAGTCTCTCATATATCACAGATAGTCATTGATCTTGGATGAAATGGGTGCCCTTTGAAGGATTTCGAGGCCCCTGAAGGGTTGGGGCCCCCCACACCATAGTGGCTGCAGGGGCCTGTGTTACGCACCTGCTGTACAGAGTGTTTTGTAAGTCTACTAGTGCTTCCAGGATCATAACACAGCCCCTGCAGCTCTTGCAATGCAGAGGGACTCCAAACTCTTCGGGGGTCCTCCAAACATTCAAAGGGGGGCTCCTATTCAACCAAAGGCCAATGACTATCCGTGAGCTATGCAAGCTTCAGGGGCCCCTTATCACATTCTGCAAGGGCGCCCATCATTTTGTATTACCCTACTGAGTGATTCTTACGTCTACTAGAGCGTTGTAATTCTACCAGTGCTTCATACATCTGCTAGTGCTTCCTATGTTTACTTGAGCGTTGTAAGTCTACTAGTGCTTTATACGTCTACTAGTCCTTCCTATGTCTACAGAGCCTTGTAAGTCTACTAGTGGTTCCTACGTTTACTAGAGCGTTGTAAGTCTGCTCACGCTTCCTACGTCAAATAGTGCTTCCTACATCTACTAGAGTGTTGTAAGTCTACTAGTGCTTCATATGTCTACTAGTGATTCCTATGCCTACTAGTGCTTCCACAAATACAAGAGTATTGTAAGTCTACTAGTTCTTCCTACGTCTACTAGTGTATTGTAATTCTACAAGTGCTTCATACGTCTGCTAATGCTTCCTTTGTCTACTAGTGATTCATACATCTACTAGTGTTTCCAACATATACTAAAGCATTTTAAGTCTGCTAGTGCTTCATATATCTGCTAGTGCTTCATACGTCTACTAGTGCTTCCTTCATGTACTAGAGCAGTTAGTCTACTAGTGCTTCATACGTCTGGTAGCGCTTCCTACGACTACCAGTGCGTCCTACGTTTACTCGAGCGTTGCAAGCCTACCAGTGCTTCACAAGTCTTCTAGTGTTTCCTACGTTTACTAGAGCTTTATAGGCCTACTAGTGCTTCACAAGTCAGCTAGCGCTTCCTACGTCTACCATTGCTTCCTATATCTACAAGAGCGTTGTAAGTCTACTAGTGTTTCCTACATTTATTAGAGCGTTGTAAGTCTACTAGTGCTTCCAACATATACGAGAGCATTGTAAGTCTGCTAGTGCTTCATATATCTGCTAGTGCTTCATACGTCTACTAGTGCTTCCTTCATGTACTAGAGCAGTTAGTCTACTAGTGCTTCATACTTCTGCTAGCGCTTCCTACGACTACCAGTGCGTCCTACGTTTACTCGAGCGTTGCAAGCCTACCAGTGCTTCACAAGTCTTCTAGTGTTTCCTACGTTTACTAGAGCTTTATAGGCCTACTAGTGCTTCACAAGTCAGCTAGCGCTTCCTACGTCTACCATTGTTTCCTATATCTACAAGAGCGTTGTAAGTCTACTAGTGTTTCCTACATTTATTAGAGCGTTGTAAGTCTACTAGTGCTTCATACGTTTATTAGAGTGTTGTAAGTCTACTAGTGTTTCATACCTAGTGCTTCCTATGTCTACTAAAGCATTGTTAGTCTACCAGTGCTTCCTATGTCTACAAGAGTGTTATAAGTCTACTAGTGCTTCCTACGTTTACTAGAGCGTTTTAAGTCTACTAATGCTTCAGAAGTCTGCTAGTGCTTCCTACGTCTACCAGTGATTCCTATGTCTACAAGAGCGTTGTAAGTCTACTAGTGCTTCACAAGTCTGCTAGCTTGCCTTATCCCTTGATGAGAGAAGGGGGCATTAGGCATCTTGCTACAGCTGCTTGCAGGACACATGAATGACTAGACTAATGCGGGAAAGTCTCACAAAAGTTAGGATGGTTGGCCTCTCAGCACAGAGACTTTGGGGCATATGTATAAGGAAGTGGTGTAGTGAGGCATTAGCCATCATGGCTTAACGCCTCACTCCACCACTTCAGAAACACAAGGCTGCACCATATTCACAAGGATATTGTGCAGCCTTGCGTTTCCCCCTGCGCTGGCGCTACACTTAGCAGTGTAGCGCCAATGTAGGCACCCTTGCACATAGTGCAATGGTGTCTGCATACAGGGGAGGATTGTTTATGTGTAATAAGGTGTCCCTTCCTGCACATAAACAATCCTAAAATGCATTTTTGTCACTTTTATGTGTGCTGCTTCACACAGCACACATGAAAGTCGCAAAATCAATTTTTTTTATAGATTGTTTATGTACAGGAAGGGGGGCCTTCCTGTACATAAACAATTCATGGCAGTTTGCTTTTTGCACGTGTGCTGCACAAGGCAAAATGTATTTCTCCTCATTTCGCCACGTTAAGACCAAGTTTTCCCTGGTCTTAAATTGGGGCTGCCTCCTACGTACACTGCTTTTGTACATAGGGAGGTAGCGTCAAAATCAATGGGTATTGCAGTGGAACGCCAACCACAACACCCACTATCCACCCCTTTCACGCTAACCATAGCGTGAAAGGGTGCCTTACTTACAAGTCAGCGTTAAGCCAAGTTAAGTGGCTTAACGCTGCCTTATAAATAAGGTGAAGCCCCTATCACCACCACAACCAGCTTCGGATTGCTAACGTGGGCACTCGAGCAGTGCCAGAGGGGCCGGTATCCGAATTCCAGCTGTGGGCTGCTTATTTCGAGCAGCCTAGGGGGTCGATTTGGGCGGTTTCTGTGTTGTTTCATGCCAATGGGTGCCTGAGTGGCCTTTCTGAAGGTGGATGGGCGTCTATTACCTCCCTTTTATCAACGGAAGAGGTGTCACTCCCTTTCTCTCGCTGGGCCGGCCCTTTAATATATGCATATTGAGCGGGGACAGGGGGCCTTAGCAAAAGGGGCACCACTTGTTTTCAAGGTGTTTCACCAGTGTAAACAAACCCGTGCATTTTTTTTAAAACTCCTCCCCTCACCCCCTTTTAAAAAAATAAAATCTCACTGAAGCAGTGTTTTGTGGAACGGCAATATGCAAAAGTGGGCCACATTTTTTAGCATACTTGATGGAAATTTTTAATCCCAATCCAACCCTGACCACATCGTCTGGAAAAGCGACATTGTGGTAGTGATAGGAGCTTGTACATATGCCCCTCTATGCGTGCATAGAGCTATCAGAAGAGGGTTACAGGGGAAAGAGTGACTATGAGCCATGGAGCAATTGTATGCGGCGTCATTCCACACTGAGCTCCTCTCAATCAGCCCCTAGTTCGTCTAAAAGATGTAGCTCTGATATTGAGCTTGTCGGGTGCGATTTCTGCGTCACACTGCACCTGTGTTCCAGTCCCACTGCCATGAGTGCTTATTGACTCCACACTTGGAGAATAATCTGTACTAATGTAACAACATGGTTATCCCATAGGCCCTGGGACACCAATGGTGAACAACACTATGCACAATGGATGACTCAAAGTAACCACCCTAGGTCCAGGACCTAGAAAATCTCCTTTTGCCCTTAAAGCCTGATTTTAATGGGGTAAGAGGAGCTATACTATATGTGGGTTGGAGCGAGATTTGGCCGCGAACCACGGAACGGATGTCAGAAGCACTGTGAGCGCGCACGTAAGCGTGGGCGGACTGGTGAGGGGAGAGCGAGGCGAAGCGGAGCGGAGCACAGGTGGTGCACAGGCGCTTCAGGCTTCAGGCTCCGGGCTGAGCACAGCGGTGGCAGCAGTTGTAGCAGGGCGTTGCGGGTCAGAGGTGGTCACGGGAGACACGGGAAACAGTGACGGCGGGGGACTGCGGGGCCAAGTAAGTGGCTTGTGCGGCTTGTGCGGGTTGTGTGGGTTGTACTGGTGCTAGTGCCGGTGCTGGTGCTGGTGCTGACCTGGCCACCTAAGGCCCAGAGTCCTGAGTCGATTAGGACTGCGGACGCCCTGAACGGCCGAGACCACGGTCAGTCACCCTGCACTTTTCCTGCACTTTCTCTGTGCTGTGCCAGTCCTGGTCCCCTTACCCGGGGCCTGTGGTGGCAGGCTGAACCCTTGGTCTGCTTTCGCCCTCGCTTGTCTCCTGCTCTGTCCTCGGCCCTCGGCCCTCGGTCCTGGGTCCTTGGCCCTTGGTCCTTTGGTCCTTCGGTCTGGGCCTGGTTTTGACCCCACCTCTAACTGCCCTGCTTGGTGTGAGTCACCTGCCCAGGCTGTTATTCAGCCCTCTCTAGCCGTCGCAGCTTTGGTCCCGGTCCTGGTTCTTACAGCTCCTCAGCAATGTGCTCTGCCTCCTATCTCTGCCCCCCTTCCCTGTCGGCCTGCCACTTTTGGGTGCCCGCTCGCCTAGTTCTGGTCAGCCCTGGTTCTGCTCCCCCCGCCCCCCGCTACCCATTGCCAGCACCGCCGGCCCTACTGCCAGATGAGATTTGGTCTGTGTTGGCTCACCCGGTACCCCCACCCACCCCCCCACTCCCTCTCACTGTGCCTTCACTTGGTTGTGCAGCCTGCGAGTCGCGGGGGCCATACCTAGTGTGGGGGCCTGGGAGTCAGCCCCTGATGTCAAGTCTTAGGAATGCGGATAGGGTCTCGTTGGCGGTGAAAGGCGAGGGGTAGTGTTGGGACAAAAAGCGCGGGGGGTGCCTGCGCTCCATGCCCATCGTCAACTGTCTTTGTCGGCTAGGCCAAGACAAGATTTAGCACTCCTGGTCTCCTGGGTCCAGTGTCAAGCTGTTTCTTCACGTCTCCCTCTGATCCCTAGGACCACTTCTTGGTACGGCTGTCAACAACACACCGGAAGACCGAGGACCCATCCGAACCAGTGCTACAACTCATTGACCCTGACCCAGACCCAGACTCAGACTCAGACTCATTAAGTCAGCTTTCTCCCCCTCATGCCATCTGTAAGCAAGAGGCCTGTCCCAACCAACCATTTTCCGAGAGTCTCATTCACAATTGCAGAATCCAACCACAGTGCTCCTCGCAAGCAGAGAACCTTCCAATTACGTTCCCACAAAACTCTCTTTTAACTTTTCCACAAATTCATACCCAAAAAGATGCTGTGTCCAACTTTGAAATATTTAGCTCTTGCTCACAACAGGGCTCAAGACCTTCTGAGACCTGTTCAGAGTCAATTGAATTTCAACCGCGACTATTTTCACCTCCAGCAGCGGTAACAGCTTTTCCAAGGTCTCCACAAAAAACTGACTTAAATGATCAATTGCTATCGGACCTGTCTTTCTTTTTCAAAAACCCTCAAACTACACCTAAGTCTAGATCAATACTTGACCCAAACCCGGATGACCGAACAACAACTAGTATTTGCCCTTAACTTCTCCAAACCTTTCAATCTACAGTCACGGCCTTAAACTGTCATTCTGACAAACTGGACATGCAGGTGGATCTATTGAATACCCTAGCCCTTTTTACAGCAGGGATTGACAACAAGTTGGAAAAATTGAACAACATAATAATAGGAGCGCAATCGTCATCCAAACTAGTCCAGTCAGTCTGCTGTTGTTCGCCCATCATAGACTCTCTCTCTCCTCGCTCCCAGCTTTTTTAACTACTGTAATCAACAAAGTTAAGCTGTTGAAGGGTGACCGAGCAAGTGAATGCCCCGACCAGTTACTTCATAAATCCCAATTGCCCAACCCGGAATTGGTCGACCCCTTGACCACGTCCGCAACTGGGACTTTGGTGATCGGGGATCTACGATCTTCCTCAAACCAGACTGACCACCTCCAAGACTCCTCCCAAGAACAAGGCTTTCCACCTTCTGAGGCTTTCAAACCATCGTCGGCCACAAGTCCTCAGTCAGAGAGTGGGGACCCTCATCCTACCATTAACAATGCTGTAGAGTCTTTCGCCAAATCAGCTGCTGCTCCAGCTCCTAACCCTGAAGCATTTCCTGTCCCCTTGGCAGCCCGCAGTAAGCGAGAACGTAAACGTCAACGCAAACAAAGAAATAAACTAAGATCAAACCCATCAGTTGATCTTCCTAAGCTATTCCCACTGTTTATAACTGCTGATAACAAAAAGGTCACAAGCGTCTCATATCCACCACCAATTTCAACATCCATCTGTCAAAGCCCCCTAATGGCCAAGCTAGCCTCAAACGCCAGTCAACACATCTCTGCGCGGCATTCCGATCCAAATGCTTCACCCGTGGAAATAGAGGCTCCTGACTTGCAGTTGGGATCGAAAAAACAAAGGGTATACCTAACGTCCCAACACCAATAAGGACGATAGACACGTCAACCCAACAACAACTAGTCTCCCTTTCAAGTCTTCCCTACTCTGAAAAACTAAATACTAGTCCCATCCCCTTGAAAGTAATTTTTACTAATGCTTCAACCGCACCTAAGGAACCCCAGACATCTAGCCAAGGTCCCAGAGATCCACTACAACATCATCAGGGACTAGATTTACGCTTTAGAATTGATAATCCCATCCTGCCTAAATCTAGCCC